>NC_137478.1:31027694-34009763 GCF_918807975.1 Aplidium turbinatum
ATCTGCAACTGAAGTGTCATTACAATCAAGTTATTTTTAATTCCATAAATTGAACTAATGGAGTTGGAAGTAAAGCAGTTGATTCATCTGGTGGCGAGGACAGAGCGATAAATTGAATTGACAAGCAAATAAATTGACATTCATGACGGATTCAAAGTAAACAATCCAAAAATATGAAATCAAAATAATGATGCAACAATAGAACATTTTTTTGCTTTGTGACGTAGTCGTAGACGATATTTCATAAAAAAAAAGTTACAAGTTGCCATGATAAGATGATGAGCTGATGAAACTACAGGGGTGTTAACGAGAAACTTGAAATTGTTAAAGCGTTATTAAAAGCACTCATATAAAATCACTACCACTGCTACAAAAACACACACGAAGTACACAAACTGCTACAATTGCAACCACTGTGCAACACGACTCATCAAAACAGAAATTTGATTATTATTCGCAAATAGGCACACCAAGCCCAGCAACGAAATCAAATTTAACATAATATTTAAGTTTATTACAATAACTATTTACAGTTAAGTCAAAAAAGAAAACTACACAGAAAGAAATTACGGACGTTTTCGACATCACAAGATGTCCTCTTAAGGAATAACATGTAGAACTTTTACATCTAAACAAAATACAATGGTTGAATATTGAATTTATCAACAAGAAAAAACAAAAACTGCAAAGTGCTTCTGGCTTGTTCAACACTCAACATCAACAATACACACTAAAATCTTAAAGGCCGCTGTAAATGGAGTCAAACAGATCACATGAAGTGATATAATCATTGATCACATGATGTCATATGATCACATAATGTGATATGATCACATGATTTCCTAAATATTGTTGTAATAAACTTAAATATGTTAGATTTGATTTCGTTGCTGGGTTTCGTGTGCCTGTGGTTCAACAAGACAAACTCTCTACCAAAGCTCTATCATTCGCAAATATGTTGAGGAATTTGAAATGGCAAGTACAAGCAGTGTTGGTGTAAATGTGGGAGAAAACAGTCAAATTTGGACGACGTCAACAGTAAAAGTTTACAACAAACAGGATTGGGAGCAAAGTTCATTTAAAAAAGTTCCAACCCAGATAGTAAATCAATCGTTTTTTTAGGTTGATTCCACGTCTGCAGGCGTTAAACCTATGTAAAAAGCGACTGATTTGCTGTCTGGGTAACTATTATTTCGGAGTAAGTAAAAAGAAAAGAAAAAAATACATTACGTAAACAAGAGGCAAGATTAGTGGGAATTCGGCTTTCTGATCAAAAAAAGGTGCGTTGAGTCAATGTTACCCCAAAGGCAACTAGAGCGCAACCAGTTTTTAGTTTCATCCTGACACGCAAACCTTTCACTCCGTTAGGTGGTTTGAAATGGTGCAATCGCTGATGGGGTTACCTGTGATCTGTTCCCGACACCCCACGGACGGTCGGGTGGCAGATACTGCGGCCAAATTGAAATACTAGACACAAACATGTGAGGTAAAGTTGTGCCTTGCTTGTATTTAGTCGTTGTTTCCGTGTTTTACTTTGTCATTTATAACTCGGAATATGAGCAACCTGATTTACAGATAGCTTGATAAATTGCAAGGTAACAGATATGTGGCGCAGCAAAGGAAGGAAAACCACAAGACAAGCAAATGCATGAAAAAGACATCTTGAAGCCCGGCAACGGCCAAACTTGACAAAAAGCGGCTCGTATTATGTTGGCTGCACTATACAGAAGGTTGTACAAGATAACGAAGGAAATGTGACTTGTGCGTACAAGTGGCGATGATTCGCTACACGTGTATATGAATAAACAATAAAAACATGATTTCACAACTTTTAGCAGTTAAATGTTCAAAACGATTGTTGATGTTTATTTAGTAAATAAACAAACAAAATTACGTGGAAAAAGCCTTCAATGTAGAGGCAAGGTAGTCAAGTTGATAAAGTTCTATTTTCTTTGCTTTCAAAGTCGTATTTGGGGTCGTTCCGTTTTCCTAAAACGTTGAATTATTTCTTTTTGTCCGCTTCCAGTCTGTCGCGCCACGACGCTGCCAGAGCCACGTTCGAAATATCGATTTGCTTGAAGAAGCAAGACGTGACGCGGTCTTTGCTGCTTCGGACGACAAACACAGTCCCAATTGACAACAACGCGATCAGGAGCGTTACCGCGATATCGATGAACAACACGACGTAGATTTCCGCCTTCCGGTTCACAGTGCAAAGCATGCACACGTCCTCCAATGGCAACTCGCATCTGAATGACGTATAAACCTTTTTATGATAACCAACTGCAGTACCTACAACATTTATCAATCAACGATTACCAATTTACAACAATCTCTTATGTTTTGTACAAATAAAATCACTAGGGTCGCACTCACAACTTGGTAGGTTTGACAATTTTTTGTAAGAAGCCATTTGATTACAAACAGGTTGGGAATTGCCGAGTCACAGTCTTTACCTGAAGGTTTCAGATGAGTTGAATCCGTTTCTCAGATAAACCGCAAACAAAGTCAGCATAAGAACAACCGAGCCGAGAGCGACCAAACCCGTGACGAGGTGTTTGAGAAAGTACCACTTTACTAACCGGACCTGCCTCAAATTCTTACTATGGCACCACATCTTTAAAATTCCATCATCAACAAAACAAGGCTTGGGCGTGTCCTCAGAAGACGCATGTTCCAAACTTCTTTTCAACTTATAAACTAAACAAAATTGGTGTAAAAATTATTCTGTTGTATTATGATGTTGTATAAAGTTATTATATAAGAAAATATGACACAGGCATAATGAAAAGCAGATTAAAGCTGTAAAAGCTTCAAATCCGAACGCATCTTTATTTCCTTTGAACATTGAACCGATCAGCAGCGTGAGAATTTTCAAAAGTGACCCACAGGCTTTGTTACTCAAATAAACATTTTACATTTGTTTTTGCAAAACTGTACCTATGATGCTATTGATATACAGTATACAGAATATATTACAAAAAAAGTTACCCGAAAAAATTGGCATTGACTAAAATTACAACACAACTTTGCCAACTCAGCAAATAATAACCTGATAAGATGTAAGGAAGATGGTGCAAAGATGAGAAGTTTTCAGAGCAAAGCATTGAGAAAAAATGTTGGTCCCGGAATTCTCCAACTAGAAACTTCTCGAAGCGAGTGATTTCTTCGTCTTCATTCTGTTTCTCCGCGTCCTTATTGCTAGCAGTTGAGGAACTACGTTGGTTTTGGGAGTTGCTCTTGCCATTTGAATTACCGCATTGTTGGTTCACTTCGGGGTTACTAGCGTCAGCTGGTCCCTTCTAATCATAAACAACGTCACGGTTGGTTGAAACTACCCAATTAAACGGACTAAACATTTTTCTATAATGCTTATTTGTGACAAAACAAAGCTTTGATAAACATCTTTGATTGATAAACATCTCCTGAAGACTTAGTTGACAAATTACCGTGGAACTTTTGGCGCGTGTATCATCTTCGGCGTCTGACCCCTTGTCCGCGGATGCTGAAACACGTTTAAATTTTAAGAGTTGCGTCAAAAAACTTGGAAAACCGAACTTTGTAAAATTACCAATACAAATTTACAGTAATTTAACTTTAAAGCAATGTGTTTGAATTAACTAGGGGTTAAAGGCAATTTGATCGTTGAAACTTTACTGTACTTCCAAGCTTTCTGTTGCAGCAATATACCGGTAGCTCATAATATAGTAAACGAGAAATGCTGCTATTTAACTGCTGCGGCTGACTATAGTACTCAAGTTAGTTAAGTGTATCTGGACCTCTGGGAAGCCCCAGTCACAGATGAACTGCAACGTCAAATGGTGAAGGTGTCTTTAAGAATGTTATGGGGGATACGATTATTTTCGTATTATACTTAAACAAAGCTGACCTATACCATATCGACAGCACATAGGCTACTAGCAAAATAAAAATAAGTGTATTTCTAAATTTCATATTTTAAAATACAGACAACTCTGATGGAGAGGTTCCTTGGTTGAAGCAAAAACAAACGAAGATAACAAAAAGGAGTTTGCATAGTGATTTAAAAAAATAATTTTCAACTCCTTCTAAAAACATAAAAATTAGTTAGCTGTACTAAGATTACCTTCATTTTGCAGCAATGAAGCTGTTTCCTTATGCTCAGTTTGACTATTACCAGCTTTATCAGACTGCTTGGAGCATGTTGGATCAGTTTGCGATGAAACTTTGTTCTGTTTTCAAAAACATTGTCATACAACTTGCCTTGCCAAAACTCGCATGGGCAAAATCGTACAGAGTGAGAATTGTTTATTTTTCTTGTAATTTCTCAAGCATATACAATTATAGGCTACATAATGAGCCAATACATTAAATATGATACAGTTACTACTAGGCTATTAACTAAAAACCTTAATTAGCTGTTTCACCTTTATTGGAATCATCAAAGGGTTTTTATTCAAATATAACTAATAAATGACATAAATAATTTATGAGCAAATATATAGGCATGACACGCCACCAAACCTTATAGTTACATAGTTAAAGTGCATCTAAAACCAGGAAGTAAGGTAAGTCCCATATTTGATCCAAGCATGGGGTATGAAACGGTAAGGTTTTCATTGTACCAAGCCTTCGGCACTAAGGAGAGTAGGGTGGCCAGTTCCTTTCTCTCGGCCGCCTTTCCTTCAGCAATGGGGTTGTGCGATCCACTCGGTGGCGCTACAACTGGGTCCTAGCAACACGCTCGTAGTGATTGCTTCAAGCTTTAGCACGCTTTGCGTAACGCGCGTACAGCTGATATGGGTGGGATGGGAGTGCAGTGTTGTGTTGATGTGAAGGTAAGAAGGTGCATATTACCAAGTTTGATACATTTTAGGCTTGATTTAACGTTGCTGTGGCTATAAAAGCAAATAAGTAAACAGGCATTTCGAACACATTGCATGACAAGGTATCGACTTGTGGTGACAGGCAGAGAGGGAGACAGAGCAGTTTTTGTAGCTACAATCCTTTAATAATGTCCTTGAAGTCTATGATTGTGCTGTCTCTTCCTTGTAATAATAAATTGAGATGATTTAACTCCGTAAACATGTCAGTTAAATAAGCAAGATTTTCTTCAAAATTATTAGCATTCATCACATCAATCAATTTTTTTTCAATCATGCCATTTTGTTTTTGGATTTGTTTGGCAGTTTGCTTCTTTTGCATCTCACTATCAATTTTAGTCTGCATAAATGCCTTTACTTTTTTTCTTAGCTGAAATAATCGATTCAAAGCATTGCCTTTTGATTCAAAGCATTTGCCTTTTGATGACATTAAATAAAAACTCTTCTTTAATGTCATCATCGATGACTGATATAGTCTTTCGCTGCTTCCTGTCTGTTGTGGTATTTAGATAGCTATGGTACTATTTTATTCGTATTGTTTATAATTGTACCGTACTATTGTCGCAACAGACGAAATAAAAGGTTTCTCTCTCTCTCTCATCTTTTATTTTGTAATGGACGTAAACTAGCATCTGTGCACAAGATCGAACTCCAGTGGACTCATCCACTGCAATGCTGAACAAGCCAGATTCTTTAATTTCCTTCACAACAGACTCCTTAACATTTTCTGCCATTTCAAAAATTTGTCTCTGCCTTTTTGTTGGGTAGTGAAACTTGCATACCCTGCCATCACCTTTTATATAGGCTACCAAGTACTTATAGGCTACTTGCATACCATGCCTTAACCATTTATATAGGCTACCAAGTAGCCTACTTGCATGTTTAACTGTATGATGATTGATGAATGAACCATGTTTGATGGGTGTGCGGAGCACACACTCTGAATATACGCCACTGCAATATCCAGGGTTGCCATCGACATGGACCCCAAAATAAGGACAACAGAAAAATTAAATTTTCATACAAAATAAAACAAACGTTTTTGAACAAATCTCAGCATTTATACGAGCCATTATATATCACATGCCATATTGTTTGCAAGAAACAATGTGTTCCAGAAACTCATTGTTCGTAAAAAAATACTTTGTGCATCTCACGACAACTCAGGTCTAGGTTTACTTTTACTGTAGTAAGGATTTGGCTGTCATTCTACTAAGTTTATTCACTAATTGTTGAAAATAAGACAAAATAAGGACTCAAATCAAAAAGAAGGACATTTCCTAGCAATAAGGACAGTAATATTTTCTAAGATAGAGTTCTTCAAAATAAGGACAAATCTTAGAAATAAGGACGGTATGGCAACCCTGGCAAGTGGCAACATCCCTGGAATGGGGTGATTTACCGATTAGGTCCGTGTTGTGCACCGTCTTCCTGGCGTTCAATTAAAAAATGGTTTTCGATTTCGCCATTTACTCGACAAACCTCCTAAGAAACTCGAGTTGCTAAGCGATCTGTTTCCGACGGCCCTCCCTACTGTACACTTAGTTTATTACAAGCACTTTTGCAACTTTATGAGAATTCTGTAACTTTATAAGATGTTTTTCTTATTTTTGTATCATTCTTCGTTCCAACCTTCTAAAAACAAACATGTTTTGATACCTACAATGCATATCCGAATCATATTTTAAGTTATTCTTTCGCCCACGCATAACCAAGCGCTGTACAACGCATCGTCTATATGCTGCGCAAGGCTAGTTCTCGTCTAGAAGGACCCAGTTGTACCGCCGCTAGTGGTTTCGTGATATCCTGTCGCACAACCCCATTGCCCACCCAATTTATTACTACCTAGGTAGAAGTGAGCGGTGCTTTCAACAACCAACTGAAGCCGGGAGTCGAACCAGGATTGAATGATTGGAAAGCGAACACATCCGCTGCGCCATCCCACTGCTTACCAGGAAGAACGTAATCCCAAAGAAAAGGTCAACAAATACATATAAACACAGCATTTCTGATATTTATAAAAACAGAATTTTATCCATGTCGCGTTTTTGTTTCTCGGCAGCCGATTTGTAGCAAGAATTGACAGCGACAGACACGTGTTTCGCCCATGAGGCTGGGCTCATCAGTATCGCACCGTATTCTGCCACAAATTTATTCGACCACCGCTTTACCAGTCAGTTTAACTCTTATCTTTGTGGAAACAAAGAAAGAGCCAACAAAACCAGCAGGCGCCAGGGCAGAGGACATTGTGAAGAAAGGGGCGTTCTTCCCGGCTATCAGCACAAGGCTGAGCACTCACTAGTACAGCGAGCAGCTGCGATTCGCCAACCATAACGGTGAATGGCAGACTGAATGGCAGACACGTGTCTGTCGCTGTCAATTCTTGCTACAAATCGGCTGCCGAGAAACATATTGTTGATTGGATGGTCTGAATGGCTTAGCGTGGAAGCTACACCGTTATGGTTGGCGAATCGCAGCTGCTCGCTGTACTAGTGAGTGCTCAGCCTTGTGCTGATAGCCGGGAAGAACGCCCCTTTCTTCACAATGTCCTCTGCCCTGGCGCCTGCTGGTTTTGTTGGCTCTTTCTTTGTTTCCACAAAGATAAGAGTTAAACTGACTGGTAAAGCGGTGGTCGAATAAATTTGTGGCAGAATACGGTGCGATACTGATGAGCCCAGCCTCATGGGCGAAACACGTGTCTGTCGCTGTCAATTCTTGCTACAAATCGGCTGCCGAGAAACATATTGTTGATTGGATGGTCTGAATGGCTTAGCGTGGAAGCTACACCGTTATGGTTGGCGAATCGCAGCTGCTCGCTGTACTAGTGAGTGCTCAGCCTTGTGCTGATAGCCGGGAAGAACGCCCCTTTCTTCACAATCGCGTTTTTGTGTTGCATGAAAACATTCAAAATTTGTGAACAACTGGTTGATCTTTAAATTATTATAGTATGATGCTTCCAACATGGTAGCATTGCGCCATGGTGGATGATGCTGCATCAGGATAATTAAACTATGATAACAGTACCAAGCTTGACTCTGTACTCTCAGCTGCTTCCACTTTTACAGTAGGAGATGACTCTGAAACAAACCCAAAAAAAAAAAAATTAATGCAACTACTTGCCAGACATAAATTCCAAAACAACTCTTTCTCATCATCAATGTTAAAATTAACATTGACCACAAGAAATGATCAATGCTAATACAATCAATTTTTTCCTTAATGTTTTCTTCTAAATGTATTATAATAATTGATGCTGAAAATGCAAAAGCTAGTCCATTAATAATTGGTTTGGCACACGACATTATGACGCAGTCCGAATGCCCGAGAGCGCAAACTTCGACAGCACCATAATGCCGACAAACGAACAGTGACTTGCGTCGTTATAATGTAAGCAATACCTTTAAACATTGCAACTTAAACGTCCGACACAAGAAATAACCAAATCTGCGTCATTCTAGTCGAGTTTCGGCGTCATTCGGTATCGAGTCTCGGCGTCATTCGCTACGTGAGTTGCACGACATTGAAGTAAATGTTGAGAATCGCAAAACCGTGTCATTTATGTCTGCGACCAACGCACCTGATACATTGTACCAATCCAGTATTCGAAAATTTTTCTTGTTTTATTGGTTTTCAACGTAGCTCCCTAACATTGCGTTTATGTTTAAAGTTTCCTAAAAAACCTTCATGAGGAGACTTAATTTTAGATTTCATAGACCAAGCTTCGTTCAAATTCTATCTCGGTACTTAATGTTCAGCTGTTTTCATTAATAACGCCCACTCAAGAGTTATTGTTTTTACTATTGCACGATTTTTCGTCACAAAATAAAGCAATAAAAGGTGGGCACTAATCTTTTTGGTTAAGTTTGTATTTTCGAGCACTGCGTCCGTAGGTTTCTGGTACACCAACACAACAAATTATATGTTGGAATGGCACCCAACAAGGCATTTGTCTTTGGTCTGGCAGCCACATCAAAATGTTGCTTACACGCTTCATGAATTTTACGAAAACATCACCATGTTTATCTGAACGTTCAATAATATTTCCAATGAACCAATCATCATCATAGATACAGGCAATGTATGGGCAGTAGCGCGCTACTTTTGTAGCGCCGCTAAAACCATTAATGCTGCTATCCTAGCAATCAGTTATTTATTTTAGTTTGGATGCAAAACAAACGTATACCGTACCGGTATACATAAAAAACATACAGTGTGCAACTGTGCATTTAATAAGAGAATGCGCAAGACAGTACTAGCCAACTAGCCATATGTAGGCGTGAGAGGTCGTCGAGTCTGCACTCTCTCATTCAAACAAATATTCCCTACGAAAATAAATATTGCATTTTAAACAAATAGTAAAATGGAAAAAAATAAATGAATACGAACGCAAGAAATGCTAAAAAGGAAAATAATGACATTTGAAAAAAAACATGTGGTGGTTGTCGCTTCTACAATTCTTGTTTACAGAGAAAGTATTTTTTGCAAGTTTTGCTGAACAGTAAACAGTTTATAGCCTTTTTTCCATACATATATTTTTTTTATTCAGGTGTAAACGGTCCCACACCTTGATTACAAGACATATTTTAAACTTTTTTGAACTAATAGAGTATTTGCTGGTTGAGTGTTAAGCGAACCGCAAACCAATAGCACTAATCAACTCTCGTGTCATTCGGGTCTCGCAGCATACGCGGTCATTGAGACTAGTTCCATCAATGGCTGCAAACGCTCATTTGACTAAATTCCTACTACTTTGTTGCACTGTTATAATCTCAGACAATATAATACCTCTATTTTGCACCAACAGAGCAATTTCCTCAGGTTTAGATCCACGTTCATCAACTTTTTTAGGCTGATTGGAAGCTTGTTTGGCTTTACGTCTAGCCTTCTCCCTTTCATATTTTTGAACTTCTATTTTTCCTTTTCTTACAAATTCTCTCATTTCAATATCTTCGATTGACTCATGAATTTGAAGACCATCAAAATAAATGCTTGTTCTATCATAAGGCATAGCAGCATAGAATCCCTCTGTGATATGCTTCAACTGGTCGTAGATGTCCTCTAGTAGAAGTTTCATGAACCGCAGGTGACCTTGCAATCTTGCACCAAAGCGAAAATGCCAGAGAGCCCACATCACAGCAAAAAACAAACTCTACAAAATATCTTGACGTTATTCCAACACAACTGACCATACATCCCAAACAAAACTAATGATTTCGACATCTTGTACACAAAATTACTCATATCAATGAATGTATTCGATAGACTTGCTACTTGACTGATGATAATTATTGGTATATACGATAAATATAATACATGTTTTTGCTTACCACTTCTACACAGCATATATAATTACAAAGTTTTTCAACATCACAGTTACCAGACTAAACAAAGTGGCTTACCTGTGCAAGTAGAAAATATGGCAAAGCGAAGAGTAAGACCTTTAGAGGGTATGGATCTTGCAAGAAATCCAAAGTGTCAAAGTTTAATTCGGAACATGACCCATTTGAGTTGGAAATCACAGAAGCATCCCAGCAATATGCAGATGCATATTTAATCAAATAAAGATTAACTTGCACAGATGAGTTACTGGTACCAGGATAGCATGAAAGACCAGAACCTTATCAAAATACAAACATTGTTCAAAATCGAAAATACCTATTTAAGAGGTACCAGCACAAAAAATTAAGAACCACTGCTTTTATAGGATATATGAAGTTTGCAGTATATTATGCTGCTTTTATGCAGTTTGCACAATCACAACATAAAAAGCATTAAAACATTTTTATAATGCAGAAAGTGTTATTCACACATCCTACCAAAAGTTGCAATAATGGCAATCGATAGATTAGATATTTTATAATATCTGTTATAGAATAACCGACTCTAAACGATTTTAGGTCAGTACTAGTATTATTTATTCATTTCCCACCTTAGATCATTTGCACATAACCCAATAAGCCAGAGAATTTAAGCACGATTTACAGTATTTGCGTAAAAAAAGGCTAACCCCTTGTTAGGCAAAATCAAACAGTAGCCAGAGGCAAACACCTTTGAAATAATTTGATAAGAGCATCAAAACTATAAAGTGCCTGCATGTATAAAGTAATATAGATTAAAAATGAACAATGACATCATAGTAGAACTAATTAGATTTGTAGCCTATAGTGTTGTATTTTGTAAAAGTGTTGTAAAAGCTTTACATGAATCCAAGCATGCACATTGCAAATAACAAAGTAAACTAGACATGTTATATTGAAAACATCTATATAAGTGAATCCTCCAAACACGAATTTTTGGTAAAATAACCCGAAACACGAATTTCAAAATAAACAGGCTAATATTTGTTCAAACTCAAAAACTGAAATGGCACAGGCAAGAAGATTGCTATCCCTATTTCTGCACTAAAAATTAGGCCAAAACCGCTTTTCAGATTTTAGCAATCAGCAAATGTTTGACCTAGTCTCAAAACCCTTCCCCTAATAAAATTTAAACGTTCTGACCGTCTGCACTAACTTTGCTGTTAAAATCTCTTCTGGTGAACCTAGAATGACCATTGACACATTAATAAAATCAGAAAAGAATACTCTACCACCTTGCGGCAAATAAAAGTTCGAACCGGCAACCACTAGATGGCGATAGCAAGTTGCGTGTTTCGAGCAATTTTACCACTGCGTAATAGCGACCATGCTTTTTTCCAGGGATGCCAGGTTGGCATTTTTAATGCCAAATTTCATAAATTTGGAATTTTTTTTATGTTGTTTGGCATGAAAAAAATCCTGTTTGGCATTTTTTCAAAATTCTTTTTTTGAAGAATACGGTACTCTCAAGAATGAAGATAGCTAGGTTGTGCGATAGCAGCAAGTGTAGGCTGAGCTTTGTTGCAGTTTTACCCATTTTTTACCAATTCCATTATTTATTAATGAAGAAACCTTCGATTTTGCTCCGTTTTGCCTATTTCGCATTTTTTTTAGGTCATTTGGCATTTTTTCTTTAGTTGTTTGGCATTTTTTCCATAAGTGGACCTGGCAACCCTGCTTTTGTCATATCCGTTTTCTTCTTCGTCGTATGAGCTGTTCTTCCGGACTATATATCCGTTTTGATCAGGTCATAGAAAAAGTGGGGAAGTGTAATGAAGAGTAGTCTTTTCCTAGAATGCAGATATAATTCAGATATATGCATTAGAGAGTGTAGAAAAGAAGAAATCTTTTACATTGGCAGGATATGCAGGCGCTTCCTTGAAGATCAAGGAGGACCATTGTCCAAGCTCGAGGTCCACTGCTGCGTTAAGGATGTGGCAACTAGCCCGGGAATTTTCATAAATGTCCCGGATTATTTAAATCCGGACATCTCCATTTTTGCAGCATGTGATGTAATATCTGTTGCGTCCATGCTGCCTCTTAAAAGGCAACAAATGGCAATGTCGCTGTGTAGTTCATATTATGCTGTGTTGTTGATTTTAATTTCTTAAATAAATTTCTTTTTTCCACTGTTGCGTTGTGTAATAGCTCAGTTGGTTAGCGCCCGATAGCTCAGTTGGTTAGCGCGTGACTTCTGGAACGAAAAAGCTTGAAGATCAAGCGGTGCTGGTTCGACTCTCTGGGTGTGAGTTTGAGCAACGCACTTCAAGGACAGCTTTCCATTATGTGCACCTAATTAATTGAATAACTCCGCGGCAACAACAATTTAACAATCGGAAATTTCATTCTGTCAATCTCGGTGACAGGCCTGCGTCAGCGGTTGAAAGCCACTGTTAGTAGACTATGTGAAACTGTCAGTATTAAGATCTCAAAGAAGCTTTATTAATCAAAGGATAAAGTTTTCCTCAATAAATCCTTCGTTCCATTACATTCAGTTATGTACGGTGACCATTTTCTTGGGTGTTTACTTAATCTATATGGACCCTTCTTCCGTGAGCAACACAAGATCCGCCCTGATAGCTCAGTTGGTTAGCGCGTGACTTCTGGAACGAAGAAGCTTCAAGATCAAGCTGTGCTGGTTCGACTCTCGGGGTGTGCGCTTGAGCAACGCACGTTAACGACTGCTCTCCATTCAGCGGCATCTAATGGATGGAATAATTCCCCAGCAACAAGACTTCAACAATCGGAAACTTCACATGGTCAAGCTCGGTGACTGGGCCTACGCCAGTGATTCAAAGCCTCTGCAAATATGCGAAACTCCCAGGTTTAAGCTCTGCAAGAAGCTTTCCCAGTCCGAGGATAAAGATTCAATCAATCAATTGTGAGTAATGTTATCTCTGCTATTGTGTTTACAAGTCTTTAAAATCTTTGGATTGATATTTTTTCACTAAATAAATAAAAATTAGGAAAATTGCGGATCCGAGGAAATTTATGCATATTTTCCTACCGACCAACATCGTTTTCGGGATCCATTACGCCAAGGTTTGTTCTTTTTTTCAAATGAAACTATGTGAAAATAATCAGTAGGTATGCAGGAGCTAACCATGCCAAATGGAAGCAAATTTATTACGAAATAAACGTGCAATTGAAAGATTTGTTGTATCCACGAATTTCCCCAACTGCGCATTTACGCATCAGGGATTTTTCCCCTTCCACGAAAATCCTTCTCCTATATCACGATTTTCTTCCGTATTTCCGAAGTTGATGGAATTTTCGCCTGAAATAAATTGTTTTGTAAGGTAGACGCAAGTAGCTAGAAGTGGATTACCACCAATAAAATATATCTTCAGAATTAAAGAGTGGGTGATGAAAAATATTTCGTGTTTCAGAAAAAAAATTCGTGGTTAGGGGATTCACTACAACATTGTACATCAAGCCAAAGGCGTGCACAAGAGGAGCAATGCCCCATTTCATTAAAATTTTCTTGAACATTTATAGCCTATACATACATTTTAAAATGGCCTAGTATCCAACTCATCAATACAAATGTTGTCACACTGTATTGATTCGTGCCAGGGCTGCCAGATTTGCTTTCATTGCACTTTTGGATGTTAAGCTTGGGTTTAAGAGGTCCCCGGCCCTTGTCAACAAATGTCTGGTTAACATACTAATAACATCAGGTCGAGCAAGCCTTAAAGCAGCCGGCGGCCATCGCAGCCATGGCCGCTAAGTAGTGCTTGAATGATCGCCTGTGCTACCTCCTCCGTCGGCCAAGTTTGGCCACCGGTTTCTTCTAGCCAATTATTTAATTTCGCAATAGAATGATCGTGGATTAAATGTCGAAAATATGTAGCATCAAAGAGTGACGCAGAATTAGGTCAGCACATCATAGTCACTACTGTTGCATTGAATACATCCAGCTGCGATTACCAGCGCTGTAAGTTTTGTTTGCAATTCCCGACGTTTATTTCAACGAAGTGTTAATCCGAAGTGCTAATTTACATCGGCTGGCAATATTGTTGTTTTTATATCGATTCAATGTTGTCGGACATTGAATCGTTGTTAAAAAGGAGAACTAGGTTAGTTGACATCCCTGGGTAAAATACGTGTCTTCATAGTTGAGAATGCTGTGGGTTAGTGACTTCACAGTTCACACCCTCAATGGTGACATCATAACGGAATAAATGGTCAGCTTTTATGAAAGGCGGTATGCAGTTGAAACAATTTACTGAGCTGCAAGCAGTTAAAACAATTTAGGGTCGTTAAATGGTCCTGCAATACCGGATCACAATCCCGATAAAGCATTTAATGCGTGGTACAACGATTCTATTGCAGGACGTCACCCAGACTTCAACAACGCTAAGTGATCATTTTAACATTGTTGCATGTTTAATGCTATTTACTTGTGCTATCGTTATAGTATTTTGGCCTCCAAGCACGCAGATTTGGCCGCCGAGAAGGAGCTCTCGGTAGGCCACAAATCCCACGATGGCTGCCAGAAAAAAACACGAGTTTTAAGGCCTGGTCGAGGAATGGTCGATTGAAAAAAAAACACTTTTTTTTCTAGCAAAAAACTAATTGAAAACGATACATTGGATTTTCAGGCGTCTTGCAACCCCCCAAAAACAGGCTCATTACCTCCAAGTTGAAAAACCCTGGTCTTGAAAAAAATTTGCTTAAACATTTGATTTGAGTGAGAGGATCGTAAGGGTAGCAAGGCAACTGGAAATATCTACTGGTGTATGTACACTGCCACCTCTTCGAAAAATAAAATTCTGTCTCCCAGGAAACAATAGAACTAGTCATAGAGTTTTATAAAGATAATGAAAATAGCAGGATCATGCCAGGGATGAATGATAAAGTGTGAAAAGTTTAAAATCAATACTGGTTGATTCCTGATGTTTTAAATATTATATATACTATTGATGAACAATATTTAATATTGCTTAAAAAATACAAGTCGCCTCCAAATGCAAACACACAAATGATAAGAAAAAAAGTTTATAAGGCACGGATTATAATCCAAATGGTACGGTACGTCATCAAACAAAAAGCCAGCTTTACAAAGCTTTCCACAGCCTCACTGCAACATGACTTTTGTCCTTTTATCAGGATGTCATGTTCCTGAATCCCTGAGACCCATCCCATCGGCCTGAACAACAGAGACAGACGTGGGTGTCAGGCTTTTCCACTCTACCATTGGTAATGGCCTCTTCTTGTGAATGTGGTGCTGGGGAATAGGCTGCAGACCACATTATCTACAATTGTATCATCTTAAAGTCACCTATAGAATGGAGTGGAAGGTCTGTGTGTCTCAAATGATAAAACCAAATACTGACTGATCTCTAGGAGCTTTCTAGTGTAGTCTGGGAACATCGTGAATGTGGGGTGGTAAAAGGATAGACCTTTGGCCCTAGAGACTCACACATCAAATGCAGCCCACAAGAAAATCCTGCATATGCTCTTACATCTACCTATTACAATTGCATTACTTGTTAAAATAGGAATGATACCTCACAAGTTTCAGAATATGAACGATGAAATTTCTTACCTGCAATAATGTCAGTCAACTTGATAATGATAGCCAATGCTGTTAAAACATAAACTCCAACCCATTGTACCAATCTGTCAATTCCAAGTTCTGCCACAACATTGATCTCATGTTTTTGGGACACTTGCTCCAGCTGACTAATTGTAGATCTGCTGACATCAATACCTTGTGATGACGTCATTGCACTTCAAAATCAATCCGTTGATCGGCATCCAATAACACTGAATCGCTTCTGATGCAAATATCCTGACCTGGTTTGCTATCATAAATCTTGAAGAGTATAAACCTCTGCAATAAAGAACACAATCAAAACAATTTGGCCAATTAGCTCAGTGCATGACTTCGTGAATGAAGCTTCAAGATCAAGTGGCGCTGGTTCGACTCTCTGGGTGTGCACTTGTGTGACTTGAGCAACGCATTCTTAGGACTGCTCTAAATTCAGTAGCACCTAATGGGTGGAATAATTCCCCAGCAACAACACTTTAACAATCGGAAACTTCACTATATCCATCTCGGTAACTGGCCCAGCGCCAAGTGCCTCTACATTCCAAGCATGCAAAACTACCAGGAATAACCGAACCTATCAAGGCTTTGTCAGTCTGAGGATGAAGATTTAAAACCAAAAAAAACAAACAAATCAAATGGTAAATATTTTTACCAATACGGTACTTTAATGTTGTAAGAAAAAGCAGTTATTGATTTTGCTTATGGTACTGGTACCAGTGAAAAGGTGAGAGTTAAAAATAGAAAGTGGGTTTATTCATAGCTTGTCACACAAGCATTGGAGCCAGATAAGACCATTATCAGTTACCGTATTTTACGGACCATAAGGGGCACCGGACTATAAGGCGCACTGTCAATAAATTGCTTTGATTAGTTTTTTGTTCATACATAAGGCACACCGGACCATAAGGCGCACCGGACCATATATAATAGTAGTATCGGTACTGGTTTTGAGTGTAGGCAATAAAGCACTACCGCACTTGATCGATACATAAGGCGCACCGGACCATAAGGCGCACGACCAATTTATGAGGAAAAAAAAGAATTTAAAGTGCGCCTTATGGTCCGTAAAATACGGTAATGTGTTTGAGGCCATAGTCAGCACAGGAAGGGCTAAGGGGGCAATTGGTGAGGATGTACCGTAAGTACTTTATCGTCTGAGCCACAATCACACATTGCGTCAGGACTGGAGTCATCCTCCATCAAAAAAGATTGTTTTTCATTTCTCCTGACTCTGCAGCGGGCTCTATTTAAGCAACACCACTCTCTTCTATCAAAGGTGGAAGCTTGTTAAAGGTTTTCATCAAGACTTGGCATAGCGGGATGTTGTGTGAACCATTAAACTCGGGTGACCATTGTCCTAATCGTGCAGTTGCTGCACTTGTGTGTTCTAATGAGGTAACTTTGATGAAGCTCTTACATGACTTAAGTCTCGTCTGGATAGAGTGTACTTACCAGGATTGCAGTGGATGAGTGGATAAATGCACTGGTAGCGGGCTCAATAACCAGGCTTAATAATACTGCCGTCCCAAGGTAAAGCGATGTAACTAAAGATTTTGAAGCTGGTATACAAGACCCCCCCCCCTCCTTGGTACCGTAACTCATGACAAAGAATAATTGACCAAAACATGAGGATTGAACTTGAAGAATGTGAACAGTGAAGCAAAGGTAAAGTAGTTTCACCCTATATGTTTGGTCGAATCCTGTCTTTGTCATGAGTTACCAGGGGGGGGGGGGGCTTGTATACCAGCTCCCAGATGATTTTCCCACTTTTAATTGTTAAACGCTTGGCAAAGATTATATTTTTCTTCCAGCAAAGACTCAACAGCGTAACTGCAGTAGTTTGCGAGATATTTGTTGGTCAAAACAACGTAACTACATATATATATAAGGATCATATATCCAAAGCCAAAACAACGTAACTGCCAGTTACGTCGTTTTACAATAGAATCTAGTGCAAATAATTCCAGTTACGTCGATTTACAATAGAATTTAGAGTTAATCTCAAATTCTCAATGGGATGTCAGTCTCTGCCAAAAAATGCCAGCTGTTTCACTCGTGTTGCAAAGACAATTACGTAGTAAAAGAAAAACTCATTTTGTAGATAAATTCTTATTAGCTTCTGAAGTGAAAACATTAGTAGCCTACCTACAGAAGCTGCAGAGTCAACACGCAACAAAATATTAACCACATTTTGTAGATAAAATTCTTATTAGCTTCTGAAGTGAAAACATTTTATCTAAAAAATGAGGTTAGTATTTTGTTGCATGTTGACTCTGCAGCTGCTGTACTCAAACCAAAGACTCCTTTAAAAAGTAAAGGACTGGAATGTTGCGATCTCGGGGTTTTTAACTTGAGTCTGAATGATTAACTTGAGTCCTGGCTTAAATGACTTCTAGAGAAGCTAGAAACACTATCTTGGGTTTCATATTAGGGTTTTTGAGGATGGCGAGTTCAATAGTGTTATTTTCAACACCGTTTGAGGTCATTTTTAAGGTCAAAATATTATATTTTAAGGTCAAATTACAGAATTTTGGTCATTTTTGCCCAATTTTGGGTCTAAATTGTAAAGCAAAACTGTTTGAAAGAAGTCTGTGACGAAATATGCTATTACATAAACATCATATGTATTTCTCAACACTATGGCTATTATCTAAAAGAGTCAATGATTACAATATAATACACAAATTGACAATTACATAAGAAGATGGTAACACCATAATAGACAATGTCTAATCACTAGTTGGAAAGCTTTTCTTGCCCCCTGAGGCATCCCAAAGGCTTTTCTTTGTCACTTACATTGAGGACATAAGCTTTCAATAGAATGTTAGCTGAAGTAGTACAAGCAGCATTATTACTAGCTAAAGGTGCATCTACAAAGGATAAAAACTCAGCAAAATGAAACCGGCAACGCATTTCAGTCTTGCTCTTGCCATGCAAATTACAGCTTTGATTTCAATAAATTGTTACGTCACAAAGGCTTGGAACCGCAATGTTTTGCTATAGGGCATATGAAATCACCAAAATAATTCCGAAAGTAAAGAAAAAGAACTTCAAAGAACTTACGCAGTGTAGAGAAAATATTTTACACAATAGATGCAGTAGGTGCACAATTGTTTGTTTGTTTATCTTTATCTTGCATTGCGGAAAAGCGTACTTGAGCGCTATGCATCGGTGTACGCCTTCCGACATACACCTGTCCCACGCTGCAGCCGACGGCAATGTCTGTTTCCGGTTGTCTACTCTACTTATGACTTAAATTTGGTACTACCCATTACTCGAAATCGATCACTAGGTAGAGGCAATTATCGTAAAGTTTCTTGCCCAGAGAAACAACAGCAAGTGCGGGTGGCTGGAGTCGAACATGCAGGCTCTCGACTGCGAGCCCAACGCGCTAACCACTCGGCCACGGCAATATCATATTTCGTCACAGACTTCTTTGAAACAGTTTTGCTTTACAATTTAGACGCAAAAATGGGCAAAAATGACCAAAATTCTGTAATTTGACTTTAAAATATGATATTTTGACCTTGAAAATGACCTGATGTAGTGTTGAAAGTAACACTATTGAACTCGCCATCCTCAAAAACCCTAGTATAGAATCCAAGATTGTGTTTCTAGCTTCTCTAGAAGTCATTTAAGCCAGGACTCAAGTTAATCATTCGGACTCAAGTTACAAACACCGAGCATGGGAGGTTCCAGTGCTTTACTTAAGGAGTCTATGAGTATGACTCAAACACTCTTCATAAAGCGTCTTCAAGCATCCTTTTAGTGAACAGAATCAGCAGTTTAGTGCAACCTAGTTCGTACCTAGAACAATTCGTACCCTCAGCCTCAGTTCGTACCCTGAAAAGATCGAGAGAAAAAAATTAAAAAAGCCGAAGTCGCTGATCTGATTGCAGTTTAATAGCACAAAGCAAAGCCGAAGTCGCTGATCGGAGTTTCCGCAAACAAACCCGAGGGTTAGGGTTAGCCGAAACTGCGCAAAAAGATTTGCGGAAACTGCGATCAGCAGCGAGGGTTTGTTTAGGTTGGTTAGAGTTAGAGCATAGATTTCTCTATGGTTAGAGTTAGGGTAAGCGGAAACTGCGGTTAGCGTAAACTGCGGATAAATGTTTGCGGAAACTGCGATCAGCGAGGGTTAGAGCATAGATTACTCTATGGTTAGTTAGATGGTCTGTCGGCTGCGTAGCCGAGTGGTGAGAACGTCTGCGCGACGTTCGAAAGGACGTGGGTTCGACACCGCTCCAGAGCACGCGGCTGTGTCTCGGCAAAGACACTTAATGGCAAGCCAAAATAAGGGGAGCAGCTGACTCGAAGACTATATGTCACTTCGCTGCTTCCTGTCGTCTGTTGTATCGCATCTGTGATCGCAGTGTATGTACTGTATGTTATCGCAATGGGCGCAAATAAAAACACGATTATTATTATTATAAAAAAAGAGTTAGGGTAAGGGTTAGCGGAAACTGCGGAAAAATGTTTGCGGAAACTGCAATCAGCGAGGGTTAGGGTTGAAGCATAAATTACTCTATGGTTAGGGTTAGCGGAAACTGCGGAAAAATGTTTGCGAAAAGTGCGATCAGCGACTTCGCCTTTTTTTAATTTTTTCTCTCGATCTTTTTAAGGTACGAACTGACGGTACGAAATTTGAACCATATTACATATTTTGTGTGTGAATTCAATACATTGCGTCAGATACGCCGGTACGTGTGCCTTTGCGGCATAGTCAGAAACACAATCAGGTTAACAAAGGTAAAGCGACGTAACTACACTACGGTACACTAATTATCTTAATTAGCGAAAATTATAACTCAATCAATGTTTTTATTCCCATGGAAAGAGAAGGTAGGCAAGGCCAGGGTTTTAGTTAGAGGCATCACATGTTAAATTGCGATTAAAATGTCGTTATGGTTTACGATTAACTTTAAAGCGCTTTTTCTCGGTTTTAACTTTTCTGTAGTTACGTTGCTTTACCTTGGGACGGCAGAATAATGAATAAATAAAACTCAGGTAAACTTGTTGAAAAGAACATGATAAAATCTACAAAAATAGTGTTGCCAGATGAAGCATTCTGCTCCAATTTGATAAAAACTTCAAAGTTGTGCAATCAGAATAAACCAGAATCCGTTTATTTGTCAAATGGTTTGGTTTTGAATCTTTATCCTCGAACTGTCAAAGCCTTGATAGGTTATTTCTGGTATTTTCGCATATTTTTAGAGGCTTTTGACGCAGGGTCGGTTAACGAGATCGACAAAATTAAGTTTACGATTGTTGAAGTATTGTTGCTGGGAAATTTTTCCATCCGAAAGTTGTAGCCCATTAAAAATTAGACTAGCCACAAGCGAAAAATAAACATGTTAAGCTTATTCAAGAGGGTGGTTAACCTGGGTCTACTGTAGCCTAACTTTGCTTCATACACCTCAAATAGGCCTATGAACAAAAAAATGACTTGTCGGCAAAAATTAGACATTTTGATACCAGCAACACATTTTTTACTCTTTTGTTCCGTTACATAAAATTTCTTGGCTATAGGCTAATTGCTGTTATCAAAACAAGTAATCTGTCTTTTTTAATCTCAGTGCAGACAAAAATATTTAATAACTTGCAATTTAGGTAGAGAGGTAACTTTTTTAAACCATAAACAAATATAACTCAGCAACAACACTATAGGCTACATTTAACATTATAAAAACAAAATAACAATAAGCGAACGTTTTGCTATTGCTAGAAAACAAAACTATTGCTAGAAAACAAAAAAAGTAGTGTATAGGCAGTGCTGTAGAGTGACTCATTGGGGGGAGGCACTCCAAAAACAATAAACTTGACTTAGCAATTTAGCTTGGCTTGAAGAAATTTTTGGTTTACTCTTATATAACCAGTGATGGGCATTATCGGCGATAATTTACCGGCGATAATTATCGGCGATAAATTTTTATCGCTTTTCGTTATCGCTTAATTATTTTTTCAGTTATCGTTTATCGTTATCGCCAAAGGCAATATTTGATTATCGCCGATAAATTTTATTTCGTATCAACACACAAGTGAAAAGACCATGAAAAGTAATATTTTTACTAGCCACCTAGTTAATGAAACTAAAATTGAAACCAGTTCTTCTTCAGTGCCTGAAGTGTGTGGGCACAGGCAGTGCCGGATTAACCCATATCCTCCTGAATCAAAATTTTTTTGCAATTTTTTGTATGTATATTATTTTTAAGGTATCTTAACCAAATTGAACAATATTTTTGAAAAAAAAATTTGGTGGGGACAATTATCAACAATTTTTGGCCTGTCAGTTTAAACTGACGTTAGGAGCAGGAGGGGGCATATAAAATAAATACGAAAAAGTTTTCTCGGTCAGTGTTTAGTCTAATACAGGGGCGTGCAACTGTTTATCGCAATGGGCCACAACGTACAATTATAATGATGCTGAGGGCCAGTCTATCGAATAACACATGACTTTATATGAAAAAATTATTTAATGGAAAAGTACACACAATCAAGTTACACATTGAGTGAGATGTCTAATATCTTCTCTGTCCAGAGATCTTGCCAGTGTCAGCTTTGAAGGAGGAAGTGGCAACTCGAAGTTGACTTGACAAGTGCTCATCTGTAAGCTGATTCCTGCATTTTGTCTTGAACAGCTTCATTTTTAAAAAGAACTGCTCTCATAATGCAATGCTATCATGCTATAATAATTAGCAGAGTGTTTTGCACAGTAGTCTCGCTTGATACTGTACTCTTTCATTACTGCTGTAGTGTTTTGACAAATCAGGCAAACAACATCTTGATTGTGTTGAACAACGAAGTAATTTATACACCACTCATTGTTGAACTTCCGCCTTTCATAATCAACCTTCCTTTTCTTACTTGTAGACATTTTTACTATGCTAAGCTTTTTGTAGAATAAATATCAATATATTCACCACACTGCACCCATAAAGTAAGATTTATGTCACTGAATCATTGCCAGAAGAACAAGGCGGTTTTCTATAACGCTTACTAATGACGCAAAAATAATGCTAATGATGTAATAATGCTAAAAGTCAATAATGCTAATGATGACGTTACAAATAACAACATCCTCCGATCTAACAGTGAAAAGTATTTAAAAATAATGGGCTACTTGATGAAGAATGTGCGGGCCACGTAAATGGGTACCGCGGGCCGTGCTCTGGCCCGCGGGCCGTATGTTGCACGCCTCTGGTCTAATACGTATTCACCAAAGCAATAATGGAAAAGGACAAAAAATCAAGAAATCACAACATGTTAACGAATCAAATAAATGTCACAGTATCAAAAGATAGGAATGTACTTGGTTGATTCAACGTCTGGCGATATTGTCTGATTTATCGTAAAAGTGTACTTTATATTGGTTTGAATCTATTTCGTCTCACATGTTCAATGTTCACTCGGCTTGTGTTCAGCTGAAAGAGCCCAATTCTGACATCATCTATTTCATGTGGTACTCCTTAAAACACTGAGGATGTAGGCCAACATTGCAGGTTTTACAAAAATAAAGGGATGTTCCAGAACATCCTGGTTTGGCGCAGCGGCGTTGCTTCCCTTTTATGATCCAGTGTTGGGCAGTGCTGTATTTTATATGGGGTTGCGGAGATGCCCTGGGTCCCGGAAGCAGTATATCTGGAACATATTTTCGATAAAGCTGGTGGTAACTTTCAACAACTGCTCTTCTGAAGCCCAGATCATCTAAACGAATTTCACCAGCATCGGTCTTGCGATGGTGATATATTTGAAAAGCATTGTTGACTGCCATATCAATACAAAAACGAAATAATGGCCACCACCATTTTTTGCTTCTCAAGTTGATTATATACTTTGAAACATTTTGATCCAAACGGTCAACACCACCCATGTGTTGGTTGTAACCGTGTATTACATTTGGCTGCTGAATATCAATCTTTTTTCTCTCTTGGTTACTATATCGCTTCGCTTTTTGCAGTCTGTCAACCTTTTTCAAAGATTGACAGAACATTTACTACTTTTCTGTCTTTCCATCGGCTAGCAGCAATGTTATGTGATGTCTCCACAGCAACATCCGAGGCAACTCTGTGTAACTTGTCAACTTCATTAACTCGCTTGAGGGGAAGATTTTCCATGCGGTTAACTCTGGTTGTTCCTGTAGCTGCAATAGACTTTTCACGAAGGTATCGCAGAAGTCCCGGACTTGTGAAAAAGTTATCCATAACCACATGATAGTTGGAACTGGACTCGCTTTGTGGAGGTAGATGTTGCATCAAATGAGCTACTTCTGCAGCACCCACCCAGAGCCCAATATCCTCGTACTCTTCCAGCTGGGAGTCTTTTCCTACATAAGGGCAGAATTGTACGCAGTAGCTTGACGGCTTCGCTAGCAGTAGCACCCACAGTTTACAGCCAAACTTTATAGGCTTTCCATGAATGTATTGTTTTGCGCCATGTTTCCCAAAGTATGGTACCATGCTTTCATCCACACTCACATGTTGTTCAGGTTTGTAGTTTGCAAGGCATTGTTTGTACACTGCAGCAAAGAATGGCCGGAGTTTGGAAAATTTGTCACTTTTGTCTAATTGCTGGTTGTCAGAGAGATTGTTGGGAATGCCTTCATTCCCAACGATATCCAATTCACAATTAGCCAACAACTGTCTACCACATAGATTGTCTGGAATACAATCCATTTCACCACCATCATCTTCATCTGTATCCATGCCATCATCTTCAGGAGGAAATATAACTAAATTTGCTTTAGAAACGACTTCTGATATTGATTCTTCATCAAGTTTTAACCTTTCAAGAGCTTCCAATGCTTCAAAAACTGTCAATGTGTTGCTATCATGCAAATGTTTTGCCATTGCTATGCTGTATGAAATCAAAAGATGTATGATATATCACTACTTTTAACTTCAAAATGAAGCCGTTATACCATATTATTATGTTCACCAATTGACCTAGATTAAGTTTTCGTTTTCTAATATATCAGCGTTTTGCTTGAGAATCAAGATGTTGTCAAAATAACCCCTAAACTCAATTATTCTGCACATAATTTGTAAAATCATTTACAATTTACATGCTCCCTTCTGCTCCTAGCGTCAGTTTAAACTGACGGAAGCGGAAATGGTACAAAACTTAAACAAATAATTAATTTCTTCTAAGAATGCAAAATATGGATACAGCAATGTTAGTTCTAACTAATTTCGTGGTTTATGTCATGATAACACGATCCAGTAAAAATTGACACCGCTATAATTACGAACAACAAAAAATATCCATTTTGGAAATTTGATCCGTTATATCCAGTCGAAGGATCAACGGAATTTCACTAAATGTACTATAGTGTTAGGTACAGACCTTACGAACCTCATAACATCCTAACTGGGTTTCGACAAAACGGTTTGTAATCTAGAAACCATCTAAATGTGCTGTCAGTTTAAACTGACGGTAGGAGGATATGGGTTAAGGGTCTGCTGGCCTGTAGGCACATTTTATAAGTGGCCCGAAAATCAGGGTTGCCAACTAAAAAATTAGAATTATCAGTGTTGCCAAACCATTGCCACAAAGATCGTTGTTGCAACCAGTGGCGTAGCCAGAAAAATTTTTTTGGGGGGGGCCAAATATTTGATGAATTGGAGAGAACGACAAAGTGTTTGATTTAAGTCATCGCCACCTTATGTGCAGTGGCGTATCCTGGTGGGTTAAGCAAGGGAAGCAATAAAGGTGGTGGGGGGTTAGAGCGTGCCGAAGGCACGCGCATTCTAGGGGGGTCTGGGGGCATGCTCCCCCGGAAAATTTTTGCAAAATTGCACTCAAATAATGGATTATAGCTCTTTCTGGAAACACTTTCAGGGTAATATTTGTATGAAATTTATAAGCAAATAAACAGCTATTAGCTTATTAAAGGTAGCTGTTACACACGAACGGGCAAAAACTGCGGCTAAAATTAGAGAACACAAAAAACTCAGCTACACAAAAACCCAACAGAGCAAGCGATTCTGAAATTGCTTCCACAGATTAGTTAAAACAAGCGTAAATCGCGTAAACTTTGCTCGATTGACGATTTGCAAAATTTATTGGTGTCTTTCTGTGTGTCTAAAACAAGTCCTGGGGGTGTTAATAGCCAGATGACTTGGAAAACGATAGAAATTTATACAAATTATATTATATTTTTCACAAAGGGGTTAACTTCGGAATCCAAACTTTGAAAATTTGAAGGGGGCATGGCCCCTTTCGCCTCCCTGGCTACGCCTATGGTTGCAACTATAACACAGGGTACCGTGCAAAAACTTGGTCATATGCCTAACTAAATATAGCACCTTTGCGCGTTTTTGCGATTGAAAACTCGTTAACTAGTTTTTGGAGGTCAATCTTACGGAGTAGATCGCTTTCAATACACAAAAGTGCCAGTGTACTAAGACGTTGTTGACACATTGTTGATCGTTTAACGTCTTTAACTCGTTTCAGTTGTGAAAACGAGCGTTCCCCCGAAGAATTCGTAGCCATTACAGACAAGTACATTCTAAGTGCTATTTCAGTGTTCGGAAATGCATTATAAACACCAGTAGTGTGCAGCATTTTAAACATCTTCTGGGCACTTCCTGTTGCTGTTGTTTCATCGCTTCTTGGCTCTTTATATCAGCACATAAACTGACGAAATTCTGATGGGAAGTCGGAAGACAAGTCCTTTGAATACACACCAACCAGACCTGCAAAAGCAACATCGATGTCTTTAACAGACATGGAGTCGTAGCCTACTCAGTCAAAACTCCAAATCTCTGCAGCACCATGGAATAGCCTATGCATCAATACGTTTCTGTAATGCACTCTTCAGTTGGTCGATGATCACATAAAACATGTTGATTTTAAATTTTAACATGACTAAATTTTTACTGATTTTAAAGTGGCCTGGATTTTTGACTGGCCTTGTAGGCACGTGCCTACTTTGCCTAATGGTTAATCCGGCACTGGGCACAGGTCATTGTCAGGGGAGGGGGCACGCTCTCCTTTCAGCGACGGCCCTGACAACACAATAATTTTTAGAGTTGCAAATTGCAATGCAATGAAATGCATGCAACAATTCAAAGTCACACAACATCACTGAAACAAGTCATTGCAGAATATGATATTGCTTGAAGGATTTGACATGCAGACCGACATCACATTTTTTGCATCTTGTAAGTTAGTAGGCCTAGTTTTTGCATGACAATAGGCACATCGAGTTGCGTGGTAAAATTATGCTAAATACAGTATAACCTTTCTCATTTACCTATGCGACATAGCCAACCTCAATCAAATATTTTTATTTTCACTAATAGAGTGCCTAGGCCTATATTGTAATTCTTATCTCAACAACTCAGCGTTCTGCCATTGCTTTAATGATAGTGTTCACAAAGAAAACAAAAAAAATTATCTGAAATTATCAGTAAATTACGATAATTATTTTATTGTTTCCGAACACGACTAATTTGACAAGCTTGATGGATTTTACAGTATGCACATTTTTACTACCAATAACGCTTAAGATTACCGATAAATTTTCAAGCATTTTGCGTTTTTTGGAATTTTTTCAATTATTGCTGACTTTGCTGTAAACAAAATACAAAGTTTGGATTTTTTTATGGTATTTACATTTGATTTAATTATTTTGCCTACTGCACGTAAGCGGCAGTGTAACTCAATTGATAAAAGCAGCCAACTGGTATCTGAAGGTATAATTTTAAGCACGGCGGTTACCTCAGTGGTTTGATTCTGGATCAAGAGGTTGAAAATTCGATACCCACTGCCGCTGTTGCGATTCTATTCATGCATAACTTACAAAAAGTTTTGTCCCTTTGCAGTATATTATGTTCTATTTTTCGTCATGCTGATGAAAACAGTTCGTGCTGCCTGGGATGGGGCAGCGCTAATCTAGAAAAAACAAAAATTATCGTTATCGGACATTATCGGCGATAATTTCATCGTTTATCGTTATCGCTTAACTTTTTTTTGATTTATCGTTATCGCTTTAGGCATTTTTCGTTTATCGATTATCGTTATCGCTTAACTGAAAAATGAGTTATCGCGCCCAACACTGTAGGCTATAACATTCGAAATTTACCCATTTCCCAATACAGCACGTATTTGTAGTAAAACCTTGCCATTTTTACCTTTCTAACTTGGCCTATTTTCAAACATATGCGACAGTGTTTTTTAGGAGAAATTTGCAGCGAAAATAAAACAATTGTAGGCTAGTCTAGAAGTTGTAGCCTAGGCTACTCCTGGTGTTAATGGTAAAAGGAAACAAATACGCATCTTTTTTCATGCGACGTTGTTATATGCTAAATATAGTTTTGTATGTTTGGTGAGAATCTTGCCTAAACCGTTTTCACGTTAGGGCGCATCTGCAGTCAAGTGACTAGCCCTAGCCTAATTAAGGGACCGGTTACCCCCATACTCTCCACCCCCAAACCCTTCATAGTTTAAAATCCAAACAATTTTTAAGCCATTCTTATAAAAAAAAACTTTTTTTAATGTTAAAAAAATTCTGTAGCTTCAAAATGATTAGGGGGTACGTGTCATCCCGTGCCCCTTAGACGCAATGTTACTGTGGCTGTATAGGTGTAAACCAAATTCTTGTTGCATTTAGCAGACTTATCAACCAGCAACTCACTACCTATAGCCCTAAGAGTATGATTTTCACATGAATGCACATCGTATAAATATAGACAATGCTGGAAATCTGCAAAAAAAAAAAAGTGATATTTTTATGCGATAAAACTCATTTTTTCCCATAAAACCCGAGTTTTTCATCAAAAAGCGCCTTTTTGTCTATAAACACTCGGGCAAGCAGGGTTTTCTAAAAAAGCGTTTGTGTTAAAATTGTTTTTTCAGTTAGCAAAAAATTAAAAAATAATTTTGTAATTTCCTACAATAGGCTATTTTTCGTGCGCAGTCTATGTTTTCAGAGCAAAACGTTTAATTTACTTTCCAAACAGCCAGATTCAGTATCATTGACAGGGATGTCCAATTGTCCAGGGCCTATTTTGGACAATACAATAAATCACATTAAACTAGCAGCACTCAACATGGTGTTCTATTAACTTGGTTTGTTCCTTTGTCATGTTTAAGTTCTCAAAACCATTTATCCAAGTGCCAAATTATTTTAATACGATCCATTGTTTGATGCCAGTAAGAAAGACGTTCTCTAACGTACAATTTACGCCAAAGTTCGTATTGCAAAATATCGATTAAAAAAATATGCCAAGCATTGCTTTACAAAAACCCTAAAAGAAATCAAAGCAATGTTTGAAATTTTTTTGGTGACCAGTAGGGTCACTATGCTTGTAATTTCATACACCAAGAAGCATTTGTGCGTAAACTTTGCTTGTGAAACATTTTCGACTGACTAGACTAAATGCAATGAAGCAAGCTATCGACGGAAACCACAAGTTATCCAAAGAATGAGCGGTATTTTTTTCAAGTGTCCAGGCCCCTTGTGAAGGTTACGGGCCACTAAATTCATCTCTCGTCCGTGTCTAAAATCACCTCTTAAACCACCTGTCAATGTTACTGCCCTCTGCTTGTACATTGTGTAAACTACTGGCTCCGACTATTCCTCTCCCCAACATGCACACATGGGGCCAGGGCTAGATTTTAATCTAATCAGCAACCGGTTCGCTTGGACTAAAATCATCTACATGTGGCAACCCTTCATACGGTAATTATTTTAGGTCCACTGGAAAAAGTTGACCAGGGACCGGTTCAAAAAACTTTTATATTATTAGGAGGCGATTCGCGTGAACCGCTGCGAACTGGCCGAATCTCACCACTTGAAATGGCATCACCCTCGATCGACAAAAAGGAACCTGCTACCGATCGCACCATCAGCAATAAACGGAGTGCACAGTCTCTGTTCAGTTTAATTTGTTTCAACTTCTCACCATCACTCACCAAAACGCGGACGTTATAACGTGTATAATACCAAAACAGGACAATCAGTTCAAAATATAGCACGGTCAGAACACTGCGCGAACTAAATGACGAATCAAACTAACGGCTGCTCGACACCTGCTCAAGCAGTGCTTCCACTTCTGACAATTGATAAATCCTTTTCAGCTTCCCTTTTTGTCCTGAAAAGTCCCTATTTTCTCAGACGGAAATCCTTCAAAATTTCCTTCATAGACAAGGTTATTTTTGGCGTTATTTCAGTTAAAAGAGGTGCTAATACAACTTTAAAGTTATTTTAATCTCACCTAAGTTACGTTTTAACCTGAAAGAACAGAAAATCAGTGAATTGAAGAAGTGGTACGGTATTCAAATCCCTACAAAAAACAACACCTTGCAGGCAGTAGTATGGCTGATTTAGTTGACAAACTCAAGCTATAACAGCAGGCTACACAAAAGCAACACATATTTTACAATAACATGGTTTACTTCCTTTGTTCACTGTCCAGCCAAAAAAACTGATTGTCACTCTCATCTTTCCCACCCGGACTCCTAACCTATTCCTAACACCGAAAATATACAGGTGGTAGATTTCCAGTAACGAATTATTCATCCATTAAGAAATTTATTTTTGTGTTTAGCTCGGTTTTCCTTGATGCGCTAACTTGTTCAACTCACAGATTTCTAGACTAGCCCTGGTTCAACTCTATAGGCTAGGCTATCTCTTTTTTCTCCTTGTCAGTAACGTCTTCACAATCATCTGAGACTGATGAAAAACTTCAGGATACTAGGCCTATTCATGATACTGACTCAGTCTGACTGCGTAGGCTACGCTATACATGTCGTATACACAGCCTAGCTAGCTCTATTATTATCACCATAACAGGTTAGCATAGGCTATAACTAACTTTTCTAAACCGGATGGATAGGCTACCACTAGCCTAAGCTTATCATACCCAACTGTACGTCTAAGCTTGTCATTGCTTATGCTTACTCTTACAGTGAACTTTGTCATTGCTACTCAAGTTCAATCGTAAATCAACGGATTACCTAATTTCAAATAAAAGAATTGAGAACTAACTCCTTCCCTGCACAAACGTCCAATTCCAAAAATGGCGAGAATAGAAATCAAGCGACGGAAAGGCGAGAATGGGAAAGAGAGTGAGAGGGATTCCGGATGGCGAGTGGCGACAGAAACCAGCTGATCATCCTTATTCCATTTGTTTTTAGAACTTTTGAAAGGAAATTTTAAAAAGATTTTCTTTAAAATTGCTAAAAACAACAATAGCCTACCCTTTTTAAGACAAAATTTCCTTGTAAAATTGTTAAAAATCCTTAAAAAATCCTTCCGATCTTCATTTCCTTTTTTTATCTTTCGAAGCGTTGAAAAATCCCGATTTCGGGATAAAATCCTTCAAAGTGGAAGCACTGTGCTCAAGGGCGGTAAAATGCGGAGACCCTCGACCCGTGTAATGGTGAAAAACAAAGATTCAGCAAAAAGAAGAATAATGGATTTTTTGTTTGTTTCTCAACAATGCAAGCCATTGATGACGAGTTGTGCTACTGGTGAGTTGTGACACACCCACAATGCCAATCCAATAAAATTTCTAGCTTTATGGGTTTATTTTTATGTTCATCGTAGCTGTCATGAAGCTGATCTACACCTATATGCCAATAAGGAACCAGAACTATAGTCACAAATTAATGAATTTTCTCTCATCAAGTGATTTTGTTTCTTAATCTGGATAAATAAAGAATGTAGCTCAAATTATTCATCTTCACATCGACTGGGTCCTTATATTGACTTTGCATCAGTAAACAATGATCAAGTAGCTGCTTTTATTTGGCGGCTCGTACGGATATGAAGATGTGATTTTGCGCTTGAATTAGTCACGACTTCTTTCGTGACATCACTGAATGAGTTGCAATTTTTTATGGTGGTGCAAAATACTGCACAAGCAATCTCGCATGACGGTAACACTTTGCAAAAATAATTCAAAATCTTACTTGTCGTAATGGACTTGACCACAGCAACAATCAGTTTCTTCCTAGTGTGCAAAATTCGTCTTACTTACACGTCTGCAGACGTTGAATCAACGGAAAAACGACGGATTTTGCTGTCTGGATAGTTTGATGTTTTCATTTATGCAACTAATGTAAGTGAGTAAAAAAGCAACTAGGTTTGGTAACTACAAATAATTTATTAATAGAGCTTTCGCCGTCGTAAAGGACGCTTCATCAGTACTCTTATTCAAATAGAATCAATTTGAATAAGAGTTCTATTTGAGTTCTATTCTTCTTATTTTAATTCTATTTGAATAAGAGTACTGATGAAGCCGCCCTTACGACGGCGAAAACTCTACTAATAAAATATTTGTAGTTACCAAACCTGGTTGCTTTTGTACTGATTTTATACGTTTGGTTGAATCCTTTTACTTGGATCCTACAAATAATTTATGATTTGCAATTCTCTAAACACCGAGAAGCCAGAACGGAGGTTAAGGGTCTTTAGACACATTTTATTACTTATATGTAAGTGCCCTGGTGTTAGGCAATCAATCAGCCCTTTTTGCATTGACACAAACTTTGCTGACATTGAATAAACTTCAGACACGGGATAATTTAATGCATTGGATCTGCACAGCAATTACAATAAACAAAAACACATGTCTTCACCAGGACGAGCACACAACAAGTAGGCTAATGATGATCGATATTAAATCTGAGCCCAGATTTCAAAGCATATATGTATTTGCTTTGAAGGCGGGTGGTCTCAGGGTGTGTAGAATGACATGACATAATTATCATGCAATCATATTTCGTCGAACTGATTTAGTTTTGGGCGTCTGCAGCTTGCACAGCTTCTCAAGTTGCTTAATCATTGTCCAAACATTGCTATAAAACAGACACTGAAGACGCGAAGTTTCATTGCTTCAATTTATCAACTTTGAAATATCGGGTACGCTTTCAAAAATCTTCCATCATGAAGTTTGGGATCACTCTGCTCTTGTTGGTGGTCATGGTGTCCTTAGCTGCTGGATGGTACTGCAAGCCCGGTCAAGGTAAATAAAAAGCATCTCACAAATAGATGGAAACGCTTTTTTTAACAAACTATCATCATTGTTTACAAAACAGCGTCGTGCAATGGAAGACACGTGTTGAGTCGAATAGAAAAATCAATAACTTCCATGTTTGACGATGTTTCTTTTAAAAGTCGTGAGAGCTTCAAAACGTTTTCTTAACTCCAGCAACTTCAAAAGAAAGATCGCATTGCAATAATATCTCAAGGCAAATAAGTTTCATTGCAGGCGCTAGAGATACATGTACTGTTATATTACATGTACAATTGTACATGTATGTTAACTAAGGAAAAAATTAAACAAATTTGCTAACCATGACCCAATGAGTTCAACGAGGTCAATAATTGTTATGGCTTTGTGACATCATCAATTACATACCAATTGTGATTTTGGCCACTCTGACTCTTTGACCAATTCAGTCGAAATTTTAAATGAAAAACAATTTTAGTCATCTTGTAGGCTATGGTGAAAATTTACTTTCACTTAATCTTAGTAATTTAGTGTTCATTAGCATGGTCTATCGAGTGGATATAAATGCTATGACTGTTTACTTCTATCTACGATATTAAGGAAAGATTTCCAATTTAAAATTTAAAAAAGCTAACACGCCATCAGATTCCGAACGCACCAAATATTATGCTCAATGTTGATGCGTGCAGTTTTTCTTGTAATAAAACTGAGATTTTTGTAACTACTTACAGAAAACGACTAAAAACCTTTAAACTTGTGTAAATTGGGTATGAAAACTTAATCAAAAATTGTGCATTTTAAGTCGAAAGACGAGAAGATAAGATTTGCCTTATACTATCCTTAGGCACTAACGAAAGTAAGGTGGCTAGTTTATTTCCTTCAGTAACTGCGTCTATCCATTTGTTAACTTAGCCTACTTGGTAAAAGTAAAGTAAAAAAATATAAAGTCAACATTTAACAACATAATGCAAAGAGAATGCATTTAGAAAAGCTTCTTTATTTTGGTTTGAGGCAGGGATATCAGATATCCCTGGATTGAGATACCGTAATTTCTGAGATTCTATTTCAGTGAAATGCTTCAACCGGTGCTGCCAACGAGGAGTACTCTGCGTCAATTGCTTCATCGATCCATGCAAGTTCCTGAAATGCAGATGGCCGTTTGTTTGTGTGCCAAACTTTTGCGGTGGCTGCAATGCGAAGTGTCAGCGCTATCTCTGGAAGAAATAAACAGAATCTCACAATCTTTGCCTCTGTTTTATTTTTGCCCACAAACACACTTTTGTTCATCGACTATATTACTTGTATACTTTGTTTATCATTTTTATTTGGCTAAAGTTAAAATCGTGATTTATTTTCATGAACCCTTTGAATAAATGACAAAAAACTCTAAAGTTTTTACTCGAAGTCAATCTTTATACCATCGACGACTAGTTATCTCCCACACAGCATTAAAATTTCATTTTGCAATTTATTTGTTGCAGAACCTTTGAGTAAAGTAATAAATAGCCTACAGCAGCTACCTTTGAGATCTATGGTGAGCAGGTTGCTTGAACAGTGCGTGAGTTTGAGGTCTTAGTTTATCCAGTTATAATTTGCATAATTTGCAACAAAAAGTTCTTCTGCTTTCTGCTTGCATCCGTATATTGATTAGCCAATAATAAAAACAGCATTTCATCTAAGTGTCAAGGGTGCTTCTTTATGGCGTCATTTTATCCCAGCAAATTTACGGAAACAATTGCCAATTGCTCACGTTATTCCTCCCAAAACAAAATCGAAAAACAGAATTTTTTGAGTCAATGTTTGACATATTCGCTTCCACAAATACATTTGATCTTTTTTAGGAAATCGGCAAGTGTGCCTCAAACTCAATATTTTTTTTTCATCAATACCGCCTTGTTTAGGTGATAAGTAGGCCTAATGTTGTTAATACACTTCTTAGCTGGTACGATTTCTGTCCATAAAATACGTTGGAGTTTTGTTTACCCCTGCAACTTCTGTTTGAGTCAGTCAAGGCAATACAAAGATTACTTGCGCCATCTTCTGGACTCATCTTCATTGACTACCTCAACGTCTTTGAAATGATGATGTGTTTACAGAGACTTGTTGACAGCCCGGACAGCTTGCTCAATTGGTAAAGCACTTGACTTAACAAACAAGCTGCAAGATCAAATGACTCTAGTTCGACTCTCGCGGTGTGCACTGTGCACTTGAGCAACGCATTTCAAGACAACTTTCTATTCAGCAGGTATAGCCTATTAGTGGATGGAATAATACTCCGATAACAAAAACCGGAAACTGTACTTTGTTAAACTCGGTAACTAGGCCTGAGCTAGTGATTCAAAGCCTCAACAAGTATGCGAAACTACCAGGAATAAGCTTTGCAAAAGGAGCTTTGTCAGTCTGAGGACAAAGATTCCCATAATGAATTGAAGTTGCAAATAGGCTACATAGTTACACCAATGATTTTCAATCACTTAATACAATGTCTTCGTCAGAAATACATTGTTCTTGTCATAAACAATAATAACAATATCTAATGCATGTAGAAATTGAGAAGGGACTATTGGAGAAACTAAAGTCTGATCTTCAGCTCCGCATATTCCGGAACCGAAAGACCTCACTCCCCATTACTTGCTGATTGAGGGCAAGATTCTGAACCGGCGAGATAACTGGGAGCCTTGAATGGTTAAGACTACGTTGTCTTCGCATAAGCATTGTATGAAGCTAAGCTTTTAAAATGATTGCGTTATAAGCCTGTTTAATTCCCTAATGGATTGTATATAATTAAACTGTGTAAGGCCAATTCATCACATAAAAAACACGCTTAGTAGAATACCCTTGACAAAGCCTTGAAAAAGTATGAAAGAACAAAATGATCCTGAAATTTTCAATTTATAAACCGACCAAATATTGAGGATCTCATTTAAGCTGAGGTCAGCATTATTGCGTCAAGCTCGCTTCAAGTAGGCTTCCTACACGAGTTAAACTTTGAACCAAGATTTCAAGCAGAAAATTAAAAACAACGATTCAAAACCCTTTAATAATCACGTCTTTATTGCTTCACACAGAAGATATAGAAAACGCTTCCTTCGATCGGAGCTCGATTAGCGGCTTCTGAATCTGCAGCTGGAGATATTAGCTATGAACCCAGAGATTCACTTGCTTGGATGGTAATGACTGTTAGTGGATTGTATTTGTGGCAGAACGAAAGAAACTATTGTGAATGAGATCGATGAACATAGTTAAATATGTACAGCAAGATTGATACCTAGCAGGTTACCTTGGGAGTTACAGTACCAGGCCTTGCGTCAAGAGCCTCTACAAGTACTGTATGCGAAACTACCAGGATTAATCTATCAAGGCTTTGTCAGTCCGAGGATAAAGATTAAAAGACCAACCAATCCAACCAACAGTATTAAACATCAAACAATGTTACTCGTTAGTCTGAAACATACTTTTTAAAAGTTCTAAGCAGGTGGTGAAAAGCAGGTTCACTGTTCAGAGCAGCTTTAGCACGATAGTCTACTCAACCGGTTATTTTTGGCCGATGGTCCGCGAAGCACCAGTGTTCAGAGCAGTAAAAGATCGTCAGGTGTTTCGTAAGAAATTTATTAGTTTACTAGTGTTGCATGGAACAGTGGTCGAAAATCACAAGAGCTTTGTATTTGTCTTTCTGCAATTCCTCCCCAAATATCAACTTTGTGCTCATCCAAACAGGCCTAAATATCTCACTGAGAAAAACTGGAAGTGAATACATTGTTGTTGTGTTGTTGCATTCTTGTAGAATTTGATTTGGTGTCCCACAACATTATTCCGATACATAAAGTGTTCCGTTGAAAACAACTAAACCATATTTTCTGCTTGGCATTGAGCAATTTGTAATATTAATAGTAGTTAGTGTTTAACATATATATAAATATTATATAAAAAATAAACAATAAATACCGTATATTGCAAAATAACAACATTGGAACTAGTTTTTTTTATGATTTTGCTGTACGATATCTCAAAACTAGAGCCAATTTGAAAAAAAAACAAATGTATTTTTGAAATCAGGAGTTTTGAAGTACCCAAAGTACTAAATACCTAAAATACCGAAAAGTCCTAAACCATATGATGTATTCCGTTCACTTAAGGACGCTTCATCTGAGATGTTCCAACATGTCGCATTTGGCTTTGGCAAGGCCTTCAACGTTTAGCTGCAAGATTGCTACTCCGACAGGATGAATTTTTCTCATTGGACACCGGGGCCGAGGGTTTATCCTTTTACCACCCCATAGGTGCCCTGTGAGTTGCGGTCTCTGATTGTTGCCATTCGCTTCATTAATATGAATTACCAGGACTCACCACGAGGAGGTTGGCAACATGAGTCCCATCTGAAATGAAAATACAGTATTTGGGCTTGAAGTGAAAGGCATTTGAGATCGAAAGGTTTGGAAGAACTTTCTAAGCCGAACACTGTTACAAATTAATACATCGTTAAGCTCTGTCCCTGTGAGTCTGCACTGACACAGTCTGCATTGAAAATCAATAATGCAATTTTTAATAACAAACAAATATTATTTTATTAGGTACAGTACTGCAATCGTCAGCTTGAAATCTTAATCGTACGTTATACGCACATAAATGTTTCTTCGACTACTATTTAAAAACGATTCATTTAAGCTTTTAATCTTTATGGATGTTTGATAATAATTTATTGCCTAATGAGACTTTTCCTGAATCTTCCGTTTGGTTTCCTGTCATTGACATTCTTTCCTGCTCTGACCAGCGCTTTCAGGTAACGTTTAAATATTGCTTAATGGTTTGATGGTTTGTTTGCATGATGATGGCTTGGTAATTTGGTTAAATGTGGGTGGTTTGATGATTTGGTTGCATATTGATGGTTTGATGATTTGTTTGCATGATGATGGCATGGTAATTTGATTGCATGGTTCAGGCTGGGGTTGGGCTCTCGAGGTGTGCGCTTGAGCAACGCATATCAAAGACTGCTGTCTATTCAGTGGCACCTGGTGGATGGAATGTTCCCCGGCAACAAGACTTCAACGATCGGAAACTTCACTCTGTCAATCTCGGTAACCGACACTGCGTCGAAAGCCTTTACAAATATGCGAAACTACCAGGAATAACCTATCAAGGCTTTGTCAGTCCGAGGATAAAGATTCAAAACCAAACCATGTTGATGGTTTATTAATAAAATATCAATCTGATACCTTACCAGTTACGAATTTGAAATTTTATCAAATCTTTTTTGATAGATTAAAAGAATATTGAATGAATTTAGCATTTAATCGATGATTAAATTAATTAAATGTCTTTAGTTTGTATGAGTGCATTATAGGCCTACATTATTTTAAAAATTGTGTGCGGTAGGCTATCGGACCCTATAAAATACCTCAATTGTGATATATAGTAAATTTTGTGGAACCAATAGGCTTTTAGCTTTCTCGCCAGGCGAGTATAGTAAGAACTCATGGAAAAAAGTCCTTTTTTAATGTTGAAACCTACTGACCTCTAATGTTATCAACTGCAAAGAGTTGGTTTTTTATAGATAGATGGGAGATAACACTGGGCAACATTTTCCAACTTATTTTTTATTCCTTGCTCGTTTCAAGTTCACTTAGACTAATGTGGCCATGCTGAATCCAAATCTGGTGTTAGATTTTTTCTAACACATCACGATTTTAAGATATGATAATAAAAATACCTTACTTTTGCCAAAAGTGGAAGATTTGGCGTACCGTTTACCACCAACCTATGCAGTGCCATGGTGAATGGTTAGTGTTAGACAGGCCAAAATAGCTTAAACAAGGTTACTGGACAAGCATTGCCATAAGCATTCTTAAATCTTTGTTATTTCATGCAAAACATTGACAGGGGGGGGGGGGGGTCAATTATATTTTTAGCGTCACTTTTAGCTTGATATTATTGTTTTGTTAATAATGTTGTTTCCGAAACAAATTAGTATCAAAATTGTAGTTTGTAGATGTATTTTAGCTATTTATGCACTCCATGGCCTGAATTTCTGGTTGTAGCACAGTATGTATGTGTAATAAACGTAACGTCAAACGTTACACTTTTGGCAAAAGTAACAATTTGCTGTTATCGTTTTTCATAAACCTGACGTGATAGGATAAATCTGAGGTCAGATTTGGAATCAGCATCCCACAGTTAGTATAAGTCATATATTTTCATTTGAGGAATAAATTTGATGTTGCCCAGTGTAATTAACATGTTGTCACTGCAGAATCAACGACAATTCGTCTTTGGATCGTTTATCTAACGTTGGAGAAGATACGTTCATGATGCAGAAGCTAGCTGAAGATACAAACGAACTTACCTCATCAGAACTGACCTCTTGCTCTGTGAGATCCTCTGGTGTGCTTGTCATACTTGACAAGCTACAATCGTCATAAAGACATGTGTCTCATACTTTTGCATTGAATCGTGTAATAAAATAAAATGTATTTCTATAATGGAACGATATCCATATCAATTGTACGACATCTCACTTATCAATTGCAAGATATTTTTTTTTAAGTAAATCAACAACAAATTAGAAATTACTGTTTTTCATTGCTAGGTTGTAGAAATTATATAAGCAATGTTGGTATATCAAACTTTATTTTTAACCATTGGTCATTTTTGTAGTACAAGTTAAGTTCTCAATATATCTTGAAGCTCGTGATTGTATAGCTTCTTTTCAAACATGTATATATGTATAGTGAATTTGTGGAACCAATAGGCTTTTACCTTTCTCACCAGGCGAGTGCAGTAAGAATTTATGGAATCTTTTTTCTCGGGTATGCACTTGAGCAACGCATTTCAGGACTGCTCTCCATTCAGCGGCACCTAGGCTAATGGATGGAATAATTCCCCGGCAACAAGACTTCAACAATCGGAAAACTTCACTTTGCCAATCTCGGTAACTGGCCCTGTGTCAAAAGCCTCTACAAGTATGCGAAACTACCAGGAATAACCAATCAAGGCTTTGTCAGTCCGAGGATAAAGATTCAAAACCAACCAACCAACCATGTACGTAATGATAACAATGATGACAATTAATTTATATTGAAACTGTTTCAGAAACGTGGAACAATTTCATACCTCGTCGAAACGACAGGGTGGCTTGTTGTGATCTTTTGCTTTGTCGCTGGAACTTTTTCATTCATTGGCTTAATCAGCGATGACGTATCGCCTTTAGACGTCATCATGTTTTGGTTGTGGACTGCAAAAGGTTTCAAGACCTGGTTGAGCCAACTTGTTCAAGGGAATTTTAAGCCACCAACAGATGAAAATGTTGAAGAGAGCAGCAACAAAGCGTAGCTTGTAGAGTGTTCATATGTCATCCCTCTTTAAGCTTAGTATCTTGGTCCACTGCTTGGCCATATTATATTTGTTTTCAATGATTTAAACTGCGATTTAGCTGCATTGGCAATACCTCCAACTGGTGTGCACGTGATTGTCGAGTTGCCATTGTTACGAGATAAATGTTGCTTTTGTTCAATTGCTGTGTTGCAAGTCAGATAAAAATTACAATTAGCGTGGGTCGGACCGTGGCATACGAGAATACTACACGGCACAACAAGCTGCCTTAATAAATCAAATTAGTGGGGTAACTCTCGATTGGTGCGCTTTTGCCGCGCGCTTTTTCAATTTGTCTCTTGCGAAGTTCAAGCTCGCACTCGCTCAGTCGCTTTCATGGTTACAGAGGTGAGAGGTTTGCACTCCTGGTAGGTGCTGTTGGTAGATTTGTAAGATTTTTTATTACCAAGAAAATGTTCATTAGGCTAGTTGTACGTTCACTCAGTCTATATGAATTAGGGTAGCCTACTGTCAGCAAATCAATGAACTTCAAGCTCAGTTTAAATTAATCTGTTCATTAGGCTAGTTGTACGGTCAATCAGCTAACTAGGGAACTGTCACCAAATAAATGAGCTTGCAAAAACATTTTCTCTTGTCTTAATTTGTAGTTTTATACAGCCAGGATCATTTACTGGTAAAGTAAGGTAGGTACTAGCTGAAAAGTTACTTTGACATGTGAACTAGGAAGCTATGTGAAACTACTGTGCTTTCAGTTTTTATAAATCGAAGAGTGTACCCAGACAGCAAATCACTCAGAGTTTCTTTACTTCGATTCAACGTCTGTAGACGTTGAATCAATGAAAAAACGTCTGATTTTCTGTCTCGGTAATTTTAAATGTAGAAATAGCAAAAGATAAAGATTTAAAACCAACTAACCATTTATAAATACTTTTTTAATAGGTTACATAATTCACATTCAAGACAATCACTCAGTAGACTTATCATGGTAAAAACGTGTTCTGTTGTGTTATGCAAAACTGGATATCAAAAACGACTGAATGATATTGTTGTGGTTCCAGAAAAGCATCCAGTTTTTAACTTTCCTCAAACCAAAGTTGCTTTGTGTCAAAAGTGGATTCGATTTGTCAATCGAAAAAATTGGAAGCCAAGCAAAAGTTGTGGGATATGTGCAAAGCATTTTGAGGCTAAATATCTTAAGATTGGCAACCGCACAACATTGCGATGGGAATTGGACCCTATTCCATCAATTTATGGTGAAGTACAAAACATTCCCTCCTCGGTATTGCCTTCACCTTCAACCTCCAGAAAACCACCTTCAAGGCAAACCACATTACCAGATCAAATAATTGACTTTAAAGTTTGTGATGAAATAAGAGATTTTACCAATATCGACACAAGTCTCTGTCCCAAAGATTACAACTTAAATCTGGAAGAAAGTAAGGCTACCTTTTACAAACTTGAAAACTGCAAAATTTATGACATACCTGTTGTAACAGAGACTATTGTTGTTGATCGATCAATGCATGTTAAGCTATTTTACAAGTCATCACCTATACCACTGCCTGATTGGTTTAGAAAAGGTGGTGACTGTGAGCTAAAAAGCAAGTCTGCTTTAGAAAACTTTCCATCGTATATACACAACACTGCAGAAGATAAAGATCGATTGCATCCTCTTCTTGATGAACTGACCGGATCAAGATACAAGAAAACCACTGATGGTCCAAAGTATTCTGCTGATCTTTTGCAGTTTGCACTTATTTTGAGGTACACTTCACTCCCAGCATACAAACTGATGCTGAAAAACTTTCCTTTGACATCACTGAGTTTATTAAGTAAACTGAGTATGGGAGGGACTGAACCTTTGAAGACAGCAAAATTATTACTTCAGCAAGAAAAACTTGACAAAGAAATTGTGCTTTTAATTGACGAAATGTATCTTCAAAAGGGTGTTCAGTATCACAGTGGGCAGCTTGTTGGAAGTGATCCAAATGGAAATCTATACAAAGGAATTATGACTTTTATGATTGTAGGTCTCAGAAAAAATATACCGTTTGTAATTAAGGCTGTTCCTGAAATAACAGTTGAAGGAAAATGGATAGCATCTCATATTGATGAAAGTATAAAATGTCTTCATGAAGTTGGGTTTAAGGTACGTGCCATCATATCAGACTATCACTCCTCAAATGTTGCTGCATTTTCAGATTTATATCGTAAGTATGGCGTTGCATCACATGTAAATGCAATTAATCATCCCAGCAAACCAGAACTTATTTCATATATGTTTTTTGATTCTGTTCACCTCATGAAAAACATAAGAAACAACTTATTAAACTCTGGTAGCTTTATATTTCCCGCATTTCAATTTGATGGTTTTTTTGATGATATTTGCTTACCCGGAGGAGAAATTTCATGGCGATTACTTCATAATGTTTATGATAAAGACCAAAAGTTACAAGGCAATCTACGCAAAGCATTCAAGTTGTCATACAAATCTTTACATCCTGGTGACAACAAGCAAAGTGCTCCACTTGCACTTGCAATTTTTGATCCGACCACATCAGCTGCTATTGAAAGTTACTATGGTGACAGACCAGATGCATCTAACTTTTTAAAGCTAATTAACATATGGTGGACGATAAGCAACAGCAAGCAACAATTTAACACAAATTACCGCCTTGGAAATGCTGCTGTGCAAAATGACAACAAACCAAAGTTTTTCAGACAGTTAGCTGAATGGTTTCAGATGTGGGCGGATATGCAGTGTCCAAACGCCAAGAAATTCACTTTAAGTAAACAAACCAGCTCTGCTATGATCTCTACATTGAAATGTACAGCTTCACTTATAGAAGATTTGTTGGAAGATGGTTTTGGATACGTTTTAACATCTCGTTTCCAAACAGATCCGCTGGAACTTACATTTTCAAAATATAGACAAATGAGTGGTGGACGGTTTTTAGTAGGGTTGCGTGAAGTTGAAACTTCCCAACGAATTTTAGCTATTAAGACTCTTTTAAAAGAATCGGTTTCCATATGGAATGCGGACATTCGGCCTGATATCAACGATACTGCTTTGCTAACATTAAGAAACAAACTAAACAATATTTCTGAAGAACTTAAAAACTGTTGCTTGGATAAAAACGCTGTTGAAGTTGCAGCGGTCGTGGCAGGGTACTGTGCAAAAAAAATCGTTAAAGACTCAGAGATGTACTCAGAGATGGGCAAGATCACCAGTATTGGTGATCTTAAAGATCAAGATCACCAAGAATAGGTGATCTTGAAGATCAAGATCACCAAACTATGTGATCTTGAAGATCAAGATCGTGATCTTGAAGATCAAGGTCACTTGCAAGATCACTTTTTGTGCATCGACTTGAAAAAAAATGAAGTTTTTGATCAATGATGTTGCAAAAAAATAATTACTACAAGCAACCTGGGTAAAGGTATATAGTTGGTATTGCTAAATTTTACTTTTAACTACTCGATCGCTGGCCCAAGAATTGTAATAAGTCAGTGGCTTTAGTCATTTTCAAAATTGTATCGTTATTTGAAATTTAACCAAACAAGTTAGTGACTGTTGCTATCAGGCCTATCAATTGTTGACGTAGTTTGCGTAGAATCGCAACGTTACACCCAAGGCCGAGGTTAATTACAGTAATTCTGAAAAAGTCGCAAAATTTGCAATTAGTTTTATACTTTTTATTTATAATAAGGGAACGTTCAAATATTACGTAACGCCTTCGAGGGGGAGGGGGGGTTTATGCAAAGCGTTACGTTAGCGTCACATCGGGGGGGAGGGGGTTCAAGCAAAACGTTACGCAACGCTTTCGAGTACGGAATGGTAGTTTTTTGTGCTGAATTTGTAGTGAAAATGCGTTACATGGGGGGGGGGGGGGGGGGATTGAAAAAAGCGTTACGTTGGCGTTACATGGGGGAGGGGGGGTCAAAAATTCGGAAAAAAAGCGTTATGTAATATTTGAACGTTCCCTAAATAAATAAAAATAAACTTTAAACTGCATCATTTTTCACCAAATTTTTGTCTGGTTCATGTGGGAGTTTTTATTCGTGTTACTAAGTAGTTTTAACTTTCACTGCATTATGTAAATGTTTATTGCACCATTTACCCACCTGGCAACCTTGATACTGTTGTCTGCTATCAAAACAGTTCAGAGGTTTGCGGTCAGACAAACCGCTCTATAGTCAGACCTTGAACAATTCTTGGTCTGGTTGATTTGCTGCAATAAACCACTTTACATGACCAAAGTCGGCTAGAGTCCAGATTTTTTAACACCGCCATTCTAGACTTTTGAAACATCTAAAATTGGGTCAAAGAAAGCAAACATTTCTTTAAAATTCACACATGGAAGTTGTGAACAAATTTAAATCATTTTTTATTATACGTCAACATAAAGTACACGGAAGTTGACTTCTTTATTATGACCAACACAGAAAACTTTTTCAAATTTAAAATGGCAACGCTGACCAGATTAGATGAAGACTTTAAATCGTCTTTTGTTGGACACATATCATATTAACAGCGGCTTAATGTTAGTAGTTGCCACTAATTATTTTGTACAGTACGAGTTCTAAAAAAATGCCTCTATCTAGGAAGTAAAATTCAATTTTAAAGTGATCTTGATCTTATTGTTCTTCAAGATCAAGATCACACAAAAAAAGTGATCTTGGATCAAGATCACGATCACTTGTGATCTTCAAGATCAAGATCACGCCCATCTCTGCCTGTACTCCGCAGCATATACTGTACATACAGTTGAATAAACGTGTGTTTTGTAGCTAACAATGAAGGGATAGTGAGACTGCGTATGTTGTGTTGTAAATATTAAAAAAACCCGAAGACAAAAAGATCGTGTTTTGTCCCTTGTATAAATGTTTTGTGAAGAAAATCGATTCAGGCTTACCAGGTATTTTGTTTGGTGGCGTCATACCAAAGGATTGAAATGTTAGTCGTGATGTGACGTCAATACTTCTGGCATGGTTTTGGACTAGGACAAAAAGTTATCAGGAAAGAGAAGGCGTACGCTCTGACAAGTGTCAGAAACATGATATGAAGGCTTCGGTAACATGTAATACAAAGTCAATTCAATTACAAAGTCAGAGTCAATTCAATCATAAATAGCTACATACGATTTCGATCAGCTAGATCATCTTCAGTTAAGCTGAAAGCAAACAGCACAAATAACCAAATGATGGTGCGAAAGAAAAACGTTCCACTCATTCAGAACGTTCAAAAGAGATTTCATTTTCTTGATTTCGGTTGTAACATGATTTCAAATACAAACACCTTCAAGCAGTATCAGCGTTTTAACAGTGCCAAGCCAAATAAACGTCTCGCGACGACCTGACAACGTGTTAAAGTTCAGAATCACTGTGCGGCTATGTACACTATTGTATTTCATCATAATCTCAGCTGGCTGCCTTCTACCCCACTGAATGTGGCAGTTTGAAAATCAAAGGCGATTGGAAATAAAATGGTTTGGACACCTTTTTCTGAAACCAAATTACTAACCACCTCGCTTCCTGTAATTCAATAAGCCTCACCTCGCTTCCTGTAATTCAATAAGCATGGCGATCAAATTTCTCACAAATTCCTGGGTTTGGCTTCGACGCATTATTTGCAAAATCTGACGTTCATTCTGCATCATCCGGCGCTTTGAAAGTTGTCACCTATGCAATTCTTTATTAGATTCATGAAAACAAAATAAAACAATAGTGTCCGTACAAATAGCCTGCGTAAATGCATATTCCCATCAGCAATAGACAAACCACATACAATTATATATGTTGGAAAACACTGCGTACTCTAAATTGATAGATGAATTTGATGAAATTACAAATAGGCTTCCATTTAATTTCATGTGAAGGCGTACATCAACTATCGAGGAGATGATGCTTTTCTGGCAACCGATTTCAAACTGAACTAAAATGAAAACAACTAAAGTGATCGCATCAAACTGAATAGACGAGATGTTAACAATAAAGATTCAGCATTACAGTATTATCAAAAAAAAATCACTACCACTACTGCTACAAAAACACACACGAAATACAGGCACTCACCAGAAAAACCTGTAAACCACTTTCAACGTTCCATTCTTTTTGGTAAAATAATTTAATCTAGAATTTGATTGATGTGAAAAAGACAAAGTTCATCTGTAGACGGACAAACGACACACACCTTGGCGTGATATGCGAAATCTTCTTAAAAGAAAACAACTCAAAAGGTGGTGATGGTAAAAATATCTTGAATCCCAAAACGTAACTTATGAAAAATTACAAAAAATAAAAGCAATGGATGAATGGCGATGTTAGTGATATGCTTGTACACATACAAATGAGCTTTCATGTCAGCCACTAGCCTAGTTGTTTTTAGATTAAAAGCGATGAAATGACATTTTCATACAAACTGGGTGAGCATTGTAGTTCAATATGAAATAACAAGTTGGGAACAGGTAGGTTCAAGTCAGTAATTTTATATTCTGCAACAGCAAAGTTATTTAGTGGTTGTATAAATCACTTTATGCCTTTTTTTTTTATCAATGACACAATATTAGTATGACTTGTTCCCTTTGCTGTAAGTCCAAAACAGTCGGTACAACTGTTCAAGTTTTGGTATGACACGACCCGGAATCGAACCAGGGTCCACCGGACTCAGCGGCAGAAGCACGGAGCAATCTGCAACTGAGGTGAGTCATTGCAATCAAGTTGTTTTTAATTCCATAAATTGAACATAATGAAGTTGGAAGTAAAGCAGTTGATTTATCTGGTGGCAAGGACAAAGCGATCAATTGAATGACAAGTAAAAAAATTGACATTCATGACGGATTTAAAGTAAACAATCCAGAAATGTGAAGTTAAAATCATGATGCAACAATAGAACATTTTTTGCTTTGTGACGTAGTCGTAGGCGATTTTAAATAAAAAATTTGAAAGTTGCAAGTTATCATGATAAGACTCAGCTGATGAAACTATAGCGATGTTAACAAGAAACTTGACATCGTTAAAGCGTTATCAAAAGCACTCATAAAAAATCACTTCCACTGCTGCTACAAAAACACACACGAAATACACAAACTGCTGCAATTGCAACCGCTGTGCAACACAACTCATTAAAACAGACATTTGATTGTCACTCGCAAATAAGCACACCAAGCCAGCAAGGAAATCAAATTTAACATATTTAAGTTTGACACACAAGCGGCTCGTATTATGTTGTCAGCACTGTACAGAATGTTGTACAAGATAATGAAGGAAATCTGACTTGTGCGTACAGGTGGCGATGATTCCCTACACGTCATTATCATCATAATCCATCGTCGGTTTGTTCCCCACTAGTGGGGGTGGCCGATTGTTTCCGCGCAGCAATTGTTTTAATCCCTTTTCTCCATTTCACCCTGTCCCTTGCATCTTCCTCCTTCAGTCCGACTTTTTTAAATTCATCCTTCACTTGTTGTTTCCACGTTCTTTTTGGACGACCGCGTTTCCTCTTCCCATCCACCTTTAGATCTAGTGCCTTTCTAAGAAAACTTCCTTCCTCCCTCCTTATCACATGTCCATTAGGGCGGGTCACGAAATCACTTTTTTTTGATATTCACCTGCCTCATACGGATTTTGATAGATAGACACCTAAAATTGTTGTATACAAAATTTCAGCTCATTTGAACAATGGTTTGGGATGAGGAAATCGCGTTTAATTTTTGCCGAAAATCGCAAAATTGGGTAAAAATGCGAAATTTTAGACTATGTTCAATCTATATTTTTCAAGTGAAATTTATTTGCTATGGCCTTATACTTATTTTTTAGACAGTTATGGACTTGCTGAAGTAAGTTAGAGCTGCAGAGATTGCATTTTATTGTTTATTGTAGTAGTATTAAACATTGAATTTTTTCCGAAAATCGCAAAAAACGCAAAATTTTGAATTATGTTCAATCTATATTTTTCAAGCGAAATGCGTTTGCTGTGGTCTTATACTTATTTTATAAGACAGTTATAGAGTTACTGAAGATAGTTGTAGCTGCAGAGATTACATTTTATTATTTATTGCAGTAGTATTAACATTGAATTTTTGTCGAAAATCTACTGCTTTAATGATCGTAGAACATCATTATTCACTAATCTTAATTTTGTATTTTTCAGATTCATTAATATCTAATTATTAAGTAATTCCACATGAAATAATACCTACAAAACTGTATAAACGGAAATGCCGAGAACTCCAAGAAGTACAAGATATAAAGTTTGTCATATTGTCGGACCATCTAAGCCACTTCCACTGGCTGAACTGCCTACACTAAGAGATGTTTTTAATTACTTAAATCTTTTGAAAGAGAGATGTGTCGGGAATTTTAATGAGATAAAGGAAATTGAAAATATCATTCAACCCATTAAGAATATGTTTATCAAGGCTGGTTCCAACATACCTCTCAAGAATGATAAATCCATTCGGAATAAATTGGTACGTCACATTAAAGATTACAGCAGTTTGAAGAGAAAAAGTCTAACCGCAAAGAAGGAGAAATTGTTTATGGAACGATTAGATAGAATTGTAGATATCATCAAATGTAATTGTCCGATTTGGCTTTGTAGTGATTATGGTTGCGATGGTTGCAAATACAAGGCTCACACAAAATGCAAATGTGCAACAGATGCTAAACTCCCATTAGTAGACCTTCATTTTGTTATGGATCAAAGACTAAGAAATTTTGATAGACCTAGCAGCTATCAGATACAGAATATTCACCGTGCTGAAACATCACATCTACAAAAAAAAAATTATTCTAAAGTTTTGGAAGGATCACGTCAATCAACGCAGGCATATAATAACGAGGCTATTGATAGTTTTTCTGACTCATCAAGTTTGGCATCAGTTGTGAATTCAGAATCAGAATATGAAGCAGATTTTCCAACAACATCACAGAGTGAAGAAAAAAAGAGATTTGTAACGGACTGGCATCAAAACATTTTAAGGACTACCATGATAGAATCGGAGAGATTTGGCATTTCGAATCGCGCCACAGCAGCCATCTGTACTGCGCTCCTTGTTGATTTGGGCGTGGTCACGAAAGATGACACACAATTAATAATTGATCACAACAAAATTAGAAGAGATAAAGATGCAATAAGAAACGAAAATGTTCAATCAGCTGTAAGTCCATTGCAATATGTTTTACATCAGGGCTTATTTTTTGATGGGAGAAAAGATCTAACAATGGAAAAAAGGCATGAAACTGGTGGACACCATCTCGTAAGAAGAGAACATTATACAGTCGTAAAACAGCCTGGTGGAGAGTTTCTAACACATGTGACTCCAGACAGTGGACGCAGTCAAGATGTAGCTAATTGCATATATGATGTGATCAAAAATAAGAATATGACACGATGTATGCATTTTATTGGTTGTGATTCAACTAATGTGAACACAGGAAGATTCGGTGGAGTAATTGCTCTTGTTGAAAAAAAATTAGGTCACAGATTAGTATGGTTGATTTGTGAGTTACACACAAACGAACTGCCATTTCGACACTTGTTTATTGAACTGGACGGGCCAACCACTGGAAATGAATCATTCAAAGGACCTATTGGTCGTCTTTGTAAAAATGTTGAAGATTTGTCTATCAATAATAACTTCACCCCAATAACTGATGATGCTGGGCTTCTACTTCCAGAATTACCTGGCGATGTTGTTAAAGATTTATCATGCGACCAAAAATATTTATACGAGATCACACACACCATTACAACGGGACAAATTTCACCACATATTAAATCAAAAATTGGGCCACTAAATCATGCTCGCTGGCTTACACTTGCATCCAGGGTTTGTCGTTTGTATATAAGTCAACACAATTTGAATGAAAAATCTAGTGAGAATCTTCTACACTTACGGTAGTTAACTTCATTGTAACAAATTATGCTCCATTGTGGTTTAGGATCAAATGTCAGCCACTCTACAAAGATGCTCCGTGCCATATATTTGAATCACTGCAAAGAGTTAAACTGCTTCCAGAAAAAATTCAAAACATTGTAAAACCTTATATGCAAAGAAATGCATACAGTGCCAATAGCGAGAACCTCCTTCTGGCAATGATCGCTGACAATGACCCAATAATACGAGGAAAAGCGGTCGATACTATAAGAAAGATACGTGGTCAAAATAGATTTGGAGATGACAGTGTGAGACAGTTCAATGTACCAACACTCAATTTTAAAGCGGAGGATTATACCGAAATGATAAACTGGGAAAATCCAACGGAACCAGTTTTAACAACGGAGCTTGGATCATTTCAGTTGGAAAAAATCAGAAAGGTTCCATTACTGTTTGGTAAAATTGCGAATCACACCCAGTCAATTGAAAGGGCTATTAAGATTGTTACAGAAGCAAGCAAAACCGTTTCTGGATTTAAAGGAAGAGAGGGAATGATTCTTTCCCAATTGAACTCCCGAAAACTCCATGCATCATCTGAATCAAAGCAGGATTTTATGTCACTGACAATGACAGCCAACACTTGAGTCCTTTTTACCTCCAAAGTTTACTGTTTTTGACATTTTCGGCAAAAATTCAATTTTTAATACTGCCGCAATAAATAATAAAATGCAGTCTCCTGCAGCTATAACTATCTGCAGTGAGTCCATATCTTCCATAAATAATAATTTAAAGTCATGCTTTACTTTAAAAGTATAGATTGAAGGCAATCCAAAAGTTCGCATTTTTACCCAATTTTGCGATTTTCGGCAAAAATTTAATTTTTAATACTACTACAATAAATATTAGAATGCAATCTCTGCAGCTCAAACTTACTTCAGTAAGTCCATACCTGTCTAAAAAATAAGTATAAGGCCACAGCAAACGAATTTCACTGGAAAAATATAGATTGAACATAATCTAAAATTTCGCATTTTTACCCAATTTTGCGATTTTCGGCAAAAATTAAACGCGATTTCCTCATCCCAAACCATTGTTCAAATGAGCTGAAATTTTGTATACAACAATTTTAGGTGTCTATCTATCAAAATCCGTATGAGGCAGGTGAATATCAAAAAAAAGTGATTTCGTGACCCGCCCTAATGTCCATACCATCTTACTCCATTTGCCCTTGCCAGTTGGTCTATGGTCTCTCTCATCTCTAGCATATCCAACAATTCTTCAGTCCTTTTTTCCCTTCTCGTTTTCACCCCACACATTGCTCTCACCATTGACCTTTCCGTTCTTCTCAGGATTGCCAGTTCACTCTCTCTCAATATCCATGTCTCACTACCATATAGCATTGCAGGCCGCACACAGCTCCGATATACTTTTCCTTTCATCCTTAGTGAGAATTTTCTGCCATACAACATTTCCCCACATTCCCTGAACTTTGCCCAGCCCAATCTTGCCCTTGTTGTCACCGCTGCTTCACATCCACCACTTCCATTTATCCGATCACCCAGATAACAGAAGTCTGTCACTGTTTCTATGCCATGGCAGAACTCATCATCATGGCCTACACGTGTATATGAATAACAATAAAAACATGATTTCACAACTTTTAGCAGTTAATTGTTCAGAACGTTTGTTGGTATTTACCCTACTTAGTAAAGAAACAAAAAAAACGTGGAGAAAAATCTTCATTGTAGATGTAAAGTTGATAAAGTTCTATTTTCTTTGCTTTCAAAATCACGTTTGGGACCGTTCCGTTTCCTAGAACGTTGAATTAATTCTTTTTGTCCGCTTCCAGCCTGTCGCGCCACGACGCTGCCAGAGCCACGTTCGAAATATCAATTTGCTTGAAAAAACATGACGTGACGCGGTCTTTGCTGCTTCGGACGACAAACACAGTCCCAATTGACAACAGCGCGATCAGGAGCGTTACCGCGATATCGATGAACAACACGACGTAGATTTCCGCCTTCCGCTTCACAGTACAAAGCATGCATACGTCCTCCAATGGCAACTGGCATCTGAATGACATATAGACCTTTTTATAATAGGGTCATTCCACATCAAATCACCCAAAAAAAATGAAATTTTTAACACCACCACCTCCGATTTTCTTCAAATTTGGTTTGTGTGTGAGTTCTGGGTAAAAAAGCATGAATTTTAAATTTCATCAAAATCCGGCCAGTGGTTTTGGAGATATGGGCCTGTGAAATTTCGTATTTTGGGGGAAAATGGGGGTACCCGGCTGATTTCAAAATGCCATTTCTCCTCAACCACTGGGTGTATTTTAATGAAATTGGTGTCATTTTGCAGGAAATTGGTCAAGGATTTTATTTCTGTGGTTAATTTTCAAAAATAAGCATGTTTGGGGGTAATGACCTTTTGACCTTTGCTTTGACCTTGACTTTGACCCTGTGGATCACGTGATACAAAAAACTTGTCTACATGAAAAATCTTCTTTGACACTGTCTCTATAACATATGAAAAAATGGGAGAGGTAATATTTCTATTTTAGCCATAGTTTTCACTCAAAGTTTGCATGTCTCATAATTTTTCAACAAATTTTCTTAAAATCACTTTCAAAAATAGTATGGTATGTACAAATGGAACGATATCAATATGCACATTGCATGATCAGAAAGAATGAGTCCAAAATGATGATGAGGGGTGTTTTTTTTTTGTAAAATAAGCTTATAACATTGGGAAATGATGGCAAATGGGGGAGGGGGTAAAATATTTCAAATTCTGATGATGTAATACATAAACGCACCCAATTAATACTGCATAAAAATGAGTTAAATGACACAGTTTAGTCCAGACACAACAGACAAAATGTTAGGTTCTGAAAGTTTTCCATGGACAGCAATCACTGAGCTGACTACACAACCTGTGAAGTTTAATTGTATCGTTTTTGGAAATAGTGTAACGACATCTGCCAGATGCAATCATGGAAGGAGTTTCAATGATACAAACAATGTTATTAATATCGATCCAGCATTTATCAGCAGGGGAAGGCCAGTAGAAGATTCTGGCTGGACCATGAGGATGCATAAAGTTTACATGGTAGTCTCCAAACTCATCAGAAATGTCTTCCACCAAACCTATCCACGGTTCATAATCATATATACAGCACACATGTGTCTGTGTTGCGATGTTGATAGGTTCATTCAATGCTTCAAGTGCAAGGTCTTCATCTCTCCCTCCTGTCACTGACACTAATTCAGGCAGATTTTTTTGAGCACTGAGTTTGTATGCAAATAGCTTTGTTTCAGAAATCGGAGCAAATCTATGGAATTTTAGTGTTCCTTTTATTGTCTTTGCCAACGAGAATCTTTTTTTCAATTTTTCTTTGCAAGCTTCATACCGGTCAGGCTTGACATTGAAAAATTGAATTCCTTGTATGTTAGCTTTGCAAAATGTCATAATTGACTCGGTAGTAAGGATAGCGTCACTGTAAGGCCTTTGTAAACTTGCCTTTTTTTAAGAGGCGCTTCACTGTCCCCCTATACCATCACATGCACTCTTTCCATGCGAAGTAGAAAAAAAGTGCCATTCTGCCCTGATGCTAAAATCTTTGACATGATTACATAAATTGATGAAATTTGACTTGTTCTTGTATTGGCCAGCACAGCCGTCTGTAAAATAATAAATTTTTTCAAGTTCAGAAAATTCAGCTTTCAAATAATCAATAAATACTTGTAAAAAAGCATAAACTGTGTAGGTGTTGTGTTCCATGATATCGCTTATGATGCATACATTTCTGTGTTCAAGTGATCCATCTGCCAGTCGACGATATGCAATAAACGGATGTAAAGTGGCCTGCCTATTATCCCAGTGGAAGCTTTGCTCTTCATCTTGTACTACACATGAGTAATTTTCTGCAAAGTCACCTTGAACAATGATTTCAGTTTTCGGTTTTATGGTTGTCTTCAAATTGTTCATATACTTATGTTGTGCCTTAGCAGTGTAACTAACTATGTCTTGTCAATTTCATAATCTGATATGAAAGCTTTTCTGTGAATTCAGTTTTTGATTGAACTAATGTGATCAATTGAGCCCGATCTGTACTAATCCATTGCTGGTATGTTACATCTTCTGGTATTTCATCACAGCTAAGGAGATGCTGCATAAGCATGTCATGATATTAAACTCGCAAGTTTCGTCCCGCAACCCGCACAGGCGCACATACCAATCACAAAAAATATGCGGAACTGAATTACCTGGACCAGACGTTGTTGCGTACCAATTATATTTATTACTTGTTTCCAAATTGTGTTAGAGGAGACATAGACTTAAATGTAAAACTAGGCTAGCCCAACAACCTAGCAAAATCGCCCTTTTGAAAAACGCACAAAATAACCTTTATGATGTGACAGTATGTGTTCGCCCGCCCAGCTATTTTGAAAACTCGGCGCCTATGGATAACGATATACCTTATCAGACTGACCATGCTATAACAGTATGGCGAAATTGATTTCTGATTATTAAAAATGAAGCTGGTACACTGTTGTTGCAAGAGCAGCAAGACTTATTCTACAATATAAGGTTTAAGCTAACCGGATTTTATAAAAATTTCACAGATATCGTCCTCTTTGAATGAAAACTATGGCTAAACTAAAAATATTACCTCTCCCATTTTTTCATATGTTATAGAGATGGTATCAAGGAATATTTTTCATGTAGACAAGTTTTTTGTATCACGTGATCCACAGGGTCAAAGTCAAGGTCAAAGCAAAGGTCAAAAGGTCATTACCCCCAAACATGCTTATTTTTGAAAATTAACCACAGAAATGAAATCCTTGACTAATTTCCTGCAAAATGACACCAATTTCATTAAAATACACCCAGTGATTGCTGAGAAATGGCATTTTGAAATCAGCCGGGTACCCCCATTTTCCCCCAAAATACGAAATTTCACAGGGCCATATCTCCAAAACCACTGGCCGGATTTTGATAAAATTTAATATTTATGCGTTTTTGCCCAAAACCTAACCACAAACCAAATTTGATGTAAATCGGTGATGGTGGTGTTAACAGCACTGGGTGAATTGAGCTGGAATGACCCAATAACCAACTGCAGTACCTAGAATAGTTATCAATCAAAGATTATCAATTTACAACAATCTCTTATGCTTTGTACAAATAAAATCACTTAGGCCGCACTCACAACTTGGCAGGTTTAACAATTTTTTGCAAGAAGCTCGCGATTACAAACAGGTTGGGAATTGCCGAGTCACAGTTTTTACCTGAAGGTTTCAGATGCATTAAATCCGTCCCTCAAGTAAACCGCAAATAAAGTCAGCATAAGAATAACCGAGCCGAGGGCGACCACACCCGTGACGAGGTGCTTGAGGAAGTACCACTTAACTAACCGGACCTGCCTCAAGTTCCTACTATGGCACCACATCTTTAAAATTCCATCATCGACGTAACAAGGCTTGGGCGTGTCCTCAGAAGGCGGATCTTCCAAACTTCTTTTCAATTTATAAACTAAACAAAACTGGTGTAAAAATTATTCTGTAGTATGAAGTTATTATATAATAAAATATGATACAGGCATAATGAAAAGCAGATTAAAGCTGCAAAAGCTTCCAATCCGAACACAACTTCATATTCTTCACTCAACCGATCGTAGCGTGAGAATTTTCAAAAGTGACCCACAAGGCTTTGTTACTCAAATAAACATTTTACATTTGTTTTGCAAAACTGTACCTATGATGCTATTGATATGTACAGTATTTAGAATATATTACGAAAAAGTTACCCGAAAAAATTTGGCATTGACTAAAATTACAACACAACTTTGCCAACCCCGCAAATAATAACCTGATAAGATGTAAGGGAGATGATGCAAAGATGAGAAGTTTTCAGAGCAAAGCATTGAGAACAAATGTTGGTCTCGAAATTCTCCAACCAGAAACTTCTCGAAGCGAGTGATTTCTTCGTCTTCATTCTGCTTTTCTACGCCATCACTGCTAGCAGTTGAGGGACTACGTTGGTTTTGGGGGTTGCTGTTGCCATTTGAGTTACCGCATTGTTGGTTCACTTCGCGGCTACTAGCGTCAGCTGATCCGTTCTAATCATAAATGACGTGATGGTTTGTTGAAACTACCCAATTAAATGGACTAAACATTTTTTCTAATGTTTCTTTGTGACAAAACAACGCTTTGACTGATAAACATCTCCGAAAGGCAAAGACTTAATTGGGAAATTACCATGGAACTTTTGGCGCGTGTATCATCTTCGGCGTCTGACCCCTTGTCTGCGGAGGCTGAAAAACCTTTAAATATTAAGAGTTGCGGCCCAGAAAACTTGGAAAAACTGAACTTTGTAAAATTGCAAATTTACAGTAATTTAACTTCAAAGTAATGTGTTTGAATTAACTAGGGGTTGAAAGCGATTTGATCGCTGAAACTTTACTGTACTTTCAAGCTTTTTGTTGCAGCAATACAGCATTTCTCATTCAGTGAACGAGAAATGCTGCTATTTAACTGCTGCGGCTGACTAGTACTCAAGTTAGTTAACTGTGTCTGGTCCTCTGGGAAGCCCCGGTCACAGATGAACTGCAACGTGAAAAGTTGAAGCTGTCTTTAAGAATGTTATGGGGGATACGATTATTTTCGTACTACAACAAAGCTGAACTATACCATATCGACAACACATAGCAAAATAAAAATAAGCGTATTTCTAAATTTTATATTTTAAAATACAGACAACTCTGATGGAGAAGTTCCTTGATTGAAGCAAAAAAAAACGAAGATAACAAAAAGGATGTTTGCTTAGTGATTTAAAAAAATAATTTTTTAATCCTTTTAAAAACATAAAAATTAGTTAGCTGTACTAAGATTACCTTCATTTTGCAGCAATGAAGCTGTTTCCTTATGATCAGTTTGACTATTACCAGCTTTGTCAGACTGTTTGGAGCATGTTGGATCGGTTTGCGATGAAAGTTTGTTCTGTTTTTAAAAACATTGTCATACAACTTACCTTGCAAAAACTCGCATGGGCAAAATCGTAGTGAGTGAGAGATTGTTTATTTTCCTTTTAATCTCTCAAGCCATATACATAATGAACCATAAACAAACATAACTCAGCAACAACACTACATTTAACATTATAAAACAAAAAACAAAAGCAAACGTTTTCGGCTAGTCATACAGCCCTTTTCAAGCCTATAAGAAAAAATACATATTTAAAGAAATGCTAAAGAATCATATAGTATCACAGCAAAAATATGGTCAAATCTAAACATTTAAGAAACTGTCTCGCTCACACAAAATGACAACTGAAAATTACACAACACAACGGGTCAAGTATTTGAGAAGTAAAAATTAATCTTGCGTAATTCTGCCTGATTCCTTTTCTGAATAATTAATTAATTTTTACTTCTCAAACACTTGACCGTTGTGTTGTGTAATTTTCAGTTGTCATTTTGTGTGAGCGAGACAGTTTCTTAAATGTTTAGATTTGACCATATTTTTGCTGTGATACTATATGATTCGTTAGCATTTCTTTTAATATGTATTTTTTCTTATAGGCTTGAAAAGGGCTGTATGACTACTAGCCGAAAACGTTCGCTTTTGTTTTATAATGTTAAATGTAGTGTTGTTGCTGAGTTATGTCTGTTTATGGTTCAAAAGAGCTACCTCTCTACCCAAATTGTAATATACATAATGAGCCAATACATTAAATACAGTTACTAGGCTATTCACTAAAAACCTAAAAGGCTGTTTCACCCTTATTGGAATCATCAAAAGGTTTTTATTCAAATATAACTAATAAATGACAAAAATAATTAATGAGCAAACATATAGGCAAGACACACCACCAAACCTTATGGATACAGTAAAAGCGCATCTGAACCAGGAAGTAAGGTGAGTCTCATGTTTGATCCAAGCATCAGGGAATGAGAAGATAAGGTTTACATTATACTGAGCCTTCGGCACTAACGAAAGTAGGGTGGCCAGTTCCTTTCTCTCGGCCGCCTTTCCTTCAGCAACTATGCCCACCCAATTTATTACACTCTGGGTAGAGGTGAGTGGTGTTTTTCAACAACCAGCTTAAGCCGCGAATCGAACCAGGAATGAATGATTAGAAAGCGAATACACCCGCTGCGCCATCCCACCGCTTACCAGGAAGTACGTAATCCCAAAGAAAAGGTCAACAAATACAATCATAGCGCTTATGATATTTATAAAAACACAATTTTATCCACGTCGCGTTTTAGCGTTGCATTAAAACATTCAAAATTTTTGAACAACTGGTTGATCTTAATTATTATAGTATGATGCTTCCAACATGATAGCTAATGAAACATTGCGCCATGGTGGATGGTGTTGCATCAGCAAAAGTAAACTATGATCTCATTACCAAGTTTGACTCTGTACTCTCAGCTGCTTCCACTTTTACAGTATGAGATGACTCTGAAATAAACCAAAAAAAAAATAAAAAATTAAAACAACTACTTGCCAGTTATAAAATCCAAAACAACTCTCTCTTATGATCAATGTTAAAATTAACATTGATCACAAGAAACGATCAATGCTAATACAATAATTTTTTTCCGTAATGTTTTCTTCTAATTGTAATAATTAATGCTAAATATGCAAAAGTTAAAAATTAGTCCAATAATAATTTGGTTTGGTACACGACATTATGACGAGGTCCGAATGCCCGAGAGCGCAAACTTCGACAACACCATAATGCTGACAAACGAACAGTGACTTGCGTCGTTATAATGTAAGCAATACCTTTAAACATTGCAACTTAAACATCTGATACAAGAAATAACCAAATCTACGTCATTCTGGTCTCGATTCTCGCGTCATTCGGTATCCAGTCTCGCGTCATTCGGTATCGATTCTCGCGTCATTCTGGTCTCGATTCTCGCGTCATTCGGTATCCAGTCTCGTGTCATTCTGGTATCGAGTCTCGCGTCATTCTGGTATCGAGTCTCGCGTCATACGGTATGTGAGTTGCATGACATTGAAGTAAGTATTGAGAACCACAAAACCGTGTTATTTATGTCTGCGACCAACGCACCTGATACATTGTACAAATCCAGTTTTCGTAAAATTTTCTTGTTTTATTGGTTTTCAACGTGGCTCCCTAACATTGCGTTTATGTTTAGTTTCCTAAAAACCTTCATGGGGGGACTTAATTTCAGACTATATAGACCAAGCTTCGTTCAAATTCAATTTATGCGGTACTTAATGTTCAGCTGTTTTCATTAATAACGCCCACTCAAGAGTTATTGTTTCGACTATTGCACGATTTTTCGTCACAAAATAAAGCAATCAGAGGTGGGCATTAGCACCGCTAAAAGCTTTGGTGCTGCTATCCTAGCAGTCAGTCATTTATTTTAGTTTGGAGTTTGCAAAACAAATCTATATACATAAAAAACAACATACAGTGTGCAACTGTGCATTTAATAAGAGAAAGCGCAAGACAGCAGCACTCTCTCATTCACACAAATATACCCTACGAAAGTAAATATTGCGTTTTAAACAAATAGTAAAAGGGAAAAAAGAAATGAATACGAACGCAAGAAATGCTTAAAAGGAAAATAATGACATTGGAAAAGAAACATGTGGTGGTTGTCGCTTCTACAATTCTTGTTTATCGAGGAAGTATTTTTTGCAAGTTTTGCTAAACACTTTAGCCTTTTTCCACACATATATATTTTTTTATTCAGGGGTAAACGGTCCCATACCTTGATTACAAAGCATATTTTAAACCTTTTTGAGCTGATAGGGTATTTGCTGGTTGAGTATGGGTCCACGTCTTTTAGGCGCTGACAGTTAGGCGCTGGTCTAATAGGCGCGCACACTGTGGCGTCTAGATATTTAGGTGCGAAGCACTGTGGCGCCCGGTCATTTAGGTGCTATTGCTAGTCAGGTTTTTTTGTAGATTGTATCAGCTTGGCAGGTAGGAGCGTAGGGCAATGCTTTTCACACAAAATATTATATTGAACAGGAAAATATATTGTTTTGTTAATGCGTGTGCGTTGTTGGTCATGGTTTCAGTGAGTGAAGTTGCTTAAACCGGCAATGCTTTTTCACACAAAATGTTATATTTAACAGAAAAAATATATGGGTGAAGCTGCTTAAACCGAGAATGCTTTTCACACAAAATGTTATATTGAACAGAAAAATATGTCATGGCTTCCGTGAGTGAAGCTGCTTAAACCGGCAATGATTTTCATATAAAATGTTATATTGAACAGAAAAATACGTTGTTTTGTTAATGCGTGTGCGTTGTTGGTCATGGCTTCAGTGAGTGAAGCTGCTTAAACCGGCAATGCTTCTTCACACAAAACGTTATATTAAACAGAAAAATATATGGGTGAAGCTGCTTAAACCGGTAATGCTTTTCACACAAGTTGTGTGAAAAGCATTGCCGGTTTAAGCAGCTTCACTCACGGAAGCCATTATATAATTTTCTGGCAAGCTGCCACTCTGATACAATCTACAGACTTTACTAGCAATAGCACCTAAATGACCGGGCGCCACAGTGCTCCGCACCTAAATATCCAGACGCCACAGTGTGCGCGCCTATTAGACCAGCGCCTAACTGTCAGCGCCTAACTGTCAGCGCCTAAAAGACTTGCTCCCTTGAGTATTAAGCGAACCGCAAACCAATAACAATAATCAACCGTCGTGTCATTCGGGCCTCGCTACATACGCGGTCATTGAGACTAGTTCCATAAATGGCTGCAAACAATCATTTGATTAAATTCTTACTACTTTGCAGTACTCTTATAATATTAGACAATACCTCCATTTAGCATCGACAGAGGAATTCCCTCAGGATTAGATCCACGTTTACCAACTTTGTTAGACTGATTGGAAGCTTGTTTGGCTTTAAGTTTAGCCTGCTCCCTTTCATATTTTTGGACTTCTATTTTTCCTTTTCTTACAAATTCTCTCCTTTCAATATTTTCAATTGGCTCATGAATTTGAAGACCATCAAAATAAATGCTTGTTCTATCATAAGGCATAGCAGCATAGAATCCCTCTGTGATGTGCTTCAACTGGTCGTTGATGTCCTCTAGTAGAAGTTGCATGAACCGCAGGTGACCTTGCAATCTTGCACCAAAACGAAAATGCCAGAGAGCCCACATCACAGCAAAAAACAAACTCTACAAAATATCTTGATGTTATTCCAACTAGAGCTCGACCGATATCACTTTTTCAGGCCGATACAGATATTTATGAAATTTTTAGGCCGATACCGATATATTGCGGCCGATATATATCAACTACGAAAAATTTGTTACCAACAAAGTTATTAAGAAACAAACCAGTCCAAGAAAGTTTATGCATTGGTTGCTGTCATAGGCGCCGAGTTTTCAAAATAGCTGGGCGGGCGAACACATACTGTCACGTCACGTCGTGATCACCAATAATAATATAGAACTCCACTGTTGTTTTCCTACCACCAAGGTCCAAGATCTAGGCTTCCTAGTTCCTACTACTATAAATTGCAAATATTTAGCGATAAACTGCGCTATTGAACCGAGAGCACATTGAATTTACAATTAGAACAGTTATATAACGAAGGAGCTGAATTGCAACTAATGACAACCAACGGTTTCATCCGGCCAAACCAACACGTGTGCAGTAGTGCACAGTTTAATATCAGTGACGTAACAGACGCAACTATAAACGATAATTGTCCTGATGAACACCCAAACTTTTCAGTATTCAGACGCAACCGTGATGATTGAGACGACAAAATAGAGCATTTTGGCAGCAGAGTTAATTGATGACATCGTTTGAGAGAAAATTACTCCTTTGAAGAACAATGCTACAATTTTTACACCGATTTAACATTTGGCGATGTTAAAACGATGTAAAAGCAGTGGAAATTGCGGTCAGACTTTTGCCGCGAATGAAGTTTCTCACAGGTTTGCGCAATTAACTTGATTTATAACACTGGGCTACGAGTGGCAGAGTGGAGACAAACGGTGGGGCTGGACACTTTTGCTCGTTTAACGGCGAATCAACGTTGTTTAACGTTGCATGAATGTAGCAATGGCAATAACTGACGAAAAATAATCGCTGAATTAGTAGATCTAGTAGGCCTATCATATGGCGACAAAACCCTGCAAATAAGGTAAGTACAAGTAGGCTAGTATCAGAAGGTGGCAGATGGTTACAGAAATTACAGTATTAACATTTTCTAGATGCGCGCACTAGAATGGGCGGAAAATTATATTCTTGCAACAATTGTTCGTGCTATGCAAGCACGTTTGAGCAACTTGTGTTTCTTCCAAAGGCATGTATGGCTGGTTTTAAGCGTGCTTTTGCTGGCCAATGTTTATCGGCGAAAAATAGCCGATACAATATATTGGCTACACCTGATATCGGCCGATACATATCGGCTGACCGATATATCGGTCGAGCTCTAATTCCAACACAACTGACCATACTACATCCCAAACAAAACTGATGGTTTCGACATCTTGTGTACAAGATATCGAAATCAAGATATCTACAAATACAAGATATCTTGTGTAGTACACACAAAATTCCTCATATCCATGAATGTATTCAATAGACTTGCTAGGCTACTTAACTGATGATAATTATTGGTACATGTTTTTACTTATCACAACACTTCTACACAGCATCAATATATAATATATATAAACAATGAAAACTATTAATACTACAAAAAGTGCTCAATGCCAAGCAAAAAGCAAAGCAGAGCAAATTAAAGCAAATATAGTTGTTATGCTACTATATATAGAGCTCGACCGATATATCGGTCAGCCGATATGTATCGGCCGATATCAGGTGTAGCCGATATATTGTATCGACTATTTTTCGCCGATAAACATCGGTCAGCAAAAGCACACTCAAAACCAGCCATACATGCCTTTAGAAGAAACACAAAAAAATGTTAATACTGTATCCCTTAGCTTCTATTCAAGCAGGAAAACTTTCGAGTTTTACGTTGCTTCAACGATTGATGACTTTGAATCAGTGTAACAAAGGTGAATTTTTCGCTAAGAATCGATGGGAGTACCGGTGTGCTTCTACACTAAACACGCGCAACTAATTTCAAGTCTTACGTCACAATGTATGGCTTTGATCTCCGAGTGATATTGAAGATTCGTTACAAAATTAGATCATACGAGTAGGCTATCACAGCAAGATGCAGCAAAATTTGTCAAGTTTTGGTATTACAGTAAGAAAGAAAAGGCCCAGGGAAAATTAACTTTCGCTCACATGATATGCAAAAATAAACCCAAAGAAAAAAGCCTAGTGAAACTTTGCACAGAAGAAAATAGTAGCGTCATTGTAGAAGTTGCAAAAATAACCCCCAAAAAAAAGCCTAGTGAAACTTTGCACAGAAGAAAATAGTAGCGTCATTGTAGAAGTTTTCCGACCCGTGCCCAGAGCATTGTGACGCAAGAAGCCACACGACCTCGTTCGGTGGAAGTTAATCAGTTATGCGGCGTATTGCAGCTACACGGCGCTTTGACTCTCCAAGCGCACCTCGTTGGTCTGATGAAAGCCAAAAGCCTTCCAAACCGTAGTCATCGCTCATAAACGGCGAAGAATTCAAACCGGACACGTTTGTCCGCTGTCAGCAAAACCGAATTTCGAGGCCTGGGTTGTTTCTTTTTTGTTTGGTGTTTTTTGTGATTAGTGTTAAGAATGATTTTTCCATTACAGCAACTAATGCATAAACTTTCTTGGACTGGTTTGTTGCTTAATAACTTTGTTGGTAACAAATTTTTCATAGCTGATATATATATTATATATCGGCCGATATATATCGGTATCGGCCTAAAATTTTTATAAATATCGGTATCGGCCTGAAAAAGTGATATCGGTCGAGCTCTAACTATATATATATAATATATAATAAATCAAAATATAGTTATTGCTATCTGAATGCTTAACAGCCTGTTTCACCTCAAACGGATCATCAGAAGGGTCTTATTCAAATAGAATCTATATAATATGTATAATTATTACAAAGCATTTCATGCATTTATCATCACAGTTACCAGACTAAACAAAGTCTCATACCTGTCCAAGCAGAAAGTATGGCAAAGAGAAGAGTAAGACCTTTAGAGGGTATGGATTTTGCAAGAAATCCAAAGTGTCCAAGTTTAATTCGGAACATGACCCATTTGAGTTGGAAATCACAGAAGCCTCCCAGCAATATGCAGATGCATATTGAATCAAATGACTATTAACTTGCAAAGATGAGTTACCGGTACCAGGATAGCATGAAAGACCAGAACCTAATCAAAACACAAACATTGTTCAAAATTGAAGATAGATATTTAAGAGGTACTAGCACAAAAAATGAAGAACCGTTTAGAATGCAATCTGCACAATCACAACATAAAAAGCATTAAAACATTTTTATAATGCAGAAAGTGTAATCCACAATGTGGATTCCACATATCCAACCCAAAGTTGCAATAATGGCAATCGATAGATATCCGTTCCAATATAACCAACTCCAAATGTTTGGATGTTCATCCTAACGATTTTAGGGCAGTAGGCCTACTAATATTATTTATTCATTTCCCACCTTAGATCATTAGCACATAACCCAATAAGCCAGAGAATTTAAGCACGATTTACAGTATTTGCGTAAAAAAGAGTTAACCCCTTGTTAGGCAAAATCAAACAGTAGGCAGTGGCAAACACCTTTGAAATAATTTGATAAGAGCATCAAAACTATAAAGTGCCTGCATGTATAAAGTAATATAGATTAAAAATGAACAATGACATCATAGTAGAACTAATTAGATTTGTATATATGGTATAATATAGTGTTGTATTAAAAGCTTTACATGAATACAAGCATGCACAGCACCTTGCAAATAACAAAGTAAACTAGATATGTTGTTTTGAAAACATCTATAGGTATGGTATTATATGCACAATTACACATAGGCGTCGATTCTTTTCTTAGAAGAAATTCTGGGTGGGCGAGAGTTTTCAAACTGATTTTATTGAATGTGCCTGTTCGCAATGGTTAGTCTTTCTCACAAAGACAGCGATTAGCGTCGCTACAACAAGTACTATCAGGGTTAAGACACATCCACTGGAATTAGGAAAAAAGCTTGCTTTCCTTTGCAACCAGGGGCGCAACTAGGGGGGATGTCTAGTCGGCAAGACAGCCCCCTTTGAGATTTGCAACTTCAAGAAGAGGGACGACTAACTAGACCGAGACGTACATACTACTTGACGTGTCAGTTCAAGCTACGTTCTATGCATACCAAACTTGTTTCACGCTCAAGTCGCATAAACCGCAATACAAAATATTAACAGACCGTCATTTATTCACGCAATATGATGTCATAAAAACAAAATGGCTGACTTTCCAGATAGTAAAATTTAAAGTGCGGAAAACCGGCTCAGCTTTGAGCTTACAACGGCATGAAAAAGAAGCTTTACAAAGCCATCATATAAAAATTAAAAATATTTTCTAGGTAAAGAGTTGAACTTGACCGAGTTTAACCATTTATACGAAAAATACCTTTAAAGATACCAGCATTTAATGAACGCTAATTTAAAGAACATATCTCTGTCTATTTACAAGCAAAAGTTTAGGTTGATAGCTTTTTCACAAAGCGAGCAACCGGGCTTCAAACACTAGCAAATAGCGCCCGATGACTCGTTGCATTTCCGAATCGAAGCAAGTATACAAGTCTCCGCCGGTCTGCGATCATTATATGTCTTTATTAAATTAGTTGTAACTTGCTTGTTTCTGCTTCGATTTTTACAATTGAACCATTGCTGGAAAGCACAAGCTAAGTGTAGTTGTTGAAAATCGGAAGGGTACTGGACAGTGGACACACGTTGGGTTGCCTCCTGTTTCGGCACAGTTAACGCCGTCTGGAATGATTTTCCAGCACTTGTCAAACATTTCAAAAAGGGAGCTAATAGCGACACAAGAGATTCTCGAGAACGTGCAAAATATTAAGGACTCTTGTCGAAGAAAACATCCACACATTTCTTGTTGGACTTTTGCTTTTATGTACGAATCCTCGCAAGAGTTATCCGAAGTAAGCCTCGAACTGCAAATCAGAGCATGTACTATTTGGGATGCAGATAAAAAAATTAATAATCTTGCAAAATTATTTGAAACACGGAGGAACGAACCCGGACGACATTATCACATTGCCAAGGATGCTGAAGAAAACTCAGAGTTCAAAGGTGAGGAATTGCATGTCACCAATGGCAGAAATAGCCTGCTAATCAATCCCGCATCTTCTATCATTACTTAGGAAAGTCCATCCAAGATCGCTTGTTCAATTCAACAGACAGATCGGCGGAGACTTGTATACTTGCTTCGATTCAGAAATGCAACAAGTCATCGGGCGCTATTTGCTAGTGTTTGAAGCCCGGTTGCTCGCTTTGTGAAAAAGCTATCAACCTCAACTTTTGCTTGTAAATAGACAGAGATATGTTCTTTAGATTAGCGTTTATTAAATGCTGGTATCTTTAAAAATATTTGTGGGATAAATGGTTAAAGTCGGTCAAGTTCAACTCTTTACCTAGGAAATAATTTTAACTTATAGGGTCTGGCTTAGCTTTATTTGGGTAGACGATAGCTTGTGCTTTCCAGCAATGGTTCAATTGTAAAAATCGAAGCAGAAACAAGCAACTTACAACTAATTTAATAAAGACATATATTGATCGCAGACCGGGGGAGACTTGTATACTTGCTTCGATTCGGAAATGCAACGAGTCATCGGGCACTATTTGCTTGTGTTTGAAGCCCGGTTGCTCGCTTTGTGAAAAAGCTATCAACCTCAACTTTTGCTTGTAAATAGACAGAGATATGTTCTTTAGATTAGCGTTTATTAAATGCTGGTATCTTTAAAAATATTTGTGGGATAAATGGTTAAAGTCGGTCAAGTTCAACTCTTTACCTAGGAAATATTTTTAACTTCTAGAGTCTGGCTTAGCTTTATTTGGGTAGACCAGGGGTTCTTAACCTGTGGGTAATTACCCACTAGTGGGGAATTTGAGGATTTCAAGTGGGTAATTTGAAGTTGGGTTTGTTGTTCTATGTGTACTCCAGTGGTTCTTAAACGGTGGGAAATTTTCCACCAGTGGGAAATTACTGAATATCCATGCAGTGGGAAATTCTTTCTGGTCTGGAAGTGGGAAATTGTTTTAAGTTTTACTCGAATATCCAAGGAAGTAAATCTGATTAGTTAGTCACAAAAGTAATATTTTTTAACAAACACCGAGTCCTAGTGCATTGTTTTACAATTCATCTGGAATCAGATTTGCGTTGTGCAATCTCAAAAATAGAGCCTGACATTGACTCGATCGTCGCTGACAACCAAGAACAAAAATCGCATTGACATTAATGGACAATCTTTAATGTTATTCTTCTCATTGAAATTGTTCTTTTTGTTAAATACCATTGTGCTTTGGGATATGTCACACAGGTTACTAGGATTCATTTTGATTTTTCAGTCAGTTTTAAAAGTATGTGGGGAATATAGGTTTATTAAGTAGCGGAAGTGGGTAATGAAAGAAAAAAGGTTAAGAACCCCTGGGGTAGACGATAGCTTGTGCTTTCCAGCAATGGTTCAATTGTAAAAATCGAAGCAGAAACGACAGAGATATGTTCTTGATTAAATGCTGGCATCTTTAGAAGTATTCTTTGGATAAATAGTTAAACTTGGTCAAGTTTAACTCTTTTCTAAGGAGATATGTGGTGTTTTTCAGGCCTGTGTTACATTGCTTTACATAGGTGAGATCTTCTGCTTTGCAGGGCTGGTTCAATTGTTAAAATCCAAGCAGAATCAAGTACATCACAACTAATTTACTAAAGGGGGACACTTGCATGCTCTTTATCGTCATGGCTGACTGATTTCACCCCACTTTTCCACTATTTTTTGGTCGATACCTCCTCCGTGACGTCATCGCCTTTTTAACCAGGGCGGGAGCTCGTATACCAGCTTCAGAATTTTGTATTTTATTCCACAATATTGTTTCTTTTGCATTCCGACAAAGAAAAATAAATTGAAATGAAATTTAGCGAAAAATATTTGAACTATTAAACTGAAATGTTTGCTCACATAAAATCGACATGTATATATCCTACGTCCCTGTCTGTAGCCGAATAGGGAACTAGCCGAATCAAACTAGCCGAATAGTAGCAGACCCGTTAAAAGGATAGCCTAGACCTTCAGCCTCAGAGACTCACACATCAAATGCACCCCACAAGAAAATCCTGCATAATGCTCTTGCATCTACCTATTACGGTATATACATTACTTGTTAAAATAGGTATGATAACTCAGAATTTTCATAACATTAACACTAATTTTATAAATATATATAAACAATGAAATGTCTTACCTGCAATAATGTCAGTCAACTTGATAATGACAGCCAATGCTGTTAAAACATAAACTCCAATCCATTGTACCAATCTGTCAATTCCAAGTTCTGCCACAACATTGATCTCATGTTTTTGGGACACTTGCTCCAGCTGGCTAATTGTAGATCTGCTGACATCAATACCTTGTGATGACGTCATTGTACTTTAAAATCAATCCGTTGATGATGATCGGCATCCAATAACACTGAATCGCTTCTGATGCAAATACCCAGACCTGGTTTGCTATCATAAATCTTGAAGAGTATAAACCTCTGCAAGAAAGAACACAATCAAAACAATTTGGCCAAATAGCTCAGCGCATGATTGCGTGAATGAAGCTTCAAGATCAAGTGGCGCTGGTTCGACTCTCGGGGTGTGCACTTGAGCAACGCATTCTTATGACTGCTCTAAATTCAGTGGCACCTAATGGATGGAATAATTCCCCAGCAACAACACTTCAACAATCGGAAACTTCACTCTATCCATTTCGGTAACTGTCCCTGCGTCAAGTGCCTCTACATTATACATGCTGCATGCAAAACTACCAGGAATAACCAAACCTATCAAGGCTTTGTCAGTCTGAGGATAAAGATTCAAAACCAAACCAAAAAAACAAATCAATTGGTAAATATTTTTACCAATACTTTAATGTTGTAAGAAAAAGCAGTACCGGTATTGATTTTGCTTATGGTACCATTGAAAGCCGGGTTGCTGATCAGAGTTTCCGCAAACAAACAAACTGAAAAGATCGAGAGAAAAAAAATACAACAAAGCCGAAGTCGATGATCCCAGTTTCCGTTTTTTTGGAGTTTCCACTATCGGAAACTTTACTCTGTCATTCTCGGAGACCGGCCCTGCGTCAGTGATTCAAAGCCTCTACAAGTATGCGAAACTGCCAGGATTAAGCTCTGCAAAAAGCTTTCCCTGTCCGAGGATAAAGATTCAATAAATCAATCGGCTTTTTTAATTTTAAATAGAACAAAAGCCGAAGTCGCTGATCGCAGTTTCCGTTCTTCCGCAGTCTCCACAAACATTTTAAAATTTCTGGTAATGATCCTAAAAGTTTGGCGAAGTCGCTGATCGCAGTTTCCGCATACCTAGCCTACATTCCGCATACATCCCCATACATCCATTTTGAACTGGTTTCCGCAAACATTTTAAAATTTCCAGTAATGATCCTAAGAGATTTTGTTTGTGTGCGGAAACTCCGATCAGCGACGTCGGCTTTTTTAATTTTTTCTCTTGATCTTTTCAGAGTGCGAATTGAGGGTACGAATTGTTCAGGGTACGAAATTGGGTTCATCTATTTGACCGGCATGACGTCACGTATTTTATCTTTCACCTCCTCTTTCAAAACAATAGACGAGAAGAGATAAAATGTGCCTATATAACTTCCAAATTCAACAGTTTTATTCAACTGGATCAGTAGCGCGTACGATATTTCTTGGGATTGTGTTCCTGAGGGAATGAGTTCGATACTACCCGGAAGCATTTTTTTTTAAACTAAATTTTGACCTGAAGCGACTCAATCGTTAGGCTGCTGCATTTTTGTGGTCAATTTTTAATTTGACTAGCCTACGGCCCAATTTTTTATATAATTTGGTGAAATTTGAGAATTTCTCTGGGTAAGTTTCCGTTCATCATAAGAGGCGTGACCGTGTTTGCCGAAAGATGCATTACATTTTTGCTCTCAACAAGCTCTCAATAAATGGTTTCATCAATGTTAAGTTTACTTCTAGGCAGTGTTTCTTAGCAGGCAATTTAGTTTGAAATAAAAACACGCTCTGGGTAGGATCGAACTCATACCCTTGGGGATACCAGGCCGAGAAACATCGCACGCGCCGCTGATTCAGTTGAATAAAGCTGTTGAATTTAGAAGCTACATAGGCACTTTTTTCTTCTCATCTCGTCTTTTGCTTTGAAAGAGAAAAAGAAAAAAATACGTCATCACCAGTCAAATAATGTTTCAGATTGAAAGACCGGAGCCGGACAAATAGCCACTGCTTTTATTTTATAGCTTGTCACACGAGCATTGGAGCCAGATAAGACCATTGTCAGTAATGTGTTTGAGGTCGTAGTTGGCACAGGAAGGTCTAAGGGAGCAGTTGATGAGGATGTACTTCATCGTCTGATTGTCTGAGCCACAATCACAGATTGCATCAGGAGTCATCTTCCATCAAAAAAGATTGTTTTTCATTCTCCTGACTCTGCAGCGGGCTCTATTTAAGCGGTACCCGGTCCTTTGGTCCACAGGACGTTTGGTCGACAGACATTTGGTCAACAAAACATTTGGTCGACAGGACGTTAGGTCGACAGAACGATTCATTTTAGGGTTAGTTAACTAACCTTAACACTAACTCTAACCCTAACCCTAACCTAACCCTAACCCAAATGTCCTGTCGACCAAACAACCGGCTACGATTTAAGCAATACCACTCTCTTCTATCAAGGGTGGAAGCTTGTTTAAGGTTTTCAAGAAGACTTAGCATAACGGGATGTTGTGTGAACCATTAAACTCGGGTGACCATTTTCCTAATCGTGCAGTTGCTGCGCTTGCGTGTTCCAATGGGCTAACTTTGATGAAGCTCTTGCGTGACTTAAAGGGGCAGTAAACCCCAAACCATACTTTTCAATTTTTTTGTTTGTAAGTGCTCTAGACATGTATAATAAGTAGTTGTCGTTGAAATTTTCCCTTAATTTCATTGCGTTTCCTTTGTAGGGCCGTTTTAGTTAGCCCTTAGTTTCAGAGCGACGCGTGCTCACTGAACCGTGCGATAATCACGTGTGACGTCATGAGAGTACTAGCCGATCTTATGTTCGCGCAAGATGCATTGTAAGCAAGTGTTCGTAGTGTCGTTTCCAACAAATACAATGAACTACATGTATTTATGTCGATTGTAAGCGGCTTAGTAGTTGATAAAATGAACACTGAAAGCAACTACCTTTCGGCAAGTACCATATTAGTTTGTAAAGAACTAGGAAGATTCTCTCAGGACCTCTAGCATAGCTTACTGGACATGTACAAAATTCACTCTCTCTGTGCACACGGAAAAGTTTTTCTCAAAGCAGACTTTGTATTGTGACTTTATTTCAAATCAGGATACTTAAACCCAACGTATTCATTTTTGTCACGTGGAAACTTCGATCTAATGGCCGAAACGACGCATGACATCAGAGGCACACGGATTGATCTACCAAGACAACCCCATATCCACCGAACAAACTGTCTGTGGGAAATGTGCTTATAGCATCTGTAAAAACAACTTTTGGTTATATTTACTCTTGTATCTCCAAAATCCTAATAAAATAAAAAGCATCAGTCAGCTACCAGAATTGCATAAAGTAGCAGTCACATTCATTGTGACAATTATTCTAACTGTACCTTTCGCAACATGCCAGACAGGCAGACATCAAACACATGTTCAACTTCTGGCATGTGATCCCGCATATGCAATGATTTGTGGATGGCGGTCAGTAACGAGCAGTTTCACCCGCACATCAAAGCAACATCTCTCAACGAAATCCATACATTTAACTAGCCCAGCCTTTTCCATCGCATTGCTGCCATTTACATTTCTCTGCAACAACATTCAACATATCAATTTCGCACAATTTGTTTTTATCTACTCTTACCCGGAAATGCTATGGCCGCGAGTGCTGTATGTGCCGATTCGATGGGAGACGGCCATGGCCGCAACTTTTTCTTGACTTGGCAATGGGAAGCATGTACAATTGTACATTGTACAGCCAAATACAACTTGTATTGTTGCAGTGAATTTCCTATAGGACCTAGGTTCTGCTATCTTTCAGAAATAGCTTAGCATCAATAAATCATCATTACGTTGCTGTTTTCTGGGCGAAGTTGGCCTGTTTACGAGCAGTTTTGAGAAAAGTACACATATAGCAAATCAGTCGCTTTTTTACATTGATTCAACGTCTTCAGACGTTGAATCAATGTAAAAAGCGACTGATTTGTTATCTGGATACGTTCACACTGAAACGACCATTTATTAGGTTTAAATGAACTAAGAAACGAACTACATCTGCAAAACACAAGCCATTAATATAAAACGAACAAATTAAGCCAGTCTCACACGATCAGAACTTAAAGTAACAAAAGTCCCTTTAACTGAACACTGCAAGAAAAGCTCTTATGAAAATGGGCTGCTGAGATTGAGTGAGGCGCGAGCAGAGAAAACAATCAATGGAAAGCGCGCCAAGCAGAGAAACTATAACGTACAAACATACGTAAAATAAACGTAAATTTGTTATAAGACACACTGGCATTTCAATGAGTCATGTAAAAGAAGCTGGATTTGCTAGCTAAAGTATAAAATGTACTGGCCGAAGTCCATACCTAAAGAAGTTGCAAATCCACTATTTTATTCAATCTTGTGTCCATGATCGTGTATGTGCCGTGCTTCCCACAATGTCCAGGAGAATCTACCCTTCCATCTCCCGCTAACATGAGGTCAATACCATCACCTTCCAATTGTTGAAGTACAATATTCTGCTCAATGACATATTAAAAATTCTTATCAATGACATTATTTTAAAGAAAAGATTGAGCACTTCTGTTTACAGTATGTGTATGTTTCCATACATCAGGAAGCATTCATAAAATGTCTATAACAGATATATCATTGTTTACAAACTTCTATTTGAATAAGTTTATACTGATGAAGCCACACTTGTGTGGCGAAAGCTCTGTATTTAAATAAACCTTGTCATTTTCACCTTTCTAACTTTTTCTATTTGCAAGCGTAGTCTATGCAACAGCGTTTCTTAGCCAAAATTCGCACCGAAAATACAACAATAGGCTACATCAAAAATTGTAGCCTATTCCGAATGTGAATGGCAAAAGAAAACAAACATGCACCATTTTCCGTATGCACTATTTCCCGTGCGACGTTTTGTATGCTGAAGATAGTTTTGTATGTTTGGTGTGAATCATGCCTAAACCTTTTTCACGCTAGGGCGCATCTGTAAACCTCTGAAAATGAGGCGGCTCACCAAGCGAGGGAAGTGAACGCAACAATTTTGAGTAGCCTGTTCCGATATTTCTCTTCTATTGTTTTCAATTTTTTATTCCGTAGACCTCATAATTGCATTATCTTGCTGTATTGTTACGAAGATGAAATATAGGCTACTGAACGTTCAACTCTCCAATAGGCTAACCTTAGGCTATTATAAGCTAAAGCTACAAAATAAATCTTGGGGAAAAGCTAGACCAGTTGCATAGGCTTAGGCAAAACTTTTTATTGGGAAAGGAGCGTGAAAATAAATTATATAAAGTTATGCCAAAGAGAACCAGGGTAAATCTACTTTTACTCCACTGCAAAAACAAAACTGGATACAGTACTTCGACCATGCAAGTCATATTATCAACATTATGAAATAAATTTTTAGATACACAGCATTTTGCATGAAACGTTCTTACTCGAAACTATAATTCATGTATCTTGGCTGAGCTTTTTGCATGCAAGCTCGCTCTCTATGCACTTCGACACTTTCCGTGTTGTAACAATTTCCTGCATTTTTTTCAACCGCATTACGCAACCAAATTGCCAGGATATTCAAACGAAAGATGGGAAAAGATTTTTCCGTCGAAATAAAACGAAATTTTGTGGTATAGGTCTGAAAGTTTTTCAACATAAAAGCAATAACCAACTCACCAAAATCAGATCTCATTGAAAAGGATTGGTTATGTTGACATTAAAATGGGTAGTTCTAATACAATTGAAAGTTGTAGCCCACTAAAAATTGGTGCACGGTCGTTTGGTCGACAGACATTTGGTCGACAGGACGTTTGGTCGACAGGACGTTTGGTCGACAGGACGTTAGGTCGACAGAACGATTTATTTTAGGGTTAGGGTTAGAGTCAGGGTTAGATTAGGGTTATGGTTAGTTAACTAACCCTAACCCTAAAATAAATCGTTCTGTCGACCTAACGTCCTGTCGACCAAACGTCCTGTCGACCAAATGTCTGTCGACCAAACGTCCTGTCGACCAAATGACCGGGTACCTAAAAATTAGACTAGCCACAAGCGAAAAATAAACCTGTTAAGCTTATTCAAGAGGGTGGTTAATCTGAGTCTACTGTAGCCTAATTTTGCTTCATACACCTCAAATAGGCTTATTATGAGCAAAACAATTACTTGTCGGCAAAAATTAGACATTTTGATACCAGCAACACATTTTTTACTCTTTTGTTCCGTTACATAACATTTCTTGGCTATAATTGCTGTTATCAAAACAAGGAATCTGTCTTTTTTAATCTCAGTGCAGACAAAAATATTTAATAATTTACAATTTAGGTAGAGAGGTAACTTTTTTAAACCATAAACAAACATAACTCAGCAACAACACTACATTTAACATTATAAAGACAAAATAACAGTAAGCGAACGTTTTCGGCTAGTTAAGTGACTAACCGAAAACTATTGCTAGAAAACAAAAAAGTAGTGTATAGGCTATAGGCAGTGGGGTAGCGTGACTCATTGGGGGGAGGCACTCTAGAAACAAAAAAATAAACTTGACTTAGCAATTTAGCTTGGCTTGAAGAAAATTTTGGTTTAGGTCTACTCTTATATAACATTCGAAATTTACCCATTTCCCAATACACGTATTTGTAGTAAAACCTTGCCATTTTTACCTTTCTAACTTGGCCTATTTTCAAACATATGCGACAGTGTTTCTTAGGAGAAATTTGCAGCGAAAATACAACAATTGTAGGCTAGGCCAGAAATTGTATTCGGGGTGTGAATGGTAAAAGGAAACAAATACGCACCTTTTTTCATGCGACGTTGCTATATGCTGAAGATAGTTTTGTATGTTTGGTGTGAATCTTGCCAAAACCTTTTTCACGTTAAGGCGCATCTGCAGTCAAGTGACTAGCCCTAGCCCAATGAAGTGACCGGTTACCCCCTTTCTCTCCACCCCCAAACCTCTTCGTAGTTCAAAATCCAAACAATTTTCTAACCAATCTTATAAAAAAAAAACTTTTTTTTGAATGTTAAGAAAATTCTGTAGCTTCAAAATGATTGGGGCTGCGTGTCCTCCCGTGCCCCTTAGACGCAATGCTACTCTGTATGGGTGTAAACCAAATTCTTGTTACATTTAGCAGACTTAGCCACCAGCAACTCACTGCCTAGGAATATGATTTTCACATGAATGCACATCGCATAAATATAGACAATGCTGGAATTCTGCAAAAAAAAATCTGGTATTTTCATGTGATAAAACTCATTTTTTCCCATAAAACCCGGGTTTTTCATCAAATAGCCCGTTTTTGCGGAAGGCACTTTAACATGCAGATATCCAATCCATGGACTTCTGTCCAATCCAACCACGAACCAATGAGATGCTACGTTATCTGTCCAATTGTGACCATTCCAGCATTCAGCCAGAGAATTACATGTAATTATTACTTTGAACTTTGTTTGGTAATTACAGAAGAAAAAAGAGCTATAGCAGAGGTGGGAATCAAACCCACGTCAATGTAATGACTACCACCGCCCTAAGCCAATGCGCAAATCATTGATTTAATTTAGCTAGAATTTGTGTTTTTCCTTTATTCTTCCTAGACGCAACCTTGATGACGTCATGAACAGCGTAGCTTCTGATTGGTTCGTGGTTTACTAGAAATCTGCTTGTTAAAGTGCCTACCCGTTTTTGCCAATAAAAACTCGGGCGAGCAGGGTTTACTAAAAAGCGTTTGTGTTAAAATTGTTTTTTCAGTTTGCAAAAAACTAAAAAATAATTTTGTAATTTCTTACAATAGGCTATTTTTCGTGCGTAGTCTATGTTGTCAGAGCAAAACGTTTAATTTACTTTCCAAACAGCCAGATTCAGTAGGCTATCATTGACAGGGATGTCCAATTGTCCAGGACCTATTTTGGACAATACAATAAATCACATTAAACTAGCAGCACCCAACCTTGGGATGGACGACAAATGGCTCTTCGTACCCCATCCTGTGAGTACCATCTGCTTTCAACCAGATGAGAAACAAAATTTGTCAACAAAGAGCCTCCACCCGGACGGCCAAAGTTGTGGAGCAGCTTGCCCATACCAACCGGGCACTCGTCATCCTCCTCAAGGAGACCCACTGCACTTCTGCAGATAGGCTAGCTATTCCCAACTACACGCTAGCCGGGTCTACCTTAAGCAGGAAGCACGGCATTGCCATGTTTGTGCATGAGAGCCTGAAATGTACGTTTGTCGACCAATCTCCAACTGATGCCGAGATTGAGTGGGTGTGCATATGTATCTCAGACTACAACATCGTCAACATCTACAAGCCCCCACTCTCGCGAATGTTGCCATCATCCCTTCCAACGTTCTCCTCCCCCAGTCTTTACGCTGGCGACTTCAACTGCCAGCACATCGACTGGGGCTACAACAACACAAGCAGCGATGGAGAATTGCTGGCTGACTGGGCCTCTACAAACCATCTTGCCCTTTTATTCAATCCAAAGGAACCAGCCAGTTTCCACTCCGGCCGCTGGGGAACAGGGACAAACCCTGACTTGGCCTTCGCGAGTGTCAACAGCTCTCTTCCAGACAGACGTGTGCTTGAGAAGTTCCCGCGGTCCCAACACCGGCCGTCCCTCATCATCGCCCCAAAACTTGTGGCTCCTATCCCGAGTTCACCGGTGAAGCGATGGAATTTCAAAAAAGCAGATTGGAATCAATACAGCCTCTTGACCAATGAGTCTACTGCAAAGTTACCACCACCTGAAACATGCAACGCAGACGAGGCATACCAGGACTTCTGCAATGCTATAATAATTGCGGCAAAGGCCACAATACCACTTGGCCATCGAACCAGCTATACACAACGCTTGGACTCTGAGTGTGAAGCTCTCTATCGCTCCTACCTAAACGCCACCCCGGGTACTGCTTCTAACACCGCCGCCACCAGATTACTTGAGCGGCTGGACGCAAAGAAGCTTGAGCGATGGAATGAAGCCGTCCAAACCATCGACTTCTCACACTCAAGCCGCAAAGCATGGAGCATCATCAACAACCTCACTGGGCGCTCAGCAAACTCCCCTCGCCAGTGCCCCGTTTCTGCAAATGCCATCGCTTCCCAGCTAGTGCAGAACGGGGTCTACAAGACAAAGGACCGCGAGATATCCCGCCTTGTCGCCAAGGAAGTGTCTGCCCTGTGGCGAGTGGTAACACCACAAGAAGAAACAATCTCTGTAGATTTCACTCCAGAGGAATTCGCCACCGCCCTCCGCCTAGTGAAACCACACAAGTCTCCAGGGCTGGATAAAATCTGCCCTGAGCTTGTGCTCCATGCTGGCCCTGCCCTCAAGTCCTGGTTACGTAGATTCTTCTCTTCCTGCCTGCACCACCTCACAATTCCAAAAATCTGGAGAAGAGCTCTAGTAGTTGCGATCCCTAAGCCTCACAAGCCACCAGAGGACCCAAAGAGTTATCGTCCGATATCCCTCCTCTGCGTTCCTTTCAAAATCCTCGAAAGGCTGATCTATGCCCGCGTCAACCCAATCATCGACCTGCCCCTTCCAAAAGAGCAAGCTGGGTTTCGGCGCGGAAAATCCACTGTAGATCAGGTCACACTGTTGACCCAAGACATCGAGGACTGCTTTGAGGCAAAAAAGAAGGCCGGCGCTGTCTTTCTAGATCTCACAGCTGCCTACGACACCCTATGGCATCGTGGCCTTACTTACAAGCTGCTTCGCCTGCTTCCTGACCGACATATGGTCCATATGATTATGGAACTTGTCAGGAATCGAAGCTTCACCCTCACCACCGGCAATCCACGGCGAAGCAGACTGAGACGCCTGAAAACCGGCGTCCCACAGGGATCGGTCCTGGCTCCACTTCTTTTCAACATCTACACCCACGACCTGCCAACTGCGGTCCCCGCAAAATACGCTTATGCGGACGATCTGGCAATTTTCCACTCCACATAGTCGTGGGAAAACCTAGAAGACACCTTGACCCAGGACATGCAAACCATCTCAGCTTATCTCCAGAACTGGCGACTGAAACTCAGCGAAACCAAAATTGTGGCGGCAGCTTTCCACCTACACAATCGGGAAGCTGATCGTGAGCTACATGTCCACAACAACGGAAAACCTCTGTCCTTCTGCCCCGAGCCAAGGTATCTTGGGGTGACACTAGACAGATCGCTCACATACTGCCATCATTTGGTATCACTGCGCAAGGAACTGACATCCCGCGCTGCACCACTGAAGCGCCTGGCAAGCTCTAGCTGCGGAGCGAGGGCTGACACTTTGCGAATAGCAGCCTTAGCCCTTGTCTACTCTTCTGCAGAGTACTGTGCACCTGTCTGCTGCCGCAGTGCTCACTGCCACAACATCGACACTGCCATAAACAGCGCCCTGCGCACAGTGACCGGATGCCTGCGTCCCACACCATTGGACAATCTCCCCATTCTCGCTGGCATCCAACCTGCTGAGCTTCGTCGCGAAGAAGCCACTCTGTCCCTCGGTCGACGGGCACTGGAGCCTAACCCTCTTCTCCACCACAAGATCTCTGCCTTCTCAAACGGGCACCCCCGCCGACTGAAATCAAGACACCCATTCGTGCCAGCCGCTCAACTTCTGATCAACGAAGCTGATAAACAAGACATCTCTGCGGCTACTTGGGCGGACCATAAATGGAATTCTGAATGGAGGTCAAGCACCACCAGACTCCATTCATTCATCCCCGACGCCGACACACGCCCCATTGGCCTGACACTACAGAGACAGGCATGGGTGCGCCTCAACCGTCTCCGTACAGGCGTCGGGCTTTTCCGTTCAACCATGCACCAATGGGGAATGGCTTCTTCCTCCTCCTGTGAATGTGGTGCCGAGGAACAGACCGCAGACCACATCATCAATGACTGTACCATCTTCAAGCCACCTAACGGAGTGGAAGGTCTGCGCGTCATGGATGATGAAACCAAAGACTGGCTGCACTCTAGTAACCTTCCAGTGTAGTCCGGGAACATCGTGAATCTGGGGTGGTAAAAGGATAGACCCTCGGCCCCAGAAGCTCAGACGACGACGACGACGACCCAACATTGTGTTCTATTAACTTGGTTTGTTTCTTTGTCATGTTTAAGTTCTCAAAACCATTTATCCAAGTGCCAAATTATTTTAATACGATCCATTGTTTGATGCCAGTGAGAAAAACGTTCTCTAACGTACAATTTACGCGAAAGTTCGTATTGTAAAATATCGATTAAAAAAATATGCCAAGCCTTGCTTTACAAAAACCCTAAAAGAAATCAAAGCAATGTTTGAAATTTTTTTGGTGACCAGTAGGGTCACTATGCTTGTAATTTCATACACCAAGAAGCATTTGTGCGTAAACTTTGCGTGTGAAACATTTTCGACTGACTAGACTAAATGCAATAAAGCAAGCTATCGACGGAAACCACAAGTTATCCAAAGAATGAGCGGTATTTTTTTCAAGTGTCCAGGCCCCTTGTGAAGGTTACGGGCCACTAAATTCATCTCTTGTCCGTGTTTAAAATCACCTTTTAAACCCCCTGTCAATGTTACTGCCCTCTGCTTGTACATTGTGTAAACTACTGGCTCCGACTATTCCTCTCCCCAACATGCACACATGGGGCCAGGACTAGATTTTAATCTAATCAGCAACCGGTTCGCTTAGACTAAAATCATCTACATGTGGCAACCTTTGATACGGTAATTACTTTAGGTCCACTGGAAAAAGTTGACCAGGGACCGGTTCAAAAAACTTTTTTATTTTTAGGAGGCGATTCGCGTGAACCGGTGCGAACTGGCCGAATCTCACCACTTGGAATGGCATCACCTTCGATCGACAAAAAGGAACCTGCCACCGATCGCACCATCAGCAATAAACGGAGTGCACAGTCTCTGTTCAGTTTAATTTGTTTCAACTTCTCACCATCACTCACCAAAACGCGGACGTTGTAACGTGTATAATACCAAAACAGGACAATCAGTTTAAAATATAGCACGGTCACAACACTGCGCGAACTAAATGATGAATCAAACTAACGGCCGCTCGACACCTGCTCAAGGGCGGTAAAAGGCGGAGACCCTCGACCCGTGTAATGGTGAAAAACAAAGGTTCAGCAAAAAGAAGAATAATAGATTTTTTGTTTGTTTCTCAACAATGCAAGCCATTGATGACGAGTTGTGCTACTGGTGAGTTGTGACACACCCACAATGCCAATCCAATAAAATTTCTAACTTTATGGGTTTATTTTTATGTTAATCGTAGCGGTCATGAAGCTGATCTACACCTATATGCCAATAAGGAACCAGAACTATAATCACAAATCAATGAATTTTCTCTCATCAAGTAATTTTGTTTCTTTATCTGGATAAATAAAGAATGTAGCTCAAATTATTCATCTTCACATCGACTGGGTCCGGATATTGACTTTGCATCAGTAAACAATGACCAAGTAGCTGCTTTTATTTGGCGGCCCATACTGATATGAAGATGTGATTTCGCGCTTGAATTAGTCACGACTTCTTTCGTGACATCACTGAATGAGTTGCAATTTTTTATGGTGATGCAAAATACTGCACAAGCAATTTCGCATGACGGTAACACTTCGCAAAAATAATTCAAAATTGTACTTGTCGAAATGGACTTGACCACAGCAACAATCAGTTTCTTCCTAGTGTGCAAAATTCGTCTTACTTACACGTCTGCAGACGTTGAATCAACGGAAAAACGACGGATTTTGCTGTCTGGATAGTTTGATGTTTTCATTTATGCAACTAATGTAAGTGAGTAAAAAAGCAACCAGGTTTGGTAACTACAAATAATTTATTAGTAGAGCTTTCGCCGTCGTAAAGGACGCTTCATCAGTACTCTTATTCAAATAGAATCAATTTGAATAAGAATTCTATTTGAGTTCTATTCTTCTTATTTTAATTCTATTTGAATAAGAGTACTGATGAAGCCGTCTTTATGGCGGCGAAAGCTCTACTAATAAAATATTTGTAGTTACCAAACCTGGTTGCTTTTGTACTGATTTTATACGTTTGGTTGAATCCTTTTACTTGGATCCTACAAATAATTTATGATTTGCAATTCTCTAAACACCGAGAAGCCAGAACGGAGGTTAAGGGTCTTTAGACACATTTTATTACTTATATGTAAGTGCCCTGGTGTTAGGCAATCAATCAGCCCTTTTTGCATTGACACAAACTTTGGTGACATTGAATAAACTTCAGACACGGGATAATTTAATGCATTGGATCTGCACAGCAATTACAATAAACAATACACATGTCTTCACCAGGACGAGCACACAACAAGTAATGATGATCGATATTAAATCTGAGCCCAGATTTCAAAACATATATGTATTTGCTTTGAAGGCGGGTGGTGTCAGGGTGTGTAGAATGACATGACATAATTATCATGCAATCATATTTCGTCGAACTGATTTAGTTTTGGGCGTCTGCAGCTTGCACAGCTTCTCAAGTTGCTTAATCATTGTCCAAACATTGCTATAAAACAGACACTGAAGACGCGAAGTTTCATTGCTTCAATTTATCAACTTTGAAATATCGGGTACGCTTTCAAAAATCTTCCATCATGAAGTTTGGGATCACTCTGCTCTTGTTGGTGGTCATGGTGTCCTTAGCTGCTGGATGGTACTGCAAGCCCGGTCAAGGTAAATAAAAAGCATCTCACAAATGCTGCCGTCTCAAGGTAAAGCGATGTAACTACAGATTTTTGATTTTCCCACTTTTTATTGTTAAACGCTTCGCAAAGACTATATTTTTCTTCAGGCAAAGATTCAACAGCGTAACTGCAGTAGTTTGCGAGATATTTGTTGGTAAAACGACGTAACTACATGTAAAGATGATATATGCAAAGCCAAAACGACGTAACTGGCAATTACGTCGTTTTACCATAGCATCTAGAGCAAATAATCCCAGTCACGTCGAATTGCAGTAGAGTCTAGAGTTAATCCCAAATTCTCAATGGGGTGTCAGTCTCTGCCAAACAAGGCCAATTGTTTCGCTCGTTTTGTATTGATAAATGAGGTTAATCTTTTGTTAATGGGTTGACTTTGCAGCCTCTGTACTCAAACAGTAAACACTCTTCATAAAGCGCCTTGTAGCATCATTTTAGTGAACAGAATCAGCAGTTTGTGGATGGTTCTCATAGAGCCCAACTCTCCAAGGCAGTCCCGCGTGTTAAGCTTGCTGATATGAGTGCCGTGCTGTTCCAGAGAGGATAGAGGTCGGTTAAGTACAAAACTTTCCACAGCATCAATGCTGACTACCAATGCCTTGATTTCTTGAAGAAGAGGTTCAAAGTCGACAGTGTTCTATCATGTCGTTCAGCACCGCGTGGTGTGCCAGCATCAAAACGCGGGGACATACTAAGCAAGCTATGCCCGCTTATGCCGGCAAATCGACGTCAATTTTGGGAACAGCTACCCACCAATGACAACTCACTTGACTTAATAGATGTTGACTAAAGATACTGCATTGTATTTGAACAATATTACAAATTTTGTGTGTGAATCTAATGCATTGTTTGAGATATGCTGGTTTGCCTTTGCAGCACAGTCAGAAAAACAATCAGGTTAACAAAGGTAAAGCGACGTAACTACACTGATTATCTTAATTAGCGAAAATTAGGACAACAATCAATGTTTTTGTTCTCATTCAAACAAAATGTAGGCAAGTTCTTTTAGTTAGAGGCATCAAATGTTAAATTGCGATTAAAATGTAGTTATGGTTTACGATTAACTTTGAAGCGCTTTTTCTCGGTTTTTACTTTTCTGTAGTTACGTCGCTTTACCTTGGGACGGCAGAATAGATGGAAACGCTTTTTTTAACAAACTATCATCATTGTTTACAAAACAGCGTCGTGCAATGGAAGACACGTGTTGAGTTGAATAGAAAAATCAATAACTTCCATGTTTGGCAATTTTCTTTTAAAAATCGTGTGAGTTTCAAAATATTTTCTTAAACTCAAGCTACTTCAAAAGAAAGATCACATTGCAATAATATCTCAAGGCCAATAAGCTTCATTGCAGGCGCTAGGCAGGGGTGTCCAACCTTTTTGGCCAAAGAGCCACATGTAGTTTACGAATGGTTGCTTGGCCCACTTGAGTATTTACTGCTAATTTGTAATCTTAAAAATGACTATCTGATAATTTCTAATTAAAACCCTCACACCTAAATTTTAATCTTAGAAATGTGTTTGTACATTTTATGGGTTATATAAGAAGAGTGAAGTTGATTTTAAAGTGATTTAAGGTTTTTAGTTGAAAGCAAGCCAGCAACAAAGCGTAAAAAATGTCAAATTGGCAATTGACCCTTCTGATGTTGCCGGAACAGCGGAGTTGCGCGTCCCGTAATGTATTGTCCGGCTGTCTCTAGGTTCATCCACAAAAAACTTGCTCGCACAAGTAAGTGCTGCCGAATAATGATGTCACGAAAACTGCTAATCTATGAATCCTCTGATCTTTTTCTTAAGTAACAATTTTTTTTTGTAAAATTCTAGGAATAGAAAGTTTTGAAATTCTCTCGCTAAAAGCAAGAAATATTGCTGATTGACTGACTCTTGAAGCACCAGTACTATTGTGTGGAAAAGGGTGGACGGAACAATGTGGAAAATGTGGTGCGTAACAATGTGCATTGTGATACAATAAAATTAACTTAAACAGTTGCGCACCCCATACACTAGGGATTATAGAGTAATAGAGAAAGAAGCAAGCAATAAATGTCAATTTATCGGAATGTAAGTTCGCCATAAATTACGTTGGCGATTGAGTTGATTATATAATATATGTCATTTCGAAAAATATCACGCGGGCCACTCAGAACCTTCTCGCGGGCCACATGTGGCCCGTGGGCCACGGGTTGGATGCCTCTGCGCTAGAGATACATGTACTGTTATATTACATGTACAATTGTACATGTACTGTATATGTTAACTTTAACAGCAGCAAGCAAAAAATTAAACAAATCTGCTAACCCTAACCCAATGAGGTCAATCATTGTCATGGCTTTGTGACATCATCAATTACATACCAATTGTGATTTTGGCCACTCTGTCTCGTTCGAGCAATTCAGTCGAAATTTTAAGTAAAAAAGACTTTTAGTTAAGATTTTATATTGTGAAAATTTACTTTCACTTAATCTAATTTAGTAATTTAGTGTTCATAAATACTATGATATTCACAGTACTTCTATCTACGATATTAAGCAAAGATTTCCAATTTAAAAAAACTAACACGCCATCAGATTCGGAACGCACAAAACATTATGCTCAATGTTATGCGTGAACACAATTTTTCTTGTAATAAAACTGAGATTTTTGTAAATACTTACAGAAAGCGACTAAAATCCTCCGAATTTGTGTAAATTGGCTATGAAAATTTAATCAAAAATTGTGCATTAACTTTGCATAGTCTAATAAAGAAAATTGTTAAAAAAAGTAAAGGTGATCTTACACTGGATAGCAAGGGCTCTATCCAATTTTAGAATTCGGGGGAGTGATTTTTGGATAGTGGGCTAAAATCGTCTTAGGCATTCCAACCACTCCTTGGATAGAGCCCATGCTGGATAGCCTACCAATTACCAAGCATCGAAAGATGAAGAGATAAGATTCGCATCATACCAATCTTCGGCACTAACTAAAGCAAGGCGGCTAGTTCATTTCTTTCAGCAACTGAGTCTATCCATTTTTTAACTTACTTGGTAAAAGAAAAGTAAAAAAAAAACACGATAAAGTCAAAATTTAACAACATAAAGCAAAGGGAACGCATTTGGAAATGCTTCTCTACTTTGGATTGAGGCAGGGATACCATATATCCCAGTTTATTCCAGTTTAGATATCTCTGCATTAAGATACCGTAATTTTTGAGATTCTATTTCAGTGAAATGCTTCAACCGGTGCTGCCAACGAGGTGTACTCTGCGTCAACTGCTTCATCGATCCATGCAAGTTCGTGAAATGCAGATGGCCGTTTGTTTGTGTGCCAAACTTTTGCGGTGGCTGCAATGCGAAGTGTCAGCGCTATCTCTGGAAGAAATAAATAAAATCTCATAATCTTTGCCTCTGTTTTGTTTTTGCCCATTAACAGTTCTGCCGCTGGAAACGAGTTAGCTCGTGCAATTGTGATGTAATTTAACGTCACATGACGTCACAATGCCCCAAAAATCCTAATGTGTTGCCAGTCTGGGGGCCTGACAGGTTGCTTTAATTTTAAACCAAAAAAAAACGATTTTTAACCTATTTCCCCGCCAAATTCTTAAAATTAAATAAAAGTCAAAACACCAATCTGTGTGAACAAAGCTCGAAATACAGCAATGACTTCGAGGTCTAGAAATTCTTAAACTGGGATCATGATGCCAGGCTACTAGTATATTGATCAATGCACATAGGTCATGTAAAAAAGCTTACTTTTTATGCAGCAAGGTAATTGAAATATTCTATTATTTTTTAAGGTTTAGACTAATTTACCTATTCATTTAGAGTCACTAGACTAGACTGCTTACTGGTACTAGCTAGAAGTCCTGTAGGCTATCTAACCCTAGTCGCTAAAAAAATCCAAGCAAGCATTTTCTTATGAATATATGCTATGACTATGGTATGATGTCAACAAAACTTTTGAATGTAATGTAAAGGCAAACCAAACGTGGTAGCCTATAGGTTTCATCGAAAGGAAATATGTTTGCAATCGCCTAGTTGGTTAAGTTAAACTTCGGTACGGTACAGTAGCCTAGCTACCGGCCAGCAAAAATTGTCATTTTTACATCGTTTCATCGTCGCCAGACGTTGAAATCGTGTAAAAAAGGAACTTTTGCTGACCAGGTATAAGTTGCAACTGAGAAATATTTACAAAAGCCATTCGATTTGTTCAAAGAACCGAATTAGCCTAACAGTTCGTATTTACATTGATTCAATGTTTGAATACGTTGAATCACTCGGCCTATCGTTTTTCTTTACATTGATTTCACGTCTGAACAGGTTGATTCAATGCAAAAAAAAACTGTTTTGCTGACTGGCGCGCTTGTAGATGCAATGGTCATTTCGACGATCAATTGCAACACCGATTTGCTCCAAAATTTCAAAGTGCGTTTCAATAGTTTGGCAACCCATTTTATCATTACCATGGCAACCAGAGAAAGAGGAGAACTATTCTCACTTTTTCAAAACGCTGGCAGCTAAAGTGTTAACACACTTTCGTTCATCGACAATATTGCTTATATACTTTGATTATCATTTCGTCATTTATTTTCATTAACTCTGTGAATAAAATTCTGCTTGCATCCGTGTATTGATTAGCAAATAACAAAAAAACTATTTCCTCTAAGTGTCAAGGATGCTTCTTTATGGCGTCATTTCATCGAAGCAAATTTACGGAAACAGTTGGTCACGTTATTTCTCTCAAAACAAAATCGAAAAATGGAATTCTTCGAGTCAATGTTTGATATATTCGCTTCCTCAAATATATTTGATTTTAGGAAATCGGGCAAGTGTGCCGCAAACTGAATAGATTTTTTTGTTTTCATCGATACCGACTTGTTTAGATGATAAGCAGGCCTAATGTTGTTAATATACTTATTAGCTGGTACGATTTCTGTCCATAAAATACGTTGGAGTTTTGTTTATCCCTGGGTTAGGGTTAGGGTTTTACCCAATACAAAGATTACTTGCGCCATCTTCCGGACTCATCTTCATTGACTACCTCAACGTCTTTGAAATGATGATGTGTTTACACAACTTGTTGACAGCCCGGATACTGCTTGCTCAATTGGTGAAGCAGTTGACTTAACTAACAAGCTGCAAGATCAATTGCTCTAGTTCGACTCTCGAGGTGTGCACTGTGCACTTGAGCAACGCATTTCAAGACAACTTTCTATTCAGCAGGTATAGCCTATTAGTGGATGGAATAATACTCAGATAACAAAAACCGGAAACTGTACTTTGTCAAACTCGGTAACTAGACCTGAGCTAGTGATTCAAAGCCTCAACAAGTATGCGAAACTACCAGGAATAAGCTCTGCAAAAGGAGCTTTGTCAGTCTGAGGACAAAGATTCCTACAATGAATTGAAGTTGCAAATAGGCTACATAGCTACACCAATGATTTTCAATCACTTAATACAATGTCTTCGTCAGAAATACATTGTTCTTGTCATAAACAATAATAACAATATCTAATGCATGTAGAAATTGAGAAGGGACTATTGGAGGAACTAAAGTCTGATCTTCAGCTCCGCATTTTCAGGAACCGAAAGATCTCACTCCCCATTACTTGCTGATTGAGGGCAAGATTCTGAACCGGCGAGATAACTGGGAGCCTTGAATGGTTAAGACTACGTTGTCTTCGCATAAGCATTTTATGAAGCTAAGCTTTTAAAATGATTGCGTTATAAGCCTGTTTAATTCCCTAATGGATTGTATATAATCAAACTGTGTAAGGCCAATTCATCACATAAAAAACACGCTTAGTAGAATACCCTTGACAAAGCCTTGAAAAAGTATGAAAGAACAAAATGATCATGAAATTTTCAATTTATAAACCGACCAAATATTGAGGATCTCATTTAAGCTGAGGTCAGCATTATTGCGTCAAGCTCGCTTCAAGTAGGCTTCCTACACGAGTTAAACTTTGAACCAAGATTTCAAGCAGAAAATTAAAAACAATGATTCAAAACCCTTTAATAATCACGTCTTTATTGCTTCACTCAGAAGATATAGAAAACGCTTCCTTCGATCGGAGCTCGATTAGCGGCTTCTGAATCTGCAGCTGGAGATATTAGCTATGAACCCAGAGATTCACTTGCTTGGATGGTAATGACTGTTGGTGGATTGTATTTGTGGCAGAACGAAAGAAACTATTGTGAATGAGATCGATGAAACATAGTTAAATATGTACAGTAAGATTGATACCTAGCAGGTTACCTTGGGAGTTACAGTACCAGGCCCTGCGTCAAGAGCCTCTACAAGTACTGTATGCGAAACTACCAGGATTAATCTATCAAGGCTTTGTCAGTCCGAGGATAAAGATTCAAAGACCAACCAATCCAACCAACAGTATTAAACATCAAACAATGTTACTCGTTAGTCTGAAACATACTTTTTAAAAGTTCTAAGCAGGTGGTGAAAAGCAGGTTCACTGTTCAGAGCAGCTTTAGCACGATAGTCTACTCAACCGGTTATTTTTGGCCGATGGTCCGCGAAGCACTAGTGTTCAGAGCAGTAAAAGATCGTCAGGTGTTTCGCAAGAAATTTATTAGTTTGCTAGTGTTGCATGGAACAGTGGTCGAAAATCACAAGAGCTTTGTATTTTTCTTTCTGCAATTCCTCCCCAAATATCAACTTAGTGCTCATCCAAACAGGCCTAAATATCTCACTGAGAAAAACTGGAAGTGAATAAATTGTTGTTGTGTTGTTGCATCCTTGTAGAATTTGATTTGGTGTTTCACAACATTATTTTGATACATAAAGTCTTCCGTTGAAAACAACTAAACCATATTTTCTGCTTGGCATTGAGCAATTTGTAATATTAATAGTAGTTAGTGTTTAACATATATATAAATATTATATAAAAAATAAACAATACATACCGTATATTGCAAAATAACAACATTGGAACTAGTTTTTTTTTTTTTTTTTGCTGTACGATATCTCAAAACTAGAGCCAATTTGAAAAAAACAAATATATTTTTGAAATCAGGAGTTTTGAAGTACCCAAAGTACTAAATATCTAAAATACCGAAAAGTACTAAACCATATGATGTATTCCGTTCACTTAAGGACGCTTCATCTGAGATGTTCCAACATGTCGCATTTGGCTTTGGTAAGGCCTTCAACGTTTAACTGCAAGATTGTTTGTCCGACAGGAGGATGAATTTCTCTCATTGGACACCGGGGCCGAGGGTTTATCCTTTTAGCACCCCAGGTGCCCTGTGAGTTGCGGTCTCTGATTGTTGCCATTCGCTTCATTAATATGAATTACCAAGACTCACCACGAGGAGGTTGGCAACAAGAGTCCCATCTGAAATGAAAATACAGTACTTTCGAAAATACTTTCAGCACGATTTACAATTGAAAAATTATTTCAACAAATCTAAAATCGCAAGCAAAAGCTTTTTAACAATTGCCAAATTTTTTGAGGTTTTTAGACAATTTTGGCTGGAAGAGGGGACGTACGCAAAAATTCCTCTCTGTATTCTTCCTTGGCTCAAGTCCTCCACATTTTGCACTTCAGACGCTAAATGGTTAGATTTAAAACATCAAACGCGTGAATGTCAAAGTTTTCTATGACTTAGTTTACAATTGCATGAATACAACACGATAACCTGTGTCATAACATCCGCAGTGAAAGAAAATGTTCCGGAATCTAGGGTGTAGGCTAGGGCTACTCAACTGGCGGACCGCGGTCCGAATGCAGACCTTTTCAGTGTTGAATCCGGACCTTATCTGTCTCAGTATTTACTTAGTTTTTTAACAACACCAAATCCATTATCTTTGATATGCAAAAAATGGGGTAGGCAATTTAACCTATTAGAGAACAACTACATGCCCAGTAAACCGGTGCAAGAGAGAAGCCCAATTACGGATCAAAAGATACGATGCCTGAAAAATCAATATTCAAAATCAATTCTCTAAATTCAATTCTCCAAAATTTTCTTTCCAAAAACAATGCAATTTATACAGATTTACTTGCACACAACAATATAAGATGGTTAAGTACAGGGAGAATTTTGGAGAGATTGTGGTTGATTAGGGAAGAGTTATCGGGTTTTCTCGAAGGTCAAAACAATGTGAAGGCAGTGGCATTTTCGGCATTAATTGGCATTTTCGACATAGTTTGGCCATAAATGACTTGGCGTTATCTTGCGAGTCGGAGTTTCCAAGCAAAAACCTCAAAAGTTGTGCAACAAAATAAAAACATGAAATAAAACACAAAAGTAAAAGTGGGGGGGGGGGGGTAATTTTGCATTAGTTACCCCACCACTCCGATTGGCGGGGGGGGGGGGGTAATCACCTCCGCGGCCCCCCCTCTAACGGAGCCCATGTTTTCATTGATTTGTTTGCGCCTTTATCCGTTATTTGTCTCGGGGGGAAGTGAATCCGAACCGTGCTATGTGATTGTTAAACCATAATCAATTGCCACAGTTTCGTAATAATAAGTTCGAATACACATGTCACGAGATAATAATATCTGTAAGCATGTATTAGATATTGTGCGACGCTTTTGGAAAATTAATACGACCCACCAGGCCGTTGCGACCGTGTTTGCCAAAAGCTTTATTCGCCCATTTTTCTTGCTGATTTCTTTATAAGCTTATGTTGCATGTTGAGAGACAGAAATAAAGATGCGATTTAAGTGACTCGGCGAAAGACACTTAAAGGCAAACCAAACTCAAGGGAGCAGCCGACTATACGGTGGCGTAGCCAAGGGGGGGGGGGGGGTTACAACCCCCCTTTGGCACGCGTATGACGTCACGATATTGAGAATGATGCTTTCAGTCTAAAAAAATTGCCTAATTTTAAACAAAATTGCATTAAAAGAGCGAGTTTTGCCAATACCAAACATCTCAGCCAGGAATTAGCAACAAGAACACACAGAGACTAAGCTTTATTTCCGAAAAATGCCAAAAAAAACATGATTTTATCCTTTTGCTATGCTACCGGACAGCACCATTTTACAGGAATATTTGTACCCACATTTTTGTTGAAAATGCTCTCAGAATGCACCAAACTTAAAGTAATTTTTCAAAATTTTCTGGGGGAGGCCCCCTAGACCCCCCGACGCTGGGTGGTCAAAACCCCCCCCTTTCAAAATTCCTGGCTACGCTACTGCGACTATATGTCACTTCGCTGCTTCCTGTCGTCTGTTGTATCGCATCTGTGATCGCAGTGTACTGTATGTTATCGCAACGGGCGCAAATAAAACCACGATTATTATTAGTATTATTAAAAGGTAATAGGCAACTATTGTGATTGGAGTTCGTTGAAGTGTCAGTATTTGTGAATTATTCTAATTGCTAGGTGCAGCTAAGTGGATAATTGTCCTTGATAATAATAATGTTATGCTTTTATCTATTGTCGCTCTACAACAGCTAAGGTCTTTTAGCGACAGGGCTCATTTTTAATTTGATTTCAGATTTACAATGTCATCACATGGCATAGCCGTACGAGCCAGGGGGGCAGGGGGGGCAGCCGCCCCCCCTGTTGTTTCAAAACGTCGCGAATCCGGGCAAAATCTTAAAATTATTAGGGCAAAAATTGCTATATAAAAAGCTACAAAGTTGCATGAATTAAGAAAAACTATAAATTAATATATTTTACCTATCAAACTAAGTACAGCCTCTTATTTGCACAAAAAATGTGCTGCAAAATTTTCATTTGGCACACCCGTATTGATGTATTGTATTGCATCGTGATCAAACTATAGTACGAAATGCATTTAACCAACTGCATCATGCCAATTTGGGCAGCCACCAAAATATGTCTCTAATACTTTTGTGAAACTGCCCAAATCAAAACACAAAATTTGCTATAAAGCTAATTTTATTAATTTTCACAAATGCATCGTGTTGATTTGGGCAGCTAAAAACATGAAATTATTTGATGAAACTGTCTGTTTATGCAACTGCCCAAATTAGCATGAGGCAGTTTCCCCAAAACGAACAAATTCATTAATTTTTCCCATTTATACAACTGTATCGTTTAGATTTGGGCAACAAAAATATGAAATTATCTCATCATAGTCTAGGCCTATTTATAAAACTGCCCAAATTGGCATGATGCAGTTGCCTCGGCATCAAAATTTACAAAGTCTTTAATTTTTTTCATAATAGCCTATCCATAAATGCATCATCTTGATTTGGGCAACTACAAAATAGGAATTTATATAAATCTGGTGAATAGCCTACTTTTACAAAACAATTCGGGTGGGAAGGTCACAGTACTTTTTCAACCATAAATGGACATAGCTAAGCAACATCACAACATTTAACAAAAACATGTTATACCTGTTAAAAGTACTGTAATGTTAAGGTATTGCTTAGCTTTGTTTGGTTACTTTCATAAAAGGTTCTGCTACTATTCGGCGAGTTCCCTATTTGGTGAGAGCCTTTTTCGTCGAGTTTCCTATTCGGCGATTTTTTGAAAATCCAACGACGCCTTCTGCAAATCCGATGATTGAATATTATTCAATATTCAGACATTGAATCAATGTAAATACATACTGTTAGGCTAATTGGTTTCTTTGAATCCTACGTCACCGTCTGTATGCAAACTTAGAACATATTAAACTTCCTGGCCTAACCATATTTTTAGAAGTAGTGCTGCCAGACCTTTTTATTTTTGTACTAAAATTCGTATCATCAAAACTACTTTAATTGATTGAACAAAGTTTATTTGAACAGAAGTAGTACGGTATGTCTGTGTTTTATTACATTTAATTACTTTTTTCTGAATCCGCATGGTCACCCTGAGCCGGTTTCCTGCAATGTTTATTTTTCTGAGTCTTTTATGACATCACAACTGAATATTTAAGTGGCCTTGTTTATTATTTGTGATGTGTAAAACAATATTTGTTACTCCTACTTACCATGCTCTTCAAAGATGAATTCAGTTGTTCTATCTTGATTACTTTGGTAAGAAATTCTAGCTAGCTGGTGATCAGTGGCGTAGCCGGGGGGGGGGGGGGGGGGGCTGGGTATTGCAAAGAGCGAGTTTTGCCATTACCAAATATTCAAATATCTCAGCCAGGAATTAGCAACAAGGAAACATTGAGAATTGTAGCTTTATTTCCGAAAAATACTGAAGAAAACATGATCTTATCCTTTTGCTATGCCACCGGACAGCACCATTTTACAGGAATATTCATAACCACATTTTTGTTGAAAATACTCTCAGAATGCACCAAATTCAAAGTAATTTTTCAAAATTTTCTGGGGGAGGCCCCCCAGACCCCCCCGCTGCTGGGTATCGTAATAAGCAAAACACGCCCTCAAACCCCCCCTTTCAAAATTGCTGGCTACGCCACTGCTGGTGATCTTGTTATGTTGCTTTTTCACTGTTATCATGCACCGCATACATTATATTTGGGCAATTTCTATAAAAGTGTGCACATTTGGGCAAATTACTTTCTGCCCCCCCAAAATGGTTTGGTCTCGTACGGCTATGTCACATGGTTACCCGATTTATTCTCACTGCGTTATGCAAGAAAGAACACATTCGAAACCTTTTTAAAGTCTTTGATTTGACCCGACCTGGAATCGATCTGAGATCCACCAGCTCCAGAGCCGAAGGCGATCACCACTCGGCCATTCTGAATTGTTGTTCTTGAAGTTGGTTGCTCAAACGCAAACCTTGAGAATTAAAACAGTGTTGCCAAACTTACGGGTTTCTTTCTTGCAAAGTTGGGCGCTCATACATCAATGCCATCGCAGCGGGCTGTAGAGTTAGTGTGCCCAACGTGTGCCTGAATCGCCTGCGTTTGCAGACAATTAATTGCCGCCCTAGGGTTATTTAAAACAAAACAACTTTGCATTTCAGAGCAAGATCTGCTTTTGTGTTGAATTCGCTTGACGCTATAATAAAATTCGCATTGGTTTGTATCGAAATTCATGCAATATTGTTTTGATGTAAGATTAAAAAAAATATGCAAAGCAAAAACATATCACAATAGCTGACTACGATAAGTGCTTTTAAGCTACATTTGAATAAAATAAATTTAGAGCACTCTACAAAATTGTACAGGAATTGTTTCAGAGCACACTGTTTCACAGCCGTGGACGTCACTATAATAGCATCTGGACTGGAAGCCAAACGCTGCCGTCCAAGATGAGGCTTGAAAAGGATTGCCACATTGGCGGTTTTTGGTTTTCGTTCCAAATTTGTTTTAATGGATTAAAAGAAATATGGCATGTTAAAATATGGCACGATCGCAACACTTTAAGCTATAGTGGTATTCATGCTGCTGACAAAAATAAACACAAATGCAATCTTATGAAATATATTATCAGGGTTGAAAAAAAGTTGCCTTTTCAAACCTGATGTTTTATAAATATGCTTCTGCGAATTGATGAAATATAGTTTTTAAAACTATTTAGAATGCTAAAAAAATTAAAAATATGCCAAAATACCACCTCAAAATAGCCTGTTAAACGCACTAAAATAACTCCAAATTTCTCAAATTTAGCGTTAAAACCGCCAATATGGCAATCCTTTTCAGGCCTCATCTTGGACGGCAACGTTTGGCTTCCAGTCCAGATGCTATTATTATAGCGACGTCCACGTCAGAGCAATCCAGAGCACTCAGCAATCCACGCAATTGTTATCAGCACAGGCACAGCACAGTATTCATTTTACACGCTGTAGGCCTATTTTAAACCAATATTATTTTTATAGACTAAATTCTCTGACAAATCTACTATACCGGATTTATGCGGAACATTGATGTGGTATGTCTAGAAGAGTACTTGCTCTTCTGAAAAGTAAAAAGTAAATAAAAAATTGCTCTCTTTCATGGCTGACTAAAGGTAAAAACATCTACAGTACAGGTGGCCAACTGGCCATGTCTCTTTATCAAAAATGTCTAGTCATTTGTTGACCATTAGTTGATTAGGGCACAGTGCTAAGCAAATGATCAATCAACTACAGACAATGTTTGATTCTCGAACGTTCCATCAACATGTTGTCCAAGAAAAGAGTTTGTTTATTTTAAGTGTTTAGTAGCCGTTTGCATCGATGGGTAGTTTCTATATTTGCCTCATGATTTAACTTCTTTATTTTTTGAACTTTTTTATATTTGTTAAAGGGAACGTCCTTCATTGATCACACACTCGATCACACCACTCCCATCTAGAGATTGTCTGCTAGTTTGTATGAAATGAAAACCGACTTCAATTTTCCCTGGAGAGGTCATCGCAATCTATATGAAAAATTGTTATCGTCCGGCATTGATTTTCGAAGATTAATTAGTGTTCTATCGATTCTTTCAAACTATTTGACATATAATACAACCTTGAATGACCATAGCGATGATAGAAACTGTTGTGCATGCCATAGAACTGTAGTTCTTTTCAGTTTGTTCCTTGAAATGAGTTGAACCAAGTAGCATGAGAAATGATTTTCAGGAGAAGCAGCCTGTTCATCTTCCATGTTTAGCAAGACCGTCTGAGAAAAACAATGTTTGAGCTATCGGAAAACATTGAAAACTGATTAATTTTACGATAAATGAGATTTTTAAAATGTGGCCGAATTGTAGCGTAGACACAGAAGGTAGAAAAACAAGATGAAAAACTCAAACAACACGGTCATGGTTTATCAACCTTCCTTACAAACACGCGTAGCAAAGCAGGCTACAAGATAAACTTTTGTGTAGAATATAGGAAAGGCAAAAATTTCTGTAAAAGATCTAAAACACTTGAGCTTTGCTGTGTCAAAATATCAGTAACTCAATTTCTTCATTCATCGTCTCATGTTTAAAGAATTCGATAACAATTTTGAACCATTTGAGATATGACCCAACCTGGAATCGAACCCTGGCCTCCCGGAAACTTTAGTTAAGCCACTAAACAGAATGTAATTTTAACGATACTTTTCAGATACGTTTTATGTATCTTTTTTATTCATCTTTGCTTACTTGAAATCACGTAGGCTATCTATACTTATCAACGTTTAACAAAACAATGGATCAAGTGCAATTCCCAGGGCGGTTGGATGCAAACCAAAATATTTATATCAAGTATTCATCTGAAGAAATTGCCAAAACAATTGCTGTCTATGAAGTGAGTGAGAAGATTGTTTAGCTTTATTTCTGCAAAATTATAAGCAGACATAACTAAGCAACAACGCCAACAATACAACATTTAACATTATAAAAACAAAATCAAAGTAGCAAACGTTTTTGGCTGTACAAAGCCCAAAGCGTTTTGCTTTTTAGTTTTTATATTGTTAAATTTGTTGTTGCTCAATTAGCATATATGTATGTTTATGGATAACAATTAAAAGTGACCAGCACTCTCACTCTCTACTCTACCCAACTTGTATTCTTAGAAACTATATTCATAACCCGAATGTGCAAATGTATTAATCAGAGATATCTAGAGAAGGGGATATGAAGGCTCGAAGCGATTGCCTTATTCTCATGACACTATCAGGGCGGTAGTTTGTAGTGCTTTAAACATGCGTTTTTTTTTTAAATCATAGAAAGTTTTGTAGTGCAGCTGGTACAATGAGCTACAGTAGACAGTTAGAAAATGTTACGTAGAGCATATTTAAAGAATACTTGTTTGGAAAGACAGTTGAAAAGTTACCAGTAAGCTGTTTTTTTAACAAAGCCTTTGCAGTAGGCTAGATGTAAAGCAAGTATATGGGTAGTTGAATTAACAAGCAACCATGAGCATGCTGTGATTATCCAGGTCTGATGCTAAGAGCGCAATGCAAGTTATCATAACAAGATTTATTAAACTACCATCGGTGCCAATTGTCATTTTACGATAAACACAGATTATTTACGATAAACAAAAGCCCTTCTATTGTCAGACGTAATAAAAGCCTTCGTATCCCCTTCTTTAGATATCCCTGGTATTAACGAATGTAATAACCCGAAAGCCTCTATCTGGCACTCAATGAAGATTGTCTCCAAGTGCTCTGTAAGCAAACCACAATGTTATACAAGCACGATGCTTCTTTACTGCGTTAAAGGAACAAAAATTAAGTTGTTGTTTATTACATTTTTTTGTGTTTTTGACAAGCGTTTGCTTTGTTTAAAAAAGCAGAGCAGATATGAAATGTCACGATAATCATGAAGCGTCATAATAAAGAAACATCTTGAATCGATTTCAAGTTATGAAAGCTTGTGATTTAAAAGAAAAAAAAATCTTTGATTTGTTTTAAAGTTTGTTCTTAGTTTTTAGCTTTTCATAGATTAAGTTTCTTAAAAACAATGAGATCTTTGAGGCCTCGTTTATGAAAACTTATTTATTTGTCAACTTGTTATGACACTTCACTACAGGTTTTCATTCAATTGTCCTCTTTCTTTCTGCAGGATAATTACCATCTCATTTTTCTGGCAGTGCTGGTGATTGGTCTTATTGCATCCGCCATTATTGGATCACTTGTAGCTTGCCTTTTTGGGATTTCTCCAAGCCAAGTTATAAAGCAATGGAAAGAAACTTTGTTCTGCTGTATCAGCTGCATTGCCTGCATGTGCTCCTGCAAGAATCAAGATGATGATTACGTCATCGATGATTACGTCATGCATTTCCCAATTTATTCGCCACCTAATGGTAAAAGAAATAATGAGAACGACGTTGAAAGCGGAAAAGGTAATCAACTGGAAATGGACTTCTTGATTCAGAATTCCTCTAAAGCAGCTCTACCTTTTGCTATCATATAGATTATGCACTCCTACTATACAGAGTAGCACATATACGTATTTTTAAACTGTGTTTTTATATTTTATTATATCACTGATGTACGTGACGTCATAATGCAGTAACTTTAGCTTTCGGTTAAACATCGTCAATTTATGTTCGACAATTATCAGAATCTACCAATAAACATTTCGAAGGATCAAGCAAACGGTTCGTTTTGTGTCAGCAGGATTTGAGAAGCAGGATTTAAGAATCGCACTTTACGAGGCTCTTTTGATTAAAATTGTAATTATTTTGTGCATATTCATTGTCAGAGGCTTAAATAAAACATTTTCTAACTGCTTCTCCTTGCGTTTGAGGCCGCCGCGGATCACATTGCTATATCCAGGCGCAGCAGCCAATGGATTGTGTATTCATCGAGCATTGTTAGGTCCACATGTCTGTCCTGGGGTCGATATACAGGACAATGGTAGATAATGTGGTGTGCAGTCTGAGAATCTGAGGCACATGCACAAGATGGTGAATCGGCGAGGCCCCATTGGAACATGTTGCTGTTGACACGGCCCACTCCAGTCCGCAGACGATTGAGCTTCACCCATTCCTTCCGAGGTATTTCTGCTCCGGATGGAGTGTTGGTATTGGGAGGGACTGTGAATTGGGTTGGTCTCGCAACTTCTCTCCATTCACTGTTCCAAACTTCGGAAATGTGGAAGTTGGATTTACAGATAGCTTCAGCATGCCGGGAAAACGGAAAACTTGCTAACTGCTAAAATATTTGTTGGCCTACAATTTGAAGTGTGCAAATGTGTTGGGCTAGCCTAGATGCAATTATAGTATAATCAAATTTTAATTTTTTTGCATCCAGCGTTAAAAAAAAATCTAAAAATTGCCGGTTATGCCAAGATTTCTTAGGAATCGATTTCTGATCCAAATTCCTAGAACTTGAACATTTCTCTAATTCCAAACTTTTGTCTTCAACGAACTTGATATTTCTCATCTGGCGACACGCACGTCAAAACGGTTCAATAAATTTATGGGTGTTGTGTTACAAAACAAAGCTTTGTGTTACGCATCAACGAGCATCATTTCTAAAGGATGCTAGGCAAGAAAGAGTTAAAAGTAAAAAAAAAAATATTTTTAAGTGTGAAAGAAGTTATAGAAACCACAAATAACACATGCATGTCGCCACGCAACGAGCTCGGTAATCAATGTTTGCCGCATGCATGTGTTAGTTGGAGTTCCTATGATTTCTTTACCAACTTAAAAAAGATCTTAGTTTGGTGGCAATTGACTAGTAGACCGTATGGTCGTCTCGTTGTCTCCCTGTCGGTATGGGAACTTGTGTAACTTTTGCATTGAGTATATTACTTGCATATTTCAAACATGTACTATGTTCCTGTTACTGACAAATAACCATTGATTGATTAAATGATTGATTAGTTTGATCAATTAGTCCGCCCAGTTAGCTCAGTGGTTACGCGCTTGGCTTAAGACCACGCGGTGCTGGTTCGATTCTCGGGGTGTGCGCTTGAGCAACGCATTTCAGGACTGCTCTCCATTCAGCGGCACTTAGTGAAGGGAATAATTCCCCGGCAACAAGACTTAAACAATCGAAAAACTTCACTCTGCCAATCTCGGTAACCGGCCCTGCGTCAAGAGCTTCTACAAGTATGCAAAACTACCAGGAATAACCTATTAAGGCTTTGTCAGTCCGAGGATAAAAATTCAAAACCAAACCAAGTCCAAAGTTAAAGAAGATCGTGATTTAAGTTTTTTTGGTAAAAGTAAAGCTTAGTCAGGCCGAAAAATATATTCCACATTCACCTAATCATGAAGCAATTCAAACAAAAATTATTTTATGTCGCATTTATAATAATAACATTACAAAGTACAAACGCAGCTTAACAGACACCTGAAAGCAGTAAAACACTGAAAAGACATCGAGTCAGCTGCTTCCATACTTATCAAGGCTTTGAGTATCTTACCAAGATACAGCCGCGTGTTGAGAATCTTGGCCAATTTTGTCATGAAGCCTGTCTCTTGTGAACAAAACTAAACCAACAAAACTAACAAATGCTTGTTTCAAGTGTTTATACATATCCTTGTTTACAATATGATAAATAAATTCTTTTTGACACGAAATAATACTTTAACTAGTAACTAATGCGCACTTACGTCCCCTAATCATTTCTTAAAATTGTTCCGCTCAACGTTCGCTGCGTCGAGACTAGTTCGCGTGCTATATAAGCAATTACCGAGAAGAGTTTTCCTTCTCAGAATTCAGACGCGTTTGTGCAAGTGAAGCGTTACAGCGTTTATTTGTAAGAGGTATGTCAATACGATATGTGTTCTTGTATTGTTAATACTAGCAAATTATTTTTAACTAAAATGTATTATAGTACTAAAATGTATAAATAGTATTAATACATTTCAGTTAGCCTACATACTTTGTTTCTATTACGATAGTTTTTGTCGTTTTAAACAGGTTTCTTTTGTTGACTTTGAACATCCATGATGATCAAATCTACAATAAGTTACGTAGCGGTGAAGGGATAGCACAGAAAGGATGATAGGGAGACAGCTGTTACTTAGAATTAATTTATACAGACCAGGACTAAAAGGATGTTTCACGTGTTGTATGTCAAAAATGGCTTTTATTGTAAAAACTTAAGTGAGTAACATGTACCATGTAAATAAACATTTCAAATGTTTAAAAATACTGTAAATAATCCCCAGGTGCGAATGGTATCAGCAATAAAAGCAAACGTAGTGTTTCAAGTACTGTAGTCCAAACTTCGATCGCATGTTTTTATTTCAGCTGAAATGCCTGTGTAGAACTAAGTGTGTTTCATTCACTTACGAAAGAGCTTTCGTTGTATCAATTTACGAATCTCCAATGAAAACTTGGAATACTTGATGATGGAATATCAGACGTTATATCATTTTTTCTTACAAATGGGAGTATGTGAACTGCAACTACAACAATTGCAACAGCGTTTTCGCAACGCGAAGAAAGGAAGTCTCATACAGGTATGTTGCTCTTTAAAACATTTGGTTAATTAACTAACGCTTTACCATTTGGTGTGCCACAAGACACCATAGTACGGTACAGTGGATCTTTTTCTATTTTGCATTTCTTAATCTTGCCCAAGTAACCAGAAATAGAAAACTCAACTTCTCATCTGATTTGTTATTTTTCTTGGTTTATCTGTTCGTGGACTTTGAACGGCAAAATACGAAAACCTTTGTTGATCATCTTTGTGAGAAATACTTTGAAATATACGCCATAAGAAGCTACAAAATAAGTTATTAAGAAAAGTAATAAAAAAGAGCTACAAGAACAGTGACTTGATAAATCAGCATCTTTAACTTTCAGCAGGTGTTGATGCGAATCTGCAGGTAAAGGAGAAGCGGTGGAATAGTGAAGTTGAAAGTTTTTTGAACTTTAACTCAGAAATTGGAAGACGCAGCCAAGAACATCTTCCCATTATTTTCTATTGTCGCTTTGAATAGTTGCAGTATATATAACTTTAGCTGTTGTTACAAATCATATGTATGTAAGCAATACAATTTTAGCTAAAAAAGCGCAGATTTTGGACGTGACTGCAGAAATGACAGATGGCAATGTAGATAGCAAATGTGGGGATATCCCAATCGTAGCTGTAGCTTCTGGTATTATTGACATCCGACAATGTAGATAGCAAATGTGGGGATATCCCAATTGTAGCTGTAGCTTCTGGTATTATTGACATCCGACAAGTGGTGCTAGAGAGCTTATGTTGCTTGAACAACAAATGACTGATAACCAGTTCAGCTTAAGGCTAAGTCACGTGATCACACAGTCTCTCTCGACCAGTGAAGAAGTGATAAACAGTTCGAGTTCTGTATCACCTTTGGCGAAACTGTGGTATTTTCTCAATTGTTTAGTGTTGTTTTTACTGTTTATCCAAGTCATCATCACAGCTTTGTGACGTAATAACAGCTGGTATCGAATGGAAATGTTAGATTGAGAGGCTTGGTGTCGATTCACGAGAAAAACAGCACAAAGGGAATTTAGCATTTTGTCATTCTGTAGTGGGTAGCTACTAGCTAAGTTGTAGGCCTATCACAAACTTCGATTCAGCTGTGAGTTGTACCATTGATGATTCAAGCGTCACTGCCTATGACTGCTTGCGTAAGGCTAAGTAAGATAGAAGAGACGTATCTAAGGGGCTGGTGATAAGTGATTTTGTGCCCATCAACATATTGCTGTTTATTTCTGTAGCACAGAAAGTAGACTTCTGTAGCACAGAAAGTAGATGTCTCTTCTAAGCAACAGTTAGTATAATGAAGTGTTACTGATGTACTGTGATTGCATTTTTCAGCACAAACAGCTTAATACAGAAGAAGTGGAACTATGTTCGCCGTTGAGTCACGAGTGCGACCTCTTATGTATGATGGTGCTTGTGTGGGTAATGGTTCATACTTAATATCCAAATGTTATTTTTAAGCCAAGAGCTGTGACCCACTAGAATTTCATTGAACATAGCGATCCTGAAACGCCAATGTCATTCACCGTTGAAGAGAAAACAACTTGGCGAGTTTTTTAACAAAAAAGAATGATACGAAACAACTCATTTCAACCTGTATTAAACTTCTTAAGAATGAACACTGCGCACAGTAGCAGTACAGTTGAAAGGCAGAAATACCGACACATTGGTTATTTTATAGTTTTTGTAGAGCGAGTTTACTGTATCATAGGCCTATCAAATTTCATGACGTTATCAAATTTCATGACGTTATCAAATCTCAAGACTGCACTCAGTAAGTTTCCTTTAAACCAAATGGAGCAGAAAGTCTAGTATAGATGTCTTGTATCTTGGGATCAAAGATTAGTTGCTTTCTAGTGGCCTCTCGGTTCTGTTCGGTTTGTTTTGCTAGCGAATAAACAAAAATATACGTAATCAGCTGCCACCCAAACGATATACTGTAGTTAGGACAAACATCAATATCTTGTAGTATGGAAGGAAGCTAAAGGAACCTCTGCTACAGAAGCTAAAATGAACCTCACTTTGATGTTGGGCTGGTGACGTTTGTCTTGTTATGACGATTCAATGACGATACTAAAATGAAAAAAATGCCAGACAAGGCGAATTTCTCAATTACCTCTTTCTACACGTTTTTTCTCCATCAACTTTTCCTGCTCCTCTTATTTTGGCTCGCCATAAAGTGTCTTTGCCGAAGCACAGCCGCGTGCTATAGAGCGGTGTCGAACTCAGGTCCTTTCGAACGTCCCGCAGACGTTCTCACCACTCGGCTACGCAGCCGACAAATACTACATTTTTATTTACAATGAAAAGAATGCTAGATATGTGACTTATGTCCTCTTGAGGAAACGGTTTACTACATCACTTACAGTAGAAGAGATGTTTATTACTTCCCAGTAAAAGGTATAACTTACACGATGTCTTGCAACATTTCGTTGCGTTTAGGAAGCAGGGCTAAAGAAATGAAATTTTCCTTGCAGCCAGGTGCGTAGCCACAAAATTTCGGGAAAGGAGGCAAATTAGTATTATTTTTATTGCACATGTCAGTGAGCCCGAAAACGAGCCGACGAAAGCGAATCGCCTAGATGAGAGTCTAAGGGCCTTTCCTCAGCAAATTTTGAAAAATTACCATTGCGCATTCAGAGAGCACCGTCAGCCTAAATCAATACTAAAACTCTGTCAAATTATGTTGTGACAGACGATGAAATGTTTGTTTAAAATATTTCGGGGGAAGGGTAATTGCCCCTTTAGCTACGCCCTTGCTTGCAACACATCTTGCCCCACTACTTTAAAAAGTGCTCTCCATCCAGTGGGATACGCTAGGCAAGATGTCTTACCAGCTGTTCATTACACCAAGTAGAAACTTTTTACTGCCTACACCGATAACTGGACCCGTGTAGACTAGACCTACTGTAATGTTGTATGTGTTGAAAGCAAATCATCTCAGCAAGGTGACGCTTTGTACTTCAATCGAACGCTGGCACCAATTTTCATGCAATCCCACATACAGGACATAACTCCTTCAATGAACGTTGTGGTTTTGTGGCATGGATACTGTATTTAAAGTAATGCGGATATAACTTTCCTTTTAGCAACACATGCACGTAAAAGCAACGTTTATACCGACGTGGTTACAAAATTCACACAAATTGATTTCTACTTTAAACATAGTTTGATAAACTGTGTGAAAAGCTGTTTTACTTGTGAAACAATAATAATATGGTCCAGTGAAAAGGTTTTAAAATTGTGACACAACAATTGGTTCCGCCTTCCACCCCTAGAAGGGTGTGAAAGGAGCATAAACCCACTGTATATTAGGGTGGCTCATTTTCCTTGATGTTCTTTAAAATTTTTGTCAGTTTGGAATAATGTTCCATTTTGATCACTGATATTTGCAAACCAAAAATTTTTGTTGGGTTTTGACCTTTGACCCTGGTTCACCCAAGAGGAAATTCTGAGTTTTTCTGAAAAGTTAATAAATTTTGAAGTGATTTAGCAGTATCTGAAGAGGGGATTTCTCAAAATTTGACCACGTGATTTTGACGTCACTTCCTCTGTTAACTTCCACGTGGAACATCTTCACCCTACTCCAAGTCTGAGAGTCACTAATAGTGCATGCTTTTAGTGTCATTTTAGTTGATTTTACGGCTTTTTCGCAGTCAGTGAATCTATAACATATTATAGACCAACAAAAATTTTTGGCACAAAGGATGAGAGTCATTTTAGAGTATTTCAGGGCCCCTGATTCCGAAAATGCACTTATTTTTTTCGAATTGGCTCTTATTTTCGAGATATTCGACAATGAAAATATTTTTGAAATCGTTACTCAAAAGCTTTGCATTAGCAAATTACTTATTTTCAGCCCTGTTTGCCATTATGATGTCATAATTGCACTTGTCTAGTTCAATTGGTTCATGCTGCTTGAAAGTTTAAAACGCAAGCAAAGGTTGAAATGAACTGTGTTTAATGTAAGGGAGACATAAATATTCAATGAAATCAGTTGTGAATTAGTAGGCCTACATCACAAGAAAAATATCCCGAAAGTCATGTGTTTATGAATGCAGCTTTATATTGAAAAGGTAGGCCTACTGAAATGGATACTGTACAAATGAAATTTTATTCTAAGCCTTTGCTAAGGCCAAGTCTTAGTTTTTTTCTGGTCTATAGGCTAAATAAATGGCATATAGGCTAATAAAATACGCCTTTGACAAGTAGGATGCTGTACAAACAACCCAGATATATTTTACTGCATGAGGCTACGCAGAGGAGCAACGCATTCTGCGATAGACACAGCGCTATATAAAAACAAGCATTATTATTACTTTGACATGAAGCTGGGTGATCAAGATAAGTCCTGGGTTCCTCCTAAAGTATGCAAACATTGCACTCAAACCCGTTTCTAGGCTCAAGGCTAAGAAGTTCAGAGTGCCATGGCATAAAGAGAGCCGTGGAATCACCATGAAAATTGATACTTCTGTACGGTGAGCACTGAGCATGTTCGAAGGAAGTTGGAACATCATGTTTACATGGAGTGTGCAAGGCAGTCATTGCGTGGACGTTGCTATTTCTGTTTTTTGTTTGCACTCTCTTCTTTCAAGTGATGATTTGTTTGAAACAATAGGAAAACGGGCATGACTGAGAGTAACCTCAATACCTTCAGTAATGTTTTGGAGCAAGGTCAAGCTTTTTTCTCAAAACCATTTATACCACCTACTGTAGTAGTTAAAAATTTAGTTATCAAAAGTGGTATAGCTGGAATCTTGGCTAACTCAAAAACTAGAGCCAATTCGATAAAACTTAGTGCATTTTCAGAATCAGGGGCCTCGGGCTCGAAATACCTTAAAATGACTCTCACATGTCCTGCCTTTATATAAAAAAAAAAATTGTTGGTCTGATTTTTTTTTTTTTTTTTCAATTTATTTTTCTTTGTCGGAAAACAACAGCAATGATAAAGTTACCAACAGTTTACGGGAATAAAACCAACAAAAGGAAACGGCGGCAAAACCAAAGAAGTTTAAAACGTGCATGCGATGTAAATTTAAAGGATACGTCGATGAAGGTAAATTTAAGCACGGCCACCAAACCTAACAGTTTAAAATAGATGAATTAGTTGAAAGAACCAGTTGCATCCACATACCTAAAGCAACTGGAGGTCTGACAGTTGATGAAGCCATGCGGGGACGACTGAACCTTACAAATGAACCTTACGAACCTTACAAATGATTCAAGAAACTGAAAGCAGTAAATACTTACTACAGTGAACGGTGCACAAAAAAAATCATGTCTGAAATGTGGTAGAATTCGACATTTTGAGAGTAGGCTAATACACGTGTCAGTGTTCATGGAGTTGCTAATTAAACCACTTTGCTTGCTACAAGTTTGTGTTACTGCCTCTTATTGTGTCCATTAAGATGCTAGAGTGCATTAGAACAGGGTTTCCCAAACTGTGGTCCGCGGATCACTGCACAGGTGGTCCGTGGCGTTATGACAAGAAATTAAAAAGTCACACATATACGTTGTACAGTACGCACCCTGTCAAAGATAATTGCCGCAGTTCTTTACAACTTAAATGATTTCGAATGCTTTTTTTTATCCAGTATCGTAAATCATACTTGTTGCGCCTTCGTTGCAGTTAAAAAGTTGTTTACGAAAAATTCTCGAACATTTTACTTAAAACAAAATAACAGCATTCATAAAGAAACTAAACATATGGAAAACAAGGATAAATGATAATGTTGTGGATATGTTGGATATGTTTCCTGTTCTGTGTGATTATATTACCAGCAAAGTGACAAACCCTTAATTAATACAGAGTTGATTTTCTCTGATGTTATACAACATTTGGAATTGCATTCTGCACATTTCAAGAAGTACTTTTTAAAAGAGACATATGAGAATTATGAGAAGTTTGACTGGATTTTAAACCCTTTTGTTGTTACAAGACTGATCTGTCAGAACGCGAAGAAGAAGAATTAGCCGAATTATCATCTGATCGAACTAATGCTTAGTTTCAATCAAACAGCCATAAATCAAACAGCTACAAATAGCTTCTGGTTGAGTGTTGTGGAGGAGTACCCACTGGCCATTGCTATCGCAAAAGGCAACTAAAATTTAATTGCCTTTTGCCACGACCTACATGTGTGAGTGTGTGACAGCATTTTCAGCTCTTAGCAACATGAAGACAAAAAACAGGTCCAGACTTTGCGTGGACCCTGACTTACGAGTTTGCCTTTCACAAATACCTCCGAGAATTGATGACTTATGCAATCAGAAGCAATCCCATTCGTTCCATTGATGTTGTCAGTTTTTTAAATAAACAAAATTTGGTTTTACTCATCATTACCTTTGTATTGGAGGTCCGCGAATATACAGATCCACAAATAGTGGTCCGTGGCCCAAAAAAGTTTGGAAAACCCTGCATTAGAAGATAGCGAGTGAGCAGTTTCAGCCTCAGGGATAAGCGAAAATTCGATATTTTGAAAAAATTCAAACCAGGTGAACCAGGGTCAAACGTTAATATTTTTTTGTGAAATTTGGTATAGGAGATACATTTACCAAAAGGAACAATATTACAAACTGACGAAAAATTAAAAAAAAAAAATTATTTTTTTTTTTCGAGATTTTGCGCCAGCCTACTGTGTATATAATATACGGTTCTGTTTTCATGAAAGCAGCTGTTTTCGGCAGCTGTTACGGTACGGTTCATGAAAGCAGCTGTTTATGGCCTCGTTTTTTTTTTTTAAACTGGATTTTTCTTCGAGGACACACAATGCTGAAATGTTTATTATAATTAGAGCTTGCTGAAGACAAGATATACTTTCTCAAAACTTAGTTACTTCATCAGACGTAGGCTATGTCAAGTCAGCTACTTACATTATCCAGCGTTTGTTCCTTGCGGATAAAAGCCTCTTCAGGCAGCTGGTCGCCAAACGGCCCAGTTCGTGCTTCCGGTAGTTTACTTGTTTAAGAAAGACGTGAATATTATGTTCTGTCATGCGCAGCAGCCTAGCACTTTTGCAAGAGTAGAAACTAGCTCCATATAAGAAAGTGTAAATGAAAAAATAAACTACCACGTCAGCAAGTGAAAGCAAGGTATTTCTTAAAAGTAAACTTTATCCTTGTTTTGTATTGCCTAGCTAGATAATACTGTCAGCAGTTAAGGTTGCCACCCAACAAAGAATAGGGCAGACATTTCACGCAGCCGTCACTTGCAAGATGTTGACAGTGTGTCTTGCTTGTGCACTAAGGGTTGATACAAAGATGCAATCTATGAATCTAAACTGCTATTGACAAAATAAGATTTGATCGTAAAGTGATTTAAAAGAAGTCACTTCTAGTAACATGCACAGTTGCACACATTGAAATGTTATGTAACCAATAACCATGTCAGACTCTCTTTGGAGGATTGGTAGCCATAGAAACTGTAAAGAATAGAAGCTGTGAGATAAGATTGAATGACTGCAGTCCCAATGTATCTCAGCAACAAAATTGTAATTTAAATTAAATCTCTTCATCGTCGCTTGACGTGGCTATAAGATAACTGTCTGTTGGGCTCATTTTATTCATCGGTTACTGGTTTTGGTGCAAAACTGCGAAGAGCTTTGCAATGAGCTGAATTTGTGCAAACAGCAAATAAGTTGCGATCGGAGAGAATAACGAGGTGATAGCTGAAAGAAAAAAGCTTTTATTAGTGGCGTTTCCCCGTTAGCCAATGGTAGCCAACCACACGAGTCATCGTGACTTTTGAAAAAGTATGGTCTCTATGACGCAACAAAGCATCATTGAAAACTGGTTGCAATGCTGGCTTGTGGTTCAGTTTTTATCTGCAAAACTGGAGTGAAATAGACTCTAAATTGTAGTTCGAATGGATTTTGATAATGTTTTACATTCTTAAGTTTTTGTGCTAATTAAACTTCGTCGTCTGGATTAACCAAAAATACTGAAATTTTACAGCTGATTAATAACGTTTTTTCGTAAATCGTAAAACTAAAAATGGCCGCAATCCTTCCAGACCGACATTGGAGAAGACCTTCCACTCAAGAATCTTCAGAGTCTTTGGCACGAGTTCAAAACATCATCGGAGATTACGATGCAGAATACACGATGAAATATTATGATGAATGGTCCAAGCATTATGAAAAAGACCTCGAGGTAAGATTTCTTGGTCACTTTGTGGCTTTAAAGCAAAACGCCAATTGCTGTGAAGACATTGATCTTAAGTGTTTAGCCAGGTCTATACCTAGCTCGTTTAACTAGTTACTCCAAATAAACGCGTTCTCATAAATTAGTGACTCCCTACTTGGAGGAAAACACAAATCGGAAAAAGTATGAGACTCGTTGATTCATGCATTTTCCTTCATCAACAATATATCCTTCTCTCACTTCATGACTGAGCAAGAACATGGCTGCAAGTTCTACTATTCTGCTGAATATTAGCACAAATTTCCCACTGTACTTTATAAGAACGACTGCTACCATAAATAAACCAAAAACTGTTGATTAGAGTTGTATACTGCTATTGATATATGGTACTGCTATTTTGCATTCATCAAATACTATTTTACTTGTTGATATAAACTTATATAATATATGACTAATAGAACCTAAAAGCAGTCCATTCGTATTTGTGGTACCACTCGAACTATCCAGACAGTAAAATCCGTTATCTTTGCATTGATTCAATGTCTGCAGACGTTGAATCAATGTAAACATGACTGATTTTGCTGTCTGGGATAGCGAGTACGTTACTGTCAAGTTAATCTCGATTCCTGGTTAGATTTTAGACTACAAAGTTCCAGATTTCATGGCTACCAAACTATGTGGCTTTGTCAACCCTGAGACCTGGGATAACTCATCCTTTAAAGTCCTCGACATTGGGGCTGGTAAGAGACTAGGAGAACTGACATATATGGAAATACTGCTATAAAAAGGTTTTATATCCAATTTGATGTTTCCTACACGATATTTAAGATTACAAAAACAATGATTGAACTTTGTTATAAAGACCCTATTAATTTGTTTCATGTTTTACGGTTGCACTTTACTTTATTAGTCTGTTATTGACCTCAGAAATGATAGAATTACGTCATCAATTGAAAAGTATCAGTGAAGAGTGGCACAAACAATACATTTAATGATTTTAAGAAATAAGACAAAGTAGGATGTCATTTGGACTGGTAAACTTTCTGGTTCCGCCGAAATTTAGACTTCCAAACGGAACGACCAAAAATGATTACGGTACTTAATATTATTTATTTCAGGGACCGGTCAAATGGGAATTGCACTCGGAAAGCATTACTTCAAAGGGAGCATAGATGCTCTGGACGGAAATATGAAGATGTTGGAAAAGGCACAAAACAAGAATTTATATGGGTAAGCAAGGCTAGGTTGAATTAACTTCCAAGTTTCCAACCAGTCGCTTTCTTTATTTCCAGTGAAGGCGAGAGAAACAAATTTAACTTGTTTTTAAGTCGCTTGACAAGATTGTGTGATATTCTAATTGCAAATTATCATTTTCATCAACCTTCAACATTTGAATCTTGATGATTCTAGAGCTAAAAGAGACTGACACCTCAAGTCAAGCTCTAAATTTTGTATTAAATTTCCCAACATCGTGGCCTTTGAGCAACTAAGTGACCAATATGGATTGGTATAGATTAAAATAAGATTAGAAGAACAAGTTATGTGGATTGCAAAGGAAATGTTTCAAATTAAACAGTAATCGATTGAAAATTTTGTAATCAAAAAGGTTTTTTAAGTGTGTTTTGCTCAAGATAGCTGTTCTAATGCATATAGGCTACTGTATGTAAGACGAATACTGAAGCCTTTACTCCATGCAATTATACCAGATAAATGGCCGATACTTTACGTATTTCAAATGGCAAACTTAATTCAAACCGGAAGCGTTAATGATATAATAATGTTTCTGCCAAAAGGGAATTTATGAAACAAAATAAATTTCCCATTGAAAGGTTTTGACTTTTGAACTGCTGTGGTGTCACAGAAGACGCCGCTACACTTATTTAGGATTGTCCATGTGCGCGTCTCTGGCATCGATTCATGGTTTATTGTGACAAGCTAGTGTCTCTGTCGGATCACTCGCCTGCGCATTAAAACTATCTGCATTGTAAAGCGCTGAAGAACAAAACTATGCTGGGTACACCGCCATGTAGAATCAAAATATAATGATAAATTATTATGATATTGACAATAGCTGTTTAACTTTACAACAATTAGCTGCGAGCTCCCATAGACAACGCTCTACTATCTTCACTAATACTTGACGTCGTTTTTTTATTGTTATAAGACAACGACTTTTCGCTTTTGACACCGTTTTGTCCAAGCAAAGACCAGATTGTGAAATGACCCTTTTTACCCCCTCTAAAGTATGAATTACCGCTTAAGTTTAATCTACCTAATGCAAATTCTAAACAGATGCAAAAACGCACAAGATTAATCACAATGAACCTTGAGGGATGCAGGAAAAGTGTTGTTTTTCATAATGAGCTCAGAACTACTTGGCACAAGTCTAATTTCGTCTAAAAAGTTGCTATGGCCTTGATGGCTGATGATTTGTTTAACTGGATACCGACCAAACTTGTAATTTTTTCCTCAGCATTTTTGAAATTGTTTCGCTTTAATTGAAAGGCTTACTTACCAATTTGTTTCCTTTCAAAATCATCGGTTAAGCGTTGCGTCACAGCCATACAGATGAAATTGCCGGATGTAAGAAGGATGTAAAAACATCAAGCTTGGTAGCTCAAATCACGTGGTTATGGCAAGCTCGCACGTTATAAGACGCTTTTCTGGGAAACTTACGTTTGAAAACTTTACTTTTGTAGGACAAATTGTATTGCGCGTGCAATGACAAGACTAACCCGTATATTACGTCACAGAGAACATGTTTGCCACTTTCTGACTGATACCAATCCAATGCCATTCCAAAGCAACACTTACGATGCGGTGGTGTGCTGCTGTGCGATGGTACCGGCCCTCATCCAGCCCGAATGCTTGCCGGTAAAAATTATTGTCATACGAATGTTGCCTACTTTACATTACCTTAACGTTACTAGACTCTCATGCAATGTTAAAGTGACAACTTCAGTCAAGTATGCTCATTCGGTATCACCTGTTTAGTTCACACATATAGCTGCTGTCTTAATATACTAGACAATATGCATTGTTTGTCAAAGGTTTGTTCCTATTAAATATGTATTTATTGTAACTGAACGTGAATTGAACTGTTCTATAAATAGAATATTTCCACGAAGTGGTTGTCTTCAATGCATTGTGAGTCACAATCGCTTTGTTTGTCATATGAATTGTGCTTTTGTCGTCATAATCCGATGTGTGCTTCAGGACATGATGAGAGTCGTTCGGCCTGGAGGTTTGCTCTATTTCACCACCAGAGCCACCGATGGTAACTCATCCTTCAGAAACCGCGTGGATGTCCAGTTGGATGCCATGAAGTCCTCCGAATTGATAAAGATCACCCATGAAGATGTCGTGCCACAGTACAGCTGGCCCGTAGAGGAAGGAGATGATAATAAACACTGTATTTCCGCTGTAGCAATTTGCGTGGAAAAGCTGAAACCTTCTTCTGATTAAAACATGATCTGAATGAGGAAATCAGTGATGTCTTCTGCGTGTCGTCGGGCGACTTTTTGTGTTCTTTACTCATCAGTTAGATATAGTTTCTAAGCCAGTCCATGAATACCAGTCCATTTAATATAAGACATATAATAAGACATTTATAAATAATATATACAATAATACATACATATAATATATAATATAATATATATATAATATATATATATATAATAATATATAATATAATATACATATAATAAGACATTTATATAAGACATTTAATATAAGTTTCTAAGCCAGTGCATTTATACAGAATTCATTTGAGAATAGTTTCTAAGCCATGTGCCAAACTTTGTGGTATTCTGTTTGACGCATGCGTGAGTTTTCGTAAACGCTTTTATGCATTTGATTTTTAGTTTAACTGGAAGTAAATATCGCCATTTAAACCACTCCACAAATTACTTTTAATCATTCGGACGAGGGTGACTCAGTAATTCGTAGTTTTTTAATCCCCACCGTAGTTTTTGTTTTGCACAAATTCTATTCATTCTGTAACAAGGCAAACTTTTGCACAACTTCCAATGATCCCATGCATTAACAGTTGATGAGATTGGCAGCCCTAAGTTGTACTGGGCGGACAACGTTTAGCCTGGTCTGCATTACATCTCTTTGCTAACTAAAGAAGTATATTATGCACTTATTTTGTGCCTATGGAAAGTTCATCCACTCTGCTCATTCTAAGTACAACAATAATTTTGCGATTGTCGGCGCATGTGACTGAAATACAGAAACAAACGCATTTATACAGCATCTACGACATGCCCCTGGTTGACTTTACCCTTGTGGAATTCCTTATACACTACAAGAAAAGACTGTTTGGGTAAAAGTGTTGTAATAACTCATCAATGTAAACTTTACTATTGCCACAACTACCAATTGTTTTTATTCTCATTTATTGAATGAATGACTCGTGAATATGATGGCAATTGGTAATCTTGGTCAAATCTCCCTGAAAACATATCCCTGATACTTTCATTATCTTTAAGTGGTTTTATCCTGCTGATGCAAATTCAGCTTTACCTGCTGTCTGCTTTCACTTGTACTTAAGTACTCGATGTTTTATGTAGTTATATGTAATTATGATGTTAACGCAGATATGTGGTAGGCTAAGGGACAGATGTACCTGCACATATACAGACATTGTGGACAGCTATCCGAATTGTTTATAACCAACAATATGACATCATCAGTTGGCGCTTTGCATTGATGATGTCACATTGTTGACTTTGGACGAAATGTTTTTTGCCAAGTGTCCACAAACAACAATTCTTATGTTTGTACAAGCAGTCAGTTATATTGTTGGGAATGAAGGATTTACATGACTTGCAAAGCAATGGGTATTCGCCACTAGTATAGTAATCATTTATTGTTCCAGTGTTTCCAGCATAGTTTCTGACTTTTGCAACTTTCCACCACTTCCAGTATTTTTTGATTGCAAAATTTAAGACTACCGTATATTTTGCTTTTTTTGTAAATAAAACGTTTATCTGAGGTTATCTATAATCCCAAATTATACTAGTAGACTAAAGTTTCCTGATAAAAGTAAACACCCCCCCCCCCCTAAAAAAAGGTCACTACGCCACTCGTTTTGAAGCCTGTGCCTTCCTGATACCTTCCACATCGATCTGAAATGTCACAGCCGGAATCAATCTTTCCTGAATATTAAATTGTGTTTTAAACTTGTAATTATTGCTTTTTCGTGTTGCGATTCCGTTATCTGGTGTCTAAGTGGTACAAAATACAGAGTAATTTTACAAACGATATTATGATTTACATTTCTTGAGGAAAACCAGTTTAGCAACATCCGAACATTGTGTATCACAATGTTAAGTGTGCTGAGCTAGCTCAGATTATAAACATAGGCCTACAGCAGCTTTGTGAACAGAAGTTGGCAGAATCACGTAACTCTGGTTCAAATCTTGGCGTATGCGTTTGAGTAACCCACTCCGAGAACAAACCTCCATTCAGCGGCCCCCCAGTTTATTAAACACCATTATGTAGAAACCTGTATCATTGGACTAAAAAAATATTTAAAAAAAGTTAATTCTGAAGCTAATGGTTTCACATACTCATCATTCTGTGATTAACCTCAAAAAACCACAGTGTGCATTATTGTATTATTCTCAAAGCTACAAGAAATGTGCATTTTAAAACCGCCGGCCCTACTCTGAGACAGTGGATAAACTGCAATAATTTAAAGTTGTCACTTAATTTTCTGAGTCACAAAACAATTAGATCAAACGCACACACAGCAGGTTCAACCGTTGCTTCGTGGCCTCGTAGAGCGAGGTGTTCATGCAATGACCTATGAAACAATCAACAACTGGACTCTTTGCTTGATCAAGCCAAGAGAGGAATAAATGTCTCCATGTTCCGTTTTTAGGCCATTCAAAAAACGCTTTTTCAATAAAAGTGCAACGGCTGGCAACTTTTTTAAAAAATAATTTTTTAACTGTATTGAGATCTAAATCCGTTATCGTAAAAGAGAGAATAAAAAAAAAACATGTAATAAGTTATGTGTAAAATAGTTTGACGCACAATCTATTCCTTTACTGAGATCTTTAGTACCACATTTAAAAAATTGTCAGAATGACCTGACAGAGTATTGAACCCATGCCAGCTGATTCAGAAACGGTTCCTCTGACCACCAATCCACTGTGCCGATTACACTACAGAACCTATAGAGGCTACCATACGCGTACTTCATTTGCCTCCACATTAAAAAGTTAAAGTTCTTTTTGATCTATCTGTTTTAGCATTCATTTCGGGACCACCTTGTTTCAGTTCAGTTTGTTTTTATTTCTGATCATCACAACGAAAGACAATAAGATGCCGATCATAGCAAAGGTCTAGGAAAAGGTAGAAGCGACAAAACGCGGACGTTATAAAGTGCATATTACCAAAGCAGGACAATCAGTAATATGGCACGGTCGCAACACGCCATGCAACGGTAATTTGAGTGCAGTAGCGTGGTTAAGAAATCTGCTTGGATAGAACACCGTAGCCTATTACAATATAAAACAATTACGTGTTGCTTACAATGATTCTTTGAGAGTCTTGCGCAATTTGCCTCGTTATGTCAGTGCCCGTGAATATTAAGTAATGAATAATATGACAACGTTTGATGCTTTAATGAGGAAAAACATGTTTTCGTTTATCAACCGTTGCATTCACTCTTCAAATCGCTTTATATCAGACCTGATGTCATCTGATTGTTTTTTATCGTTTTGAATACTTTCAATTCTTCCAACGCTCATTGTACGTAAATTTGTAACAGTAAGTTAGATATTTAGTGAGCTCTTAAACAAACGACATCCAAAGTGGCTCTCTGTGACCTTTGTGCATTTACAGTTTGTGTATTATTTCGTTGTTTTGTTTTGGATATGGACAGCTTTGTCTGACGCAAATAAATAATAATAATAATATGACAGAATAATTATTGGCAAGTTATTGTTTATATTATGAGACAAAGCATGTGGTTTGTGCTAGGGATTGTAGATCATAGGGATGCGAAACTTCATCCGCTTTTGGCTTATCCGCAACACTAGAAGGGTTACGTTTTTTTGTAATTTACAAAATAGTTTACTTTTTATGGGTTATATAAGAAGAGTGAAGTTGGTTTTAAAGTAATTTAAGGTTTTTAGTTGAAAGCAAGCCAGCAGCAAAGCGTAAAAAAAATGTTAAATTGGCAATTGACCCTTCTAATGTTGAAGGAACAACGGAGTTGCGCGTCCCGTAATGTACCGTCCCTAGGTTTGTGCGGAAGGTCTCTTGTTTTAACGCAGTTTAGTTGAATATTTAAAATAAATCGTATTAACGTATCCAAATATACTTCAAGAAAAATTGTTTTTCTCACTGCAAAATTTTGAATAAAAAGAATTATTTATTTTGGGTAGTATGTTTGCTTCCAAGGAATCCTTATTGTTAGCAAGGTTGATGTGATTGGATGTAGCCAAAAAGTTGCAAAGCCGAGCGGTGAGTACCCTCATAGGCCTACGACGTTTGAAAGGGCGCCGGTTCGATACCGCTCATGTCCGCCCTGATAGCTCAATTGGTTTGCGCTTGACTTCTGCAACAAAGAGGCTTCAAGATCAAACAGCGCTGGTTCAACTCTCGGGGTGTGCGCTTGAGCAACGCACGTTAAGGACTGCTCTCCATTCTGCGGTATCTAATGGATGGAATAATTCCCCGGCAACAAGACTTCAACAATCGGAAACTTCACTCTGTCAATCTCGGTGACCGGTCCTGCAGTCAGTGATTCAAAGCCTCTACAAGTATGCGAAACTGCCAGGATTAAGCTCTGCAAGAAGCTTTTCAATCAATCAATCAATCAACATGCGGCTGTGTTTTTGACACGACACTTAAAAGCAGTGGCGCGGGAACTATTCTTTTCTAGGGGGGCTGAAGCTGCGGTAATGTTGTGAGCTTCTGGGAGGCTTCGCCCCCCAGACCCCCCTTATGTGGGAGAACATTTCAATCTGGTAGTAGCTATTATCGGTCCCCTCCTGTGTGTAATAAGACGCCAAAAACACACACATTGTATAAGTTGTTACAAACGAAGAACGGCAACAACAAAAACAGCTGTTCAGGAAATTAAAATGAAAACGAACAAATTAGGAAGTGATATGAAAACGATAGTTTGTGGAAATAAGTTCTCACACGCTTTCGAAGATTGCTTTTCGCTCAGGTTTTTCTCTATGAGCTGTGCAATGAGTTTTTTGACATCGACAGTGTTCAAAATGTTTTGGTGGACATGCATCAACGCAAGACGAGTAAGTCTTTTTTGTGTTATTTACCTTCTGAACCACATTTTCAGGCGCCATAGAGGAGAAAAAGAACTTTCTGATGATGCAGCTGAAACCGGGAGGCAAAGGCAGAGCTCCACAACTTTTCACGTTTCTTTGAAAAGATCTAGTCTTCGAGGGTTTAGTTGCGATAGTGTCTCTGCAACCTTTTCAACGGAGTTTGCGGTTTTTCCACTTACAACATCGCTGAGCAAGGTAAGTTCCGTTTTTAGGCGATCTTTTCAAATGGCATCGGGTAAGCTGATCTCAGTATCAGATCTTCCCTCACCGTTTGCACAGCTCAGAAGAGCCTTTTCTCTGTTGGCTGCTATAAGCAGACCCACTTGGTAGAATCTTCGATCAAGCTCAGCTTGAACAAGATCAAGGGCTTCGATGTATTGCCGTTTCCACGCTCCTTCTCCGAAGACGCTTTACATCCGATTCCTCTGTGTTTCGAAATCTTGCTAGAGTTTTGCTCACTTGGGGATTCTTTGGCGTCTTTAGGTTATTGGCAGATGCAAAGACGTTCGCTGCTTCCACAAGCATGGAAACGGATTGATCTTTTCTGAGATTTTTGATCCGTTCGCAGAAAATGGTGATGATCCAAAAATGAAGAAGAGATCTTCTTGTTTTGGAGCTGTCTTGCGACGGCTCCTGCAAACTGAAAAACTTCACCGCTGCAAGTAATCGCAAAATAAAGCCACATCATGCGTGCTTATTTTACCAAGCTGAATATCTTTGCACGTGCGTCTTCTTTCATTGCACTATCTTCTGTCATGTGGGTCAGATATTGCAACAGCCAAACAGGGTAGGGTAGCACTTAACATCATGAGCGAGGGCAGAAGCACGAACGCACCAACAAGTAGGAAACAAACCCAGCAAATTGCAGGCAACTTCATCGGAACCAAAAAGCGACATGAACAAAGATTTACGTTTAGACGATCGATTCACGAATTACAACTGCAACACCGTGAACGAAGTTTAAGACATCTGCAATAAGCCTCACCTCCTTTACAACGTCTTGTAAAATCAAATCGAGAGCATGATTACTGCAGTGAATGTAAAACGATCCAGGGCATAATGCTTTAAGTTTGGCCGCCCTCCGTTATAACAACCAGATCTCTTGCTGTTTTATGCTGCAAAGTGGATATTGCAGAATGATGTCCAATAAACGATGGTCCGCCATGTTAGTAAAGAGGGTGGCTGGTACCGCTACTGCGAGGTATAATAGCTCCCTATGATTGACGACTCTTATTGCAAATGATGAGCGCGACCACACGTAACAGGAACTCGATTCATCGTAGCAATTATTGCTCGCATAATTTTCTGAAAATATGTTATGTACCTTAAATTTTCAGAATTTTCTAGCGGGGGCTGAAGCAATTTTAGAAAATTACAGGAGGGGCTGAATTTTCTCTAGGTGGGGCTGAAGCCCCTTGAGCACCCCTACTTCCCGCGCCCTTGCAAGCATGCTTGAAAGTGAATACGGAGATTGGCTTCTTTGCCTTTCTTTCCACAATCTAAATTTAGAAGATATGTTGCACCAATGGACAGGGAAGGACCAACGGGCCACCCTTTTATATCTTAAAAATAAAAACAGGAAAAATGTTGTTGTGGTATTGAGATTGAACTTTCTAGTTTTGGAAATATTCATCACCGGAACATGTGAGCTTACAGAGTAAAATGTAAATTTTTAACTTTGTTCCTTCCTACAGTTTTTTTTCACCTATCTGTGTATTTCTTCAAATTTTTTTTTGCTTATTGATTGTTTATTCATAGACAAATGATATTGCAAAAAGCCGATTGTTTCTTTTTAATCATTGAACTAGGTTGGCCATGAAATCCCAGAACTATCATGCATCGCACCAACGGGCCACCCGCTTGTTTGACCAACAGGCCACTAGTTAATATTCATCAACATCTTACTTTTTGTATTCAGATTAAAAATGTCAACAATTAAAACAAATAACAACAAAACAAAATTGTTTAGTTCTGAAAATCTTAGCAATGCTGTCAGAGATGTTGTGACACAAGTTATTTCGTTTCGAACGTCTGCAAACGAAGTGTGATACGCCACGAGCAGCGTTGGGTCGTTGTGTTGAAGAAATTGAAGAACCAGTAGCCCATTGTTTATGTTGTTGTGACGTTTATATATTGTTCAATTTATCAGATGTCCAAACTGAGCTTCAGCGCATCAACTTATTGTCACGTGATAAGTGGCCGGTTGGTCCAATGGCAGTGGTCCGTTGGTGCTAATGAAGTTGGACCAACGGGTCACTTTTTGCATTGATTTATCAGTTAATTTTCAGCATTTTGTAGTTGAAAAATTAAAAAAAAGTTATTGATTATTACTGTTGTGTGAATCTACTACTATGCCCGAAAAGGAGAACGCTTGAGCTTTGCATGGAAAAAAAATAACAAATATGTAAAAAATAGCCCTTTTGTGCAACATCTCCTATATAACCACACAGCGTAGGCTAAGTCTCAATACGACGACAAAAGCTAAAAGCTCTCGAGTGATCGTGCCACGTCGTTGTCTTTAACAAATTGCGCAATAAACAGAATAGGAATCTTTTCTTCTACACTCGCGGATCTACTGAATGGGCCACTCTTCTCGCAATGTTGCGAAATAATTTCCTCTTCAAAAGATTGAGAAATGCAGCGTGGCATCTGTAGCAGGTAAGTCACTTGAGCCTCGCGTTTGCATCCGTGTTTGCTTAAGCAAACAAACATCGTTTGTTTTGTGTTATATCTGTCATCAAGTATTCAAAAGACTCTTTTGCTCCACGTTGCATAAGCGTCTCTTTTTGCGAAACCAGTTATAATAAATTGTCTTATCACAAAGGGTCATTGTGTTGGTTGTTTATTTGTACTATTGTCTTTGACTTATTTCTGTAAAACCTATTTGCTTTTTGAGATTTTTTTCGATCACAAAGCAATTGATAAAAATAGACGGCAAAAGAAAACGTTGAGTGATCACGACATAATCTATCAGTGTTTGTCCTTAAATAATTATGAGACTGAACAAAACGCCAGTCTGCAATTCTCCCAATAGCTGAAAAATGCAGACAGCTTCGGTGCAGCTGCAGCCAAGTTGATTTGGATTGCGAAACAAAATTGTGGTTAAACTGCTGCTAAGCCTGCGTTGCAAACCACTGACAACTCTGTTCCAACAAAAAACTTATAAAGGAATTATTGATTGCTTGCGAAAAGCAGTTGAAAACAAAATGTTAATTTTTTTTCAGCCATTTTTCTGTAGCATTGAACACTCTTGTTAGAAACAGGGTTGAGAAAAATTCAGCAGCTAAGGTCTAAAGATGGATTCATTCCGCTCTTGCAAACTATAACATGATTTAAGTAGAGCAATGCCTGTCAACCGGACCATCTTATTGATAATTTTCCTGTTTTAAATATCCTAACACCAAACAGAAATGTCGTTGGGTGACAATTCCGATCAGGCATGTTCAATTGCATTGGCAAGGGGGTCCCGAGGTACTTTTGGAAGCGGCACTGAAATGATTTTTGGAGGCACGAAATTCTTCCAGGGGATCCGTAGATTTGAAGATACCATGGCGTAATTTTCAAAATGCAGGGCGTTTGTAGCCAATCCAATTTATGGGCGTTTGTAACAAACCCAATTTATAGAATGGGTTGGTTTGGTTTTTGAATCTTTATCCTCGGACTGACAAAGCCTTGATAGGTTATTCCTGGTAGTTTCACATAGGCCTACTTGTAGAGGCTCTTAACACAGGGCCGGTTACCGAGATAGGCAGAGTGAAGTTTTCCGATTGTTGAAGTGTTGTTGCCGGGAAATTATTTCATTCACTTGGTGCCACTGAATGAAGAGCAGTCCTAAAATGCGTTGCTCAAGTACATACTTCAAGAGTCGAACATGCACCGCGTAATCTTGAGCCGGGCGCGTAACCAGTGATCTGTGGACTGAGTGTCTGGATTTGGGATCCCGGTGACCTCACTCGTATAGGCTTAAATTATTTTCTCAATGCTCCTGAGCATATAATTTAAAGTGTTCCTTGGTAGTAACAAGCCAACCAGTTCAGTGACCGAGTGGTTATCGCCCTCGACTCTGGTGCTAGAAGGTCTGGGTTCGATTCTAGGTCGGGTCATTTCAAAAACTATAAAAACGGTAACGATTGTATTCTTTCTTGCATAACGCAGTGAGAATAAGTCTGGTAATAATGTGATGTCATCGTAATCCTGATATGAAATTAAATATTGATCCTGTCGCTAGAAGAGTTTAGCAGTTGTAAAGCGACAATAAATAAAACTATAACGGGTGTGCGCTTGAGCAACGCATTTCAGGACTGCTCTCAATTCAGCGGCACCAAGTGAATGGAATAATTCCCCGGCAACAACACTTCAACAATCGGAAAACTTCACTGCCAATCTCGGTAAACGGCCCTGCGTCAAAAGCCTCTACAAGTCTGCGATACTACCAGGAATAACCAATCAAGGCTTTGTCAATCCGAGTATAAAGATTCAAAAACCAAACCAAACCAACTATAAAATTATTACTACAAACAAGCCATATGCGGTAGTGTTTCTATAGTGGGAGTCATAATGAGATGATAGAGTACCACTTCGATTGAAACTTGACAATATGAAACACAGGGGCATGACACTGGCAATCGTGCGAGTCCTGATAATTCCAACAAATGAATAACTAACTTTCAAAAAAGCTCCCGATAAGGTTTGACATTAAATGGGAAGCATGACAACCATTTTTCTTTGACGTGCTGCGTACATGGTCTTCAGTGCGACTATGCACAAGTGGGCCCTGGCTCCTTCACCAGAATGTGAGTTTGATACTGAACAGACCGCAGACCATGTCACCCACCGGCCTCCAAAACGGTACGCATGGTATGAGGGTCCTGGACGACGAGACTGTTGAGTGGCTGATGGTTTCCTGCCCTCCAATCTAGCCTGGAAGGATCTGCTCATACGCTGATGATGAATGCGACTATGGAGGCTTTTTGACTATTCAATATAGGAGTCCATGCGTAAGCGATGGCAAAGCAAAGGAAGGCCAGTGGAGGACTGCATTAACCTTTTTGTTTTTACCCAAAACCAACGATTCGCCCAAAAAGAGCTTCGTTGATAACAAATGACGAATATAGTAATGCTTCTATTGAATGTGTTGCTCTTCATCAGCTCTTTGCAAAGCAGATAGTGTCAATGTAATAAGTCGCAACTGGATACATTATTACCCTAATCCATTCAATTGCTGAGTGCCAAGCAGGAATAAGACACCAACACCACTTTTTGAAAATTTGGTATGACCAGGGCCGACAAGGTATCGAACCCATGCCTACCGATGCAGAGGGGGTGCACTAACCACTAAGTCACCCAAATATGACTGCTTACACCCAGCAAGGGGATATAGTTGGTCATGGGCCTCATTGACTGACAGTCCTGCTGCGTCGTTCATTCTGTGTATGATATTTTTGGTGAATTTTTCTGTTTTTAGTTCAGAGATTGCAAATTAATTGAAACATTTTCAGAATAATGCTTAAAGGCGCCATCTTGTGTTTTCTTGAAATTAAGTGTCAGCAAAAGTTTGAAGATTCTAACTTCAAACTCCCAGTTCACTGCAAGGTCATGATGATTTACATGCTTTGAAACTGTTCGCTACGAGATGTTTTGTGATTGGAATGGCAAGATTAAAGTTATACGCAGAGCAAGGGTCTCATACCTAATGGTTGGCCGGTATTGAATCTGTAGCCTATCCTCAGACTAACAAAGCCTTGATAGGTTATTCCTGGTTGTTCGCATACTTGTAGCCTAGAGGCTTTTGACGCAGGGCCGGTTACCGAGATTGACAGAGTGAAGTTTTCCGATTGTTGAAGTGTCGCTTAATCTTGAAGCTTCTTCGTTTACGAAGTCACGCGCTAACCAACTGAGCTATCGGGGCGGACTGAGCTATCACTGCTTTGAGGGCGAAATGAAAACTTTCAAATAACTCGAGTGACTCAATATACTGTAGAATCAATTAAAATTACGTATTAATTCAAGACAGCTAAGTCCTCGGTATTTTAGGCTTGACTTGATCAATAAAACAATCTCAGGATTGCTTGCTTGTAAACTGTTCATCCGTGAGCCGTGATCTTAATATAAACTTCTTGGCGTTTAGGCTATAGATGGAACATGTCTTCGCATAGTGATGTGTTTTTAAACATTGCATTTACTGTAGCTCTTTCAGCAGCAATAGGTAACCTCGAAACCTTTTACGTGAAAGACATAAGCAAAATTTCGAAATCATTACTTTTGCTTAATTTTGTTTCAAAACAATTTTACATTTAAGCTACCCCAACTCTAATTGTAGCCTGGTATCTCTCTCATAATGACCTCTTTCAGAGCAAGCAGAATTGAACAAGTTGGACTTGATTGATTGAATCTTTATCCTCGGGCTGGAAAATCTTCTTACAGAGCTTAATCCTGGCAGTTTCGCATACTTGTACAGGCTTTGAACCACTAATGCAGGCCCGGTCACCGAGATTGAAAGAGTGAAGTTTCCGATTGTTGAAGTTTTGTTACCGGGAAATTATTTAATCCATTAGATGCCGCTGAATGGAGAGCAGTCCTTAACGTGCGTTGCTCAAGCGCACACACCCTTGAACATGCGTGAAGGTGCAGTCCATGATTGAAACTGTTTTCTTATAATTTGGGAGGAACTGTTTTCTTCACAAGGAATAGATACAAACCAGCTCAAGTAGCTCGGAAGGATAAGCGTCCTAGTTCGCAGAAACAGCAAGATAAAGCAGCGCTGTCAACTTTCCTGATATGTACTTGAGCAAGGTATTCTAGGGGCAGCTATCCATGTAAGGGTACCTAGTGGACGGGTTAATTTTCAGACAGCAACACTTCAACAAAAAATGAAAACTTTATTTGTCAATCTCGGTGAATGGACCTGAATCAATGGTTCTAATCCTCTACAAGTATGTAAAACTGCCAGCCAGAAATTGGGATTCAGTTGAGGGAACAGCAATGGAATAAATTTTTCTGTTTACCATCAAAGCACGCAGAGAACATAAAAATGGACTACACGCAGAACATAATAATGTCGAATCCAGGGCTACGCCTGGTGGTTGAAGATTTAGATTAAGTGGAAGGGAAGTCGTGGAAGCCAATCTTCGTGTCCATCTTTAAGCATACCTACAATATAAGTGTCGTGCCAAAGACATATAGTCCAGTCGTTGAAGCGAAAAAAAGGGTCGAACCTTGACTTAATTGGTGTAAAGCTGAAACTTTGCACATTGCTTCTGTTGATTATGTACATTGACCAAAAAAAAATCCCCGTGAAAATCTTTTGGTGAAAAAAAGTTATCCGCTTTTTTTGAAAATCCGCCAATTTTTTTCTCAAACTGGCGGATAAACAAACTTTTCAAACAAAAATTTAAAAACAAAAAAATTTTCTACAAAAGGTTTTCCAAAAGGTTTTTTCTAGTAGGCCTATTTAGGCTATCATCAAGAATAATATATTAAAAATCTAGGAGAATCAGAGCACCGGAAAGTTGTCATTTTCAAGATGGCCGACAAAACAGTGTAATGACAATAATTCACTTAATATTCATGCTAGAGCTTTAATTCTGGCGTCTATCCCTAAGCTTAAGGTGGTAAAGAATTCATTAAAACAATTGAAAATGAAATTAACTCATTAGTTTAATGGAAAGACTTATATGAAACAAAACCAATAACGTGAAACATTGGCTGTACAGGAATGGCAGACCACTTATTAAGTTATTTACATTCAGTTGAATACTGAAAAGTTTGGGTGTTCATTAGGACAATTATCGCTTCTAGTACTAGTTGCAACGTTCATCTGATGAAATTGAAAGTAAAAGCTACAACAAACAGGATGGTTTATTGCTTTACTGACGTTTCGCGCACCATGAGAACGCGCATCCTCAGAGCGAATAACATTCAAAATAAAACTTCACAAGGTTATATACTGTAGTGCGGTTGAAGGCAAGAAAAAATAACAGATAACTTAAAATTGAACAACTGGCCAATGATGTGTGAGCGGTTACTTTCCACGTTAAATTACGTAAAAACCTCCATCAATTAGTCCTGGTCATCATCTTCATCCAGTAATGACTGATTGTACGTATTGTTACAGGCATCAAGTTGCACTGTCCACATGATGCGGTACAGGGTAGATTATTCTGCCTACAGCTCCACCTGGCAGTGCTACAGCCAGTTGTACAGTTGCTGTAGGTTCTATAAGAGGGAATCTGGGTCAGCATCCATGTCCGACTCTGTTGTCACAAACTGACTGCCTTCCAGTTTCCAACCCCACCCGTAAGTTTCCATATCACCTCCTGTCCTAGCCAGACCATTATTTGGTAGTAAACCCTTAGACAGTGAAATTTTGTCGATGACTCAGTAGGTGGTAGGCGGAGAGAAATAAGGAGAGGAGAGAAGGAGAGAAGAGTAAATAAGGAGAGAAGCTGACTCGAAGACTAAGCCTATATGTCACTTCGCTGCCTCCTGTCGTCTGTTGTAGGCTATCACATCTGTGATCGCAGTGTCATTGTATGTTATGTATCGCCTTGGGCGCAAATGAAACACGATTATTATTATTATCTAGGAGTGCGTCTGTGCTTGGATAGTGATCATTAACAGTTGGAACACCATTATTGATGAGCCTTGCCGCAGTTTTAACTATTTCTCTCTTTTGTGACTTTTCATCATCCTCATGTCTTGTTTTTAGGTAATGAGATCGGAGGATTTCGGATGTCTTCTCTCTCATAGTGACAATGCAATGAAGGCCCTGACCTTCAGCTATATAAATAGATTCACCACACTGTTTCTATAATTGGGTCTTCAGATATTTTGATCCTTAAGGAAGGCAATCATCATTTGCTAAAAACTCCTTCATTTTAGATCTGAGGTCTGATATCGTTAACTGTTCTTCATCATTCCGTTCAAGATGGGAACACATCTTTAGAAATGCCTGGTCCTGTTCCTCATCCTTAGGTCGCCCAGATTTTAGACGTTTTGCCTCAGGTACTCTGCCGCATTGCAAGGGTACGTTAAATCCACATATAAAATTAACACTACAAGAATGATGGTATAAACAGTCTGCAGCATGCAAATCGCTACCGTAATATTCAATACGACCTTTCATGGCGCATGACCAATTGTCAGAACGTCTCTCACAACACTCTAATATAGTCCTTGCAAAAACATCTGTTTTAACAAAACTAAAGCCAGGTCTGTCCGTGAGAACTCCAGTCCCACAAAACAAACAATGAGTCTTACTGTGGAAATTGCCATCAAAAATTCGAACACTTTGTTTCCCCGTGAGGCAGGACACACTTTCCTCTCTGTTCGTCTTAAGCTGCAGTGTATATCGATTGGGTTGGTATAACGTTTACGACAGTCTATGTGTACTTTTCGACCAGCTGTCGCAACAGTATTGTCCCCTCTATTAGTACTAGCAGCATTAATCCTATCAGCACCTTTTTGACGCAGTATAGCCTACTGGAGGCTCCAGAAGCTTGAATTTCCTTGTCACAGACGGTAATTTCTTTGCAGGCATTTTTTCTGAACTCTTTTTCCGTGTATCCGTAAACTTCCTCCGGCAATCACGGTGGACCAAAACTTTGCCAGTGTGAAATAATTGCAGTATAAAATTTACTTTTAAATGAGCACCAACACTAACTATAATTTCATAAAAATTGAATAATTCAGTAATTGTATATCCGCCATTTTGAAAAAAATGGCGGAATTTCGAAAATAGCGGATAACTTTTTTTCACCAAAAAATTTTGACGGGGATTTTTTTTTGGTCATTGTACATAATGAACAGAACCAATGTGCAAAATTTCAGCTTTACACCAATTAAGTCAAGGTAAAACCCTTCAACGACTGGACTAATAGCCGCCTGCTCTTGAGCAGTGTCGAACCAGCGCCCATTTGAACGTCGTGCCAAGGTTCTCACCACTTGGCTATGCAATTGGCTGTGAAAGCTGTTACACCAGCATTGGAGAGATATAACCTCTCTTAACACTTATACAGTAACATTGTTTTTCAAAAGAAAAGATGAGAAAAACGCACGGAAGCTAATAGCATTGCTACAACCACACTCACAATTACCCAAGAAAAATGTATTTTGAACATAAAAAAGTTTTTTTTTTGTTAGTTGAATAAATCCACTCAACCTAACATTTGAAACAGATGCGGTATTTTTAATTTTTTAATCATAATTCTATTCTTATAACGTTATTTAACGTCACACTATAGTAACATTCGTGCCTCTGTCCACAAGCTCCTCAACAAAACCGACAAAGCTGAAACAGAATGTCAACGATAATTATCTGAGATCTTCAGATTATATTAAGTGATAAATATTAACAATAACAATACGAAATTCAGCGAGGCTGTTCTCCAGGCACTTAGTTAAATAACAATACACATTAGTAATGGTGAAGGATTCTTGCCAGCAACACAGCCAAGTTGTTTTGTAAAACTGACTGGTCTTAAAGCATTTACTGTTCTTATAGACGATGGCTGCTTTTTTGCAACATTCACAGAGAGACAAATACTGACTTTTCCTAAACAACCACATCACTTCTGTGGCTCGAATATAAATGGATGCAACCAGCACAGTTAGCTGAATAGACCTTTTTACATTGATTCAGAGTTTAAAGATGTTGCATCAACGTAAAAAGAAGCAATTTTGTAAATTGGGCACAAACCTTTTTAGGTAATGGGCAGTAGCAATAAACTACATAGTTCCAACAGATCAAGCTGAAGGTTCTGGCAACTCCACACAACTAGACCATATCAAAATAAAAACAAATTGTCTAGCCGTGTCGTCCCATAAAACAGGAAAATTTGTACAAAAATGGAGCTGGGACGAATCAAAATATACAACAAAGCATTTGGTTTCATTAATCGAAAGCAGTGGAGGATTCAGGGAGGGATAGCAATCAATCACCCGTCCCCTCTCCCAAAAACACACACACAGAAAAGTAAGTTCATTCGCAGTGTATTTGCAACGTCAAATTACTGTTCACATACACATTATTGTGTTTTATTGAAGTCGCCTCCCCTCTCCCCCTTAATGTTATTTGCTAAATCCGCTCCAGAGAGGAGGTGACAGCATTGTGAAATTTGAATAAATAGGGTCAACACTTTATTGCCTGTTAAAAAGATCAAATTGAACTAACAAAGGTAAGATGCAATAAAAGTTATACACACAATTTAAATGATATAAACAAAAACATCACAAGTAGGAAGTGTTTGAAAACAATAGATCGCATAACACGTCACAGACACAATTATTGATAGAACAATCAATTTCGATTATTACAGGAAAGAGGGACGGAAAATATGACACAGTAATCCTAAACTGGTTTAAGAAGGCTAGAATGTGAGTTGTTCATTGTTGTAAGCTCACTGGTGGTACAAAACATGTAAGTTTGCAACCGCCAACCAAAGTGAGATTTGAGGCTGAACAAAGAATAAAGAACATTTTTTTAAACAAGTAAAATTTGCAAATCAATGTAAATCGTTGATTGATCACTTTCTAAAGCAAGCTATTCTTTTGTGGAAGGTAAAGGGAAGCTTGCTTATCATGACTGAAAAAGCTCGTCTGTGCCAATTCTGTGCTGTTGTCAACACATCAGCCATTTTGAAGTTCGACGTTACAAAACATTCCAAGATCGTAGTCAGGGCGATCAGTGCATTCTTTGATTGTGCGTCCACAGACTGTATCAATATCCTCCTTCAAGTGTTGTCAGGGTAATACTGAAGAGGAGGAGCAACTTGCAACAACTTTTGGAGGAAAATGGTAAACGGCCCTGGATGATGAACAATAATAATAATAATTATGCTTTTGTTTGCGCCCATTGCGATAACATACAGTACACTGCGATCACAGATGCGATACAACAGACGACAGGAAGCAGTGAAGTGACATATAGTCTTCGAGTCAGCTGCTCCCCTTATTTTGGCTTGCCATTAAGTGTCTTTGCCGAGACACAGCCGCGTGATCTGGAGCGGTGTTGAGCCCACGTCCTATCGAATGTCGCGCAGACGTTCTCACCACTCGGCTACGCAGCCGACAAACATTAAGGATGAGCAATTGGAAAACGAGAAACATTTTTTATGTATATTCACAACGTGCCTCTGGATATAAGAATCCCGGGTGGGTTGTAGTTTTGTGGCAACCACAATGAATTAAAATTGATAATTTTGCTTAAAAGTTGTAATTGATAATAATTAATTATAGTGTGGGCTACAACTACCACTAAGCGGTAGCGATCTTTTCGAATGTTTAATTTAACGATAAATGAGTTACAATGTGTATCCACAAATATTGCTATACACAAACAGACATAAACATAAGTCATGACTTGTGTGACGTAACAGGAAACGTCACAAATAAACTACATCAGGGAGAGGTTGTAACTCTTTTTTGTCAAGTTTATCTCTACTGACCCATTGCGGTCGCATTTTTCCAAACAAATACACCACATGTGATCAGAGGGGAGCACTTACATAAAATACACAACGGTTGGTCGAACTGCGACGTTTCCATGAAAAAACTTATCAACGATAATTTCTACTTACTCATAAACCGAGGAGTAAATTTGAAATGAACCAATGGAATGTAGAACAACAATCCACTTAAGATGAACAGACTAGCGTAGAGATACGCCCAGGCAGGTTGGGATATGATTGGATAGATGACGAGGTACAACGCCACCAACACTACAAATGCTGGAATCAAAATTGGAACCTAAACACAAAACCGTTATACTGTAGGCTAATATCAAGTATTACGGTCGACAGAGGAGCCCAAGGGTATTTTTAAATCCGAGATCAGGATAAATTTGGGGGCCAGTAATCTCTCTAGGGGCCTGAATCTATTGAAGGTAATCGATTACTTTACGTTAATACTTTTATATTGATTTCGATGACCTGATGTTTTTTGTATTTCGGACACATTTATGACCTTTTGAGTTAGGTATTTTTCTTGTTTCTAAAACAAGGATTATGATATTTTTATTTTCGTTTCAAAGTCAAAGGTAATCAGCGTATTGGCCGCATTGCTCAGTGTACCTGATTGTTGCAGTGGATCTACATAAAAATGGATATGCGCTAGACTAGAGCTTCAACAAAACAACTTTCCAAATAAAAAAAATTAAGGTTTGAAGAAAGCGAACACTGTAGTTTAATAAGAGATCAATCAAGGCTCTCGCTCTTCAGAAAATTTTAACAAAGTTTATTTTATGTTTAGGTCGTGTTTTGTGACCGGAAAATGTTTTTTGTTACTTTGTAAATTTGACCAAGTGCATGTTTTTTTCGATTTTGAGACGACACTTGACCAAATGTCTCCCTGAGTCACTTTACCAACTGTTCAATGGTGGTGTATGATGTCACAACGGCCCAAAGTAAAAAGTTTTAAATTATTATTTTTACATTAGGTCTAGCCACTATTCCAGTGCACCCACTTTTGAAGAGATTCTGTTCTTTTTTCAGATAAAATTTGCAGAAAATTATTCAAAACCCTCAAACTATGTTGACACCTGTCGTTAGCATATTGTACAGTAGGCTACTGTATATCAATGTTTGTTGAAATGAAGTTGAAAGTAAAAAAAAAATAATGAAATTTCCATTTCTTCAGAATAAGTTTTTTTCTGATGAAAGTGTGCTATAAAAGAATTCCCCAGTCCACAGCGTTTTAATAAAACGTCATTGGACAAAAAAGACACAAGCACAATTTAATTGCCACACGTTTGCGCTTTGTTATTGACTTCAATAACCAACCAAACCGGATCAGCGTCTATTGATTGACAATGCTCATTGTTCTTGTCTATAACGAAATACAGTTCAACAAAGAAGAATTCAATGCGTATTCCAACAAACAAAAAGTTTTTGTTCTTTTTGATGACGTAACTGCACACTTTCTAAATCTTCTACCAATATAAAAAACGAAAACAAAGTCTTCTTGTTTCATTTATTTCTGCTAATCCACACGAAAAAGGTGACTTTTGCACTCATATTGTTTGTAATACTTCAAGTTAGTAATTCTCACGAGAATGCCTACGAATCACTAAAAGGGTCGATGAATGCATCGATTGTAAAAAAAAAACTAAAATTTGAGCTCTAAAAATTCATACATTTAAAATTAGCTTTGCATAACGTGCTCTCAGGGTCACTCTTCGAAGTTGAGTGGTATTCAGCTATAACAAAGTTGGGAAAAACTGATTTGTGTTTCTACGGCACAATCAAATGCCGAAATAGAAATTGTCCAGTTATCCCTTTTTAAGAAAGTTATTCTCGCAATATTCGTTCTTTTGAGATTGATTCAACGTCTGCAGATGTTCAAATATTGACAATCGTAACTGACAATTATAACTGACAATCCTAACTGTTACGCCAATAACTTGTGGTGGTTGATGGAGGTAAAAACATTAAATCAGAACAAACTAACGGAGTTAAATGAAGCTGTATCTATACGAGAAATACCAAACTTGCTATTATGACCGAACACTTACTTTGTACGGTCTTGGCCTGTCAGGTTGAGTTCTCCTAAGAACTAGGAGGGCAGCAGCAGAACCGCCGTGAAAAATCCACATGCTGAAGGAAAAATAATTCACTAGAGTGTCAAAGTCATTTGGAATAAGAACAATAAGGGCAATGAGGTTCTGAAATAAAATAAAATCAATAAGAATATAAGGCATATAGTCAGTAAGCAAAAAGTCAATTAGTTTGGATAAACAGATTTTGGTTTTCAGCCCCAAGCAAGGCCCAACATTCTTGTTAGATGATTGCTTTGTTGAGACCTAATTGCATATTTGGTAAATTTTAAGAATTCGTTGAAGGATAAACAACAAAGATTTCATCATTATCAGCTTGTTTAAAAATTTTCACTCACAAACTGCATATAGCTTACATCTGTTCATCAAATGCATAATAAAATATATATTTTGAGCAGTTTGTTTAGTATTAACAGCACCTATTCATATGTAGCCTACTCAATTCTGCTTCAATTGCTTTGCACGAACCAAGCATCAACGTCCTCAAATGAATAATAAACCAAGTCTTCCTATAAGACTGAAAAAGACAACAACACACGCGCAACCGGTTTATGGTCCCATGGACCCAACGCGTCTCGTCTCCAAACACCGAAAACACATCACAATACACGCATTATGACTTGCTTGAGTTGGATTGTGAGTACTCTATTGTTTCGTAAGGTCAATAGCTCATCAGTGAAAAGATTTAACCAACATCACGCAGGCAAACCACAATCGCCCGCGAATGTGAACCATGCCAGATACAACTACATGTAACATATAGATAGGAAGTGCATGTTCTGAGAAAATCATTTCCAACTTTGTAAAAAAGCACCAATGCCAACGTGCGACATGACCAAATAATACCCAATCAAAGTGACGTCACTTGTATTTGTAATCGCTATTCAACATGGTGAGCTTTAAATATGAAAACGTACAAAAATAAATCTATTCATAAAAATTCTGTTTAACTCATAATTTTTCATCTAACCATGATGAAACCATTAACGGTTTTACAGTTGCATGAGCTTTCTGAATTGTTTTATATATTGCAAATCATTTTAATTTAAAGCGACCGTAATAACAAAGCAGCCCTATCACTTTGAATCCTTCTGCCCATCTAGAAGTAAGTTGGATCTTGTTGATAAACGTTGTAGAAGGCAATCTACTACTCGGAAACGTACACAGCTATCCTGACGTTAACCTACTTGCGAATGTTTAGTTACAAATAATAACAAGCAAGTTACAAACCTGAAATAATATAGCAGGAACAGGGGTATATCTTTTGTAGTTAACCATCGCCAGCACCTCCGGCATATGACCTTCTCTTGCAGCAGTATAGATTATTCTGAATATTTTACCTTTATGGTTATTCTTTGTTTGAGTAGGAATGACGAAGCTAATATCGCGGCTCGTTTTCTGTTTTTTGTACTGTTTTTGTTTTTGCCAATCTTTTGTTCAAATGTTACTAGTGAGCAATTATTTTAGCTGGTAACGTTATTATTGAAGTAAAATCATATCCGTTTTACATTATGCCATTTATTATCATATTCCGCAATTGTTATTATTGTGTTCTCTTTTTTAACTCTTAGATAAGCATTATATGTTCAGCAACAAAGAAGCATCATGGTTCGGCAACGATGGTTCAGCTCTTGCTGAGGGCTGTTCAGCGTCGCAATTCAATGACTTTTCTGCTCACTACACCAAGTGGATAGATTAATGTAAGCCTTGGGAGGAAAGAACATTTCAACAACAAGAAAATATTTCAAGCTGCCAAGCTAGAACAATTGAAGGCCGGAGAAATATTACTTTCGTTTCGATGTTTCGATTTCTTGCGTCTACTCATTGTGCCAAAACAATCGATTACAATTCGAAATCTGGACCTGCGTCAGTGGGTCAAAACCTGTACAAGTAAATGTGCTATAACAATCTTCAAAACAAATTTTCACAATCCCAAGATAAACATTCCTCAAGGTGTTCCCACCTGGGTCCGGTGATGCTGAATCCGTTGATGCTTCCAAAGGTTGATATTGCGACACCTATTGGAATCAATAGAGCAAAGACTCCAAGAAATTTGCTTCCAAATGTCTAAAAATGAAAACCGTTTTGTAATTGGAATCAAAACTTCAAAGTTCTGTTGAAAAAACTATTGCATAAAAAGTGGCATTTAGTGGAAGTAAATTCATGTACGGCCTAAATATAAATTGCAAACCACAAAGAAAATGTCGCAACGAACAAATGTTGGGCGCAATGTTTGCTAAAATGTTCATTAAATATATTTTCACAAAAATGTAGAGTTTTCATGACAGCTTTACAATAAAGAAAATCTAGTCTTTACAATTTGTTAAAATGAGAAATGTCTGTTGTGCCATTGCATGAAGTTTGAAAAGAATAAAAATGAGCAAAAAGTGTCCCACATAGTTCACATTTTCTGTCTTTGGTAACTTAATCTCATATGACGTCAATTTTCGGGTATTTTACTTTGACTGCGTGAGGTCATAATGCTGCCCACGCAAACTTACCACGGCAACCGCTCGTGAGAACAACATCTCTCGCACCGAAAGGCCGGCCAGGTAAGCGATGTTTGTGAACAAATAGACCATTGTGACCAGTGGGATCCCAATAATGATGGCGCGGGGGAGGTTGCTGTGTGACAACATAATGCAACAATAGTAAAAATACATGAACTAAACACAGATTTGTTTGAGTTTAAAAGACAATTCTATGGACATTTAACTCTTTGGTGCAAAAGACATTGATTCAAAATTGTCAAGAATTTATAAAAACCAAAGTTAAAATCGAATGGCAAGAAGTAACGTTTGGTTCTAAGCACATTTAATATTCAGAAATTGTTTTAAAATTCACCCAACATGATACATAAACAAACAAATGTCTACAAGTGCTTTTCAGTTTGACCATAATACGTCGCATTCATTAGCTGATGAAATTAGGCTAAAAACTTCATACAGTAAATCAATGCTACCATGTAGCCTATGTCGTACAACAAATTCTACATGTCACACAAAAATGTAATATAAAATATGCCAAAACAAATGTTTACGTCATCGGATACGCTTGTATGACGTCATATTGTATTTGATAAATTTCTATAATCTTAGACAGCAAAGGTTGTAATTTGTTTCAACGTCTGGTGTCATTGAAACAACGTAAAATTTGGAACTTTTTCTATCAGCAAAAACGTTTTATCAAATTACACGGAAGGGTTCTTTAGTTCCTCTGTGATGTAATTGAGTTGGTTCCAGCCGTCGTACGCCCAGAATCCCTGGTAGAAAGCAGTTCCTAGGGTTTCCAACTTTAAATTGCTGCTGAAAGCATCTTCCAAGTTGTCGGTCTCATCTGAAAGATACAAATGCAAACATGACAATTGGATACTGGCAATAAGTGTTTGTAAAATATCGATTATGCACAAGACAAAGTTCTTTGGTCTTCTAAAATCTATGCATTGACTACAAAGTCTGTGCACAAATTCTATAACACTAGGCTATATATCTATTATATAAGTCTATTACACTTCAAAAAAATTCTAGAAAAAAAGCTCGTGATTTATATTAAAAAAAGTGCTAAGTTGTAGATTAATGTAGTCTAACCTTTTCTTGTAAATTTAACCCCTTGAGAAATTAAATTTACCCCAACTAAGAAATTTGGGTTTACAAAGTGTAAATTATTGTCCAGCAATCGCTTACTCCCAAGTTCAACTCGGTTTATAGCTAAAACTGCGTAAAACGATTTAGTGCTGATTAAATAAATGAGCGTCTAAAGTGGAATGTTCGTCATTCGGTTCAGCAAACGAAATATGAAAAGTCGAGCAACGCTGTTTCGACCCTCGGCTTGAGCACTTGGGCAAAACACTTTAAGGACAACTCTCTATTCAGGAGAACATTAAAACTATAATAAGCAATAGATTGACTTTCGGTGTTAGCATCAGAATAATTCATAGTCAACACGCGGAAACTTGACAACTTTGAAGAGTAGGCCTGGATCAGTAATTCAAAGCCAAGTATGAAAAACTGCCAAATATAATTTTTCAACGTGGCTTTTTCAATCAGAACATAAAGATTCTCACAATCAAATAAAATTTAACCTTCTTCACTTGGATTTAAACCGACAACTCTTGATCGTGAAAATTATTGCTGCTATTTCAATGAGGTGGGATGGCGCAACGGATAAGAGGTTGGCTTTCCAATTATACAAACCTGATTCGACTCCCGGCTTCAGCTGGTTGTTGAAACACACTGCTCCCATCTACCTACTGGGTGGAATAATTGCTGCAGGAAAGGCGGCCAAGGAAAAGGAACTGGCCACATTACTCTCCTTAGTGCGGATGGCATGGACCATCTTTAGCTTTTTATTTCAGTTAAAATATAAAGGTTCTGTAACTCACTGATGGCAATTGCATAACACCCGCACAGTATTATGACGACAAGGGCGGAAAGCTTCGCGCAAGTGAACACGATTTGAGTCTTCGCCGCTATTCTCACGCTGTAGCAGTTCAGGAAGGTTACAAACGCTGGAAAATAAATTCAAGGCAATTTGACAAAACCGCAATAAGACAGTTGAGTGGTCTCATCAAAAACTAAACAGCCCAAAATATAGACACTATAAACTCATGTTCAGCAAACGTTTCGAAATCTAAATTTTGTGCCTGGTTGCGGTCTAGACGATCTCATCAGACGATCAGATTTGTTTTAATTTGTGGTTCACGTTCAACGCGGCGCGACGCCGACCGCGTTTGACTTAAACTTGACTTGATTAATGGGAAAGGCAATCGCGAATCGAGCATCAAACGACCACAACCGCTTCGTCTCACCGCTTCTCGATTTTGTGAAAACTTTAAAGTTCATACGAAATGACGTCATCTACTGTAGATCGGCGTTTCTTCACTTGAAGTGTTGGAACCAAGTTCCGGAGAAGTGCTACGTGTATAGAAATATGGCCGAAATATCCATCATGAATTAACACCAGCAGCATCTACTGTAGAAGTCGGATTTCAACGATAGGAAAAGTTCCAGACTACCCAGACGTGTTTATATTGGTGCTAGAGTCCAAAAAGGTTGGAAAGTCTTGTTACAGATCATTCAGGCTGTATCTATCATGCCACTAATTGGGTATATACATCCTCTCATTTCCGTGACATTACCACAGGAAAAGTGTTATCTAGCGCTTCAATTAACAAATACACTAATTTTGACCTAATTCTTCTTTTTTGTTCGAACCTTCTTCTTTGCCACTCCAAGGGTCCACGGCCTCTGCCTTCTACCATCCTTGAGCAGTGGCGGCGACTAGGTCGAGATGTTTGGCAGGTGTTGGGCAGCCACTGAATTGGTTTATCATTCAGACCACGCACACCATTTGGTGCGTGGTACTGATGGTAGATGATGCAGTTACAGATGGTGTGGTCTGCGGTTTGTTCCTCCTTGCCACACTCACAGATCGCAGACTGATCTGTGATCTATCTCTCATTTTGTGCATGTTGGAGCGGAATAGTCCGACGCAAGTACGCCGGCGGTTGAGCCGCACCCAGGACTTTTATGGAAAATGCATTCCGGTTGGATAGAGGCTATGTCAGAGATGAAACTTTGTAGTCTTGAGGATTTATTTTTCCACTCTGAGCTTCATTGGTGGTTCGCCCAGTGTGAACGTCGCTATAATAGCATCTGGAATGGAAGCCAAACGCTAGATCTCATCTTGTGCCTGGAGGCTTTGACGTAAAATTTTAAAAATTTGTTTATGCGTTTAGCAGGCTACTTTGACTTTGGCATTCTGATATAGATTTGGCGTTTTTTAATATATTTTTTCAGCATTGTAAATAGTTGAAAAAAATCCGTTCTATCAAGCCAGTGGCGTAACGAAGGAGGGGCAGCCCCCTCTCGGCACATGTGTGACGTCACGACATTGACAATGATGCTTTCAGTCTCTTTATGTCTCTAAAACAAAGTTTGCTTAATTTTAAACGAAACTGCAAAGCGCGAGTTTTGCTAATACCAAACATTCAAATATCTCAGCCAGGAATTAGCAACAAGAAAACATAGTAGAGATTTGTAGCTTTACTGCATTTCCGAAAAATGCCGAAGAAAACATAGTCTTATTCTTGTGCTATGCTACCGAACAGCACCATTTTACAGGAATATTCATATCCATATTTTTGGTGAAAATACTCTCAGAATGCACCAAATTCAAAGTAATTTTTCAAAATTTTCTGGGGGAGGCCCCTCAGACCCCCGCCGCTTGGTGTCGCTTCAGGCGAACACGCCGACGGGCTTCGCCCGCCGGCCGTCAACCCCCCCCCTTTTAAAATTCCTGGCTACGCCACTGTATCAAGCAAAAACTGGAGCATCTTTCTATAACTGGTAAAATTTTTAAAAAGCTGGCACCTGGCAGTCAAAGACAAACTTATCTGAAACAATTTAACGACAAGGCAGAAATAATCATTCATACAACATGTCATAGGAATGCTTGGTCTGATTATTGATTTTATGCTGATTTTGTCAAAAACATGATTACTACTTTAGCCTAAGGTGTTGCGACCGTGCAATATTTTAATAAGAAAATGTATTTAAAAAACGTCAAGTTTCTTAAATTTGGTAAAGCCGCCAATATGGCAATCCTAGCGTTTGGCTTCCAGTCCAGATGCTATTACAGCGAGGCCCACACGACTAGGTAGCCTACTGATGATTTATTCTTAATGTATAAAGAAACGGTAATAAATATATCAACGCCAAGTACACTCACCAATGCAAATGGCGCTTGCCATCTTAATTGCCATGAATGGGACCTCAATGCAGTTGGGAAAGAATGGCCGAATGAGATATTCCCCAAAGACAATTCCTGAAAATGATATTTTTGGTTTTTAATCCCATATACTTTTTGGAGTAAAAATTTGTGCACAAAAGAGTACTTCTTCAACAGTTCAATTTGATAATTTTATGAATACAGGATTTAAACCCCCATAGTGACCTCCTATTATATGCTTCAGCAGAACCTCAATCTAGATAACCCTATACGCCAGTATAAGGATGAACAGAATTGATTACGATATTAATTTTTTTCTAAATCCCATATTGCAGTTTGGAATGCTCTGAGATGGCATCATTAGAATTGGCCCTTGTTTGTGTAAGAACGCCAAACAAAATCGCACACAAATTAGGCTACTTGGCTCAGTATAAACCTTGTCAAGATTTCGACCTTTCAGTAATGACATCACATGACAAAAAGTTTTCCTACCTATTATCGCGACCGATGCAGGCTTCAACACAATGGAAGACGTCCAGGCGAATATGTACGCTGGTACAGCACCGAAGGCTTCTTTCAAGTATGGATATTCGGCACCAGACTTTGGAATCATCGTTCCCAGTTCAGCGTACGTCAACGATCCTGAAATAACATCTTCATTTACACGCTCGAGCTTGTGACTAAAGATTTGTTCCCAAAAAGGTCAACAGAAGTAGTTTTTGTTTCTTATCCAGGCTTACTACCGGTAGTTGAAGATTTAGATTAAGTAGACAGGAAGACAAGGAAGCCAATCATCATGTTTATCTTCAAGAGTAGTTGAAAATAGAGAGTGGACACTTTTCTGAAGAAAATGTGTTTTTGATATAAAGCTAAACACTGACTAGAAACTAGTTTTTCATTATTTTTCCTCTATTTAAAGATAAATACAATGCCCTACAATAATTCAGCCAGTGTTTTCTACTAGGATTACAGAGCAACGGTTATTTAACAAATTAAATTTAAACTTTTTGAAGTTTGAAAATCGATTTCAAGCTGTTTTTCAATCTTTTTATAGTATACATGTACAGTAGAAGACCACCGAGTGAACAAATCAATCCATTCTTACATTGATTCAACATCTACAAATGTTAAATCAAAATAAAAAAAACTGAATATTTGCTGGAAACTACATATTACTTTGAATTACCACAAGTTGCAACGATTCCACAAGCAAGCCAAATAAGTAGACTCGCTCCAACAGACTCAACATTCTTCAGTACCCCCACTGGAGAAATAAAGATCCCACTCCCTATCATCGATCCAACAATGATGCAGACTCCTCCAAGGAGCGACACCTGAAACAGTTGCAGAGCCACTTCATTGTTATGTCATAGTGGGAGTCTGAAAATATTTTCGTTTTAGAAAATTTCGAAATATCGGTTGAAGTTAGAAGAGTTTCAAATTTGTTTTCACTTGCTGTTTCGTGTTATTCACCTATTCACCGCGAGAAAATAATCTATTCACCTATTTCTTGTTATTCACCTACGCTATTCACCGCGAGAAAGATGCTCCATTAGGAACAAGAAAAATCCATCAACCAAATTAAAAAAACATTGCAAAGTCGCGAAGTAAACCCATAAATCTTTAGTGGCCTGAGGTTTCGCGAACGTGCTGTCTGCAGACAACCAACCGAACTTACCAACCAAGCAACTATTGACACATATTTCAAAATATTTCACGTTTTTTCTCCATTTTCGTTCAAAAAAGATTTTGCTTCCATAGTTCATTGTTACATAGTTAATTTTTCACTAACAGCACTTTTACACAAATGTACTGACGACCTATCCAATCGTATGCATTTGATAAAGCATTTACAATAAACTCCTCTGCACAATGTACGTGGCTGTTTACTAGGAAAGCATTTTTGGAGTATTTTTGTATTTGAAATATTTCAACTTTGTCGTTAAGCGACTTCTGTTTGCTGTTGTCTGCGAATTGGAAGTTTCTCGCCCCTTTCTCGTCAGTACGAGGTATTTTGTTGTCTATTCATCAATCAAGTGAATCTAATTTGCTGTTGAACTTGGTTTCAAAACAGTGTTTCCAGCTAGTAAACCTGATCTATTGACATTGATACCAACAAAGCATTGAATGCAATGCTGTACAACAACAAAAATAATTTACTAGCTCGATTCAAACGTTTACAAATGCGAGAATGAACTTCGAAAAATTTTATTAGCAAATTCATGAAGTAATTGTTTCATAAAAACACATCAGCTGAAAGAGGATGTAAAGTAGTTAGTAACGTGGGTATTGTCTAGTGAAACACTAATATGGTTCCAACAATAAAATCATTTCAAATATGAAAGTTTTTACTGTAATTTCAAGTTATGCAGTTTTTGACCAACGCTGGTTTGTAACAATGTTAAGCGTGTGGACACGATCTTACCTCAATTCGTATTGATTGCTTTAAGCAGGAAAATATAATCGGCATTTTATTTTTTTTGTGACCTAGCCTTGGAATTAAACTGAGGATTACGAGACATGCGGGTAGAGCATTAACCAATTGGCCGCTAAACTGGTTAAATATTGAATAAGTTTGAAGCAAACTAAATAGCAAAGTCTCCCGTTGAACAATTTTGAAATGTTTTGGCAAATCCATTAAGTTGACTCGTTGAAAGATCAGTTGACGACCAAATATTTGGCTCGTCCTATACATTCGGCAAAGGTTCCTATTTTACGTCTTTTCAACGCCTGGAAACGTTAAAACGATGTTCAAAAAGCAACTTTTGCTATCTAGGTACAAGTCGTAACGTTTTTTGTGATCAAGGTTTTAAAACAAGAAAAACATGAAAACATTTCAAAATACTTGCAACATTTTTGTGCTTTGTTGTAAGACATGCTAGTAAATTCATTGAGGAAAGGAAATTTTTCCCCAAAACTATTGGCCTATCTCTAAAACGAATGAATTGGAACGCGTTAATCCAAAAAATATTCTGTATTTTATTTACGTTCCCACCTCCTGCAAAGGTTTAGAACTCCTAAAAGCATCTTAGACTCAGATCAAAAAGTTTTCCCAAAACCTCTTGTCCAATTTACCCGCCAGCCTCATCATATAATGAAATGAAAGATAACATATCGTATTGGACTTATACGAGAAAGCTAAAAAAGGATAAGGAAAGGCCTTATTTTTATTGAATAAGTAAACGTAAATCTATGTTGGCAAAACCAATTACGTATAACTTAACGCATATTGTAAGTTCAAGTCTCCAGCAGAGAAAGCAAAATTGCGAAACGTTTTGCAAGTTTACAAAACAGACAGATTCTGCGCTGCCCCTCACAAGGTCACTAATGCACATGGATTACTTCGATCGCTCGATGTTAAGTGTTTCGAAGAGCCGAAATTGAATATTATTTTATTAGTTATTTTTATAACTAACAGGGTATCGAACCCGCGTCCACCTGCCCGTTGACGAGCTTGACTGAGTGGGGACATGGTTTTGTTCGTAAAAAAACGTATCATTGGCCGGGTTAACCAATAAACATAATCCTTTTTTCAATTAGTATAAGATGCCTTGTTACTCATACAACAACAGTTTACCAGGTTAATTTATAATATTATTATTATTAAAAATAAATACAAATAAAAATAAGCTTGCAGTAGTAATGTTGCTGTATTAATAACAAGACAGCATCTTATACCAATTGATTATGAGACAGTCAACTGCTTCCAACTTACGGTTTGCTTGGGTTAGATTGTCAGTAAGAGAAATGTTTTATTGGCAATCCTTCGTTTTAACATTGATTCAGTGTTACATAAGTGTTAAAAAAACATGCTTTTTTTATCATATTTTAAAAAAAAAGGGGCGATTACTTTAAACCCGTATCAACGTAAATTCAATCGGGGATCCGCGTAAAGCAGATACAAAAGCATCAAAAATTTAAGAAAAATGTTAACACTATAATATAAACGACGACCTTTTAGAGTACATGTTAATTGTATGAGTACATGCGTAAAAGTGAGACTTTGTCTTTGTACTTTGTCTTGGACTTTGTCTCACTTTTACGCATGTACTCATACAATTAACATGTACTCTAAAAGGTCGTCGTTTATATTATAGTGTTCACATTTTTCTTAAATTTTTTATCATATGCAGCAAATCAACCATTTTTTACATTGATTCATTTACTAATTGAATCAATGTAAAAAACAGTTGATTTGCTGTTAAGAATACCAGCAAAAAGCGTACGTGGGCGCAACGTGTGTAAATCAACTCGTAAGCTCTAAACCTCAGATCAAAGTTAATGACGTCTTCAAAGGGAATAAAGAACAGGCGTTTGGCATCTGAGTGCTAACCACAAAAGACAGTCTCTAGTTTCAACGCAAATTCTCCTATCAGTTTTATGTTAAACCATCAAATATGTCACGTATTTGAAATTCGACAACTAGTAATCTCATTCCAATTAAATCACTACTGATTTTGACTGATCACTACTGACGGGATAACATAATCAACTACAATCTTCTGAAAAGATGTCTCGTGTTTGATGGAGAGGACATTTGTTGCATACCCTGTCGCGTTAGAAATAACAAAATACGTTTTCATGTTTTAAAAATTAACTTCAGAAAGATTTCTCGGTTATTGCCGAATAAATAATGGTTAAAAACAGCTTGTGATTAACAACTAAAAAGTACTAAAAACTAACTGTTGCAGAAAACTGATTTTTTGTCAAAAAATTTAACTGTACACAACGGTTATGAAATATAAAAGATATCTTGTATCATATTTACTTGCCATGGAACATACCTCTCTTTTTAGATGAAGACTTTTTGACTTTTCTTCTTCAGATAGGAGCGATTTTTCTGATTGCTGCATCGTAGCGGTAAATAACAAAGAAATAAATTAATTACTTCACACGATTATAAAAATCTATGCTTCAATAGTAAAATATATAACAGAAGTTTAAGAGCAAATTAATAATATGGACAGTGTATTTTAAATTTTTTCTAGTATTTTGTTTCTCAGAAGCCGATTTTAGAAAGAAATGACAGTAATATACACTGCGTCTCGCTCATAAGGCTGACTCGTCATTTTTTTTTCTCGTCAGTATCGCACCACTGCTGAAATTCATGCCACAGGGGTATTCGACCACCGCCTTTACCAGACAGTTTAACTTCGTGAAAAGAAAAGAGCCAACAAAACCAGCAAGCGTCAGAGGAGGACATTGTGAAGAATTTCACAATTTCAAAATTTTCTAGTATTTTGTTACATTTTCAAATACAGTACATTACACAATTTAAAGTTGTGAAAGACTTTTTAAAGTTGTGAAAAATCAAACAACTGCATTTGATATAAAATATTAAACTTTAAATTCTACAACTCATCAGACATTTAATTGCCTTTCTAACTTTGTAATATCAGTTTTGCTTTTTAGCCACCGCTAAAGATGGCTCCTTGAGTCATTAGAAAAAAATAAATCTGTTTGATTTCTCCAAACTGATCTACCTTTTATAGAAGTTTGTTAGTACTGACGCGTCCTTTTTTTTGCGCAATTTTCCTTAAATACCACTACTCGCAAAGTCAGATCATTTTGTCTCAGTCAACGCTTGACAGATTTGATCGCATAAAACTGAAAAATAAAAATATTTCACATTTTCTCGCCTTGTCGCAATCAGGGAAATATTATTGCGCCACCAGTGGTCACCCATTCAATGAACCGTGAACTAAACTCAATCAAGCGTATCACAAATGTTCGATGATATTTCAAACTCAAAGAAATCTCACAAAACAACCACAGAGATTTTGACAAGATTTTTGGGCAATTTTTTTCATATTGTGTAGAAATATTTCGCCATGACAAAGTGAAACTCAATTTAATTAGGACATTTTCCCTTTGAACTTGATTTTTCCTTATCAAATAGTTGACCCGTTGTTCTGCGTAATCATTTCACATGTGACCAGGATAGCAGTTTAGACCATACACTATATTTTTGTTGTTGTCATGTTGCAAGTTTCTCTTATTATTTATTTTACATATAAAATTGTTTCTTTTAAAGGCTTTTTTTTGTCGTATCCAGGCTTACACCCGAAGGTGGACACGAAGATTGGCTTCCTTGCCTTCCCGTTCACTTTCTAAATCTTCAACCACCGGGTGTAAGCCTGGATACGACAAACAAACCCGGTGTTTGAAGATTTAGATTAAGTGGACGGGAAGGCAAGGAAGCCAATCTTCGTGTCCACCTTCAGGCATGCCTTTAAGTGTCCTGCCACAGACACATGCTCTTGAGCGGTGTCGAACCGGCGCTCTTTCGATTGCCGTTCCAGGGTTCTCACCACTCGGCTATGAAAAGGCTTGAAAAGGACTATATAAACTTCGCTTTTTTAATTTTTTTTTTGTTGTTGTTGTAATGATGTCTTTATGTTGCCCAGCATTGTTTATTTATCATTAAAAAAGCAACCTCTCTACCCAAATTGTATTAATTTAATGTGCAATCCAAAGCCCAAAATATTGTTGTGCACAACAATGCATTGAGCTTTTGGTTCACCACAAAATATTTAAGTTCGTTTCAAAGAAATTACAAGACCGATTGTTTACATCTGTCGAAGGTTTACAACTCCACCAACATAAACTCAAACGGCATTGTGCCAGCGACTGATAGGACGCTGGTTCGAATCTCTGCTACGCTATTTATTTTTCTTTGCAAATAGTTGCTACATTGCATCAGGAAACACACAAAACGATCACAAAACTTCATGTTCCATGGGCAAATACGGTGCCTTATTTTGCCATAGACAAAAATTCTACAAAAAAGTTGTAAAACTTGCGTGTTTTGTTTAATTTTTGAAAACAGCTAAAAAGTGGAGAAATTTATTTGTCGGAAATTCAACCAGCAAAAGTCTCCTAAATATTGTTTCTATGAAATAGCAACAACTTTTTACATCGTCATTTCAACTGACTCGATCGCATCAGCTGTGAACCTGTTATTCCTTTACACTTCTTAGCCCTTCAGTCAGCTTGCAACTAAGTGCAGCTATTAGACATACCGATTGAAAAATTATCTACCATGACATAAACGTTGAATCACATTATTCACAAAGTTAAAAGGTCATTTCTACACATAATTTCTAAACCAATTTTAAAGTCAGAAATTATTTTTATAACTACTGGTTAAGTGTTGCCAGACAGTCGTCAGTCACAGAGCGTCGGAATTTGTACTTTCCGGTACACTCACTGTACAACTGCACTGGGTTTGCTGCACTAGTCCTGCAGCTTCTTGCCGAGTTTGGTTTGTTAAAAGTAGTGGCAACACTGTACACTTTGCAGTAGTAGTAGAGAAACCATTTGATCTTAATGTAAGAACCCCAAGTGAAAGTAAACAAATGCATTGCAATTCAAACAATGAGATTATCTAACAAGCCCTGCACTTTGCTATAAAGCCTAAGTTGCTAACTTGAAGCTTAATATCCAGAAAAGCTGTACCTTGCCTGCCACGATATGCCACTCTCTGCTTGAGTTCCCCATTGTAGTTTGTAAATTTGTAATTGAATGAGCTTAGAAGTCGCCAGTGATCCGATTAATGTTTTGGCATTTAACAACACAACTTTTTCCAAGTGCTTATCAAGTGGTCTTCATTACCAAGTCCGGGTCAAATCACTACAAAACTTGTTTTTGCTTCACTTACTGTGATATCGTAAATCCATTATTTGATTAAAAATTCTTGAAATACTTCCAAGCCAAAAAGTGTTTAAAGTGACGAAATAACTACATTTATTATCAAACTGTTGATCTGGACAGTTACGTCATAGTGCCATGCAGAAAACGTCATTGGCTCACCAACGGCAATTCCATGATCACTGAGCGATCGCTTTGATGAAATCTTATGTTGTTTAAACGCAAACGTCGAATATTTCCCACGTGATATTCGTGTACGCATGCTTTCGCATACCAAATGAGCAAGGAAAGTCGCTTTTCAACTCTTAACTTGTGGTAACTAATCTGAGTACTGAATCGTACAATTATAAACTTTTTTATGTAAAACCAACATAAAACAACGTTTTTTAGGGATAGAACTCGCTTTCCGGGTTAGCCCAATACTCAGAACAATGAAACATACGGCGTCTAAGCTGCGGAGTTGCTGAGTTGGCCCATGTCGCTATCGTAGCTAGCTATCGTATTACCTCCCACGCGACATATTCATCGATGTGTGCATTCTAAGCAGGCTCTGAATCCACTACGAATCTACTTGATAAGAGATTACTAGCCTAATGCTCATACAAATTGTTCTTTTAAAGTCACAATCACAGTGGTAAAAGAACATTGTTACTGGTTTACTTCAGATGGCAAAGCAAAATAAACAGCTGCGGCAAACATGATATTGCTTGCTGCCAAACAGCAGCGTAGACAGGGTGGGGAGTAAAAGTTGAATCCCCTTTTAGATGTAGTGACATAATGATAACTGGATCAATAAAGTCAAATAATTACTATTATTAGTAATATTGATCCAACTAGTGTGACGTCTCATACTTTTTATGGTAGTGCCCTCAACCCCCCCCCCCCCCTTCCCCTTTTCTTAGGTACACTGCAGTCTAAATCTATAAACCTCAAAACAGTTAGACTTGGTGAAAGGTACAAAACAATAGCACTAAACTTTTACCCCAAAAAAGATCACCATAAAATGAACGAACGAACAAGGGCTGCTTTCATAGTCAGATATAGAGCAATGACTGTCTGCATTTTGCTGCATTGTAACCTGAACATGCAAGCCTGGCTTCTTATCAGTACTTTCCTAATCACAGGAGTAACCGCAAAAGTTAATCAGGCAGCCACTCACAAAAGATAAACACAAACTGTTTTGGCTGTTCTCTTGTAACATTTCATCTATGTTTTTCATGTATGATGACATAGTTGACACTAAATATGCTCTAGATGGGCTGTTAACTACTCTTGCAATGTGCAGCACATAGGAATTATTAAATCATGTCCTTCTCCTTTTACAAAATTTTTAAACAATGAAATGCTTCAAATAAATAATAAATTATCTTGTACAACAACAATCTAAAAGTCAAGCACTCTCAACAGAAACTAATGAAAGACTAAATCGGTGGTCCAATAACCTTCATTAATTCCGACGTAGCATGCGACGAGATTTCATTAATTAATACCAGAGTTGCCAGATTTTCAATATTTTTCAACAAATTTTTGTCATTTTTCAATGATACTGGATTTCACTAGAAGGCTACATTTGAAATTGACAGAAAAATGAAAATTATTTTTTTCTTCGAAAATTTTGTAGAAATATTAAATAATTTCATGTTTGCTTGGTTCGTGGTAACATATAGGCTAAGAACTTTTAAAACCATTTTAATTTACCACCTTCTTCATGTTTTTATCCGAGAGATGACTTCAATCAAATACGACAATTATTTATTCCACAAATTCCATGGCATTGCATAATACATTTTCTTTTATTAAAATAGTTATTTTTTTCCTTTTCGCATTTGAGTCCGCCGTAAGTCACGTTGCTATATCCAGGCACAGCTGCTGATGGATTGTATGTTCATCGAGCGTTTTTGCACCAGATAACACTCATAACAGACTTACAAATTTAATAATAGCTGAACAACCTTATGTGATTTGTACTGGTGGAGAACCGAATTAGCAAGACAGCGAAAATTCTTCAGCAGACACTTAGCCCATATATGACGACTTTGTAAGGGTAACACTCCCAATCGGTACAAATTGAGCTCAGTGAAGACAAAATGCGATAGCGATCGTACGACAACTAAAGCAACAGGAAGAAAAAAATTTGAAAACTGAAATGGAACCGAAACTAAAATGCGCAGCAGTACGTACTGATCTAATGCTGCAATGCATGCACCATCTAATTCATTACGTTGCACGTATTATAAGTACAGGCATATGAATTCATTGTTTCACACACCACACACTTGTGTTGCAGAACTGAGCCTCCCAAATCGGCTGTAGTCTCAAAAAACACGGCAAAGTGGGTTACTTTCACTTCATCTCCCGCTAATAAGGAATAAAGTCTTTAGTGGTTATGTGGTGCTGACGAACTAGTTTCAGTTTCATGTTTTATTCCCGACCGTCAAAGTGAAAATTATTACTTGCTGTTCCACAACAAATTGCTGACCACATAATCCCTGCTTGTCTTTTGTAAAAACCCCCTACCAGAGTGCATCGATTAGCAGTAAGCCAAAAATTAAGTTGCCTTGACATGTCTTACCATAGCTTGACCTGAAATAGACATCTGCAAGAATCTCATCAGAATCAGCATCTGCTTTTTGCCATTACTCAAATTTCCATCTGAGTTTTCACTAGATTGTGATCTAGGGTTGTGATACAGTTCGTTTATTTTTTTAAATTTCTATCTTTCATTGCGTTTTTGAAGATATGGGCTATTCTGCAGCTAAAATTTAGTTTTGATTAAAACAACTCTGTACTTTGTTAGCCTTGTCGTTTGTATAAAATTGGCTATTAGCCTGTGACCTAATCTGACCCTACAATCAAATAAAATAATTTTCTCTGCCCCAAATAGTCGGCAAGTTAACACTAAAACCCGTTTACTGTCATGTTTTCAGTTTCAATGAAAAGCTATCCGAAGTAGCCATCTGTTTCCTACTCGAATACCGGCATCGTTCATCTAGGCTGAGTAATGAGCAGGCCAGTTTTGCGCAGGCTAGGAATACTGGTAGGTCTATACTAAGAAGCATCTTTTTTAAATCACACCTACACATGTAGTTGAATTTTTTAAACAGGTCACATGCCAAAAAGATACGTTTTTCAAGGAAATTATTATACACTTGATCTCAAAAAATGATCTACACCCAAGACATCCCTGTGTGCACCAAATTGCGGTTTTGCAGGTTTTCTATGTCATCTAAATCTTCTTCACTTCTCGTTATCTGTCAGAATCGTATCTATTTTAACTTTATTATGTTATGTCGTGGTTTATTGCTTTGAGGCCAGTGATTAGAATTAGCATAGTTGCCTGTATTTTTCTACCTTTTAATATGCAATTAAGTTTTGATCACATATCTCTTGTTGCTTGCAAGTGCACTGCCCATTGGCCACTGTGCGAGAATTGTTTTCAAAACATTTTTTTAAAACTTATTTCTTTATTGAGCAATCCTTACGATTTCAATCCTTACGATTTCAATGCTTTGTTTGTTTTAATTTCAAACACGCAAACTCATTGGAAATTCATAGCAACAACTTGAATATGCTTGGGAAACGGTACAAAGAAGGGATCTTTTAAGTACCGGATGTCAGATTGTGGCAATAATAGTTTGTCTCATTTTGTCTCATGACGATCGCATAGTTTTTTTTAATAATCTTCAATAATATTTTTTTTTTAACTTTTGATATATTTCACCAAGAAAATTTAATGAACTAACATGGCCACCTAAAGATACGGCCTGATTTGTCACATTTTGCAGAAATTTTCTGGTTTTTCTAACTTTGGGCGAACGTTTAAATAAATTTTTCTAAAAATTAGACTTTTACGCTTTCTTTATTCTTTTTCCTAGATGACACAATAGGTTTTAACATTCTCACATGTTGAAAAACAAAGAAAATTTGATTTTGTAGATTTTAGTCAGACTGTTAATTTTCAATAACAGTCTGATTTTGCGTTTTTCAACTTACTTTTTCTCATTCGCTACTGCTTCCCCAAAGCAACAAAAAAGTTTTTTGTCATTAGGAAACCGCAAAAAGTAAAAACATCTCAAAAAATGTCAGTCAAGCACTAGCAGTAGCCGTGATCAAAATCTGCAAAATGTAACAAATCAGGCCGCATCTCAAGGTGGCCATGGAACTAAATTCAGCAATAAAATTCTTTAATGGAAATTAGAGTTTCAAAAAGAAAATTGAAAAATTCGCAGCCAAGACAATGCAAAAAATCTAAAACAACAATTCCACTTTAGATTAAAGAAAAGTTGATCATAAATAAATGCATAGCCTAACTGCTTTTTTGCCCACACCTTACTAGTAACCAAACTGTTTTGAAAACGTATAAATCCTAAAACGTTACTAATTGCGTAACCAGATAAGTTGATAAGCACCCCGATCTGCAAACAAGCAAATTTTAAAATCAATGGTGTTTCAACTCTTGCCCTGTGCAGCTGAGCAATGCAGCAGCTCCTCTTTTAGCGACATCTAGAAGATAGAATTTATTTTGACCGATTGCACTTTACGGCAAGTGAAACTTTACAACATCTGTAATCGATTCTGCGTCTGTGGTTCAAAGCCACATGCAGGTAAACGAAACTGCCAAGAATAATAAGCTTTAGATTCGAAAGAGGCATTTTTCAATTCAAGGATAATGTTCCATCAGTTTCACAAATGTAGATACAAACGAGTGAACGACCTGCTTTGGCCCGATGCTACGGGTTCGCTACAACAAAACAAGAAGAACCCACAAAGCAAAGGCATCGTGAAAGAAACTTGCGTCAGGCCCTGATTCGAATCCAGATAGGGTTATACCAAACACTTTAAAAACGAAGCCGATTTTTTTTCATAAAGCATTAGGGTGATAAATCAGGTCGGTAATGTGTCTTCCACAGTGAATACGATGCAACGTTGACTCAAAAAACAGTGGCTAAAAAAACTTAGCCTTTGTTGAGGACAATTGTTCCAGTAAATTACTACAATGCCATTATTATCATCGATTGGTAAATTGGCTGCACAAGAAAAAACTGGCCAAATCTACACAAGAATATTTAAAACAGCTTTCTACCTAAAGGTTAAAAATTGAAACAGCTTGATTTCTCCGAAATCGTCTTGTACAAACGAATCATTAATTGTCTTTGATGTTCGTTGGTCATTGCTTAACGATCAAAGGCTATCAGGCCGATTTAGAATATAAGACACCTTGTTTTGTTTATTCCTGTATAAACAAACTCATAGTGCAAACGTTTAAACAACTAATATGGTGCATATTCCATAAAAGCAATAAATCTGGCAAAGAAAAATTGAACCCTGCGGCCTAAAAGAAAAACTGTAGCGTAATTTTTTCCACTTTAATAAAATTTTGTGCAAAATTATAGAAACTCACTTCTTGCTTTCTTTCTTCATCATATCCACGATTGCCTGTCACATCTTGACGATTGCAACTCATAGTGCAACGACCTGGTGCAATCTAGACCAGTGTTGATTTCAAACTAATTCGCGGTTTCAACAAACAATGGGAGGTGTTGTCTGGGCGCGTGCGACCTGAGCGAGTTGGCTGGAACTTCGTGGTGAGCTCAAGCTCGATCCAAACCGGTAAGAACCAGTCCCTATTATTATGTCAAACAGAGACAAGAATGTGCTTTTGTCATACTCATTGTATACTCATAATAATTTCATTGTTTCATTTGTTGCATAAATAATGATTCTTTAGTAAGATTTTATACAGTAGGCTACTGTAATTCATATGTAATGACTTTTAAAAATAACTAACTGTAACCAGTTTCCATATTCAGCTTACAGTTCAAAAGTTTGTTTCTAAAGAACTGTCCTGCATTTCACAAATGTATTAATTGCACAAAATACAACCTTGATACAAAAATTTTCTAATTCGTCTTTTTGGAATAATAATAATAATATTTATTTGCATCAGACAAAGCTGTCCATATCCAAAATAAGCAATGACCTAGTTAAGAGCAATTTTGTTTACGTCTGCAAATGTATTGTTGTCAAAACATGCATGTAAAGCAAATATCTGTTCGCCATGTATTGTATAAGGGTGCAGCAGAACAAAGATATCATGATGTTATTGGACGAACGGTTTCAATTTTTCTATGAAAAAAAAAAGATTTAACAGATCAATGTTACTGCTTGCTAACTGCACGCTGTAAAAACATACAAAATCAGCAATTTAGAATATATAACAAAATTAAGCAGAAAAATCATAAATGTTTTCATTGTCTGAAGGTTCCGCGCTTGGTACAGGTCTTCTATCTTGGGAGAGCAACGGTATTCTATCTTTCACATAGCGAGGATAAGGAACTAGTACGTTGTAGTTTCTGTTGATGTAATCTCTTGTTGGGATCGAGCAGCAATGCTTCAGGAAGATATATACAACAATAAAAAGAACGCAGCTGCTATAGATGGATGCTATAGATGCATTAGATGCAACCCAATGGATGAATAATTGGGATCATCATGCGAAGAAGGAGCGTTCATGTTTTTATTGAATTTTTGTATACAGCATACAGAACAAAATAATTTGAAGATAGTAAAAACAGTCAATTTTACTTGATGACAAAACCTGCAGGATTTACGTTAGGCTAATTGCAAATGTTCTTAACCCTTTGCTTTTCAACGTTTTTTTGGAAGTTAACTGCTCAAGGGGGGGCCGTTTTTGGATAAAATTCAATCAGCTGTTACGTGTTATCCGCTGGTGCTATTTCAACAGAAGTTGCACTGGTGTGAAAAAAAATCATTTGTCTATAAGTTTGAAAAGTCATTATTTTAAAATTTTAAATGTTAAACTTGATATTTCAATTTTTGCAAAGGTACCCAAAAACGACAATTTTGATTTATCTTGCCGCTATTTAATTACCGTGCTAATCCGATTTCATGCAAAGTTCTAAATAACAAAGAGCTCGATCGAACGCACGAAGTGTGTGTGCGGTGTGCCGAATCATTGCATTGATAAAGATTTACTTACGACTTGCAAGCAAATCTTATTGTAAGCTACTCACTGATTCTAAAATAGTTACAATCAGAGTAATATTGTTACACGAATTTGAAAAAAAACAAAACTGCGTTTGTTGTCTTACATTTTTGTCCTAAACTAATGCATTCCCAAACTCATGGCCAGCTTCTAGTTTTAGGGAACCAAACTTCTCATAAGTAACAGCTTAGCCTGCTTGAATAGCTGTTTACATCTTCGTTTGTGTATTTTAGGTCTACAATTGAGTTCGTAGTATGAATATTTTTAGTAGAGAGAAGACAATTGAACATGTTGTTGAAATTATCTGAAATTTCTAAGTTCAAATTAGGTGCTTTTGAAATTGTGGATTTGTGTCAAGTCGCATCACAAATATCATGCAGGCCACATCATAAGTCATTTCGCTTACGAGTGTTTATAAACATGACTCATAAATTACATCCACAAACAATACAGCATTTACATCAACAAAGCTAAGTTCGAAGCTAAACTTTTTATTGAAGATTGTGTCAATCAATTTGAAAATACATTTTTAGTCCGCCAGCGTCGAAACAATGCAACAGCGAATTGATCAACATGCGTAAACAAAGGAAATGTGAAATACCCACAGTCAGCAAAGCTACATAAATTTAACGTTTACAAATGTTGAATCAATGTAAAAGGACTGGATTGCTGACTGGGTCGTCATTGTTTGAAACACAAAAAATACGCGTAAAGGCGACAACATCAGCAAGGCAGCGATTATGTTTCTGGCCAAAAAAAAATTAACTTTTGACTTCAAAGATAAAAATGATTATGACGAAGCTTCAAAGTTTGTCGTAAAAAATATTGCAGAGATACAATAAACATAATCATTTTGTGCCAGATTGTGAGAAGACTTCCTAGATTCTTTCCAAACATTTGCAGGATTGCAAATTATTTTCTATAACTTTGTATTGCCAAAAAATGGCTTCTTTGTTGAAACAACGTGGCTACAATCTATAAAAAATTCTTAGGCCTACTACATTGAAGTAATAAAATTTTTTTTTGTAATTTTGCTGATGACGTTTTACAATATTTGAGAAGTAAAAAATAATAATGATGAATTATTTTACAAAACCGTGGTTTGCAAGCTCTTCACAAAAAATTGTTGGGGGAAAATTTACCATTAGACGTAAAACGTTTGTAAAAGAAAATTGTCGGTTTACGTATTTATAATGTTTATTGCGTTGTTCGAATTATAAACTGCCTGTATTGTCTACCTTTGTGGTTGCCGGCCAGCTTAGAGCAGCATGCAAACTACGCGTTTATGGTATTTGCATCGTGTTATGATTCTCGAAAATTTCCCACAAGGTCTTTATTTTCATCGTGATATTTTTGTGCCTTTTCTGTCCGAAACTTGAAGTCATTGTGCAGCACAATCCACATCGGTTTTTAGACTCAGTTTTCATTGAAAATAATTTGTGTGGTGCATCATTTTTAGTAGTGTCTTCCCCTAAGCTGTTACACAAACGGCCCAGAACCAGGTTGATTATTATGTATCTTACAGCCGTTGAGTGCCCGTTATTGTATGTGTGGAATTATTACTGTAGATGTCTGACCACATTCATGACAAAGTCGAGAAAATTCTGCTTTCGGGTCCTTGCCGTTATCTACTGTATTTTTGTTGATAAGTTTAGGCAGCATTTTTCCAAGATAAATGAAGACATCGGTATTGTTCGTCACCTAGATTTAGTTTTCTCAGCAGCATTGTTTATTCATTCTTTGATCCACTAGTTTGTCCCACTTTTGGTATAATCGGATCGTTTATAAATGGCGGGTCTTCACAATAGCCGACCTCTTATACATTGGCGCAACGTATTCAGATGTTGAATCAATGATGAAAAAAGCTGATTTGTTGTTTGTCTGATGTGACGCCTAGCTTTATGCCTCTTCTACATTACAAAATATTTAGTAATGTAGATGAGGCATTATCATCTTTATTTTGCGCTCTTTGGAACAACACACAGTGCGCTGTGAAACAAAAATGCAGGACATAACAACAAGTAGGCAACATAAAGCAGGGAAGGGACATGTAGCCATCGAGTTAGCTGCTACGTGTAGCCTAAATGGAGCCTATCTCATAATTTTGAGTGTATCTCACAATTACTGTTTGGTGTTTGCAAAAACGCCATTTCTTCGGCCTCTCCCAAAAGCATTTGCGGTGATACATTTCCTCAATTGCAAGTTTTGTCAATGAGAGCATTTCCATAGAACGTTTATTTCGAAACCAGGTTTTCGTGCATTTACCCAAGAGAAGATTTCTTATTGTAACGTTTTTTATTCGTCAATGAATATTATCTGCTTGAAACAACTGTTTTGAATAGTTGGTGGCCTACATAGCCTACTATTTTGATCGTGGATTGCTATTCTTCTTTGTAGAGCTGATAACGCAAAAAACGTTTGCTATTATTGTTTCTAATTAACTGCTTTGTGATCACTGGCTTTTCTTTTGTGGCATAAGAAATAACGCGCTTTGTATTATTGAGGTCAAACCAAACAAAGGAAAACAAGAGGATGTTTCTCTCTGCTCGCGCATATCGATGCACGAAGCAATTATGAGCTTATGGCTTGTTATCGCAATGTAATCCATTTCACGCTTTGCTGGAAGTGAGCTAGAAATAGCAAAAATTCACCAAAATCTTGAATTTACAAGAAAACTACACAACTTTTAGCATCAAATTTAATATCATCAGATCCGCCTGGCAATTTTAGGAAAAGTCAAGAAAAACCAAGTGCATGGCGTTACTGTGCTTCAAATAATCAAAGGAAATATGAGGGGGGGGCCAAATCTGGCCTCCCCTTGAGGAGCAAAGTGTTAAGAGAGTCACTTTGCAGTCAAATATTGTAAGCACAACAATTTTCATTGTGAAATTTATTATGTTTAAAAAATAGAATTTCTTAAAACACTTAAAACGATGATAATTATGTTTACAATTAAAATGAAGTCTCATAATTAACGTTTTAAAATCACATCAATACAGGATCTGCAACCATTCAGTTTAATTTCAAGCCGTTTTGCCTCAAAGGCCTGTTTGATATTGAATATACGCTCACAAGCCCGCTAACGTGTCCTTGCATAAAAATAACTGCTAGGTGCCACCAAACCATATTTGTATGCTTACCGGTCCATGAGGGTGTGATTTATTTATTCAAACTTCACCATTTCTAAGAATTCTAATTGGTAAAATTATTTAAAAATTTTTTTTTTAGATTTTCAGTTTTCGAAAACAAATAACTTCTCTCGCTTTTAAATCTCGTCTGACTAATGTTGCATCACTCCAATGGCGAGTTTCATCAACGGTTTCACTCCCAAGGTTTAGGGTTTGGTGCATCAATGATGTATCATTTACTGGCTAAGCAAATTGATCAAACAAGCAAATTAATTCGCACAATAATCTTGTTTCTTCATACACCAACCGTAAACCACCGATTAAAATCATCGATTGATGGTTACTGATCAACTTCGGGCAAACGATTCTCGATTAACTACATAACCTTGGATTTTTTTGATATTTTTTTAACCTCCTGGTTTGCAATAAAGTTTGTCAAACATAACCTGATTAGTTCTAGTGCTTACCTTTGATTGTTTTAGTTTGCTTATGACTTTTATGTTGTGTTTTAAACAAGGGTTGTGAATCGAAAACATTGGTTCGATTCTGTTGTTGGACAAGTGGTTCACATGTTTTTATTAAAGAAATGAAACATTAACGGATTAATTTTACTGTTTGCTAACTATACGCGCAATAAAAACATGCAAGAACAGCAAAATGGTAAAATGACAAAGTCATAGAGAAAAATGAAAAATATCTTCATCGTCAGAAAGTTCGGCTCTTGGTACAGGGATGGGTTGGCTTGGAGGGAAATGTCCTTCTGATATTACAGCTTGTGTGAGCAACGGTATTCTATCTTCCGGATGGTGGGGGTAAAGGATTTGCATGTTGTAGTTGGTGATGATGTATGTTGGAATCCAGCAGCAACACTTCAGGAAAACGTACATCAAAGCTATAACAAGCACAGCTGCTGGCACAAGACTAACCCAATAGATGGTAGAGTAATTGGGATTATCATTTGAAGAAAAAGTGTTTCCAAAAATAAAATTTAAAACAATCATTTTTTTATTTTTTTTTTTTCTACAACTAGTTGCAACTTTATCTATATAGCTTACAGAACAAAATAGTTTTGAAACAGTCCAAAGATTTCGCTAACCTGCTTAAGCTACTTGTACAGCGATATCCTTGTAACAATGTGACATGTTCGAACAATTAGCCAATTACACTTTAATAGTGCATGATTCTCATAGCATAGCTTCCTCTTTTAGGTTAAGTAATTTCTTTCGAGCTACAACCGTTGGGGTGATAGAAAAATAAATAGGGAATAGGCTGAAAACTACAATAGATAGCAAAAAAATAAGGAATCAAATATTAAGTAAAATCTTTAAATGTTCTTGAGAGTCACTGTGCAGTCAAATACGTTAATAAGTGCAAGAATTTTCATCACGAAATTTCTTACGTTAAAAAAATATTCTAACTCGTTTTGTCTTACAGATCAGCTTGGCTTGGATTCAGTGGCGTAGCCAGAAAAAAAATTTGGGGGGGCCAAATATTTGATGATCTGAAGAGAACGACAAAGTGTTTGATTTAACCATCGCCACTTGATGTGCAGTGGCTTATCCTGGTGGGGTGAGCAAGGGAAAGTGGTGGGGGGTTAGAGCGTGCCGAAGGCACGCGTAATCTAGGGGGGTCCGGGGGCACGCTCCCCCGGAAAATTTTTAGGGTAATATTTGTATGAAATTTATTAGCAGATAAACAGCTATTGACTTATTAAAGGTAGCTCTTACACACGAACGGGCAAAAACTGCGGCTAAAATTAGAGAACACCAAAAACTCAATAACTATACACAAAAACCCAACAGAGTAAGCCTTTCTGAAATTGCTTTCACAAATTAGTTCAAAGAAACGTAAATCGTGTAAATTTTACGCGATTTACGATTTGCAAAAATTATTGGTCTATTTCTGTGTGTCTAAAACAAGTCCTTGGAGGTGTTAATAGCCAGATGTCTTGGAAAACGTTACAAATTTCTACAAATTTTATTACATTTTCAACAATGGGCTCAAGTTTAGAATCCAAACTTGGAAAATTTGGGGGGGGCCATGGCCCCTTTCGCCCCCTCCTGGCTACGCCTATGCTTGGATTAAATATCTTTTACTCGAAATTTCATTGTTTTAAACAGTTTAAAAAAAGTTATTTCAAAGAATCCTTTTATTTAGAAACTTTAGCTTGGGAATTTGACATAGGACAGCACAGTCTCTCACTTTTACGTAACTTTAACTATTAACGATTTGAAATGTTCACAGAATGCCTTTTACTAACAAACCAAGCAATTAATAAAACTTACTATTTAATACTCTACTCAGAATACAAAATAACATTTTCATGTTTGTCCATATCATCAATCGAACTAACTACACACATCTTATCAAACACCAAGTGCCACTTTGTCTTTATATTACAGCACCTTCCTCAGCCCCGTACTTTTCCTTCTGCAATAACTAAATTCTTCATCTGTTAGTTTCAAAAATTATGAACAAAAACATACAAGTGAGTGCCATCCATTGTTTAATTCAACCAACAAAAAGAGTATCTTGCATTTCTTCAGAGTTCTGAGTCTGCAGGCGTCTTTGATCACCAGATAATTATCTTCAAACTTGCTTGTCACATTTCTATTCAACTTCATCTACCTTCCTTGGGCACATTGCCTTGGATGAAATTTGGTTGGACTGAGGCGACATTTTACAGCTCTTTTGTTGATGATAATAGCTTGAAGAGCAAAACGTTGTGTGGTCTGGCCAATTTGTGAAATGTTCTTGAAATTGTTCTCAATATCGTTCCAGGCAAATACCCAAAAAAAATCATCAGTGCATGAGAGCTAACATTATCAGTGCATCAGAGCTAACATTCATCAGTGCTTCAGAGCTAAGATTCATCAGTGCGTCTCTCAAATGGTGAGTTTCACTCACAACGTTTAGGACTGGATACACCAACAATGGGTTGTTTACCGGGCAGCTTCATGTCTGCCCCGATAGCGCAGTTGGTAAAGGACCTGAGCTTACCAAGGAAAATAATTCAAGATCTAGCGGCACTAGTTAGGCTCTTTGGAGGTACGCTCTAGCAACGCATTTCACGAACTGCTCTCCAGTCAGCGACACCTAGTGGATGAAATATTTGCAGGCTACAACGCTTCAACAGGATGCAAGTTCACTCTGTCAATCTCGGTGACCAGGCTTATGTTAGTGGTTCAAAGCCTCTACAGTTGTGCGGAACTGATTAAGTTCTCAAAAAAGATTTGTCTGTCCGAGGAATTTTCTTAATCAATGCGTGGAAATAATCTTGTTTCCTCGCGCACTAATAGTTATCCATTGATTAGAGTCATTGATTTCCGGTGACCAATGAAAGTCAGGCAAACTGACTCAAACTAGTTAAGGCAATTTTAATTAAAATGATGTAAAAAATTGTCCAGTGTAGTGATCCAACAGAGATGGTGTAATCTGAATGGCTCTAAACGTGGTTCTTCAGCTCTTTCAGTAATGCCTTCAACTGTATATGTCAACCTTTATCGATGGAGTATATGTGACAAGCGATACCAAAAACAAATAACAACCTTTATCGATGGGGAATGGCAACTGCCCAAAATTGAACGCCCCAAATCAGTCCACATATCGTCTCATATTGGAATGCCCAGTAACCAAGCTTCAAGGATGATGTTTCACAACCCGCCAATGAAACAACGTCCTCATGGATGGTTCAAATAAAAACTGCTTGGGACTTGTACTAAAATGGCGTCATGCGTAACAACAACGAAACAACCACTTCATGTAATCAGAAATAAATAAAACAGGACGAATGCACCAAAATACTTGGGTTCCACTCTCTAGTTTTAAACAGAGAAAAGTTCTCAGCCAGGCGAAGATGCTACCCGAGTTTCTGATATGATCAGACGAGTAAATATTTTGTTCAATTTATTAAAGGACAAGAATTATTATTGACCTTGTCTGTTCGAACTGTATTCCTGGCATCTAATTTGTTCTTTGCACCTTTTCAAAGCATTTGAGCCCCTGAAAGATAAGATTGGGAGGGGATGTTGTAAAATTTATACGAATGTGATTAAAAGGCTATTAAAACGACAGAGTTATCGTGATACTAGCCATGAACTTCCGCAAGTCATAAATCGAATCATCGCAAAACATAAATGATTTTGAAACGCTAAAGAAAACCTATTTTTAGTTTCAATTTTTATCTGTAAAGAATGTTACACTTTAAAAAAAAATTTACATTCTAATGAAGTGAGAACAAAATAAAGCGTCGGTGAAACTGCAGAAGCGGCAGAACAAATATTTTCACTTGTAGTTAAAGTTACTGAAGCTCTCAAGGATGAAACTTTAATTTCTTTCCGGGTCCGGCCAAAGATCTACAAACGCGATCTAATTGTGTCGTAGCTCCAAGAACAGGATATTATAATCACGTGGCAAAAGCGAACATTAAACCTCCAAGATTCAAGCACACATCCTCCACTAACAACATTTTCCGGACAGCAAAATCTGTCATTTTTACATTGATTCAACGTCCGCAGACGTTGAATTTTGCTAGAATTTTGCTACCTGGGTTTTTTCTTGAGATTGACGAAATCTAACGTTTTGTTTCGTTACAAAATGATACTTGATTCCTTTTTATTTTAATCATTGACGCAATAAATATTAAGAAATGAACATAAACAATAAACACTATTAATACTACAAAAAGTGCTCAATGTCAAGCATAAAGCCAGGCAGAGCGAATTGCATCAAATATAGTTACCATTCTCTAAAACCTCTACAGCCTGTTTCATCCTAAAAGGGGAATCATCAGAAGGTACTTATTCAAATAAAATCAATTCGAATAAATTTTGTTTGAATAAGGACCTTCTGATGATCCCTCTTTTAGAGAGAAACAGGCTGTAGATGTTTTAGATAATAGTAACCATATTTGATGTAAAAACGAAAATAAGTTGTTAATATTTTACAATGTAAGATTTTCCAAATGTTTTCAGTTATCCACATTTTGCCGGTGTTCAGACGAGAAGCATTATTTTGTAGTCGCAGCGGTTTTGTTTATGGCATCTCTAACTCTATTTCGTTGACAGAACAAGGGCATTGAAATGACACAGCAAGGGCAACACTCGCTGGTGAAGAGTTTTCCAGATTAGTTTTACTACTCATATGACTGTTGATCAAATGTCCTAGATTTGCTTCAAATCTCCAAACAATATTTTTAGCGGGTTTTCTCAAATATCCATAAATTTATGTTTTATTAAAGATTATTGATTTACGTCATTGTACACGTCATTCGTTCCGATTCGTTGTCATTTCGTTCCGGGAAACGTCAATAAAGCAAAGAAGATAATTCAAATGTTTCTGACTTTACTTTCTATTGCATACACGCAGCCACTACTAAAGACTGTTCTTTTTATTGATAAATCATAATTATAACATACTACCATAAAATAAAACGGTGAAAAATATAGGCTGTAATTTTCTCGTGTAGTTCATGGGTATGTTTCATCAGCTAAGTGAAGAAAGAAGTTTCGTCAGTAAACTGTCATGTTTGTTGCGTTAAGTTAAACGACAGAGAAATTCTCACACTTCACACCATAATATAGACATCAAAAAACAAACAATTTGTGACATGGTCAAAGATTACATTAAGACACGTAGTTGGCAGTGATTGTAATAAGTTTTCTACAAAGTTTTGGACTGCATGATAAAACCCAACAATGCTAAAACGTTCTGTTAATCCCAATAGTTTGTTTTTTCCAATAAAAGAGTCGCCTGTCGGTGTTGACGAGCTCTTCCTTTCAATTGTAATAAGAGGTAAAATCACTTTAGAGATAAAACAATTTAATCACCATTTCATAAGACAATAAAACCAACAAAGCCTTGCAACAATCATGATTTGTTAACACACAATCTAAACGGATCACGTGATCTAGATGCACCATTTAGTCATCCGGGCCAAAAGCAGAAGGAACGCGACATCGCGACGTGGTCTTCAGTTTGTTGCACGCTTCGTTGATCGCGTCCACAAGGTCGAAGGCAGCGGAACATGACGACACGTGACCGTCATCTTGTTCATCAGAAGACTCAAAAACCGCTTTGGGAATCGGGAGCGGGCGATTCAATAGAAGATCGCGCTCCGCTTGGACCACTAGTGGTACTCTTTCATCCTGTGCTTCCGATGGAGGCTCAGAAACGCAAAGCCGATCGAGATAGTCTCGTCCAGGACATCGGCAGAGGATCCAAGACATGATGGCGATGAGAATAATTGCAGCCACGAGGAATATCCAATGGCCGGTGGAAAAATTATGACTTGTCAAAGCACTTTCAGAAATAAAACAAATAAAATGCATTTTTTTCAAGTAGATATTTCTATGTCTGTAAATAAAAAATTGAAATCTCAAAATAGTGGTGCCCGAACCGCTATCATTCTTTATCGACGGGACCATCAAATCACACTAATTTGTCTAAATTACAAACAAATACAAGCTGACTGTTAATCATTTGATTTTAGACTGTGCATGGGCTGGTTATAGGCGAATTCTTCGTAAAGCAATTCTTCGTAAAGCAATTGTTCGTAAACAGTTGTTGGTGAAATGAAATCCGTAAAAGAATTTTTCGTAAAGCATTTCTTCGTATACATCAAATCTCCATTGCATGCACGAATAAATGCTTTGGGAAGAATTGTTTTACAAAGAATTAACTTTACGAAGAATTGTTTTACGAAAAATTGCTTACGAAGAATTGCTTTACGAAGAACTGTTTACGAAGAAAACGTCGGACACTCCATGGGCTGCACTACCCGGTAGTTTTAACAAAGTTTACCAATGCGGAAATATATTTAAAAACTGGCTAAGACAACGAGATTCAAGTTTGAAAACGCCAAACGAAACTACTTCCATTATCACGTGATTTCTGTGCGCCTTTGAAACAGTTTGCACCTACTTTTGCTCGACTGCTCAACGCGAATACTGGGAAATATTTTTAAATTTCAAGTTCAGCTATTTTTTGCTTCTGCATTCCATTGGTGTTCCTAACACACCGGTAGAAGTGCAGATAAAGAACTCTTTTGTGAGTAATAATGCTTAATTCAAGCGTTGGTGTACCTGTAGAGACCTTAGAAAGATATTTCGGTTTAAAAACTCGCTATGAGATGAAACAAATTAAAACTACACTGGTAGCCTACAACTCAACAGGCGACTTCCTTCTACTAATATTCAAAAAGCTAATTTGAAGTAAAATATTTTAAACTGACCCCTGCATTTATCAAGTTTACGAAATAAATTTCATATTCCTCCTTTCAAACAAAACGTTTGGCGTGTTTGGAAGCTCCAAACGCCATCAGTTCTTTTTACAAGAACTTTGTGCACCAAGATTTCTTCTACCTTCCAAATCTATTTAACAATGCGACGTTGCCTTGAGATTGTGTGGTCCAACTCAGCTAAAAAAAATAGCTCTTTTAAAATCAATTTAACGTGCGCAGACATTGAATTTCTGCATTCCACCTTGCTTTCTGCAAAATAAAGTTGGAATGCAAAATCTGCTGCCAATCATTGAAATGCAGCTGTAAGTCTTGTAAAAACTCACATCCACTTAAATTATTGCAAAAAAGAAACGATGTAAAATAACCTAAAGCAGCCCCAACATGACAAACAAAGTTCACAAAAAGCTAGGAGACCAGTTCAGTGGCCGAAACGTTTCGCCTTCGGCTTTAAGCTGGTAAGGCTTTGATCGATTCCAGATTGGGTCATTCCAAGAACTTTAGAAACGGGAACAATTGTGTTCTTTTTTATATAACGCAGTGAGAATAAGTCTTGTAATGATGTCATCCTAAACCTGATATAAAATTAAAACTGAGCCCTGTCGCTAAAAGACTTTGGTAGCAGAGCGACAATGAATAAAACCATAACATTATTAACAAACATAATTTCCAACAAACTTGGAGTGAATGAAGCGCGAGATTATACTTTCCAGCGATTCTTAACCTTTTGCCTTGTCGGAACCACCTTGAAATTACCAACCAGTTCTCGCACCCCCTCCTAGGATTGGCTGAAAATTAGTAGTCGACTACAGTTCGAAATTTTTGTTGGAACCTGGTAAAACAACTTTGCTTCTTACGTCATATTATAACAACCTTGACAATTCAGCATCCCCGCACCGCCTAAGCACATGTCTCGCACCCCTTAGTGGTGCGTGCACCCCTGGTTAAAAGCCCCTGCTTTAAACTGGTGACGCAAAGTCTCACATGTAGAGGACAATACCACTAACTACCGGATCAGCATCTCACACTGATGCTGACTTCAATACAGTAAGTCTGGATTCTAGTTCCAGGTCAAGTTTTTCGATTACTTCAAAAATGAAAACGAGTTTGTTTTTTGTGTAAAGCGGTGAGCTCAAGTAGAGGTAATAATGTGTTCACATTGTGGGTAGGATGCATAATGCAAAAGTATGCTGTCATTAAAATACTTTTGCTGATGTTTCTCGCATCAGCAACGAATTAAACAATTAGTAATAACAATCATTGTTGACAGATGCACTAATGAATTCCAAACACGACATGTTTGTTTGTTTTTGTGAGATGACAAGTTTACAAAATTAAAACTCAAGGTGTGGTGGATAAACAACATTTAACCTTTAATTCAATTCCATGCCATTTACTGGCTGGGTTCCCATTCTATGCGTACAGCAAACGAACACCACCAAAAAGCAGCCACCTATGTGCGAGGCCCGATCCTAATGTGAATTCTAAGCCAATCGGTAATTTCCAAGCTGTTACGATACCGCAGAGTATGAAAACGTAAATTTATCTTGCCCAAGGAATCAAACACCGGATCTTTGGCTTTCTAGTTCAATGTTTTTCATTACTGCAAATTGATGGTAGATGATTTTATTAATTATTTACAACACCTTACAGCGCCGACTTAGCATCTCTTTCCTAGCTGCTCCAATAGTCCTCTAATAGGATCGTTTCAACTCCAAATAGACACATCAGATGAAATGAAACGATTTCGTTGTTTCATGTTTCATGACGTTTCGATTTTCATCCTAAAGAACTGCGATAGTTGCTAAAAATCATCACTTATATAAAAACTTTTTATTGACGTTATTTTGCACCTAACTAGTATGAAAGAATTTATTATGCTTTAGTTTGTGACAATTGTGACAAAATGTGACAATTGTGACAAACAATTACACTGTTTAAGTTGATTATATCAAACACTGACTTATTGACGTTTATTGTTTAATGCCATTAGCCAATTCGAGTGCTTTCTTCAATCCATTTGTGTCTTCATTAATGACCAGTTGGGAGCAGTTGACTAGACGACCAAATGGTCTTTCGCTGCTCCTGGTTAATCAGATTGAATTTGTTAACACTGAGCGTACTTATGCGTTCCTCTATGTTCATGAACTGTTTGTTATTGTGATGTAAGCTTATTGTATATCGTACTATTATAGAATCTGATTGGCAAATAAAGCTATTTCTCTCTCTCATGCAGAGCTATCAACGTTTATTAAGCGGTTAAAGTATGAGTACAAAGAGACTTATATTCTACATCGCAACAACCGCACTGGGACGTGAACCAAGGAGTTGTGCACGACCTGCAAATGAACATCTTCCAGGGATTTACACAAACGTCACATTTTTTCCTGACACGTACAGCAAACTAACTGTGGGATGGCGCAACAGATAAGACGTTGGCTTTCCAATTATGCAAATTTGGTTCGACTCCCGGCTTCAGCTGGTTGTTGAAAACACCGCTTACCTTTACCTATAGGGTGTAATAAATTGGGTGAGCATAATCGCTACAGGAAAGGCGGCCGAGAGAAAGGAACTGGCCACCCTAGTCTCCTTAATGCCGAAGGCTACAATGAGAACCTTATCTTCTTATACCCGATACTTGAATTAAGTATGGGATCACCTCTACCTTTTTACAGCAACAAAAAAAAAATGTGCAGTATATAAAAATAGTAAGATGTCATTGAATTCAATAAGTCATTGGTTTCGATTAGACCTTTCTCTGTTGGAGTGTCAAAGATGGCCCACGCTAGTACGTTGCTGTTGCCAAAGGTTTTTATCCGTCATTTGTTAAAATGTCTGCTGTCTCGCACAAGTTACTAAAGCCGTTAACTTTCAAAAACTGCAATAGTGAAATGTGTATTTACAGTAAAAGTAATTTAAAAAGCCTTTTAAAGTAGTAGTAGTAAAATGTGCTAATGGCATTGAATAGTATTTTTGAAAAATTGGGTTAACTTTTGATAGCAGTTAGGTGTAAACTAATGCTTATGTTAACATATCGGCGAGCAAAATGTAACGACCGTAAACTGATAGTATGAATGGTGCATCTGCGACAAGTTAAACCGTTTCTAAACACTTGCGCAAAGCATGGTAGTTGACAGGTGTTGCCAAAAGCATTTAGAACATAGGATGCGAGAAGCAAATGTTAAAATCTTAGTTGGGTTAAAGTAAAAACCTTTCCCACTCAAGTAGCTAGTTCGAGCTTGCTACGTTTATAATCAATGACCATCTAACACCCCGAGAAGAGCAGCCGCACCTCGAACCTATTGTAGATACAGTAGCGCAAATAGAGTGAAAGCTGGACTTGAATGTGCGATCTTAAGTACGTATACATAAGACGTCGCTCTTAATTCTCATGCAGAAGACCGATGCAAGCGCCAGAATTTCATTTTATTGGATAAAAACGACAAATTGCAAAGTTTCACGATTTCGAGATAAAATTCGAACAATTCATAATTACGTGTACAGACATCGAAGGCGCGAGGTATCAGCTTCATTCCCAGTGAAACTGTTGATAGCAAACAAGGTCATTAGACCACAAGTTAACTACGTTTAGTTCGACTCCTGGTGGGCACGAGCTGCAGAATAAAAATGGCAAGGATAAAAGCAGCAATGTGCAAACATGGACAGGAACATTGTTGAGCCAGGATGTGGCATTAGAGACGAATCGTCAACTCTCGCAGCCATGTGGCGATCAGGACACACAAATCCCGTCTTCGTGTTTGGCAACAGGAGCATGTGCAGGATTGGACGCTACTGGAAGGCCTGACCTGGCCTGGCCATGACCGAGCTGAAGAGGTTGCGGTACTATGGCAAGGGTCACGGACACGAGCAGCGCTTGATGCCTCCGAGTATACCCGATCGTCACCAGAACTGGTGAAAGCTGGCGAGGGATCACTGGAAGATCCAATCCCGGATTCCTCTCGATTGCCGCGCTGTTGTTGGCGAGGGGCACCAGAGCTGGTATGAGCTGATGTGAGGTCTTCCGAAGAACCAAGGGCAGGTCTTTCTGAAGCGGCGGGTTGTTGGTTGCGTGAAACAGCAGAGCTGGAATGAACCGATGCGGGGTTTTCCAAAGAACCAAGGGCAGGTCTTTCTGGAGCGGCGCGTTGTTGGTTGCGTGAAACAGCAGAGCTGGAATGAACCGATGAGGGGTTTTCCGAAGAACCAAGGGCAGGTCTTTCTGGAGCGGCGGGTTGTTGGTTGCGTGAAACAGCAGAGCTGGCACTAAGTGGTGGAACATTTTGCGAAGAACCAACGCCTGACCCATTGACAGTATTACCTCTGACATTGCTGGCAGCAATAACACTTGGGGTGTTGCCTTGGTCTAAAAGATTGAATGAGAATGCAAATGCGACCCTTTGGCATGGAAGGAAGGACATCTGCAGGAAAATCCGGAAGTGTGCATTCTTGTAGCAGTAATCGATAGGCAAGAGGAAGTGGAGAGCACATCCAATGGTTGTTACGACGGAGAAGACAATCTCCGGGTACCAACCGGCATCCATCTGAAAAACAAAGTAGGCTATGTAAAAGGTGCCATCCAAACTAGGAAACTTAAGGGGTAGTGGAAGCTGTTAACCGAGTATAAACGCAACCACTGACGGACGCAGTTTGGAAACCCTGCAGTCAAGTAACTGTGCTCAATAAAGTTTGAAAGAGTACGTCATTACAAAAGTATCATAATGCACTGAAGCCATGTGGAAGACCTGACCCACCAACACCTTTACAAACTTAGTTTTCAGCAGGATCTCACAGCGAAAATCAAACATTAAACGTTTTACCGACTAAATTGTAGTTCGTAAAATAACCTGCAAAATCTCAGAAAAGCCTTTAACTTCCCAATTGATGGATGCGATCAGTCACCAGCCTTGCAAAGCAAGCACAGAAAAAACTCACCGTTTGTGTCATGAAATCGGGGTTGGAAGAAAAAAGTGGTCCCTGACTGACAAGTGTCGTAAAGTTCGATGAAGGAGAAGAAGGCCTGTAACAAAGTATGAGGATGCGATAAGTACAACAAAGCGATGTACGCAAATTTGTGTCCTTTTGCAACCAGTCTGATGCGAACTAAGTGAAAGTACAGATAACTGGACCCAAAACATGTCAGGATGATAGCTGCAAATCAAAGGTAACACGCTATTTGATTGCCGTCACAATATACAATGTTATACTTCAAGGAGACACTGCATCACACATGACATCCTCTTTGCGAGTGCAAGTAAGTAACACGGTGCGTTGCATGGAGTAATACTAAGTCCGTTGATTAGGTGCAGTGGTGCTGAGAAAATCTGCGCTGCGTTGTTGAAATGTTAGGAAACGAAGGATGTGAACAGCTAGCTTGGTGCACAACGTAACCTTACTAAACACGTGCATGCACGCAAGTGTTGTAAAATACTCACAAGGCATCATAGATCGCGAACAGCAGGTATGCCCAAGAGAACACGCTCAAAAGCTGCATAATAAAGCGAATAAAGGAAACCATCACTTATTGGTTGACTATTTAAAACATTAAAAGCAAACCTGGAGCTAATACTAAACATTGAAAGTGTTAAATCGGGTACAAACCCTTCATGATTTAAGACGATCTGAACACTTTTATCGTTAGCAGGTGATGAAAAACATGAATGAATAACGTCAAGGTAGCTGCTACTGAAGGCAATTTCACTAGTTTCTCCCCTACCTGCTTCTAATTATTGCCAATTTTTTCAAGTAGATATATCTATGCTTCTCAATAAAACAATTGAAATCCCATTATAGTGGTGCCCGAACCGCAATCATTGTTTATCAACGAGGCCATCAAAACACACGAAGTTGTCTAAATTGCAAAAAAGCAGGCTAACTGTTAATCATTAAAAAAAAGAGGCGATTACTTTAAACCGTACAAACGTATAGTCAATCGGGGATCCCCGTAAAGCAGATACAAAAGCATCAATAAATTTGAGAAAAATGTGAACACTATAATATTAACGACGACCTTTTAGACTACATGTTAATTCAAACAGAAAAAGAAAATGATAGGTAGTGGCTGTGAAGCCAGGACCGTTGAAATTCTTTTTTTGAAACCTTTGAAATTCTTCTGTTGCATATCGCGATTTAACTGGTAATAACTGTTAATCTCTTGATTTTAAACTGTCCATGGACTGCTATACCCAATAGTTTTAACACAGTTTACCAAGAAATATATTTAAAAACTGGCCAAAAGATAACGAGGTACTTAATACTTCCATTATCACGTGACTTCTGTGCGTCATTGAAACAGTTTGCACCTACTTTTGCTCGGCTGCTTAATGCGAATACTGGGAAATATTCTTAAATTATTTCTTGCTTTTGCATTCCATTGGTGTTCCTAACACACAGGTGGAAGTGTAGATGAACTCTTTTGTGGATAATGCTTAATTGAAGTGTTGGTGTACTGTAGAGACCGTAGAAAGATATTTCGGTTCAAAAACTCGCCATGAGATGAAACAATTAAAACTACACTGGTAGCCTACAACTCAACAGGCGACTTCCTTCTACTAATCTTTAAAAAGCTAGTTCGAAGTAAAATATTTTAAACTGATCCCTACGTTTATCAAGTTTACGAAATAAATTTCATATTCCTCCTTTCAAACGAAACGTTATGCGTGTTTGAAAGCCCCAAACGTCATCAGTTCTTTTTACAAGAACTTTTTACACCAAGATTTCTTCTACCTTCCAAATCTATTTAACAATGCGACTTTGCCTTGAGAAACTTGTGTGTACCAACTCAGCTTAAAAAAATTGCTCTTTTGAAATCAATTTAACGTTTGCAGACATTGAAACAATGCAAAAACACCTTACTTTTCTACAAAATAAAGTTGGAATGCAAAATCAGCTGCCAATCATTGAAATGCAGCATAAAGTCTTTTAAAAACTCACCTCCACTTAAATTATTGCAAAAAAGAAACGATGTAAAATAACCTAAAGCAGCCCCAACACAACAAACAATGTTCACTAAAAGCTTGGAGACCAGTTCAGTGGCCGAAACGTTTCGCCTTCGGCTTTAATGCTGGTAAGGCTTTGATCGATTTCAGATCGGGTCTTTCCAAGAACTTTAGAAACGGGAACAATTGTGTTCTTTTTTGTATAACGCAGTGAGAATAAATCTTGTAATAATTTGATAACATCGTAAATATGATACAAAATTAAACATGAGCCCTGTCACTAAAAGACTTTCGGAGCTGTACAACGACAATAAATAAACCATAATGTAACAAACATAATTTCCAACAAACTTGGAGTGAATGAAGCGCGAGATTATATGCTGTGACGCAAAGTCTCACATGTAGAGGACAATACCACTAACTACCGGATCAGCATCTCACACTGATGCTGACTTCAATAAGCCTGGATTCTAGTTCCAGGTCAAGTTTTTCGATTACTCCAAAAACGGAAACGAGTTTGTTTTTGTGTAAAGCGATGAGCTCAAGTAGAGGTAATAATGTGTTCACATTGTGGGTATGATGGATAATGCAAAAGTAGCCTATGCTGCCACTAAAATACTTTTGCTGATGTTTTTCGGACCAGCAACGAATTAAACAATTAATAATAACAATCATTGTTGGCAGATGCACCAAAGAATTCCAAACTCGACATGTTTGCTTGTTTTTGTGGGATGACAAGTGTACAAAATTAAAAACTAAAATATGTTTGATAAACAACATTTAATCTTCAATTCCATTCTAAGCCATTTACTGGCTGGGCTCCCATTCTATGCATACAGCAAACACCACCAAAAAGCAGCCACCCATGTGCGAGGCCCGATCCTAATATGAATTCTAAGCCAATCGGTAATTTTTCAAACTGTTGGGATATCGCAGAGTATGAAATTTATCTTGCACAAGGAATCAAACACCAGATCTTTCGCTGTCTAGTTCAATGTTTTTCAATAGAATATCACTGTTCTAGGTTACTGCAAATTAATGGTATATGGTTTTATTAATTAATTATATACCACATCTTGAAGAGCCGACTTGGCATCTCTCTCCTAGCTGCTCCAATAGTCCTCTAAAGGGATCGCTTCAACTCCAAATGAACACATCAGATGAAATGAAACGATTTCGTTGTTTCATGACGTTTCGATTTTCATCCTAAAGAACTGCGATAGTCGGCGGAAAATCAACACTTATGGAAACTTTTTATTGACGTTATTTTGCACCCAACTAGTGTGAAAGAATTATTATCATCTTTCATGCAGAGCTACCAACGTTTTTTAAGCTGTAAAAGTATGAGTACAAAGAGACTTATATTCTGCATCACAACAACCGCACCGGGACGTGAACCAAGGAGTTGTGCACGACCTGCAAATGAACATCTTCAAGGAATTTACACAAACGTAACATTTTTTCCTGGTACAGCAACATTATAGGGTGGCTCGTTTTTGAACTTTTTTTTAATTCTCTCGGGGTGGTGGGGAAATGGTGCCAATGAGTGAGAAAACAATCATGACAAAATTTGAGACTTGTAAAAAATTGTCTTCAGCCTCCTCATGGGGCCCAAAAATCGTAAAATGGGGTCAAAAACGCATTTTTTTTTAATATTTTTAGTTTGGGTAGATACAATATTGTTTAGATATATCTAATTAGCCTAAGAAAAAAAATTGGAGTCATTTGAACTATTCCTTCAGCTTCCTCACAGCTTCTGAAAATTTCCATTTTGCTGAAAATTTTGCATTTTTGTGGGTGGTTACATGATACATAATTGCGTTAGACATTTTGCCAGCTATAAAACGTCATTGTATTTCTCTTTATAGACCTGCCCTGAGCTGTTGCGTCATTTTTTAATGAATTTGGGTTAATTTGGTAGAATTTATATCACTGACGAAGTTTGTAGTTATGTAACCACAAACAAAAATGCAAAATTTTTCAGCAAAATGAAAATTTGCAGAAGCTGTGAGGAAGCTGAAGGAATAATTCAAATGACTTCAATTTTTTTTAGGTTATTTAGATATATCTAAACAATATTGTATCTACCCAAACTAAAAATATTTTTGAAAAAAATTGGGTTTTTGACCCCATTTTTCGATTTTTGGGCCCCATGAGGAGGTTGAAGACAATTTGTTACAAATCTCAAATTTTGTCATGATTGTTTTCTCACTCATTGGCACCATTTCCCCACTACCCCGAGAGAATTAAAAAAAAAAGTTCAAAAACGAGCCACCCTAGCAACAACCCGTGGGATGGCGCAGCAACACTTGCGCAAAGCGGTAGGCACTTCATCACCCACTCGTCGAAGAGTGCCTGCTTTTCAATGTGAAATTGCTTTGTGTTTTAGTCACAATTTTCCTTATAAACTCCATTGATTGCAGTCATTAAGATCCTTCTTGCACTCAGTTCAGTAGCAGAAGAAAAAATAGTATTAGCAGAGGGTGGGAATCGAACCCACAAAATCGAATTTAGTACTCCTCTGCCCTAACCATTAGGCAACTCAGATTGTAGCGAAGCATTCAGTTAAATTTCTTTGTATCAAAATTTTTCGATCAGAATATCACGTGTCGAGTCACATGACTGAAATCAGCTGAATCGCGAGTACGCTTTTCGACGAGTGGGTAATGTTAAAGTGCCTACCGCGCAAAGCAGAGTCGCTGACAAGTGTTGCCAAAAGCATTTAGAACTTAGAATGCGAGAAGCAAAAGTGTTAAAATCTTAGTTGGGTTAAATAAGCAAAACCTTTTCCACTCAAGTAGCTAGTTCGAGCTTGCTTCGTTTTAAAGCAATTAACACGTAATACCCCGAGAAGAGCAGCCGCACCTCGAACCTATTGAAGATACTGTACCGCCCTACTCAAATAGAGGGAAAGATTGACTTAACCCATATCATCCTGAAATCTTTTTTTTTTCGATATCTTGTTTGCACTTTAGTTTTAGGCCAGGGTAAGTTGAACAGATTCGGCCGAATTTTTGCACACTTTTGTGTTTAACCGGAAATATAAGGCCAGTTTTATGTGTGTCAGTTTAAACTGACACTAGGAAGATATAGTTGCAAAATTTTACAGATTTCTTTTTTCTGCGTGACGCGTTATTCATCAAAATGCAAATGTATTAGAAAGAACATGAAGTCAAAAATCAAACACATTGCACTCGAAGTCAGTGTTAATTTGCCAAAAATCTAAGCTATCCAAGCACCAGTTCATGTTCAATGACCATTCAAAATGGTAGGCTTTGAAGCATTGCGGATGAAGAGCAACATTGCAAATTTCACAGTAAAATAAAGATGTTCCAGTGCATCCTCGTTTTGCACAGCGACGCTGTTTCCTCTTCACTATCCCGAGGAACAGACCGCAGACCACATCGTCAATGACTGCTCCATCTTCAAGCCACCTAACGGAGTGGAAGGTCTGCGTGTCATGGATGATGAAACCAAAGACTGGCTGCTCTCTAGTAGCCTTCTAGTGTAGTCCGGGAACATCGTGCATCTGGGGTGGTAAAAAGATAGACCCTCGGCCCCAGACGCTCACACGACGACGACGACTATCCAAATGGTCACCAGAGCTTTGTTTCACATGCTTTCGAGGAGTTGCTTGTGCTCCAGGACATAGGGTAGGTGGAAGTTCCTTCCTATGAAGGTGATAATACGCTTCCACAATTGCTCTTCTAAAGCCAAGTGCATCCATCCGACTCTCTCCACTGTCCAACTTGGGAAGCCGGTATAAGTGAAACGCATTGTTAACTGCGATATCTACACAAAAACGGAACAGAGGCCACCACCATTTCTTGCTTCGTAAATTGATCATGTAGCATGATATGTTTTGATCCATCCGATCAACTCCACCCATGTATCGATTGTAAACCCCAACAACATTTGGCTGGGGAATAGCTATACTCTTTTTCTCTTTCTGACTGTAGCGTTTTGCTGTATTCAGGGATTCTTTTCCTACAAACGTTGAAAGAACATTCACAACTTTGTTGTCTTTCCACCGAACTGCTGTAATATTGGATGACGTCGTCGTCGTCGTCTGAGCTTCTGGGGCCGAGGGTCTATCCTTTTACCACCCCAGATTCACGATGTTCCCGGACTACACTGGAAGGCTGCTAGAGAGCAGCCAGTCTTTAGTTTCATCATCCATGACGCGCAGACCTTCCACTCCGTTAGGTGGCTTGAAGATGGTACAGTCATTGATGATGTGGTCTGCGGTCTGTTCCTCGGCACCACATTCACAGGAGGAGGAAGAAGCCATTCCCCATTGGTGCATGGTTGAGCGGAAAAGCCCGACGCCCGTACGGAGACGGTTGAGGCGCACCCATGCCTGTCTCTGTAGTGTCAGGCCGATGGGGCGTGTGTCGGCGTCGGGGATGAATGAATGGAGTCTGGTGGTGCTTGACCTCCATTCAGAATGCCATTTATGGTCCGCCCAAGTAGCCGCAGAGATGTCTTGTTCGTCAGCTTCGTTGATCAGAAGCCGAGCGGCTGGCACGAATGGGTGTCTTGATTTCAGTCGGCGGGGATGCCCGTTTGGGAAGGCAGAGATCTTGTGGTGGAGAAGATGATTAGGCTCCAGTGCCCGTCGACCGAGGGACAGAGTGGCTTCTTCGCGACGAAGCTCAGCAGGTTGGATGCCAGCGAGAATGGGGAGATTGTCCAATGGTGTGGGACGCAGGCATCCGGTCACTGTGCGCAGGGCGCTGTTTATGGCAGTGTCGATGTTGTGGCAGTGAGCACTGCGGCACCAGACAGGTGCACAGTACTCTGCTGAAGAGTAGACAAGGGCTAAGGCTGCTATTCGCAAAGTGTCAGCCCTCGCCCCCCAGCTAGAGCCTGCCAGGCGCTTCAGTAATGCAGCGCGGGATGTCAGTTTCTTGCGCAGTGACACCAAATGGTGGCGGTATGTGAGCGATCTGTCTAATGTCACCCCAAGATACCTTGGCTCGGGGCAGAAGGACAGAGGTTTTCCGTTGTTGTGGACATGTAGCTCACGATCAGCTTCCCGATTGTGTAGGTGGAAAGCTGCCGCCACAGTTTTGGTTTCGCTGAGTTTCAGTCGCCAGTTCTGGAGATAAGCTGAGATGGTTTGCATGTCCTGGCTCAAGGTGTCTTCTAGATTTTCCCACGACTTTGTGGAGTGGAGAATTGCCAGATCGTCCGCATAAGCGTATTTTGCGGAGACCGTGGTTGGCAGGTCGTGGGTGTAGATGTTGAAAAGAAGTGGAGCCAGGACCGATCCCTGTGGGACGCCGTTTTTCAGGCGTCTCAGTCTGCTTCGCCGTGGGTTGCCGGTGGTGAGGGTGAAGCTTCGATTCCTGACAAGTTCCATGATCATATGGACCATATGTCGGTCAGGAAGCAGGCGAAGCAGCATTGGATGACGTTTGAACAGCAATGTCTGATGCTCCTCTTTCTAGCTTGTTGACTTCTTCAACAGTCTTTAACGGAGGGTTTTAGCGTCAGTTTAAACTAACTTAAGCAGATCGGATGTCAGGAGTCAGTCAAACAAACTTTTTCTGCAACTGCAACTTATTTTGACTGCTGAAGAACCAATTTTGGAAATTTTTGATTGTCAAATGCGCCCACTATATAGTTTAAAATATTTAAAATAATAAAAAGGATTTTTTAGGTATTTTTATTAATTAAATTATATTATGCAATGTCAAAATCATTTCAAAGCGTTATTTGTGTAGATAGTTTTCTCTTGGGCCGCTGGAAACGGTATTTTGACCTATATGATGTTTTATGTATGAGTGAAGTTATTTTTTCTAGCGTCAGTTTAAACTGACGCTAGGAAGATATGGGTTAAATGTACGAACTTGAGTGCACATGGACAAGACGTCGCTCTTAATTCTCATGCAGAAGACCGATGCAAGCACCAGAATGTCATAAGTTAATTTTATTGGATAAAAACGACAAACTGCAAAGTTTCACGATACGAGATAAAATTCGAACAATTTATAATTACGTGTACAGACATCGAAGGCGCGAGGTATCAGCTTCATTTCCAGTAAAACTGCTGATAGCAAACAAGGTCTTCACACCAAGTTAACTACGTTTGGTTAGACTGCTGGTGGGTACGAGCTGCAGAATAAAAATGGCAAGGATAAAAGCAGCAATGTGCAAACATTGGCAGCAGGAACACTGTTGAGCCAAGATGTGGCGTTAGAGACGAATCGTCAACTCTCGCAGCCATGTGGCGATCAGGTCACACAAATCCCGTCTTCGTGTTTGGCAACAGGGGCATGTGCAGGATTGGACACTACTGGAAAGCCTGACCTGGCCTGGCCCTGACCGAGCTGAAGAGGTTGCGGTACTATAGCAAGGGTCACGGACACGAGAAGCGCTTGGTGCCTCCGAGTTTACCCGATCGCTATCAGAACTGGTGAAAGCTGGTGAGGGATCACTGGAACATTCCATTCCGGATTCCTCTCGATTGCCGCGCTGTTGTTGACGAGGAGCACAAGAGCTGGAATGAGCTGATGAGAGGTCTTCCGAAGAACCAAGGGCAGGTCTTTCTGGAGCGGCGGGTTGTTGGTTGCGTGAAACAGCAGAGCTGGAATGAACCGATGAGGGGTTTTCCGAAGAACCAAGGGCAGGTCTTTCTGGAGCGCCAGGTTGTTGGTTGCGTGAAACAGAGCTGGAATGAACCGATGAGGGGTTTTCCGAAGAACCAAGGGCAGGTCTTTCTGGAGCGCCAGGTTGTTGGTTGCGTGAAACAGCAGAGCTGGAATGAACCGATGAGGGGTTTTCCGAAGAACCAAATGCAGGTCTTTCTGGAGCGGCGCGTTGTTGGTTGCGTGAAACAGAGCTGGAATGAACCGATGAGAGGTTTTCCGAAGAACCAAGGGCAGGTCTTTCTGCAGCGGCGCATTGTTGGTTGCGTGAAACAGCAGAGCTGGAATGAACCGATGAGGGGTTTTCCGAAGAACCAAGGGCAGGTCTTTCTGCAGCGGCAAGTTGTTGGCTGCGTGAAACAGCAGAGCTGGAATGAACCGATGAGGGGTTTTCCGAAGAACCAAGGGCAGGTCTTTCTGGAGCGGCGCATTGTTGGTTGCGTGAAACAGCAGAGCTGGAATGAACCGATGAGAGGCTTTCCAAAGAACCAAGGGCAGGTCTTTCTGCAGAGGCGGGTGGTTGGTTGCGTGAAGAAGCAGAGCCGGCAGTAAGTGGTAAAACATTTTGCGAAGAACCAACGCCTGACCCATTGAGAGTATTACCCCCAACATTGCTGGCAGCAATAACACTTGGGGTGTTGCCTTGGTCTAAAAGATTGAATGAGAATGCAAAAGCCACCCTATGGCACGGAAGCAAGGACATCTGAAGGAAAACCTGGAAGTGTGCATTCCTGTAGCAGTAATCGATAGGCAAGAGGAAGTGGAGAGCACATCCAATGGTTGTTACAACGGAGAAGAAGACAATCTCCGGGTACCAACTCCAACCGGCGTCCATCTGAAAAACAAAATATTTAAGAGAGGTGCCACCCAAACTAGGAAGCTTAAGGGGGAGTGGAAGCCGTTTACCGAGTATAAACGCAACCACTAACGGACGCAGTTGGGAAATCCAGCAGTTAAGTAACTGTGCTCAATAAAGTTAGAAAGAGTACGTTATTACAAAAGTATTATAATGCACTGAGGCCATGTGGAAGACCTGACCCACCAACACCTCTACAAACTTAGTTTAAAGCAGGATCTCACAGCGAAAATCACACATGAAATGCCTCAGGCTACCAATTAAAATGTAGTGCGTAAAGTAACCTGCAAAATCTCAGATAAGCCTTTAACTTTCCAATTGATGAATGCGATCAGTCACCAGCGTTGCAAAGCAAGCACAGAAAAAACTCACCGTTTGTGTCATGAAATCGGGGTTGAAAGAAAAAAGTGGTCCCTGACTGCCAAGTGTCGTAAAGTTCGATGAAGGAGAAGAAGGCCTGTAACAAAGTAGGAGGATGTCATATGTACAACAAAGCGATGTACGCGAATTTGTGTCCTTTTGCAACCAGTCTGGTGCAAACTAAGTGAAAGTACAGTTAACTGGACCCAAAACATGTCAGGATGATAGCCGCAAATCAAAGGTAACACGCTATTTGATTGTCGTCACACTATACCATGTTATACTTCAAGGAGACACTGCATCACACATGACATCCTCTTTGCGAGTGCAAGTAAGTAACACGGTGCGTAGCATGGAGTAATACTAGGTCCGTTGATTAAATACAGTGGTGCTTAGAAAATCTGCGCTGCGTTGTTGAAATGTTAGGAAACAAAGGACATGAACAGCTAGCTTGGTGCACAACGCAACCTTACTAAACACGTGCATGCATGGAAGTGTTGTAAAATACTCACAAAGCATCATAGATCTCGGACAGCAGATATGCCCAAAAAAGCACGCACAAAAGCTGTATATCGAAGAAAACCATCACTTATTGGTTGACTATTAAAAACGTTAAAAGCAAACCTGGAGCTAATACTAAACATTGAAAGTGTTAAGTCTTGTACAAACCCTTCATGATTTAAGGCGATCTGAACACTTTTATCGTTAGCAGGTGATGAAAAAAATGAATGAGAAACGTCAAGGTAGCTGCTACTCAAGGCAATTTCACCAGTTCTTTCCTTAGCTACTGCTAACTATTGCCAGTGCACCAGTCATAAACCTACCAAAAGCCGTAATGGTTAATACGTTTCTATTCAGTACATCTCAAGTTCAATTGATTGTGGGATCCGAGATAATTTGGTGAGTTTACTTTGAACGAAATGCAAAACGGTGCACCATGCTTTTTTCTTTGGGCGGTTAAGCTTTAGTCTAGCGCAATTAAACTCAAAATCTTTCAGACATTCATCGGTTTAAAAAAACTACAACCTGACAAAATATCAACTTTTGAAAAGCAACATCTGTCAGTAACTAAAGGCTTCCGCTACATTTCAACTATGAAATCTACACTCGAATGTTCTCAAAGGCTACGTGGATTACTCCTTTTGTCACCTTCGCTCTTAACTTCAAATTCCATCGTTCAACCTACCACCTTATATGCTGAAATCCTTTACCTTGCTTGAGGAACACACAATCAACAAATTTGTGAAATCATAATCAGTCCTGCGCTGCAAACGCCTTTAACAATGCAGAAAGCTTTAAATGGCATGCAAACCAAATACAAATAAACGCAAGCTGTTTTCAATAAATCAACGTTACCGGATGTTAAAATGTCAGGTCACATTTGTTTTATGCTTCCATTGAAGTTAAAACCCGATCTGTGCTTTTGAACTTTTTATGGTCACTTGTACAAAACATTGGCTGTTTAGATTGCCTCAGAGTCTAGACGAAATTTAAAAATTAATCTAGCACCAGGAATTTTTCGTCGAAACGAAACGAAACGAACTTCGAAATTTCAAAATATTTTGGCTTTAAACAATACATCTCAAGCGTATTTCCCTACAGTCCAGATCAATATTTAAGTGTTTTGTGATGATATTGTCACAATAGTTTTGTGATGATAGGATCACCTCAATTGGTTAACCACGAACGACAAACTGAACTTAATTGGTAATTTGGATAATTCTGTGGTCTCAACCAAGGCTTCAAACTAACTGCAGCTATTAAAATTTTGTGTAACATTTATCATCTGATAGCATTGTTATTCCGACTCATGTTTACCAATTTAAGCAAACAACGTTGTTACAAGCAGAAGCGTAATCAGGGGGCAATTACCCCCCCCCCTCCCCCGAAATATTTTGAATAAACATTTTACCTTTTGTTGCAACATCATTTGACAGAGTTTTGTTATGGATATGTCTGAAAGAACTCTTAAAATGAACAATTTTAGTTTAAAAAAACTTCTGGTGGAGGCCCCCCAGATCCCCTTCTGGGAGCTTCGTTTCGTCGAATTGTTACTGAGCGTACTGACATGTGCAAGGATACTGATTACAATCAGATTTAACATGTCACCACATTATTACTCGAATTATCCTCACTGCGTCATGCAAAAATTAACGCGATCGGTACCGTTAACAAAGTCTTTGGTATAACTTGACCTGGGATCGATCCTCGATCTATTGGTACAAGAGTCAAAGACGAAACCCCTCGGCCACTGAGCTGGGTTCAATAATTGCTTGACAACTGCTCGACTTCCACAGTTGTATTTTCTTGCTGCTCAATTCACTGCTTCAATGCAGCTACGATTATGCTTCTGGCTTTCACAGATATCCTGATTACAAAGACGAGTATTTTCCTCAAATCTAAATGTTATACAGTATTTGACAGAGTCTTGGTTACCTTGCAGGTTGCAGACAGTTTATAGTTTCTTTTTGTGCGGACAAAGTTATTCCAGTTCATCAGAATAGTGATAAAAAAAAAGCTTTCTACTGTAGCCTATTTACAAAACGTATTGTGGTTACAATATATGACAAGTAGGGTCCTGTATGTTGTTTCTTGGTGTGATTAATGTCGTGTTTAATTATGAATATCTCTTTCTCAGATTAAGGAGAAAAGTGTCGACTAACGCAAAGGGGTATCAGGCAAGCTGTAAATTGATCCTCGGGGAGACAAGTTATCCCTATCTAGGAATAGCCTACGTTTATTCAAATCCTCAAAAATTTTTATTGCATTAAATTTAGGTTTTTAAATTAGCTGGTAAATATAACTCAGTCTTTCAAATGTCGGCAGAAAGATAAGTGAAACAAGACGGTAGTCAAAACTCGCAGACTCTGCCTTTTGTGAACCAGTCACTTTTGCCGTAGGAATTATTTGAAGAGCGTGATAGTGAACTGCGCGACCAGTTTCAGTGATTTGCAGGCATTCTTTTTTAACAGAACTGTTTTCCGTTTTACACGAATTGTTGTTTTTGTTTTTAAGGGAAAGAAAACAGCTCTCTTGTCACTGTTTTACTGTGTACCCACAGTTCAAACAGAAAAACCTATACTATACTTATACTTATATCCTATACTATACCTATACTATAAAACCTATACTTTACCTATACTAGTCCAAACAGCAAACACGTCCATTGGTGAAAGGTTTAAAAGAATTGCTATATGTTAAGTATTTACAGATTTTTAGATTTTATGGATTGTTTTTATCAGTGCTGCCATGTTTTTACATCTCTTCAAGTGCCATGGGTATCTTTGTTTCTTTGTGTGGTTTTTGTGCATTGAAAGTTGGAACACCCTCAATTCCACGTAAGCGTTAATCACCTTTTTTCATGTAAACTTTATTTTAAGTTTTACGACTCTTTTTGTGGTTATCAATTTACTGTGGTGAACTTGCAGGTCACCCAGCAAGCTTATTAGCTAATTGTGCACTTGCCATATAAGGAAATCAGTTGTTGAGTATAAACCCATGGTAACGTTAACTTATTCTCGGTAAATGTACTGTATTAGTGATACCCTGACTTAAATATGTCAAAAAGAATGACTGGTTTTAAAAAAATGAATAACGAAATAATTCCAAATTTTATAGTATGTTGGTCTAAATCAGGGATGTCCAACTTGGGGCCCGCTGGCCGCCTTGCGGCCCGCCTGAGATATTTGTCAGGCCCGCTAGTCATTTTCACTCCAAATAGTATTTTTAGCATAATTGCTTAATATTGAAAAATACTAACATTTAAAAATATTTCACTTAATCTCATAAATTTTCTGGGATTGTCTTATAACAAGATTTAAAATTTCAGAACCACCACTGACCTCGACCACACCGTCGGAAGTATCCAGAGTGGGCAAGGATTGGAATCAGACGAACAAAATGCTAAGGTATAATTTGGAAACATTTATTTGCATCGGATAAGATTGCCCGTGTACATATTGTACAGTGCAATGCACAAATAAAAAATAAAAATTGAAGTGTGGGTCGTTGTAATCTTTTCAACAGTTTTACTGTACATTGTGTTTTGATTTATCGTACATTTTTTTCGCAGCAGCCAGAAATCATTTTTTTTTACATTTTTGTCAATAGAAAATGTCAACAAAAGGATAACAATATGTTTCTCGGCAGCCGATTTGTAGCAAGAATTGACAGCGATAGACACGTGTTTCGCCCATAGGGCTGGGCTCATCAGTATCGCACCGTATTCTGCCACAAATTTATTCGACCACCGCTTTACCAGTCAGTTTAACTCTTATTTTGGCAACATCGAACATATCACGAAATTGAAAGGCATCTCAATGGATAGCAAATTTTAAGCTGACCAAACACGATTGCGCTGTTGCAGAAAAATCTTTGCGATATTATATTAACAATGCATGCACTGTATAAACCAATCGCACTCGGTGTTACTTTCAGTTGTGTCAGCATCGGCACCAAGCATTGTTTTTAACATGGCGCGATTATAGCCATGTAGTTATTATTATATAACAGCATGTGGATATTTTCTGTTAGGCAAAATAGTAAAGTAGGTCTGTGTGAAATAATATTCAAGTACTTTTTTAGATTGGTTTCATTTGTGTTAAACTCGAATTATCTTGATTTATTATCTTCATCCAGTATTAGAATTGTTCTGCATGTAAAAAATTATGAGTCATTTAGTTGAATTGCAGGATGAAGATACCATGCCTTCAGCACAAATACTTGTATTTCCAATACTTGGTGGAGTTTTTTCTGCTGTTTTTCTCCTGATTATTATTTGGATCTTTCGGAAACGAATTAATGATTTTTTTGTAAAAAGAAGACCATTTGGTACAGTTAAAAATGATTATCAAAGAGAAGAAAACAAAGATACTTCTAGTCATCTCATTCCTTCTAATCCTTCTCAAACTAACAACAGTCGTTTTCCAATAGTTGGTGAAACAAAAGCAGCAATTGTTTCGCCTTCTTTTGTTTCTAACTCAAAACATAGCCCTGCGCCTTCACGTCGAGTAGACAACACACGCCATAAAAGAATCTTTCGCGAGGCATTAAAAAAAGCCTTGGGTTTGAATCTTGGAGTTTCATCTTTGCATTTGACATCAGAGCAAGACGAATTTACTTCAGATGTACATGTGGATCAGAATTGTTCTCCATTACTGGACTTTGTACGCGTGATTGAGGACTGTAATTTGAATTTAGATTTAACAAAACAAGCCCTTGGTGAAATACCGTTTGAGGAGAGTTGTGGATATGGTTTCAAAAGTTTAGGTTCTTCCTCAGACCAAGATATTTATCCGTTTATAGAGCAAACTGCTCCAGGAAGCTCTAATGCCGGTTGCAATAGCCAAGTTAAAGAAATATTACAAGAAGTTTGTCCGAGGCAAGATCTCGAAAGAAATGTCTTGTTGCAGCAAAACAAATTTCAGAAATCCGATCCTTACCAGAAGTGTTCCTCCAAAGATGACAACTCCACTTCAGGAGATAGTCAATCAAATCGTTCACCAAAGAGACAGACCTCTTCTGAGCAAGCAGCAACATCTTCCCTTTCTCCTGATCACCGTCTTTTACCAAAGCAGGAAGAAAGTAGTGAAAGAGAATCTTCTTTGGAAGAACCAACAGTTGAAACATCTGATTCGTATCAGGAACATTCACATTCTATGAATCCTTTGCGAAGTCGCAGACGACGTTTTCAAATATCAGACTTCAATCTAAACACATCAAATTTTATGGTGGAATCCTTTACAGACGAAACACCTCAAAAACGTAGAAAAATATACGACGCTGATTTCATCACTGAAAAGTTTATGGAAGAAGTTGAAATTAGCACCTCTCATAAAGGGGAAGAAGACGATTCATCAAGCACAAACTCTACATTCCATTCCACTTACCACCAGGACAAGGATAATTCTTCTACAATGCCCTACAATGTTGTAGATGTAAACAATTTCTTTAATACTAAAACAACTCAAAGACATTCTTCTGCTCTTTATGAAAGTGAAATTTCAACTCTTACTCCATTTTCTTCAAAATCCAATACTCCAGAAGAAACAGAAGATACGTTTTTCGGGCGCAATTTTTCTCGGTCATCATTGTGGCAAAAGCTTGCAGATGCACCGGATCCATATTATGTTTCTCCTGACGATGTTATTGTAATTTGTTCAAGTCCAAGTTCTGAAAGCCCAAAAGAAAAAGAGTTATTTTCACCTGAAACAAAAATGCAATATGAAGAGGAGACCGACTGTAGTAGTCCTGGACATCCACCGGCATCTACTCTGCCGCTTGCTGTGAGTTTCAAAACTTATCATCTTTTTAACAATCGATTTTTTGATATTTTATCTAAAAACTATGAAATATTTCATTGCATATATAAAGATATAAAAGCACAAAACTAAACATTGAAAAATGCATCTTGCATTTTAACAAGCAGTTTGCACACCATCTAAGGTTCAGATTAATAGCTTAGAAGGCCTATAGTGAATAAATAATAACACATTAACATCAAATAATCGCATTCCTTTGTTTTGAATTGGTTAATTTCTGTGCAACTACAGACTAAAAGCAGATTAAAGATCAGCAATCTTAACTTTTTGCATGCCATTAATGTCTTGTCACAACAGAGCCGCATGCTTCAGAGAGGTATCGAACTATTGTGTCTTGAGCGCTATGAAAGGCCTCACCACTTGACTATGCAGCCAACATCACATACTGCCAATAAATAAACGCCAAGACCTAGCAATGGTAGTGTGTGTCGGCTGCATAGCTGAGTTGTGGTGAGACCTGATACGACAGTCGAAAGGACGCCGGTTCGACACCGGTCAAGATCATGTGGCTGTGTTTTGGGAAGACACTTAATGATATTCCAGAAGGTGGACACGGAGATTGGCTTCCTTGCCTTCCTGTCCACTTAATCCAAATGTTTAAACTCCTCGATACAACATATATAGGCCTACTAATTCTTGGTGTGTTTGCCATATACATCTTACCTATACAAAACCAATCAGATTAAACTTCCAAAGAGGCTTTCTCAGGCCCAGGATAAATACTCTACAATCAAGGAGAAAGTAGGCGAGAGAAGACTTTGCAAAGAACACATTTTGTTTGATATGCACATTATTTTGTGTTTGTTGTGGTCTAGGTTCCAGCGTTTCAGTATATATGTGTATGTGTGGATTTCTAACCTTTTGTGCAGGTCTTGATGCGTACAAAAAAAAAATTGTCATCTCCACTCAAATATTTTGTTGCAGTGTGATAGCAGTGAAGAGCTTTGTGACGTCACGGATGAAACGAGTTCAAGTCATCTTCAGACTATTTCAGTTGATCTGGAAAGAAGAGTTTCATGTTCGTCATCAATGGTAGTTGATGCAGATGAAGTGGCGGCAGAGTCAGATTCTTCTAGCAACGATGGAGTGTTTACAATTGAAGATTTTGATACTAAATATCAATTCCCAACTAAAACTAGCAATTTAACTCATGCACAATTTTCACCAAGTCAACTGGATAGGGCCAGAGAATCTCAAAACTTGGCCAATCCCCAACAATGTTATCTCGAACAATGCTTCGCCCAGTTGGACAGGATTGAAAATCTTGCGCATGGCATCCAGCATTGTTCATCCCTTAGACCTGACTCTGAATTTGCAGCTTCAACCTTTTCAAGTGGTTCTGAATGTCAAATTCAACGCGACGTTAATGTTTCTGCAACAACTTTAGCACCGATCGAAACTATCGTCGGCAAACTGCGAGATTATTGTACAGCGAAGGAGCCACCGTCCAGAATTGTTGCAAATGAAATGGGTACAAATTCCAACTTCGTTTTGCCTTCTGAAGAACCGGGAGGTTTTTCACTGGAAGACTTTGAGATTTGTTTTGATGAATCCGTTCCCGCTTTCCAACCTCAATCATCAACTAGCCATCTTGAATATCCATCCGCGCCTACGCAACCATCTGTAAGTTTTGATCAAAAGATTTCGTTATTGGAAGAAACTTTGTTAATATAAGTTCTTCAAAAATTAAATAAAGTTGGATAAATTTATCAAGATAAGTAACTTAATTTTGCATGTGAAAAAATCGAACAATTTTGGCACTGTTGAAATATACTGCAAGTAAGATTTAAACAACGTTTAAAAAACATTTCAAATAATGTGAATGACTCAACAGTTTGTAAGTTTGTTTCAAAAATAAATTTCAAAGAAGCAAAAAACAAAATTTTTGCAGCAAAGGCAAGGTAACAGCTCAATTTGCCAAATTTTAAACGTCAATTCCTTGCAGGGTGAGGTCGATGACATTTCTAATCGCTTGTCAACAGTTGTAAGCCTTTCTCGTATCAAAACGGAAACCATGGAGTCTACTGAAAAAGAAAACCTTTTACTTTTTACCCAGGTGAAAGGTCGTTCTTGTGCAACAACGTCAACTCCACTTTCACCAAATAACGATCAGAAAGATGGGGATCCTAATCTTCAATGCAAAACTGGTTCTAAAGACTCCAGAGAATCAGGAGCTTTTCCCTCCCAAGAACAAGAACCGAATAGCTCCCAAAGCAAAGACACCATCCCTAAGAAGAAATTGAAGAAAGTTTTTCCTCCACGACGACCTCCAGGATATGTAAATCCAATGCTTCACTTGAGACGAAATCGTGATTCTTCACTGGCATCACTTAAAGAAGACGAATTCCCATTTAAAGATGATCTCAATATTGATTCCAGGACTCCAAAGACCTCTCCAGGCACACCTCCAACGACCCCTGTAAGCACGCCTCGAGGGACACCTCCGGGCACGCCTCCAGGCACGCCTCCGGGCACGCCTCCAGGCACGCCTCCAGGCACGCCTCCAGGCACGCCTCCAGGCACGCCTCCAGGCACGCCTCAAGTCTCGCCTCCAGTCTCGCCTCCAGTCTCGCCTCTTGGCACGCCTTTAGTCTCGCCTCTGGGCACGCCTCAGGGCACGCCTCTGGGCACGCCTCTAGGCACGCCTCCAGACACGCCTCCAAGCGATACATTTCTATCAAATTGAGAAGACAATTTGATTTTCTCAACCACAAGGAATAATATCCAACGTTCAGCGCAAACGCATTTGACGTCATCAAGCAATGCAAGCGACTTTTCCGGAACCAGTGGTGTCAAAATTTCAGTATTTGTTTGGTGCTAAAATGCCGCAGCCAATGAATCGTGAAGAACTATTGTCTGTAGTTTCATTTTCTTTCAATATAATAACATAAAGTGATTTTACTACTTACAACTAATTTTTCGAATGCGTCGTTGTCATTAAAAGTAATGATAAAAATGAACTTACATACAATTGTTGGCAAAATTAACGTTAATCTTCATTTAATTGTTCTGAAAACTTTGAATCGTGCTGCACATGGAGACCAATAACAACAAAAGTGTTGTGGAACGTGGACTACTTACATGCAACTACCTTTGCTATTAAAATATCAAGCGACTTTTTCAGTTTTCGAAGCGTTTCAACCTTTCCTTTGTGACGTGTGCTGTGTCATATTTTAGAGATTTTGTTCACAATTTAAATAAACAAGCTCAGGCAGAACATGATACGGATTGTGACACAGCAGCAGAAATTGTTTTGAGGATTTCTTGCTCTTCATTGAGAGATATTACTACAACCGTTGGCCTTACTATAACGCATTTGAAATTCAAGTTTTATGAACCTCGCCAACTTGTATCTGTGATACTTCGTTTGGTAAACAAAAATCTAAGTCGATAAAATATAAAATTTAACATTGTGATTTTTCACAAAGGTAAGAATTCAACTGAGTGACAAAAGCAGCGGTTGAGAACTATGTGACATGAATTAGTGGCGCGATACTGATGAACCCATAGCCTCATGCGCGCAACACGTGTCTATCCCTGTCAATTCTTGCTACACTCGACTGCCGAGAAACGCATTGCGATTTTTGTAGAGAGTTTTGGTAATTTTAGTAATAAACCGTTTTAGATCTCCACTCTGCTTCCAAACCAAACAATGTCTTCCCGAACCTTTACAATATCTCTAATAAAAATTTATTGTAGTGGTTGTGCCTGCGCAGTGGACAGTCAGAGGGTAGTCCGCTCCGTTAGCTCAGTGGTTATGCACCCTGTTCAAGATCGCGCGGCGCTGGTTCGACTCTCGGGGTGTGCGCTTGAGCAACGCATTTCAGGACTGCTTTCCATTCAGCGGCACCTAGTGAATGGAATAATTCCCCGGCAGCAACAATTCAACAATCGGAAAACTTCACTCTGCCAATCTCGATAACCGGCCTGCGCCAAGAGCCTCTACAAGTATGCGAAAGTACCAGGAATAACCAATCAAGGCTTTGTCGGTCCGATGATAAAGATTCAAAATCAAACAACCAACTAGTTGTAGGTAGAGGGACGAAGGCTATTGGGCTTTACCTCACACTTTGAAGAAAATTTTCAGTACCGTAATTTAACGAAGTAGATTACGCCATTCAGTATGTTTTGGATAGTACTGTCATGGCAAATAACAATATGGTTAAAAACTTACCAAATAGCCCCCTGCCCCTGCGTACGCCACTGGTCGTAGGCCTACCTAGTCACAAAAAGCAAATGTTCTATAGTGGCGTGAATCATCGTTCTAAATTAATAAAATTAAATATTTTTTATAGGCTTAATATGTTTATGTTATTATACCATAGGCGTGTTATTTCCTATGGTTAGAAATTGCGTGAATGGGCAGGAAAGCTCAATATTCGTTCCATCTTTAACCATTTTCACGGTTGAGCACGGTTGGTTAGGGGCCCACTTATTTTAGTCTGTGAAATGTTTTTTGACTGTTTAAAAAAAAACTTGTAACAAAAGCACAATAATCAAGAGCTTAAATCATGCAAGGTCGTACTGTTTCCCAAATCCCCGGCTGAGGGCCTACCTTCGTGTAAGGGCCTACAAATGTTTAGTTCGTGCAGCGTTTTTTGGCTTGTAATGTTATAGCATTTAATGATATGTATTTTTTCCATTTTGCAAAATTTTCTCGCTAGCTTTCCTTGCTCAACCAAGTTTTATTCATATACCCAGAGATCTTGGGTATGCATAGTTTCAGCAAGTGGATTAAGGGAGTAAAAAGTTGATGTGACCCACAAGAAACTAACAAAATAATGTAATATTTCGAAGGAAACACTGCCTACTCAAATAGCTTAGTTAAACTACAATTAAATTGATGAAATACAATAGAGTTATAAAGTCAAATGTGCCCTGGAAATACTTTAAAGTAAGTGAAGCCGCGGTGAAGACATCTCAAATAGATTTTCGAAGTTTAGTCTGCTGAAAAGCTACGCCATGCTAGGCTAGGTATACAAACTTTCAAGAACTAAATTATTGAAATCCTTCTGTGGAAGTTAATGAATTTTTTTAAAGTAGTGGTTAATCTTAAATTTTATACCGAAACTTTTATCTAAATCCAAATTCAATTTGATGAATTTGCTTACGTACAAAATATAATTGCATAGCCTACAAAGGGAGTATTTTGATAAAAATATTATTGCACCAAAATGCCTAAAAATGTGACCAACACAAGATTATATGTGTCAAAAATTCTCGAGGGTCAAGCCTTCTATATCCCCTACCCAACTTCACTTTTTAGGACATTAAGTTTTGTATTGTCCATTCATCTTATAAATTTTGCTTTGTTAAAACTCTGGTCTTTTCCACAACTTTTTTCAGATCCGTTTTTCCAACTTTTTTTCAGATTGGGGACTGCATTGTCGGCAGTTTTACTATAATTTCAAAAAATCTTAAACTTGTTTACTCTTTGCTGAAATGATGAATGTCAGTTGTTTTCCTGCATTGAAAAATTTTGCGGCCATAATCTAAGGCTTTCTTGTCTTATCTAAGCCATCACTAACCAAAGAGGCCAACTGGTGAATTTCGGAGGGGACAAGATGGTGCTCACACGGCCCTGATTGCGGCCTATTAGAACGAGCCCCTACCGGGAATAGTACATGTTTGAAATATACAAGTTGTATATACACCACAAATGTAGCACAGTTCCCATGTTGACAGGGAGACAACGAAACGACCATACGGTCTACTAGCCAATTGCCAGCTGTCACCTTACAGAAATAATAAGTTTGCCATTTCAGACAAAAAAAAATGATAACTAACTGGTGAATCTGACTTGTAAATTAAAGTGGCAAAGCCAGAATAATTTAAGACTTAAAAGTTTTGAGTGAATGGAATTTCTTTCAACAAAAAATAATTATTAAATGCCAGATGTTTCTAAACCATTGTCGATTGTTTCACAAAGGTATCATTGCATATCAATAAGAGCTCTATTAGAAAGCAACGATCTGTTAGTGGCCTACCAGAAGTGTTGCTTTTGCTCTGATATTCAGAAATAAAAGTCAACTGAACGAAACTGAAGAATCTGAAGTGATTGTCCTACAAGCGGCCAGGGTGTTGTTTGTTGCTAAGCAATACGTCATTCATGCGTCATCGTCGTTTGAATAGTGCTGTCATATTGGAACTAACACTTTCTGTTTGCTTTCGAACATGATAATTACGAAAAATGCAACTGAACGAAATCTGAAATAAGAACAATACATTTCGCTTATTGATTCAGTATGTGCAATTTCAATATGACGATTTGATGATGTCATAGCGGGATTTGTTTCATTACACAGAGTTATTGATTGACGAATAATTGCATAAGACCAGCAGACCGACTAACTAGGGGGGACGCTTGTTTTGTCCAAGGGACTTTTCTACTTTAACTTAAACATTTTAAAGCAAGTTTAACGACACAATCAATACCCGTCATAAATAGTAGAAGTCTAACAGGGTAAAAACATTTCATTAAATTGCCATCTCACAACTACGCAATAAATTGGCAAAAAGATGATGAAAAAAAGCCTAATTTCATAAAACGAAACAACTGAATAACTTCTTTCATAAGTAAAACTATATTTGAACTAACGAAACAAACAAGCTAAAGAATCACGCCAAGCACTCGAGAAGAGAAATTGAGTTGCATGGACGCCCAAAAGGCAAAATAGAAGCAAATGCCACTTTTAATTAAATCTATGCCTGCACTCATCACTTTAATGATTGCCGATAGATTAAGTAAAAAGAGTTTTGGCGACTTTCCAATCAAACAGCGAAGGTGAGTGCTTTGCAAAATTGCTAAAAAAATTAGAAGCAAGTTTTTCGAGCAAGTGGTCACTGTTTAAACTGATGGTAGATCAATTTGCGGTGAATCATACATTATTTTCAGCCAGAGAGCAAAAGCAGCAACCGGTGTGATTGATTGTTTTAGTTGAGATCAGGAATGTTTCTATTTGGGGGCGATCATGAGGGTACAGTACAAATAAAACGCCGAAGTTAGATTCTAGCTAATTTTATCAAGATTCAAATTTTGTTTTGTTTCACTTTATTTTGTTAAAGCTTTCTTATACGTCACAGGTGATGCAGCCTTAAATAAAATCGATGGAGGAAGCTTGGAATTGAGGGTTGTTTGGTTGCTTTAGATCATTTATTCAGGGCAATGGAGTCGGAGGGATTTTGATGTGTCCGGAGTCGGCCATTTATAAACCGAGGAGTTGTAGTCGTATATTTTCGCTCGACTTCGCATGTTACCATCACTGAGTTATGTCGGTGGTAATGCTTCACAGCTCTCCATTTATTATCATTATTATATCAGTAAAAAAGTAACCAGGTTTGGTAACTACAAATATTTGAAAATGAGTGCTGATGAAGCCGCCTTAACGGCGGCGAAAGCTCTACTAATAAAATATTTGTAGTTACCAAACTTGGTTGCTTTTTTACTGATTTTATACGTTTGGTTGAATCCTTTTACAAGGATCCTACAAATAATTTATGATTTGCAATTCCCAAAACACCGAGAAGCCAAAACTGATGAAGTCTTCAGAAACATTTTATTACTCATTGTTACATCAACCGGCCATGTCACTGCTGGATCTTTGCATTAATGTCATTCCTCCATCTTCTTTTTGGTCTCTTGTTGTTATCGCATTTCTTGGTATTCACTTTGTGGTTATTTTGAAGCCATGTGTTATTCTTTATTCGTTTTACAAGGCCCATTACCACTACAAATTGCAACTACAAACTACAAATATCTTGTTATCCGTCAGCAATGGAACGGCTCTTTAGATTTTCTTGATATTTTGAGATTAAACGTCACATGTACGTCTTGTTCCAGATAATTTGCCGGAATGACATATTCAATCGCATTCCGTATTGTTGTGTGTGCTGTAATTTGGTGCTTTTCCATAAACAGTTGGAACGCACAAAAACTTTATCAAGCCCCTCCACCTCCAAATACGTAAGTTGCTTTTGGGCGTTTACAACGAGAGTATTTGCAACCCCCGTTTTACAGCCTGCAAGCATCTTTTTGAATTAGGCCTATACTGCCTTAAATCTAAAGCTTAGAAAAAATTGTTGCAGACTTTAAAAAGTTTGACACTAGAAGCAGTCTTGACAGAAACATTCACTACTGCCTCGATTTAAAACTTTCACAAGGTTTTGTTGGATTAGGTTTAAGACATATGATTTTTAACTTAAATTGTATTTTCCAGGATAATTAAACATATCAATAATAGAGGAGCTAAAATGTAGATACCAAACTCATGTTTAGCAAACGTTTCGAAAACTAAATCGTTCATCTTCAGTGCTATAAATGTATTTTACTTTACTTTCATTTCATTATAAATCACATTTATTTCAAAACGTTTGCTAAACATAAGTTTGGTATGTGCATTATTTTTGATTAAGTTAGCCAGGTGTTCCAACTATTTTGCTCCTAAATTGAACATTTTTCTTTCAATATGGCAAGAAGCCAACAAAACTGATTCATCTGCGACGCAGCATTCCTTATACCAGGTTTAAGCAAATTCTAACACAGGCTTCTTTTTTTCAGAAAGTTTGTTACCAACGTTTTGGTGCATCCAGAAAACCAAACAAGAAATCAATGGCGATCAAATAACTTCCTCGAGGTAAGACCAGTGCGATGTCTTTATGAGCAATCCTGTGTTCTTCAAGAGCGATCTCCAACACTGGGCTACTGCAGTATCCCGTGCTGTTTAAGATCAAACTTTGGCTTATTTGATTGATCGAACCATTATCCTAGAACAGAGAAAGCTTCTTCAAGAGCATAATCTGGAAGTTTCGCATGCTTGTGAAGGTTTTAAATCACTCACGCAAGCCAGGTTATCGAGTTTGACAGAGTGAAGTTTCCGATTCTTGAAGTGTGATTGATTGCCCTTGAATTATAACAAGAGCTTGTAGCGGCCGTATGGAGAGCAGTCCTGAAATGCTTTGCTTAAGTGCCTACCCCGAGAGTCAAACCAGAGTTTCTTGGTCTTGCTGTTCCTTAGTTCGTAAAGTCAGGCGCCCAACTGAGCTATTGGTGCAGACAACTGAGTTATCTTTTCATTAGGTCTATCACCTTGTCTTAACAAATAAATGATTATCTTTTTTTTGTGTATTAGAAGTTTCCCATCAGTCAGCAAGTCAGGCATTGATTACGTTGATATCACGTTTGCAACACTGGCAGATGTAGAATCACTGCAAAAAACAACTCATTTGCTGTCTGGGTTAAGTTGGTGCTTTTTACACCGGTGTCCGACGTTTTCTTCGTAAACAGTTCTTCGTAAACAATTCTTCGTAAATAATTTTTCGTAAAATTAATTCTTTGTAAAACAATTCTTTCCAAAGCATTTCTTCGTGCATGCAATGGAGATTTGATGTATATGAAGAAATGCTTTACGAAGAATTGTTTTACGGATTTCATTTCACCAACAACTGTTTACGAAGAATTGTTTTACGAACAACTGTTTACGAAGAATTGTTTTACGAACAACTGTTTACGAAGAATTGTTTTACGAACAACTGTTTACGAAGAATTGTTTTACAAACAACTGTTTAAGAAGAACTCGCCTATAACCTTTTACAACATTGTACTAAAGTTCTCTACACATTTTAATGTAATAAACTGAGACTCACAAAGCAAAATTTTTGGTCGAAACGTAAGAGTAGTACTCTTAAAGAATTAGGTTGTCAGTTGGGGTCTACGTCCAAGGGTAGAGTGTTGACATTTTTAGGTTTTAAATTTTCATTAAAAAATTTTTTTCCAAAAACCAATTTCAGCCAAAATTATTCTAAACGTTACAAACATGTTTTCGTAAATCAGTGCAATGATTTATTTATCAATTTAATTATATTTCTTGTCTCTTTTTTAACAAACAAAAAAAATGTAGTTTCAACATCTGGTTACTTAATCCACCGCATATAATTTGTTTACTGGTTCACTAAACTACAAGCTTCATTTTTCACATTTTCAGGAAAACAAAATAGCTCCCAACCCCCAAACTACCATCATCGTGTGTGCAGTTCTTGGCTCTGCCACGGTCATCGGAATATGCTTTCTTTGTGGCTTCAACAAAGATTTTCGAAATTATTTTTTTTCATCACAGCAGCCAACTTCCCGAAGCACCGGAAATCCTGAAGAAAGATCTCTGCACGATTTAGATAAAGCTAGTACATCTTCATCACAAAGAATGTTACCTGAAAAATCTCCAGCAAAATCAATCCATTCACATAGTTGTAAATCTTCCCCGTGTGTGGATACGAAGCAATCTATGTTTAATCGTTCGTTACAAGCACAAGTAATCTTTCTAAATGAATTGAGGCGCAAGCAATCTACCAATTCTCTTTACCATGTGTCTGAATATTTTGGAGCTCTAGATCCAGTGCAGCAGCCTCTAGGTGTGGCAGAAGATGCTAAGTTCATAGCAATTGACAAGTCAAGATCTTCCACAGATTCACTTCTTCCAGAAGAAACCCACCACCTTGCACATAACACAAAGAAACAAGAACCTGCTATGCTTCTTTCTGAGAGCTTACAAGCTGAATTGAAATTGCTGCAATACTCCAGGAAGATGCAAGAAGTACAGGAAGGAGAATTCGCATTTAATGCCTTAGATGAATCATTACTTTCATCGCAAGACTTGCAAGATCTAGATTATAGTTTCCTCACAAGCAGTAATTTACCAAAGAACATACAATATACAGACTTGACAGAAAAAGTAAGTGAATGGCTTGATGCAATATTATCCTGCAGTGAACAACAGCAAGAACTTAAAGAATTTCCTCATTTGAAGATTGAACAGGAATCTAATAGTTTGTTTGAAAATGTGGATGACGACAACAATGCCAATCCAAAAATGCAAAGCCTGTTTCAGTCAATTATTTCGTCGAAATTCTCGGGACAAATTGCAGAGAATGTCAGAAAATGGCGCGAAAGCCAAGAATCCGCCAACTTACAAAGCAACATTAGCCAAAGTCAACAAAGATCGCCTGCAGATATGAAAGGTTCAGATCACGTTTCTCTTCCTTCAAGAAGTTCCGACTTTGCACCTTGTGCTCAATCTTCACCAAGAATGCCAGAAACGTTTCCTGTTGAAATGTCCGGAGGGGAGCGGTTTCTTCCATCAACGTACAGCAGACGAAGGTTTTTGTCAAGTCCGCAGAGTAGCGAACCTTTTGCATCATTTGAGGAATGTAAGAGTGTTCAGAAGAGTTTGCTTCCCGCGACAGAAACAAACGAAACTGCATCTTTTGAAAAGGAAGGAAAGCATCGATTAAAAAAAATATTTCCTCCAAAAAAAGACTCGTACATGTCGATTAACGAAACACTTTTTAAAAATATTATGCCACACGATAATTTTTCAGATAGTGATGAAGATCTGGAAAAAACAATTCATCGGCCGAGTCTCACGCGGAAGAAAGCTAGCACCTTTAGTTTTTCTCCTGAAATGGATTTAGAAGATCAGCACCAGAGACTTAGTGAAAAAATAGATATTTCATCTATGTTAAGCATGGAAGATATTCCTGAAAGCGACTTGTCTGTTCCAGAGCAAGATTTACTTCCAACACAGATCATCACCATGCGGGACGTTGATGGAGCAACTAATAAAACCTCTTCAGGACCAGAGACATCAAAAGAAGTCAATACTTTTGAATCTGATGATCTTTCTTTTCAAAGTCATACTTCTGGAGAAACTGTAAGACCTTCCACAGTCAATATTGTTGGCTCCTCTCTTCCATCAAACATGTTTTCAGAAGAATTTTCACCAGCACAAAATCAGTTACCTTTCAAGGATGTGGAAAACAAAACTGGTCACAATCCCTTAAGCTTTTTGTCACAAACTTTTTGTTTGCAAACACCTTCTCCTGATCCTGCTTTCCCAAGCTCTGCAGATCCAACTATGAATTTTCCAAGTTTGATTTCTCATGATGAAATGTTCTCGTTTGAGTCTGCTCCATTTTCAGTTGTTGCTGATCACTTGAGAGCCCACGCTCAACCACAAGTATCGTTCCCGAAACATCCCACGCAGCTTGAAGATGAGCAAGCTTCAAATGAGGCAGCATTACCTGAAGTTTCAAATATCTCAAAATCTCAAAATTTTCCAGAGCCGTTTTCCAAACACCAAGCTTTCCATCATTATTCATGGATCAAACCTCTTATCCAACCTTGCCAAAAACACAGCCGCAAACGAACCTATTCTTATCCAATGTGTTCCCGTAACTTCAAGACTGTAATTAAAAGAAAATTCCCGCTTCAATCCAAGTCTCATATCGCTGTGCTTTCTCCAATTGAGGAGGGATCTGAAGAAATCTTTAGTAGCAATGAAAACCTCACTAAGAAAAAAAACGAATTTTAAAATGCGTCAAAAGGCCCTGCGCTGTGTCTGCTATTCCACTCTTACAGCGTTGCGATTTTATAAGACTGTAATCTGTTTGAAGTTTTGGCTTTCACTTATGCTTTGCTCAACTACTTTTTTAAATAAAACTGATTTTATGTTTTTATAGTAGCCTAGTGTCTGAGGTCGAGTGGTTTATCTAGTAAATGTTCATTGAGATTAAATTTTGAATTGAGCTGTTTCCTCACCTTGCTAGGAAGTTTTTGTAGTGGCATTGGACTAAACCAAATATGAACAAAGAGATTCTGTTTGAAACTGAACAGGGTAACTTTTAGCAATTGAAAAAAATAAACTTAGGAATAAACATCTCTGTCCTGGAATAGTCCACCCCAATAGCTCAGTTGGTTAAATTCCCGGCCTTTCGCTAGAAAGAACTGCAAGATCAAGAGGCACAGGATCGGCTCTCCGGGTATGCATTAAAGTAACACATTTTCAAGGGTATAGCTTTCCATTCAGCGGCACCAAGTAGATGGAACAATTCACAGATAACACCACCAACAAAAGAAAACTTCACTCTGAGAAACTCGGTGACCGGGCGTCAGTGGCCCCTACAATATACAAAACTGCCAGGATGAAGTTCTCAATAAGCTTCCTCAGTCCGAAGATAAAAATTTCCACAGTTCATCAATCTTTGTCATCTGGAAGTAAAGTGTGTGAGCTGAAGTCCGTTTATAAAACAATACCGTGAAAGTAATTTGGAAAGAAATTACAAGGAAATTGCAAATCATCGAGACTCAGAAGTTGTAAAGAGGATTGAGTCATAGACCATGAGAGTAACCGTTAGTCGGAATTAATTGAGAAGAAATATACCTGATGCTATGAGTCAAACTAGAAAAGACTTTTTCTTCAAAACAATAGGCTACTTTCAAAATTTTTGACGAGAAAGTTGATAATGATTTATTGCCTTTGGTTTAATTGAAAATTGAGCGAAGAAGTAGCATTAATGATGTAACATGATGTCACAAAGCAGTTGCTCTTCGCGTTGGTGCAATGCACTTAGGCGTCATAATATTTTCTGGTTAATGCAGAACACTGTCAACAAAATTGTTTTCAGAGAATAATCTGGGTCTGGTATCAATAAAAATGGGCCAGCCCTTTAACTTACAATATTGCAGCACCTTTGAACAGCAAATGCAACTAAAGACAAAGAAAATATTAGTGACATATTGTTTTTCTTTTAAAGAATAAAGACTCTGTGTAGATCTAAAAACGCTACTTCAAAATAATAAGCTTCAAAAAACGCGACTTTCCGAGCTTTCCTTCCGGCTGCAAACCTCCTAAAAATTAATTGGGCTCGACAAAATGTCATGCCCAGTCCAAAATTATAGCCTGTGCACTGTGCAGCTTATATCAAGTTGTCACTACTTGCTATAAATTTCCAACATCTTTGCGATTTGGGGCGTTTGACGTTGCAAAAGGCCTATTCCATCAACAATTGAAATATATATTTTTTTAATGTAAGAGTAGGCTTATCAAATTATTTTTTACACTATTATTTTTTCTTCTATAAACTCTGACAAAATTTAATAGTTTCGCTGATTTGAAAGATTCATATCAAATGAAAATCAACAATTCAAAACTCTATGACGTAATATAAGCTATTTAATATCGAGCCTTTGTTATAACATTGTCACCTATTTCATTGCAAATAACCGATAACCGCTGGACAGATTAAAAGTAGGCGAACCCCCCAAGCTGCCACTGGGGAATATGTTAATCCTGCCTTGCATGATGTAAGCTATTTAATATCTAATAATATTTAATAATATTTTGCTTGTCTATGGTTCAAAAATGCAAATTCTCTACGAAAGCTTTATCAAATATACGTTACTTTTGTTGAGTATTTTTATGGGGTTGCAAAGCTACGTTGATTGCTCTGAGGGGGTGGCGAAGCAAAAACGGTTGAAAATCTCTGCATGAACAAACCAAAATTTATTGGCCCTTAAACGATCTTTCTCCCTTACTGAAAAAAGAGAGGCAATTTTTACGGTTCTGGTCATGTGATTCTTTTTTATAAAATTTTTATCTGCAACATTAAAAAGTTTGACAGCAAAAAAAGGTTTCTTTTAAAACTGTAGGCTAAGCTTTAAATTCTATTCTTTGAAAAGAATGATATGTAGCCTACTGACGAAACCACACTTGCGCGGTGAAACTTTATCCATCTAGTGTTACGTTCTCTGAATTATGAAATGCTATAGGCTATATATGGACTACGTTACTTTACAATGCAAAAACATGGACACTGTCATCACAAATGGTTAAACGACTTGAGGCATTTGAAATGTGGATTTATAGAAGAATGCTTAAAATTTCATGGAAGGATAAAATCACAAACAAAGATGTACTATCCAGAATGCAAAAACCAACATGGAAATTCTACAAACAATTAAATCAAGAAAATTGAAATATTTTAGCCACATGATTCGCAATAATTCTATTCAAAGACAACTACTAGAAGAAAAAATGAACGGCAAACGAAATTGGGGCAGACCACCAAGAATTTGGACTAATGGTATTGAAGACTGGTCAGGACTTAATTACAAAACTGCAGTAAAAAAATCTCACAACAGAGAAACTTGGCGTCTCATTGCCTCCAACCCTCGACGAGAGGAAGGAACTTAATGATGATAAACAATAAACGAACTAACTTTTCGAATTTGTCGATGATGGTGATGTTCTCTGCATTTATCAATTAATAATCTTGTTGTTCAATTAAACTAATGTTGCTTCTGATCATTACAAGGGATAGAAAATTTTAAAAATCAGCGAAGGGTAACAAAAGGAGTGTCGACGGGCTCTGAAGTCTAAAGTTTTCCAGTAGGCCTACCCCGTTTTTCAGTACCTCCGTAACACTTGCATTTGTGCCAGCTGTCAAGTTCTGTTCAATACAGTTTGTCGCTTTTACATTTTTGTAGACCTGTGCTATATTTGGTATAATATAGCCTATTGTTTTTGGTTGTGATGGTCAAAAATAAAAAAACAAACTGAACTGAACATTTAAAAAACCAAAAAAATTATAACTTTGACAAACGAAAATTGGAAAATAGAATAAAGACTGAAGATAACTTTGTTTTTCACATGCAACACCGATCTTGAATCTGCTGACATATCTCTACTGACGCAAGGGAAGATGCCCATCGATGCCATCCGCCCCGATAGCTCAATTGGTTAGCGCGTCACTTCTGGAACGAAGAAGATTCAAGATCAAGAGGCGCTGGTTCGACTCTCGGGGTGTGCGCTTGAGCAACGCACGTTAAGGACTGCTCTCCATTCAGTGGCATATAATGGATGGAATAGTTCCCCGGCAACAAGACTTCAACAATCGGAAACTTCACTCTGTCAATTTCGGTGACCGGGCCTGCGTCAGTGATTCAAAGCCTCTACAAGTATGCGAAACTGCCAGGATTAAGCTGTGCAAGAAGCTTTCCCAGTCCGAGGATAAAGATTCAATCAATCAATGATCTCCGGATCGGAATAAAAAGTTTTATTTTCACGACTAATAAAGAGAGAACGACTTTTTCTTGTGTCTCGGGCGTTGGAATACTGATTGAACTGTATGTCCGTTTTCCACTAAATGGTAAGAAGTAAGTTTGGGTTACTTTCTATGAAACCAAAATGGTCATAAATAATAACTAGCCTAGGTACTTTCCGCTTTTTCTTTATTTTATTTTTTTATAGGCATACTTTTCCGTTTAAGAAAGTTGTTGCCAAGTAAAGTAATGCCATGATGAAGATCGATGGAAAAATAGAATTGCAACTTGAAAAATTGAATGTCAACTCAAGTCAATTCATTTTGTTTCAATACACAATAATGGTTTTGAAAAATAAGGAGCCGCAGGCTGCAAAATCAATGAAATAAATTTTGAGAATACATCACCTACACAGGTATCTCCTTCTCTTTTTGCACAGGTATACACTGCTTTATTCTACCCTTTTTAGTAATAAACATTTTTTGAATAAAAATGCCGTCACAGTCTTGCACCATTACAGTCGTCACAGTCTTACATCTCCATCTGTAACAAGTCAACATCTTAATAAGATATCCTTGATTGTGTTCAATCTAGGCTAAGTTATCTTTATAACGTGAAAGTTGGAAAAAATTTGAGGTAGCCCACAGTTAGCCTAGATGGGAAAATTTTTAAGCATTATTTGAGAAATTCTATAGTAAGAGTCTGGCCTAGCAATACTGCATTGCAGACAACCATCTCAGGTTGCTAAATTAAAAATTTTTTACTTCAACGTGAAAAAATTTAGTGAATTTGCAGGGCGCTGAGTGAACGAAATTTTGGAAAGAAAAATGTTAAAGTGCTGTACGAATAAAGGCTAGAGCGGACACTTAGTCTGATTTTTAAAAGGTGCACTACATTAACATTAATAAAACACCGATGAAGTTGGGAAATTTTTAAGGTGGCTATGAGGAAATTTGTTTGGCAATCTGTTGTTTGTTTGCCTGGCAACTCTGTTACCATTACCTACTATAGCCAGTCTTAGACAAGCAGACAGCATAAATACAAAACTGCATGGGTTTTGCTGGCGGGTGTGCTACATTGCCTATGATTTGTAAAATAGCAATTATTATTTTCGTTATGTGGCGCAGTAAAAGGGGTGTGAGGACAGTGATGAATCAGATTAATTAATAGATATTTGTTGAAATCGTTAATCAAAACACAAATAATTGCACAGCAAGGTCAGCTGCCACCAAATGTAGCAGGCTAGGACAAGCAGTGCTGAAGAGATAGCCTACTTTCGTACACTGTACCGTAATATTACTAGAATAATACTAATAATTAATAACTAATAAATACCGTAATATTACTAGGATACATTCAAACAGTAAATAGTTATGGTTAGCTTATGTTTGGTGGAAAAGCACCTGAAGATTCAAAGATTAAGCACTGGTATTTTTGACAGTTACCGTATGGTACATTTTACTTCAGAATGGGCTAGGTAGTACTTTTAGCTACTGTATTATAGAAACTAGGCTTAATTTGAAGTTTAGGGAATGATGGCTGACAAGAACATTTATATTTTTGATAATTCATTTGCACCAACTAGAGATATTACTGTTCCCTGTTGTGGGTTGAACAGCACAGACTTACCAAGTCAACAAAGGAATATATCACCAGCTATGTCACAAGAAGATCTGTATTGGTATCCAAATATTTCACCAGCTTTGTCAACTGTAACTATTCCTGTACATAATCCACTTGAATTATCACCTGCTATAGGTTTACAACAAGATTATGATTGTGAATTACCTACAGGTCCATGCTCCCCTCTTGGACAACTACTTTCATCTCACAGACAATATTCCTTGAAGTCTAAGCCAAAATCTTTTATTGAACTGAAAACCTCTTTGTCCAATTTAAACAACTACTTGAAAGAGAGATATGCAAATTTTACCTCAAGAAAATCTTGTAATCTCCTGAGCTCAAGCTCTTTGCATGCATCAGAAGCAAATGCACAAAAAAACGCAAATTGTAACAAACTGCCTGGCCATGAAAATTCATGTGCAAATAAGAAGATTTTCAGCCAAGACATCAAGTCTTTGTCATGTCAACATTCCAACAGGTAAGATTTTCCATGTTTTACACCTAGCAGTCACTAATGTTTATCTGTCGCAATATGCTATTCCTAAACCAAATTAGTATTTGTTGTGGCCAACCTTTTATGAACCACATTTAGTTGCTATAAAACTAAAAAAAGAGCTGACACAAACCTGATAAAGGAGTTTGTACGATTAGTTCCACAGTGAGTAGTCATGTAGTGCTGATGCCAGGAAGATCGTTTCTTTTCAACATGGCAACTGTATTTTAGTCAAATATATGTAGTGCAGAGATTTAAAATACCAGTTTTTCCAGTGTGGTTACATCTTTTTGTCCTTGACTGCAAACAACGCAAAATCTAATCGTCACATTCTCTTGTATATTGAAGACACCTTTAAGAACCTGTGCTTGTAAAATGTAAAATTGCCTATAGGCCAAGTGATAATTGCTGAAGACGAGACTACTTATCTTAGTGTGAAAACTAACATGTCTGTATAGTTTGGAAATTTTATTATATGTCATAACAACATGGTTGTTTGGTTGGTTTTGAATCTTTATCCTCGGACTGACAAAGCCTTGACAGGTTATTCCTGGTAGTTTTGCATACTTGTAGAGGCTCTTGACGCAATACCGGTTACAGTGATTGACAAAGTGAAGTTTTCGATTGTTGAAGTGTTGTTGGCGGAAAATAATTCCATCCCTAGTAACATAAATCAAGCAATGTTGTTGAAATATGAAACATCATAACAATTGAGGTTTTTTAAAGCTTTATGTGTAGATGTTGTTGTGGTGCAAGCCACCACATTCAAGAATCTGCCAAGAAAGGTATTTATCATTTGCTTGCCTAATTTTGATTATATGTAAAAAATCACTATATTTTTGGCAAGTTTATGCCACACCAGACAAACAAATAATAATGATAAATGAAAACGCTTTTAAATCATTACTTCTAATAATGCTTTGTATATGTTAGGGATAGTCAGGGATATCTACAACTACGGGATTGCTAACTAGAAAATATCTATGACAGGAGCGGGCCGACGTCAAAATCACCACATTGTGAAGATACGATGCAATCAGGAGGCACTCAGTCAGTGGCGTAGCCAGGAATTTTGAAAGGGGGGGGGGGGGGTTGACGGCCGGCGGGCGAAGCCCGACGTTGTCTTCGCGAAAGGCGACACCCAGCGGCGGGGGGTCTGGGGGAACTCCCCCAGAAAAATTTGAAAAATTACTTTGAATTTGGTGCGTTCTGAGAGCATTTTCAACAAAAATGTTGGTATAAATATTCCTGTAAAATGGTGCTGTCCAGTGGCATAGCAAAAGGATAAGATCATGTTTTCTTGGGCATTTTTCGGTAATAAAGCTAAGTCTCTATGTTTTTTCCTTGTTAATTCCTGGCTGAGATATTTGAATGTTTGGTATTGGCAAAACTCGCTCTTGTGACGTCACACGCGTGCCAAAGGGGGGGTTGTAACCCCCTAAACCCCCTTTGGCAACGCCACTGCACTCAGTCATCTATGTACAAGTACAAAAGTGTACCATGTAACTAACCGTATATTTATGGAATATTCAACTTGCGTCGGCATGTAGCCATCAGGCTAAAGAAAGCTCTACCACAAACGTTAATTATGAATACGGTAAGCAATAAGAGAAAACAAAATGGGTATGCATCGTAACAGGAGTCATAAATTCAAATTAAAACGTGTGCAGTAGATATGAAGCAATAAAACAGATAGTTTTCTTTTAGTTACACAAAATAAAGCATAAAAATACTACCCTAAAACACAATAGAGCAGTGGCGTGGTTGGAATAGCGAATACAGTAAAGACGTATAATAACCAAGCACACACAGACATTAGTGCCAAAATAAGCGTTGACAGTGACTAGCTCGTCTGCAGACTACTGATAACCGAGGAGCCTGAAAGGTGTGATAATATTGCGTAAATTCCAACTTTCATGAGCCAAACACCTGAAAGCATTCTCGCTAATGTGGATATAATGCTAGCTAAGCAAGAGCCGAAAAAGTACCGGCATCGACTGAAATCAGCTTTGAAAAGTACTTCAGTACTCCATACTTGGCTCAAAATGTATTGTTGGTACCAGTAGCGGTATCGGAAAAGTACTTCCCACCTTTAATCGCAATGAATTATAACATTATGCACAAATAATACTGGATAGAAGTCTGGTGACAATCATACGCATAATACATATAGTGTGAAAAAAATGAAAAATACAAGTTCAATACAAATGACATGTGAAGATATGTAAGCATATTTCCTACAACTTAAAATTAGCTGTTACTAGAAGCTTTTGATGTTAGTTTTCTGATTTTTCGAAGCAGTTTAGGTTGTGGTGTATCAACAGTTGGTTGACTGTTAAAACGTTTAAGCTGATTTTTTGAAAAACAATTAAAAGCACATTGCACAATTAAGTCAAAATTACAATGCCCAGTAGAACATTTTGTATTTAGTAAACTAACAAGAATCTTTGATGAGCAAAGCATCTTTTTGATTGCATCAACAAAGGCACGCTGATGACTGTTTAAAGATAAAAACTTTCTCATCATAGAAGGATCATTAATGATGGCCTGATAACACTGAGCAGCCAGTACAGTTGTCCCAAAGCAAAATTCAGACGGTTCACATAAACCTCCTCGGTTAGCCATTTCAAACAGATGCTTATGCTCATTTGGGATGGAGCTCTTCAAATCAGGCTCATCATCTCCCTTTATTAGCAACTCCTTGCAAGCACAGCACTTCGTGCGGCGTACAATGCTGCGTGCAATGTATCCGCTGACATAGTAGGCAATAGCAGCATCCGATTCTGACATATCCTCTAATACAATACCAAGAAAAAAGTCTGCAAGCCAAACCTGCTCTTCATTAACTTCACTACCATCGTCATCATTAGAAAAAATGTCAGAAATTCTTGAGGCTGCCAACAGAGTTTGCTGCTGTAGCAAACTTAAGCAACGTATTTTCTTTTCAGCCAAAAGCAGCTGCTTGACGGAAATAAAGAAATTGCCGCCATTGACCTGTATACAAAAAATGAAACTCAATATATGTAACGCACTAAAAGCAACACCAGCGAATCCTTAGCAAACCATACAGTGATCTCTAATAATACTAGTACAGAATAATATAAACTGACCTGCCTATACCAGCCAAAGCGGCCTTCAATAGGATCCGACATAACCTTGCCTGAAAGCAGATAATCAAAACCATGATTGGTTTGAAGGTAGGTGGCAAGTTCAACTACTGCTCCCATGGACTGAATGCAAGCTGTGAATGTCTCGTTGGAAAGCCCAGCCGTTCCACAAACACGCCATTCTTCAAAAATTTTTGTTGCTTTATTCAGAAAAAGCAACCCAACATGATTTGTCTCATGGCTGATGCTTAATGGAATGAACATAGGATCTCTTTTCTTCTCTCCTAAACAAAGTACCAAAATTTTATAGGGTTATACATAGGCTCAGCTTATCTGCACTATAGTGCTTGTTTCTTTGACCTCCATAGACTGTACATACCTTTAAAACAAGTTTTAACAGACATTACTTTCCAAATGTTGGTGACAAAATTGATATATCGAGCAGTTTCTGAAAATGCTGAACAAGCTGTGCTGTAATGATCCAAGCCACGAACAGTTGATTCATTGAAAACACCTGCATGCCAAAAAATAACTAGTCAATAGTCACACAAAAATACTAGTAAAGCATTGGCATGAACACAAACACACACCTTGCACATAAATACATAAAATTTATTACCAGCTATATAGCTATAGCTTGAACATAACAAATTTACGCTATGCTGATGATACTGTTCTGTTGGCTGAATCACAAGAAGATCTTCAAGAAATAGTGGACAATGTTAACTCAATTGCCAATTGGTAAAGAATTTAATATGAAAATTAACGCTAAAAAGACCAAATCAATAATAATCTCAAAATCATCAGACACTCCAGTACTCCAAATTATAATTGACAATGAAATTATACAAAAAGTAAAATCTTTTTCCTATCTTGGACATTTAATAACTGAAGATGGGAGATGTGACCATGGAATTTTGAGACGGATAGAAATTGCAAGAACTACATTTGGAAAAAAGAAAAAATATTTTAACCAATCAACGTTTAAAATTACCAATTCGTCTCAGGATCTTAAAATGCTATATCTGGTCAACACTATTATACAATTTGCACTTGATTACATGTTCTTCAAGTTTTTGAAGAAGTTACATTGAATGCATTTTCTACCAAGTTGTACATTTGTACAATAATGCATTTATAAGAACACTAACCAAACACCTACTGAGAGCATGTAGTGGAGATGTCCGTGAAATGCTGCTTGGATTTAATGAGGATTTCTTCAGTTTGTGAGCAACCTTTAATGCCTTGTCTTCTTCCATAGCATACAGGCGAGACAAATGATGAAATTCTGCAATACATGACTGACCAAGCAGGTGCTCATGGCCAGTACAAGGGAGATGCATCCTTTTCCTTTTTACAAAATTGTTGTAAATATTCTTCAGGTTATGAGTAAAATCAAAAAATAAAAACAGTTTTTCCTCTTTTCTCAATGGATGCTCTATGCTGTGCGAAAGCTTTCCACCACACAGATCAACAAACAATTTCCTATAAAACAAAAAGTACAGCTTAAAGTGGTGAAAATGGTATATACAGCAATAGATGTCACTTTGTTTTTAAACAATGTTTATAAAAAGTTGCAAATGCAACAGGCAAAAGTTTGAGTTTTTATTTCATTGAGATCTAAGAGACTATCGAGCATATGAGAATGAAAGCATAATAAAATATTTTATTTAAACAATTATATATATGAACAGCTTACGCAGTAAGTACCCAAACAAACTACCGGTACTATGATGTAATTAGAAAAATGTTATCTTACCTGTTACAGACATGATTGTCTGCAGATACAGCAACTACAAAAAAGATATCATTGAGTGCAAGCATCACACGTTCAAACCAACTCTTCAACAAATTAGTGTCAAGTTTTTCTACAGGAATGAGACAAACAACATCTTTGTACTTTCCACTTATTGATTGGACCATAAATGTCAATACAGTTTTTGCAGGCTGACCTTCTTCAGTTAAACCAATGAAAGAGCCACTAGTATATTCAACACGCTGAGCAGTATACACTTCGTCCATCATTAAAACGACAATTCGTTCCCGTTGAGATAATTCAGATGTTCGTAATCTTAAATATTCCAAATCCAGTTTTGCAAAGTCAACAGTCATTCCAGTAGAAAGCTGACGAAGACGGCTTCGACAAGGCAATACAAAAAAATTTCGTAGTTTTTTATAAAGGGATGAACTGGTCAGTTGCCATAAAAATGCAGTAGTGATAGTATTGGTGGAATAGCGACGAGCATTTTTTGGTACTTGGAGTAAAGATATTTGTTCTACAATAAATTTTAATAAAGGCACACATGTGTTTTCATTGCAAATGGTCAAATCTATGGATGCACATTGCTCTAGACATGATGCAGCTAACTCCAACAACTGAGTATGACTTATACTATCAAATGACTTGCTGCATAGTGATTTACATAATGCCAGTAAATTTGTAAGCTCAGAAATGGTTGTTAAACATTGAGAAGCGAAGAGATGTTTATAAACTATGCGAGGCAGGACTGCAGAACACACATATGCTTGAACTTCCAAAGCATCAGTAACAACAACAGAGGATAGAAGTTTGGGTGCAAATGTGAAGTCTTCAGAAATGGCAATATAATGAAACTGGATATTTGATTCTTTGAAAATAACGACATAACCACTTGGTAATACTTCATTCTGAATATTTGTCTTAAATGAAGCAAAATTTTTGATCACCTCTTGTTGGAACAGATTTTGATTTTGTTGTTCAATGACAGAATTTTCTTTTTTCAACCTGGCAGATGCAGATGATGCAGTTTTGCGAGGCACAGAACTTGCCTTTGTCAGATACTGGGGTAAAGCCAAAAAAACACGAGGAACTGCAACAGATTTTAATCGCTTTCTTTGCAATGTACTTGAACCCCGTACTTCCATTCGATCAATTCTTGTATCACAAGAATCCGTTACAAAGTCATTCTCATGAAAATGCAGGGAACATACTCTGGATGACTCTGTGACAATCCAATCTTTCCTCGGAATTACTTTTATCCATTTTTGTTTTAGCTCATGTTCTTTAGGAAACCTATATAAAGCAATTTTCTCTTTACTGTCATTCGTTTTATAACCAGTTTTACAACCTGGTACACAACATTTATACACCATCTTTCAGTTTACATTAAATACAGATAGAAACTTAACACTGCAATTTAGCTGAAAGCAATATACATGGATCGATAATGGTACAAGCAGTGTAAATATTTTTAAGGTAGGCTGTCATGAAATATTTTTACTGGCTTCCGGTAATTTTAGTAAAGTGACAGTTTCACTTTACTGGTGACTGCCACACAAAATTCTTGAAGTCTAGTTTAACCAGGCCTACTCCAGAAGCTGAACTGGCCTTTCCTGTCTGCTCATTCATAAAAACAAGTGATACCTACTGCCATGAATCAAACTTGTGATCAGGTCAGCACCTTCAGTGAAACTTGCCTAGCCACTTGATTATCAACGTACCGTAGCTGGTGAGAATCAGCAACAATGTTGGTACTGGTAAGCCTAATAACCCCATAGTGTGAGCATGTACTGATGCAACCTGCCATCAACTTTGCAGAGTAGCCTACGATTAGTACATGCAGGGCAGGCATAGGATTGTTGTAGTAGTAGGCTACGGTACCATACAAAAAGTTAATGGCATTTAATGCCGCATAAAAGACAAGGGGGAAAGTCTATTTGAATTGTCAGATTACAAAAATAGATGTTTCTATATAGTTATAAATAGCCTAAACTCAAGTTTTTAAAATTTTTGACTAGTTAGCAGGAAAGTTTATATCCTAACTTGCATATATTGCTTCTGCTGAACCCCTAGCCTAGCACACCATTTTAGTAGCCAGCCAATCTAAGCAAAGAATCACTACAAAGCTTTACATTTACTCCCTTTACTTAAATCATAACCAAGAAACAAAACTAATTCTGCAGTGACAATCTAATAAGCACAGAGTTATGAATTCTCTGGTCAGCACACTGCAAACTTGCAAAGGAATTGTGGAAACACTTCAAAGTTCAAAAATACCGTCGGCCCGCTTATGACAAAATTGCTGAGTCATTAAACGTGAGTTAGCAATCCCGTAGTTGTAGATATCCCTGGGGATAGTTTAAACCAGGGCTTCCGAAACTTTTTTTGCTCGCGACCCCTTCTAATCTCCTAAAATTTTTCGCAACCCTTCACTGTTAAAATGATAAATAATGCCAAATATAGCTTACATTTGTGATATTGATGTAAAGGTTTTCTAATGAAAACTTAAAACAAGCAAGCGGTAGCCTACTGAATGACTGCTACGTTACAGTTTACACGCAGCCTACCGGAAACAAAATAAAGAACCAAATACATTTATTCAGATGGTTGTGAGTGTAATGGATGTGACATCTTTTTGCTACAAAGCAAGCCTAGCCGTGACTCAAAGTTGGTTAATGCTGGTTCCAAGGCGGTTTCAAAGCTGCTTACAGTAGTTTTGATAGTTGTTCGTCAACGTTGAAAACGCTAACTCGCACAAATTGTCGTCGTAGGCTCCAGCTCGTGTCCGACCATTGGTTTTATTTTCCAGTCGGATGTGACTTTGGAGGCCTAGTCTATAGTGGAACAGGCGTGGGCAAAGTCACATTGTATGGAGAGTTGGGAACGTGGTTGTATTAGCTTTTTTTTTATTTTTTTTTTTTTCTGAACCTTTTTTACATTATTCTGTTGTTTTTTTCGAACCGTTCCATGCCTTCCCTCGTTCTCTTCCTCCAGATTGATCTATCACTGGCAAATTGTTTCCACGATTCTAGATCAATGTTTTCTGGGTGGAGGGAGACTTTAACTGATCTTTGTAATTGCGTCGTTGGTGAGACGATCCTCTCAACGAGTACCCAGCATTTGCCTCAGTTTGCTAGAAATTTTCAAGACAAATACGTCAAAACAAACGACAGGAGTGCGGTTAGGCCTACTGCTGAATCAGGTAATGGTAGATATTTCGCTGTAACGTCAAGCCAAAAAGTGTAAAGGTGTTTTGCATAAAAATTTATAAATTTCCACAAAATTTAAATTTCAGGTCAGAAGATAGATCAGTAAATTCTTTCTGAGAGAAGTGCTCGGTAGGCCAGCGACTTTGTTTTTCGGTGCAAATATGTTTTGGATTCAATATAATTTGGTATTGTCCAATTCTGGAAGAAAATAGCCTACTTCTGAAACCGTTAACAGATTTGACAAACGTTTAATAACCAAAGGTTTTAGCATTTCATTTTACATCATTGTTAACCAAAAATTTTTCAGTAAATGAGAACATTTCAAACGAATCATTTGCTATTTTTTGTTTCCAGACGTTTAATGTGTTGATGAATGCTTTAATTTTAGATTTCAATGTAGGGTAAAATCATAGATGTTTTCTCTACGGAGGACAACTTAAGTTCGTTCAGTTTTTTTAAGCAAATCTGATAAATACCATAATTTCAAGAACCAGATGTCATTGCCAAAATGGTGGGCAAAGTCTACATTTTTTTTTCGTTAGAAAAATCACGACTTCAATTTTCAACACTAATAAACTTTATAGCTTCAACTTTTAAAAGCTATCTTATTTCACATTGCAATAAAGGGGTTTTAAATTCCGATTTGCTTTACCACATTAATTTTCGAAAACACGTGCATTGAGTGCCCGACTCTTAATACAGTTAATAACTTGCACAGAAGTGTAAATATGCAGTAGCCTACTTTGTGTAAAATTGTTACACTCTGTGCCACCCCTGAAGTTCGTTACGCGACCCCTTGCAGGGGTCGCGACCCCCAGTTTGGGAAGCCCTGGTTTAAACTACATTGTGTATTTCTGTTAATGCATGCTTAACTATATTCTTTCATTTTTTGAAAATAGGCTACATATTATTTGTTTGCAGTAGGCTGTGGTATGTATTGTGTGCCTACACAGAAAAATATAAGAGAAGATGATCCAGAAATCAAAATTTATCAATCGATTGTTTCGTGCTCGCTTAAGAATATTGATGTGTTGATAGAATATAGCAAAAGCATGAAAATTTTCAGTTAAGGTGTTAAGGCTTTATTGTTGTTTGGGTTAGTCTTTCATTGCGTTTATTTGTGAGCATTATTTGTCAATCAATTTAACTTACTGGGATAAGTGCAAATTTTAAATGATGTCTTATAGGTAACCAGAAAAAGAGAACAACAAAAAGACTTGGAAAAAAGTAAGTTTCATTTTTGGTTAAACTTTCAGACAAGCGTTTCATAAGATCGCCAAGTTTTTTAAGATTAAACCAAGTTAGCGATGAGAAATTAATAAAACTAAATAAATCTACAAAATTCAGGCCCAAATCCCGATTTACTTCAAGTTTAAGTTTGGTCTGATCCAGAACTTTGCCCCAGAGCTCCAAACAAGGTAGTGAAGTCACCGAAAATGCTTCGATTACACTTTTAAATTTTTGCAAGATAGCAACCTACTTAGGCTCAATCTAACCGACCCCGACTGCTCCACCGACCTGGTGTATAATTTAGTCCATGTGAGATTGTTTAAACCATGCTCACAGAATTTCAAATTAAAGTTTTTTTGGTCAAACAAACTCATTTCTCATGTCTAGCGATATTACGTTTCAGAAAATAAAACCTATTTTATTTATAACTAAACGTTATAGCATTATAGGTCAACATCCACTTCTGTCCGTCGGCTTTCATTTTCTAGTTTTGCAGCTGGAAGCAGCTGACTCGATGACTGCTATAGTCTTTCGCTGCTTCCTGTTTGTTGTGGAATCAAGATTGCTTTGGTGTTATTTTATTCATGTTGTGTATAATTGTACTGTACCTCTCTCGCAACAGACAAAATAAAAGTTTTTCTCTCCTCGCCACTTTAAAGTACAGTAGTTTTGACTTTGCGTTTCTGTGAAGCCGTTTGCTCAGATAAACATTATTGCATTTTTTATTACAGTGCGATCACGGAAGATAGTTATGCGTCGGAATACCATCCCACCCATGAGGAAAACGTAAGGTTTGCTTTGAAATGTATTTTATAGTAAGAGCTGTTAAACTTGTTTATTCTAGCAAACATTGCTAGGTTCGGATTCTGCAAGAGCTTTTTTATCGGCTAAGGATCGAATATCATTAGGTATGATATTGGTTGGTTGGTTGCAGGGGTGTCGGAACGGCTTTTGACTGGGGGGGGGCAAGATTATGAAAAAAGGGCACTTTTGTTGCTGAAAGGCCAGTTATTTTTAAGTTTTAAGATAAGATATAGCGATAATACTCATCCTATCAGCTCGTCGTCGAGTAATGATACAAGTGACCGGTATACGAAGAACAATGGCACGGAAGGAAATCATGCTATGTTATAATGATGTAGGCTAACCTACTGTGATACAGAATTTTGTGTCCTGAATATTATTTTGAGGCAGAAATGAAAGATTAAAATTAGGCTAAAAGCGAATAGCTGAAATTGTTATATCGTATTGAAACTGTGCAGTAGCTTACATGACCTTATGACCTTAAAATGGCACCATTGCCCCCCATGCCCCACCATCCACAAAAAAATTGAGGGCAGGGGCAATGGTACTTTATATTGACATCCACCCCCCTTCCCTCCCGCTTCCGGTGCCCCTGGTTGGTTGGTTTATCCTCAGACTAACAAAGCCTTGATTGGTTATTCCTGGTAGTTTCGCATACTTGTAGAGGCTCTTGACACAGGGCCGGTTACCAAGATTGGCAGAGTGAAGTTTTCCGATTGTTGAAGTGTTGTTGCCGGGAAATTATTCCATTCACTAGATGCCGCTGAATGGAGAGCAGTCCTGAAAATGCGTTGCTCAAGTGCACACTCCGAGAGTCGAACTTGCGCTGCGTGATTTTGAGCCGGGCGCGTAACCACTGAGCTAACCGGGCGGACATATTCGATCCTTAGTTTATGTATTTTTTCTTTGAAGCAATTTTTTTATTGTAAAGTTAGTTTTTACAGCATTTCTTGCCAGGTTCAAAATATTACTAAGACTATATTAAATTAAGCTTATGTTATGTTTTCAACCACATTATAAGCTAGTTTGTATACGTCCATTATCCCTTGCTCATCAGCACTTTGGGAACGTTGTATGTTGTTTTGCAGAGCACTTCCTTGATTTATGTGATCCTTCCCTATCTTGTGATGGGCTCAGCGCTACTGGTCTTGATGCTGTGACCAAGCCATTCTTTCAAACCCATCTTTGGCCCAATCCACACCACTGGCCTCAATCGCGCAGAAGAACCCAGCAAATGTTTAGAAAAGATAACGCCTTTGGAAAATCATTCTTTTGCTTTCATGACTTCTATTGAGATTTGTCCCTTCTCTGCTTTTCGGCTTCATTAGAATTCGATATCTTATGGAAATCAAAGTTTTCTCGCCATCTATTGTTTATTTCAAAGTTCAATTGATGACAATAAAGTTACACTTCTCAAACTTGGCTTGATACAAAACGATGAACAATAAAATTTTTATTTACAAATCTGTTTTCAAAATATTTTTTTTTCTTTTTCTCTCTATTGCGCTCTTAAACTTCATCACAAAATAGAAATGTTTGTTCTAGTCAGTTTTAAAAAGTCGACGCTTCAATGTCGACCCTAGATAAAGTGAAATTAAACTTAAAAAATAAGAAACAACAAAAACTTAAAAAATTCTGGCAACACCTGAGTCGGAGTCGGCCAGTTATAAATCGAGGAGTCGGATTCGTATAATTTTCGTTACACCACAGTCCAGGAAAAAAGTCGGTTTTGGTTACGGTTGATTGGAGATAGTGTCTTTGTGATGACGTCAGACAGCATCGGCCATTGCTTATTGTGGAGATTTTTTAAAGTTATAATTTGATTGTTAATTAACACACAAGACACAACGTCACTTTTTCGTGCAAGGTGAATAAACTGTCGCTTGTAAAGCGAAATACTGTGAAACTATCTACGTCGCCTATAGCCGGAAGCCCATGAATCAAATAACTACATCTACACCTTGGTAACCGTGTGATGAAGTCTTATTTTGCAAACATAAAATTAAAAGAAAAATAACAGTTTTTGGCAGGTACAAGGTACATAAGAACATGGTGCAGTTAAGAAAGGCTAGCTAGGCTACAAACAATACTCAAGATCGAATCACATTTGACTGTATATAGCCTATGAAGCTGGTTGGGATATAAACGCAACCGTCTATCACTTTGTAGGGTTGGTCAGCGCTTTAGGTTTGCTAGCACCGCGGTTATTGTGGCATCATAATGATCTTCGCGAACGGGGAATTGTCAAGGCAGATTTCGTTGGGTTTGATTCTTTGACAGTCCTTTTTTGGTTGTTTATGAGTTGTCCAGAAAATAATTTCGATTTGGTACCATTGGGATGCTTCTCAAAAACATGTGCTGTGTTTTCTTCGAGTTGCCTGGTGTACAAGTACTCCTGTGGTATTCACTTATAAAAAGGCATTTTTGTATGTCGCCACTGAGTTATTGCTGGTTCTATTGCATTCAACGATAGTGGTTCAGAATGATTCTTATTGTTTCAATCAGTTTGGCAAGAGACGACTCGTAAAACTACCACGATTAGTAGGCGGCGCTAGAGAGCACACAGCAACACAAACTACACATGACGTTTTCCGACCAGTTTAGTTTCTTCGAGGATCGCAGCACACCAATCGTTATGAACACAGCGGACGCAATGATGAGGAGCAGTAAAGAGGAACATATGACGATCACTAAGACCTCCCATGTTTCCAAAGGAATGTTTACCACTGGAATGAGAGTGGTAGTGGCAATAGTTGTGGTAGTTGTTGTTGTGACTGAGGCAGTCTGAAATAAGAAAAGCCAATAAAATATATATTTCGTGTCCAGACACACCCTTCAGTGGATGGAAAAGCAAGGAAGCCAATCTTTGTATTCACTTTCAGACATAAAGTGTTTTGATTGATTGAATCTTTATCCTCGGACTGTGAAAGCTTCTTGCACAGCTTAATCCAGGCAGTTTCGCATACTTGTAGAGGCTTTGAATCACTGACGCAGGCCCGGTAACCAAGATTGTCAGAGTGAAGTTTCCGATTGTTGAAGTCTTGTTGCCGGGGAATTATTCCATCCATTAGATGCTGCCGAATGGAGAGCAGTCCTTAACGTGCGTTGCTCAAGCGCACACTCCGAGAGTCGAACCAGCGCCTCTTGATCTTGAAGCTTCTTCGTTCCAGAAGTGACGCGCTAACCAACTGAGCTATCGGGGCGGACATTTTGCCAGAGACACGGCCGCATACTCAGTTTCATTTTTTTTCCGACTATCACAACGAAAAAAACAATAGGCTATATACCAAACATCGCTGAGGTCTACAAAAAGGTACGTTATAACAAAACGCGGACGTTATAACGTGCATGATACCAAAGCAGATCAATCAGTTTAAAATATGGCACGGTCGCAACACCTATTCTTGAGCGTTGTCGAACGGACGCCCTTTTGAGCACCGTACCTAAGCTCCCACCACTCGGCTATGCAGACGACGAAATACACATAAGAACAGTAGCCTATGAAAGAATTGGTTAAATCAATAATGTTGGTCCGACGAAATCGTCTCTGCTGCAGTCTAAGATAAGAAAACTCATCGCCTGATAGCCTATGTGCATGGAAAAATTGGAAATTTCTCTAAATATTGGCTTAACCAAAATAAGGTTAACTTTGCCGGCACCGTAGTGTTATAGCCTATAGCAGTGGTTTTCAACCAGAGTTCCGCGGAACCTTTAGGTTCCGCCAGTAAGTTTAGGGGTTCCGCAAGTTTAGGCTACATTTAAACCTGAAAGTCTATTTTATTATTATATGCATAGTCTCTATTGTTTAAATTTGTTTAAATATAATCATAAATTTGCTACACTTTAACACGTTCGCTGAATTTTTTATGAGAATAAATGTAATTTTTTACAGTTTGTATTTTTATTGTAGGCTACATAAATAAATCTGATCATGAGTATTTTAATTTAATTTTATTAATCAAACGATGTTTTTTGCATAAGGCAATTAAACTATTGAACAGGGGTTCCTCGAGCTTTTGGAATGTTTCATTGGGTTCCGTTCCACCAAAAAGGTTGAAAACCACTGCTGTAGGCTAATATTATTTATTTTAAGTAAACTAACTTTATTAAACGGGTAGCCTTATTTTACCTAAACGCTAAATTTCGTTTCAATATATAAACTTAACTGGGTAGCCTACGGTAAGTTCATTAAATTACAAAACGCTTTGAAAGTTGTTGTAAATTCAGACAACGCTCAGTAACGGAGCAGATTTAACAAACAATGTCTAAGACTCTAAATTATTGAAGGCGGTGTATTCCACTTACATAGGTTGGTGTTATTTCCATTCTGAAGGATTGAGTTCCCTGTGAGCTTGTGCTGAGGTAAAGTGGGATTTCAGTGGCTGAGGAGTCATGACCGGTCAAAACAAGAGTTTGAAAAATTCCTTCTCTGATGAGTGAAGTAGGGGGATTGGCCGTTATCGTTAATGTAACTGACAGTCCCTAAAAACACAACTCTGAGCAATTCTTCGATAGTTATCAGGCAGTCCACTATATCAAAAGTGCTGTGTCTCACAACCAAGGAAGCATATCAAAGGAAGATACTCTTGCAAAGTATGTTTAGTTGGGTTTGTCTAACAATAAGTTAGACAGCTAGATTGAAAATAGCCAGGTTAAATTCACACTGAAATCAAAGCTATATCGATTACTCACTTGTACGATTTGAACGGCCGCTAGATGGAGATACGGAGTAGGATTTGGCAAGGTGCTGAGGTAAACGATCCCAGACCCGCTGCCCGACAATGACATGGTCACTTGCCCGGATGACGGAATGATGACGTAAGAATAGTGTATTGTTCCTGGCGTAATACTTAGTGACGTCAAGCTCCCGTGCTGTAAAAGATTTGAAGTTTGGGACAATGTTTGTATTCTTGACTGAGTTTAGATATAATTTTGTTTAGTTCCTTTTAAAATACGTTTTGAATACTGAAAAGTTTGGGTGTTCATCAGGACAATTATCGTTTCTAGCACTAGTTAAATAAATACGTTTTGCTAGCCAAGAAATATCAAGGTTGCTGGAGACAAAAATTGAAATTCTAAAAACTGTTCTAGGACCAGGAAATTGTTTCAAAAATTGATCCCTGCAAAACAACTTGGGTGTTTAAATCGGTAGCCACTTTAACAAATCGAAATTCTGCCACTAAACTTGACTAAAATGAAACCGCCAACCAATCATAAGCTATGGTTTAAGTGACATAAAAAATGGCGAAAAGAAGATGATACAAAGCAAATTAAGTGATGGATTTATTGTCAGCTGGTTGGCTTAGGGTTAGGGTTAGGGCTAGAAAGTAGTCATTTCAATGACGCGGGTTCGATTCCCACCACTGCTATTGCTCTTTTTCTTCTGTAATTACCAAATAAAGTTCAAAACAAGGATTAACTCTCTGGATGAGTGCTAGAAGGGTCACAATTGGACGGTAGCCTCTTATAACATGTTCTGATTGGTTGACGGTTGCATTGTAGTCATTCGCAGTGGCAGAATTTCGACTTGTTAAAGTGGCTACCGTTTAAATCATTGCTAATAGATAGTTGCCAAACTTTTAATGCTAAATATAAGCTAGGTGGACCCAACTTAGCACAGTGTAGGCTACTTAGATCCAATGCAACCCCATACCGGTATCCCAGCAGGAATGTTGCATAACCGCATCGCCAGTTGCTCTCCAACTGTGCTCATCAAATCCTCATACACAGGAACGTTGTAGACGTAGCTCGTGGGTGGGTAGCTGGCTATTGTGGCAAGTTCATCTTCTTGAATTCCTAAACCAACTCCAACAGACAACACTGTCATGCCAGAAGAATGAGCCTGTGGATGAGAAATAAATGTAATGTGATCTGCACAGTGCACAGTAGCCTACGTAGGCCTACAAGTGTGTATCGCAAAGGTTAAAAACGATTTTACATTTGCACAGTCGCAAACATGTTTCATCAAAATGACACTCGGTCTTTTAATACTTAAAGACTCTACCATCAAGTGGCTGCTTATGAATGCCCTGACATCTGATCTCAGTGAAATGTAGAAAGAATACTCATACGAAAAAGAAGAAGAAAACGACATCAAGAAAAGAAAAGCTTTATCAATCACAATGGGATCTTTTTCATATCGTCTCCAGATGTTAAACAAAAAGAACAACAACATTGAAAACAAAGTTAAGAAACTCTCTGAGCTTGAAACCACTTAATAAATAGGTTGACAATTCAAACCATCCATTTTTTAAAGGGATACTAAAGGAAAAACCTGACTTGGCGATATTCCACGTTTTTTCTGTTTAACATGCTACCATAAAACGATTTTCAATAAAATTTTGCCCCATTGCGGTCTGACCATCATTGCGCGCGTGCTTTTGTCAGAGCTTTCAAAAAAAGATTGGGCTTGAGCAGCGAAGCGTGCGACTGTACACTACAGTCTGCGTCACTAGAGACCAGCAATCAGCTAATCTCGCAATAATTGTTACTGCCGGCGATTTGACTGTAGGCTATGTATTAGGGACGGTACATTACGGGACGCGCAACTCCGTTGTTCCTTCAACATTAGAGGGGTCAATTGCCAATTTGACATTTTTTTACGCTTTACTGCTGGCTTGCTTTCAACTAAAAACCTTACATTACTTTAAAACAAACTTCACTCTTCTTATATAACCCATAAAAAGTAAAATATTTTGTAAATTACAAAAAAACGTAACCCTTCTAGTGTTGCGGATAAGTCAAAAGCGGATGAAGTTTCGCATCCCGATGATCTACAATCGCGAGCTATGTATGTATGTACATCAAAACATCAGATTTCAACATCAAAACATCAGACAGTTTGCTCAAAACATGAGATGTGGTAACGTGGCTTTTGTTATTGCTGTCTTTTGTGACGTATTCTCGAGCAGTGTTTGCACTTTTGGTTATTTTGAAAAAAATGAAAATACATGAAACATTGGACTTTGGGCCTTGCCAGCGCCATTGAAAACAAGTTTTTTTCGGTAATTCTTTTTGAAATGTATTCTTGAATGTTCAGTTTACGCATTTTAATGCTTAATTCCCGTTTGAAATTTTCATTTAGTAGGCCTTTAAATGACATCGCGTAAAATGAAATACCGGTAATTGAATCGAAACAAACAAACGATATGCTGAAATGACACAATAATCAAAAACGGTAAATGCTCAGTGAACACAAAAAGTAGAGAGTAAAAAATGTCCACGCACGGGCAAACTCAACGTCGTTTCATCACTTACGTCATTACATTCAAATTATGAGCAGCACCACTTTTTATGTTTTCACAACACAACCTAACACGAACGAGGAAAAGAAACTTTAACGCTTACCCGAGCAGCAGGAGTGGCGACATCATCTGAACTGAAACCATCCGTAAGCAGGACCAGCACACGCGGGATCCCGGCCGCGTACGGTCGCGCACCATTTGTTTCGCTAAACCCATTGTCTATTACGTCATTAATGGCCGCTCCAGTATACGTTCTTCCTGTGAAATCATAAAAGAAATAAATGAACAAGCGGGGCAAATTAAATAATGCTTTATTTTGTATCATTGCAACAACGTTCAGTAGGTTACACAGGATTACATCTGCAACGCAACAGACAACCGGGGAGACAAGATAACAACACTACAGCAACGACCGGACTTAATAGCCATCGAGTCAGCTGCTCTAAAGAGTTGGACTAAAAATACCCAGTTCTGCTGTTTTGCCATAGGCCTATATTGTTTGCTTGTATAACAGGCTATCCCATGCTTCAAGAAAGGCACGATGAGTTGGACCAAAATTTTCAAGTCCGCAGATTGCTTTTGTCGTCATATTTGCTGTAGACCCTCTTAGACTATAGCCTACAAGCCTACAACTATCAAGAAAATGAAATATCTTCTGACAGGTGTCAAACCCACAACAATGCTTGGTATGAACGATTCAGTTACATATCTTGTAATACAAACGAATGTAATTTTTGTACAACCTGAGCCTACAACTATTAGCTGTCATTAGACAATCTGTTGATAGCTTTCTATTGAAAACGAAACATTTTCACCTCGTTGATAAACCGTTGAGTTGACTGCGCTTTCAAACGCGCTATTGCTCGCGTTTGCATCCAGTTCACTTATAACGCTGATGTCAGCTTCGTATGAATACACCGAGAGACCAACTCGAAGGGTGGCTGGAGAAATCATGAACTTTCTTGATAGGTCGTTGATGAAGTTGAGGGCGCTGTTGAAATGTTCTGCTCCAATGCTGCTTGAACCATCAAGTAGGATCCAGAGATCGATGGGCTTTGAGGAACAAGCTGAATTTAAAATTTACATTTTGTATTATTTTTAGTGGTTGTGGACGTTAGAAACGTGTTTCTAGCGGAATTTTGGTTAATGTGAATTGTGAAATTGGGTTGTCTTGATTTCGCTTCGAAGTATTTTTTTTTTTTTGATCAACGTTTATTGAAGCGGATTTTCATGGAGTAATATTCCGTTTAGTCCAAATAAAATTCGTCTCAAACAGGTTATCATAAGATGTTAGGTTGTTCATGTAGGTTACTATCAAAAAGTTTAGATGTGAATTGACATATTTAAGATTTTACAGAAGATACTGGCAGGGGCACAGCCACAAGGAGTCTTAGGAAAACAATCGTCCCACAATTTTATCTTGTCCTTCAAAAATTAACTTTTAATGCTATTATTTACAACGTTTTAATGACATTGTATTACATGTTAAATAACGTTTCATAAATGTTTGACTGCATTCAGTAGCTATACTTTTAAACAAACTCTTTATTTCAAATATTAAAATGTTTTCCCTCCCAACAGTTGCTTTTGCCCTTAAAACATTTTTCGTGTCTATACATCACTGGATACTGACGAACAAATCACTCACAAAACTATCTTCAGAACTTGTCTGTCACAATATCCCAAGTTGCTTGATTGTCTTCATTAATTATCATGAATTACCTTTTGTTAGTTCATAGTTCGTTATTGTTGTCACAAACAGAGCACTATCTCCTCCAGGACTGTAATAACTCGCCCACCAAGTGGCTTGATTGGCCAGGCTACCAGGGACATTCCCTGTGTTGAGAAGTAGCTGAATGTACAATCGTGCTGCTACGGCAGAATGCAATGGAATCCTACAAAGTTTAACAAATGTTTGACCTGACCAAAACAATTTACCAGAAAAGTTTTTTTTTATTACCAGTCGATTTCTTGGCCGATTGATTAGAGCGGCTCTGGGATAAAATAAGTTCACTTCATTTATTACCTTTTATTTCTGACCATCACAGCAAAAACAATACACGTCAACATAACAAAAGTAGAGAAAAATGTCGAAGCGACAAAACGCGAACGTTATATCGCGCTTGAGGTTGAAATAAGTAATTACGTCAAAAAAAAAATGGCACGGTGGCAAAATCTTCAAAAAAATTTAGGATAAAAAGAAAATAAAAGATGATACAAACAAAAATAAAAACAACAACATATATCCAGACTATAGCTGTATTATCCCATAATGATGTTTATAAACGGACACTTGCTATAAAGATCCGTCATGGTGCGTTATCAAGAGTAAAGAAAATCTTCAAATTGTGATCATATCATAATCAGATGCTGCAGTCCAGTTTGTGCTTTTCCAAACTGTAAAAATTACCACAACACGTTGCAAAAGACAATTTACGTCCTTTGCTGTACATTTTATTGTTTAAACAAAAGTTGCTTCTGATTGCTATTGTTTGCAAGCGTCGATGGTGTAACGGTTAGCATTGGTGCCTTCCAAGCACTAGTTCCGGGTTCGACTCCCGGTCGACGCATGTTTTTGTCTCCCATTGTAACTCAGTTGGATGGTTATAGGCAAATTCTTCGTAAACAGTTGTTCGTAAAACAATTCTTCAACAGTTGTTCGTAAAACAATTGTTTGTAAACTTGTTGGGGAAATGAAATCCGTAAAACAATTCTTTGTAGGCTAAAGTATTTCTTCGTATACATCAAATCTCAATTGCATGCACGAAGAAATGCTTTGGGAAGAATCGAAGAATTATTTACGAAGTATTGTTTACAAAGAATTGTTTTACGAAGAACTGTTTACGAAGAAAACGTCGGACACCCCGTTGGATGCACTCAACTTTGTAAGCAAAAAGATAAGAAGATTAGACAAGGATGGTTCAACTCTGAGAGTGTGCGTGTCGCACTCCAACCATCGCACTCCAAAAACTTCTTTTCGTTAACACGAAAAATTTTTCTGAGTTTACAAAACTGCCAGAATTAAAGTTTCAAAAACAAGTTTTCTCTCTGAAGCTAAAGATTCTCACAATCAACAAAACGTCCTTACGTTAAGTCAAAAGTGTTGAAATCAACAAAGGAATCTCCAAAACGCGTCCTTATGACAGCTATGGGCTGAACCAGTGATGAATGAGTTGGAACGGAGGAAATCTGAGTGAGAGCAGATGGAGGGACCTGCGCAATGGAAGAAGAGTTAAGAATGATAAACAAAATAATAATTTGTTTAGCTTGTTATTTCTTTTCTAATGTAATCGTTACCAATTAAGTGTTTCTGTTTGCGGTTAGGCCTATCAAGCTATATTTTCAGGTACAGTATTTACAGTAGGCCTATAGTACAAACACTTTTTGAAAACAAGCTGCTCATTAAAAGGGGGGGAAGAACAAGCACCTTCTCGTGGTCCCTCCCGTCAGTACCATATCTTTGAGAAAAGATATGCGAAACGAAGCTTGTCACAATCGAGCAAACCAGGCCCAGGTTCAGCCCAGGGTGGATAGGGAAACGCCCTTCTCAGGGCGCGGCAGCTTCTCTGTCGAAAAGTACCGACGACCCACCGTACTGCAGCTGAACACCGAGGGCATTACGGCCAGCAAGCTCAGCATCATCGAGTATCTGGCCACAAAACATCAGGCCCTCGTTATTCTCCTCCAGGAGACCCCCTGCACATCTGTGGATAAGTTGGTATTACCCAACTTCACACTCGCAGGCGCAACCATCAGCAGGAAACACGGCCTCGCCACGTTTGTCCATGAGCAACTGAGCTGGACGCCAATAGACTAGTCCAGTGCCCAGTCGGAGATAGAGTGGTTATGCATAGACATATCAGGCTATCACATCATCAATGTCTATAAGCCACCACCCTCACGCTTAACACCAACAGCCATCCCAGTGTTCCCCCAACCCAGCCTCTATGCTGGCGATTTTAATTGCCAGCACGTTGATTGGGGCTACAACACCACCAACACCGACGGAGAAAGCCTGGCCTCATGGTCAGCCAATAACAACCTCACCCTACTGCACGATCCCAAGGGTGCAGCGAGCTTCTTCTCCGGACGCTGGAACACTGGTACAAACCCCGATCTGGCTTTCGCAAGTGATGACCCCGATAATTGCCAACCGGACAGACGTGTGCTAGAGAAGTTCCCCAGGTCCCAACATCGACCCTCGATTATCACGGCTCCAACGCTCATAATGCCTGTCCCGAGCAAGCCTGTTAATCGATGGAACTTCAGAATGGCTAACTGGGAGTACTATAGCCTCCTCACCAATGAAGCCACACAGTATCTCCCATCCCCTCACACCAACAACGTGGAAGAAGCCTACCAGGACTTTTGTGATGCAATAACATCAGCGGCAAAACAATCCATCCCCCGCGGCCGACGAAAGACCTACATACCTTGCTGGGATAAGGAGTGCGAAAGCCTCTACTCCGACTTCCTCCACGCCCCTCAGGGCAATGACACCAACAGCTCAGCCACAGCTCTGCTGGCAAGGCTGGACTTAAAGAGGAAGGAGCGCTGGACAGAAGCCGTTAAATCAATCGACTTCACGCACTCCAGCCGCATAGCATGGAGTACACTGAACAACCTAACTGGCAGATCACGTGCCTCTCGTCAACAATGTCCCGTTTCAGCAAACTCCATCGCCTCACAACTTGTGGAGAACGGGAAATACAAATCGAGAGACCGTGAATCTGATAGATCCGTCTTGCAAGAAATGACGGACCTCTGGAGGGTAACAACCCCAGACGGGGACAACATCTCGGGTGAGTTCACCCCGGAAGAGTTTTCCACCGCCCTCCAGCACATAAAGCCAGGTAAAGCCCCGGGCCCTGACCACCTATGCCCGGAGTTGATACTCCATGCTGCTGCCTCCGTAAAGTCCTGGTTAAAAGACTTCCTTTCCTGCTGTTTGCGCCACCTGAGAATTCCCAGAATCTGGAGAAGAGCCCTTGTGGTTGCAGTCCCTAAGCCGAAGAAGCCCCCAGGGGACCCGAAGAGTTACCGTCCAATCTCACTGCTCTGCATCCCCTTCAAGATCCTCGAGAGACTCATCTACGCCCGTGTCGAACCAATAATAGATCCGCAGCTCCCCCGTGAACAAGCTGGTTTCCGACACGGACGATCAACCGTAGATCAGGTCACACTTATGACCCAAGACATTGAGGACAGCTTCTCGGCTAGGAAGAAGGCTGGCGCCGTGTTTGTTGATCTCACGGCTGCCTATGACACCGTATGGCATAGCGGCCTTACCTGCAAGTTACTCCGTCTGCTCCCTGACAGACACATGGTCCATATGATGATGGAACTGGTGCAAAACCGCAGTTTTACCCTCACAACCGGTAGCGGTCGTCGAAGCAGACTACGCCGACTTAAAAACGGCGTCCCACAGGGCTCAGTCTTGGCTCCTCTCCTGTTCAACATATACACATACGACTTGCCCCCCACCACCTCCAGGAAATATGCTTACGCAGACGACCTGGCACTCCTGCACTCAGCAGGAAACTGGCAGTCAGTGGAGAGGAACCTCAGCCAAGACATGCAAACACTATCAGCATACCTCCAGAAATGGAAGCTACAGCTCAGCAAGTCAAAGACAGTGTCGGCGGCCTTCCACCTTAACAACCGGGAGGCACAGCGTGAGATAAACATCAAGATTGATGGGGAACGCCTGCCCTACTGTGCCGAACCTACATACCTCGGCATAACCCTGGACAGGTCACTCACGTACCGCCGGCATTTGAAGTCACTGCGCAAAAAACTATCTACACGCGTCGCACTTTTGAGGCGATTGGCGGGTTCCGGCTGGGGAGCTGGTGCTAAAACTCTTCGTACAGCTACCCTAGCCCTTGTTCATTCCACCGCTGAGTACTGCGCGCCGGTCTGGTGTCGTAGTTCTCACACCCACCAGATTGATACCGCCATCAACGACGCACTGCGTACTGTGACTGGATGCCTGCGTCCCACTCCAACGGACTGCCTACCCATCCTAGCAGGCATCCAACCCGCTGAGCTACGCCGTAAAGGAGCCACGATTTCTCTCGCTCGCCGCGCTTTGGACCCCGACCATCTCCTCCATGCAACACTCAAGAGACCACCACCTATAAAGCAGCGGTTGAAATCAAGACGCCCCTTTGTGCCTGCCGCACAACAACTCCTTAAGAACGCCGAAGAATTTGGTTTAAGTGCGGCACACTGGACGAACCACATGTGGAACACGGAGTGGCAAAATCACACCTCCACGTTCCGTGACTTCATACCCGACGCCGATCCCCGTCCACCAGGGATGTCCCTCGCAAGGCTTGCGTGGGTCAGGCTTAACCGCCTGCGAACTGGCGTCGGCCGCTTTCGTTCGGACATGCACAAGTGGGGCCTGGCTCCTTCATCAGAATGCGAGTGTGGTGCCACGGAACAGACCGCAGACCATGTCATCCACCACTGCCTAACCCACCGGCCTCCACACGGTGCGCATGGTCTGAGAATCCTGGACGACGAGACTGCTGAGTGGCTGAAGATTTCCTGCCCTCCAATCTAGCCTGGAAAGATCGCTCATACGCCATCATCATTAAAAGTGGAAATAGATTAGTAGATTACCCATGTTCATGCGCAATCTGCTTCAAGCAGAGATAGCGCATGATCATGATTACAGGGGGGTGTTGGTGTTAACAAGGGGATCAAGGGGGTAATCCTGGACCTGGGATGATATTAAAGGTCTGTAACCTCAGCAGGCCCTAGTCTATAACTTTAGCAAGAACTTGAAAAACTACCGTGGGTTGTTTGGATATTGCGTGTTATTTCTTACAGGTGTCTTGATATGGGGCCGGACAATGTTAGTGGTATCGGCCCTAAATTATTTTCTTACCGCCCCTGGTTAAAAATGTCACTCTATGATATTTTCATGGTTTTAGTAAACATGGTTTTAGTTAAAGACTTTACTTATAACTTTATTAGTTTTAAAACCTGCATCACAACTAACAATTGGTAGCTACGCGGCTACGCCTTCCAATCATCCAATATGGTGCGTTTAATGCATATTTAGCTGAAAACTTCAGCGACACGCTTCACTGAAAACTTCAAGCACATATTGCAACCTGCCATATTCCTCTGTTGATGTCTTTGTTGATGTAATTGGTTCCAAAGTCACTTTCGACTTTCGCCACTCGCATCATCATTCCAAAGTCATTGGAAAACACTCCGAGGTTTTCCAACTTCTGTATGCACCCGGAAGTTGTTTCTTCACCAGAAGCTCCAGGTGTTAATGTGAAATCTGACCCGGTTGTAGCAAAATTTCTGGAATACAAACAACTTCAGCCACACGATCCACAACATCAGTCAGTGATGTGAATTGTGAATACATACACGACGCGTATGTATTATAATAACGCAATATATAGCTACACTTCAAGCAATAATTAGCAGTCTACTCTATACTGACTGCAAGGCTATTCCCAAAGCAAGTATTTACGTATCATGCAGAGCGGCCTTGACGATAACTGCTATAGTCGACTTTTGCGACAAACAATCAGTAGCGGATAAAAAAAAACTTTTAAAGGCACCTGGATTTCAACGACCTAAAATTCACAAAAATTTAGAAAAAACATTTTTTGGGGGAGGGGAATCAAGTGCCGGTGACGTAGCTGGACGGACAATTTTAGAGAGGCCAAAACAACTGTTAAGAGGATAAACATTTTAATGTTTGAAATAAAGGGTTTGTTTAAAAATTTAGCTATTGAATGCAGACAAACATTTATGAAAAGTCATTCCATAATAATTAATACCATGCCATTAAAACGCGTTATAATAGCATTAAAAACACATTCTTAAGGGGAAAAGATAGAGCTTAGTGAGGCGATTGTTCTCTCATGCTCCCCCCCATGGCTACGTCCACGCCAAGTGCCCCCTTCAAGTGCAAATTCTGGGTGTGATTGGAGATTTATGCCAAAAATATAGAGGTTGATTGCAACTCTGCCCACTAGCGTACGCAGGGGGGGGGCCATTGGGCCATGCCCCACCCCCCTCAAAAATGTTTTAGTAGTTAACGACGTAGATTAAAGCATTTAATATGTTTTGGATTGCACTGTCAGAGCAATTAACAATGTTGTTCTTCTATAGACTAAGCCAATACGAAATACATAGCCCAATCCACCTACCCCACCCCAGGAATGCCAATGTAGCATAGTGTTCTGTAAGCCTATTACAGTGAAAAAGAAATGGATAAAGTCTAAACTAAAACCATACTGGGATATCATGAAGACGTCTGGGATGTCAATGGCCAGTGGCGTAGTCAGGGGGGTTTGGGGGTTACAACACCCCATTTGGCACGCGTGTGACGTCACGATATTGAGAATGATGCTTGCAGTCTCTTTATACTAGGGAATGATGCTTTCAGTCTAAAAAAAACTTGCTTAATTTTAAACAAAACTGCATCAAACGAGCGAGTTTTGCCAATACCAAACATTCAAACAACTCAGCAAAGAATTAGCAACAAGAAAACATAGAGACTTAGATTTATTCCCGAAACATGCCGAAGAAAACATGATCTTATTCTTTTGCTATGCCACTTGAGAGCACCATTTTACAGGAATATTTATACCCACATTTTTGTTGAAAATGCTCTCAGAATGCACCAAATTCAAAGTAATTTTTCAAAATTTTCTAGGGGAGGCCCCCCAGACCCCCCGCCGCTGGGTGTCGTCTTAGGTTTAAACGCCGTCGGGCTTCGCCCGCCGGACGTCAACCCTCCCCCTTTTAAAATTCCTGGCTACGCTACCGTCAATGGCCCCCCCCTTCAGAAAATCCTGCGTACGCCACTGACTCTGCCCTATTTCAACGTTATGTTACGGCAACGTATGGGCTAATATTGTCATCAAAGATTTTTGGGATTAAAAACAAAAAGACAATAAAAATTACACGCACTCTTCTTTTGAAAGTCATAACAGCTCAACAAAGTTTAAAGCCTCACCTTGTGATGACGTTGCTACGGGCAGAAGCAACAAAGAGGAAAATAATGGAAGAAGAGAACAGTGTCATCATTGCGCAAAATCCTATAAGTTCCTCCAAGGATTTTCAACATACAGTTTGAAATTAACGCTCATGTTTGTCTGGAAAGAAGTTGGTAATCTGTTAGTACGCTCTTCTATCGAGTCTTTTAAATTTGGGTAACACACCACAGATGGACACATTCTTGTGTGACGGAGTTGTGTATTGAAAAGCCCCACTTGCTGCACTTGTTGGTAGGCTGGGTCACACAAGACGGTGAGTTAGTGCGGTAGGACTCGCTTATGATGACACCTGAAGGCTGAAGGGATCTTCGAAAAGTATCACTATCGCCGAAATGGCATGATAGTCGAAGTCTGCTGTAAAATGAAGGCAGAAAATTTAAGAAACTAACCTTTCGAATTCAGTTGCTTCACAATTCTCTTTGTTTCGTCACATCAACCTTGGTGACGCTGTTCGAAACCAAAATGGCGAAATACGCTTTTCTGGAATTCAGTTTCAATACTTTGCAAAAACCTAACTTGGTATTACGTTAAAATAATAATAATAATAACAATATTTATATAGCGCCACATCCACAGTCAAACTATGCTCCTGGGCGCTGTACATGACAATGGTGATAATTAGGGCAACCAATTTTTTGACCTAAAAACTTGAAATTTTGACTTTATAATTTACAAATTTTGACCTAATTTTGACCAATAGCTTTCTGCGTTTGCAACCCAAATGCGAAATACAAAGCATATTAGAAATCAAACCGTTAGGTAAGGATATTTTCTTTTCTAATGAAATATGAGAAAAATGTGGAAGACTCAAGGACACCACATCTATCGAACAGCGAACAGGTATAAAGAAAGTCACTCGAAAAACTGCAAAAGATAAATATGGAGTGTCTTTAAATATCCCGAAATTACTGAGAGGGTTTTGCACTATTATACTTCAACATCAACTAATGTTTCACATTATCGCCTTTGAAGTACCTGTCTCTCGCCAAAATTTTTCCTAAAATAGAGAAATAGGCTACAGAAGTTGCTTGGGAGTTCCTCAGTAGGCTATAAAAATGTAGTGAAATATCATCTCGTCCCATTTTCACAATGCACTTGATGTCATTCCTTGAGATTCTTGCTTGAATATATTTTCCAATTCGGCAGTCATCAACACCAAAGTTAAGGGACCTCATTTTCTGGTAAGCTTCTTGAATGGTGTATCGGCTGTCTTCCATCTTCTGAATTGAATCGAACAGTGCGCTGTACTGCTCCTCTATTTCTACAAGGTGAGTAGCTAAGTTGGGAGCTTTTACAGCATCTTAAGCACGCCGCAGCAAGACACTACCATCATGGAAGTCTTCCGCAATATTCCTTACTTCTGGTAGACTTCTTGAATAATAGTAAGCAGCTTTCAACCAAGTAACCCATCTAGTTACATTTGGCTGTGGAGGTTGGCCAATGGAAGTAAAACTAGCTCTTCTTGACCTGTTTTTAATGGTCACTGCTTTAACCCTGGCAACCAACTGATCAACAGCAGGGTAGTTGGCTAATATTCAATCGTCAGTAGTGGGCGAAACAAGATTATTACCTCAGAAATTGCAACAAATCGATTATTACGTCAGAATAGCAACAAAAATTGCAACAAAAAATCAGTATCTGTGTAGCTTTTAATAAAATATCAATAAAGAGAAAAAAAACTACATTAAAAGAAAATTTTGACCTAACCATGAATTTTGACTTTTTTTTTACTTAATAACTTTGAAACTTCTCTTCGTGTCAGCCTGAAATTTAGTTTGTGGACGTTTTATGAACTTTGAGCAAGGCAGAAAAATTTTGACTTTATTGACTTTTGGTTGCCCTAGTGATAATAAATATGGTACTTTCAGTCATAATGTTCATTGAAATAGAACGTTTTCAAGCGAGCTTTGAATTCATTTAAACTTTCAGCTTCTTTTACGCAAATAGGCAAACAATTCCAGCAACTGGCAGCAACAACTGGGAAGGTGAGATTTCCATATTGCGTCGCAATCTCATGAAAATAACGTAATCTCATAAAAGACACACTCAAAAGAATATCTGTAACAATAATGTCAGCCAGACAAAGTAAAGATCAAACTCTACAAAACTAGCTTCTTCTTCTTCTTCTTGAAAACTTAAACTTAGTATTTTTGCTTCAGCGAAACAACAAAAAATATGCAGAAACTAAATATCCTACATTGAATCTCTCTAATGCCTCAACCATATTTGATTGCTTATACGTCATTAAAAAATTATAGGTCATTTGTTGGACAAATCGTACGTCGCTGCATCTTTTAACTGTGGTTCATTAGCAATTCATATTGAGTTACAACCCAGGCAGCAAATCAGTCGTTTCAGACGTTCAATCGATGTAAAAGACGCTTGATTTTCTGTCTAGGGAGTACCTTAATTGAGATTTGTTTATAAGATAAAACTATTCCCCAACGAACGCATTGGTTTCGGACTTTCCTAGAGACTTCCACGTAAATGTCTTCAAGAACACAAACTTATCTTTTTGCCGAAACAGAACTTTTCGCCATGGACGACAGTTCGATATGAAACGGAATCCTTGCAAAAAAATAATTTGTGATACTTGGTTTGAATAATCCTATGCCTAATAATAGTACGCTATATGGTAATTCTTTGACAAAGTGCAAGTCCGGTCACTTTAAACTTTTGAGGTCTTTTTATGTTCAAAACTTTTTTTTCATTTCGATTTGGCAGCAGCAAGTAGTCTAGCGCTAACCCAAATTGAAACAACAAAAAACTCTTTAATAAGAAACGAATTCAAAAAGTAACCGCAGCAAATAAAAAATGAAATATGACATTTTGAAATAGTTTTAAACAAAAATAACTTCTCACCTACAAACCCTAGGCAGTCTATAGGCTACTGTCCCTGAGTTACGGATAATCTTTTTGAATATTTTTCTAATAGTTTCCATAACTGCCAACCTCTCACCATTCATGCAATATGCCTCACTGAAGTTAATAATTCTGGATATCAAGTTCAAGTAAGCCAAATACTAAATAGACATTTTCATTTTTTTACCCTGTGTGTTCTTGTGATCTCAGAACGTTTGTAGCTTTGTTGAATTTACTCAGCTAAAAATTTAATTGTGCCACAATGCTCTTGTAACAGACATGAGCCTTTGTGATTGTTGCACAATAATTTCTTGCCCCCTTTGTCTTTGTAACCATAACTGGTTTGACCTGTGTCATCACAATAGCCAACTTTCAATGTTAAAAATAGTGAAACATATTCGAGCTTCCTGCCTCACAGTGAGTGTCTGTAATTCAATACCAGCAATACGTCTCAGAGGAATCTGTCATCGAAGCCTTTGAGTCGTCACAATCAAAGGGATTGTTTTGTTTGTTTTATAATAATACTTCAATTGTTGAAATTAATTCATAGTAACCCGCAGAATGATGTGAGGACAATGTGCAGTGTCGAGAGTGATTTTTGTTTCAAAAACCTTTCTTACGTTGAAAAAACTGACCTTTATGTTAAATTTGCAAAATTAAGCGTTGATTGAGACGTAAGTATCTTTTCAAAACTGTAAAAAACGTCATAAATCACTCATGTGAAAATACGTGCATAGTAATTACTAGGGCCATTTAAAGTCATTAAAGTCATATTTTTTTCTATGCATCAGTAAGTCGTGAAATCAATTTTAACGCAAAAACCGCATCCCTGTGAGGTATATTAAGAAAGTTATGAAGTCATATAAAGTCATATTTTCCTGGTTAGGTCATAAATCAGCTTTTTAAGTTATATAGTCATATTTTTGAGTTATAAAGTCATACCGTTGTATACTTTAAATAAAAAGTACCAATTTAAGCGGTGAAGCAATTAAGCATTAAGAAAGTAAGGCAATTTCTAATTGAACGATAGCAAACTGTAAGATTAGCCTACATAACACTTACAGTCACAGACCTATATTTTATGAGGTCACACATTGCATTGTGTTGCAAAGCATTGTGTTGCAAATCAAAGAGGCCCATACTGATCTAAATGCCCTTGATTTCGGAAAAGATCCGCTTGAGCTCAAAAATTACATTAAGAAGCGATTGGACAAAAATGATGTGAAACAAATTATGAAGCTACAAAGACAAGACATTTCACCAGCGCTTTATGCAAAACTGCAGAAGTGTCAACCCACATCAGCGTCTGTGGAGCGCTCATTTTCCTTACTAAAGTCATTTTTACGTCCAAATCGTAACTTCAAAGACTCTAACATTCCACACTACATGAAACTGTACTACAACAGTGGTTTAAAATAAAAATGAATGTGTATTACTGTTATGTTGCGTATGTTTTACTCTTTAGTTCCGTGAGTGACGTTGTTCGTATGAAAAAATAAACGATTTTCACATAAAGTCATATAAAGTCATATTTTCCAAAAAATAAAGTCATATTATTGATTTTTTAAGGTCATATAAAAATGGCCCTAGTAATTACGTATACGAAATACGTGCATATTATATAGTCCGATAGAACCACTTGTTCCTATGTGGTGGTGTAAACCTTCAACACATGCACAGATGTCACTTCCATTCATCGCAAACACCAGCTCCCCGTAGCAAGACAAAGCAAGAATGTCGAATACGCCTTGTCTGAGGTTCATTTCTCTTTCTATGTCTCAATGTCTGTTTTGATTGATCACACTGATCCCACTTCAACTCCAGTACTCTTGCTGGATTGGACAATGCCTTCCCACTGCTTTGGCACCCATTGGTTTAAGTCTTGGTCAGGTTATGCCAAAACTTTCAAAAATATAATATTTTATTAAAATTCATTTTCCAGGCATCAAGTCAATCTGACATCTTAAAAATTGAAAAGAAATTTATTTAACATTAGTTGAAGCAGATCATATGCATGCCCAATGCCTATACTTCTGTATTTATTTCCAGTTGCCTGTAGCCGTAATCACATAAGAAAACTAAAGCGAAAACTACATAACTGCATTAGGAGAGGGAAAATAATAAGATTTCTGCAGAGGTAATAAGGTTGCATGGTTTCAACGCAAACTGAAGTTAAATCAATGCAAATAAAACTATGTTTCAGCAACAAATTTAATTCAAACTACTGTACAACTAAAATCATGAAGTTTTGTGTAGAAATTTTTATTTTTATTTCTAGATTCCATGATTAACTTTGCAAACGAATTCGATCTCCAATTGTTGGTTTGATTTCTGACAAAACTTATAAAACTATACGCCTATAGTCTTTCTAGCTTGAATTAGTTGTTAACTTATTTATAAACTTTGTGAAATAAAAGAAACTGAAACGTTTTCCGATCGGCTATTTGCGAGCGGACGCCCTTTGTGCCTCGTAGATTAGGCCTTATCAAACTGTAGACAGACCGTGTACAGGCCAGCAAGTTCGCCATGGCGTCTGGAGAATGCTCTGTCTTGATTGTGTGAGCTTTAGTACTATTGGTCTTTAGCGCAACACACTGGATGAACAAAAAGGTCTGTTTATCCACAAGATGGTGCAAATGAGTCTCACATGACATGTTGTTTAAAGGTACTTTCAATTTTCAAGACCCTCGTGCTGAGACAAGGTTTGCAATCAGATAGTTTAAATTAAGGCATAATGGCAATCCAATTTTATAGTAAACTAAACGTTCAATAAACTAACCTACCTTTTGTTGTAAGCAGGGTTGCCATCGACATGGATCCCAAAATAAGGATAACCGAAAAATTAAAATTTCATATAAAACGGAAAAAACTTTTTAAACAAATCTTTGCATTTATACGAGCCATGACATATCATTTGCTCAGTAGCGTAGCCAGGAATTTTGAAAGGGGGGGTTTTTGACGGCCGGTGGGCGAAGCCCGACGTCGTCTTCGCCAAAGGCGACACCCAACAACGGGGGTCTGGGGGGCCTCCCCCAAAAAATTTTGAAAAATTACTTTGAATTTAGTGCATTCTGAGAGCATTTTCAACAAAAATTTGGGTATGAATATTACTGTAAAATGGTGCTGTCCGGTGGCATAGCAAAAGGATAAGATCATGTTTTCTTGAGCATTTTTCGGTAATAAAGCTAAGTCTCTGTGCTTTCTTGTTGCTGATTCCTGGCTGAGATATTTGAATGTTTGGTATTGGCAAAAGTCGCTCTTTTAAACTTTGTTTTACAGACATAGAGACTGAAAGCATCATTCTCAATATCGTGACGTCACACGAGTGCCAAAGAGGAGGAGGTTGTAACCCCCAAACCCACCCCTCTCCCCATTAGGCTACGCCACTGCATTTGCTATAAATTTTGCCAGAAACAATCTGTTCCAGCAACTTTTTTGTTCTTAGGAAATACTTCGTGCATCTCACGATAGCTCAGGTCTAAGTTTACCTTTACTTGCATCAGGGATTTCACCGTTATTTCACAAAGTCTGTTCCTTTCTTTTGTCCACTGAGCCGAAACAAGAAAGAGCACTCGCTCCCTCCACAAAAAGCATTTCTGGCCAAAAAGGAGAAGATGATGCTAACCAGCTTGTAAATCAACGGAAAAGAGTCGTTTCCAGTAAAGATCTTTATCCACTTGTTCTCAGGTTCATACTTGTGGAACACATCATCTGGAATCTTCTTGAGCAGAGGATTAACAGTCGAGATCTCACTGAACAACTAATCCTTCATTACAAATCGATGCTATTCATTGATATATTCCAATAAAAGATAGAAGTTTTGAAAATAAGACAAAACAAGGACTCAAGTCAAAAACAAGGCCATTCTTAAAAATACGGACAGTAAATTTTTCTAAGATATTGTCCTTCAAAATAAGGACAAATCTTAGAAATAACAAGTAAGGGCCGTATGGCAACCCTGGTTGTAAGTCTACGGCTACCAAAGAACTGCCAACACATTTTAGCCTTTCAATTGTGATTGCATAATGAAAGCAACTGTCTCGTTTCTCATTTTCTTATGACCGCAACTCTTGGTCCCACAATTTTTCTCACAGGTAAATAAGTAAATTTATTACAAAAATGTGGATCCCTCTTTTTACATTGAAAATTTGCAAAAGCAAGGTTTGATATGGTCACGCTTGACTTCACTGTATACTCTTCTGTTTTGCTTCTAAATGATCCGAAACCTTGAACCTCGTCGGGAAGGAACATCCACAAAACACTTAAAGTTTTAAGTTACGTAGTTGATCGACATGCAAGCTGAAAACCCGTCCGAAAATATTCGGGAAGATTTACCTCTATTGTCACTGCCCAGGCAGCAAATCACTTTTGTCTTGCGTTGGTCCTTACAATTTTCATTATTTCAAACTTTTCCACTTAAAGTAGGCTAGCTATGACCTAACAATCTGAGATCGAGCTCAGGGGCGCTGGAACAATTTTTGACTGCGGCGGCAGTATTATAAAAAATGGCACTTTTGTGACTGAATTGCTAATTTTTTTAAAAGTTTTAAGATTACATATAGCGATAATGCTCATCTATCAGCTCATTACCGAGTAATGATACAAGTGTCAGGTATACAAAGAACAATGGCACGGAAGGGCATCATGCTATGTTATAATGATGTAGGCTACTGTGATACAGAATTTTGTGTGGTAAATATTATTTTGAGGCAATAATAAAACATTATAATTAAGCTAAAAGCGAATAGCATAAATTGTTATATTGCAAAATGTGCAGTAGCTTACATGAGCTCAAAAAGACACCATTGCTTCCCTTTGCCCCCCATCCACTGAAAAATTGAGGGTAGGGGCAACCTCTCCCCCCCGCTTTCGGCGTCCCTGATCGGGCTGTGGGACCGCTACTAATATACCAGATCCACAGTCTAGAGGAGAAACTTATTTTCAAGAAAGTTTTCATTCAATCGAAGTTTTAAAGGTGTTTGAACTTATGAAATTCCTTTCCCTTATTAATAGGCTTACGGATGATTTCCTTTTAAAACAAAATGTGTAACTTTGTTATTCAGTGTGGAAAAGTATAGACTTGTTGATAGAAGACTTGTGAAAGGTAATTTTTCTTGCTAAAAAACATCACCCAACTGCATATCATCGCCATTTCAAACAATAGCTTCTACTTATCTTAAAATCCTTCTCAGGAAACGACTAAAAGGTTTTGAAAATTTTATCAAAACAAAACTCGGGTTATTTAAACTTAATCCTTTTGGTAGCTCGCTCCTTTTTGTTGCCGCAATTTACCTTTTCGGGCTTTTTTATTTCTTGACCTTTAACCTTTCCCCCACAGTTTGACGCCTTCCCGCTTCATAAGATTTCAAAAGTCTTTAAACAATTATTTAGTTGAAAATTCATTCTAAAGTTTTATTCTCTTTCAACTGTGAAATTGAATATTCAACAACAACGGTTTGTCTTTGGTACCTTGTGACGTCATATTGCATACATTCAAACTTGGGTTAGATTGGGGAAATAAGTTGGTAATTCGACCTGTGACAAATCAGTCCCCAGCCCATGTAAGGATCTGTAGCAGATATCTATGATTCAACAATGACTCGGTTGTTCTGTTCTGGAATGTCAAGCGCAAGCATGCGTCTATGGAGGCTTTGATTGTTACGTCACGCAAGACGACAAACAAAAGTTTGTTTCTACGAGAACAGCGACAGCGACAAGTCGTGCTTGGGTCAATCTTTGTTTGAATATATAAGATGTCGATAGACGAATGGTTTCTTTTCATCGCGATTGACCAATCGGCAAAAATTATAACCAAAGCAATGAAACTTTATTGTTGATCTTCACAACTACAATGGATGTAACCTCTGTTAGAAGGGGCCTCTTACTATGTCGTCCTGTGGTTTGGTTTTGAATCTCGGACTGACAAAGCCTTGATAGGTTATTCCTGGCAGTTTCGCATATTTGTAGAGGCTTTTGAGGCAGAGCCGGTTACCGAGATTGGCAGAGTGAAACTTTCCGATTGTTGTTGAAGCGTTGTTGGTGGAGGAATTATTTCATCCAGTAGGTTCCGCTGAATGGAGAACAGTCTTGAAATGTGTTGCTCAACCGCACACCCCGAGAGTCGAACCAGCGCTGCGCTGCGTAATCTTGGGTCGGGCGCTTAACCACTGAGCTTTTTAGGTGGACTGTGGTGCTGCGCTCCCTATTATGTGCTCTCCATCGGTGAACTACTTGAATAAGAACCTTCTAAATATCTTAATAATGGTAAAACAGGCTGTAAAAGTTTTTAAGTGGTTAGTAACTACATTTGGTATATTTTGCTTTGCTTTTTTTTGCCTGGCATTCAGCACTTTTTGTAGTGTTGATAGTGTTTATTGTGTAATACACTGCATATGAATTGCTTCAAAAATGAATTGCCACATGATCTCAATAGCAGTAGTGGCTGAGTTTATTTGGTGAATGAGAAAGTGAAAGCAGACATGTACAACTTGTTTTATTGCAACTTTTGGCCTGCCAACTTTTGCTGCTACTTTCTTATTCACACGATTATAACGAAAGAAGTTGATTTTCCAATCATGCAATCTTGGTTCGATACCAGTGGCGTATATTCAGGGTGTGCAAGGTGTGCACTGAACACCCCAAGAAATCCATAAAAAAATGAAATTTCCATCGATTGTCGATGTTCTTTACTTTCATGATATTCTAACATCTTGCTGCATGCTGATTGCTTTCTTTTCAATTGCAAAACTCGTCCTCTTCTAATTTTAATACTCCAACGTTTGAGGTCATTGCCTTTAATTTTTTTCGGTCATTACCTTTAAGCTGGGTGTGCACTCGCTGATCTGAACACCTTGGCGCGTCATTGGGGGAATCCCAGGCAATAGCAAGTTTTAGCTTGTTGGATTAGAGTTTGAGGTGATCAGAGTTGGAAACAAGATAAGATAAAATGTTTTTATGCACCAAGTGCCAGTAAATTAGGACTAGCTTGTCTGAATCTGCAACAAAGCTTATGGCAACAGGCAATATCATTGATGCACCATTCTAAAACAACACATCTAATCGGTTTGTAATTTCCACACAAGGACAAGAAAGACTGAGCTCGATCAGCTTGCTTTCAATAGAGAAGGAACTTTTGCTAGAACTGAAGCAAAAGCAAGCTTTCTACGACGATGTAATTCAAAAATTTATTGCACAAACAAGAAGAATCGAATTATGCTATAGATGAATTTTCCTTCTGTAGTCGAGGTGTTAAACATTTTCGTTTTTACTAAGTAGTACGGCGGATAAAAGTACAGCCGACCAACATAGCAATCGACTTTCTTTTCTTGTTTATTATCGAGTTGCTTTGCTATTGTTTTTTGTTTTAACTTTCACCTGTTTGTTTTTAATTCGCTTGTACATTTCTCAAGGTGTTGCGACCGTGCCTAATCCTTGCATGAAGTAAATCATTTCCATCTCGAGCACGCTTTAACTTTCGCGTTTTTTCAGACTCCTGCTGTGTTATGGCAAGTAATATTGTTCGTTTTGATGGTCGGAAATAAAAAGTGAACTGAAGTATGCTATGTGACTTTAGAAATGCAACTTAATGTTTGATATTATTAAGTCTTTCATTCAATAGGCGCTGTCAAATAAATATCTATTTCTATTTCTATATATATATCAAATAAATATCTATATGGTCAGAATTTTCCCTCTGTGTACAAAAAATTACTTTAACTTTAACTTCACCTTTTCCATTCTCAGTGCGTCTTCTCTATCATTGTTATTGCCAATTCCCTTGGTTTCTGTCTTGTCTGATGACTTTTCAATGTTTCTTGACGGTGGCCCAATAGATAGATAAATTTACGCTGTTGGAAAGCAGCCTACTGGTTTTAGGCATTCACTGCATTCAGTTTAACCTCTAGGTGTCTTGTTGCGTGTTTTAATTCTGATTCTTGCTGCTTACTTTATTCATTTTATCAGTACGTTTTTGTGTTGTGCCATCGTTGCTGAACAGGTTGTGTTAACCTGTTTTAGCCACCTTGATAAAGTCAGTCGTGCTGACTGACGAAACGTCGGAAATACAAAAGCTAGTTATCATCTTTAACATCAGGAGGTAACCTAGTAAATAGTCACCAGAAGAACGCAAATTACTTTTAAAATATCTATTTTGTATTCTTCTCCATTCCGACAACATTATTTTTGTCAGTTCTGTTCATGTTCAGAATTTGTGCTGAAAATGCTCTCAGAACGCTCCAAATTCAATGTTAATTTTAAAAATTTTCTGGGGGAGGCCCCCTAGACCCCCCGCTGTTGCTTTGCCGTCACTGAACACCCTGTCAAGGTGGTCACGGTACGCCACTGTTCGATACCCGGCTTAAGCTGGTTATCTCATCTCATCTTCTTACACCTCATCTTCTCATTTCCCGAAGATCAGTAACTTAGACGTTGTATGGGACAACCTTTCCTATAGAGGTAACATATTGTAATGAACATAAAAGATTTTCAATATTTCATTATTATGACGTTACGTCAAAGACGTGACGCAGTAAAAGTCTCTGAGTTAAGGAAATTTCTTCCACAAAAAAACACAATTCAGATAGAAAATCGGTTAATTTTTCGTTTGATTTAATGTCTGTAGACGTTAATCAATGCAAAAAGGCTAATTTTCTCGCGAGAATGGTAAAATACCGTTATGTATAGTAATCCTGAATAAATATTCTTGGGTGTTTTTTTCTACAAAAATTGGTTCGAAGGAACTGGAAATGTTTCAATGAACAACGAACTCAAATTCAAATAGTCATGATTTTGCCTATCCTCTGCCTTGCCGTTTCATTCTTATGCGTTTCTTTTTTCGATTTTTGTGTATGTAGATCAGATCTGTAATTTCAATTTATGAAGAACATCAGTCAGTTGGTTACTTGAAAAGGGCTAACATGAGTATGGCCGAAAACGTTTGTAATTTTTAGTTTATTTTTATGTTAAATACCGTCTGGTTGTTAGGTTTTATTTGTTTTATTTGTATTTGTGTTATTACTATGGCCTTTCGAAATGTTGGAACTCTTTCTGGAGCGGAGATCGTTTCGCCGGAAACTTTTTTGATTTTTCTTTATTTCAATTTGATGGAATTTTGGTAGAGAGGTGATTTTTTTAACCATAAAGAAAAATCAAAAAAGTTTCCGGCGAAACGATCTCCGCTCCAGAAAAAGTTCCAACATTTCGAAAGGCCATAGTAATAACACAAGATTGTTGTGACGAAAAATGAACTCCTCTGCTAGAAACAAGAATTTGTAATGGCTTTAAAATAAATAACTCTGCCAACCAACTCAGCTTTGTGTGGCTATGGTAAAGACAAACTCTCTGCCAAATGGATAGTTCGCGTATTGAACCTCTCAGCGTGAAACATTGACGGATGGTTATGAAAATGATTTGCAAAAAAACTTGATAGCAAATGTCTCGCTGAGAACTTGAAGAAATTCAATTGTAGTTTCAAGCTGCCAAGCTACATGGGTTTACTTTCAGATGCCTTCTATTCTTATGGCTTTTCCAATATTCTTGCCGACGATTGTGAGTAAAGAAAGGTGAACGGGATAGTTAGATGCCTACCTCATTAATCATAATAGCGCTTGTTTACTTTATTATTACATCACTTAAGTTAAACCTATTAAAAAAGACTTATATCTTTGTTAAGTCATAAATTGTCATCAGCTAAACTTACCAGATCTGAATGACGCATTCAAGAATTCTTGTTACTGAAAACTAAAAACTAGACGAAAAGTTTACATAACTTCAACGTAATTGGATGTTTCTTGTATGGTTATCGTACAGAGTTGAAGCGATAGATTAAGTGAGTCGTCCTATCATGTAGTTTATCCTAAAAGTTATTAAATTTCTCCTACGCTTTGTGAGATTGTATAAAGTCACAGTTCACTAAGTTATAAAGAGCTATTCAGCCCTCGATAGCCAGAAAATTTCCCATCAGACAAGCTAGTCGGGAGAAATGTTCGGATGCGTTTCTCAAACACGCTTCGACGAAGATCGCTAAAAATGGAAAAGTCCGTTCATTTTATGCAAAATTTTGCGCCTGCTGAATAACATCATTATTTCATTTTATTTTGCCAAAAAATCGTCACTGCAGGTGACGTGATAATGACAAATTGTGATCTATGTTTGTTATGGCTACGTGTTTGAAGAAAATATTATTTTTATTTCTGGGTAGGTTTTACGAGAAATAATTACTTTGTTTCTCAAACAGCAAATCAGTCGTTTTTGCAATAATTTAACGTCTGTAGACGTTAAATTAGAGTAAAAAGCGACTGATTTGGTGTCTGGGTTTCGACACAAGGTTGGAATTTTGAATCTTTGCTCTGGTTCTCACTTCACTACCATTGTTTTGCAAAACAGATTTTCTACAAAACTCAAACAAGATTCTTTACACTGAAATCCAGTTAGAAAAGTTATTAGCCTATACGTAAAATCAACGTAAAAAATAACCCATTTGGTTACTTTTGTAATGAACCAACTGCTTTCTTGGCTGACCATGGGATTTCGAATTCAGTTGAAAACTTAATTCTCTACTGAAAAACAGAGTGAAACTGTTCACCAGACATTTGGTAGATAAAATGACTTGCGTTCTTCTGGTGATTATATGCTATAAGGTTACCCCATGATGTTAAGGATGATGCCTAGCTTTTATTACCGACGTTTCGTCAATCAGTACGACTGACTTTATCAAGGGGGCTGAAACAGGTAAACAACCTGTTCATCAACAAATGGCACAACATAAAAACACAGCACTGACGAAATGAATAAAGTAGCAAGAATCCGAGTTAAAAAAAGAAACTACCGTACTGAAAGTTGCCTTTCCAGTTTGTCAATGATCCGGCAAACACGCAAACCTAACGCTGCTGTACAATAAAACAACATCTTTACAAATATTTACTCTGCGCATAACCTGGCTCTTTCGATCTCGCTAAGCGCCACGGTTGACTGCTCGTCACGCATCACCAGACGCGTAGCGATAAAGCGACGAGCACCTCGTGTTTTCGCATCAGATCTTTGAGACATGAGCAGAAGATAGAAGCAAAAAGCGTCGTTTTCGTTTTTACCACAGAGCAGGACTCTTCGTGTATAAAATTATATTTCCGTTATTCAAGTGCTGGTCACAAGAATACGGATTGTTTTCTACACTTTGTACTTATTTGTTTGAATCTTTATCACATCAAGAAACTGCCATAAAAGAAGAATTAGCTCCAATACAATTGTAACACTGAAGACAAGAGTTCATTGAAGGAAGAAATAGGATTTTCAAGAAGAAGACTTTCAGAAAAGTAGTGTTTGATTTTGTGCTGCTTCAAAAAATTAGAACTAAAATGGCTTTGCAGTTCAGCATTGATAACATCTTGGCGGGAAAATTCGCCCAACCTACTCCCGACCCAATCATTCCATCGCCCATCCCTGCATCGGAAGCTATGGCCCCCTACATGCGGGCTTCACTTACTGCGGCCGCCGCTGCAGCTGCCTCAAGCTACCCGAGCTCAGGATTGTCTGCATGCTACTCCTATCTCTATCCATACGTCACAGCACCTCCAAGTCTGTACTCCAACACAGGTGAGTTTGTCAACTTTTTTATTTCAGGCTTTGATTGCCATCAACCCTTGTTTTGTGTTTCTGATGATTGGTTTTTGAATACGTAAGTTACAGTTGCCAAGCGTACAAAGTTATGTTAACATAAATTTTATATCTGTCATACCTAGCATAAATGTAAAAGATGTCACCTGCTTCCAATGGCTTAGCTTATATCTTCTTTCAATTTATTGCTCAAGTTGCGAGCGATTAGCCTGTCTATGGCAGATTCTTGACAAGAAAAATCCTTCAAACCAAAATCTGGGTTAACATTCTTATCGGGCGTAGTCGCACTGCAAATTGTAGTGTTGATATAAAGTATGATGAGTCCAGGCATTCTCGTGTTGTTCATAATGCTTTACAAGTAACAGCATAGCAGTTCAGAAATTTTGAGTGATTTCTTCCCAAAATGCGTCCTGACTCTTGTACTGAAGTAATTCTATTGCTTATTGTGACGTCAAATAATGTTATGAATTCTGTTATGCTTATTGTGACGTCATATAAGCAATTCCTTCTGATAGTTGAGCGATGGGTTTGTTTGTGAAGGGAGAAAGATGGAGTGGTTATGAATTGCAACATTCTTTTGGTGATTACCTGTCTGAAAGGTTTAATTTTTAAAGTGAAAAATGGTGTTGTTTTTGAAACTTGATCTGTTTGTGAATCCCTGAGCAAAGTCTTGTGCAAACATTTATGCTTCCATTTGCAAATTTGAAATTACTTAACGTCAATTTTTCATTTCCAAACATTAAATAAATGTTACTAAATCACTGTTTATCCAAGTTATGTTTGCTGGATGTGAAAAAGCTGAGAGAATATTTACGCTTATACACAGTGAGAGCACTTGGGGTGAAACATCTTTGATTTAAAAATTAGTCATTTACCTTCATTACTTTTCGTTTTCCATTATTTGCGCAATTCAGCTCTTCATCAAAACCAACAACCTCTCATACATCACTATGAACTTCTATGACGTCACCATGGGTTAGTGAGAACTGGATGATTGTTCCTGTGGTATACTTTCAAATTTGCTAGATTGCTTATTTACTTATTCGGAGCAAATATGTCTAAAACCGAGTTGAAGTTTATTTGCTTAACATATTGCTGTACATCAATTAAATGATAAAGGCTGAGTCAGACAATTACGTTGGTTTTCTATCTGGAGTTAAAAGCGGTCTTCAATTTTAAGTTTGTAACATAACTTTGCTCTTGAAAGGTTGCCATAGGTTGCGAACTGACCAAACAATTTGAACAGAAATTCTTTTCCTAAAAGGCATTCTGTGTTTTGGTAGATTAGACTCCGATAAGATCATCTCTGTAATTCAAGCTAAATTGCTTAAGCCAAGCCTAACCGTCACCTCAGATAATGACACTATTGCCACAATTTTATTTTTGTCACTTTCTTTTGCTGAATGTAAGCTAACTTCGCATGGGGGATTTGTTTCGGTTTCTTGAAGCGCAACCAGTTGCTTTGTTTTTCGACGTAGACTAGCGAAACATCTTTAAATTTTTTGAGTTTGCAACTATGTTGACATGTTATCAACAAAGAAAGGTAAAATCTAGCATGATCAAGTTTGTGTTGAGTTGAAGTGGCATCCTTTTAAAAACCATAGTAACCTGTTGGAAGCGCTGGAACAGTTCAGTTCATTTCGTATGCATGGTTTTCGCTTTTTTACGTCATAGTGTAAAGAGCGATCGGATTTCGGCGAAAAGTATCTTAAAGATTTCATATCCTTTCCGCATCGGTTTCCTATAGATCACCCGGATTACTTCAGAACAGTGTTGCTAATTCTGATAGAGCCTGGAAATTTGATTTGCACAAATTGGCAACAACCGGTTAACTTGCTGGTTGATGATTGCTGTTCAACTCTCCAAAGGGATTGTAGGTTTATTGAGGATATTGGTAGGACAATTTTCACTTCTTCCTTTTCACACAATTCAAATATTACATTCAATTTGATCAATTTAATTCTGTTAATCATTTAATTTACATTGTTAATCTGACAAAACTTAACGTTGTAAAGCTCAATCTAAAACACAAAATTTCTTCAAGTGATAACGGCTGCTTGCGTCTACAGGGAGTCGTAATACATTGTAGAAAATTATATGAAATTTTACAATAAGCTGTTTATACTCGCACTTAATCATAATAGCACTTGGGAACCAAGCAGCTGATAGAAAACATAATAGAAAAACATTGACTTACTGCAATATCCATTTCATTAATTTCCTTTTCAGAATAAATGATTAAGCAGCCGCTGATATCTTTTCTTCCGTTCCTCGATGTTATAAAATATGAAAAGTTATACAGGGATCCTTCGTTTATGATGCAACAGAACGATTAAACATAATAACTAAATATAATCAGCTCCAGGTTTGAAAATACTTTACTGATGAAGTTTTCACTACCGTAAACTCGAGAGCTTCTTCAGTGTCTTCAGTTTTCAAAAGAAGTCTTAACTGTTGCACAGTTTTTATTGATTTGCATTTCTATCGACCAAAGTAAATCCTGTTCTTTTCACATTGATTCAATGTCTTTAGACGCTAAATTAATGAAAAAAAAGATTTGCTGGCTGCGTAAAAAAACAGTCATGATTTCAACCCATTGAGTTGATAACTTGCAGTAGTTTCGGAGGAGTTCATCACTGATCGGAGACGCCATTTTCTTTTCTGGCCATACGAATTGCCTTTAGATCAGTTCAATTTGAAAAGATCCGGTCATGTTGCTCCAAATTTGGACACGGTTGAAAGTTTTATTGCATCATATGCAAAGTGATTACGTCATCGCAAAAGCTATTCCATCGCCTTCCAAACAATTGTCGACCGCTGCAGACATCGCGTCGCCGATCTTTGGACAATTAATGCAAACTTTTCATGTTATTTGATTAGTATTGTTCGATTACATGACGTCATCAAAACGGACCACTAAATGCTTTTTGCGAAAGTTTAAAATTCAATAATTAAAAAAGTTTATGAGGTTTTGTAAAATGTAGAAAGTTCAATGTGACTAAGATGTCTGAAAAACGTATGCTTTTTATCAATTTATTTTTAGATGAAATTTTGCTTTTCTGTCACGTTCGGGTAAGCTCAATGAATAGCATGTCACATGCAAAGTAACCAGATTCTTAATATTTACTTCACCGCAGCGCCAAGTAAAACTGTAATCCTGGTTTAACATACAATGAAGATAAACAATAGCTAGGACTGTGTTTATCATCGCCATAATCTGCTGATTAAATCTTTTGCAAAATGTGATTTATATTAAATTTTAGTCCCGACTTTAAAGCAAATGCCGCGCACGCCAAAGTTGTTGTTGGCTTAAGGACTAAGCTGAGCCAGAAAATTATCTACAATAACCCGTTAGACATGAAGGCAAACTTTTCCATGCCTAACTAAAAGATGGCTTGCTGTAAAGACTTAAAACAAATTCTGCTTCTGATAAAAGTGTGGTAATAATTATTTGAATACGCAATACAATAAATACACGTATTTGTTCTGTCTTCTTAAAAATAAATTTTAATTTGGGAAAAGCGTGGAAATATGTCTATCTTTGCCTAAGAAATATGGTTTGATTATTTTGGAAAGCCAACCCAGGAATCACTCATCCTGAGGAAACCATAAGTTATTGATTTAGCGCTTATCGCTTGATCGGCACAGAAATCCACAAGAATCCTCAAAACTCTTCAACAAATACTCGTCAGAACAAGTCGGCCGTCGCTTCCGGAATTGTGACATCACTGTTATGATCATAAGCAGTTGAAAAAATTTATATGATTGAAATGTTGATGCTTTTACGCAAAATACCGTTTGCTTTACGTAATTAAATACGACTTAATGTTGGTAGGAATCTCTTCGGTAAAGTAAACTAACTACCTGGGTTAAATGCTGTCCCATTTACGACATTATGAGTAAAAGAAAATACAATTAAGATAATTTTAAGATTTATGGTAGAACTCGTTGGCATTATTTTGATAACGAAGTATTCAATCTGGCCCAAGCTCTTTGACGTTGCAAGGATTTCAAACCTCGCCTTGATAATCTTAACTTATAAACTATCAGAGTTGCCAGTACCGTGGTTTTCTCGCAGGATTGGGATACTTTTGTTCGGGAGTTGTGGAAAAATTTTAGCAGTCGCGGTTTTTTTCTCGTTTGGTTTCGTTCCAAATTTCCTTTTTTTTTACCGAAATTTTTTTTTATGTTTTTACTATATTTTGCGCAAATTTGTCATATTTGGCTACTTTGGAGCTTGTTTCATCGCTTGTGACGATTGGTTTACTTTTCAGTAGCAATGAATTGGGCTGGAAATTTTAAAAACATCTGGTAACCTTGATAAACATACACAGCTTATGACAAGCAGTAATCTAAATGTTTTGTGAAAGTGTTAAAACTACACAGGAAAAAGTTATTTCATCTCATGTTGGTCATTCGTCTTATGGTGAGAAAAGTTCTAGCTACAATTTACAATGCTTGCTTACGACACACGAATATAATCCTCGAAATTATTTTTCTTAGTATAATTTTCCGACTTTTGGTTGAGAGACGATTTGGTGTATTTTGAAGCCGTTTGAAAGTAATTTATTGATACATCAAAAATGCGTTGGAATTACTTGTCAATGGTGAAGCCACCATAGAAGACTTCGTTTTAAAAACGCTTTCTATGTCGATATGTACGTTTGGATGAGACCCTAAGAAATGATACACATCTCAATTATCAAAATTGGCCGTTTTTGCATTGATTTAGCGTCCACAGACGTTGAATTAATGCAAAAATGACCAATTTCGCTAACCGAAAATCGCTGTCTTCAATCCATCATTGTCATTTGTAATATTCGACCCCCCGCTAAGCTGAGACTAAATGCGTCAAATTTGTGGGAATTCTTGCTTCTAAGCTTAAAAATAACAATAAATTGAGCAGTTTTGTGTGACCAACCAATATCGGTTTTACAACAACCCGTCGTCGGCTAAATGACGCATAGCTTATTGACAAAGTGCAGAATTCCGTTTTTAAGTGTTAATTTATGTGTCTGACGCTTTTAACGGACGGGATAGATAATGGAAAAGGTCCTTTAATCGCTTTTTAAGCCTTTGGTCACAAGAAACCTAAGTCTTTCTACCAGTGATTGAGAAACCTAAAGCAGCAAAGTGCCTACTCGAATTATCTTGCCTGCCAACATAGCTGCCGATACGAGCTACAGCGTCGACACAAATAAAACACACATTATGACGTAACACAGCTTGGTCGGGTAAAAGCGGAATTAATTTATCTGATGTTTAGCCAAACCCATCGGTAGCTTAGCACCAGATACAGCACAGACGCCAAAATATCAATGCTCTCATTTCGTTTCCTCTTTGGTTTAACCATCGAAGCTTGTCATGATTTTTACTTGTTCACCAGCTTAGTGGTCTATTGGTTGTCGTCTTTGGCTCAGGTGCTAGTAGATCAGGATTCGATTCCAGATCGGGCACACGGAATAAAAACATTGCAGATTGTGATCTTTCTTGCATAACAATGAAATAATGGTATGGTGACACATGCCACGGGTGACATCAAAAATATTATACAACCTTGGAAGAGATAAAATAATTTTCTCTGAAATTGAGTTATAAACATTGTTCTTGGAACAATTTGTAATTATGAAAACAATATTTTGGAAAATGAAAACTAATTTCTCCTTTATGAGATATCTACGTCCGACAAATGGTTTAATTTGTTTTTCATCGTCAGTGACACTCATCGCCCTTCAAATGCGTGGGATGGCCGACACAGTTTCATGGCGCAAATATGTAATCCCTGTACCAACGTCCAATATATCCCCCGCATTTTGCTACAAAACCTTATTTGCTTTAAACCTTTCTCTTCTTGACTTTGGGTTTCAAGCCAATACAAGGGTTTCATTGATTCAGCAAATAATTAATTTACAATTTAATACTCAGTTATTTTCATTGTCGTATCCAGGCTGATGCCTGGATGTGGGAGATTTAGATTAAATGTTCTATCTCCGTGCCAACTGTCAGTTTTTCTTCAAGTTGAAAAAATTTTTGTTTTTCATTTTTTTAAATCATTTGAACTTTTTTTCAGTTGTTCCCTCTTCGTTATTGTCGCCGTACGCCTTCGCCGCTGCCGCCGCTGCAGCCGCCAAAACCGGATCACCTGGTCAACTGTTGGCCCCCGGATTTTTGGGCGGAGTTGCTCCACCACCCCCTGGTTTCTTCTACCGACTTCCAGCCAAACGGAAGAGAAGACACCGAACCATCTTCACCGAAGACCAGCTGGAGGCATTAGAAAGTATGTTCCAAAAGACTCATTACCCGGATGTTGTGATGAGGGAACAATTGGCAGAGAAGGTTGAGCTTAAAGAAGAACGAGTGGAGGTACGCTGCGATGCAAATCTCATTTTATCGTCATAATGGGTTGGCTTTTGAAACGTTGTTTTCCAACAATATAGTCGTCAAGACGCTAATTGTAGATCTGCAGTCATTTCCACTGACGATCATACGCTATCGTGTGACCGCTGTTTCATAAACAAGTATATATCATGTTCTTGCCTTAAAGTTGCCTAATGCTCTCATTTGCTCCATAGCTTCTAAAACGCGCCGTTGAAAATTTCAATGTTCAATTTAGGTTTGGTTCAAAAATCGTCGCGCAAAATGGCGGAAACAGAAGAGAGAGAGAGATATAATGAAAGCTGAGACGGGAAGCAGTAGCTCTGACATCATTCCATCTAGTCCTGAGAGGTGAGTTGCTGTTTTAAAAAACTTTTTGAGCGTTTCTGTGCCACAAGAAAACTTGCTCCATCTAACATACACGTTTTACACAGTTTTTCATGGTTTGATCACACCAATCACACCAACCGAGGTTTGCTAGATTTTTCTTTGATATCACAATTGTAGATAGATAGCTATCTACAGTAAATGTTTGGCAACAAACGTTTGTGTGATCGCACATTAAAGTCAACGAAAGACAATTGTGTGGGCAGGTTTCTTCAATTTATGCATTCATGCAATTTTCTCAACTTTGCAGAGCTCACAGCGAGAGCCCATTACATCACTACAGCGGTTTGAGCGGGAACAGCAGCTGTGACGAACTGGAGTATGACGTTATTCCACGCAATGTCATCGTTGGTCCCGGCCAGAAGATGAGAGTTTAGGTTGAGTGTTGCCATTTCTGCAGAAGAATTGTTGACACGTTTATATTCCAAATTCCTTGAGAACTTGTTACTTTTTATTCGGATAAATGATTTCAAATTCTTAGTGTCCATGTAGCAGAAAATTATTAAAGAATCTTAAGCTGCTTTAAGTCGTTGTTGATTTTAATGTTACTCTACACTGCCGCAAAGTCCGCCTTTTTTTCTAAGTTACTTTTGAGCCTGGCATTGATTGCCTTGTGTTTTATATCAGAACCTATTATTTCCCGCACCCTCTGGAAGGGTTATTATGTATTGCTTGCATTGTCTGCACAGTAGCACCTCGCCTTGGCGTCGTTCTTCTTAATAGGGCGACTCCAACCCTCATCGGAAGTACTCCGCGCAAGGAGAAACCGATATTCATTTTGCCGTCATATAAGTTTTGTATGACATCACACAATCAAACTAGAAACCAATTGTTTTGAGATAAAATCACTGGAGAAAGTTGAAATTGTCGATCGAAGGAGTTCGCTTCGATTGTTCATTGTTGCAACAACGTGAAATGTGGTTAGGTTAGCAGCTGACACGCTGTCATCCTTCAATCATAGCAAACAATATGCGCTTGCTTCAGGAATCATTGTCCAGTTTGTCGATATGGGATTTTTGAAACTTTAATTTCTATGATTTTAGCATTGATGAAACTAATGACTACTGCCTTCAATCCTTCTCTGCAACCGTTTATGACGTCATAAGAGCACAGCGGAGTTGATGACAAGTGACGAAACAAAAATTTCTGCAAATTCATCTTCCTAACATTGAATGTCACACCACCTTAGCAGTAAACACATTTTAGTCTAAAATAGAAATTTAGCACGAAATTTTGAGGATAATCGCGTTTGCTGAAAACCTAGTCACTTATCTGTCTGAGGCTTATACGATTACAATTCGACAATTACTCGGCTTGAAATATAAGCTTATTTTTTGTTATAAAACTTGTGAGAATGGGTTATTGACAAAAGGAGTCTAAGGTTAAGGTCGCTCAACCGAAACGAACAATACAAAGAGAAGTTTAGCCAAAGCTACAGAAGACCACACGTGTGGCTGCACTACTGTCTAAACTGCTGTTTTTGCATTACTATTGCGTCTTGTAATGTTGAAAACCAAACCTCTGTTATTTTTATTTTCGTTGAAATCCTGTTCAGTGGAATCAGACGGAATTGTTTAGAAAAGAAACCAAACCTGTCTCAATGACAATGATTTTTTCAACATTTTGAAGTTCGTTGGTCATGGAAGAGTGATTTGTAGCAGACCTTTACACAAAGTTGATAAAATTTAAATTTGCAACCGTAATTTTTTGCAAATGTCAAAACAGACCACGTGACTACAAAATCTGTCAAACTCGACTTGACCAATCTTCAATCTTACAACTATTTATTAAGTTTTACATTAAACATTTTGAAAAACATAAACTTTTTAACTTCCAAACAAGGAGAAGTTTCGATATTAGATTTTTGGCGTCACTGCAAAGAGCATTGCTGGAACCACTGATTTGCTGAGACCACTGATTTACCACAATAAAATAATTTATTTACACAATCAAAATAATGATCATCTTCGACTGTTTTTCCTTGTACCTCTAACAACCAGTGTGAGTCTTCAGTGTGGCAACCGGTTCCTCAAAGTAATCCCTAACTACATAATATTTTTGATTTTGTAATGTGTTAATCTTCTGTTCAAAAATAGAAGCTTAGAAGCAAAATCGCTAACGCCTGGGCCCTGGGCCTGACTTAAACGATTAATGGACTTTTCTCAACGCTTACAATGCAGCCAAGCCGTCAAGATCTTTTGTTTGCTTTTTAGTACATCCATATTTTCAGTGTATTCTTTTTCCTTTTGTACTTGCTTAAGAACAGTGTGCTGACTGATAACATTTAAACATTGCTTAGAAGTTAAAAGTTTAAATTAGCTTTCTTTATGGCGCAAGAACTGAAAAAATTATGTTGAATTTTAATTCAACCGGAAAGGTTCTTGGCTTTCTCTCACGCAACCAAAGTCACTCATGCAAAACGGCTCAAAAATTTTCATGTCTATCATAAAAATTTCAGTCCATTTTTGAAAAAATCGAGAAGTTAATCGTTTTCCAGACGATCAATTGTTTAAAAACAACATTAGAGTCTAAAATTTCCTCTGTAATGGATTGTATCGAATAAAATCATAAACCAGCGGTTTGAGTTGGTAAAAGGTTTCAAAATGCCCATGATCTTGAAATCGCAAAGTGATCCTGTTTGTCGTAGTGTTGCCCTGCAGCGTTGGCAAACAAGTCACCAATGAGCCCGTGAAAAGGTTAAAGCTGTCAATTGGAAGTGGATTAGTGAGTTACGGTTGAAATTTCTATCTCGAGATGAAAGAAAAACATTTTCCAAGTCTAATAAATTGAAGGTGACTTTTTCAGCGGTTAATTCGATTTCGAAATGTGCTTCGGCTCAAGACTAACCTTCCTTGTTTTGAAGTCACAACGTTTTGTTGTATCACAATTGATTCTTAGTCAATACTTGGGATTTTGAACTAATTTTCCTTTAAAATTTTCGATTTTATTTAAACAAAAACCAAGACTGAAAGTTTTCCATATAACATTAATAAAATCTTTAAAACCTTGCCAAAAAAAGAATTGTTTGCACAAAAGTTACAATTCAAATTGGCCAGATTAGGTTTTAATGGTGAAACTCAGGAAATACAAATTACTTGGAGAAAACAGACGAATCGGAAACCATCTCACGATTCGCAGACGACTGGCGCGCATGCCTCTGCTATTGTGAACCAATGGCGGCATGTCACCAGAAGTTGTGTTGCATGTTGACAGCTCAACAAGCCGTCAAGCAAACAGAATGGGATTTCTATGCAAAAATGTAAAGTCCTATTTTTCGATTCTATACTGGTGTTCAAGTCAATTTTTCTTTTATCGAGCTCTAAATAAACGACATATTTCACTGGAATGACACCAATTTCTCGCCGAATCAATGCCAAGTTTAGAATATTTTTCGACATTTTTGACTATCTCCACTGACAAAACCTCATTTACATATTCGAAATGTTTGATTTAAATCGGTTAAGTAAAAAAAAAGGACCTGTGCTGCTGTGCTCACCCGAGAAAAGATGTTTGCTCTTGTAGATTGTTTCCATGCAGTTTTGGGAAATAGCAAACATCTTTGTCGGATATTGTACATTTGTATGTTTTTGTAAGGATTTGCTTAATGTATATCGCGCTGGCGTTAAGTTGGATGTTTGTCATGTACAAAGTGTGACGTCATGGTTGGTCCTGGAGATCATTTTCTGTTTATTGGACTTATATCACCCTTTCGAGGAGAGCTATACCGCCCTTTCGTGGCTTAGTGCTTGCTGGTTAAGCTTTAATATGGCAACTGTTTCAGTGCAACGTTTTTGTTTTACTGACCAGGTTTTTACAGCAAACCTGAAATAATAGAAGGGTTTGGCTGCCGCCTTTATTGATGATACTTTTGAACTTTAAAGACTGCTAGCTTTGGCTGATATGTAAAACAGCAGTTATAGAACCTACACAGCTATCAAAAGACGCCTTTTCTACATTGTTTCAACGTTGCCAGAATGAATGTAAAAAGACGACTTTTGCTTGTTGGGTAAATGAAACCATTCGTTGTGAGCATTTTGCCTTTTTGCTTTATTTAGTAATTTTACCAAATTGTGATTAACAATTAAGTTTGTTTGCAAACAGTGTGTGTTCCGCTTACCTCTCCGTGATGACGTTTTCAAAAGCGTTTAAAGATCTTATTCGAGAAGAAGTATTGTGGCCTCGAAAGTGGAATTCTGTTGGCCAATTGATTATTATTTGTGTATGCGAGAACACCTTTGAAGAAAATCGATAAATTTTAGCATGGTATTGAATAAAAATTGTGCAATCTAAAATGCAGAAACTAAACTTTTAACTTTACTCGAAGTACACTTCTGAATTTTAGATTCTGCATTTACTTTTCAAATCGGTTGACTGCTTCTTATTTGGCATTGATTCAACGTCCGCAGACGTTGAATAAAAGTTGGCGTGGAACCAATGTAAAAATGACGGATTTTGTCTGAAAATTCTGTGTGTTTTATTTCTCTAAAACTTGTTAACAAATTGCATCATTTCACGTTGAAGAGACGCACAAAGGCGCTGGCGTCTATGGACGTTGATTCAACGTCAATGGCGGAATTCGTCGACATGAAGCTTTCTTTTCTGCGACCACAATGGTCAACTTTGTTCACAATCTACGTCAGTCACTCAATGACGTCACAAAACACCATTGCGCGAGTTGTTCAGTGATGCAATGACGTCATATATTCGATAGTAATGTGGGTTGTCTAAGATTCTATTTCATTTAGTGCCTTACGTCATGGGTGTCGTCAGTTTAATTCATTATGAATGACGTCACTTGTTCCAGCAACAAAAAGTTTTTAATTTACAAAATTCTTGATTGTATGCCCTAATCCAGACAGCAAATCAACCGTTTTTTACATTGATTTAACGTCTGCAGACGTGGAATCAATGTAGAAACAGTAGATTTGCTGTCTGAGTGTGAGCTCAGCTACCTTGTTTGTTGTGTCGTTGTATCAAAACAAGGTAAATGTTTTTACTCAATGGCTGCAAGAAAACGCTTTAAAAATCATAAACTTACATGATCACTCTGTGATGTCATAAATACGTTATTGTGACATCACCACTGCTATGTGATATTGAAAGTTGTTGGGAACTGCAATAAATATTTTGGCCAGTTATATGACGGTATGATGGTTGTCTATCAACTAACCTGAGCACATCTTAGTCGTAAGTTAGTTGCCAGCATTGACCAAAGAACAGTGGTTCGACTCTGTGCTTGAGTAGCGCTGTTGTTGTTACATATTAGAACTTCTTGAAACATGTACCGAACTTACATATTGAAACGAACACCTTCTATAACTTACTGAAACTTACATATCAAGAGTTAAGACGTTGGACGTTCCAGCTGAAGAACTTAGATTACAAACGTGGCCACAACTTATTCATTACAAGCGGCACGCAAACAACTGATAACGTAGATGGATGCAAAACTATGTATACGAAACACAATTGTGAGAAGGCGACCAAGCACTCTGTGGAATTTTAATTCTATGGGTTGCAGAAAACGCAGAAATGAACTATAAGCCTGCAAGGTTGCACAGATTCCAGAATCAATTATGAGTGATGTCAGAGAACATAAAAATGATGTATGCCCAGCTCGTGGGAGCTACAGACACTCACGCAAGAAAGGTAACAGTGGATCCATTTGACTTCTGATGAGGATGTACATTGTACAAACGGTAGCCCTCCCCAATAGCTAGGTTGGTTGGCGCGAGACTGCGTAAACGAAGAAGCTTCAAGATCAAGCGGCGCTGGTTCGACTCTCGGGGTGTGCGCTTGAGCAACGCACATTAAGGACTGCTCTCCAACGGCATCTAATGGATGGAATAGTTTCCCGGCAACAACACTTCGATAATCGGAAACTTCACTCTGCCAATCTCAGTGACTGGGCCTGCATTAGTGATTCAAAGCCTCTACAGTCTCCACCAGGGTTTCGCCAGTACGTCTAGGGGTTCCGTAAGTTCACATTCAAATCCGAGAGTCTATTTTATTATTATATGCATATTGTTTAAATATAATCAAATATTGGCTAGGTTTGCCACTATTAATAAATTTGCTACACTTTAACTTCGTGTGTGTTTGTCAAACACATGACCCAATATTAAAGACTTGTGCAAGAAACACCAGGCTCAAGTTTCTATTTTATTTTATTGATCAAATGATGTTTTTTGCATAAGGCAATTAAATTATTGAACAGGGGTTCCTCGAGCTTTTGGAATGTTTCATTGGGTTCCGTTCCACCAAAAAGGTTGAAAACCACTGGTCTACAGTTCTACACGTATGCGAAACTGTCAGGATTAAGCTCTGCAAGATGCTTTTGCAATCCGAGGGTAAAGATTCAATCAACTGCAATACTCGAGAGCAATCACGCAACAAGATAGCGAGCGGCAACAGAAGACAATCCGGGGAAGGGAAAGCAATTATGATATGAAGCAGACGTAATCTAATATAAATTCAATAAGAAACTCTTTAGCCACGCCACTTATCATTAACAATTGCACAACAACTTTTTAAAGAATATAAACGAACTAAAAAGATAAGTTATAGCCATGGCGATCTCATACAATTTAAAATGTAGTTCACTATAGTTATGAACTACCTTGCAAAGTTTATCAACTAGGCTTGGCTACGATATGCTGATAACGATGTGAGCATCCAGTCTTCTTCCAATCGCATTCTGCAATCATTCTTGGGTACGTTCAGAAATAGAAACAAAAACAAGAAAAACATTTCATAACCATAAAATAACTTGCTCTGTGTTTGTGACTGTCAAGGCAGCAAGAATGCCATTAATCGCTTTGAATTTGAAAAACAAGAATAAATTGCCACTTCGTTAAGTTATCTTTTGAAAGAAAGTTTCAATAAAGAGTGGCTCGATGAAATTTCATAGTAGGCTACACTCTACAGTATAACTTGAGCTAAAGGCGTACGCTATCGCGAGAGCTAAGTGGTGAGCATGTTTTTGCAAATACTTTTTGACCTGTATGATTGCGTCTTCGTAAAAGTGAATTAAATCATAGGCTAAAGATTAAGGCAAAATATTAAGTTTCCCTTTTTCTACGTATAAATAAAAGAATTAGGTTTGGCAACTAAACAAAATTATTTGTAAAACTTAGAGCGTAAAGGCGGCTTCATCAGCATTCTTATTCAAATAGAATCATTTTTTCTGCTAGATTTTTTACTCAGTAGGCCTAGCGATTTTTTATTGTGGTTTAAATACATTCGGTCACCCTCAGCCTATCTTAAAATGAAGAATTAATAGGATCCGCCTGCAGGTTATGCATGGATATTACTTAACATTTATTGTCATCTCAAGGTCTTTAAAAAATAATGTTCAAAGGAGAGGAATAGCCTAAATGAGTTCTTCATCAAAGTTTGATCCAGATCCTCCGTCATACACGTCAGGCTCTGCGCCTTCCTCCGTTTCATTTTCTTCTCCTCCAACTAAACAAAAGATCTTTCATCAATATTTCTTGTATATAAAAGCAATGAGATATTGCTTCTACTTAAATGTCGTTCTCCAAAGAACGTGATTTCGAGGTTGTTAAAAGTATTTTTTTATTTGAGAAATACATTGATTCTCTCGTGGTGCTTGGCTTTCGTATGAAATGAAACAAGGAATTCAAAAAGACAGAAAATGAACGAAGTTAGGCTTTTACACAGTTGCACGTTTATTAGTTAGGTTATAGCAGTTTCATTTGTTAAAAAATGTTTAAATATTTGTCAGTTAGTTAGCAAAAATAAAAATTGACTTCATAGAAAAGCAGTAAGCACAAGGTGCGGTTAATGGGCAGTGCCGGTCTTAGGGTATTTCGGGCCCTGTGCGGAATATGCTTTGCGGGCCCCAATGACAATGATCCAATTCAGTAGCGTAGCTAGGTATTTTGAAAGGGGAAGGGGTGGTTTGACCGTTGACGGGCGAAGTCTGACGGTGTGATCGCCGAAGGCTACACCCAGCGGCGGGAAGTCTGGGGGGTCTCCCCCAGAAAATTTTGAAAAATTACTTTGAATTTGGGGCATTCTGAGAGCATGTTCAACAAAAATTTGCTTATGAATATTACTGTAAAATGGTGCTGTCCGGTGGCATAGCAAAGGGATAAGATCATGCTTTCTTTGGCATTTTTCGGAAATAAAGCTATGTCTCTATGTTGAGTCTGGATGTAACCTATTTCGTCCCCTGAAAAATTCGTACCCCGATTTCTTACCCTAAAATCGGAGTAAAAAAATCAAACTTCGACCCATTTCGTCCCCTGAAAAGATCGAGAGAAATTTTGAAATGTTTGCGGCAACTCCGATGAACGACTTCGGCTCTGTTTTTTTTTTTTCGATCTTTTCAGGGTACGAAATGTTCAGGGGACGAAATGTTCAGGAGACGAAATAGGTTGCATCCGTTGAGTCTCTATGTTTTTTGTTGCTCATTCCTTTGTTGAATTTTTCCATTGAAAATGATAAAATTACTGCATTTTCTGAGTAAATTGCGGGCCTCCTGATTTGCGAGCCCTGTGCGATCGCACGGTTTGCACACCCCAACGACCGGCACTGTTAATGGGCTATGCATGAACAAGCAGGCAAATGATTTTTTTACCTGGCTTGGGTTTATTTACCTGGAAGTAATCCTTCTTCTGCATCTGTTCCTGGGGCTGCAAATAAAATTTCATGTCTATTTTAAGGTTAAGATTAAGGAACAAAAGAAGAATTCTAGACTTGTGTAAGGCTATCTAACGTAGGCTACTTCAAATTCTTGCAAAATTAGGGTAACCTACAACTTAGCGACAGGTTATATTTGTTTATTCTTATTTATTTATTTTTTACAAACTCCGAGTGGCGTGCAGTAATGTGCATGACTAACCATTAACCAAACACTGCTGTTTTTTTAAAAAACGGTTTCAAATAGGCCTAATCAATGAAACGAGATTTGAACCATGATTTTCCAGTGACAAACGTTTGGTTGACTTTGAAAATCCTTTATGTGAACCTAGGGATGGTATGTGAACCCTATTAGCCTACTTCAATAGAAAGAGCTTTAATGTCATTTTAACTCACCGTTGTATATGCCTTCGATATCTTTACAAATCCTTTCAACCAAGCTGTCTTTTATGCTTGATATAGCTGCGTAGTCCACTACGTCGTACACGTAATTTGCGGTTGGTGTTGACGCAATTTCTACCAACTCAACGTAGTCTGCCTCCCCAACTCCAATTGCAAATATAACGACTCCTATGATACAAATTATGATTTTCAAAGCATTATGGTCGTCAAAGCAGCCGTTTGATTACGTAGTAACCTATTGTGTATAGGTTTTGTTGCATTGAAAAAGTAATGTATAATTTCATTTTTCAATATTTAAAATAAAGACAAGTTAAATACATAAATAGCCTACTTATAGGTCTAAACATGCAAAATAAACTCCACAATATAGCCTAGAAAAAATTGTGTCCTATCAGCTTCACCAAACTTCCTATAGGATAGGCATTAGGCAATAAACGTGATGAGGAATCTTGTGCAGAATTATATTTTCTGTGGCAGAGAAAATAGGTATCCTGAATGAGAATTATTGCTATTTGTTCTTTGTGTTGAAAAATTGCGAGTGTGTGGCCTTTTCACAGTTTCCCCACTACTGATTTATTTTGTATTTGTTTTTAAAGACATTTTAAAACCTGAACACTTTTTGAGATATTTCCTTTACCTTTGTTTCTGAGATCTAATGCATAAGTCTTGACGTCATCCTGGGACCTTCCATCTGTAATAACCACCGCCACCTGAATATAAAGGAGCAGATGAAGAGGTGAACAAGTTAGAAACGTAACTGAATGTTTCTGCTAGGAAGATCACGCGTGACTATAGGGCTGCGATTGGCTCCATTTCTAAAAGTAAACATCTTTTTTGATGCGAAGCAGCCGACACATGTCGATGGGTTTAGTTTCTAAATTTAGCTTGCTGATGAAAGGTTTGCACTTTTCGATTTCGTTTTAGTTATGCCTCTGACTCTAGCACAGCAGAACCTCACGATTCGCAGGAGTAACAGTAAGTAGTGTATGCACTGGCCAACTTGACTAGGTAAAAGGCAGAGTCTCTTGACCCCTGGAGTTGCAAAGAAGGTGCATACGAAGAAGACTACGCTATTTTTTAGTTTTTTCCTACTGCAGCCTCTTAGTTACCTCCTTGACTTTTGAAACCATAAAAAAGTTGACACTTTACCAACTCACTCGTTTAGCATTAGGTCGACTGGGTTGGTTGATGTTATCGTAAAGTTGACCCAGAAATTCCAAAGCAAGCCCCGTTCTAGTGTTTCCACTCTGGTATTTAAGATTATCTACCGTGTCAAGAGCAACATCCTTGCTGGTACATTCTTCAAAGTCCAATTCAAGTCTAAAACCAAAACAACAAATATCTTTAGTGACGTTCGTGGAACAATACATTGGCGTGCGTTGCAAAGGTTTATGTCACATTATCAAACTCCATTGAGCCTCTGTATAGCCTAATATTAAAATAATAATGTTCAATTTAAGATATTTTGCTAGTACCGGTATTAAACAAAGCATAGCTAGGCAAACGTATGCACTTTCTGAAACCTTGATTGCAGCATTAAACCACATTTAGCATAGCAAAGGCTAGATTTAAACCAGTTTTTTTAAAAAAAAATCATTACAAAGTACTAAAAATCACGTTTAAATCCCTGGACAAAATATCTACACAAACAAATATTAAAAAACTGGTTGAACTTGATAAACTGGTGAATCATAATTGCAGATTGTTATTGGACTGTTGGCAATTGATGATGATCGGCATGACGCCAGTCCAAGTTGAGAAGGCAACATCATAAGGAAAGTGAAGTCAAAAACGGAATAATTGACTGACGCTTTTTGTTACTTAGCCAGCTTTAAAATTCAAGTAAGATTTAAACGAACAAGTCATACTTAGGCTCAACGTTGTACTGGATCATTCCAATTTGTACTCCATCGCTTCCTACAGTCTGAAACTCCGAGATGGCGTTTGTAAGAAAGTTTTGAAGGAAGACAAACCCATCTTCACCAACCGATGAGCTTCCATCCATCACAAACGCAAGATTTGTCATTGTCCTATAGCATCCAGGGGCTGTGGGAAGTATTGGAGATGGACGAGAAGTGGGAACAACTGGTGAAAATCACAAGTAATTCCTTTTTATAACTTTTTTATATTGAAACTTACAACTAAAGTGTTTATACACAGCTTTTTAACTTTCATAGTCCGTAGGAAAGCAATATATCAATTCATATTTATTTTTAGATTAAATTCGCTTTTAGAATTTTCCTATGCCATTACGATTTAAAAATACAAATCAAGCAATGTTTACTTCATCGCTAAATATAATTGACTCAAGTTCACTTGAAATCCTGTACGGAAAGCAAATATACGAAGCCAACTTTACTCACCGGCAAGGATGCATGTTATGTTGTTGTGTTAGTATCAATGAAAATGTGTGATAAGATTTTCATGATTGGCTACGGTGTTGCTGAAGGTACCCACGAAAAGATGATGACGCATGCTTAAAACAATGATAATAAAAAAATGCCAAGCTGAGTAAACTCCAGAGGCATGTTGAATATTATGTTACCACCTGCAATTTTAGTAATGCTTCAAGCCTTTCCACCTAACCTTTCAAGCCTTTACATTTTAGTAATGTTTCAAGCACCAAACGCTCGTTTTTTTTTCTCACCAAGCAAGATCATACACGAGTGCCATTCCATGAAAACAACCAAAGTCCTATTCATAATGCTCATACCCTCGAGCAGAAAGTCATAGTCTTAACATAATTATATCTGCCATAATATACAACATTCTACAGACAGTTAAGACTATGACTTTCTACAACATCAAAGCTTCCATCTAACTTCACTTACTCAAAGAGTCTCCACATCGCATCTCGCATTCAAATTGAGTATCAAAGACATTGCCACTCGGACACTGTTTATAGGAAAAGAGCACACAGGCTTTCCTGCTTTGTTCCAATAGTACTTCTCTATTAATTTGTTCTGACTGGACTCATCAAAATTTCCAAACGGCGGAAATTATGAACAAATGTCATCGCCATCATTTTTACCCGACACTGATGGGGAGATGTTTCCATAGTCGTCGTCTGAACGTACCCAACAAAAAACTGCACATTATTTTTAAATGCTTAAAATGCCTTTGTTTCATACAATCGAACCAATCGCCTGATATATCCTGAAATTATTTCGCTGTTATGGCTTTGAATAGAGCTAACTAACCCGATGAGAACTCTATCACACACTTAAAAACTCTCTCATAACTTTAAATAAAATAATGGAAATTTTTCAAAAATGAACTCAAAATGGATGTTAACACAATTGGTTCCTGGAGAATGAAGAGCACGACAACACCGACGTCTGTTAGTGAATTGCGTTTTATTTGAGGGTTGTGCAATATAGGCATAATTATACACTATTTCTTTAATTCAGTTTACATGCAGTATATTTACCACCTTATGTTTTCAGAACGTAACTTTAAACGTAAAAATGCAAAAAAAATTAGTGATTTTTATTCTTCTGTAGATCGGTCACAGTTTCTTGCATTTTTGATACTTTTTGTTTTTTTAACTACGCTCATATAGTACTCAATTACTTCGAATGTACAATTGAATAAGCTACAGCAGCAATCAAATAACGCACGACATATGCTATCACGTCTATAACTACAATAAAAATGTGCTGATTAAATTCACAAGTATGCTGCATTTCACACATATAAAATTATTTAAATCAGTTTTGTGTCTTTCAGTGCGAATTGATGTCGAAATAACAAAGAATTGAAAAAAATTGATTTGCTATGTGAACCATCACTGGTTTTTTATTTCTTTGTATCGCCTCTGGATGGTGTTTCTGAAATTAAAAAAAAAATATGTGGAAACACTCTATCATCAACGTTTTCAAATCGCTGTTGCAGATGGTAAATTTGTCAACTTTGTATATTTAAAGTACATAATTTTAAAATAATTTGACAGAAAAAAAGTGCACTTATGATGTTGTAGACTATTGTAAAATAGGCTTAGATAATATTATGACCATATTTTTTTTAAATAAATTGATGCCGTAAGTTTACAATTATTCTCGGTATAAGCAAATGTATAACCAGGGCCATGTGAGCGCTATCTTGGGCCCTCCGAAAGCCACTAATGGGCCGCTATGTTTAGTGATAGCTCCTGAAAATAGGACAAGAAATCGTAAGGTTATGGCCGTAAACTCTTTTGCAGAGGAAAAACTCACATCCATCATTTTAGCAAAAAGTAACAAACTATTAGGTATTTTAGAAAAAAATAGTAAATTTACCGACAATGCAGTAGCGGATCTCGAAACATGTTAGGGAAGGCCCAATGTTTTAACAAAGCAATATCTATGATATAAGATAAATGTCAGAAAAAGTAAAGTCAGGCAAGGGGTGCAGAGTTGAACAAGAGGTGCGGCATGCCTCACGGAAAATTTTAACAAATGTGATTTTTCTTTGGTCACTTTTTAGGCAATCTTAGTTGCTACAATGTTTTTTTATCAAGATGTTGCACACTTTGTATGCAACCAAATTCATCAAAAATTGAATTTGGGTATAGAAGGTTTGGTTTAAAATCACAGTTAGCCTACAATTTCGAAAAAACTTGTTTAAATTTTTGTCCGCCCTGTAGCTCAGTGTTTACACGCCTGGCTCAAGATCACGCGGCGCTGGTTCGACTCTCGCGGTGTGCACTTGAGAAACGCGTTTCAGCGGCACTTAATGAATGGAATAATTCCCCGGCAACAACACTTCAACTATCGGAAAACTGCACTCTGCCAATCTCGAAAACGTCGAAAATCTATCTCAGGTGCCCCCACCTTCGCTTCAACTATAGTATTTTTACGGCACGTTTCACTGTATAACCTATTTCCATTAACACTGAAATTTATCAGCTTAAATGTTAATTAACAGGGCTATTTGAATTAGCAGTGTTTACTTTGCAATATTACCCTGGCAATATTAGTTTTTTGTGAGACACAAAAACATTTTACTCCCTTTATCCACTTCTGAAATTATGAATGCCAAAGGTCGCTTGGATAGTGAATAAAATGTGGCTGAACGAGCTAAGTGAGCGAGAACATATTGCTAAAATTGAAAAAAAATACATATTAAATGTTACATGTAAAATTACAAGCCGGGAAACATCACAACTAACTATGCGTGGGCCCCTAGATGGAGGTGAGCCCTCGGCCGGGGTGTTGGGAAGCAGTAAATATGGCTCTGCATGATTTAAGCCAGTGACTGTTATCGAGCTTCTGTGGCAGCTTTTTTACGGTCAAAAAACATTAAACGTACTAAAATGAGTGAGCCCCTAAACAGCCATGGGCTTTCCAGCCAGGGAGCACAGGAGCTGCTAACACGGCCCTGCGTATAACGCACGACCAACCAACAATTGATCTACCTCTTTCCAAAGATGACAAAACCAAGATTGAGCACACTTGGTTGTTAATTTTGATATAAAAAGAATGGTTTCTGATGAGACTTGATAGTAAGTTTACTTCAAATCATGATTCAAATACACACCATTTAAACAGAAAAAAATGGCCCTCATTAATTTTACGTTAAAAAATTTAAAATTTTTGTAGCACATTGAAAAAATCTGTCAACAAAAAACAGAAAACGATGAGACAAAAATGCAATTGTCAAACCTAGCAAATTTTTGAATTTCGATACTGTGACGTAAAATTAACAACTTTCAAATTGACTGTGTCAATATAACTTCATTGGTAAGTTGTTGGTTTCGTCTGTATACTTTCCACCAAACCACAAGAAAAGTAAAAAGTCATACAACTAAAGATTTATTTGCATGCTGAAAATGACGGCACGTACAAACCAAATCAAAAGGACAAGCATGAAGTAACAGCGCCTACAAACGCGCATGAAACTTCATATACACATAACGTGACGCTCTACTGATCTTATAACTTTTCACCGTAAGATCAAAATACGTACACAAATCTTGCTTTGAACAGAAACTTTAACTTATGACTTTTACAATTTGGAAACACTATTACATTTCCCCTTCAGTTTGTCATTGGGAGTTAAACTGGTCGTTTGAAATACACACACAACGCACAATCTGGAAAAGCTTCGGCAACAAGAAAAAATACGAGTCTATGTAACAACACAACATGTTTGTTCACTGTTGAGGGGAATAGCGTATATTCTCTATCTAATGCAAAGATTTCTTGCTCGGCCTAAGTTGAACAATGCTAAGGTACCGACTATCACGTGGTCATCTAGCCCGGCAACCAATACCCAGTTGGCAATAGTTGTTTTTACATCATTTCAGCGTCGTAAGGCATTTAATCGATGTAACAATTACACAGACCTTTTGTTTTCGAGAATATGGTACAGAGAGAAGAGAAGTGCATGCTGATACCAGTAAAAACATCAAACATTTGATGAATGCAAATATTTTTGCCACTCTGTCTAGGTAATGAAACTATATTTACTTTGTCGTGTGGGTTGTAAGTCTTAGCGTTAGAACCATGCTAGTGATTGTGAATTAAAACTGAGCTGTGTTGAATTTAGTCAACAAAACACTTTATTTTGCATCAATATCACATATAATTTGTCTATCTGATGCAAACGTGTTATGTTTTGCTTCCAAAATTTGTTGGTGTGGTAACGTGTCGTAAGTTATTTGGAGGAAGCTGAAGATGAACATTGGCTTATTGAGGAGGACCAGAGCGATGATGATGATGACGCCGCAAACGCTTGACGACTGCAAGAAGAGTAAAGGGATTTGGAGGAGTTGCGGGAAAATTCAATCCGTTTTTTTTTTCGGTCTAGCTATCAGCCCCACGTGACGTCATCGCAGCCAACTCCCAAAGACTTTGCCAAAGAACATTCTCAGTTGCTTCACAGAGAGAAACCAAATGAATGACGCACCGTAGTCAGCTTTGTTGCGTTTGGAAAAATAGTTTCACATTTATTCTACACACTAGGAAAATTTTTGCGGGTAATTTTTGTATTTTTCGTTGTTTTCCTTTCACTTCAGGCAGTTGCACGTTGGCGACGTCATCATAGAACTGTGCCAGAAAGGACTTCTTTAAAACAACATTGTGTTTTGATTGTTTGACGCGTTTGTAATCGCTAAGGTTTAAGTGCAAATTTTCAGCCCAGGCTGTTCGCCTGAAAAGCACACAATTTAGTTAAAAAAAAATATAAACAAAGCGAACAAAATAGTTGTTTGCGCCAGGCGTATTTTTTTTATCAATGTCGTATTTCACAACGACAGCCTGACATGTTCAAGGCTTGATTTCATAAAAAATGTAAAACTACAACTTACCGGGTGGGCTCGGTTCTTCATGTTCTTCTGAAAAGTACAAAAATAAATTAAAAAATTCGAACAAATATCTTTCAAAGAGAGTAAAAATTAACAAAGCATAAGGTATTTGAGAAAGCACAACCAATCTTTGAAGTAATCCAGCTAGCAAAGGATGTGAGAAGATCAAAAAAGTACAATGTAAAAGGTCTTTTACTCGGTGGCAGCGTTATTAGCCTACAGGGCAACCATTCAGTTGAAAATGTTAAAAATGATAAATTTAACGCTGTTAGGCTACAAATTGTTTTATTTCCAAAAAAGATTATACTTTGAATTTTTTTATTTGTTAACTGATCATTTGTTTGATAAGTAAATCCACTTTCACACAAGCTACCACTATAAGTTGCACAGATTAAAACTGCTCAGACCAGGAAAAAATGTATTCTAGGCCAAATATACTGTAAGTAGTTTTGAAAATATTGATTCTTCCGATTTTAAAAATTAAGATGTTTTGTAACATTCATTGGCCATTTTCAAAATCTGTTCCTACGGGCCAACACCAATGTCTTGTTTTTTTTTGTGTTGCTCCATCATGCAATCACAAACCACCGCACAGTGATTCAAAGGTCCAATCAAAGACAATTTTTATCTTGAAATTGAGAGACATGCAATAGTGTAGGCTGCGCTGCATGCAATACACAAAGACAATTGAAGAGTGCAGTTTTAAAGACAGATACATTGAGACCATAAAGTCTTAACCCCATGCTTCTAAGTCTAAAAAGCACAAGAAATTAGATCAATACTACAATTGGGGTGTCCTGATTGTATCGTATTGTTGTTCTACTCGTGTAAAATTAACGACAATCAAAAAATTTACAGACATATGAAATTTAGCCTAAGTTATCAATTTTATCTACAGTAGTTAAATAGTTTTTTTTTCAATGAGATTACTAAAAGACGCATTTCAAAGTGCTGGCAATCATAGAGCACTTCTACTAAAGTTAAAAGAAAACCGAGTTGAATTTCACTATTTTTGAAGTTATAAGAATTAAGCCTAATTATTGCATCATGAAGAGTGCGTTTCATTGCAAAACAAAATTAAGTTATCAATCACGTTTTGACTACCAGGCTACAATTATTAATAAAATATATTCGATAAAACTGGTAAAACATTGCTGCTTGGCAATCTATCCGTACCCAAGCTACCTGAGCAAATATTCTCCACTATCTCTGATATGATCCCCTCCAAGACGCCAAAGTTGTCGACATTGAACACATTTCCACGAGTGCTGAAATCCTGCAGCTCGTCATTAATGACCTTGGACCCAACCCCAACCGCAACCATCATGTCGTAACTCCTCTGAGCCGCCTTGATAGCAGCAATATTTCTATCTTCACTGGCATCTCCATCAGTCATTGTGATGAGAATCTTAATAGCATTGCTTCTCATTGTAGGATAAACCACTTGATTGACAAATTGCAGAGCACTATACGTCATCGTGCCCGATCTCATCTGTTCGATGGCGTTAACCTTTTTGGAAATTTCTTTCGAATTGTTGAAAACCATTTGAGACAATTCCAGTTCACTTCTTTCAGAAAACTGGACAACAAAAACAAATGGAGAAATCTCTCGCACTGCTGGATGGAAAGCATCAACTGTCAGCAAGATCCACTTTTTGATCCTATCAAAATCTTCTCGATTGATGGAATCAGATCCGTCAATGAGGAAAGCAAGATCGATGCCAGATTCTTGGCAGCTAGGAGGATCATTGGGGGTGCAGGGTGCTGAAGATACTGAAGTGCATTTGCAATTGAAAGCTTAATTTTAATTCAATCAAGTAAAAGTTTAGACCAGCATTCAGAAAACGGAGTACAGTAATCTACCATAAAATACGTGAATTTGCAAAATTGTACACTGGTAGGCTATATCGTAAGTCTTCAATAGATTTAATGTTAGTGTAGTCACTGTGTATTTCAAATGAAATAAACAAATTCTAATTTGATAATCACCTCGATAATGGAAAACTACCAAAGTATAGAAAGGGATTTTGGTTTCAAATAAAAATTCGTTAAAATGTTTATCTAAAGAAGATAGTAATCAGGTTCATTTTTGAGGTTCATCTGTCTATCTTACAAGCAATTACACTAGTCAAAAAAAAAACACTTTTAGCCAACTCTAAAAGCAAACAGTTTGAAATAATCTTTCACGCTGATTTCAGATCTAACTTCAGCTTTTTTTTTATAACTTGTCACACCATCTTTAAATACTTTCTTATGCACAACCGAGTGGTGAGAGCCTCAGTTCGACGCTAACAAGATCGTCAGTTCGACACCCCTCAAGAGCATGCGGCTGTACCTTTGGCAAGCCACTTAATGACATGCCCAAAAAAAGGTAGAAACTTTTTTTCTTCTTGTCTATTTAATTTAAATCTACAACCACCGGGTGTGAAATAAAAAATAAAAAACTACGTAGATAGGCCATATATTTTATTTATTAAGGTAAAGGGGGTCTCGTACTCAATTACTGAGCTTGGGGGAGTAAGAAGATGAGGTTCACATTACACTAAGCTTTCGGCACTAACGAGAGTAGAGTGGCCAGTTCCTTTCGGCTTCTTTTCCTTCAGCAACTACGCCCACCCAATTCATTACACCCTGGGTAGAGATGAGCGGTATTTTTCAACAACCAGCTAAAGCAGGGTGTCGAACCAAGTTTGCATTATTGAAAAACAAACTCCTTATCCACTGCGCCATTTCATCCCGGTTTTATTTATATATTTTATGAAGAAAAGTTTACTGTGCAGACAATTACACTGAAGTTGTTGGTGTAAGTTTCATCTGATACCAATAGACTTTGGGTAATTGTTTATCAAGATTGTTATCCTGACAGTGAATTAAGTCCTAAATTTCCAGTGCTGCCGCAGAAAGCTATAGCCTACTTTTAAGTTATTTTGGCAGCCGATTGTAGCATCGAATAGACAGCGATAGACACGTGTTTCGCCCATGAGGCTGGGCTCATCAGTATCGCACCGTATTCTTGCCACTTGAGTAATCGACCGCCGCTTTACCAGTCAGTTTAACTCTTATCTTTGTGGAAAGAAAGAGCCAACACAACTAGCAGGTGCCAGGGGTAGGTCAATGTGAAGAAAGGCGTTCTTCCCGGCTATCAGCACAAGCACAATCGGCTGCCAAAATAACTTAAACGTTTAATTGGAGGTCTCAATGGCTGGCGTGGAAGCTACACCGTTCTGGTTAGCGAAGCGTCACTGCAGCTCGCTGTGCTAGTGAGTAATCAGCCTTGTGCTGATAGCCGGGAAGAACGCCTTTCTTCACTATAGCCTACTGTTGTTCGTACCGCAAACAAATCTATGACATTAACCTTTTGCGGTCCAAGTTAGATCCCTGGGATGCAAAATAAAATTATGTAATATGGTCCAACGTCACCCCTGGGATGATGTCTACAAATTTTTGCTGAACAAGGTCCAAGCATCTCTGTGGGATATTTTTGAAAATTGGGAAATTTTGAAAATTTGAAAAAAAAAAATTTGGACCTCAACGGACCAAAATCGGAAAAAAAATTTGGGTTAGGGTTAGGTTAAACTGTTAAACTCAAAAGGTTAAACTGACAATAAATGTCAAAAACGTAAGTCTTCGGTGGAAAGCCCACCAATTTGACTAAAACCAAAGATATTACTGAAACCAGGTTTTCAAAATTCTTTTAAAATTTTTCCCATCAAAAACTTTTGTTAATTTTTTGTTGACTAGCGTGAATTAGCTTGAGTGAATCAAACTAAAACTCTAAGTGTACAAGCAAATTCACATCCACGACGTGTTAGCTAATTGCAGGGTGCAAGTAACTGATGACGAGGTAGACAGCACAGCTGCTTTCATAACAATACATCATGCATCTTATGACACACACAAGCATTGTAAAAAAATCTTTTTGAAACAGTGTTAAAATTTTTGTAACTAATGTCACCCCATCCTTCATTCTTCTACTTTTGTGTTCAATTTTTGAACACTTGTAAGTAAAATTTTCACTCACCGCAATCTGAAAAAGAACAATAGATTTTGATTACCCTGTTGCGGTCCCAAGCACGTCTTAACGTTTTCACTTTGTTATTTCTTCCTTTTTTTTACCTTGTCTGCTATAGTTGGCATACAGGATATTGTTTTTCGTTGCGATAGTCAAAAATAAAACCAAACTGAACTAAACAGCAAGCCTAAGAGAATGGCAGAAACAATTCTACTCAATAAATCCAACAACGTAGGGTAGATAAAATATGTTGCGGCTAAAGTTGGTTAACAGCGTCACACATCAAAAATAACACGTCTAGTTTACTAAATATAATAGCTTAAACTAAGCTGATAGCTTGCCAGAACTTAGATACCTGTCTATACATTTATGTCAGAAAGTAAAGAAATGCATATTGTTTCAACAATTTGGAATAGATCGCTGACGCACACAACTAAAGGAATATTAACAGAAAGACGACTTTCCAATGTTCGGAAATTTTCCACATAGAAAGTAGACCAACATACAAATCTCACAAGCAAATCTCAAAACACTCAAAGCAAATCATCCAAAGAATACATTAGGCTATGTTAATCTACGTACCTCCTGGAAGAAGCTCTCGGATGATTTCAATGATGACCGGACGTAAATATTCGACATCAAATTTTCCAGGAGGTCCTTTTGGCCCCTGTTCACCCTGCAGTAACGAAATTGAAGATGACTGGGACTACCATCATGACAAAATACTGTTGCACATTTCTGTAGTTGCAAACATTCAAAGCGAACACATTATGCTGCATGCTGAAACGGAAGACTTGATGAGTTAAAATACTTCAGAACAATAACACAATGAAATAATTTTGTGACGTTTTTTCACTAAATAGTTAGAGGTTTTACTTACTCTCGGACCCTGGCGTCCTGGAGGCCCTTCTGGGCCGTTCAAACCATTTATTCCGTTACGACCTCGCTCGCCCTAAATAAATAGTTTTGCTCTAAAAAAGATTGAAACTGTTGAAATGTTACACCCAATAGATTCTTACAATCAATGGACATGTCGATCTATTACAACCAGACGGAAGCATCAATCATCTGTCTAATGTGATTGAAATGTCTTTTTAATATTTTTTGACCCAATTTACCTTCCTACCCCGTTGACCAGGGTTTCCTTGAGGTCCGAGTTCATTGGAAGGTTCCCCCTTTCCTCCTTTCTCTCCTCTTCCACCCTATACCCACAATACTGGTTTATCAATGCATGATACATTATTATTAGTAAACAAAACAATCAGGTTTGGTAACCATTACAGTACATTGCGCATTGCGTTGAGTTAAACTGTAAAATTGTAAAATTAAACTTGTAAAAATGAAATTTCGAAACTGCAGTTTGGTTGTGAGCAACAGTTGAGCTGATAAAATATCTTAAATAAATTTACAACAACTTCAAAAACTAATTACAATTACCACTGACCTGGGGCCCGGAAGGTCCCCTCTCACCAGGTAAACCTCTTCTTCCATCGCTTCCTGGAAGACCGACATCACCGCGTTCACCCTGCATAAGACACAAACGACAATTTGAAACTATCATCTGACGCAAGTTGTAGAAATATTTTGATATTGCTACAGACATTTAAATCAAATTTGAAAGAAATCTCGTCTAACATAAAGCAAATCTAAATCATAACCCACCAAACAAAATGCAACTTAGAAGTGTAAAAACTTGCAAACCGTCGAATAAGAAAATTATGAACCTTTGATCTTCGCTGAAAACATGTAAAATCTGTAAATTTTAAGCAACATTTTACCTTGTCCCCATCTTCTCCTCTCTCTCCTCTTGGGCCTTGTATTCCAGGAGGTCCCTAAACAATTATTAAATAAAGTGTTTTTAGGAGACTTCAAAATTTTAAAACAATTTACTTTGCACTACAAAATTTTCTGAAAAGATACGTTTTGAAGACTGGGTTCCGAAAAGCAAAGCAAAACAAGTAACGGCAATCATTATTATCGTAAACTTGTGAAACACCACGCTTTCCACAATTTTCTCATAAAACCAACAAAGCTTAAGGATTTAAAAAAAAAAATGTTTAAAAAAAAAAATGCAAATGAAACGAAATCTTGCAAAGATATAAAGATATTAATCTCCGGTGGATGCGAAAGATTTATGTAATTTCACCATTTGCATCGTTGCAGTACAGGAAGATATTCAAGCATGCTTGTAAGGAAAACTTACAGGTAGACCGTCGACTCCGTCTACTCCGCCAATGCCTTCATTACCCTGGAAAACAAAATATAGAGCTACTCTTCAATAATGTCGGTAAGAAAAGGTGGGAATATGTTTCAGCATAATTAGTTGTTTTGTTTGTCGTATCCAGGCTTACACCCGGTGGTTGAAGATTTAGATTAAGTGGACGGGAAGGCAAGGAAGCCAATCTTCGTGTCTACCTTCAGGCATGCCTTTAAGTGTCCTGCCAAAGACACAGCCGCATGCTCTTGAGCGGTGTCGAACCGGCGCCCTTTCGATTGCCGTTCCAGGGCTCTCACCACTCGGCTATGCAGCAGACCGGCATAACTAGTAATCACACATTAGTAACTCGTTTTGGAAACGTTATCCTGAATGCGATGGTAGGCTGTGATTATTCTGTACCAGTGAAGACAAAATGAACGAATAATGTTGCACAAGTATAAGAATATGAAATATATCTTTAGCAAAATTTTAATTTGCTTGTTTATTGGAACTCTTTTTGTGATATCTAAGAAAGAGATTTATTGCTGGCAATGAGCAGCATTGTGTATATATATGAACCCTATCTTAATACAAGCTGTTTTCGTACGCGGAAAGCACGTAACGTGCTATCTTAGCCCCGTGTTATGTAATTAATCGCTAATAACGGGAGCAATGAAAATCACAGAGCCAAAATATTTTACAAGATAATAGCCATGTGTATTGTGCGTATAGAAATTTAATTTTTACCCAACAAATTTATTGGAATAAAGTGTTTGAAATGAAAAGACGTCAAAAAGTCGGTTTTTATTCTACTTTCCCAAAAATAACTTCAAAATTAAAATTTTTGAATTACTGTATAACATAAAGTGATGCTAAACTAAACAAAAAGTTAATTTTGCTCATAAATATAAGGCATTTTTGGGCGTTTTTACATTTCAAAGTAATTGCACTAACAGTTATATTGCACTAACATTAACATTTGTATAACTAGCATTGCACGAAAATGTGTAGCCACCTGAGACGAAATGCTTATTGTGAATAGCAAGAAGGTAGAAAAATTACCAGTGTAGGTTTAGAAAAATCGAAAGGAACAAAAACTAAAAGTCCAGAAATCTCACATTTCTAGCATATTTCCTTCTGAGAAACATTTCACTACTAGAGTGGGGCGTCCTCATAAAGCCCCGTGTCGCTACAGATAGGGTTAAAACGTAATGTAATGATTAATGATTAAACGGCTACTTTAACTTTTTTTTTCATCGCTGACAGCCTAAGAAATATGGCTTTGGTCGTATAAAAACCTTTTGTGATTTTATGATAACTGAAATTGTTAAAGCACATTAATGTTGTAAATTCCGATTTTATGCACTGTTACAACAAGAGTCTATATTTCAAAAAGTAATATAATGATTAATGATTAAACGGCTACTTTAACTTCTTTTTCATCGCTAACAGCCAAAGAAATATGGCATTGGTCGTATAAAAACCTTTTGTGATTTTATGATAACTGAAATTGTTAAAGCACATTAATGTTGTAAATTCCGATTTTATGCACTGTTACAACAAGAGTCTATATTTCAAAAAGTAATATAATGATTAATGATTAAACGGCTACTTTAACTTCTTTTTCATCGCTAACAGCCTAAGAAATATGGCATTGGTCGTATAAAAACCTTTTGTGATTTTATGATAACTGAAATTGCTAAAGAACATTAATGTTGTAAATACCGATTTTATGCACTGTCACAACAAAGTCTTATAAAACATTTTCCTTGCAAACAAAATATAATGTTCTAAGCAGTGCTGTAAATGAAATAAACTAACCGGTTTTCCTGCAGGACCTGGCTTTCCGCATAATCCAGGAGGCCCACACATGCCCTGAATGATGCAAAGTAGTAAAACAACCACTCAAACTTATCATGTGTTCAAACTTTCGTCTGCATCAATAGCGCTAAAAAGAAAGCAACCACTGCCAGAACGAAATAAGAATCAGATCAAGAAGATTTGTCACACTCCGTACAAGCAGGGTAGCCATAAACAACAAAAGCGTTCACTATATGTGTAAATAAAGTGTTTTTATTCGTGATATCATTTCAGTTTGCCTTTTGAATTTTCATTTTAAAAGTTGCTGTTGAAAAAATGCGATACCGTAACTCAAGAACTAAATTTCTTTTTGATTCTTTAGCGATATGAACAACTAAAACAAATACGATAATACTGATCTGAAACGACAATGTGTCACTCTGTTTATGACGGCAACTTTTAATGAGCAAGATCTCACTGTAGTACACATTGGATTATTTTTACGTTTCAAAACAAAAAAAACAGAAACAGAAAATCAATAACTAAAGAGAAAATCAGCAATACCTTTGGTCCTCCTTTACCCTCACGTCCGGGTTCACCACTTGGTCCTTGTGGGCCTGGAACGCCGGATTCTCCCTAAAATTTAATGATTTCGAGCTGTAAAGTAAGCTATAGCCTACCTCGGAGCAAAAATTTGAAAATAAATATACTTCTCTAAGCAAAACGATTATTTCTGTATTTTTATCTAGTAATTCCAATAATAATTTTTTGTGTAAAAATTATTCTTCTTCTTAAATTGACACCAAGTAAGTGATATGAAATAGATCCAAAAATTTTACCCTTTCTCCTTTCCCCTTTTCTCCCTTAGGTCCGATCATTCCTTCATCGCCCTTCAATAAAAATAAAGCATATTGTTGGGATTTTCGACTTGTTATCCAACCATGTTGAAAAGCAGTAAGAAACAATCTAAACTCATTATTATCCACTCATGAACACAAAAACCAAATCTTTGACCTGAGAATTAGTTTTGTATCACTTTTGTATTGTTCGTGTTTTTGATAAATTGATTGTTGACTGCAGCTAAACCAAACATTTCCATGCATTACAAGATTATAATTGCATTGATATTGTACGAAAATGTTGCAGTTTCAAACTCACACATGCTTAAACAAGAGCCTGACAAACTGTAACGTTGACAGCCTGAACTGATGCAAAGTTAGCACAAAAAAAAAGTCAAAGCATAAACAAAGATATCTGAAACAACGAAAGGTGAAGTTATGATTTGATAAAATTTCTACTTTGAAAAGGCGACTTTAATTTACGCCATTTCTGAATCTCACCTTTTCTCCAGGACTTCCTTTCGATCCGATTTCTCCCTACAAAATTAAAAACAGTTAGAATATTTGATTTTATATGAATAAGATTAATGACGGAGTTATCTTAACAAAATAAAAAGCTTTAATCCATATAAAATACTTAGGTTACTGAACACGCTTGTTTTGCTTTGAATTCCTAGCTGTACAATTGCCATCTGTACATTTTTTTATGGATTGTTTTAGCCTATATTTTAAACCTTTCCCAAATAGCCTACTGTGATATCGAGGTGAGGTAGCCATCATCAACATAACAACATTGTTACCAACCACATTCTAGGTCATGTTGTGTGTATTTTGTTTGCAAACAACTATTTTACCGTAATTGAAACTTTAGACAGAATGTCTTTTGCAGCGATATTCTCCGACACACCATAGGATTCGAACCATTGTCTCTTGAACTTGTCATTTCAGTTTACTTGGCTAAGATAGGCTATATGTTTAGTAGCGCATATTGCAGTCGACAAAATTCTATTGCAGTAGATACAGAAAAACATCAATAATGTGTGCTGCTATTAACATTAGAACCACATATATACACAGTAGGGTGCATCATCTGCCCTTTTTCGTTTAAATTTTGTTCTGCAGTTGTCAGAAGTGTTCCTTTTGTCAAAGTAAACACACCTGTGAAGTTTTATGCGAAATGATTTGAATCTAGGGGTACCACATTGCGAATGAATTTTTAACATATAGACGTCAAGCGAAAAATGAGAAAACCCTAGTTTCAGATGGCATGTCTGTGGTACACATATGTACCGTTAGTCCAAAAGCGTTAAATCACTCATTTTAGGGTTTTTCTATCTAAACTGCACACCTTTTGATCATTTTATTGCAAAAAAATATTCGTTGAACTTTATCTAAACTTTAGCATTCACTGTTTTGGTCACAAAACACCAATAAATGCACATTGTTTTGCCGAATTTGCAAAATTCTGTATTTTCCGAATTGAAATAACACAGTTCGAAAAGGCACAGTTTCCTGTTCAACTAAATATGCAGTATCCATTGATCATTGTTGTTTATTTCCTTCTTCCGTAAATTCGGCACTGCCGATAGCTGCCTTTAACAGTCTGCAGAACAGTTTGGAATCTCTGTTCAGACTTTGCCGATGAAAGATAGTCGCATCCAAGCTTGACGCCCCGTTCAGCTACATCATTCACTACTCTCAGCTGCCTTACAACTGTGCAGCAAGCTGCATATGAAGGACATCTGTCTCACTGAAGAACATCTTCGTCCATGAAACTTGTACAATGGCCAAGCTTTAGTGCTGCAAAAAGGAACCAGGAATCTTCATTGATTAGATCAGCCAACTTCGTGGCTGGCAACACTGGAATCAACCTTGGCTTTCCAAAACCTTCTCCAAATCTTTTTAATGGCTGTCTGAAACTTTTCATTTTCTTTAATATTGCTCTTGCCATTGCTGCTTTCTCAGCTGGCAGTGTCTTGAAGCTGAAAAGGGCAAAGGGAGCAAGTTAACCCAGACAAGTACCACGTGTGTAGCATGAAATACTTGAGCGCTACTTCTGCTACTAGCTTGTCTTCTTCTTTGTATTGGTGTAAGACTTCAATAAAGCGCAAGTCATTTGTTGGTGCATTGACTTGGCAGTTTGGCACGGTGCTAAAAACCAGTACCAGCCATAGCACGACAAGATAAACTTGACAAGACGTTTAAACTTTGCAATTTGAATGTAATACACCATTTGCACGTCATGAACCAGTATGTCTAATAGAAAGCAAAGGGATAAGTGTTCAACCATGTCGGAGTTGGTGTTTTTGTAATAGCAAAGTAGCCTACTAGATGCATAGTTGCTTGGGCGTGTGTCCAGTGAAAGCCCTGGATTTCATTTTGCACATGAAAGAAATAATTCTCTGAAAAGTCCATTGCAATCAAAACTTCACCTTCTTGCAAATTTTCTTTTCTGGACTTGTAATATTTTGATTGTGCTTTGGACACATAACTATGTGGAAGAAGTTAGACCAGCATCTCAATCAAGCTTTCTATGAAATCCGAAACACTCCTGATCATCGTAACAATTTCTGCTCTATCAACTGTCGTCCACTGTTCAAAAGTGATGTCTTCATAATGATCCTCAAACAGCGAGTTAAGGTGGCTTCTCAAAACTTCTAAAGATGGACATTGGTCACACTTGCAAAACATGCATTCTCTTGAGGTAATATCACAGACCATTAAAGAAAGCAAGTCTTTGAAAGATTCTGCCAAGTTTGCCGCCTCTATCAGTAATTTAGGATTCTCATGAATTAGACAAACACAAACTAAATGGGTTCCGGAAGTTCCTGCCAAAACGCACCATTTTGGTCTTAATGTGCAAAATTTTGACAAACCAATCTTCATATCTGGTTGTCTCTTTTTAAACTCCTGATACAACTCATTTAGTGTCACCAAAACCAATCTTTTTTGTTGATAGCATTTTTTGCCCACACACACTTTATCCTTTTGACCTGGCAGTAACCTATTAAATTCATCATCTTCATGGAACTTCAAAACAGAATCAATAATGTGGTTGAGGTTTTGGTGACACTAAATGAGTTGCATCAGGAGTTTAAAAAGAGACAACCAGATATGAAGATTGGTTTGTCAAAATTTTGCACATTAAGACCAAAATGGTGCGTTTTGGGAAGAGCTTCCCGAACCCATTCAGTTTGTGTTTGTCTAATTTATGAGAATCCCAATTAACGTTGTAACTGTTGTATAAGACGTTGTAACCGGTCACGGAATTGGTTTTACCGTCTCCCCTCAGTCAGTTGTTTAAACTGTGCTACCTATCTTTCCTTCACTTTATAAAATACATGGTACACTTACTACAGCAAATTACCTCATTTCTACTCAAATATCCCACTTCATATTTGGAAGGTAGAAAGCCAAGAAAATTACCTTTCATTAAAGCCAAGTTGCAGAAAAATCGAAGTAGAGTGTTTTTTGCTATAGGCGATCAAAGTTTCGTCATGCATGACTGATCACAAATAGTCATGTGTGAAACTAGCCACTTGGTGGCCTATAGTGATATAAAAACAAACAAACAATATATCTTTTCAGAATCTCCTTACTTTGGATAACTCATATGCATTGGAATTTTCAAGTTACCATTTGAAACACCTTCATAATAGGTCAAACAAAATTTGCAGTTAAATTTTATGCATGAGCGATCACGAAAAGGGCCAATTTTCAATCGCCGATATCTCAAAAAGTAGTGGGCCGATTTTGGTAAAATTGGTATCACTTTTCTCAGAATTGCACTAAGATTCCACATATGAAATGTCATAAACATCTACGGCATATGGTTCAACAACTGTACCAGTAGCCATGGAATTACCCCAAAATAACAAAAAATGACATAATTTAATCCAATTGTGGTACCCCTAGATGTTAATGAATTCTTCTGAAAAGTTTCACATCTTCAACAATCATAAAAAGGAACATTTTAATCCACTGCAGAAAACCAAACAAAAAAATGAGGGGCAGATGATGCACCCTAATACACAGCCACGTAGTAAATCCTACTTTGTCTCCAACTTCACCCTTGGGACCAATCATTCCTTTTTCTCCATCGTCTCCCTTTAAAATTTAACAATTCAAAAATGTATTTTATAACTCAATAACTTTTACACAACTTTTTGTTAAAGAAACAAGTCATAACATTATTTTGTTGACTCCAAATTGCCTTTCAAAAGTTTAAGTAGCCTACCAAGATACGAAGATGATGATGCTTTATGCATTGCATTAAGGAAAGCATTATAGAAACCAAATACTATTGGTCTAACTATAAGCAGAGTCAACTTATTGTTTTATGTAGTAGGGTCGTTTTGGTTCCAATGTGAGATACAACAAACGCCAAAAATGTAGATTAAAAACGTGGCCTACTTTCTTTCTGCAACGCGTCATGATCTCAAGGCACTTAACTTTTAACTTACTTTCCGTCCTCTTGGCCCAGGTAAACCAGGCTCTCCAAATCCTCCTTTATCTCCAACATTTCCTTTAGGTCCAATCATTCCCTAAGGAAAATTGTTGACCGAAACTTATTATTTTTCACGCTACAGAAATTGAGCAAATGCTGCAGTAATGCCGCAACACAGAAAAACAACAACATAATCTCCTGGGAAAAACACAGATAACCACAAGGCTATTTCGGTACTTCACATCATGTTGTTTAACAGTAGTTAACAGTAATTAACAGTAGTTTTACAGTAGTTAACAGTAGTTAACAGTAATTAACAGTAGTTTTACAGTAGTTAACAGTAGTTAAAGTAGTTAACAGTATTTTTGACAGTAGGCTAGTTATGTATCATATGCTCTGTTTGGTATGAACTATATACCGCGATGTGAAGATATAGCCTCCAAAAATATTCTTGATAGATTGATTGCTAAATATTCATCGCTTATAATAAAGAGCATATTGCAATTTAAAATTATATTCATTGCCTTCATCTATGATCTGCGATGTAGCCTAATTTTGAAAACAATGTACGCAAAGAAACAAAAGTTAGTCGTACCTTGCCGCCCTCAGGTCCAATGAAGCCTTTATCGCCCTGAGGTAAAATAAAAACACACATAAAGTTGATCTACATATACTTGGTTTCAATATTTACTTGAATCACAAAAAACAGCACAAAGTATTTGAACAGACTTGTGTCGAAAATGTCAAGCTATTTAAAGGTAGGCCTACCGGTAGCTCATATTAAGACATAGCAGAAGATATTCAGTTTTAATTTAACATAAAGTAGAGACCATCTGAGAGGTAGGCTGGCTAGTGTATCGAATACTTACCTGTCCGTTTGATCTGGATTCATTTTAGGTTTCAATCTATTGCCATGATTATCATGGCATGTCCTCTATCGGTGGCCGAGGAACTTCCTTATTGGTGGCCATTTTGTAATCAACAACAACATATGCGAGATTCGTTTTGTTTGGTTGGTTGGTTTTGAAGCTTTATCCTCGGAGGCTCGGACTGACAAAGCCTTGATAGGTTATTCCTGGTAGTTTCGCATACTTGTAGAGGCTCTTGACGCAGGGCCGGTTACCGAAATTGACAGAGTGAAGTTTTCCCATTGTTGAAGTGTTGTTGCGGGGAATTATTCCATTCACTAGGTGCCGCTGAATGGAGAGCAGTCCTGAAATGCGTTGCTCAAGCGCACACTCCGAGAGTCGAACCAGCGCTGCGTGATGTTGAGCCGGGCGCGTAACCGCTGAGCTAACGGAGCGGACAAACACGGCATGTGTGGACATAAGCTACAATAAACTGTGTGAAAGCTAGATGATTTTATAACCGATTATTATACTATGTGTAAATGCAGGGAAAGAGGTTGTCTGATACTTTTGTGTATTATCCGCTTAACTGATCAACTTAAAATACAAATATCTTGATTCATCCATTATCCGGAATGTAAAATTTATTCATAACCAACCTAACCTCAAACTAATTCCAGCAGCAAAGATTAACATAATTATGGAACTTTTTTTGTTTGCAATTGTCTATACTTAAACTAAACTACAGGACAATGCAATAAAAAGAGAATGTTTTTAACTCACCTTCGGTCCAACATTTCCTTTGTCTCCAAAGGAACCCTACAGGGGAAAAATTTATAGAGTGACATAAACATTCATGCAAACATAATAAAGCAGCAATTGGAACTAAAATTGGCAAAAGTAAAGTCTAGCCTACTACACGAAGTCACGGCGTTCTAGACATGGTTAAATTAATCCAACCAATTGGTTTCCGCCGGTTTGAACTTTAATGTGCAATGAAAATGCTCAAAGCAAACAAACATAAAGAATGTCATAAAATATGAAACATAACGATCCTACTTACTTTGTCTCCTTTATTGCCCTGAAACAAAGTAAAAAACACAAAAATCAAAAGCTTTTCAAATTCTTTCGTAAAGTTAAGTAATTGTGCTACTGCACAAAGAGATGTTTTTATATTAATTTATTGATTTTCTAGACTAGATCTCGATTTTGATCGACATCTGCCTTGACTTGTCGTGGTGGGAGTGCCTGTATGACACTCGCAGGAAGGCGGTTTGACTCCGCCCGAGAGAGTACGTATCTGTGCATTGGCAAGGTCCTTACCCAAGCATGTCAAAATTGGGATCAGCTGACTTGACGCCCAGCCTTTCGCTGGTATCATTTGTCTGTTGTGTGGCATATAATTCGCAGTGTTATGCTACATGTTGCTACAGTGAAAGCAATTGAAAATGATTTTCTTATTATTATTGCCGCTTCGTTTGATCTATGTCCAAGCGATGACATTGCTTTATTGTCGTGGTTTTTGTCGCTCTCTTAGCTTATCTCCACAAACGTTTAACCAACCGATCCAAAGTGAGTTAAACCATTATACACCCCAATAAAACAGGAATGTTCCCAACGTGTTTGAAACATTGGCGTGGTCTCATTCGGGCAAGGTTATTGATCTAGTAGCTAGTTCTACAAAGAAGAATGGTTCATCGAATAAACGAGCAAGGATAACTTTTCATGATGCAAATAATTAATGTTTGAATGTTTGATTTTCTTGTGTGCTGACATTTAAGTGCCATAACTTGTTACCTATAACCTACTTACATTTATAGATCAACTGCCTTAATTCGTATTACGTTGTCAAGTCAATCTAAATTCAGTTATGATATAATTTGACATTTAATGATATAAATTTAATATTCAAATGGCTTCATTAACTGATATGGAATCCTGCTTAATGACATCACTTTTTTCAACGTCACAACTTTGAAAAGCTACTTTAAGATATTTGTTATCTATTGTCAGTCTAAACGGAAAAAAAAATATTAGGAACCACAGTAGTAGCTAAATCCACCTACAAAGGTTGCTACTTATTTGTACGTTTTTATTGTATTGGATGTATTTACAAAAAAACAAAAACAATTTTACCGGTGGACCGTCAAATCCAGGGTTGCCTTTTGGTCCGACTTCTCCTTTCTTGCCTTGAGGACCCTGAACATAAAAGTCAATGTAGCAAACTAATATCATGCTGCATTTTCCAATAACCACCATATATTCTGCCATAAGGAACTTCTCTTATGGTGTTGTTTTATATGTAGGCTACTCATAACGTAGTTAAAAAAAACGCATCAAAATTATGCTTTTTAGCTATGAGCACTAGTAGGCTACTGCTGTGTGATCTTTTACTTGCTAGGTTAACCTGATGCTGCCAGAAAATCCTCATTTTTTAATCATTAGTTATTATTATTAAAGGATTACTTATTTCCATCAGGCCAACAGATGCATACAACTTGACATATAATACAAGGAAGGCCATTAAAATGTTACTTGTCGAAACAGTGGATTTCGACATATTATAATTTATTTACATTTGTTTGTACCCATAAATTTATTGAGTGAGCATTTAAAACATAACACAACGGATTACGGTACAGTTTTGTCAAAAGAACGTAAAAAACACAATAAAGACAAACAAGCTGTAAAATTTCATCATGAAAGCCTCCAAACTACCATACGTTATGTAAAGAACTCGGAACAATCATTTGAAAACAACACTAACAAAAATGATCATCTCAAATGCTTTATGAACACTTAACATTACCTGAATAAACTTTCCTGGGGGTCCTTTAAGTCCCGAAGGTCCTCGTGGTCCAACTGGAAGCTGAAGTGAGCACATCGGAAAAATGTTTTATTTTAAAAACTTTGCAATTTTATTTCAAGAGAAATGCTGGGCACTCAAAACGCTTGGTCAACATTTTATAGTGCATTAAAATGAAACATGAACACGTGTATGAATGTATGTTCATTATCGCAACTACAAGGTATTTTTGTGCGAATTCTAGTGCTACAGTAAGCATCCAAACATGCCTACAAAATGGAGTTGCTTGAAAAAGCATAACTTAACCTTTCTATAATATTTCTATCAACTTTGCAAACAAGTTAAGCATGCTTCTTACCTCACAAGAGCAGGTGCAATTGTTGCAATAATTTCCAGTAATTCCAGAAGGTTTTGGGTAACACTATCATTATAAAAATAGTATTCCTTAATACGAAAAGTTAACATCAACAAAAAGACTGATTTTTAAAAGTCTGGAGAGCTGAAAATAGTTATTATTCTAGAACTAGACAAAGGTGATGCAACAAAACTTTGGTGCAAAACGAAGCTTTATCAAACTATGAACAAACAAAATTGTCAACTTTAACACTCTGCATCTTTATAGAGCGTTTTCCAATAATTTGTCAATGGTGTGCCCAGAAAGTTTCAAAGATATCTTGACTCACCGCCTGAAAAATAAAAATTCGATTTTAAACAGTTTTATGTAAAAACTAACCACATTTGAAGCTGTCTTACTATCAGTTTAGTTTTCAAATGCAATCTAGCATATAAAAATTCCAAACAAAATCAATCTACGGACAGTCATTAAGGCTATTTTCATAATCATTCACAAAAGTCATTGTTACGTGACAAATGCTTTAACAAAACTGTAGCGAAAAGTTTGGTTCTTTTTGATGGACTTCATTGAGCAAGAAGCTGCTGAACCTTGGACTAGTGAGCTCAATCAAGCAAAATTTGAGCTATTACTTCATCTTACGGGAATGTTAGACACACAAACAACCCAATTCAACGTCTGAATACGTTAAATCAATGTAAAAAAACGGTTGATTTGATGTCTGGGAAGTCAAAGCAAAGGTCTTTCTGCCAACAAAATCGGCTCTACAAGTAAGCCGATTGACGTTTGCTTTGATTGCCGCTTTTGTTAGCTTACCTCCAAGACATTAATAATGTTAGCCATTGTTTCGAAGGAAGTCATTTCCATAAAAGTGGACGTATCAGGTCTCCCAACTTTAGCCAACTTGTTAAGAATAGTTGTGTTTGGGCACAGCCCCTCGTTCCAGCCATACGATGGAAATCCGCTGTGTTAAAGTTTAGTCCTTTCTTCAGTTGATTACAAAGGTAAACTCTCCAAACAAAGCCAGACATAAAGTCAATAAAATCACGTTTATTGTTTTATGTTTATTTTTCTAAAAAATAAGCTTTTAGTTCAAAATCGCGTGTGATTTGGCAGCCGTTACAACAACGTCAAAGATTCCTCGTTTTTTAATGATATTATTGCACAATAGAAGACCCACCATATTGCGAGTATGAGCCTTTAAAGCACATAAGGACAAACTCGTCATTTAGTAAAAAGCATTTGATTTCATTTGATGTTGATAAAACTGAAAACATAACAAACTGAAAAGTTAATAAAACAGTACCGCATTGGAAAGATGAGTGTGTTATCAACAAAAGCCAGTTTAAGAGTATTGAAGCATTCAAAATACTTTCCAAACAATAGCGCGATAATGCGGTTTTGTTGAGTGACACCATGAAAGATCTGACCAGTGCTTCCACTTTGAAGGATTTTATCCCGAAATCGGGATTTTTCAACGCTTCGAAGGATAAAAAAGGGATTTGAAGAAAAGAAGGATTTTTTAGGGATTTTTAACAATTTTACATGGAAATTTTGTCTAAAAAAGGGATTTGTTCTTTTTAGCAATTTTAAAGAAAATTTTATTCATATTCCCTTTCAAAAGTTCTAAAAATGTCTGGAGTAACGATGATCAGCTGGTTTCCGTCGCCACTCGCCATCCGGAAACCCTCTCATTCTCGCTTCTTTCACCCATTCTCGCCTTTCCGTCGCTTCTCGCTTGGTTGATTTCTATTCTTGGCATTTTGGGAATTGGAGTTTAGACGCAAGTTCAGTGAGTGAGTTAGTTTTAATTCTTTTAGCTAAAATTTGGTAGTCCGTTGATTTACGGTTGAATTTGAATAGCAATGACAAAGTTTAGTGAGCTTCGACGTACAGTGGCATGATAGGCTTAGGCTAGTGGTATCCTTCCGGTTTAGAAAAGTTAGTTATAGCCTATGCTAATCTATTATGGCGTGATAATACTAGAGCTAGCTAGGCTGTGTGTACGATATGTATAGTGTACACAGTCAGACCGAGTCAGTATCATGAATAGGCCTAGTATCTTAAAGTTTTTCATCAGTCTCAGATGATTGTGAAGATGTTACTGACAAGGAGAAAAAAGAGATAGCCTAGCCTATAGAGTTGAACAAGTTAGCACATCAAGGAAAACCAAACTAGACACAAAAAATAAATTGATTAATGGATGGATATTGGATACGGTAATTCGTTAGGCTACTGGACATTTACCACCTGTACATTTTCAGTGTTAGGGAGAAGTTAGGAGTCTGGGTGGGAAAGATTAGAGTGGTACCGGCACCGTAATTGGTAAATGATGTCCAGGACTCCAGGTGGTAAATGTCCCAGAACCGACTAACTGACAAGCAGTTTTTTGGCTGGACAGTGAACAAAGGAAGTAAACCATGTTATTGTAAAATATGTGTAGCCTACTATTCTAGTAAAACAACGTTGCTTCGACATATTGAGCTATAAACAATAGGCATGAATAGGCCTAGGCCTGAATTTTCATCAGCTTCAGATGATTGTGAATATGTTACTGATGAAGACAGAGAAAAAAGATGTAGAGTTGATAAAGTTAGTGCATCAAATAAAACCAAAACTGCATACAAAAATAAATTTGTTAAAGGATGGCAAACTGACAAGCGGTTTTCAGGCTGGATATTGAATAAAGACAGCAAACCATATTGCAAAGTAAGTGGCACTTTTGTGTACTGTACCAAAACAGGGTTAATTCGGTACGCTGCTACAGAAAAGCATCAAGCTAACTTTAATTCGGCAAGAAACACTGTAGGCGTCTCGGCAATGTTCGAAAGAAATAATGGCACTAAATCTAATGACATTGAAATAAAATGATGCTCAAATTCCATCCTATAGCAGGCCTACTCAACAGTATGTTCTGATTCATAAAGTTATGAAATATGTGTAATTTCTTGTAATAACTAAAATGACAACCTTTATTCAGGTCATACTTTTGAAGTACCAGTGGGTAATACATTTCATGAACAGCAAGGGCAACGCTGATGCAGAGTCAGTCTTAGAAATTTAATTTTGTATCAAGATTATCACCTATTTAGTCTATTCCAATGACTATTGTTCCTCTGTAGCCTGAATGAGTGTATTTTGGCTCATTTTGCCTTTTTTTTCACCACTTAAGCTACACATGCAGTGCCAGTGTTCACTGTTCACAATTAGTAGGCTAATGTTTTTAATAACTGAGTCTGAGTGTTAAGAGTATTAACTGAGTGTTACTGTGCTCCTATGATGTTATCATGTGGTGCTTATACTATGTGTTGAGATACTTCTTGTGTGGTGTATTATTTATATTTCCTGCCATAATGCCACTGGACATTAATATGTCAAATTTATGGTATTAGATTGGGTTTGTCAACTAAATCAGCCATGCTACTGCCTGCAAGGTGTTGTTTTTTGTAGCAATTTGAATAACCTACGTAGTACGTACCACTTCTTCAATTCACTGATTTTCTGTTCTTTCAGGTTAAAACGTAACTTAGGTGAGATTAAAAACTTTAAAGTTGTATTGGCACCTTTTTTAACTTAAATAACGTCAAAAATAACATTGCCTATCAAGGAAATTTTGAAGGATTTCCGACTGAGAAAAAAGGGATTTTTCAGGACAAAAAAGGAAATTGAAGAGGATTTATCAATTGTCAGAAGTGGAAGCACTGGATCTGACAGAGAATTTTGAGAAGTAGAAGGAGTCGCTTCAATGTAAAGCAGTGGCGTATCCTGGTTGGTTGAGCAAGGGAAGCAATAAAACTCGTGGGGGATCAGAGCGTGCCGAAGGCACGTGTTTTCTAGGGGGGTCCGGGGGCATGCCCCCCCCGGAAAATTTTTTGCAAAATTACACTCAAATAATGGATTATAGTGCTTTCTGGAAACACTTTTAGGGTAAAATTTGTATGAAATTTATAAGCAGATAAACAGCTACTGTATTAACTTATTAATGGTAGCTCTTACGCACGAACGGGCTAAAAATACGGCTAAAATTGGAAAACACCAAAAACTCAGCTACAGTTACCTACTGCTGTACGGTAGTAGCTTGAGCCAGAATTCATTTCAGTCAAGTTTAGCCTCGACCTCACATATCCTGTCTTATGCCAAAGTTTATCCAGCCAGGATAGCAGTGTAAAGCCAACGTTTGGCTCAAACTTTTGCTTACTAGGCCGATATTATAACCATAACAGCGCTTTAAATTTTTTCATTTTTAGCCCACGACGCAACATCCAACAGAGCAGAGTTGCCAGCCAGACAATGATAAGGTCTAAAAGCTAAAATAATACAAAAATAGGCCAAAACAAGGAAAATATTAGACAAAAGGGCCAAATGGATGTATTTCTGTTTCTATTCAAAATAATAAAATGTACATACATTTTATGACTTGTAGCGGATTTCAATAAATTGTAGCAAAAATAATTTTGCAAGTATAGCCCGAAAAGTAGCAAGTATAAAAGGACTGTAGCGGATGAGTTTTAATCCGCCACATTACGAGTATTAAACAAGTATAGAACATATATTGAATAATGGTGAACATGGTTTCATCTGGTAGGGTTACAATATTTGAGAAATATTGATTATATTATGCATTTTGAAGAATTAATTTTAAAAAAGCCTAATTTGAGGAATTTAGCCAATCTGGTAACTCTGCGACACGGAAGCGATTGAAAAGTTGCTTCCATGGATTAGTTAAAAGAAACGTAACTCGCGCAAACTTTGCTCTGCTTTTTTTCCTTAGTCTCTCACTTGTTTCTTAGTGTACCAAAAACGAGAGCAAGGGAAGCGATACGAATCTTCGCTTCCGTAAGCTTCCAACTTTTTTAAAATTAAAACCGAGCTGAAATCACACGGTGACATGAGTTAGAAACCGTTCTAATTTGTATTCAGGTAAAGAAATTACGAAACCGTTTCACTGAAAAATATAATTTTCTCTTTTTTCAATTTTGACAGGGGAAGCAATGCTTCCCTTGCTTCCATTGAGGATACGCCCCTGTTTATGCTTGTCAATGTCAAAAAGACAAAGATTGAAGGGAAGGGGTACCCACAATGAGCAAAATCGACTTTCGTAGCGTGGAAAAAGAGTAGGGACAAATTCTGTTATGTGTAAGAAATGCAGGAAGTGGGTGCATGAAAGATGTGCAAAGATGAGAGAGTAAATGTAGATCCGGAGATGGTTTTGAATGTAAAATATGCAAGAAGATTGAAGAAGGATTGGTTGGTACAATAGAAAAACTGAATGACAAAGTTGAATCAATGAATGCCTTTTGCTATCTAGGACATAGATTGAATGTCAGTGGTGGTTGTGAAGCGGCAGTGACCGCAAGAGTAATGTTTGGATGGGTGAAACTCATAGAATGTCGAGAGTTGTTGTGGTAGAAGATTTCCGTTCAAAATTAAAGGAAGAATTTATACTATTGCATGAGATGTCTGCAATGCTGTACGGAAGTGAGACATGGTGCTTACGGAAAAACGGGTTGGCGTTTTTAAGAAGAATTGAGAGAGCGATGGTGAGGGCAATGTGTGATGTGAAGCTGATGGAAAAAGGAATACCGAAAAACTTATGAATTTGCTTGCGTTGGAAATGGGAATGCGAATGGAGTGAATTGGTATGGGCATGTTTTGAGAAGGGCGCTGGAGTTACGAGTGGAGGGTCGTAGAAAACAAGGAAGACCTAAGAAAACGTGGAAAAGGCAAGTTGAAGAGGAAAGCAGCAAGGTGGGCTTGACAAGAGAGGACGCGTTAGACAGATCGATCTGGAGGCAGCGTGTGAAGGTGATTGCGTAACTTAGAGATGAATCCGGCCACCCTCAGTAACGCAGACATCACCGGATTAAAACTGGACTACTACTACTCTGCTAATAGTATCCTGACTATTGACAAGGGCCGGCAATGTTTTTAAATTTCAAAACATTTAGTTCTTCAATGATAACAATTACATCTTTGAAAGCAATAGATTTGTATCAATTCCTTATGACATATTGTAATTAGTTTTCAGGTGTCAAAACAATATTAAACAAATACGATAACTTATCAAAATAATTGCTTCATAATAATAGAAGATAGACACGACAAATATGTAAACTCCTTTCTGCGTCATTGTTTCTTTCTATCGACTCCCTATATGCACATTGTCTCAAACCTGTCACTTACTGGCACTCTCTAGTGACAGAGACAGGTATCACCGTGACTCCCGCTCGTCGTAGATCCTTAATCGAATATTCGATGTCGTTCATTGTCACGTTTGGATGACTGTTGCCATTCGTCATCACAATTACGATCTGGAATGATAGTTATCAGAACTGAAAGCAACACCAACTGCTTTTGTTTGAAAGATTTTCCAAGGCACACAAGACAAGATAATATTCTCAAACATTTCAATCCAGGACTATTCTCTAAGCACAAATGTTTATACTTCATAGTTAGCCTACAGTAAAAATGTGCTCATTATTCAAATTTGTCAAGATCAGAAATTATAGCTGTCAATTACATTCAATACCCTATCGTTCACCCCTTTAGCTCAGTTGGTTAGCGCGTGACTTTGTGAACGCTGTTCGCTGTTTCGACTCTTGGGGTATGCGCTTGAGCAACGCACGTTAAGGACCGCTCTCTATTCAGCAGCATCTAATGGATGGAATAATTCACGGTAACAACACTTCAACAATCGAAAACTTCACTCTGCCAATCTCGGTAACTGGCTCTTCGTCAAGAGCCTCTACAAGTATGCGAAACTACCGAAATAACCTGTGAAGGCTTTGTCAGTCTGAGGATAAAGATTCAACAACTAACCAACTAACCCTATCTGATTTTTTCCATAAAAAGAGAAAAAAAACACGTGTTGAAGCTCGAAAAGCTTGAAAAGCAAAACAAAGCTTGAAATGCCGAAAGTTGTAAAAAAAAAGTTAAAAAGTACCAGCCTATAACGTTAGCAACCCCAACTTGTATTTGACTGTTTAGAAACTGAAAGACCGAAACAAGGAGGACAGACTTACCGGCCGAGGGTTTGTTGGAGAAATTGCGTCTAAAAGACGTTGAGGTCTCGGTTGAGTTTGGATTTGGTTCACAGTAGCGTTAATTGCTGAAATGGAAATTTAACATTAATGAACTGTAACTTTTTGTCTTTGAGAAGCAATAAAGCTCTTCAAAACACAAATCAAATTGTCGTTGTTGTTAAAATATTGTGACCATACTGTTTCTATAAAATTTGCATAGATAGGCTACTTTTCCTTAAAAAATACAAATGGCGAGTGAAGGATGATCGGTTGGGGTGCTTAAATAAATAACAAAGCTTTAGAAGAGACTTGGTTTTGTTGAACCATAGACAGACAAAACAACGTAACTTTAACTGGTTTAACATGTTTTGTTACAAAGAGATATAACATAATTAAAAAATCAACTCAAACGTTTTCGACACGTACGTGCATCCTCATCACAAATTACTTAAATCTCCGATATACATGAAATGAAAATTATAAAATAAATCTGACTATGCACTATAACTGTAACGACACTTCGGACTGAAAAGCACAACCTGAACAAATGATACAGGAATGATTGCGAGTAAACTATATAGCGGGAAACAGATCCCTTGAGGTGTAAACTACAATCATGTGACAAACAAACAGAACACACACAAAAGGAACGATGAGCCACAGGCGAATAACTGCCTGTTGAGAGACGGATTATTACGTTTGATTCTTAACCCTTAGGCGGTTGGGCTCCTGGAGTCTTGCTCAGTTTGGGGGGGGGGCTGTCAATTCTTCTTATGCTTTAGGAGTGATATCTCTGTTATTTTTTAAGGTACGGTTTCAAAATTTGGGATTCACTTTGTAAAACTATTCACGCAGAGCATATCCGAAAATTAAAACTATGCAAATTTTAGAACTGCTTATATACGTTGAAATGTTGATGTGACTTATGACGTTTGAATTATTTGGTATTTTTTGATAGAGTAATGAAAAACATGCATTGCAATGTTGTGATGAAATTTTTTTTACATAATCTCAATTTAAATCATTTGATTAACAAGACATGGGCCAAATTAATTGCTTTCATCAAGCTGGTGGGAAAATTTTGAACAATAGAATTAGAAATATTTCAGAGGATGTGCTGAGAAATGCCTTATATCTCTCAATTTATAACCTTTATTCGCTCAAAATTTCAGCTCAATAGAGGTGAATAAAAGTTAGGAAAAGTCAAGAAATCTCGTAGTCGCAGCCTCAGTGGTTTTAGAGATACAACTGTTGATACAAAAAAGTTGAATTGACAGCCCCCCCCCAACCTTCAAAGGGTTAAGGCTTCCATGATCTTAGTCTGAAATTCAGATCTGCCCCGAAAGATGATTTTAAATTGGTCAATCGAGATACTGTCAGTGTACGTTACACAAGAGGCGATGTACTTTTTAATTGCACTTTTGGTTGCAAAAGTGCATTAACATAGAAGAATCGTTTAACAAGATGATGAGAAACATTACTCCGGTTAAACGTCACCTTTGTTGAGGAATGCTCCTTCTCCAAGAAATTTAAGTTTTTCCAGTTCTGTGTTGATCCTATCCATAATCTCTTTTCTTGTGGAGGGATTTGTATAATCTTCAAAGGAGGACAGTTCAAGAGGAAATATAATATCACTGCTGAACTGCAAAGAAGTATATTTAATATATGTGTGCGTTGAGTTTTTTTTACTTTTTGTCGTACGTAAGTTTAGGCCCTGAAATAATAGCAATCCACGTATATACACAACTACTACATAACCAACTCTCCTTTTGCATAATTATTAACGTTAGCAGATCCAAAAATATCTCCAGTAAGACTTTGGTGCTGTAAACTTAACAACAAAGTCTGTTTTACGTAGCAAAAGATAAACCTCCAACTGAAAGACATATGCAAGTTAAATGTGAAACTAGCAATTTTGCTGTACAGGTAGTCTATATAGTTTCACATTAAAAAAAATCGAAGGCTTAGTAGGATTTTTCTTCTTTTATTTAAACCTTTTTAAAAAGAAGAAAGTTTGAAGATTTAAACCTTTTTGTATAAACAGTCATTGGTCCTGAGCAAGTCCGCTTATGACGAAAAATTTCTAAGATCTGATTGTAAGTGGAAGTGACGGAGTGAGTCATTTATAGAGCACGCAGAGGCAGAAAAACTGAAGAACTCCAAAACTTTACTGTTTCCCGGCGTTGGCCTCTCCCTATGAAAGCCTCAATGCTGATCAATCACCTACAGTACTCTCCGACGTTAAAATTGTTTCCATTAACTAAGAACAAATAGGGTATAGCACGTTCTGAGATCAGGGAGTGTGATGTGGACAAACAAACGGCTAGCTCAGAAGCGCAAGGCTAGCTCGAAGTGGATTTATTCATAGCTTGTCACACTAGACAAGTGTAACCACCAGATAAGAGCATTGTCTGTATTGTCTTTTCGGTCATTGTTATCACAGGAAAGGCTAAAGGAACAGTTGGTGAGGATGTGCTCGAAGTGGATGAAGACAACAAATACATTCATACCTGCCTTGACATCTAGTTTAAGTTACCGCCACCAAATTCAAGTTACAACGTGCAAAAGATGCACATTATTATTTTAAAACTCATGTTCTAAATTTCTTTAAGTCATGTGTGGTTATTGCGTCATCCGGTGGAACATATTGACTTTCCAGTCACCTGCATCACTGCGAGTCTCGTTTCGTCTCCTCCATATTGAATGTTATTTGTCCGTCCAATCCGACGAAGAAGTTTTTTTAAGAACTTCATCATGCGGCCATGGTAATCCCTGAAGCAAGCACTGCTATCAACAGCTATGACGACATCGTTGGCACATTTTGGTTGTATAAGCTCTGAAAAACAGGAGTTATTGTTTCAGTGCAAGAAGTAAAAAAAATGTATCGATATATTATTATTTCCTAGAAAATATTAACTATTAACGCTCAATGCTTGACAAGCTTTGCCTTAGTGTTAATTGTTTGTTTACCAGTAAATGGGTATTGTTTTCAAAATTGGCAGAAAGCAAAATAACACAAGTTGCAGTTTTGGCAGTTACCCAGCTATACGTCAGCCCAAAGGCGTAGGAGCATAATATGCTGCCGCCCCTGGTTTTCGTTGAAAATGCCGCCCTAAGTAGACTGCAGCAAATTTTGAAATAGTTTCATGTTCAAAGCAAACTTTTCAATAAAAATAATTACAAATAAATGTGCCGCGTCTCAGAAGTTCTATATTGCTTGAGAAAGAAGCCTCACTGTCTCAGCGTTAAGGCCAAAAATAAAAGACAAAAAATGGACAACAAATGTATTAGGCAAATAAAAGATCAATAGCCGCCTCAAAATTGAACTTTTCGAGCTTTCGCCGAAGCAAAATCAGCGATAATATCTTTAAAATCAAGTTTTTGAACGTAGTCCCTTTCTATAGAAAGAATCGATAGAGCTGATAGCCGAACATCATTCATGGTAGAACGTAAATACGACTTTATCATTTTGAGCTTTGAGGTGTGCTAGCTGTCTCTTTGTAAATCATTTTCTTGTTTTACTTTTTATTTATTTTTGCATTACTTCATTTCTCGTGCTGTGTGCACTGTGCAGCCTCATTTTGCCGCCCCCTTGCAGCCTGCCGCCCCTGGCGCAGAGCTAGAACCGCCAAGTGGCTGCTACGCCACTGCGTCAGCCCTTTGACAGTGATTCAGCGTTTCCAGACTGTCAAGCAATCTACCAAAAGCTTGATTTTATTGATTTGAGACACACCTCCTGTATTCATCTGAGCAAATTGATTAGGCTTTGCAGCTAGATGCAAACACTTCTCGAAACCAGCAGAGTGACCCTTAGTGGGCCTACAATCCCTCACAGAAACCATATAATCCACACAAAACATACCGCACTATCAATCATTCTGTATAGCCTAAATTTATCAATAAAGTTATTTAACAGTAGATTTAAGTTTGCGATTTTATGGAGAAAAAGCTAAACGTTTTATTAATTTACTGCATCTTCGCTTACTTTTTGGAGGGGGTTTACAGCATACGCAGGTGCAATCTCCTCTGACTACATCTGGAGGCAAAGGTTCTACTTCAAGTACTGGGTCATCGCTCAAAATTCCGTTTCCTCAGCGAAAAATGGTCTTTATTTTTAGCCTTTTTCCGATGACATTACTTTGGATAAAAAAAATAAAAACTACTGCCCCGGCAAACACCCTCATTTTAATATTACACTGAAAATTGATGCAACTAAACAAGTTTAGCTACAACCTGTAAAATAATAAATGTGAAAGCACTTTTATCAAGTCAATAATAAAATTAAGTAGCAGCCTAAAAAAAATTTATTTAAAATATGATAACTGGTTATCTCAAACAAACACAAAAGAAAATATCTTCAAAGTTTCAATTTCATTCCCGAGGGTGTTTTATTTTAAGCCGTTTGAAGAGTTTATTGAATCGTATTTCAAGTTGACACACCTCAATGTTCTCTCGTGACTAACGGGAAATCCTCTGCGAATGGTGTCATATAGAGTTAGACCAGTGCTTCCCAACCTTTTTCAGTTCGCTACCCATTTTTAATGCAAGTTTTATTGTGCGACCTACAATGAGATATGACATCTTTATTATTATGGCATCTTTACTACTGACGTACGCACTGAAATAGTTAATGCGACATAACACATTTAATTTTGTTACATTGTTGCATAATTATTACGTAATGATAATGCAATAATTTCCCCGATCTAATAGAAAACAGGGTGACAATTCATAAAAATGGAAAGTCAACAAGTGAAATGAAGATAAAAGTGGCGATGGCTAAAGCGCAGTACTGTTCAAGTGTTCAAGACCAAACTGCGGCTTGTGAGATCCATAGTAATGTCGGTATTTTTTAGAAAAATTTAGCATTGATTGATTGATTGATTGAATCTTTATCCTCGGACTGGGAAAGCTTCTTGCAGAGCTTAATCCTGGCAGTTTCGCATACTTGTAGAGGCTTTGAATCACTGACGCAGGCCCGGTCACCGAGATTGACAGAGTGAAGTTTACAATTGTTGAAGTCTTGTTGCCGGGGTACTGTTCCATCCATTAGATGCCGCTGAATGAAGAGCAGTCCTTAACGTGCGTTGCTCAAGCGCACACCCCGAGAGTCGAACCAGCGCCGCTTGATCTTAAAGCTTCTTCGTTCCAGAAGTGACGCGCTAACCAACTGAGCTATCGGGGCTGACAATGCAATCAGTAACATTAGAAATGCTTCGCGACCCACCTAAAACAGCTTTGCGATCCACCGGTTGGGAAGCACTGATATAGACTGTTTCCAAACACAGGGATTATCAAATCATTCACAAAAAGTTGGATAGCTCTTGGAAACGGATAATGATAGGCAGATAGACTACTTAGCCTACGCATCTTGCAGACAGTTTGGAATCTTTGGAATCATTTCGTTTGGAATCATTCAGCCTTGATCATTATGATTGCAAACCATACAAGTTTAATGATCTTTACAATGCATGGCGTTATGTTGGTGCTTATGAAAACAACTTTATTGACTTAAACGTTCGTTTAACATAATTTGATGCTAACTTAATGATGACAACCTAGTTTTCCAGTTGTCCTAAACATCTCAGTACTCACTCCTTTTTTTAGAAAGTTCAACGAAATCCCACAACGAAGATAATACCAACCACTGAAACATTAGAATGTGCCTGGCCACTGTTGAAAACTTTAATTATCAGTAGGCTAACTATCATCTAAATTTTACAAGTAAGTTAGCTATTGTACTTGCCTTCTTTTGCAAGCTGTTGAATAAGCTACTTAGGCTAACTGAGCTTCAACAAGGCACATTGCAAGCTTTTGGCCTATCAAATTGTTAATGCTAGTTTCGCTTTTTTTATGCAGGAACTTTTCTGTTATCAGTTCTGCAGAATTCTAGGCGATAACAGTGAAATCAATAATTTCCCACTGGTCTAGTTTGACAAAGTGTCAGAAAGTGCAACTTTTATAAAACCAGGGAACAATATAAGATTAGCCCAAGAAACAACCAACAAAGTTAGGCCAACCGCACGCAGTGGCCAAAGTATACTTTATTACAGATAATTCTTGTAGGCTACTTGGAGATAACTTCAAGATGTATCACTGACGTAGGCCTATGTAACACTGACGTAGGCCTATGTAACACTGACGTAGGCCTATCGCAAAGTTTGATAAATTTTTAAAAAACAAAAGAGCTTGTAAAACTTCAGTACTTCGACAAATCTTCATGAAGCAGATGCCATTTTATAAAAAAAAAAAATAAATAAAAAAAAAAACTTATTTAAAGAAGGATTAACAAAGATGCATGTTTCGAAAGGAGTAGGATGAATCTTTTCATCAAGACTTCTGCGTTGTAACTCCCGGTAACTCCTGACTGCGCAATATGTTGAAGACTGAGCCCACAACAACTATGTTTGTGATAATTTCCTCCATTTAATATACAAAAAATACACACTTGCATTTGAATTGACTTTTAAAAAATGCTGGAAAAATGGTGTGACAAAGTGATGGATATTTGATAGACGTCTACGTCTATCCAGTCTGAAAAGGTAGGCTATGCTGTGGTAACTTCAGTTGCACAGCACGGTAAATGTAGAGTTATTAATTTCACTCCAGAAGAATTCGTCAACGCCCTCGTGATTTTTATGAGCCCGCAAAACAGGAAAAATTTAATTCTATTCAAGAATCTCGGAAAATTTTGAAAATTATTATTTGCACAAACTTAACGGTTGAGACAAATGAATGATAAGAGCTCCCATTCGACAAAGCAAAATCATGAACAGGAAAGCTTGTTTTTTACTCTTTTCGTTTATACAGTAACTACGCAAAAAAACTCAAACTATTGATTGAGTTGTTTTGCTATTTTGTATTCAAATCTCTAATAAGTACAAGTGTTATAGGCTACCCTCTAATGACGAGATCCATGTTTTATTGGTTGAAGTTCTTAGGATTTTTACTTAAAAAGTGACAAATGATAACACGCATTTGCAGAATAGCATATCATTGAGGTGACGGCAAAATTTCACAATCTCCAAAAAATGGAATTCTTTTACCCTCAAAATTGCGATTCAAACTCAATACGCATCTTCCACTCATGAAATTTTGCACAACGGTTTCTTGCTTAAGTTACTATACCCAAAATGCGTATTAACACTTATAAGGACGTCCAGACCACAAAAATATGTTTAACTTTAGTCATTGAGTGGTTATCAAAAGAAATATAAGAAACGAATTAAAATCAAACTTAAATGCTAAACAACCCTTTTTTTGTAACTTGATATCAAAATCGAAAAGTTAGTTAGGTTGCAGAGATGAAGGAGCTTGTTCTATGTCATTAACCTGTTAAGTGCGTATAACGACAATTGTCGTCCGAGACTGCAGAGCAGACAGAGATGGGCGTGAACTTGACCTTGAAGATCACAAGTGATCTTGAAGATCACTTTTACTTCGGTGTTTTTGATCTAAGATCACTTTTTTTGTGTGATCTTGAAAGTCAATAAGATCAAGATCACTTTATAATTTAAGTTGACCTACTATATATTGTAGAGTCATTTCATTAAAGTGGTAGGGCCTACGGTACAAAGATAGGCTATAGGCTTGCCTGGTACTCAGTTCTGTGATATTTAGGCTAGTACTGCAGCCAGTGCAAGAGTGGTAGATCAAGAATCTTTGCTGTCCCAAACCTACTCAGTACTGCCTAGTGGCCCTAGTTACTTACAAACCTCATGGCTAATAAGCTTGTCAGTGGTCAACGGAGCAACTTCGACTGCCATAATTTTACAAGGCTTGCTGACCGTTAGCCTAATCATTCTGCTACAATTTCAACCATGTTTCTGCCGAAAGTATAGCTAGATTAGCTGCGCCACTAGCGGCGCAAGGTGCTGCTTAAAAAACGGCCATAACGTTTTTTGCCAAGAGTCCCTGGTTGGAGGAGAGTGATAATCCTAATCTAGAGGAATTAAGCTTTCCAACGATACCAAATTTGTTAAGGTTGCAATTTATTCCAGGCTGCCCTATATTTTCGTATTTTACGCTCACACTATTAGGAACTTTACGTAATTATTATAATTTATGAGATGCATTAATATTTTCCAATGAATGTAAAATGTGTTATCGATTTTGGAAATTATTGCATGTGGTAGGCCTATAGGCTATTGCAATTTGGGCTGAATGATAAGTTTCGATTCGACAACTGCACAAAATAAGTGTAAAAGAGCACAATTGGAGAACAGAGGTAATTTCATAACTGATATTCAATAACATGTAGGCTGCATTTCTTCACATAGGTAAGATGTAACCCGATGTAACTTGTCTTCCAACAATGGATATATGAACTAATGCGAACAGACTGTTACTATCAATCTTTGTATTTGGTACATTACGACTCAGTTCTTCGCAGTTGAGCATCTGCTTTGTTTCTGCTTTATATGTTTGATTGTAATATCGACCATCTTGAGTCTAATACAAAATAATAATAATGCATTTGTTCACGGGTAAGATATAAAAGCCTGCTGGGTACTGGTAATTTGATGAGTTTTTTTGCTTTTTTTCTCAATATCCTACTAATGTAATTATTTTTAAAATCCATTTGGGCAAAAATATCTCGGTATTTGAACAAATCAATTCTTACCATAAGTTTTCAACATTCTACCATATGAAATGTGGCATCAACAATTTTGAAAGCTTAGTATTGCAATTTGGGCAAAATGTTAAGTTTCGATTCACTATCTGCAGTAACTAAACGTAAAATAATGCAATTGGCGTGCTGAAGAACACACCAGCTATAGTCTACATTTCTTCATCGGAAAAATTTTGAGACCCTGCCGGGTACTGGAACCCTATTAAGGTTTCGAACCGTGCATATGAAAGTGACAACCATCCAAAAGTAAAAGCAGTGACATTGAAGCGGTGCAAAAATACAACTATAAAATATATTTGCTATGTAGGCTAATTTTGCATAGTTTACCGTAGTGTGATGAGAACGAATTTCTTTAATTACATTAGACTAAGAAGACATGCAGATAAGTTAATTAAGCTGGAAATCAACAAGGACCTACAAGGGCAACACTGGTAAGTCTATTAATTTAACGAAAGGATGAAAACGAAAGCGCTTGTTTGGTTCTTTTCAGTTTATAAGTTACTTCTGTGAGCAAAAAAAATATAGATCAGCTTCCAATCATCGATAACATAATTTCACGTAATTGAAACAAAACATCTTCTTAGCAAAATGTTACGTTACAGATGACATATAAACACAGTAGATTACGTGTTTCATGCTGAAAAGTACCATAATGGTGGATTGTTCTTTACATTCTCTCAATAAAATCTTCAATTCCAAGCACAATGATCGATTGATTGTGGAAACTTTGTTCTCGAACTGAAAAGCCTGCTTTTTTGAGAGCTTAATGCTGGCAGTTTCACATAACTTCTTGTAGAGGTTTTGAACCAATGGCACAGGCCAGATCATCGAGACTGACAGTGAAGTTTTCCCTAGTTGTTGAAGTGTTTGTGTTTGGTTGGTTTTGAATCTTTATCCTTGGACTGAACAAGGCTGGATAGATTATTCCTGACAGCCTGGCATAGCCTACTTTTAGAATCTAGAGCCTTTTGGGCCGGTTACCGAGATTAACAGAGTGAAGTGATTGATTGATTGAATCTTTATCCTCGGACTGGGAAAACTTCTTTGAGAGCTTAATCCTGGCAGTTTCGAATACTTGTAGACTGTAGAGGCTTCGAACCACTAACGCGTGGCCGGTCATCGAGATGGACAGATTAAAACTTCCGATAATTAAAGTGTTGTTGCCGGGAAACTATTCCATCCATTAATTACCGCTGAATGGAGAACAGTCTTTAACGTGCTTTGTCGCAACGCATAGCCTACCCGAGACTGCAGTGATGTAGTCAGAAAAAATTTTGAGGGGGGGGGCAAATAGGCTATTTGATGAATTGAAGAAAACGACAAAGTGTTTGATTTAAGACATTGCTAATGTGATTTGGGCTAAAAGTTGGGACTTTAGCACTACACTGCTTTTGCCAAACTTTTCATCAATCTTTTCTCTATCCAATTAATAAAAGTTTTTTTTTTAAAGTTGCGCATCATGGTTTTATCGGTGCGTAACGAAAAGAGGTTAATTTATTTTTATCTCAAAAGTAGTAGCCAAAACTTGTTTTAATGTTCATAAACAGATAGCCCACCCCAAAGTAGAGCTAAAAATTATCCAAATATGTTGAGCGGTTCTTGAGATATTGCCGTTTTTCTATTGCTCCTTATCTATGAAGCCACCTAGTTGCTAATGTTATTTCACTTATAACCCGAGAACCGCTTGTGTGATTTTCATCAAGTTTGCACCACATGCACATCAACTGTAATAACCTCTTAACGTTGTACTGGAAAAGGTGTGGAGTGCTGGTCAAAAGAGCCTTTGTGAAGCAGAGAAACAGGACACTGACCACCTGGTCCTAACATGCCCATCAACCAAAATCCCAGGTAGCTTCAAAACTGTAGGCTACACGTGTGTGGTACCGTACTGCATTTAGCAACTGGCTGGACCAAATTACTGACAATACTTGAGATGTGCCAACCATAGGACACTGTTACTACCGTACTATTTGAGACGATGAGAAATCTTTATGGCTCGTGTGTTGAGACTTGAGATCTACAAAATTGCAATGAAAAAATATACCAGACATATTGTCTGATTTGAAGTAAGTTATACGAGCTATGAGACTGTTTGTTTGTTGAAAGAGACGCTATTGCAATGAGTTTACCCTAATTGCTGCATATTATGACATTTAATGTCAAAATAGGTAAAAAAAACAAAAAAACGAATAAAAAACAAAAAAAAAACGATAAAAAACAAAAAAAGACGCTAAAAAAACAAAAAAAAACGTTTTTTTACATTTCTAGGGGGGTGTATCAAATTACCTTCCGTATCAAATTGCCTTCCCTTCCCCTTAGCCACCACTGAATAGACAGCAATTTTTAAAATGCGTTGCTTAAGCGCACACCTTGAAAGTCGAACCAGCGTCACTTGATCAATTAACTAGTAGACAGTATGGTCGTCTCGTTGTCTCCCTGTCGGTATGGGAACTTGTGTAACTTTTGCATTGTGTATATTAATTGCATATTTCAAACATGTAGGCCTACCTATGTTCCTATTACTGACAAATAAAACATTGATTGATTGATTGAAGTTCCTTCGTAGGCTACGTAAAATTAGACGCTTGACCAACTGAACATTTGTAATGGGCTACCACAAATCATTTGTTATTTCTCTAGAAATTAGCAGAATACATGGTCTAAGCAGGGGCGCCGGAACGATTTTTGATTGGGGGGGGGGCAAGATTATGAAAAAAGGGCACTTTTGGTTGGTTGGTATTGAATCTTTATCCTCGGACTAACAAAGCCTTGATTGGTTATTCCTGGTAGTTTAGCATACTGGTAGAGGCTCTTGACACAGGGCCAGTTACCGAGATTGGCACTTTTGTTGCTGAAAGGCTCATTTTTTTAAAGTTTCAGGATAACATATAGCAATAATGCTGATCTATCAGCTCATTATCAAGTAATGATACAAATGTCGGGTATATATACAAAGAACAATGGCACAGAAGAGCATCATGCTATGTTATAATGATGTAACATAGCTACTGTGATACAGAATTTTGTGTCGTGAATATTATTATGAAGCAAAAATGAAAGATTATAATTAGGCTGAAAGCGAATAGCAGAAATTTTTATATTGCAAAATTTGCAGTAGCTTACATGGCCTCAAAAGGGCACCATTTCCCCTCTGCCCCCCATCCACAGAAGAATTGAGGGCAGGGGGGCATCCGGGCAATTTATTTGCAGTCCTCTGGCAACACTTGTTTTAGGCCAGTCTTTTGCCAACATGACTGCATGAGTTGAGTCGAGTGACTGTAGGCAGTGCAGGGGATTGATTGATTGAATCTTTATCCTCGGACTGGGAAAGCTTCTTGCAGAGCTTAATCCTGGCAGTTTCGCATACTTGTAGAGGCTTTGAATCACTGACGCAGGCCCGGTCACCGAGATTGACAGAGTGAAGTTTCCGATTGTTGAAGTCTTGTTGCTGGGGAACTATTCCATTCATTAGATGCCGCTGAATGGAGAGCAGTCCTTAACGTGCGTTGCTCAAGCGCACACCCCGAGAGTCGAACCAGCGCCGCTTGATCTTGAAGCTTCTTTGTTCCAGAAGTGACGCGCTAACCAATTGAGCTATCGGGGCGGCTGTCAAGTCAAGTCAATTTTTTGTTTCAATAGCGCCGCATATAAACAAACAAGCAAAGTGACATTGTCAAAACAATGTATGTTATAGCTGTTGGTTAGATTATGGTGCAATCAGGATGTCAGCAAAAGACCATAAGCAGTCATCTAGACCAGTGGTTCTCAACTGCCGGTGCCGGGTCGTGTAATTTTTTTGCCGGTCCGCAGAAGATCTTACTTTCTGCAAAGCTTATTTTAATCTGGAGTCATTACTGGTAGCATATTGTAAAATTGTGATCACACTGTGAAACATGCACAGCTGTAAAACTAACCTATCTCCACGTAAAATTGTTTGATAATAAAGGTAAACTTTTTGATGACCTAATTCTGTGCCGTTGATAATGTTTTTGTGCCAAATTGCGTATAGTTTTCAAAAAGTTTTGAAACACAGAAATACATAACCAAATGGGGAATTTTGTCCTTGATTTTGAAAAATTTTAAAGTTGTTGGAGACGATAAGTTGATATAAGATAAATTTGAAGTTCCGGGATAAAGTCAGGCCTGCAATGGAAACTTGCCAGAACCGGAGTTTGAGAAAGCAAAGATCTTGTTTTTCAAAGACTATGCGGAAAATAGTGCTTCGGAATGGAATGAAGACAAGCCGATTTGCTGTGGAAGATGCTAGTGAAATGTAGTGGTGAAAAAAGTAAAAAGAAATGCTGAGCATTGTGAGTCAACACTTGAAAGAGTTGGCTAACAATTTTGACGATCATTTTGTGTAACAGGAAGATCCTCGACATGGAAACTTTTGGATAAACAATCCATGCATCGATGATGTCAACACATGTGACCTTAATCTTCATTAAAAAGAAAGTCTGAGTGAATTACCATATGTTGTGCTTCTACTTTGCAGTCCAGATTCGAAAAACATCATTGTCAAAACTTCTGGTTATGTCTTGCAAACGAATTCGTGCCTAACTTTCAAAACAACCAATTTGATGGTAATTGTTTCAACTAGCTATTTAGAAACGACTATTCTTATTAATCTCTAGCTTTAATAACAAAGCAAAGAAATCGCCTGGATGCCGAAACAAAGCTACGTATTTTAGAAACTTCTTTGATATCTCGTTTTCCTCACACAGGCTACTGGCAGCCGGGTTTTTTTTTTCGCTGAGACTTTTCGGTCATTTGTCCGAAATGACTTGAAAAAATTCGGTCATTTTTTATTTATTTTGGTCATTTTTTCTGATGAATATACTTCCGTATCAGCTACCTTTCAAGTAGCTGATACAAAAAAAATTGCACTTCCTGACTAGCTACAACATTAAGTTTCGCTGAGAAACGTTGTCGTGTTTTATCTGAGAAAAGTTAGAACAGACAAACGTTTCTTCAACGTTCATCAGCGAAACTCAACCTTGCAACACCCGGCCGCAGACATCTTTTATTGCACACTAACACATGTTCAAAAATAACGCAAAACAAAAATACAGTACAACGGAAAGAAATAAAAACAAGTAAGAATGACCAAATAAAAAAACACATTACGCTCTAATGGTTTGCAATTACAAAGTAAATTAACTCCTCAACAATTTCACCGCTCACGTTATAGCGTGCTGGCTTCGCGTTACTGTGCCAGTGCGCGTATACAGCGTCATAATTGAATGTTTTTGTATGATGCAAGCATTTAACCTCAAACACATAAGGTTACTGGTATCTGCAGTTAAACAACGCAAGCGATTTCTTGTTGGAGTTCACAACTGAGAAAGCAAACTGAATCCACGTTGTACGGTTGCGTTCTCTGCATTAAAAGTCAGCAAAGCATTAGTAATAGCTGCCAAACTTGGTCAATGTATGCCACGCTTCGTAGCTACTGTTAAAACTTTCCGCCAATTGTCACCTGGTTCGCAATCAATAATGTTAACAATTTAAGCATAGACAGTGTGTATTGTGATTTATAATGTGCTTTGAATGCTTTCTAATCCTTTGTGATTATAAGTGGCAAAGTACTTTATTTACAAGACCGCTTGCGTAAAATTTTCTCGGAACTTCATGGCGGACAAATGCGGCTGACGGAAGTGCGAGACCTAGCGGACAAATGTCGGTTTTTGTAGGTTAATCGCGGCCATGTTCGCGATGGCCTGCTTCAGTGTCAAGGCCTGAGTTGGAAGCTGTTGTAATTCGTATTATTGTCAGGTTAAGAAATTACAAAATCGTTTTACTGAAAAACATCATCTTCTCTTTTTTCAATTTTGACAGGGTTTGAGGCTTCCCTTGCTTCCATTGAGGAAACGCCCCTGAAGCTACTCAATACTTACCGAAAACGAAAAAATTCCAGCTAAATTGAAATGATTTCCCACCTGCTCATTAAAAAGTTATAAACAGTTATATTTTTGTAGAGCTTTTTGCGTCTACTCAATGGAGTACGACGTTGCAAAAACCATCACACAAAATCACTATCTATCGATGTAGAGTCAAACATTTCACAGAGGTTATCACCAGCTCCAAAGTTAACAACATTATGCAATATGCTAGGATAATTTTCCGACTGACAGATCAATTTTTTCCACGACTCGAAGGAAAGATTTGAAAACACAGTGGCATTTCTAGAAAGTTGAAGTGTAGTTGAGTGTGTTGTTTTCATGTTTGTGTTTATCCCAAGCAATGAGACATTGGATCAACGTATAAAGGGATACTTCGTTGTTTATCAAGGTCTGGTCAATAATATTTCGAAAGGGTTGACCACCACCTCAAAAACTGATAATATATGCAACATGCTGAGAAAATTTCCCGATTGATAGAACGAACCGATTAATCTCTACCAAGCGGTTTGACCTTTCCAAGGCAACGCAACATTGCGTCACACTTGAAAGCACCATGTCATTCACGTTCGGGAAATGTTACTTCTGTATTTACGTTATCACATACAATAAGACATTGGATCAACGTTCAAACACTAAGTCTATGTCTTGTATTTCCGATTGACAATGGCGCAAGAAGCTTCTTTGCAATCACTGAAATCGATTTGCGTGCGTACATATTTTTTCTGACATTTTGACCGAATTGACTATATCGACGGTCGAAAACAAAAAAGTCGTAAGGCATTTTTACACTTAGGAGTAAAGAGCCAAAAAAAACACTTTTTTTTTCTTTTTTTGAATTTTGTTAATGCTTTTACTTTGAGCATTACTATCTGTAACTACCGGTATAGTAGTAAAATAGTAGTAGATAGCCCTAAGTGCATAAGTTTTGAAAATGCAAAAAAGTGAATTTCTCAAAATGTCACATACGACTTTCTTGTTTTCGACCGTCGATATATTCTTTCGAACATTTTGACCAAATTGACTATATTTTTTTCGGACATTTTGCTAAAAAACCGGTCAATGACTGATAAATGACCGAAAAAAAAAAACCAGCTGGCAGGGTAACAGTAGCAAATTTTCCACTGACATTGATTTTGTATGCAAATGGGTTGACATTTTTCTGTTTGACTTGATTTGATTGCAGTTTTATTCCAATGTTTGTCCTGAATACAAATCATATGCTAAAACCTTGCATTATGGTGCGCAACTACAACTTTTAACAAAACGTTACAAATATTCATTCTATATTTCTATTCACCATGATCTTTGGTTGCCGGTTCGCGAACATTTTTTAAAAACTTTACCGGTCTCCCACTGTTAAAAGGTTGAGAACCACTGATCTAGACCAGCGTGGTCCAACTGCAGGCCCGCGAGCTCCGTTTTTTTGGCCCTTAACTGATAGTCAGCTTTGCTTTAATCTAGCAATATCACTTCAATTTTTGTTTCTTTGTTATTGTATATAATTGACAAAAAAAATTTGTGAATGATTCTTTGTGATGCATAACAATACCACTTAAAGTTCAAAATTTTTTCCCATGGGCCTGAGAGTTAGTACACAGCCCCCAGAACTTCAACTCCAATTAAATGTGAACTTCAGAACGATTCGTTTTTGCTGTCAAAGAAAATAGAAAATCCTGCAAGCTTTTGGAAGTTAGTGTCAAAGGAGAAGTTTTCCCTTTTAAAAGATGCTGTTCTGAACCTGTAGGCCACTCGATGTTTGGAAGTACATACATTTGCAAATGTACGTTTTCAGCAATGAATGATGTTAAAACCAAAAATCGAAATCAACTTGGAAACGAGGCTCTTTCGCTCGCATGGCCACAACTACGGTTTTCGTGGATACCAACGCTATAATATTGTCTAAAATTAAAATCTAAAGTTAAAGATGATCCCCCTTTTAGGGTGAAACAAGCTGTAGAGGTTTTAGAGAGTAGTAACTATATGCCATAGGCTAGCCTATGTATAATTCGCCATCAAAAAGCCTAGGAATCGCTATTTAAAAGCATTGGCCTGCAAGATTAAAAAAAAAAATGTTTTTGGCCCGCGATGAAAAGAAGTTGGACCACGCTGAGCTAGACAGCCACCATTCCCATAACAATATTAAACTGAATACTGAAAAGTTTGGGTGTTCATCAGGACAATTATCGTTTCCAGCACTAGTTGCAACGTTCATCTGATAAAAGTAAAAGCAACGACAAACTGGTTGATGTATTGCTTTACTGACGTTTCATGCACCATGACATTGCACATCCTCAGAGCAAATAATTTGTGAATAATAAACCTTAAGTTATTGGCTGTGGCTATTTTTACACTATGTAGTGTAATAATAGCCTCAATAGTGTTGCCAGATAAGGAATTCTGCCCTAATTTGAGAAAAAGGAGCTGGTACACAAGTCCCCCCCCTTGGCAACTCATGACAAAGAGGAATTGACCAAAACATGTGGATTGAAGTGTGTGAACAGTAAAGCAAAAGTTAAGTAGTTTTACCCTATATGTTTGGTTGAGTCCTGTCTTTTCATGAGTTACCATGGGGGGGACTGGCATACCAGCTCCGAAAAAAATTTAAAGCTGTTGAAAACAAAAACTTGTATTTTAGAATTTTTTTTAGTCCTGGGCAAAGATCAAAACCCTAATCTTATTCCTAACTTCAGCCCTTACCTTAAATCTCCTCTTTGCTCCCTAACTCTGGCAACACCTGATTGTAACCATGGCATTAAGTGCGGAAAAATAGCCACTTACTAATTTTTTTTGGATGGATAACACACAACCAATGGTAAACAAAATCTCTGACTTTACTATAAGCTATCAAATTAGTATGCCTGCTTTGAGCCTTTCACTAGACCAGCGTTTTTCAACCAGTGGGCCATAGTTCACTGGTAAGCAATAGAAATGTTTTGAGGTGAGCCAAAGACCTAATTTAAAAATTTGCTAGTTTTATTAAAAAAATTAGTTTTATTTGTGTCATTATATTTAATTTTACGCTTGTCATTATATTTGATTCTATTTGAATAAGACCTTCTGATGATCCGTTAGGTGAAACAATTTGTAAAGGCTTCAGATAGTAATAACTATATTTGATTTAATTCGCTCTGCTTTGCCTTTTTGCTTGGCATTGAGCACTTTTTGTAGTATTAATAGTTTTCATTGTTTAATTTTACACTTGTGTGTTTAGTAGATTTGTTTTTACTAGCAATTAATGATGCTGCTGTTTTTTGCTACAAATTTGTATATTTTATTCTAATTAGTTCTGGTGACATTAAGTAATCAATGTCTTCCATTGCATCCTATTCCTGTATGGACATTGATTTTGTAGTTCATAAACAGGAGGAATTTTTAAAACGCTTCATGATGTCATAGACTACCTTGTGATTACAATCAAGGCATAACTGCAAGCGGCAGTCTGCTTGAACTTCTGAAGATTCATCATTAGTAATCTTTTTGTGAATTATTGTGCGGAGGAATGGACAATACATGAGGCTTTCAAAGGAGAAATGTTGAAAACCACAATTGGGGCGTGTACTGTGATGTTCAGTTGTTGTTATATATGTGATTTAAGAAAAACTACATTTGCATAAAAAGGATAGTGGGCCATAGAAATCTTTGCTTGGGGAGAATGGGTCATGAAAGAAAAAATTATGAGAACCACTAGACTAGACTGTCCTTCAAACTGCTACGCCATCCTTTACTGCTGGGTATGCTGTGACAGTTTCACTATTAGCTATTTTGCATTCATCAAGTGCTGGCATTTGCACAACAATCTAACTTCTTGATGTAATTTATTAAGAATTTATTTTGCTATAATAATAGGTGACATCTTCATCTAGCACAAGTAAAAAAGCGAAGTTAAAAAATACGTAAAATGAACTAATAAAGCACACTCCGATATCAACATGCATAAAATTTCTATTAAATCTTAAACGATGAACACTAATGCCCTATGGGCATTTGGGCAATGTTGCAAGAATAGTTGCAGCCAACTAAAAGCAGAGGCTTCACATCACGATAAGGGACTTTCTTGCATTCGAGGTTTGTAAAATCAACTTTTTTAGGTCTAAAAGCAAATATTATACTATTTGAGCAAACAATTTGCTTAAATTTGGTTCACTTTATTGGACAGCCTAAGAATTTTTCAATATTGTCTGTAATATAATAATTCATCACCAGTAAGCTATTTATATAATCTCAAGAAAGTATAATAACACTTTATATGAAATTTGCAGATATTCAGTTTCTGATCAGTGCATTTGTTTCTGTTAGGCAAAGAAGCACCTGACTTTGTGATTGCTTCAACTGGTTAATACTGATTGTCTATTATTATATACGCTCCCATCCGTATTGAAGGTAAATGCTCTTGTGTTCCATGCATTATAGGGTTGCCAAGTTTTGGACTCAAAGTTATATTTTCTCATGGCGTGACACCAAATTGACCGACTTCCATTGAGCATGGTCACAATTTAACTTCATAATCTGAAAAACAAATTAATCTTTAGCTTAGGTCTGTCATTATTGCAATGCCTGCTGCACTGGCATGTTCGTTACAATGATGTCACCTTATGTACTATAAACTGTAGCATAGGCGTCGAAATAGGGTGGGCCGGGTGGGCGGCGCCCACCCTGCCGTGAAACTAGGGTGGGCAAAATATGTTTAGCCCACCCTGTTTTCATGACAGTTATGAAGTGACAGTCGTTACAATAATTTCCGTTTTTGTTAGACGCTGAATTATCCAACCAACTGCAGCGCAACTTCTTGTTTTACGCTATGTCTCTCGCTAGGTATCCAACAGAACAAAGCAATTTCGCAACAACGCTGCGTTGAAAAAAATGCGGTACTCACTGCATTGCTGTTGCTACGGCAGCTACCACACGCTGGCAATTCCTGGTGAGAGAAAGCCACGTTTGATCTTTTCTCTGAATGGGCTCACTATTTCGTTACGTCACAATCAAGCTTCAGTTCCGGGTCAGCGTAAGGGAATATGAATATGACATCATAACGAACATGACAATAAAATAACCGATACAAACTAAAGACGTACTGAAACAATCGCTTTTTACCAATCTTTCCTCACAAAATTGTTGCTGGGTATAAATTGGGGCATGATGTTGTCATTTCATTATTGAAAATTTAAACATGAAGCAAAGTCAAACATCTATTCGCGCATTCTTAAAACCAGCTTCCAAAAGGTGTCGAGATGATAACGCTGAAGAAGCTACGTCCAGCACGAATGAACGTAGAGATGACATTGATGAAGAAAGCAGTGCTTCAAGGATGGACAGTGGTGAAGTCAATGTCTCAGGCAATGCACCGGTAGTTGTAGAAGACAGCATGGGCCATGGATCTCTACCTGCTCCATTTGACGTTAGCATGCTGCTGGATCAGCTTCCGGCTCAGGAAGGCCGTGTGTTGCAAAGGAAGCTTTTTTTTTCCGAATTCCAATGGATGCGTCTTAACCCTGATGGTACTTGTTACTGTAGCTGCTGTTTGTGGGCCTCGGAAAACAATCGGTTATCTGCCGCAGACCAACGGAAGTTATACAGCAGGCGATGGGCAAAGAAGTCCGGAGGTTGGGAGCATTATCATAAAGGAATTGTTGGAATCATAAAGCACAAACACTCCTCTCATCACCACTCATCGGCAGAGGCACTGCCGGTATAGTTGGTCGAATAAACCTTTTTCTGTTCAGGACTACTTTACAACTGAACTCGTGCTGCGTGATTGAATGACCACACAGTACGTAAGCTTGGCACGGTTAGCAAAACCGAAATATCCGCACAGTCAGCAGTCATCTGTCCGAACATTTTGCGGCAAATCCGAAGGCGCCACTTTAAAGATAACAGGTCACGAGTCACGCGCTTTTTAGGTCGCAAAGGAAAACATAAAAGAAGTTTGTTTAGTTTAGCAGTGCTCATAAGATTGCAAGACGCAAGAAAGCAAACATCAAACCTATTAAAGCTTAATTGCTGCAGTGACGCTAAACACAGTTTTTGTGTGTGAGAAAGACTAACCATTGCGAACATACACATTCAATGAAATCTGTTTGAAAACTCCCGCCCACCCAGAATTACTCTCTTCTAAGAAAAAATCGACGCCTATACTGTAGTGTAGCTTCACAAAGTTGCTGTGGGGACAACATTTCATAATTTTGTTGATTTGTTGTTAAATAAAAGAATAAGCGAAGTTAGGACAAATCGTTGTATGCCCGGTGACAATGTGGCATGATTTAGCTCAGGGGTGTGCGGTTTGGGGAGCAAGTCTTTTAGGCGCAGACAGTTAGGCGCCGGTCAAATAGACGCGCACACTGTGGCGTCTGGATATTTAGGTGCGGAGCACTGTGGCGCCCGTTTATTTAGGTGCTATTCCTAGTAAAGTCTGCAGATTGTATCAGCTTGGCAGGTAGGGCAATGCTTTTCACACAAAATGTTATATTGAACAAAAAAATATGTCATGGCTTCCGTGAGTGAAGCTGCTTATACCGGCAATGCTTTTCCCACAAAATGTTATATTGAACAGAAAAATATATTGTATTTTAATGTTTGGCATTTATTTGTTGTTAGTCCAGGTTTGCGTCGGCGAAAGTTTTATCAATAAATTATTCAAGTTTCCGAACATGACTGAGTTCACTTTTAGTTAAGTCAAATAATAACTACACTAAACATCAGTAACAAATATACCATAGCCTATATTCAAGCGGGTGGTAGGCTTGAGTGAAGAGTAACTTAGTTTTCTGTCAAAACCCTGACTAGGTTTAATAACGAGCAAAGTCGCACCATTATGCTTGCAACTTGTAACCAGGGTTCACATGCCCTATAGAAGTGTATTCATGTAGTAGAGCGTTGTCTCATACGTACTCGCAACACGACCAATCCATCCGAGTAGAAGTAATTGCGAAAGATAACAGATTAAGTAAAGGTCCATCTGGCTGCAACCTGTGTTCAGGATAAATAGCAAATGTCCTGTGGAGATGAGCTAAAATCAAGAGTAGTAGACTGAGCGTTGTCTCGCACCTCATATCCACACGCGCATTACCAAAACAACATATTTTTCTGTTCAATATAACATTTTGTGTGAAAAGCATTGCCCTACCTGCCAAGCTGATACAATCTGCAGACTTTACTAGGAATAGCACCTAAATGAACGGGCGCCACAGTGCTCCGCACCTAAATATACAGACGCCACTGTGTGCGCGTCTATTTGACCGGCGCCTAAAAGACGTGGACCCGCGGTTTGCAGGTCAAATGCACTCATAAAGAAAAATACTGGCTTGGTGTCTGGCCTGCGCCACAAATACTCTGAAACAAAACATATTATTCAATGGGGGTCGCGGTCTAACCCGGATGTGCATATTTGGCCCAGCAGTATGAAAGGTTTATGAAATGCACGCCCCTGACTCACCCTATGTTTTTGATTCACATCCAACCCATAATGATGGTGTTTTGTTGTCTTTGCTGGCTAGAATCAATAATTCGGATGGATGTATCATAACTACAATGTGATTTATATTAAGTTAATACTTCAACTTCTTGTCTATTTGTTGATTTTCCAGATGTTTAAAGATGCTATAAAACGTTCATTTGCTGAATGGGACCTCATAATTATCTCGTCAGATTCTGAGGTGATTACAGGCTAAGTAATGTTGTCTACTTATTGCTCTATAGTGTTTCATTTCTGCTGCTAAGAATAAGTTTGCTTGTTTGTTGTCTGACTCCTTTTGAACCTGTTGCTTATACTTACAATTTGGCTGCGCAGGAGGAAGATACTGGAGCGATAAAACTCGAACACAAGCACGCCGCAGCCATTGTGACCCACAGCAATGATGATCGTCGTTGTGACGCCATAGACGCCATCGTGGACCAGTGGTCACACTCGTTGAAGAAAAAGCGCTCCAAAAAGAAGAGGCGGTCAGATAAAAAGGAAAGAACAGAATCTATGGCGACTAATCGTGACGAAACAAAATGTGTGAGTTTTTAAGGCTTTAAATTTTATGATTTGATTAAATGTTTTACAGCAAATTTGTTTGCACTGATGATGAAAACAGTTTAGTTTTTATAAGATTTGCTGAACGTGAGATTAGTATTTACAATCTACATTGCAGGCTCTTTTTTATTTGGTTTATTGTATTCTCATTTTTACCACCAAAAAATAACTGATATCGAGGCGTTGTTGTCACAAATTGTATTGACGTTACAGAAGTTGGGTTTGCGTCAGTGCGTGAAGCCTGTGGAGCATTATGGCTCTCCTGTCGAGGCGAAGAAAAGGAAAGTGCTAGGTTCTGCCGATAACGAAGATGAACCAAACAATGACAATGACACCATCAATTATCTTCTAGCTAACACGACACAACCAGTATGTATCATCGTTTGATACTCATGCACTTGTTGCAAACAACAAAATACTGTCAAACGTTTTAATCAATGGAAAGCATCTCCTTATTTAACTTTACCTTGCAGTCCATGTGCAAGCGAAATCATTATTTGAAGTGCAAGCTTAAAATAAATTATCTTGTCGGTCCAAAGGCCTCTTAGGTTTGCTAATTTGTATTAGTTTAAATTGTTATTTGCTCTTCCCTTCGATGTATATTATGGCGTCCTCCCTTGATTCCTTAGGACAATCATGACTCCAAAGAGCCATCGTTAAGCGGTTGTGTTGAAGTGACTAGCGGCGAGGAATCATCAGCCAGCAGCGGAAAGGCCACTGATGAGGTTCATATTCAAAACTCGCTTGAAAACGTTTTCACTGAGCATTATGACTGCAAAGACCGTATTATTTATCAGTTATCACCATTGTCATGTACAGCGCCCAGGAGCATAGTTTGCACTGTGGATGTGGCGCTATGATAATATTATTATATTTAAGACCTTGTATGGACATTGGACAATTCAAATGTGCACCCCCATCGTGCAGAATGTTTGGATTGACGCTAGAACCAAGTACTTGAAGCATAATGCAGCTAATCGGTTTTTTAAGTAACATTGCGACAATTATCTTCGTAAATTTATCCGACACGATGATAGCGAGTCATAGAATGCAAAGCTTAGAACTATTCTCAACAACAGTTTTGTCGATTTTGTCATCTGGTTGTCATGATTGCGTCACAATCGGTCACATCGCTCTGCTTCTAATTCACAATGAGCGGACAAAACTTGATCGGTGACGGTGGTTGTTCATCACAGGTGCACGAGAAGGACTTCAAGCTGGTCAACTTCCATCGCGTTCGTGATGGAGACCTCGAGCTGGATGGTAAGTCATTCTTCATCTATTAAGGCAACTAAGCATTCTTCATCTATTAAGACAATCATTAAGGCAACTAATTGCTCATTGGATGAGAATGGAGGTTTATTAAATTATATAACATAAAAATGAGAAAGTATGGAGATGATCTTCGTTTTGTCCCCCACTCTCCGATAGGAAGAACACCTTATATTATATTCATTACTAATTTTCCACACAAATCTTATACCCGAAAGGTAAAATGCTATTCCCTCATCAAGGGGAAAACCCTTTTGCAAACGTAGACTTACAGTTGGACGTGTGGGTCAGGTTGGAAAGAATGCTTTTGGCGTCACGTTCACTTATGTCTTCTCACGATCACAGATGTTTGTCTGTCGTGCGGAACAGAAGATGAAGTGTCTCACCTCCACCCTCTATTTGAGGGGGGTTTGTGCCGTCAGCACCACACCATGTACATGGAGTGGCACTTCAAATTCGACCCTGATGGTTCCAGAGCCTACTGCGCTATTTGCTGCATGGGCGATCACGTGGTTATTTGTGACCAATCAGATTGCGGAAGGTCAGTTGGTGATTTTTAGTGTTTTCCAATTGCTCTATCAACTTTGTTACACAACCAAAGGCAACGATATATATAAATAGAGTACTTTGTGGCCAGCCATTACCGTACGTCACGCTTACGTCATCAACAAGCATTCTAATTATTCTTGATCACTATCGCACTGGATTGTTACTCAGTTGCAACTTGAAAATGAGTAAATTTGATGCAAACTTGAAGTTTTTTTTTTCCTGGTACCAAACTTTGTCGCAGCACTGAATGAGGATTTCTTAATCGTACCGCATTCCTTGTCACTACAGATCCAAGAGCATCACACACAGCGAGATAGTGTTGCCGGGTAACATCCTCGTGACATGTTTCTCGGCAGCCGATTGTAGCAAGAATAAACAGCGATAGACACCGTGTTTCGCACATGAGGCTGGGCTCGACAGTATCGCACGGTGTCTATGTGTCAGCCTTGTGCTGATAACCGGGGAGAACGCCCCTTTCTTCACATTCTCGTTACATGTGCATTGTGCAACTTCCGGTGGTAGCAATGGAACATCTTTGCCCGGTCTTTGTTGAAACAAAGCAATTGTCTTGTGTTTCCAAAGTTTGTCTTTGGCGAGTGACTTGGTTTCTCCGCGTGTGATGCTCTCGACTTTCATAGTTTGGGATGACGCTGCTGTTTGACAGCGTCACCTTTATCACGTCACACCATCATCTTCCAGATGCTACTGCTCCGAGTGCTTGAACATTCTGATTGGTCCTGGCACTTATGACGTCATAATGTCCACTGACGGGTGGAAGTGCCACGTCTGCGACGATCATTCCTTGTCGATGTTGCGGAGGAGAAAGGACTGGGAGACCAGGATCAGGGATCTTCTTTCCGAGTCGGGAGTCACATCGCAATACGTAAGTGACGTCACAATACGTTAGTGGTTTTGCATAAGGCATTGTGACGCAAGCGCAGTTCCATGTAATGCTGCAGATCATGTTTTATAGTCTCATCGCCAAATGAGGCAAAAACAACGTCACTTGTTTTGTTGAATATCTTCATACTTCTCTACAGCCTCCGTTTCCCCTTCCCCCGCCTTTACCACGTGACGAACGGCGACCAATCAGGATCCTGTCATTGTTCGACGGCATAGCAACCGGGCTGGTAGCGATCAAGCAACTTGGTCTACAGGTGTGTTGACTCATTCTGCCCCCTCCAGTGTTGCTCCATTCTTTTATGCGTTTATATTTTTGTGACGTCATTATGCGTTGTATTATTTGGTTGGTTTCATATGAATGAACAATTGAACTTATCGTTTCGCCAAGGTCGGAAAGTTTGTGGCGTCAGAAATCAACGAGGACGCCATTCGTTTAGTCCAGAATCGTCATCCTGAGGTCATACACGTCGGTGACGTCACCAGGTTGAAAGATGATGACGTCAGACGTCTGGGTCCCTTTGATCTCGTCATGGGAGGAAGTCCTTGCAACGACTTATCAGGCGCCAATCCGAAGAGACGTGGCCTGTTGGGTGAGATCTGGTGGTTCAGGATGAATTAAATTGTTAGGGAGGCAAGAAAGTCAATTGTCTACCTGGGGAGCGTTATTAGGTATCTTGCAAAGACACTGGTCTCAACTGGAGTCGAACTCGTGTCCTACCGATCGTCATCCTGACTCTCACCAGTCGGCCGCGCAGCTGACGCAAGTTCATCATTCAACTGCTCGGTTCGCAAGGAAGCCAACCTTTTGTGCACACATTCAAGCGTTTCGATAAATGTCTCAAAAGACACAACTGAGTGCTGTCATCACTGATCATCCGCATCATTCCAGATGGCGAGGGCACGGGCTGCTTGTTCTTCGATTTCTTCCGCGTCCTCAAAGCGGCCAACCCCGACGCCTGTCCTCACTGCGATGACGTCACAAAGCGTCGACCCTTCTTCTGGCTGTTCGAGAACGTGTTGTCGATGAAGCTGGTGGATCGCAGGAGGATCACGCGCTTCTTGGAGTGCGAACCCGTCTTGGTGGATGCGAAAAATGTCAGCGCCGCCGCAAGACCTCGCCTCTTTTGGGGTAATCTCCCTTATATGAGACAGTAAGTTGTGAGATTTTAAAAATTTTAACAAAGGTGATTTTTTACAAGAAAACTGCATTAAACAAACTGAAAATCATCGTGAAATGTATTGGAAAAGTACGTTTTAAAAGTTAGTTAAACGTGTTCCTATGATGTGGCTTTTACAATGTTATGCAAATCTTCCTCCAACACCACCCAGGTTGAACATCACTCCGTGTGAGGGGGATCGGTTGGACGTGCAAAGCTGCTTGGAGCCAGGCAGGGTTGCCACAGTGCACAAGTTGAACACGATCACCACCAAACCCGGGTGCTTGTACCAGGGGAACACCCGCCAGGCCCCAGTCACCCATATGGGGAAAGAAGACGTTCTGTGGTCCACTGAGGTCGAAAGGTAGGTTGAAGGTTTGCTGAAGTTTGTTGCATTTCATATTTTTCATCTATTCACGCCAAGTAGACAAACTTTTTAACTTTTCAGTTTTTGGTTTATCAACTTTTTTAAATGCAAGTGATTTATAATTACCCATTTTCTTGAGCTATTCCTTTGCAAAAATCACTGTGACGTTACAATGGCCACTTACAGGATATTCGGAGTACCTGAGCATTATACTGACGTGAATAATCTGGGGCCGAAGGAGCGTCTGGCCCTGTTGGGCCGATCTTGGTCTGTCCCCGTCGTCAAACAAATCCTCGCTCCACTCAAGCAGTATTACGTCACCAGCGACGATCTTTGACGTGGTCGGGTACGTCATAATCCACCTGAGCCTCCTGCACCGATGCATGAAAGTATTCCACATGGAAAGCTTGGAAAGGAGAATTCCAAGCTTCCCCACGAGCTCTTGTGACAAGCGCCTTATTTAAATAGAATGTTGATTGCTACTCGACGTTGAAACGAAACTACCTCATTCGATGATGACGTAATGATGATGACGACTTTCAAATCGCTTCCGATGTATCTATCCTTGTTGATTATGGGGACCACTAGAGGACAGCATGCTGTTCCATCCCCCATACCCGTTCCTCACACCCCCAACGAATCACATGCAAGTGTTTAAATGACGTTTGTTTGAACTTTTAGCCGCCACGGCGATTAGCAACGAGACTCCTGCCTGGGTTGTGCTAAAATTTTACCGACAGGTTCTAAGTTACAATCGCCAACAAGTTATTATTTATATTGACTTTCGTATGCCGACAATCTTTTATGTGTTTTTATCACTAATCACGTTTTATTCAACATTTTAATGCAAATTTTACAACTCCCGTATGACGCGCATGCGCATTAGTCAATTTCCTCCACAGAAAGTGAATGACGTTGTTTTCAACCCATACCGTTCGATAACTTCGCCAATTAGCAACGTGTTAGTGACGTCATCTATATAAACTTAGTTTGGGTCCATGCATGAGACTAGTGAGCCAGTACCTGAACCAATATGCAGTCAATAAATCCGGTTTTCTTTGTCTACCGATGTTGAATTGATGTATAAAAGAAGTAAATTGTTGATCATACCTCGTGCACTATCACCTATGTGTTACCTTGTCCGTTTGTTTCATTTTTCATTGATGCTAGGATGCATGAAGTGCAAAACTTCCACATTATATAAGTTCTTTAGGCAAGCTTACCACACTAAAAATGTGTTTATTGATGTGTTACAGAACATTTGCCTTTTCTGTAATACCTGTATAAATTAGTCTTATATTTACCATCTTGACCTCTTCCGCCACCAGTCACCACAACTTTCTTTAGACAGATATGATTGATAGCAACTTGATAGGATTGAATTGCATAATTCAAAAACAATGCATCAAATAAAAAGTTAACTACATAAATTCGAACGTTTTCGTTTTTACAACAAATACTGCAGTCTTAAATGTGGTCTTGGTCTCAATTTTTTGCCGAAAACATTCGAATTTATGTAGTTATCTTTTTATTTTATGCATTGTTTTTGAATTATGCTGTTCTATCCTATCAAGTTGCTATATTATCTGTCTATGGTATTCAAGAATCATCTCTTTATCAAAGCTATAAAACTTACTTGCCATCCAACTTAACTCCATTCCACAGTTTTGTCGTTTGCCTCGCGAGATTATTTGCGAATCTTTGTATCATTATACCGACTTTTTGCCACAGTTTGTCAGCCTCAGGTTATTTTGTTGAACATTTACCATCTCCACCCCTCCCAGTTATAAACTACGTGTACATTTTACCTCATTCTTACCGTTTTGTTGTTGATCGATGTAATTCCACATGGAATGTGGCGACAGTCGATGCTATGTGTTATCCCATAGAGTGATGTACTAATGTACTATGCTTGTGTGGTTACCGTGAGGTGCTATCAATTGCCGCTAGCTGGCATGCCGAATCATCTTTTGAATTGAGGTTACTGCACTGACGCATGGGAGACTTTGTGTTTTAGATTGAAATTTTTATCCAGATTTTAGGAAATTATTGTTGCCTTTGTCGTCGGCCATGGTTGTGTATGACGCCACCCAGTGTCGGTTTGTGCTGACAGTCTATAGCATCTATAAAATTTAGACCATTGTCAATGCTTGTGAACGATTTCTAATGCTCTTATTCCATTCCATTTGCCAACTGATTCCCCCATATCATGTTTTAATCGTGTGCGAATCTCGATTTTTTGATGTGCAGTTCTGGGTTTTGCATCTCTCTTCAGGCATTCCATTAAATGTCTTGCCAAAGACACAGACGCATGCTCTAGAGCGGTGTCGAACCAGCGCCCTTTCGGACGTCGAACTGGGGCTCTCTCCACTCGACTGTGCAGCCGACGAAAAATATAAATAAGCTTTTCCGCGTTAGGCATTTGCAACAAAATGTTCACTTAGCAACTGTCGCTTAGCAACTGTCGCTGTGTTGCTTGTCAGTATTTATCCAGCCTGGCACACTGTGTGTATGTGCCAATCTACCTGTGTTATTTTATTGTACTTGTTTTTTTATTGAGTCTGTACTACTATATACCGAGGCACCTTGGCATGCAACAAATGGTGTAATAACTTCACCAACTTGTCATTCCACCTGCTGTCTCGGATCCGTGCTTCCCCTCATGAAACGTGATCACTAATTCCCTTTACAACTTCGACCAACCTATCCAGTTGTAAGCTTTCCCACTGCTTCATTTCCAGATGTAAATCTGAGCAGTCATCCAATGGAAGATCTGTTTTATTTTTTTTGTATATTTGTCTCATTTCCAATCAAAAATGCAAATATTGAGCATTCAGAAATAAGCGCAGCACCACAACGCGTCACTGAAGCGATGCATTCGATCTTTGTTTTGTGACAATCCTGGGCGCTGTCAATGAAAATACAATCAGCAACATTCTCAATCTGTATTTTATTATCGACATAAAGAAACACAGACGATCCAATTTATCTTGCCGGTCAGAATCAAATTTATTTATTCAATTCAGTGAAATATGATAGCTGTGACTGTCTGAGTCGGAGAAAGTAAATACATCTGTATCAAGGGATATGTTTGACACTTGTCAGGAAATTTTCATAAAAGTCACTAAACAGATTTACCCCTTAAAACTAAGGAATTAAAATTTCTCTGCCAATTAATTTTTTAATTGTTTACCAGCATAACTATTGATGTTGCTTGCGAAGATAAAAGAAACTGCTCAACATCAGTCCAGGTGAAGATCATCATCACCTTATGACGTCACAATTGTCTATATCGCGCAGCTTGCACCTGTTCAAACAACCAGGAATATTTCGCTGGATGTGGCTCTGTGCGCGCTACAAGTAGCTTGAACGATGGAAGGCAAATATGTAATGAGACAGCTTGATTGTAGAATAATTAATGAGTGAGTTTATCGAAGGCTAACATAGCAACGTGATTCCCATTAAATATTATGTCGCTCTCCAAGAATTTAACAATCATCTGTATGGAATGCCGTGAGCCTCTTGTCAAATCTTTGCTTCAGATTATGCTTCTTCCACGACAATACCTACTTTTTTGGTTGGTCGGCCCTTGTAAAATTTTTCAGTGTACTAGTTATATGTATGTTAGACACTTAGACTGGTTAAAGTTATGGTGCGGTACTTCAAACAGTCCATGAAATCTCAATTAGCACTGTTTCGTTATTGTCAAAAAATTGTTTCTTTTGAATATCTATAAGCGTTGAAGATAAATTTGAAAATGCCCATTATAACCTTAATTTGGTGGCTGTGTCTCTGAAGCTTCAAGATCACGCGACACTGGTTCGACTCTCGGGGTGTGCGCTTGAGCAACGCATTTCAGGATTGCTCTTCATTAAGTGGCACCTAATGGATGGAATAATTCTCCAGCAACAACTCTTCAACAATCGGAAACTTGACTGTCGATCTCGCTGACCGGCCGCTACTTTGTAAAAGGTACCATGAAAAATTCCCTACTGTGCAATTTGACCAATCAGAGTCGCGCTGATCAGTAGGGTAGGCCTAGGCACTTTAATACTTTAACATTTATTACTTTGAACTTTGTTTGGTAATTAAAGAAGAAAAAAAGAGCAATAGCAGTAGTGAGAATCAAACCCACATCAATGAAATGACTACCATCGCCCTAACCCTCTGCGCCAAGTCAGCCGACGACTTCGTTTAGCCACAATTTGCATTTTTCTTTTGTTCTTCCAAAGTTTCAACATAGGGAATTTTTTATGGTCCTACCTTGTGGAAAGTTGCGACCGGACTTGCGTCAGTGGTTCAAACAGGCCCGTAGGGGCCTCGCACCCCCTGGCAAAATCCCAACATTCTCGACCAACAGCTACAATTATAATGATTCAATTTTTTCGTTCCCCCCCTAAAAAAAGTTGGCTCCCCTTGCTCTGCGGTCTGGCTACGGCCCTGGATTCAAAAACTCTACCTACAAGTATTCGAAACTTTATTACTACATGTATGCTTATCTTCGTTTTATTTTTTGCTGTTTGTTTTTGTGGTTTCATGATTCACTCTTCAGGCACGTTTTAAACCTTTCAAGGTTTTGCAACCTTTCCGGTTCGTTAACGTGCTGGTAGGCCTCTATCGACTATTGTGTTAGTAATAACTTTTTCCTGCCGGACGCGTTAACGATGAAAAATAAAATGAAAGAAACTTCCAGGATAAACCTCTCAAAGAAGCTTTTCCAGTCCGCGGATAAAGATTCAATCAATTTTCACGTCGCTATATAGCGCCATGTATAAACTTCCGTTTAAGATTATGACGTGTGTTGGCTTTTTCTTTCAAAATGACGTCTGTCATCGACTTCCCACTCCCCCACATGACACGTCACGGGGGCTGTATACTTCGTTTGTTGCCCCCTGAAGACTTATAAAGTTTGGAATAAAGTTGTCGCTGTCTGTTCTTTTTGTCTACAGTAGTTGGATAGACGATCGGCTTTGTCCATTATACAGACCTGAAACAATGAGGCAAAGTAACGGTGGTCAGAGATGAATTTAGGTTTGGGGGGTCCCGAAGCAAAATTTACTGGGGCCCATTTTTGGAAATCTATGATCACATGTTATCGTCAAAGTCTGCATTAGTGTCTGATCACTTGGTTGATGATGAATTGATTGAATCTTTATCCTCGGACTGATGACGCTGGGCCGATTGACAGAGCGAAGCTTTCCGATTGTTGGCGGGTAATTATTCCATCCATTAGATGCCGCTGAATAGAGAGCAGTCGTTGACATGCGTTGCTCAAGCGCACACCCCGAGAGTCGAACCAACGTCGTTTGATCTTGAAGCTTCTTCATTCACACGTCATGCGCTAACCAACTGAACTATCGGGGCGAAATTTGTTTCAACACAAAAAGCTGCCTATGTACCCTAATGTAGTAGTCGTCCACCTTGAACTAAAGTAAGTGCGTAAACTTACTTGAGGAGGGACTTCCAAGAGGGGAGGTCCTGGGCGATTGCTTCATGCAATTATACCTCAATCTACCACTGACGGCGATTCAACTCTGTAAGTGTGCGCTTCAAAGACCTACCCACCATGCAGCGACAGCTAGTGGATGAAATGAAATGCAACCAACAACTTTGAATGTGTTGCAGCAATCTCGGTGGCGGACCCTGCGTCACTGGTTCAAAGCCACTACGAGTACGTTATGCCAAAACTGCCAGGATTAAGCTCTCAAAGAAGCTTTCTTCATCCATGGATAAAGATTCCCGCTATCATTGAAGACTGACTATGACATCATAAAGTAACAGAATGCATTGTGCAATCAAATTGCCTTGCATAACAAACAGCGGGTTGAGAATAAGCGTGTTCGATGATGCACAATTGTGAGGTTGCAGCTATTACCTCATAATTAGGCTATCTGCCAATGAAAAGTTGTAATTTTGTTTTAATTTTACTGGATGAACAGAAAGTCCTTAGACCAACTTATAAACGATTTATTAATAGAAAATAAATAAAATTTCATCAAAAAGGTGTCACAATGAGAGCTTACAATACTAGGAATAAATTTATTTATTTTCAATGTGGCCGCCCTTCACTTGGATAACTCTCAGTTTTTTCTCTCAAGTAGCCTACCACCAGACTCCATTCGTTCATCTCCGACGCCAACACACGCCTCATCGGATTACACTACAAAGACAGGAATGGGCGAGCCTCAACCGTCCGTAGGGGGTCGGACTTTTCCACTCAACAATACACCAATGGGGAATGGCATCTTTCTCTTCTTGTGGTGTCGATGAACAGACCGAAGATCACATCATCAATGACTGTCCCATCTTCAAGCCACCTAACAGAGTGGAAGGTTTGCGCGTCATGTGCATGGGGGGGAAGGTTGTGCTCCAACCCTGCAAACTTGTAGCGACATACATTCATGACGAGGTTGACGAAGTCGTTATCTCGCGCTTCAAAAGCTGCGCGGTTGTGACGTCATTTTGTGATATTTTTTTTCTATTCAATGAAGTTATAATCGAAACTGGAGTGATAAAGGATAGACTCTCGGCCCCAGAGGCTCACACGACCAAGACTTTGCATAATTTCTGTCATTCTGGTGATTGAACTGAGCTTCAATTGTGAAGTGTTTTTGTCTGAAAAAATTATTTTTTGCCATGCCATCATTTCTCTGGGAAAAATCTGTGCTCTTTCAAGCCTCTTTTGCTTTTGGAGAGGTGTAAGGAGCTGCCGTTTTTTCATCTTGTAAGGAGGCAACTGAAGATCCTTTTGCACAATGGTTCTCATTGAACTCTAGCTCAGATTTATGTCTTTGGCCATTTGACGAATGTATCTGTTTGGGTTTCTCTTCGCTCTTTCTCGGACAACCTTAACCACTTTCTTTGTTCGAGGAGTGTGAGGTCTTCCAATCCTAGGACGATCTTCAGATGTACCAAGCTTCTTAAATCTATTCACAACATGGTAAACGATAGGTTCTGTAACTTTTGATAGTTTAATGATCTCAGAGTTGGTGTTCCCCGCGCGATGGAGCTGAATGATGGCTTCTCCTTGGCTCATTTTAGACCTTACAATAATGCTTACAATTAGACCTAAATTTTAGAGAGTTTAGCAAGATATTTAGCATATTAGAAGCCATACAAGTGACATTTAACAATAAATAATATTAAGACTACAAACAGTTCTCAATACCCAAAAGAGTGAAAAACCTCTACAGCCTGTTTCACCCTAAAAGGGGGATCATCACAAGGTCCTTATTCAAATAGAATAATATTATATAATTTTAATCGTTTAGATATTTTTTAAATAATATTCTATTTGAATAAGGACCTTCTGATGATTTCCCTTTTAGGGTGAAACAGGCTGTAAAGGTTTTTAGTGAATAGTAATTATATTTGATGTAAGTAGCATTCAATATGTTTAATCATAAAATGAAAAAAGTCCGAACACATTTTGTTCACTTTGCATATGTTCACTAATTCTGAAAAGACGGAGCGATTTGGAGCGGGATGCAAAACATTTTCCAATCACTTCGATAACGATCTTAAAACACCTGACTTATAGTTCTGCTTTGTTTGTCTATTAACAGATGAAAATATTAAACAGTCGAAAGCTTTTGTTTATGGCGTTCAATGAAAGTTTTGTGACAACACAATCATAAAATCATCTGAGAATTTCATTAAAATTATAATTTGCGTCAAATTAATTTGAAAGATTGTCGAATCCCTGCGTGGCTTTCATATTAACACAGGTGCTCCTGCAGAAGCATTATTAGCTCATAAGCGGCTACCGATGGCACGTATGCACACACGGCGGGAATAATTAATTCCATAGTAATCCCATGAACTTATCTAAAACCTATTAATGCCATATCAGTAGCGGCCGTGACGTCATACACCAGACGCCCACTCCAAACAATGGATCTCATTATTATGAAATCAAACCTCGGCGAAACGAGTGGGGCACCTACTGCAAGGGACTTCTAGCTGATTGTCCGTCATTATTTGGAATTTTATCAACTACAGACGACGCCTGTATAGAAATTCCAACATCATTGTTTTGTTTTCAGTACATCATCTTTATGTCGAATTTCTGTAAATTAATATCAGCAAGTCATGGATGACAAAACATGTATATTTCAGATTTTCTTCAAAGATTATGCTTTGGTGGGAAACCGCGCCCTCATTGCGGTAGGTGTGATGTCACAATCCGGCATTCTCGCGCTATTTCGACATCCCTTCTGCAAATCTACCATTATACAAACTGAGGGAGGTTTAGACTTGTTCAAACAACTTCTTGCAAAATTCTTTCACAAGCTCTGACTTTGTTAGGAGTTGTGTGTAGATTCTGTTATTGACAGATAACTTGATGTCAATTTCAAAACTTTTAGCTTCATTTTATCTTGAGCCCAAAATCTGTAGCTACACATCTTGCTTTCATGTAAATATGAAGTTTTTAGGTGTTTTATGTCTGTTGTGCTGACTGCTCCTCGCGGTATCTTCCAAATAAAAAAACTTCTAATAAAAATCGATGTCAAGTTAACTGACATTAGCACAAAGTGCTGAGAGTTAAGAAATGACTGACTTGCTTTTTTTTAATTGTTGCTTGATTTAAACCACCTAACAAAGCGTCCACAGGTTTTGTTACCCCGGAAACCCACCTCCAGTAGTCTTTCCTGACGCGATATCATTGTTGACGCCGTTTGCATGGTTAACCCCAGGTTCGAACCCGTTGCACGGAATCACCTTGATTGCGTCACCGACGCTGGAATGCCTCAGACTTGTTGACGTCTTCGTTTTCACATCGGTCGCTTTCGATGCAAACCCCAGAAGCGGCTTGTCTTGAAGTTTCCCCACCGCGAGTGCTCATTGTCCCTTCATAAGCGATGATCAAGGGGGTAATTGGCCGCGGCTGGTACTCAGTGAAAGAGGTAAGTTGAAACATAAAATGAAGTTCAATAGTTTTCTTCAGTGGCGAAGATTTCAAACAATTGTTCAAAACAATGATTTTATACAAAAACAACGTCACAATCAACTTATAAAACGTCACCGAAGTGCAGCAGTTGTAACGTTTAAGAAGCGTGAATACTGACGTCATCACTTTTCTCGATCAACAAACTTGACGTCAAAATATAAAGTCATGCATCATGTTTTGGATCAAGGTATAAGCTAAATTGCTGTCTCATTAGTTGATTGTTTTTATGAAATAACTGACCTTCCTCAGCCCTAGTCACCGACATTACGCCACTCACCGTCCTGGAGTCGCAACATCTCTCTATTAGTTTTTGCTTTTTCCGTCTGGTGTATATTGTAGTAATTTTAGGTTGTCTACTAAGTTAGTAAAAGTTATAAAAGCCTAAAGGAATCGCTTTTTAACCAAAATTGATTTTTATGATTTGTATAAGTGAGTTTGAGCTAGTCAGAAGTACTGTGCAGTTTTTGTCTTTTCCTGTTTATAGATTTAGTTAACCATTGTATTTTATTCAGATGTAGTTAAGTTGTATGTATATTATTCCTGAAGAGGACATCTTGTGATGTCGAAAACGTTCGATAATTAATTTGTTGCATAGTTTTGTGTTTCTATATGTAATAAACTTGAAGATGTTAAACTTGATCACGTTACTCGGCTTCGTATGCCTATGGTTCAACAAGACAAACTCTCTATCTAAGCTCTATAATTTGTATAAGTTTCAACAATTGTAAGATTGATTGATCATTACTTTGCTTGATTGTTTAGCCACTTGCATGCTTTTTGTCAAATCCTCTAATTGGATTAGCTCGTTAGGGAACGAGCCCGTTGGGAAAACTTGCGGCAAATGGCGTTTGTAATCTCGGATGAAATCCGAGATTTCTCCGATGTCCGGCTGCTGATTTGGTCGTCTGACGTCGCTTCAATGCAATAAAGGGTCATCTGAACAGACCAAGCGGTCGCTAATTCAGAAATCAATTTTCTTGATTGTCTTAATTAGCGACCTGACAATGGATCTTTAGTGCCCAATCAAGCAATTTCAACTAACAGCTTGTCAGTGACGTATTCATTCAATATGGCGCTGTTGCAACGCGCTTATTGTGACGTCACTATCGGCAATTCTTCAAACACTTCTCGGTCGACGATCTCTGCGCCATCACAGATTTCCTTGAATTTATTTGAATTTGTAACAAAATTCCACCAGAAAGCTACCGACCGCTCGCGTTGAATATATTGAAACATTTATCAGGAATTAATTCGGTTGCAATGAACTTAACTTGGTGACGTCACTAAAATGCAGCCGGTCATTAAAAGCCCCATAATGACGTCATTTACACGAGCAATAGTCACAGTTTCAAATCTTATTTGATTAAATAACAACCGTTGTGATCATTTCCGTTTAAATATTTGCTTTCTTTTATGTGCTTTGTTTTCTTTTTGCATTATTTCCTCTGCAATTCTGACATCACAATGACGTCCAGCGGAGAACACGCGGAAGAAAGGATAAAGATCCAAACAGGAAGTCCCACCTGGTATTCGGGGGGAGGGTTAGATTGTTATTTTTGCACATTCGAAAAACTCAAAGGACGTTATTATCGAAATCCATGGAACTTGCTGTAGTTGTTTATTTGTGTGATTTTAAAAAGGTGAAATTAACCTTCATATAATTTTGTCTAATTCAAGACACCATCAAAGAAAATATTGCGCAATTTGTTGAGCAAATCGAGCCAGGCAAAAGTTGCAAAGTGGACTAATTGTGATTTCTCAATCGAACAACTTAGCACCACTGATCTGCCGTCTGTTTCTAATTAGCCATACCAACCGAATGAAGGTGCTGAATCCAGATAGCAAAACATCTCCTTTTTACATTGATTCAACGTTCGTCGACGTTGAATCAATGTAAAAAGGATATTTCTTTTTTCTGGCAACAAGCTCACCCTACTTAGTATATGTTTCAACACATCAAGTTTTCCTGACTTGAATGACTTCAAAAATAAAATCTTAACCCGCAAATAACTTCTTGCTAGAAAGCGGCCATCTTTGTGGAGTTCATGTTCTCAATTTGCGCATCCGGCCCACACTGGACTTTGTTTGCGAGACCCCATTGTGAATTTGTGATGCCCTATACTGGGGGGAGGTTGTGCTCCAACCATGCAAACTTGTAGCGACATATATTTATGACCTTTTTGACGAAGTCGCTATCTCGCGCCTCAAAAGCTGCGCCGTTGTGACGTCATTTTGTGATATTTTTTTCTATTGAATAAAGTTATAATCGAAATTAAGAAAGTAAATATGCAAATCGACGCTTGATCGTAAATATTATGACCGGAAACGTCACAACAACTTCAAGGAGCTCCCTAAATTATTGTGACGTCACAGTGGCGATTGTAAAATCGCGTTGGTTGAAAAAAGCTAAAACGAGTCTTAGTGTTAACAAGGTCGGCACATAAACCCACACCTTATTGGCCGCTCTCAGTTTGCGCTCAGCCAGCGATAGACGCGGGCTGCGAACAACCAGGCAGTCGCAGTCGAGCGTTGTATCACAAACACCACTCAATGGAAGGTTGATGAAGTAGATTATGGCGTACATCACTCCGTGTGCATCTGGCAAGGTTGGTCAGCAGTTGCTTGTTAGGAGGCAGTTTGTTTAAATGTGAAATTAACTGGGCACCGCTGCAACGATTATGTTGGAAGGAAGTTTTGTCTAATAAGTTGAAATAATTTTGCAAGGAAGCTGGAGGACCAGACAGATAAAGCAAGATCTTGTTATGTTCTTGTGATGGAAATAATAGAAAAGGAGTTAGTTCGTTAATTCAACAATACCGAGCTAGCAACATTGGTCCTTTTTACATCTCCAGACGCACAATCAACGTAAAGAAGGCTAATTTTGCTAGCCGGATGGCAAAACTAAGTTCTAAGCAAAAAGTTAAGTTCGCTGATTAACCTTGAGATATTGAATATCTTTGTTGCTTGTATGAAAGACAAAAGCAAATTGAGATTGAACGAGTGGTCAAGCTTAAATTTTGTTTAATTGAAAATTCAGTTATTCCGATAATTTGAAATTAAGAGAAATTAGGAAAAGTGACCTTGCGTGTTCTAAGAACAAATTTGAACGCAGAAAAAAGGTTTCTTTATAGTTGCAATCAAAAACTAGTCTATTGTTTTCAAGATTTTAACAACCAGTTCACTTGCATTTCTAATGATTACCGTTCAGCAACAATTGCAAAGTTGTTCTGTAAAATTGTGTGAAGTTTGGCATAAAAGTTGGTTGTCGTAGATTTTAAGCCACTAATTTACTAATCATAGAAATTCAAGTAAGTTGCCAATGAGAGATTATCAAATTACCTTTTGTGGGGTAATTACACTCAAGTTAAAAACTATTGTCATAAATTGTCGCTGTTTAAATCCTAAAGAATCTAAAACGCGACTTTTCTACTTTGTCGCATCGTGATGAAAAACTTGAAATATTCAAAAACCTGAAAGTTGATTTTTGATTTTGTTATTTGCAATTTTTATGAGTTCTTAGAACTTCAGACCTTGTCTGGCGGATTCTAACTATTACACTCATTATCACAGTCAGTCAAGTTTTACTTTGTATGACATAGGTAGGCACTGGTTAGACTTGCAGTATACTCAGTTAGCAAATTAGTCACTTTTACCCTGGCCCCGTTTGTAGACGTTGAATCAAAGTAAAAATGAGTTGATTTGCTGATTGGATGCAGGTTGCTTCTGCATTTGTTAGTTTTGATGGGTTTTTTTTTATCAAGAATGCTTTTAAGTAGGAAAGCATCTTCATGAGACTTAAATTAAAAAACTAACTTCAACAGGTTTCATTGATACAAACTTTTGAGCAAACTATTATGTTAACAACAGCTAAAAGCACATTGTCTGACGTGATACGAAAGCGATTGCGCGGTGATGTCACCAAAAAAGAAACAGAAGAAGACATCGACTTTACGTCCGATTCTGATTATGACATCAGTTTAGATGTTCCACCAACAAAGTCCATAGAACTTCATTGCAATGACGCAACAAACGAACATCCGAGAAGACTCGACCATGACTCTCCAAGAAAGAAGAGTGATATTTCAGATTTTGTACCATCCAAAAAATTCTCCATCGACTCCTTGCTGGCTCCTCGAATCTCGCCATCGTTTCATCAGCAACTCCCAATTTGTCATCCGTCTACTACATCCGAAGTGGAGGGAGTATTCCAAAGCACTAAAGAATGGAGTTCTAGTGAAAAGCCACGGACTTTTGAAGACTCCTCTACATCCTCTTCCTTGCCAAACCGTAACTTATCTCCGGAGAAACCAAACTCAAACTCTGCCAATTTGGAAAATTCTGGTCCCCCATTCTTGCTCCAAAAAGGGGAAATTCCTGGAGACTCATTCTTTTTTTCTAATCCATTTAGGTCTCTTCAACCACATTTTCACTCTCACATGCCAAAACCACCATTTAATTTTTCACCATTGATTCCAGCAGCTGTGGGAGGAGTTCCCATTGGGCATCATTTTGGGCCGCATCCATTCCGACCTCATTTTACCCCAACATCGATTCCCCCATCGTGGATGAATAATGATGCAATCATTAGAAGCCTTACAGAGTTTGCAGGTGAATTAAATTTTCATTATTTTTTCTAAATTTAAAACAGTTTTGCATCCAAAACATAATTTGAAGTTTCTATGGGTGAGCTTTCCTATCTTACACAAATCTGTCATTATAAATCTCTTTTAGCACTTATCTTTTTCTTTATTGCGATGATCACCCATCCCCGCTAAACCGATGCTGCTTGTGAAACCGAGGTGCATAGGTCGGATTGCCAAAACATAATTGTAAATATCCAACTGTACGTTTTCCACGTCATGTCTTAGGATCAGAAGCGGGCCGCTCTTCTTTAAGGGTAACCATTCATTTCCCATTAGGAGAATAAAAGTGTTTTTACCTAACCAATAAGCTGGGTGTAATGCAAGATCACAAAAATAATGATTATAAGAAAATGTTACCAGTTTTAGCTTTGAATTTCCTTTGTTTGTTTATGCAAGTGTCACTTTGGTTATCTTGTGCCGTGACTTAACATTTATCCTTTTTAGCAACAAGAAGTTTTGATTTTTAGCGTGATAGATAAATAATGTTCATTTCATTCCTAAGTTTTCTGCGCCACGCATTGCTGCTAATGGAATGCTGCAGCAAAATGGCGTCATCGCTTGCTGCAGATTCGCTTTCTTTACGTCACAATAAGCGTTGTCGTTAGCGCAACCTTTGTGACATCGGATGACTTGAGTATTATTAGCGATGACAATGCTTCAACCAACGTTTCATGCTTCATATTAATCAGCATCTTCAGAGCGAAAGATTCACAAAAAATAGTTGCAGTCAAGTATAGAGCTGCCTATAGAGCTTGAGAAGAAATTTGTTTGTTTATTTAATAGCCTTGTGTGTTTTCTTAATTGCCAACCAATTCTCACTTTGAGCTAATTCGCACCTCTTGCGCTTTCAATTACGGCTTTCTTGGGTACAATGAGCATTTCTCTTGGAAACCGCGAGAGTCATTACGCGAGAAATCAATGTGTTACTTTCACTATCAACTTGAATGGTTTGAAGTTTTGTTGACATCAACTTCACAATCATCTTGCCCTCCCACAATATGTTGCTGATTGTGCGGACCGGGCCACCCGCCGCGCCACCGCTATCTTTGATTGTTACAAACAATGGCAGCCTCCTCTGATCCCAGTGGCCGCATGTCAAACCAAACAGCTTCGAGATCTCGGCAAATTGCGACTTGAGGTTCAATCTGTTCAACAAACATCTTCAACTTGGCTTTGTTTCGCCACTGTGACGTTCACACCAAGCTTTGTGACGTTTCATGGCTTATCAATGGAGGTGCTTGATTGACAGTTGTGTAACTGTTGGATTAAACAACTAACAACAAATTGTTTTAAAAGAATCAGAAACTAAAACAAAGAAGCGACCGCTTCTTTAATTGTCTTCATCAGTTCGCAGAAGGCGAAAGCGCGATTATGGCATCAACTTTCGGTTTATTTCGCAAACTTTCTTCTTCAAGGAAGAATAATTTCCACTAAAACGTAAAATAGAATAACTAAACGATAATCTCAAAACAAAATTTAATTCTTATTTTGTTATTTTCCCAAAATATTTTGAAAATTGACGAATCGACTCTTGATTTCCACCTAATGTCCATCGTTGTCGTTAAATATTACAGCACTTGGTGTCAGTATATCATAACATTTTGTTAGTTTTGTTTTGTATAATATTCCAGAGTAACTATAATGTAGAATTTTCCAAGACAGAAGCATGCGAAATCTTGCGATTTGAAATTTAAACTTTGCTAGTTTGGTTATCGTACCATCCCAGCAGTTGCCTTCAATTTGGGTCTTATCTTTGGTTCAGTAATTTTTGATCGGAAATATTCCCAGTTTAAAACTGTTTCCAATAAATCATTTTGAAAATCATGAAGCATTTAAAATTTTACAGATGAAAAACTTTATTTGTTTCACCTCATCAGGTTTGAAAAATTAGTTTCTTTCGCTCAAGCGACCAATTACGCGATCACAACGTATTTATTTATCTCGCGTTAACGAAATGGTTATGACGTCATAACAGCTTATCGCAAACCAAGTTAGAAATATTTGCAGTCACTGAAGCAGATGCTGGGGTCAGATTCCGCCGTCAGAACGCTGCTGAAATAACATGAAGTAAACATTTGCTTTGACAGTTTTGATATGCAAACAATTGAACCATGACAGATCTTCACACGCTTTATTGGTCACTCAATTGTTTGTGAACGTTGTGACTTTTCAAGAGGAAATGATTTCGATTTGGAGCGATGATAAGCGTTTGTTATCTTTCTGATAGATATTTATTTGCAGAAGATGTGTTGTTTATCACAATTGTCAATCAATTGTCATTGTTTATAAATAAACACAATGGTTTAGCTAATTGCAGATGTCGATACTCCAAATGTTCTTTAGGACAAAACAAAATACAAACCGCGTTTGAAACGCAACAGCGGCGGGTATTGAACACGAGGCGTTAGTTCGCTTTTCTGGTTGTGCCTTTGGCGACATCTATCGACGTGAACCTTTCTGTGAACAGTGTCTGGTGAAATTATTGTGAAAAGCTGATTTTGCTAATGGAAACACTGATTAATTTCAAACATAAAATTTAAACCGGGATTCATTTCAGGTATTGCACATCCGGGACTTTTAAGCAAGTCCCGACGCCCTCGAACCGCGTTTACGTCACAACAGCTTCTGGAGCTTGAAGGTCAGTTCAAGAAAAACAAATATTTGTCGCGGCCCAAGCGCTTTGAGGTCGCCACAACATTGCAACTGACTGAGACACAGGTGAGAGTTTCTTGTTTGGTGAAAATTGACGCTGTACCCAGCCAGCAAATCAATCCTTTCTTACATTGATTGAACGTCTGCAGACTGATTTGACTGGGAAATTCCAATGCTAGTAACTGTTTTGTGTTTTGTCATTTTATTTACGCCAAGTTTTATGGTTTTCTTTGTAAGTCAGAGAAGTAAGTCATGAAAATAAGGCCGCTGCAATGTACTTTAAGAATATGATTGGATATAACGTTTTAATATAACGCCCACATTTTACGCTGATGCGAATATCTGACACGCATCATTGGTTGCTCTCAACACCTGGACTTTTCACTTAACAAAATAAACAGTTTTGAACGGAGGAAGTGATTTATCTTTAATAGAAAACAGAAGACAAAACGGCTTTTACACAAAGAAGCTTTGATAGAAATGCAAAGGCTTCTTGGCAAGGAAATAGGTTGAATGCCAGCCTAGATACAATGAGCTTTAGATACAACGTCGCATCACTCGCTTCATCATTGTTGCATGGACACGAGATTGTATACATCTTAAAACATTTCAGGAAATTATGAAAGCGTCGACTACACACTAAACTTATACAACAGACCATTTATTTGGAACCTTCTCAGTTAATATTACAAAATATAGAGATTTTCTTGAATCTAGTTCAAACCTTGAATCCCTTTCATATCTTACTGGTAGAGAATTCTCATTCGGTAAAAAACCATATAGTCAAACACTGGGCTTAAACAAACACCCTATTTTTAGTTCACAAGTTCATTTCAGATGCTATTATAAATACGGTAGTTATGGAAAACTACTATGACATCACAAAACCTTCTGGAAATCTGATGTATTTGCTTTTTGTGTGTCACGTGTGACGTGATAATTGGCACGTAGTTAAAAAGGAAGTCATTTGTGTGTTATGCATTTCGACGACTGTTTTACTAAATCGTGAATCTGTGCTTCCAGGTTAAGATTTGGTTCCAGAATCGTCGGATGAAGTGGAAAAGATGCAAAAAGTCAAGAAGTCCGACATCTGGAGGATGCAGAGGAAAAGAATCATAACCACTTGAGGGGCTGTTTCGTTATCACTGTGATGTCACACCTGTGTTTCTTTTGCATCAAGAATATGGCTTTGTGAAATAAAATTATACAAATCTTAAAACTTGGATTAAAATACATTTACGTTATCATTTCGCAATCAAACGTCATCTTCATGTCATTATGACATCATGGGATTAAACAAAGGTATGATGATGATAAACTCACGACTTGGCAGGCTACCAGGGCCGGCGAAACGGACCCAAAGAAGTACCCATGCATTATAGTTGTTATCTTGAAACATCGAATTAAGACCGCAACTCAAAACAACAACTGCTGTTGTCATTTCGTTTCAACCTGCCGCACACTTTAATACAAATCACCAAGTGGCCGTTTGTGATTGTGTGCAACGTTTTGTATCACCCCAACTACGTTTTGTATCAGCCTAACTACGTTTTGTGTCAGCCTAACTACGTTTTGTGTCAGCCTAACTACGTTTTGAATTGTTACAAAACTTTTCATTTTGTGACTGGATCATTAGTTTGGATCCGGCAGTAATCACAGACGTTTGTTGATTTCTTGGCTTGCAGTGAAGGGTTTTTGTTTCGTTGCGTGTTTGACGAGTCTTCTACAAGTCATTAGTTTTGAACTGAGCAAACGACAACTGAACAAGTGACAACTGAGCTAGAAACCTTTCCACAAGTGGCTGAAGTTGGTAAATGAAACTGAACAAGCCGAAACTTGGGATGTCACAAGTCACAAAACGGGCTTGACAAACGACGACTATAAGCACGTCCGACATGAGCAAGTAAATCTTATTTGCTGACTTGGCAGTAGTTGACATGGAATTGCTGAGTTGAAGCACTTGCTGAGTTGTCGCATGCCGAGTTGTCCGACTAGCGTGTTTGACAGTAAAATATTACGAATTTAACAGACAAAACTTGGCTAATATGAATTACTGTAGTGTGATCAACGATTAACTGACACTCAAGAAGACATCTTCATCACCATGTAGCTACTTTTACCCAGACAGCAAAATCTGTCATTTTTACATTGATTCATCTGATTACATTAATGCCTGCATACATTGAATCAATGTAAAAATGACAGGTTTTGTTGTCTTGGCAGATATCAGTGAAGGTTGTAATGCCATCGAGTTTTCTACAGTAAGTGCTCTTTGTGGAATCTCTGTGTACAGCAGAGTCAGGTTCAATGTTTTACTTTGTCACCAAACATTCAATTCTATGATAGACAATGCGATCGGATTGGGTATGCATCCGGATGTTTTCTTACTACAATCCATTGATTATTGTGTCGCTTTTGGGTTGAAACGCTAATCCTTGACCACGTGTGTGATTGAGTGGAAATATATTAATTATTTGTGCTTTGTCAATGAAACAATCGGTGTTTGTCTTGACGTTGGTCGGATCTTAATGCTTTCCTAATCTTAATCCCACATCTTATTTCATAGAGTCATTGTGGCATCTTTAGTCAAGGAAGTCAAGAAAAGTTTTTCAAAGAAATAAAATAATTGGGATTTTTGGTCTCATGTGTAGAAGAGCGTGATGCTGAACTGATATCCTTGAAGTGAGTTCCTCAAGCACTGCCGTTGTTTCGTTCGCAGAACCGGAAGTTGATCCACTGAGCTGTCAGAGATGGACATTTTCGGATCCATCAGCCATGTCTCATGAGACGACGCGTATAGAATAATTTGCTTCCTGAGCGCACATCCGTCAGAATTTCAATTCCACAAAATCGATCCAAAAGTGCAACATTTTTTCTCATCCGCAGTATCCCACTCCATCTGACTTCTTCCCTTCTAGATGGTTCTACTGAGATGACAATTGCAATAGATTTTATTTAAATTAAATATTTATAGGTGTTTAATTAACGATTTTGGCTGAATTCATCTTACGTTTTGTAACCAGATATTTTATGTCATCACAAGCCATGTTGCGTTGGGGCTTGGCAGAGACTGCTACCTGTGAATGTGGTAAAATGCAGACGGCAGCCCAGATAATTAATTAAGGGTTGTCCGCTGTATAGATCACCTCATGGTATGGAAGGTCTAGTCCCCATTGACGATGACACCAGGCAGTGGCTAACCGACAGGTGCCCTGATATATTGTAGCGACAACACGGGAGAAGATCACAAGCGATCATTGTCCTGTCATCTTATTGCCAAAAGCCTGAAACCTGTGTTCAATTCCATGTCGGATCTTATTAAAACTTTTCAATTATTAAGTCTACTTTATTAAAATTGGATATTTCTCGACAGCGTAATGCAGCAAGAATTAGACATGTATTTTACTCTCATGTTGGCCTGTCTGCACTGTCTAAGTACCAAAGGATCGGTCAACAGTCTCAATACTTTATTAGAAATCGATTTCATGAGAGGCCGTAGCCCTCACATCTTCAGTCTCGTATCTATGTTGTTGAAGATGTGAGGGCTACGGCCTCTCATGAAATCGATTTCTAATAAAGTATTGAGACTGTTGACCGATCCTTTGGTACTTAGACAGTGCAGACAGACCAACTAAGTTAGTAATGGACAAAGGATCGTCGCAGCATAGTAGCCGCTCAGATAGTCAGGCAGATCCCCTCCATCCGTTTACTACTAGAGAACTTCAAAGACAGTTACTCTCATGTGGAAAGGCTTTGCTAACAAAATTGATAAATGTATAAAACGTTACATAACTGATTAACTGTGGAAATCTTCATTCGTAGAATAAGAAACCTTTACAAGTTTAATCTTGAAAAATTTGTCATACTTTTATGGGGTTCGAACCACTGACCCAGGTTATGTTACCGTGGTTGGCAGCGTAAAATTTGTGTCAAATAGCCTCTCGCGAAAGCTCACAGACCAATGCTGTGCAACTCTTGTGGTCAAAATAAAATTCTTCAGAGGATCAAATTTCTTCCCTCTTGTCGAGGGTCGGAGACAATGAGAGGTCAAGATTTTCTGATTGTTTGATTGCAGTTACTGTGTGATTCTTTGCTAGAAAAGAGTATTAGGTGCAAAATCAAGATAACCAATTTTCTCGTGAAGAAATATCTCTGAATCTGCTGAGCTAACACTACCGCGTTTAATGGTTTAAATTATCTGTTTTATTTGAATGGTGAAACTTGTCAAAACGTCAAGCTAGAAAATATTAGAATAGTCAAAACTAAGATTACGCAATACAGTTGAAATGTGGCACGGTAGGTTTTGTCACTTGTATTTATAACAAAAAATGGCATTGTGAAGACACAGATGTGGAACCAGTAGCGGACCTAGGGGGGCACTTGGTCAAATGCCTCCCACATAAAAAAAAAAACAAAAAAACGAGAAAATACATGAAACTTTTCTCCTGATGCAAAGTCGGTGTATACCAAGGGTCAGCAGTAGCACTGCCATCTCCGATATTTGCTGTTGTTGTTGATGTTATAACGGAAAATATAAGGAAACAAAACGCAGCAGTATCTCGGCGTTCAACGTGATGAAAGGAACGTGTTGCTAAAGTTTGTTTGTTTATGATTGAAAACCTCTGTTCGGAATATTTCAATATTTCGATGAAGAACTTTTAAATAAAAGTTACTGGTACAAAATGACGGGTTTGCATGGATAAACTTACTTTCACCCCTAGTGACCAGGCATCGCAATATTCTAATATATTTGATAAAAAAATAAATGCAAATTGTTCAGTATATTTTTACTGAGGTTCAACGACTTGAGAAATGTTGCAGGGGGTTCGGCATGTTTGTAAAGGGAATAACCATTGATCTAAATTGAAAGAACAAGGAATTGCCACTGGTGATGCTTTGTATGCAGATAGGCCTAGTCATGTTCTGATGAGCGATAGTTTTCTGAAGATTACAAACAATCTTTGAAAAATAAAACAAAGCGTTCGAGATTAAGGCCACAAGCAATTAGTTGTTGATGCAGTTTGCAGTAATCTTTCCACAGTTTAATATTTTGCAATGGTAAAGTTTCAATGTTGTTATTCGCCTCTGCTATTTTTTAGCTTTTCTTACGCATGTGGTCTATCAAGCATGTAAAAAAAATTCTAATACATAATATTCCAAGCGCATCTGAACTAAATTTAACAATTGCAATACCGTAAATTGATTGAATGATTGCTAGGCTGTGAACACCAGGTCTAGGTGATCCTCTTCTTGGTTTTTAAGTTATAGCGATTTTAATATTTACAAAAAGATTTTGAAAATTATATATTTGCAAAAAGCGATCAGAACAAGATAGAATTCGTTGAACTGATGCTGTTTCTGTTTTTTTTTCATTGTTCATTTCCCTCAGAATGTTTGTTCCTCTGAGGCTCTGATGAGCACCGCAATGTTTTGTTCTACATCTGCTATTCTGTGGAACTGTAAATGCTTCTACATCCCGCGACAACTGGGACTTAGATTTATCCGCAAAATTTCATTCAAACATTTTCTTTGAAATGAAGTTGATTAATTTGTTTCACAAATCTTCCAAGCCGCTATTTTTGATTTCTAAATTTGTCAAATTGAAATTGTGTTAACCAGTATATTGTGACGTCAAAATTATTATTATGTCGCCGACGTTGCCTCTTTTCAAACCAACCATTTGTTTCTTCAATCGATTTTTATAAATAATGCAAATCAACAACTCTGTGACGTCGGAAGCACTGGCTAATATTCCGTAAAGTGACGTCACAAAGAGCCTATAAAAGCCGATTGTGCTCAAGCAGGTGAAAGCAAACAGAAACTGACAGCGGTTCGTTAAAGGCTGCGAGCATTCAAGGTACTTGAGTGTAAATATCTTACTTTGCTTCATTTTTGATCATATATTTTTGGTTGTTAGCTGGTTTGCTTTGGTCAGCAATAGTCAAGTCAGTTGTTTTGCCTCAAAAACAGCAACAGATATGACAGACATGGTAGGTGCTGTTACGTTACAATGACAGAAAATCGTTACCTTGCTTTCTTGGCATCGTAAACTTTCAGTTCTATCTGGTACAGCCTGCTTGGAAGCTTTACCTTAGCAAACCTGTTTTCTAGCCTTTTCAAACCTTTAGCAACTCTAATTTCTAGACCAGGGATACACGCACCACTAAAGGATGCGAGACCTGTGCCTAGGTGGTGTGGAGATGCTGAATTATATCAGGGTTTGTTATAATATGACGTAAGAAGCAAAGTTGTTTTACCAGGTTTCAACAAAAATTTCGAACTGTAGGCGACTATTACTTTTCAGCCAATCCTAGGAGGGGGTGCGAGAACTGGTTGGTAATTTCAAGGTGGTGTCGACAAGGCAAAAGGTTAAGAACCGCTGGTCTAGACTAAAGCACTAACGTAGTTCTGAACCCGGAGCTTACAGTTGGTAAGTCATGTAGATCAGTGCTACTCAAACTTTTTTATGCCGTGTACCGGCTCAGCACCTTCCATCACTTGGCGTCCCGGTCAATTTGCGAAAAAAAGACAAGGGCAAAGTCATTATTACTTTTGTAACAAATACACAAAAAAAAACAAGTAAAAAAACGCTTTTATTAATGGTCTTTCGAATTTTGATGCGAAGTGTGCGCTTGTTTTTGCAACCAGCTTATCCAATTGCGGTTCAATGGAAGACAATGCTACTCAAAGAGGAGCATGGATATCCAACGCGTTTCTGTGTTTTTCCTTTAAACAGCTCATGGTAGAAAAGCCGGCTTCACATAGATATGTAGAAGGGAATTGAAGCAGTGTTTTAATAGCCATGGTAAACTGTCTCGGATACTCTGCTTTTATTTTGACCCAGAAGCTTGCAAGGGAGTTTGATTCAAAAGATTTTCGCAAACCTTCATCAGCAGATAGATCCAATAATTTATACTAAACTACAATCATCTGATATTTTGAAGTCAGAGTGTGTCCGATCGATTGAGCCTCTCACTTCTTTTGTAACGCTGCAGGTATAGTCAAGCACGTGGACACTGCACACACAAAAAGGATGATCATCTAGCATCGAACATTGCGATACTTTGTTGAAATAATGGATAACAATTACGAAATAACATTTCTTTGTGACGTAACTGGAAGTCGTCGTAGTAGCGGGCCACCAAACAGTCTATAGCTGGGAAAGCAGATTGAACATTGTCGTTGCCTAAAAATTATTATATAGACGTTCTGATCAACATTAAACAAATTACTCAATTTACAATTTCTCCTAACTGACCGCGTACCAGCAGCCAAGTGCTGGCGTACCGGCACCGGTACGCGTACCGGCGTTTGAGTAGCACTGATGTAGATGCTAACATATTGTTCTGTTCATTAGCTGCTACCGCGTGGAGGTCTGTCCTTGAGGATGGCTTCTTGCTTATGAGGCAACAATTCAGGCAACACCCTCAACTGCAGCAACCAATGCACTGTACCTGTGTTAGATCACATGTCCTGTACATCGAACAATTTAGCTTCAACCGATGAGGTTTCAACTAGTGTTTATCGAGCTATTTTAAGCCAAATAAACCCAGGCTTAGAAAATCTGGAAAAGAGGGCCATTCAAACAAAAGACTCTTTATTATCTTAGAGATGCGGCATAGAGCACCGTAGACTCAAGTGCATATAGTGCATCTGTTGACATGGATGGTGGTTTTTTATTACCGTAATTTTACTGGATGGCTTACGTAGAAGCTACAGCTGAGTTTGTTGTAGCCTACTGAGCAACCAGTTTCCATTTTTATTTTTTACGATTTACAGAGTGAGATTTTACAATAATTATTTAACTTGTAAAGTTTAGGAGAAAAAGTGAAAGAAAAGCCACTCTGCTGAAAGAGTAGTGAAAGTTTTGGGTTGAATGGCGAAAGAATGCTTCAAATTTAAGATTGAAATCTTTAAACTTTTCCTTTCATTGTTTCTTGTGTTTGATCCTTGGAGTGAGGTCGCTTGGAGCAGGGATCGAAGCCATGTCCGTTTGGGTTTCGTCTCTGCTTCCTCTCATCCGCGCATCTACACAAATGATTTCCTCATAACTATGAGGTCGGAGCAAGAGGTTACGGGTTCGAATCGAGACCATGCTGAGTGGCTGGCCAAGAGGCACGGCTTCGAAAACAGAGGCACGGTAAGTGATTGTGATATCATAAATTGAACCAAAGTATTTTTCTATAAACGATGGCTGCGACCTATGTGACGTCACTGACGTGTGTAGTTCTTCTAAGACTGCAACGTTTACTGCACTTGAGTATTTTTACTTAGCTCGCAAACTTGGTTCTTTTTACACTGTTTTAACGTTTGCGGATGTCAGATCAATGTAAATATGACCATTTTTAGCTGTTTGAAGACTTCGAATGGTCGAATGGATGGTCATTTATTTTTGTTTGGATGCGAAACAAAACGTACATAAGACAAAAACGTGCAGTGTGCATCCAATGATAGAGTGCGAAAGATCGTAGCCCTAAAATGGCGTAGGAGGTCATCGAGTCTGCACTCTCTCATTTAAACAGTACGTTGCTGTGTCATTGTCGTTTCCCATCATGATTGTGGATGTGTAACAGCACAGTCTCCGCAAAGACATCTTTAAATGTATGACATCGCCTCTCTTTTAATTGATGAATTTAATTTCGAGACTTTGATGCCCTTAAAGCCATCTTTGAAAGAGACTTCAATCGTCAAGAATGAACCATCCGTCAGTAGTAAACTATTTATCAAGGATGAACTATCCTCAAAGATAAACCATTGAAAACTAAACATTTACTGGTCTGAAAGGACTTCAAGATGTTAGAATCTTCGACCACATGAGTAACTTTTGACACCCGGCGTGCTCCTTTGTCCACCCCTAAGCCACGACAAAATGAAAGTGGTTTGCATCGCGCTATTCTTATTCGCTTACGTGAATTCATGACGTCACGATTCACGTGTTTCACTTGAATTCAGCGGAATACGTTTTTAGAAAATCTCTGTGTAGTTCTATTTTTTCAAAAAATAAATTTTAAACGAATTTTATTTTAGTTGAAACGAATTTGTTTTTTTAAGAATTGACGAAAATAATTACATATAATAGAAGAAACGAAATCGAAAATAAGAAACACGAAAATAAGAAACGAAATCAAGAGAACAATTTTTTTTTCAGTAAATGAAAACGATGAAGTTTAAGTAAAAAAAAACTAAATTTTGTGTCGCTAAGAAAGATGTTCATTTTGACCTGCCTTGTTGAGAGAGCTTAGCTACACGTCTCACAGAAAGAGCACTCGTTCAATGCCACTGCTGTGATGTAACAATAATAATTGTTCCATGGTCGACATGTTCACAGCAGAAGCAACTAAACAAAGATTGCTTTGTTGGGATTGCTGATGTGGATCGGCCAGTGACCTCACAATGTATCTTGTTGATGAAATAAGTAGCGATTGTTATCAAAAACATAAAATTATTGTTTTCAAATAAAGCCTGTGGCTATGATGACAACAACCTCGACATCCAACCCCCTTGGACAAACAGACGCCAAATCAAATATTGATTTCTTCATGGATTTCTGCAAATAGAAAATAATGAAATTTGATGCAAAGCAGCATGTAGCTAAACATATATTTCGTCGCTATATTCCACGCGACTCAAGACAATCGATGATAACTGCTTGTAGATTTTTGGTTTAGTTAGAGAACAGCAGCTATGACGTCATCATGGTGATTACATCCGAACAACCGTCAAATGTTAACGGTCTGCCATATTCTCGTCAACGCCACTGACTCTCCGCTAGGTTATTTGCTTTCAGGTTCATGAATAATAGATGATTGAAGCTTTTCGTGATTGTGACATCACAAGACATCTTTCTCACAAAGCTTATGATGACCTCACTATTATATCACCTTTAAAGACCATTTTAAACGCCATTTTTAAGGACGGTTTTATGCCATTTACTGAAAGCAGATCTCCTTCTTTTTGCTTATGACTGCATGAGGTCGAAGTGACCTTCATGGAGCTCTACAATGTGTAAGCCTACAGAGTAAGGGCGCCTGGAAGGCAGGCGTTGACGTGTGAGCTGTTGTGGAGAAGATGTTATCAAATCATTGGTCGTTTTACGCCATTTACTCTAAGCAAACTCCCAAAGCACTGTCAATTCAAAATCAGTCGTTTTTTTGCATTGCCTTAAACGTGAGTTGATATACTGTATATTATGTGTTTGTTGGAAAAAGAAATACTACTTGCATGCTGGGAAAAAAATTGCTTCTGCACTTGCTTTTGGCAGAGCTGGAAAGTTGTAACTTGCAAATTCTCATAGTTTTTATTCTGGATGGAAGCAGTCATGCTGAATGGGAATTCCAGATTTTGATTGCCACAATTTTTCTGTGAAATTGTATCGATCTTTCTGTCGAGGTTATATTCGAAGTGGTCATAATGATCATTTGCATCGCGGGCTGGTTCCATCCTCAAAGTCACGTATTCCATTCCTTTATTGTCGGATTACCAAAAGATCGATAGCGTTGTTTATGGCTGTTTGTGACGTCACCGATACCCCGGAATCGTCAATGCGGGCAGAAATAGCATATGTTTGGCGGTCACCTTTTGCTCAGGTTGCCCCGTTCGGTCAGTGGTTAAGCGCCTGACTCAAGATCACGAGGCGCTGGTTTAACTCTCTGGGAGTGCGCTTGAAGAAAGCATTTCAGGACTGCTCTTCATTCAGCGGTATCTAGTGAATGGAATGATTCCCTGGCAACAACATTTCAACAATCGGAAACTTCACTCTTTCAATCTCGGCAACCGAGTCTGTGTCATACGCCTTTACAGTATATATATGACAGTACTTTGGAACGAAGATAACACTTTAAAAATCACGTCCTTTGCAAGCCCTCTTGTGGCTAAAAAGTCCAATGCGTGAGTGGCAGGTGTGACCGCAACGATAACATGTAAAGTCTGTCACCAGTGATGATGGAAAATTCCGATAGTTTTGTCTATTGCGACGCTTTTTCTCTTGGTTGGGTGTACGCATTTCCTCATACTTGGAGACGGTCTCATGCACAGTCAGCCTCCACGAATTTCTATCTTTCTGAACCGCTTGCATGCAGGATTGAGACTGAGGCTTCCAGTGACATCTTTTACCTGCCTACTTCATCCCTTTCCCATTGCTACAGGACTTTCGGCAAGGCTAAAATGTGAATTGAATTGAGTCTGCGCTATTGAGCTTTAAGGTGAGGTGCAATGTGCAAAATCCTGACCTCACCCTGTAAACACAAGGTTCGCCTGCCCTGACAGCATGCTGAGATGAGGACAGTGATGTTCCTGAGTTGTAGGTTTTATATCAAACTTTCCTTGTCTTAGCTTCTGGTGAACCTTTCCCGGAAGCACGGGAGCATTTTAACCCAGTGCTCCGGACTTGGTTTGAGTATGTTGGGGCGTGTATGTTGCAGTACGCCTACACATCGCACCGACAAGAGCCAAGCCTTCTCCGGGTATTTAACCTATAAGCCTACTTGGTACTACCTGACAGGTTCTCCTGTTCTGGGCCAGAGCAGATCTGAGAGTCATGAGAATTAAGGAATAAATCAACATTCCCCAAAGCACCACATACTCAGCGATGTCTCCTCACTGGTTGCAGTTTTATGCCAGTACCCAGGACCAGGTACCCAGGATCATAAGCCTCAAGTAAGCAAAACTTACAGGAATAACCAATCAAGTCTTTGTCAGTCGAAGGATAAAGATTCAAAACTAACAAACCAAAAGAATAAAATAAAATCATTTGTTCAAAATCGTTATTTATCATTTGTGTCTTGATGGCAGCATTCAAATGATATTAATCTTTCTTTGACAGGCCGATGCAGTATACATTACTGTATTTGTGAAAATGTCTTGTTGATAAATGAACAAAATATTTAAATATGTGATTGATCTACATCGCTATTTAGAATTCTTTACGGCTTAGAATTGTTTACGGTTGCGTAATTCTTCATTGAATATTTATGATGCCAATTATGAAACTCAGATTTGAGATTTTTTAGGTTTTCTTTGTCAAGTTCTGAAATTATGGTTAAAGTATTTGAAAATGTTGAATGCATCAATTTTTGAAATCCATGAAGATCTTGGTCTGTTTATTACTTTCTCGAAGGTTGCGAGGTTTCCAATGTTCTTTTATCGCATTATGTGACCGAAAATGCCAAAGGATTGTGTACAGCCTTATTTTCGATGATGAACATTGTTGAAAGAGTTTTATTCGGTTGTAAGCACAATTCCAATTATTGAACAGCTATTTGCCACTGAGAACACTTTACACATTCAACTATCGATATAAGTTGATTCTTGTTGGGCAAAGGGGCTGTTCAAATACCAAATGACGTCAGTGGCTTTTCTACTCCATTATACAACGCCAAATATTTCCAACCTATATATAAAGGCTCTAATCCCCTTTGAGGGTGTCGTATGATAATTTAAGCACACCTTTAGGACAGTGTTCACTCGCTGTCTTCGCTCAGAGTATCATGATCTGCTGTATAGTTGCTATAATGAGACTCTCTCCGTAATGAATGAGAATGGGCTGTCGTTTGTCATTTTAATTAATCTTAATCGAAAAGGACGTCTTCTGATGTCACTGATATAGAAAATACCTTCTCACAAAAAGCTTTTACGTTCGTCATGGCAGCTTATTTTTAGCGCGCATTACGTTTAAATGAATTCTAGAAGCAAGTCTGTTGTCGTCATAAAAGCTTCACGGCAAACAATGACGGACGCTGTAATTAAGCTTCTGATAATGAGCCGAACCTTCTACATAGGAATTCGTTTTCTCAAAAGATGCTGCAGTTGCACATAGAGATGTTCACTTTATGCTCGTGATCTTAATTCAAAACCTTCATCAATGAGGCATTTGATTGATGTTCGCAAGACATTAGTTCGACCCCCATCTAGGGCGGGTCGGTGTGTGCTGGCACGACACTTAAAGACATGTCTAAAGATGACAAAATTTGAAGTACGCACGAGCCCATACTACACACCTCTGGTTCACCAGCAACATTTCAGGTCGTCGGCGATGAGAGGTTGTACCACTTCCGTCACAGGGGAGTAGATTCGGCGTCGATATCCCCGAGTCCTCATCATTTGTGGCGACTCCGATCTTCTCCCAAGGTGAGATCGAGATGCTACATTTTGGTATTTCTATCTTTTCTTGATCATTCGTTTTGTCTGTGTATGCTTTTGCTATTGTTATGACAGTTATTGTAGTTACACAATGTATTGTTATGTAATAGTTTTGTTTGTTTCACAATTGTTCTTGTATATTTCGAAACTCCATTGTTCAAAAACTTTAGAAATCATATTTATTAATATACAGTAGCCCTTGCTTATTAATCCCACGGTTAATAAGCCGACCCCTTTATTAGACCCAATTTGGCCCGGTACAAAAAAACTAATTAGGCTACAGCTTGCGTCCTTGCGATGAGCCATATATGCGCTTAGGCGAAAGCCCTGAAATGATTGTTATAAACTTTGGCATAGCGCATGCAATATATCTGAGCTAATCTCATTATCTCATCTACGTGGTTGAAACCTGCTACAGCATGGCAATGTTGAGTTGTATGTAGCCTGTAGTTTAACCCTACACAACACGCAATGAGCGTCCCAACATTGTCGTGATAGAATCACTATTGCATTTAGACTAAATTCTAACAGCGAAACAACGGTGATGCAATGTTATGATTTCATAATAGCTTATTTGATGAAGATTTAGATTGTTCTAATTTAAATTATTTTAGATCAAATACAGAAATCAAGTTGAACTATAAACTCTACACTTTTTCTGAAAAGGTTTTAAAAGTCCAGCAATTGGAGGGGTATAACAGACTGAAAAGGGGATACAAAAAGAAAAGCTATCTTGGATTGGACCCACTGTATTCCTTCCAGTGGTATCTGGTGCGTTTTTGCCTTACTGTACTCTCGATTATTAGCTTAAAAATAAAATTTTGTATGTTGCTTAAGTAGAAAGTTAAAGTGAAAAGTTAAAGAAGCTGAAATACTTTGTGGTTAATAAAAATAAAAATATGGAAATAATAAAGCATGGTAGCCTAACTATGACAGAATTAACAGTTTCTCTGCAAGTTGAATCATCATTGAAGTGTAGTTGTTACATTCTTCATGGAATGTCACATTCAAAATGAAAACACCAACATAGACAATTGTTGTGTCACAAATGTTTCGCATATCATGTCAATATGCATCTTCGAAGTTATGAGCAGTAGCATGCTCCGTTCTAAAGAAGCATATTGAAATGGTAAATGAAACGTAAGTCACAGATAAGGATCTTCCCAGCCTTAGTTTCTTCAAAATTTGTTGCTCTCTCTGGCTCATTACGATAATTACTTCCAGAACAACACTGGACAAGCTGGTGGGACACCTGGACTAGACTTGAACGTCCAGGCAGCCTGGGACATGGGGTACACTGGGAAAGGGGTTACAGTGGCCATTATGGATGATGGGATAGATTACCTACATCCGGACCTCAGAGACAATTACGTAAGTAAAACTGAGAAAGAGGAACTCGTTTCAAAAACCTCGTAAAGTTACTCAAGGTGGAAATAAAAAATTAACTGAAAAATCAGCTCAACCTTTTCTTGTTGCCCACTCCCGATATTGATTTTTCTGACCAAACATTCACGCCATATCCTTTGAAAGCACACTGCTGTTGTTTGACAGCACTGGAAGCTATGTAACGCTGAAGGTGCTTTTCAAGTCACAAAAAATTAAACAGCAAGTTGCAAACTACCAGTCTATTGTTTTCTAACGTTTCACTTTCATGTCTATCGTAACAAGCATCTTCACAAGACGTAAGAGAATTTGAGAAGTCACACAATACATCACGGTAAAAAGCAAAGTAATTTTGACGTCACAATCATAAACAATTTCAATTATGTTGGGGCGTATACAACTGGAAAGAGAAACAATAAATCAATTCAATTCAATTTTATTTTTCATTGCTGACGCGAACATGTAGAGAATAATGCATGTGTGGTTCCCAATCAAAACTGGGAAGTAAAATTTGTACCGTCTCTTCGAAGTATCGTTGAGGTAATTGGTTACTCTTCAAAGGATGATCACTTAAATGAGACCTTACTGGGTCAACTCACTGATGCAGTAGATGGAGTGTCTTCCTAGAGTCGGTAGTCGTGAGTTCGATAACCTGCCGTGTCATGCCTAAGACTTTATAAAAAAGACATTGAATTTCGTTTCTGCTAAGCACTCAGCAATGAGGCATTGAATTTCAGTGTAACAATGTACAATATAATCTCGCGGCTTTCTTAGATCAACGAAGATGATTTATTTTTGTTCCAACTACACAATGGTCTTTAACCAATAATGTTCCTTTCCGCTGTTGTTATTGTGATGTCATTGACTCCTTCCAAGCGATCGATACACCGCGCTGCCAGAATCTTTGCCGGCAAACAATCGACTTGTTTCCACTGCAGATGTTTTGAAAATGCAGAAATAATCTTATTTTTAATGCGTCATCTATGACGATGGCTTCACAATGATAGCAGAAGCGTCATTGTCTTGTGCTTCATCAAACGCCCAGATGAACAACTTGACGTACAGTGACAGCGCGTCATTCAGATTACAATATTGCAATTTTAAACGAAATTGAGGTTTGATAAATAAATTGCTTTTCAACTTTATTACGCACTTTTACGCAGTGATATTATTAAGAATAATAATAAAACATTTGATGAGTTTCGCTTCTAGCAGCATGATTGTAACTTATTCCACAAGTGCGGAGAAACGATCTGGTCATGACTTGGGAACTGTGTATCAAAAGCTTATGAAAAAGCGTTGTCGCACACAGCGAACCCGCAGCATCAGGCTGAAACGGATCGTTTGTGTCTACACTTGTGAAATTATAAAATACGTACAGTAATTATAGGCCTACAACAGTAATTTTTTTGGATACACAAATCTTCAATCATTCCCTTTAAACAACATTGACCAAAGTTTTGGTTTTGAAATCAAAATTTGTCAGAATGACGTTTTATTTGGTCACGTGACTTAAAAGCCGCCATTTTCTTTCTAAAACGTCGTTTCATGATCGTTTTCAAAGTTTGGATAAAATTGGAATAAACTTCTAACAAGGGAGGACCATCGTTCTGACATGACGTCATCACTTTCTCGGGTGAATTTCAAGGACACGGCCTCGGAGACTTCTCAGCATGGTGCTGGGTTGGCCTGGAGAAGGCGACCTCAAGTGACACGATCGATGCAGAACGCGCTAGTTTCCGATTCCAAGCTAGATTGGACAATAGCAATAAGCCAGGAATCCACCTCAGTTTTCCTCCGGAGCCAAGCGAGTCCCAGATACCGGTCTAGGAGGTTTTTTCTCCTTTTCTCCACCATCTTCCCCCATTTGCTCTGACGCACGCATTGCGTCTCGGCCAAACCGAGCAGGGCGTTACGTAACCGCTTCCGCACGATGTAACCCACGTGACACATTAGTGATGACTTCACGTTTGATGACATCTGCTTCCATGGGACAGCAGTTATGACATCATAGTTTGTCGGGTGATCACTTCCCGCGATAACGCAGCGCGTGTTACGTTTCAGTGATCTCCGAACCTCTTTCCGAAGCGCGGTAATTGTGATGCTGTTGATGAGGCGTTCTTTGATAGCGATTGGATCGGCGACGCATCGGCGGTGGCGGTAATGTCGACGCTTCCTTCGCTTTCGCTTTCTTCTACCGAGCTTTTTTATTTGTTTTGCTAACAAAACGTTGACGCTTTCTTGCCACGCCCGCTTGGTGGCGTCAGCAAGCGCATTCGTCAGTAACGTCGCTTGTGTGCGTAAAACCAATTCCCACGTTGTGTCAGCGACGTAAGCGTAAGCCACTTGCGCAGCTCGTTTTGATTTACGACGCACGTTTAGTCTTATCCGTGAGCATTCCTCCGTAGCGTTCCATGTTTCCAAATACAAGTATGGCGAGTTTACACATTTCATATTTCTCCGCGACGACGGTGTGTATTGACACGCTCTCACGCTGTGATGCACACCTGACGTCATGTAGACGTCATCCCAAGGATGACGTATCGTAACTTTCTTTATTCTTTGTTGTTGATCTTGAGATGATGAAGTGTCCGTAAGTTCCAAACGATCTGAAATTTAAAGAAACACATTGAACTACAACACAAGTGCAGGACTTGAAGATTTAAATAAGTATCACTCTCATAGCTGAGTGGCTGTGGCGTTGGCAGGGAAGTCCAGGCGTAGTTTTGGGCTTTGGCCTTTGGCCGAGTGTGTCAAGGCACTTAATGTCAGGCCTAAAGGTGGACACGAAGATTGGCTTCCTTGCCTTCCGTCCACTTTGTCTAAATCTCAACCACGGGCGGAAGCTTGGATGCGACATAACAAAAACTTAGAAATATCTTTTGGGAATCACTTTTCTGAGAATGCGGCTTCACGCCCTACAATCATTATTCCCACCATCATCTCCATTATTCAACATTGCAAGGATGATATACTAAACAAAGCAGAGAAAAGCAAAGATTTAAAAACATAAGTTCTGTCATAGCTGTTGGTCTGTTACCAAACCACCAGTAGCATATCCACAATCATGCTTTGAAAATTTGTCTTCGCTTTGTCAACAGTTTCTTTGCACAAATCTGAATCTTTCCTCGTCTTGCTGTAGAACAGATCAAATTGACTTGTACTTAATTATTATTTAATGTCACAATCACTCCATGTACTGACTAACTACAAGCGTCTGCTGAAGATATTAATATGTTTTAACAGATGAGTTTACATATTCTTTTAAATTTAGTTTTTCAAACCTGAAGGTATTGTGTAAGAATTTTTTGTCACTATATGCTCTATACATAAACTAAAGGTAAAAGTGAGTCCCATACTTGAATCCATGTATCGGGGGATGAGAAGATAAAGTTCTCTTTATATTAAGCTGTCGGCACTAACGAGAGTAGGGTGGCCAGTTCTTTTCTCTCGGCCGCCTTTCCTTCAGCAACTGCTCCCACCCAGTTTATTACACCCTGGGTAGAGGTGAGCGGGGATTTTCAACAACCAGCTTAAGCCGGGAGTTGAACCAGGATTGCATGATTGGAAAGCGAGCGCCTTATCCGCTGCGCCATCCCACCACATGTGCCAGTAATTAGTTCTATCGCAGAGGTTGCCAACTTACTGACAAAAAATGTCAAAATAAAATGAAATGAGTTGAAAACATTTAGATTCTAACAGCCCTATTAGCTACAGCGTGACGTTGATGCTAAACTCACCATTTCGATGTCGTCTGCGGTGTGATGGCGGGAATCCAAATTCTAATTGTGACGTTGGATCACCGTCTATTCCTTCATAAGTTGTTAAGTGTCTTCTAAGGTCACGACCTTTGACTTTTACAAGAACTCGTGACGTACTTGATCGTACGTGTTCAAATGGGTCCGCTACATTTGGAATAATCCCCATCGCTGATTGTGACGTCATAAAGGTCGCGACAAATGCGAAACTGATAACGCAGGATGCGAAGCGAGTTCTTTTCTCAGTCATGATGTCCAGAGTGTGGCGAGATGTAATGTCCTCGGCGCATGGCTCTCTATTTATAAGCACCACATTAAATTATTAGATAATACCTAAATATAAAACAGGTAGTTGACGTCTAAATAAATACAACGGCGAAACGCAAACAACACGACATCAAAGCTGTTCCAGACCAGTTGGTATGAGCAGCAGGTATGAAGTTAGTGGGACATACGTAATACAAACGTCTGATGACAAAAAATTAACAAAAAACTTGTTTGGTTTGACTTTAATGTTCTACAATGGTATTCTTCGCATTCCATGAACGACTTTGGCCAAAACAAAACTATACTACAACTGACATTTAAAAAATGAAAACTAATGAACGATAAGCTGAAAGACTTATGAGATTCATTCTATGGTAAATTGGCTCTTATCATGTATACACAGCGCGAATAAAGATGTTTCTCGTCATCTATGTTGTCTGTTCCCAGTCTGGAATTCCGTACACGATATCTGCATTAGCATTCCATGGCCATGGCTCGCCACACTTACACAAACATAGATGTACGAGCCGGGGGTGCAGGGGGTGCAATCGCACCCCCAATCTGTCGAGAATTTGGGCAAAATTTTATATTTGGGCAAGGTTTCATACATATCTAGTATCTACCCTCCTTACACTTCAAAAAGAATTTTCGGAAGATACAAATAATGCCAACCAACAAAGCTTGAAGTTGATATCTGAATTCTACACCGTGAAACAGGATTTCCTGGAATCGGAAATCGGAATATCAACTTTTTCACCAACTCATTCGCAACAAAGAAATCAAAACTGCTGTACAATGTACAAAAATCCTAATTTCAAATTGATTAGATAAAACTATGCCCCACTTTGCAAAAGCTGCAAAAATTCTAGCAACAGTTCCTGCAACTTCATGCTCAGCTTCTTCTTCTTCTTCTTCGTCGTATGAGCTGTTCTTCGGGACTATATGTTTGGGCATGATGTCATCAGCCACTCTACAGTCTCGTCATCCAGGGTCTGCTCAGCTGTCTCACCTGCTCAGCTCAGACGTCTCAGCTGCTCAGCTGAGACGTCTTTATCCGGATTACGACGACTGAAGATATATCTGAGATCAACAAAGGGGAAAACACGACTGTCAAACTTAACTTTGTTGCACTTGGAAAAACCAACAACAAATAAAGTGGATGTCAATCGCATTGAAGATATATTTGGATAACGAAGTGGGCAAAACAAATTAAATTTGTGCATACCACCAGTCTACCACAGTATTTAATGTACTAATCAATACTTTTTAGTTTAGCTTTGCAGTTTTAGAGCCATGTATCGGTAGTACCGCATTCTACTGGTTCTTTAGTGTAGCGTCAAAATGTCAATTACTCCCTTCATTGTCTTTTGATGAATTTGTTGTACTGTATACTCATCATACCAGTGGCTTTGTGGAAGTCTTGTCAGTTGATGCCTTATGCTGCTTTTTTCTTGAAGGCTATATTATTACTTTTTTTTACATGTGCACTTTTGTATAGGCGCAGTTGATTATATTTGGTTTGGGCAAGAATTCTTTCGCACCCCCAAAAAACATGCTTCCCGTACACCTATGTACACAAATGATGATGTTGCTATTTCATTAGACATCACAAACTAGGCAATCTGCAGACGTTGATTCAATGTAAAAAGGACATTTTTTTGGCGGGAAAATAAACATTTAAAGTTGAAATGATATATAAACATCGCTACAACGCTATTTGTGGAAAATGAAGTGCCAGTGTTGCATTCCCTGGAAGGAACTTTGACGTAACATTCTTGGAATCACCAGGTGGTAGTAAAGCGTCGTCTGCGTTGGTCATCTTCTTCATATTGTTGCGTCACACAATGTTGATTTGAGATGGTGAAATCCTATAGATTAGTTTTCTTTTTCGTGTTTATCAATATTTTTATGGTTGCATGACTTTGGGAGAAAATTAACGTTGCGTCACCATAAACAGATAACAATAATTGATATCAAAACAGTAGACAACAATGTTTAAATAACGTTATTTAATCCCAATTAGTTGTTGTCTTATCTGTTTGTGGTGTTTTTATCATTATAATCATCATCAGCGGTCATGTTTAAGTCATAACACAATTGGTTGGTTAGTTTGGTTTTGAATCTTTATCCTCGGACTGACAAAGCCTTGATAGGTTATTCCTGGTAGTTTCGCATACTTGTAAAGGCTCTTGACGCAGGGCCGGTTACCGAGATTGGCAGAGTGAAGTTTTCCGATTGTTGAAGTGTTGTTGCCAGGGAATTATTCCATTCACTAGGTGCCCGAATAATTCCCCGATTCTTTCCATATTTCCAGCAATACATTTTGTCTTCCGTGAGGCTTCTAGACACCTGGTCGTAGACCTAGACCAGTGGTTCTCAACGGGGGCGGTACGATTATCTCGGCTTAAGGGGGGGGGGGGGGGGCATTTTGATTATTAATGGGCATTCTAGTTTAACCCATCTACCGCCCAGCGTAACGATTTCGTCAAAGAAATGGTATCTTCGTGGTAGCATTTGGTGGAAAAGGAATTCAGCTGTGTTGTTCTGCGACATACTAAACAGCGAAACCTACTTGACTTGATCCATAGGAGGTGATCTTCGAATGTTTCTCACTGGCTTTACACCGGATGTGAAGAAACTGGCACTTTCTCACCAAGCCAACGTTCACACTGACTACCAGTAGGCCTATACTGTTTTCATGCTTGCAAATATATATTTGCTTTTCATCAAATATAGTTACCAGTCTCTAAAACTCTTACAGCCTGTTTCACTCTAAAAGGCGGATCATCAAAAGGTTCTTATTCTAATAGAAATATAATTCTATTTGAATAAGGACCTTCTGATGATCCCCTTTTAGGGTAAAACAAGCTGTAAGGGTTTTAGAGACTGGTAAATAGCCAATATTTGATGTAATTATATAGCTCTGCTTGGCTTTTTGCTTCGCATTGAGAACTTTTGTAGTATCAATAGTATTCATTGTTTTATATTCGCTTTTCGTAACTAATCGTTTTTGTTGGGGGGGGGGCGGTAAAATTTTGCCAGTTCATGAAGGGGGCGTTGGGCCAAAAAAGGTTGAGAAATACTGACCTAGACTGAGATCCGGCCAAAAGTTAGAGAACAAAATCGGGAAAACTTGTGACACAGAAGATTGTTGGAGGGGTTCATAGAATATCTCACCACTGTGAACGCCTCATTTCTTATCCACTGTATACTGACTATTTTAAGCTGCGCTCAAATTTGCCTGCCTTTTAAAAACAAACTTTCTCTTTCAAATTTTGTCGAACTTTTCGATTTACAAATATTTTTTTCAAACTTATCTGTAATTATTGCATCATTATCACCTTTGTTACGTTCTGTGACGAAAGAGCAAATTGAAGTGGACGACTAAGTTGCAGTTTTAGCGCGATTCGAGTTTTGTCTACTCTAGAGCTTCCAGATAAAAGCATCGCTTCTTCCCATCTCACAACACCTGGCTCTGTGCTGTAACAATATCTAACAATCATTTGGATCGGATGACAGGGAATTGTGGGAATGTTTTCTACTTTTGAAAATCAAACATTGTCAACACTTTGTTCTGATCATCACAAAGTATTACGACGTTATTTGCGTATTTTAAAAGTACAAAAACATTAAATTAACGTGAACAGAGTTAACTGCAAGCTGGTTTTGCTGCTTGACGAACAAACCGAACATAATTTTACAAGACCATAAAAATTCAATAAAAATTTGTTGTAAAACTACAGACGGTTAAGCAAACTACTGTCCCAGTTCCGAATTGTTGAAACAACTCTAAGAATGTCTGCCTGTCTTGCTTCTGTCTGCATCGATGGCAGACGCGGTGTCGAGTGCACTGGGCTTTCTTAGCATACAAATGGCCTGCGCTTTCACTTTAAAAGACGAATCAATCTCTGCCCCAAACCAAAGTACAATTCTACTGCAGTTGCATCGTCTCTCCTCGCCCGATGCCGATCCGATACAAACCCAGGCATGCGTCACAATATGACGTCACAGTTATGAACCCATGCATGGACCCAAGCCAATGAAGCATGACGTTGAACGTGATCTTTCACATTCGGCTGTGTTCGATTCGCGCGCAGACGAGAATTATTGACAACATTAAGGGGCAAAATGGACACCCATCATAAAAATATATTTGTAAATAAACTAAAAAAGAAAAATACATTAAGTTTCATACTCTGGGCAGTTGTTGTTAAATGGCATTTTAATTCAAAAAGCGCAATAGGTCCAGGGTATCTGATTTGTTTGCTCAAATAGAGCACTTTGAAGTTAGCATGTCCCTTTTTCCCCGCCTTCTCCTACTCTATCCAAAGAATACGCGGTAATTTCTCCAAATTCTCGGGTCCCTTGAAACAGGTAACGGGTCCCTAAAATTTTCAAAAGTATCCACTGGACCCTGGACTGAGCTTACAAATGACGTGATTTTTAAATTGTTACCTTCGTTCCGAAGTACTGCGGTATATATTTCCACTTGTACCAAACCATGACAAGCCTACGCGGTAATTATTGTTGAACCAATTCATCAAACAAACAAGGCCTCATAAAATATGGATCTTGCTAACGATTTTCCTGTTGTATTATTTTGAACCTGAGAGAACTGAAGTACTGTCATCTACTTTTCTCTTTTTGACATTGAAGTAACATAAAATAAAACCTTGAACTAACATTTCAGCAGACTTTGCTGTTACATATGCAAATTTTAGAAAACATAAATTAAATGTCAGATTACATCAAATTGACGGTCTTCGTAGAGACTAGTCGAACTTAGAAGTCCATCCGGGTAGTAAATGCAACGTCGAACAAACACAAAATGGTTGCAATATGCCGTTTCGTGGTTTCTTCGAAAAGTGTTCCTGTTTGTTAAATATAAGAATGAGGTAAATAATTTTTCTATCAGCAGTCTTCATTTCAACTTGTTCTTGTTCAGAGCCCCCAGTCCAGCTACGACTTCAGCAGCAATGACCCCTATCCCTACCCCCGCTACACTCTCAACTGGTTCAACAGGTGATATTGTAACGTCATTAAATCTCTTGTCACTGTGACGTCATGGTAACGTGATTGTGAGGTCATTCATAGTAGATTGTTCACCTATTGTTATCGTATAGTGTACTGTATATACAATACATACCTCACATTGGTATATTGTGCATGATCGGTTCAATGCAAATGATAAGCGGCGTTTTTCTCGGTTATTTTCGTACAATAATCTCAGTGAAGCAAGCCAATGCGAATCTGGCCAAACTTATTTTTGTTGAACGTTTCACGCTGCACCTGAGGATAAGGCGCACGAAACGTTGTTTAGAGCAATAGATATCAAATAAAGGCGTTTAATCAAATAATCATATCAAATAAAGGCAATGAAGGCGTAAAATTTTCAACACCTACGTTTTACCAGTCGTGCTGTACGGTCTAGAATGCGTAAATTGGACATCATCAACAATGAAAAAACTCACTACCTTCCAAAATCACATCATGAGAAGCATGACCAACAAAAGGTTACTTGATCACACAAAAATAGAAGATCTTCTAACTATATCCAATTGCAGCAATAATAAAATCAAAAGTTTTAAAACTGTTCGGCCACACTAAAAGATCACAATTCGGAATCAGCAAAGTTTGCACAGAAGGCAAAGTAGAAGGAAAAAGAAAACGTGGCAGACAACCAAAACGATGGCAAGATAACATTCAATCATGGACCGGACTCCATTTGACGACACTGGGCGAGTTGGCTCAAAATCGCCACTCTTGGAAGCAAATAAGCCATGTTGATGCGCAATCTGCCGCAGGCGGAGATAACGACTGATGATGAAAGGCGTCAAGCCGTGACATCACATATCAATGTCAATAAACAATAATGCAAAGTGCCTTGGATGAAGTTTTACTTTTAATAATTTTTGTTTTCGTGAAGTTTATATGTTTTGAAATCAGCTTGCAGAAAACACCTCAAGTTGGGTTCAGCTCTACTTGTGGTGCGAGACACTTTTCCAAGCAAATTATTTTAGCCTGCTTTGGTCAACCCCCTTCCAATAGAACTTCATCATTTCCAGAAACTACCAAACAATGGCTTCTCTTCTTCAAAAGCCGTTTGTCGCGTCATAATATTGTCGACGGCGGCACGGAGGTTAATGACTCAATCATAAAGTTTTTGTAAGTCGTTGCGCTTCCCATCAGCAGTCAGTCAATATACGTCGATACGAGATCAGATTACGATACTGCGACAAAATATTTGCTTTCGTTTACAGGATCTCGTCCTATTGAACAGCTTCATGAAACCGCCGCTTTGTACCACAGCTTGTTTATAACGCGGTATTGTCATCATTGCAATTACTAGAACATCTATGTCATCATCAAACAGGCCGTTCTTTGCGGGGGAGGCTGTATCAATGAGGACATAGCAACAATAGGAAACAGCCTATGTCACAATCAATTTTCACATTCTTGTTATTTGTTCGTTGTGTCGTCATAATAATGTTTATGATTGACAGATACTACTTTTCAAAATTGAAATATAAAATTTGAGTTTATTCTGTGTTTCGATAAATGAAATAAATTAGTTTTGATTTACAAAAAGCATTTTAAACCTTAATCAAATCCTGTGGTCACATACCACCAGCAGCCACGTGATAATCGAGGGTGATGTTAGTTGTCTTACCTTGACATTTCGATGCCTGACCTATTAGCTTCTTGCATTTGTAGCAACGCGTCAATTATTCCATCACAAATACTTGACTGATCAATATCGCCATTTCTCCTCAAAACACACATTTTTTCAACACAATTTCAATGAACCTTTTAAACTACCGGTCAAAGGTCAAATGGATGTTGTTTACGCTTGCACCTTATTTTATACGACTTGTAATAAAGTGACGTCAAAATAAATCTGGCTTGGTTAATGACGTGTAGTGACTATGACGTCATAATGCCATTGAAACTAAATCGATATAGAGGGAGATGTGTGGAAGCAAAACATATTTGCAAGGCTTTGTTAATATTTATGTACAATGGGTTACATGTTCAATTCTATAAATGCTGTACATCGACACATTCCAAAATTAGTTCCCGTTATTTGCAAACAAAAGCGCTCAACGCATCACAGCAGAGAGAGTGAAAACTGACACAAAGTTTTACCGCTATCCTCAGTTTCTTGCTGAAGCAAACCTCAGGTCTAAACCCAACTAGATAATATTAAATACAATAAATAAAGAGTTTAATGGAATTGTAGGCTACGTAGGTAGGCACTATAGATAATTCCTCTTATAGTTGTAGCCTGATGCATGGTCACCTGGAGATACGGCCTGATTTGTCACATTTTGCAGATTTTGATTACAGCTACTGCTAGTGCTTGACTGACATTTTTTGAGATGTTTTTACTTTTTGCGGTTTCCTAATGACATAAAACTTTTTTGTTGCCTTGGGGAAGCAGTAGCAAATGAGAAAAAGTAAGTTGAAAAACGCAAAATCAGACTGTTATTGAAAATTAACAGTCTGACTAAAATTTTCAAAATCAAATTTTCTTTGTTTTTCAACATGTGAGGATGTTAAAACCTATTGTGTCATCTGGGGAAAACAGTAAAGAAAGCGTAAAAATCTAATTAAAAAAAAAAAATTATTTAAACGTTCGCCCAAAGTTAAAAAAACCTGGAAATTTCTGCAAAATGTGACAAATCAGGCCATGTCTTTAGGTGGCCATGCCTGATGTAATTGTTTCAACTCTGCTTCCTGCAATTTATCCCTGGAACGCACCCTCTTTGTACATGGAAAGCAAACTCCTGCGTTACTTTCACTCTCTTTGTTGCAGCCATGGGACGCGATGCGCCGGGGAAGTGTCAGCCATCGCGGACAACGGGATATGCGGCGTGGGCGTCGCGTTCAAATCGAAGATTGCCGGGATACGAATGCTCGACCAACCGTTCATGACTGACGTCATAGAGGCAAAATCGATGGCTTACAAGCCGAACATCAACGATATATACAGGTGGATGACCTCATTGCAACGTCAGATTGTGAAAGTGCATGCCGCCAACTACTCTCGAAACAAAGTATTGGTTTTCAAATTAATTATTATTATTTACGTTTATCTAATAAATTAGAGACAAGGGAAGGGTTTGATGAACCCGTTTCCCATAAATAACCAACTACCTCTGCCAAACACTCGACATTTTGCGGATGCATTATTACTCATCTATGACGTACGCGTTAAGCCAAGAATTTAAAAATCTATTAACCTCTTAAGTGCGTATAACGACAATTGTCGTCCGAGACAGTCGCTCTTGCTGTGCGTAAGACGACAATTGTCGTTTTCGTGATCGCAGTTATTCACGGCAGTTTTAATTTCGCTTTCCTCTATTCGCTTTGTCTGGAAGGCGCAATTATGACGTGTGAAGAAACATAGATGCATTGTTTACACTACAATAATGATTGCAGCCTGACCGAAATCATTAATTCCTAAATCATTCTATTACAATATTAGGTAGCTTCTGCACTCACCTACAATGTAACCACAATTGTAAGAATAAAAAGATTTCATCCTAAATGTTTTTTCTTCTGAAATGACTTCCTTCCGGTGTATAAAATTCGAACCACATCATGCGCGTTCAATCAGTGTGAAGTCATTTTGATGTAATGTTGCAAGCAGTTTCAGAAATATTTTGTTGTGTTCGAAAACATATTTTGTAACATATAGTCAACAAAACAATACGGTTTTGTGTTGCTGCTAATGTTTAGAACAAGCGTCAGAAAATGATACAGTTTGAATATTTCCAAACTAAACTTACGTGTACTTACTTTGTTTAGTGTCCTATAAATGCTTAGAAATTATTCTGTTCTGTAAACTAATGTATTTTTTTTTCTTCATAATGAACAACTAGTTGAATAATTTCACAATGTGAAAGGTATAATCACTTGAGAGTAATGCGATTACACCAGAAAACAATAGTCCAGACGGAGACTTCTCCGCAATAGTCGATGAAAAAGTAAAGCAATAGACACAAAAGGAAATTGAACAAAAGCGTATTGTGCTGCGTCATGGGGGTTCCCCAATATCCTAGCATGTAAATAATGCGACGAAAAATACTGCGAGTGATCAAATTAAATACGCACAGTAAGAAGAGTTTTGAAAAATTAATTACGCACTTAACGGGTTAAATATCTTTTTACTACTCTTTAGCGCCTCATGGGGACCGACAGACGACGGCAAAACAGTAGACGGACCACGCGACCTCACACTTCGTGCTATCGTCGATGGGGTCAACAAGGTGAGAACCACGAGGGGATTATTGCGCCATAGAGGCTTTTTAAAATATAGCGGTGTCAAACATTAGTATTGAGAGTGATCTATTTGGGATTTCTGCCTTATCTCAGATTTTTGGTTGTCTACTGATTATTTTGTTGATGGTTGGTTTTGATCTCTTCATAGACAAAACATTTCTATGACTTTTCTGGCCCAATTTTAGGTTTTAATTTGTCAAAATTATTTGAAAAAATTGTCAAATTTTGGGTTTGAAACCCACTTTAGGGTTTAGTCAACTCTCAATGGACGAAACAATTCTATGATTTTTCTAATTTAAAAGTAAATTTTGTCAATATTTGTTGAAAAAAACTCCAGACATTCCACGAGATAAATATTTTCCCTTGTTTTAATGAAACTTTTTCCTTCATGTCCAGGGAAGGAACGGGTTAGGGTCCATCTATGTGTGGGCCTCAGGGGACGGTGGGGCTAATGACGATTGCAATTGTGATGGCTATGCTGCTTCCATGTGGACGATATCGGTGAACTCAGCAATCAATGACGGAGAAACCGCGATTTATGACGAGAGCTGCTCCTCAACCCTCGCATCCACTTTCAGCAATGGACGTGGTCGCCGTCCTGGATCAGGGGTGGTGAGTTATAATTTAATTGACAGTTAGAAAGGGCGCAATGTTATTGTCTCAAACTATTTTTCAAAGTGACGTTTCGCTCGGCTAAACTATCAATATGAACTTTCAACATGGGTCATAATTTTACTAATGACGTCATAATGTTGTTCAGGCCACCACAGACTTGTACGGGCAGTGTACGTTGCGTCATTCTGGGACATCCGCGGCGGCCCCAGAAGCCGCAGGGGTGTTTGCGTTGGCTCTCGATGCCAACAAGAATCTGACTTGGAGGGACATGCAGGTGGGTGAAGAGGGGGAATTGGGGCTCGGAAGAGCTTATCGTGAGCTTGTTCAGATTAATGTTGATTTTACAACTGTGTTTCTCATACTGCAATGGCCACTCAGCAGCTCACCAATAGCATCTGTAGTCTGTATGTTGCTCACTCATTATTGTTCGTCATATCAACTAACTAAGATAACATACTTGTCCTTTGCAAAAGCGACGTCACTTTGGACATTCAAACAATGAATATTGTTCTATTCACAGTCCTGGTTAGGAAAAGTTGTAGATTGATTCAAACTGTTTCGCTTGCGTGTAATCTTCTTCAGTTTGCAGTGTATTTCATGGTAACCACACGTGTCTCTGATAGGACACTAGTGGAGGAAGAGATTGCGATAGCTCCTTCGCACATCGAGCTGTTTTTATAGTTTAATCAGGAATCGAACAATGCTACATGACTTCATAACGTTGCATTGAATGCGGCAGTGATGTCACAAGTAGTCATGACCTTTGAACTTGCAGCACTTGACCGTGTTGACCTCTGAACCAAACCAACTGCACGATCGACTCCACCAATGGCAGATCAACGGTGTGGGGTTAAAGTTCAACCACTTGTTCGGCTTTGGTGTGCTCAACGCTGCCAAGATGGTGAGTCAGCATTATCGTTTATGACATCATTTCTGTCACCATACCCCTCTATTACGTCACGTTAAATCCTGACTACGCCCAATCCTCGCAAAACCACCATTAATAGCTTTCTTCCATACTAGCGATGGTGTGTCAAAATTTTTGATAGTCCAAGTCTTTGTCTGCCTGGGCTTATGCAGAGCGGTTGGAGTGAATGAGAAGCCAACCTATGCTTGAACTTGCGGTAAAGATTAAGTAAATAGGAAGGCAAGGAAGCCAATCTTCGTGTCCACCTTCAGGCATGCCTTTAAGTGTCCTGCCAAAACTCGAGCTGCTGCTCATGTTAAGATTTGAACTGAGGTCCTTTCAAAATGGTAACCTCGGAGCTACTACTTACAAATTTGAGGATAACCGAATTGTGATAAACCGCTCAAGAAACATGACAAGAATTTCTACTGTTTTTAAAATTCAAACATAAACTATTCGTTCATTTGTTGGCATTTGATATGTTTCTTGGTTTATACCAAATTGTGCGTCACAAGTGATCGAGATGTACCGACTCGACAGCTTTATGTTTGGATTCTTGTCAACATTTCACTTCAATCGCCGTTGGAGCAAAATGCTCATGACGTCATTAAAGAACATCCGGTGTACCATCTGTGGCTGATGTTTGTTTTACGTCACTGCAACATTGAATTAATGATTTACTTTTCACTTCATCGATCTAATTGTTACGTCACGACAGGTCAAGATGGCTTCCACGTGGACTTCTGTTCCAGGGCGCTTCAGGTGTCGAGGAGGATTGATCGATCGGCCGTATACGATTCCGTCAGATGGCGTCCTTGAGCTAACGATCGATACCGACGCGTGCGATCAATTGTTCAACCACGTGCGATACCTCGAGCATGTCCAGGTAGGTGGACCGTTGGACTGACCTGGTTATTTTATTTCAACCGATCAACCTGGGTTGGTGTCATTCGCGCAATCTTAATTGGTCGACTCGTTCAAACCATCTTTGCATTGAAAACGCGATAAACTTTTGGCCTCAATGTGAAAGAATAAGAATGGCGTCTATTGTGACAGCATTCAGTCCACTGTGCACAGATGCAACATAATATAAAATTGGAGGCGGCAAAGAGACAAGTAATCATCGAGTCAACTCCTCCCAATATTTTGCCACGTAATCAAGTATGTTACTGAGACACAGCCACGTGCTCTGGAGGGTGCTGACTGCAGAACCAGCGTTCGTTCGAAAGTCGCACAGGAATTAACGTAAAGACTTTTGTCAATCTTGCATTAACTTATTCTTCTAATGAGTAATTGTTAATTTTCGCCGATGGAATTGGAAACCCTGTTTCAAATCAGGCAAGCTGCAACAACAACAAGGAACAATGCAACCACTTCACATGGACGCGTGAATTGCATCACTTGCTATCAACTAACCAGACGTTGAAACAACGTTTTATAATGTTCAATGAACACAACTTCAGATTTAAGCTTTGTTATAACTTTTTATTTGATGTCCTCTATTGTCGCCCGGCTAGCTCAGTCGGTAGAGCGTTGGACTCTTAATCCAACGGTCGTGGGTTCGAGCCCCACGTTGGGCGCAATGTTTTGCTACTATTTCCAAACATTGCAAGTTTTCACAATTTTGGCTTACAATACCCAATACAAAAGTTGCCAGGAACCAGGACAGATATAGTTTCAGTTTCACGACAGGCATTCCAACCTGTCTTTCTTGAAGCTTTCTAGTGGCACGTGGGAGCCCCTGAAGTGGCATAATGTTATGATTTTGTTTGTTATCAATCATTTTATTTTTCGTCATTAACGTGTCCGGGACAAAAAAGACACTAACTACAAAAATCGATATAAACCTCCACAACTGCTAAGCCGCTACTGTCTTTTAGCGACATGGTTCCTTTTTAATTTTAGATCAGATTAACTATGTCATCACTAGGGCCATTTTTATATGACCTTAAAAAATCAATAATATGACTTTATTTTTTGGAAAATATGACTTTATATGACTTTATGTAAAAATCGTTTATTTTTACATACGAACAACGTCACTCACGGAACTAAAGAGTAAAACATACGCAACATAACAGTAATACACATCCATTTTTATTTTAAACCACTGTTGTAGTACAGTTTCATGTAGTGTGGAATATTAGAGTCTTTAAAGTTACGATTTGGATGTAAAAATGACTTTAGTAAGGAAAATGAGCGCTCCACAGACGCTGAGGTGGGTTGACACTTCTGCAGTTTTGCATAAAGCGCTGGTGAATTATCTTGTCTTTGTAGCTCCATAATTTGTTTCACATCGTTTTTGTCTAATTGCTTCTTAATGTAATTTTTGAGCTCAAGCGGATCTTTTCCGAAATCAAGGGCATTTAGATCAGCATGGGCCTCTTTGATGGTGTACGTACAACTTTCCATTTTGAGTATTAAGTTGACCTCAATGTGTGACCTCATAAAATATAGGTCTGTGACTGTAAGTGTTATGTAGGCTAATCCTACAGTTTGCCTTCGTTCAATCAGAAATTGCCTTACTTTCTTAGTGCTTAATTGCTTCACCGCTTAAATTGGTATTTTTTATTTAAAGTATACAACGGTATGACTTTATAACTCAAAAATATGACTATATAACTTAAAAAGCTGATATATGACCTAACCAGGAAAATATGACTTTATATGACTTCATAACTTTTTTAATATACCTCATAGGGATGCGGTTTTTGCGTTAAATTTGATTACACGACTTACTGATGCATAGAAAAAAATATGACTTTAATGACTTTAAATGGCCCTAGTCATCACCTTATTACACAACTTATCCTCACTGCGTTATGCAAGAAACACACAATCGGTACCGTTTTTAAAATCTTCGGCGTGATCCTCAGATCTACCTGCAGTAGCGTTGACAGGGGTGTCCAGGGAGAAGTTTTGGACCTAGGCCCAGGTTGATTTTAGGACCCGAAACCTTTCTGAGAGGGCTGGGAACTTGGACAAACCACCGCGTATGATTTGGATATACAGTACCGTAGTGCCTTTTTCCTAAGAAGGGTCTTGACTTGTTGCAAAGGGAAACCCCCCTGCCACTGAGCTGGTTTGTGGGAGAATATCAACATTGTGTCAAGTAATAGTTGTGTTTTGGATCTTCATGGCTCCCTTAATCATTAATTTAACTTTTCACCGATGGAATTTGAAGCCTGCTTCAAACCAGGCAACCTGCAATCACAACAAGAGAAGATTCGAGCACTTCACAGATTGCATTGCTTCCTATCAACTAATTGATGTTGAAGCAACGTTTGATCGTTTCCAACCAACGTTACTTCATGGACTTCATCTTCGTGATAGTTTCATTTTGTTTTTAGTTATCCTCCTTTGTCGCCCGGCTAGCTCAGTCGGTAGAGCGTTGGACTCTTAATCCAACGGTCGTGGGTTCGAGCCCCACGTTGGGCGCAATCGTTTTGTCAATACACTGTTTTTTTAAATAGTTCAAAAATACCAATTTCTGTTAATTGAATTAGAAACCCTGTTTCAAATCAGGCCAAGCTACAATAACAACAAAGAATAATGCGACCACTTCACATGGCCGCGTGAATTGCATCACCTGCTATCAACTAACCATAGACGTTGAAACAACGTTTTGTGATATTTAATTAACACAACATCAGGTTTAAGCTTCGTTATAATAAGTTTTTTATTTTATGTTGTAGGCCACACTGTTGTCGCCTGGCTAGCTCAGTCGGTAGAGCGTTGGACTCTTAATCCAACGGTCGTGCGTTCGAGCCCCACGTTGGGCGCAATCGTTTTTGCATTTGTGTGCAACTTTCCTGGAAATTTGTTTTTCTTGCTTTTCGTTTGTTTAAAAAATCGAGTTGCTTCAAGGGGGCAACGCTTGTGAACCTCCTCTGAGACACACACCTTCAAACGTCTGTAGAACATTTTGCCATTTATTTTAACTTTCAAGCAAACTCTTTTGCATACTTAATCTTCTTACGTCATGATTCAAGGCTTTCATCACGTTGGAGGCGTCTCGTCGCGGTGACGTGACAATCAACCTGACGTCACCGCTCGACACAAAGTCGATGATTTTGAATCGGAGGCCAAATGATGACGACAGCGCGCAAGGATTCCAAAAGTAAGTTGAAGGGCGGTCTGGGGTTGTTCTTATTGCTCCCGGTGTTACTACATGCAACAATCACTTCTATTGTCACTCAATGAACGTGACTTGTTTGTCAATGGACAATGAAACAGACGCTGATGTCTCCCAACCTCTGTTCTGGTTCCTCGATGTTATTGAGAAGAAAAGTTACACGAGGATCCTTCACTGGGGATGCAGCCGAACGATTAAATAGCCTATTTATAGGTAGGCTACAAGTAAATAAATAAATAGGTTGGGAAACTGTAGTCCTAATTTATTAATAAATCTTTCACCATCTTCTTCAGCACCCGCCTTTACGGTGGCGAAAGTTTTATCAATAAATAATGTAAGTTTACGAACCTGACTGATTTTGATGAAAAAGTCGGTAATAAATTAATCTAAGCCAACTTGTAATTAACTCAGCTTTGTCGCTATCTTGCTTACGTGTACTGTCACGTGCTTCGTTGCAGGTGGCCCTTTATGACGACACACACGTGGGGGGAAGACCCTCGAGGAGTTTGGAAGCTAGCGGTTGGGTTCAAAGGGGATCTCCCACAAACAGGTGAGGAATCGTGAGAAACTGGTATTTACAGAAGTGTCAACATTGTGCAATGTAGCCTGGTCTGCATGTTACAGTTTCGTGAAATGATCAACAATCGGTTCAGTTCATCTTGTTATTATTTCTGACCATCACAATAAAAAACAATATATGCCAAACATAGCAGAGGCCTAGAAAAAGGTAGAAGCGACAAAACGTGGACGTTGTGATGCGCATGATACCAAAGTAGGGCAATCGGTTTAAAATATGGCACGGTTTTCATTCGAACACCTCAGTTTTCATTCGATTGCGTCATGCTTACGTCATCGTCCAGGCACGTTGAAGAGTTGGGAGTTGTTGCTTCACGGGACACAAGAGGCGCCATACATTGAAGAAATGATCGACAGCGCGAATTCGAAACTAGCCGTGTCCAAGAAGTTGGAATTCGCAGAGGGAGTCCTGCATGACCTGGAAGACGCTGGATCGCAGACATAGGTTGGAATGCTACACCACGTTTGGACACGTCGTTTGTCACCAATCAGCAAATTTCTTTATCTCGGCGGAACACTTTATCACTTTTTGTTCAAACCACTCGGATGAATCATTATGTGTTTTAATTTTAATCTGTATGCAATGCCAGCTTCAGCATCGTTATGAGAATAATAATTTGTAAGTTATGGAGGATTAGGGAATTTGCCACTCAAAGACATAATGAGGCTGCTCGTTACTGTGCGTTGCATTTATCTTCAGACAAAACGTTTTTCATTTGATATCTAAATACTTTCATGTGGACTTGTACCCTACTCTGTTCAACTTTTGTACGTTTTATCAGTTGCTAGACATTGGCAATTTGCACATTCCATTCATGTGGGGTGCACGCCTACTGTATCTTACTCCTATACATGAAATGCACTGTGTACACATTTGGATCGTGCGCATTTTGTTGCGTGTTGGTTGTTCACATTACTCAAGCGACTGTTATTATATCAGCCCAACTACTTGTGATTCGCTGCCACGATTTCCAATCCTAATTGTACGCTCTCTCCAATCGAAATTCCTCATCAACAACTAGATTACGTGATGATCGCAAGTTCTTTTAATTCAAAAATGATTGGGATCGGATGGACCCCAGCAGGCCACATTATGTTCGCTGTTTCTTCAAACGCGATTGTGCCAAAACTGATTTTTTATTAGGCTAAGTTTGAATCAATTGGGTTTCTAGAGCGAAATTACAATTTTCATTTAATTGAAGCCTGTCCTGTGACCCACCTACGTTACTGGCGGTGCAACGATCACAATGCCCAAGGCACCCGGATGTAGTGGCAGATGTTTGTTGTTGTTCAAGAGATTACAATGTTTGCACATCAAAGTGGTGCATTGTGGAAGCGTTACGCAAGGAGTGCAAATTGGCGAACATTTCTAGCGATCAATTTCATATCAATGAAAAATATTTCTAATAACATGCTTTACGGTAGCTCCGTTGGTCTCTACACACTGAGAACAGTTTTCCCAGTTTACTCGTTGGTTGGTTTTGGAAGCTTTATCCTCGGACTGACAAAGCCTTGATAGGTTATTCCTGGTAGTTTCGCGTAACTTGTAGAGGCTTCTAACGCAGGGCCGGTTACCGAGATTAGCAGAGTGAAGTTTTCCGATTGTTGCCGGGGAATTATTCCATTCATTAGGTGCCGCTGAATGGAGAGCAGTCCTGAAATGCGTTGCTGAAGCGCACACCCCGAGAGTCGAACAAGCGCCGTATGATCTTGAGCCGGGCGCGAAACCACTGAGCTAATGGGGCGGACTCCAAAATATGAACTTCAGCAGTAGGCAATTGATTGTTCGTGTAATGTTTTAGGTCTGCTACGAGGCCAAAAATATCGCCCCAATAGCTTAGTGGGGCGTCTGGCTACATGAACGAAGAAATTTCGAGATCAAGTGATGCTGGTTTGATTCTCGGAGTGTCCGCTCGAGCAACGCATTTCAAACACTACCCGCCATTCAGCGGTACCTAGTGAATGAAATAATTCACAAACAGCACCAGGAAAAACTTCAATTGGTCAATCTTGATGGGCTTGCTTCCTTCAATCAACCAATGTCGCAGTTAAATTTGCCAACCTCGGCAAACCCAACCATGGGAATATTTATCTGATGCTTCTCTGGGTGCAGGTCGCATAGAAGTAGCAACTCACTGACGATCGAACGACTTCGGTTCGATGCTCACTTAGGGAACCCACTACAACCATCTTACATCGCCAGATAGTTTTACTATACGTTGGTAAGCAACACTTGGAGAAGCATCACCAGTGCGCCACAAACCATTGCTGTGCCGTTAATCAATTACCTCAGTGGTTACTCGCCCGGCTCAAGATCACGCGGCGCAAGTTCGGCTCTCGGGATGTGCGTTTGAGCAACGCATTTCAGGACTGCTCTCCATTCAGCGGCATCTGGTGAATGGAATAATTACCCGGCAACAACACTTCAACAATCGGAAAACTTCACTCTACTACTCTCGGTAACCGGGCCTACGTCAAGAACTTCTACAAGTAGGCCTAGATGCGAAATTACCGGGAATAACCTACCAAGATTTTGTCAGTCCGAGGATAAAGATTCAAAACCAACCAACTATCAAATACAAAGTGTTATTCCTCATCACTTAAATCCATCGCTTGTCGCAGCTGAACAACAATCTCTGAACGCGAAAAGAAACAAAAAAGTATGAAGACTCTTCGTTTATGAACGATGAAAACAACTTCGAATGCAGCTCGTGCGAGCTGTGTGCATACAGTAATATCAATCGTAGCCCCTTCGGACAACAATGGGCATTATAAGGTGGCGCCAGTGAGGTTTATCATAAAACGAACAAAGACTAAACCCTTGCACAGCGCCACCTACCAATGAATCCCAATTATAAAAATAAACTAAATATTTAAAGCGACGCTAAAAATGCAACGAAAACAATGAAGTCCTGTGGGAAGATGTTCACTCCACTTCCGGGTTGTGTTCGAACAAATATTCGGCCTGAAAAAACATATTCACTCATTATAAATGATCGTTGCAAGAAGAAACTATCAATTTAACCTTCCAGAACACTGAGTGTACCGGTGGCGTAACTCAGGGAGCAAACACAAAAAGATAGCCGCACATAACTTTTAGATCCAGTACCTTAAGAAAACCAACACTAGTTGGTTGGTTTTGAATCTTTATCCTCGGACTGACAAAGCCTCCAATACGATATCCCTTGTAGTCCACAACTCAGTTGGTTAGCACAAGGTTTCGTGAACATAGAAGCTTCAAGATCAAGCGGCGCTGGATCGGCTCTCGGGGTGTGCACTTGAGCAACGCATTCTAAAGACTGTTCTCCATTCAGCGGCACCTAATGAATGGAATAATTCCCCCACCAACAACACTTCAACAATCGGAAAACTTCACTCTGTCAATCTCGGTAACCGGCCCTGCGTCAAGAGCCTTTACAAGTATGCGAAACTACCAGGAATAACCAGTCAAGGCTTTGTCAGTCCGAGGATAAAGATTCAAAACCAAACCAGTTTCGCATAGCCTACTTGTAGAAGCGTTGAACCACCAACACAGGCCTGGTCACTGACAGAGTCACTGTAAGAGTGAAGTTTCCGATTGTTGTTGAAGTCTTGTTGCCAGAGAATTATTGCTATTCCATTCACTAAGTGCCGCTGAATGGAGAGCAGTCCCTAACGTGTGTTCCTCAAGCGCACATCCCCGAGAGTCGAACCGGCGCCGCTTGATATTAAGTCGGGCGCGTCAGTGACGGCTGGTGAGCTGTGAAATTGGTGGTGCTGCGGACGGGCGTGGCCCGGTCGCAAGTTTTCAAAAGGTACCATTAAAAAATCCCCTTTGAACTTTATTTGGTAATTACGGAAGAAAAAAGAGCATAGCAGCGTTGGGAATCAAACTCACGTCAATGCAATGACTATAGGCCTACCACCGCCCTAACCCTCTGCGCCAAGTCAGGCAGTGGTAAACCGATGAGTTAATTTCGCTATTATATGCCTTTTTCTTTTGTTGCTCAAAGGGGATTTTTTAATGGTACCTTTTGGAAAGTTGCGGCCCGGTCGCGCCTTCGCCGAAGGCGAGTGAAACGGCGGGGGGTCTGGGGGGCCTCCCCCAGAAATATTTTAAAAATGACACTTAATTTGGTGGATTCTGTGCGCATCTTCAGCTCTAAATTGTAATGAAAAGTTAAGATAAAACTTTCGCGGTTTGAACTTTTTCCTTTTGTTGGTTTCGTTGCTGTGTTTTATTTCCACAATATCGTTTCTTTTGTATTAAGACAAGGAAAAATAAATTGAATTGGCTGCAGCTATTATTGTGACAGAAAACGTTGCTAAACACTTTTGCAATGCATTGTTCTGCAAGTAATATAGGTTGGGGAATCGCCAAACACAATTAATTAAACTAAATCGGTTCTAAAAAATAGTTAAAAAAGAACCAAACCCCAAATATGTAGACAAACACCTTTGAAAATGGGAAATTTTTTTGAATTTGGCGATAAAATCGCCAATATGGCAACCCAAGACGCGCTGTTCAAGACAGCGCCAAAACGACGAACTGCCAGACTGATAAACTACGTCATTGTCACGTGACTTCGACTTGGTTTGTTTGCTTTTATGACGCTCGCGCTTCGGCTCACGGAAAATCGCAGCGCCACACAGAGCGAAATCATAGCGGTCAAGCTTGAATGGAAGTCATGTGACAACGAGGTAGTTTCCCTCTCTGACAAGAAGTTTGCAGTCAATAAAGTGAAAAAGTTGGAAAGGTCTGTAAACCTAAACAAATTTAACAAAAATAATGAAAGTTCACGACGTGTTTTACAAGCAGAATGAGCCCAAAAAATTGGTGGAGCTGCAGCGCCACAGCACCATTACACGAGCCGCCACTGGGGCGCGTAACCTTTTTAAAAACTAAGGATATTGAGTCAAATATCAAAATATTGATCGATTATATGAAATGACGTACCAGGAAGTCAACGGGGTCTTCTGGGCGGACCTGGCAACACTCGATCAGTCCCTTGGTTAGCGTGGGCATGACGTGCTTCATTAGGAAGTTGCGAAGAGGAACCGATTGAGCCTCTAGGACTTCTCGTTCCTGCCGCCGGACCTCTTCGTATCGCTCCTCCTATACACAAGCAACATGACGTCATCAGTGTCACGCCGCGGTAGTTTGTAGATGACGTAACAAGGAGCTTTTATTACGCCACAAACGTTTGAGCCCATGAGATCTCAATCGAAAAAAGTCTCGTAATCATAGCAACCTACCCATTCCTCCTGTCTTTGCTTGAGCTGTTCCTCTTCTTCGGCTTCTTTCTGCTCTCGGATTGCCTTCTCTTCAGCTTCCTTTCTCATTTTTGCTTCTGCTGCCACTCTTTCCATCTCCGCTTTCTCCTCCGGAGTGGGTCCGTAGTTCCTTGGATCCCCCAGCATGAGGGAGATGCGGTCGATCACTGCCTCATACTTCGGGTCATTGTGCTCGCTCACATCTGCACAATCAACACATCAGCAAAGCTATGACGTAGATCAGCAACGAAGCCAAGCGTAGTGAGAGCAAGGATAATATGAAGACAAATTTATTCAAATCCAGAAACCAAACACTCTCAAACTAAACATGACTAAGCTATACGCGGTAAGTTTATCATCTTTTAGTTTTTATTTATTTACACCGTTATGACGTCACTGTGACACGTGTGGTGACGTCATTACCGCGCGAACAACGCGACGTACCGATGTGTTCCGGGTGGATCTCAAGCTCGTCGAAGTAGTTGAGGACGGTGTCATCCTCGTGGTTGACCGCGTGGTAATCCTGCAACCTCCGCAGGAATCCGTCTTCTGTGTTGTGTGTCCCCTGGATAGAGCATCATATCAACCGCCACATTTGTCATCACCGGCAAGTGATGTGAAGATTAAATTAACAACAGGGACATGTACGGCACAAGGACACGCATCGTGTAGCTGCACGTGTAGATGAATGACCAAAATCATCCGCCATTTGATAAACGACATTTCGTTGCATAGTCCTGAGCTTCTTTAACCTTTTGAGGTCCAAATTTTTTTTCCGGTTTTGGTCTGTACAGGTCCAAATTTTTTTTCGGGTTTAGGTCCGTACAGGTCCAACTTTTTTTCCGGTTTAGGTCCGTACAGGTCCAACTTTTTTTTTTTCAAAATTTTCAAAATTTCCCAATTTTCAAAAGCACCCCACGGAGATGCTTGGACCTTGTTGATCAGCAATATGTAGACATCATCCCAGGAATGACGTTGGACCATATTACATAATTATATTTTGCATCCCAGGGATCTACTTGGACCGCAAAAGGTTAAAGATTTTACCTTAAAACCAGCGATAGTCTTGCAGTAGTTCAGGGTTTCGCCAATTCAGCTGGGACAACTACGTTGAAATTAGGCAAAATAACGCTGCTTATCCGTTACCTGCACTATCTCCTCCGGTAAGTTCATAATTCGTTCCTTGAGGAAGTGATCTGAAGCATCCAGAGCCACCACAACTTCCGGCATAATGGTTTTATCAAACGTGATCTTCATTGATTCTTCTCCTTCGTCTTCGTCTTCCACTGAGGGAGGAATAAAAATGAATATTCTTCAAAAAACGTAGTGAAGGTTTTTCGTGGAAGAAGATATAAAATAATAGTAGAATTCGACTATAGTGACATTTCGCTTATAGTAACTCTTTCAAAGGACCCTTCGACAGAGTTCTTTCGAAGAAGAAGAGAAGGTTCGAAAGTCCCTTCAGGTGGCGCTTTTGGCAAATTCTATCGATCTAAAAATTAGTTTTTTTAGTTGAAAACCTCCACATGCAATTTAAAGTTGTCCATATTTTTTAATACCGCCAACAATAAGTAGTTCACCATGATGGAATCCAAACCCCCAGGCTCTGGTAGAAACATGGGGCAGCACTGGGATTGGTGCGTTTTGCATCTTCTGCCTTGCACCATATTTCTAATTATCATCTTCCCTCATAAAAGTAACATAATTAAAGATTGCTGATGACGAGAGTCACACCAAGCACAATGGATCTCACCTGCAAACATTTCTTTGGCTTGCTCATAAGTCTTTGGGAAGCCATCCAACACAAATCCCTGGTTCTGGCTCGGCATGGACTGAAGTTTCTCTCTGTAGAATCTTATCACGAATTGGTCCTCGATGCGGCCAGAGTTGCTGTCCCTGCTCTCTTTGACCTGATGGGGGATAAGGTGTTAACCTCGGTGCATAGAGACATAAGTAAGGAATCGTTTTGACACATTGCAATTCTAGTAGCAGACGCATTACGTTGCAGTGAAATGAAAAAAAACGTGATGATTTATTTAAAAGTCAACAAAAATTTATCAGCTAACATTTACAATGATTAAACTCTTTATTACGCGACAAATAACTCTCTCACCTGCTCCAAAAGATCTGCATCATCTTGTGCCTTCCCATCATCTTCTTCCTCCTCTTCAGCGCCACCGCTCTCAGCCTATTCAAACAAGACTTGTTCATAACTGATGAGAAACGTTCATAAAGGGTAAAAACCCTGAACCCAGTTGTGTTCACAATAATTAGAAATTTGAAATGAAAATAAAAACCTTTTGATGACCTCACAAAGGGTGAAACAGGCTGTAAAGGTTACTTCGATAACCGTAAATTCATTTACTTGTTTTTAAAGCTATTGAAGTTGCGTGGCTGTTTATATTTCCACATTCCACCAGCTTTACCCCTCCACTGTGCCCCCTACCTCACCTGCTCCAGTCTGGCAGCGCTGCGTTCCAGCTTCTCTATCGCTTCGTCTATGACGTCTTTGATCTTGATGTGGTGGAGTTTGAACTTCTTACAAATGGATGCCACGATGGTGGACTTTCCTGACCCAGGAGGACCAAGGATACAAGCTCTCATCGGCTGGAGGAAGGATTATGTTAGTGATGAGACAAATGACATCGATTGTGATGTTGCGGAGACAATAAAGACGCGGATAAAGATCAAGTGAAAATCGAGCTTGAATCGGTTGGTTTGCAGAGAGGAAATTCAACACAAAACAATTTCAACCTCCAAAACAATTCTATTTGCCTGAAGCCACTGTTTTCACTTGCTTCAATACAAAAATTTCAAAACAGTATTACCATTATTTTTACAAATTAAACCATCCCGGGCTTCCCAGCCTACACCACTAATTCACAGCATAAACACAAGTATGAGGATTGAGGAAACTGAGGGAAAATTCTTGTGGTCTTTTCATGTGAAATATAAGTCAATTAAATAACAGCTCGACATTTGACAGCTCTATTTGAACGGCATCAGTGTTGCCATCTGCAACATCAGTGTTGCCATGTGCAACAGCAGTGTTGCCATGTGGCACGTTAGTGTTGCTATGTGCTACATCAGTGTTGCCATGTTCGTCCTCCGTGTTGCCACAAGCAATAAAACTATAAATTAGAACCTACCAGTAATCCTCTGGTTTCCTTGTATTCTTTGATGACGCGTTCGATCGACTCCACGAGACCAGTCTCAGCGACCCATCGAACGTTCATGGATTCCTTGACGAACATCGCTTCCATGCGGAGGTTCACCAGGAGGGAGTCGAATTCATTTTGCTGGAAAATATTTTAATAAAAACGACTCTTTGTTGAAAAGATGCAATTAAACGTGATAACAATGCAGCAATTGCGACGCAACAATAACTGCCGACAGTGATAATTTGTTAATACATTCGCATAGTCGGTAAGAAGCGTTGCAAAAATTAAAATAACTAGACAGTGTTTCCTTGGGGATTTTTTTTATTCCGACATCATAAAATGAAAATCCTCGAATCGATCGAGAAACGATGTGTGACGTCACAACCAGCAAGTCGATAGCTATGATGAAACAATGGAAGATGAACGCACCTGAAGATCCTTGATGAGGAGAGCGTCCTCTTTGGCGATGTGCTCCACCTTCCCTGTGCTCATCCTCGTGCTGACGATCTAAAGAACAATGGGAGTAATAATCCAGGATGTTGATGAGGAACATCTTGAAGTCAATCGCCTTTTTCATCTTTATCAATGGGAGGAGGTTGAAAGTGGTCCTTCCCAAAGAGATATTCAACTCCTGTGGCGGACATGCGGCCTCTCCACACAAGACAGGGTACCGAAGAAACCTGATATTTGGGACACCAACTAGCAGGTGCAGTGCAAAGTACTCAACAATGAACTAGGAATCCTTTCCAGGTTTCCTTTACTCACAACCCCAAACGAATAAGAAAAGCACAAAGCATCACCGCAACCTTCTGCTTAGACAACCTCATTGCGTTCACTCCACATATCAAAGCATTGAAACTACGTGTAAACAATAGCTATAGGACGAATGACACTTGGGAAAGCAATAATCCAAACAGCTTGGTTCAATGCAATCCAACAATAACTAGAAGATGACATGAGCAACCCAACAAAGTTCCCACCAGAGAAATATCATCCCTCTCGATATGGACGACTCTCAGCGAGACACAACACGTTTCAGCCAGTGAAAACGAAACAGCAGTTATCCAAATAGTCAGGACTTGTGAGTACAGATGTTTGGTATTCATAAAGATGAGAAATCGTGTTTTAAGTATTTGTTACTTTACTATTGTATTGAAGATTGTCGGTTGCCATTTATCACATTAGTTACAAACGCTGCCACCTATTTCCCAACGTTTTGTTTCAAAAATATTTGTTAGAAAAATAAAACGTCAAAAACATCACCACACAAACACAGACAAACAGGTGTTTAGTTTTGAAAATCATTGACGGAATGTCAGTTTCACGTTGACGCAACGTCTAATCTGCGCACGTACGACGTTGCGTCAATGCGGACGTAAGTTGGCAAAGTTATTTCACACAGTCAAGTTGGTTAATGAGCCACCGCAAGCTGGCGTACTTGTCGCATGTAATCATAATCTTCCTTCGCTATTTTGCGGATCTTCCCGGATCCCAGGTAGAAACTGATGCACTGGAAAACATCGCCATGGTTACGGTTGCCATGACACTGCACTTGCAGACGAGCGTCTTAGGTCATCTCGCCTCAGAAACCGGGCAACCACACCCACGTTTGAGAATGCCATTACGAGCAACCAGGAAGCTGCAGCGGCACATTGTGGCGTGGCACGCACGTCAGATTACAATATTGTACGCCACAAAAGGGTACTTATCTTGCTAATGAGCTGGTAGCCTACTTTTCAACAAGAAAGTACAGAGAGATATAATTTGTTCTAAGAAAAGTCCGTGCGAGTCCAGGAAGACAAGTTAGTGTTAAAATTTGATTCAAAACATCAAACTGGACTGGCTCAGTGAACAAAACTTGGCATTTATATATACTGAAATTAAAAAACCGGGCTCTCGACCAGATTGCATTGCTGTGGTCGGCCATACATTGTAGCCATCCTGGGTGACCAGACCAAGACCGCACATCACTCACCCTGACTATCTCCTCCAGGGGGTTCTGTGAGTCGTCCACCGCGATCAGGTATCGCGTCTTCGGCCGCTGGTCGCACACGTTCTGTATGACGCTGTAAGATAGCAATAACGTCATCACTCGGATCGTGAGATTGTTTGCAGACGATTCTTCGTTTATATGTTGATTACGTCATTAATTATGTTTATGAATCACAATCACTCATTCATCTGGTTGTCATCCAACTTGGACTTCTCATTCAATGTTCATGATGAAACTAAATGCTTTGAGAACTTGGCAGATTCGATGCCAGAAGATTAAATCTGTCATTGAAGCCAAAAGAAGCAAGACTAAATGTAACTCTTTGAACCCCCCATCACTCTGACAATGCCTTTTATGAAATAATACACAACTCAATATTCCAGTGAGCATTTCTTGATGGTTTGCCAAGTCCACTCTATTTGATCATCAATTATGGTCTCGGAAGACATCTTAAAACTGACGAAATCGAACCGAGTCCAACCGGAGCGTATTGATGACATCATCCTCCACTCACCTGGCTAGATCCTTGACGTGGATGGTTGGCACAATGTTGGTGCCTGTGCCGAAGCAATGCAACGCTGAAGCCTCTCCGAGCCACGCTGTCTGCACGAAAATAATAATATCGTTACGACTGCGCTACTTATTCAGTGTTTATTATCCGGCTGGGAAACCTCATATGAAAGCACCTGACTACTTCCTCCACGTAATTGCTGAAGACCACCATCTTCTAGTGAATTGAGAAGAACGTAACGTAAGATCCTCCACTTTACTACTCACACACTTTACTGAATTTGATTTGCTGTTATTTATGCAAATCCTCAAAAATTTAAATTTCTCAAAATGTTTATTCTCTCATTCCTAGTCTTTAGTTTTACATTAGGTGGCAAGTGAATTGTCCATACAACTACGTGGGAACCAAACACGAGGCCGTATGATCAAAAGAAAAAGGTCGTCAGCAACCTATTGCTACGGGAACAATCGCCTCGGCTGAATGTCCCTTAGGCCTTAATTTAATAGGCAGACAGAAATTATTTAAAAGACACTCACTTTGAAAAGGAAGTGAAACATGTTCTCTCCCATTCCGTAAGTCAGCCCGGATGCGATGACGTAGGTTTGAAACTTCTGTTTGTTCTGTAACAATGTTACCACGTCAGAATAATATAATACTCAGTAAAGTAAGTTTTGTAAGTAAAGTCTATATTAATCACCAACCCTTAACATTAGATTCAGTTCTTGTATGGCTGCGGATTTCAACAATCATTGAAGCCGAACTTTTAAAACAGTTTTTTAAAAACACAAAAAAACACCCTTTGCAGTCAACGCTGACACTACACCACTTTTCCATCCAACACTGGCCCAACATCATATTTAGACAAACCAAGTAGATGTTGCACCTTAAAGTACCCAGCAAGGGGACAGGAAGAGTCTACTCACAGTCTTTCCAAACTTAATGACCATCTTCTCTGCGCTAATGTGCTCTTTAAAGTTGGGATGAGCTTTCCTTCTCCTGTAGTCATCTTCTGTGAACGGGATCTCAGTGTCATCCTGTGGAAGCAAACGTCAAGTCATAAAGAGACGATGGAACAAACATTGTGGAATAAGTGGAAATCGCAATCAATGTGCAAGGCCTCGCGTGGGGCTGCTTTGCGTCTTGACAGAATGTGCTGTTTTCATTATAGAATTCTTGAGCGGTATGTTATTATCGGTCAATGACCAGTAGTAACCTCTAATTGTGAAGTCGTTGTTCTGCAACGTAATTCTAGATCATTCTGTATCTGGAACGTTCTGTTGTTTTCACAATTGCCAATATCGTTTGTCATGATGTCACAAGGTTGTTTACGAATGGACCTCTGATTACGAAATCTGTATTATGTAACAGTCCTCTACTCCTACGTGACATTCTTTAGACTTCTTTAAACTTGCTTGTTTATGCCGCTCAATGCTACGTGACCGAACGATGAGTTCGTGTGATGCAATATTACGTAACCTTTCTCGAAGTTACTGGACTGAACAACCAACTATAAATAGTGGTGTAGTTTGTGTAATGTTTATTATGATGATTATTATTGAGTTGGTTATGAGAGTTGTGGATTGGTAGTTGATGCAGAAATTAGAGTTATTTGAGAAGCCGTTCGTTAAAGTTCTTCAAGAAGTCAGATTATCATTTCACTAGTAGAATTATTCGACATTTAATTGACTGCTTTTCGGTTTGACCCATTAAACTACGTCATTGAACCTTTCCAAGTCTTTTTCCTGGTAAGAGATAGAAAGAAATCGTGACACTGATACAGTTTGAAAGCTACCAGGTGTATTGGAATCCATCAAAACGATTCGCATCACTGATCCAGTTCCGATCACAAATGTTAGTCGATTGAGGATTGAGTTTGTGTTTACAATGTTAACGGTATTGACAACAACTGTTCCCCTCACTTATTTGATGAGAAAGTAACCACACATCTCCGGTTTCAAACCAAGGTCGTCTGATCTTGTACGATTTATCTAAGTGAGTTATTCAAGCAAAAAGTCACTCACTGGGTCGAGGGGCTTCGTCTTGGCCCACGTCATAATCGTTGAAAGAAGGATGAATATTTTGGAGGAATCGAAGTGTTCGATCTCAGTGTGGAGGGAGGACACCGACCAAACAGCCTCATCAATTGTGTCCGAATCCTCGCCGATGTTGTAGATTATGATGTCACACTCCAGCAACTTCTCGAGCAGCTCTTCCCGTGTTTTAAACTAGAACACACGAGCGTCAATGCACGACTTTAGACATGAGGAAGATAGTTATTAACTATTGAAATGTACATTGTACAAAAAGGTCCTTCCATGCAACCGACCAGAAACAGCATATTCTTTGGCTCGCAACAAGTTACTGCACAAATAAAGCAACTAATTGCATCAGAAAGTACTAATGATGAAAATAGCCTAATACAAAGATGTGATAATGTTCTATAAATGCACTCACAGTGATGATTTCGCTAACAAACGGTGGGGGCTTGTTGCTGGGATCTTTCAGAGTTCCAACGACCCGATAGGAGCCTTCCTTCCTGGAAGCGAAGGACTGGACAGATCCTTTTTCATCTCCCTCTTCCTCCTCTTCTTCGGCTTCTTCCATTGATGCTCCCACAATGCATTGTGATAAATACTGGAAAACAATGCAATTAGAGATCATTCGGTAACATGCTTAATCAGGGGTGGAAAATAGCAGCCCTTGGGCTGCAAGTGGACCTCTCTGTGCTGAACTAATGATATGAAGAGGAAATTATAAATGTCTCGTTTCGAGACACTGCTTTTAGCGTCTCGGTCTCGAACCGTCAAAGTCTCGTCTTGGTCTTGATCATCTGATGTCCTGATTTTTACGTTGAAACATTTGGAAGCTGTTGGCCGCTGAATACAAAAGCTTTTGTGGCAACAATCTTATTAAATGTGACATTCTTCCGTTCGCTTTATTAAATTTAAACTGACCCAAATGGATTAGGACAAGCGGACACAAGGTCAAGAAAATAAAAATTTCAATTATCAAAATATTTGCCCTGCCAACAGCTTTTGCCTCCATAAAAATTTTCTAGCTAAGTCACTGGGTTGAAGTTAATAAAACACAATGGCGATAGAGTGCTAGAGTATTACGTAGTTTATTATTTTGCATTTACTTTATTTTGCATACTTTTTTGCCTAAGTCCCTTATTTATTTATCTTTCATTGCTACTGGAGAGATGAATTTGCATTTTATTTAATGCCAAGATTTTTAATATACCTTCTACTATGGTACAGATTTTAGGCTTGCATGAGCCCATGCTTGTTCGTATCGCGTGTATTCCCAAAAACTTGTAAACGTGAAGTAATTTTTTTCCATAAAACAAACTGTGTTATCTATATTCAACCACTTGTTTTCCCTGCAACACCTAAAGTGTTTGATTGACAGAAACTTCCTGCCAGAGAATTTAAAACATTACCTTGTGTAATTTGAATGTGTAATTATGATTTGAGTACAAATTGATACTAATTTAGATGCTTTTTTATGTTGAAATGCTGCAATTTCTTTCGCTTTCTTGTTTTCGTTGAATAAAGTTGCTTTTTGGTTACTTTTTTGTAAAATTAAAGTCACTTTTTTGAGTTTTTTAGGTTACAAAAAAATCTCCCTAGTGATGATCTACATGATAATAATAATAATAATCATGCTTTTATTTGCGCCCATTGCGATAACATACAGTCACATTCACTGCGATCACAGATGCGATACAACAGACGACAGGAAGCAGCGAAGTGACATATAGTCTTCGAGTCAGCTGCTCCCCTTATTTTGGCTTGCCATTAAGTGTCTTTGCCAAGACACAGTCGCGTGCTCTGGAGCGGTGTCAAACCCACATCCTTTCGAACGTCATGCAGACGTTCTCACCACTCGGCTACGCAGCCGACATGGTTTCTGTGGTAACTCACATTTTGCCCACTTATCAATTTTGATGTCAGTTTGACAAATGATGAAAACCTGTCTATGTCACTGACAATAGCAGCAGACCGAGAACATGTTACTCAACTATCTATGTATATAATTTAACATATCTTGTTCCCCATATTGCTGGGGTTGTCTACCAACAAATGTCTACTTTGTCTGAAGACATCTTGCCATGCCACCTGGACCTGAGGGCTGACCAAAATAAGTTCTACTACTTTGAAATAACACGGTCTGTCACTTTCTTCATATAGAATTCAAAGATTTCCTGAAATTTATGTTATTTGCACATTTATTTAGCCTACAGCAACACGTTCATAACGATGTCACTTCTTTGATAGGTAGACCTATTAAGACAATGGTCGACAGAAATACTAAGAAAAGACTTTATCTAAAACAACAAGAGCTGGAGTGTCCAATCTTTTTCCCAGGTGGGCCAGATTTGATAATGCGGAAGTGCCCGCAAGCCAACAGCCTCTGACAATCTTGTTTTTGGGTAAGGAAAGATGCATACATAACAATATTGTATTATTTAATGTCATTTTCATACAACAAAGCAATATGCATCTTTAAGTACCGTATTTTGTTGTATGCATATCACGGGATATGATAAGTTAGGCTGTATAAGTTGTCTGTTTTTCCATCAGAAATTAACACATAGAAACTTCGTAAAACACAACTGTGTTAATGTGAAGGATGAAACTGACCTCTTGATTTCTTAAGCGAGGTCGAGTCTGGTTTGAAGTTAGTGGCAGACAACCATAAAATATCACATAGTTGGCATTCATTCAGTTTTGATCTCAAGCGGTTCTTGTTTAGGACTTTCAATTTGTAAGTGAGAAAGTCTGCTCACACAAATATGTTGGTTGAGCCAAACAAGCTCAATATTTTCTTTGCAATCTTTCAGATTTTTGGAAATTTGTTTCTATTCAGCTGCTGGTAAAAAGGCACGAGAGAAAGATGTTGCTTTCGGCTTTGCAGAGAAGCTCAAATAAGTGTAGGTACTGGCCTGACACTACAATGACAGGCATGGGTGCGCTTCAACCCTGTCCATACGGGCATCAGGCTTTTCCGCTCAACCATGCACCAATGGGGAATGGCATCTTCCTCTTCTTTTAAATGTGGTGCTGAGGAACATACCACATCATCAACGATTACACCATCTTCAAGCCACTAAATGAAGTGGAAGATTGCATCTGCGTTTTGGATAATAAAAGCAAAGACTTCACCAGGACTCACCTCCCCAGAAAACCCTTGAATTTGCAATAATTGGCAGCAAAAAGTACCACGGCCGAACCGGACATCACCGTACCAATTTATTACAACTGCTGAGATCTGACATCAGAAAAGCTGGCCTGGGATCCCTGCTCAGCACGCCACATCTCCATCGATTGCAAAACATTACAAAGGACAAAACAGAATGGAGATCCTATCAACCTTGTTGAAAGACTGATCGAAGCCAGCGGATGCCAAACAATTTGGCTACACTGGCGGCGGAGACAGTTACAATAATAATAAAAAAGACTGACCGCTCTCTAGTAGCCTTCCAGTGTAGCCCAGTAACATTGTGAATTTGGGGTGGTAAAAAGATAGACCCTTGGCCCCAGAGGTTCACACGATGACAATTAGCTGCGGGCGAGCTGGGGTCTTAACAGGGTTCAAGCAGAAAGAAGTGAATGGCAATAAGCCGTTTACATTTGCAGCAAAATCTAGAAAGCGGTCATAGAATTTGCTAGCAAAAAAATAAATGAATGCTCGACTGTGTCACTCATTAGGCCGACCATTCTCTCTAGGCAATAATAGTTGATTTCCTAATTATGCCAGCAACAATTCTAACTTTTTTCTTCTGGATTTTGTCTGTGAGAAAATACTGTCTTTATTAATTAAAAAAAAAAGAAATTGAATTTGTATGATTTCTGTGTTTCTGCGAGCCAACATATTGTGCAACAACAGGTCCGAGCGATACAAAAGTGTATCGCAGGCCGGACTTTGGACACCCCTGAACTAGAGTAATGATCAATCACCATGCATCAGTCTAATTTTACAAATGCATAGCTTCTAACATCACTCATTTATGATAGGCGGAATTACGCTCTCCTGGATCTGCCATTGATTGTTACTGTATGTTATTACAACTGACAAAAAAGGAAAATAATCTTAAACCGGATCTCGAACCTCAATTGTCATAGGCTACTGTGTGATGTGCAGTCCAACCATAGAAAGAGCTCTACACTTTGCTCTCCTGTGCCACATTGAAACGGGCTTTTGCCTGAGAATGGGTTTCTTTTATGTCCGTTTTCTTTCTCCATCCTATTATTATTATTTTGACTGCTCATCTACATCAATATTGGAACTGGCAAATTCAATCCACAACACTTTTCATCAGACTGTCATTCATTCCTACATGTGTGCTTCCACGGTGCTTCTCTTTGCTTGTTTTTTTGGGTCTTGTGACCATGCTAACTACAGACATAGCCTATATAGCCTACTAGTACTACATGATTTACTATTCAGGCACGTTTTAAACATTTCAAGGCTTTGCCACCTTTTCCCGTTTATTAACGTGCTAGTAGGCCTATATCGACTATTGTAGCTAGTGGTATATTTTTCGTCCCGGACACGTTAATGAAAAAAATGAAATGAATGAATAGTGGCTGTAGCGCACCCAGCATGGGGCTAAGGGGGCTCAAGCCCCCCCCAAACCCTCCACCAAAAATGAAGTTTTTGTATGTTCCCCATTAATACCTTTTGCTTATAGGTAAGATATGAATAAGACACAACAATACAACAGGGCTGAACATTAGAACAATATATTTTACATATTTACAAATAGTTTTAACAGTCGAACTTTTTCAGCTTAACTTAAGCCCTCATCAGAAAATAAGCTGAAAATATTTATAAAAATGCAATAAACTTCAACTTCTTAAAGGTAAAATTACATTAGGAAAAGGCAACTACATGAATAACTATAAAAAAATTGCACCACAGGGAACGTGATAGGCTACCTAGGCCTACATCAAGTAAATGTTGAGGAGAATAGACTCGCCTCCAGTAAATAAGTTAATTGTTTGTTTAAATTTGGATTGTAGCGTTTGATTAACTCTGCTTCATGAATTTTAGTGTCAAATTGGGATTTTCCCTCGCGTAAAATTTTGAATGAGTCAGCAGAGAATTTTCGATCTGTACAAAAAGAACATCCATGATATGGTCTTTGATGGTAGGCCTACTTTTAAAGTTCAGATGCTCTCGTGGTCAAATGTCTGGTGGACATAAAGGCTACCGATGTAGGCTACTGTAGGTCAATGCTGCATCACACGGACATGTAAAACTGTACCGGTATACGAAATTTGAGTAGAGAGACGAAGGCGTCTGGGACTTTAGTTCAAAATGCAAACCAATTTTGAATGGTTTGTAAGTAGGCAAAACGTCCACATCAAATTTACCGTACTGTTTACAAAATTAGTGTTTTGTTTCAAACTGTTTTCGTGCTAGTTGTTGTTTTCGCACTTATTTGTGTTGGCAAACAGAAAGCTAATTCTATTTTGTCATAGGGGAGAGTGGGGCTAGTCGGAAAGTTTTTTTTTTAAGTGAAATTTAAAACAATTGGTGCATAACCTGACAACTTGAAGCGGCTTAAATTATCATCTATGATGTCCTCTATCATACAACCAAAAATAAGTATTGAATCAATTCAGCTTTTAATGAAAATTTAAAATAAACAAACATACAATTGACTTTTCAACTAACCCCATGCCTGGGGTTAGTTGAAAAACGTCAGTTTAATGCCTACTAATGAACTGGATACTCTTTTTTCAACCAACAAACATTTACATGGGGTTGTAAGCAAATATGTTTACTTGCTTTAAAATCAAAATACAATGAATTCTACATCTATAATCATTGGAAAAACATTTTTTAATAAACGCATTGTTAAAACTTGTGATGCTGCATATATAGCACTTTCCAAGTTATTCAAATTAAAATTTTACAATGTATGTCTGCTTAAAACAGGTACATTGGAACTTATACTACTTATTATCGTACCACGACGATATACTCGTAACATAGGCTACTACATAGTCATACCGCTATCAAAACATTTTCCAACTAACCCCACCCACTATTTTCCAACTAGCCCCATTAGCATATGACAAACTATTTTCCTAAAATATTCAAGCATGGTACAATAAACTAAAATTTGTTTATTTCTTAGTGTTCTTCTCTTCTTCTTCGTTTGAACCTTCTTCGCCACTCCAAGGGTCGAGGGGCTCTGCCTTTTACCACCCTTGGGCAGTGGCGGCGACGCGGTCTAGATGTTTGGGCAGGTGTCGAGCAGCCATTCAATTGATTTGTCATCCAGTTCACGCAGACCACGCACACCATTTGGCGCATGGTAGATGGCGCAATTACAAATGGTGTGGTCTACGGTTTGTTCCTCCTTGCCACACTCACAAATCGCGGATGGAGCCATCCCCCATTTGTGCATGTTCGAGCGGAATAGTCCGACGCCAGTACGCAGGCGGTTGAGCCGCACCCAGGCCTTCCTTGGCAAATGCATTCCGGTTGGGTGGTTGCTGGTGTCGGAGATGAAACTTTGGAGTCTTGAGGAGTTCTTCTTCCACTCCGAGCTCCATTGGTGGTCCGCCCAGGTAGCCGCACTGATGGATTGGTCTTCAGCAGTTTTCATCAGGAGTTGTGCGGCACGTACAAATGGGTGTCTCGATTTCAGTCGCTGAGGTTTCTCGTTCGCAGACTCATAGAGACTTGAGTAGAGCAAGTGGTTGGGGTTCGTAGCGCGACGAGAAAGAGACAGGATAGCTTCTTCGCGACGAAGCTCAGCTGGTTGGATGCCTGCAAGGACAGGGAGATTTTCCGATGGTGTAGGTCGCAGGCATCCTGTCACGATACGCAAGGCGTCATTTATGGCAGTGTCGATTTGATGGCAGTGGGCACTGCGGCTCCAGACAGGTGCACAGTATTCTGCTGGAGCGTGAACTAGCGCGATGGTGGCAATGCGCAGGGTATCGACTCCGGCTCCCCAGCCTGAGCCGGCCAGACGCCTTAGCAAAGCTGTGCGTGTTGAGATCTTTTTGCGTAGTGACTCCAAATGTTGACGGTAAGTGAGCGACCTGTCCAGGACTACCCCTAGATATTTAGGGTTTGGGCAGAAGGGCAGGGTTTTTCCATCGGTGTTGATCTTGAGCTCACGCTTCGCTTCCCGGTTGTTTAAGTGGAAGGCTGTCGTCACTGTTTTGGTTTCGCTGAGCTTCAGTCTCCATCTCTGGAGGTATGCCGAAAGTGTCGACATGTCCTGGTTTAGAGTCTCTTCTAGTGTATCCCATTGATTCGACAAGTGTAAAATGGCCAAATCATCGGCGTAGGCGTACTTTGCGGATACCGTGATTGGCAAGTCGTGGATGTAGATGTTAAACAGAAGGGGGGCCAGGACAGATCCCTGAGGGACGCCATTCTTAAGGCGTCGTAACCTGCTTGGTTTACCACTTCCGGTGGTGAGGGTAAAGCTTCTATTGTAAACGAGCTCCATGATCATGCGGACCATGTGCCTGTCCGGGAGCAGGCGGAGGAGTTTGCAGGTGAGGCCTTGGTGCCATACGGTGTCATATGCGGCTGTGAGGTCAAGGAACACAGCGCCAGCCTTCTTCTTTGCCTCAAAGCAGTCTTCGATGTCTTGAGTCATGAGAGTGACTTGGTCTACAGTAGATCTTCCACGTCGGAAACCAGCTTGTTCCCGGGGCAAGAGTGGGTCTACAATTGGTTCGACTCTAGTGTAGATAAGACGTTCGAAGATTTTAAAAGGGATACAGAGAAGAGATATAGGTCGATAGCTCTTCGGATCCTCTTGTGGCTTATGAGGCTTAGGGATCGCGACTACTTTGGCTCGTCTCCAAATTTTGGGGATTTTGAGTTGGCATAAGCAGGAAGACAGGAATTTGCGCAGCCAAGACTTCATGGCGGTGCCAGCATGGAGTACAAGTTCGGGGCAGATGTTATCGGGACCAGGGGCCTTACGGGTCTTAGTTGATTGTAGGGCAGCGGTAAACTCATCGGACGTAAATTCACGAAACGAAGACTGTCAAAACCGAACCTCGACCCGGAACGCTCAGTACAGGACCCCACGAGAACCGCTCTTTTCAGAGCGCGGCAGTTCCACTGTCGACAAGTACCGTCGTCCCACCATCTTACAGCTGAACGCTGAGGGCATCACATCCAGCAAGATTGATGTGATCGAGCAGCTCGCTCATAAGGACCGAGCTCTTGTCATCCTCCTCCAGGAGACCCACTGCACTTCTGCAGATAAGCTAGTAATTCCACACTACTCACTAGCTGGGTTTACCCAAAGCAGGAAGCATGGCCTTGCCACGTTTGTCCATGAGAGCTTCTTAGTGTTGTAGAACACCTACAGCTGACACACACCAAAAAACTTCTTCCTATCTTTAACTATATCGACGCATGAGATGTTTTTAAATACAGTACATGTACGCTAAAAAATTTACTTCGAAAGTAAGAAAACACAAAATTGTCAACCAAACCAACATACCTTGACTCAACAAATCGAAACTAACATGGATTGTGTGTTTTTACAAACTACTTCACATGTTTGCAGTAAATATTTAAAAAAGTTATGGAGAGTTAAAAAAATGATCATTTTTCAACTAACCCCGCCTTCCAACTAACCCCACTCTCCCCTATATGAGAAAAAGGTCGACATCTACAGAAGATTGCGAGAGTAGACGTAGGAATGAGGATGCTGAAGGTGCTAGTAGCATGGAGTTCACTATAGGCCAACTTGTAAACTGATTGAGAGAACCAATCCTGATGTATCGGCAGCTGGTGGGTTGTGGGCCGTGAGTGCCTTTAAATAATCAAAGGGATGGGTACTGGGTAGCCTATTGTCACCCTCATTATTATCGAAAATCACTCGGCCAACATTTCTGAATCAGCCCCCCCCTAAATTTTTTTCTGGGTGCGCTACTGAATAGTGGTACGGTAGTGGTACCGGTAGCCTAATCAATAATGCTGCAAAATTAACCAACCTTTGTAATATTTGTTCCTGCGTATGAGTCAATGTTATTGAAGAAAATTCTTTTACTTCTAACTTTTTGGACTGGTTCTTCGACGTCTTCTGCATCAGACATTGTTACAATTTTCACAACACTTGCCAATCCTCAAATCGAAACTACGCAAAGCCTGGACAATTTCAAACCAGCGCAGACAAGCCTTCCACGACCAATCGCCTGTTGCTATGACAGTTCATTGCTACATCCACAAAGTGTCGCTAATCGTACTATTTTATTTTTATTGAACGAAAAAATGTATAAAAGTGAACAAATATTTGATAAATTGATATAATCAATTGAGTTTGAAATAATAATGATAATAAAGGTGTACTTTTTTTTTCTGCACCTTCTGATTTTGCATGATAAAGTAACAATTTTTGAATTCAACCACACAATATTTGCAACCGCGCCAAATTTTTTTCAACTCAATAACTTACTTCGGTTACAAGCACGTTTTAACGTTCGCGTTTTGTCGCTTCTACCTTTTTATCGCCCTTTGCTATGTTGATGTGTATTGTTTTTGATATAATGGTCAGAAATAAAAACAACTGAACTGCCTTGGTTGGTTTTGAATCTTTATCCTCGGACTGACAAAGCCTTGATAGGTTATTTATAGTAGTTTCGCATACTTGTAAAGGCTCTTGACGAAGGGCCGGTTACTGAGATTGACAGAGTGAAGTTTCCGATTGTTGGAGTGTTGTTGCCGGAAAATTATTCCATTCGCTAGGTGCCGCTGAATGGAGGGCAGTCCTGAAAGTGCATTGATTGTTTTAGGTGAGAATTCACAGGATCGGTAAAATATAACACGGTCAACGAGGGTGTTTTTTTGAAGTCTTTGCAATAACTGGACAAAGCATTGAACAATGTCTTTCAAATGCAGGTGGAAGATGCTGTAATACACTCAACTTTGCATGTGAGACATAATAAAAGACCACATCATCGATAAGCCAGCAACAGATTCACTGCTCTTTCCTCAAAGTTATTCATTTTATCGACTTAGCCTTCTGCTCGTAACACTCAAGTCAATGAGTCAAGTGTTATCGAGTAGCGTCGGGCCGACACTTTTTCGAACATAGGCTACTAGGGGTTCCCAATTTTTTTTAACTGCAATTCACTTTTCGCAAATTGTGGCGGCCGCATTAAAAATTTCTCTCATTTTTTTTTTTTTTTAAATGCGGCCTAAGCTTTAAGATTGTATATTCTAGACTAGAGCCCAGACGGGACCGCAGATATTTTCCCACGACCGAACTTTGAACACCGCTGGTGTAGATGCTTCTCCCCGAGACGCTCTCACCACTCAGCTATGCAGCCGAAGGTCTGTGGCGTTGGCGTCACATGAAGCTTAGGGCAAGCAAAGTCCTCGAGTGCAACAGAAAACGATCATTGGATGCATTTTGAACCAAAATATAAGCTGAAATAACTACGGTAAGTTTTTTCTATTATTCTTACAAGGAGAGTTCTTCTTTTTGCCAACTCCGAGTTTGGTTGAGACCGATGCGCTTTAAAGGTGAACACATAGCTTACCTAGAGCTAAGTTCACTGTGCTACGCTCGCTCCTGACAGCTCTGCATCTAGTCAGGTCGTGCGTATATTGACGGTGAACTCTTGGGCTATCTGTTGGAAAACCTAACTCATTGTGTTATGAAAAGTCATGAAACAAAAGATCACAAGATATGAAAACGAGGAGTTGTAATAAATGATCCAGTGCAAATGTAACACGATACTGAAGTAACAGGAGACACAATTGCATTTAGGCTACAAAGCGCCGCATCAGACCACAGCAAAGCTATCAGACTTCTAAGGGACGAGGTGTATACGAAGGTGATAATTTCTTTCAAACTGGGGTAGACTACGAGACATAATTTCGATAAAACAAACCACTGGAAAGTTCCAAGCAACTTCTACAATGTTGCCAAACTAATATATTCGCTAATTCGGGACTTCTTTTTAACACTTAAAACGCACTGAAAGCCAACACAGGTTGCATCAAAATAACGTCGGTTGACGTCGATCAAGCGACAAAAGCGGTAACAGAGAGTGCTGACAGACCATGAGCTACTTCAGATGTTGAAAGCATTCTCCTAACTGGGGGAGATTGTTCAATCAAGCATGACGTAAGGCTGGGATGACGTGTGGGATTGTAGGCCGTTTGCTCCAACGGGCCAAACGCATATCTATCTACAAGGGGGCATTACCAGCGAGTCCCACAATGCTATACAGTCGAACAAGCGCATACAATGCTCACAGTGATGTCACAAAGCTCAGTAATTGTGTTGATGGCGTTGTCTTGACGTCACGATGAAATCACAATGACGAGTTACAAACGTCACAATAGAAATGAAGAACGGATAGAATTCGAAAATAAATATTTGAACAAGTTGATTGACAAGCGAAGTCGTGTCACGGTGACGTAACAATCACATAAAGCAGCATTGTAGACCAAGAGCAGAAGAACGCACAAAACTGGACAATACATCCACACCATTTCAATACGAGATTTGATAGAAATATATTTGTTGATTGTTGGGGTAGGTAGTTCTGGGAGGCAACGATCCAGTAACATGATTGGCTGATGACGTTTACCCTGGGAACGCTTATGGGATTCGTTTTGTATGAAACCGAGCAAACATGAAATGACCACATGGAATGCGCATTCCAAATGAAACCAGCAATGTGGCAACAACCACCTGCATTATTCGGAGCCAATTGATCTCATGATGAAGTAAAACACAGAAGCTCTCGAAACTTTCGCTTCAGCTTCCTGGATCCGAACACGCAACACTTCTTCGCACGTGTCGTGTGCGTGTCCACACAGCTGACTATAAGAGACATAGCAACGGGAATCCCTCACCTTGGAAGCCTAGGGGGTGCAGATATTCGCGCTGCTCACTTCCCATCACTCAACTATCGACGACTGCGACGTAACAATGCAACAAACCATTCAATATACACGAACAAAAGAATCCTAAGTAGAAGCGACAAAGCACCATAATCTGTTAAAACAACATAAAAATTATCGTGACAAAATTTCATTCGACTAAACACACAATATTAGTCACGTGATCAAGAAGCTGGAAATCGTTCAACTACGTCACAGTGGGACATATCTCGCGCAAGAGGCGCCCGAGCGCAGAGTTTTTGTCCTTTTCATCGACGAGTTTTCTTTCTGCCTCTTTCTGCCGCGCCTCAGTGACCTGCAGTCCTCTCATCAAATGAGCGTTCTCACAATACAAGTCCTTCACCAACAACTCTGTCTTGGAAAGTTTGGAATACTGCGGGAAAGTTAACATGATTGTTAGATGGAGACACAGAGGACATGACACGATCATAAGTGCGGGGCACAAACGCTGCCGGGTGCAAACGAAGTTAGATAGATACCGGACCCCGGTACTTGATCTGGAAACAAATTCCATAAAAGTAAAGTTGAAAATTAACACAAACGTTTTTCCACAATTGACCGAACATCTCCGAATGAATCTTTTTGTTGTCCTACCGAGACGCGAAGAGTCCTACCGACGGGAAGAAGATGCCGCTCTGTGAAGTGGACAATTCAACATATGACGACACCTGCATTGGTGGCTCAAATCTGCTACAGTACAAGTATGTGAAACTGCGATAGAATTAAGTTTTAAAAGAGCTTTTCTCCGACGAAAAAATATCCATTGTGCAGCAAACAATGACACTGACATTCCTACTGCTAGGTGCGCATGGCATCTCATTAAACTCTCTTGGAAAGTGGAAGTAGAAATGTTTTGTCGTACCCAGGCTTGCGCCCGGTGGTTGAAGGTCTCAATTAAGTTGACGGGACGGCAAAGAAGCCAATCTTCGTGTCCACCTTTAAGAAGAAGCAATAATTAAGGAAAAATCTCACCAAGTCTTTCATCCTCTTCATTTGGTTGCTCAGCTGCAGCCGTGTCTGCTCCAACCTTCGTCGTGTTCTTCTGGATACGTCATCAGTTGCGTCACTGTCGTCGTGCAGCGAGACGATGACGTCACGCGATAGTTGCTGGGAGAGCTTCGAACGCAGATCATCGATTTCCTGTGTGACGACATAAGCATCGTTGATGAAACCAAAGCGTCATGCATCGGTGGCCGCTGGAGCACGATCATGACGTCACAATGCATTACGCCAAAGGGAACAAACCATTTTCATTCTTTGGTTCTCTTCCTCCAAATCTTTTCTTCCATCGGCACTCCCGCATTGCAAGGCTTTGCTCTCAACTGTCTTCTTACTCTCTTCCACTTCCTTCTCTTGCATTCCCGTTCTCCTCCTGGGAATCGGAGTAGGTACTCCACGATCCTCCAGGTGGCGCAACTTTGCGGCGAGACCAGCGTTCTCCACCTTGGTTGCGTCATAATCCCGCTCCAGTGTGCGGACCTGGTCGAAACGCGATATGTCAATAATCACCAACAAGTGAATTATTTAAACACAAATTACAATTAGTTGCTCATCATTATTATTACGGTAGCCTAGTTAATAGACAACAGTCGACCACATAGCAACTAGCAGCATCATAAAAAAGCATAAACAACAATGATCAATTATAGCAAGTAATGAAATAATAGCAGGTCAGCAGCCATGCGTGGGTCGCATGTCGTTGTTCTACCTTCTCGTAGAGTTGTTCCCTCTCTGACGTCAAACTTCTCAGTTCCGCCTCGTGCGTGTCGTCACGCGTGCGTAACGATGACGTGGTCAGCTCATGTTGTTGGCATCGCTCTCTGACGTCATCAAGCTTGAAACACGAAACAGCGACGATGATATTAAATGACGTCATTAATGACGTCGGCACTTTAATTGTTTCCAGACTGGGTTACCAAGGGGTCGTTTCATACAAAGTGGTTCGTAAAAAGATCTGACCAATAAAACACAACTTTAAATAACAATTTGGCAAACTCATAGACCTCACCAGCTAAACTTCAATAAACCGAAATCGGACAAGAATTGACCAAGTTTATGTAATTTAAATTTGTCACTGTTTTAGTTAAATTCATTCTAAAGCTACTGACTTTCAATATTTTTTTTTATTTTTTAATCAAATTTATATAGCGCACAAAACAGAGTAAACATTTTCCAACTTGTCACGCAACAGTCACGCTTGAGAAATTGTTGTCACCTGTTTCCTTAAACTTTTATTTTCTAGCTCCTTCTCCACAGCTAATTTCTTTGTTTCTTCCATTCTCCGGACCAAAAAATTCTCGCTCCATTTGGCTTCTTCCTTTCTCTTCAACGATTCCTCCTGCTCTTGTAAAGAAGTGTGAGATTGGGAGAGCAAGTTTTCCAAGTCTTTGTTCCTGGTCTGGAAAAGATAACATCTTCTGAAGCCTGTTCAGTTGATGAGGAACTTCCTGAGTAAGCTTGGTAATGATGTAGCGCATTTTAGTTTTCGTTTGCCGGGTATAAAAAAATTATCTGTAAAAAAGACGATTGGACAACATGGCTATCGTTGGCTTAAAAGTTATGGAACTACAATGACACTTGCGATAACTACAAGATCCAACATTCGGAGGGTAAAGCTTCCGAAAAAAAAAAAAAAGTTTTGAATAAGTCCAAACCTTCAGCGCTTCCACCTCCAGTTGCAGAACAGTTGTGTTGTTTTCTCTCTCTTTTGCTTCTGCTTTTTTCTTTAGAAGAATCTCTTCTTCTTGTTCCATTACCTGTCTTTTTCTTTTCATTTCTCTCTCGGTCTCTTCTGCCATGCGTTGACGTAAAGTAGCGACTTCTTCACTAAAACAATAAACCAACAAACAAGTCAGCAATTGTCAACAAAGTTGCAACGCGACGCGCGAACTGAATGAACAATCAATCCAATGGCTGTTCAACACATATCCAAACGTCTCTATACTGAGTCAGGCTGGTGAAGAACAGAGCCCCTTGAATTTTGGAGTGGCGAAGAAGAAAAGGTTCACACGAAGAAGAATGCGACGCAGCAGAAGCCACAATGATAGATCGTGCCGGACAGCGGACGTGTTGGGGCGTTTGTCGAAGCCGTACAGCGCGAGACAGAAAACAACAGGTTTAATAAACTTTCAAGCGACAATGATCAACCCACAAGAATGATCGACAAACCTCAATTGCTTTCGCAGTTTCGCTTTGTCACAATCGAGCAGCTGACGTAATTCGACCGCTTCACGCTCAAATGCTTCTCTCATTTCCTGCATGCGCTCATGCATGACCATCCTTTCGGCGCTGATGCTCTCTTGCAACCGTTCCAGTTCACTGCACATGGACGTGTTGTCGAGCGTCTAAAGAGAGTCATGATGACATCACAATGTGATCACTGATCCAAATAGCAAGACTTTTGTCACACCCAACAAGTGTTTCATCCCACGGTGTTTCCGCATTCAAACCATGTGCAGATGGACATGTTCACTTTTATTATCACAGGCAAGGAATACGCGTTGGAATCAGAATTATCTACCAATGTCGTGTATACCGACCCAAGGATAGACATGTGGACCTAACAACGCTCGATGAACACACAATCCATTGGCTGCTGTGCCTAGGTATAACAACGTGATCTGCGGCGGCCTCAAACGCAGAAAGGAGGAATAAAGCTGCAAAGATATTTGTAAAACCCTGATGATTCTAAACCTAACATCCGGACACACATGAATGAATGTTACCTGCTGTCTCTCAGTGAGCAACTCATCTAATTTGGTCTCTGCGTTCCGCTTCACTGACTCCAACGCGGATGCATGGTCACGCTTGAGTTGCGCCACCTCTTCGTCATGCTTCAATGATATTTCTTTCAACTTGTCAGTGTCCACCTCATTGGTCCTGCCGCTCGTCGATCTGTGATTTCACACACGTTGCCAGGTTACGCGATGATGTCACAATGACGAATTGAACGTTCAAAAATGTGGAACTAACAATGAACAAAAATGTCATGGAAGGATAAAATCACAAACAAAGATGTGGTATCTAGAATACAAACCAACATGGAAATTCTACAAACAATTAAATCAAGAAAATTGAAATATTTTGGCCACATGATTCGCAATAATTCTATTCAAATTTGGACTAATGATATTGAAGACTGGTCAGGACTTAGTTACAAAACTGCAGTAGAAAAATCTCACAACAGAGAAACTTGGCGTTTCATTGCCTCCAACCCTCGACTAGAGGAAGGAACTTAATGATGATAAACAATAAACGAACTAACTTTTCGAATTTGTCGATGATTTCCTGGTGTGCCAAAAGCGCCTCCTTGTGTTGGCTCCTCTCAAACTTCAGTTGTTCTTCGAGCCGCTGGATGGCGCTACGTTCTTCTTTCAGCTTTTGGCGAGCGATAGCGACATCATCGGACAGTTTTTTAACCTGGAATGTTTGAAGATGACGAGGATGACACTATTAGAAAATTATACATGAAAGAGCCCAGACAGAAAATCAAACGTATTTTAAATTACAATTACAATGATTACATTATAATGTAAGAAACGGTTGATTTGCTGTCTGAGAGAAACACTTTACACAAAGAAAGTATGCCAACATTTTCTTAATTGGCTCGCCGGTCACTTTATTCAACACAGATCATATATGGGCAGTTTGAAGAGTCGTGGTTGGGTGGGCCTCGCCCTGCACCTTGGAGTGACAGGGAACCCATGTTCCAATAAGATTTCATCGACGCTGCACTTTCAGCGGATTGTGCTCATCAAGTCGCGCTTCCTTTATAACCCCCCTCAAAGTTAACAAACCTCACCTTATCGTCATGCTGCGCTACCAGTTCGGACTTCTCTCTAGCGAACTCTCGACAAAGATCTGCCATTTCCTCGTGGCCGCTAGACGTCTCCCTGTCTATCCGTTCTTTCAATTCCTTGTGTTTCGCTTCTAGCTGTGAAGTCACAATAATAAAAAAGTGTTGAATATTAAAATATATTAAATGCGCGTCTATGGCGTCATCGGTCATTACGTCACTGACCACAAAAATACGTCACAGTAAGATGTTTGACCTTCTAAAGTCTAAACGAAACAAGTGTCGCTGCATAAATCGACGACAACGAATTTAGTGATCGCTGACAGAGCAACTACCAAGACGATGACTCAGCATATTATTGTCCCACCTCATCTTTCTGATGAGTCATCTCCTTCAAAAGTTGCATAGTCATCGCCTGCTGCTCTTCCACCGCTTTATTGTCGTGGCAACTGCGCAACTTGGATCGTTCCGCTTCAAGTTTCACTTGGAATTCCTTCTCCATGTCTGCTCTCATGGCGGCCTGCAACAGAGGTTGCTCGCCATCAACTGCCACCCGCTCCAAACCACAACTTCAAACCTTTTTTATTTTCTGACTCTATCCAGAAAATAAATTCCATGCAGCCCCTTGGTGAGTAATGTGTAGTGCACCACACACTGAAGTATACGTCTACTTTTAATTTGTTTTGCAGCCCCATTTGGCGCACACAGTTCGAAATACCTTGATTTAAATGAGCTCTCACTTTACAAGATGTCACAATGACCCATTTTATGTCACATCCTGTAAGCTACGTCACGTCCTGTAAGTCGAGTGACGAGCAGCATTAACAATCAAGTTTGTTGAGATCGGGAACATACTTTCTCCTCGGCGAGGCTGTCCAATGTTTCCCTTTTCGAATTTCTGAAATCTTCAACCAGATGTTCAAGTTCACTCATGCGCGCAAAGTCAGTCATGCGTGCAACATTGTAGGGAGACTTGTCCAAGCTCAGGCTCCGTGTCTTGGAGTGGCCCACAACGTTCATGTCGTCATCTAGGGGGAGAGATTCTAGAGAGAAAAACAAATTTCCTTTCAAGTCCATGAAAAGCTCTTTAAAAATGTTAATGGTCAAACAGAGAAAGTACTTTCGGTGCTTAACAACGACATGTCGTGGTTGGATAATCCGAGCATATCAATCACTTAAATAACAATTTGAAGTTTTAATTTGCAGTTGAGCATAAGTTTTAGAAACGAAATATGTTTCGTCTCATTCCAAACTGAGTCTTTTTAAAAAATTGTCCTTGGAACACCTCAGTCGTCCCCCACCTTTCCCGTCCCAATCGGAATGATTCGATGTTCGCCGCGACGCCTTCTTGCGCTTCGGTGACGTCACCATCGTCTCGCTGTACAGGTCCTGGTTGTCATGGAGATCGCGCGACTCCTGACGACGCAGCTTGGCGCGAATCTTTTCGATTTCGATTGTGAGTTCGTCGTTTCGGTCGCTCAGTTCCTGCAGAGGACGTAGTTCTTTAGAGAGCCGTTCAAAAAAGACACAAACAGCCGCCTCTGGTTGTCTAGACTAAAAATGAATCCGTCAAATGAAACCAAAATGGTCGTCAATGCTTTCCAGAGATGTTTTTCCTGAGGTCCACAAATTCTAATTATTTTGTTTTTAAGTTTGAGTTTGTTTTTAATTTTAAATCCTTTGCTCTCTCTTTCAGGACTCACCCGATGTTGAGTCTCATAGTCCTTGATGATCATTGCAAACTTCTCCTCCTGGGACGTGCTCATGGGATCGGAGGAGAGGTCTCCAGTCTGAAATACAATATTTTAAAGATTAGAGATCTCATGATGGATTACAGGAGAAGCTTCCTCTAAATAATGTCAATTACCCATCAGAATACGGTTGTCAGGACAAAAATAATCAAATTAATGCAACATATGGTCAGAAAATTCAAAAGATTACCATAAAATATGATACTTTTAAACGTTGAAATTTCTAGCCACAAAATTCCCAAACTGGCAGCATTGCAGGCTCATATTTCTGGGCTAACCTTAGCAACAAGAAGACATTCGAGATCCTTCCGTAATCTTTCTGCATCTTTCTCAGCGTCAGAGAGCTTCTCGCTGAGCTGGATGGCGTCTTTCGTCAGCTCCTTGTTCTCTGACGAGAGCACGTTCAACTTTCGACGTAGCATCGACTCATTGTCACGTAACAAGCCTGTCATGCAGGATGTAGTAACGACACACGCTATGAACGATGGTGTTGGAATAAATGAGGCGGTAGATATGGATGTTTTGCAAGAAGAAGCCATCAGAAAAATGAATGCGGCCTCAAAGCAACTTTCTCACAAGTTGATGACGATCATAATAACGAAGATGATGACGATCATAATGACGAACATGATGACGAAAATGATGACAAAACATGATAACGAACATGATGAGCGTTGCCAGAGTTTTGTACCAATCTGGTTGCAGCGTCTTCAGTGACACCAACACACTGATTGTTACGTTATTTTCCAGCCCGTTCACAGCAATGGGCGAAAGGCATCGTGACGTCACTCACCGACTTCCTTCATCATATCTTCCCTGTCCGCGTGAGCTTGTAAGATGATGGCTTCCCGCTCCCTATGGAACTCCCTTTGAGCGGATGTCATCTTCCTCTCCCACTTCCTCTCCACTCCAGCAAGCAACCTCTCACTGTGCTCATCGATGCTCAGGTACCGATCATCCACCTCAGCGATCATCTTCGAGTTGCGCACCTCCGACCGGTCGAGATCTTCCTGAATTTTATCCGCTTTACGGCGGTAGTGATCTGCCTGGGACCTGAAAGAAAACATTGTCGTTGAAAACAAGATTGTACAACATAAAACAAAGTAGCGAACGCTGTACCGAATGCAGGTCAAAAGCTTCACAACACTTAATTTCACGAAAACATTAAATCATTAAAAATGTTGTGTAACTGCGATGCACCAGCGGTCATGTTGGCCGCTTTCTGTGATGTCACAGCAACAAGCGACAACATCGAGAGGTCAGTAAGAAGCGTCATTCCAAGAGGAATCTTTGCTCTCACGTGTCCACATTCCCAACTAACGCACGATCTATCGATGAAACTGTGCTTTTCAAGTTATTTCATGAAAGAAAATCTGATCAATCAAGATGACGAAGCTCGATGTCCCAGGCCAGTAGGGATACAGAGAACTGCAGAGCACCAACACTTCTCAAGCTGCCCTCACTGTTTTCGGGTATAAAGTTGAAATTTTTTCGTTTTTTCTCATTTTTGGCAGCACTCTGGTCCGCGCCTATGAGAAGATGGTGCAGCAGACACACTGTGCCAGCTGACACCTCGGAGGGCCGTTTAACAGAGGTATTGAATGCGTGTTAATTTCTAAGCCGCCCAACCATGAAGCTGCTCCTGACAACTCGTCGTTGTATCAGAAATACTTCTTCATCCAAAACTACATAGAGTGATCTTTGAAAACATCTTTGAATGCAAAAGCAGACGATGTAATAACAAAAGTGTCATAGCTTTTTAGGTGATAGTTCATCACTTTTGACATCAAAATCTATGTTGATTCTTTTCTAACAACTTTGATCTTATTTCAACTGACGTAGTATAGCACTGACGTAACAACAAACCTGGTGGCGATGTTTTCATATGGTTGCTCTGTGATAGATTATGAGCCGCGGTTCTAACACTAAAACAACAACGACTCCTCCTATGCTGTGGTTCGCGACTAGTAGACCCAAAAATAACTTGTAGCTCCAACAAACTTTCCACTAAGTGCCACAAGTGCGCTTGGCAATCGATAACAGCACAACAAGAGGTAAAACTTCTACATCGAATCTTCGTCACCGAACGAAAACGCCACGCGTAACGATGATGCGTGCAATTGTGACGTCACAGGTACTTACTCCATGTGAAGCGAGTGGTGCTTGTAGGCCGCGAGCAATCCGCAGACGATGACCCCGCTGGTGGAAATGTCGTTGCTCGCCGGAAATGACGACATAGCGGCAAGCGCTTCTTTCTCCAGCGTCGCCGACAATTCGTAGCTGTCAACCACGTCTGTGTCGTCACGATTGCCGAAGCCGCAACCCTACCAACGTCACAAGGGGTTAAGTGTCTGTTGCACAATTTGCAAAAAAAAGTTATGAAAAGTGAAAACAAAATGTTCGATCAATATTTCTATGCATTTAAAAAAAACTAATGCAAGCAAACTATACGAAGAGAATAATTTGTAAGTGTTGAAATCATCACAACACATTCAACTGAAGCCAAACAATTGAGTTGAGGGATGTGTCCATCAACAACATCAATTTAAAAACATCCATGTTTAACTCTATATCTCCCATCCTACCTCAAGTATTGCCCCAGGGTCCGCAATCCCTTCACGCCTCCACATCTCCATCAAATGGCCAACCTCAACACTCCCGGAGTCGTCTAGCTCCAAGGAGGAGAACAAGTTGCATCCCTGAGCTTCGTGGAAAAGTATCACGGAGTCATTCTCAGGATCCTGGAATAAGAACAACAACTCTTCAACAATCGGAAACTCCACTCTGACAATCTCGATGACCGGGCATGTGATTTCTTGCGTCAGTGATGCAAAGCCTCTATGTCTTGATTCAATTTCTTACGAAACCTCATATGATTCATTTCTATTTCGAAGCTACTGTTCAATCATGCTGTGTATTGATTCTTCTAATGTAAAATGTAAAATGTCTGACGCTGCAATGTATGAAGCCTGATGTCAGGCAGCACCTTGACTAGTTAACCGCAAGGTTGTTTGGTGCTGCCAGACCTTTCTATTGCTATATTTTGATTTTTATGTAATTGTGTTTCTTTTCCTCGACTCGTATTAGAAAGGCAAATAAAACAAACATATCTCTCTCTCTCTCTCTCTCTTTGCAAAAACAGCCAGGTATGTATGCCAGGTATACATTATACAAGTATGCGAAACAGCCAGGATTAAGTTTGCAGAGCGGCTTTCTCAGTCCGAGGATGAAGATTCTCATAATCAAGCAAGCCATTGTCAAAGGATCGCGAGTGTGGTGCAAGAGCAAAGTGCTTCGAAGTGCTTTGACAAGGCAGTGCATAGGATGCGTGACCTGTCTTGCAACCAACAGAGATCCTCTTTCACAATCATCGTCATTATTAAGAAGTTCAAAGACCCTCGATGTTGCAAGAAAGCCTCAACCTCTAGAACATTCAAGGAATAGACACCGAGGCATGGTTACGTTATCTCCCATGCGCATCTCGTATGGACGAAGTGCATTGTTCGGTTAATGTAGTTGTGATTGGTTCCTCCGAGTTACGGATCAAAAGAGATGTCACTCCAAGCTTGCCCATGATTGAGAAAAATGGATCACGGCCCAAACCCTGTGCATGGCATTGACAGTGAACTGCAGTGTCCAAAGCATCCAGCAGTGAACAAGCTGGCAATGCACAAGTAGCTCACCACTTTACAACACAGAGCGGCAGTGGTGGATGATTATAAAGGGAACGTCTTCCACCAAAGTTTCACAAAGCAATAGTTCACCCAGTTACCCTCACAGTGAGATAGCTGCTGGCTGTAATATCAACCTGGAAACTAAAATATGTTAAGAGAGTCTTGTAAGTGGAGTAAAATGAAAATAGCCAAAAGCGATAAGGAGCATACAAGTTTGTGGCACATAACTGAAACATCTTGGAAGTGAGATGGTTTTAGTGTGTTATACTGTATATTTGTTGGGGCGGTAATGCGGCATGAGTTAGAGTTTGATTACCTAGTGCGGTCTATCAATTTAATCAATTCAAATTTGATGATGTGATGATGATGTCTATCAATTTGATCATATATCAATTCAATTAGATTCATATACCACTCTGACCGGGAGAAACTTTACATGTAGTTTGAACTAAATCAAAAACCAAATATCTCAATAAAAACCAATAACAATGTGACATTTAAACAAAAGTTAGAGGTAAACACTGACCAGGAAACCATTGGAAGCACTCCGAATCTTTTGTGTCTTGTTGGAGACGCCATGAAGGGAGGATGAAGATGCGACTCCGCTCGCTTCAAAGTAGTCACCGCCTTTGTGGGCATTGAAGCGTGACGATGACTCGTAATACGCTTTGTCGTCATCGACGTGTCGCGCGTCGATCGCGTCATCAGATGACGTCGCCATGTCTCCAGCCCTGAAATGACGTCGCATCACATCAGCATTCGCACCACATGCAATGGAGCTCATTGCATTGTCATCAAGTTCATTTACTTTTTGTTTCATAATTTATTCTGAGGATGTCATTCTCTCATTGGATGCGCACTGTACGTGTTTGTTTTATGTACATTTCGCATCCAAACAAAAACAAAATGACCATCCATGTGTGTTGCATGGTGTGCAAAACATTACTAAAAAGTAAAAAGCATAACAACTCATAGCGAAGAAGGGAGCGTTCTACCGGGCAATCTCACTCCCCCGGCCCGTGTTCGAAACTTGATGCTGTTACGAGAAGCCTCACTCTGAAAACTAGTCTGTGGTAGAATTAGTGGTGCGATACTAACGAGTCCAGCCTCATGGACAAAACACGGTGTCTATCGCTGTTAATTCTTGCTACAATCGAGTGCTGAGAAACATGACAAGTCATACTTTTCTACTTCTGATTTTTCACTCGTCGAGTGAGCACTGTAGCCAACATGGAAGCCTTGTAAGGAACACATGGTTGGATTTGCTCGGACGGATGGATAACTTACCAGAGTTCGCTTTCTACGGCTCTTCCATGGAAGCTCTCCTCCTCCATCTGTGCATCGTTTGAGGAGTCTGGAGGAGCTGTTCTGCGTCCATACTTTCTTCCTCTCCTCACAAGACGCGGTTCAACTAATTTGAAGAAGGATTTATTAAGAACAAAGTTCACACCATCAAACACAAAAACATGTTGGTGCAAACGTTTCTGCTTCGGAATGTAAAGTCACAGCTCCCACGGCATGGAATGCGCTCACAAAGCCTTGTCTCGTACCGAACAGTGCGAAGTGTTTACCTCCAAAACATATCAATCATAGTGGGTCGGGATATAAAGCAACTTGAAGCAGCCAAATGCCGCAAAACACTGCTCATGGCTTTGTTTGGAGGGAACCTTGTCATGACGACGGCTGCATTCATAAGCCACATTCGCAAATAACTGTTTAAACCTCACAGGGTTGCATGCAATGACACTTTTAGAACAATAACATCAGGCTTCCACCATGCTTAGAAGTTGTTTACTCAAGGCAAACGATCAAAGTTTGTACATTACCTTCTGTTTCTGTGGCAACTTGATCGTCATGATAATCGTCAGGGTCAGAGGTCACCTGGTCAGTGGTCTCTGAAAGAGCCGAAACAAAACATTCACAGAAGTGATTGAAATTGATGCAGGGCTGATCTTTGTCAGAGAATGCCAAGACAAACAATCGATCGATGCATTCGTCATCAAGCGATAACCTGAAACAAACAATGGTTATGATGACAATCACAATCAAGGGGTGTAGTTGAAAATGACGGAATCGTGTGACGGGGTATGAGTTCAAAATGGGATTTTAAACTTAAAAAAAAGTAAAACTTAGAACATCAAGTTGAGACACTGTTGATTTTTCCAAACGTAAAAAGTTTTGAAAGCACTCAAGTCAATGATCAGTTGTAGGTGAAAAGTAAAACTTTTCCTATCATTTAAACCATTTCATATCTTTTCTTTTTATCTTTTATTTTAAAAATATATATGATATATTTTTTTTTCTTTTTAATATCTTTTCAGGAATTACAGGTTTAAAAGTCTTTTTGCAGATTAAATTACAGTTACAATATTCAATATCTCTTCAAGAATTACCAATTTAATGTTTTTGCATGTTTTTCAGACCTTCTGATGATCCGTTAAAGGTGAAACAGGCTGTTAAGGATTCAGATAGTAACTAATAACTATATTGAACCATAGGCATACGAAGCCGAGCAACGTTATCAAGTTTAATATATTAAAGACTATTATATTTACAAAAATACAAAACTACGCATTAATTAAATACCGAACGTTTTCGACATCACACGATGTCCTGTTCAGAAATAACATATATATCATACAATTTTTACTACATCTGAATAAAATACAATGGTTATTACAACTATAAACAGGAAAAAACAAAAACTGCACATTTTCGACATCGTGTGATGTCGAAAACGTTCGATATTTAATTGTTGCGTAGTTTTGTGTTTAATCTTTAATATGTTAAACTTGATAACGTTGCTCGGCTTCGTATGCCTATGGTTCAACAAGACAAACTCTCTACCGAAGCCATAATAACTATACATATTGATTTAATTCGCTCTCCTTTGCTTTTTTGCTTAGCATTGAGCACTTTTGTAGTATTAATAGTTTTTATTGTTTTTAAACCATTTCATATGCTTAACATTGAGGTCATGCATAACTTTGAATTAGAAAAACTAACGTTTAAAATTAATAATACATATATAATAGGCCTATACATAAAAGAATAATATGACAAGAAGTTTGAGCTATAAATGAGACAATATATGAAACAAGTAAATACAAATTTTGAAGAAAAATGCATCAAATATGCTGGAGTAATATTGTGGAATAATATCTCAAAATACATTATATAAATGTTATCCTTCTATTTTGTAATAAAAATATTAATATATTATATATATTGAAAATACCAAACCCATTAATATCAGGAAGAGATTGCTTATATTTACAACAAGGCTAAGTGTGTGTTGTTTAACTATTTTGTGAATACCCTTGTTTTAATCTATATATACTTATTATAATAATCGCCATTTTGCTTCTTTTAACTCCTTTTGTTCAACTTTACAGTTACCGTACATCAGAGTTGGGTCAATTGCATAGCTTTCAGTTATAAAATTTTTAATTACATTACAATTACATTGTTTTGAAATTTTCAAATTGCAATGTTTATTGATGATTTTGTTACTTTAATTTCAACATAGACAAGTAGAATCGTGTTTGATAAAGACAAAATTGCAATGTACGCTAGAAGTCCCTTTTGAACCCTAATTAGCAACCCAACAAAAGGAGCTACTAATATCCAGAGGTGGGCATCTGCTGGTTTAACAGTAGCACGCTACCTGCTACTTGGGCTAAAGTAGCGCATGCTACCGCTACATTTCTCTTAAACTTGTACAACACTTTGTGATGTTAAAATGACCATGAAAACTAACGATATCATTTGTTTACACTGCCATTTGAAAGTCGCTATAGAAAACAAAGTCTAGGTGAAATTTGATGCTAGCCAATGCATCTTTCAAAAACATGAGTCTTTCAAAATGGGAGTTTATTCATTCATTTTATTTTTTGTCATTAACGTGTCTGAGACAAAAAAGGTATATACTACTAACTACAATAGTCAATATAGGCCTACCAGCACGTTAATGAACGAGTAAAGGTGGCAAATTGTGCCATTCTTGTCGTTATCAATGAGGCTTGATGTTTTGAATGAATTTTGGCTTGATTATTCAAGCATCGTTGCCATAAATAATCTCCATAAACGAGTCATTCTTTTAACTTTAAATTGGAAAGTAGGATGGTGAGTAGCAAACGTGCACTGAAAAAATGTATCTCACCGCTACAGTAATATTGGAAAAAAAGTAGCGCTGCTACTCCAACAAAAATGTAGCACTGCTACCGCTACAATTAATACCAAAAAAGTAGCAACGCTAGCATGATACTGCCCACCTCTGCTAATATCATGCATGTAAACTTACCAAATGGAATTGTAATCTGGACCAAATTTTTTTAGAAGTTAAATTAAAATTTCAACTATACAATAACAAAAAAGTCTCAATTAATTAAAGTTATATACATAAAAATGTGTATTAATTAATTACATTCAATTGTATAATAATTGATTCAATTCTGCCATTCAGACAGTAAACAATTCCATAGGGCAACTCATCTAGACAATTTTACAGCCCTTTACACTGTAGTTTCAACATGTTTAAAACTAAATACTGTGAAGGACCAACATTGCTTTGGTCAGTCATTTTCCATCTACTTCCACAGCCATGTTTTGGCGATCCAGTGTCACTGCTGGCTTGCAATGCATTGCTCTACACCAATGCAGTTGTACTTCATGCATCTTAAGAGAAATTAGATTGATTCTAAACAACCCAATACAGATCTTTTCAGGTGGTATGGAATAAATTAAATTTCAGGGAAGATTGGTGAAGTACAACTGTGCTGATATGGCAATATACTGCAAGTCAGCGATGACAGCTAAACAAAAATACATACTCTGCCGCCACAGCAGAGCAAACACCATGTAAATAGTACCAATGATGGTATTGTAAAAGCATCCATGGGAAATATAATACATATAAAAATGAACTTAATTGACTTGAGTTATAAATTATAACATCAAGCCAAAGTGTTAAAAGTTGCAAAATATTCAACATTTGAACCAATAAGTTTAAAATTCAAAACCAGCAACAGAAAATTCCTTCTTGACAGCTGCTTTTTATCGACACAATGCAACAATAATTTACCTTTTACACAGTTTTAACAGCTGGTCTTCTTTCAATGTGGTTTCATCTTGAGAGCAAAAACTGTTGAAAATTTCTTCCAGTTGCTTGATGTACTGGTCATCTCCATTCATGATATTCCTTTGCTGATTCTGACAGCATTCCAGCCAATACACAACTAAACTTGCAAGATTGTCATCATAAACAAGTTATGGTTTACATAACTGAAAAATAGCAACACTATTGCCCTACATAGAGAAAATAAAAAAAACATGGCAGTAGAGCATTGAAATTTTGTTGACAACAATTTTAAGTAACTTTCATACTTCACCATTACGCAGATGAATACACATATGATGGCACCCTAGGGTTGCAAAGGGGTGGAAAGTTTCCGGGAATTTTGGAAACTTTCCTGGAAACTTTCCGGGAATTTTGAAGGACACGGGAATATTGGGGAATTTTCATTTGGCTTTTATTATGTTTAAAAAATTTGTTAAATATTTCATCAATTAGAAAAAAATATCAAAAACCTATCTTTCTTATTTTCTTTAATTACTCTAAACACTAATTTGTTGTTAATTAAGAATGAGGCTTATTATGCATACTTTTTCAATATTTAAAAAAATACAGATCATATTTGGGAACACTCACACCAAGGTCCGCAATAGGCTCGCAAATGAAAGGGTGGAAAAACTAGTATCAGTCAGGTCAAACTTGGCATTGTTTGAGCCCTATGAAGATAAGTCAACTCAAATTGAAGTTGACTCTGAAGTCGATGACGCTGCCAGAACAGTCATTAGTACGGTACATCATCTGAAGAAGCCGAGCAGGAGGAGATGCTAACCGGCAGCAACTAGAACAACGACTTTGTAACTGACTCAGTATTGCTTTTCTTTGTAAAAAACAGATTGGTGATGATTCAGTTTTGGAGTTATTAAACTAAACCATGTGTTTGTATGTTCTTAAGTATTTTAGTTATTCGTTTAAGATGAGCTAAGACTGGCAAGGGCAAATGGAGTAAGATGGTATGGACATGTGATAAGGAGGGAGGAAGGAAGTTTTCTTAGAAAGGCACTAGATCTAAAGGTGGATGGGAAGAGGAAACGCGGTCGTCCAAGAAGAACGTGGAAACCACAAGTGAAGAATGAGTTTAAAAAAGTCGGACTGAGGGAGGAAGATGCAAGGGACAGGGTGAAATGGAGAAAAGGGATTAAGACAATTGCTGCGTGGAAACAATCGGCCACCCCCACTAGTGGGGAACAAACCGACGATGGATTATGATGATGAATATACATAGTACTTTTATTCTAAACAGTATAAAGCCATTATTTTCCTGTTTCAACATCAAATTAAGGTTGTTTTGAAAGTTTCCGAAAATTCCCCAAAATTCCCGAAAATTCCCGAAAATTCCCGTTAATTCCCAAAATTTCCATGGAAAGTTTCGGCTCTGAAAATTCCCGGGAATTTTGCAACCCTATGGCACCCGTTGTAAATTTTCATGTGAAACAGTTCAGATTATTTTATTCTATTAATTAATTATATTATTCAATCAATCAATTCTGTTGGCAAATAAAAAAAACATGCAATTTACATGGAAATGACTTTTACTTTCTCTATAGCCTAGTGATTTTGTATGCAACACCTCTTTAATCACAGTGACACTATCATTCTGTCTATTGACCTCACTAATTTATACATACCGTGAAGTCGAAAAGCATCACAAAAAGCTGCATAAACTGGCAGACTCCTGCTAGCAGGGACAAATGCCAAGTCTCATCTGATGAAAAAGGGACAAATGAATGATGACTGCAAGGTCAATGATGGGTTACCATGGACGCATTAAAATGATACAAAATGGGAACATATCTTTTGCACGAGGCAATGTAAATGTACCGTATTTGTTATTATTTGTCAATGTTATTCAGTTCAGTTATTGTTATTCAAGTTAGATTAGATTAAGGTCAACAAACATTTCGTTATAAACCAATGTATGCTACTTTTCTACCTGAGTGCTAGTAGACTTACTTGGGAGCTGGTATACAAGTCCCCCCCCCCCCCCCCCCCCTTGGTAACTCATGACAAAGAGGAATTGACCAAAACATGTGGATTGAAGTATACAAGCAGTAAAGCAAAGGTAAAGTAGTTTCACCCTATATGTTTGGTCGAGTCCTGTCTTTGTCATGAGTTACCAGGGGGGGGGGACTTGTATACCAGCTCCCTTACTTGTAATTGGTCTGGTATAACTGTGCCGCACCCTAAAACATCAAGCCTTGGTCTAAATTAATCACATCAACATTTAAAGTGCAGTAATGAGCCAACACTGACATTTTTTACATCATGTATTCATGTATCATTCATCACTCATTCCTCAAATTAAGGCTGCCCAAAAAACTACTGACATAATGACAGATGAAATGATAATGGCAGTAGCGGACAATTGAGAGTTACAAGCTAAGCTATATGAAAAATCTTTTTAACAATGTCAAACCACTATGATTATTACGGTAACATGTTTTTATATAGTCTGTATCCACAAGAGATATGCCTGGCTCTCAGATATTTACAAAGCAGATGATGACAGTACAGCCATATAGAGACAGCTGAGTACATTACTATTACCTTGATTCCATTACTGAGTTGACTGCCAAGCAGGAATATAATTTATAACTATACCGCTATCTACCGTACCAATTCGGAAACAAGCTCTAACCACCAAGTCACTGAGCAGATGCAAGTGAACTCTGAGCAACTCAGTAAAGACTTCTCGTTAATGATAAGTTTCAACTCATTTAGATTCCCTTTCGTTGCGATGAAGGCATGGCCTTCTTTATATAGATAGAAGGCATGACCTTCTTATAGCCTAACTGAAGATGGCTGTGGATTAAGGCATTAGTTTTGCTGATTTTTAGTTTGATGGAGCTGTAGGCCTACCGGTACTCATACTTTGGTTGATCACCCTTTGAAGTGTTAAATTCTTTCTAGCCTACATTTTTTCGATATTTTACAAATCAATACACTGATGCATGTATTGGGTTAGTTAGGACATTGAACTGTGAGTTTAGCTTATTTTAAGGTACCACTACAAATTTGAAGCTGCGGCTTTATTGTAACTAAACATATATCTCTCATCTCTGTTCACTAAATCTATTAATTTCTACGAGTGCAAATGATTTACATTTAACTTATAACTACAATTAGCCCATTCTACTTTTTGTTGGGGTCATATGGTAGGATATTGTTTGGAAGTTCTGGAATCTGGGCTGCTCAAAAACCCACATTCAATTTTGTTTTGACAACAAAAGGTCAAAGGTGTTTCTCCTTAAAAATTAAAAAATGTAGCCCAGTTATTGATACTTCAGCTCAGTTCAGTTTGTTTTTATTTCTGACCACCACAACGAAAAAAACAATATATGATATATTGCCAAATTGCTAAACATAGCAGAGGTCTAGAAAAAGGTAGAAACGACAAAACGCGGATGATAGGATATAACGTGCATAATCTGCTAATCTACTGATAGGACTACTACGTTTCCACTAACGTTGACATTCACTACATCTTGTAACTTGTACAGTATGTATAACGTATGTAGCCCACTATTCTATGATGTATTGTATACCTATCTCTACTGACAGATATATTCTATCTTATATGGTGTTTCCAGCCCCAGGGGTTTGGGGGTTACACCCCCCCCCCCCCCTTTGGCACGCGTGTGACGTCACGATATTGAGAATGATGCTTTCAGTCTAAAAAAAAATTGCCTACTTTTAAACAAAATTGCATTAAAAGAGCGAGTTTTGCCAATACCAAACATCTCAGCCAGGAACTAGCAACAAGAAAACATAGAGACTTAGCTTTATTTCCGAAAAAATGCCGAAGAAAACATGATTTTATCCTTTTGCTATGCCACCGGACAGCACCATTTTACAGGAATATTCGTAGGCTACCCACATTTTTGTTGAAAATGCTCTCAGAATGCACCAAATTCAAAGTAATTTTTCAAAATTTTCTGGGGGAGGCCTCCCAGACCTCCAGCCGCTGGGTGGTCAACCCCCCCCCCCCCCCCCCCCTTTCCAAATTCCTGCTACGCTGCTGATGTTGTGTATAATTGTACCGTGCTATTGTTGCAACAGACGCAATAAAAGTTTTCTCTCTCTCAGATAAAGATCTGAAAAGCGCGACTCAGTTAAGTTATTTTAGGAACAACATTCAACGTAACATCAATCTGTTTTATTGCAAAAAATTGTTGGTTTGCATCACACGCATTGTCACCATTAGAAGGAGAGTTGAACCTTTCTTCAATGGCCTACATTTGTTTGAATCTCTGACGAGTTTTCTATCACTGCGATGGCTCAAACTGTGCGATCAGTCACTCCCAAGCAGACATCGCTGTGGATGATTTGTATTGTGTCATCATCAGTCGTTATCTCCGCCTGCGGCAGATTGCGCATCAACATGGCTTATTTGCTTCCAAGCAAGAGTGGCGATTTTGAGCCAACTCGTCAAGTGGAGTCCGGTCCATGATTGAATGTTGTCTTGCCATCGTTTTGGTTGTCTGCCACCAGTGGCGTACGCAGGGGGGGGCATTGGGCCATGCCCCCCCCCCCCCCCTTAAAAATGTTTTAGTAGTTAACGACGTAGATTAAGGCATTTAATATGTTTTGCATTGCTCTGTCAAAGCAATTACTGTAACAATGTTGTTTTATAGACTAAGCCAGTAGTTCTCAAACTGTGCGTCGCGACGCCCTGGTGCGTCGTTGCAATTTTCCAAGGGCGTCGCAGAAGAGTTTCGTTTCGTAGCTGAATTCAGTTTATCTTATAAAGATGGGGTTAATCCTTTGATTAGTAGTTTCAGTTGTCATCAAAGTTGTTAACTTCATTAAAACACGCCCACTGAAGTCAAGAGTTTTCAAAAAACTTTGTGGAAAAATGAATGCAGCGCATCGGAGTTTGCTCTTTTAATTTTCATCCAGGTGGCTTTCGCTTAGAAAATTCTTTGAACGCTTCTATGAATTGGTGGATGAACTTCAGGCTTTTTTGCAGCAAGAAAATAATCCACTTGCAGATTGTTTAGCTCAGAACAATTTTTTATTGAAATTGGCTTACTTTACTTGTGTGATATCTTCGCCAAACTGAACATTTCTATGCAAGGGCCGAATAAAAATGACATTTCAGATAAAATTGCAGCATTCGTTAAAAAGCTCAGCTGCTATATGTGGAAGGAAGATATAGCAAACCTGTCTGGAAGCTCTCGATAGGACTTTACTTTCTTGTCCAATTTGCTTGAAAAGAAAAGTAGGCTATGACGCTGCCTTCAAATTTGTGAAGCATATTTGGGCAACATTTGTCCAAGCTCGAGTCGAAATTTGCAAAATACTTCCCGAAAAATTTATCAAACTACGAATGGATTCGTGATCCTTTCGTCCAACCTACTCCACACTGTCTTTTACTGCACAAGAAAAAGAAGCCTACATTGACCTTTCTTGTGACAATTCCCTGAAAAGGATGTTTAATTCAGGAAATCCGGCAAATTTCTGGATTTCAATGAATGGCGATTATCCAGCTTTGGTGAAGAAAGCACTATACGAATTATTATCCCATCATTTGTCACGTCATATTTATGTGAAGCAGGATTTTCTGCCTTGGCGGTGATAAAAAGCAAATTTCGATCATCAATAAACACTGAAAGAAAAATGCAGGTGGCAATTTCAAAAATTCTCCCAAGATTTAATGAACTTTGTAAAAACAAACAAGCCCACACGTCACATTAAATAATATGCATTGCTTTTTGTTGTTGTATCAACAAACAAAACTTTAATAATAAGTTTCCTCATTAACTTTAATTTGCTGGTGCGTCGCAAGTCCAGAAAACTTTTCCAGAGGCGTCGCAACAAAAAAAAGTTTGAGAACCACTGGACTAAGCCAATACGAAATACATGGCCCAATCCACCTACCCCACCCCAGGTATGCCAATGTAGCATAGTGTTCTGTAAGCCTATTATAGTGAATAGTGAGAGAGAAATGGATAAAGTCTAAACTAAAACCATACTGGGATATCATGAAGACGTCTGGGATATCAATGGCCAGTGGCATAGCCAAATGGGGGGGTGTTTGGGCCTTGGGGGTTACAACCCCACTTTGGCACGCGTGTGACGTCACGATATTGAGAATGATGCTTTCAGTTTCTTTATGCTTGGGAATGATGGTTTCAGTCTAAAAAAAACTTGCCTAATTTTAAACAAAACTGCATTAAAAGAGCGAGTTTTGCCAATACCAAACATTCAAACATCTCAGCCAGGAATTAACAACAAGAAAACATGGAGACTTAGCTTTATTTCCGAGAAATGCCGAAAAAAACATGATCTTATCCTTTTGCTATGCCACCTGACAGCACCATTTTACAGGAATATTCATACCCACATTTTTGTTGAAAATGCTCTCAGAATGCACCAAATTCAAAGTAATTTTTCAAAATTTTTTGGGGGAGGTCCCCCAGACCACCCGCCGCTGGGTGTCGTCTTAAGCGAAAACGCCATCGGACTTCGCCCGCTGGTCGTCAAAACCCCCCGTTTCAAAATTCCTGGCTACGTTACTCTCAATGCCCCCCCCCCCCCCTTGAGGAAATCCTGCGTACGCCACTGTTTGCCACGTTTTCTTTTTCCTTCTACTTTGCCTTCTGTGCAAACTTTGCTGATTCCGAATTGTGATCTTTTAATGTGGCCGAACAGTTTTAAAACTTTTGATTTTATTATTGCTGCAATTGGATGTAGTTTTGTCATAGTTAGAAGATCTTCTATTTTTGTGTGATCAAGTAACCTTTTGTTGTTCATGCTTCTCATGATGTGATTTTGGAAGGTAGTGAGTTTTTTCATTGTTGATGATGTCCAATTTACGCATTCTAGACCGTACAGCACGACTGGTAAAACGTAGGTGTTGAAAATTTTTGCTTTCAGTTTGATTGGGAGTCTATTGGATGTTAGAATCTTTTTGTTCTTTTCAAATGCTGCCCAGCCTAAGCCAATTCGGTGTTGCACTGCAGTCTTTCCATCGTTGGTTGCGGATAGTCGGTGGCCAAGATATATAAATTCTGGTACTTGTTCTATTTGTTTTCCATTGAGAGTGAGATTGAGTGTGTTGTTAGTTTTGTCGGTTGTCATACATTTGGTTTTGGACACATTTATTTGGAGGCCGAATTTAGCAGCATTTTTTGACAGAGCATCTAGGTATTCCTGCATTTTCAGTTTAGAATTATTCAAAATGGCCATATCGTCTGCGTAGCTTAAGTTGGATATTACATGACCGCCGATGGTGAATCCAGTTGTACACTTATTTTCTGTTTCTGAGATTATTGCAGCCGCTACGATGCAAAACAGGATAGCAGACAAGACATCTCCTTGCTTAACACCTTTTATAATATCAATTCGTCTGGTTGTTCCGATGTCTGTGTTGATTAGTGCTTTCGAGTCGTCGTACGTTGCTTTCAAGAGGTTGATGTATTTTTTGTTGATGGAAGTTTTATCCAGAAGTTGCCAAAGGTAGAGTGATTTAACACTGTCAAACGCTTTTTTGAAGTCAATGAAGGTGATATGAACGGGATTGTTGAATTCAATAGATTGTATTGTGTGTAGGCTACTTAACGTGTGTGTACTCGCTTTTGCAACTAGGCTAATGCTTTTTGTTGAAGATACACACTGTGTATTTGGCCCCCGCATTCCCATTAAATCAAAGCCGTTTCTGAAGAAGTTAGTAACTTATCCAAGTTTTGTTTCAAAATTACAATTGTTTTAAGCGAGCTCTTGAGGGCAAAAAGAGATTTTGATATGGCCTGGATTGTTTTTTGACCAAGTTTTGTATAGTCTTGTATTCTAACATAAATCGGGCGCATGTGAATCTGGGAATTTCACTTGCAGATGTCTAAACCTAGGGACAGTCTTTCACAAACCTGAGCGGATAAAAAGCATGACTTCTGTATTTTCTACAAAAATCCAACAAAGAAAATGAGCATATGTTGAGAAGGAACTTATTCATAAAACAAGGCTCGGTCGTGATAGCCCAATTTAAACTCGATAAAAATCAATAAGTAAAAATATGCAAAAACATTTTTGAGATTTGCTGCTTGTATCACTTTTTGATGCGGAATACTTTACACTTTTTAAAACACGAAGTTGCATCAATGAATTCGAACTTGGTAAGGAATAAAAATAATGAATTGGAATTTGAAAATACTTCGTGAATTCGAAAAAAAATGAACAATAGAAGTTAGGAGCCTTCGTGAATGCAAAAATATATTATGATATAGCCTAGGCCTACTGTATAAAAAGCAGCGAACAAATAAAATCATCATCGAACAGGCACGTTTGTTTCCAGAGTCTTCTCGAGGGTATCATGACTATGCTGCGTTGCCAACAACTTCGAGTGAGGTCCCTCACAATTGCACGAGAAAATGGAAGTGAGATTTTGTTTGAAACGCAGCAGCAAAGTTGAGAAAACCATATTTTCATCATCAGTCCTCCACATCGAATGTATGTTAGTTTGTAGCAAAGCAATGCAAAGTCAAGTTACAATTTTGAAGTAAACACTAAAATCTCGAAGTTCAAACATCAACTTTCGAAGCAATGCAACAAAGGTTTTACGGAATAAAAAAAAACTGTTCACGACAACTTCTGTAAATGAACTTTCAGCATTTAAAGCTTACAGAATTACTGCAATTTCTTTCTACAAATGTTGCACCGAAAATAAGAAAGTGCACAGAGTATAAACATTAATGCCACGTCCTTTCCACCTTGAGAAAACAAAATATAACCAGGGAAGCTGACCATTGAGTGACCAAGTTGATTGGTTTCGGAAAAATTAGTTTTCTTTAGCACTACGAATTACTTTGACACTAAAACAACGCATGACAACAGATTCATAACATCATTGTGAACAAGAACAAACATTCATTGCAGCTTGGCACTTTGACATGGGAATGTACAAACGAACAAGATGCAACAAAACATCATCGACCATGCGGGGCTTCTCAAACGACTGCATTAGATGAACCCCCATAAACCCACCTGCTTACCACCTCAGCGGCCCCACATCATGTGATGACGTATAATAGGCAGGGGTAGAAACACCCGGTAACAGTCGTTTTGTTCGCGCAAACAATGCACGATTGCTATGACAACCAATGATGTCATCAAACGTATAAGCCGAATCATACACGCAGAGTCCGTCTCGCGATGACGTCACGGTTGCGTCACGGCGGGGAGGAGCGACCGTTGACAGCCATGTCGGTCTCGAGGAATCCCTTGAGCGCAGTGCCCACGTTGTTCAGGTCCAGCAGAAACGTGTCATGGCCATATATGGAATTCAGCTCGTAATACGTCACGCTGCTGTTACCTGGGAAACATTGACGTCACATTGGTTACACATTGTGACATAAATTTGAAAAAATAGTTAAAAGATATGTCATGAAATAAATTAAAAGTAATTCAAAAAGTTAAAAGATGTCTACCACATGTTTGTTTCTGGCTGACGACAAAAAAGTCAATTTTCTGCCATAATCACCTGCATCCTTGAGGTCCTTTGCCAGCTCCCGTTGCTGCTGGACTGGGAAGAGCGTATCGGTAGTGATCCCCATCACCAATGTCGGACACTTGATCCGGGAGAGGGCGCTCTCATCGCAGTCCTCAAAGTAATCGTTCACATCGAAGAGGTCAACGGCCTGTTCACAGAAATGGATTTTGAGAATTTTTCTTCTGTTGTTTTGTCAGAAAAGTGAGATTGTCAAAACGATCTAAAGCAGGGGTTCTTAACCAGGGGTGCACGCCTGCACACACCACTAAGGGGTGCGAAACCTTTTCCTAGGCGGTGCGGGGATGCTGAATTATTAAAGTTTGTTATAATATGACGTAAGAAGCACAGTTGTTTTACCAATTTCAACAAAAATTTCGAACTGTAGGCGACTACTACTTATCAGCCAATCCTAGGAGGGGGTGCGAGAACTAGTTGGTAATTTCAAGGTGGTGCCGACATGGCAAAGAACCACTAATCGTTCGCTAAGCAAATCATGAAAAAAAATTTAAAAACTTATCCCAAATTTTAAACGTTTTGTCAGTTCAAAGTTGTTGACTTCCTTGTGTACCAAGTGACCAACATACCTTGGAGAGGTAAAGTAGGGTGTTAGCATCGAGCTTGTTGGCGTACTGCAACCCCTGGTACTCGATGTACTGCTCGATCTGGAAGGTTGGACACAGGGAGGGCTGCTCGTTGGGTAATTTGTTTCGACCGAACCGTTGAACCCATTCGATTCCACTTCGGTACGTCATAGTGGCGATCTCCCTGGACAATGGAAATAAATAATGTGAAAGCGGGTACTTCCAATTTCAACAAATGCAAATTTGTTAAAACACGTATTTAGGTCCAGGCTGCTTCAAAAGCAATATGCAGTATTTCAAAACTGTAAAATGGCGAAACACAATTTTGTCCAAAAGTAACTTTCGTTCTTGACTTCGTATCGAATCCTCATCATGGTACTACTTAAAAACAATGTCGCAACAATGCATCCCTCACCGAGCCAGTTTGGTCCCTCTAAGAGGGCATTCCCCATCATAGTAATGCCCCTTATTCCACACGGGGTCCTCCATGATGCATCGACGCTGCAAGTAACGGAAGGCAATTCCAGTAGGGTGAGCCTTGTAGCAGGCGGACAGGGATACCAACCTATGAGATTTCAGCAAACACTCATCAATTGAAAATTGGACGTTTCAACGCATCCAAAGATTTGACACAAACATTGCCAATATTTCATGCAGTGAGTAGGCTAACATGAAATATTTTAACCATTGCTGTGATTTACATATTTGCACAAGAGAGTTAATACGAATAACTTGTTACATCCGGGTGAGCGCTCGGGTGGTAAAGCTTTAGATCGAGTGCACGGAAAAGCAAAGACGCCAATCTTTGTTTCCAACTTAAAGACGCTCTTCAATTGCCTAGCTAGCAATACAGTCGCATGCTCTCGACAGATCTCAAGCAGACGTTCTTTTGAAACGTTGGCGAGACGTTCTTACCGCCGGCGAACGGAAGTGATGCAACGACCGGTCAAATCTGAAGCACGTTACATCTGTTTGTAGAACCGCACGGTGGCAAACTCGACTTTTATACAAAACACCCAGGTTGGTATTGTGCTACCCCTGAAAACAAGCAACCCTCACCTGGGTACTATGGATGGGTAGAGTGCTGCCATGGCAACCGAACACATGCCACCTAGTGATGCTCCAACAGCAGCGTACAACTGAAAACACAAAACACGATTATGTTGTCGGGTTGCTAAGCGACGTCAAAGCACGGAGCAATTGAGATTATGGGGATACGAATCTACTTCCACTTTTGGCTTACCCGCAACACTAGAAGGGTTATGTTTCCTTTTTTTAGTTACAAAATAATGTACTTTTCATATAGGTGATATACAGTAGAAGTGGAGGTTTGTAGAAGTTGAGGTTTGTTGAAGTAGAGGTTACTACTACAGTAATTTAAGTGTTTTGTTTGTAGAAAGCCTTGTGGCAAAGGGGTAAAAAAATTGTCAAATTGGCAATCGACCCTTTTAGTGTTGGCGAAAAGTGGAGCTTCACGTCCCATAATGTCACGCCCCTAGTTGCTAGGCGAAGTTAAAGCACACAGTGACTCACATGACGTCACAATTGTACCTTGTTTATGCCGAGGCTCTCGAGCATGTACTTTTGTATGTCCACCATGTCCTTGACGCTGACCATGGGAAAGTTGGTCGCGTATCGCTTCCCGGTCAGTGGGTTGAAACTGGATGGCCCCCTGCATATGAATGGAAGTAAGGTCATGTCAGTGACGCCTTTTCAGAAAAGCAAAAGTTGCAAATAAATGAGGTTATTCAACTGGGTAAACTTTAAGTTGCCATAACGAGGAAAATGGTTTCAACGATTTCTAATGTTTCCGAATCAAATTTGTCCAAAAGCAACAACGTAAAAAGTTTGAACCGTCCAAGGAGCTCTTTCGTACCTCTGCTCTAATTAGAAGGTTCCATCTTTAGAAAGACTGCTACATTGAATTCCGTAAACTAGGAAATAAAATCGTTCTCGTTTAGAATTCTAGAATAATTGTTCGAGTTTAGTCTGCTGGCTCTTGGAATCAGTTGATGACTCACGTGCTGCCATAGCAACCGCCCAGCTGGTTGGCACAGATCACAAAGAACTTGTTGGTGTCGAATGCACATCCGGGACCGATAAACTTCTCCCACCATCCGGGATTGGTGTTTTCCTGCGCAACAATCAAGCTGATGAGTTCTCAAGGTGACTCACACAACCAATTATATACGGCAACGTCACAGCACGGAAATCCCTGGCGTACGGCGGCGGTTTATGTTTGAATAGCTTGCATAGCTTCACGCAAGCAATACGCAAGTTGAGAAGGAAAGCAGCAAGGTGGGCTTAACAAGAGAGGACGCGTAAGACAGATCGATGTGGAGGCAGGGTGTGAAGGCGATTGCGACACTTGGAGGTGAATCCGGCCACCCTCGGTAACGGGACATCACCGGATTAAAACTGGACTACTACTACAGCTTCACACAAGTGTATTATCGTAGATGTCACAAGTCTAGCACTTTTTGCGATATTCTGCAAAACACATGAAACGGTGCAGTGAACGGTAAAAGCTTGGACATGGTCATAACTTGATTGTGAACCTCTTCATCGTCGGCCAGAAAAAGCTTCTTTGAAAGTTTAATCCTGGCAAAGCTTAATAAATTCATGGAAGAAAACCATGAACGGTTAGAAAAAAAACTAGTGTGGTTTACGAAAACGAGAGATTAAAATACCACTTTCTTATTTTAATCTCTCTTTACATGCTTTCGTTTTCGGAAACTACACTAGTTTTTTCCTTAGTGCTTATGCTTTTTGTTGTTAAATCTTTGACAATGCTCGAGCTTCTAACCATTACCGGCATAAATTATTTTCAATTATAATGTAGATTGCAGAGCATAGGTTACTGGGTCACCAGGTAAATGAATGTGATTGTGCAGTGCGTGTATGCCACACACTTGGCAACAATGTTGCGCTCGTTAAATACGTCATCGGGATCATTGATTTATACTCTGGCACATACCAACGATTTGTCGCATATTTTATGTGAACTGCCACAAAACACACAGAAGCACGTGCAGTTTATGGGTTTTGAGGGAAGTCATAGCTTTTTCCACGAGAATTCTGTACTTTTGGTACTTGGGCAAGTTGAACTGTAACGTGGCTCACAATTTCTTCTTGTTTTTTTTTTTATAGCTTTTTTATTTCTATCAAACCACGACATCAAAGCAGATGCAAAGACAGAATAAAGGGTTGGGAAAAGATAGAAGTAATATAATCTGAAACTTACCCAACAAAAACAAGTGGATTGGCTGTGCAGTTTTTATTTTTATGCTGGTGACTCAGGAGTTACCTAAAACCAAGTCAACAAACCCAATAACAATCCATTCAGTTTACACCAAGGCTATTTGCTGCTTACAAACACAACTCACCTCATGACTGCAGGCATGGGAACTCCCAGATAAACCAGTAAATATCAGTATAGCATTGCTGGCTGTGCTGTTCAATTCTCCCCATGTTTCGTATGCTACCTGTGTGTGCAGAAAGCAAGCAAGTAAGTTGACTTGTCGGTTACTGCTTGAAAAGACTTTAAAGTTAACAATTTTAAATAAGTTTGTATCAGCAATAGCAAAGAAACCAACCCATTACTAGATCTAAATTTGCTTCAATACATTGGTATTCAGATGAAAATATTGACATTAAAACAATCAGTAAAATAAAAATAAAAAAAGTAAAATAAAAAATGCTTGCTCTAATTTACACCACTTTCAAACTTAATCAACTTAGTTGGAAATTAATTTGATTTAATTGGAAAACATTAATGACCATGAAGTTTTGTATTCACCTCTACTTCTGGTACGATGCCATTGTTGTAATAAAAGTGAAATGGCTTCTTGTGGAGGTATTGCTTGTACCCACCAACCACCTTTTGATAGGACGGCTCAGGTCCATCCGTGATTCTAAACATGGATAAAAAGTTATATGTCACAGTTTCTTTCTATCTCTTACCAGGAAAGAGACTTGGAAAGGTTCAATGACGTAGTTTAATGGGATATTACCGAACGGCAGTCAATTAAATGTCGAATATTTCTACTGGTGAAATGATAATAAAAATTCTTGAAGGACTTTAACAAACGGCTTCTCAAATAATTCTAATTTCGAACACAATTTATATCAGCACCAATTCTCATCTACTTGTATTCAATTACTTCAAGTCTCAATCACCAATATTTTCTGCACCAATCCACAACTCATAACACAACTCTCATAATCAACTCATAATAATAATTCATCAATTTACACCACTATTTATACAAGATTGTTCGGTCTAGTAACTTCGAGAAGGTTACGTAATGTTACATCATAAGGACTCATTGTTCTGTCAGGATGCACCAAACTTAAACAAGCAAGTTTAAGCGCCCAAACATTCAGCATCAAAACAATCATCATCATTTCATCTCTATGTTTGTCACTTGTTCAGGTACTTAACAAAGGCAAACATGCTGTATGGCCAAAAGTAATTGTATATACTACAGTATTTAGTTTATTTCTGCAGTATGTTAAATGCTGTGTCATCGCTTTGTTCTATCTGCTAAAGGTAGCAATGTAGCAATACCTATTACCTACTCTAATCAAATTGAAGCTATAACACCAAGAAATCAGAAGCAACATTATGATAACTCAAACACATAAATCACATAAACGCTAGGACTCCAAACTTTGTGTGTACCTTCTGTTTAAGCAAGGGAAATTAAAATTACTTCCACTAAATTGCCCTGGGAAAGCCCCATCATCTGGTGGTTCCTCATCTTTAAGATTCGGCATGCTGGCGGTCGATAGGTTCTTGTTTTGTTTTTCTGCACCACTTGTTGTTCCACCAAAGTTTATGGTTGCTCTGCTTGACTTATGCCGATTCTTCGCTGGGTTACGTAAAGCATTTGTGACAAGTGACTGTAAGTGGGGGGAACGGCAAAGGGTCTTTAAGCTCATGATAGAAAGCACCGTACAAAAATATTACTTAATTTGATAAAAGTATTATATCAAAAGAAATGTCTGAAAAGATTAATGAATTTGCCATTTCTATTTTGAAATTCAATAAACACAATGTCCATCAAATCAAACTATTCTGTGATCTTATAATAATTTTAATGACTTCAAATTAGAATGTGAGTAACATTTCTTCAAAATTTAGTTGACAAAATGACTACTTGAATCATAACAACAAAAATTTATATCATTTTAATTTTGTCGGTTGTGACAAAACAACAGCCTGGCAGTAACAAGCCATACACAAAGAGGTAAAGTAGTATGTGCAAACTATGGTAATTAAGCATCACAAAATAGATAGGCTACTCCATTCAATGATATAAGCAATAATTTTTGTTTCATCTTGCTTATCAAAATTTATTGAAGTCAATTACTGTATGCACATTTCTAGTATGCACAACTTTAAACACTACCTTCTTGATTTAAACGCCACTGTTGAATAATAACTGTTTTGTGTATATAATTACATTATTCTATTTGCTCATCTCTTTGGTATACGTTGCTTTTTATCTTTTTTACTGATTAAAATTGTCGATTGATATCTCTTAAACTCCACTCACAATTAATTCACTCAGTAGCACGGTAAACCTGCTTAGTTTGTTTGCTTTTTTTTTCTCTTTTTTGCATAATGAAAACATGTGTATCTGTATCACCAAATGCTTGATTTTCTTTTTTTGTATGTGTGTTTGTGTATTTACTGTATATATGTTATTTAGGCCTACATCACCAAGCTTGAGGTGGCTGCTGACTAGATGACCGTTTGGTCTTTTTGCAGTCTCCTTGTCATATGACACACAACCGATTATTGTATACTTTGTATTCTTTTCATGTTTGTGTTTGTGACAAATAAATGAACTGAACTGAAAAAAAAAAAAAAAATGATGCCTAAATCAAGATAAACAAAATTAATTCTTAACATCTTTGCACTTTTCTATAATGTTTAGCATAATAAACAACAAACTATTATATTCATTTGATCAACTAATGTTATTTATTAGTATTTCAACAATGCTGTTCTAAATTTTTGAATAACAAGGTAAGAGTGAAAAGTGATTAATTCAACCTCAACCTCACAACTTTGACAAAATACTGTAATTAAGTTTTGTGCCATTTAACACCTTGCCATCCCAAACATTTTTCAAGCTCTTAGCATTTTAACATCTTTCCCCATTTACGGAAACTGTTACTTTACTTTCTTCATTGTCACCAACCAGCTAATGGTCAAGAATCAATGAGCTAGAAAAAAGAAAATGTGCTAAGTACCGTACAAAATCAAGCGACTTACTTTATAACTGCTCACAGTCACACAGAATACTTTACACAAGAGGCAATACTGGAGTGTATAGCTAAGTTTATATGGGTATATTAAAATATGCGTCTATAGCATCATAGAGCAATACAGAGGAAAATGGAAGGAATTCATATGGGAGGCCACAGCTGATCAAACATGATTAATCTGTAGAAAAAGAAAATAGAACCATAAAGGTGGTGTAAGTATTAAGCAGCCATAACCTGTAATGTGCTTTTTTTATCCTGCAATATGGTGAGAAACTTCAAATTTACCTTAACGCAGCATAGTGAGAGTGTGATGGCACTGCTGAGTGAGAAAAAAATCAAGGATGTTTTGATATTAAACTACATATTTACTTGAATTTACTCTGCTTCGTATTCCTCTTTGACAATGAACAATCTTTTTTGATGTTAATACTAATCAATTGTACTAAAACATAAGAATATTGTGCTATAGTTCTTGGCCACAAGCAAATTATAATTTATCAACAAACAATATTTTAATCAAGTTAGGCCAAACAACTAGTCCCTGAATACCAGTCCATTACTCTCAACTCAGCAGTAAATCTGACTTCGAGAGTTATAAAGCATCCACTGTATATCAAATTAACAACTACAGCAAATAAAACTTGCTTGTTTGCAAAGTTAGCTAAGCAAACCTTTCAAAACAATGATTCAATGAACATCCTTGTCAACACAAACACACAAACTGCTTGGTCACTGTGAATGACACAGCAATAACTTCACACTGTCAGGCTGAGCACGCAATGACTCGACCATTTTACCACGCCGTAACCACGCAGTGAGCGCGTGACAGCTGCTGCAGTGTGATAGGTGCCCCCTTCCTCGGTCACAGCTATTCAAATGTGCATTTTGATTCCTGTCAACCGCTTCTCTCTGTGGCGGAGCAAAGGGGCTTAATCACGTCCCCGTCTCCTCCTCAAAAAAAAAAAAATGCGGTGAAAAAAATGAAATTTTTCTCGCTCGCCCAATCACATCTCAACGACTTGGCCAACGTCATAAAAATCAATCAATCACTGGTATATTTTTCTGCAAATATAACGATATTTTCAGCAGTAAGGTATATGAATGGTGTGTCTTTTGTGCACCTCAAAAACCCCAAAAAAAATGCAATACCGTGTTCAGAACTGAAACACATTGCTCACCAGACTAATCAACAATCAATTCAAATTAAACTATGTATGTTTGCATCATAGCCGACGCGGTCTTTGATAAATTAGATGCTCAGTTCGTAATTTTTTCAAAGTTCTCAATGTCGAGCAGCGTTCTAGTAAGAATAATGTTATGGTTTTATTGGGTAGCCACTTTAACAAGTCGAAATTCTGCCACTGAAATTGACTACAATGCAACCGCCAACCAATCAGAACGGTTTATAAGAGGCTACCGTCCAATTGTGACCCTTCTAGCACTCATCCAGAGAGTTACTGCTTGTTTTGAACTTTATTTGGTAATTACAGAAGAAAAAGAGCAATAGCAGTGGTGAGAATCGAACACGCGTCAATGAAATGACTACTTTCTAGCCCTAACCCTATCCCCTAAGCCAACCAGCTGACAAAAAATCCATCACTTAATTTGCTTTCCATGATCTTCTTTTCGCCATTTTTTACGTCACTTAAACCATAGCTTATGATTGGTTGGCGGTTTCATTCTAATCAATTTCAGTGGCAGAATTTCGACTTGTTAAAGTGGCTACCGTTTTATTGATTGTCGCTCTACTCTACAACAACTAATTAAGGTCTTTCAGAAAAAGCGAAAGGGCTCATTTTTATTTTATGTTAGGTTTAGCTGGTTTACGATGTCATCACATTATTAGGGTAGCCTACCCGACTTATTTTCCATGCGTTATGCAAAATAGAACACAATCGCTACCGTTTTCAAAGTCTTCGGTTTGACCCCGAACTGGAATCGATTTTCACAACCCGACGTTGAAAGGATGAGGACTTGACAACCAGGGAAGCAAGTTTGAGGACAATTTACGGTCCAAACTAGGAAACAAACTTATCGTCTTTCTGCATTGCATTAACGTAAAGCCTCAACTAAGCGGTCCAAGGCGTCTTTCGCATGTGCAGACTGCAGAGGGCTTTCTGGGTTGTGCAAACAAAGCGATGTGTATCGTCCCTGGAAAAAATGTTCTGCTATTCCGAAGTGTTCCACTTTTCTTTGGTTTAGACCCAGTGGCGCCGGCAGGGGGGGGGCAGGCGGGGCAGCTGCCCCCCCAATGTTTTGGGCATCATCTTTTTAATTTTTTTTTTTTTATTAATACATATTAATATTTTTTTTTTAATATTTGGATCCCAACCTCAAGTAAGTCAACTCAAGTTACAAGGGGGGGGGGGGGGGGGGGGGTAAAAGCTCTCTCTTTAAAAAAAGTATGGAAAACCTTGATGACTGAATTGTACAGTAGATTAAAAGATTTTCTACAGAAGCAAAGATATAGACTTTTTAAAGTTTTAACTAACGTCACATTGATGTAGAAAAATAACAACCTGTTAAAATTTTGATCCCTCACACTCCCATGACTTCTTCCGCGCGCATTTTGGCATTGGTTGCTTGCAGTGATTCTTTCACTTAAACAAAACGTTTTGTTTCAGCAGTTTTGAGTTGTCCGATTCTTAAGTTGTAAAGGAGACTCAATTTCTCCAATATTTATCATTTATGTTTCTTCTTTAATCTCAGCAGAGTATAAAACTTGTAAAAGTTTTTCATCCATACGACGTCATAAATGAAATTATATCTCAAATCAGCGTAATGACGTGACATCTTCTAAACATTTTACCGAATAATAAATTAACAAATTCGATCGTCAAAAGTGGTTTGGTGGTGGTAAATATTACGTAATGAAAAAAATGTGATAAGGTTGGAAGACATTACGTCATGTATTTTCAATACAAATATGAAGTTTAAAATTTATTCTTTTGTTCATAGTCGTAATCCACCTTCGAAGCGGTACTACAAAGAACAATTTTTGATAAGGGGGGCATCAAGAATAAGTCGACATGACTTTTAACCCTTAGAAGGTTGGGCTCCTGGAGTCTTGCTCAGTTTGGGGGGGCTGTCAATTCTTCTTATGCTTTAGCAGTGATATCTCTGTTATTTTGGCATGGTTTCAAAATTTGGGATTCACTTTGTAAAATTATTCACGCTGAGCATATCCGAAAATTAAAACTATGTGAATTTTAGAACTGCTCATATACGTTGAAATGTTGAAGTCACTTATGAGTGTAATTTGTAGCGTGAGTTTACACATTATTTTTTGGTAGAGTAATGAAGAACGTGCATAGTAATGTTGTGATTAATTTTTTTTACATTATTTTACATACAGCCAATGCCCTTCACGCTGTGAAACAGTTAGTATTAACGAGACATGGGCCAAATTAATTAGGCTACTTTCATCCAGCTGGTGGGAAAATGTTTCACAATAGAATATGAAATATTTCAAAGGATGTGCTGAGAAATGCCTTATATCTTTCAATTTATACCCTTTATTCGCTCAAAATTTCAGCTCAATAGAGGTGAATAAAAGTTAGGAAAAGTCAAGAAATCTCGTAGTCGCAGCCTCGGTATTTTTAGAGATACAACTGTTGATACAAAAAAGTTGAATTGACAGCCCCCTCCCCCCAACCTTCAAAGGGTTTGCATTGAGTCAACAGATCTATGCCTGGTTTACGTCAGCTCCGGGGATCAGTGAAATATAAGGTTGTCATCTTCAGTGCAACAAGACCATTGATTGATTGGTTTAGTGAGGATTCGTAGTCCCATTGCTTTCATTTTGAGTGATCATACTGATTTTCAATTTATTCCTACAAGACGTTACGTAATGAAAAAATATATAGGCTAACTAAGGTTGGAAGACATTACGTCATGTCTTTTCAATTCAAAATGAAGTTTAAAATTTATTCTTTTGTTCATAGTCGTAATCCTCCTTCAAAGCGGTATTACAAAGAACAATTTTCAATAAGGGGGGCATGAAGAATATGTCGACATGACTTTTAAGGTTTACGTCAGCTCCGGAGATTAGTAAAATATAAGGTTCTCATTATCGTGATTGTAAGCCGCGGGAAATTTTTTCTCTAAAAAACAGATTCCCGGAAAGTTAAAATTTTTTTCCAGCCCTGGTAGAAAACAAGAGAAATTAAATAATATACCACTGTCTTGCACGAGTGGCGTAGCCAAGGGAAGGGGGTTCGGGGGTTTCAACCTTTCAAATTGAATTTAAGGATGTTAATACATTGTTTACAAGAAAAGTTGTAGCCTATGATGTAGTTTCTCGTCAAACTGTGCAAGGATGCAAGCCATGTGCAACTGCTGAGATCGCCTGTTCGATCTAGATTAACATCTAAACAGCTATTCGTTATACAAAACTTGAATATATCAGAAATAGCCTAAAGTAACTTCATTGTCTCAAAGCTTTTTGTTTGACACTCATCAAGATGTATGACCTCTATGACGTTACATTTTCTAAACTTTGGGTTGACTTCAGAGCATAAAAGTTAGTGACTTAACGGAATAAGATCGTTTTTTGAATCAACCAAGGAGAAAATTGACCTAATAAAACTGTATTAATCTCGCAAAAAAAAGCAATCAACCTATGTCTCTAAAGCAAAGTTTGCCTAATTTTAAACGAAACTGCATTAAAAGAGCGAGTTTTGCCAGTAGGGGAAGGGAAGGTAATTTGATACGGAAGGTAATTTGATACACCCCCCCTACAGAAGTGTACAAATAATATTAGTCAAAAATATTGTTATTAGGTGGAAGATCTGTGAAAATAATGCCTACAAAAATTGCACCATGCAGCTAACTCGTGCTTTTATGGCATAAAATTGCAAAAATGTGTTTTTTGAGTATTTTCGTAAAATTTTTAACTCATGATTATTTTCCTCTGGAAAATTAAAGAAAAGTTTCTGAAAGATGAAACCAAACTCATTTGACAGTTCATTGATAAGGCTTCAAGGGCATGTCACGTTTTTTCTGCAATGTGCATCCGAGCATACAAAAATCAGAATTTTATAACTTTTTTTGAAAAAGGTAAATTGATACATGTGGAGAAGGTAAATTGATACAGTATATTAAATTCTTTTTTGTGACTAGTAAATGTTGTCATTGATCTAGTTGATTTTAATAAGTTATTCTTTATTAACAAGACCTGCTACTTTGAGAAACAACTATTATATAGGCTTTCGTAAGCCTACACGCTGTCTGCTGTCAAAAAATGAGAAAAGCGCAATGCTCCCCCCTTGAATAAGAACTCTAGCCAATGATCCTTCCCATGTCCATTCCGCTGCAGAAGCTTCGCCGCACACATGGGCTTCAACAGTCGTCCTTGCACCCAAGCACGCCAACCACATAATAAATTTTCATTTATTGCTTTGCTGTCAAAGGGGATTTCTGTATTAGTTTTACTGTATCAAATTACCTTCCGGGTGTATCAATTTACCTTCCGTGGAAGGTAAATTGATACATTTGAGTGACGTTTTTAAAATTTCAATTAAAAAAAAAGTAACAAAAATAGAAAAGTGAAAATGTTTTTAAAAAGTGTGTAAGGGATCAGACTTTCATTTCAACTTAAAATCAATAGTTTGTGTCACGTAATTTTCAGTTGACAGGCAAAAATGTTAAAAGTGTATCAAATTACCTTCCCTTCCCCTACCAAACATTCAAATATCTCAGTCTGGAATTAGCAACAAGAAAACATAGAGACTTAGCTTTATTTTCGAAAAATGCCGAAGAAAACATGATCTTATCCTTTTGCTATGCCACCGGACAGCACCATTTTACAGAAATATTCATACCCACAATTTTGTTGAAAATGCTCTCAGAATGCACCAAACTGAAAGTGGTTTTTCAAAATTTTCTGGGGGAGGCCCCCCAGACCCCCCGCCGCTAAGTGTCGCCTTCGGCGAACACGCCATCGGGCTTCGCCCGCCGGCTGTCAACACTCCCCCTTTCAAAATTTTTGACTATGCTACTGTCTTGCACTGTCAATATTTTGCCCCCCCAATGTTGAAGGTCTGGCGGCGCCACTGTTTAGACCAGAACTCAACTCGGACGTATCAAATTCGCGTTGCAAAAAAATGAAATTCACCAAGTCAACTTGACTTGCCCAAATAAAACTCATTCCAATGAAAATGAAAAACGCTTTCTTGCCATGTTCGACGTAATTTGTTTGACAACCAGCAAGATTAAAAATCCGTTTGATGGAGTGCGTAGAGAAGGCGTCTTGTTTGAACTTTAACTATTACGTAGCACTACATTTTGGCTTCTTTATTCTAACGCTTTCCATAAGATTTTTGGTTTTGAAACTGAGGTTTCTATTTTGTCAAAGTGTGACCAAATATTTTGGTTGCGCTATAAAATCGGTTCGCCCGATTGTACGGTTTTATGGTAGGCTACTGTTATTCAAAAATTAAATCCAATTTAACATTAGAGCTGCAATGTTTTTGCAGATCCTAAACCAAGTACCAAGTTAACCCCTCACTCAGAGTGCTGTCCTGAGTCAGAACTAATTTCGCATTTTTTAACATGTAAAACAATTCCTCCCCGCCCATTATATTACTCGCTTCTTGATAAACTCGCACAATGACACAACATGCAAGAATCATTCTTGCGTAACAACTGAACTCACAAGATTTGTGACCAGTGGCGCAGCCGCAGCATCATTTAACCGAGCGAATCACAATTCCCAACCAGCAGAAACTTTTTCTCGTTCCTTTTCTTGACCTGATTGCTGCAATGCTGCTCGACCACTTGCAGCACGTCATGTCAAGTTGAACGAGGAGATCAAGGTGTCATACAAGGCGAGAAAAAAGGAAAATTGCTATTCTTTGAATCTCAAAAAATGCCCGAAAACAAGATTTTTTAAACTGTTTTTTACAGCTTATATACTTTTGCTGGTTTCACATTACCGGAACGCCTTTGTAGCGTGCTCCTATTGTCCTCAGCTCAAAACCTCTTCCTTATTTGGCCTCTGATAGATTTATTCCCGGCCGTTTCGCAAACTAGTGTATAAAAATTATACATATACATAAAAATTCGCATGGTCATAGATGCTCAATGGGGTATTTGTGACTCTCTTGGTTACCGTTTAGAAATTATTAGCGGTTGTTTTGCGATGCTAACAATTTATGATTTATTCCTGGCGTTTGGTTTAACTTCCCAGTGCAGGCTTTGAACCAATGAAGCAGAGTCGGCGAAAGAGAACAAAGGTCGACAAAGTGAAGTTTCCTTCTTCTTGTTGAAGTATTTCAGCCACTAACTTAGTTGCCGCTGATTGGAAAGCTGCATTGAAATGCATTGCTCAAGCGCACATCCCGAGAGCCGAACCAGCGTCGCTTGATCCTGAGGTTTCTTCGTGTAGAAATTTGGGTGATTAACCAACGGAGCTGTATTTATTAATATAATTTTCATTATTCGATCTTTTGCATGAACCTTTCTCATTCGTGGGAGACCAATTCAATAAACAAAGCGATTTCTCCATGTTTGTTTTTAAGGAGTTTGACTTGTAATCAAGCATTGTAGTAATCAAACCACGTCCTAAGAGCTAAGTAGTACGAATGCCAGGTTGGTTTGAATCAAAATACAAAATTTAAAATGTTGAAACATTTCATTCTATGACTCAGACTGACAAAGCATTGGCTCACATTATAGTATTTTTGCAGTTAGTCTTTAATCACTCACAAAGTAAATCAATTAATGAATACTCCAAGTGGTTATTCGAAGTGACAACCCCTCAACTTTCAATTTTACTCCTCCCATTTACTTATGAAAAAAGTGACAGAGTTCCACCAACTAACCGCATTGGCAAAGCCTCAGAGGAACCCCCGTCAACTCTATTGTCACTCCAGGTCAAGAATCCAGGTAGAGTGAAAATCTTGGTTGATTCAATCGTCGACGCTGTTTTCCGTCGCGAACTTTGTTTGTTCTTCCTGAGATTCAAACATTAATTGAACTTTGACAAGTTTTGGTGGCTACGAGTTGACTTTCCTTGTTTTACTACGAGTCTGTCTGCTTTGCAAAGTGCTGAGGAGCAACGCATTCTGCGGTGGATACGGCGCTATATAAAAACAAGCATTATTAGTTCAAAGGGCGACTACGATAACTTATCGTCAAATTGACGTAATATAACGTAAAATAACGAATGGCGGTCAATGGTCTTGTCTAGTCAGTTGCGCGTTCTCTGGTATCCAAATAGAATAATGAGTTACATAACGTGTCTTATGTAACTTGAACAATGGCGATATGTACTTAACTAGATAAGCAAATCATTGGCTAGAAAGAACCATCGACGACAGCATACAAAACCGCCTTGGTTGCGTGACTTGACAAATATTAAATACTTGAAATTGTACTCAACAGTGTTAATTTTTTTTTTTAATTGAAAATGATTTGAAGGGATAATTTTATTCGCAAGATGCAATATGCTATCGTCATCCACCAGTTGAAAGGTTATGCGTCAATTCAATGCCGATAATTCAAAGCGGTCAATTCAAAGCCGATATAATTTATTTACAATGAAGACTATAACCCTAACCTTAACCCAGGGATCTCTGAATAACAGAGGTCTTTTCTTCAGAAATCCCTGCCTTAAAATTTCGCCTTTGAATTGTCGGCTATTGTCGTGATACCAGTTGAAAGCACGTGGAATGCATCTAGTTTATCCAAATCTGTAGTCAGCTTTCCAGTTGGAATTAGTCACTGCATTATAATTTTAAAGTAACTATCACCTATGCAAAGATGAGCGTCTGATTTTGTGGTGTTACCAGCTACAAGAATGCACCGAGCTACATGACCTTTTCAAGGTTCTGCGATGTTTCCTTGCTCGTTGCCATGCATGCAGGACGCAGGTATATCGCTGTTGTAGCTGGCACTTATTTTTTTTGTAAAAGATGTATTAATGATGAGACATTAAATGATATGATAGGGGCTACGTGCAGGGCCGGATTTAGCTGATGGGGGACCCGGGGCACTTTTAGATTGGGGGGCCCCGCGCAAAAAAATTTTTTGCGCCTTAGGCACGAAAGACTACCTCAACAGTAGCATTGATCCAGCACTGCACAGCATTTTGCAGAAACTTCAAAGGTTGAAAGAAAAAAAGAACACAAAATCACATTTTTTCCACGTAGGGGGCCTGGGGCACCTGCACCCTCTGCCCCCCCCCCCCCCTTAAATCCGGGCCTGGCTACGTGTATCAACTTCCGTTCGGTGCGACACAATTGATAAACTGCGTTGCGCTTCAATCAGTTTTCTGACAACACCGACAGGCGACAGCATATAGAGTTGTTGTTTGCGATTCCACGCAACGTTGATGGCGCAATATAAATTCTGGAAACACTGCTTCCTTTGACCTTATGACGTCTCTACTATGATCGCCCTGTCAATGGTGATGTGCCATAAATTCAATGATTGGAAATTTGGCGGAGAGAGTTTTGTTCCCAGGATTAATCCACCAGCTTGACGTAGCAGCTGGGTCAGTTTTCCTGGGCCGATTCATCATGACTTAAAGTTTTAGAGATGAGTCAGCAGTTTTAACCTCAAACTGTGCACTACCTAAGAGGAAAAAAAATTTTTTTGCATTAATGTAACGTTTGCAAACGTTAAATCAATACGAAAAGGATAAATTTGCTTGCTAGGTATCATAACAACACTGTTTGACGGAAGTGAAATATTTCATAGTAAATAGTGAGAAAAATACTGAACCTTTGACAAATAGAAACTTTTGATTTTTGAAATGCTGAACAAAGAGTTCAAAGAACGCGATGACGTCACAATCTACATCTCAACGATTCTTTTCATCTCAAAACAAATAGTTTGCTTGTGGGATGATAAAGCGTCCGGCCGACGCCCAGAGCATTGCTGGCTCGATAGTAAGGAATCAGACGACCAATGCAGCAAAATCCGTTTTTTACTTAAAAAATGAGGTGTTTTTCTGTCTGAGAAGTGGACTTGAATAGACAAGAGCTTCAACGCTTTTCAACAAATGCAGCTAACCTGTTCCATGAGTAATAAAGTTATCCCGTTGTATCAACCTCAGTTCTGGGCGCATAATGTCGAGAGAATTTGCAGATCACAAATTATTGGATCCGTCAGTTGGGAGACGCAACCAAACGAAAGAAAGTTTAGTAACCAACAACAGGTTTCGTTACTCGTAAACTTTTTTTCGCAAAGCTCTCGCTCTGTAAAGCTTCTTTTGGGACACCTCTGATATAAATCATTGTTTTCATCACGCTTGATTGAACACAACTTGAAACGTCATAAATTTCGTTTTCCTTCGAGAAGTTCTCTTCGGTTCATTTGTTTCGCGTGAAACCAAGCATCGATATTTTACTCTGTTTGTGCAAATGTTGGATGTAATTTGACGTCAAAATAACAATCTTTGCGTCTATGGTTCACAATTTTAAATGTATTTAACATTAAAACTTTTATCGTATTTATTTTATCTTTTATTTTTTTGCCTTCACAGCACTGCAGAAAATATTTTTCGAAGTTTTATTTTTTATGTTATTCTCTCTGAGAATGCGCATTGTTATGGTGCGCGAAACGTCAGTGAAGCCAGTGGCGTAGCCAAGGGGGGGGTTTTGGGGGTTACAACCCCCCCCTTTGGCACGCGTGTGACGTCACGATATTGAGAATGATGCTTTCAGTCTAAAAAAAATTGCCTAATTTTAAACAAAATTGCATTAAAAGAGCAAGTTTTGCCAATACCAAACATCTCAGCCAGGAATTAGCAACAAGAAAACATAGAGACTTAGCTTTATTTCTGAAAAATGTTGAAGAAAACATGATCTTATCCTTTTGCTATGCCACCAGACACCACCATTTTACAGGAATATTTGTAACCACATTTTTGTTGAAAATGCTCTCAGAATGCACCAAATTCAAAGTAATTTTTCAAAATTTTCTGGGGGAGGCCCCCCAGACCCCCCGCCGCTGGGTCGTCAAAACCCCCCCTTTCAAAATTCCTGGCTACGCTACTGAGTGAAGCAATAAAACAACTCGTCTGTTTCTGCCTTCACTTTCGCATTCATCAGATGAACGTTGGGTCTACTGCTAGAAACGATTCTTGATGAACACCCAAACATTTCAGTACTATTTTATTTTATAAAATCACATATAAAACAACAATATTTAAAACTGTATGCTGATGATGACGTCACAATTAGCTTCGTGGGCGCAAACTTTGCGTTAATTGAACACTGCATTGAGGACTTCTTTTCTGATCGTCATAAAAAGTATAAAAAAGTACATGAAACTTTGCGAGGAAAACTCTGTTAAAAGTTAGCAGTAATCATTATTATCATAGTAGCAGTCCGTCAGGGCGATAATAGCCATTTCATGCTGCTTTAGCTAATAACCCCAATCACTTTTGCCCTTAACCTCTTGCTCCCGGAAATCTTCTACAACAGACTTCTTGAAGTTTCTTCCCAGATTTTTTTTCAGTTGAGCCTTGATTATCCCTGGCTGCAGTTATAAAGCCGTCGACGTAAGGACACATATCTTCAATCCTCCCAGCAGATCCTCACAAAATCAGTTTCAGAAAATGATTTCATTGTCGAGCCCATTGTTGTGGAACAAAAACCTGACTGCCAAGACTGTGACGTAACAGAGTTTGTGTAGCACAAGTACTCCATTTGAACAACAAAAGGTGGAACTAGAGAGCAACACAACCAACAAAAAATAGAAACGTTTTCCAGTAATTGAAATGCCGTAGACATTGAACATAAAGAACTTAAACGTAACATCAATTTGCACAAAATAAACATTGGACTATTTGTTAACAAGTACGAAAACAATTATCAAGAATATTTTTTTAGTTAATAATGACAAAGATAGATGTTGGGAATATTTTTTCACATGACGTAATAATGACGTAGGCTAATAAATAAAGCAGTAGTTCCAACATAAGATTCAGAAGAAGGTGACGCTGGGGAGCAGGCCGGTTTTGGAATGTCTGTCTGGAAAGTTTTAAAAATCTAGTGACATGAAGCAAAAAAAGAACAAATATGTTGCTGAATGGGCAGTTTGCAAATTTATAGAAAATTGCTGTAAAGATCCATCGGAGTTTAGAAACCACAGTATTCTCTTGATGAAAGTAGACTACTTCCCAGACAGCAAAATTCGACCATTTTTACATTTATTGCTACATTGAATGACAATTAAAATGACGGATTTTGCTGTCTGGGCTGGTATACTGTAGTAAAGACAGCTGTCTGAAAATGCTCCGCAATGACATTTCGTTTATAGTTTAAACCATGTTTTGTTTCGATTCAAGCAGCAAATCAAACATGATGTTTTTGTTTGGACATTAAAACAATTTTGTTTCGCAGTGACTTCTTGTACAAATCAATCTTGTGCAAATTTGTGACTTGTTTTGCTTTGAAGAATATTTCTTAGTCCTCATACAACCGTGTGCAACCGTATTGTTTTTTCGCATTGACGTCATGGCTGACTTTCATTCATCCTTTCTGATGTCATAAATACGTCACACACAGGCCATCCTAAAAGAAGCTTCCGGCCTCGACCGGCTTCATGCTCGGTCTGTGGTAGGAATGGAAAGAATACTCGTCTGAAAGTCCCTCTTGGTTGCACGATTGCGTCACTACTGATGATGTCAAATCAGGTGCTACGTGATGTGAGGTGAACGCGTCAAAGCTGGGATTTATAGAAGGATCGCTTGTGCATGGGGGGTAGTATGCTCTTTGAATCTGAACCCCTCTTTCCGCATGAATGTGGTATCCCCCATGGGTTGAGGGAGGGTGTGGGGCATTGGAGTCAAAGTACACGTTGGGTGTCGAGGGGGCGGAATGAGGTACGTCATAACCGTAGTAGCTCGAGGCTACGCTTGAGGTGTCGCTCCACGACTTCCGGTTATTGCTGTCACGTGACCATGTGTCGCCTGACTGTGGGAAAGAGTTGAACACGAAGTCAGGATTGGAACGGGGGGTGGTGGTATCTTCTTGAAGGGGGTATTCAGTAAGTGTTGATTCCAGCATCGATTCGCCAAAGTCAGAAATCGTAGCGTTGTGTTGAGCAGGTTCAACATAAGTTTGTAATTGTGGATTCTGAAACAATTTGTTTGTTAAAATTGCCAGAAAGTGTCTAAAGGTTACAAAGGTGCGTGGGTGACTAAAGTAACTTTATTCTTCTTCAATAACATGATATTTCTTATGATGTAAACCAGGTCTCCAACCTTTTTCTATCGCGGACCGGTTTCAAAATAAAAATAGCTTCGTGATGTTATCCAAAAGATTTACCATGCCTACCTGAGTATATGTGTAACCAAATCGTTCCGAATTGTTTGTGGCCTCAATGGCATTCGCTAATCCATGGAAGTCGAACTTGTACGCGTAACGCTTCCCATGGACCTTCGTCATAATGCTCTTGTCGTAATAATATCTGTCGTGGAAACATTTGTTGATGGTATGTTTTGAAATCATATTTCAAAGATCACAAATAGAAAAACAACAAGACTTTGGGGGTGCCAATCATTGATATTGACAAAACATTGCGCCCAACGTGGGGCTCGAACCCACGACCGTTGGATTAAGAGTCCAACGCTCTACCGACTGAGCTAGCCGGGCCACAATAAAGGACAACATAAAATAAAAAGTTATAATAAAGCTTAAATCTGATGTTGTGGTAATTGAACATCATAAAACGTTGTTTCAACGTCTGGTTAGTTGATAGCAAGTGATGCAATTCACGCGTCCATGTGCAGTGGTCGCATTGTCAGGGTTTCCAATTGAATCGACGGAAATTCTATCAATAACACTGGTCTACAAAAAAAAAATTTTTTTCTGCTGTTTGAACTTTGAAAACTGATTTAAAGTAATTTTGGGGTGCTGAACCCGAATCTGAAATCAGATTTTCACTATCACATAAAAATGTTTAGATATGATAACAAAAATGCTTTATTTGCCAAAAGTGAAAGATTTGGCGTTGCGTTTACCACCAGCATATGCCGTGCTATAGCGAAAGGTAGTCTTAGACAGGCCAAAGCAGCCTAAATAAGGTTACTGGACAAGCATTGTCATAGGCCTGCTTAAATCTTTGTCGTTTCACGCAAAACATTGACGGGGGAGGTGGTCAGTTATACTTTTAGCCTCCCTTTTAGCTTGTTATTACTGTCTTGTTAATAATGTTGCTTAGAAAACAAATTGGTATCAAAATTATAGTTTGTGGGTGTATTTCAGCTATTTATGCACCACATGGCCTGGATTTCTGGATATAGCACAATGTATAACTTATGTATGATAAACGCAACGTCAAATTTTCCACTTTTGACAAAAGTAACGATTTGTTGTTATCATATCTCACAAACCTGACGTGATAGGATAAATTTAAGGTCAGCTTCGGATTCAGCACCCCAAAACTACCCTAAATCAGTTCTCAAAGTTCATACAGCAAAAATCGTTTTGCAAAAAACTTTTATTCAGCAAAAAACTTTTGATGTTTTTGCTGTAAAGTTGATATTGTCCCACGTGCCACTTTAGCTTCACCGGAGGCAGCTTAGGATGCCCATGCCAAAATTGTATTGGTTGTGGAAGAGTTTGAATGGGTGTTGTAAAGTTAAATATTCCGCCCCTCCAAATTTCCGCCCCTCCACTCGAAAGTGACAGAAGGCCCGATGCGGAGGAATATGATAGATGTAATAGCAAAAAGTAATCGTCCAAAGAAACGCGCGATTAATTTGATATTGCATGTTAGGTCAGACAAATAGATCGGTCTGTTGTGAATCACAATCAGTTCTGTGCTCGATTTTGTTTGTTGTTCATATCTTTACCCTGCATTGCGGGAAAGCGGACTTGAGCGCTATGCATCGGTGTACGCCTTCCGACGTACATCTGACCCACGCTGCAGCCGACGGCAATGTCTGTTTCCGGTTGTCTACTCTACTTATTACTGAAATTTGGTACTACCCATTACTCGAAATCGATCACTGGGTAGAGGCAATTATCGTAAAGTTTCTTGCCCAGAGAAACAACAGCAAGTGCAGGTGGCTGGAGTCGAACATGCAGGCTCTCGACTGCGAGCCCAACGCGCTAACCACTCGGCAACTGCTGCCGACTGCTGCCAGCTCATTCCACAAATTATCTTTTACTTCATTTTTCAACTGGTAGTTGAGAATTGGTGTTGAAGAAGATATCGCGCTAACATACTATTCCTTTTCATACTTTTGGTTTCACCTACCATCATCTTAAAGCTATTTCAAAAAACAGTTTTTGGACGCAAAACATTTTCGCCCAACGTGGGGCTCGAACCCACGACCGTTGGATTAAGAGTCCAACGCTCTACCGACTGAGCTAGCCGGGCGACGAAGAAAGGGAACTAAAAACAAAATCAAAGTATCATAAAGATGAAGTCCCTGAATTAACGTTTAAAGAAAGTAATCAGACGTTGTTCAAATGTTAATTAGTTGATGGGAAATGATGCTATCTGTGAAGAGGTCACCTCATCCTTGTTAGTTTTTTTTTTGTGTTTTATTGTCTTTATCCTGCATTGCGGAAAGCGGACTTGAGCGCTATGCATCGGTGTACGCCTTCCGACGTACACCTGACCCACGCTGCAGCCGACGGCAATGTCTGTTTTCGGTTGTCTACTCTACTTAGTACTTATGACTTAAATTTGGTACTACCCATTACTCGAAATCGATCACTGGGTAGAGGCAATTATCGTAAAGTTTCTTGCCCAGAGAAACAACAGCAAGTACGGGTGGCTGGAGTCGAACATGCAGGCTCTCGACTGCAAGCCCAACGCGCTAACCACTCGGCCACTGCTGCGGCTTGCCTGGGTTAAAGCAGGGTTTCCAATTCAATCGGCGGAATTTGCTCGTGGTGGACCTTCGATAAGTAATTTACTCATTTTTCCTCTGTGTTTGTTCAACCCGGTTACTTTTTTCACTTAAGAATTGCGGATCGAAAATTAAGATATTAAAAGTTTCGTTTGGAAACACCGATTTTGGGCAAACTTCTTTGCAGCCGGAGATTCTGGATTTCAAGCGCTCTGATTGGCTAAAAATTATCCTTGAAGCTCCACCTCTTTTGGTATTTTACAGCAATTTTTGAATCTGTTGGTACTGCATGGAAAACAGCCCCACCTAACCGAATAACTTCACAAACTTTTTAAAGTTAGTTTTTATTTCGCAGATTAGCGATGAGCCATGAATGTAGAAGTGTTCGCTGTAGAGTTAGGGTATTCAACAGGTTATAGAAAGTGCTAGGGCATCTCAAAATCACTTGAACCTTGTATGCAAAGGCTAGGCTAGTCAAGACTAAGCTCAATACTAGTAAAGTTTGTCTCCAAAGCAATACTGTTATTTTTTTTAATTACAGCTTAGAAATACATCAACTCTTCAACAAAGTTTGAATGCATTTTTTTCAAAATTTGGGGTAAAAACATGCTTAGAACGGACCAAATTTAATGCGATTTTTCAAATTTTTCTGGGAGGGACTCCCCGCGAAGTCGTTTGCAGCCCCACTGCTCACAAACATCACCAGCCGCCACTACACAAATAGTTAAAACAACAGAAGCAACCGTTTTACGTAACCGCCAGCATACCTAATGTGATCAATATTAAAGTCATCCAAATGCCGTAACACTGTTACAAATACCAAAGTGACGTAATCAAACTATCTATTCCATGATAATGAAGAAGATTGAAGTTAGCAGGCAAACGAACTGACATCTCACCTGAGTGCTCGACTCATTTTATCATAGTTCATGTTTGGTTTGCTCTTTCGCTCGCCCCAGCGGCGAGCCACCTCATCCGGGTCGACCATTTTAAATTCTCCATTTGCCCCTTCCCAACAGATGCAGGAAGAGTTGTTGAGATCGCTCAGCAACTCGAGAAGAAACTGCCAGAGCTGAATCTGTCCTCCTCCTGTTAACGAAAATCTCCAGCATGAACGCATGGTGAGGAGTGAAGAAAATATTTTTGAAATCGAATTCTTTCAATGAAATGAAATCTCTTTGTTTGGGTTTGAATAAATTTATTTTGAAAAGAGAAAGAGAAAGAAACTTTCTATTGAGTCTGCTGCGGTACAATTATAAATAATACGAATAAAATAGCACCATAACAATCCAGATTTCACAACAGACAGGAGTTTCGTTTGGTGTTATCAAAAATAAATGTCATTTTAGAACCCCTCAGAAGTCAGAACCGACAACACTAAAGGTTAAATATCTTAAACAATCGGATCGTATTTTACTGTAAAAAAGTTTTATGTTGTAAAATTAGTAATTACTGATTGAGCACTTAAGCAGTTTATCGAAACGCCACCTACCACCGTAGCGCCACCTACCTTGCTTGCAGAGTCTGCTGCAGAGTGGACCAAGCAGTTTGTAGGTGTCTGAAAGGTTCAAACAAGATGTTGCTTGTTTTTTTCAAAAGAGTAGAAATAAAAATTCAAATGAATAGCTTTTTACTTTAATATAAAATCCCAGAGCAACGCAATTCAAGACTAAAAGCTAACAAATTCAACTCCATGAACAAAACTGTGACTTTCAGTTACTTTGTTATCTGACATACTGAATGAATTCAATTTAATACTTTACGTCAATTTAAACTTCAAATTACAGAACGACGTCATCAATTACAACATTTCAACTTTCATCAGGTGATACTTCATAGTTCACATGACGTCATCAAGCAGAAGAAGTTGCGCTGAATGACGTCACGAATCAAAGCCATTCTAACCTTCCAAAGAGAGTTTTTTTCCAAACTTCCCTCCTTGGTGGATCGCCTTGTAATCTGTGGGAATAACAAACCAAATGTCACTTGGTAGACACTGGAAAAGCACATCAGAAACTTAATGTTAGCCTGGTCAAATGTTTTAAGGTTCAGACTTTAGAAAAAAAGTTATTGATTCGTTTTCTTAAAATAAGTTTAATTCAGCGTCACTTTACAATAGGGTGGTAATTAATTTGAAGATGGATCCCAAAAATAGGGGTGGTAATTAATTTGAAGATGGGTCCCAAAAATAGGGGTGGTAATTAATTTGAAGATGGATCCCAAAAATAGGGGTGGTAATTAATTTGAAGATGGATCCCAAAAATAGGGGTGGTAATTAATTTGAAGATGGGTCCCAAGAAGATCTGGGTGAAAGGTTGAATCAAAACAAACTATTACAGTTGTTGCAGTTTTTAAGATCAACAAATTTCATTTAATTTATGTGCATTTCAGAAATTTTTGTCCATTTTCGGAATTTGTTCTGATTTTTCAAAAAAAAAAACTTGTTGAAATGTTTGCAGTTGTTTGAAAATAATCATCCAAACTCTTACACTGTAGATGACGAACAAATCATTTTTTAATTTATTTTTTAAAGTTATTTTGTTGGTTTATAGTCAAATCTTTGTAGCGCAATCAAGCGTGAAACTGATTTACGACGTCATTAGATTGATTTTCATTGTTTCGGAAGGAATTTTGCAACTTTCCTGGCGATACAAATTAAATCGAATATGAGAGACGATGAATAATAAGAGCCGATCAAAATCACCTTCCATTGTTAGTGGAGAGGATATTGTTCCAAGTTTTTGAGATTTGATCGCTGGGAGGTGATGGAGAGCAGCTGTGGACAACAATGTGGACAATGTATCTTGTGGCGAAAAAAACAAAAGTAGTTCTTAGTTTTGTAATGTCGGTTTAGTTTGGTTTTACATCTTACCATAACAACAGTTTTAGTAAATACAAAACAAAGTAAATCGACTGATAAAACTTTTTTGTTTTGGTAAACCAACCCAGCAAACTGTCCTCTTGAAGCAGTTGACTGTCTCGTATCATTAGTATAAGTCTTGTTACTCAACGCAACAAACAGTGTACCAGCCTTATTTTTTAATCATAAATCGATTTCACTATCACAGCATCCTCAGCATGATCATGTCGACTACTAAGTAATTACTAATGAAGAAATGTAACATGTAAAACTAAAATATAATAAAAAACAAAAGAGTCTATAACTTTTATCAATTGACGTAAAATATAACTCATAAGTTTCTTCACTGTAGGTTCGACATTCAAGAAATTGACAAAATTAATGGATGCTCTAAAACAATTACCCATGCACCCACGCAAATAACATTAAAACATTTAACTAATCAATAAAACCCAAAACATTTTTCAGCTGAATCTCGAAAATGTTGCTGTGTATAGACAGTCATTAGTTTCCGATTCTGACGAATTTGAAATCAATCTGCATCCTATTCCATAGTTCCGGTTGCAAGGAGCAGGAGGGATTGATATCGTAACACAATTTTGGTTGATCACGTCATTTGCTTATGACTAATGATTAATGAAATGCATGATTGACCGCAGTGAACAAACTTTATTCTTTTGTGACGTTGTGGAACTGAACGCTTACCTTGTTTCAAAAACTTGAGATGCTGCACGAGAACTTCGCTATTGTATCTGGTAGTGAAGGAGGTCAGGTCTTCTATTCCCATCCCACATAATCGGGCCCCGTCAACCCCAGAAAACTTGCCCATGTCTATGTGGTGAAGGCCGTACTCGTTTACAACCCAGGTCAACCACGCCTCCACGTGATCTGAATGCCACATCAAAGGATCTGCAAGATGGCGACAGAGTTTTAACATACAAAAACATCACTTCACAAACAAGACAAGCACTTTATAAAGTAAACAGTTTTAGTGCGGTTTTACAGAGACGCAGCCGAGGAGGCTGCAATATTAGCCTATCCTTAACCTACATAACAATATTCGCAATAACTAGTTACTAAATGGCTTATTTGCTATGATTGTAGCAAAAAATACATACTTGAAAAGGTCAGATGCTGCTTGAAGTTTTTTAATCATTTTTGATTAGATAAATTGGCCATGTTTGTGTAGCCTAACACAACCCTTTTCTAATATAACCTACATACCGGTGAATATAGGTTTGAAAGTTCTAATACTTGCTAACTTTATCAACTTGGCTGAAGATGAATTTTGAATTTGAAAAAAAAAACAAGAAAGAACTCATTTGGATTTATAGAAAAATAATTCAACACCACAACTTATTGCTTGCTTACAGTTCCCATTTCTTACGATTACCGTTTGAAGGAGGTCGTGGTTGAGGCATAGTAGATTTACCATGCATAAAAATAAAACTTTGGAGGTACAGTCGACTCCGCTTAGTTCGGACACCGGATAACCCGGACAACCGCTTTATTCGGCCAAAATGCTCAGGAACGGAACAAAAGTAAAATTTGCAGATAAAAAACTCCCGTTAATTCGGACAATTCTCCGCTTAATTCGGACACAGGACACAGTATGTGAAGAATTACTGTACTATTTCAACCCTATATGTGTGTGTTACGCAGTAATATATTTGTTGAAGCGCTTGGTATCGAAATACTGTACAATACAACCACTAGCGTAATTAACGACGTAGATTAAAGCAGTTAATATGATTTGGATTGCACTGTCAAAGCAATTAACAATGTTGTTCTATAGACTAAGCCAATACGAAATACATGGCCCAATCTATCTACCCCACCCCAGGTATGCCAATGTAGCATAGTGTTCTGTAAGCCTATTATAGTGAGAAAGAAATGGATAAAGTCTAAACTAAAACCATACTGGGATATCATGAAGACGTCTGGGATATCAATGGCCAGTGGCTTAGCCAGGGGGGGTTTGGGGGTTACAACCCCCCCTTTGGCACGCGTGTGACGTAACGATATTGAGAATGATGCTTTCAGTCTCTTTACGCTTGGGAATGGTGCTTTCAGTCCAAAAAAAACTTGCCTAATTTTAAACAAAACTGCATTAAAAGAGCGAGTTTTGCCAATACCAAACATTCAAACATCTCAGCGAGGAATTAGCAACAAGAAAACATAGAGACTTAGCTTTATTTCCGAAAAATGCCGAAGAAAACATGATCTTATCCTTTTGCTATGCCACCTGACACCACCATTTTACAGGAATATTTATACCTACATTTTTGTTGAAAATGCTCTCAGAATGCACCAAATTCCAAATAATTTTTCAAAGTTTTCTGGGAGAGGCCCCCCAGACCTTCCGCCGCTGGCTGTCGCCGTCAGGCTTCGCCCGCCGGTCGTTAAAACCCCCCCTTTCAAAATTCCTGGCTACGCTACTGTCAATGGCCCCCCCTCCCCCCCTTGAGAAAATCCTGCGTACGCCACTGAATACAACTAACCAGAAGGTATACTTCTTGTGCGTTTTATGCGATCAGTGCCAATTACTGCAGTATAGCGCAGTTGTAATTCATTTATTATGCAACAGAACGGTATTTTTAATGCGTTGTCTGCCTTTATGCATACCATGAAACGAACAATTGATTTTCCGCTGAATTTGGCCAAAAGTGAGAGGAACCAAAATGTCCGAATTCAGCGGAGTCGACTGTAGTGAAAATGAATGAGATTGTCGACAAAATTTGTAATCAAATTTACAAATTTAATAAATCACAATATTATTGTTTATGAAACTTCGATGTGAACATAAAAGAAAATTATTATTCCTTTCAAAATTATCCCATCTGGTGGGACCGTATTGTTCCCATGGTTGAGGGACCAGGGCCGCCCACGTATCAGAGGGGTCGGTGAATGACACGTGAAGCCGATTGTAATCAGGCAGAGCGACGGACGAGACCAACAAAGTAACTGTTGCGACACTTGCTATTGTTTTGTCGCTACTGCGCACAAATCGGAACCCAAAGAAGCGAAATATTGAAACCGCGTTGTCGTGCGCCCTTTGTTGCGTGAAATATATCGACTAAAACCATCGCTCGCTTGGCTTGTTGTTTAATTTCATGTTCAACTTTTAAAATCTTGGGTTTGTTTGTTTTCTGAACTCCTAGTTTCGAATTCATCAAACAACCCAGTGACGTAACAAACCAAAAAATCGCGTGCCAGTTCCGCATTAAAAAGGCGGTGGAAAGCTGGAAGCAATAAAACATTGCTGGACAAAGAGCAAACACACGCGATGAGAATTTGTGTATGAAGATTTCAAAACAACAATATCTTGCAGCAATACACAAGATGTGTCGTCATAGTATAAATGTTTATGACGTCCTCACCTGCGGGTACCAGAACTTGTTTTTCTTTCATTTCTCCCCTTTCTTTCTCTCTTTCTTTCTCTTGGAGGAATCCATTACTTATGGAGCTGAATGTTGAATTGAAGTCTTGACCGGGAAAATGTTGGGGGACACACGGGAGTTTGGAGCTAAAAAAAAACACCAAAAAAAGGTCAATAATTTGCCAAAACAAGAAACTGATTTCAGCGTCACACAAAAAAGCGACTGTACTGCCATAAAGGAATTCAAGAAAAACTCCTTACTTGTTGTAAAGATGCAAAAAATCTCCGCTTAGTGGTTTTGCTAACTATAGAATTCGATGAACGTTCAGGTCTAAACAGTTTTTTTAAACCGTATTGCTGCTGCTTATAAAACAAAACTTGCTGTGCAGAAGCAACTTTCAATATTGCGTACGTTCTCTCTGACAGATAACTGAGCAAGTGCTTCGAACTTATAGCATGAGAACTGAGGCTCACTCACCTGTACGGCGGCCCAGCAAATGGACAAGACACATGGTCATGCTGCTCTGTCTTAACAGGGTATTCCCCAGCATAAGAGTATGATGAATTGTTGCAGAAGGTCTGGAAAAAGGAATCGCAATAATTGCGAAGAAGCAAAAACATTTTTTTGGCTTTATAAACTCATAACCAAAAAATTGTTAATTTTTGCTTCGATAAAAACAAAGACGTGGAATTGTCGACTAAATTCCCAGCAGCGTAAAAATACGTCACTCATGAGAGAATCCATGGCGAACTTACATTATGATGAGTCATGCTGACGTCAAGGTCACTGTGGATCGCCTCATCGAACTGGAGCGGATGTTGATGAAACTGAAGATGAGGAGGACTAGAATAAAAATGAAGATGTCATTCACTGGCACTCATATGGCACGAATGCACGCGGCACGTGCAACTACTGAGGTGGCCACTTGCAAGCCAGCAGGCATCTGGCTTCTTCATGGAGTGATCAGTGACGAAAATGTGGAATCCTTGAAAAGAAATTCCATCCATGGAGTGGCGTGAGTTTGATGGAGAGTCTTCGATGGCACCATCGATGCGACGGGAGCGGATTCCATAATGGAAAAGAACAATTTGCTTGTTTCGAGACGAGGATCATTTCAGGGTTGTCATTATTGATGTCTTATGACGTCACTATGGAAAAACATTGTTTGACAACTCGTGCTAGCTGAAAATACCTGGAGTTGGAGTAGTCTGTGCTGTTCATTGAGTGAGTGGGAGGACCACTGATAGTGGGAGGCGATGACGCAATCGGTGGCGTAGATGACAGTGATGGCAGCGTTGTTGATGACGACAGCATGTGAAATGAGGTAGGAAGTGACGTGGAAGGGAAACCACCAGTGAGGGGTTTTAAAGGAGGCGTAGTTTGAAAGGATTCGAACAATGAGTTGTCATCACAGACAAGTGACAATGCCTCCTGTGACGTATAGGTTGGTTCAGTTTTGGTTAGTTTTAATAAAACATTTAAAATTTGTGGTTGAAAACCAGAATATATTTATACTATTTACTTACTATTCATAAAAGGGAAGCGAGTTAAAATAAAGTTTTTGCGCAAAACCAGAAAAAAGATGTCAACTTAATCACCATTTCAAGATTCAGAAAAGTGGCGTATATTGCACGAAAATAAAAATTAAACCTTGTTTTTCTGCTAACGCAATTCAATGATTGACTTCTTGCTGGGTTAATTTATACGTTGGGTAAAATAGAATTTGCAAAGAGTTTTTTCTTGCGAGATAAATGAAAGCGTGGGGTATTGGAAGCAACCACCAAAGGCAAGGATGTCATGCAAAATATTTTCAATTGACGTTGATTCAACGAAAATCAGATTTAAAACTGAACTTTTTGTTGCAAGATTTTTAGCGCTGATTCATCTCCGGTTCTTCTTGGCATCTTAAAACAGCGGTGAGTGACAGAGTCTCCTAATCACTCGCGGCAACACGAAATGACAGAAGTTGGCGCCTTGTCTGGAGAATGTGTCAAATTTGGCAAATCGGGGCGTGTGGGGCGTCACTTCAATCAATGGGACTTGCAGATCAACTTTTCCTGCTGACAGACGACTCCGCCCGAACAATCCGCTATTTGCCAGTCGCGCCAGTTCTGTTGCAAGACAGGGTTTCCAAACGATTTATTTTTAAGCAAAAGTTGAAACATTTGATGTAGCCATGAAGCAAAATTCGGAACAAACAAATCGGCACCGAAATTGCAGCAAAGTAAAGATTTTGTTTCGTCAATGGTTTCGACATTTAGCGACAAAATGAGACAGTTTTTTTGTCACGCAGTTTTGTCACGTGACTTGTAACGAAACAAAGGAAGAATCGAAGTGGAACGAACCGATAACGCGAGATTTCAGTCGTCGCAAATTCTACAAAGGAGAAAACATAAATGGGGTCAAGACCCAAATTAACTTAGTCAAAACTATAGATGAAAATGAGGTTTGGCGTTTTAGATTTTACCCGAACCATCACCTCTTGCTGCTGACCCAAAGCAAGGGCCAGATTGAGTTAAACTTAACTATTATTTGCAATCTTTAAATTGTTTGAAATTTCACGTTTATTAAGTTAGTCAGAATTTGGACGCAGAACTTGCCACTTTCAGTTTTGCCACTTGATGTTGTATAAGAGTACAATACATAAATATTATATAATTAATTTTAATATTGAAAAGTGGTGAAACTAGAAATACAACAAAAGTCTTGCAATAAAATTTACTAACTTTTTTACTGCAGTATTCTAAGATAAATATTAACAACATCTAACTCTGGATACTGGGTACGAAATGCGTTCTTTTCTAGCATAAGAGTCAACCCACCTAAAATTTTATTAGTGCGGCCCGCCACAGATGTGGGAAAGCTCAAAAAAGTGTTAATTAAAAGCACACACACCATTTATTGTTCCAGCCTCGTTGCAAAAAAGACAAATTATTTTGTTACAATTACGACATAACCGACGTCACTGTGACGATGCAATTACAGCATAACCGACGTCATTGTGACGATGCAATTACAACAATGAAATTTTAATTTCGGATTGTGATGTGCAAATTTTCCAAATTTTTCTAAAATAACGTATAGTGTCGTCAGCCTTTGTAATAAACCATCGATTCCCTGTTTCTATCTACTTTATACAAAGTCGTTTATGAAGCTCAGTCCTGTCAGTTTCGTACAAGCTTTGAACCGCTAAAGCAAGTCAGTCACTAAAATTGGTAAGTAAATTTGGAAACTTTTCTTGTGGTTAAAGTAGGCTATCGCGTCTTTAACATAAGTTATCGCCACTATATCAAGAAGAGTCCATAAGGTGGCGTTCTACTATCCATCCGGAGTTGAACCATGGTCACATGAACACTTTTCACAAAGTCTGGTGTTCTTTGGTATCTAAGTCCTCTATGCTGAGCAAATCATGGCTAACATCAGGCTACCAACTCCCGTTGTGGAAGGACACAGTTTGTGTTGGTATCATGAATAATTATGATGTTTAAAGCTGCTTTGTGTCGACATAAAGTTCATTCTTTTGTCGTGTAAATCCGCTCTGATGTATTCCATAGTGCAGGTGGTCATAAAGTATAACTTCCTAGTTGTTGCGTAACAGAGCTCTATTATTTTTTACGCAACAATACTTTTTCCGCCATTAAATTGTGTTTTGCTTCACACAACCAGAATGAAACGATGAGCGGTGTAACAATATCACATTATAGACGTCATAATAACGTTTAAATTTAATGAAGTTGTGATGATGTGATGCAACAATTACAACTTTTTACAGGACAGCTTTGTTTGTGGCGTCACAAAATAACATTAACTTGTGTTTAAGGTTTTACGCTTGACTGAGCACACAGGGAAAAGTTCCATTAAGAAAACGATGAAAAGTTTAACCTTTTTTTATAAAAACAAAGGGAGCTCGGTCTTGTCGTTGCAGTCGCGGTGAAGAGCTAAAAGGCTCGCGCACAGCTAATTAATATTTTGTTGGTTTTGCAATTGCCCGGTTTGAGAGGTTTAAAAATATTCGTCTATTAACGGGACTGCTTTACCACAAACAGCGACCTCCGCTGTCCCGCTGTTTAGACAACAAACATCTCTCAACCTGACACTATGATATCACCAAGAGTGTATAACGTCACGCAGTGCCGGATTAAGGGGGGGGCGGACTGGGCTGAAGCCCAGGGCCCCCACTTTTGGGGGCCCCCACTTCAAAGAAAAAAATCTTTTTTATAATTTTTTTAGTTGCACAGCTGGAGAGTACTGCTTTAATTCGTATCTCAAACAAGCAAGGGCGGCTCACCCATATGTGCTGCGGTGCTGCAGCACCCCTGCCCAGCCCAAGTTATTCAATTTTTCTTCGTTTTTTCAACAAAAAACATATTTATTTGATACTTTCATATCCGAAAATGGTACGGATAATGGGTCAAAGTTATGATAATGCTGCCAATATGAGTGGCAAGTATAACGGTCTTCAAGCTCTTCTGCGTGAGAAATGTAGTGTAGCTCATTATGTCCTTTGCACAGCACATTCACTTAATTTAATCGGTAGACTAAATGTCCTGTAGAAACATGCCGTTCTGCCGCTGAGCTTTTTGAATTGTTGCAAAGCCTTTATTTATGGCTCGTCTCGTCTACTCATCGTTGGAAAGTCCATCGAAAATTCCTAGATATAGTTTGCCTGTTTTGAAGACATTATCTGATACAAGATGATCAGTTAGATATGATGCAGTTTTTCTTCTTCTATCAAGTCTTCTAAAGTTCGTTGATACACCACAGATTGACACATTCTTCCGCAACGGAGTTATACACTGACAGGTCCCACCTACTGCACCGGGTGGCAAGCCGAGGGCAAACAAGAAGGTGATCCGCTGCATAGGCGTAGCCAGGGGGGGCGAAAGGGGCTATTCCCCCCCCCCCCCAAATTTTCCAGTTTGGATTCCGAAGTTGAGCCCTTTGTTGAAAATATAATAAAGTTTGTAGAAATTTATATCGTTTTCCAAGACATCTGGCTATAAACACCCCCGAGGACTTGTTTTAGACACACAGAAAGACACCAATAAATTTTGCAAATCGTAAATCGGGCAAAATTTACGCGATTTACGTTTCTTTGAACTAATTTGTGGAAGCAATTTCAGAATGGCTTACTCTGTTGGGTTTTTGTGTAGTTATTGAGTTTTTGTGTAGTTATTGAGTTTTTGTGTAGCTGAGTTTTTAGTGTTCTCTAATTTAGTCGTAGTTTTTGCCCGTTTGTGTGTAAGAGCTATCTTTAATAAGTTAATAGCTGTTTATCTGCTAATAAATTTCATACAAATATTACCCTAAAAGTGTTTTCAGAAAGCGCTATATTCCATTATTTGAGTGTAATTTTTCAAAAATTTTCCGGGGGAGCATGCCCCCGGACCCCCCTAGAATACGCGTGCCTTCGGCACACTCTATCCCCCCTACCACTTTTATTGCTTCAACCCACCAGAATACGCCCCTGCACATCAAGTGGCGATGGCTTAAATCAAACACTTTGTTGTTCTCTTCAATTCATCAAATATTTGGCCCCCAAACAATTTTTTCTGGCTACGCCACTGGTCCGCTCTTTGGGACTCGGTGCCACAGATACATGCAACTGGGCCCGTGTCGTAGCCCCACTCCACCATTAATTTTTAGTGAAAAATGTCACTTGATAAGGGCCCCCACTTTCAGCTCAGCCCAGGGCCCCATAAACCCTTAATCCGGCCCTGACGTCACGGATAAATAGGCTACTCTGACAGGAAGAAACGGTTGCAAGATAAGAAGTTGCTTGCTCCCTTACAATACAAGAAGTGCACATATGGCGATGTAGTTGTGCCAACATATCAAGAGATTATGCATAAAGGGATAATCAGGCCCCGAAAGTTCAGTGGGTTAGCGCGTAACTTCGTGAACGTAGAAGCTTCAAGATCACGTGACGCTGGTTCGACTCTCGGGGTGTGCGCTTGAGCAACGCATTCTAAGGATTTCTCTCCATTCAGCGGCATCCAGTGAATGGAATAATTCCCTGGCAAGAACACTTCAACAACAATCGGAAACTTCACTCTGTCAATCTCGGTAACCGGTCATGCTTCAATAGCCTCTACTAGTATGCGAAACTACCAGGAATAACCAATCAAGGCTTTCTCAGTCCGAGGATAAAGATTCAAAACCAATCAAACAAACTTCAAAAAAAAGCATAAAGTTGCCACTCTCAATGAGGTAGGCCAAGCGGTCGTGTAGACTCGCTACCTATGCGAAATGTTCAAAACGTGACGGGCAGTGTAGCAACGCGCGATGAAGGCTGTAGTGTACACCGATGCATTTGTAGATTTGAGAGCATGACTAGATCAGGCCTTTCCCGTTCGTATGAAACCCAAGCCAGTAATCTCAATAGGAGGGTCATGGGTGCTTGAAACCCCAACCAGACGTTGCTACTTCCAGAATCTTTTTACAGAAATTGTTAAAATTATCTCCTTGAAATATGAAACAGATTGACAGAAGATTGATGACCTTTTGAGATATGGAAAAAAAATGGACTTTGTTATAGAAAGACCAAAATTGGCGGAAAAATAACTGCCAGATTTCGGAGAAATAACTGCCAGTTCAAATCCAAAAATACAACTTGGAAACATTGTCTCGAGATAGTTAGAGATAAGCATCTACGCAGTGACAGAAAGTTACGAAAACACTGCAAGTTTTGGCCTTGTAGATAATTTCTAAAGTTGTACTTCATAGCACAACACACTCCATGAAGATGCCTGCTGTCGTGATGTGTGAAACAACGGCGGCTTTCACATGAACGGATTTTCATGACATGAAGACTTGAAGAGTGCCCACTGCCAAATGAGCAACTAAACTTTTCATTCTTTCACCAGTTTTGAATATTTGTAGCAACCATACTAGAACCATTTGTTCAGATATTTTCAAACGTACGCGAAAAGTCTGTACAAGTTTGTGTGACGTAGATGAAAGAGAAATAAAATTATAGGTCGTCTTCACTTCAGCACTTGCATGATTTTAATAACAATTCTTAAAAAATATGTTTTGCAATGCATCGGTAGAATGAAAATGCGAGAGTTGCCAATTTGTTTAGAGAAAATATTTTGCTTCAGTAAAATGATGAGTAATAAACTTAACGATGCAGAACGCTCAACATGGAACACATAATAAAAGGATTGTGGCGTAACAAATTGTAAGAGGTAACAAATTTAGTCAGCGTATTTTTTCACTTTGTAACTTACAGAGGCAAACGCATCAGATTCACTTCTGTACTTGCATATCGCCACGTTTGTAAAATGCATTCAACGCATACGTGATCCGCATATACCAAATATTCGTGTCTACACAACCACATATTCATGCTTGCCTCTACCTCATTGAAGACTGATAAATGATTTTGTTTAGACAATGATCATTAAAAAAATGCTTTAATGCTTGTCGTCTACGAGTAGAACTATTCAGATACTAAGACACTACTTTCTTAAACCACATCTAATCTTATGCCTTGTCGTTTATGATTTAGTGTCCTTATTCCTTATGTCTATTTTTAGGTTCAATAAACCACAGTAAAAGATACAAAAACTGAATGAAATTAACCACAACCATATCCCTTTTGTATTACAAGAGTTACAAAGTTTGTAATTATCTATTTTATAGAACTCAAACAAGTTTACATTGTCACGGAGAGCACAAAGCAAACCACCGTATAAGATTGAATGAGGATATTCATTAGAGTGCAATTAAAAACAAGGTAATCTTTTTCTAGTGCAGCTTCTTCGAGAAGTCAGATGAAATAAATACAATGCATAACTTATAGCATCTCGTTGTTGCTTAGAATGCACTTTGCTTAAAGCACATACACAAGAATAGTCTAACTCACCTTTACGTGTCTAGATGGGTCAGGTACCGTCTGCATCATGTTCCGGATGTGAGTCGGAAGTCAGACTGGATATAATCCCCAGTTTCTTTTCAAGATTGAGGACAATTTGTTTTCTCGCTAACTCCTGCTTGTCTGTTAGTTTGCGATGAATGAAGTGCAGAATCCCAGGTGTCTGTTTATAAATACTCGTTGTTTGTCACGCTTGAGTCGCACTAAAAACACGTAGCTTTGGCGGAAAAAGCAACAAAAGTAGGAACAATGCCGTTTGGACAGTTTTGGAATCACTTGTGTAGTCGAAGGTACGGTTTTCCAAATGCGCTTCAGTGTTGCAGTTAGGATGCATGGACAACTCTGACGAGATATATCCTGAATTGACTTTGTCAGAGATCATTGTAGTAGGCCTACGTATCTCTCAAACCTCAAGGCCAAACTTATGATCATGACGTAGTAAGGCATTTTGGAATAAGCACTTCAATATATGAAAGCAGTTGTGGAGGTCAGGTTTTCCAAATTTCTAAAAATTTCTAACTTGATTACTTTGTTTTTAATTTAACTCAATCGCATGCTTGTAGTCATCCGCGCGTCTGTGACGCCATGGAAGAAGATTGTTAAGTGCTGGTCACTTTGTGTTACCAAGCAACGCTTCCAATCACCTGTATCCACTTGCAGCGGCGCATTTGTTACGTCACAATGGCAGCAATTGTTCTGTTAATCCTATCTGGCCGAAGTGAAACTCTACTTGGCATCAAATTGCTTCTCGATTCAGAGGTGGAGTCGATCTGTCGATAACGCGTCGGAAGCGCTTTTTATTGTGAGATCTTTAAATCAGGAGATTGTTTGTTTAACTACGCCACAACTCACAACGAGATGTGATTGGTTTGTTTTTAGGGAATTTTCACTACAACACGTACATGCAGATGATGCCTGTTGTGGTGCAAAATTAAAAACAGGATTTTGATCATTATTTTGATAAAAGAAGATCACTCCGTTTGCAAGGTTTGACTAAAAAATACATCATGATATTTTAGATTGCTAACTTCTTAAGAAATTGTCTGGGTGATTCAATTTTAACCAAATAGTCATCTGGATCCGATCCAGCGGCTTTTGTACTAATGTAATTATCCCTGTCCGCGTGGTTGGTTGGAACTACGTAAACAACTTGCAGCAAGTCTGTGTAAACTGCAAAGCTTTTTATAGTTTGCGTTAAAAATACTCGAAAATGAGAAATGCTTGAAGATTTAATTCAACCCGTATTTCCATTGTGGAATGTTGGCTTTCTCTTGCAGATCTAGGACTCTAAATAGATGTTGCAAAGCGCCCCTTTATTTTCGTTCGTCACAAACGGAAGTCTAAAGATAAATCACGTACATGTAATAAGGTGAAACAACAAGCAGTTGTGACGTCACAAAAGAGTCCTTGTAGCCTTCTTCTGCCACGTCCGCACGATGTCGCAAAAGCATCGACATCATCGCAACGTACAGTTCTTACAGTAATCGTGTAAGTTTAGTTCAAAAAATCAAAAACGGTGATATGTCAATTTTCGCGTTTTTTCACAAGGTCCACACTTCAATAAGTAGGCTAAATAGTAAATAAGACCCTGAAACATTTAGGTTTTCTTTCAATGATCATTCCCATACGATGATGGGGAGGCCAAGCGCACAAATCTTTTTATATCTTCTCATGATTGATTTTGTGGAAGCAAAAATACAAAATACTAAAAAGAAATCTAAGTGTTTTAAGGAAAGAACTTTGGAAAAAAACATCAAAATTTATGAAGAGCTTTGGTTGTAAGAAATTAGAATCACAAATCCATTTTGTATAACATAAGCAGCGGATTGTGGCGGGTGATGGAAAACTGCTTCGACTTCCTGCCATGGTGCCACACTAACCAACATTATTCGCAAGCAATTATTTCTTTCTCATTGATGAAAAATCTAATTCAGTTGGAAAAAATGAAAAAAATGAGAAGTTTTATAATTTAATTAAAATTATGTGATCGAATTTTTGACAATATAATTCAAATCAACAAATAAATTTTGACGAAAGTCTTCCAATAAAATAACAAGTCCTTGATTGAATAGATGAATTATTTTCAAATTAATCTCTGGCTCCCTTTCCGTCAAAATGTGTAATCCTTCGTCACGCTTCATCGACTGCCGGGTTTACTCATGCGTATCCGAGCATCGGTTTCCTATCTAGGTGAGAAGTAACTTGAAATAAAAAGTCTAAAATATCTTTAATTTACATCTAAATGACATTAATTGTTTTTGTAATCACTCTTGAATTTTCTGACAATTTTGCATTTTCTATTTATTTTTTCTACTTAAAACCCAACAAGTTACGTTGATGTTACGTTTATGCATCCATCAAGGATGGCTGCATCAACACAAGATGAGATGTGGTTTAAGAAAGTAGTGTCTTAGGATCTGAATAGTTCTACTCGTAGACGACAAGCATTAAAGTATTTTTTTAATGATCATTGTCTCAACAAAATCATTTATCAGCCTTCAATGAGGTAGAGGCAAGCGCGAATATGTGGTTGTTCAGGCACGAACATTTGGTATGTGCGGATCACGTATGCGTTGAATGCATTTTACAAAGGTGGCGATACGCAAGTACAGAAATGAATCTGATGCGTTTGCCCTTGTAAGTTACAAAGTGAAAAAATACTCTGACTAACTTTGTTACCTCTTACAATTTTTGTGTTTTTAATACAAATTTTAATTTTTCAATGTTAAATCATTTGCTTTATTTCAGTTTAAAAATTAAACAAAGCTTTTGAGGTCAGCCGAGCTTGAACCCAAAACTCACATACCCGTCGCTTTACCTTCATTATGACGTGATAATATGGATGGAGCACTCAAGAGTGCAACATCATTCGGAGGTGACAGGTTCAAATACCAAGCAGGACTATCAGATAATTATCACACTCAAGTTGTAAAGATTTTATGTTTAATTGTTGAAGACAACCTGAAAAAAATCACGTGGTTCTTGTCACGTGATAAATAAAAAAATCTCAGTTGGAACGAAAATGGTTGTTTGTGATAGAATAAAGCGCTTCCGAAGGAATTTCCCATACGATGAAATCACACAATGCATCGAATAGATAGTTCATGGATATTTCGACCGAGATAGGCCCCTGAGCAAGATCATTCCACTTGGATGACGATTTTCGGACTGTAGAAAAAGATGTTCATTGCGTCTCGTTGTAATTGAGTTTTAATCGGAAATGTCGAGTGGTCACAAAACTGTTTTGTTTAAACTTAGTTAAAAACTGTTTCTATTCTTAATTGTTTTGAAACTGAAATCGCAAAGTGTGGTGAGGAAACCATGGCAACGGTCGCGACATGTTGTGACAACATACTGTGGTTGCCCTGACATTGTTGACAAACAGTCCAAACCATCCTTGCAGCGATAAGCACAGGTTCAAGCAAAAGTTTTCGGTGTCGACTTCGCAATGTTTCCAGACGCAGCTGTCCGACACCTGCCTGTGGTCGCTATATTTCCGACCTCGGCGAATCGCCTCCAACCAAATAGAAACGTTCCAAAGCAGCAGCCAGTCAGCCAACCACTTCTTGTTACATTGAACCACCTTCTGCAAACGTTAAATCAACGTAAAAGGGTTGATTTTTTAGCTGGACAGGCCAGTGTTGTTCAATTAGATTCATTTCGTCTCGGATTGGCCTGTTTGTTCAGGCATGCCACCTCCAACATCACGGACAGTATTTAACGAACCACTGAACAAACATACAAATCGTGCTTTGCCAACTTCAACGAGCCAGAAAGTGAGTAAAAACATTTTTTTTTATTTTTCTAACCTTTAAATGTTTGCAAGCTGGACACAGTGGAAGCGCATTAGGTTCCAAATTCAAAGGGCGAGGGTTCGGTTCCCATCCAATCTTTGTTCGTTGTGTTTTCGCATTACCAGGATCGTGCAACTATTCGTCACCAAAGGCCACATGAAGCAAACATTACATTGATGTGTTCCACTAAATTTAGTAAAGTCTGGTTTGGTAGTCTGTTTGGTGCTTTAAACCCTGTCACACGTAGGCTACCTTTGCTGTTATGTAGACTAACCCTCTATGCAGATCCATTGCAGAATGGAATGTGATTGTTTATAGAGATGCCATCCATGCTTATTTTAGCCACAATTGAAATCTTCACATAAGGTGCAACTACTCCAGATCAAAATGGGCCTGGGAGTAATGTAAATTAAGAGGCAGCTTCAACTTCTTCAAACCACAAGATTACCTCACTAGGGGCTCAACACTGTGTGCAGTTTACCACTTTTACCCAGAACCATCGCTTGTTCGACGATCGATTGTTGGGCTTGACATATCGACTTTCAAGATATTGGTTCTGTTGTCTCAGACCTGCCTTCAGGTATGCTCGTGAGATGTACATATGGAGTATAGACGGCTCACAGTCATACCAATTGAATTTTATCATCACTGATATATATTTGTGTTTACACAAAACCAGTTTCTATTCATATGAAACCAAAGCCAAGGAATTCAATATAAAGAAATATTGATCGCCAATTACAACACTTTGTGACGACACACTTGGATTGGCAAGCCTGGCAGACCTGGAAGGAATTTCAGTCGATGGATGCAGACAAAAAATTAGCCGCATGGTTAGAATCCATAGAGTCAAATATTCAGATATTTACTTAAAATTTCGAAGCATTAAGTTTTCAAGCCAAGGTCGGTCTACCCAAGCTTCGTAGGAAGGTCCGCCTCTTGTAGTGCTTAAAGGAATAATAATAATAATGTTATGGTTTTATTTATTGTCGCTCTACAACAGCTAAGATCTTTTAGCGACAGGGCTCATGTTTATTTTTATGTCAGGTTTACGATGTTATCACATTATTACCCGATTTATTCTCACTGCGTTATGCAAGAAAGAACACAATCGGTACCGTTTTTAAAGTCTTCGGTTTAACCCGACCTGGAATCGATCTCAGATCTACCAGCACCAGAGCCGAAGGCGAAACCACTCGGCCACTGAGCTGGTTTTAACCCATTCATGGCCGGTGTCCTTTTAAAAGGACATCGTTTTGAATGCATCAGTATTGCATCATCTTATTTTGATTGAATCATTTTGGACTTGCTAGTAGTTGTTTAGGGTCTGTTTTGGAAGGTGTTGATAAATATTTGCGAACAACGTACTTTTTCTGAATTTTGTGAAAGTTTGAAAATTGTTGAAAAATGAGAAGAGCCCGATAAAGTGAAGTGAGGAGGAACATGCATGTTTTATTGCCTATTGGTAATAGATATGAATTATGTTTCTTCATAGTTTGACACTCTGTAATATTGTGCTTCCTACTACACTCTAATTTGTGCAAGGTTTTGCTTCTTTTATTTGTTTATTTTGCTTTATATTTATTGTTGCCTTTTAAAAGGACACCGGCCACATGGCCACATTTTTTTGGTTGTTTGTAACACTGTCAAAGAATATTGAACTTCGTGTAAAAGCAGCACATTGTGCCTATGGAAGACTTAACCATCGTGTTTTCAACAACCATGCTATATTTATCCGCACAAAAATTATGGTCCTCCAGGCAGTCGTTCTATCCACTCTTCTCTATGCTTGTGAAACCTGGACATTATACCGCCGTTACATCAAACGTCTTGAAAATTTTCAGCAGAGGAAACGGGGTCAAATGCTAGGCACTCGTTGGGAAGATTGTCTCACCAAAGATGCAATCCTTGATCGCGCTAGGTTGCAGTTCAGAAGCCACCATATTGCAACACTACCTTCGCTGGACAGGACATGTCATGAGAAGAAACAACGAGGAGGGACAACTAGAGACAGGAAACCTCCCCTCCAGAAGACCAAGAATGAGATACAAAGATCAGCTGAAAGTCTCCCTCAACCATGCAAACATTGATCTGGATTCATGGGAAAACCTTGCTAGTGACAGATTACTCTGGAACAAAAGATCTAAGGAAGGCACGGAAATTTTCGAAAAAAAAAGGATACAAAAAGCCCAAGAAAAACGAACACTAGAAAAGTTAAAACTACCACGTCCATCCCTCCATACAATCCTTACCCCCCATACAATGTGACTTTTGCCCACGTCTTTTCCATCATATACTGGCCTCCAAAGCCATATATGACATCCACATCCAAAGCCAAATTCGATTTGATGACAAAACCAATGCTCGGTTACGAGCTGGAGCCGACGACTGTCAGTGGCGTATCGCTATGGTTTGTGCCGCCCGCGACGGACCATGATTTTGCACCCCTGAACGCGCGAAGTAGGAACCAGCAAATAGAATAGGAGCCAAATCCATTTCAAAAAAAATTTTGACTATGCTTTTTCGTTTACGTTTAAAAATATTCTACTGCCACAAGCTTCCGACCGAGGGGGAGACTGCCAACTGGGGGGGACACCCCCCCGCTAGCTACGCCGATGGTTACTGTGAATATAATATGTTCATACAATAACTTTGAAACGTCCTTCAAGAAAGATCTGACAAATTTCTACCGAAACAAACACCTTCTTATGTTAAGGTATCGCGAGATTTACATTTGACTATGTGGCCGGTGTCCTTTTAAAAGGCAAACAAAAAAATGCATCAAAAAAGCAAAAATGATCAAATTTTTTTAAACTAATTCAAAAGTTATGACAATACAACTTTGTGGCTGAAATATTTCCTAAAAAGAGCAACGGGAACTTGTGGCGGCTTTTAATGGGTTAAAGGAAGAAGAAAGATATCCGTTGTCAAACAAAAAAAAAACATTCACAATTTTGCTGCGAGCAGCTGAAATGTTGAAATGATAATGCTGATAGTGTTGACCTAGGGGTGCCATGAGCAGAAGTTTGCAATATAATGACTTCAGTAGCATTTTCACATTGACGCTAAATTGCAGGTTGATTGTTGATGGCACGCTGCCTTCTGCCTAGATATTTAAATCCATGTAGGACAGGCGGTCTCATTAATGGAAAATATTTTCTCGGGAAAAAATCTCCCTAAAAGTCTGCTATGGTGAATATATCTACTAGGTAAAAAATCTTCAGATGGAGTTTTTCCTGGAAGATGTTTACCGAGTCCCTTTCGCCCCGATAGCTTAGTTGGTTAAACTCGAGTTACGAACGTAGAAACTGAAAGATCAAGCAGGAAAGTTTCGATTCTTGGGGTGTGTGCTTGAGCAACGCACTTCACGGAGAACTCTCCATTTAGCAAAACCTAGTGTATAGAATATCTCACAGACAACAATATTTGGAAACTCTGTCAATTTCGATAGCTGCGTTGTTGGTTAAAAGCCTCTGCAGGTATAATTCTACTAGGCCTATATAATTCTCCGGCAACAACATTTCAACAATCGGAAATTTCACTCGTCAAGCTCGGTAACCAGCCCCGCGTCAAAAGCTGCTACAAATATGCGAAACTACCAAGAATAACCTATCAAGGCTTTGCGAGTCCGAGGATAAAGATTCAACAACCAATCAAATTTGTAAAACTTCTAATATTATGATTTCAAAGAAGCTTTCTCTGTTTCAGGATAAAAATTCTCACCATAACAATCGGTTAGGGGGCTCTAAAGATGTATCTGTTATAGGGTTGAGGGGCAGCGTAGTTTTACAGTGTTAATTTAGAACTAGAAATAACTATTCATGGTCAATGGTCATATTTGAATATTGAACAAATCCTAGTTTAAGCGAAATTATTTGTCAAGAAAAGGAAAATGCCTTGCTCCGCATGTTTGTAACTTAAAAATGATATAACCGAAAAGTTTGTTCAGACGTATCAAACGTAGAGGAAAGTTTTTTTTAAGTCTGTCTAGCAGAGAAGTTAGTTGCATTACTTCACGCTGTGGTAATAGCGAATTGCAATTGCTTTCGAAACACAGTTCCCTGGTCGTGTACTATGACGAATAGGTGAATGTGAATGACGAAATTAGTTGCATCAATTAGCATTGAAGTGTTGAAATAAAGTGATTGGTTACTTTGGTAAAAACTACAAGCTGGTGCCACAAATTAAGTGATTGCTTGGTTGGTTTAATTTCATTTGAAGCTCGTTCACCACTCGGTGACGCCATTAAGCAAGAACAACGATGAACGAAGCCACCTCGTGGTCGTCCAGGAGAAGACTGATTCCTAATGTAAGTCATTTGAGTTTCCTCATCTACTTTCTTCACAAATGTAGATACAAACGACCTGTTATAGCGTGATGCTGCGAGTTCGCTGTGGTAGTAGAGGTTTGCACTAGCTTTCGGAACACAGTCTCCGAGTCATGTGCTATGACATGTAAATACAAGCAAGGTGTTTGTATCTATATTATACAGTAAGCAACAATCATGGTGCTGAAAGTGAAACTCAGCCTATGTTTCATCTATCCTCTGCACAGCACCAGGAGGCACCAAAGTAATTTTAAAATCTATGTAATAATGTGGCTACAGAGCATAACAGTAATAATGGCTCACATTTTCATCTGGGGGGGGGTAAAATATCATTTCTTTCAAGTTTTAAAACCATAGCTATGCCACTGCGAGGTCGTCAAGTGACATTTGTTTCAAAAAAAGGCTTTGATACTTCCAAGTTGGTTTTAATGCGTCCGAATTTTGTTTTTCAATATTACTCGAAGCAGGTGAACTGACCTGCATAAATACATACAACCATGCATACCTACCCAGTAATTTTTTACATTGATTTAATGTCTGCAGACGTTGAATCAATGTAAAATGTGACTGATTGCTGGCTGGGATGCAACACAATAACTAACATACTAGCTATTGCTGGGGGGCGAGCCAATTGGTCTTTGATCAGTCCCAACGAGACTTTGTCGCATGCTGCTACTGGCCCGGGTTACGTCGGTTCACCTGTGAAAGACGACGCAATAGTTTGAACTCGAAACGTAGTTAAACTAAATTTGAGATGAAAATATTATAAACTGCAAAGTTGTAGGTAGGCCTGTCTTACAAGGTAAAAGTATTGGGTGGTGTTTGTTTGTGCAAAAGTGGTTTTATTCAGCAATTTTAGGATTCAAACAAAGCCTAAAATCGCTCGTTTGTGATCTAGGAAGTTACATTTTGTGAGTTTACTATTTTTAGAGTAAAGTAATTCTGACTTGTAAGTGCAAGGCAGTAAGTTAAACCTTTTTATTTTTTGAAAATTGATAGGATTGTACATCCACTTGATATTAAGGAGATATAGCAACTACGATAGTGATCATTTTATCATTTATCAGTTCTACAAATATTTTCTTGTCCTCCCTCATATGACAAGCAAAGTTTAGAAGTTTGCTTGTGGAAACATTTGTGCACGACGCAAAGGCAATTAAAATAAAATCTTCTACTTTACTGCAATTGTTCAATTGCCTCGAGTAGTGTTCCCTCTAAGAAAATTTTACATCGCGTAAAATATTTTCTTGTGCGCAATATGATTTTAAGGTTGTGTTTGCAGAGTGGCGAATTATGTTTTAAAGTTAAATTTATAGCTTTGCAAGTACGCAAGAATAAAATTTCAGTGCACAAATGATGCAGCACAACTGCGCAATTGCACACATTAGAAGGAACACTGGCCACGAGATCTGGTCAGTTTCATGAAGAATCGTTTCTTGAAATCGGTTTTACAGTAAAATCTTCCCTCAAGCAACTTCGAAACCTTTTTAATTTTGTATCAGTTAATTTCATCAGGTCGCACGTCGTGTGATGAGTTTGTTTTTAAACTTGTAATGACGTCACCCCCAAACAAAAGCACAAAAGAGTTGATCGCAAGTCCGTGGTTTGTTTTCGTGACAAATTGCGGCAAGTGAGCAGGTTGCCAAAGCAAAATTACAACGTCAAAGTGATGTGATTAAACACTAAGTGAACTTGGAATGACTTTATGAAAGCGAGTATCTGGACGTCCATCCATGAGCAGCAGACTTGCTCCAGGCAATCCCACCCACATCGAATATGATGCCTCACGAGCATACATAATACGATACCTCACGAGCATACCAACACAACGTCGCACTCCGTCAATCATTACGTGTCACCCATACACCAAGTTCGATCGTCTTTTTGTGACGTCTTTAAAAGTAAATTCTATCAGAAATGTTGGAGTTTGTATTTTAATCGGGCAGATGATAGTTGTATTTGTGCTCTTCAAAACTTTTAGTATGACATCATAATAAATTTGTTATAATTATGACATAACAACAGATTTCTGATGAAGAACTAGATGAGGATGTTTCTGAGCTGATCAGCTCCTCTCACAAAAGAGATCAATGGGGAAGAAAGTCCGAGTTTCTTCTTTCCATCATTGGATTCTCTATCGACCTCGGAAACTTTTGGAGGTTCCCTTACATTTGCTTCAAGAACGGGGGAGGTGCGTACGTCACTATCGTCATTGTTTGTCATAAACGCTCTAATCATCATCACGTGTTAGATTCATCATCAGCTTTAGCATCATGATCAATATTCATTGTGTTATGAAGCGTCAGTAAGCTTTGATATCGTCATCGCCGTCTTTGTTGACGTCAGCACAGTCATAATCATCGTCAACTACGCAGTTCACCGAACTCATGAGATCAACATAAACTGTGATGCAACAGTGCACTGAGCAAACTTGTAGCCGACCTTTGGTTTTGGTCAGATAGGCCTTAAACTGTTCATTGAAACTGCTTCTGGATATTTGGGGACCAAGAATAGATGTTTCAACATTGCATTGATTCTTAGAGAGCGATGTTCAAGTGAGGGCATCTGTAGCACAAATCCATACAAACCATTCTGATTGTGTGACGCAGAAATTATAGGAAACTGCTCATGATTGAAGTAAAAAAATATTCCCCTAATAGCCACGACAACGATAAAAGATGGAAAAGTACAGCTAAAATGAGACAATGTCATGATATAAACTACGACCACAAATCAGAAGCCAGTAGCAGTAGCAGTGGTATTTGGTATTTGTTAAAAGGCCTCATCCTTATAGCGGGAATTATTAAAGACTTTATAAACGTTGTCATCCTACGGTAGAAATGGGCGAGTAGGAGGATTTGATATAAACCTTGGAGTCGAAATATTCGAATTGCTATCTAGAGAGTAAATATTGTTACTAGGTATGACGTTAGAAAGTGAAGAAAGAAGGCAACAAAGAAACGATTGTTTGCTTTCTGTGATTGTTGATGCAGCTTGCTAATAATTAACCAAATCGCTGCAACCAAAATACGTTCTTTTCACATTGATTCCACGTCTGCAAACAATGCAATGTGAAAAGAATGCAGCCCACTTTGCTGGCGAGGAAGCGCTTACAAATACTCAAATAGTAATGTTGACTGCCAGTGTTGCTGGAAGGATTTACAGTATGTGTCGTGCAAGCCTGCAGGAATCATGGGCTCAATAGCTGCGTAACATTAAACCGCAACCTGGCTGCAGGTAGTGGCGAATTTGTATCACTGTAATTATGAAAATTTAACCAAACCGATTTTTATAGCTGGTTTAGTGTTAACCTTGCGGTACACAGAACGTTTTTCGTGCAGTTCAGCTTTGCTCCCATTCGAGTCCTATGAGTAGCGGAACAATGAGATGTACGAAGCCCATGCCTTGTATGTAGCGTTCGACTTTGTTTGGAGGTATTTGAGGATTATGACCCGTACAGAGTAATGAAACATTTCTTTGTATTGTCTTTCTCAAACACATAAAGTAATGCGATTACAGAGGGACATTCGAGTTTGATGGATCCTTGATGATATAATCTTTTGTGAAGTAAAACTCGTTGTGAAACTGTGAAAGCAAATTGTTTGGCAAAAGCCTTCAAAGCATTACGGTGTTCCATCAAATGAGCATCTAATGTGCTGTGGTGTTACGTTTTATGGAGAATTGTTAATTCTGTTCATGCCAGTCATCGTATAAAAATAGCAGTTCACTTTTGTTTGCAACAACTAAAGCCAAACCCTATCTACGCCTTTGTGTCAACCAGACAAATTTTCCGTCGTCTTTGTAAGCCACGCACGTTGATGAGATGGGTTTGGTGTGTACCTAGGCTGCATAGATTGAAGCAAATGTTTCATGAACAGAAAGTAGGTCAACCCACCCTCACTGGGATATGAAGCTCAACAAGAGAGACGTTGATGTCAGATGATGAATCTTTCAAGCTTAAGTAGAAAAATATTTCTAGAACTTTAAGAAGCAAAGATGAAAGGTGGTAGCCTATATCCACAGAACCACAGATTATTGTAGTCAAATGCTTTTCTGCAAAGATTTAGAAGCCCAAATTGTTGCTTCATAAACACATGGTTGTCAGCAATCTAAAAAAGTTGTAAATAGTTTCCTACGCAGGTATACAGCGGATAGTGCTTGTAAAGATTTTGTGGCCAGCTTAATACAAGCGCACTGTAAACCTAGCTACTAGAAATTGGCTGGATATCACTGAAAATGCATGACTTTTAATCCCATTCAGATTTCCTAGCCACGTTTGGTAAACATGATCAAAAATCACAGTAGACGTTTTTACTAAGATTGGAGGTAGGCTAGGGGGAAAGATGCCAAGGAACATGGGTCGAGACTGTAATGGGCGGTTGTGCGGGATGATACGGGATGATATTCGAAAAGTTTAGAAGTCTTGAAGAAACGCGGCACAAATCTCCACTCCGCATATTGTCTTGTTCACTGCATTAATGAGTTTCAACTACAACCTGAAGTTTGCTACTTGTCTTGCTGTGCCGATTTTTCAAAGCTCTTTTAAAAAAAATTGTATCAAATGACTTTTTCACCAACAATTAATGTACATTGTTTTGATGCATAATGCTGCATTGGCGAAAATTTTTATTTACACTTTACATAAAAACATACGGCACTACGAAAAAATTAAAGCCGTTTTTGGGATCAGACCACCAAAAACATACAGAAACAATACAAAATTGACATAAACCAAAACATTTTGCTTGAGTTTATTGATTGATAAAATCTTCATATTTAAGTTGTAAAAAAGACAGAATTTTGTGCTTTGTTAAACTTACTTGAGTCACTTTTCATATCATCCTAGCAGCATTGGTCGAGTTGATTTGTCACTAGAAGCCTTTCATAAAATTTGTTCTCAAAGTTTTTGGTAATGAGAAAGATTTTATAGATTCTATCTATGGTTTTGTTAGCTTTGTTCTTCCATTGTGATGTTTGCGTTTAAATGTCTACAATCCCAGGCATTCAATAAGTTACCAATTGTTTTGTCAAAAAAATTGTGAAAGGATTTACAAGTTTAAATCTTGTCCAAAGCAATCCTCTCTTCTATCTTTTGGGTGGTTTTGTGTGTAGAATCAGGTCAAATGTTGGTGTGAATGACTTGAAGAGACTAACTCGATCACAGCCACCTTCAAACGTTATAAACTGTCGTGCCGTCGAGTTAGCTCGCTCCGACAGATCGATTGGGTATACGATTTTGTGCAATAAGAAATCTCAAGATCGCCGCTGGTTCGGCTCTCGTAGTAGGCTATGCGCTTGTGCAACGAAATTTTAACGGTTACTCTTCGTTCAGCGATACCTAGTGGATGGAATAATTCACAGACAACAACATTTCTACAAATGGAAACTTCACTCTGTCAAACTCGGTGACCGGGCCTGGATCAGTGATTCAAAGCCTCTACAAGTATGTGAAACTACCAGGATTAAGCTCTGCAAGAAGTACTCTCAGGGCGAAAAAAAGATTCAATCAATCTTGACAGGCCACAGTCGCGTGCTCGGATAGGGCACCGAACTCAGGTCTTATAATCATCAGTCAGAAGCTTTAAGTTTCCAAAGTTAATGGAATGTGAATCAGTGGCAAAGGAAAATAGTTGCATAATCACCGATGGTTGAAGACAAAATGAGTCAAAGAATTACTGCCGATTGTTTATGTAAATTGAGTGAAGAGAAACCATTGTTGCACCGACAACAACCATAATTAATCGCTGCGCGACCGCGATGCTCGGGTGCACAACAATGCGTCCTCTCCACTCAAATTGTAAGCTTCCACTTCTTAGCTTTCTGTCGGCAACAATCCCTCCTCCACTTCTTGCGCTTGATGAGGCGACAGGTCGCATTGTTTGATCCAGCGTGGACGTCGTTATACCAGCATCTGGACTGGAAGCCTCATCTTGCACGGCAAACAGGATTGCCGTATTGGCGGTTTTGACGCCTTTTTTTAATAATTTGAGCATTTGTTAATGCGTTTGGCAGGCCACTTTGGATTTGACTTTTTGATAAATTTTTGGAGCTTTTTAATTTTTTTTTCATCATTGGAAATAGTTTAAAAAACTTTGTTTTATCAATGCGCAGAAGCCTATTTAGAAAACATCAAGTTTGAAATGGCAACTTTTCCCGAATCTTGATGATGCTTTTCACAATATTACATTATGGACTGATTTTGTCAGCAGCATGATTACTACCATAGCCTAAAGGTGTTGCGACCGTGTAATATTTTAATCTAAAAATGTATTAAACAAACAACAAGTTTCTAAAATTTGGCGTTAAAACCGCCAATATGACAATCTTGTTTGCGTGAAGATGAGGCCTAGGGTTTGGCTTCCAATCCAGATGCTATTATAGCGACATCCACGAATCCAGGCACAGCAACTAACAGACTGCGCGACTTTCCCACCAAAAATCATTAAGCAACCAGAACCGTACGGATCCTGCACCAAAACTACTTATCGGACCCTGTAAGCTGCCTGTAAACCTTGAATGAGGAAGCACCATTGATGCGCAATAAACCAGTTCAGTGGCCGAGTGGTTATCGCTTTCCGCTCTTTAGTGTAGCGATCCCAACCTTTTTCTCTCACGGACCGGTTTAAAAATGAAAATGGCCTCGCAGACCGGCCATAGGAAGAACGTAGTGTTGTGGCATGCATGCTACGTATAGGTCTAATGTTTTATAGCGGTTTAAACAAACTTTAAGCAAGATTCGTAAAATAAAATAAACAATGTAAAAGTCGAGGTCGAAAAAGAAAACTAATTTACTGGGAAGGCTACTCCCCAAAAAAGTTTGACTAATAAAACGTTGTTTCGTTCGCTTTTTGAGCACTTTCAGGCCCAATAACAATTTTTTGAGTAAAACGCACTCCTTGTATTTGACCAATATCATCAAATTAAAACTGAATTTCTTTGAACGTTTGAGTGACAAGTTTTGATATAAATTTGAAGCAACTATTTAAAAATATTTTCTTTCACGACCACAGAAGAACTTCAAACATATTAAATATACAACAAACTATTTATCTGTGGAAGGTTTTTAGGCTATGGTATTGTGTGAGCTAAAAGTAAAATTTCGAAGTCTCGTCTGAGGCTCCCCATCTTTTATATGAAGCTTATTGGGTACACGGCGCACTTCACCTCATGCCTGAAATAGCTCAATTTAATTGTTAAGTCGTCAGTGAGCAAAGGTTTTTGTTTTAGAATATTTCATCAGTGTCTTGGGTTTGTAGAGGCCTTTAAAGAATAGTAGGCTACTGGTAAAGGTTTAAGTTCAATACTGGAACCAAAATGTCACCCGCAAGGTTAATGACATGGGATTGAGCGAGCAAAACGGACGATAAAATGTGGTAAATAAATAGAAAAATTACGTGTTTTTTTTCGATTTTGGACTAATTACTCCCTCTTTGGATCCGTTACTGCTTTGATAGATATAGGATAGGTTGTAGGAAATATACATTTGTACGTATTAAGTGCATGATTGCATTATCTTTCATTCTAATCAATTAATTCTTTGGCCTATAGAACATACTTTGAACTAAGCACTCCTGACGGCCATTTTGAACGTATGTTCTCGCGACCTGGTACGGGGCTGCGGCCTGGTGTTTGGGGAGTGGGGACCTTACTCTAGTGCTAGTAAACCAGAGATCGATTCCAGGTCAGGTCACATCCAAGAATTTAAAAACTGTACCGAATGTGATTTTACTTGAATAACGCAGTGAGAATAAGTCGGGTAATAATGTGATGACATCGTAAACTTGATATAAAATTAAAAATGAGTCCTGTCGTTAAAACACCTTAGCTGTTGTGGCTTGTATAGCGAATATAAATAAAAGAATAAAAGTGCAGAAACAATGAGCAAAAATCATAAAAAATCACCATTCATTTCTTAGATGCTTCGTTGCACGTAACTTTTATGCAAATTGATATTCAGATTATATCTTTGGAATTTTTATCGATGAGCGGGTTTAAATGCGAAATATTTCGTGGACCAGCCATTCTTTTCTTTTTAGCCGTTTTGCAGCCTTTGAAGAGAGCATTGTATAAAGATGTTGAAGGTCTTATGCTGGAGGTGCAGAACGTGCTGCCGGAAGGGCAAAAAACAATGTTGTTATTGTTGTTAGCGTATAGTGTTTTTTTTTTAAATATTTTCTTAATCAGTGAGAAGGAAATGTTCGTAGAGTTAAAAGTATTGATATGGTTCAGTATTACGCAAAATGCAAAGTTTTACAATGACGTCATGCTTTAGTAAAAGTTTTACCAGCTACTATAGCCAGATAACTGCAAAAGAGGCGTTGATCCCAACATCCAATTCCGAGCCAAAATCATGTTGTGTGGCCGTGCTTTACTGTAGCTGGATTACGTCAGCATCTATTATGCGCATATTAGACCTTTCAGAGATTGAACTTCTTTAGACCCTTCAGGGAGTTCTTTTTCCGTTTATCAACATGCTGGTTATTTCTTGTTGTAAGTGACACTTTCTTTCGCCTGCACACAATGATGACAAGTAATAAAACCCGTTTCAAACACACTGCTGCTCACACGGAGCAGATATGATAATTTGTTCGGACAAGTGTTTGTAGTTTGCTTAATTGTATAATTAGTTTTTAAAAATTCTTCGCATGTTTATAACTTGTTGGTGTTGAACCAAGTTGTTTTGTGAGCTTTTGTTGTGGTTTGGCCGATCGAATGGCAAAGATTCGTATCAGTGTTTAACATTTTTCCTGCTTCATGGCGGTTAACGATCCGTACGTTTGGAAGCTTGCAGCATCAGTTTTATCTCAGAAATCTTTGCATTTCTAAACGCCAACTTCGTGTTTCAGTCAGTTCTACAACAGTATAAATATTTCTTACAGATACATAGATATTAAAAGTTAAGTTACAAGAGCTCTGCCAAAGTATCAACCACCACTTGGCTCTGTTCTCTCGATCATAGAATCGTAGACTACATCTATTATAGTCAAAACTTTATATTATATTTTTAAAGCACCCTTAGACCCAGTTTCCAGACTGTCAACTGATGAATTAGCTAAAATATGTTGGGATTTTGGGCTTATGTTGTAAAACATGGAAAATCCTCTTACTAAGCAAAATTTAGTGTTTGCCATTTTTCTTCTTTGTGGTAATCCGCATGTGATTGGAACTTGGTGGTTGTCAACAATTTGTCGAACAATTTTAATCCCTTTAAACTTGTCATTTGGAAATATCCGAGAATAGCCTTCGGGCCTTCTTTCTTGTGTGTGGCTTGTTGTATTAAAACCATAACATGAAGCGTTTACGTTGCAACGGGGCCAGGTGTCTTTGATAACAATCAATCGTTGGATCTTATCAGCGATCATTTTTAATTGGTTGATTTTATTTGAGGCGTATGATAATTTGAATACCAAATCACTTCAGATCCCCTCCCTGGCAGAACAAGTTTAGCGTCTCGTTTGGAGAAAATGGAAGAAAAACTTTCAAAGCTATCATTTGGTTTTTCCATCGTTTTTCTTTTGATTTAAATCCAGAAACACTGCAGCAACAAACTAGTTTCTTCCAGTGATAAGATCAAGGAACCTGAGCAGACTCTATAGGAGAAAGGTGATGGCCATATCAATTACCTTCGCTCAGGAAATTCTTGAGCAAAAAAACACTTTTGGTGGGAACTAAAACTAAACGGAATTGGTCTATAGGGGGAAGGCGGGGCAAGTGGTGCAACGGGGCAAGTTGTGCAAGTCCCCGTTTGAAAGGAAATAAAGAGCGTAATGAATCTTTAACGCCATTATTATATTTTACCTATAATGCCTTTGAAGCACGTGAATCGCAGTTATCAGTTTTTTGGGCAGGTTAGGCTTGATCAACGATATAAGGTGTTTAGGTCTTAGGATCTAAATTCGGATGCAAACGAAATTTTGATTTTTTGGATGCACAATAGAACTAGTCAAACTTTAGCAGTAGGGGTCAGTAGACATGTGATGTGGAGTTGCATTTTCGCAGGTAAAACTTTTCGTACATTTGTTAGTTTTCTTGAAATTTTTTGTTCTTTATAAAAGTGTGAATGGGGCAAGTTGTGCAATTGATGACGGGGCAAGTAGTGCAACTGTAATATAGTCGTAATATGTTGCTCAACTTGCCCCTGGCACTAGTGTTGCTCAACTTACCCCATGGTGCTACACAGCTTGCCCACCATGGTGTTGCACAACTTGCCCAGGAAAAATAATCCGGGGCAAGTTGCGCAATCGTTACTTAAACTTGAATACAGTGCAAAATAATAAATAAAACAAACCAGTTTTTGTCTTAAAACTTGGCTTATTAGCATGTTTTTGAAATGTAATACTTGAGTCTTCAAAAAAGTTAGTAAAATAAAAATAAAATAGATTTAAAAAAAAACTACTCAACTTGCCCCGCCTTCCCTATAATTATATGCAAGGGTTATGGCCACCTTCGGTGGGGCCTAGGAAAACTTTTCTTATGTTCTAATTAGCCTACGCCGTAAGATATCCTAAATGTATATAGTACCGGTATTAGTAAGGTATTGTGAAGTGTTCATAGGAATTGTTAATTCATTTTTTTTTTGCATTTTGTTTTTTTAGTCGCAATTTTTACTGCAAAGTTTCCCTTACAATTTTGCAACTTGCAATATAGTTGAAACTTTTTGCTGTAAATAACTTAATATTTGCATCATCTGCTTAAAATATACATAATCATATTGCCAAGCAACTGTGTGCAGTAAAGAGAAAAAACTCCACTAGGTTAGCCTATGCTTGGTAAACTTGTTGTTATACATTCTCATTTTATGGGTGTAGTTTGGAGAAATATATGAAAAGCAAAGGCACATGCCACACTGTTACAATATTGTGGTTGGTTTTAAGTGTACGAGCACAAAATGCAACTTTTGGTAAAAATGAATTTACTTTAGTTTTTCCTGCAACAAAAATTACCTAAATAATTTCCTAATGCAATAAACTGAAATTATGTCCGAGGGTCTTCCAAGCAAAACCATCATGGTAGCGCAATGAACGGAAGATGTTTGAAGGTCTTAAACTATCAAAGGTCTCAATATTGAATGACATCATTTAAAAAACAAAGAACTGTGAATAATAATTATAGTTCATAAAACTATTATAATTATAATTAGGTTATTTCCTGATTAAGACAGAGAGTTTTGTCGATAACAGTTTATATGTTCTGTTATTTAGTAGTTTACCAGGTAATCCTACAATTGCTTGAAGATTTTAATTACTACAATGACTTAATTAAACTTTTTCTTCATATATTTCATCTTGATAAAGATAAATTATAGTCGTTTTGTCGCATTGTAGTAATTTGTTTCCCCAGCCACATTGTGATCTTGCATGAATACATGGCTATAAGCAGTGCATGAATACATGGCTATAAGCATATACTACAAACCCAACTTACCTTGAAGTAAAACTTGACCGCCAGTTGACCTACAGACCCCACATCGAGTCACTCCGTGCCAAGGTTACCTCGCGAAATAACCTCTTGAGAAGCCTAGCAGGAACAGGATGGGGAGCCCGAGCATCAACCTTGCGTACAAGTGCACTAGCCTTGGTCTACAGCTCAGCCGAATATGCCTCAGCTGTGTGGAACCGCAGCAGACACACAAAAAAGATGGATGTGTGCATTAACGACACCTTGCGCATCATCACTGGCTGTCTCCGCCCCACACCTACTGCTTATCTGCCAACTTTGGCTGGCATTGCTCCTGCTCATGTCCGTAGGGAAGAAGCCTCTCACAAACTGGTTCTGCATGCGAGATTCGATCCTTAACACCTTCTCCACAGTCACTCCCAAACAAATGGACCAGTCAGACTTCAACCCCTATCATCAAGGCGCCCATTCCATCGATATGCTACACAACTTGTGGATAAGAACTTCAGCTGCATGGAAAGATGGGCCCAGGAATGGAACGAGCTGCCACATATCCCTCCCCAGTTTTCAGTTATACCAGCACTCTCCATCCCTCCTGGAACAGACCTCTCAAGAAAGGTCACATTGAACAGAAGGGTCACATTGAACAGGATCAGATGTGACGTTGGCTGCACTGGAGCTAATATGTTTAGGTGGGGGTTGCATAATTCGCCGATATGTGTGTGCGGAGCGGTAGAACAAACAATGCAACACATACTCCACGAATGTTCCATCTTACGGCCCCCAAGTGGAATCACTGGTATTCGACAACTGGACCCAACTACCGTATCTTGGCTGCACGAGGAGGCATTGCCAATCTAAGCTACTACAAGTCAAACGAGAGAAGAAGAAGCAGTGTCAAAGCAGCCATTGCTAAACAGCCGATTACGTTACAATCGAAATTTCTGACTTCGGCCTGTCGCATCATGAGACTTTCTTTTTTGTTTTAGTCTTGGATTAAGGCCTGTGGCGTAGCCAGAAAAATATTTTGGGGGGCCAAATATTTGATGAATTGCAGAGAACAACAAAGTGTTTGATTTAAAGCCATCGCCACTTGATGTGCAGTGGAGTATCCTGGTGGGTTGAAGCAATAAAAGTGGTAGGGGATTAGAGCGTGCCGAAGGCACGCGTATTCTAGGGGGATCCTGGGGCATGCTCCCCCGGAAAATTTTTGAAAAATTACACTCAAATAATGGATTATAGCGCTTTCTGAAAACACTTTTAGGGTAATATTTGTATGAAATTTATTAGCAGATAAACAGCTATTAACTTAAGATAGCTCTTACACACGAACGGGCAAAAACTGCGGCTAAAATTAGAGAACACCAAAAACTCAGCTACACAAAAACTCAACAACTACACAAAAACCCAACAGAGTAAGCCATTCTGAAATTGCTTCCACAAATTAGTTCAAAGAAACGTAAATCGCGTAAATTTTGCGCGATTTACGATTTGCAAAATTTATTGATGTCTTTCTGTCCTGTGTATCTAAAACAAGTCCTTGGGGGTGTTAATAGCCAGATGTCTTGGAAAACGATATAAATTTCTACAAACTTTATTATATTTTCAACAAAGGGCTCAACTTCGGAATCCAAACTAGGAAAATTTGGGGGGCCATGGCCCCTTTCGGCCCCCCCCCCCCTGGCTACGCCTATGATTAAGGCCAAGACTCTTGGTATAGGGGAGGAAAGCGGCGATTGCGACAGTTCTTCTGATTGTGTTAATTCGCTCACAGATGTATCTACTCTGTTTAATTCGCTCAAAGTGCGTCTGACAAAGTGTTATCTTGATGTTGGTTGCATTCAAATAAATAATTGAGACAAACAGTTTTATATCTTATGTAACACATGTACTGTATATAAAATCGCTATTTCTTTCGTCACTTTAAAACTAAATAAAAGCTTGTGCTTTGACTAGTTTAAATTTTATAGTTAGACTTATAATCTCAATTATACTATACTGCGGCCCTTGAACAAATTCAAATTCTGAATGCGGCCCTCGAGATAAAAAGTTTGCCCACCCCTGATTTATCTTATGGATTTTTGAATAATGTCATTCAATCCAATTAATTGGTTGTCTACTAATTGTATCTGTCTGTGACGTTCTAAAATAACTCCTGAACCTTTAGAATTACCATGGCAACTAATTGCATATCCTTGAAGGTCTTAAACTCGTAAGGTTTGTTTAAACCGCTTATTCAAGTAGAATATTGGTAGCATGGGGAAAACAATAGAACTGACGACGGGAAAGCCTTCAAGCAGAATTTCAACAGAACTGGAACAAAATGGGAACAATTACTTCGATAAGAGTGAAGAAGCTAAAGCTTTTCTACAATCAAAGCTTTGTGAGGTCACAGACATCAACTCTATGAGCGAACACAGTGATGAGGAAGAAGATAAAAGGGAAGGCTGGGGCCATAAGTTTGAGTTCCTGTTGGCCGTTATTGGATTCGCGGTTGACCTTGGTAATGTTTGGCGGTTTCCGTACGTATGCTTCAAAAACGGAGGAGGTAAACACTTGCGTAGATTGATAAGTCATTCTTTACTCATTGTTACACAACAAACATACAATCAATCAATCAATCATTTTATTAAATAAATTTTATAAACAACTAAGAAACAGCTGCGAGTAGTCAGAAATACGCCATGAAAGTTTGTGTAAAATTGCAGTGTACTTGAAAACAGTGTTGCCAGACAAAAAGTCCTCATCAATTTGAAAAAAATTAAGGCCGGTGGGGAAAAATGCTTTTGGGAAGATTTGGTAGTTTGTGTGATGCAAGAACGATCAAAAAATCTTGTCTCCAAAACTGAAAGAGGCAACTGAAAATATGGGATTAAGAAAGTTTTAAAGCATTGTTAGCAAAATTAAGTTTTTGGCGTTTGGCAGCACTGTTTGAAACTTGAAAACAACCGCTTTGAAACGACCGCCTTCAATTATTAAACTACAAAGGTTCGATGAAAAAGTCTGTACAGTGTACACTGTACAGGATTGATTTGTAGATTTTACACCGATCATAAGTTCAATTTTTTTGTTGGTTTTCGTTTTACGAAATAATGATGTTTGAAGTTGGATTGCCTATCTTGGCTATCGCTTGTGGTTTGAGTTTAGTTGCGAAAATGCATTGGAAAAAAATTATTTTGTTTGCTCCTGTTGTCGATTATCATCATCATCATCATTATGTTCCTGTCTTGTGGAGATTGGAGGCAATTGTTGAGAATTGGATGACATGCCCCATTGTTCACGATCATGAGCCCTTTGTACCCCACTTTCATTATTTAATTTTGTCCATTTAGAGATGTTTGTTATCCAAATCATTCTTGGTCTGCCTTTGTTTTCCTTTTCTAATGATCTTCTCCTTCTACTAATGATCTTTGCAATGAATTTTGTGTTTGAAAGAGTTCAATTTTCTTTTGTTTGCAACAGATCTTTGTTTAAGTTCAATTGAAGTAAATTCGTCATCATTAGTAAACTTCTACAACTATAAATGTTTAACTTAATTCATTTTAAAACATTTTTTATTTTAATTTGGTGTCGATAGCAGTTTTTTTGTTTTGTTTTTTTGCTTTTGACGATTACTTTTGGTGAAACACATGGCAGTTTTCCGTGGAATACTGTTTAAGAATCTCTGTTCAGATATGTTCAGTTCAGATATGAGCTTTCATCGTATAATCTATTTTTCAGGAGCATTCCTTATTCCATATTTCCTCATGGTGATATTTGGAGGGATCCCCTTGTTTTACATGGAGCTGATTCTTGGGCAGTTTCACAGAACTGGATGCGTGTCAATTTGGAAAAAGTTATGTCCAATTTTCAAAGGTAGGAAATTGGTCATGGTAATTCTTATGTCATTTTTACGTAAAATAAGTCTATAGACAGTTTAAAAGTCATAAAAACTTATTTGCTTATGGTCCTTGTGAGACGGCAAGTCTTATTCCAGCACCATCCTATTCTTGGAACTTTTGATAAACCTCAACTTCAGGCGGTGTACTTAATACAACAACGTTGATTGATGTTTGATAATGGCCTTCAGCGATGAAGATCACTGTTTCTATACATATAATTAAACTGAGCTTGATATCTTTCAAGTTATTTCTCACTAATATTGAAAAATTCAGTGTTGGTCCGTTGGTTCAGGTTTACGTGGATCCTTTGGTGTCTAAAGCAGTGATTCTCAACATTTTTGTCATGGCAGACCCCCTTATGATGCCTTCGAAGCGGACGCGGACCCCTAAAAACAATTTTATCTGAAAGTTTGATACATCTTGTTTCCTAAGTGAATCAATTGTTTCATAAGTTTGGAAGCGACACACTCAGAAGAATTTGCTAAACTCGCGACGCACTTATAACGATTGATGACATTGACGAAGTTATGTTATAAGCTTTATGTTGGCACACATCATCAAAAATGAGTTATCTATATGCTGATTATTATTTAATGCTTTTCTATAAATTTTATCAAAAATTAACAGCATTTTCCGACCGTTACAAAGAATTTCTCCATTTGCAATCAATATTGAATATTGATTTGTTGTAATCACAGTCATGACAAAACTGTGAGTGGTGATAGACTGCTGACTAACGTTTGCATTTCCAAGTAAATCATTGATGAACAATCTGCTGTCTCAAAAGAATTAAGTTGAACATAGCCAACATCTTGGTAACCTTAAAGATTTAACTTATTTATATGCTTTTTTTAGTTAGGAAACCGAACCTTTGTACAATGTTCTTTGAAATATCAAACGATGCACCATTGTGTTGGACGTAGCCCATATAGATTGGAAATTACTGTAATACACAAATCAAGCTACCAATTTTTAAATTTCGTAATTTATCGATCATGCTGCAAATTTGGAAACTTTCACGAACCCCCTGAAATTGCTTCGAGGACCCCTTGAGGTCCGCGAACCCTGTTTTAAAGTATTCTATCAGTATTGGAGAAAAAATACTTGAGAAAGATATCAACATCCTTAACAGATATTTAAACAAATGATACCATAAAAAGTGATAACTGTTTTGGAAGTGTTCGCTGGTGCCATTCCAAAAACAGTTACCGCTTTATTTCACGTCGCGATCCCTATCAGCATGCAACACAGTATAGTAGCTGCAAATTACATTGAAACTTCTAAAGATGCTTTAAGTTTGAAGACTCGATAGAAGAAGATTTCATCTTGACAACAACAAATTTAATCTTTCACTAAACGCAAACAATAATAATCTATTCCAACAAGTTTTAAGTATTTATCAAATGCTTTTTGATGTTTGAATAATGCGATCTCGCATGAATTGACTAACATCAGTCAGTCGAAAGCACAGGTTCAAAGAAATCTTTTCAAGAATGCTGTAGGTACTGGTATGGCAAGTTTAGCTGCTGACTTGCTGTTTTAATTTACAAAGGATTTCTACGATAATATGCTGAAATTTGTTTGTGGTTTCAAAATGAAATCACGCATCAAAACAGCATGTTCAATCCGACAGAATGACAGATACAAATATTATGAGACAGTTAATTTGCATGCATCGACTAAGATCTTGTCGGTTGCTCAACACCATTGAAAACACTGACATTATAAAAAAATAATTCCGAGCATACGGATGCTGGAGCTGACAGGAGTCCAGCTTTTTAGGTTAAGTGGGGAAATATTTAATTAGATTTTTATCATTTAATAAGGGACGAGTGATTTCTCAACTAACAGGTGAGATCAAAAATACCTGGTTTGATTTCTGTGGATTAAATGGAATCGAAGTTTTCGGCTTGAATATTTCTGTGAATTTTATTAAAAGCTATGATGTAATTGCCAGTAAAATGCGCAATAACACCGTTTGTTTCCGGTGACGAAAATAAGTTGGAGGGATGGAAAAGCAAGGAAGTGAGTATTTGTGCCTACTTTGCACTAGAGCGCGTATTATTTAACTATCTTGTCAAGATATAGTCCAAACATGTGCCATCGCTCACTCAGTCAACGTGGAATATTACGAGTGCTTGGATAGTCCAGGCAGTAAAATTGTTCATAAACCACCCTCCCGGGGGCCGATGGACCTAGTTTCATGAACGTACAACAAATTGTTGACTTGATTTATTTCTTTCTATAGGAGTTGGTTACAGCATTTGCCTGATAGCGCTCTACGTGTCCAGTTACTACAACACAGTGATCGCTTGGGCTTTCTTCTATTTCTTCAATTCCTTCACCTCTCAACTCCCATGGTCTTATTGCGACCCGGCTTGGGCCAATGAGAAGTGCCTGGACCAGATCAATGCCACCGCCCACAATCGAACCTTCAGCAATGAGTCACAATCTCCTGCTCACCAATATTTCGAGTAAGCGCGCCACAAACAGGGCTGCCATTTTCATGTGAAATAACTCTTGAATATCGGAGTATGATGCTCACAAAGCTTATAGTTTTGTTGTGACGGAATAGGTGAAGCATAATTGACGCATAATAATTCTTTCATTATTAGACGGTACGTTCTCGAATTGAACGAGTCATCAGGGATCGGCGATCTTGGAGTCCCGCGGTGGCCCATTGTTCTCTGTCTCCTCCTTGTTTACGTCATTCTCTACTTTATATTGTGGAAGGGAGTGCGTTCCTCGGGGAAGGTGGGTTTGTCTTTGTGACGCCACAAGCGGACACGCCCCCTTCAGCATGAGCAGCATACTTATGGAAAGAAGAAAAATCTTTTGTCTTGAATTCATTGAACTAATTCTATAGTATGAAAATTTTCAACTAAAGTCAATAAAGTGATTTGAGAAGTGAAGACCTTTGTCCATATAGGGGATGCATGAATAGCTAAAGTAACTAACATTTTTGTTTCTGACAGACTCATGCAAAGTCGCGCATTTTACACGCTCTCTAATGTAGTTGTGTGTCTATGAGTGTACATGTGTGCGTGTGTGTGTGTGTGTGTGTGTGTGTGTGTGTGTGTGTGTGTGTGTGTGTGTGTGTGTGTGTGTGTGTGTGTGTGTGTGTGTGTTAAAGTGACAGTTTGTTGTAAACGTTTGGAGCGCGAGGGTTTGTTTGCAAAAGTACTTCAATTTTCATTCGAACTTGCATTTTGTTATTTTTTTCCAGGTTGTATGGTTCACCGCCATCTTCCCTTATGTTGTCTTGATCATCCTGCTCATCAAAGGGGCAACTCTCCCAGGAGCTGGGATGGGGATCGAGTACTACCTCAAGCCAAGGTGGCATTTGCTCACCCAACCACGAGTGTGGTTAGAAGCTGCCTCCCAGGTAGGCTAGCGAAAAAAAAAACTATATGGATTTATCTTTTGAAAGAGATTGAACTATTTTCAAGATTGAATCTTTATCCTGGGACTAAAATGGCTTGAACCACTACCCAGCTCCGGTCAACGAGTTTGACAAAGTGAAGTTTCGATTGTTGAAGTGTTGTCGGTAAATTATTTCATCGACTACTAGCCGCTGAATGGAGAGTTGTCCTTGAAATGCCTTGCTCAAGCGCACACCCTGAAAATCGAACCAGCGCTGCTTGGTTTTGAAAATTTTGAAGAAGATTCTAAAGACGTTGAGGTATTTTCGCTCTCCAGTCATGTGGTGCTGGTTCGACTCCTGCATTAGATTGGTTGTTGAAAACACTGTTCATCTCAACCCAAGGTAAAAAAATTGTATTTCTGGTGTGAATGGTAAAAGAAAACACGCGCCATGTTGATGCGACGTTTTTGTATGCTGAAGACAGTTTTGTACGGTGCTTACCCAGACAACAAAATCCGCCATTTTTACATTGATTCAACGTCTGTAGACGCCATTGCTTCAACGTCTGCAGACGTTGCAGCAATGCAAAAATGACGGATTTTGCTGCCTGGCTATCGGTACGAATCTCGTCTTACGCTCAACAAAGGTACATGCGACTTACTCTGGCTATTGGATTCACATATTTGCTTGTGTCTTTAGGTTTTCTTTTCGTTGGGCCCTGGATTCGGAACATTGATAGCCCTAGCTAGCTACAACAAGTTTGACCATAACTGCTACAGGTAGTGGTTGCAACAATGTTGACTGGGGGATCCAGGAGGTACTTTTGGACAAGTGCCCTGGAGAATTTTAAGAGCTTATGACCTTTTCAAAGGGCATGAAAACTTGAAAAACCTACCGCGTATTCTTTGGATATGGAGCGCTTTTCATAGAAGTGTCTTAGTTTGAGGCTAAGACGATTTAATTGGTATCGGCCCAAATTATCCTCTCAACTGCCCTGAGTGGTTAGGCTTATTCGGGTCGCTCTTTTATGAATTTGTTATTGTGTTTTCGTTATTGTTGTTTATCTTCGTGAATTTGTTATTGTTGATCATAGAGACGCATTGATCACAAGCGCGATCAATTGTTTCACGAGCTTCATGGCCGGCTTCGTCGTCTTCTCGGTGCTGGGCTACATGGCTCACCTCCTCAACACCCCCAACATTGAAGACGTTACAACGCCAGGTAGGTAACGCACCAGAAATGTAGGTAGCGCACCAGAAATGTAGGTAACGCACCACGAATGTGGTTTAACCAAAACCACATGGAACCGAAGTTTAAACGAATCACCGAAACACTACTGGTTTGAAATGCAATAAATCTAAAGCATAAAGTCCGCTTCGTTAGCTCAGTGGTTACGATAACAACGTATAATAACGATATAATAACGATATAATAACGATATAATAACGATATAATAACGATATAATAACGATATAATAACAATATAATAAAGATATAATAACGATATAATAACGTATAATACGATAATAACGTCTGCAGACGTTGAATCAATGTAAAAAAGAATTGATTTGCTGCCTAGGATGTAACGTAACGTTGTTGAAGGATATTATTGTGAAGCCAGTGGTATAGCCTGCCAGAGAGGCTATAGCTCCCTGGGGCTATAGGCCTACCTGCTGTGAAGGGGCAGTAATTTTTATGTCTTGTTCAAATCAGCAAAGCATCATGACTCGCAAAACGGAGCTGTCATTTTATTAAGGTTAGGGATTGTTTAATTATTATGGCTTGTTTGTGTGGTGTGCCAAACCGTCGCATAGGTTGGCGATGTCATTTGGGAAGGTGACGTCATGTTTGACGTCATATGAAGTATTCAAGTTAAACATTTATTTTCAGGTGTCGGGCTACTCTTTGTCGTGTATGGACAGGCCCTGACGACCTTCAACTTCGGGGCGGTCCTGTCTGTGCTCTTCTTCTTAATGATCATCACTTTGGGTCTGGACAGCTCGGTGAGTCACCTCAGACGCGTGGTCACGATTTGTCTGTGACGTATAATGGACGTCGCAGGATAAGTTGTTGACGGTGATACAATAAAGCTTTTTGTTGTTTCTACCTGGTGGAGGTAGACTGCTGGTTGCTTTATCTTTGTGAGTCTTGGAATGCATAATGCAACCGCTTTGTGTGGGACTCGAACATGCAATCTTGGTGTTGCATGGTGATAAAGAGTATGACGTCTTGTGGGTTGCTATGAGGCTCATTAGGTTTTAACGATATTAATAAACAATTTCTTGTTGACAGTTCGGCGGGTTGGAGGCTGTCATCACTGGGCTATCCGATGAATTCCCGGAAAAAATTGGAAAACATCGGGAAAAGTTTGTCTTGGGATTTCTAGTGGTCAGTTTCCTTTTTGCTATTTCCACTACGACGCAAGGGGGCGTCTATTTGCTTACACTGCTCGAAACCTACGCCACAGGGGTGGCTATTATGACAGTGGTGTTGATAGAAGCGATCTCTGTGAGCTGGTTTTATGGTAAGTATCATTTAGGATGGCAATTGTCTAGTCACTAGTAAACTGTATGGTTGTTTAGTTGTTTCCCTGTCAGTATGAGAACGCGCAGTGTATGTAACTTACAACTTGTATGTTTCAAACAATGTGGGCTTCTATGTTCATGTCTTTGACAAATAAACCATTGATTGCTTGATACCCAGTCTGGCCAATGGTGACGTCACAAAAGCAAAATCACGTTGAGCGCTTCTGGTGTTGTGACGAAATTAACGACTAGAGTCTTAGATTTTATTGCATCATCAATGACATGACGACATCTTTTTGAAACTGAACCATTTATTGGGAGTCTTTATCCGAACGTGCTTTCAATGGAGGATTGTAAGAAAATAAAATTTGTGTCCGGTTTGATGACAAGCTTGGTTTAGATCTGTCCCTGTAATAATATTTCTCGCACAGGAGTTGAAAGATTATGCCAAGATGTCAAAGATATGTTGGGATTCAGCCCAGGATTGTATTGGAGAATATGTTGGAAATATGTGAGCCCCATCTTCTTAACAGTGAGTTCACGCGGCACTACTGTACTTGATGATTTTATCTTTGTTGATTCCAGCTCAAGTTTAAGTGAATAATTTATACAAAATGATTCAGTTTATTTGCAAGTTTGCATGTGAGGCTACATCCACGACACCAAATCAGTCGTTTCAACGTCTGATGCAACGTTTGCAGACGTTGAATCAATGCAAAAAACGACTGATTTGGTGTTTGAAATATTCTTATTTTGTCTTCCAAGCAAATTATGCTTTATCAGCTTACCACTCAGTGGCGGATGCAGGGGAGGGCGATCGCTCTTCCAAAAACACAAAAAAAAAACTTTACTCATGGTATAATTGCAAAGTCGAATTAATGTAGATCATTGTGTTTGGTTGGAATCGCTTCCCTTAATAAAAATTGCCTTCCCTTAAATTTAGGTATATATATTTTAAAAACATCTTTTTTCGCCCCTGCCCCCTTCTATCTCAAAATTACTTTACGGAACTATACTTGCAACGACGCAAAAATCGCCCACATCGTGTTTACTTCACTTTTTGTTTTTAGCCTTCAAAGGTCAATTATTGTTTGCTACTTTACTCTTCTTCGCCACTCCAAGGGTCGAGGGGCTTTGCCTTTTACCACCCTTGAGCAGTGATGGTGACTCGGTCTAGATGTTTGGGCAGGTGTTGAGCAGCCACTGAATTGATTCGTCATTCAGTTCGCGCAGACCATGCACACCATTTGGCGCATGGTAAATGATGCAGTTTCAGATGGTGTGGTATGCAATTTATTGACACCCGCCAACAAGACAGCTGTTAACAGATTTTCTAGGTCAGGGTTTTCCGTGAAACATAATACGTAAAATTGTTACAGACTTGTTTGGAGATCATCAGCAAGTACTGTCAACTTACCTATTATTAGTTACCTGCCTTACCTACGTAACTATACGAACAAAAACTAGCAATAACAATTGAACATGGTTTTGGCTGAGAGTAGGCAAACAGATGATAATAACAATTCGTTTAATACTCAGTAGCGTTGACACTAGGCTACAAGGGAGTTCAAAGGCACTTTTGGACCCGGCCAGGGCCCGGAAGATGCTAGGGGCCTGTAGCTGTAATCTTTTCAAAGGACCGGAGAACTTGAAGAGACCACGTCTCATGCTTTGAATGTGGTGCATTTTTCATAGACGTGTGTTGATTTGGGACCTTAGGATGTCATTGGTACCGGGACAAATTGGTACTGGCCCAAATTGGTAGGCTACTGGCCTAAATTGGTACTGGCTCAAATTGGTACTGGCCCAAATTGGTAGTGGCTCATATTGGTACTGGCTCAAATTGGTACTGGCTCATATTGGTACTGGCTCATATTGGTACTGGCTCAAATTGGTACTGGCTCAAATTGGTACCGGGTCAAATGATCTTTTCAACGGCTCTGTTCATACAGCATTGTATCCATCACATTATTGTGTTCCTCTCAGCTCTTTACAAAGTAGTTAGTCTCATCATTTAATTGTTCTTATTTTAGTCCATCATCATAATGGGAATCGCGACCACATCCAGCCTGGAGTATGGTGACGTTACGTTTCCTGATTGGTCCACTGCAGTGGGATGGCTGATAACCTGTTCGTCCATATCAATGATTCCCGCCTACGCCATCTACTGGTACTTTCACGTGGTGAAACCGTCCCACCAGGTGAGGTTTGATTAACTGTGTCGGTTGCATCTGATGGAAAAACCTAGAACATCACACAACTAAGGCGAAAGGAAAAATTGAATTGAGTCCTGTCTTTGTCATGAGTTACCAAGGGGGGGGGGGACTTATATACCAGTCCCAGGTATACAAGCCCCCCCCCACCCCCTTGGTAACTCATGACAAAGACAGGACTCAACTCAATTTTCTCTTTTGCCTTAGTTGTGTGATGTTCTAGCCATTACCACATCTGATCTGGCGATTCCAAAAAAAGTCTGAACCCGTTTAATGAAAACAAACAAAAACAATGTAATGGCGGCAACCGGGAGAGTTAGGAAAACGAACTCTCCTGGAAATATAATCCAGAAACTGAGGTTTTTCTTTGGAATATGTTTGATCAAACATCCAGCGATCGGCACCAGTTATTGGATTGCACCATAATAACTAAAAGTTAGCTCAGTGGTGACGCACCCGGCTCAAAATCACTCGACGCTGGTTCGAATCTCGGGGTGACTCTCGCTGGTTCGACTCTCGGTGGAAACTACCTGGAATAACCTATCAAGGCTTTGTCAGTCCAAGGATAAAGATTCAAAACCAACCAAGTGTGGGCTTTGAACCGCCAATCTCAAAAGCTGGTTCTGCGCCAGTGATGGAAAGTTTCTATACGATTGGTGAGAATAGAATTTTACGAAAAATTTACTCTAAAAATGAACTCTGCCCATTAATTATTTTGTGATTGTGTTAATTTTTATTTTAGGGATGTCTTGTTTTAATGCAACCAGAAGAGGGCAGTAAAGGGCCAGCAAGAGTGTCATTGGCGATGACAATCGTGTCTGATATCTCAACAAACGTTATGTAGCTCCATGACTTTCAAGGAGAAAGTATTTCAGTCGTCACAAAAGTGTCACGGGAGAGAGGAGCTCAATCCCACAGGACAACCACTGCAGGTCTTGGAATGGATCGTATTTTATTCTATGTTGAAAATGGGACTATTTCCCCCATACTATTTTATCAAATCTTGCAGTTTCTGCTAGAAGCCATGTGTCAACTCGCTCTTCTAGCTGCTGACGTCACTACGTTGATAATTTACAGGGCTTTTGTGTGTAATATTTTTTATTTTCTGTCCGTTGCACTTTCATGACAACAAAATTCTCAGTGTATGTAACAACTTGAAAAGCTTAACTTACTTAACTTTGAAGCACCTTGATACCTCCTACTGGGCACTTTTTGTACTATATTTCGCTGCTAGGTAGCGCACTTCCACAATGCACGCTAGCATGTGGCTTGCTGCCATCCCCTAAGTTTCCGTTTCATATTTGTAGGCTACAGTAGGTGACTGGGAGAACATAATATCTGTCTCAATGTTCAAACAATTCTCCGACCCTAAAGCGGTAGCTTTGTGGTGTGGCATAGGACTGTAAGTCCTGCATCGTCATCGAACAAGAGAAGTTGGTTTGTTGAGCCATGGCCGCTACCCTTCCACCACTGCGGGGAATACCTACCAACTGGCTTCAGAGTAGACCAGGCCCGTAGTTGCCGGGGGGGGCTTGGGGGGCAATGCCCCCCCCAAGCTCAAAGCTTTTAGTTATTTCTTTGTAGAAACATAAGCATTTTAAAACGCATGTCTGACAATCTGCTGCGTTTGGGACGCATAATGTCCTTTCCAAGCGAAAACATGCGTTCCACAGCCGCGCTGGATGGTATTGGTGTGTTGTATTTCAAAAACATGCCTTGAAAACGTTTACTCTGAAAGGTATCACTATTCTAAGCGTGCTGTGATGGTTTAGCATATATAGCCTAAATCTTTTAGTGAGGTCCACTGCACCAACATTGCTCTTTTCAGGGGCACAGAGCTTTTGAAATAAAGTATCTTCAACCTCCGTGATGACATTCATTAACTTTTCGCTTTCTCTCTCTGATCCGTCGTGCTCGATACTAATCCCTCGTGCTCTTTGTTTCAAAGTTCTAAAAATCCACATTTTCAACTGCTTAAAGTTTTTATTTTTTGTCCTGAAAACACCAGGAATGGCATTTTAGAGCATATAAACGTGCAAAATTTTCTGGGGGGGCATGCCCCCAGACCCCCATAGGAGGCTCGCGCCTTCGGCGCTTGTCCGTTCCTGTCACTTTATGACGTCATATTTAACATCACTATTTACAGCACCCCCATGACCAAAAGTCACATAGCCTTTTACTTCGCAACAGCTTTTAAGCTCCCCCCCCCCAAGCTAAAATGTATAACTACGGGCCTGGAGTAGACTATTCTATGTTTTCGTTACCATGAAGCTGCGTTGCATTTAGGGAACACACAAACTAATAGGTTTCAACCAAAAGCTCCTTTAGATAAAAAAAAAAGAACTTAAACAGTTTATTGTTTCAAACCGACAACCAGAAGAATTTTTTGGGTTTTATTCTCGCAACCGAATAAACTGTAAATTGTTGAATGTGATGGATTTGGAAATGTTTAAGTCGAACTTCTTCGCAGCTTGGCAGGAAGCGGATGGAACAACCTACACTAATAGATTATTCCTGGTAGTTTCGCATTCTTGTAGAGGCTTTTGACGCAGAGCTGGTTACCGAGATTGACAAGAGTGAAGTTTCCGATTGTTGAAGTCTTGTTGCCAGGGAACTATTCCATCCATTAGATGCCGCTGAATGGAGAGCAGTTTTTAGAATGCGTTGCTTAAGTGCACGCTCAGTCGAACCAGCGCCACTTGATCTTGAAGCTTCTTCGTTCATGAAGTCACGCGCTAACCAACAGAGCTACTGGGGCGGATGAGGTGGCATACCAAGTTGTCAATGATTGTTCCGTAAACAAACAATGGCGAGCTCCATTGTCGTTCAGCTGACCAAGCGCAAAATGAAACAAATCACAAACCGCAATTGCAATTCGCAAATCGAAATCCTGAGTTGTCAGTCTGATGGTAAAATTGAGATGTAGCATTAGGCTACTTAGCCTACATTTGTTATAAGTCACAGGTGAAACGATTATACAACTCAGGGGTGTGCAAACCGTGGGCCGTGAGCTTAAACTTTTTGACCCGTAGTTTAAAAAGTCTCATTTATACCTAAATATCATGGTCGACCAGATGTTGTCGCTCGCATGTGACGTAAGATTTAAACTAACTTGAAGTCGTCCGCACTCTGTCTGAAGGCGCTGACTTGCGTGATCATTTATTGCGTGCACATTCGTCATAACACAGTGAACAATAGATATTTCCAGTTGCGGCTCGCGGATCAAGCTAGTTATGTGTATTCAGCCCTGCAGTGCTACAAGTTTGCACACCTCTGATGTAACTAGTTGTGCAAATGAGGCTTGAAAGTTTAAAGCAAAAGATGTTTCCAACCAACCTGAACGGCATAGCCTGATAGTGGAGAAAGCAAATTTCCTCTTAAAATGCAAACATTGAATTTAATTTTCTGCTACACGACATTTGAGTGAAATGCTTCGCAAAATATTTTGGGAATATTGACTCCAAACGCAAAACACAATCCAGATTTTTTATAGCCTACTGCTTAAAACACTTTGCCTTCCAAGCCTTAAAGCAGCCGGCGGCCATGGCCGCTAAGTAGTGCTTGAATGACCGCCAGTGCTACCTCCTCCGTCGGCCAAGTTTGGCCGCCGGTTTCTTCTAGCCAATTATTTAATTTCGCAATAGAATAATCGTGGATTAAATGTCGAAAATATGTAGTATCAAAGAGTGACGCAGAATTAGGTCAGCGCATCATTCATAGTCACTACTGTTGTATTGAATATATCCAGCTGCGATCACCAGCGCTGTAAGTCTTGTTTGCAATTCCGGATGTTTATTTTAACGAAGTGTTAATCCGAAGTGCTAATTTACATCGGCTGGCAATATTGTCGTTTTTGTATCGATTCAATGTTGTCGGACATTGAATCGTTGTTAAAAAGGAGAACTAGGTTAGTTGACATCCGAGGGGAAAACACGTGTCTTCATAGTTGAGAACGCTGTGGGTTAGTGATTTCACACCCTCAATGGTGACATCATAACGGAATAAATGGTCAGGTTTTATGAAAGGCGGTATGCAGTTGAAACAATTTACTGAGCTGTGAGCAGTTAAAACAATTTAGGGTCGTTAGATGGTCCAGCAATACCGGATTACAATCCCGATAAAGCATTTAATGCGTGGTACAACGATTCTATTGCAGGACGTCGCCCAGACTTTAACAACGCTAAGTGATCATTTTAACATTGCTGCAAGTTTAATACTATTTACTTGTGCTATCGTTATTGTATTTTGGCCTCCAAGCACGCAGATTTCGCCGCCGAGAAGGAGCTCTAGGTAGGCCACGATGGTTGCCGGAAAAAAACACGAGTTTTAAGGCCTGCCTTCCCTATCTCCTGTCATGAAGAAAAGGCATATTTTTAAATGAAAAAGTTACTGCTTGAAAAATAAAAACTATGGAAGGATACAAAAATAACAAATGTGCAAAAAAGAGCGTAAATGTTTGTATGTCAAAGTTATCAACAGGCAAAAAAAATCAGACTCCGGCTCTTGTACACCTCTGGTCTGGGTACGCCACCCCGTTCAGATGTGACGTAATAATGGGGCTTCTATCGACGAGCGGCCTGGACAGAGCACGAACAGAAACGTTGCCGCGATATTTACTCAAATGAGTTGTGTATTTAATACCCAAAGTCGGAAGCATACATACGCAGAGAAACGACTTGACACCAGGAACATAAACTATTAAACTCTGGCAACACTGAGGTGAAACATGTCAAAGTTTTGCAGCTTAAACTCTGGCAACACTGAGGTGAAACATTTCAAAGTTTTGCAGCTTAAATTCTTCTTAAAAATATATTAAAGATAAATTAACTCCACAAATGACACAATTTTTCATTCAACATGCAATTGTACACATTTAAATCAAACTTAATATCTAGCCACTACCAATGACTAGCGGCTTCGCTGTAATTCCAGTCAGAAAATTAATCTTTTTTTACATACGTCTGTTGACGTTAAATTAATGTAACAAAAGACAGAATTGCTGCTAGGGAGATCACCTTACTTTTGACATAGCTGGCGATTCAGCGGTCGGTGTGTAATTCCTGAGCAAAAGCAACAAATATAATTATAAATACTTGGAATACTGGAATACAAAAAATATAAAATGTTCGCTTAAAGGAAGTTCAATGATAATGAAACTTCATTTTGAATTCCACAATTTTTTTATTGTGAAGAAAATTGAGGATAAAATTGTCGCCATTCAAATGAAGCTGTCAGCCAGTGGACTTCATGCACCAGCCGAGTCGAACCCACACTGAATACAAGCCTTTAACTGTCTGGAACTTTCAGTGCATCAAGTGGTGAGTACAGGTGGCTGGGGGGCGGCTGCAGAGCTATTCACGCATCGTGACACAGCAAGCGTGACGTCACATCATCATTATTAGGTAGGAGGCAATTGATTCTTAAAAATATCGGGATTTCCATAAAACCTTGAATCCCCTAATCGCAGAGCGGTTCTCTTGTAATAATAATAGTAGATGGGCGACCAGCCGCGTTGGATTATGTAGAGCGTGTAGTAGCCACCGTTGTTCCAGACGAACACATTCACATCATTCCACCTGATGAAGCAATTGAATCAGTGACTACATATTGCACACATGCCAGACTCCGTACCACTGGAAACAGTTTTTCTCACAATAAAAAGAGCTAAGTGCGACAATTTGTGGAATATTAGTTGTAAGCAAACATTTGGCGTGGTGAAAACACAACAACTTGACAAACGATACACAGCCAATCATCCTGGATGTGACAGCAGCCTACATTCGTTTGCTAAACTTTTTTTATTGTAAGGTTAAAAATTCCACAGTATTGCAACTCACTGAGGTAATCTCTCTACGGTAACTATTTTGAATTACAATTTCAAACTTTGTAGTGTAAACAAAGCCAACTGAACATACTTTAATTAAAAAATCTTTAATATCAATCCTATGTCATAGTGACCAAGATTATGATGTTAAGATTTCTGAATACAGCATCTACATCACTCACCGCAGTGTCAACGTCCACACATGAAGGCCAACACACAAACCAAAGTAGACAATCGTGATAAGAATAGAGGCACGAAACTTCCGCAGCATCCTTCCAGTGAAACCAGCTTGGAAGCTTGATGTGTTGAAGAGCTCAAGGGAAAGTACAATCAGTTGAAAGACCAAACAAATGTCTTGACCTCTGCAATGATAGGAATATGTTTTCACTCTCAGAAAAATAGTTAGTTTGTCTAAAATCTAAATTGTCCTTTAATCAGACGCTTTGTTCGACTTCCTTGCCTTCTTGTCCACTTAATCTAAATCTTCAACCAGACAGCAAAATCAGTCATTTTTACAAATGTAAAAATAACGGATTTTCTGTCTGGGCAACCACTAGGCGTAGACCTGTAAACAACAACCAAAATCCGATTAATAAAGCCACATGCTTCAATTATGATTAAACAATACTTACATGAATAAAACAAGCTGTACCACATTGATCGGGTTCACTAAATCAATCAAGGAATTGATCGCTATATCATATAGGAGCAGAAGCAACTGTAAAGCTAAAATCAATGTGTAACTAAGCACCTCCATTATGTGACAGCAAAACCTGTAGGTGAAAGAATATGATGATGGTTCTTTGTGGTACAAAAACGATTCAATAGAAGAACCAAGAATGACCAGAGTAGCCAAAATACAAATTATATCATAGTCCATATGGATGGGATGATTCAAACGACGGTTGAATTAATTGACTACACTGGTCCACATTTTTGTCTCAAAGGTTAAAATGTTGTTGTGTTATGGTAAGTCTGGACCACTGAAAACGAAACTATGCCAAATTTATCTGAGTATAAGATGCAGAATTTTGTATCCAATGTTTACTCACAAAGTTGAGGGGCTACTTATGCAGGAATAATTTACTTTCTTAATGTGATAGTTACTTTCACAGAAATTACTTAATAAAGTGACAGATTTTGGTGCTGATGCATTCTTTGTAGATGTTTATTTTAAAAAGACAGAGTAAGGCAAAACAGGAAAAATAAATCAAAGTAAAATATTGTAGTCGATTGCACTACAGTAGTAGACTCATCTAAAGTGATGTTAAACACCATGCAATTTATATTATATATACTGAGAAAAGAACTCAAGAATGTATGGCAGGCCTCAAAATTCATGGCGGACACCGCGGACATGTCCGCCGTCACTGCATGTGATGTCCGCGGAAAGTACCATCTAGAGCGGTCATATTTGTCCGCCGAGAAATAACACAGGAACTAGCGATACAAATCGTCATTGCATAACATGAACAATTGTTGCGAGAATATAATTTCTCGCACATTCTAGCGCGCATCTAGAAAATGTTAATATTGTATCTCTTAGCTTCTCCGTTCAAGCAGGAAAACTTTCGATTTTTACGTTGCTTCAACGATGGATGACATTGAATCAGCGTAACAAAGGTGAATTCTTCGCTAAGAATTGATGGGAGTACCGTACTTTTCATTAATCACGTGCAACTTAGTTCAAGTCTTACGTCACAATGTCTGGCTTTGATCGAGTAATATTGTTGGTAAAGTTGGTTACAAAATTAGATTACACGAGTAGGCTATTACAGCAAGATGCAAAAAAATTTGTGAACTTTTGGTATTACTGTAAGAAAGAAAAAACGCAGGGAAAATTCTAAAAGTGAGAATGAGGGCAATGAACCTACTCGCTCTTTGACACTTTCGCTCACATGACACGCAAAAATTAACGTAAAGAAAGAAGCCTAGTGAAACTTTGCACAGCAGAACATAGTAGAGTTAGTGTAGAAGTGTAGGAGTTTTCCGACTCGTGTCCAGAGCATTGTGACGCAAGAAGCCACACGACCTCGTTCGGTGAAAGTGAATCACTTATTCGGCATATTAAGCGGCTACAGGCGGTTTGATTCTTCGCACAGTCGTTGGTCTGAAGAAAGCCTTTCAGAGTGACTTCGCTGAAATTTTAAAAAGCCTTCCAAACCGGAGCTATAGTTCTCAAATGGCGAAGAATTATCAAAATAAAGTGATTAAACATGACGATCGACGTTAAAACTGGTGTGTCCGCCGTGAGACTTAATTTGTCCGCCGAGATAGCTGCTCAGACCGGACACGTTTGTCCGCTGTCAACAAAAACGAATTTCGAGGCCTGTTGTACGGTAATTGAAGTAAAGAGTACAAAGCTTTGATTTGATTGGAATGCCAAGCAAGTAATCAAATCGGACGTTTGTACCCTGTAAACCTGGGGTGGCCCGCAGGAAGGTTCTGAGTGGCCTGTGTAATATTTTTTTAAATGACTTGTAATATTATCAACTTGATCGCCTACGTAAGTAATGGCGAACATACATTTCAAGAAATTGAGATTTATTATTTGCTTGCTTTGACTATTACTCTACAGCAGTGGTTTTCAACCAGGGTTCCACGGAACCCTAAGGTTCTGCCAGTAAGTCTAGGGGTTCTGCAAGTTTACATTCAAAACCGAGCAATAATAAAAATTTTATGAGAATAAATGTAATTTTTTACAGTTTGTATTTTTATTGTACATAAATAAATCTGAACATGAATATTTTAATTTTATTTTATTAATCAAACGATGTTTTTTGCACAAAGGCAATTAAATTATTGAACAGGGGTTCCTCGAGCTTTTGAAATGTTTCATTGTGTTCCGTTCCACCAAAAAGGTTGAAAACCACTGCTCTATAGTCTCTAGTGCAGAGGACCACAACTGGTCAATGGGTCAAGTTAATTTTATTGCAACACAATGCACATTGTTACGTCCACATATTTTCCACATAATTGTACTCATGCTTCTAGAGTCAGTCAGTAATAATTTTTGCTTCATTGAAATATGTCTGATATCAGAGACTTGACCAAAATGCATTCAACAATGGAAGATCTTCTGCATTCTGCAGTGATTTGAAAAATATGTCCCTCAATAAAAATATCAGAGGATTCACAGATGGTAGTTTTCATAACCTCATTATTCGGTAGTACTTACTTGTGCAAGCAAGTTTTTTTGTGGATGAACCATCTCGAACCATCTCATCTCGATGAACCCTGTGGGATTACTAATTTCTGACAGCCATGTAGACCACTGGCGTAGAGTAAGGGGGTGCAGGGGTGCGGCGCACCCCCTGCTCTTATCGGTATAGACATACGTTGAGGAAATTTTAAAGTAAAGCGTAAAGTAACTTAATCCAAACGCGCTATTTTCAACAAGGTCTTCCCGCTGTGAGATCAAGTATGATTTAACAGAACGCATTGTTTTGTTATCAGAGGCACAAAAATCGAAATCCTCTCATTAACGCATGAACATTCAACACTGGCAGACATTAAATCAATGTAAAAATAAGCTAATGTCCGCCAGCGCCAGCAATTATTTATCTCGGGCGAAAAAGACTCAATAGTCAAACTAGTACAAAGGAAAAACTGTTACATCTGACTTGAGTGGTTGCCCAGACAGCAAAATCCACCATTTTTACATTGATTCAACAGCTGCAGACAGATTTTGCTGTCAGGGTGAACTCTAGGCCAGCAAAATGTGCTATTATGACTCCCCACGATGTTCTTGAAGCAAAGATAGTTTGCAATGTGTGAGAATTAAATCGAAAACCGATAAAAGAAAAGGTGTTTAATGGTCTTGGTCGCAGATATTGCTTGCATTAACGACGTCTCTTACCGCCATTATCACCTAGACAACCAAACGCCATTGTTTTATGCAGCCGCTAAGGTTTGACATCGACTTCAATGATCATGGAATGTTACGTAATAAGAACGATTATATCCTGCACGCAAAGATAAAAAATTGATCAGTTAACAAGTGTATAAAGTGTAACAGGTGTATAAAATTTAGAATTGACAAGAAATCATTAAGTTTGAATCACTGCAAATAAACGTATTCAAAACTTTTACTTCGGCCGACGCCATTTCACAATCCGTAATCTACGTGGGCAAGGATTTTGCCACAGCAAAAATGCGTTAATTTTGAAAGCTGCCGAGCTGGAGACAACAGCTTGTCTCGTGTATAAGTCGAACCTGTTTTTTTAAGGTGAAAATCACTTGCGAAAATCTCGACCTATACTCGAGTATATAGGCCTACCGTATTTGATGTTTATGCATGTGATATTCTGACATAACTGCACCCCCGGTAGTTTCTAAAACTCTACGCCTAAGATGTAGACGCTTCGCATTGCTACATTGTCCATCTCACAGAATATTGCCAAACTTGCTAGAGAAAAACAGTGTCAAACTTCACAATGAAATGTTGACGTGCAGTAAAAACTTTGTTGACTTTACTATATATCTTGGTGTGTCTATTCTTTTTATATATAAGTTCATGCTCGCAATATTGTAGCTAAATCAAAAGAAAATAACCAAAAAAATGTTTGCACAATGACCAATAAGGTGAATTCCATCGTTGCAATATAAATTTATAACGCATATTGTTTGTTGTTATCAAGATGTCTGGTAAAAAGTGTGTTAATGAACGTAAAAACATGACGAATTCTTATATTCATGTTGGGGTGGTCGTGGTGGCATTGCAATTAGTTACAACTACTTGTCTAATATTCTGCAATTAAGGACTTAAAACTTTAAAACATTTCACTATGATTACAAGGAAAATCAAAGTATAAACAAGTTACAGCAATGAAATCAATAAATCAACAAATGTAAATATGATAAACATGCTAGTGATCACTTTGGAGAATGGAGAGATACAACTTGCGGCTTCACACTAACTATATCATGATTATAGTCTTGATACCAAAATGGTTGTGTTATTGAAACTCAATGCCTTGCCATAAAAAACACTTAATAATAATAATAATGGTGTTGCACTTGGAACCATGTTGATGTGGAAGCTGTGCAGGGTTGCAAGTCGATATTGAAAAAATTAGGGGATAAATCGATATCGATAGTCAAACAAAAAAGTAGAGAAATATGCTATTTCAATAGCCTCCCAAAAAAGTAGAGAAATATGCGATTTTGATAGCCTCCCAAAAAAGTAGAGAAATATGCGATTTCGATAGCCTCCCAAAAAAGTAGAGAATAAAGAATAAGCTAATCGATATTAAACGCAATTCAAAAAATACAAATCAAGTATATATCTGATTTTATACAGCCTACCAGTGTTCCCTCTAAGAATTTAGCCAGGAGGATAATCACCTGGCTGGGTTTATTTCCCAACTCCTCTAAGTTTCAGTTTTCTACATGCAGTGCCGCAGTGGTTCCCTAGATATCACGGCTCAAAGTGAACCTTTTTACCCACACTACCTAGGCAAAAGAATGAATCAGCGATTCCCAATCTTAATGCCTTTCTGCTCAATCATGCATAACTTCAAACAAAATGCTTATCCTTTCAATTCTGCTTGATTGGCATTGTCCAATTATCGTTTTTCTCGCATAAGCATCAAAATATGCTATGATATTTTGTCCGTCGTATGTTATTAAGTAGAATTAAAGGCTTGAAAAAAGTCGCAAAACTATTGAATAAAGAATATCGATTTAAAGTAAAAAAAAAACTCCACAAAAGAACCATAAACGATATTGGCAGAAAAAAGAAAAGACTTGGACGTAATCGATATTGAAAAAGTAGAGAATAGCGCTATCGAATAGCGATTTGGAACCAATACTTGCAACCCTGAAGCTGTGTTGGGTTATCACTGACTATAAGATTCCACAATTTAATGTAAAACATGGCTGTTGAAATGTTTAGCCTATACAAGAAATGACCTTTGCCAATTCTATAACATGCATGCCGTTCAGTAGCCTATTTAACTATTCCTCATATTGTGTAACGTGCACTGACAATGTCTCAATCAACCAATTTAAAAGCCTCTCTTGAGGCAGATCTGAACTTCAGACTAAGGTCCTAGAAGCCGTAAAAATCAAAAGCCGTAACTAAGGATCAAACGTAGTATCTGTCTCTCAACAGGCAGTTATTCGTCTAATCCTTTTGTGTGTGTTCTAATTGTTTGGCACATGCCTATACTTTACGCCTCATGTGACATGAAAAACATGTTAAACCTGCTAAAGTTACTTTTTTTGTTTGTCTATTCCTCATTATAACAGTCAGCTTAGGCTTCAAAATATGCAAAACAAGCAATTCTGCCTTAATTTGAGAAAACTTTAAAGTTGTTAGACAAAAACTTCTGATTTGGAAACGTTTGAAGTCCTGGGTGGAGAAAAAATCCAAACCCTTGCCTTAATCTTAATGTTAACTCTGGCAACCACTCTATTAACTCCGAGATTAATAGAGTGGAGTTTTCCATTGTTATTGAAGTGCTGTTGGCCAGGGAATTATTTCCTCCACTAGGTGCGGTTGAATGGAGAGCAGTCCTGAAATGCGTTACGGTACCGTACTAAAGTACACATCCTAAGAGCCACACCAGCAACTCATGACCATGAGTCGGGCAAGTAACCACTGAGCTGACGGAATGGACTGCATTACTCAGCTTTGTGTACTTATGGTAGGCTACAACTCAATTAAATGACAAGTTCAAATAAACACGAAGATAAGTTTTGTCTGCATTCTAAATTTTTCACTACCCTCGGTGATGTCCTGTCTGTGCCTTAACTTCAAATTGTTCATCAAGAAATCTGATGACTGGATAAACGTTTAACATATCGTGTTTGTTGTGCAATAGTTCTGTGGTGGCAATGGCCTTGCAGGTCTTTCGTTGCCATCCTGTTGTGCTGATAGACATTCAATTTGTATGTGCTTTTTGTTTGTTTATCGCCAGAAAAACAATAAACTGAACTAAACTGGCATTACTACATTGTATGACACAATGAACACAAACTTTTTTTTCACAACTACCAACCCAAGTCCCAAACTGAAGTCTGAACAAACACAACAAAACAAAACTTTGAAAAATAAATGTTTCTGTTTGTCCAACAAGATCATTAAATCAAGCTGTTGATTCCAATAAAGTTGGCGTTGCGAATTTTTTTGGAAATGATCAGCAACTTTTTTCCACAGCAACTGTTTTTTTTTTAAGAATATTTTTCACCTATTTCAATTTATGAGATAAATTTGCATGTACAGTAGTCAATATTTCAAAACATATAAAAAAGTTTGATCTTTGATGCATAAGATGAACACAATATGAGGCAGCAGAACAGTGGCTGGGAGTGGAGGTTGCTTCTGTCCAAATAAAAGATTATAACACGGTTTAGTTTAGTTTGTTGCTATTTCTGACCATCACAACGACTAACAATATTTGCCAAACACAGCAAAGGTATGGACAAGAGTACAAGCTGTAGCTAGAGTCATGAGTCTTTTTGTAAAACTGTGGTCTGTGCTGTAGATACTTGTTATCAAGTGAAGCCCTTAGTGTAAAAAGGTGATACGTCAAAAAAGTTGTTTTCGAGAAAAAGCCTTTTGAAGTTTCATAACTTTGCAAAGTTACCCTGTTCACGCATCTGCCCAATTCCTTATATTTTTCTAATCTTTCGATAGCTGGTGATGATTAGAACTATCTTTTACATCGATATGACATCTTGGTTAAATTACTGTTTGTTTATTTGAACATAAATTGACATATCACCTTTATCCACAGTGTTTCACAAACTTTGAAAAAAGTGTTGTTTATTGAAAAACGTGATTTGTTTAAAAAACACTGCATGATACAGCAAAAGTAATCGAAGTAATATAACAGAAACTGCATAGCAATCTTCACGATCCTCATGGCTGTCACGCTCCACCAAGCGTTCGTAGAACCAGCGGTGTTGTTCTGGGATATAAGGCATTTGTTTTTGTATATCTGCTAATTTTTTCGCAGCAATCCGGTATGAGAAATCTTGTTTCTTTTTAAGAGCTGCCATGTCAATGGTGTCCAAGAGATTCTGGCTTTTTCGTTTGTGTTGGATATTTACCGTTTTCCAAGTGGTTTCGTTGAAGCTGTATTTCTAATTAATCTTGCCAAATTCTAAAATGCGCAAAGCGCAAACCTTCTGAATAGAGAAATCCTCCTTCTCCTCATTTTTCTTTCGCCGCACCAACCCAAGGCGTGAAGGAAGATCTTTGAAGCGGTAGAAGTTGTTTGACATATCATAAACAATGTACTTGTTTCTGTGCTTCGTGTCACGAATAATTTCCTCGTAGGATGGTAAATAAACAGTCTGGTGTCGTCGAAGTTGCTTCTCTATCGATCCAAAATCTCAATCGCAGTCCATGTATGTATGTCCCACAACAGGGAATTTGTGATAAATCTCCTTGAATCTTCCAGAAAGGAGCAATTTTTGCCAGAACGTGATTGTAAAAAACTTTTATTCTGCCCTCCACACGAATCAGACCACGCTAAAAGTTTATCACCTCTAATATCAGCTTCTAAAAACAAGGCATGCAACGATGACAATATTTCATCAGGCCCCCGTACACCTTCATTCTCCACCCAGGAAAACATGAAACCATTTTCCTCCACATCACCATCATCTTTCATTTGAACCATATGTATTCCCAGGTTATTAAATCAGACTTGTCGCAAATAAAAGGCAATGGACGTAGATAACTTGGGCAAAGACATGGTTTGCTGCAGGTCAAAACACATAAAAGTCGTTCCTTTTCTGCTCCTAGCTTCTTCCCGGTCAGCTTTCATTTCAATGCCTGCTTGTTTCACATCTTCGAGATGGCTCGTTATGTTATCAATCATGTCACAGACACTACATGTGTCAGACTTTGGTGAACCAAAACCCAAGTTGAAGTCCTCGGAGAACACCTTGTTATAATACTCTTGCTTTACAAACATCGGATCTTTTTCTTTTTGCGGCAAGCTATTGACGTATTCTCGGTACATTTTAGCAAAGCTAAGCGTTGGTGACAAGTATTCACGATACGGGTTGTGGCTACGGCTGTAGTGTGATTGTACCCTAGGAAATTGTTTAATATGAGTTTATGGTTCTGTTTAATATGAGTTTATGGGTCTGCAATATCATCATCACACACAGATTCATCATCACTCTCTGCGAGAGCATTGCCTATCTGTTCAAGCTTACAATCAAGCTCTGGAAGTTTCAGCCTGGTTTCATGCTGACGCGTGTTTAGCCTGCTTGACATGCTAGATCAGACAGTGGAAAACTGGACATGCATCACTGGTTATCTTAACTGCGTTTCCATTCGTGTGACCACAAAAGTTCTCGATTTCCATGCATTTTAAAATGAGCGGCAATTTGATTGAACAGCAAATTAAAAAAATGAACAGTTTTAAAATGAACAGCAAATTTGATTGATTGGAAATCCTTAAGGAGTTATGTCAAACCAAATGAAGCATGGTTGTTTATCCGTTTAGCATGCAAAAAGGTGGTATGTCAGGACATATCGCCTTTTTGCTTGCCAACTTAAAAAAATGTTGTGACAAATCTCCTTTTGACTGCTCCTACTTTCTTTTATCGCCGTAGTTGACATATCATCTTTTTCCACAAAAAGGATGACCTAATGGAAGTGCCAAAAATTGAGAAATCTCAATTTTTCAAAAAAGTGACATATCACCTTTTTACACTAAGGGCTTCAAGTATTGTTGTTAGCAACTTTTTATAGGATGTTTTCTACATAATATTTGCGTTTTAAAGTTTGTTAACCGAATTGACCATTTATCGACGAATCGTTTTTTTAACAGTAGCTCAAATTACGGTAGCTTTATACTAAGTACATTGATAGAAGTAACTCAGTGAAACATTACGTCAACATTTTGCATTTACGTAAAAACACGTTAGTTTTAAGTTATTGTAATGTAACCACCATTCAACATCTCTTCGGTTCACCCCATTACCGCTGATTGATTTCAATAGACTTTCAACATCACTTCGATTAGGGACTTTGATGGAATTTTCAGTTGATGCATTAACTCAAAACCATCTTTAAAAAATTCAGACTACACCATCGTGTAGTCAGGGAAGGCAAAGAAATTAATTGCCTACCCCCCCGAAATAATTTGAATAAGTATATCACTTTCTGTTATAGGGTCATTTAAAAGAATTTTAATATGGATATAGACTGAATGTAGCCTGGTAGGCACTTTAACAAGCAGATTTCTAATAATCCACGCGCGTATCCAATCCAACCACGAACCAATGAGGTGCTACGTTATCTGCTATTGTGACCATTCCAGCATTCAGCCAGAGAATTAATAATTACTTTGAACTTTGTTTGGTAATTACAGAAGAAAAAAGAGCTATAGCAGAGGTGGGAATCAAACCCACGTCATTGTAATGACTACTACCGCCCTAACCCAATGCGCCAAGCCAACCGATGGCAAAGCGATGATTTAATTTAGCTAGAATTTGCGTTTTTCCTTTATTCTTCCTAAACGCAATCTTGATGACGTCATGAAAAGCGTAGCTTCTGATTGGTTCGTGCTGGATTGGATATCTGCATGTTAAAGTGCCTACCATGTAGCCTACTATCAAAATGCGCAATTTCAAGATATACTTATCAAAATGTTTTAGAGAAGGCCCCAGTGAGTGCTCCGCTCTCGGAGAGTTGTTGTCAGGCTTAACTGACACGTGCAAAAATACTTCTGCTCTGTCCTTCCGAAATCTTGTGCTAGCTATGCTCCTGATTGTGTAAGTTATGTTTTCTTTCAAAGTTGATCAATGAAAGCAGTTGATATCGATAACTGGTGCTGTGCCAGACCAAAGACCGCCTACTCTGTAGTAGCCTCAGTGTCAGTGCAGTCCAGAAAATATCGTTAACGATAGATGGTCATAGTAAAGCGATAGATCGTCAGCCACAAAAACTCTTGCGATGACTGCTATTGTAATATTCAATAAAGCAAGAAAAGACTAAGAGGAAACTTGTAAGAATTGAACCTCATGACCGTCAACCACGGCATATCGTATTCGGTGCTTTATTTTGTCGTATTTAGTACCGTATATTCACATTGTCGTATCCAGTATTCACATTGTCGTATCCAGTATTCTAGTATATCTACATTGTATTCAACCCTCACCGCGAGAAACATGCTGGTGCTTTGTTTTGTGGTATCCAGGCTTTCGCCGGATAGTTGAAGATTTGTATTAAATGGACGGAAAAGACACAACTACATGCTCTTGAGTGGTGTTGAACCGGCGCCCTTTCGAGTGCCATACCAGAGCTCTTATCACTCAGCTATTGAAATGGCCCTGGCCGTGGCAGAAAAGCCTGGCAGCCACCACTTCCATGGAAATCTTCCTTTGTGAGCACTTGTCTTGATTTTACTCAGAAATCTCATCTCTCTTTTAACCGAATAGTTTTCACTAGATATACTACGTCACAAAGCATCACATTGTGATTGTTAATATTTTCAAGAAGGCGTTTAAAATCTTTATTTTGTCCTTTGTAAGTAGATTATGACGCAATAAAATCGCGGCGATGGCGGTTTCGACGTAATTGATAAATCGGTTGTTAGCAAACAGCGACTCGGAGATGAAGTTACAACAAGGTGTCATAAACAACCGCCATAAACCTTGCTATATGGGCTATGTTTCGGCAGGGTTGCCGAAAAACTGTAAAATTTCAAGGCTTTAGATTTAACACAATTTGGCATTGTTAAAAGTTTTCACAAAAACTTAATTTCATAACCATGACAAATAGATGTTATCTTAGACCTATCGGCTTCGGTCAAAGCATTTGTTTGTGTGTCCAGTCAACAAAATGAAGTCAAACGATAAGAGAAAGGTTTAATGAAGTATGTGATAGCGTCTTATCCTCAATAGCATCGCCAGAAACAAGATTTTTCTATAAAGGGACAACAATTTTACTCGGTTGTCAATTGTCACAATTCAAGTGCACATGTAGCCTACACTGTACAGTATATCTATCTTATCAATAAGTGCTTATGTATCTTAGAAAAGGTATTTTTTTCTAAGCTTGTTGAGTAGCCTACATTCCAACATTGGGTAAAATATTTTGTTTTCGAGGTATAAAGTCACCTCTCTTCTTGGGCATAGACTGATTGGCTGCTGAATGACGTTGCAAATTTTTGTCGCAAGCGCAGAAAGTAAAACTTGTTTTGTAAAGAATTTTGTCGAGATGTCCGAAAGGAGAAAGTTATTTTGCCAATGTTGTACCCGCATTGTGACAGAACAGTCTCCACTCGTCAACCACTGTTCCACTAAAGCGCAATCGTTCTGACAATTTCGATTGTTCCTTGATGGGATTTTATTACTCGACAGGATAGCGGTCGTTGGAAGCAAAGTATTTATAAAAATTAAAAGCTCACCGATCTTTGTCATCAGAGGACGAAGGGTCGTGTATTTGTGACGCCATAAACGACGCGAGACCTCGTAAAGTTTTGTGCTTGAGAATTGACGATTGGTTTATCAAAAGATTTTGCGACATTTACGTTTCAAAAGCATTGCGACCTTTCCAAGACCGAGAGGAGGCTGTGCGTTATGACGTGGTTGTAAGAGATAATTGGGCGATTCTAGAGGGTCGGGAAACTTAATTTCTTATCAGTGACGCTACTGTGCATTATTATTCTGATGTCACAACGCGTAATAATGCCTCAGCAATCGACCGAGCAGGATCTTTCAAACCAAACGTCGTTTTCCAGGATATATCTATCATGAAACTTAAGACGAAACTCGACTCAAACTGAACCCCACAACTACTTTGCTACCTACATCTTGATAAACTTGAATTGTCAAACACGGGAAGGCAATATTAACCCATTTTTTACATTTATGAATATTAAAATCCATTCACGGTTAATAAATGTTTCAGGGCTTCAGTGTTGGATGCAACAATGCGCTTTGAAGGGACAACAGTATATCGTAATCATGGACAAGTGATTTAATCTCAAAGAAAAAAGTGAAAACAACAAAACAAAATGGCGTCAAAACAGATTCATCGCGGTCTGACCATAATGTTACCTGCTGAAATAACAAAATTAAATAATACAACTAATACAAAACAATAAGACTTAAAGTTTAATAAACTGCGATTTTCAGAAATATTTCAGTTCTTTCTTTTGGAAGCAGATGTTTCTCACATTTCACTGATGACGCTAGCGATGACGTCATGAGATGACAGGCCGACCGTTTATTTAGAATCTGAGCTAGTTGAACGTTATTCTCGCTTACAGATTCATTTCTGGTTACCAACAATTGCGTGTAAGTTTCTTCGCCAAACAAAAGAATAGAGCAAATACAAAGCAATAAATAATTTCTTAGGTAAACAATCATATAACACTGATCAAAAGTTTTGACCCAAAAAAATAAACGTACCAGGGGAACAACCTGGTGGCTGAGATTCACACTGCACTGATTCCAAACAGGAAAATCCGTCAGCTTTGCATTGATTCAACGTCTACAGACGTTGCATCAATGTACATGTAAAAGTGACAAATTTTGCTATTTGGGGGTAAGACACAAAATGTTGGAAAAGTTTGATGAAAATAGTCACAAATAAGAATCAATCCTCAGAATAATTCTCCCTTCACCCAAAATATAGGGTTGGATTTCGAGGGTAATTCCCCCTTCACCCATGGTGAGCATCCAGTGGTGAGAGGTTTCTTGTGGTCGGGGTTCAATAAGGATGCTTTTCTACTGGAATTTGAAATTCTATAAATTTCAACATGAATTTATTAAGTTATGATGACGCTTTCTATTGTTGCTGCGATATATTCGTCGATCTCAACTCAGAAATTCAATCGCTCGATTCAAAGGAGGCGTAACCGCGACCCGCAAATACACCAACATGGAATAGTACAACACATTGTGACGACATAACATCAATGAACTTTGACCTTAAAAAGTACATTCTCAAACGATGCAATCGTAACAACCCAGACAGCAAAATCCGTTGCTTTTATATTGCTTCAACGTCTGCAGACGTTGAAAACAAACTATTACGTCTTTCACTGTTTTTTTGTGCATCACTCCAAAGTGTATGTTTAGGTAGCACAACCCTTACTTTAGTGCTTGAAGCAATGGCCTGCTAAACCTCTACTTAGCCATTTCGACAGCCACTAAGAGGATGATTTAGGCTCAATGCTATTGAGGCCCAGAACAAAAAACGGCTAAACGAAGACATTACCTCAAGAAAAGAGGAATATTAGCTATAAGTTCAATAGAAGAGGCATTTTTTCATCAAAAAAGAAGTGTCTCTAAAAATGAAACTTGATGCTCTGAAAGCACCCTATGTGCTCCCAATCACCGTTCATGGGCATTCCATAGCAGTTACAGTTACTTATGCCTCACCCCCAAGCATTGCCTCAGGGCGACTGCTGGTCAACCGTGTTTTCAACTTTTAACTTTCGCTTCTCGTCGTCGAAAACTGGAGGGAGCATTGAAAGTTGGCTAATTGGTCCACGTTGACGACGTCAGAACTACGCAACGTGCGATGACATCATTCCAGTACATTCAGGATTTGCTGGGGCAAGAAATTAGCAAAACCGTTAAATATTCCTCCGCCAAATGCAGCGCTGGGATTTACGACTTGAGACGTGACGTAATTTTGATTGTCCAACGATGGCGTCATAATCAGGTTACAATGGTTCGACGACGACGCTGATGACATAGGCAGTTGAATCGAAGAAAAAAACATGTTAGGAGCGAGTTGAGAGGCCTCTTTTCCTCCCTGAGCTTGCGTCCGAGCGCTCAAGAATTGTAGCGCCGCGTCAGGGCGCGCTAATGATCGTTCATGCAGCTGCTGCTGCTGCTGGAGAGGCCGACTGACGATAAACTTCTTGGCGGAAGGTTGATCATTGTCAGGCGGCTTAGTTCGTTTCAGGCCATTGTGACGTAGTATATGATTTGGATCGTAATTTTGAATATTGTTGAAATCCGGTGCCACGTCACTAGCGACGTATCGTGACGTCACCGGCTTTGGTGTTCGTCCATGACATCGCTGCAACGCGATGTTAAGTTGCGCCTGTTTCGCCATTTGGCACAGTGCGCATGCGCAATAGAGCGGCGCAGATTCCATTTGTCGCGTGAGCTCGACATTCTTGGATGTCATCAATGGCTGCTTGGGGAGAGAAGCTGGGTTCATCGTTGGGAAGTCATGGTCCTGGTTGCTGCCAGTTGGTCGCAATCTTGCAAAATCTGGAATCTTGTTTGACGTCGAAGGTTGATCAGTGACGTAGGATGACTGGTAAGGAGCGATCATAGGGAAGGGATGTTGGGTAAGAATCGGGGTTTGTTCGTAAACCTGCTTCAGGTTCTCCTCTTGGCCGCGTTTAGGCGTCGCCATTTTAGCTAATGTGGAGATCTGCTGCACACATCCGGGAATGTGGTAATTAGTTGTGGCTGGTGGTCTGGCCCCTTCCAACCATCCTTGGGCGCGTGGCAAGACGGGCTGGATCTTTCGTCGTTTTTGTTGCGTCCCGGATGTACACGCTTGCTGCCTTTCTGATGTCACAGGGCTTCGTCGGTGCGGAAATTTATTCAAAGTACGGTATCGTCGGTCGCTAGGGGGCGCTATCATCAGCAATGATGAGCTTGCGTTCGGGTCACGTGGTTTGCTCTGGAGTAGTTGGAGTTTCTTAGATTTCTGTTGCGGAACTAAAACAAAACATGTGTTAAGATTAGAGCCAGGTAACAATATTTAACTTGTACACATTGATTCAATGTCTGGAGACGTTAAACCAATGTAAAATGGACCAGATTTTGGATACATTGAAGATGTTTTGATAATTTTTGAAATAAGTTCTTTATAATTTTCTTTAAAACAATATTTACAGTTCATAGTCATCTATTTTGTGAAACTAAATGGATGTGCACTAGTGGATCCGAAGATTTTCATCACAATGAATTAATCTTGAGTAACCTTTAACCCTAGATGGCCCAGTGCACTCACCTTTTACATTCCTGCGCGATATATGGAGTCTTAGAGGGGGCTGGGTGATCATCTTTCTGGCGTTAGCTTTCAGCTTCTTCTCAATGTAACTGGGGTCTTCCCACATGAAGACTTCATAAGGGTCCGTATCCATAGTAACGCCGCTTTTGATTGAGATCACACTTGCAACACATCAGGCTATGTAAAAACAAGTAACAACCCTAACACCTCAGCAGCTGAAGATAAAAATAACACATAAGCATTGGCGCTCTTCTAGTTAGTGACCAATAAAGTTTTTTGAAGAATAAGGCAGCCTAGTCTTTCAGAATGTTCTTGTCAGCATAGCTTCACGTTTTAATGTATTTTAAAACTTAAACATGCGATCCTGATACGTTGTTTTAAATATTATTTAGTAAAAACAAGGTTAAAAATACTATTATTAATCAAGATGAAAGATTGAAAGCGCGTTGCGAAAGTATTTGACGGAAAAAGTGTCACACTCCAAATGAAGTCAGTCTTTGTCAAAGATCCAGACAAAGCAACAGTAATCAAATAATTCAAATTTATATCATCCAGTATTGCTGGCTTGCACTGATAGAAGCATAAAATCAGAATCACTTGGAATCGTAATTCAGTGAACAACACAATGCAGTCTCTATTCACCGCGTGTACTGCTGAGTTACTTTCATCTTCCGAAGGCGGACGGAATGGACCTGGTGTCATTGCTTTAGTTATGACGTAATCAGTATCCGCACGATACGAAAGTAGTTGTACTTTCATGGTAAGCTTGGGCGACGTCATCACTCAACCACATACGTTAGAAAGACGTTTTACAACGTGCACGACAAGCACAACAGTGTCGACAGCATATCAATGATGTCATCACCCTATTGAACGCGCAATAATGAAACAAACGACTGCGGTTCAAATACCAGACAGAGCGGTTTAGCGATATTTGTGTGAAGGTCTCCAGTTTGAAGCGATGCCTTTCTCACCCTGTCCGTCTGCGGAAGTCCTCGGAAGGCTCGCCACATTGTGCAGTTGGTTGCTTCTGTCTTCAGTCATCTGATTTTACTGTTGGATAGTTTTAAAGCCCCTCGCCGCCTGGGGAGGCCAGACATGTCGAAGCATAGAGTTTTTAGAAAAATAGATCAAACTTTTTGCAACAGTCAGTGCAACGTTTCCAAGCAGCCGATTGTAGCAAGAATTGACAGCGATAGACACCTTATTACCATCGGCTGCCGAGAAACATACAGTTGATCGGATGGTCTCTAATGGCTAGCGTGAAAGCTACATAGAGTTATGGTTGACGAGTCGCAACTGTTCGCTGTACTAGTGAGTGCTTACTGCTTAGCATTGTACTGATAGCCGGGAAGAACGCTCCAATCTTCACAGCCAGTGCAATGTGCAAGCTGCATTGCTAAGTCGTCATAAATGACCAAGCATTCAAAAGCACAAGATTTAAGATTCATAAATTCATTTTACAAAGTTAAACTTTTCAGCATTATTTGATATCAACGCATTATCAAATAAACGATCATGGTCGAGTAAGAGCCATTTATACCACGAGATCATAGCAGCTACTTTTTATAAAACTTAGAATCGAAGTTTTGTGAACTTATAGTTATAGAGCTAGCTGGTGTGATTTCAATAACCTACATCGTGTTGAACTTGGGTAAGGACTGATCAAGCTATGATAACTTCCTTTGTGTTGCCCTTCAACTTATAAGTGGAAAAATATTTTGACTGATTTATCGTTAACATAATTTGATATCACCTGAGAATTTTTACAATTGACATTTAATGACTCTGGGATTTCACAGCACTACTTTAGCAAGTTCGCCACAAAATCCTATATCTCTAACTTGGAAAAGCAATCATAAGGAATCCCATGCGTTCAACGCACGGTGACGTACAAGTGATGTAACAATCGTCTGAGGTTTTTTTATCTGTTTGCATTGTCACATGTTCATACGTCATAAAATGTATGTTGATGATGATGAATGACATCATCGGCGTTTGCTTCTGTTCCCAACAATCAACAACGTCACATTAACAATCACAGCGCGATTGTTGCATAAACACCGATGAAACTTTTGAGCGAGATCAAATGTTTAATTACAACGACACCTAATGGATATCGACCTTAGCTTCCAACAAATCGTGCTCATGCTACAGTGACGTCACAGAGAGAGCACTTTGGAAGGCAGAGGAAAGGTTGGCAGGATCGTGTTTGAAGATCACCGCCGCAGCTCAGTTTCCATCTAAAATGTCACCAGCTTTCAAATGAAGCATGAACTTGTGCTTCACATCAATCCAACATCAAATCACGTTAAATTAGCGCAAAAACAACGCAATTTTTGGCTTGTTTATTCATTATCTCGTAGCATTGGAGACAACAATCTTGCAATTCTCTTATATCATCAAGTCGCATTTCGTGGTGAGCTACATGTGCGCTTCACTGTTGTTTTATTGATTCAACGTCAGAATGCATTAATGCAACGTACAATTTCTGGTTTAAGAGTTTCATGTTTTAGTTCCCTGAGATAAGATAATTTTGTACAAGAACCGCAAAATGAAAATGGACTCTCAATTTCCACGGTTTTAAAGTGTTTCGGTCGCCGATTACGCCCGTCAAAGCATCTTTATTACGTGACATCCATACAGAATCGATAGCGAACAAGACCACACTGATGCCATCCTGTTCAAAAGTATGTGTTTCAGACGGCGTCGAAACGATTACCAGCCTCGCACAGACACAACAGGAACACGAACTAACACACCGTGTCATTCCGTGAAGTCCTTTGTTGAGTTCATTTCATTTTGACATCATATTGCGTTGAATCAATGTAATAGCAAGAACCCAGAAAGCAAATTAGTCCTTTTTTACATTTATTCAACGTTTGTAGACAATGAATCAATAAAAATAACTGATTTGGGATAGAAAGCGCTGATAGCATCAAATTGCGGCTGGAAAACTCAAAGCGGCTGTGGGGAAGCCTGGTAATCCTTTTCAGCTATAAACCGTCTTTTACTTGGGGCAAAGACCAATTTTGTTTCGCGTTGTCAAGACTATGAGAACTACGTCACAATGATTGTGTGAAAACACCAGAGACTGGAGTGACGTAGAGATTAAAAATTCCAACTTCGATCGACAAGTTTTTGAACATGTTCTCTAAAGCAATGACAGGGATGCCAGAAAAAGCCAAGAGTTTTAAACATTACGAATATTAATAAACAGTTTGAAAGAAATCAAAACAGAAGATTCAGGTAGTTTTGCACAAACTTGTGGATGAAAACAAGGAAATAGTTTCATAAAATTTAATATTTTCCTAAGTTTCATTCTATTAAAAGTGTTTGAAAAAGACATTGCTTATCATTATAATAAAATTTATTGTTATACGAATAATTATTGTGCAAATGGTTCGATTTATAAAAGTAAGTTTTGCAAATGCAGTTTCGTAGTGTGGTTTGCCTTGCAGTATATTGTCAAATTGTTTTAAAAACCAACAGCCATAAAATCTCCAAAAATATGGTACAAACAACGGAAATCTCCCCACAACGATAAAATACAAAATCATAAAGTAGCTCAAGCCTTTGGCAACCCTTTGGAATGTTTATTTACTTTTTGCTTATTCCAAAGGAGGCTCGAATCTTTGGGAATTAAAAAACTTAACTGTTTCCAAACAATGCCAAACGACGTTACCCACGGCCGTGGCTTACAAGAGAGACCAAAAACACAAGTTTAGTTGAGCAGCCTCTAGTACTTAATTAGTAGTTCACCCAAGACAACCCCTATCTTGTGTTTCTTCAAAAATCGCATGTTCCAATTAAATTTTATAAAAATTTCGTTAAAAAATCCTTGATCGCTTTAATACAATACCTTCCCTTCACAACTAAAAAGTGCCAACAATTTCGTAAATTGTAAGTTGAAAACTTGTCATGTTAATCACCAAAGCAGTGATCCAAATTTGAAGCAGCCAATATGAGTGTTGTTGTTCAATTATCATGCGACATGATTGGTTGTTTTCTTTAAACCACCTACGTGACGTTGTATAGGACTCCTTCTACAGTAACGCATGTTACATGTAACTCAATATTAAGGTTACAACCCCCCCGGGGAGTCACATGATACTTGAACATCCCCTAAGTGTGGAGCGGTCCCTATCGATAAGTTTTTCATAGACTTCTGAGCAAAGATTTATACAAAAATTACGGATGTCAAAATTCGTCCGGCCTCAGCACCACAGCGTTAGCTGCAAGGAGCATTACCTCTATCGTACATTCGTGTAATCACTACTCCAACTAGAACATCAGTATTTCTACATTTCTGCACGTCAGCAGATGTTGTATCAATGTTAAAAAGAACCACTGTTCTCACACTGGATGTTGGTTGATTCAACATTGAATCAATGTAAAATGATAAATTTTGCTGTCTGGGTTACAGCATTTCATTTCGGCTTGCCAACATAGAAAGTTTGAATGTGGTTGAAAGTGACAGCACAGTTGTCCCAGTTTAAGGGGTCAGTTATTTACCTTGATCACGGTCGCCCAATTGTTGTGAAGCTTCTCGGACTGCGGCCTTTCGGAACCAGATTAATCATCAGTACACAGTAACACACAGCCACTACCCAGACAGCAAAATCTGTCGTTTTACATTGATTCAAAGTCACAGACGTTGAATCAATGTAAAACGACGGATTTTGCTGTCTGTGATAACCTGTACGTAAATTTACATTACTTCGGAACATAAGGTTACTGTTTGCTCGAGATCACTTTCAAACAAGTTCTCCAAAGGTGTGAAATGTGGCTCTTGCTACAACAATAAATCAGAATGAGAAAAGTATTTCTATCAGCTGGAAAAGCAAGGCTTGATGAGACGGTAGGCTCACTTCAAATAAACCAAGATAATCATACAACAAAGCTAGGTTTGGGCGATTTGCTTTGATTGCAATAAATCTACATATAATAAATAATCCTCTGAGACAATTTGAAAACCTGCAGTTTGCGTTGTTTTTTTGTTTATCCAACGTTAGCTTCAATTTAAAGTCTTCGCTGCTGTCAAAATACTGTCTAACCTCAACTCGATCTGTTGAAAAGAACGAGGGCAAGGTCTGTGACGTCATAATCGCATAGTTGCTGTCTATGCGTCATCTAAGTGCCGTCGCTAAACATAATACCAGCCCGAAAGTCGATAAAGAAAAAACGAAAATATACAATGAACCAAACCAATAAACAAAACATCAGTTCGGACTTCTGCGAAACGCATTGTCAATGTTGCTAGATCAAGATTGGAAAGTTTCTGTCAACAACCCAGAGCAGCCGTAGGATGAACCCTTGAAGGGCAACCATCAATGCACGAAGTCTTTGCTAAGAGAAGTGGGTGTAAATTCCCCAAACTACAAAAAAAAGCCACAAACCACTTTATGCATTAAAATAATCTTGCGGAACACCAAATGAAATTTTATAATGATGCAATAAAATAAACAATGCAATAACAATTTATTCACTTTAAGTTTTTTTTGTTTTTTTTTTAAATGTTACATTTAAAACTTTTTTCTGATAGAAAGTTAGATAAGAGATTCGATATAACCTCCACAAACAAGCAAGCGGCATTCCAACTTGGAAATACTTTTTGGTTGCTGCTCCCAGGAATTGGATTGACAACGTCCAGCTGCACCTCGTCTCCGTTGCAACAGCGACACTCCGCTTAACATCGCACCAAACAATGCTGTTCATAAATTATACATTATGTCGTAATACACGCATGATGACGTCATGCATTGTCTTGTGCAAGACAAGAGAACATATACGTCAAAGTCACCGCTACGCCATTCCCATTCAATAAAAGCTTTCAAAATAATTGAAATCGATTGGAATCCTGAAAGTTCGTCCTGGACGCAAATAGCGGCAGTGACCTGCATCTAATTATAAACTTCGGGTGATTAAGCGCTTTGATTGTTCGAAATTATCAGCGAGAAGGCGTCAACGCTTTGACCTTGTTTGTGTAATTTCATTTCATTAAATTTTAGCGACAAGGCTCTAAGAGATGCAGACGCGGTCAATAATGGACGCGCTGCTACGCACAAACTGCTCCACATACTAAGCTGGATATGAAAGCTACCCCCCTTTGTTTATGTTTTACATCTAAATGTGAAAGTTTTCCCTGAATTTGTGCAGGGAACTCATGTTAGCTGTGTGTTTGCTTTTCTAAGCACAAACCGCAAACCTCGTGAGCACCAGTGTTGCCAGCTTCGATCAGCAACCAACCTGAAAATCCTTTTCCTTACAAGTTTTTGATTACATTTGACGTTCACGAAACGGCTGTTACCTCGATAGTTTCGGGATTTCATGTCACCAACATCTCAGCCACCGATTCTCTCTATAGACAATACGTCTCCTCCAGTCTTGACCCTAGTCCGAAGCTGATGGTCCAAGCACTCCCGGATGTTGATCGCCAGCTCTTGTGTGTCATTTGCCAACAACAGCCACAGCTTTGCACCTTTCTCACCATTTTGAATCTCCCTTAAGCTATGAACGCGGTTGAAAGCTTTTAAGCACTTCTTTCACTTGATTAAATTTTCGTCACCCTGCCGCGATAATCGCTGCCAGACCACACAGCATCCAATTTTGACGTAGATAGTGCATGTTTCCACTTCATATGAACATACAGTGTTCCGTCACAATTGGAGAACTGAAACAACTTGCCATTCGAATGCAAGGTTTTGAAACAATAAGATATTGAATCGCTATTTCTAAAACGCCAACCCAAGCCCTCAAATTAAACTTTTTTACAATTATTAAACGTTTGCAGACGTTGAACCGACGGAAAACGCATTTGACACTCCGACTTTTTTGTGATTCCTTAAACAATTGTTAACTTTTGTTGGTAACTTCTGCAAACTCCTTCTGTAGTTGTCGTGTCAGTGACAAGTCTGCAAACACAAACAATTTAGCTCGACTAAGGTTATGGGAGAATCTTTTTGGAGGGCCAACCTGCGACTCAACTTATAAGCTTTCAGCTTTGAGTTACGAAACCTATTTCTCGATTTTTGATCAGACCATCTGCAGATTTAGTTCGTTATCATGGTGCGTTATTAAGAGTGCTGATGGTCGTGAGGGGAACACGTTTTGATACGTTTAGCTCATAGCAAAGAAGAGCAAGGCAGGCAAAGAAAACCCCACAAAGAAATCCTATCACGGGCAAAACCATTCCAAGCGCCACGCAACATTTTCATATGGTTTCAACTTCACAGACATCGAATCAATCGAAGATGTTAAATCAATATAAAAAATGACTGATTTACACGCTGGTGCTGTGCTTCGTACGATCTCTAAACGAATTATAAACTCGCGAAAGTCTGCCGGCTGTCTATGGCCGCCCCAACCTTACCTTAGCGTTCACTGATTGCTGAGTTCTCACCCAGACGAGAGGCGCCTTGAATGACAAACTTGCATTCAGACGGGACGTTTAACTTACAAACAAATGCAATTAAAATTGTCTCATGTTTCATTTCGAAAGAGCAATTATATTTCAACAATGGCTGCTCTAGCTGCGCCTATGACCAATAACTTGATTAGAATAGAGCAAGGGCTCACAATTTAATCAAAATCTTCCACCTTAGACTTCTATGGACTTTAGACTGAATAGAAATCAGTTCAACGAAGTTAGATTACTCTTATATCTTGGCATTGGATTGACAAACCTATTGCCAAACTCCGTAGTGCTAACTGCTGAGTAGGCGCTGTTCGAAATGAAATTTAGTTCGAAACGAAACAAGAATAAATTTGCTTCGAAACAAAACAAAGCTATAAAATTTCGTTTCGAACAGCAACTCGAGCGTACATTGATACGAGTACGACCAATGTACATTGTACAACGCAGCTAACTCTTAACCCAACCTGAACTCTGAACAGTTGATTTGAACCTACAGCAGACTGTAAAACTTGTAATGTTGTTCGGATCGGTTTTGTTTCAAACTGATCTAGATGGGTGGCAGCTGACATAGATGACCTTCCAGGTCTTTCGTTGCCAACCTGTTGTGCTGACAGACACTCAATTTGTATGTAGCCTACTGCTTGTTTGTTTATCGCCAACAAGACAATATACTGAACTGACCAATTATCATTGAAACACCACGAAACTGTGAAAAAGAATCAGCAATTAATCCTGCGAAGATCCTTTTCTTGTATCATACACCAAGCAAACAAATGTACACACAGGTTCGCTATTTCTTGCAATTTTAAACAATAGAATCCCTGAAGTTTTATAGCTTTTACAACAGCTGTAAAAGGTCTACAAAGCTGTACAAGCGACCTGCGCAGCTTTTGAAACTTCTGATAATTAATTTGATCGAATTGCCTAAAAAGTGTCAAACACGATACAGACAAGTGGCTTTAATCAACTTCAGACAAGTCTAAAAATTGATAACAACGACCTCATCACAGAGCCATCACTGTACGAATCAATTTCTCAACACAGACCACTGATCGTTGCCTCACAACGCGCTACCACCATGCTCTGTGACATCAATCGTCAAATCTTGGCGACAATGATGAATTTGTTGAACTGTGAAATCCATTTCGAGTCACACAGCAGCAGCGGGCGAGTGGTTTTAGAAAAACCAAGTGATTATTTTTCTCCAAGTGCGTTTCCAGCCACTCAGACCTCCAGTAATCGCGGACCACAGTAAATCTGCGCGCGCTTCACCGAGCACACGTCTGTATAACGTCACCCAACAACGAAACAACAATGACAGCGCTGTTCCTTGAAAGGCTTCCCGCGGCAGCTCAGGCTACAGAGCGCAGGAAGGCGACCCCGGCAACTATTTGACCTGATTCACTGTGACGTCACAATCAAGTTAAACCAAGCCAGAAGACAACTGACACTGCGCAGTGCACCGCGGCAGACCGCGTTATCTTCCGCATTATTTCTGAAAGTCTGATGTTGTAAGACGTTGGTTCAACCGCAAAATTTAAGCAAACAGAAACCGCCTGACACTGCGGAGACGTCGATTTTCGTGTCGGAGAGATAAAACAGTTCATTTCGTTTATGACGTCACATGCGGACCGCAGGATTTCAGCCGTTCCACTTTCAATCAATAAATTGAATCCAACTGGAATTTTAATTCCAAACCTAAAACCCATTGCGAACGCTATTTCAGTAAAATGGACACCACACTGTTTACCACCCTGAACTAAGTAAGACACCGCCCTCATCAGAGACATATACAAGAACGACGAGATAAACATCGCCGTTTGTTCATTTGGCGACGTTGACAAGATGTAAAAAAGGTAATTTTTCTGACTGGGTGTCTTCCTAACATTCTGTGGTCTCGGATTAAATACTTAATTGTCACCACTGAAGCCGCGTCCATTGTCCTTCTGCTTAATCCACTCTATATTATGAAGTCAAGCTATGTCATAATATCAACCAAAGTATTGGTTTCCACAAATACATTTTGAAAAGGTTTCTTACATGACGCAGCTCTATCCCTCAAAGCTGCAATTTTATCAAAAGGGAGACAGGAACGCAAAGAACCAACAATAGTTTACTTTTCGAAACAAGAACAAGCAAAATAGCAGTACCATCTTTTCGAAACAAAATTGTTTTGAATCTTTGAATATATGGTGTTACGTTTCGACACGATGGCTTACCTACCTAATCTCATGTTGGCTGGTTTCTTGCTGCTACACTAGTTCGCCACTACTTTGTGATGCCACAATCCACAATTGACGTTGTCAGTATCAACAACTCAGTCATTGTTGCATGGTTTTCGCACGACAATTGTTCATCTGACTACCCTCAATCGGTCAACTGGCAGCCCTGAAGTTGAAAAAGGAATCAGCCACTGTGACGAATCAATCAACATGTCTTGCCTATCTGCGAACCTTTTTTCATGACAAAAATGTATTTTAAGTTTATAAACGTTTTCCTTCAAAGCGTGTAGTTCTTATTCAACCTGAGAGAGCAAAGCTCAACTATTTGTAAAATTCCAGAGAATTTCTAATGAATCCACAAAGCCTTTCACCAGTACAATAAAATAAGGACGATAAGAATTTTTGAAAAGTCGCTCTCGAAGCAATCACAAAAAGTTTTCGTTATTAAGAAAGACGCTCAAGACTCTCCTGTGTTGAAAGTATCAAACGTGTAGCCTACATAAGGAGGGCGCAACGCCTCAAACTCATGTGTTGTTTGCCATGCTTTTACATGCCATGTATTTTGTTCCAATGCGCTATACATGGTCCCTATATCTGGTCTACCTTCTAAACCAAGTTCACTTACATCAAGGGAAGTTTGTTCTGAATCGCGATCATTGCCCCGACAGCGACAGCGATACTATCTCCTGTAGCCACAGGCGTTCAAGTCCTTCACTGCATTTATCTGAAATCACCGTTGAAATGTAAGAGTAAAATATTCTGCGATTTTTAAGGCCGGGTCTTCAGTGGACTTAGGCTCGTGCGGTTCTCCTTTTAGAACCTGGTACTTCAAATAAACTCCTTCCCGATAAATTTCTTCATAATAAAGGTATCTCTGGTGTACAATAAAAGGTTTAGTAGGTTATTGATGGCGGAAATAAGATCTGAACCTACGTTGACAAGATGTAAAAAGCCGTCGATTTGATTGTTTACTTCAGTGCAATATAAAAAAAGACCTCAAGCAGTGGGGATAGTAGGTACAGACAGGAATAGGAAACTGCGAAGTGACCATTAAATTCCAGTCAAGAAACCACCTCAGATATGAAAGTGCAGAAAAAGATAAAGAATTTTATAAACAAAAATGAAAAATACACAAACGAAGATGATACGATTCAATAATTTTAATAGCGTCCATTTTAAAGTATCTATAAAACTTTGAAAGATGTAAGTTAATTACTATGTCAAGTTGAACCTTATCTTATTACGTCACAATTGGCCGCCTGGTGTGGGCCGCACCCCATTTCAAATGTCACAGCTTGTCGGTGTGTTGTGAAAGCCTTCCTCGGGCAATGATAAGACATCTCATAAATAAACAAGCCAGCGTCATTATGAAGACAAAGGATATCTTGGCAATGGTTTTATCTTAAACTAAACACGAAAACCAAATTTTTAAACAAGAAATGAGTTTCTGGAGATATCAATGAAGCAACAATTGACAGCTACAAACGCTGTTGGTTTACTCGGTGATAGAAAGTTGGTCAGAAGCAAACTTTCTCGCTTATTTTCACGACCGCAATAATTCACGAGCACAAAATATGGGGTTGCGAATCGGAATGCCAACTCTATGGTAATTACTGGAGCTTGTAAAATTGGACCCGAGAGAAAAACCGAAATAAATGGTTTAATGCTGTAACTCTGAAATAGAAAAGGGGCAATAATGAGATTATGACGTCACCAAACGAGCATTATCGAAATCGAATCAATGTTCTCAAGAAAGCAGCAACGGGAAACAATATACGAGAACGAAAGAAACCAGGTAATTTGAACACATTGTCAAAACAAGACCGCTCACTTGTTAAAGTATCTTTCAAAACGCTCACAGGCAATTCATTCTATTAGAAACGGTAGAAATTTAACTAACAACAGACAAGAAGTCGACTTGCAAATTACGATGTTTTTTGAACATCCTCATTAAGCTGCTTCTCGATTGAGGCATTGTTCTTGAGTTTGGGAGCATAAAACCGAACTCCATTGTAACGACGACGCCAGAGGTGAACAGATTGAGTGCCCAAATATTTAGCCGCAGTGCCAGAAAGAATGCTTTCTCTACCTAAAACACTTTCTAACTCCCATCTTGGAGTTTATCTTCGGTGGTGCAAATCACCATCCTTCCCTCCTATGCGGACTGTCGGTAGTGAATTGTTACTGTTTCATACCTTCATATCAACCAGGGGTGGATCCAACAAGTAACCTTAGAGGGAGGATTTCAACAAAGCACAATGTTGTGTAAGCAGGGCCAGATTTAGCTGATGGGGGCCCAGAACACTTTTAGATCGGGGGGCCCCCGTGCAAAAAATATTTCGCGCCTACGGCGCAAAAAGCTACCTCTACGTATACAGTGGCATTGATCCAGCACTGCACAGCATTTTGTAGAAACTTCAAATGCTGAAAGAAAAAAAAATATAACACAAAATCACATTTTTTTCACGTAGGAGGCCCTTTAAAAGTCGGGGGGCCCGGGGTACATGCACCCTCTGCCCCCCCTAAATCCGGACCTGTGTGTAAGTCTATGTTAAATCGACCTTGCAAATACACCGCGAAAAAAGTTACGTTTGTGCGTTTTGAATTCGCCACTGATACCAACGACATGAACTCAACATTACTTCGCTGTATCCTCAATGCTTTACATAACGAAGAAAGCAATTGGTGCCATTTTTAAAGTTTGTTCAATGGCCAGACCTGGATTCGAACCAAGGCCAAGACATCAACCATTTCGTCACCAAAGCAGTTCAAACTGTCGATACGCATCAATGATTTGATATATTCTGGATCAAAGCCAAAGCTGAAACTAGGGACAGTGGAATACCATCAGTGGAATACCATTTACTTGTACCATCCCTAGCTGAAAATAAATAAACTTAATAAAACTCTCACTTCCTTTGTACGGGAGCGTTTCTTTCGTCCATATTCTTTACCATTGACTCGGCTGACAAAGACTCTGTTACAAAATCTAATGCAAGATATTGCAAATGTGAAGCTGACAAGATTTAATTTCACTTGATTTTGAATGAACATTTGAACAATGAGCAATTCTTCCTACACTCGACTGCCAAGAAACACATTAGTCCCATCGTAGGTAAAATTTCTGTAAGGAAATTATATCTGATTTTGTCTCACGGTCCACTTTTGTTACGTACGGTACTTTGAAAAATGTGCGTCATAGGTTTACGTAATGCAGGGAACTGTATATATAAGTATATACGTATCAAATATAGTTATTACTATATTTAATAGCCTATAATTCAGTCTGCTTTGCTTTTTTGCTTAGCATTGAGCACTTTTTGTAGTATTAAAAGTTTTCATTGTTTACGTATATCTGGTGTTAAACTAGAGGAGCAAACCTCCTATTTATGATGCTTGAATTCATTACAAAACCTATTCTTCTTTTCTCGTCCTTTCTGGTCAACTTAGCCACATTACGATTAACGAAAATAAACCGAGCTCTTGTCAAGATTGCTTATGATGAGATTGATACAAAATTAGACTACTTTAATATCGACTTCTGAAAGCTGTACACCGACTCCCGTTGATAGCTAGCACCTCATTTCCTTCTGTAATTGCATCTGTGCTCTGAAACGACATCTGGATGATAGCCCACCAGAAGCGCCTTTATGACGTGAAATGGATACATGTGACGCATAATAAAGTAAGCACTAATTACAGCGGCTCAACTCCAAGGATGGAAACAGCGCTCTATCGGGCACTGCGGTCGTAATTCTGTGTTGATCACTTTTTCTTGCTGACGTGAATTCAATGTAAACTAACTTTTCAGCAGCAAACAATTTTTGAATTTTTTTCGATGTATCATTGTCGAATATTGACATGTAAACATAACGTTAAAGGACGCTGTTTGAAAGGTAATATTCCCCGTTGCCGCCACAGGCTGTATAAGATCATGAAACATAATTTTCCTGCGCTGCCTGTTGGTAGTTACGAAGGCAATTATGTGATCATTTACATGAGGCATCAATAGAAATTGTATTAAAACTTCGTCAGCATTTTTTGGAACGAAGACATTATTATTACATCCACATCCATCGAAACTATGCAACTACTGTAATCCTCACACACTCAAGCCATTAAAAGTCAGTAATTTACGAAATTACGTTTGAACTTTCTAAATTTAAGTTGGCTGGAAGGTAAAAGTCCAAGATTAGAAAAGCGGACAGCTTACAAATCAATTTGGTTGCAACCACAAATGCCAAGAGTGGCAATTTATATATCGCCAAACAAGCCAACATCCGAGCGAGTGTGTTTGTCATTTGATCAACTTCCCATTAAAACAAATAATGAATACGGTAGTATCAGAGGTGTAGCCAGGACAAAATTTCAGAGGGTTGGGAGCAATTGCCTTTTTTACTCCCCCTGACTACTACCCTCGGTAGTATAAATCTATATTTTAACAAGTGGTTGATTGCAAATGTGACTTTAAGAATGAAGATGAAGACGCTTCAAGATCAAGCGGCGCTGGTTCGATTCTCATGGTGTGCGTTTGAGCAACGCATTCTAAAGACTGCTCTCCATTTAGAGGCACCTAGTGAATAGAATAATTCCCCGGCAAAGACATTTCAACAATCGGAAACTTCACTCTGTCAATCTCGTTAACCGATCCTGCGTCAAAAGGCTTTTTCAGTCTGAGGATAGATTCAAAACCTAAACTAAAAAATGTGTTAAGGGAAGTAGAACCAATTGAAACCTTCGTACGTGTCTCAGTTTGTTTATATATTTAAGTAGCTTAACTGGGAGACTATAAAACTTAAAAGCTGTGTTAAAAGCAGCATGTTTTTGATGCATTAATGAATGAAAAAAGAGGACAAGTTATCTTTAGAAAACAAAATGGTGTTGCTGTAATGTGAAGAGTTTCTGCAGGTTATTGAAGTGTCTTTGTGTGTACATTATTCCAGCCACCAGCAGGTGCTGCTGATCGGAGCAGTTTTGTTTTCTGAGTCATATTTTTATGAATCAAGAACTGGGCCATAAAAATACAAGATTGTTAAAAAGAAAGGACAAAAATTATTTTTTGCTTTGCAGATAGGCCTATTTGTTTTTTTCAGTCTTTTTAATAACCTATCATTTTATTGACATACGGTACCACAGCTGGGTAGGCTACTGGGTAGGTTGGTAGCCTATGAATGTTTATCCTCTGACTGAGAAAGCCTCCGAATGATGCTTAAAGAAAGTGATAGGCCTACACTATAAGGAAAGTTTGGCTTTAATACGGAAAAGAAAGTGATAGGCTACGTTATTCATGACAGTTTCGCGTACTTGGAACCTTAGAGCCACTGATGCAGGCCCGAGATTGGCAGTGAGTTTTTGAATGTCGACGTGTTGTTGTCTGCAAATTATTTCATTAATCAAGTGTGCCCCTAAATGGAGAACAGTGATCAAAACTCACTACTCAACGCACTCGACGAGAGTCGGATCTGCGTAGCTTGGTCTTCAGGTTTCTTTGTGCTCAAAGTTGAGCAACAGTTTATGGAGCTGTCGCAGTGGACAATAAACAAAAAAAGATTTATTTGATAAATGTATCACTTCAAGCGCAATTGACTGCTGCAGTTGGGTGTCTTGACAGGTTCAGCCGAGTTTAATGGAAAAAATCAGGTGCAACTGTATATGCACACCATTAGGACTTATCATGCTCTTGCCAGAGCGTCAAGAATCGGGCCAAGTAGACCAACCGAATTAACATCCGGAAGTTCTTTGGAAAAGACATGACACAAAGACATGCCTGTATAGTCGTCATGTATAAAAGCATTGTGCCCCTGGCCTTTTGCAAGTTTCCATCGCAACAAAAAAAATTTCGGGCGCTGGTCTAAAAGTATTTAAATGGTCTAAAAACTGGCGCTGGTCTAAAATGGTCTAAAAGCAACATGATAAACATTCTCGGGGGTTCATTCAACTTTCAGTCGCAGCAGTGGCCAAGTGGTTAGTGCGTTGGGCTCGCAGTCGAGAGCCTGCAGGTTCGACTCCAGCCACCCGCACTTGCTGTTGTTTCTCTGGGCAAGAAACTTTACGATAATTGCCTCTACCCAGTGATGAATTTCGAGTAATGGGTATAGTACCAAATTTAAGTCATAAGTAGAGTAGACAACCGGAAACAGACATTGCCGTCGGCTGCAGCGTGGGTCAGGTGTACGTCGAAAGGCGTACACCGATGCATAGCGCTCGCTATGCATCAATGTCGATCATCAATCATCAATCCGATCATGTCCGCTTTCTCGCAACGCAGGATAAAGATATGAAAAACAAACAAACAACCAGCTGTTGTATTTCAATTTTTTTATTGGAAACTTCTTTCGTTTGCGCAAGCTACAAAATCACGTGACTGAAGCCAAGATTGTTTTTGTTTTCCATTTTCCACTGCACTGCGGTAAAGCGAAGGACTGTAGGAATTCAACTTGTGATAAAAATTTCGTTGTTGTGGAAAACTGCTGAAATCCACAAAAAATACGAAATTTTTAAAGAAAAACACATTTTGTAAGCAAAATTCCTGCTTATCATGGAGAAGTACTGGTACAGCAATTCTTGTTTCAAATTCCACCTTTTGAAGAAGTCCTGCTCTCCAAAGGACACTTATATTCAATAGAGACAATATGTTGACATGCAGAGGCTATGTGAAACTTCTAGGATTAAGGTTTCAAAGAAGCTTTTTCAGTCCAAGGATAAAGATTTTCACAATCAGTGGGCACTGGACATTTGACAATGACCACCAACCGAACGGTCATCCATGATCTTCATTTAATCAAAAAATGTATCAGGTTTTTCTATCTTCGTTACTGGTCTTCGTCCTTGATCATAAAAAAGTCAAATCTTGAATGGTAGTAAGATTTACGAATTGTTAAGTGCTTGGTGTTCTATAGGAATCCATGCAGGACCAAAGGCTAGCCTACCATACCATGTTAATACCACAAACAGGAAAAAAATTCTTCAAATGTTCATCTATTAGGCCAGCCTGATAACATGTCTGTTGTCTGGTCAGCAATTGACCACTGTTTGTGAAATCTCTTGCAAAAACTAGGCTTGTGTAAGACTTTTTAAACACAGATTCTTCAAAATGTATAAATTCCAAAAAAATCTCCACTGGTTAATTGTAAAGTAGACTAACCTTTTTGTCAAGTTGGAGATCAATAAACTGTGATACTCCTTTTATAAAGTACAAACAAATTGTATGTATAAGCTGTGCAATAATAAACATACTATTTATGATTTTATGCCACATTAAAAGTTCTGTTTGTTTAGGTTATTGCAAGTTTATTGCAGACAAAACTTTGTAGTAACTACCGTACAGAAAAATGACAAAACAGGCAAAGCAGACAGTATGATCAACTAATGATCAAGATAAAGAGCTTGCTGATAATGTTTGAAGTATGTCCAATTACATGCAAATTGTGATACCATCTGTTCTGGAGGCTCATTTGCCTTAAGTGCTGCATTAGATCTGCTTGCTGGCTCTAGGTATAAGTTGTGTGCTTGCACCATGCTTAATTTTTGCTTACAACTTTACCTGAGGGAAAGGCAACACTTTTTAGTTTTCAGTTTCGAAGTGGCTATTCTTACAACATATTGTAAAACTAGCCTCTGAAGCTATTCTTACAAGCACCACTCAAGCAAGACGTTGTTTACTCGAGCAAGACCTTAATGCGCTCAGGCGTTTCATCCGATGACGCTCATACGTAATTTCGCGCGCATGCGTATTGGCTTGTGCTGCACACTTGATCGTAGAGTGAACCGCGGTAGTTGCTGATTTTGCTGATCGAAACTACACGTCAATGAATCCATCGTCATCATGATTACGAAGGGAGCATTATATTACAGTTTTGAGACACTTTCTTCGGCTATTACTAGCACTTACATCCACAAAAACCTGGAATGAACAGTTGAAGTATCGTACAATACAGTATGCTTGTGTGCATGGAGGAAGAACACCCAAATCATGTAGTCAAGGAAAAAGACCAAATCAAAGGTAAGTAATGATGGTTTTGTCCTTGGTGCCCATAGGTTGAGCTACTCATGTAGCCTATATGCATAAGTTTTGCTAATAGATTGAGTTTTGCATAAGTGCAAATTGCCTACATTCCTTATGAATGCTAAGAACTTAGCAAAATGCATATATTCTGCTGAACCATTCCCGCATGCTGTCTATTGTAATAAGTTTTGCTAATAGATTGAGTTTTGCATAAGTGCAAATTGCCTACATTCCTTATGAATGCTTAGAACTTAGCAAAATGCATATATTCTGCTGAACCATTCCCGCATGCTGTCTATTGTAATTTCCATTGAATTGTCATGCCCAGAATTATTCCTAAGTTGCATTGAATTACCCATTAGTTTTGTCAATTTACCCATATGTTACGTCGAATTGCTCATCAGCACAATTCGTCGAATTACCCGTAAGTCTCATGAAATTATCCATAAAGACATGCCTTATGGGTACTTCAACGCAGCTTTTTGGCAATTTGACGTCACTTATGGGTAAATCGACTAGATTTATGAGAATGCTCGGCTGAACTTGTGGTAATTCAACGTGACTTTATGGGTAATTCAGGTGGGCTTATAGGTAATTGGATGCAACTTATGGGCAATTTGACATGACTTGCAGGTAGGCTACTTTAACGTGAGTTATGGCTAATTTAGGTGTACTTATGGGTGATTCAACACGGCCTATGTCACCTCATCTTTGTTGTTTTTCAGTACTTTTATCAAAGGTTGTCCATTTGGAATCAAAGTAAATGCAACGTCAGATGGAAAAGCGCTATGCATCACTGAGATTAGTAATGTCAATGATCATAATCATGATTTCAATGAAGTAAGTGGAAATAACCCTTTGTAGTAGTCATAGCCTTTGAGCTATGGTCACACTAGCCCTGTATATGATAAGGAGGCTTTCATCAGAAATTATGTGAAGGATAAAAAAGAGCAATAACATTAGGGGGGGGGGTTAATCGGCTTTTTTTTCAAATTCAATTTTAACCCAGGTTTTAGGATACAACAGTACATTCTAAGACCACTAGTAAAAAAAATTGAAATTTCCGTCCAAAACCCCCTTTATCCAAAAAATTACTTTTCGTGTATAATTGCATTTTGATTATGACACTTGAAGTTCAAATATTGTTTGCTACTGTACTAAAACACGTTAAGAATGTTGCAAGACAGTTTTTCTGATCTTGACTTCATCGTAAGACACGGTAAAGTGGTCATTTCACTTTGCGCGCATGACTACGCACATGCTGAATATGACCAGTTTGTGCGAAACTGGTCATATTCAAGCCGCCGATTCACCAAACCTGGTGATCTTGCCCATCTCTGTGGGTTGGACACCTGTCAAAAGATATGTCATTTTCTTGACTATGTGCATATAAATTATTTTTCAGAATGCATTTAATTTGATGCCTAAACAACGAAGATTAAATGAAACAGAAAGCAGTGTGATCGGAGAAATGCTTGCCACCAAAGCAAATAAAAAGTTGGTACAAAAGCACATTGCAGCTTCTACAGGAAAAACAGTTATTCTTAAAGATCTGCATAATATTGCCGCAAAACAGAGACCTTTGTATGAAAACACCTATGATGAACTTATTAATGAAATGAACAAAGAAAAAGGTTAGTCGACAGACAAAACTTTTTTGTCTGTTATACAGTACAAGATATGTTCATGCTAAATAGTAGAGATGACTTTCTAATTTCTATGTGCAGTATGATAAGTAGAGATAGAATGAGCTCCGGTTCCGGTCAAATTCTGGCTCCGTACTGGAGGTGATGTGACTCCGGCCTAGAGCCGGATGTGTGTGTGCAAGCTGTGGTCAGGGTCATGACCTTGGAAAAATCTAATTTTTTGCATCATTGTAGTACTGCAGCAATGCAAGAATAGGCTACCAGGTTGCCTGTAACATTGGTCAACACCGTAGGCGTATTTGCAATCTACAGGTCGCTGCTGCAGATTGAGTGTCACATGATATTGTGAGCATTCTTCTTGAACCATTTCAGATATAATGTCAATTAAGCAATTCGCGATTGACCTCTTGCCGTAATGGTTTAGACTGCAGATGAATTATTTCGATGACGTGGGTTCAATCTCACCATTGCCAGTTCAATTTAAAGTGTTGACCGCCTGGTTTACCGGTCAATAGACTCTGTCTACTGCAGCAAACTGCGGATTACCAGTACGCACATCATAGTAGGCTACACAAGAAAAATATCTAATTTTCAGACGTTTTTCTATTCAGAAAACGTTTGTCTAGTATAACCAACACAGAATATTAGCAGTACCCTACAACGTGTGGAAAATTTGCAACATTGAGCTATAAAGGGTCAATTGAGAGTATTTTTTGCTTCATTTTCTTCATAAGAATTCATTCTACTTTCCCAAACTCATGCTCCAAAGATTTTTGTTGCAACATAAGGCGCTATGGGGATTGTAAGATTGAAAGCGGGATCAAGGAATTCAATCAAAGGTCTTCAATATCTTGAAACAATTCTACTTTGAGTGGATAGAAATAGAAAACATTGCTAAATTTGAAATCTACGTAAAAGTTTACTCCTAATGGATCCTTTTAACGGACCCTAAGCATTGCAATGTGGCATCTTTTAGAGAATGGGGTGAGAGTGGTATACAACCGCTCAGTTGGAACATTGATTATATGATGTAAATATTACCAAAGGCCTAAACATCCTTCCTCTGGCCAATAATTAAAATAACATAGAATAGAAAACAAATTTCACTAAAAGTTGATGTTTTTGCTTTTAAATCTGATGGAGTGCCTAATAGGCCTAATTGTTTTGCGCTATTTTAGTCTGGCCCAGGATTGTCAAGATTCTTGCTTTGTAGGGTATACTAATCCTCAGTTTATTTTCATTTTAGGTGCTGCAGTAGATGTGTTTGCAGATGATGACAAACAATTGCAGGCGATATACTTTCAAACGAAAGACATGCGGGAAACCTTTGCGGCATATCCCGAAATGCTGCTGATTGATGCAACCTACAAACTTAATGACTTGAGAATGCCATTATATGTGATGCTGAATGTTGATGGCTTAGGTCAGAGTGAAATTGTGTGTCTGTGGCTTGTAGCCACTGAAGACAAACTGACCATCAGCAAGCTGTTAACTCAGTTTAAACTCCACAATCCAGCTTGGGATAAAGTGGAGGTTGTAATGGCTGACAAAGACATGACAGAGCGGGATGCCATGATGAAAATGCTGCCTACTGCAGAAATTTTAATTTGCTATTTTCATACCCTTCGCACTTTTCGTAGAGAAGTTTCCATGGAAAAATTAGGCATTTCTTCAGCCCAAAGGCAGGTATCACTGGAAATTTTAGGAAAACTGGCAAATGCCAAAAATGAGTCAGCTTATAATTTACTGTATAACCAATTCGTTGACACAGTCCCAATTGCTGTCACAACATATTATAACGATAACTGGCATGCTATTCGACATCAATGGGTGGATGAACTGAGCAACTTGAAAGCTAATTTTTTGAACAGAACTAATAATCGACTGGAATCCATCAATGGAAAGTTGAAAAGTGTCATAACAAGATACTCAGGAATGACCATGTTTTTTAAAGATCTGATGGCATGTATCCAATCTCTTTCCACCGAACGTGACCACAAAGCGTCAAATGCTTTCCTTAAGGTTCCAATTGATGCGATTTCAAGTGTGGCGGAGAGACAATACCAACAGCTACTGACACCATTTGCATATATTCATGTGCAACAACAATTCAAGTTAGCGGAAAAGGTTGTCATGTCAGAGATTTTGAATGATTCTGCCATAGTAAAATCTCGTGTCCATGGGGAATTGGCAGTCACAACAACAGCATGTCCTTGTGGATTCACATCATCAATGCTGCTACCTTGTAGGCATGTCTTGGCAGTTAGAAGGCAGCTCCATATGTCAGAGTACAATCCCAATCTTTGTTCAGAACGGTGGACAATGCAATATTTTCTTAAATCCCATCGCCTGACAAGAAACTCACTGGACATTGGTCCTGCATCCACATTACCAGCTGTTGAGATTCTTAACAAGCCTCAAAGAAGATGTGTTTTATCAGAACAGCAAAAGTATCGCCGTGTTCAAGATATTTCCCAGAAGATTGCGTTAATGATATCTGAACAAGGAATGGATGAATTCCAATACAACCTGGATAATTTACGACAAATTGCAGAGTTCTTGCAGGAAGGAAAGAAATTCCAAGTTGTGAACTTTTTGGGTCAAACTCAGAAAGGTAGGCCTATATGCTAGCACTATTTACTAAATCAGAAAAACTAGCCTACTTTTTCAAATATCTGAAGAGATATGGGTTAGTTACTGCAACTTGCGTCGTGATTTTGCAGTCAATTTTTTTTTGAGCAATGATTTTTATGGCGTTGAGCTATCCAATATGTGGGCTAATATGTACTGCATGCGCAGTTGCGCACTAATTTACGATTATACAAGGTTGCAGATGCTCAGTAATTCTGCTTTTGTGAACAACTGCATGATCCTTTTCAGGCACTGATACTGGAAGTGCTGCTGCAACATCTTCCAGCAATGATCCTGGAATTGTATTTCCTACGGTCTCAAACAGTACTTTACAGCACACACCCTGTGACGTCTTGTCGACCGTTGATACCAGCGCGATTATGATGCAGACTCCGTCCAGTTCTGTTCAGTCTTTTAGAAGTATGCTGTTTCTGAAAGCTTCATTTCTGATTAGTTGTTTTTTTTTTCTTGCATTGCATGCTGCGCTTACACTACGTTTCATGTTTCTTAAGATTATAGCACGGTCTGCATTATTTGATAAGTAATGAGTTTATTGGCAGGTGATGCAGCATTGTGCAAATAATCATCGAGAAACACCTAGCAGATTTTGATAGATACTGGATTGGTTGGCATTCGGTAACCACGCCAGAAGCATGTTTTGGCTGCAACAAAATCTTGTTTTCAAAAGGTTAATGTAGATTTGTTGACACCTCAAGTGCTCGCTTCCAACTCAAAATACGGTATATCACAATATCTACTGCCAGTGCACGTATTTACGATTATACGACATTATGTTCCGCCCAGGACCGTAACCTCGTCAGTTTGGCCCCCATTGCAACAGTGCAACACATCCAATAATTGTCCAGTAAAGACTCGTGCGACGCTTCTATTGTTTCTTCATTGCTCAGAGGTGATCCTTTTCAGGCACTGATACTGGAAGTGCTGCTGCAACATCTTCCAGCAATGATCCTGGAATTGCACTTCCTACAGTCTCAAGTAGTAGTTCACAGCACACACCCGGTGACGTCTTGTCGACCGTTGATACCAGTGCGATTATGATGCAGACTAGTGATGCAAGCCGCGCCGCGTACGCGGCCGCTTTTGACTTTTTCGCCGCGCGCCGCGCCGCGTGGAAGGTTGAAATGACAAAGCCGCGCCGCGCCGCTTGCCGCGTAAACTTTCAAGAAATTAATTTTTCGTAAACGTAAACTTTCAAGAAATTAAACTTTCGTAAACGTAAACTTTCAACTTTTCAAGAATCAGCTATGAAACTTCAAATTTAAATTGGAAACACGGATCAGTTATTTTTCCCTTCGGAAACCCTAAGATGGAAAGCTATGCAAATGCAAATTGCAAATGGCTTGCAGTTGACAGGGTTTTAGGGCTTGCTTGTCAGGGAAGCTGTACGAATGTTTTTGGTTAGTAGCCTAGCTGATAAGCTCAGTTACCAGGCTATAGGCCTAGCGCAACTACCGCATTATTTACTATATCAGTTAGCCCAGTGAGTTCAGGCTATAAGTTTTACTCTTGTGTGTGTAGTTCATATAGCCACTGGCATTATAATTGCATTATTGCTTACAAAAAGTGTTCAAAAGTCCTGATACTGGATCCAGGAACATTCTATTTGTCTTAGTTTGTATTATGTCTTAGAACTTAGATGCATTGCTGATAAGAGAATATGATCTGGTTAGCCTGGCCAATTAGTGCACAACTGTATTGGTACTAGGTTACCAGTTATATGCCATGGATGCTTTTTCCTACAATTGACTTTCTAAACAATAACTCGTTAAAATATTTTTTTTTAATTTTGTAATTTGCGGTGTGCGGTGCAGTGTCAAAGTTCCAGATAAATTGCGGTGTGCGGTGCGGTGCGCGGATAGATGAGTCAGTTGCGGTGCGGTGTGCGGATAAAAATTTTGGGTTCGCTGCATCTCTAATGCAGACACCGTCCAGTTCTATTCAGTCTTTTACAAGTATGTGCTGTTTCTGAAACATTCATTTCTGATTAGTTGTTTTTTCTTGCATTGCATAATGCATTATGTTTATTAATTTTTTAATAAAAACGTTGAAATAGTGATGTTTTCTACGTTGTAGCCTATATTCGATTCTCGTTGTGTTTATTAACAGATGATGCAGGATCAATTAAATTTCCACCGAAGATGATGAAACGTGGCAGGCCAAAAGGAGCTGGATTGACAGTCATTGGGTTACCACGCAAGAGACAAAAAAAGAGCGGACCAATTCCATTCAGACTGAAGTCGTCTTTTCAGAAAGAAGCAGGTTTGTTGCATTTATGTTTGTGTGACTTCATTTTTGTTATAGCCTACGTTAGTTTAAAAAACTACACTTTGACTTCTGTGGGTCTGCCTAGCCGATAGGCTACGTCAAAGCGTACGTAGGCTACATCAAACAAAGTCACCCATGGTCATATTTTTCAGCAATACTCAGTTGGTTTGTCGATTCTGAGGTAGTAGAAGAGGTCTTGCGTCCATTCAGCGATCGACTGATCGAAGAAAATGAAATTGAAACGTTGCCCGAAAGAATTCCAATGAAGTGTTTAGATGAAAACATTGCCATTGCTTCTGTGCGAAGACATTTTTCTTTTGACGGTTGGACGTTGATGGAGAACCTACTGACCACTTTGCGAAATAAAGGCCGCTGGTTGTGCATCTCCTGTTATTTAGATCTTGATGCAGGCGACAGCATCATGTGCGACTCGTGTCTGGATTGGCACCATCTGAGATGTCTTGGTAGAACAATGCCGCCAAAAACGAAGTCTTGGTTCTGCAGGAAATGCAACCTTATGGAGAAGTGACATTGAATGTTCAGGTGATACTGCAATCTCGCTTTGTCAATTAAACCAAGGTTATGTAAACCGTGAACTACGAAAAGACTTATTGGCCTTGACGCGTTATGCTTGAAACTTGTAACATTTGATAAAAATCGTTTCTTCAATGGTCCTCACATAAAACGCTAACGATGTGTTCTTGAATGACTAATGAGTCCAATCCTGGCATTAAAAGTTCTGATGCATTTAGGACATTTAACATTCTTTGGGAGAGCTGGCTGAAAGTCATGGACTAGTACAGGTTTGTAATGTAGTTGCTGCAATATACTACGGTCCAACAAGACCTTCAACAGTTCATTAATATTCAACTATTTTACTGTTTCCAACTTAACACAATTAGTATACGTATGTTGAACTCTTTCATAGCAAATGGTGGTACAGAACTTGAAAATAGCAAGTAAAAGGTAGCTCGAAGCTGCAGTTTTTTTTTTGACTGACTCATCAGGAGCTGTCATCAGAATAAAACAAACCTAAATGTGGTGAAGTACTTATAGTAGAAGGAAAGAAGAAAAACTGGAGCTTCAAACTATCAGCTACCTTATACTCGCTAAATCCAGATTTGTTGCATGTGTGTAGTATTTACATTTCTTCACTGTAATCTTAGGCTATGGCATAAATGCTTTGATTTCTTATGGCAAAAAATGGGTGATGAAGATCCATAAGTTTATAACAGTAAAAAATCAATTGTTTATTGTTGAAAGTGGTTGGCTTCAGTTGAAGATGCCATGAGATCCATTGAAGAGTACGAAGCAAAAGCAGGAACGAAGCTTGTTGTTGTTCAGAAACGAGCATACGGTGCCATGTTAATGTTGATTTTTAACATCCTGTCATTGTAATTCACTAGTGTACTAAGTGTTGATATTCATACTACAATAATAAGCCTTTTCTTTGTTGACAAAGATTCTGAAAAGGTTTCTGCAAAGCACAGTGTTTTCACCAAAGTGGAGGTTAGGCATCATAAAAGAGGAAACGGTTTACTAACTGCAAAAAATGCTATAAACATATGTAAATGTGTTCTGTTTCATCAACTTTTCATCTCGTTTCTTAAAGACACTCAGTTTTCAGGTGTAAAAGCTTTGTTGATTCAAAGTAGCCTAGCCTACTTCACTGACCTCTTTTGTATTTTTTCCATCTAGTGTGCCAAATCCATACGCCTATGTGGTGTTATTGATTGGACCAAGTGACATGTCCAGCGGTAACCAAAGGCAGGGTTTGGGTCACAACCAATCTTTTTGAGACAATTTATTTTTTACCATATTCACGTAGTAGGCTTGGTGGTTTTCAATGTTACGTACAGTACCGTATATTATTTCTGTAGGCTACTATCATAAGATGAAAATTTAGTTGATTGTAACTCATCGTAGATGAAGATAATACGATTGTTGCATCGTTGCGGCCAAGGCATTTGCCTCTTGGATGCAACTTACAAGACGTCCAAGTATTCCCTTCCTCTATTTTTTCTTTGCGTCAGAACGAATGTTGGTTACCAGGTTGTTGCTACGTTTATTATCCAAAATGAACAAGCTTCGGACATAGCAGAAGCACTTTCTGTTGTAAAAGGGTGGTCAGAAAACTGGAACCCTTCGTTTTTCATGACCGATAAATGTGAGGCGGAAATCAAGGCCATCGAAAGCGTTTTTTCAAGTTAGTGAATTGCATTAACATTTTCGTTGCTTGTGTGCTGTCTCCATTGCTCATGCATTTGTGTCGTCACTGTTAAGTTGCTACTGTACTTTACCACTCAGTGCCCACGACTTCTTGTTCCGCAGATTGCTACGTGTTACTCTGTGCCTTTCATCGCGAACAAGCCTGGGAAAGGTGGATGAGGAAAAGTGACAATGGCGTTCGCGATGATAAAGCAATTGTGCTGACATACTAGACGCAATGAGGAAAGCAACTACATAGAACAGACTTGTTTGCAATCAAACCAGGCGACAATGAGCGAATGGCAAACGCGATACCCCCCTATTCAGGGATAATATGCGTGTCTGTGACCGCAGGGGACCTGGAGCCGAGTTGTTTTGCACGTTGATAGCACCATGCAGTTGCAAGCACAGTAATAGGCTACTGAGCTCACATTTTGAACAATTCAGTGATCTTCACACCAAGGCTTTTTTTCAGTTGCTAACACGGCCACAAATCGCAGCGCATATGCGTGCTTAGTGTTAAGTAACAGCCTAGTGGAAAGTGTTGTGGATTGAATTTGCTAGTTCAAATAAGTATATTAATTCCGGTACCCAAAGCCTCAAATGAATTCACGAATATCGCAATTGTTAACAATGGCATATAAATTAGGATGTTAGTGCACACAAAGTAGGGAAAGTATTGCTTGAAGAGTTGATTCCTGGGACAAAAATTGAACACTGTAGGCTATGTCGAGCAGAAACTGGTTTAGTGTTTTAAGGTGGTCAAAAATGTAAGCATGCGTCTATTTGCATCCAACAAATAACGAAACTCTAAACTTCTCAGTTTGGTCGGGAAACAAAAAGGGTTGCGAGGACAAATGGCAGGTCTCATCTAGGCAAGGAGAGGAGGGACACATGGGTGATGATCTGGCCTAACAGTTACTGTGCTGTGCTCAAAATATGTACAGTTTTTGTTTAACATGTGCGGTATTCACTTTTTGTAAATAGCCTAGCTTTTCGGAAATGCAACGAGTCATCTGGCGCTATTTGCTTGTGTTTGAAGCCCGGTTGCTCGCTTTGTGAAAAAGCTATCAACCTCAACTTTTGCTTGTCAATAGACAGAGATATGTTGTTTAGATTAGCGTTTATTAAATGCTGTTATCTTTAAAAATATTTGTGGGATAAATGGTTAAAGTCGGTCAAGTTCAACTCTTTACCTAAGAAATATTTTTAACTTTTAGAGTCTGGCTGACCTTAATTTGGATAGACGATAGCTTGTGCTTTCCAGCAATGGTTCAATTGTTAAAATCGAAGCAGAAACAAGCAACTTACAACTAATTTAATAAAGACATATAATGATCGCAGACCGGGGAGACTTGTATACTTGCTTCGATTCGGAAATGCAACGAGTCATCGGGCGCTATTTGCTTGTGTTTGAAGCCCGGTTGCTCGCTTTGTGAAAAAGCTATCAACCTCAACTTTTGCTTGTCAATAGACAGAGATATGTTCTTTAGATTAGCGTTTATTAAATGCTGGTATCTTTACAAGTATTTTTGGGATAAATGGTTAAAGTCGGTCAAGTTCAACTCTTTACCTAAGAAATATTTTTAACTTTTAGAGTCTGGCTGACCTTCATTTGGATAAACGATAGCTTGCGCTTTCCAGCAATGGTTCAATTGTAAAAATCGAAGCAGAAACGACAAAGATATATTATTGATTAAATGCTGGTATCTTTAGAAGTAGGCTATTCTTCGGATAAATAGTTAAACTTGGTCAAGTTTAATTCTTTTCTAAGGAGATATGTGGTGTTTTTCGGGCTTGTGTTACATAGCTATTAGGTAAAAGCGGACACTTGCACGCTTTTTTTTGTCATGGTTGACTAATTTCACCCCACTTTTCCACCATTTTATGGTGGATTCCTCCTGTGTGACGTCATCGCCTTTTTAACCAGGGTCGCGACTTGTATACCAGTTCCAGATCACGCATGAGCGCATATTGATGTCAAACGTAATGCTTGAGTGGTGCTTGTAAGAATAGCCTCTGAGGCTATTTTTACAATATGTTGTAAGAATAGCCACAGCCTTTCAGTTTAGTGCAATGTTAGATGCCATCTGGATGATTGCGACTTTATATTCAATAATTTGGTTGGTGTCAAAATCTATTTTTAATCCTAGTTTAGTAAACAAAACAAAGCATAAATATAATACAGTTGGTAACAAGTCTGCTAGAATGGCTTAAGGAAACTTAGTTTTAAAACAAGCTCTCTGAATGTAAGGTAAAGTGTTCTTTGACAGCCTTGAGGGACACTCCACCATCTGACAAATAGCTGTTATTTTAATTTTTCAGAAAATGTAAGTTTCATCAAGATTTTTTACCACTAATAATGTCAAAGCGTCGCAGCCCATGGAGTAACAATTGCCCCCTCCAGTTGAAAAGCCACATCGGTCTACGTGAGGTTGCTGATGGTGTCAATGGAATGGTTTATAGAAATCATATTCACAGTGAGTTGGTTTGTTTGATTGAATGTAACATACAATGATGCTAATTTATTTTTGAGTTGATGGAAATGTGTGTACCTATTGTAGTTACTTATGTTATATTGCATGCATCATATTTGGTACGGTAGTCTAAGATTTCTTGCTGAAACAGTCATCAGGTGTTGTACCAGAATAACTGTAAATGGTTCTAATGATTGATTGAATCTTTATCCTCGGACTGGGAAAGCTTCTTGCACAGCTTAATCCTGGCAGTTTCGCATTTTTGTAGAGGCTTTGAATCACTGACGCAGGCCCAGTCACCGAGATTGACATAGTGAAGTTTTCGATTGTTGAAGTCTTGTTGCCGGAGAATTATTCCATTTCATTAGATGCCGCTGAATGGAGAGCAGTCATTGTACGTTGCTCAAGCACACGCCCCGAGAGTCGCACCAGCGCCGCGTAATCTTGAGCCAGGCGCGTCACCACTGAGCTAATGGGGCGAACTAATTAATGACTAATATTGATATTAAAATATGCACAACATATCAGTTTGCCTGCAAGAATTGAATTGACTCCATGATTCCCTTTGATTGGATCTAACTATATAGCCAATGCTATGTGGCACTCATGTTGATTGTTGACACACTTTGTAATTGACAAAGCTGCAATCCCTCCCTGTTTGAATATGTGATTTTAGTTGTTTGTTTCATTTCTCTTATAGTTCCTCCAGCTTGCCACAGTACTACCAATCAGACTTTAATTTCTGTAAGTGAATTTTTGTTCGGCAAAACCAAACGAGGTCATGTTATTAATGCACGACTGTTTCCTCTGGTGTACTTAGTCATATCGTATTGTAGTGGATTTATATATTTACTGCATTGTCAACGAGGACTCGAGGAGGTTTGGTGGCTGCAGGTAGCCTACAAACTAACCACGATGATCTTTAAATAGAACAGTCTACGCATTTAAATGTAGATAGCTTTCACATTACCTTTTGTCAAATTAGAGTAAAAGGAGATGGTTGATAACTAAGAGATTCTGAATACCCATGTATTGGCCAATAAAGATGTGACAAATCCAGGGATACCTAGACACTAACGGGATGCGAAACTCAAAATTCGTCCTTCCAACTGAAGGGCTAACCATTTTGCCTACAATGAATTGCACAATGCGGTGTTACTACACGAGAAAATGTTTGTTTTGCACTGGCTGTTTTATTTGTCGTTTCACAAAAGTTGTATCTGTACATTATTGTCAATCTTATGTTGATGACAAAATTATTAATATTGTAAGTTATAACCAATTCATCAAGTTACATGTAGAATCTACAAAAGAAAAAAAAACGACTAATGGCTTATTGTTCATAAACTTGGCTACTAGGCTATGTACACAAACAAAAATAATACCATTAAATATCACTGGACAATCAGATATCATAACTTTACACTGTAACCACAATTAGGCAATGACACAAATTCAAGTATTTGCAGTCTTGCGTGAACCACCACTCGTAAGCTTGCGTACTGTTCGAGCCATCTTCGCGGGTTCCTCGCGCCTGGATTTTTGGCAAAACAATTAAACGAAGTTTTTCCAATGAACTCGAAATTGCAGTGGCCTTTTGAACAAGCCACATCAGCCTGCAAACCGAATGACGTCTCTGCTGCATTTTTAACGGCTCGAATAAAAGCAGAGCGTGAGTTTGGTAGAGTGAGCATTTTCTTTTTAGCAGAAGGATTGCTGAGTATGACATCGTAATACTGAACAGCCATTGTCGTTACAGCGAAGCACAACTCTGTTGGCACTGAAGAATGTACATCAATCCCAAACTGTCATGCAAATACTGAGCAAGTTCGGGCACTGCTGTCATCGTTTGAATGTATGCCAAGAATGTTTGCTCAGTGAGACCAGCATTTCCAGATTGTTGCCACTTCACAAATATATCAACTGCAGCTGCAAGGTAGCACATGATGGGAGGTTGATCCTCTCCTTCTTTAGGAAATTTCCTTGGCATGCACATGTCATCCGTTTTTGCTACACCTTCAAAACACACAAGGCAGTGAGTTAAGTGAGCATTTCACAAACAAAAAAGAAAAAATGTCATCAATAACATTGCATTAATATGTAACTGTTTATAAGAAAGTGCGACGCCTGGAAAGTAACATGTCGAACCGCTATCAGCAGCAAATGTTTCCTCATGTAGTCTACAAGTCCTGAATTTGGCTATTAATGTGTTGGAATAGTTGCTCGTGATAGTGATTCTACCACTTGCTCATGATCTAATTTGATTGAAAAAAAACAGAAAATCTTCACAAGTAATGTTGTGGACAGGAAGCATAATAAACTTTAGAACAGCTTTAGGGTCGTCGTATGCACCAATAAGATTGATCCAAATATGCTGGTTCACTGTTTTTAACTTCTTCCACTAACTTCTGTAAACTTTGCAGAAAAGCTGTTGCTGTTGGTTGTACGAAGTCTGCTTTATATATATGTAAAATTTGCGATATCAGTATAGTGACATGACATACCCTTAAATGGTGATTTAACGAACATGATTTTCCAAATTTTAGATATGAATTTCACAAATCTTGATGTTTCCAGGAACCCAGCATTGCTTTCAGCATACAACTCCACGGCATGCGCACTGCGCAGTTGATTCACAGAACACACCTGAAAATAGCAAAGGCCATCGTTGGCTTGCGGCTGGCAAAAATAGTCTTATTCAGTATTTTTTATTCTATGACTTTAATTTCGTACACAGTTTCCAGTAATAGTGCTAACCTAAATTACTAGCATATTATTACTTTCTTTTATATATGTCTTTGTGATGTCATAACCGACCAATTTCAAATGCTATTTTAAAATGTTGTTGTGCTCAATGCTCATATCATCCGGATAAAACCTTTCTGCATACAAGACAGAAACTACACCAGCTGAGCACCATTTAAGTGTATGCATTACAAGGCAGTGAGTTCTATACTCAATTCACAGATGGGTCTGTGTCATTAATACCATATTTTACAACTTTACTTACTTAAAGCATGTTGCCAGGTGATGTACGTGCTATGCTGCTGGGGTTTAGCGATGCTTTCCTCAGTGCAAATGCAGCCTTCAGAGGCTTGTGTTCCTCAAGAGCATACAAGCGTTTTATATGCTCAAAATGAGCAGTGCATTTTTCACCAAAGATGTGTCTATGATCTTCACCAACAGGGGGAAAGTGCATTCTCTTTCTATGCAGAAAATTATTGAAAATATTTTTAAAATTGTGTGTGAAGTCAAATAATAGGTACAAATGCTTTTCTTTCCTTGTAGGATGCACAATGCAACTTGACAATTTGTCGTTCCCGCACATATCCATGAACATTTTTCTAAATAAAAGAGTATGTACATTGTTAGTTAATTTGAACTACGTGAAGCAAAGCATTACCAGCAATAAAATTACACCTTTTGTCCAATAAATTTGTATATATATACATTCAAACTGCATAAAAGTACACCCAACTTACAAGGGTCAACGTTTTTTAGGTGCAGACAGTTAGGCGCCGGTCAAATAGGGGTGCACATGCGCAAACCATTACCCTTTAACTGCACTGGGAACTACCCTGGGTCTAGTGACATATTAAAGCATGTCAAAAATATCATTACCCAGCTCTCATCACAACCAATTCATGCAGAAATAAATACCTGTTGCAAACATGATTGTCAACGGAGACAGCAACAACAAAGAAGATTTCATCTAGTGCATTCATCACTTTTTTCAAATCATTAAACGAGTCTAAATTGTTCGTTTAGTTCTTAAATCATTTTCCTTTTTCAGTCTTGCAGACGCTGTAGATGTAGAAGTGGATCTTTTAGGTTGCGGTTGCATTGTCAGATAACCAGGTAAACCAGGAAATATTCTTGGTACAGCTGACGGCTTTAGGCGAAGCTATTTCAGTTGCAACAATTCTCTTTTTGCAACTCTTCTTTCTCGGACATCATCGGTAGTACTTGTTATAAAGTCTGAATCATAAAAATGTTTTGCACAAACTCTACTGGAGGAAGTGACTGCATATTGTTCTCTAGGAATAGCTTTAATCCAAACTTGAATTGCATCTTGATTGCGAGGTAATCGAAAAAGTGACTCTTTTGGTATATTACTTTGAGATAAACGATAACCAGTATTACAATTAGGAACGCAACAGGTAAACCCCATATTGCTAAACAATTTGAATGACCTATAACATTCAAGCACAAGTACTTAGTTTCAGATATAAGCACAATGAGATATAAAAAGACTTGGTAGCATTATATCATACATTGGCACGAGTAGAAATGATGTGTAATTGTGTATTGTTAGCCTACCTACCAGTGTTGGGTCCACGTCTTTTAGGCACAGACAGTTAGGCGCCGGTCAAATAGACGCGTACACTGTGGCGTCTGTATATTTAGGTGCGGAGCACTGTGGCGCCCGTTCATTTAGGTGCTATTCCTAGTAAAGTCTGCAGATTTTATCAGCTTGGCAGGTAGGGCAATGCTTTTCACACAAAATGTTATATTGAACAGAAAAGTATAATATGTTGTTTTGTTAATGCGCGTGTGGATATGAGATGCGAGACAACGCTCTACTACTCTTGATTTTAGCTCATCTTCACAGGACATTTGCTATTTATCCTGAACACAGGTTGCAGCCAGATGGACCTTTACTTAATCTGTTATCTTTCGCAATTACTTCTACTCGGATGGATTGGCCGTGTTGCGAGTACGTATGAGACAACGCTCTACTACATGAATACACTTCTATAGGGCATGTGAACCCTGGTTACAAGTTGCAAGCATAATGGTGCGACTTTGCTCGTTATTAAACCTAGTCAGGGTTTTGACAGAAAACTAAGTTACTCTTCACTCAAGCCTACCACCCGCTTGAATATAGGCTACGGTATATTTTTTACTGATGTTCAGTGTAGTTATTATTTGACTTAACTGAAAGTGAACTCAGTAATGTTCGAAAACTTGAATAATTTATTGATAAAACGTTCGCCGACGCAAACCTGGACTAACAACAAATAAATGTCGAACACGCGCATTAAAATACAATATATGTTTCTGTTCAATATAACATTTTGTGAAAAAAGCATTGCCGGCATAAGCAGCTTCACTCACGGAAGCCATGACATACGGTATTTTTTTGTTCAATATAACATTTTGTGTGAAAAGCATTGCCCTACCTGCTAAGCTGATACAATCTGCAGACTTTACTAGGAATAGCACCTAAATAAACGGGCGCCACAGTGCTCCGCACCTAAATATCCAGACGCCACAGTGTGCGCGTCTATTTGACCGGCGCCTAAAAGACTTGCTCCCCCAGTGTTAGCCTACTAATCTCGTTGGTCATTCGCTGCTTCCAGCTGATTAGTATAAAACTCAAGCATGTTTTTATTATGAATAAACTTGGACCGTCAGTTTATAATGAAATTAACTATTTCCCTCCAACATAGCCTACCGTACTGGTACCCTAAGGCCTAGAAAATGACCACTCCAGGCAATAGCAGATTGACACTTCATCCAATCAACAGAATTTTGAAAATTAAAAATCTGCTTGGTCTAGCCTTTCTGACAGACTGACACTAGTCACAACTTTGTCTTCCATATTCATAACCTACCAGCTTAAACCAAACTAAAAACGAGCACACCACGATTTAGGCATGCCCTTCAGTTGGATGGAATAAATGAAAAAACGGATAAGCTTCGGATCCCTTTGACAAATCATGCAAGTTCTGAAAGGCAGACATCGCAATATTTAGCTGGCTACTCTTAGTTTTATCCTTCAATAATGCTTATATTTGTAAATTATTTTAAGACAGAACAAAGGAGTTGCTGTTACTTGGAGCAAAGCAATATTACTCCAAAACAAACAATGAAGATATTGAGAATGTTGAAGTCAATCTTGAAGGATGCACCAGTGAAAGCAAACAAGCCACAATTGTGACATTTTTTAATAAAATTGCGGCCAAATCAAAACCTGGTGGTTGTGTGAAGACTGAAACTGGTGAGTTTAAATCTAAATTATTATTTTGATGAAGGACGATTATCATATGAAGCTCTTGCAGAACTGGATAAGATGTCCACTGTCCTCTAACCAAAGAGGAGTCTCCAAATCTGTTTACATTCATTAAAATTACAACACTCAATGTTTGATTGTTTCTGAATTGTTTTAATGTTGCTCTTTTGTCAAAGCATCTGTAGAGAATAGGGTTGTAAAGGGGTGGGAAGTTTCCGGGAATTTTGGAAACTTTCTGGGAATTTTGAAGGACCCGGGAATATTGGGAATTTTCATTTGGCGTTTATTAGAGAGAGAAACCTTTTATTTTGTCTGCTGCGAAAAATAGTATATATATATATATATATATATATACGGTACAAATACATTCAACAACAGACAGGAAGCAGCGAAAGATTATATTAGTCATCGAGTCAGCTACTTCCGGTGTTTTTAATGTGACAAATGTAAAGCATCGGCATTACGTTGCAAACAAGATAAGCATAAGTTCCGCAAAAATGTAAACAAAAAGTGGATTTCTGTGGTTTCATTGTAACATCAAAAAATATCATGCCCTACGAAAGTAAGTTAGTATAAGAAAAAAAAAATGTTTATTATGTTTAAAACATTTGTTAAATATTTCATCAATTAGAAAAAAATTTCAAAAACTTATCTTAAGCATTTCTCATTTTCTTTAATTATTATAAATACTAATATAGTGTTAATTAAGAATGAGACTTATGCATAATTGTACATACAGTACTTTTTCTATATTTAAAAAATACTGGTCAGTATTTGGGAACACTCACACTAAGGTCCGCAATAGGCTCGCAAATGAAAGGGTGAAAAACTAGTATCAGTCAGGTCAAACTTCGCATTGTTTGAGCTATGTGAAGACAAGTCAACTCAAATTGAAGTTAGTACATCATCTGAAAAAGTCGAGCAGGAGGAGATGCTAACCGGCAGCAACTAAAACGACTTTGTAACTGACTCAGTATTGTTTTTCTTTGTAAAAAAACATATTGGTAATGATTCATTTTGGAGTTATTAAACTAAACCAAACCAATACCATGTGTTTGTATGTTCTTAAGTTATAAGTATTTTAGTTACACATAGTACTTTTATTCTAAACAGTATAAGGCCATTATTTTCCTGTTTCAACATCAAATTAAGATTGTTTTGAAAGTTTCCGAAAATTCCCAAAATTTCCATGGAAAGTTTCGGCTCTGAAAATTCCCGGAAATTTTGCAACTCTACTAGAGATTAGAGAACAACCAAATTTATTGGATTGAATCGAAGTCTTCAGCTATAATGACTAATAGTAGGATGCATTTAAAAACATGATATAGACAATAGACATATATTCTAATCTTACACTGTTTTTATGCTCGTCTGGGCTTCGATAGGCGGTTGTTTGTTGATGTTCTATATATATTCGTTTATATAAATGGTGTTTTGTAACTGCTTAATGATTTTGGACCTTGTAGGGTCATGCGGGGTCAAACGGGACACTTTTTCAGTTTTTTGAATGCCACATAAAACCTATAATGAAATTTAAAAAAAAAATATTCACCACAGAGCATTACACCTTTCAGCAATAAAATAAAACATTTTTCAGAAAAATTAAAAACTTGTAAAAACATAAAAAAATGTGCTAAGCTGAGGTAGGTGTGGCCCATTTGACCCCATCAGCTGTGGGGTCAAATGGGCAACAACTTCTATACGTCTAAATGGTAAGGAAAGAACTTCATTTTTGCTATTTTATCACAGACCTGTTGGGTGGCATGTATTTTGTTCAAGTGATGCTCAACAATTTTAGCAATAAAGGCTCTTTTCAGATAAAGGTAGAACACATAATTTGCACTGCTCTTTTTGCAACTAAAATTGAACGATATGAATTGAATAAGGAAACATTTTACAAATGTTCAATTTTAAACGGGCAGTCATAAACAGAGTAGAAGAGGCCAAGTCAAACAGCAAGGTCTACAGTTGACAGTTGAAATAGGATACTATACAATAGGGTGATTCATAAATTGGGGAAAAATTAAAAGTTTGAAATTCAAATCGGGCACCCTCTCGCGTCGTGTCAGTACCTGAAAAAATAATCCTGTCAAATCTTTGGGGCAACTGAACACATTTTTAAGGTTGCTACCTACTTTGAAAGCTTCACGGAATACACTAATAGCAACAGTGCAACACGGGAATACATGATAGGAATATAATGACAAAATTACTCAAAATTAATTAATTCAGTGTTGACAGATGTCCAGAATGTTATTAGTTATAGTTATTGCATCAGTGTAGACTTCTTCCTATCTGGATACAGCTGTCTGAAGTTTTAGACTGTCATGAGGAGGAACTACTTTTGCTCTTTGTCATTGGTGTGCAGAAAATTGTATTCGCCACACCACATTCAGTTATGTCATTCACAACTCTCATGCCAAGTAGAGTCGATTTTGTAGCAATGTAGGTGTCATTGGGTTCCTAAAGAGGTGGGTCTTGACTCAAAAAGTCAAAATGCAGTTCAGTAATTTTTTTAAATTGTGTGTTGTTTGCTGTGATGAACTCCTGCAGTTCTTTTCTATTGACAGTCATCAAGTCCACAATGGCATGTTTAGAAGGGTTCTCAAATCTTGGACTTTTCAAAGCCTTTACCACTTTCAGTTTTATGCTTTCTATTTTCTTTTTGCTCAAAGAGAAAAGGCATGTCTAGAGCTAATCATGCAACCAACAGCTATGTCTAATAGTAATAATAGGCCTGTTTACCTAAAAAATACCATATAAATTAAATAGAATTAAAAATGTTATGCAAGTGAGCTATAACTTGTTAAAAAGCCAATGTGGCCCATTTGACCCCATTTTATTTATACAGAAAAATTACAAAAAGTAAAAAAGTGGGACTATTAATATTTTCAACATACTAATTCAGCGTTCTGGGGTGTATGCTGTTCAGTAAATTTTTATTCCAGCTTAATTAGTTTTTGTGGTATACCAAAGTTTTTTTGGTAAATTTTCAAATTTTAATATTTTCACATTTTTTGGCCGCTTTTTGTGTCATCTGAAGTATATTTTGCAAATGTAGATCTGTGTTTGTTTTACATGATGCAAATCTATGGGAAAGCAGCTTTAAAATGAGCTATTACGTTCCGATTTTAGAAAAGAATAAGTAGGAAAAAAATGTAATAATTAAACAGAATGGCCCGTTTGCCCCCGCGTCCCATTTGACCCCGCTTGACCCTATGTTTCCCGAAGTATTTAGCACTGCCCCCTCAGTTGTAAGAACTATAATGTTGCATTGGGCGGGTTTGCACTATCCGTCAAATTGGGTGGTGTGACAACTGACAATGAGGTGGTCTTCATAATGATGTTTAAATAGTCGTTTGACTGAGTTGTTGTTGACTTTTCAAAAGTTTGTTCTTCAAGTACGCCCACATTGCAGACATGAAAACTGATGAGTGCAACTCCGACAGGACATCAGTGGTTCGAAACCCGTCTTGCTGTGCTCCAGAGAGTAGCAACAACACCACCTAGTTGACATGCACCCCTCTGAAGCTTTCCCTCATTCAGCTATAACGCCGTTCCAAGTGGGTTGATCCTGTCAAGGGCAAGTTTATTTCCGGCGTCATTGGAAACTTGTTTGGAAGGCACACACATGTGCCGTATGTTATTGCTGCACAATCTTATCACGTTTTCTGTTTATTTTCTTTGTATCATTTTGTACTTAACATTTTGTTTTTTGCGTTCGTGAATATTGTTGAAGCTGATAAATACAGATGGTCATAGTATGGATGGGGTGGTTTTACGGGTTCTGATGTTATCAAGACTCAACACAACAGTCAACACACGCGTCGTTTGGTTTGCGCAGTGGTGTGAACAGGGACACACCAAGAATTTTCAGTCAGCTAAACTTGTGACAACATTGATATCTTCTGTCAAACTCACTACGGTGGGCTCAACCTCTTGGTATTGTTGCGGAAACCCCTTGCTCCTGCGTTACATTTCACCATAGCAACAAAAGAAACTCGAGGGGAAGAAGGTTTAATAACCACCATCAGTGCAACAGAACAAAGACAGTATTCAGCCGCTGAATTCATAGCAAAAAATATAATTAATCTCAGTTGTAATAATAATAGAACAAGGTCACGCTTCCCCATTATGCTTCACAATATGCAAGAACGTCGTGGGGACGATTGTACAGCAATTTACTGAAAGTAAATTTACTTCCATAAGATTTTGTACATTCATCACGTGGCCTGGATTTGAACAAGTGAACATGATTAAGTGTAGATTGCGATGCGATTAAAGTGATTAGAGAAACAAAATTATGTAAAAATTCATCCTTGAAAAAAAGTTATTGTTGTATCAAAATATTCGCTACTTCCTCATGACTACAACGCAACGGCAGGGAAGATGTACGGTGCTTTGTCATCGATGACATCACAGGAATTAAAAAATAATACGTAATCGCACGGCTAAATAAAAAAAATTGACATCATCTTGCATGATTCGTTCACACAGCATGCGCACCGCCACGAATGCAACTTGTATATTGAGAGACCAGCTGATCATGCTGGAGATGGAGTCATTGTTACGTCATCTGTACAATTCTGCTAGATCGATGGCCAATTGACGTCATAAATTCGTACAATTCTTCCGGCTGGTCGATTGCTTCTCCGCTCTTGCATTCCGTCCACTCGGTAGAGCCGTTGATAGGTCGTTTAAAATATTTGAACCCAGGGTAGAGGCTGCAAATCTCCAGCACTCCGTCCATCACTCTGTCAATGACATCACAGTGAGTTAGTCGCGCCATCGTATAACAAATGTGACGTCATATTGTGCTTGTCATGGCAAGCCACCATCAGGGTCGTTGAGAGGTTGATTTGGGCCCGGTACCAATAAATTTTCCGGACCCCTAAAATAATACACCTTTAAAAACACTTGAAAAAAATTGAGGGAAATATTAGTAAAATCATCGAGATGGTGGTTATAATAGTTATCCCCAAAACGCAAGAGGTATCTCCAAAATAAATTTGATGCAAATGCATTGCAGAAGACGATATTATGCGGTATTTTCTACAGCTTTATGGGCCCTTTGAAAAGTTCTGCGCCGTAAAGTGATCGGGTCCAAAATACCCCTGTCTATGACGCTTCACCTGCTGGACCATTTACTTTACCAAGTTGTTGGAACACTCATGCTGCTTCAACTTACTTAACACCAGGTGGCGGTATTCTGAAGTGAATCCCCCTGGCCATCAGCCTGGGCAGCTCCTTATACCCGACCACATTGACAAAGGTCTGCCACTCCTTGTTCCTAGCGACGCGCATCTCTCTGTTGTCGCCATATTCCCAATCGGCCTGCAACATGCACGCGTGTGACGTCACAATAATGTGGGGGTGACTGGTTGGCTGATACGGGAATTAGACTTCCACCACTAGAGGGAATCACACTTGGAAAAAATTGAAACTGTTTATCGTCACGGTCCATCAATTTCAGTTAAAGTCTGGTTCCGCGTGCGAGCAAACTATCCACAATATGTTTTGAACCATCCAGTTAAAAATATTTCTATTTATATCAATCGGCCCCGATAGCTCAGTGGTTACGCGCCCTACTCAAGGCCAAGCGGCGCTGATTCGGCTCTCGGGGTGTGCGCTTGAGCAACGCATTTCAGGACTGCTCTCTATTCAGCGGTATCTAATGGATGGAATAATTCCCCGGCAACAACACTTCAACAATTGGAAACTACACTCTGCCAATCTCGGTAACAGGCCCTGCGCCAAGAGCCTCTACAAGTATGCGAAACTACCAGGAATAACCTATCAAGGCTTTATCAGTCCGAGGATAAAAGATTCAAAACCAACCAAACACCCCGCTGCAAACGTTTTTCCAGAAATGCCGCATGAACAAAATAAATCTGATTGCGAATTTCATCTGCTTTAGAAGGCATAAGGTGCAATCACTGCATTATAACATCTTGGCTTCCATACTAAAAAGCTGGGTACATATGGAGGAGAAAGGATAGTGGAAATAATTTTGAGTGCCACTGTACATGGGACTTACCCGATGCCATGCGCGTTCCGCAAACGCAATCATGCGTGGAAACAATTGAGAATGAACCTTCGTGACGTCATTAAGCAGTTCGCTCCAAAGCTGGAGCTGCATCCCGATGATGTTCTCCGGCTTGGTGAGAACTGGATGGGAATCCCGAATGCGGTCCATCTCGTCCGCTGGAACACAAACGCTTCCGATGATGAACAATAGTTGGACACAGTAGAGGAGTAAGATGGAACGGACAGAGTTCCCAGACAGCAAACCAGTCGTAATTTTACATTGATTCAACGACCGCAAACGTTTGGTTAAAAAAACGACTGATTTGCTGTTTGGGATTCAACCTTCCCGTTTAGTCGCTTCTACCTTTTTGTAGTCGTTTCTACCTTTGCTATGTTGATTGTTTACTATTGTTTTCGTTGTGATGGTCAGAAACCCCCCCCCACAGAACTCGACCCAAGTCATTTGAACCCCCAATCCCAACAATTCCAGTAGAGAGTGCTTGCCACGAGACGTTGAAGCGATATATAAGTTACAACTTTATTGGCAGGATAAGAAAAAGGAGGCCACAAATGATTGAAAACACAATAACTAGGTCTGATGTCATTAGATCTGTTGCAACAGGCATATGTGACGTCACAAACGCGTAAACTTTTGCGCTACTGCTTTCGACGTCACAAAGACACAAGATTCCTGCACAATTATCTCGCGTTTGTCATTAGCCTGTGGGGAAACACTGCTATCCATTCTGTTTTCAAGGGATTTTTCCCTTTTCTCATTGTTACCTGAATACGGAGCTCCGTTGTGGTCGTACTTAGCGTTTCCATAGAGATCGTCAGGTCGAAAGTCAAATACCTTCATGTCATCGATGTACCGGGTGGCCCAAACGAGCCCCAACTCCTCGGGGTCTGGTTCCTGGGGGTGGTCGAAGTAAAGATGGGTGGCGTGTGACATCACTACCTGGAAATGAAAACATAATACCATGCAACAAACCACTTTGATAAGGTGACCATCTGTATGGATCAATGTCAGCTCTCAAAGCATTATCATCAGTTTCCAAAATTTATCGTTATACGAAGCAGCAGACCAGTGACGCGCAGCCGGCATTGGCCAGGAACGTTTCAGATGTACAAGTCCCAAAAGTTAATTAAAAAGGGAGGATACTGGTCAATACTGAGAAAGATACCAAGCTTTAATTAAGATGTTAAGTACAAGGATTAATACTTTCAAAAAGGCGGCCTGGAAGTAGTAAACATATTAAACATCAACATATCGATTGATTCTTCACAACCCACCTAGTACATGGCATGAACCCACCTAATACCCAGCATGAACCATTTTCTACCCGGTATGAACCCGGTGTCCGGTCATTTGGTCGACAGACATTTGGTCGACAGCGTGACGCGACAATTTATCGAAAGACAATTTACCGAACGACAGTTTATCGAAAGACAGTTTTATCTAACGACAATTCATCGAAACGACAGTTCATCGAACCGACTGTTTATCGAAACGACAGTTTATCGACCGACTGTTTATCGAAACGACAGTTTATCGAACGACGAAGCACATATGCAATGAAATACTCAGAGGTTAGGGGTTAAGTTAGGGTTAGGGTTAATTTTAGAGTTAGGGTTAGCTAACTAACCTTAACCCTAACCTAACCCTAAAATGAATCGTTCTGCCGACCTAACGTCCTGTCGACCAAATGACCGGGTACTATGAACCCACCTTATACCCGACATCAATCCACTTTATACCTGGTATGAAACCACCTAGTACCCGGCATGAACCTACCTTGTACCCGGCATTGGCTAGCTTGTAGGCTCTCTCCACCGACGTTCCATCCCATTTGTTATTCCATGCGTAGGCTATGACGTCAGTGCCATGCATCGCTGACTTGTCATAGGGGGCGTCCCCTGGAATTCTGTGGCAAAGAAGGAACAAATGCAACAACGTGCCTCAGTATACTGTGCCTAGGCACAGACTCAAAATGTTGAGCAGCTAAAAGCGCCTTTCCGGGGCTAGACAGAAATACTATTGAACTTCAAGCATGACTCTTTAATTTTAAACAAATCAAGTCAAAAGTTCTCAACATCCGCAGGCAGTGATAGATGGCGCCACCACGTGGACAGGGCGACAATCTTACTCACTTCAAGGCCCCATCCTCCCAGACCCCCATGGTGAGATCATGCTTTTTCCCACATATCTCCGCCACCTTCCTGATGAAGTGTTCCTGGAGCTCTGACGGTCTGGAAAAAAAAACAGTTGAAACAACACAGACAGCTGAATAAATGCTGAATGTTCGAATGCATGGGTCATGAAGACGATCGGTCGAACGCGATGGGGGATTTCAACGTCACTGGGTTTGTTCCATTTGCTGTTGAACTAAATCGTATCGACAACTGCGTGAAGGAAGTACGCTAAGAATTTCAAAAAGCTCCATATTTGGTTTAATGGGAATTTCAAAACGAATATTGTTGTACAGTGTCCGAATATAACAGGGGTGTCCAAACTTTTCCCAGGTGGGCCAGATTTGATAATGATGAAGTGTTCGCGGGCCAACAGCCTTTGACAATCTTGCTTTGAGTCAAGAAAGGTGCATATATAACAATATTGTGTTATTCATGTCATTTTTATGCAACAAAGCAATCGCCTATGCAGGTTTAATTATTTTGTTGTATACTGTGTATATATTCCCGGGTATGATAAGTCAGGACCTACCGCTTTATTTATCAGAACTTAAAACATCCAGAAACTTTGTAACATAGGCTACAGCTATGCTGATGCAAAGGATGAAACTGACCAGGGGCGTAGCCAGCACAACAGTTTGGAGGAGGGCAAATAAGTATTTTTGCATATGTGAGTTGTCGTCTCGTATGACGTTACAAGTTCAAGTAGTTTTCATTTAGCCAATTCATGAGGACGTTGTTGCATTGGTCCAATGCTCGACTACGTCACTCATTACTACATTCTCCAATCAATAATAGTTGATTTCGTACATGACCCAACAATGATTCTAATTTTTCTCACCCGGCATTTGTCTGTAAGAAAATATTGTCTTGATAAATTTTCTAAAAGATGCAAGTGGAATTTGTATGATTTCTGTATGTCTGCGGGCCAAAAATAACACATTGTACAAATGTACAACAAGCGCACGCCATACATTAAAACGTCTTGCGGGCTGGACTTGGGACACCCCTGGTCTATAACTATCTCCATGGCAAACTTGGCACCTTGTCGTGGAGTGGAAATCAGTGTTCCAACACTATTCCAAATACCAAGTTCAAAATCGATGCCTGGACGGCGCAAAGCCATTTCAGACACACATCTGTCCACGAAAACATGAGATGTGCACACTAAACGACTCTACTACTACTATTGAGGCTCATTAGGCGGCAACACGGAATGCTCGCTGGTAAAGTGAGCACACAGCTTTATACCGTAGGAGGAATGTCACATCGTACGATCAGGTTACCAACTACAAGGGAACCACCTGGTCGGGAAGTCGTCGTTGTCTTTGATGAACTTGCTGCAAAGAGAAGAGAGCCTCCAGGATCTGGCAGCCACCTCATCACCTCCGACATGGATCACCTCCAAGGGCTGGATGGAGGAATGCATCTCCTTGAATGACGTCACGACATGGTCGATGAACCTGAAGATACCAAGATGTTACTTCGCGATGGATTGGGTTCATGGACTTGTTCATACATTTTATTTAGTTTCCAGCAGCCACAGGAATTAAGTTGCAGTGAAAATCCTTATGAAACTTCAACGTTTGCAGACGTTGAATCAATGTAAAACTGACCTAACTGCTTTGTTGGGCATGTCAAATGTTAAAAGATTCTTCAAGCTTGTTTCAGCTGGTAGAGTCCGCTATTTGACATTTTTAAAACCACGAAAAGCAGTAACTTGGATGATTGGTCTAGAGCAGGGTTGTCCAAACTTTATGAGACGCGGGACGCATTCGGCAAGGAAATTAGATCGCGGGCCGCAGTTGACATTTTTCCTCTTATACACTGTCTCACCGTACCAGATGTAAAGTAAAACACGTACATGTGTAAATGAATCTTTATATTTATCATAAAAACATATTGGGGAATAGATTAAAGAAGCTAAGATGTGAATACTAAACGAATAAGAGAGTTTTGGAAATTTTAAGCAACGTCAGTAGACCAGGAAACCTTATAAATAACTGACAAGTATGAATAAGAATAAACCATAAATTTATTCGTAAAAAATATTTAAGGAAGTACGTAAAACGGTACAGTTTACTTAAAATTCAGTGAGTTGGGTGTGCCTGCATTTTGGAAGCCAGCTCCTTTGTGTCAATGTCAACTGAGGTTAAGGCTAAACGAAGGCAGGCTTCGAGAGATGTTTGTTTAAGTAGATTCCTCTCTTTGGATTTAATCGACTTCATTGCGGAAAATGCTGCTTCACAAAGGTAGGTACTGCCAAACATTGACAGCAAGTGCAATCCAAAACGGCGTAAATTAGGATAATGCTCTTCAGAAAGAAGAGGCCAAAATTGAGTGATTGGCAGTGTAGCTTTGCTTAATAAAAACTGGTCACTTTGCAAGTCACACAATTCAAGCTGCAAACCGTCATCGGCTTCTGATATAGTTATAGTCAGCGGAGCATTGAATACATTGAAGTTTTTTGGATTTAGCCATCAAAAGTGATACATCATAAGAAGCAATGGTTGTAGAAGACGAAGGCTTCACTAATTGAAACATGTTTTCTTGACGCTTACGCAGGTTTGATTTGAGATCATTGAGTAGGGCTCGCCGCGCCTCACCAGTGTATTTATCATAGCCAGTGACATGAAGAGTGCTGTAGTGTCGTTGTACATTGTACTCTTTCATAACAGATATCATTTCATTACAAATTAAACATAAAACTTATATGCGGATTTTTATAAATTTACCATTTTAAGGTTGTTTTTCTAGGGTCGGCTTATATGCGAGGATATACGGTAATTTTTAAAAGTTTTCTAGAAGAGGCGGCGGGCCGCATTGAAGGAGGTCGCGGGCCGCATGCGGCCCGCGGGCCAGGCTTTGGACAACCCTGGTCTAGAGCGGACCTGAGAAACTCAAAACGGTACAACCCAGACAGCAAAATCCATCATTTTTACATTGATTCAACGTTTGCAGACGTTAAAAGTAAAATTGATGGATTTCGCTGTCTGGGAAGGGCCACAACAGGAAAACTATTTCCGCATGACGCATATTAGGGTTATTGTGACATTTTTACGTCACCGCCGACTAACAGTTACCTCGACGGGGCAGAAAGAAACGAAACCAAAGAAACGTTTTACAAATGCTGGCAACTAAAATAAAAATTAACACTGAAATAATACAACGCTAAATTAAAGTAAATGCGGGGTAATATCTGGCGAATAAGGGTTAAAGGTCAGGAATGCGGCCAGTATGTGGTGTTGATTTGGTAAACACACCACAAAGGAAGGAATGGCACACAACTTGACACGTCATTTTCTAGCTTCAAACTGTTTCGACACAAGATGCCAACAACATAGAGAAATGGTGGAGCCACAGCAGACAACTGGTCGACTCTGATGTTTCGGGATGAAGACCAGGCTTCTTTGAAGTAAAATAGAGAGAGAACATTCCTCACTTGTAGGTGGAGTTCATACACGGGTTGATGGCGTTGTTCCTATAATGCTGCACTGATATCGCGTCCGACTTGTCATTGGGGTCGTTCAATAGAAACTCCTCGGCTTCTCGACGCTTCCCGAGCCCGATCAGCCGTCGGTACCTAGAAGAGCACACAAGTTCACAGACAAAATTTCACTTTCATGCAAGTTTATATCACTGGCAGCTTAAAGCCAACGGACTTTTCACAATTCACAGTAACTTCTGGGATCTGGCTTCACGCATTGCCGATTCATCGAATTGAGCTTCCACCATGGACCAACCACACCACAGTATGCACTCGTCCAATACGTTTCACATCGAAATATAGCATCATGGCAGATTGAACAAGCAATCTAAGCATGGTGACCATTATACACAGGCCATGCCAACGTACAGCTTCAACTTTGACTGAAGGCTGATCCGTTAGTAGTCAAAATCGCTGGTATAAGTTGGTAGTTCGAGTAGTAGTTAATAAATATAGTTTTTGTGTAATTTTGAGTTACTTTTGTTCCATTGTTACCATTCAAATAACACACCAGATTTTAGCACGTATGCAGAAAATCCAAAAAGCGTCTGAAAACACTGGGAATAGGGAAAGATGTATCTTTTGTTTCAACGTAAAATTAGGAGTTTTGCAGTGATTTGCGATTCAGTGATCACAGTTTGGCAATCTTGATTGTTCAAACTATTGTTTCGACATGCTAAAAGCAAATTTAGCTTAAAGTTCAAAATCGAAATTACATCGGCCTCCAGTTGGCACGTTGACAAGGTTTGGGCATATAGATCGCTCTGTTTAAAGACTAGTTATCGAGAACTTGATACCTACCTTGCCTCCATGGCTCGTATTGCAGCGTGGCAGTGTCCGGGAGTGTCCACCTCCGGGATCACTTGGATGTGGTTGGAGGATGCCACCTGGAGGATCCTCTTGTAATCGGATGTGGAGAAGAACCCGGTTCCTGGGATGGTAATCACGCGTCATCATTAATGACAAATAATGGTTGTCGATAACAATTGTTACATCACAAAACACAGCCAATGACAATACGGTATCGGATGAAAAGACGGTATCGGCTGACCCCCAACCCATGCAAAGGACGTACAAAAACAATTCGTACACACTTATTTACAACTACAGCACAGTGTGAAAAGGGCTTTGTTTCAAAACCACACTTAGTAATGTGATGTGGCTTTCTCCTTTGCTCTGCCGTTTCATTTTATGAATTTCGTTTTTCAATTCAGTGTTTAGATCAGTTATTCATTTTCATTGTAGATATGATTGATAAGCAGTTATTTTTTTGTTACTTGATAAGGGCTAACGTGTGTATGGCCGAAAACGTTTGTAGCTTATAGTTTATGTTCAATTTTAATGGATTATGTTAAATGCCGTGTGGTTGCTTGGTTGTATATGTCTGTGGTTGAAGAAAGTGACCTCTTTACCAAAATTGTATACTTAGTAAAACCAGCAAGTTAACCAATGGTGCAAAATACCATGTTGCGTGTGGCCACTTGTCTTGAGCCAACATTGAAGCTGTAATTTTAAAATAATATGCAAACACATTTAATGGACTGGGTTGAATCAAAGTGATCAGTGGAATTCATGCGGGGTGAAAAGAACGGATATAAAACTGAAAACATAATGCTTGCAATCTCTTTCACCTGAGGTATCGCTGTGGGGGCCAGATCCAAGCGCGGGGTACAAGGCATCGTGCTCGTTGTCGGTGTGACGCCTGAGAATCGATTGATGATTATTGCAACAGTTTTCCATTCTGTTTATAGACGACTGGAGTCATTACATTACGATATCTACCACAATTAGACACCGGGTGGTATTGGCTTTATGAACTCAATCAAATTTAGATCAATTGGATCACTTGAACCATTAACCTGACAGCACCAACTTCCGTCAACTCCGGCAGTCCGTCGATTTCTATCCTCCAACCCTCGTCATCGGTCAAATGGAGATGGAGAACGTTTAACTTGTAGAGGGCGGCCGTCTGAGGGAGGAATCTGGCATTAACAACACGGCAGCCTTGATCAGGCAAAAACTAACAGAGTTAGTCTCATGCTGCTGTAGAAGTTGCGGTCGTATGAACTTGTGTCGAGAGTAACGGCTGCATATTGGAACCTTCTAGAATTTAATAAAGGTAAATATTTCAGCCTTTCATGTAAATTGTAAACCTTTTAGCTTTTGATAAAAAGTCTATTAGAATCTTTACCTCTATAATGTTGATGAGGTCATCTGTCGGTATGAAATTCCTGGCAACGTCGATGTGGAATCCTCTGTAGGAATACCTCGGTGCATCCTGGAAGGTAATGTAACATGTTGAAGGATGGTGAAGCTATTTGTGATGAACCAAGTCATTGCATCAATCGCTGTCTGTTCATTGACAGCCAGCGAGACGGATCATATCGAGCAGATGAATACACACCGCTGTACTTCTCAGTTCTCATGAAGTAATGAATCCAGACTTTGAATACTACTAAAACGTTTTGGTGTTTATCAGGATTATTATCTTTTTAGGAGTATACGAAACGTTCATCTCATGAATGTGAAAGTAAAAGCAGAAACATGCAAATTGTTATATTGCTTCACTGACGTTTCGCGCACTGTGACAATCCACATTCTCGTACAAGGGCAACCACCAACCTTAATTGTGAGTTCCGGGATTGAGTGTTGTAGCTTCCCATTATGGGTCTCAGCAATCGAGAGGAGGGACTGGACGGCATAGAAAACTCCCGTGCGCCCTCTCGCGGTAATATCCACGGACGGTCTACAAGATAAAATAAGAACTTTTCTATTAAAAACAACGGGGAGTGGTAAAAGGTTCAGACCGTCGGCATCAGAAGTTACATGAAATTGAAGCTGTTTGTTTTTGATCGAAGCGTAACATTAGGATTTTCTTCCACCTTACAGTACAAGATCAAAGACTTACATTCCAGGGTTAACAACAATCTGGTACGCTTCGTCGCTGTCTGGCAGCCCTTCCACGTCACCAACATGAAACGTCACCACGTCCGACGGCGGACAAGGCTCTGTTTCTGGTAACAACTTTATGGCAAAAATATCTGGAAATAAATAATTAAAAACGTCAGCAAACAAACAACAACTCGAATCAGTCTTTCGTGATGGTTTGATACACTGCGCAACTCAATCGGCCAGTTGGTGTACAACCACAGAGAGTAAGCGGTAATCAAAGTCGTCGAAGACTCCAAGTTAAACTAAACATTGCGTTAACTTATGTTTACACAGACATAAATTTGTAAACGGATTTCCATTTTAATTTATGTTTCTTATGTTAAACTGCTTTGACATACGCAATACCACATATAAGACAACTTGGTTTCTTTCGTAACATCATGTCTTTTTGTATCAATGTGAACAGCAAGTCAGTTCCGGTATTTAACAATGGTCATAGTCGCTTCACGTTTGGGGTCAACGGGTCATTTGGAACCAGCTTCGGCCGGGCTGCGGTTGGACCCCAGCTATTTTTTAAACTTCTATTCCGGGCCGGTGGCGTGCATGTATGTACCGGTACTAAAAGTTTGTGCGTGTGCCCTAAAACACCGCATCAGTACAATATTTGTGTCATATGGACTGGTCTGAACATTTACCGCTGAATCTTTTAATCTCTTGATGAAACTCCTTTGGTCTGTTGCAAATCACCCACTTCCCTGAATCTAAGTGAACCTTCTTGTTTGTGTTAACTTTGTATTGCAGGGGGGTGGGGATAACGTTCATAGGGGACTCACTTAAGTCGGTGCTGAAGTACCTGCAACAATTTGTAACAGTTAATTAAATACGGCATCAAGTCCATTGTCCATGAGAAACATGTAGGGGCACCAATGGCAAGGACAGTTGGTTGGAGAATCTAATAAATGCTTAAAACTGTTGATGAGATGCAGGTGCCCGTCAAGATTGTTAGTTAATGGCGAGCTTGAGGTGGTAGCAAAGATTGGGAAAAAGTCAGAAGAAACCGATCAGTAGTTGGCACGGACGCTTCGTTAACAGCAATTGCTACAAGTCAGCTACTGCAACCCACTTTGCCAAGCGATGCTCACATAACAGTTGAAAATAATAAGTCTTTGCAACGGTCTAATTATTCATCTAAGGCCGTCGATGCCTGGTTCAGGCAAGGTAATTGAAGAACTCGGTCGTAAAAAAACAATAAAAGCAATTTTCCAACACCATGAAAGAACTACTCTGAACAGGAAGTTAATAGTAAAAGTAAGCGAGCTACTGCGATCCAATACAACAAGACCACCACATGGAAAGTCAACGAAATGCAGTGGGATAGCATTGCACTGCAGTTGCTATGACTTACGTTTCAAATCGCTTTGTCAAAGAAAAAGGATTTGTATAGTCCTGCACAGACCGTTTCCATTGCTCAACATTGTCCAACTTTTGAACAAAACTTCTCGCATTATCATCAGTGCTACGAATGATCACCGGCAGGTGCCCCGGGGCGGCGATGTACCAGCGCGGAAGGACGTAGCATCGGGCCACGGTCGTGTAAGAATGGAATGATATTGTGGTGGTTTCTCCAGGAGCAAGTCCTGACAAGTGACAATAGACCATCATTGTGACGACAAAATGTTCTTTATTTCACAAGTGTAGATACAAACGGCATGTTTACTGTTTAGCCTGATGCTGTGGTTGGCAGCGGTATCTCACTAGCTTTCGGAGCACTAGTTCCTTAGGAAAACGACACATTGTTCTGTTGTGGATTTGGAGGAATGATATGAATTGAAACACCAGTCAAACTCAAAGAACAATGAAAAGTAGTCAAAAAATTGCCACAATATTATGACATAACCAAAAACTATATTGTTAAATAAAGCATGCCTTTTGTTTAGAAATACGCACAAAAATATTGTTTATAAGGAGTCAGGACTCCTTCCAATGAAAAAATATCTTATTCACAATACAGTTCATGTACCTTGAAAGTCTTCGGTAGGCGAAAATTTTGACAATGAACCATCAATATGGGTTAATAGGAAATCACAATCGGGAAGTTTGTGAAATTTGTAAAGTTTAACAAAATCATACTCCGGCAAGTGCATGTGATTGACATATATTGCCCACTGTATGGAACTTTTCTGAAAAGAAACAGAGTATGATATAAAATGATACTGAAAATACTTCGCACAATGTCCAACATGACAGGAATGACAGCCACAATCTGGTGGCTGCCTGCAATCTGCAGTCACAATCTGGTGGCTGCCTGTTGCGATGCAAGCAGTGAATTCCCGGAATGGCCCGTTTCGGCGAGTCCGATTTGGTGAGTCCGATTCGGTGAGTCCGATCCCTATTCGGTGATTTTTTCAATTTTTTTTTAAAATTATCGGGTACCGTAGCCTAATTACACTAGCCAACAAAAAAAAAAAATTTTTGTGGTGCCGAAGATTTTTCAGCTGTTTTCAGCTAATTTGTGGTCGCTGATTTCGAAAATGTAGTCAGTTTTTGTCCATCAGATCTAGTTTTCTAGTTACGGTGATTCTACTGCATGAGTGAACTTGTGCATGAGGGCCACTCCGTGTCGATTCACACAGTCAAGAGATTCAACCTTTCGATTTTCTTTAAATTTTACACACCTTTTTACTATTCTATATGATAAACACTTGCAAAATTTGAGTTAAATTTATTGAGAAACAAGAAAGTTATGAACCATTTAGTTTGGGGGGGTCTGCTGAGGGGCACAATTTTTTTTATTTTTGGCCATGTTTGAGGCCCTATTACTGCTAAACTGAATTAGGTAACAACCCAATTTTTTTACAGGGGATAGTACTTCTGCCAAATATTAAAAAAACATCATCGTTCACTTTGTCACACTAAAAGGTCAAAGGTCATAAACTCCCAAAGTTGACCGTTTCCAGCTCTTGGTTAAAATTTTCCAAAATTTGGAAAGCTCACCAAGACCCCATTTCTGATTGATTTTGGCTGAAATTTGGTGGAAGTGTTGTTTACAGGATTCTCTATGAACTAAAAAAATTTCAGTACAAAATATTAAATAGATTGGGAGATATTTTATATGAAACATGGGTCAAAATGGAAAAAAGTTAAAAGTGGGGTCCTTTTAATATTCCGGTTACCCATGACCCCAGAGAAAATTTGCACTGAAATTTTATCCGCATATTTACTAAGACATGACAAGTCTACCATGCAAAATTGATCCATGGTTCTCAATGTTTTATAGAAAGTATGCGTCAAAGTAAATCCAATTGTGGCAACCCTTCAAAAACAGGAACAGGAAGTTCTTCACTGTGTACAAGTGTGTAGCACTGGCCTGATTGCTGAAGCTAGGTTTGGATATTGCAAGAAAGTCCTATTTTTCCTGTTATGCCTTTTGTGTTTACTGCACAAAAACAGCAGTCGCTATTATAATATTTTAGCTCATGCCACACCATTAGACTTCTTTTGTTTCGTCCATTGACGTAAATGTTCTTTCAAAGTTTTGCAAACAATGTGGGGAGCCCAAGAATTATCTTGATCCCCAACTTCACTTTACAGTAAAGTAAAGGTGTGGAGTCTGAAGGTGTTGTGTATCCACACCTTTACTACTGTTTACTTTAAAGTTTACTTTAAAGTTTTCTTGCTTACTGAAGAACTTCCTGTTCCTGTTTTTGAAGGGTTGCCACAGTTGGATTTACTTTGATGCATACTTTCTATAAAACATTGAGAACCATGGATCAATTTTGCATGGTAGACTTGTCATATCTTAATAGTGAATATGTGGATAATATTTCAGTGCAAATTTTCTCTGGGGTCATGGGTAACCGGGATATTAAAAGGACCCCACTTTTAGCTTTTTTCCATTTTGACCCATGTTTCATATAAAATATCTCCCAATCTATTTAATATTTTGTACTAAAATTTTTTTAGTTCATAGAGAATCCTGTAAACAACACTTCCATTAAATTTCAGCCAAAATCAATCAGAAATGGGGTCTTGGTGAGCTTTTCAAATTTTGGAAAATTTTAACCAAGAGCTGGAAACGGCCAACTTTGGGAGTTTATGACCTTTGACCTTTTAGGGTGACAAAGTGAACAATGTTGTTTTTTTAATATTTGGCAGAAGTACTATGACCTGTAAAAAAATTGGCTTGTTACCTAATTTATTTTAGCAGTAATAGGGCCTCAAACATGGCCAAAAATAAAAAAATTGTGCCCCTCAGCAGACCCCCCAAACTAAATGGTTCATAACTCTCGTGTTTCTCAATATATTTCACTCAAATTTTGCAAGTGTTCATGATATAGAATAGTAAAAAGATGTGTAAAATTTAAAGAAAATCGAAAGGTTGAATCTCTTGGCTGTGTGAATCGACACGGAGTGGCCCTCATGCACAAGTTCACTCATGCAGTGGAATCACTGTAACTTAAAAAGTTGACCTGATGGACAAAAACTGATTGCATTTTCGGATTCAGCGCCCCAAAGTTAGTCTAAATCAGTTCAAAAACCGCCGGCACCAAAAATTGTGTTGGCCAGTGTTATCATTGCCGTTTTAGGGTTAGGGGTTAGAGGTTAGGAACTCACCGAATCGGACTCACCAAATAGTAGCAGACCCGTGAATTCCAACCTTCAGCTGTGGAATAGTATTTGGGAGTTTGATGTATTTTCAAAAAAGTTGAAAAGAAATAATTGACTGCCTGTTGCTTATATTTCACATGTTTTACCAAAAACTCTTATGTATATATACCGTATATAGACACTTTTCTTGTGTTTAAGGCCGCCACAGGTCACATTATTTAATCCAGGCACAGCAGCTAATGGATTGTTTTTTCATTGAGCGCTGTGAGGTCCACACTCCACATATCTATCCTGGGTTTGGTACATTGGATATTGACAGATGATGTGGTGTGCAGTGTGAGAGTCTGAGCCACACACACAAAGTGGCGAGTTGATGAAGCCCCATGGAACTATTGTCCAATAAAACCTTTCTGTTACCGAGAGCCTAACCCAAGCAAACTGTCAGCTTGAAGTGGTTGACTGTTTCATGATCAATTGGTATAAGATGTCTTGTTACTCTTGCAGCAACAGTTTATCAGGTTTATGTTTAATAATTAAAAATCGATTTTGCTGTACTGTTACAGGATCATCAATCTAATAACGTCAAGACTGTCTGTTTCCTTGCAGTGATTATTCACACCTTTGTTCTATCTCATTACTTCTATCGCATTTGTCAATGTTCATTTTGGACGTCCGTTTTCTGTTTCCATCCACCTTCAAAGCCAGCGGTTTTTGGAGAAAAGTTCCTCCTTTCTCAGCACATGCCAATAGTTCACTTTTTCTTAATCTACTTCTCGCTACTGCACAATATTACAGATCGTACACAACAAATTCCTCCATCGACCTACAACAAAAATTTTCTCCGGTAGAAAATTTCTCTGCATTTTCTGAAATTAGCACAACTTGCAAATAACTCTCCACATTCCTTGCATTGCATCAAATTTCCGCATCACTTTCTCGATACATAATGAACTGGTCCACTTTGCTCTTCAAAGTTATGGCTTTTGCTTCACTTACCATCACTTATATTGTTTTTCAAGGTTTACTCTGCTACCATGACCAAACAAATTCTTAAAAGCTGCTAGTGTATTTAAAGCAAATAAACGCTTCATCAACCAACGTGAAAACCTACTTTACTCAATGCTGCAAACAACATTATCATTAAACGTGTCCGCCAGGGGCGCAACTAGGGGGGCTGTTTAGTCGAAGATTTGCTACTTCAAGAAGAGGAACGACTAACTAGACTGAGACTTACGTCTTACGTACTACTTAACGTGTGTCAGTTCAAGCTACGTTCTATGCCACGGGTCGGCAACCTTTAGCATTGAAAGAGCCATTTGGTCTCGTCTCCATCAAACTAAAACCTGCTCTGAGCCGCATCATCTAATTGACTGCTTACAGCAAAAACCTAACGCTTACAGGAAAGCCTTTTGTTCGAGTTATTCGGCCGCACCCTGTAGAACTGATTTGTAGTTATCATTCCAAACAGCTGTCAACTCTGAATATGACTGGGAAACACAACTAATCGATTCATGGTCACCACAATTATTGCACCACAATGGTTTAATTGTGACACGATCTAGTACAAAAAAGTATCATGTGAGCCAGAGCGCAGAGATAAAAGAGCCGCAGGTTGCCGACCGCTGTTCTATGCATACCAAACTTGTTTCACGCTCAAGTCGCATAAACCGCAATACAAAAAATATTAACAGACCGTCATTTATTCACGCAAACAAATTAATTATGATGTCATAAAAACAAAATGGCTGACTTTCCAGGGTAGTAAAACTTGAAGTGAGGGAAACCAGCTCAGCTTTAAAAAAAAACAATTTAGTTAGGCCTATAAATTACACAAACAAACATTAAAAGATTATAACAAATTGACGAAACATACAGTAAACATTAGAAATATTAGAGATGGTAAACATTAGAATTTTCTTCTTGAATTTGTATCAATCGCTTCAAATGAATGATTTCGTCCGGGTACAGATAAGGCAATCAAGGCCAGACTAGAATAGCTAATCCTTTGTCTTGATTGGGATTACGAGAATGAGGGTGGAGAAACTAAAAGGATTTCTTTTCCTTTCTTTGAATTTGGTAAATTGGCTACTTAGAATGTAACCTTATTAACCCAAAAAACGAAACTGCAGCTGGCTTTAGGCTAGTCTGATTTGTAATCTTCGTATGGTCGCAACTTCACACATTCTTAAACCAATTTTATAATTTTGGTATCAAAAAGACGGCAATTAAATTTTCTTTACAATCTTGTCAAACCTGACGTGTATCCAGGCCTAAGCTTGTGCGGACTACTTTTTAAAATGTAATTTGGGTAGAGAGGTAACTCTTTTGATCCATAAACAGACAAGTCAGACATAACTCAGCAACAACACTACATTTGTTTTTTGTTTTATAATGTTAAATGTAGTGTTGTTGCTGAGTTATGTCTGTTTATGGTTTTTAAAATGTGGGCCTGGAGAGCAAACAATTTGTTGCCTACTTTCGAAAGCGCGGGAAACTTTTTTTGAGAGTGAGCGCACAGAGCGAAAAAGGTCGCTTCGCACGTCACAGAATTGGATCATTGCGCTGTCAATTTACACTAGGCTAATATTCTAACAATCTAACTGTGATATATCCGCTTTACAAATAATTGTTAGTTTTCTCTCTCGTTGCCGACCCCCTTTGATGTTTTCCAGTTGCGCCGCTGGGTGCCGCATCCACCGTCCGGTTATTTAGGTGCTATTCCCTGTAAAGTTTATTTCATTAGGTGCTTGATGGTGATATTGCAGACAGTGGCGTATGCAGCATTTTCACAAGAAGGGGGTCATTCAAAATGCTTTTTGCATCAAAAAAAAAACAAAAAAACACCCATTATTTGCTAATTATAACCATCAAGTTATATTGTATAAGATTAGCCTACCATACTCAGCTTGCATTGATGATATTTGGTTAGTTTGCAGCAGCTAGGTTACTCATTTAGATACGGTAGTTTTGTAGGCAACCTAAAACTAAGTAGGTTCTTGGCTGTACTTGCATAGTCAAGCACTGCACACTAACATGTTTCAAAGTGAAAGTTACTTTGTAACTTAGCGGGGAGAACTGTCACATAATCAAGCATTTCTGATAAATGATTATGATTGTAATTTGACATTCTGAATAGCACCTGAATGACCAGGCGCCACACCTAATAACCTGAATCCTGATACCACAATGCACGCACCTAAATATCCTGGCGCCACAGTGCACACTGCACACTTATTGCAAAAATTTTGCAAATGCACACAGCTCAACCACAGCTTAGCAACTACCAAATCTTCATATATATATAATATTCCTATATTGACAAAATTCACAAATTAGTTTTATTAATGCACTCACTGCAGGTACAGTCCATGTACCATCATTTTTCAGCAATACTTCATGTAAGTTTGCATCAAATCCATAATTCCTGACAACACTGTAATTGACCACTATATTTGCAGCAAGGTAGTCAATAAGATCTTTTTCATTCACATCCTGAAAACCTACAAGAAAATGTTCTGATATGGTACAGTATGGTGTATGATCTAGTATTGTATATACATTAAAAATAAAACATTAAGCTGTCAACTCAAGAAAGGTACTGAAGTTTGTGAGTGGTACAAGGACCTTGATGTAATTATTGATTAGGATTCATCATCCAGATTCCAGAACATAGAAAAAATGGCATCGAGAGCTAAAAGTGTGGTTGGATTGATTCGCATTTAATAGTTAGTTTTGATGCTGCAGTTTGTCACATGTTTTAAGCATTAGTCTATCTGAATTTGGAATACAATAATTTGATACAGTTCGCAACATATAACTACTCCACAGTCAGTGGCGTACGCAGGATTTTCTCAAAGGAGGGACATTAAAAAAATTTTTTGAGTCTATATCCAATTATCCATGTTTGAATTGAAAACGAATTGAAAAAATGCTCATTTGCTAACAATAACCGGTACCGTAAGTCATATTATATATATTGTGTAAAATCAGCCTACCATAGCCTACTCAGCTTGCATCATTGACAATATTTTTTAGCTTGCAGCAACTGAAGTATCATTTGGATAGGTATTGTATTGAAAAAAAATAGCCTAGTGATGTAACACTCTGGACGTCGCATATGGTATAATATTTTGTGCAGATGACATAATTAGCTTACTCAACCCAATCAACCATGCGTAAAGAACGTACGTTCAGTGGTGTAGGCAGGATTTTCATACTGGGAGAGGTACCGAATAAACTAATCTTAAAATTCTTTCCCACCTTGCCTTTAGTTTCTACCACATCATGTGATTCGTTCAACACCTTTTGATGCAGTTACCTTTGATTCTCGTGGAGCCTAAATTGTTGAGTTTGAGCTAGTCAGAAGTACTGGGCAGTTTTTGTTTTTTCCTGTTTAGAGATTTAATAAACCGTTGTATTTTATTCAGATGTAGTTAAATTGTATGTATGTTATTCCTGAAGAGGACATCTTGTGATATCGAAAATGTTCGACGTTTAATTTGTTGAGTTTGAGCTAGTCAGAAGTACTGTGCAGTTTTTGTTTTTTCCTGTTTATAGATTTAATAAACCATTGTATTTTATGGATGCAACCTAGTTCGTACCATGAACAGTTCGGACCGTCAGTTCGTACCTTCAAAAGATCGAGAGAAAAAATTAAAAACAGCCGAAGTCACTGATCGCAGTTTCCGCAAACATTTTTCCGCAGTTTCTGCTAACCCTAACTCTAACCATAGAGTAATCTATCCTCTAACCCTAACCCTCGCTGATTGCAGTTTCCACAAAACTTTTTCCGCAGTTTCCACTAACCGCAGTTTCCGTTTACCCTTACCCTAATTCTAACCATAGAGTATTCTATGCTCTAACCATCGCTGATCACAGTTTCCGCAAACATTTTTCCGCAGTTTCCGCTAACCGCAGTTTTTGTTTACCCTTACCCTAGTTCTAACCATAGAGTATTCTATGCTCTAACCCTCGCTGATCGCAGTTTCCGCAAACATTTTTCCGCAGTTTCCGTTAACCGCAGTTTCCGCTTACCTTAACTCTAACCATAGAGTAATCTATGCTCTAACCCTCGCTGATCGCAGTTTCCGCAAACATTTTTCCGCAGTTTTCGCTTACCCTAACTCTTACCATAGAGTAATCTATGCTCTAACCCTCGCTGAACGCAGTTTCCGCAAACATTTTTCCGCAGTTTTGCAGTTTCTGCTAACCCTAACCCTCGAGTTTGTTATTTGTTTCAAATTGTTTAGGGAAACTCCGATCAGCGACTTCGGCTTTGTGCTATTAAACTGCAATCAGCGACTTCGGCTTTTTTTAATTTTGTCTCTCGATCTTTTCAGGGTACGAACTGACTGTACGAATGGTTCAAGGTACAAACTAAGTTGCACCCGTATTTTATTCAGATGTAGTTGAATTGTATGTATGTTATTCCTGAAGAGGACATCTTGTGATATCGAAAATGTTCGATGTTTAATTTGTTGTATAGTTTTGTGTTTCTGTAAATGTAATAAACTTGAATATGTTAAACTTGATAACGTTGCAAGTTGCTCGGCTTTGTATGCATATGGTTCAACAAGACAAACTCTCTACCGAAGCTACGGTATCAATTAAAAACAATGCAAATAAAATAGCACCATAATAATATAGATTTCACAATATACAAGAAGCAGAAACAGAGAATATGTTAAACTTGATAACGTTGCAAGTTGCTCGGCTTTGTATGCATATGGTTCAACAAGACAAACTCTCTACCGAAGCTATCAATTAAAAACAATGCAAATAAAATAGCACCATAATAATATAGATTTCACAATATACAAGAAGCAGAAACAGAGAATATGTTGGTCATCGAGTCAGCTGCTTTCCATGCTTTTAATGCAACAATTGTCAAGCTTCGACATTAAGTTGAAACAAGATAGGCTGATGTTCAGAAAAAATGAATACAAAAAGTTGTTTGACTGCTGCGATGGTCAAGTGAAATCCTGTGGTTTTATACAAATTTCAAAAAATGTAATGCCCTGCAAAAATAGTACCGTATATGATAAAAAAACAAAAAACAACTATGCAAAAACAACAAAGTCTGTTAACTGCTAGCATAAAGGATGAAGCAATAACACTAAAAGTATAGTCAGCTTACCATGGGGAGTTTTCAGTTTCTGATCTTCCATTATTCCATAAATGGAAGAATTTGAATCGAACTTCACAATTTCATAAAATAATATCAAGCACACTATCAGCAGCACCGCAAAAAGCACTATAAGTTGATTCTTTTTCCAAAACACTTTTTGCATTCTCACTCTGCAATTTGCAAACTGCAAATCCTTTCGTGTAAGTGTTGCCAGAGATATTGGAAGCAACTTGAGAAAAAATTGTCCAAAATTTAACAAAATATTAAACACAAAAGCAACGTTTCTCAAAACTAGCACAAATTAAGCAACGTTTCCTAAAACTAAAAATTTAACATGATTGTAAGTGCAGAAGTTTCTAATTTTGAGGTCATAAAATACTTTGTCAATTTGGCATGCTTAAGATTTAGCAGTGTTGTATTCTTACACATGCCTCGTTATTAAGTCAGGAAATACTTCGGTAAGATTGATTGATATAGGTTTTTAGTATATTGAACGAAACGCTTATGAGTCAAACAACACAATAACAACGCACTGTAATTCACGAACTGTATATATCACTGCATAAAGATACAACCACGTCTTAGCACGAGAGATTACGCTTCATTAAATACTTAAACTTCAACCTAACTTCAATGCAACTTTCCGCGGACCATGACCCCCAGCGATACACATACACAACCAGTGATGGGCATTATCGGCGATAATTTATCGGCGATAATTATCGGCGATAAATTTTTATCGCTTATCGTTATCGCTTAATTATTTTTTCAGTTATCGTTTATCGTTATCGCCAAAGGCAATATTTGATTATCGCCGATAATTAATCGCCGATAAATTTTAAGTGGAAAAGTGGAAAGACCATGAAAATTAATATTTTCCTAGCCACCTAGTTCATGAAACTAAAATTAAAACCAGTTCTTCTTCAGTGCCTGAAGTGTGTGTGCACAGGTCGTTGTCAGGGGAGGAGCACGCCCCCCTGCAGCGACGGCCCTGACAACACAATAATTTTTAGAGTTGCAAATTGCAATGCAATGAAATGCATGCAACAAGTCTCTTGTTGTTTTGCTGCAATCGGCAATCGCGAGTGAATTTTACAATTAAAATGTAAGCGCACAGGCGGTACAGATTCCTTTGAAGCAAAGCGAAAGAAATTGGCAAGTGGTTTATGAAACTGTCGCAATACGAGGCCGCTTTTGCATCGGAAACATGGTCTTTCGCGCCACCATCACTGAAACAAGTCATTGCAGAATACGACATTGCTTCAAGCATTTGACATTGTCACAATCAAGGTGCAATGACTCGCGATGGTTTGCTTTGTATCTTCAACTAGCGTGTTGTTTTCATTATGGAATTTTGAGCGATGTGTTATTATCGGGTATTGACCTAAAGTAACCTCTGATGACGAAATCTGTATTATGTAACGTGTTTTCTACAACCTTCGGCCCTACGTGACATTCTAGGGACTTCTGTTGTTTACATTTAAATGCTACGTGACCGACGATGAGTTCGTGTGATGCAACACTACGTTACCTTCTCGAGGTTACTGGACTGAACAACCAACTATATAAATAGTGGTGTAGTTTGTGTAATGTTTATTCTGAGATTCTGAGATTTTGAGATTATTATTATGGGAGTTGTATTATGATGAGTTGGTGATGAGAGTTCATTATTGTAGTAGTAGCAGTTGTTAATAGACGCAAAGATTATTGTTGATCGAGAGTGGAAGTATTGAATACGAGTACTGTAAAGCAAAGTTGATGCTAATATAATTTCTGATTGAAATTAGAATCGTATGAGAAGCTGTGAGTGGATCACGTTAAACTCGATCAATAGTCGCAAGCATTGGAATCTATTGCTGTTTACTATTACTTTGATTAATTGTTGGAAGTGGTGAACCGTTCGTTGGAGTCCTTCAAGCGTTTTTATATATCATTTCACCAGTAGAACTATCCGTGAATTTAATTGACTGCTTTTCGGTTTGACCCATTAAACTACGTCATTGAATCTTTCCAAGTCTTTTTCCTGGTAAGAGATAGAAAGAAATCGTGACATTCTGGGGGCTCGTCCGGGAATAAACCGAAAAAGAATACAACCGAAAAACCGAAGAATACCGAAGATTTATTGAAAGAATAATAAATTAATGTCAAGATGGCGGATACTGTCAAACATGAGATGATTGAAGACTTAGGGAGCATGGCTGAACGAATGGGGCTGACTGGTAATGAGAAGTCTCAGTTTGTGATGGAAGAGTATCACAAGATAATGGACCAAAAAGCTCAGCGAGAAGCTGACGAAAGAGAAGATAGAAGAGCTGCTCGTGAAATAAGGAAAGCAGAACTTGAAGCTGAAGAAAAACGAGCACAGCGTGAGGCTGAAGCTGCACAACTTGAAGCTGAGGAAAAGCGAGCACAACTTGAAGCTGAAGCAGAGGAGAAGCGGGCGCAGCGCGAAGCTGAAGAAAAACAAGCTCAACGAGAAGCTGAAGAGAAACAAGCGCAGCGCGAAGCTGAAGCTGAAGAAAAACAAGCTCAACGAGAAGCTGAAGAGAAACAAGCGCAGCGCGAAGCAGAAGCTGAAGAAAGAAGAGCGCAATATGAATTGGAAAAGTTAAAACTTGAATTAGAAAGACAAAAGCTGGACATTGGTGAGCGATCTAATTCTACTAATGATAATGCTCGAGATGTTATTGTGGCGCAAGTTAGACGTCCAGATTTGCCATCATTTGTTGAAGAAAAAGATGAGTTGGATAGTTATCTGTTAAGATTTGAAAGATATGCTACAATAGCCAAATTGGAGAAGTCGACGTGGGCTACCCAGCTAAGCATGTTATTATCGGGACAAGCTCTTGATGTATATTCAAGACTTTCGCAAGAAGAAGCCATGAATTACGACAGATTGAAGTTAGCTCTGTTAAAACGATACAATTTTACCGAGCATGGATACCGTCAAAGATTCCGTGAGGCAAAGCCTGAAAAACACGAAAGCCCAGGTCAATTTATTGAACGTTTAAGAAACCTTTTGTTAAAATGGTTTGAACTTTCGGGGGCCGAACAATCATTGGACGGATTGGCAAACCTTAGGGGAGATGCAGGACCTATTATACATTTTTTTCTTTTTTGCTCTCATTTCTTCAGCTCACATCAAAATTAGACAAGTTTTTTACAGAATACGGCCAAGGTCAATGGTTATTGACTGTATAAATATCTTGATAATCGAATTTAATTTTGTGAAGTTAGAGCTTATACAAACTTTTTTGAAGAGTGTATAATAGGTCCTGCCCCTGCAGGACCTATTATACACAAGCGAACATTGAAAAAAAAACATGTTTTTTCACTTTCATATCAAAAACAAGCACATACAAATGTGAAATAATAATACTTAGTGTTTATAAACACTTTAATTGCCAAAGTAAGATCGATTAGCATTACATCAATAGCTCTTAATTGGGGGAGAGGCGTCTTCATAAAGGGGGTGTTAAACTCTTTTTCACCACGGCCAAAATTCACTATTTTTGTTGAAAAGACTTTTGGAGCTTACGTGTAATATAATGTTGCTAGAAAAGTAAGGCTTAATTTTAAAACATACAAAAGTTATTTCTTCAAGTGCCTTAACTCATTGTATAATAGGTCCTGGACGTTACTGTATATACAGTGTATAATAGGTCCTTCAAGGAATCATTTTTATTTCTTAGTTAATACAAAAGTATCTACACAAGCAATCACTCTGAAATTTTGTGACAACCTAGCTTAATCACCACACAACCGTAAATAAATGCAAACTTTTGCAAAGAGCTTTAATAACAAAATTTATTGCCTTATTGCTGAACTTCCAAAAATTTACATTTTGACCCCAAAATGGAAAATCCTATGTTTCTCTTGAACCGAAAGCTTTTATCACACGAAACTTCATACAACTTAGTTGGACTAAAATCTCGATTCAAAACCATAAAAACCGAAAACATTTATTTTGAAGTAAAGAAAATACAGCACTGTATAATAGGTCCTTCTGTATAATAGGTCCTGCATCTCCCCTATAGTTAAGGAACAATTCACAGATTCATGTTCAAAAGATCTGTCTGTTTATTTAATGGAGAGAAGTCCAAAGACTCTAGAAGAAATAGCCAGTGTGGCAGAACAGTACTTAGTTGCTCATGATGAGAAGTTGTCGACTGAAGAAACGTTGTCATGCGATAATGACGAGGAGCAAACAAATAATTTTAAAGGAGGTGCGGTTCCAAGAGAAGTACGTTGTTTTAATTGTAATGGCTTAGGTCATAAATCTGTTAATTGCCGGAGGAAGACTAACAGAAATCATCAGGAATCGAGGAAGTGGTGCAATCGTTGCAATAGGCAAGGACACGAAGCGAAGGAATGCAAGGACAAGTCGTTTTCCTTATCCAATCAGTCTGGAAAAGATAAAGACACAGACGTTTATCGATGCGGTTGTGCATTAATGATTCCGGAACCCACGCTTGGGGAGGAGAAACCGGATGAAGATGTTTGCGGAAAAATAATACCTGAAGATTACCTGCCAGTAGTGGATGGAACAGTTGGAAACAAAAAGGTAAAAGTTTTACGTGATTCTGGTTCTACGGGTATAATGGTGAGGAGAGATTTAGTAAATGACAATCAGTTAACGGGAAAAACTGGCCATGTGACAAAAATAGATACCACTTCAATCCAAGGACCGTTAGCGATGATATCTATCGAAACTCCGTATTGTAGTGGGACTGTGAAAGCGTTATGTTTACAAAACTCTTTAGTTGATCTGATAATCGGAAATGTTTTTGAGAGAGATTCTGAAGTTACTTGTTATTCTTGTGGCAAGAATGGTCACTTTGCTCGAGATTGTTCTGCAGATAATCAGCAACGATCTCACGATCGCGGATGCTACGAGCGCGAAGAACCGAGGAGAAGAGGCAGGCAACGACCATTTGGAGTTTGCTATAGATGCGGTAGACGCGGACACTTCGCCAGGGAGTGCGTTGCTGACGGCGGACATTCGGAAAATAGACGTTGCCGTGACAACCACTGCTACCGATGTGGGGAGATTGGACACATAGCCAGGAGCTGCCCTTTTGATGAAAAGGCTTGCTACAATTGTCATAAAGCAGGTCATCTCGCCAAGGACTGTCCGGAGAGGAAGTGTTTCCGATGTAAGAAGATGGGTCATCTTGCTCGCCGGTGCACTGAGGACATTGAGGACTATGGAAACTTTCACAGTAAACGTAATGATCATTGTTTTGAGAAAAGTTATCGTTGGTAGATCATGCAACGACGGACTTATGAGAATTGATTATTGAGTAATTAATTGTTTTGTGGTATGTTTTGTATTGATTGTGTAGTTATATTGTTTGCAACAATATTCTAAGGGGGGGCGTATGTCACAATCAAGGTGCAATGACTCGCGATGGTTTGCTTTGTATCTTCAACTAGCGTGTTGTTTTCATTATGGAATTTTGAGCGATGTGTTATTATCGGGTATTGACCTAAAGTAACCTCTGATGACGAAATCTGTATTATGTAACGTGTTTTCTACAACCTTCGGCCCTACGTGACATTCTAGGGACTTCTGTTGTTTACATTTAAATGCTACGTGACCGACGATGAGTTCGTGTGATGCAACACTACGTTACCTTCTCGAGGTTACTGGACTGAACAACCAACTATATAAATAGTGGTGTAGTTTGTGTAATGTTTATTCTGAGATTCTGAGATTTTGAGATTATTATTATGGGAGTTGTATTATGATGAGTTGGTGATGAGAGTTCATTATTGTAGTAGTAGCAGTTGTTAATAGACGCAAAGATTATTGTTGATCGAGAGTGGAAGTATTGAATACGAGTACTGTAAAGCAAAGTTGATGCTAATATAATTTCTGATTGAAATTAGAATCGTATGAGAAGCTGTGAGTGGATCACGTTAAACTCGATCAATAGTCGCAAGCATTGGAATCTATTGCTGTTTACTATTACTTTGATTAATTGTTGGAAGTGGTGAACCATTCGTTGGAGTCCTTCAAGCGTTTTTATATATCATTTCACCAGTAGAACTATCCGTGAATTTAATTGACTGCTTTTCGGTTTGACCCATTAAACTACGTCATTGAATCTTTCCAAGTCTTTTTCCTGGTAAGAGATAGAAAGAAATCGTGACAGACATACAGACCGACCTCACACTTTTTGCATCTTGTAGTAGTTTTTGCATGACAATAGGCGCATCGAGTTGCGTGGTAAAATTATGTTAAATACAGTATAACCTTTCTCATTTACCTATGCTGCATAGCCGAGTGGTGAGAGCGCTGGTACGGCAATCGAAAGGGCAGGACACTGTCTTTCGCAGGACACCTGAAGGCATGCCTGAAAGTGGACATGAAGATTGGCTTCCTTGCCTTCCCGTCCACTTAATCTAAATCTTCAACCACCGGGCGTAAGCCTGGATACGACGACGATTTACCTATGCGACATAGCCAACGCTCAATCAAATATCTTTATTCCCACTAATAATACAGTGCCTATATTGTAATTCTTTTCTCAACAACTCAGCGTTCTGCCATTGGTTTAATGATGGTGTTCACAAAGAAAACAGAAAAAAATTATCTGAAATTATCAGTAAATTACGATAATTATAGCCTATGTTATTGTTCTTGAACAAACACGACTAATTTGACAAGCTTGATGGATTTCACAGTATGCACATTTTTACTACCAATAACGCTTAAGATTACTGATAAATTTTCAAGCATTTTGCGTTTTTTGGAATTTTTTCAATTATTGCTGACTTTGCTGTAAACAGCCCGTAGAAAACAAAATACAAAGTTTGGAATTTTTTATGGTATTTTCATTTGATTTTATTATTTTGCCTACTGCACGTAAGCGGCAGTGTAACTCAATTGATAAAAGCATCCAACTGGTATCTGAAGGTATAATTATAAGCACGGCGGTTACCTCAGTGGTTTGATTCTGGACCAAGAGGTTGAAGATTCGATACGTACTGCCGCTGTTGCGATTCTATTCATGCATAACTTACAAAAAGTTTTGTCCCTTTACAGTATATTATGTTCGATTTTTCGTCATGTTGATGAAAACAGTTCGTGCTGCATGGGATGGGGCAGCGCGAATCAAGAAAAAAAATTATCGTTATCGGACATTATCGGCGATAATTTATCGTTTATCGTTATCGCTTAACTTTTTTTTTGATTTATCGTTTATCGTTATCGCTTTAGGCATTTTTCGTTTATCGATTATCGTTATCGCTTAACTGAAAAATGAGTTATCGCGCCCAACACTGTACACAACACCTCCCTTCTACTCTGAAAACCGGTGAAACAACATTCTTTTTGGCTTATGTCTTCTTAACCAGTTAAGTGCGTATGACGGAATATCACGTCATGGAAAATTTTCCTTACAGTGCGTATGACGTGATATCACGTCAAGGCGGGGTCTCACTACAAAGCGTTGTGCAGCTGTGACGTTTTGTTTTTTTTCGTATGAGAAGTTGTTGCGTTATCACGTTAAAGGTTTATTCTCAATCTCTGTATCTTTAGAATTTTTGTTTTCATAGATTTAAGAGGATTAATGCAAGATTTAATGCCGCCTCCACTCCTCTCATGATTTACATTATAAATTAGTCAGTTATAGTTCAACTCATTTGTCCCTTATCGCTATAAAAACAAGTTTTAGATTTCTATGTTTTAGATATTTCACGGTTGGCTAAATACACATTGGTTGTTATTGGCAATGTTCTAGCCAAGAATTGGTATAACTGCGTGCAAATGAAGAGTTATCTAACAAATATAGCTTAGGCTACCTGGCGTAGCACAGAATGCAGATTGAGAAAGGGAAGCAAGTATAGGCCTACTTGTAAAGCTAATGATAACTTTTTGGTAACGTTTCAGAATAACCACAAGTTTAGGTACATAAATATAGCTAAATTATGGCTTCTAGGCGTAAAAGAATATGTTTGTCTGATATGACTGAAGAAGATATTGATGAGCTTCTTGCTTCAAGTTCAGATGAGGATGATAGTGAAAATGAAGAGCCCTGCTTGATTGGGGCAATAAGTTGTGACGATGACAGTGACGTTCTTGATTCAAGCTGGACTGTGCCACAGGGCAGGCCAACAGACAATCCTAGCCATTTGCCTGTGACTGATAGTGAAACTTCCGTTACACCTTGGGATGTACAGTCTCCTCCTCAGGATGCTGCTTGGTCTGATCAAGGCCAAGTTAGACAAAGATTTTCTTTCACTGGTGTTCCTGGTATGAAGGTTGATATAGTCAATCCTGAGGATGAACTTGAATTTTTTCAGTTATTTATTGATGATAGTTTGGTGAATATGATAGTTCATCAAACTAATCTATATGCTGCACAGCACAAAGAGGTCCATGGTATTCATTTGAGACGACGATCACGTGTGACAAAATGGATAGATACAGACTGTAAAGAGATGAGGTTGTATCTTGCTCTCTTGCTTTTGCAAGGCATTGTTCAGAAGCCTGTTGTCGCTGACTACTTCAGCAAAAAAGCATCTATTGAAACACCTTTTTTTGCCAAAATAATGGACAGAGACCGATTCCTTCTCCTGACCAAATTTCTGCACTTCACTGATAACAGAAGTGATCCAGGAGACATTCCACCGAAGCTATATAAATTGTGGCCCGTGCTTGAACACATGAAACAAAAATTTTCCACAATTTACATGCCAGAGCGAGATGTTTCTGTAGATGAATCGTTGATGTTGTGGAAGGGTCGGCTGGGATGGCGGCAATATATTCCTTCAAAGCGAGCTCGCTATGGCATAAAATCTTACGAACTATGTGAGTCTTCATCAGGTTACATTTGGGACTTCTTTGTATATACTGGACAAGGAACTGCCTACCGCCCTGAATACGCAAATGAATATTATATGGGAAGCAAGTGTGTCCTCAGCCTTGTCCATCATCTTTTGGATCAAGGGTACTGCATCCACTTAGACAACTTTTTCTCTTCACCGGATCTGTTCGACAAACTTTGTGGCAGAAACACAGATGCTATTGGCACCTTGCGAGCGAACAGAAAAGGTTTACCTGACGGTTTCAGCAAAACAGTTCTTCGAAAAGGTGAAGTCAAGGCAATATTTCGGGGAAAACTGATGGCTCTCCGCTGGAGGGACAAGAGGTATGTCCATATGATCAGCACCATCCATGATGCATCCACCACAGAAGTAGCAACGCGGTCCGAGGTAAAGCAAAAGCCCCAAGTATGCTTAACATACAATGATAAAATGGGTGGAGTTGATCTAAGTGATGCATACTTGGCTTCCTATTCAACTACAAGAAAACGAATGAAGACGTATTACAAAAAACAATTCCGGCACGTTATGGACATGGCAACACTCAATGCCTTCATACTTTATAAGAAAAATGGAGGATCAAAGTCCAGATTACAATTTATTCTCTCTATAATTGACAGGCTGATAGAAGAAAATTACAGAGATGGCCCTTCAAAGCCTGTTGGAAGACCATCAAGAGAGGACACTCCTATTCGTCTTTATGCTTCACATTATCCAGCACGAATCTCACCTACTGCCAGAAAGGCAAGACCTTCACGCCGGTGCCATGTGTGCTATTCACACCAAAAACGAACTGAAACTTGTTACATGTGCCAAGAATGTGACAAAGCACTGTGTGTAGAGCCTTGCTTCCGCATTTATCACACTGTAAAAAATTATTGATGTTTCTCATTTTGTGTATTATGTTTTTGATTGTGGAATTTTGATTGCCATTATGACGTCATTGATATGACGTCATCATATTGCAGCTATTTTCAAAGATAATTTCAAACTGAACATTTTATTAATAGATTGTTTTGCTGTAGCTTCAACACAAAAAGTGTCAGAGTCGATTGAAATTAACCACTTAAAATTGCGAAAAATAATTCCGCACTGTGCGGTCGACCAGCGAAATTTAATTACGCACTTAACTGGTTAAAGACTTTCTTGTCGGTTGTTGGACAGGATTGGATCAGGGATATCTAAAGAAGGGGATGCGAAGGCTCACAACGATTGCCTTATTCTTATGATAGGCTACTATCAGGGCGGTAGTTTGTAGCGCGTGAAACATGCGGTTCTTTTTCTAAATAGCAGAAAGTTTTGTAATACAGCTGGTCACAGCGGTAAACCATAATCTCTTCATGGGAAAATTGTAACATAAGATTCCCGAATCCGTTCGTCTGTATGTAATGACCGAAAGAAACACTCTTTTGAAACCGTCTATTCAAAATTGTATTTCTGTAAAATTAGCCACCTGGCTGTCGAAATTGGGATGCAACACCGTACACCACTAAAACTTGTCACTGCAACAAACTACTTAGATAAAAAACGGAAATTTTATCCAGCTAGCAAGCACTAAGCAAACAGTTAAATATGCCTCCAACTTTCAAGCAACCATTTTACGAATGACTAGAATAATTTGCGATATCTCAAACTCACGTAAACAGTAAACTGTGACGCAATAATGAAAGACATTGTCACGCAATTGAAACAGGTGTTCAAAGGTGGTGATGCAATGTTTCATCAGGTCTTACGAACGATGGTGCAATATTTGGACATTTTCTAGCAATTTCCATGACGTAAGATGCCAGCTAGGTTAAGTAGACTATAACGGTTTTTATATGACGTTTGATTTGGTGAAAATTGTCTGTAACAGCAGCAGGTACAGTCAGCTACAGAAGACAGTTACTTAATGTTATATAGAGGATATTTAAAAAATACTTGTTTGGAAAAAGACAGTTGAAAAGTTACCAGTAGCCTAAGCTATTTTTTTAACAAAACATTTGCAGTAGGCTAGATGCAAAGCAAGTAGCCTACACGGGTAGTTAAATTAACAAATAACCATGAGCATGCAGTAAGTATCCCGGCCTGATGCTAACTGTGCAATGCAGGTTATCATAGCAAGATTCATTAAACTACTTATCTATGGGTGCCAATTGTCATTTTACGGTTGTTACGGACAATTTTCATATCAAACGTCATATAAAACCGTTCAGGTCTACTGAATCTTGGCGTCTGACGTAATGGACTATTGCTAAAAATGAGCAGATTGCAGAATCGTTTGCAAAACCTGTAAAACATTTGCAGGTGCAGCATAACATTACATCATCGTTAAATCTTTAATTACTTAAACAAGTGTAGGCCTAAGCCAAACTTGAGCAGGTGTGAGCTAGGCTTGAACAGGTGTTAGCCAAACTTGAAACAGGTGCTTGAATAGTTTATCATTGCTTATCATTATTAGGCTACGTCACATAAGATGCTTAGTTGCTTACGTGAGATTTGGAATATTGCAAATTATTCTCTCATTCGTAAAATGTTGCTTGAAAGGTAGTCGCATATTTAACTGTTTTGCTTAGTGCTGCCAGCTGGACGAAATTTCCGTCTTTTATCTAAGTAGTTTGGATTGTGGTGACAAGTTTTAGTGGTGTACCGCGTTGCACCCCATTTTCGATAGCCGCGGGCTAATTTTACCGAAATACACTTTTTGAATAGACGTTTCAAAAGAGTGTTTCTTTTTTGGTCATTACATACAGACTAACGGATCCGGAAATCTTATGTTACAATTTTCCCACGAAGAGATTATGGTTTACCGCTGTGACCAACGGTAATAAGACATTATTTACGATAAACAGAAGCCCTTATACTCTCAGACGTAGGCCTATTAAAACTCTTCGTATCCCCTTCTTTAGATACAATCTTTAGATATCCCTAAATTGGATGTTTTCACATCTGCTTCATCTGCTGGATGGTCAAAACGCGATTGTAGCTGTTCGATGTGCCTTTTCTACATCGGACCAGGGCCGAATTAAGGTGGGGCTGACAGGGCCGTGGCCCCAGGCCCACCAAAAATAGGCCTACCGATACAACTTACTAAGAGCAACTGACATGCTTATTATCAGGATCGAAAAAATAAAGGACGAAAATCATAGAACGAATGCTAACTAACAAAATGAGAGGAATGAAATGTAGCTCCAGGTCCATCAAAATCTTAATCCAGCCCTGCATTGCTGCAACAGACCTTGGGGTAATACCCGCACGTTTACACTGCGGCTACCAAACACTTTCGTTACCTCAGTCAGCTGGGACTCACTTAGGGTCTTGTGTCCGTCGGGGTCCGCACTCCGCAATACAGCGCATAACAGGGGGTTCCCACTTCAAACTTAAGTCTTTCTACGCCCTTAAGTGCTTCCGTATTTCCTTGCCTGTTCACTTGTTTACTTTGTGCGAAGTGGGCGGTGACGGTAGCACGACGTCGATCTTGGCGCGAATGCGGCGCCCCGATAGCAGTTCACCTGGGGATAAGCCACTTGATAGCGGTGTTCTGTAAAGCATTAAAAACTCTAGAAGGGCTTGCTTGGGTGGCAAGGGCGACTTCTGCAGTGCTTGCTTGAACGACTGGACAAACCGTTCTGCGCCCGTTCATTGCTGGGTGATAAGGTGCCCTTGTCAAGTGCACTATACCCCTTTCTTTGCACCACTGCTGGAATTCAGGCCCGGATTTAGGGTGGGGCAGAGGGGGCAGTTGCCCCGGGCCCCCCAACTTTTGAATGGCCCCCCTATGTGGAAAAAATGTAATTTTGTGTTATTTTTTTCCTTTTGGCCTTTAAAGTTTCTGCAAAATGCTGTGCTGTACTGGACTGATGCTACTGTAGACGTAGAGATGGTTTTTCAAGCCGTAGACGCGAAAAAGTTTTTTGCACGGGTCCCCCGATCTAAAAGTGCTCCGGGCCCCCCATCAGCTAAATCCGGCCCTGCTGGAATTCCTCAGATTTAAAACTTGTGGCGTCGTCTGATACAATTGTGGCCTATGTTGATAGCCAAAATGTGAGAAGTCTTCTTTCAGCAGCTCAGTTGTAGCTTGCGTTTCCATTGATGTAGTTGGGTGAATGTGCACTGACGACAGTTTTCTGCAATGTTTTGGTCGATTCTAGGCTAATAAACTGCTGACCGTGCCAGCTGTTTCATTCTTTGTATCCCGAAGTGCCCAAGATGAAAAAGTTCCAGGACTTGTTTGTGAATACTTTGTGGAATGACTAGTCGGGGTCCATAAAGTAAGTAAATATTCAAATAAGCCTGTACCGACTGCTTCTGTTACAAGCCTTCACTACAAAATATAACGTTTGAAATAGACCTTTTGCACATTCAAAATCACCAGAGCGTGACGTTTGAGTTACGCGGAGTCCGAGGGTGAAGAAGCGCTTGTTTACTACGGTTTATGAAGGCGTTTCTTGTTATTGCAAGCAAGCGTGAAGTCGCTGGCAGGTGAAAGTAAATGTTTTGTGTTTATGAATTGTTGTATGTTATCGGTACACTTCAGTTCTTGTTTGTTTTAATCATAGTGTTGGCTAACAGACTAGAAAAGGCAATTTAGGACGGCCGTTGTGGAGAGTGATGTGCATTTTGACCGGGAATTATGGATCACGTTAATGGTACCTATACCTTGTCTTGCAACAGTTTATTTTGATTCTGCATAACAGATGTAACAAACCAACCACACTTCATTGATGATACCAAGCATAGTCACTGGTATTTTCCTGTCGAAGATGTGACATTGACGAATTTTTTTTATGGCCCTCTCTACATGAATGCGATGGCGTGCAATACTTCGTGTATTCAACACTTCGTCTTCGCTCATTTGAGGCCTTCTACCTAGGAACGGTGGGATATTAAAATGTAGACCAATATCATGTAGGCTAAGTAGACGAGTCAATATAAGGTTGAACCTCAAAAAAATTGATACAAAAGGTTTTTCAACGGATTCTTTTACCTATGGTCCTACTAAATAACATACTAAAAGTCTACCAAAATCGGACCTCCAGAAAAGGGTCATTTTCAAGATGGCGTCCACGATGGCCGCCGGGATGTTATATTGCCTATATCTCAATTGCTATTCAAGCTAGAAAGGCGGTTTAGGTGTCTATCCCTGGGCTTTCGGGGTCAATGAAGCGAATTAAATAGGTTAAATTACGATAGGCTGATTATCTACTGAGATACGTATGATTGTATATAATATACAACCTGGGGGAGCCCGGGGACATTTCGGACGCAGTGATAGGCGAACATCAGACAGAGCAGAGCACGATATTAGCGAATTCACTTGAGGCTTGAGATAAACCGCAAACAAAATCATCTTGACTTCCATTATGTAACACGAACTTGAGAAAAGTGGTTTTCCAACATTTCAGTTTCTATACTTTTGGCAGCTTGATAAGCCGAATAGTGGTAAAATTTTCAGAGACAACTCCTCACTTTTTATCTGAATAAATTCCATATGTATTGGTGAAAAACGGTTTCCAGTACAATTTAAAATAAAACATTTTTTTGAAAACAAAATACTCGAAAATCCGTCCGTAGTATCCCCAATCTCCCCTAATAAGATGGAATTATCATAACAGCATATTACATGCAGCATAACAGGTACTATCAATACAGGCATCTAAGAAAAACTGCAACCAACAGGAGGCTCATACATGGCCTCCTACAGTAGATGAATACAGGGGATTAATCTGTTGTAAAGAATGGCGTACCATTAAAGTCTGGACACAGACACATTCAGAAAATCACCGGAATTACAACAGTAGGCTACAAAGGTACAGTAAATCGTAAACCAGGGTGATCAGCCCATTTGTTGTCTTATTGCCTACGGCTGTCTCTATTCATCATCTTCCGACTCGACTAGAAGAAACTTGTTATGTGGATTGTCACATTCTTGCAGTTGGCATGGTCCACATGCAGCGGTACATGGTAGTCCGTATCCTCTACAGGAGCAGCGGAGTGTCTTACAGGCAGTGGAGCAGTTGCAATGAATGACCTTCAAGAGACTGTCTGGAGCAGCCTTCATTTTTGACATAAGTGGGATGAGCCGATTCTTTTGCAGGTTCCACCCCCAATTCATGACATCCATACTCTCTGCTTTTCCCATCCAGACCATTATTTGGTAGTAAACTCGACGACAGTGAAATTGGGTAGCAGATTCAGTTGGTGGCAGACGCTCGGCCTTACAAATGATGAAGCAGAGACAACTTTCTTGCTGAAGGTGTTGTATCGCATTGTCGCAAGGGAATCTGTGCTCTGGCCATCAAAGAAGACAGCCATTACTTGGCACCCAAGGTCATCGATTATCTCTGTGGTCTGGTTTGGGGCAGTGAATGCTTTAGCACAAGACCGAAGAACAGGATCTCCATGCACAACTTTCCGAAAAGCAGTCTTCTTGCCAACACCGAATATCCGAGACGTAGTGTCGTCGTGTGAGCGTCTGGGGCCGAGGGTCTATCCTTTCACCACCCCAGATTCACGATGTTCCCGGACTACACTGGAAGGCTACTAGAGAGCAGCCAGTCTTTGGTTTCATCATTGGTCACAACCAGTCATGGCATGGATAAATATCAACTCAGAACACAAGTCATGTCCAAAGATTTTTTCCAAACGGTTGATGTTGTATACTTTGGTACTGCCATCAGCTTTGGACTTGTCTGACCTGAAATAAAGGCCCTTACTATCTTCTTGTGCATAGTAAACAATTAACACAAGGAGATCGGTATCTTCTCTAATCAGCGTTGTTGTCTGGAGAAGAGATGTCTCCAGTGCGGCCTTTACAATTTCTACATCAGCATCCCCAGATGCATTTACCACGGTGCAATTTTATTTCCGAAGTTTATGCTGATTTCACCATCCATATTGCCGGATGGTGAAATCAGCATATGACCGTGCTATTTCACCATAGCTTTGTCCACGCTGCCATGGTATGCAGAGAAGGAGTGAACCGCCATCAAGTGCGTGGCACTCCGCTTTTGGCACAGAATGTAGGATTGCATTACTTGCGTGATCACAGATCGCGTGTGCTAACTGTGGCTTATCAGCTTTTCGGAATACATGTCTCGATTCAAAGAGAGCAGGAGGGAAAGGACTAAGCTCGTAACAAATTACTTCCTCCAGTGATAGATGTCCAGCTTGGGAGACCACCATGAAGCGTTGAAAAAGAAGTGGTATCAGTGGTTCGATCAGGAGCGACCTTGATAGCAGATTTTTTTCCAAGGGTCCTGGCTTTATCCTTTCTACTGAATGAGTATGCGAATGCAGGTTGTCCTGTCATTTTTTGTAAGATTTTTTGTCCAACAGTCTCATATTCGTGCACGTTCACACTATCATCGGCTACAACACTAGTGACAACGTTCCTTAACGAAGCATCTTGCAAGAAAGGTGAACATACGACAAGTTTTGAACTGATCTTCTCCAGGTCAGCAGCGTCCCTTTTCATCCTTGCCTTTGTTGAATCCTTGTGCTGTTCAGATGTCGTAAATGACAAGTTTGTAAACTCTTGCATAGTGATGCCGATGTTGTATTCTGATGTTATGGACCAGAACAATGGCCATGGTCCAAAGGGCTCTCTGCTTTTCATCCATTCCACTTCCGTGCGTCATACCCCCAGTGGTTTTCAACGACCTCATCAATGTCGTCTCGATGACGAGATCTGAGCTGAGGCCTGCCCAGAACTGGCTGCTGCGACGGATAACATGAAACAAGATCCAAACAAAAAGCCCCAGCTTTTAAAAACATCAAAAATACCGCTTGATTGTGTACAAAAAACGCCAAACTAGCCAAAGTCGGCGGAAAAATAGCACGCCTGGCAAAACTCTTGCAACTAGCATGTTGCTCCAGGATGGTCAAAATAAAACTATGCAGCAAATATCGCGTCGATGGCGCGAAAAAATGTTGCTTTTTTTCATAACTAACTTTCTTAACACTATTAGCGTTTTAGCACAATATCCTAAAATAAGCAAAATGAAAGCCTATAAATTATGGTACAAAAACCCCAGACTCAAAAATAAAACCACAGAAGTGCATTAAAAAAACAAGCTCTAGCAGTCCTGAGTGACTTTGCCTGAATAAATCTTTTTGACTTGAACAACGATAATTTTGCTTGCATTGTGATGCGACTATGCACGCATTCATGTAATTATGATGTCACAAGAACAAGAACAATCACAATTTGAATGCCACCATCTACCCAATAGGCAAAATTATTTAGAAATATATGCCATACATTTCCTTGAAAATGACCCCTTTCTGGAGGTCCGATTTTGGTAGACTTTTAGTATGTTATTTAGTATGCCCATTGGTAACAGAATCCGTTGAAAAACCTTTTGTATCAATTTTTTTGGGGTTAGGTGCCTTTTTTCCGTATATTGACTCGTCTAAAGTCTTTTTCTATAAGAAACCCTTTATCGGCCATAACAGCATCATTGAAGTGCAGTTCATTAGCAGCTATTATCTGCTTCAAAAAGTGAAAAAATCCACTTTTCTGTCATATTTCTTTGTCACTCACATTACCAGTGTAGGCTACAACTGAGATATAAACATAATACCCCCATTTCTTGGATCAACTCCCACTAATCTAATGCCTTTGCAGTGTTCGTACTTTTATAGTTCGAGTACGTTTGCGACTGACGGTGAAGTGAGGATGGTGTTTCGAGACGTAGCCTACTTCAGTGCAGTCGATGATGATCATGGTGCTTCATAGCATCTTTTCACATATAAACTAGGTGGGCAATTGCCCACCTAGTCCCTTTTCTTGCCACCCTAGTCCTTTCTTTGCCCCTCTAGTTTGAAACTAGGTGGGCAATTTTTAAGACTTAATTTTTGTTTAAGTTAGATCCAACTTAACCGTATCTGTTACTGGCGTAGACCTTATGGTCTCGCCCTCTGCTAATTCAGCAATTTCACATAGAAGCAGTGACGCTAGAAACCTGAGATTTCTTGACTTTTACTTTTTTTTCTTGCCCCAACTTTTACTCCCAATTATGTTGGTATCGGATAATTGTGAAGTTCACAATAAACCTTTTGTCACAGCCAGTTATGAAATGCAAGAAATTTGCTGATATTCAATTGCTTGATTGACAGTTTACTATTAGCGTGCGGTTTCATTTTGTGTTTGTTGGCGGCGCTAAAATTCCATTCTTTACCCAAGCAGCAAAATCCGTCATTTTTACATTGATTCAATGTCGATTTTTCTGTCTGGGTAGAGAGTCGCGATCTGACGCGATATGAGTCATTCTTTGCTGGCAGACAATAATTAGGAAGGTAATTTGTTATTTGCGCAAATTGCTTTGTAGTGCAAAAAGTGCATGGAATACTGTTTGCACAGAAACGGAAAAAAAAAATGATGAAATTCTGTGTTCAACGCAAGAAGACTTTCAAAATAAAATGTGAACTGAAAAATTTGACCAATAAAATGGCGAAAATAGGTCAAAAACCGAGTCTTCATCACCTTTTTTACCTAAAATACACAATCACGAATATATTTTGTGAAATAAATTGATTGAAGTGATAGATAAGGCTTTTGACCAACGGCATACTTTTTCCCGTTGTTATTTGATATAAGCCGACGGAGTAATTAGCAATAAGAGAGATGTAGACCTGATGGTCTCGGCCAGTAACTCTTGCCGCCAAAAGAAAGCAGTGACAGATACGGTTAAAGAATGAACAGCTAATCAGTGGTTCTCAACCTTTTTTTGGCTGTTACTCTAATCTCCACCTTGAAGTGAGCCAATTACCCCCACGATCAATTTTCAAAAACAAAAGTGTTTATTGCTATGTATTTCAAAGGGCTAACTATGACAATCAAAATGCAATACAATGCTGAATACAAGATAACAATGCGTGGTAAACATTCAATGCGAAGGTTGGACCTGGACTTCAGCGCCAGCTTTGTGATCCTGGACTTTGTGGTACTGAGGGCGATTTTTGTATCGCTTTTGACATCCAGACGATTGCGCTTCTTTGTCTTTATTCCCAAGACAGTTGAAAACCTTTGTTCACAGCGATACGTTGTTGAAAAAAATGTCAGGATATTTAATGCTCGTGTCGCTAATGTTAGTGCGTCCTGGAGGCTGCGAAACCAGAAGGGTTCCAATCCAAGCCTTTCCCCTTGACATCAAGTTTCAACGCTTCGTTCATTTGGAGAGTGATAAATTCTTCTTTGGCTGGAAAGTCTTCATCATCCACCTGGCTGTCATCACATGTGAAGGGCTCAGTGCAACATTGGAGACTAGCCGTGTCCAAATTCGGAAAGTAGTTGGCCAATGTCCATCTTCTTGGCTTGCTGGCCTAAGTGGTCAGCTATGTCCTCCTTCAACGCCGCTGTCAACTCAAGTCCATTGCCTTCGAAGTAGGCTACATGTCAAGCGTCTGAAACTGCACCACTGTGCCTCTTCCAACTGGCTTGTTCCACAATTTAACCTTCGCGATAAATGCAGCTACGGCTACTTTGGTGTCAATCACAGTTACATTCTTGCCTTGAATTAAAAGATTGCCTTTGTTCAATTCACCAAAGGTATCAGCCAGGTAGCACAGCTGGGAAATCCACTGTTGGTTAGGGAAATATTCAGCCAAGTCGGACTTCTTTTCTATCAAAAAAACATGGACAGCCTTACGAAGTTCGACCAGGCAGGTTATCACTTTGCAACGAGACAGCCATTGTACTTCTGCGTGGTAGGTCTACAGCAGTAGTTCCCAACCTTTCAGACCTTGCGGCACCCTATCAAAGAGATAAATAGTTTGCGGCACCCTGGCAAAACTGGATCAATTCTATGAGGTTTCTGTATTTCAAATAACTGTATGAAATAACACAGAATGAGTTGTACAGTATAGCGCGCGTAAATAAATGTTGTTATTCAAAAGTCAGTGTAAAATTTGGGCTTGACTTCTTGCACAAAGTCCCTTAATATGTGGGGGCACATTCGATAAAGCCACTCGCATTTATTCCTCGACTACAAGCAGTCGTTCTCGTTTTTTAGTTCGTTACGGAAAATCCACTCTCACATAGGTAAGCTATGACATGGAAAACTGCAGCAAAAGCACAATAGCTTTCTTTCCAATGCAAGGATATTTATTTTGAATTTTTATCCAGAAGTCGTGGAGAGGCATCTGCTTGTGCATAAGCTTCAAATTTCCATCGTTGCGAATGTCAATTAATTCTTCTTTAAGATTCAAAACAATATGAGAGTCCATTAAGACTGGATTTCTCGAATTCTTTGCTAAATAAAATCATGAAACCTGGCAATAATGGTGCGTTTCACACGTTTTTATGGAAAGCACAGCAACGAGTCAAAATCACTTTCACGCTGTTTTTCCTGGGCGAAAAAACAAAGGCTTGCCGCGGATTAGCCTACCTACTTACCGTCAGCGACTTCTCCACTAAGCGACCCTCCAGAAAGGAGCCGGGAATAACTACGAGACGTGCAACTTAATGCGCACTGAAACTCGGTTAGAAATAAATAAATTCCGCACTTAACGGGTTAAAGTTAAAATAATGAATGGGCCGGAATATTGCAATATCTTGCGGCATCCTTGAGCATTGCAATTGACACCCCAGGGTGCCGCGGCACCCCGGTTGGGAACCACTGGTCTACAGTAATGCTTCGTATCTTTCTCTCATCTTCTTGCACAGTTCCTTGAAAAGACGGCTGTTCAATTCCTTCGCTTTTATAAAGTTCACAACCTTCACTGTTTCCAAATCGGGTCTCGTTACCCCCCCAAAATAGGCAAATTACCCCCGGGGGTGATTTACCCCCAGGTTGAGAACCACTGAGCTAAATGGAAAGCTTTAGCATACATTTAGAACTTATGAACCTACCTTTGACTTCACTTACAATATCCTTAATATTCCATTCAAGCAGATTAATTATCAATTTGTGTTGTGAGTAGCCTACCTCAAATTTTATGTGAGATTCTAAATGTCTGAATTACCGTACCGAAGTTTGTTTCCTGATTTTCATCAAAATAAAATACCAGCTCTTTAGAATCATCTAATTCTGCTAAGATTCAACTAATTACAATATCTTAGCAGTTGTGTTTCATATAGGCAATAATGATAGTTGTTTCTTTTTACTTTAGTACAAGAGACCTCAGCAACTAAATGTTGTTAGATTAAATTTTATTACATTATTATGTACAAAATATTGTGGGCGGGGAGGAATATAGGAATCAATTATAGGTCTCAAAAGTTTAGTCTCAGTATACTATGCCTTTTTACCCACAATTTGCCTGAGAAAGCTAAATTTTTAAGCTTACATGTTTTACGCTCGGAAAAAATGCCCTTTTTCCCGTCATTTACGCGCGAAAAGTGCCCTTTTTAACATAACTCTCGCCAGTGGCGTAGCCAAGGGGGGGTTTGAGGGTTTCACTCCCCTCCTTTGGCACGCGTGTGACGTCACGATATTGAGAATGATGCTTTCAGTCTCTTTGTGTCTCTGAAACAAGGTTTGCCTAATTTTAAACGAAACTGCATTAAAAGAGTGAGTTTTGCCAATACCAAACATTCAAATATCTCAGCCAGGAATTAGCAACAAGAAAACATAGAGATTTAATTAGCTCAAATATAGTTATTAACTTATTACTATCTGAAGCCTTTACAAATTGTTTCACCTAACGGATCATCAGAAGGTCTTATTTAAATAAAATCTATTTGAATAAGACCTTCTGATGATCCGTTAGGTGAAACAATTTGTAAAGGCTTCACATAGTAATAACTATACTGTATTTGATTTAATTCGCTCTGCTTTGCCTTTTTGCTTGGCATTGAGCACTTTTTGTAGTATTAATAGTTTTCATTGTTTTAGAGACTTAATTACAGTAGCTATATTTCCGAAAAATGCCGAAGAAAACATGATCTCATCCTTTTGCTATGCCAACGGACAGCACCATTTTACGGTAATATTCATACCCACATTTTTGCTGAAAATGCTCTCAGAATGCACCAAATTCAAAGTAATTTTTCAAAAATTGTCTGGGGTAGGCCCCCCGCCGCTGGGTGTCGTCTTAGGCGAACACGCCGTCGGGCTTCGCCCGCCGGCCATCAAAACCCCAACCTTTCAAAATTCCTGGCTACGCCACTGGCTCTCGCGCTAAAAGTGCCCTTTTTTGAAAATTTTCCCCCCACCTAGTCCCAATTTGTGAAAAGATGATATGTGGTGCTTGTGTAGTCCTTCTCGAAGTCTGGCTTCATGGCTGCTATGATAACATCACGATGAGGGAATATGTTCAAACTAATCAACCTTAAATACATGAGATGCATTCATGAATGAAAAATACGGTGTACAGTACAGATGCAGAACTAATATCAAACCTTGTGCGTCTGTATAAAACAAACCCAGGCGAAGCTTCATCAACACCAACAAAAATTCATCTTCCACCGCTAATCTATGTAGATGCAGTGCTCCTGTAGCATTTTGAGGTATTTCGAAATTAGCATCGTCAAGTTCTGCATCAACATTTTGATTTGCATACTTAGCTTTTGAAGCTTTATAATACAAGAAATTCTTCCTATCTTTGCCTGGCAAGATCGCTTCCAATACAGCAAAGAACTGGTCGAAGGTATACACTTTTGTAGCCAAAGTCTACAACTTAAAATACTTTTATTTTCTGGCAAATTATACCGAAACACTGATACACGCCTGTAAAGACCACAAAACAACAGCTCAAGCAAACGTAAAACAATTTATTCGCCTTCAAACTATGCCACTAACCCTAGCGCACAGCATTGCAAACAGCGACAAGTCGTTCACGACTCCAACGTCACGCTCTGTTGGTTTGTTATGCAAAAGGTCTATTGTCTTGTTTTGGTAAAATTCGAAAAGTGTGCTACCAAGTAGTTCACAGCGAAAGTAATTCACTCAGCTACTTACTTTTTAAAATAAGTAGGCTCCCGAGTAGGAGTAGCCTACCGGTATCCAGGGCCGGATTTAGACTATGAGAGACCCCAGGCTATTCCATTTGTGAGGCCCCTCCCTGTTTTTGAGCTCAGAATTTCTCTCTAAACAACATCACATGCTATTGCTTTTAATGTTAAAAATATGAGTTCTTTTCATTTTCCACATTCATGGGCGCAAATTTTTAATTAAAAGAATAAAAACTTAGTTAAGGCAGTTTTGCTTTTAACTTTAATTTCTTTGATCACACAACCGTTGCAGTAATTGTCAAGTTTATTTACGAGGACATAAGAAATAGTTACAAGCATCAAATAGAGTAAGACTAGGCTGCGGTTCCAATTTTTTTCTAGCTTTTGTCAAAGCAAAATCATGGAAAAGTTCATCAAAATTTATCTGTTTAAGTTTGTCACTCTCAATGCACAGAATGCTCAGTACGAATAACCTTTCTTGAGACATTGTCGATCTCAGTTTAATTATGATGCTTTTGGGCCTTGAGAAAGATCTCACTCCTGAGCAGTTAATAACCATTAAGCTTAGAAACAGTCTTAATATTGCTTCCACATTAGGAAAGGCAGTGTTAATTTTTTCCCTGCACATAATTTCATAAAGGTCTCCATGAGACAAGGAAATAGATTGCTCTTCTGTAGGCCTACCGGTAAGCCCTTGGTTTTGTGCTTGTCTCACGTACAAATGAAAATGTAGAAGTTCATCTGTAAGTTTCGGGTCAACATCTTCCGGATAGGCCTACGCTCATAGGCGTAGCCAGGGGGGGGGGGGCGAAAGGGGCCATGGCCCCCCCCCCCCAAATTTTCAAAGTTTGGATTCTGAACTTGAGCCCTTTGTTGAAAATGTAATAAAATTTGTAGAAATTTGTAACGTTTTCCAAGACATCTGGCTATTAACACCTCCAAGGACTTGTTTTAGACACACAGAAAGACACCAATAAATTTTGCAAATCGTAAATCGCGCAAAACTTACGCGGTTTACGTTTCTTTGTACTAATTTGTGAAAGCAATTTCAGAAAGGCTTACTCTGTTGGGTTTTTGTGTAGTTATTGAGTTTTTGTGTAGCTGAGTTTTTGGTGTTCTCTAATTTTAGCCGCAGTGTTTGCCCGTTGGTGTGTAAGAGCTACCTTTAATAAGTTAATAGCTGTTTATCTGCTAATAAATTTCATACATATATTACCCCAAAAGTGTTTCTAGAAAGCGCTATAATCCATTATTTGAGTGTAATTTTTCAAAAATTTTCCGGGGGAGCATGCGCCCGGATCCCCCTAGATTACGCGTGCCTTCGGCACGCTCTAACCCCCCACCACTTTCATTGCTTCCCTTGCTCAACCCACCAGGATACGCCACTGCACATCAAGTGGCGATGGCTTAAATCAAACACTTTGTTGTTCTCTTCAGATCATCAAATATTTGGCCCCCCCCCAAATTTTTTTCCTGGCTACGCCACTGCCTACGCTTCCTTTAAAAAAGTTCTTCGCCTCGTACAATTTCTACCTTAGTTGCTTTCAGATTAGCAAGAAAGAGGATCATTTCTGCAATGTCACTGTACACATTAGCTCTTCTTCTTAAATTGGCTTCAAATGCGTCGAGCATAGGGATAAAGGAATTTATTTTAAACCTTTCCCTTGAAGAGAGTTCACTTAAAGGATCAGATGCATTTCTTTGTCTCCTAGTGACAGCTTTGTAGTTAAAATTCGGCAAGGTTGTTTTTGCTTACTGATCAAACTCATCTCTAATTTCGCTTAGAAAATCTACAAGTGAACTGTACAATTCGGCACAAATAGTTAATAACAATTCAGATTTCTGAAGGGCTTTGCTAACCCAGTGAAAACGACCTAGCACTTTGGACCAAAATGCAACATAAACACAAATTCCAACTTTTCCATTTTTTGCAAAAGGTTGTTAGCATGGAGTCTGGTATCACCTTTCTCACTTACATTGGAGTGCAAATTACCTAGAGCATTTGGTGATGGCAATGTAACTTTCCAAAATAGCTTCCGTGGCTTTTGCATGTGCATCCCACCTAATATCTGACAAATGTTTTGGCGCTTTTGATTGAGGTTACAAAAATGATTTTAGAACTGCCCACCTCTTTGTGGAAGCTGAAAAAAAGTGTAAATTTCATTGGTAATGCCAAAATAGTTCACTGCATCAAGACAGCAATCAACAGCTGATCGGCCTACCAAATTTATGGAGTGACCTGCGCATTAAGGCGATGTGAAAATCAAAAAATTTAAAAAAATCAAAAATTGAATTATCACACAGGGTGACTATTGCTATGTAGAGTATTTCTCTAAAATTTCACGCAAAAATATTCAGTAATCTTAAACATGTAGTCGATTTTGTCCCTGGCGTTTGTTGCCAGCACAGAGTTGCCAGGTACAAATTTTTTGAAGAAAAAAACTTTGTTTATTTTTTTTAAATTATAAAAATTTCCAACTTTAACAACCACAACAACAATTACATATGACGCGACTGCTAGTTGCCCTTTTAGTTAAAGGCTGGGGGTGTACGGAAAGATATTAAACAATCACCTGGCAACCCTATTTTTGCTTGGTCAGCAAAAACTGATGATATTAAAGCTTTTTTCACTTCTATGGCAAGAGTAGGAATGCACTGTGCATAAGATGACACTTTGGTTTTGTTGTAGTAATATGTATTACATAATCACACAACGCACTGCACTAATATTCGATTGTTTTGGCCGATTTACATTTGTTTTTTTGAGAGATATAGTACCTTCAACTCTACCAATGGTAGCTTACACATCAACCAACCAACTTTATATGTGCTTGTAAAACGTGCACAAACGAATGAACAAGAGTTACTGCCTTTGGTTTGCGAATATTTTCTAACATGTTCACAGCAAAACATCGCAGAGCAGGATCATCACTGGATACTGGGGCATTGTCACATTCAGATGTACTAAGTGCAGCTGGTTCGAAAGGAGAGTCATTTTCTTCATCAATTGGTGCAGAAAACTGCTGTTTTTTCCAGTTCTCTTCCTCTACCACTTGTGACTTCTTTGCTGCAGCGAAATCATCTATTCGCTGTTGTTTGAGGCTCTTGAAAAACAAGTTTTTTGTGTAAATGATAAATGTAAAAAACACAAAATAATCCATGTAAATCAGTTCAGTTTGTTTTTATTTCTGACTGTCACAACAAAAAACAATATATATACCAAACATAACAAATAATACTCTTTCGGACAAATGGCAGCAAAAATTAGTGATAGTCAAGAAAAATCTTCTCAACATAGCACGACTAGCTTTAGTGAAAGCACAAGTCTGTCTTTAGAGACATAGAAATCAGAACATCTGAATCACTTTCCCGTGAGGAAATGCTTTAGGAAAAGGAAAAATCCTTAAACCACCTACTATCTAGAGTTAATTGCACTACATCTGCAATGGTGAAGTGGGGTTGTAGAATTGGCAGTAACTCATTGTCTCTCTCATATGGCTCCATTCAACAAATGTTGTTAGAAGAGCCACGTCAATGACAACAACTGACCAACCCCAGCACACAACATGAGACCTGTCTATGCATGACCCGACCCTGTTATCAAAGAATATACTTATACAAGCCTGTGATCGAACAAAAGTTTGGTACATTTCACAGAAAATCACTAGACAAAAACATTTGAAAAGATATGTAAGAACTCACCTTTTTGTTAACTCTCTTTTGAAGCGTTTTCGTTGTCCTTTTGTCAAGAGGCCCAATTTGGTATAACGGTGCTTCTACTCCACGATAACGTTGGGAGAGGAGAAACCTCAATTCTGTTTTAGGAATGCGATCTTCATTTGAAAAGAGAATAGTTAGCTTTTTTTCCAGCTTCCTGAAAAAATAATTCCTTATGAGTGCTCTATCTTCGTAAACATGCAATTAATTATTTCAACACATTAAGGTTTTGAAAAGTGTCTGCTATTTGGTTACTGTACGTGTACTGTCCATTCATGCAAGCTATATGTTAGTATTTTTAACAACTACCGGTACCCTTCATCCATATGAAAATATACGAGTTGGTCTATGTTTTATGCCACTACCAAGCTTAATTAAAACCTGTCAGAGATAAAGTACTTGAGTATTACCTTCAACAAAGCACAGAATGCAAGAACATACGGTAACGTACCATAGTGTTGGTAAATCAGCAGTGGGAAGCTCCTTCGAGGGTCCAATGACAGAAGAGCTTTCCGTGCTTCTTACTCTTTTTAGAACTTTTAGGCATGATTTAACAGTTAACAATGCTACCCACAACAAGGTCACTTTATGAACTAAAGATAATATGTGAAGAGATTAATGCAATTTTTTGAAAAAAGATAATCTACATACAGTACAGAGAACTAAGAATTTAAGTACTGAAAACTTAGATGTCTGAGCCTTCCGTAATACCTCTGGTAATACTATGAACTTTATTAATGTCATTTTAAAAGCTATATATCATAAACGCAGAAATATCAGAATCACAAACTGCAACTTGACCTGAACAAGCAGTTCTTATTCCAGAAGACCTGATAATTACAGACATTGCCTCCTACTTTACATGATTTGGAAAACCTAGCCTAACCTAACTTTGAACCGAAGCCTGAATGATTTAACAACCAAGCATAAAATTATAGTAAACAGTTCGGCTAAAACAACTTCTTATCTGAATTTTGCAGCCTTATTTTCAGTAATCAGCATCAAGCTATAAATCTCTAGTCTCAGGAGTAAGGACTTTCAGCAGCAGACAGCAAGCCGCGCGTGTGTGCGGCACACAACGCGTTTTCCCTAACTAGCCAATCAGAGCGCGCTATCTGGATCACGTGGATTGATGCGTTGTGAACTTGTGATAGTATTTTTTGTGGAATCACCTTGCAAGAATTAGAAAATACTAACCTTAAAATGCTTACATGTTTACGGATACTGGATTTTATTGCATAAAACTTCACAAAAATACTCTACACAACAGTAGTCACCCTGTGTGATAATTCGATTTTGTCCATTCAAATTTCGCATCGCCTTACTGCGCATGGAATAAATTTTGCAAATTTATTTATTTCTACGATTTTTTGCTTAGGATTTAAAGCTTGATATATACTGTATATTGTCAACTTGTCAAGTTTTTAAAAGAATTACAATCTTCGAAACCGAATTTCGAGGCCCCTGGACGTTGAAGCTCTAAGCTTCAGCCTGCCTATAGCCTATTGGTAAATCCGGCCCTGCAGGTATCAAATTACATTTGAAGACAAGCAGTCTGCTGCCACGTAATTATTTTTAAACTAAATTACCAATGCCTGCCTATGGTGGTGCTTGATGTTTAATCTTTCAGTCTGTCTGATGCAAATCTGTAGAAGGCGTTGTTCAAACAAATGTTTTTCCAAATGCTTCGTTTAGTTTCAAAATCAAATAAACTTTGTGGTTTTAATGAAATGATTTGCATGTTATTCTGGATCACGGGTGTTTGGCATAAATAGCCTTCCTTATTATGAAGGATTCTCTTTTGACACAAAGTTAATTGTTTTGATTTCGTCACAGGTTGCATTCTGTGACGTAAGGGAACGTTCAAATATTACGTAACGCCTTCGAGGGGGAGGGGGGGTTATGCAAAGCGTTACGTTAGCGTCACATCGGGGGTTCAAGCAAAACGTTACGTAACGCTGTCGAGTACGGAATGGTAGATTTTTGTGCTGAATTCGTAGTGAAAAAGCGTTACATGGGGGAGGGGGGGGGTCAAAAATTCGGAAAAAAGCGTTACGTAATATCTGAACGTTCCCTAATGCAAATTGGTGACCATTTAGCATTCTTGGATAAATTGGGCTATTTCCTTAACATTCTCAATTTTTCTTTAGTATCGCCAGAGCAAGTTTTTTTCTGTCTTTTAATAGGCTACTTATTCAATCGATTTATCTTCAGTTAAAACATATACAGTGGGTTAATTTGCCGATGCTTGACATTTGTCACATTACCAACAGGAAAACAGCTGATTCGATGACTGCTATAGCGTTTTGCTGCTTCCTGTCTGTTATGGAATTTAGCTCAAAGAGAGTCAGACGAAAACCTGCTTCGAGCTATTTGAAACATTCTACTTGCATTAATTATTATGAATTTTAATAAACACTTTTTTCACCAAGTTACTCGTAAATGCTACAGGTTATGTTGAATTCAATCAATCTCATAAAAATGAGTTTCTGACCCACTTGTCCTCGCCATAATCCTGACATATTGGTCAATCCAAAGTTCAACGAAAATTTCTTCCGGAAAACGTCTCGTGAAACAATTTTCACCTTTTTTAACCTTATGTCATCTAACCTTTTTTTCAACTCGAAAGTACCGGTGTTTCTCTTCTAGTAGAGCAAAGGTACAAAATCGTTATATTGTGTCGCGTCAATATGTTTTCCTTTTGTATCATGATACATGCCGTGCAGCGGCCTGGTTACTTTTCTCTAAGAAACTAAGGAATTTTGTAACTCTACCTCCTGTTGTTTACAAAAAGGGAAATCTTATATCTGAAGTCAAACGATCTACTTTGATCGGTGACTGGTTCTTCTATGAAACCATCAAAGATTCTTTAATAAAATTAGATTGTACAAAAGACGTCGTTTTAAAATTGCAAAAACATGACGCCCCTTCCCCCAATGTGTCAATAATAAGTCCGCAATTTGCAGCGTCTTCACCAGAACATCTTTTATGGATGCCCCCTAAGATGCAGACTAGGGTTACCATATTTGAAAAAGCAAAATTCCGGACAGTGCATGACTATTTTCATGAGACCATATATGCGCTACCGAACTATCAGCCATTATAATTAGTCAAGGATTCTATATCAAAAATTCACTAGGCCTCTTCCTCTATGACATTTCAAGTAAATCTCTGATTATATGTGCGAATCTCCATGGGCGCCGATCCCCATAGGACAGTGGGGACATGTCCCCACCATCTTTTTACATGTCCCCACCTTTTAAATTATTTTTTATATCGAAATGGGTTTCTTTGAAATTCAAGCATCTGTAGCCTACCTGAATCTTTATTCTGAAGAGTCTTTGCCTCAGGCGGCATCAAAACTGAAACCAATTAGTCCCAACAAGATGGTTCACACGTGCAGCTGCTGTAAAAGCAGTGTTTGATAATTATAAGTCAGTATTGGAAGTAGCCGTGAGTCAATTTCATTTAAATGTAGCGAGAGCTACTATTTGGCTTTTGAAATCTTTTTCTCGTGGGTCGAGTGTGATTAGGTTATTAGCGGCAGTGTCTGCATTCAGTGTCTGGATCGTTTTAACAAAAGCCTTGCAAGGTTGCACGGTGATTGTGGCTGGCATGCTTAAAGGTGCTGAACTTTGTAGTGCTAAACTCCGCCATTTACGCAGTGAAGAAGAATTTCATCGTGTCTTTGTAAATGCTGAAAGGCTTGAGTTATTAAACCTGTCACGTCCCAAAAAGTTCCCAAATCGTCTCCAGCATGGACAATTGGACATGGCCATGGTCAACCTCCTCAACTTCAAACATCTGAGACGAAATATCGATCAGAGTATTTTGCAGTCATTCACAGCGCGCAGCAAAATCTTACTGACTATTTCAAGTCAACCAATCTTGAGCACCACAATATTTCTGAATTCTACAATAATATCCTTTTAGTGGAAAGCTACGATCACATGTGGTAGACGATTATCCTGAGTTCTTTCATCCGCGGTTCGACAAATGTTTCCGCAAGTGGAACTTTTTGTGCGACTTTTGCTCATTTCACCAGCCAGCTCGTGTTCAACTGAATGGTCATTTTCAACTTTGCGACGTGTCAAAACTTGGTTACGATCTACCATCACACAAAATCGGCTAAATCACGCAATGGTCTGTCATGTGCACAACACAGTTTTCAATTCGATCAACATCCATGGTCTCTCCGAGGACTTCGTTTTTAATTCGCCGGAGACTCATTGCCGAGTGTTTGGACGTCTGCTGTCCAATGCTGACACTGACAATTAAAATATAGTCAAGTCAAGTCAAGTCAAGTCAATTTATTTTGTTTTAACAGCGCCATATATTAACAAATAATCAGAGTAAAATGTAATTGTCAAAACAATGCATTGTACAACTGTTGGTTAGATTATGGCGCAATCAGGATGGTAGCGAAAGACCATAAGCAGTCATCTAGTCAGCCACCACCCCATCACAGTAAATCTAACTACACATTCATACACACTAGTGTGCAGAGGCAGGCACACTACTTCATTGAATAAAAAGAGTTCGCCACTGAGATTGAAAAACAACTACTGTTGGTTTGAATCTGCATTCTCAGACTGAGTAAGCCGAGGATGAAGATTCAAACCAACGAGCAACGACCAAGAATTGACCAACCACCAATAATTAGTGATTGTGTGCTATAATAGGCTACAGCACTTGCGAAAGTTTTCCTGAAATAACGAGGAAAAACGTGGAAACCACCACCGAATTGCAACAATTTTTATGTGAAGCATACAAAAACAGGGCAATTTGATACTAATAACTGTAGAGAACAAATATTAATAAGTAGCCTAACTTACGATATGATGATATAGGCCTACTGTAAAGGTAAGTTATCCTTTGTATTGAGCACTTAAGGTACGCATGTATATTCATGTAACAGTTGGTTTTTGAGATTTTTTTTAAAGCAATGGAACGGTAAATCTTTTACATCGTGTGAAATTTCACTCCACACTTGCACACACAAGAAATGGAGTGTTTTTTTGCCAAAGTTTGTTTCAAACCTGGGAAGAAAAAATCTGGTTTTAGCCTTATGTCTTGTATCATGTTGATGTATGTCGTCTAATTTAACAAAGTAGCCAGAGAAACATGCTGGCAAAAAATTATTTTCGTACTTGAACATGAACTGTGCATATGCCAGCTTTGCAAGGTCACTCACTTTTAATACCTGAAATTTGCTGTACATGTAGGTCGTCGAAGTTTTCCTGTCACCAAACAAACACGCTCTAATAAATTTGTTCTGAATCACTTCCACCTTGTGTACTAACGTTTTGTTGGCCCTACCCCAATTAATTATCGAATATTGAAGATTTGATTTAAATAATGAAAAGTAAATTAATCGTAATGTGGATAATGGGACATAGTATCTGATTTTGTAAGCAATGCCACATACTTTACTCAATTTTGTGCAAAGGTCAGAGATATGGGCGTTCCAGTTCAATCTGTGGTCCATCGTTACTCCAAGATATTTTACTTGATCAGTTTTGTTAATGCTTTGGCCGTTTAAGGTGAGAGAGAACGATTTTGCAACAGGAAGATTTCTACAAATGATCATAAAATTAGTTTTAGTGTAATTAATCGATAATTTATTGGTTCTCATCCATACATCAATCTTTTTTATTTCTTCATTGGCTTGTTGTTCTAGGCAAGTCAAATTGTGGTGTGTCATGTTTAGGCTGGTGTCATCCGCAAAAAGAGTGGTCATGAAAGAGGACGCAGTAGGTAGATCGTTCACATATAATAAAAATAACAAAGGACCAAGGACTGACCCTTGGGGGATGCCGCATTTGACCGTCGAAAAGTTTGATGATAATGAGTTAAGTTTGGTGTATTGTTGTCTGTTGGTTAAATAAGACTTCATCAAGTTCCATATTTTTCCACGTAAACCATAACAATATAATTTGTTCAATAAAATTCCATGATCAACAGTGTCAAATGCTTTACTCAAGTCAAGAAAAATGGAGCACGTATAGTTATTGTTATTTAAGTTTTTGAGTAAATGATCATATATGTGAGTTATACTGAGTTCTGTCGAATCGTTTGTCCTAAAACCATGTTGACTGGGAGTTAATATATTATTTTTATCCAGAAATTTAATCATTCGTTCGTACAAAAGCTTTTCAAGAATTTTAGAGAAAGTGGGCAAAAGAGATATTGGCCTGAGATCGGTTAAAGCGGTGGGATTGGATACCTTTGGTATTGGGATGATTTTAGACAGCTTCAGTGGATCTGGATAGGTCTCTTGAGCAAAGCAGTTGTTGTATAATCGAGCAAGAATGGGTGAAATAATACAGTTTGCAAGTTTGATGAATTTTGTCGGGATATCGTGTATTCCAGGAGAAGTTTTTGTTTTCAATGTCATTATGATGTTTGAAACCTCACTGGGATTGATGTCTTCAAGTAAAAAACTGGATTGGCATGTTGTTGTTAAAAAATCTGAAGAGGATACGCCAGTTGGTTTAATTTTACTTGCCATATTAGTACCAATATTGGTGAAGTGCTCATTCAATAGGTTTGCAAAGTGGGTTGATTCAGTTTTGTGTAAAATGTTATTTATTTCCATATTGGTGGGAAGCGATGACATTGACTTGGATTTGCTAGTGATCAATTCGTTAATTACTTTCCATGTTTTCGATGCATCAGCTTTGTTTGCTTCAAATAAATAAGTGTAGTGTTGTCTTTTAGATATTCTTTTTATATGCACCAAGCGATTATTGTAAGCTTTATATTTCTTTATTTTCATGTCATCTTTGTGCTTATAGCACGCTCGATATAGTCTATTTTTTGTCTTTATGGATTTAAGAATTCCTTTTGTGATCCAGGGTTTGTTTTGCAATTTAACTTCTTTACGGGATAATTTCCTTACAGGTGCGTGTTTATTGAGTGTTTTTTGGAACGCATCTATGAATTCACAGAATTGTGTGTTGACGTTGTTTTTTGTGAAATCAAGGGAGTTCATAGCAACATGCATTTCAGATAAAAAGTTTTCATTGTCAAAATGCCGCATACATCGTGTCAATTTCGGAACTTTGGTTTTAAGGAAATTCAAATTAGTTACGCTCAAGAACACTGGTAAATGATCAGAAACATCATATAAACAGATACCGCTGGTTTTGTGTTGTTTTTCAATGTTTGTGTAAATATGGTCCAATAAAGATGGTTCACTAATTTTAGAAAATCTAGTTGGATGGCTTATCACGGAATTACAACCTATGGCCACAAGTGAGTCCAAATATTCTTTTACTTTAGGGGTTTTATTTTCATGCATAAGGTTGATGTTGATGTCTCCGCAAATGATATATTGTGATTTCGTCTTCTCAATTTCCGCAATAGTTGATATTATCCTGTTTTGAAAACTATCAATGTTTGGTCCAGGATGCCTGTAGATGACACCCACGACTGCGCTGTCTTGAGAATTACTTTTTATCTCGATCCAGAGGTCTTCACAATTTGGTACATTTAAGCTAATATCATTACGTATAGAATATGCAATATTATTTTTAATGTAAAGTGCAACGCCACCAGCATTTGTAGGAGAGCTTTTGTGTACAAATTTGTATTCGATGAGGTTAAAGTTATCAACACAATTGGGTTTTATTTTAGTTTCAGAAATTGCAATAATATCTGGTTGGTGATTAATTTCGACCAAAAATTCTTCGAGTTTGTCTTTGTTTTTGCTTAGACTGCGGGTATTGAAGTGGAACAAGGAGAGCTTTGTATTTTTACTTTCTTGAAAGAATTTTTTAGTATCTGATGTAGAGAGGTAGTTTTTGGAATCGAAATTGATGCTAGTAGTGGACATTACAACAAACACAATAAAAATGACTGACATATACATGTGCAATGAATAATTACAATATGACTGGTTAGGCTACGGAGTGACTTTCAGTTGATAGACGAAAAACTTTGAAAAATAAACACTATTATTGGGTTATAACTTATAAAATATTTAATTTAGCAAGGATTTTACTACTAAACAAATAAGTAAATAAACCACCAACACGTGCATTTATATCTTATAGTCAAAATAACAGAACTGAGAAATTACTTATGGATGACATCAGAAACAATTCAACGGAAGAATTTGTAATTAATTAAGACTAAATAAAACATATAACAAATCAAGTCGAAGTGGTGTGAGCAAAACCTGGAAATAAAAGCACTGTTATTACGTCATAATAAAAATGTTTTACAAGAAAGTTGAAGATTAGCCTTGCACCGTACGCATTAAGTTAATTTTTTTTAAGTAGAAATTTACAACAAAAAGTTAGTGCAGAACTACAAACAATTGGCCAACAAAAGAAAATTAAATCAAAAGCGGAGTTGTAACATACAGTACTATAAACAGTCCAAATTCAATCCTTCTTTAGAAATTTGATTTAATAGTCATAAGAACCTTTTTCTGAGTCAATGGTTACTGTACCAAGCCTGGACAGGGTTTTATCTTGTTCGGGGTGGAAATGAAGGTTGACTACGGTTAGGTGGAATATAAAGAAGTCCAAAAAGATATCTTGTGACTTTTCTTCGCTTTGTCTTCAAAATTCAATTATCTATGAGCGATCCAACTGAGAAATGCAAATTGCAAAATGGCTGCCAAATTCAATGATAAGCTTCTAGCTGGCCTAAATCAAGATTTCTTCGAATTGTTCTGTCTCTGCGAGTTTTTAATCAATTTTGAAAATTTTTGGACTGAAATGACCGCAATTAAATTTCTTTCTTAATTTGTCAAAATCTAGCTATTCTCCAGGCCTAAGTTTTTCTTTAGTCCAATTTATATATTTAGACCTGGAGAGCAAAATCTTTGCTGCTGCTATATTTGTCCAGCCGACGAGCTCAGTTGTTACGCGCCCGTCTCAAGTTCGACTCACGGGGTGTGCTCTTGAGCAACGCATTTTCATAACTGCTCTCCATTCCGCGGCACCTAGTGAATGGAATAATTCCTCGGCAACAACACTTCAACAACCGGAAAACTTCACTTTGCCAATCTCGGTAACTGGCCCTGTGTCAGTGTGTCAAGAGCCTCTACAAGTATGCGAAACTAGCAGGAATAACCAATCAAGGCTTTGTCAGTTCGAGGATAAAGATTCAAAACCAACCAAGCAAATACAGCCGGTGTGGCCAACACGTCGATCGCCAAGTCTCAATTGGTCGGTCGCGTTTTGTGTTGAAGTTACAAGATTCCTAAAAAGCACATTTTTCAATCTAAGTGAGAAATACTGTCGATCAACTCAGACAAAATTCGATCAAGTTTTTTTCAAGTATGAAAACAGAATATCTGTCAGTCACACTTTCTTATGGTGTCACAAAAATTGCTCAGTGACTTTATCACCGACCGGTCGATCGCTAGTAAACAAGAAATTTTTTAGTCGATCCCATTCGACAAGAAATTGGCCACCCCTGAATACAGTATAGGCTACATCGCATTAGACTTGTACCTACTGTATTTGTTTGTTCGTCAGAACAGACCCCCACTCTTTCTAGCACGCTTCGCTCGTCGCCCCTTCCTACCTTTCCTAGTAAATGTCCCCACCAATTTTACAGAGCGATCGGCGCCCATGCGAATCTCTGATTAATATGTGCGAAATCAAAAAATTGCTATGCGCAGATTTTGACAGAATAAAGTGGCACCGAACACGTTTCCTTTTTCTACAGCGTTGAAACAATGAAACACGAGCTGGATATTAGAATTTATTCATCTTCAGGTTTGAACACATAAGTCAGACCACATTTGCCGCAGTACTGTCGATTGAAGTGTGACGCCATAAAGACACCGGCACCGCACTCAGGAGTGGGGCACTCGCGACGCAAGCGAGTGATCTTTCCGTTCTCATCGACCTGCAAAGCAACCAGGGTTAGATCGCTCTGGTTGAAAGAAAGATTACACAAACTTACGAACAAAGCAAGCTTGTAAAAACCACAAGGCACTGTTTCATAATCGAAACATTCGTGCCATGCTGGTCATTGCTCAGTAGGTCTTGACATCTAATCATCGTTTCTCTCGTTAGGTGTCCCAAGATTAGCATCATAGCAATGGCATAAAGCTACAGGACGATTATAGATTATGCAAACAAGCACATCATGATGTCAAGAAGACTGAAAACTACTTCCCATACCATGAGTTAACCAAGGCAACATTACCTTGTAGTACTTAAGTGTGGCAAGCTTCACTTTCACCCTCTTGTGCTTGATCTTCTTTGGAGTAGTATAATTCTTCTTCTTTCGCTTCTTACCACCTCCTCTCAATCGAAGAACAAGATGAAGAGTTGATTCTTTCTGGATGTTGTAGTCACTGAGTGTTCGTCCATCTTCCAGCTGCTTTCCAGCAAAAATCAACCTCTGTTGATCAGGAGGAATTCCTGAACAATGACAACTTAATAAAATCTGGAATGTGTTGATGTTACATAAGGCTTCTAAATGTCATAAAGTTTGCTCAAGAATTAACTTATTTAAAATGTGTTCTTGCATTGCTCAGTCGGTCTTGACATCTAATCATCGTTTCTCTCGTTAGGTGTCCCAAGATTAGCATCATAGCAATGCAACAGATTAGTCAGAAGAAAAAAACATGCATAGCACAATTTAAGTAATAACTATAATGAGGATTACCTGAAATGCATCCTGCAAACAAATTCACTAAAAGTTTTGTGTCATCTTAAAATAAACAAAAGCATTTCTTGCTTAGTGGGCCCCCAGGATGTATAACTTAATTTTAAAGCTTACCCTGAACTTTAAAGACAAAAATAAGTGAAGCTGAACAATGAACAGGTTGTGTTAACCTGTTTTAGTCATCTTGATAAAGTCAGTTGTGCTGACTGACGAAACAAAGGAAATACAAAAAGCTAGTTATCATCAGGAGGTAACCTAGCAAATAGTCACCAGAAGAACACAAATTACTTTAATTATCAAATGCCTGGTGAACAGTTTCTCTCTGCTTTTGTAGGTGAATTTATTGTGGTCAGCTAAGACATGTGGGCAGGGCACCCTTGGTCCAGGTGTACAACTCTACATGCACACAAATAAATTAAATTTCTAAAAAATAAAACAAAAACAGCACCTTCTTTGTCTTGAATCTTCTGCTTCACATTATCAATAGAATCAGAAGCTTCCACCTACAATAGAAAATTTCAGATGGAATCGTCCTGCATTAATTAATTGTTGAACAACCTAATGAAATTAATCAGTTCAGAGGATGGCGTGAATAATCAACTGAACAGAGGTTTATTGCTAAACCAAGCCCATCGTGAAGCCCACGTTCATATCATCATAACTGATTATCACTAGCTTGTTTTTTTGAAAAATTAATAAAATAAACTGAATTGAAAAATAAAATGAATAATATTTAAATGTGGTTGTGATACACATAGCCGTCACATGCAAAACTTGTAGCAAAGGAACGCATTTAACTGGTAACCACTCCCATAGTCATTTTTGTGGATTAGGAAAAATGAAGTTTTAGCTGCATTTCGTACAACAAAATGAATGCAACCTAGTTCGTACCCTGAAAAGACCGAGAATTTTTTTTAAAAAAGCTGAAGTTGCTGATCACAGTTTCCACAAACAAACAAAAACTCTTAGGATCCTTACCGGGCATTTTAAAATGTTTGCGGAAAGTACGATCAGCGACTTCGGTAAACTCTTAGTATCATTACTGGATATTTTTAAAATGTTTGCAGAAACTGCGGAAAAGCGGTTTTAATTTTTTCTCTCGATCTTTTCGGTTTGTTTGCGGAAACTCTGATGAGTGACTTCGGCTTTTTTTAATTTTTTTTTCTCGATTGTTTTTTAACGCTAACCCCTTTTAAATTGTTTGCGGAAACTGCAATCAGCGACTTCGGCAAACTTTTAGGATCATTTAGAAATTTTAAAATGTTTGCGGAAACTGCGATCAGCAACAGTTTTTTTTAATTTTTTTTCTCTATCTTTTCAGGGTCTGACCTAGGTTGCACCCCAACAAAATTGCATGATCTTTGCCACTGGTTGCTCTTCATTATTTTACTTGCTTAGTTTGCAGAAATGAATGTTACAACTTATTTACTATTAATAAGTGGTAATGTATTTCTAACCCTTTGAACATTTATTTCTGTTACCATAATAATTAATCATTAAGCCAATTATAAAACTGATTTTTTTTTTAAATATTTTATTAAATTGAGGATGAATACCACAGTACGGTACTGAAACAGAGACTTTTACAAAAATTGACAACACTACATTTTTTTGTGAAGGGTTGGGATTATTAAACCAATTATAAGGAGCACAGTACAAAGAGCAAGATATAAAAATTAAAAAAAAATTGCACACTAAAATTGTTGGTTTAACAGTTGGCTATTGGTTTGACAAGTTCTGACATGCAGAGGTTACAAAAAGTATCTTTAACAAAAGTATGGTAGTGCCTAGAGCTCGATTGATATCACTTTTTCAGGCTGATACCGATATTTATGAATTTTTTAGGCCAATACCGATATATATTAACTACGAAAAATTTGTTACCAACAAAGTTTTTAAGCAACAAACCAGTTCAAGAAAGTTTATGCATTGGTTGCTGTAATGGAAAAATCATTTTTAACACTTATCACAAAAAAACACCTAAAAAAAAGAAACCACCAAATGCAATACTGTTTTGTTTTCAATTTAATATTCAAAGTAAAGGGCTTTTTAAAATTTCAGCGAAGTCAATCTGAAAAGCTTTTATCGGACCAACGACGTGCGTTATGAAAATTCAAAGCTTTGTGTAGCTGCTTAATATGCCGCATAACTATTAAACTTCCTCTGAACAAGGTCGTGTGGCTTCTTGCGTCACAATGCTCTGGGCACGAATCGGAAAACTTCTACAATGACGCTACTATTTTCTTCTGTGCAAAGTTTCACTAGGCCTTTTTTGTTGGGTTTATTTTTGCATGTCATGTGAGCGAAAGTTAATTTTCTCTGGGCCTTTTTTTTCTTACTGTAATACCAAAACTTGACAAATTTTGCTGCATTTTGCTGTGATAGCCTACTCATATGATATAATTTTATAACGAATCTTGCCTTATCAATATCACTCAGAGATCAAAGCCAGACATTGTGACCGTAAGACTCGAAATAAATTCCGCGTGGTTAGTGTAGAAGTACACCACTACTCCTATCGATTCTTCGCGAAGAATTCATCTTTATTACGCTGATGCAATGTTATCAATCGTTGAAGCAACGTGAAACTCAAGCTTTCCTGCTTGAATGGAAGCTAAAGGATACAGTATTAACATTTTTTAAATGCGCACACTAGAATGGGCGAGAAATTATATTCTTGCAACATTGTTCATGCTATGCAAGCACGTTTGAGCAACTTGCATTTCTTCTAAAGGCATGTATGGCTGGTTTAGAGTGTGCTATTGCGGTCGATGTTTATCAGCGAAAAATAGCCAATACAATATATCGGCTGACCGATATATCGGTTGAGCTCTAGTAGTGCTTTAAACAATTAATAATTTAGCTGGTGCTAGATGCACTGTAAGACAGAACTTGTTTATAGATTAAAAAATAAGCTAACATTAATTTCTTCCTTTCTCTATAACTTACAAACAAGCACATACATTTTTGTGTAAGTGAAATTTAAGTGACACATGCAGTTATGCACACAAGTCTTTTTATGAGTTGGCTATGTGTACACGATTACTAACAACCACTTTTTAATGTTTTTAAAAGTTACACTAAAAATCGCTGTTGGTTAGTAAGCAGCATATAATTTAATTATTTAGCATGTCTATTACCGGTACCTCAAGGGTGATTGTTTTTCCTGTCAAAGTTTTGACAAAAATCTGCATTGTGGTTTTCTGTAAAACATATCATCATCAGTGTGTGAAAACCTAGACATGTTCGCAACAGAAACCACATGAAATCTCGTGTGAGCACCAACTACTCCATCAGATGCGCATGAAGAACAATTGCAACCCCTGAGGTATGAAAATATTACAAGCCAAAAAAAGCGTCTTACCTCCCCCAAGCAAAAAACGAAAAGAACTCACACGCGGATCGTGGAAAAAACCTAAGTTTTGGATGCTAAATGGACACATTGGTTCATGTGTGACCAAACATTAATTTGTAAAAAGGTCGTTTCTGCCTCCGAAAGGAGAGAAGAGAGAGAAACCTTTTATTATTTCTGCTGCAAAAAATAGTATATGGTACAAATATAAACCGGTACAAATATATTCAACAACAAACAGGAAGCAGCGAAAGACTATATCGAGTCAGCGAGTCAGCTGTTTCCCGTGTTTTTAATGTGACATATGTAAAGCATCGGCATTACGTTGCAAACAAGATAAGCATAAGTTCCGCAAAAATGTAAACAAAAAACTGGATTCTTGTGGTTTTATTGGAATATCAAAAAATATCATGCCCTATAAAAATAAGTTAGTATGAGAAAAAAAAAATACCTATGCAAAAACAACAACTGTTAACTGCTAGCATAAAGGACGAAACAAAAAAAACAAAAGTAGGCCTATCGTAGTTTATAAATTCATGCTTTAACAAAAACAGTCAGTTTATAGGCCTACTTGAGTACAGTTAATAAGATTGCATTCGTTAATAAGTAGTAGGCTACGTAGCACAAGTTCGTGAGTAGTAAGCCTACGTATAGTACCTAACAATGTTCAATCCGAAATAATCGTCAATGTTGTGACAATAAAAACAGTCACGGACCAAGTTCATTTATATAATAAATTTTTAGTTTTTTCGTGAATGTTTTAATACTCGTAGGTCGTAGCCCCAACTATTTCTGAAGGTAAATCATTTCATATTTTTGAAGTAACTCTATTTACCAATCTGATACGTTAATAATACGGTACACAATAAGCTTAGGCCTACATCATAATAAAAATACAATTCATAAACTTAGAGAAATGCATAAGTACAATCAGTATTGACAAATTTAATCTGATTAGCCAGGAGCAGCGAAAGACCATTTGGTCATGTTGTCAGCTGCTCTCAACTGGCTTACAGTGTATCAATAAAACAAAAATAGATTGAAAAAGCAATCCAATTGACCAACGGCAACAAAATAATGACTAAATAATAGACAAAATGTTCTTCATATTTTTCAGTCTGATAGGCGAACAAAATGCAAAAAAATGTTTTTGCAATTAAATAATAATCATATGTTAGGCCTAAATATATATAGGCTATAATACAGATAAATGGAAGCTTGTTTCTCAATTAAAAAGTTTAATATTGTTAGCTGAAAGGAGTTGGAGCAGTGAAAGCTTGGTAACGCACCATCTTGATAGCAAGCGTCTATTTATACAAAACCTTGCAAGCATCCGTTTCCGATAAACTGTAGGCGGTATTTCTATTTGAATAAGTGTTGCGCCTGACGATTGTTAGGCCACCTACCATGAAATCTTAGATAGTGCATGACTTAGCCAGTTCGGTTTTTTATAATTATAGTTATATTGCCTGCATATAAGTTATGTTTTGTGAAAACTCGTTTTGTTTTCAAATATTTTTAAAGGTACCGTATTGCAACTGTGCCATTTTTTTAACTTAATAACTTATTTAGGTCTCAAGCATGTTTTAATGTTTGCGTTTTGTCGCTTCCATTATTGACGTGTATTGTTTTCGCTGTGATGGTTGAAAATAAAAACAACTGAACTGAAATTCCACTAGTCTGCTGCTTCAAAGTTCAGGCCTGGGCTACTGCTCTATGATTCACGAAGGAGAAGATATAGAGGAAGAAAATCCATAAGTAAAGTAATCGTCAAAATTGGTACACAAAACATAAATTAAATTCTACATTTTATATTTACTACAACAATATTTTGTATATTGTTTGGTGTAGCCTACATGGCGTTGTGCTATATTTTGTGTGATGATTGCTAAAAATTTAAATTCTATGGACTTTGTGTCTGATGCAAATAAATAATAATAACAATAATAAATAAATCAAGCATTGCATAAGTAAGTATTTGTTTTTATATAATGCATAATTTATTAATATTTTGCCGCAAAATTTTTCGTGCCAATTTTTTATGATTACTTTACTTATGGTTTTCATAATAATCTGGCAACTTTAGCTTTTGTACTTGTGTCCAGCGCTTCCACTTTGGTGGTAATTACCACAATTGTGGAATTTTCATCATGCTTGTGGTAAAAATGTGGTAATGAAAAATTTGTGGTAATTTAGTGGTAATATGGAAATGTTGCGAAAATGTGGAAATTATACATTTTAAAAATTCACATAAAATACTATCAATAAATAAGAGCAGTTCAGTTCAGTTTATTTATTTGTCACAAACACAAACATGAAAAGAATACAAAGTATACAATAATAATCGGTTGTGTGTCATATGACGAGGAGACTGCAAAAAGACCAAACGGTCATCTAGTCAGCAGCCACCTCAAGCTTGGTGATGTAGGCCTAAATAACATATACATATACAGTAAATACACACACACATATACATAAAAAGAAAATCAAGCATTTGGTGATACAGATACACATGTTTTCATTATGCAAAAGAAAAAAAAAAAAAAAAGCAAACAAACTAAGCAGGTTTACCGTGCTACTGAATGAATTAATTGTGAGTGGAGTTTAAGAGATATCAATCGACAATTTTAATCAGTAAAAAAGATAAAAAGCAACGTTTACCAAAGAGATGAGCAAATAGAATAATGTAATTATATGGCAGTGGCTATTTGACCGGCTCCGGTCTTTGAATCTGAAACACTATTTGACCGGTCATGACGTCACTACATAAGTACTTTTTTTCTTTTTCTCCTTCAAAGCAAAAGATGTGAAGCGCCGATATAAAGTTCTAAATTCAACACGTTTTGTTCAACTCAGTCCGTAGCGCGTGCGTTGCGTCTCGGGTTGCCATTCTAAAGGGGAAGAGTTCGATACTATCCGGAAGCATTGATTTTTTTTTTCATTTTTTTTTATCTAAACTTTGAACCAAAGCGCATTTTTGTGGTCAATTTTTAATTTGAGTAGCCTACAACCCATTTTTTTATGTCTTTTCAAATGTGAGTAATAAAGTTAGAGTTTTTTTAATTTGCTGGAATTTGTCTGGGTAATTTTCCGATCGTCATAAGTGACCGTGTTTGCCCATAGGTTTGCCGAACGACCCTACATTTTTGCTCTCAAGTTAGTTATACAGTATACAATACTTCTTTTAAAAAAATGGTAATGATTTTTTAAAGAAGTATTGTATAGGCTATAACTAACTTGAAAGCAAAAATGTAATTTTTTTTTAAAAAAAATGGACGATCGGAAAATTGGACCACTTATCACGATCGGAAAATTACCAAGAGAAATTCTCAAATTCCAGCAAATTAAAAAACTCTAACTTTATTTCTCACATTTGAAAAGACATAAAAAAATGGGCTTTAGGCTACTCAAATTAAAAATTGACCACAAAAATGCGCTTCGGTTCAAAGTTTAGATAAAAAAAAATGAAAAAAAATCATTGCTTCCGGATAGTATCGAACTCATCCCCTCTAGAATGGCAACCCGAGACGCAATGTATGCGCCACAGACTGAGTTGAACAAAACATGTTGAATTTAGAACTTTATAACGGCGCTTCACGTCTTTTGCTTTGAAAGAGAAAAAGAAAAAAGTACTTATGTAGTGACGTCATGACCGGTCAAATAGTGTTTCAGATTCAAAGACCGGAGCCGGTCAAATAGCCACTGCCTAATTATATAGACAAAACAGTTAACAAACAGTGGCATTTAAATCAAGAAGGTAGTGTTTAAAGTTTCTTTTAAAAGAAGTTGGAGAAAGACCTTTGAGATCATTTAAACAGTTTAAACAGTTGTCTTCGGAAATCAAACAGATATGCAAAAAACTACTTAGGCTATAATACCGGTAGCATGCGACTAGCATGTTTCGCTGTTTTCGGTTTGATTTTGGAATGCGTCCTGACTTTTGACTTTGAACGTAGGGTGACCATGTGATCATATTCATAGTCAAGATGTCTTTCAGATTCTAGCTGCGGTGTCAAGTACAGTACTTTGCTTACTTATTTCGGGCGTTTTAATAACTGTTAATGACCGGTAGCCTACTGGTATTAATAAACTGAGCAGTTGTTTTAGACCTTATTTTACACTATGTAGTGTAAATATAGCCAAATAATAGCGTTGCCAGATAAGGAATTTTGTCCCAATTTGAGAAAAGTTTAAAGCTGTTAAAACACAAAAATTTGCATTTTGGAATTTTTTTAGTTCTGGGTAAAGATCAAAACCTTAACCTTACTCCTAAGTCTAACCCTTACCATAACCTTCCCTAACTTGATTAATTGAATCTTTATCTTCAGACTGGAAAAGCTTCTTGCAAAGCTTAATCCTGGCAGTTTGGTATACTTGTAGAGGCTTTGAATCACTGACGCAGGCCCGGTCGCGAATTTTTTTTCCCCACGAGCTTTCTGTCTCATTGATTCTAGTCACTCTTAAAAGTAAGATTATCCGAAAGTGTTTTGAGAGATTGGTTGATTCAGATTGCGAAATAACTATTTGCCAATGAAATTGTGCAATGATAATAAAATATAAGCTTTCCCTAACCCTACTTTTTTTGAAAAGCTCTTGTGCAGCGCAAAAATTAGTTTAAAGAAAAAAAAAAGTTGACTTTGACGGGCGTCGAACCCTCGTTCCCACGAACACTAGGCGGAGGATGAAACCACTGAACCAATCGTGCCAACGAAAAATGTTGCATTCACATTATTTTAATACAAACTTTTACCAAAATATGCAAGTGAGACAGAAATCCCGTGGGAAAAAAAATTTGCGGCACGGTCACCGAGATTGACAGAGTGAACTTTTCGATTGTTGACGTCTTGTTGCCTGGGAACTATTCCATTCATTAGATGCCGCTGAATGCAGAGCAGTCCTTAACGTGCGTTGCTCAAGCGCACACCCCAAGAGTCCAACCAGCGCCGCTTGATCTTGAAGATTCTTTGTGCCAGAAGTGACGCGCTAACCAATTGAGCTATCGGGGCGGACTATCTTTAATCCTTAAGGTGCGTCTACACGAGAAAGTGTTCTTGCTTAGAAATTCTTGCTTAAGCTAGTGATTAAGCTCGTTTCGTCTACACTGGCAACCTCGACGAAGATTTTGCTCGCTTAAATCGCGGTCACGTGAGTATCTAATCCCCAATGACGTCACGTTTTAAAAAGTTTGCGCCAAAGCATAGCAGTTCGCTCTAAAGTACAGCAGAGTAGACTAAGCAACTGACTGTTCTTTAACCATTTGAAGTTGTTGCAGTCTTTCAGCCATGGCTTCCCAGAAGTTGTGTAAAAAATGCTGCAAAAAGCGAAGGATGCAAACCTGCAATTTACTGCTTATTGAAGCATTCAGACACCTCAGTGAGGTTGAAATGTTGGAAACAGAATTTCGTGTCAGCGTGGGTGACTGGTAACAACCAGCAAAATCATTCCTCCGCTATTTTTATTACCCAGTGCACAATGGCAATGGTTTTCTGCTGAGATCCTGTTTTGGATTTGAAATTGGAAAATATTGTGCTATCTATGGGCTATTTCGAGTACGGTCACCGCCAGTTCAGCCCGCAACATAAATAAGAACGGGTTGAGATCAAAACTTAACGAAATCCTTTAACGATACCGCCCTGCTCTGTCTGGATACTGAGCTGAGAGGAGACCTGAGATTTTGGCGGGAAAAACATTTCTAAGCAAGAGAACTCACTTAAGCGCCCAGTTTTTCGCTCTGAAGCGTATTTTTTCTCGACGGCTCGCTTACTCGCCCATTTTCTTAAAAGTAAGCGGCACAAACTGCGATTAACTTAAAGAAACAAGAAGTTTGTCTAGCTTAAGCAAGAAAACAGTCGTCGTGTAGACGCACCTTAACTCTGGCAACACTTAATTGTAACCATGGCAACAAGTGGGTAAAAATAGCCACTTTGTTAATGTAAAAGTAAGTCGAAATACGGTTAAAATCGGTAAGAACATCACAGTAAAAAATGTAGTAATCTGAGGACAAATGTGGTAATACAAGTGGTAATCTAGCTTTGTAAAAGTGGAAGCACTGCTTGTGTCTTGTCTTGCCATTGCGCAATGCGTAAGCAAAAACCGAAATAGAGTAGAATTTGCCTATAACGGCACCTCTAGGGGATTGCAAAAACTGACGTTATAGCCGAATTGACGTTATAGACGAACTACCGCAAACTATTCCAAAACTGTCTTTTGATTAAAGAAAGAGGTGTATAATCCAGTCAGGTTTATTGTGTATCATCAAACTGACAAAAGTCACACAGAAAATACAGTAAACAAAGAAATTGTTTAAAGAAAAATAATCTACAGCGAAAGGTACAGGAAATTTGCGCAATACAGCTCGTTACATACAGTAGTAGAGAAGTTCATTGTTTATTAGCAAAAAAAGCATTGATCTTCAGCTGTGTCAGTTTTGACACAGATTTCTCTACCACATAGCGTTCAGCTTTTGCTAAATAATGTAGGATTTGTTTGCTATCGTCGTGACTTCGGAAGTATCGGTCTAGTTGTCTGATTGACTTCAGGGCTTCTACTGGGGTTGAAACGGCTTCTACGGGATCGTCGCCATCACCATCATCATCGGCCTCCTCTTGTACGACATCTTCTGCGACAGTTTGTAGGCTGCATGTATTTCATGCAAAATGTCGCTCTCTGTTACTGTCACTCGCAGAAAATACAGTAAACAAAGAAATAGTTTAAAAAAAATAATCTACAGCGAAAGGTAGCTACAGGAAATTTGCGCAATACAGCTCTTTTTACATGTGATAGTTTTTCACGTGGTAAAAAAGTTAATTAAGATCCCTGCTGCGAACGACGTAGCAAAATAAAGGGAAGACATTTTGCAAGCAGCAGCGCTAACTGGATTAAAAGACTGACCGTTCATGGTGAAGGTGATGGCTTAAAGTGACGTTATAAACGAACAAAAGACGTCTGGGGACCAATAAAGGGTGCTGTTACATGCGAATTGACGTATAGGCGATGCTGTTGTAGCCGAACTACAATGTACGTAAAAGATAGGAATTCTGCCGGGACCGAGCAAAATGTGACGTAATAGGCGAATTGACGTTATAAACGAAGCCGTTATAGGCGAATTCCACTGTACCAGTTTTTATCTTCAATTCAAAGGGTCGTCTTCAAACAGGCTTTTTATTCATTTTTAGGGAATTTGTCCCCAGGTTGGGAATTTTATGAATACTCAGGGACAAGTTTAAAGGCATACTAAAGGAAAATTTCAAACCGGAATTAAGCATTAAAATGAGTAAACTGAACATTCAAGAATACATTTCAAAAACAATTACCCAAAAAAATTTGTTTTCAATGGTGCTGGCAAGGCCCAAAGTCCAGTGTTTCATTTATTTTCATTTTTTCAAAATGACCAAAACGTGCAAACACAGCTCAAGAATACGTCATAAAGTCCAGCAATAACAAAAGCCACGTTACCACATCTGATGTTTTGAGCAAACTGTCTGCTGTTTTGATGTTAAAATGTGCTGTTTTGATGTAAATACATACATAGCCTACAGTCAAATCGCCCCAGTAACAATTATTGCGTGATCGGTTGATTGCTAGACTTTATGACGTAGACTTTATGACGTTCTTTACAGTCGCACGCTTCGTTGCTCAGGCCAATCTCGTTTTGAAAGCTCTGACAAAAGCACGCGCACAATGGTGGTCAGACCGCAATGGGGCAAAATTTTATCGAAAATCGTTTTATGGTAGCATGTTAAACACAAAGAACGTGGAAAATCGCCAAGTCAGGTTTTTCCTTTAATACCCCTTTAAGGAAATGAGCAATTTAGGGACTTTTCATGCCTTTGTTCACTTGCTGCAATCAATGGTTTATTTGTCAGGAACATAATATATGTTTGAAATATGCAAGTAATATACACAATGCAAAAGTTACACAAGTTCCCATACCGACAGGGAGACAACGAGACGAACATACGGTCTACTAGTCAATTGCCACCCTGTGGAAATGACGATTTTGCTATTTAAAATGGAAGTGGCTGGATTTACGGCGCCGTAAATCCAGCTTTTCCATGCCTTTTTTTTAATTTTTACATTGGTTTTACTGCGCATGCGCGCTGTTGCTGAAAAAAAAGTGCGTATATAACTTCTAAATTCAACTGTTTTTGCCGAGTGAACAGTGGCACGTGCGATCTTTGTCTGGCTCATACTCGCAAGGATGTGAGTTCCATTCCACCGAAAGGTAATTTTTTTTTGAACTCAATTCTAACCCGAAGTGACTCAATCGTTAGGCTACATATTTTTGTGGCCGTTCAGTTTAGTTTGTTTTTAGTTCTGAGTTCTGACCATCACAACGAAAAAACAGTATATATATGACTAACATAACAGAGGTATAGAAAAGGCAGACTTGGCTATTTGATCGGCGCTGGTCTTTGAATCCGAAACACTATTTGACCGGTCATGACGTCACTATATAGGCATTTTTTTCTTTGTGACGTTTTTGTGATGTCATAGTGACGTCATGACCGGTCAAATAGTGTTTCAGATTCAAAGACCGGCGCCGATCAAATAGCCACTGCCTATAGAAAAAGGTAGAAGCGACAAAACGTGACTGTTATAGCGACATAGGGTGTATGATAGCAAAGCAGGACAATCAGTTTAAAATATGGCATGGTCGTAACTCCTAAAAATTTTATAAGTTTAGAATTTTTTTTTTACTTACGGTAGCCTATTTTAATTGTTAAAGAAAAAAAACTCACAATCTTTTTTTTCTCTGTTTTAAATTAAGGCGGTGGCTATTTGACCGGCGCCGGTCTTTGAATCCGAAACACTATTTGACCGGTCATGACGTCACTATATAGGCATTTTTTTCTTTTTCTCTTTCAAAGCAAAAGACGAGAAGAGTGCCTATATAAGTTCTAAATTCAACACTTGTGTTCAACTGACTCTGTGGCGCGTAGGATACGTTTCGGTCTGGTGCTCAGGGAATGAGTTCGATACTTCGCGGAAGCGTTTTTTTTAACTAAGTTTTGACCTGAAGTGACTCAATCGTTAGGCTTCTGCATTCTTGTGGTCAATTTTTAATTTGAGTAGCCTACAGCCCAATTTTTTATGTCTTTTCCAATATGAGTAATAAAGTTAGAGTTTTTTAATTTTTGCGTCGTTCGGCAAACACGGTCACATCCTCTTGTGACAAACGGAAAATTATCCAGAGAAATTCTTAAATTCAAGAAAATTAAAAAATAAAATTAAGTAATAAAAGTTAGAGTTTTTAATTTTCTGGAATTTGAGAATTTCTCTGGGTAATTTTCCGTTCGTCATTACATTTTTGCGTTGTTCGGCAAACACGGTCACATCCTCTTATGACGAACGGAAAATCATCCAGAGAAGTTCTTAAATGCAAGAAAGTTAAAAAACTCTAACTTTATTACTCATATGTGAAAAGACATAAAAAATTGTGCTGTAGGCTACTCACATTAAAAATTGACCACAAAAATGCAGAAGCCTAACGATTGAGTCACTTCAGGTCAAAATTTAGTTATAAATTTAAAAAAAAAATTGCTTCCGCGCAGTATCGAACTCATTACAATTTTGCTCTCAACAAGTTAGTTATCGTATTTTACGGACCATAAGGCGCACCGGACTATAAGGCGCACTGTCAATAAATTGCTTTGATTAGTTTTTTGTTCATACATAAGGCGCACCGGACTATAAGGCGCACCGGACCATAAGGCGCACCGGACCATATATAATAGTAGTATCGGTACTGGTTTTGAGTGTAGGCAATAAAGCACTACCGCACTTGATCCATACATAAGGCGCACTGGACCATAAGGCGCACGATCAATTTATAAGGAAAAAAAAGAATTTAAAGTGCGCCTTATGGTCCGTAAAATACGGTATATACAATGCTTCTTTTAAAAAAATGGTAATGGTATATTATGTAATGCGTCGCTCTGCAAACACGGTCACATCCTCTTATGACGAACGGAAAATTACCGTACCCAGAGAAATTCTCATATTCCAGCAAATTAAAAAAACTCTAACTTTATTACTCACATTTGAAAAGACATAAAAAATAGGGCTGTAGGCAACTCAAATTAAAAATTGACTAAAAAAATGCACTTCAGGTCAAAATTTAGTTTAAAAAAAAAATAAAAAAAAGGAATGCTTCCGGGTAGTATCGAACTCATTTCTTCTGGAATAGCAACCGGAGAAATATCATACGCGCCACGGATCGAGGTGAATAAAGTTGTCGAATTTAGAACTTATATAGGCGCTTCTGGTCTTTTGCTTTGAAAGAGAAAAGTGCCTATATATAGTGACGTCATGACCGGTTAAATAGTGTTTCAGATTCAAAGACCGGCGCCGGTCAAATAGCTACTGCCTTAATTTAAAACAGAGAAAAAAAGGATTGTGAGTTTTTTTTCTTTAACAATTAAAATAGGCTACCGTAAGTAAAAATAAAACATTCCCGCTCTCCAACATACTCACCAAAAAGTCATATTTAAGATACGGTAATGGAAACACAAAATTCCAAGAAGCAAGCAGAGATTACTCAAGCTTCCAACTGAACAATGTGAACATGTTATGAAACTTGACAAGTTGATTTCCATGACATATCACTTACGATGCACTATACAGTAGCTTTGTAAAATTAACATTTTGATCTTTATCCTCGGACTGGAAAGGCTTCTTTAAGAGCTTAATCCTGGCAGCCCCGATCGCTCAGTTGGTTAGCGCGTGACTTCTGGAATGAAGAAGCTTCAAGATCAAGCGCCACTGGTTCGACTCTCGGGGTGTGCGCTTGAGCAACGCACGTTAAGGACTGCTCTCCATTCAGCGGCATCTAATGGATGGAATAATTCCCCAGCAATAAGACGTCAACAATCGGAAACTTCACTCTTGTCAATCTCGGTGACCGGGCCTGCGTCAGTGATTTCAACTCAAAGCCTCTACTCTACACAAGTATGCAAAACTGCCAGGATTAAGCTCATCAAGAAGCTTTTCCAGTCTCAGGATAAAGATTCAATCAATCAGCTTTGAAGAGGCTTTAAACCACTGACGCAGTCCTGGTCACAGTGATTGATAAGTGGAGTTTTCGATATGCCTAGTTGTTGAAGTGTTATTTCTAGGAAATTGTTCCATCCACTAAGTTTTGTGGAATAGAGAGCAGTCCTGACATGTGTTCGTCATTGTCAAGCGCACACTTTGTCTTTGAGAGCTGAACCAGTGCGTTTGGTTTTGAGGTTTCTTCATGCAAAAATTCAAGCGCTTAACCAACTGAGCTATTAAGATATACTGAAAATTTGATCCTGGTGTTTTTGCATGTATATACAATTATACATTATACGGTACTTGCGGAGGCTTTGAACCACAGATAATAGTTCAGTTTATTTTGTTATGTTGGCAAATAAACAAAAATATACGAAACATAACAAACAGAAATAATTTGCACAACAGTAATGGTCGGCAAGTCCAGTTATCAAAGTTAGTAGTGGGAAGTTTTTGCTTGTTTGTAAATTCTTCTATCCTTTAATTGAAGAGCTGTTCTTGGAGTTCACAATCCAAGAGTTAAACTCGTCTTAATAGGGCTACTCATTGTTGTATTGTTTGGGAATATGCCACTATATGAAAACCACTTTAACCCTTGTGGTTGGCCTACTCAAAGCATCAAAAGTTGCTTTAAATTAAGGGTCTCAAACATGCAGCCTGCGGGCCGTATGCAGTATTCATTTGGTCCTCAGAGCAATTTGAGTTTCAGACCTCTGCTTTAAATAATGTTAGGCCTACCTATTGCAATCAAAGATGGGCGCAATCATGAGTCCAACACACAACAGGCCTCGAAGCTGAAGGCGGCCATCGGACCATGGTCGCAATTAACTTACAAAAACCGACATTTTATGCGCCATGAAGTTCTGAGAAATTTTTTTATGCAAGCGGCCTTGTGAATAAAGTACTTTGCCACTTATAATCGCAAAGGATTAGAAAGCAGTCAAAGCACCCGATAAATCACAATACACACTGTCTATGCTTAAATTGTTAACATTATTGATTGACCAAGCAGCTGATGTTTGATGATAAGCAGGATACAAGTGACATCACAATACACTTTATTTGCCGATGGCCGCCAAACAGCTTGCTTCAGTCAGACACGTTTAGTCGCCGGAAAAAAATTGTTTGGAGTTCTGCACAATATTTGCAATGTTTTCAGTGATTGTTGAATAAAGTCCAACAAAATAAAGATTTGTTTTAATTTGGATCAAATACCTGAGTTTTTTTAAAATTTTATTTTACTTCAAGGTTAATTTGAGTTGTAACTTATTAATCTGTAACACTGGCCACTGAATATAAAATGGTCAACTGGGCGGATGCAGTTAAAGAGGAGCCAACGTCAAGTTGGGCTGATCAAGTAGAGGAAGAAGAAACAGTCGAACTTGATAAGGAATCAGAGTTTCCCCCTCCTTCTATTAAGATTGATGGCAACATTAAAACTGTTACCGAGTATAAGTTAAACAAAGACGATAAGAAAGTTAAAGTTATTAGAAAATACAGAATTGAAACAAAGAAAACTTCCAAGTCTGTTGCAAGACGAAAAGTATGGAAAAAGTTTGGATTATCTTCTAACGATCCTTCTGGACCAAACCGTGCCACAACCATCATTTCAGAAGATGTTCAAATGCAATTTATCACAAACCGTGAAGAAGAGCTGCTTCAGGAACAAGAAGATCCAACACTTTCAAGGTTTAAGCACCAACTTCAGTATTACATGTTTCTCAAGAACTTTAAAGGAACAAAAAAAGAAGCAACTGAAGAAGATGAAAAGAAGGATAAAGAAGAAGACACAAACAATGCATCTACTGCTCCTGTAAAGTATGTACCTCCGAGCATGAGAAGTGGTGGCAACACTGTTGGATCGTCCATGCCATCAAGTAGAGGAAACAGGGATGAGCAGGCAACAATTCGAGTTACAAATCTATCTGAAGAAACAAAGGAATCAGACTTGCAGGAACTTTTCAAACCGTTTGGGCCAATCCAAAGAATTTACTTGGCCAAGGACAAGCATACTCAGCAATCAAAGGGATTCGCTTTCATCAACTTCTACAACAGAGATGATGCTGCCAAAGCGATAAAGTCGGTGTGTGGTTATGGTTATGATCATTTAATCTTGAATGTTGAGTGGGCCAAACCATCAACCCCTGCTGGAGGAGGATCATAAACTTTTCAACCGTTCAGAAAGAACTTGGTGACGGTGTTGTTGAACTTAAACAAGAATTTTGAAAGCAAACATTGCTGGTTGCAGCAACAATTCAGACAGTGGCCAATCATAACTTACAACCAAATATGAATGTTGCTTCTTTCTCTTAAATGATAGACTTTGTCATTCATGAAAGTGCAGTGAATTTTGCTTTTATTGTTCTTATTTAAGTTGCACATTTGAAAAACTAAACCAACTTGCCATTGGACTCTATCAAAGGTGCAGTAAGGAAATTTCTTTGTGTATCGGCTTCGGCCCCTTCACATAGCTGGTTTGTAGTGTATTTGCTCTAGGGATGGGCAAAATAGAATACCGAATGGCGAATATAGAATAACCGGTTGTTAAGCCTAACCGGTTTCAAAATGCATAAGAAATCGGATAATTGAAACCGCTTTAACGATCGACTTCGTACCGCTCCGTCTGGTGACAATGAATTCGCTGCAGCGAAAGTAGAATTTTCGCATTAAAGAGATCTTTCTTGTCAAGCGCAATATTTTTGTGTAACTGCCACATCTGCTTCTTCAGAGAGATGTTTTTCAAGTGCAGGTTTAACTGCCACTAGTGTTGGGCGAAATTAAAAAAACAAAACGATACGATATTTGAAAAAATACTCGATATTTCGATATTTTTGTTCTAATCAAGAATAGAGTTTCTCAGTCTTTGAAATTAGCGTCGACAACAAAAATGACGAGGCCACATGAGCGCTTGTAAGGTTAGGGTTAGACATTCCTGCCAGTCGTTATGCCACAGCCATAGATTTGTTCCTTAAGTCAATTATACTCTGATGGAGCTCTGCGAGAGAGGCGTGTGGATGGATATCAAAGCACGAAAGCCGCAAAACGTAGACGCTTCATTGCGAAGACAGTGTAGATTTACAGCCAAGCGATGAGCCTCTTGATGTGTCTAATTCCAGTGATGACGCGACAACCTCATCCTCCGATACAGCATCTGATGATTCCGATTCTGGCTAGTTCTTTATCAAATAGACTTTGTGTTGCTCGCAGTATCCCAATTGTGCCGAAACTATGTTAGTGCATACGTAAATCTCGCCAGAGCTATTAATTTGTTACCGGTACCTGGTTGAGCAATTAACGTTATTTTATGATAATTCAACGTCGCTAGATGTCGAATTATTGTAAAACAAACGTAAATTTCTTTTTGGGCATTGTTGTTACGCAATATAACCCGCCAGGAAAATTAAATCGATTTGTGCTGACTCGAACGTTGAATCAACCCAAAATTAACTAACTTTTCCTCCCCGTGAGTTATTTAACGTGAATTACTGTAACAGCAGCGTGTGTATCGCGCTGCTCGCTTTAGCGCTATTTTTGGCATTATTACATCACAACAAATCAAGCAGTGCTGTCGTGATGGACTATTCTAGTATATTTTTCGTTTTACATGTTTTGGTACAATTTTTTTCGTAATAAACGTTCAAAGCAATTGCCGAGGCAATTTCAACTTTTGCCGTTTGGCCTCGGCAACGTTTTTGTAAAGGTTTGCAGTTGCGAGTTGGGGCTGTGATAGTTAAAACATCGAACGAAATTGAAATAAATATTGATATTGAAAAGATATCGTATCAAAAATTTTAATTCGATATATCGCCCAACTGCCACCAAGATGAGATCCCGTTTGACTGGTGAACATTTAAAAAGCCTAAATTTGTTACACTAGAATAAGCAATTTTGTGATGTTCATTGTGTTTGTAAAATCATTAAAATGTGTTGATGGTAAAAACGGTCAATTATTCTAGAATAGATATCTGTATTCTATATTCGGTTTCAGTATTCTAGAATATTCTAGAATAGCTAATTATTCTATTTTGCCCATCCCTAATTTGCTCGTGTTGATTTTTTCAAGTCAAATCTTCTGAAAACTCTCAACTTGATTACATTGTATTGAAATGGAGAACCGTAAAAATGAGACTTCACCAACAGTAACACAACATGCCATTGGATGAGTGATTGTCATGTACTTGGCTAGGACAAAACACTGCAACTAAAAAACCGTACTCAATACTTCACTGATCCTGGTATTATTTGAATTTGTTCTATGTGGTTTCTTGAATTAGTGGTCCAGTAACTAAAATTGTTGCATGCAGATTTATGTTTGCTTGTGATATGACAGTTTTTTGATTTCCAAAGTTTAATTTACCTTGCCATATGTTGTTCTCTTTGACTACTTCCTGAAAGACAACAAGTTATATAGATGCATTGAAGGTACAAAAATGTTTTGTAACTAATTTTTGAAACCTTATCATGTCTGTTTTGTTCTACCACCAGAGAAACATATTTCAATTTTTTACTCAAATTGGATGTATGGAGCTTGCCACTGATCTTAATATTCTTAATAAAACGTAATTTGCTTATTTCACGGTAATAAAACCATACACTGCTTTAACTTACTAGGATTTTGTTCATGCATTAGCTGTTTTGAAAAGCAAAATTGTAGTTGAAAAGATGAAAAATTAGTTTACTAGGTCTAAATATTTGTGGAAAATTTGAACCCATTTGTTTTCGCTTTGAACATTCAAATTAGTTACAGTATGTTGATAGGTATTTTTAAATATTGGTTCCATAATCCACTTATCTGTATATATTTCTGGTGAATTTACAATTTAAATGTAAAAATGCGAGTTGCTATCTTGTGACAGGGGTCTACAAAACTTTTGTAGTTTTTCAATATTTACTTGACATGTTTGGCAACATTGTAAATTTTTAGGATAAAATACTTGAGTATTTTTCATTCATGCTTTGATTGTTTCCATATGGCAGGTTAACTGTAGCAGTTAGGGTTAAAGTTTTTGGTAAAAAAACATGCATAAAGCTGTCATACAATGTCCACCAGAGCTTTTACTTCGGTCAATTCGAAAAGCCAGCAGTTTCAATGTTGCGATGGTGGAAAGACAACAGTTGATTTCAAACAAAACGGGATCACGTATCAGCTTACTCCCAAATAAAGTTGCTTCAGGTGCAGTTTTCCAACGCAGATTTTATAAAGCTGCCGTGTGCACTGAGTTAAAAAAACCATTGTCCATCACTGTGAAAGAATCTCAAAAGTTGGATCCTGGTGAAGTTCGTGTTCAAGTTGCAGCTGCCGGTGTGAATTTCGGAGACTTGTTAATGGTCACCGGTGAATATCAAGTTAAACTACCTGTGCCTTTTGTTGGAGGGAATGAGATGTCAGGGACTGTATTGGAAGTTGGAGAAGATGTTGAAGACTTAAAACCAGGCATGAGAGTGGCTGGACTAGTGACCAAATATGGAGCATTTGCTGAAGAAGTTATCACACCCGCTCAGTATGTCTGGGTGATTCCAGAGCAGATGGCATTCAAAGAGGCTGCTGGTTTTGTCGTGTCGTACGGCACAGCTATGATGGGATTGCATCATCGTGCTAACTTGAAAGAAGGCGAGAATGTCTTGGTCACTGCAGCTGCTGGGGCTGTTGGGTTGGCTGCTGTTGATATAGCCAGTAATGTCTTCAAAGCAAATGTGATTGGAGCAGCTGGCAGTGATGAAAAATGTGAGTTAGTAAAGTTGAAAGGTGCAAGCGATGTCATCAACTACAGAAAAGAGAATATCCGAGATAAAATGCGTCAAATATGCCCAGGTGGTGCTAATGTTGTGTTTGAATCAGTTGGAGGGTCTGCTTTCAAAGATTCTTTGAAGAGCATAGCCTGGGAAGGAAGACTCTTGGTTGTTGGTTTTGTATCAGGAGAGATCCCACAGATTCCTGCTAATCATCTGCTTGTGAAGAATGTGTCAGCAGTTGGGCTCTATTGGGGTGCCTACGCCATGGCTAACATGGACTTGTTTCGATGGAGTGTCGATCGATGCTTTGAGGAATACAAAGCCGGAAAGATTAAACCAACTATTGGGGCAGCATTCGATTTAAGCCAAATAAACAATGCATTTGATTACATTAAAGACCGGAAATCAACTGGAAAAGTTGTGATCGAAACCAAGTAAATGTTGATGAAAGTGTTGAAGCTCCTGAATTATGATTATTTTAATCTTTTTTCTAATTGTATATATGCTGTTGATAATTTCTAAAGTTATGCCATGAGACTTAAAAGTGGTTACAGAAAAGCTGAGATGCCAGATTTTATTTTTGAGAGTATGAATTTAATTGTTTTCAAATTGTAGTTGTTGGTAAATTTCATGTGCATAGCAATTATGGTGCGGTCAAATGCTGTTTTAGTTTCTATGTTCAAATTTTTATGGTTTCCTTTCCTCTAGATTTTAGTTAACAACTATTTATTTTCGAATCACATGTTTATCTCAAGTTCAGAGCTGTAAAGATGTCTCTCGTTCTGTTTGTTCAGTCATTTCAATGAGACTTTTCAGCTGTGCGGATGAGTAATGAGAACATCTGTTTATTTGTTTTCATAGTTTTACTTACATTTATTTCCATTGAAAGATTGACTTAATGTTGCGCGATATGAGAATGGTTCAGATATAGCAGATACCATGTACAACTACATATCTGACATCACTACTTTTTAAAAAACTTTTACTTGTTGCGCTGTTTAACTAATGATGCAGTTTTCACAGTGAAATGTTTATGTTGCCACCCCTGTTTTTGATTGTTTTTGATGAGTTATAATTTGCTATGCAATAATTGTTATGTAGTGAAAGTGCAATGTTCACTTCTTATTGTCGCTTTTGACAGATAAATTTTAACAAAGTATTAAGCAAAAACACTGCATTTTAGCAAAAGATGTCAAGGATAAGTGAGACTATGGTAAAGCTGAAAACTCCAATTGGATTTGTCAAAGTTTTCCACTCTGCTCAAGGGCTTAGAGAAATTGAACTTGACAGAAAGTACAATGACGATTCAAATATTGTCAAAAAATGTTTCAGTGATATGTCGGTGGATATAGTTGAAGAAGATGGAATCATCACAAAAGAAATGGATAAGACAATTGAGTGGATTCGACAGTTTTTCAACCCATCAGCAACTGAATGTCCTCTACCTGAAATAGATAATGAAATAATCAAGAAAGATAATTTTACTGGACTTGTTTTGCGGACGCTCATGTCTAAAACTTCCCCTGGTTCTACAGTCTCATATGCTGGTCTAGCAAAATTGTGTGGCAGCCCGAAAGCTTGTCGGGCCGTTGGACAAGCCATGAGGGCTAACCCGTGTCCTCTGTTGATTCCATGCCATCGTGTGGTGGCCAGTAATGGGAGCTTGGGTCATTACATGTCTGGGGATGGAGATAATATCAAGTCATGGCTACTGGAACTTGAAAAACGTGGAAAATTTGCTGACTTGAATTGTGAAACAGCTTCATGAGATGCAGTATGCAACAAACGTGATGAGCTGCTGTTGGCATTTACTAAAAGTTGGAAACAAATGGGTCTTCTTGAACTTGGATTCCTGGTTTGCTAGAAAGGTTAAAAAAGGGGTAAACCAAGAGTTTGTAAACCATTACGTTTCGGTTCTGTTGTGTCTGTTTAATGTTAGAAATAAAAAATCAAGTACCAGGGCAGAACCATCCTCTTAAGATTACTTGTCACGATTCATGAAGAAACAAAACTCTTCCAATTTCAATGTTCTAATATATTCCTAAACTTCAGTAGCTGTTGCAAACTGCAATAATGTGGAATGTAAACTGTCATTAAGGCATTTTCAAGCCCACATTAAAACATGACAATAAGTTGTATTATGCCTGATGTCACAATAATTATATAGCCTAAATTTTCTCAAGAAGGTTGAACTAATACTATTGTGCTATAGATTTTCGCTTACAGGTCGGTTGTATTTACATTTGTGAAGTCATTCTGGTATGTTTGTCGTTTTACAAACTGATCATAATAACTCTCGTAGCCCGATTTGTTCCTGCCTTTGGTATCTTTGACCCAGTTAATTCCATGTATATAGTTGCTTAGTGCTCAACGTTGCTTGTAATGTCAGACGATTAATACGAATGTGGATGAACAAGTTCAAAGAAATACGTCAAAATTTAACCATATAACCAACTTGGCTTTGTTGCAAGTTTTATTGTTAAATAACCGGAAGACAGCCTTGACTGAACTAGTTGTTTCTTTTCAAGTTTCAAATAATATCGTATTACACAGTAGCGCACCCAGAAAAAAAATTAGAGGGGGGGGCTAATTCAGAAATGTCGGCCGAGTGATTTGCGATGACAGTGACAATAGGTCAATACCCATCCCTTTGATTATTTAAAGGCACTCACGGCCCACAACCCATCAGTTGCCGATACATCAGGATTTGTTCTCTCAATCAGTTTATAAGTTGGCCTATAGTGAATTCCATGCTACTAGCACATTCAGCATCCTCATTCCTGCGTCTACTCTCGCAATCTTCTATGGATCTTGACTTTTTCCTCATGTATGACAAAATAGAATTAGCTTTCCGTTTGCCAACACTAATAAGTGCGAATACAACAACTAACACAAAAACAGTTTGAAACAAAACACTAATTTTGTAAACAGTAAATTTGATGTGGACGTTTTGCCTACTTACAAACCATTCAAAATTGGTTTGCATTTTGAACTAAAGTCCCAGACGCATTCGTATCTCTTGCTCAAATTTCGTATAAAGTTTTACATGTCCGTGTGATGCGACATTGACCTACGGTAGCCTACATCGGTATGTCCACCAGACATTTGACCACGAAAGCATCTGAACTTTAAAAGTACCATCAAAGACCATATCATGGAGTGTTCTTTTTGTAGCCTACAGATCGAAAATTCTCTGCTGATTCATTTAAAATTTTACGCAAAGGCAAATCACAATTTGACACTAAAATTCAGGAAGCAGTGTTAATCAAACGCTACAACCCAAATTTTAACAAACAATTAACTTATTTTCTGGAGGCGAGTCTATTCTCTTCAACATTTACTTGATGCATGGACTTCTAAATAGTAGAATCTGGACTGGAAACCGACTTTACGCAGTGTACAACAGTTGGTACAAAACAACAGTGGTCCAACAGTTGGCCAACAGCCAAGTTTAGGGTTAGTTACTAAGGTATCGAAAAACCTCCCTTAGCGAATAACCCTAACTCGTACAGTGCTGGTACTGTACGAAAAGGGGTGGGGCAGCAACTGAAAAAGCACTAAAATAAGAACTGGTAACTTTTTGGCCAACTGCTGTACACTTCGTAAAGTCAGTTTCCGGTCCAGATTCTACTATTTATAAGTCCATGACTTGATGTAGGTACTACGTTTCCTGTAGTGCAATTTTTTTTTATAGTTATTCATGTAGTTGCCTTTTCCTAATGTAATTTTACCTTCAAGAAGTTGAAGTTTATTGCATTTTTATAAATATTTTCAGGTTCCTGATGAGGGCTTAAGTTAAGCAGAAAAAGTTCGACTGTTAAAACTATTTGTAAATATGTAAAATATATTGTTATAATGCTCGGCCCTGTTGTATTGTTGTGTCTTATTCATATCTAACCTGTAAGCAAAAGGTATTAATGGGGAACATACAAAAACTTCATTTTTGGTGGCGGGTTTGGGGGGTGGCTGGAGCCCCCTTAGCCCCATGCTGGGTGCGCTACGGGTATTACATGATTTTATTAATCATTTGTGGTTTTCTTTAAAATGTATTTGTTAACATGTTAAAAATAATGTTGCAAATCAACAGTATGCTTATACAATACACGTCAAAGATTTGCAGGACTGAATGAAGCGTGCGTTACACATCTTTGCAAATCTTTAAAAGCAACTGGACAACCGAGTAACAATACTACTGCATTTGCTTTAGTTCCTTTTTAAATATATATTGACTGTTGTATATTGTCATGTTGTCTATCGTGACCATTCCACCATGCTAGGTGGTCACAGCGGTAAACCATAATCTCTTCGTGGGAAAATTGTAACATAAGATTCCCAAATCCGTTCGTCTGCATGTAATGACCGAAAAAGAAACACTCCTTCGAAACGTCTATTCAAAATTGTATTTCTGTAAAATTAGGCTCAAAGCTGTCGAAAATGGGGTGCAATGCCGTACACCACTAAAACTTGTAACTACAGAACAGATTACTTAGATAAAAGACGGAATTTTTGTCCAGCTAGCAAGCACTAAGCCAACAGTTAAATGTGCGACTAACTCTCAAGCAACCATTTCACGAATGACCAGAATAGATAGCAATATCTCAAATGCACGTACACAGTACTGTGACGCAATAGTGAAAGACATTGTCACGCAATTTAAACAAGTGTTGAAAGGCAATGATGCAATATTTCATCAGGTCTTACGACCGATGGTGCAATATTTGGACATTTTCTAGCAATTTCCATGACGTAAGATGCCAGCTAGGTTAAGTAGACCATAACGGTTTTTATATGACGTTTGATTTGGTGAACAATTGGCTGGAACACTAGGAATCACTTTCCATGGATGCTTCCCACATTTGATCAAATGCAACACAATTTGAGCTCAGTTTTGGGTTATCCATCAAGGTAGTTGTGTCAGTTTTAAACTGAGTTTATCTCTTGCTATAAACCCTTATGAATTCCTGTGGGACCAATATGCGACTGTTTTGTAATAATTTTCGCTTTTGTTGCTATCATGTTGTCATATAAAGCTGTTCGTTGTTTTTGCTGATAAAGTACGCTTTGCTGTACTAAAATGCCGTATTTGATTCTTTCAGAGATCAGTTTTTTAAATTTGTGAATGATTAAGTAAAAATGGCAGATCCAAAGTATGCAAACTTACCCGGGATAGACACAGATAGTAAAGATCTTTATGAATGTGGGGACTTACCTGAGGAAGATCAAAATTTTACTCCAGAAGAGCTGAACAGCACAAGCGTTGAAGTCATAGACTCAAGCAATGCGTTCGAAAAGTTCAGTGGGAAATATGTTTCAGGATATGGCAAAGACTTTTCTGGTAGGGTCCAGGGTTCACGGATGAGTGGTTACGATGTCAGTGGATCTGGTCTTGTTGCTCCTGGAGATACGGAAACAGTTTTTCAAAAGTTCAACCGCCTTAAAATTGAGGTCGCTGAACTTTTAAATGAAGTGAATCAAATCAAAGATTCGAAATCTGGTAGGAAGTCTGCGCCCGACTTGCTGCAACAAGTTCAGACCTTGCAGCAAACACTGACAGACGGAAATGTGGTTGAAGTGAGCAACCAATCCATTGAGCACGGTCCGAATGTGAACGAGATACTTTCAAAAATAAAATCGTCTGAGAAAAAAGCCTCAGACAAGAGGAGTCGTGACGGGACGTATGAGTTATATTTGCAGCCCAGTCAAAAAGAGTCAAACAATCTGCGCGTTTCAGATCTAGAACAACGCATTTCACGTTTGGAAAAAGTCCTCGGACCGGATACAAGCAGCATTAAAAACGTGCTGGCTTCACAGTCTGAGCAGCACTCCTTGCAAGATGCAGTGCAGTCCATGGAAACGAAATTGTCTCTTCTGGATCCTGACAAGCTTCCATTGGTTGATAGCCGACTGCAGGCTATTCTAAACAAAGTAAATGAAATTAACAAAGCACATAAGGCCCCTGGAGATCAGCCGTCTGATATCAACAAGAAGATATCAGAATTGTATGAGTTGGTTCAGAAGTGGGATGGGGTGAGAGTTGGTTTGCCGATGCTGATTGAGCGGTTGCGGGGATTGGATACATTGCATTCTAGCTCGTGTGACTTCACCTCTACACTTGCCCATCTTGAAGCGGCACAATCTCAGATCTCGTCTCGTCTGGACACAGCAGGTGCAACTCAAAAGAAACTGGAAGAAACTTTTAAACAAAATATCGCTACGATAGAAACGAACATCGGTCATTTGAACAAGCGAATGGTCAATTTAGGTCAAAAGTAGCTTATTTTTCTCAACAATAATGATGATGATCCATAAGAATATTAAAGCTCCGTGTTTAAGATACAAAGAAGTGTTTTTAGAATCGATTATGCTTAAAACAGATTTTCGAACTATTTGCAACATGGCGCAATGAGACCACAAGCTTCACTAATAGTTTTGTATAATTTCATTGTCTTTAAATCGCAGCGTATGCTTTAATTAATGTGAATGAACCTATAGAGACATGTGTTGTTATTGGGAAAGGAAATATCTTCCGTTGATGCACACGCCGCTTGATAGAAGTGCGTGGCATAGATTGTGGTCGGAGAAGGAAATCTTCACGTTCCACATCACCACTCTTTGTATACCATCCTGAACGTCCTTTGCCGAGACAAGTTATTAACTTCTCCAGTTTTGTCAGTCGTCTGTGATGTAAACTGCAAAGTATGTGGTCGGTGTGCTACCAGTTCATCTGTAATTTCCGTAAAGTTGAAAATTCGAAACACTTGCTGCTCCTTTCGCGCATGTCTTTTGTTGTCGGACAATTTGTTTATCCCAGACCGAAATTGTGTGTCATCTCACATACTTTCCCTTTAATTTATAATATAGTTTGTACAATGTCCAATGTCCATGTTCAATCGAAAATTAGTGAATAAAAACCTAAAATTATTATTTCAAGCTAAAATTAAATTTACAGTATAGTTAAAGTTAAAATAATAATTTTTCAATACCAATATTACTAAGCTTACAGACTTTGAATTTTTTAGTTGTGAACTTTGAATCATTATGAAACAGATGTGGCCAGGGACGATGACCTGTTTACCTTTTCATTTTGCTTAATCTGTAATATGGCTCCCAGAAGTATTTGCCATTCGCTGATTCATTTGTTGCTTTATCGATCTACTTTTTAAACGAGTCCACAGTGCAAAGAACATTGTAGTTTGAAGTTGTATCTATCGAGCATGCCTATCATCTCAGCACGTTTGTGGATTCCTGTGTTTGAATAGTTTTTGGGTAGAGAACGTTTTATATCGTTTCTCAAAAGTTTTATTTGTTGTTGCGTGAACTAGGCCATATGAACCGTCTTTGCTCCACGGAACAAACACCTCAACATATTTCGTGAATTATAATAAATCAAATTTAGCTGAACATGTCATTGATTTGAATTTTTTCAAAGGTTTGAGTTTGATTGTTTTTGTGACGTAGCCTACTTTACTTTTGCATGACGTCGTTGCTGATATGACGTAACCGTTGATGTAGTTCCGCTTTGTTTATGTTTAGGATTGTAGGTTGAAATAATGTGATGGATTCGTATGAAAAGTATAAAACTATTCACCATCCGCTGAAAAATCCTTTTGTTGAAATTCTCCGCAGCGATGAGGACGCAACCGCGATTGTCGAAGTTCGCGTCTCGATCCACAGCGTCGTGGGGAAGGTGGTTGGGTTCGCCGCGCGGAAGCTCAAAGATCCAGCCACCGACGTCATTGTAGTGATCGGCCAAGACAAAGCGTCACAAGTCGCGCGGAAATGTGCGGAAACCCTGCAGCGGAATTTTGGCGGCCTCCACCAGTGCAATGGTTCCGGACACAAAATCCACGAGGACATTTGGGTGGGGAAAGATCCTGCATCAGAATTGGACAGCTTGAGTGTAAAACGACACATTCCTGTGACCTTTATTCTTCTCGCGAGAAAACTTCCTGAGAAACTCAAGTCTCATCCTCACAGGATGCAAATAAACAAAACTAAACAGAAAGACAAAAAAAGTTTCAAAAAAGCATCGAACTGAACCCATCATGCCCTGTTGCATTGTGGGAACGATAGATAGTTGGGAATTGACCAACCAATGGAAAGAAAGTCTCAGAGTGCGGTGCAAATGAACATGGAGACTGTAGAATAGAATGACGCAACAAGATGAAGCAGTAGATAGCATCGCTCCTTGTAGTCTTCATACTTTTGAGCAGTCCAACAGCGGATCAACCTTTTCAACAATACAATCTATACATTGTAGGCTATTGAACATGACTGTATTTTTATCATTGTAGAATATTGATAGTAGGCCTACACACTACACAGTATTTCGGGATTTCTTAAATTTTATTTATGATCGTATGAAAGCAAATAAGTTGCATGCGTTAAATCGAAACTTTGTACTACAGTTACGAGGTTGACAGTTGGATGCTTTGAAAATTCTAAGTAAAACAAGTCAGACAGTGCTCTAATTTTTTACGCAGTTGTTGTGCGAAAATAATCAGAGCAGACTTGTATTTAAGGTGATGTGACCGTGCCATGTTTTAAAGTAAACTGATTGTCTTGCTTTAGTACCATGCACGTTATAACGTCCGCGTTTTGACGCTTCTACCTTTTTCTAGACCTCTGCTATGTTTGACATATATTGCTTTTCGTTGTGATGCTCAGAAACAAATACAAACTGATTTGAATTCATTTTGTTTAAGTTCGAAGAGAAAACCTTTTGCTATTCATATTATTGCGTTTGTGCACTTGTTTCCCGGCATTGGATTAAATTTCTATCGTTGATGGCAGCTTAGCTACTGCGCGATTATTGGTACAAAATAGGCTATTGACATAAATTATATTGTGACAATTTAGGCGATTTGTCGTTTCTTTCGAGAAAAAGTCAGGATTAGCGGCTGCAGAGATGTGCATCTACGTTCCTGGAAGAGATGTAATACTAAGTTAGCTCTAACACTGCGAGTTCCGTGTGTCAACCAAGTATTTGGTCATGGCCTGGACATGTTGCATAAGCCTTTAAAACTGATAAAATGTGAACTTTGGTTGTATATATATACAGCAGAACTCGGTAGCAGAGCTCGGTAACAGAGCAGAACTCGGTATATATACAGTAGAACTCGGTTAATCCGGGTTCGATTTGACCGGCGATTCCATCCGGATTAGGCGAAGATCCGGATTAACCGATGACGGTTCTATCAAGCCTGACGTCACCTAGATAGAAGGGTGTCGGTAAAAATCACCGAAATTGAACGCATTAGTGTGGTCATCTACCAATTCCGAGACGCGCGATCACCACATTAGCGACCCAGTGATAGAGTTCTTTTAAAATGAATGCATTTGTAGACTCTGCGTTTAACGCAAGAACTGGCAAAAGTTACATCTTCAGACATGCGTGTCGGAATAACCTGTAGTCACTCAAAACTTTTGAAAACAGTTACCGAAGACGAGTTTCTATGGAAAACTAACAAAAAATCGCGGTCAAACAAAGTAATCACGGGAAAATACGGATAAAGCGATAGAGAAAGCGCAACTTTTGTCCGGAATAGGCGAGGACATAGCCGTACGAGACCAAACCATTTTGGGGGGGCAGAACGTAAATTTGCCCAAATGTGCACGCTTTTATAGAAATTGCCCAAATATAATGTAGCCTATGCGGTGTATGATAACAGTGAAAAACTAACATAACAAGACCACCAGCAGTGGCGTAGCCAGGAATTTTGAAAGGGGGGGGGGTTGACGGCGTGTTTCGCTTATGGCGACACCCAGCAGTGGGGGGTGGCCTCCCCCAGAAAATTTTGAAAGATTACTTTATATTTGGTGCATTCTGAGAGTAGTTCAACAAAAATGTGGGTATGAATATTCCTGTAAAATGGTGCTGTCCGGTGGCATAGCAAAAGAATAAGATCATGTTTTCTTACATTTTTCGGAAATAAAGCTACAAGTCTCTATGTTTTCTTGTTGCTAATTCCTGGCTGAGATATTTGAATGATTGGTAATGGCAAAACTCGCTCTTTGCATGTCTCATTTAAAATAAGGCAAATTTTGTTTTAGAAGCATAGACTGAAAGCATCATTCTCAATATCGTGACGTCACACGCTTGCCAAAGGGGGGGGGGGGGTGCAACCATGTTGCCCATGTAAATGGGAAAAATTAATGAATTTGTTCATTTTGGGGAAACTGCCTCACGGTAATTTGGGCAGAACTTTGCATAAATAGACTAATCAGTTTCATCAAATAATTTCATGTTTTCAGCTGCCCAAATCAACACGATGCATTTGTGAAAATTAATAAAATTAGCAATATAGCAAATTTTGCGTTTTGATTTGGGCAGTTTCACAAAAGTATTAGAGACATACTTTGGTGGCTGCCAAAATTGGCATGATGCAGTTAGTTAAATGCATTTCGTACTACAGTTTGATCACCATGCAAAACAATACATCAATACGGGTGTGCCAAATGAAAATTTTGCGACACATTTCTTGTGCAAATAAGAGGCTGTACTTAGTTTGATAGGTAAAAGATATTGATTTATAGTTTTTCTCAATTTATGCAATTTTGTAGCTTTTCATATAGCAATTTTTGCCCGAATAATTGCAAAATTTTGCCCGAATTTGCGACGTTTTGAAACAACTGGGGGGGCGGCTGCCCTCCCTGCCCCCCTGGCTCGTACGGCTATGGGCGAGGATCCGGATTAAAAAATCCAGATAATCCAAAGCGTTTTCTCAAGAAAAAGATTACAAATCATTTGTACTTCCAGTTTCATCCGGATTAACCGAGTTCTACTGTAGGTGACTGATATCAGATTCTATTTGAATAAAGACCTTCTGGTGATCGCCACATCAGAGTGAAAGGGAACGTTCAAATATTACGTAACGCTTTTTTCCCGAATTTTTGACCCCCCCTTCCCCCATGTAACGCCAACGTAACGCTTTTTTCAATCCCCCCCTCCCCCATGTAACGCTTTTTCACTACAAATTCAGCACAAAAAACTACCATTCCGTACTCGACAGCGTTACGTAACGTTTTGCTTGAACCCCCTCCCCCCCGATGTGACGCTAACGTAACGCTTTGCATAAACCCCCCCTCCCCCTCGAAGGCGTTACGTAATATTTGAACGTTCCCAAACAGGCTGTAGAAGTTTTAGAAAGGAATAACTATATTTGATGTAGCCTACCTAGACTAGGCTATTACGTAATACTTAACTTAAACACAATTCGATGGTTCAAGCAGTAAATGAAATTTTCTATTTGTTAATCTAGTCAGGTTTACTATGTCAAAATAAAGAGTTTCGTTCAAAATTTTGGGAGATTAGCAAACCTATACATTTTCGGAAAGCTTAGACCATGAAGACTCCAAAAAACACTGATTAAATTTGCAGAGATAGCCGCCATTTTAAATTTTCAAAATGGCCGCCCCAAAATATAGGCTATATCTTGCTCTCTCTCGGTTCCTAATAAACTTCATCAAACGTGCTAATCCTATGTTTTAAGGGTCAAGGAATCCATTACAAGCATACCTCGCGTTAACCACTTTCCAATTATCCCCCATATTGGTTTTACTGCTCTGGTGTTTCGTGTGTTTAATTAAAGGGTTCCTTATTCCGCAAGAATTCATTTTTTAGGAAAATGTCTTTCTTTTTCAGTAGGTCTATATTGATGCGTTATTCTAAATATTTAGTAGTAGGAGTAGGACAGTTAGTTAAACTAGAAGTTGAGTGCAGTCAATAGTCCAAAAAGAAAATTGATACTTGCTTCATCATTAGTTCGTTGTTAGCCTATGCTAGTAACAAGAGCATAGTTACAGTACTTTAGTTTAATGTTTTGTTAGTGGGGGTCCGTGACAAACTCGAAAATCAGGGGTTCCGCGATGACAAAATAATATTTTCAATATGTTGGCATTCAGGTTACAAGATGGACGCTTCATCAAAAAATCGCAAATCAGCTGTTAGTTCTGAAGACCAGCAGCTTACACGATGTATTTATTTTCGTAGGATAAGAGCGTGATCTATAATTGCTTGTAGCTTATTACTCACTGGCAATTTTGCAAACGCAGCAGTAATGGTATTCGCCAATGTGCCTTGCTCAAACTGGTTTCCAGCAAATTATCTCGTAACATAACTTAATAGCGGTTCACATGACAACTTGGGTTCTATTCAAGTAATGGTCCACCTCCGTGGCCATGAACACTTCGCTTTGCAGATGAACCATAACACGTCATGATCAAGCAACGATGCTCGACCTCTGTTGAAGGAGCGGTGATAGGGCTCGCATGACGTTCGCAAGGACTCGGCCGTACAAATGCCAAGCAATAGACTGCGTGAAATTTCGCTGCTTCTATCTGTAATTTCCTAGTACGCATATGCTATCATAATGGACCCAAAATCAAATGATTGTCATGTATGTTGGGAGCTCTCGGGTATGCGCCTGAGCAAAGTACTTCAAGGACAGCTCTCCACAAAACGAGGCAACTTGAACACGCCGGGAAGCGGCTTTGGGAAAATATATTTGGAGGCATCTGGAAAGACTTCATTATTAATCGGCACATATTGATAGCAAACATGGCGGCTAGTAACACACAGTGACCGTAACCTTGAAGCAAGTCAAACGTTTATTTGTGCACGCAAGCGGCAGAAACAATGAACGCATTTCATTCATGTTCCATGAAATCCAGTAGGCTATACTGATGCAGAAACTCGTACCAGTACGGACGAACCAAGCACAGAAATGTATAGTTTCTCGGCAGTAGATCGTAGCAAGAATTAACAGCGATAGACACCGTGTTTCGCCCGTGAGGTTGGGCTCATCAGTGTTGCACCACTAATTCATGCCACAAGGGTATAGACCACCCCTACAACAGTCAGTTTAACTCTTATCTTTGTAGAAAGAAAAGAGCCAACAAAACCAGCAAGCGCACGGGGAGGACATTGTGAAGAAGGGAGTGTTCTTCCTGGCTATCAGCACAAGAACGCTCCCTTCTTCACTACAGTAAACTACTTGTAAAGTTTGTGATCTCGGGAAATAAATAGACTGGGTAAAGGCAGGTAAAGGTGAGTCCCATATTTGATTCAAGCATCAGGGGGATAAAGTTCTGATTGTACTACAACTGGTTGGCAACCTCTGGGCTCATAAAAGTACGAAATGGATAAATTTCTATTTAATTTTAAGTTTTGGCGAAATATGTTCCGTTACATTTCAAATTTCCCAGAGTGTGGTGGAAATATCGTCCACATCGGTTGTACAACACTGGCATGGAAAGTTATGCTGACCTTACGTTGAGAAATATTAACACCGCGTTTAAAATATGCTAGATAGTAGATACTTTAAAATAAAGAAGATTGGCGACAAAGGAAGCAGAGAGAAACATATAACGCGTCTTGGACTCACGTTGTCACCAAATGTGCGGTGATGAACAATGGAGAAAACAATTACATTTCATGCTAGACAGCTTCCAGCTAAGCTTTGGTGATTAGGCCTACAAACAATCTGAGCAGAAAGCAAACAGAACCAAGCTAGTGGCTGCAACAGCCAACATTTAAAACGTAAAACATAACTTCGAGCTCGATTCTACCGCAAGTTAAATTAAAAGCTGAAAATTGCAAAAAGGTTAATACTTGCGAAAGGATAGTTTGAACATCTTGCGACACCTTTGAAGTGTGTGAGAACTCCAAATGTCTTATTACGTTGAAAAGGTGTTCGACAAAAATCGAGAGAACGTCCTCACATCACATTCGAATAGTCCGAAAAGACTCGGCAGCCGTGGCCGAAGTCGGCAGCCGTGGCCGAAGTCGGCAGCCGTGGCCGAGTGGTTAGCGCGTTGGGCTCGCAGTCGATAGCCTGCATGTTCGACTCCAGCCACCCGCACTTGCTGTTGTTTCTCTGGGCAAGAAACTTAACGATAATTGCCTCTACCTAGTGATCGATTTCGAGTAATGGGTAGTACCAAATTTAAGTCATAAGTAGAGTAGTCAACCGGAAACAGACATTGTCGTCGGCTGCAGCGTGGGTCAGGTGTATGTCGGAAGGCGTACACCGATGCATAGCGCTCAAGTCCGCTTTCCCGCAATGCAGGATAAAAAAAAAAGATAAACAAACAAACAAACAATATAAAAAGTTTTCTTCCAATAAAAACTACTGGTAAGCGCGTGTCACACCGCATAAAATTGAAATACGACATTGCAGCAATCTTGAGTGGTCATTCAAGTCACAAAACATTACATCACAAACAATTGTAACACCAGTGTATTTAAACTAAGACGACAGGAAAGTTCAATCCAGCACTGAACTGATCATGACAAGATATGTCGAAATATATTCAGATTCCTCTTCTAGGCTGACATCCAGGTACGCATCTTGGTCGCTGTTCACAACTTTTGCCAATTTCTGCATCGCTTCATCGTCAGCTTTGCTTTGAAGAGAAGAACTGCTTGACGACGAAGATGAAGGTCTACTTGATGAGCCGACTTCTTGCAGCCAATCACTAGGCACCACACCATCATGACTCAGCAAATATTCAATGGTTTTGCTTAGATTTACAACAAAGTGGGCCAATGCGGCTTCGGCAGAGACGGGATCAAATCCAAATTCAGTTACCTGCAAATATAAGGAAGATGAGACACCAAATATAACATTCTAAATTAATATAATTTTCTGATATGTAAAGATTTCGGCTCAATTAGGCTTCAACAGTCAAGCCAGCCATGTAATTTATACTTTTTAAAATGCTTAAGAATAATTATCACACTCCATGGACATATTCAAAATTCCTGACTACTGTATTATCATAAGCTCGTTATATATATCAAACAAGTTTTGTAAAACTTGAAACCTTTTTATTACTTTTTTCATAAAGAAAACAAAACCTTCATTGCAACTGCACTACACAATAACAAAAATGTAGCATTTACTTGACGAATTGCTGTGTCTGAAATCACTTGTTTAACAGGTTTTGGCTTCAATAATCCTGGGTTTTCATGCACAAGTTGAATAGCTTTTTCCAGGCTATTGTTGCATTGCTTTAAGGCTTCTGCAGACAAGGCTTTATCAAATCCGAATTCATTGACCATCTTCTCAAAAAGATCAATGTTTATTTCTGAACCATTGGCACAATTTCCCAGAGAACGAGCCAGTTTTCGTTTCCGAGATTTCTCTTTTTCATCTTTTAGAATTTTTTCTTTTTCTTCTCTCTTCTGAAATGCATGACGGCTAGCCGCAAGAACATTTCCTTCACAGGTTCGAAGTGCCAGTCTAGCTTCAGTTAGAGTGAAGCCGAGATTTAACATTTCTACAATCTTTTCCTCATCAACTTTCACTGTGGCTGCATAACTTTTAGCTTTTGTAAGCAAATCTCTTGCTAGTGTGTAGTTTCCTTCATAGTAGGAGACAATACCTTGGAGAACATACAAACGAACAAACAAAGCTACTTCATGTCCACTGTGACCCTTTATAGCAAGAAGCCTGTGAAGCGATGCACCATAACTTTTGTTGAAGAAAATTTCACTTGTCTTCAAACGGTCAGAAACATCAGGCAAAGCATCCAAATTCTTCATGCATAAGTAGCACCATGATATATCGAGACACAGAACTGCAAAGTTATCTACTAGATTTAATATTTCTGCTCTACATTGGCGAAATTCAGTATCAGCTTCTAGAAGAAATAACAAAGCATAACTGTATTTTTTCTTTTTTAAAATCGCTTTTCCTTTTTCATGAAGTCCCAAAGCAATCATGAGAGATGCCCTTTCATCGGGAGGCAAATCGATACTTCTGCCATTTTGATCCGTGATAACAGCGTCATAACTTTGAGCTCTGGATGAATGAGATGAAGCAAGTAGTTCTGCTCCGCGTCGAGCTTTTCGAACTTCACTTACTTCCTTCTCAGCTTGCAAAGTCTGTTGCTTGGTGTCAGCAGAGAAGCACATGCACATTAATGTTTTATTGTGCTGCACACCTTGAGCCTTCAATGATAATTTTGGATCAACAATTTTTCCTCCATAAACCAATTTGACAAGCGACAATTCAACATTTAATCTATCAGCGATGACATTTGTTAAATCTTCCCCAAGAATGTCTAATTTAACTTCAATTGATGTAAAATTTTCACAGCAGATTGATTTCGGTGTGAATTTTAAACGAATAGTGGCAACATTTTCAAGTTTGAATTTAGAATTTTGGCGTTGTCGTTCTAAAGCAAATGTTCTCAAATAGTTGAGCCCATGACAGACTTGGTCTTCTGGAATATTTAGCTTGGAACTTAATTGTGAGGCCAAAAGATTCACTTGACCGGTTGCCTCTCCCCCTGCAGTTGTGTAGGGGTGTTTCCATAATTTAATGTCTTCTTTCCTCAATTCAATTTTAAGTTTTCCCAGCACTGCTTCACTTACAGGCTCATTCATTATAATGGAAGGTGAATGAATTCTTTGTCATCAGTTATCATTTTTGCATGAAGATGCTGTGGCACTGCAAGTTATTGTCCAGAAACCGTATTCAATCTTTGGGAAGAACTCAGATTTTTAGAATGAAAACATATTGCATATCAATACCATGCACAAATCTAACAGCTTCTATTTAAAAACAAGCATTATGAGAGCACGAAATATGCAAATACGGCTTTCAAAACTAGCTAGTTTTCTCACAGGCATGTGTTTGCCTCCTTCCTGAAGCTTTGCTAATGATATAAATAGTCATCCATAGAAAGTATAACTTTTAAATTTTAAACTTCTTCACTCTTCAGTTGGCTAGACCAAGTTGTGATTACTAGGGTGTTGCAGGCGCCCTCATGTGGTCAAAAACAGCTCTACTTTTTTTTTGGTATTCCTTTTGGCATATTAGGACACTTTGTGGAGTTTTATTGAGATTGCAGAAAAACTGAGAGAGCAGATTGCAAATGAATTTTACTAGTACAAAATTGCCATATTCCCACCATTGTGGGCATTAGCTAGTACGTTAATTTTCTGGTAAGTCTAATTTTGGTAATACACTACTGTAACAATCTTAACAGCACCTTTCTTATGTCACAAGTCATGAAATGTTTTACAATGCATGATACGCTAACTCCATTTTTGAATGATCCTTATACTATGGTATTTCATTAAGTTTGAAACATTGCATTATTTTAAGGTCTGTGACTTTGGCTCGTTTTCTATGTTTTAGGCCTAACTAGGTAGCACACTGCAGTGGTGTCAACAAATGCTTATGTTTTAATTTTTGTGAAGGTTTACATTATTTAATCTAGTACTGTAGTGTAGACACTGTGTGTTATAATCTACTATTATGACCAGTGGATCACAAAAATTAAAAAAAATGCGTTTCCTTCTGTCTATATCTCCTACTAAAGGTGACCAAAAAATCAAGGGGAGCAAACTTCCCGCATATCGGCAAGTTATTCTTAGCTTTCTGTCTTTCCTAGAAGAGATGGAGGAAGAAACTTCAATAAAGACATTTAAAAGAGAATTGTTAACACAAACAGCTAATGAGCCAATAACAGCTAATAACACAAGCAGCTAATCAGACAACAAGTGATGTTCTGATATTCTATAAAAAAGCTAACATTCCCACACTACACTCAGTAAAAATGGCTCAGAAAATAGTGAAATTTTACGATGAAATGAATGGGGTTCTCAAAATTCAGCTGGTATACTACAAAAAGAATGAAGGCAAGCAATCTACAAGGATCAAATCATTTAAAGACAAGCTACAACTGACCTTTCCCTTCTGGCCTCGAGATGCAATGGAACGTATTCCGATAGAAGATAGGCTAGAGAATTTTTAAGGAGCATGCAAATGACGAGGGAAGCGACATTGGGTGGAAGCGATCAAGTAGGCTACTTCAACGAAAAGTAAAAAGGAAGCTATCGAGAAATGCAGTTCAGAAACAAAGGAAAATGAAAAGAAGCGGAAAGACAGTTGAGAAGAATTATCTCTACTCTTTAATCAGATGAAGCAATATCCTGATTCAACCAAGTTCTTAAGAAAAGATTATCTAGAACTTATAAATTTATGTGACTTGTAATATGGGAACTACTTCTTCAGTTGGTGTTACATTGCAACCACCAGGAGCACTGCACCGAGCCCGCTGGATGAGCAAGCTTATCTATTCTGTTAAAATTGTTCTTCTGGAAAATGAGGTACTCAAATTGCAAAAGCCTTATGTAGTTTTGAGGCAGGATCAGCTGAAGAAGCTGAAAAGATTTGTTCAATTTGCTATGTATTATATATATAATGTTCCCTGGTGGCTTACATATCCTTTCAGAAGAGCTGCTCCTTCAAATGATCTCAAATTTTTAAAAAACATTGTCACAATACACTGACAGATTCTTTGGTGGCAGAAAGTGCAAGGAAGGCATTGTTAAAACACCTCTGGTACCTGACAGAAGAAATGGTTCCACTATCTCTCTTTAGTTCTGTTGTGTCCAACAGTGAAAGACAGCCATTGCTCAGGCATTAATGTAGCAGCCAAAAGGTGATGGTATTTTCAAGAAAAGATTTGGAGTTGGATTTGGTAAACCGGTTTTTCCTGATCTTACACAATGTGCAAATGATAAAATGCTTTGCAGCTTCATAGGTCCCGATCAGGGATATCTAAAGAAGGGGATATGAAGGCTTTTAATACGTCTGACAATAGAAGGGCTTTTGTTTATCGTAAATAATCTCTGTTTACCATAAAATGACAATTGTTACCGGTATTAGTTTAATAACTCTTGTTATGGTAACCTGCATTGCGCTATTAGCATCAGGCCTGGATACTCACTGCATGCTCATGGTTACTTGTTAATTCAACTACCCGTATACTTGCTTTACATCTAGCTTACTGCAAAGGCTTTGTTAAGAAAAACGGCTTACTGGTAACTTTGCAACTGTCTTTCCAAACAAGTATTCGTTAAATATGCTCTATGTAACATTTAGTAACTGTCTTCTGTAGCTGACTGTACCAGCTGCACAACAAAATTTTCTGCAATTGTAAAAAAAACGCATGTTACACGCGCTACAAACTACCGCCCTGGTAGTGTCATACGAATAAGGCAATTGCTGTGAGCCTTCGCATCCCCTTCTCTAGATATCCCTGGTCCCGATTCATGGAACTTCTTTCAACTGATGAAGATCGATTCATCTTTTCTTAGCAAATCAGTGGATGAGTGGGGTCATGAACACTCATATGTAGAAGCAAAAAACAAAGTTGATCACTTCAATGTTCTTAATGATTCTGCAGAGCGGGGGTCAAGTTGGCACATGATTTCCTTCCATCTGCTCAGCTTGAAGAACGCTACCAGAACATTCTTCAAGTTGTAGAAAATACAAGGAAGTCATTGCATGTTGGATGGCATGGATGTGTTGTGACCAATCAATTTTGAGTTAACAATTATCCAAAAATACACTTAATTATAGAAGATGAGTGTTCAAAGATATCTATAATTTATTTGCAAAAAAATTCAAAACCAGTGACATAGGCAGTAATTTTATCAAAATTTTTAAAGTATGGATATGATACAACCAAATACAAGTGTCAATTAATAAACATTTTCACCATTGAGAAACAACCATATAAAAATAACACCAATTTTTTTCATTTACAGGCGGTGAGTTGACATTTTTTCTTGAAAATAGTGAAATTAAGCATTGAAAAATTCAAATTAAATCTGCTAGTTCAATTTTCAACCAATCTTGTTGAAATTGCACACAATGTGTTTTTTTACCAAAAGGCACATATAAAAAAAAGTAGAAGTGAATTTGATGAAGTTTAGTTTTTTGAGGGGCGCCTGCAACACCCTAGTGATTACCTGTCTAGCATAAGCCTCCAGAAGAATTCAGTCATGTCTGATTGACAAAACGTCAAAATAAAAACAGAATATCACCTTACACAACTTTTGATAGTTTAATTGCACCAGTAGAATGTAGGATCTTATTTAAAGAACAGATACATATATTATAATATGAATTAAATAATACTTATTGTCATGGCTTATTGAGGAGGCCTGCTTTAATTGCTGTGTAATAAAACGGACATCATAACTTTATTTGGCAAAGTGCTCCATTTGTTAATTTTACCCTTCAAAGCATCCGGATGCCTATTACTCATTTGCACTAGTGGAGATTATGTTCAAGTTTTTGTGCATACGAGTTTGTATTCTCTGAGAATATTTAATAAGTTGGATATCTTTGTGGCATGAATGCATCACACTTATTCTAATTTAAAGAAGTTTCAAGATCAAGCCGCGCTGGTTCAACTCTCAGGGTGTGCAGTGTGCACTTGAGCAACGGGCACGTTAAGGATAATGGATGGCATAATTCTCTGGCAACAAGACTTTAACAATCGGAAACTTCACTCTGTCAATCTCGGTGACCGGTCCTGCGTCAACGATTCATTTACTAAATGTGCGCTTCCCTGTTTTTGTTTTATTTTTTGCTGTTTGTTTTTTGGGTTTTGTGGCCGTGCTAACCACAGACACATAGGCGCTAACTTTTATTTTTGCACGGGGTGGCGGATAGCACAATATGGCAACCTAAAAACTTTCAAACTGCTTGTTTTTGTTTGATTTTTACTAAGCGTGTTTCGTAGATGCAATTGTCTTTTCACACCTGATTTGTAGCTCGATAATTTACAAAGCAACTTTAAAACAAAGCACAGTTGAGGTATGTCGTGAATTTTATTGCTACGTTGCTGCTCTGACACTTAACATTTGGTAATTTAAGTATTTTTGCGAACAGCAGCTCTGTCAATCCAACTGTTAATCAACTGGTCAAGTTGTAATCGTGAAGCTTCTGCTTGATAAACATTTAAAATTAGGACGTGGTTCAATCGCTGTTGTGTCATGGTAGATTGCAAGTAGGTTTTTATGCGCCTGAGTGCTAAACGATCGCTCCTCCTCGCAGGTGGTGGAAGGCAACGATAAGTAGGCCTATATTTTTACAATGCAGTACTTTGTACATTTTCACAATTTTCACTTATGACAAGTAACAAATAAAACGATCGCAACAACAACAAGGAAAAAACTCGTAGCCACGTGTTGCGTAATCTTCACGTAGCTTGCTTGATGTTACACGAGTATCACGCTTGTGACAAAAATAATCATTTTCTTCGCAATACTGTATAAGTTCACCTCTTGCTTTACATTGACTTGAAGCGAAAACCAACGATCAAAAAAAGATTTAAACGTCCGTTCAAATTGCATTTATTTGCAGTAAGTAATGTAACCTAAACGGGGTGGCTGCCACCCGCTACAACGGTTAAGTTGGCGCCAGTGCACTGACATATTATATAGCCTAGGCCTACTACTACATGATTTTCTGTTTAGGCACGTTTTAAACCTTTCAAGGTTTTTCCACCTTTTCCCATTCCTTAACGTGCTGGTAGGTCTATATCGACTTTTGTAGTCAGTAGTATCTTTTTCGTCCCGGACACGTTAATGACAAATAATAAAATTATTGACTGATTCAAAGCCTCTACAAGTATGCAAAACTGCCAGGTTAAAGCTCTGCAAGAAGCTTTCCTAGTCCGAGGATAAAGATTCAATCAATCAAATCCATATTAGATATTATGCAACATGTGTGCATACCTGAAGTATATAAACATAATCAAGGCTCTGGCAGCTTTGTTTTGGAGTTGGTCTGGTCAGTGGTCACGGTTGACCTGATGGTTGGTTCCTATTTTTAACTTCTTAGTGTTGCCAGATTCCAGAAAGTTGCAGAAGAAAAAATTAAAATTGATTGATCGTGAGGATCTTGAATACTGAAAAGCTTGGGTGTTCATCAGGACAATTATCGTTTCTAGCACTAGTTGCAACGTTTGTCTAGTGAAAGTAAAAGCAACAACAAACAGGTTGATCTATTGCTTTACTGATATTTCGCGCACTTTGACAATGCGCATCCTTAGACTGAATAACTTACAAAATGGTTGGTTAGGTTTGAATCTTTATCCTCGACTGACAAAGCCTTGATTTCGCATACTTGTAGAAACTCTTGACGCAGAGCCGGTTACTGAGATTGGCAGAGTGAATTTTTTCCGATTGTTGAGGTCTTTTGTTGCCCTGGAATTATTCCATTCATACGGTGCCGCTGAATGGAAAGCAATCCTGAAATGCGTTGCTCAAGCGCACACCCCAAGAGTTGAACCTGTGCCGCGTGATCTTGAGCTGAGCGCGTAACTACTGATCTAGCGGGGCGGAAAAATTATATGGCGGTGTGCGGGTTAATTTGCGAGATGGATTTATACGCTCACGTATTGAATCACGACAAGAAATGCCCAAGCTCGAATCGAAACGTCACTATTTCATCTAAAGCGAGGAACTTTTAATGCATATTATCATTTCCATTGCATTGCAATATATCTCTATGCTAACGTCAAATTCAAATACATTTGTATGTATTTTTGCGTTTTTAATCGATAAGTAATGGCCTGGTTGTTTTAGGTAAGGTAATTGCCTGTTAATTTGATTATAGTAAATTTTTAAAAAGAAATGTCGACGAACGGGTGTGAGGACTAGTCACCGTCCCCTGTAGCTGTACCCAACACTACATAGCTTGTTGTTTTGACTGTGTTTTCGGTCAAATTTATCTGGGACCCGGGTTTTATTTTGGCTGGTAGCTGAAGGAGACCTTTCCGTGCCTCTCCCGTGAGGCACCTTGACTGAGAAAACCGCAAGATTTTTTCGGTAATTCTATCGTGCAGATACCATACAAAAGTAATATGTGATATTATCTGCTATTGTACATTGAAATGAATGTGAGGCTATACCGACAATAAACTTGAATAATTGATTACGATGGACCCTTACGTTCTTTTCTGAACCAACACGATTCACTGCATATATTTTACAAAACCAATACTGTCACCTTGTGGCTAATTTCATGTGTTGTCATAACAACAAAGAAAAAAGGTGTTTGTTTGAATGATTCAGAAGTTGATAACTGGCTGCCTAGTTGGTAACTGACTGCGCACAACTGCAGGTCGATAAATTGTAGGCTAGAGAAAGGTGTGTTTGTGTTTCGCTGAGTTACGTTATGGTTATGAGATGAGATGAATTTAATGAAACTTGATGATGTCATTAATAAAAGTATCTCGCTGTCTATTCAATGATCAAAGAAAAAAATCTGAAACTTCACTTTGTCAATGATTGTTTTTTTGGTTGGTCAATCACTGTGACCCAGCTTGTGCCAGTGGTTAAATGTTTCTACAAGCATGTGGAACGGCCTGGATTAAGTTTCTAAAACGGCTTTATTAATCATTTGAACCTTTAACTTGACACATCTGTGGTAGGCTATTATACTTGTACGCTACACAGCTTGCTGCATATGTAAACACAACATAATTTTGTAATATTTAATGTTTTGAATTTTGTTTGTAGGGTTAAAACTATAAAGCTGAAGCTATTGACTTCACAATGTCTTCGCAAACTTTAATTGATGGGACTGGGAGATCCCCAGATGTCGGAACATCCCAAGAGTTTCCCAACAATCAAAGAGAGCTGGAAATACAAAATGCTAAAGCGTATTTTCTACAAACAAGCACAAAATCAAACACAAATTTGTATGTCCAACTTACTTTTTATTATTTTTGACTATGTTGATATGGTTGATAAAGGTTGATATGGTTGATAAATGTTGACTAGGTTGATAAAGATTCTTTACAAAGACAGAGGCAGAATGATGGAATTTGTGTTCCAGCTGACATTAAATGCACTGTAAGAACTTTATGGTAACTTTCTGTTTTGAGTTAGCTGGGAGTTGAACTGGTCAGTGATGACGATGAGAACCAGCTGTGGCTTCTGTCTGCTAAAGTGGAAGGACTGCACTTTACATTAATTAAATAGCATACCTTCTTTGAACATAGGCCTACTCTTACATACGCATCTTTATGTGCTTAGTAGGCTCCTGGGTTCCAGACATAGAAAGCTAACTAACACTACGGTACATGATTTATCAGATTATTAATTTAGAACAAACAACTGAAAACTTTGCTACAGATGCTTTGTTATAAACTGTGAATGTTTTGTCATTTTTAGATTTATGTCTTATGGTGGCAATGTAAATATTTAAAATAAGTTGACAAGAGGGGAATAAAGCTAATTTTCAAGCATGTTATTGTTTTGCGAAAACACAATCACCAGCTCTTGATAAGTGCTGAACTGATGTCCTTCTGAGCCTTATGATGACCACTTGACTATTCAGTTGACATATTATGGTGTTACTTTTCAGTTCTATATCAATTACTTAATTTTATGTTTTACAAACAGTGCTTCATGTGCCATGGTGGCAAATAGGTTTGAAGAGGGTTCCGTTACTAGAGCTGTCTTTGTAGATCTATCTGCAGCGTATGACACTGTCAACCATCGCCTCCTTATATCAAAGATCCTCAATATCACCGAGAACTTTCGATTCACTAAGCTGATACAATCTTTGCTTAGCAATTGCCGTTTCTATGTTTATTTTTGTGGCAAAAATAGCAGATGGAGACAGCAGAAAAATGGTCTACCACAAAGGAGTGTTTTAGCCCCCATCTTGTACAACATTTATACAAACGACCAACCAATCCATCCTGGTACAAGAAGCTTCATATATATACGCTGACGATTTGTGTATAACAACACAACACAAACACTTCACTTCCACAGAGAGAGTAGGCTACTCAGCGATGCTCTGGATGGGCTGACAACATACAACACGGACAACCACCTGCGTGCCAACCCCAATAAAACCCAAGTCTGCGCATTCCACCTTAGATCCCGGGATGCATCACGCCAACTAACATTTCCTGGAATGGAACCAAACTGGCACACTGTATCAATCCCACATACCTCGGTGTCAAATTAGATAGGTCCCTCACATACAAATCCCATATCGAAAAAGTAAGAGCTGAGGTGGCTTCTAGAAATAATATTTTACAGAAACTCGGAAACTTTGATTGGGGTGCCCTCCCTGACACAATACGGTCAACTGTTTTAGCCTTATGCTATTCGGTTGCAGAATATGCTTGCCCAGTGTGGGAACGCTCAGCACATGCCAAGAAAATTGACCCCATATTGAACCAAAGCTGCCGTCTGATTACAGTTTGTCTCAAACCAACCAACATCACATCGCTGCACATTCTGTCCAGAATTGCTCCCCCAAACATCAGAAGAAGCGTGACCAGCAGAAACGAAAGATCTTGTCAGGACATAGATTTGAGACACCCGATGTATGGCCAAACTCCAGCACACAGGCGTCTGAAGTCAAGAAAAAGTTTCCTTGCTTCAGTTGTTGCATTAGGTCAAGACAATGTTGCCGCCAATGTGCGGGTTCAACTATGGCAGGAGGGACTCATGGCAGCCGGACCAACATTGGCCAATATGGAGCTCACACCCATGGACAGCCTTCCTCCCGTAAAACGTGAACCGTGGAAGTATTGGCGATGCCTCAACCGCTTAAGAACTGGTATTGGCAGGTGTAAAACCTTGATGAGACACTGGGGGTATTCCATGGGGAGCACAAGTTGCAAATGCAGACAGGAGCAAACGATGCAACATCTACTTGAATGCCCTGACCTAAAAGCAAGGTGCTCTGCACAGGATTTGGCCGAGTTCAACGATAAGAGCAAGAGCCTGCGTGATGCTCTGGGCAACGGCCGTGTGACACACGATGAAGAAGATGTGCCATGGTCAATACCAGAGTTGGCTACACAAGTACACATCTTGGTTCTTACAAGAATCTGAACGTAGGGGCTAACGTTTGTTTGGCCACTTCTGTTAACTGCCCACTTAATTAAATATTTTAAATGCCACACAGTGTACGGTATGTCCTATTTATGAATATACTGTTTAATATGCATCCTGCTGTCTTTCTACTGGTGAAAATATAATTTTAATGCTTTTTCAGATACGACCATTTGTCCAGAGTTTTAACAAAAGCTTTAAATGAGCGTCCTGAGAATCTTGTCGACGTATTCGAAGATATTAGCAAATCAGTAAAGCGTGAAAAGTTTGTATCAACTCACGACACTATCCGTGATGAGTTTGAACCGAGCACAGAATTCAATCTCGCCGAAATCCAGAAGCCTCTCTTTGAGAAACAAGGAGATGGTGATGCTGAAATGGTCAGAAAAGTTTTGTAGTGACATTTTGGTGTTGATATAGGCACTTTTAGGCTTATACTGAGTGAAATTTGATACTGAAAAGATTTATGTGTTCTATTGTTGTATAGGCTATCAGGCCTCGAAATTCGTTTTTGTTGACGGCGGACAAACGTGTCCGGTCTGAGCAGCTATCTCGGCGGACAAATTAAGTCTCACAGCAGACACACCAGTTTTAGCGTCGATCGTCACACTTAATCACTTTATCTTGATAATTCTTCGCCATTTGAGAACTATAGCTACGGTTGAGAAGTCTTTTTAAAATTTCAGCGAAGTCACTCTGAAAGGCTTTCATCAGACCAACGACGTGCGCTTGAAGAGTCAAAGCGCCGCGTAGCTGCTTAATAAGCCGCATAACTAATTAACTTCCACCGAACGAGGTCGTGTGGCTTCTTACGTCACAATGCTCTGGACACGAGTTGAAAAACTTTTACACTAACGCTACTATTTTCTGTTGTGCAAAGTTTCACTAGGCTTTTTTCTTTAGGTTTATTTTTGCGAGTCATGTGAGCGAAAGTGAATTTTCTCTGGGCCTTTTCTTTCTTACTGTAATACCAAAACTAAACAAATTTTGCTGCATCTTGCTGTAATAGCCTACTCGTATAATCTACTTTTGTAACCAACCTTGCCTTATCAATATTACTCGGAGATCAAAGCCAGACATTGTGACGTAAGACTTGAACTAAGTTGCGCGTGATTAGTGTAAAAGTACCGGTACTCCCATCGGTTCTTAGCAAATAATTCACCTTTGTTACGCTGATTCAATGTCACCAATCGTTGAAGCAACGTAAAAATCAAGTTTTCCTGCTTGAATGGAAGCTAAGGGATACAGTATTAACATTTTCTAGTATGCGCGCTAGAATGCGCGTGAAATTATATATTCGCAACAATTGTTCGTGCTATGCAATGACGATTTCTACCGCTATTTCTCGGCGGACAAATATGACCGATCTAGATCAGGGGTCACCAACCTTTTTTGCGTGCGGGCCACTTTGGCACTAAGGAGAGCTGTGGCGGGCCGCACTAATAAAATGTTAGGTAGGTTGACTCTTATGCTAGAAAAGAACGCATTTCGTACCCAGTATTCAGCGTTACATGTTGTTCATATTTAATATGTTAGAATACCGCAGGAACAAAATTAATCGAACGACGCTACTGGCAGGCCAAGCTCCTTTTACAACACTTTTGACTTTTTAACGATGCCTAATAAACGAGGCCACTTGTTTTGCGCACTTATAGAGAGACGAGCCGCGGTTTCATCAGGCTGCATACAATAGTGACCAGCAAACATATCAGCGAAAAATAGGCTCCAATAACAGGGAAAAAGAAACCAGGCACCATGAAACAAACGCTTGTGGAAATCACCGAAAAATCGTAATTCTATCGTAATTCATGAACAGTCTTCCCTCTAAAAAAGCAATGAGTTGGTTTTTCATCCTTTTTGTGAGAGTCTACAAAACCGTCTTTCTTTGATTATTAGACAACTGTCACTTGCAGTGCTTATCAGCATGGCAAGAATTGTTGATTAACAACATTTTGCAGGACTTGCTTCGGCAGAACATATACTAAAATTGGAACGATACAGAGAAAATTAGCACGGCCCCTGCGAAAGGATGACACGCAAAATCGTGAAGCGTTCCATATTTCTTTAAAAAAAAAAACATTTTGCAGTAGGCCTACTAAGCTAAATATTTTCATAATACAATCAGAAAAAGTCTTTAAATTTATATAATTATAATATTTTGCCAATTTATTATAAATTGAGTTGGCACACCGACCTATTTTGCCAACAAAAACTTGCATAAAGAGAACACTGCTCGTGAAACACAATAACGGTGAAACGCACACTAGTGTTTACATGACATTTGCAAACTTAAAATAAGCAACCCTATGCTCACAGACAAATTCGAAAACAGACGTTTTAATCAACCGCTGGATCAGTGTGGCTGGACATCGCATTGGAATAACTTTAAGCAAACCCCACCGAGAACTATAATCTGATTGGTCGGTCGGTGGAATCGTATGCAAAACGAAAATATGCTTCCCGGAAAGTATTTTTTGCCTTCGTGCTCTTAAACTTCTCAAGAAAAGTATTTTTGGTTATACTTGTACGCTGATACCTTCCGCGGGCCGCAGCGATACTGCGTGGCGGGCCGCATGCGGCCCGCGGGCCGCCAGTTGGTGACCCCTGATCTAGATGGTACTTCCCGCGGACATCACATGCTGTGACGGCGGACATGACCGCCGTGTCCGCCGTGAATTTCGAGGCCTGGGCTATATCATATTGCTCAAAGGTGTAGCCTATGTTATTTGCAGAATATACAATACATATACAGTAGTCTCTGCTTATTAAGCCCAATTTGTTTCAATTTGAAGTTACTCCCATTTATTTCTGTAAATAGAAAATATCTCTGCTTAATAAGCCCATCTGCTTATTAAGCCCAAAATCGTCCAGTCCCGAGGTGGGCTTCATAACCGGGGATTATGTACATTTATTGATGCAATAGATTGAGTTTCACATGATTGTTGAACATTGACTTCACAAATGTAGATACAATCGACCTGTTTTACTGTTTTAAATTAATGCTGCGAGTTCACTGTGGTTGTACCTGAAGCGGTGAAGACGAAGTCGCTATTAATACGTTATGTAACCTAATACCTATTTAACATCTAGCTACTATCGGCTCTCGAGAAACATATAGTTGATTGGATGGTCTAAATGGCTATCATGTACTAGTGAGTGCTCAGCCTTGTGCTGACAGCCAGATTGTTTTTGAACTTGCAATGAAATCAAAAAAATCAAATTCGCTGGTTTATTTTTTTCTCAATATGTCATGGCAATACATTGGTACATTACATAGTGAAATGAGAGTGGAAGAATGCGAAGGACTTTACGAGGTTACTAAGTCAGCTTTCACTCATTCAGTGTTTTACAATATGCCTACTGAAAACCAATCGTTCCTAGATCTGGCATATCATAGAAAGATGAGCATCTTAGTAATTAGATTAGTGACTTGTCCTACTTCAAATAACAATTTTAAAAGATTTTTAATTTGATTAATTCTCTTCCTGTGTAAAAGAAAGTTGCTCAGTTTGTTTTATTGTCATGCATTGAGAACTTTTGCATCATCTTTAGGATGCAGAAGAAGAGATTGAGACTCCTCTTCCAAATGTCATGGACCTCTCCTTCTTCTTTGAGCAAGGAGGAGTTGGATTGGGAAGGGAAGAAAGTTACAGAGTCTTCCTTGCTCTGAAGCAGCTGGTGGACACGTATCCTCTTCAAACTGTTCGGTTTTGGGGTGAGCTTTTATTCAACCAGCCAAGATTTCTTGATTCATGATTCTGTTTCTTGTTGATGGGCCAAGTTCAGGATTTTAAAAGCTGCTCTTTTCGAAGGTTACGACCGATCATACTCAAACTTAGGCAACTATTCCACTGTTACGTCATTAGCTCATGGCCCAGTGTTGAGAAGTTGGTTTAGTTTCAGATAATTTATTTCAGATGTTGAGAAATGCTGAGATTGTAAATCTTCGCATGACATTGTTTCAGGGAATCAATGCTGCTTGTAATTTAAACAAAATCATTTCCATTGTGCTCCACGACAAAATCACCACTTACCTTCCTTATAAAGGTGTTGTTTTTTCCACATTCTGAAATTGTTGTTTTCGTTTTTTCTTAGGCAAGATTCTGGGCACGGAAGCGAACTACTTGGTGGCGGAAGTTCAGTACAGAGAAGGAGAAGAAGATGAGGAAGAAGAGGAAGAGAAGGTAAATTATTATAATCCTCTTAATTTGTGACATCATATTGTATGACTTGTGCATTTCATGATGCTACAAGACATTATTGTTGATGTAACAGGAGGAAGATAAGGAAGACGAAAAAGAGGAAGAAGACGAGGAAGGAGAAGGGGCGGAAGAAGATGATACTCCAAAGCCGGACTTCAAGCCTCCTCCAGTAATTCCAAAGGAAGAAAATCGAGCAGGAACAAACAAGTTCGTCTACTTTGTCTGCAACGAGCCAGGTGAGGGGCACACCAGGCAATCATATGTGTGGGCCAATGATTTTTTTCAACCACGAAACTCTAAGTCATGGTGTTTCTCTTCTTATTACACAATGAATCAATCAACTATCTATCGCTTCATGTTAAAACTGTCCGCACAAAAAATATAGAAGTAGAATATTTTCACTCCCACGTATTAAGTTGACTATAAATGTAGCAGATTTTAAATGCAATGTCATGTCGCTTTTAACTTAATCTTCATCATTTGTTGGTTTCTTCAGGAAAAGCATGGGTCAAGTTGCCCCCAATTACTCCAGCTCAAATCTGTGCCTCCAGGAAGGTCAGAAAGTTCTTTACTGGCAAGCTGGAGGAGCCGGTGATAAGCTATCCCCCTTTCCCTGGAAACGAGTCAAACTACCTGAGATCACAGATCGCGAGGATCAGCGCTGCGACTCAGGTGAGCAGCGATTGAAATTTTGACATTCCAACTTTGCATGTTAATAAGCAGTTGCTGAAACTTTTAATGTTCCATGATGCATATTTTGGTTTAGGTGAGTCCTCTCGGGTTCTACCAGTTTGACGAAGAAGAAGAGGAAGAAGAAGAAGGGGAAGGGCGAACTGACTTCACCGAAAACCCAGATTTTGAAGGGATTCCTCTCCGTGAACTCACTGATCCATCGTTGTCTAACTGGGTCCACCATGTGCAGCATGTGCTCCCACAGGGAAGATGCGTGTGGTACAACACCGTCCAGAAGAACGAGGTGAGATCTAATCACTTCATCGTTGAGATGCTTTCATTGTGGTCATCCCCAGATCACTGCAGCTGTTTGTCATCCTTGAAGTAATAAACTTTCGGAGCATGACCTGAACGCGTTTTGTTTGTTTCCAGGACGACTTCGAAGATGAAGAGGAGGAAGAGGAAAGGGAAGAGCCGGATGAACCGGAACCGGAAGTTGGGCCTCCCCTTCTTACCCCCCTTAGTGAGGACGCAGAAATAGAAAACACCGCTCCCTGGACGTGCCGACTGACATCGAACCTGGTGCCCCAGTACGCTGTCGCCATCCTCAAGTCAAACCTGTGGCCCGGGGCGGCTGCTTTCTCAGACGGAAAGTGAGTCCTGATGTTGATTGACTGAACGAATATTTTCATTCAACCTGAGTAGAAAGACCTCTCTGTGCTATTTTACAAACTCGCAGAAGTTTTCATTTATTTTCTTTTTGAAAGGTTTCAATCGCGTTGATGCTTGATATTAATTTTAGGCATTGAGTATTTTCAATTCGTTGTATTTATAATTTTATATAGCCAGCTTCTAATCGCGGATATAAGTGCAAACACAACGGACAGGGACAAACTGGAGTTGCCGCTTTAATGAAGCGTTTTTCCACTAACGGTTGTCGAACCCATATCTACTAACTTTGAGCCTGGTTTTCTATTTGTTTGAGCAATAATCTTTTCAAGAAAAACATGTAATTTTGCCTTTAAGCGATATAAAAAAACTCATCGAACCCAATGACTTGTTTTCGGTATGGAATTTTACTTCTTCTGAAGTATTTGTGTTGCCCTTGGACAATACCCTGAGAACCACCCATCTACAGCTCTACATGTTTGTTAGTTGAAGATCTGCGTGTATTGTCAACATAATAATGAAATCAAACCGTGTCATTGCAGGCGGTTTGAAAACATTTACATCGGATACGGACAGAAGTACAGTTCCCAGAACTACAGCCCTGTGCCTCCTCCCCCCATGCAGAAGGAATACCCAAGTGGGGCTGAAATAACTGAAGCAGAAGATCCCAGTGTCGAAGAAGAAGCTGCTCTCAAAGCTGCGCAGGAGGAAGCGATGGCAGCCGCAGAAGAGATGGAGGAAATGGAGGAAGAAGAGGAGGAGGATGATTAAAGGGAAACGTTTCAAAAATATTTTATAAGAAACATTTCCTTTGAACGTTTTGTAACATTTTTATCTCACTTATGTTAGTTGAGCGTTACTATCCGTTGAATCAACGTCACGCGGGAAAGGTATGTTGACTACGTTGTTTTGTATTGTTCAAAAATTTTGGGAAGTTGTTTCGCAGTTAAAAGTTCAGCCCCAGTTTCCGTAGCTTTGTGACATTCCCTTTATTTTTGTATCAGATTTATTTAATAAAGTTCCTGCTTATGTCTCATGGTACTGTTTCTCTTTAAAACTTTGTAGAAGCTTTTTCGGTTGAAATGATGTGTTTTTGAGGCGGTGCAGCACAACTTGGCTTATCAGATGGTTGAAGTCAACATTTCTATAAAACAAATGACTTTGACAAACGCTTTGACACAAGTAGCGTGCTACTGCCGACCTCTGCCTATTAACCAGGTGATGATATTATTAACCTACCCACCTTGATTGGTTGACGCAAGAAGGAATACGATGTTCACCAGTGTTGTAGAGTGACATAACTGGTGGGGACCGAGGTGAGACTCATTTTTTACCCTGAGTCAAGGCCGAGACATAGAATTAGATAAAAATACGGCCGAGACGTTGGACAAGATTTTACTCTACCAGCTAGCTTACACTTCAGGATCGATAGCCTACCACATGTTATCACTAGGTCGATGAAATGTAACGCGCTACCGCTTCTCGGATCAAAAGTAGTGTGTGCTCCAGCTACTTTGTTTTCAGCTGACACAGGAAAGCTTCATTCAAGTACCTTGTGAAATTAAAATGACCATAAAACGAATGGCATCACGTTTCCATACGACATTCGTTTACACTGTTATTTCAACGTCTTTATGGAAAATGGGTTGAAGTTGAAATTTTATTCTTATGCATCTTTTAAAGTCAAGATATTCATAAAAAAATGTCTAAAAACGATTCATTTTTGTTACTAGAAGCGGAAGTACGACTGAAGCAAATGTGGCGCTTATCCGCTACATTTGGAAACAACTAGCTGTCGCTACTTTAATCCTTAAATAGACTAGTAAATATAGGGCCTAGGAGCAGGCGCGAATCTAAGAGTTTTTTTCGGGGGGGGCCAGAAAATTTGAAAATCAATTAAAAAGAAAGAAAAGGCTAAACAGATATGAACAATGATACTACGACATATAAGCTTACGATATGCTAGAAAATAGACATTAAAACAACCATTTTCATCAATTGTGATGCCGAGGGACTAATATCAGCTGTTTAGAAGCATATCAAACCATTTGATGCGGAAACATACAATTTTTCATAAAATTTCGGGGGGGCCCGGGCCCCTGGCCCCCCCCATAAATCCGCGCCTGCCTAGGAGGCCCGGTGGGGAAAAAATATACAATTTTTTTTGTTTTTTAGAGCTGTTGTTCCAGAAATGCCTCAAATAGTTCCTTCTGCAAGCCAGATTTTGAGACTTAACAAGCCCCAACAAAATTTAGTACGTCTAAAATCAGAGCACGCCTCAAATTATGATCAAGGGCCTCTGAGGCTCGTTTTGTTATTTAGAATAGACTTTAGAACTTGATCTACTCATTACACAACCTATATCTCCAAAAAAGTGCTCTTGGTGTTAATTTACTTTTTAGAATTAGCCTAACCGGATGAAAGTCGGGTAAAAAACAAGATAAAACTGTTCCTGGCATCTCCAGAACAACTGGTAGATGCAGACATCACAAGACGCATCAGGAAGGGAAAACTTTGATAAATAGAGAAGTGCCACATCGAGCAAATGATATCATGTAGTGAATATCAGATATCGATATTCACTAAGTTACAAAATGCTAGTACCGTATCCCAAGAACAGTGATTGGGACAGTGCTCAAACGGAAGCGGCTGTAGGCCTACTTGTGTCTTCAAACCAAAAACAGGAAGAGTAGCTTATCAACAAATAGGCTACGCCAGAAATGTCGAAGAAATATTTTAGAACACTGAGTCGCAACCAAAATATGTCGCTGTGTATCGACAATGCCCACCATTAGGAGGGAGGGAACGACCTAGCGAGATGGTCAGAGCGCTTGGGTCTATAATCCCAGGCCCGTGACCAGACATTTTTAGTCAGTCAGCAATCGCCCCTACCCCCAAAACGAACGTTTTAATTCTATTAACTTACAAAGTTTTGATAACATTTTATTAAAAAAAAAACGTTTTACAATTGTTTGGTTGCATAATTGCATTCAAAAGCTATATTTTCAAATATGAAAATGTTGGATTCCTAACAGTTGCTGCTTTTGCGCCCCCTAACATTTTCTTTCTAGCTACTTCACTGCTGTCCAACATTCGTTACTGCTCACTTAGCATATTTCAATTATATTACTGTATTTACAGTAGGTCACTGGTGGTAGGCCTAGTTCTATACACTTTTTTATAGTTGGCTATCGGTTTTTTGATTTCGACAGGATAGGTGGTATATAACATATCGTTTCTAGCACTTGTATATAGCCTCTACAAGTATGCGAAACTACCAGGAATAACTATCAAGGCTTTGTCAGTCCGAGGATAAACATTCAAAACCAAACCATAGCCTACCTTGGCGTTGTTTAATGAGGCTATAGACAGGTTTGGTCTGAGATCATGTTCTAAAAACAACTAAACCTGAAATAACGAACTGAAATAATTGGTCACAGCGGTAAACCATAATCTCTTCGTGGGAAAATTGTAACATAAAATTCCCAAATCCGTTCGTCTGTAGGTATGTACTGACCGAAAAATAAACACACTTTCGAAACGTCTATTCAAAAGTGTATTCCAGTAAAACTAGCCCACGCGGCTATCGAAATCGAGATGCAACGACACCTCTAAAAACTGTCACTACAATACAAATTACTTGGATAAAAGACGGAACTTTTGTCCAGCTAGCAAGCACTAAGCCAACAGTTAAATGAGCGGCCAACTTTCAAGCAATCATTTTACGAATGACCAGAATAGATATCAATATCTCAAATTCACGTATGCAGTACTATGACGCAATAATGAAAGACAATTATGAAGTCATTCAACAGGTGTTTAAAGCTGATGTAATCCAATGTATTCATGTTTAAACAGGTTTCAAATCGAAACAGGCCCAAACAGGTCCAAACAGGTTCAAACAGGCCTGACACAAGTCTTATTAGCGATGGTGGAATTTTGGCACATTTTCTAGCAACTTCCATGACGTAATATTCAGTAGACTTGAACTGTTTTTATATGACGTTTGAATAGGTGAAAATTGTCGGGAACATAGCGGCCCCTAGTTATGACAGTCTGACATGGCATAACTAAAAAAGAATTAACGACAATTTTGAGCCAATGAATAAAACACACGATACATACGCAAATTGTTTGAATCACTCACGTTTAAGTTAATACGCAAATACAAAGGGCATGCAAAGAATGAACAGCAATACGAAATAATACACGACGATACATGAAATTGGTACCATAGGTACACGCTAAAATGACGCTATATACAATGGTTGCGCTAATAACCGACTGTTTCGGGCTCAGACAAAGGTCGACCACCGCAGACAAAACCAGGCTCAAACCATAACACTTAGGTGTTCTTTACGGGGGCGAGGCACGAAATATCCCTCAAAACGTAGTCTACTTTCACTTTCCCCGTACTCTCATCGTAGTTGCAGACGGCAACTTTGGCTCTACGAACCACAGGCTTCCCTTTCCTAATTTGTGGAACTACCTCATGCACCCTCCCAAGTTGATACTTCCCACGTTTACCAATATCTTGGAGAGAACCTACCACTACAAGTTGACCAGGCTCCAAATTCTCGGCCATTTTTAGCCATTTTTTCCGGCCCTGAAGCCCTGGCAAGTAAAAATCGATCCATTTACTCCAAAACTACTGAGAAAGTGACAAATTGAACCGATAATCTCTTCTTAATTGGTCACGATCATGTGGTTGCCCAACAGCACAGTATGGGTCTAAGTATGGGGTCAAAAGTGAGGCAGGGGTGATGACAGTAAAATCCCTAGGGTCGTCACTCAAAGGTACCAAAGGGCGTTCGTTCACGATCCGAACGGCACTGCCTGTGTACGTAAGCAGTTCAATAAAATTGGGCTTACGAATTGAAGAGTCCAAAATGTGAAAGAAGTATTTGGTCATATCGGCCACGAAACCAAATCTTTCAAGCCGAAATCTAGCCAAGACATCTGCCAGAGGGTTTAACAAGTCAGACAAGTCAAGACAAGAAGACATTAAATCATTAACACAAGTTCCTCGAAATTCAGATTTTCCATCGTAAACAATGCGCTTTTTTAATTGTGACGTCACAAAGTATGGTAAATACCATTCAAATCCCTTGACATTTCCTGCTTCACCAGCACGCTCAATATAGCCATTAGATTTAAGATCTTTCATGGTGTCAGTAAGGAAATCACAAAGTTCAGGTTGTTTTAAAGCTTTCTTTCTTAAAGCAGCAGCTCTATCTAACGCCAACACAAAATTGTTAGGTAGATCAATATCTTCCTTCAACGGAACAGGTATCTCAAATCGACCATCTTTCAACTCAATATTCGGTTCGACACGTTCTCTAGCCAAATTATCATTGCGAGACAAATCACATTTTTCATTTTGCAAAGTCAAATCCTGAATGACTTTATTCAGGTCTGCTATTTCCATATCACGAGACTCAATTTTACGCTGAAAGCTAGAGATGACATCCGACTCTGAAGACGTCTGCACTCTGCACACTTTAGCAACACTTTCAACTAAGGGTGACTTACCACCACAAGCCAACCAACCGAGAGGAGTGAGTAAAGCATGCGGTTCACTACGATTTTCACCAACACGTTCTTCTTTTGTCCACATCAAATAAGCGTTGTCATTGCCAATCAGTACATCTACAGTACTACAATCATTCAAATGAAACATATTCACGTCATGAAAATGACGGAAACCACTTAAATCTTGTTTATGAGGTAAAGTTTTAACATCGTCAGCCCAAGCTGGGTTAACCACCGAGGTTATATCACAAAACAGTTCATCAGTCTCTAACGACTGGATGTTGAGTTTAACAAGGTCAGCACAAGTAGGTTTCTGACCAGCCAGAGTATCTATTTTACACGACGCTTTATCATACGGTTTAAGACCAAGTTCGCACACCAAGTCACTCGAACTGCGAAGGTCAACTGCGAACCAGGATCATGCTGACAATACACCAACTTCGATTTGCCAGTCATTGGATTCAAAACACGAGCAGCAGTAACGCGGTTAAAGGCTGCTTTAACATTTCCAATCTTAACATTACGCACAGGAACTCTGGCACGAGCATCATCTTTCCCAATCGAATCCAGAGAATCACGTGACGTCACATAAAAATCATGCAGAAGAAAATAGTGTTTCCTATCGTTGTTAGGCCCACACTTACGACAGTTATTTACATGAACGCAATCCCTAACCATATGCTGGCGCAAACAATTCAAGCATTTGCCAGCTTTCACAATGACATCTCTCCGATCTTTAGGTGTCAAGCGCAAAAATTCTTTACAATTAGACAAAAAATGATATTCAACTTGACCACGTGACGAACAACAAATGCATGCCGGTAGGTTTTTACGTCTGGCTTCACCACCGCGCGGTGCGCCAACAACAGTCGAGTACTGCGAACTCCCTGACATCACATCATCATGGGGTTTTACGGACGTCTGCCTAACCGGACATGAAGGCAATTTTCCTTTGCCAAACTTTTTAAATTGCTGCGACTCACCAGAATCGCCCATTAGCATAATGCTAAAATCAGTCGACTTACGCGTTTCCTCCCGTACTACAAATTCAAACAAACTCTGAAAAGTAGGCTCATCAGTGCCACCATACTGATCACCTAAAAAGTCAAGATAACGCTGCTTAGCGTCAAACGGGAGTCGCTTAGCCAAATCCAAAACAAAACGTCCTTCCAATTTGTCACGCTGACCATAAGCTTGCGCGTAAAGCAAACACTGCGATAATTCATCTTTAAACTCTTTCAGATCACTGGAAGAGGTCGAAGTCAATTTGCTACCATAGCGATACTTTCTAATTTCCGGTTCTGCGAAAAGACCTCCACGAACTCCAAAACGTTGAGACAAGCGAGCTAATGACATTTCTATCCTGTTTTCCTCTGACAAGCCAGGAGTGTCGGAAACCAAATTAGCAATCGTCTGTGCAGCTGTTCTAACACAAGCTGCTTGCAACAAAGTCAAACGAGTTCCCTTAAAGGGCGAAGCTGCCATCAAGGCCATAACACGATTTTTAAAGAAGACAAATGGCATATTATTACCATCGTAACCAATCAAGGCCGCCTTATCGAAGAACGTCCTACTATTTTGGTATTCAAAAAAGCAATCCTGTTGTTGAGAACTCGATTTAGCGGGAGAAGACAAGCTATATCCCTTAAGGGGCTGAGTGGGCTCAGTCACATGCACAGCCCGATCACGATCCTCAAACACGTTAAAATCAGGAGACACGATACGCCTCTCACAACCACCCAAATTACGTGTAGCTGGGCGATCAGCAACTAGCGGCGCAGAAAACTTTAAAGGGGGCCAAGCATTACTGCTAATGGCGGCCCCGTGACCTGTACGCTCTGGGGGAGGAGTTCGGTTATAATTCACAGACCTTGGCTCTACAGCCTTCGGAAGACCCTTAGCCGCGGCCCCGAGACCTCCTGAAACATCTTGAAAAGATGTGGATTGTACTGGTCCACTTACAGATTGAACAGGCGTCTGGAAAAGGTTAGGTAAATTAAACTGCGATTGATGTTCACTTCTGGAATGCCTAGAAGAGCCCTTCCTAGAGCTACGCCGGGAGCCCAACTCAGAACGATATTCAGCTAAAACTACCTCTTTACGTTGTTCAGCCCTCAACTGAGCGTCTTTGAGTGCGAACTCAGCAGCTCTGGCTTCGGCCTGAGCTCTCGCGGCAGCCTCAGCTCTCGCGGCGGCCTCAACTCGTATGGCTTCAGTTCTCGCGGCGGCCTCAGCAGCTCTCGCTTCGGCCTCAGCTCTCACGGCGGCCTCAGCAGCTCTTGCTTCGGCCTCGGCTTGTATCTGTAGCTCCTCTCGTCTTAGCTGTAGGTTAATTTGTGCAACTATCCGTGACGAGCTCTCAGACATCCTAGTGCTTACATTTGAGGCGCTATCCTCAGGATGTATGTCAGCATCCAACCTATCTGAGAACTCACTTTCTTTTTGTTCGAAGTTATTTTTTAACGAGTTAAATTCGGGATCTACCCTATCATGAAGTTCTGCTAAGATTGCAGAGTTAAAAATTTTACTCAAGAGAGCATGGAAATGCCGTAATTCCTCTTCTAAAGTAGATAAGTTAGATCGAAAAATTAACAGTTCCTGCTTATCACTCAAAGAACCTAGGGCTACAGAAAGTTTCCCAATTTGAGTCAAAATATCCCGTCTAAGATGCCGGGCCTCTCGAACTGACTTAGCCTCATCGTTAATGGGTCCCTCCCCAAATTGGCCTGCCCGACCGCAAAGAACATCATCAGGCTTAAACTCAGTCGAGTCTGCGGCGGTCGAGTCCCTGTCGCCACCGAGTGTAGACATATTAAATGTTAGGGCTAAATTTAACAATTAAAAAATTAAGTTACACAAACACACAAAATTAAGTTATAAAACTTAACTGTAAAGACCGTAAAAAATACAAAAAAGAATTTAAATGCACGATACCGTAGCTGTACGAGTATATGAAGTCCAAAAGTCCACAAAACTTGCTTGGATTCTTCCACTTGAATCTTCAAGCACAGATAGATTGCTTTTAATCTTCTTTCTTGCCAATGATTGTCAAAGTTATTTTTCTTCAGTACCAAACTGAGAAGATATGTCTTTACTTTTTAGCTTAAAGTTCTTCAGTAGCCTACCAACCAACAAGATCTTCTTTATTATTCTTTGTGCTTCTAAGTTCCAACTGACAACAACGTCTTTTATTTTTTATGGTCACAGCGGTAAACCATAATCTCTTCGTGGGAAAATTGTAACATAAAATTCCCAAATCCGTTCGTCTGTAGGTATGTACTGACCGAAAAATAAACACACTTTCGAAACGTCTATTCAAAAGTGTATTCCAGTAAAACTAGCCCACGCGGCTATCGAAATCGAGATGCAACGACACCTCTAAAAACTGTCACTACAATACAAATTACTTGGATAAAAGACGGAACTTTTGTCCAGCTAGCAAGCACTAAGCCAACAGTTAAATGAGCGGCCAACTTTCAAGCAATCATTTTACGAATGACCAGAATAGATATCAATATCTCAAATTCACGTATGCAGTACTATGACGCAATAATGAAAGACAATTATGAAGTCATTCAACAGGTGTTTAAAGCTGATGTAATCCAATGTATTCATGTTTAAACAGGTTTCAAATCGAAACAGGCCCAAACAGGCCTGACACAAGTCTTATTAACGATGGTGGAATTTTGGCACATTTTCTAGCAACTTCCATGACGTAATATTCAGTAGACTTGAACTGTTTTTATATGACGTTTGAATAGGTGAAAATTGTCGGGAACAATAATATTAACTTGCTTTTTTCCCTTGTACATTAGTATCAGGCCTGTTAGGTCGGTAATTATGACCCATTACGACGTATCTTGGAATCAGGTCAACCCTTCATTTAGCGGCACCTAGTGGATGGAATAATTCAAGGCATTACTTCAGCAAGTGGAAACTTTACTCTGTCAATCTCGGTGGCCGGCCCTGTGTGAGTGGTTCAAAGTATCTGAAATTGCCAAAATTAAGCTTCCACTCGATCGGATACCACTAATTATCCGTTGTCAGGGGTCTCTCAGGTTAAAATGGTATTTGTTGTATCAAGTCGGTTCGAAACGGAACCGAAGAAATCGGCCATGCCGCATCTCGTTACTGGTAAACCTTTATCTCACCTGGAAAGCAAAACCAGGTCAGTTTCGAGAGCAAAGACCATGTAAGTGGCAACCCTGCACATTGTCAGGCATTTTCAAGGGTTGCCAGATCATAATGTCAACAGTAATAAGCAAAGCCTAGTTTAAGACAAAAACTTCTTTCAATGAACATTTGTTCATTGAAGAACTCTTCCTTCGACAAGTCTGGTTGGTTTTAAAAAATGAAAAGACTTTTCAGTCAGGGCCAGACGCCAATGCTTTATTAGCGACATCGCATCAAGATTTCAACGTAAAATCAACTTTAAAAAACGTTGCACAATCTCAAAACTTGCCAGCTGGCAACACAGAAGGTAGGGAGGTGTGTCTGCCCGGTGATGGGGATTCATGGGGTGATCACCAGATCAGGAGATGCCGCTACGGACCATGCCAAGACACGAGCACTGGGATAATATTCCCTGCCGCGATTACCGGGAAGACGTCGTCACCATGACAATGACAGGTCAAGATGAGATGATGACCAGTGACGTCACAATCGGGGAGACGTTGCCAAACGTGTTCCACTGGACGCTGGGAAGGGGCCAAGAGCGCCCCCTGGAGTGTTCACTACGCCCTTTCACTACTCCAATTGTTCAATCATGCAGTGTTTCCGACATCGGTAGAAAATGTTCGTTTCGTCAAGTTCCGCTTCAGATCAATTCAGCAACTGCCAATGAAAAACAATTTACTGGCAGCCCTGTTCGAAAGCACGAAATTTGAACAAACACGTTATGCCGCGTCACAACCAAGCGGTTGAGCACTCGGTGGAATAACTGACTCGGCAAATAGCTACATGAAATAGCCGTTATACCATCATACACAATCTACGCTACTGCACTAACACTAACCGCGGCTACTCACCATTCATCGGCATCTCATCGATCTGTGTCGAGTAATATTGTTCGATGTCGCGCAATATCCTGATGTCGTCGTTCTTAACGAAATTGATGGCTACACCCTTCCGTCCGTACCGACCGGATCTACAAAAGGGCCATGATTAGCAGGAAACAACAAGGAGATTAAAATAAAGATGCGCGCAATTGCGATGCACCAAACGTTAACAAGCCTTAGTGTTAATGAGATCAATCACCATTCCACAACAGAATGAGGTCGCTGATGGAGATCCTGGTCTGGCGCCATTGTTGAATTGAGTTTAAAAACCAATTAAGTCACAAACAAGTTTAGAGAGAAAAGGGTTAAAGATGAGGAAAACTGCTAGAAACCACGCACTGGTCGACTGCATGGTGTGATAAAAGCAAACCGTTTAAAAATAAGCTTGTCCGCGATAAGATGCACTCATCATCAAAGGATACACAACGTTAACACTAGCCTAACATTTCTTGATGTGTTGTTTTTTAGTTCCTCTTAAACTGAGGTCACTGCGACCAAAACAATCCAAAAAATCGTTTGCTTCAAAGACGAATATCTAATCTACAACAGTAACTTGAAAGAAGACAGATCCTGACAGCAAGCCAACCCAACCCCTGACAGCAAGCAAGCCAACCCCCTTCTGCAAGTGCCCCCTAGAAAGATACAAGTACTCACCTTCCGATTCTGTGGATGTACAACTCTCTGTTGTTTGGAAGATCGTAATTGATGATGAGGGATACCTGAGGAACGTCCAACCCACGAGCCCACACATCAGTTGAGATGAGGACTCGGCTTTAACAAACATGAAACAGGAGATGACGGAAGGAATTAGATGGTAGTGCGAGCAAACAGCTACGTTGGCCGCCTTATATTTCAGCGAAATAATCAGACTCTGAGCGCATTAGCTTGCCACTCAACTTGCAATCCAATCCACTCTAGTTCGAACAATATTTTTAATTCCTACCATTTCGGAACGATTAAAATTTACAGATCTCCTGAAATAATTGAATTTCATATACAGTGAGGTGGTCCTGGGGTTGCATGGTGACCGCCGACCGGTCACGCCAAGTGTGAGTCACTATCTATCTGGGTTCAATACCGCTGATGACAATGTGACTACGTCATAGGTTGTTAACATGAAATGACATGGACTTCAATGGTTTACCTTCTTTCAACTTCACCAACAAGCCAGCTAGACAAGTTTGACAATTGTCATCATATCATAACTGGCTCGGTGGCTTATTGGTTAGTGCGTCCGCTTCTGAATCGGTAGGCATGGGTTCGATACCCTGTCGGGCGTCGGGTCATACCAAAGACTTTTTAAAAATGGTACTGAATTTAATTCCTGCTTGGCGCTGAGCAATGGAGTGGGTTCGGTGAGTTGCGCCTCTATACGGCTTAGCAACCTACGGCTTAACGCCTCTATACTGAGAAGCAACGCATTCTGCGATAGATACAGCGCTACATAAAAACAAGCATTATTATTATCATCATATCAAGTCCCACCTGGCACCCGATCGGAATTCCTTCATGATCTCTGACCTTTCCTTCTGAGGCATGTCTCCGTGCATGGAGGAAACTGTGAAGTTCGCCTCTCGCATCTTCTCTGTGAGCCAATCCACCTGTAACGAAATGGAAGAAATTTATTTTGGGAGACCAATCATCGTATCACTTTCAGGGACATCATTTGGTGGCCACCGGAAAATTTAAATATATTTGGATGTTGAACATAGTGAGATGGCAACTCACCTTTCTCTTGGTGTTGCAGAAGATGACCGCTTGAGTGATGGTGAGAGTGTCATAGAGATCACACAGTGTGTCGAACTTCCATTCCTCTTTTTCAATCGCCACAAAGAACTGCTTGATGCCTTCAAGTGTCAGTTCATCACTGAGGAAAGAAATCATGAATTCAATAGAAAATCAATAATTTGTAAACAAAATAGTTTGCACAAAAATAGCCAAATTTCGACATTAAACAAAGTTTTAATGAAAATTGCCAATAACATCACGACTACTAATTTGTAGCCATCACAATTGTTGGCATATGACGGGGCAACAGTCTAGGGCAGGGGTCACAAAAATGACGGCCCGCGGGCCGCATGCGGCCCGCCACGCTGTATCGCTGCGGCCCGCGGAAGGTATCAGCGTACAAGTATAACAAAAAATACTTTTCTTAAGGAGTTAAAGAGCATGAAGGCAAAAAACACTTTCCGGGAAGCATATTTTCGCTTTGCATACGATTCCACCTACCAACCAATAAGATTATAGTTCTTGGTGGGGGTTGCTTAAAGTTATTCCAATGCGATGTCCAGCCACACTGCCCCAGTGGTTGATTAAAACGTCTGTTTTCGAATTTGTCTGTGAGCATAGGGTTGCTTATTTTAAGTTTGCAAGTGCCATGTAGGCCTAAACACTAGTGTGCGTTTCACCGTTATTGTGTTTCCTGAGCAGTATGCCCTTTATGCAAGTTTTTGTTGGAAAAATAGATCGGTGTGCCAACTCAATTTATAATAAATTGGCAAAATATTATATATAAATTTAAAGACGTTTTCTAATTGTATTATGAAAATATTTAGCTTAGTATCGCAAAACGTTTTTTTTTTTTTTTTTAAGAAATATGGAACACTTCACGATTTTGCGTGTCATCCTTGCGCAGGGCCATGCTAATCTTCTCTGTATCGTTCCAATTTTAGTATATGTTCTGCCGAAGCAAGTATTGCAAAATGTTGTTAATCAACAATTCTTGCCATGCTGATAAGCACCGTAAGTGAGAGTTGTCAATAATAAAGGAAAGACGGTTTTATAGACTCTCACAAAAAGGATGAAAAACCAAATCATTGCTTTTTTAGAAAGAAGACTGTTCATGAATTACGATAGAATTACAATTTTTCGGTGATTTCTCCAAGCGTTTGTTTCATGGTACCTGGTTTCTTTTTCCATGTTATTGGAGCCTCTTTTTCGCTGATATGTTTGCAGGTCACTATTGCTGCCTGTATTGCGATGTGTCAAACGTTTCCTTGTTTACTGAAACTGTTAATTGCAAGATATCTTTCGCGAAGCGAAGTAACAACACCACTCTTGCTTGGCGATAAATATTTTGATGAAACCGCTCGCCTCGCTATAAGTGCACAAAACAAGTGGCCTCGTTTATTAGGCATTGTTAAAAAAGTCAAAAGTGTTGTAAAAGAAGCTTGGCCTGGCAGTAGCTTTGTTCGATTAATTTTGTTGCTGCGGTATTCTAACATAAATATGAACAACATGTAACGCTGGATACTGGGTACGAAATGCGTTCTTTTCTAGCATAAGCGTCAACCTACATAAAATTTTATTAGTGCGGCCCGCCATAGCTCTCCTTAGTGCCAAAGTGGCCCGCATGCAAAAAAGGTTGGTGACCCCTGGTCTAGGGTGTAACACTTTACACACTTTTTTTACAAATTGCTGCAGGCTAGTTATTGTGGTTTGCAAAATGGCCTAACTTGATTAAGGGGGGAAAAAAATTTGAAAAAAAAAATCATTTAGATGTGTGGTGTAAAGCTGATGGACAAAAGGAATACCGAAGAACTTATGAGCTTGCTTGGGTTGAATGAGAGTGTTGATAAGTTGGCGAAAGCGAATGGAGTGAGGTGGTATGGGCATGTTTTGAGAAGGGATGAAGATGATGTTTTGAGAAGAGAGCTGGAGTTGCGAGTGGAGGGTCGTAGAAAACAAGGAAGACCAAAGAAAACGTGGAAAAAGCAAGTTGAGGAAGAAAGTAGCAAGGTGGGCTTGACAATAGAGGACGCACTAGACAGATCGATGTGGAGGCAGGGTGTGAAGACGATTGGGGCACTTGGAGGTGAATCCGGCCACCCTCGGTAACGGGGACATCACCGGATTAAAACTGGACTACTACTACATGTCTGTGATAGAAACTCTTTCAACATTACTTAAATGTATATATAATATATCCTTTAGGCCTATTTACAGGTTAGAGGTTATAATAAAAAGTTATTACACAATAAATGTCACGTCAGAGTATTCTGAGCAATGTATCTGTGATGCAAAAGCTTACAAAATTATGCTGTTTACCAACACTACATCATGTAATTCAAGGATATTTTTGGAAGCAGCATGAGTTAAAACTTGGAAAAGGTCCCAATATTAAGCCTACTGTCTCTGATTTTGCAAGTCTTGTAGAAGAAGACATTCGCCAAACTAGGGTTTTTGCAAACTTAGGTAGTGTCTTGTTATCATCTCGAAGAATTAAAGAAAAGATCAAAAGCAGGTTAAATCTTTATTCTAGTTTGAAGGCACAACCAAGGAAGAGACTCGCATCTCCAAGCTGCTTGCAAAAATTGCCAGTTTTGAAAAACGATGTAGGCTAATGAGCTATTTGACATTTGCTCGTGTAAATGCAACTTCGCATTTGACAGTACCATCAATGAAAAAGATATCCCCTGCACAGACCACTGGAGAACAAAGGTTATTTGCTCTTGTCCAATGTCTTCAAGAGTTCATCCAAAAGAGCTAAAATTTCTTCTAGATCAGCGCTCAGAACGTAACATGGTGATTGGTGATGTTGATGTGGCTGTCAGTCGCAAAAATTTGAAGCAAATGCAAGACAGAACTCTCAGAACTTGCCATAAACAAGCTAGTGATGAGTTTGATCTTACTAGTAACAGTATATAATGAATTAGAGACATCTTCTGAAGAGGAAATGCCAAAGTCATCATCCAGTGAATTTGAGTGGCAGTGAAGAGGAAATTGCTTCAACATCAACACACCTTGTGAGTTCTAATGTTTGTAAATTAACAGACAAAAGACTAGCTAGTTTACGATCAACAAGTGACATCTTAAATGAGGCTGCATCAACCCTAGCAAAACCCGGAATGGCCCGTTTCGGTGAGTTCCCTATTCGGTGAGAGCCTTTTTCGGTGAGTTTTTGAATTTTTTTTTGAAAATTGTCGGTTGCCGTTTTTACATCCTTTTAACGTCGCTAAACGTTGAAATCGTGCAGAATTAGGGTTAGGGTTATTTCAACGTTTAGCGACGTTAAAACGATGTAAAAATGGCAATGATAATTAGGCTACGGTACCCGATAATTTTCAAAATTTTTTTTAAAAACTCACCGAATAGGGAACTCACCAAAAAAGGCTCTCACCGAATCGGACTCACCGAATAGTAGCAGACCCAGCAAAACCTTATACAGCTTACAAGTTTGATTTAAAGGTTATGTTTAATGACTGAATGACAATCGTGCAAGCCAAGATCTGAAATACAAGCATTTTGTTTCAAAAATGACAGATTTTACTCTCAAAACAGTTTTTCTCAATTAAATATAGAAAGAAGAAAAGGTTTTAGAGCTATAGCATGTTCATAAGTCGGATAGAAACTTTGGTATTCTGCATCTTTTGGTGTCAAAAGCAGCTCTCTATCTCCACCAGGATACGAGATATAGCAAATTGTGGAGTAATGGGGATTTTGCGACAAAAATTGGGAGCGTGGCCTGCTTAAACAATATTTTTTTTCCATTGATCAAGTTAGGTCATTTCGCAAACCACAATAACTAGCCAACAAGTAAGTTGGTCGGAGTGTTACACCCTAGGCAACACTTGCCCCACTTACCGCTTGACCAGGATCCGCATGGGATCAGTCATGAACTTGTTCGTCATTTCCAGGATCTCGTGAGGAAGTGTAGCACTCAGCAACACCACCTAGTGGAAGATAAACAAGTGAAATCATAAGCTAACGCTGCAACGAGGTTGCTAAGGTTGATTTAGGTGCCTTGTGCTACTGGCTGCTGCAATATAGAAAACTTATAAAGCGAACATAAATTTAAATCATTGGCAGAGGTAAGATTTCGAGAAGGCCTCTTCTGTAGCTCTCCAGACAGAAAATCGGTTGTTTTTACATTAATTTAACGTCTGCAGACGTTGAATCAATTAAAAAGCGACTGATTTGCTGTTTGTGTCAGTTCTGGCAGTGTCTTACTCTTGGCCATCATTAAAACGGTTACACTGGTCAACGCAACTTTTCTTGCATGGAGTTTTTCAATGGATTTAGGGTAGTTTTGGGGTGCTGAATCCGAATCTGACCTCAGATTTATCCTATCACGTCGGGTTTGTGAGATATGATAACAGCAAATTGTTACTTTTGTCAAAAGTGGAAGATTTGACGTTGCGTTTATTGCACATACACATTGTGCTATATTTAGAAATCCAGGCCATGTAGTACATAAGTAGCTGAAATACACCCACCAACTATAATTTTGATACCAATTTGTTTTCTGAGCAACATTATTAACCATGCAGTAGTAACAAGCTAAAAGGGAGGCTAAAAGTATACCTGACCACCACCCCCGTCAATGTTTTGCAAGAAACCACAAAAATTTAAACAGGCCTATGGCAATGCTTGTTCAGTAACCTTATTTAAGCTGTTTTGGCCTGTCTAACACTAACCTTTCGTTATAGCACTGCATATGTTGGTGGTAAACGCAACGCCAAATCTTCCACTTTTGACAAAAGTAGCAATTTGCTGTTATCATATCTCACAAACCTGACGTGATAGGATAAATCTGAGGTCAGATTCGGATTCAGCACCCCAAAGTTACCCTAAATCAGTTCTAAAGCCCATGCAAGAAAAAAAAAATTTTTTTTGTTGACCACTGTTATTGCAGCTACAGTTCTCCTCACAAGTGCCACTAGGTACAGGGTTGTTCTTGAAGTACACTGTTCAACTGCACAAGAAAATAGTTCAACCATCGCCGCTTGATGTTGTCACTTCTTCGGTCAACAAAGCCAGAGGTATTCATCAGGATTAAAGCGACAACCTTGTCTCAGCAATATCATTCATTACAGCAAACTTAATCGTACCTGGATGGCAGGAGGGAGGTATCTGTAAACGTCGTAAATCTGTTCCTTGAATCCCTTGTTGAGCATTTCATCAGACTCATCCAGGATCAACATCTTGATGGATCGGGTCCTGAGGTTACGACGACGGATCATATCTGGAGGCGGTGGCATACTTAAATGTGTTTGTATCATATCATTTTGGCCCTGTTTGCTGTGTCAAACACTTTATTTGCAAATGCTGCATTTTATCTTTGGAATATATTATATCAAATACTTTGATACCACCTTCACTGTGTGTATCATCACTTGCAATGCAAAGATAGGTTTGAATAGAAAAAGCAAAAAGTTGGTGAAACTTCCCTCGGGAAAACTGGAAACTTGTCATGATGCATTCGCATAATGGTCTTCTTGCTGTTATTATGAAATAATAACCATTATTTTTATTTTGCTCCCATTACATAGCCTACCGTACACTGCGATACATACACGTCATGAGGGCAACTCACCAAACACCCTGCCAGGGGTTCCGGATACAATGTGTTGGCCATAATCAAGCTTCCTGATGTCCTCTCCTATGTTGGTCCCACCGATGCATGCGTGGCACTGCACAGACATGTAGTCGCCAAGTGCCAATATAACCTGGAACAAAAGTTACAAATGCAATAGTGGACACAGCAGTGGAAGCTGGAAGGTACCTAACCATAAAGCAAAACCCATCTGCAGACGTTGAATCAATGAAAAATGACGGGTATTGCTGTCTGGTTAGGCACCTTTCACTGCTGTGATTGATTGATTGGCGTTTATTATGTGTCCAATATTGCATTCACTGTTTTGTACCACATAATAAGAGGCTATGTTGCACCTTTTGTTTACACTGACATCAAAGTATTTTAATATTCGAGTTCACACTTTGCCAATCAGCAGCAGCACATTTCAAAAAAATGAAACACAGCACATTTCAAGCCAAAGTGATCAACCACATTGTCGGTGGTACAAAAAACAAAAATATGCGTCCAAGAAATATTTCTTCAAGTGATAAACTATATATACAAATTTCTTGTGAAAAATATCCAAGTATGTTTGTGTAGTCGATTTAGTCGACATTTTGCTTGTATTATATTATGCTTGACACGATGCTTGCATTGCGACAATAAATGGCACGGCAACAGCTAATAGTGGGGTTCCATGCCTGTGCATTTTTTCAATTTCATTTCAACTAGGGGTAGGCAGTACAGGGTGGATTTTAGGCAATATGCATAACTTTGGATTTTGCATAGGACTCTTTTTTAGACAATAATATGATATGACAATGCTGAATCAGCAAAAAAAATTGAACTTTAGGCGTTTTTGGCGGTTAGCACCACAAAAAACTGAAAATTGCTTTTTTCAGATTTTAAATTTAACAAAAATCACAATTTTCTGAAATGAATGGTTTTCAGATGTAAAACACTGCATGAACTTGTCGTTTTTTTATGCAAATCAGCTCTGTGAAAATAGAACAATAACTCAAGACTAATTTGGAATAATATTAGTCTAAGAAAAGTCCAAAAAATGGTAAAAAAAGCATAGATATTGAGGCAAAAACACCTAAAATTGAGTTTAATTTCCAAAATATGAAGTAATGATATTTGATACTGCCTGCTATACTTGAGGAATCTTGCAGAAATACTTCTTAATTCCCTTCTTTGGAAACATCCCACTCACCATCAATAACACAGTGTAACAAAACAAGAAAAAAATTTTGTCCTTGAGAAATAATTGCTGTTTTCTGTTTGATTTTGCCAAAAAAATACAAAAAATCTTTATTGTACCACAATAACTTCAGGTTTGTGTTCCTCAGATTAGTTTGAATTTTTCTCATTTCTCATGAAAATAGGCATAGCCTATACATAACGTTGAAAATTTACTGTCAGCTGCTTCCAGCAATAGTTACCTACTAATGTGTATAATTAAGTAACAATTGGATTCTGTTTGCACACAAAGCCTTGCAAGGTTTTACTTTTGTGATGAAACAAAAAGGGCTGAGCATTTTTGCAGTCGCATACCTTACTTGAGCAAGTTATTTAAATTTACTGCTTTGCGAGATGCAACCCCTACACAGTGTGTTTGTCTTGTCTTCAACTCTGAGTTACTGGTGAAAAGCGCCCTTACTATCGCCATTAAAAAGACATAAACGATCATCATCATCAACCAATTTTGATTATACAGGCTATGAATTAATCCTCATGAGGGTGTGGCCTGTCTGTCTGTCAAGAACTAAGTCTTCCCCTCCACACCTCGCGATTTATTGGGTTGGCAGAGTCCATTGTTCAGGGCTACAAGGTCACGTTTTACAAGTTCTTCCCAAGAAAGTTTTGGTCTACCTTGTGTCTTGTGATAGTGTCGGAAAATTGTCATTGATAAAGTCCAATGCTGAGCTACTCATTTTTACAACAGAGCAATGGGACTTATTGGATGACAGTGTTCAACTTATTTCACGAAGAAGCTTTTTAGTGTTTTACACATTTAAAGACGGTTTATGCTACTGCCATGATATAGAAGTCTCTCAGGCTAAATAGGCATTTCCTGCAATCCTTGACTGGAAGCTTTTCATCGACAGCTCATCTAAAATATCACAGCTGTATTGTTGAGTAATGCAGACAAGTGTCCCTCCATTCTTCCGGCTTACTCAGTTTATATAAAGGAAGAATATTAAAACATCAAAATCGTGATGAGTGCATTGAAGTAGGACCTCTACAATTGGGAGGTCGTTGGTGATTTCAAGATGGTGGCCTTCATAATGGCGCTTCAGGGTGGTTCTATCAAGTTTTGATGCTGTCTTTGTCTCTGGGATAACAGAAACACCGTTTTTCACAAGAAGAGGAATTGGCCTCCAAGAACCACCTATGAGATTGGACCTTATAATGTAAAACAACAACCTCCGGTAGATGCAATAAAAATACTGATGTCTTCTCTGCACATAAAACTAGGTCTTAAACAACTCTACAGAGGGTGGAGCGGAGCATTCAAGCAATTAAAGAGCTGTTTTAAAACTTTGCAAGATGCAAAAACCAAAGCTGGAATATTTACGTGATCTGAAGTGAAGCGACTGATAAACTCCATTTACTTTCATGATCGAGATGCTGTCTAAAGTATAACAGACAGCTTGGACCTGTTTCATGTCTGTAGTTAACAGATTTTGGGGCAATCACAAGACAGAGAACTATAGGACAGGGTACTTTTTGATCAACTTAGGGATGCATATTAGAATATGGGATTAATATTATATCATTATTATAATAGGCTATTATATGGGATTATTATTATATGAATTAAGGTATTTACTCGCAGAGTCAGTCATGATGGCGGTCATTTTCTGTCAGTTCAGGTATTTTCCCTCAGCGGCACGACTCTGGAATAAGATACCCAAATCCTTATTTCATCACCCTAACCCCCCCCCCCCTCTGAGATGCCATCAACAGTTCAAGAAGTCCATTAAATGCATTAACCTCGAAAGCTTCCACATTTTATACCATAATATTCTTTATCTCTTCTAGTGTCCAGGGTTTTGCAATAGGCCTGTCCTTTTCTGAACACTTTACCATAAAAAAATTGATGCTTTTTTACCATTTATTTGTGTTTTTTTGACTTTTCTTTAACTAATAAAATTCCGAATTAGTTTTGAGTTATTATTCCATCTTCACAGAGCTGATTTGCATAAAAAATGACAAGTTCATGCTGTATTTCACATTTGAAAACCATTTATTCCAAAAAATTGTGATTTTTTGTTAAATTTACAACCCGAAAAAGCAATTTTCAGGTTTTTGTGGTGCTAACCGCCAAAAACGCCTAAAGTTCAAATTTTTTTGCTAATTTTGCATTGTCATATCATATTATTGTTTAAAAAAGAGTCCTATGTAAAATCTGAATACCTTCATTTTTACTGCCTACCCCTATTTCAACTTGATGCAAAAGTTTCGTTTTTAGTACCAACTTGAAGGTAATGGCCTATAGAACAATTTTGGTTCGAGTGTCAAGCTGTCAGATGAAAAAAAAACAAAATGGCCGCCAAAATCCAAGATGGCGGCCAATTTCCAGATTTTTTCACATTATGCCTCGTAACTTTTATACTATTGAACCTAGAATGGTGATGTTGGTCTCGAAACCTAGGTTTGTATGTATGAGTAATTCAGTTAAAGTAAAATAAACACGATTAGAGCAATATGTTTTCTTATATTGAGTTCAGTTCCAAATAAATGTGTAGCAATCTTGTTAGTTCTGCGTTAGAAGTACGAATGACTGCAAAATAGCGAAGCAATGCAGAGTTGACCAGACAGTTAGTCGAAGGCACGCAAGAATGCCAAATTTCTACATCAATAGGCTACAGATTCAGCTCGTATAGTTTAGGGCAGTTAGGGCAAAACTGTCCGCACCTAAAAGATGTTTAGCACGCGAATAAGTCATTAACATTAGCACATAGCCACATAATTTGAAAACTGGCAGGCTGCGTTCAAAAGGTTGCCGACCCCTGGTTTAGGGCCATAAAGCAAACTCAATTATAACAAAAGGCTTGCAAAATTGCTCGAAAAAACTTCTCGAAACAATAGCCTACATTCAGTAAGAAAATGGCTAACAAATTAACGAAGGCCCATATATTGAAATAATTGTATATTTTATATAGCCTACATGTCAATTGTCAATATTGAAAATTGTTGTGTAGTCCAGTTATTTCTTGCATGTGCAATTGCACTGGCGTGTGCATTTTAACTTAGTCTTTACGCATTTGCACCGAGAGCAGGTAATTGTGCAAGAGCACTTCACATCTACATGGAACACATCCTTGGCGAGGGGCAGTGTGGTCCAAATGGGAAGCAGCTTGCCGTTCTCTTCTTTCCACCCATGGTCAATTGGGTTCATGACAAGCATCATGGACATGTAGGCTGTTGCCCAGATGCTTGCTTGGGAGACACTTCTTTTAAGATGTTGATCCAAAGCATCACTAGTTGGGGGAGTTATCTTCACGTCCCTAGTTGTCTGTGAGAACAACTTCATTCGGACAAGGTCAACATCATTGTCCTCATTTGAGTACAGTCTACAGACAAAGTTCTTTGCCACTTCCTTCTACCTTGGGGATGTTTGGAATGGAGTGTCGGCAATAGTTGCAAATTGCTCCATGAGGGGTGAAACTTCGTGCATCAACGTGCAGCAGGATCGCTTACCCTTGAACTTGAAGGAAGAAGTACTGTCTGCATGAACACCAAGTAGTGAATGCATGGAAAAGGGCCATGGCTTTGCATATTGTCGTGCCTAGGTTTATGGCAATAGTATTCAGGGAGATCATTTTGGTTCACTTTCCCGCTTTGAATGAGATCCAAATTTCTGCTGCCGGGTTCAGAGCCTTTATGCGATGAAAGTTACTCAGAAGGATTACGACAACATCTGTGTCTCCAGTATACACCACCCCAATTGACGAAGATTGGAGTGCGTGGAGGAGATGTACTAAAACACGCGTGTCAGCTTTCTCATGGTTGCATTGATTCATTGGTGGACCGTTCCCAACATGGTGGACTTGATCACCTGCAGTGATGTAGACATTCTTGTCATTTGGGAACTCTTCTTCTGTTATCTTCGACAGGATTGTGAACAGTTCCTTCTTGTTATCAACATTCGCTAGAAACTTCTGCCAATTTCCTGGGATTTTGGCAGTACCAGATACGCGCTGTCGGATGCCTGTTCCTCGTTTTTTCCCTTGTGCCTCCTTTGAACGTCAGTGCACGATACTGGTCCCAGACAATGTATACTCTTGTCGATCGATTCAAGTCATGGCAAACTCTTGGGCAAAATACCTTTTCGAAGTATGAATCAAAGGTCTTGCCTTGGACAGTTGTACCAGAAAGTGAGTGTATCAGTACTCCACCGTCAATAATAATGAAGTCGTAAACATCTTGCGCAAGTAGCTCCTAGTCGACAGAAATTGCGCTACTTGCACTGGCTTCCGTGATATATACCAGCAAATCTGACTTGGTACAAGAGTTGAGAGACCCTTCAGAAGACAACGCAGGTGGGTATAGGGAAGATTCGTGTTGAAAAAACCTCTCCAAGTTTCCCCCACGGCTGTCTAATTCAAGAAAAGCTTGCCCAAAAAGCTCTGCGTGACGTTTGAAGTGCTGCATTTTCAGCTTAACTGCTGACTTTTTTTGTGTTTTCTTCTCATGGAAGAACACTAACTTGTTGCGCTTGATCGACGCTGTAAAGGGTGTGTCATTGGAGTCAAGCACACTCTGTCTGAAATTATTGTACTGCTCTTGTCCCAAAGACTCGACTGTATGGACAGATACAGCAGCAACTGCCGACTCACACATCTTGTCATCTAATGTAACCATGTCTCCACAACTCCTCAAAAGGATTTCCACTGCTCAGCAACACCTCCATCAGGTTTTTAACATGGCGCAGAAATCGGTGCTGAGATGCACATCCTTCTTCATGATGAGGGAGTTCTTCTTCATCATCGTCGTGAGCATTTTCACCACTGAACTCCTCAACGACACGGCTGATTTCTGGGCCAGTCAATATCCAGCGTTCTAACATGTCACGATTCTCAGTGAGACCAATAATGCCAGCAACTCCTTTCACCCTTTTGTTGGCTTGCTCGTGTGCTTGATCGATAGGTAAGGATGAGAAACGGTGATTGCTTTGATTTATTGTCCAGTGTCCCATATTAAATTTTTCCTGGATGCTAAGTGGAAGACCTTCCAGGTCCCGGATAAAGATTGGAATCCACCTTGCGTAATTGTGGTGGTCTAGAGCAAAGAACAGAGGCGCAAGCATCTGCAAGGTATTAACCATGAGTTCTAACTTCCTTTCCCGATGTGCCCAGATGAACATGAATATGATCTGTTGGTACTTGTGTATGAGTAACCAGAATTTGAACGTTGGACTCTGTTGGGAAGCTACAATGACCCAATCTTCAAGAGCCATCTCGGCTCCACTGTCTTCGTATGCTCGTTTTAGAAGGCTGTTAAGTACCACTACAGTAACTTGATGGACACATCTTGTTCTCATTACATTGGATGCTTTCAGAAAAGCTGTGGCTGCTGCTTCTGTATTCACTAGCCCAGATATTTTCAGGGTTTCAGGCCATCCAGACCCACGCAGAAGATCTCCCATGGTGCTCTACAAAACCATCTCAATGTGGAGCCCACCTAGCATGACCACAATCTTGTCTTCCCCAAAAATGTCAGGGAAGGTCCACTGCATTTTTTTGGCAATGTCATAGAGTGGTTGATCCACTACCAATACAGGGACTTGGTGTGGGTTGAGGTGCTCTGTTGTCTTTTTCACCAGTTCCATTCCATGTCGAATCATTTCTGGATTGGCGGCTTTTTCGTGGAAAAGTGGCAAGAGGGCTTTAATGCATTTTTCCGGTTGTCCAACACAATCTAATCGAGCAGCGTGGTAGGAAGACCACATCGCTGGAGTGTGCATCTCTGCATCACAATCCATCAATAGGATGTTATTTACTGCAGCCATCCATGCCTGTTCGTGATGTTTCTCCTCATCGAATGAACTCGTTGTCACTAGTTGCGAATCTTTTCCCGGAGGTTGGTTGACAAGATTTCGGCCCACTGGTAGTACAAACTTATCCGAACGAGGCAGGATGGGTTCACTGTTGCGGGTTCCTGTTTTTTGTGAATTGATTTGTAGATATTCTTGGTTCAACCCAGGCGTCTATGACGAAGGAAATTGAAATATTGAAATACCAGTTCCATGAAATGACGAGCTTGCAGTGCGTGATGAGGGATTGTGATCCAAGTTATCCAGAGCTGCCACCGTGAAAATGGCCTGACGTAAGTTTGTAGGACAAACTATATCAGCGTTGTTCCTTGCATATCTGCAATCGCCTGTGCAAATTTAGACTCAATGCTGAGGACTTTCTTATATGACACGCTCAGAGCATGGCTGTGTAGCAGTTGTACCAGCATCCTGCTTCTTGTTTGGGAATGCAATTTCAGGGCCAGAAACACTGCAAGTGGAGGCTCACAATTCAAGTTTGTAAAAAGAGAAGTCATATTTAACATGGCCAATTGACTCACAGAGAGAATTTTCCTGGAAGTCTCTTGTACTGGTAATGAATTGGGTCCTTCGAGGAGTTGACGGAAAAAATACTTCATTCGTTGAGGTCAGTTGCCTAAAAAACTATGTTTATGGCACAAATTATCAGCAGGGGTTATCAATCAGTGGGGACATTCTCTTTAAATGCTAGAAACAAAGGAAATAATTTGTTTTCCTTGCTATGACTCGAAGTTAGTTAGACATCGACTTCCGATTTCAAAACTAAAAAACAATGATGTAATAAAGGTGCGAACAGTGAACGTAACATTGACATAGACACCAAAATCACCACTCTGTGCTCCAATCGTGTTTATTTTATTTTTATCGAATTACTCATACATACAAACCTAAGTTTAGAGATCACAATCACCACTCTAGGTTCAATAGTACAAAAGTTACGAGGCATAATGTGAAAAAATCTGGAAATTGGCCGCCATCTTGGATTTTGGCGGCCATTTTGTTTTTTTCATCTGACAGCTTGACACTCAGACCAAAATTGTTTCATAGGTCCTTACTTTCAAATTGGTACCGAAAACGAAACTTTTGCATCAAGTTGAAATGACTGAGTGCCTGGGAACCCCACTATAAAGGAGATTTGAAATATTAAAAGCAAACAAACCTTTTGGATTTGAACTGCCAGCTCACGTGTTGGTGAGAGAACCAAAGCCTGAGTGTCTCGAAGTTGTGTGTCAATCATCTGCAGGCTTGCAATGGAGAATGTGGCTGTCTTGCCTGTGCCAGATTGCGCCCTGCAATTATATGTGTGACTCTTGGAAAAAAATGACACACTCACTTCATCCAGTTCAAGGAATGCACATTGCACAGCGCCACCCTAATTCGGAATACAATAAGAAAATTCCAGACAAATACAAGTTATGCAATGGATTGAGTGTCGCTTTTAGCAGCATGGTCGTTGTTAACTTTACAATGTAGATACTAACGACCTGTTTTAGCCTGATGCTGCGAGTTTGCTGTGGTAGTACTAGCTTTCGAAACAGTTCTCTAGTCATGTGCTATGACGAATGCTGTAGGAGTCAGGGTGTCAAATGCAAGCCAGTGATTGAACAACAACTTTAAACATAACCTATTCGACGGAGTTATACTTTATACATTTGCAATGAATTTTGCACTCGGACTTTTTGAATATAATATTCAGCAACTTATTTCTTTTGCTCAGATTACACACATCCATATGGAGTTACATGAAAAAACAACACACACATACAGAAGACTACAAACATAAGCATAAGTACCGGTAGTGCAAAAGTACAAAGCTTGGGCGATGACACTTAACTACTACATAAAGTACATCTCAATCTTCCTTGTATAACATGTAAACTTTTGAATGCAAAATTGCCAACATGAAAACATTGTTTGAAGGCTACTCACTGAGCAATGACATCTTTTCCTTTCATTATCTGCTTGATAGCTCTCTGTTGTATCGCAGATGGCTTTTCGAAACCTGCAAAATATTTCTTGCTTATTATCCAAAATATATTGATGCTATCGTCAAAATAAATTTGGCAAGACAAAGAAATCAGACTTGTTTACCACATAGAGCATGGTAATTTAACTACCAAACTGCACAAATAATAGTTGCTTGTCAGTTTTACAGGTTATCCACTTAGAGCAGTGGTTCTCAACGGGGGCGTTTTGATTTTGCAGGGGCAGTTTGGTTTAACCCATCTACCACCCAGCGTAATGATTTCGTTACATCATTTTCTGGATAATCTACTCTACATGCTCGCACGATAGCCAAACAATTTCTCTTACACCATCGTCGTATTTGATTGACCAACCGTTTTGTTTACGAACGCTATAATATCTATTTAAAATTTAAATTCAGTAATTTTCAGTATATCAAAAAATATGGTGAGTTCGATTATGACGTAAACAGCACAGTAAATTAATCGTTTTTGTTGAAGGGCGGTAAAAGTTCGCCAGTTTATAAAGGGGGTGTTGGGCCAAAAAAAGGTTGAAAAACACTGACTTAGAGGGTGATAAAAAGGGTGTTTGGAGAAGCATAAAGCATGGTGTAAATACTTTGGGTGTCTTGCTGATGAAGCAAGTGACAGAACATATCTTCATGTTATGATGGGAAGGTGACATGAAGAGGATAGGGACAATCCAGTGGTGGATGTAATGTGCATTTTGCAGGTAATGTTAATGTTGTGACAATGAGCACTGTGACACTAAGATCAAAAGTAGTAAAATTAGGAAACCTGTCTTTGTTTTATAGAACTTTAACTGTTTAATCTCAGGATGTTACAGGAGGTTCAGTTAACCCTCATGGCCCAGGAGGTTAGACTTTGGCCTGTTTGTGAAACAAGGTTGCAAATGCAAATAGAGAAAAAAGTTTTAAATACTGACGCATGTGGAGGAACGTTGGCAGTGACCAAACATGGTCTACAGACACGGTACTTTTGGAGGCCATTTAATAACTTCTCTGCAGCCATGTCAGCTGAGAACTTAGAAGCCTGTTTTACTTGGCAATACTTATTTATCCTAACAATCTGTTACACATTTTTGTTTTCTGCTACAACTAACATTCTGTAATTTAAAGAAAGTCAAATTATCGGCATAAAATGATAGTCTGCTACGGGTCTGCTACTATTTGGTGAGTTCCCTATTCGGTGAGAGCCTTTTTCGGAGAGTTCCCTATTTGGTGATTTTTTGAATTTTTTTTTGAAAATTATTGGGTACAGGTACCATAGCCTAATCATCATTGCCACTTTTACATCGTTTTAACGTCGCTAAATGTTGAAATCATGCAGAAAAAAAATAGAAATAAAATGTTTTAACAATTAAATGAAAATTTGTCATGTCAGTTCAGTTGTTTTTATTTGTGACGGTGCAAATTCATACTGATTATAATAGTGATTATGAGATGGAAGTTTTGGTCAAACAAAGTATCCTTTTTCAATTTTTGACCAACTCCAACTTTTTGAGGTCCCACAACCCCCTTGAAATGTAAAGAAATATCCCCTCGGTAGACATAAAATTCAAATGTTTGAATGATTATAACTTCTGGTTAGAATATGATATAGTAAACCATCATCTTTTCATTAATTTTGCATGGTTGGTTTTTCATGCTGAATAAGGTCTGAGAGTAATTTATCAAAAAAATTTTTTTGCAAAATAATTTTGCAAAAAAATTACCGTATTTTGCGGATTATAAGTATATTTCTGACTTTACAAGCAAAAATCTGTTATTTAAGGTATGTTTGCCAGATAAGACGACCCCCCACTTCCATCTGTTGCTATACCGTAGGGCGTAGGTGACACTGCAAGTCACTGCATACACTAGTGATACTGATCTCATACTACAGTTTCTTTCGGATCAATGATCTTATAGAGCCATGGTAATCAGTAGTGTTGATAAGCTTCAAACTAAAAAGATTCAGAAGCGAGCATTGAAACTTCCACTTTCTGTTGACCAACATGATCAAGATGGAACAGCAGAACAACTCCAATTAAGTTCAGAATCTGATGATTTAAATGGATATCCTTCCCACTTTTTCAATAAAGTTTTAAACACCTTCATGGCTGATGAACCAAAAGACACGCCTGAAAAAGTAGATTTTAGTTATTTTATTAGTATATATACCCTTTTTAGGAAACGATTCAACAAGATTTGCCAAAAACCTAGCTAAACTTATAAATAAGAAATTTTTATGTGACATTCATCCTGTATATAAAACGTTTAAAGTGCACCAATATTTTCAACTGAAGTCGCCTACCCCCTTTGCTCTTTCTTCAAATGTTGTGTATAAATTTAGTTGTTTGCGTGACGCAAACCACACATACATTGGTATGTCAACCAGACATTTGTTGACAAGGGCCGGGGAGCACTTAAATCCAAACTTAACAACCAAAAGTGCAATTAAAGAGCACATCGCCTCTTGTGAAACGTGCACTGACAATGTCTCAATCAACCAATTTAAAATCATCTCTCGAGGCAGATCTGAATTTCAGACTAAGATCATGGAAGCCTTATCAAACGTAATAATCCGTCTCTCAACCGGCAGTTATTCGCCTGTGGCAGTGTGGCTCATCGTTCCTATTGGATGTGTTCTAATTGTTTGTCAAATGCCTGTAGTTTACACCTCACGTGATCTGTTTCCACCGTATAATTTACTTGTAATCATTCCTGTGTCACTCGTTCAGTTTGTGTGTTTTTCAGTCTGGAGTGTCGCTAGTATACAGTTACAGTTATAATGCAAAGTCAAATTTACCTTACAATTTTCATTTTATTTATATTGCAGATATGTAATTCCTGATGAGGACACATGTACGTGTCGAAAACGTTTGAGTTTATTTTAATTATGTTATATTTGTGTATGTAATACATCATGTTAAACCCGCTGAAGTTACTTTGTTTTATTTCTCTATGGTTCAACAAAGCAAACTCTCTACTAAAGCTTTAAATTATTTTAAATTGCAAAATATTTATAAATTTGTTAAATGGACACATTTATGCTGATAGTCACAAATACACTATTACATACTTGCATCAACTATAGGCCTAGTGGTTGGACATGATGGCACAGAATAATGGTATTTTATGAGAGTCCTAATACTATTTTTGGAGCTGGTATACAAGTCCCCCCCCCACCTTGGTAACTCATGACAAAGACAGGACTCGACCAAACATATATATAGGGTGAAAGTACTTTACCTTTGCTTTACTGTTCACACACTGTTCACGTCTTTTTGTGCAAGTTGTTTACAGGATGGGTTACCATTTCAAAGAATTTCTGATAATGATTTGCTAAACCTAATTAACATCAGCCCTCGAAATTAGCTTCCATCTACGACGGCAAAAACATTGCCGTCGCCAAATCAACAAACTTTGGGTTGCGGCGGCAATTGCCGTATGCTTTAATCAAAAGAAATTTTATGCACTTCTTCTTCATCGTGTATCACACGGCGGTAGCCCAGAGCATCACGCACGCTATTTTATACGCTGACAATGCTCTTGTGAACTGTAAAAAGTTTGCAACCTTATAAATACTGGCTTAATTGTTACGCAAAAGTTATTCTTTCATCGAACGCTTATTTTTGACCGGTGTCGTTGCGAATATAAAAAGTGGTACAAAATTGGATAAATGGTTCTTTGGCAGTAAAGAAAAGTAATGCTTCCGATTATATGGCATCGCGCGTTCATGAACGGGCAGTTTTGCGTCTTCAAGTATTCCAGTGACGACGCGACAACCTCATCATCCGATGATTCCGATTCTAACTAGTTCTTTATCTAACAGACTTTGTGTTGCTCGCAGTATCCTAATTGTGCCGAGTTATGTTAGTGTACTGTATACGTAAATCGAGGCAATCTTCCCACAGGGAGCTATTGATTTGTTATCGGTACCTGATTGAGCAATTAACGTTGTTATTTCATGATAATTTAACGTCGCTAGAAGTCGAATTAATGTAAAACAAACGTAAATATCTTATTGGGCATTGTTGTTACGCGATATAACTCGCCGGGAAAATTAAATCGATTTGTGCTGACTCGAACGTTGAATCAACCCAAAATTAACTTACTTTCCCCCCAATGAGTTACAACGTGAATCACCGTAACAGCGTGCGTATCCGCGTTGATCGCTTTATCGCTACCTTTGGTATTATTACATCACAACAAATCAAACAGTGCGGTCGTGATAGACTATTCGATTATTTTTTTCTCTTCTCGTTTTGCATGTTTTGGTACAATTTTTTTGTAATAAACGTTCACAGCAATTGCCGAGGCAATTTCAACTTTTGCCGTTTGGCCTCGTCAACGTTTTTGCGAAGTAAAAATACGCTAATTTTGAAGACTGTGTGAGTGTTCACAGCAAGTAAAATAGTCCGAGGTGAGGTCTTGGTGCGATGTTTCTGCTGATTAAACTCTCACGCTGCGAGTAAATCAAACAGGAAGAAATTTTGAACAATTTTTATCCGAATTAAATGCTCATTTTGCGACGGCATTTTTATTGCCGTAGCAGAATGGCCATTATGACGTTTGCGGCGGCATTTACCACGGCAATTGCCGTGTGCCGCCGCTAATTTCGAGGACTGTAACATTGATGTTGATTGTGAAGTGAAGTGCAACACATCACACGACAGCAACTGCCTGGAATCAAACGTTGAGGATAATCAACCAAAATGCTCAAAAAGTATGATATAACAAACCAATTAAAACCAGAACCAAATACACAATATTTTAACTATAAACAGTTGCAAGAAACTGTTACAAGTTTCAAAAGTAGTTTGTCTTTGTTTCACTTTAATACAAGAAGTCTAGGGAAAAACAAAGAAAACATTGAAGAATTTATTCAACTTGTCAATCATTCTCCTGATATTCTTGCAATTTCAAAAACAAAAATTGGTCCTAACTCGTTCCTTAATTATTCCTTACCAATATACCATGCTATGTCATGCTACATAAGGATTCTTGTAGCAGTGCTGGTGGTGCTGCACTTTACTTAAAACAAGGCAATATATTTAATGAGCGAAAAGACCTTTCGATTGGTATACCCAATTGTGAAAATCTTTGGGTGGAAATTGTGCAAAAAACTCACCAAGTATTATTGTAGGAGTCATATATCGTCATCCTAGTTACGCTTTTTCTACATTCAAAGACAAAATAATTGATTCTTTAAACAAATTAGAAAACTCTCGATGTAAATACATAATTTGTGGAGATATAAATATTGACTTGTTAAAAGCTGCAAAGTCTCCTGCAGTATTAAATTATAAAGAAGCCCTTGAAGCTGCAGGCTGCCAGTCATTGATAACAAGTGCAACTAGATTTTGTGGAGAATCTAATCCAAGCCTACTAGATCACATCTACACAAACATAACTTGTAACCAAAATGCCTATGGCATTTGCTTACATGACATCTCTGATCATTTACCTATTTTCTTATACGTTAAAAATAAAAACGTAGTGTGTAATTCACCCACCAAAAAAATTCAAAGCTTAAAACACTTTTGTCTTGACAGCTTCTTATGCGATTTAGAGTCTAATTTGAATGAAGTAAATACTGATTGTGATGATGCAGACAACTTGATTACACTCTTTTATTATGCGATTTCAAGTAACACTAGATAAACATGCACCACTTAGAAACATGTCGAGAACTGAAATTAAGCTCTCTAACAAACCATGGATAACAAAAGGCATTCATAAATCTATTAAAACAAAAAACAGACTATTTAGATATTGGATAAAAAATAAAAATGAATCAGCAAAGAGGAAATACAAAGCATATTGCAATAAGCTGAATCATTTGAAACAATCACTGAAAAATCAACATTATAAAAAAAAGTTTGAAGAAACAAAAAGTGACTCCAAGAAAAACATGCAAGATCATTCATGAGATGATAGAGGGGAAAAGAAATTCGAATAATAAAAAGCTTCCTTCAACTATGACTATAAATGATAAAAGCTATAAAACAGATTCTATTGAATTCATTAATTTATTAAATAATTACTTCACAAATATTGGAACTTCAATGGCAGCTAAAATTCCAAATTCAAATGTAAATTTTGAATCATTCATGCTAAACAGAAAATGTTCTTCTTTTGGCTTACCTGATATAAATGAGATAGAAGTATCTGATGCTATAAGGAGCCTCAAAGCAAATAAAGCTTCAGGCATTTTTGAAATACCTTCTAAATTTATCAAAATGGCGAATGTAATTATATGCCCTTTATTAACAAAAGTACTGAATAAATGTGTTTTGCAAGAAATCTTTCCTGATGTACTCAAAAAGAGTCTGATAATACCTGTACCAAAAGTTAGTTCACCTTTACACTTTACAGATTTGCGACCAATTTCTTTATTGCCAACTTTAGCCAAAATTTTTTATATAAACGGATGATGAATTTTATTGACAAATATAATATTTTAACCCCAGATCAACATGGTTTTCGTGAAAATGATTCAACAAGCTTAGCATTGACAAAAATTTATGATGATTTACTTTCTAACTTGAATGATCACAAATACACATGCTCGGTTTTTGTTGATTTACGTAAAGCTTTCGATACAGTTGATTATGGCATACTTTTAAAAAAAACTTCACCATTATGGCTTTCGTGGCAAGTTTTTAAACGTTTTAACATCTTATCTAACAAATAGAATGCAAAGTACAGAAATTAACGGTTAGAATTCTATTTTCAATGGTTGTTAAATGTGGTGTCCCACAGGGGTCAATCCTTGGTCCCTTGCTTTTTCTTCTTTATGTGAATGATCTTCCAAATGCATCTTCTTTTTCAACTACACTTTTTTGCTGATGACTCAAACTTCCATATGTCAGATAAATGCCTGTCATCTCTCCAAAAAAATGTCAATAGAGAGATAGGAAAAATTGATGTGTGGATGAAATCCAATAAACTTTCATTAAATTATAGTAAAACTACTTATATATATGATCCTCTGCAACAAAAAAAGTGCAGCAGAAAATTTCAGTCTGTCCATCAGTGGCCGATCCATCGAAAGGAAGAAATGTATAAACTATCTAGGCGTAACTTTGGATGAGCGATTGACATGGGATAGTCATATTATTAATCTTAGAAAGCAGCTTGCTAGGTCTGCGGCATAGCATTTAAGCTGAGATACATTGCCCCCTTAACAATATTACAAACCTTATATTATGCTTTGTTTAAATCCAAGATCCAATACTCGATTATAAATTGGGGAAGAGCAAACTCTACATTGCTTGCTCCACGCCAAGTATTACAAAACAAGTTCATTCGATCCTGCTTATTTTTGCCGAGGTCAACAAATACAACTGTTCTTTATCACCAATTTAATGTGCTCAGAATTGACGATATTATTAAATTAAAGACTGCAAAATTTATGTACAAATATGCGCACAAAATGCTGCCCCGGGCCTTTGCTGGCTGCTTTATTTTTGTAAACGAAATTCACCATCATAAAACCCGTCAGAACCAAAAGAATGATTTATATTTGCCTTCTACAACGTCAAACTCTGGTAAGAAGATGCTATGTTTTAATGGAGTGAAACTATGGAATCAAGTACCAAAAGAAATAAAAGAAAAGTCTTATATATAATGTTTTTAAATTTAAATATAAATTTTATTAAAGAATTTGTACAATGATCACTCCTGAAACGTATCATCCGCTTATTTCTCTACACAGTTTTTTTTTATGTTGCCCTGTGTTATTCCATTGTTAATGTATTATGTAAAGTGCTGGTATTGTGCTATATAATATACAGTAGAACTCGGTTAATATATGTGTTAATGTTCTTAATTTTGAGTCTTTTGTTTAAATGTTTGGGTGGCAGCTGACTTTGGTGACCTTTTGGTCTTTCGCTGCCATCCTTGTTGTGCGAACTATTTGTGTTAATTGTGTTTTTGCTTTTTGTGTCTTTCTTTTTCGCCAACAAAACAAAAAAATAAACTGAACTGAACTTCAATCCACATGTTTTGGACAATTCTTCTTTGTCATGAGTTACCAAGGGGGTGGGGGGAGGACTTGTATACCAGCTCCCTATTTTTTTGTTCCATTATTTTTAAATAAAAACATAAAGTTTTAACAACTCTATACATTTTTAGTTCAACATAAAATATCACTGCAAACAATGTTACCGTATGCATATATTCCACGTAGCAAATCTTCTCTTAATCCCATTGAGTCAAAGGTTGGGATGACATCTACCCCTTCACTTGTTTCAAAAGTTACCTTAGATAAGTCATTTTCACTTCTTTCCGACATGATAAATATGTGTCTTATGAGCTTTTAAAGATAAATGCTGAAATTGAACACAATTGAATAGAAAAATTCCAGTTAGCTGACAGTAATAAAAATACACACACCAGCTTGCACTCATCATAAACTATCTTAATAATTTACAGTATTGTATCTTTCTGTGGCAGCAATTTTTTTGACAGAGCAATCTAAGTGTAATACCCTTGATACTGTGGCCTGGCTTCATACTAAAATTTAAAAATCAGATTGGTCTGGTATTGACACAAATGATCGATTCATGATGCGAAATATACACTCTGAGATATTAAACTGAATTAACTTAGTGTCACTTAAGTCTCAAAGTGTTTTTACAATATAGAAAATACAACGTCATGGTTTGACGTGAACCAGAATACCAAATTATAGCCTTCAATAGCCAGAAGCAAAAGAATTAAACAACCGATTGGAACTTGGAAGAACGAAATGGTACCTCGCTATAATTTTAATTTGTGCAGAGTTGCCAAATTATAATTTATACTTTTCGAGAGATTTCAGTTTATTGGCATATGTTATGGTGGTGAAACATCAGCTTTTTGTTGATGTAGGATTGTAGGCTACAGCTTTGGTTTTACTCTGCAGTACATACAATATCTTTTATTGTGATAAAAGAATGGATAATGGGTAGTGTTTGATGGAGCATTTAAGCAAAGCGCTTCAAATGTGTGCCTAGCTTATAACGAAATTCACTACATAGGCTATATCCAGAGGTGGGCAGTAACCAGAGATGGGCGTGATCTTGATCTTGAAGATCACAAGTGATCTTGAAGATCAAGATCGTGATCTTGATCTTCAAGATCACTTTTTTTTTGGTGATCTTGATCTTGATCTAAGATCACTTTTTTTTGTGTGATCTTGATCTTGAAGAACAATAAGATCAAGATCACTTTAAAATTGAATTTTACTTCCTAGATGGAGGCATTTTTTTAGAACTCGTACTGTACAAAGAAGTTAGTGGCAACTACTAACATTAAGCCACTGTTAATATGATATGTGCCCAACAAAAGACGATTTAAAGTCTCCATCTAAACTGGTCAGTGTTGCCATTTCAAAATTGAAAAAGTTTTCTGTGTTGGTCATAATAAAGAAGTCAACTTCCGTGTACTTTATGTTGACGCATAATAAAAAATTATTTAATTTTGTTCACAATTTCCAAGTGCGAATTTTAAAGAAATGTTTACTTTTTTTGACCCAATTTTAGATGTTTCAAAAGTCTAGAATGGCGGTGTTAAAAAATCTGGATTCTAGCAAACTTTGGTCATTTAAAGTGGTTTATTGCAGCAAATCAACCAGACCAAGACTTGTTTAGGGTCTGAGTATGGAGCGGTTTGTCGGACCGCAAACCTCTGAACTTTTTTAATAGCAGACAACAGTATCAATGTTGCCAGATGGGTAAATGGTGCCATAAACATTGACATAATACAGTGAAAGTTAAAACTACTTAGTAGCACGAATAAAAACTCCCACATGAACCAGACAAAAATTTAGTAAAAAAGATGCTGTTCAAAGTTTATTTTTATTTATTTATTGTAAATAAAAAAGTATAAAACTAATTGCAAATTTTGCGACTTTTTTAAAACTACTGTAATTAACCTTGGCTTTGGGTGTGACGTTGCGATTCTACGCAAACTACGTCAACAATTGATAGGCCTAATAGCAACAGTCACTAACTTATTACAATTCTTAGGCTAGCGATCGAGTAGTTAAAAGTAAAAGTTAGCAATACCAACTATATACCTTTACCCAGGTTGCTCATAGTAATTAATTTTTGCAACATCATTGATCAAAAACTTCATTTTTTTTCAAGTAGCCTACACAAAAAGTGATCTTGATCTTCAAGATCACGATCTTGATCTTGATCTTCAAGATCACATAGTTTGGTGATCTTGATCTTCAAGATCACATATTCTTGGTGATCTTGATCTTGATCTTCAAGATCACCAATACTGGTGATCTTGCCCATCTCTGGCAGTAACTAGTTACAAAAGTAACTAGTTACTGTAACTAGTTACTTTTTGAGTAACTGTAACGGTAACTTCGTTACTATTTTCCAAAAGTAACGAAACGCGGTAACTAGTTCCTATTTTAGCACTTTTTCAACAGTTACAGTTACAAGTTACTTTTGTATTGAAGTTTCAGTTTTTAATTGCCGTTTATTTCTCTGCACGTGTTTGTGTCTTGCTTAATGCGTGTTTGCTGCGTTTTGAGCAATAATGCATTTTTCTCGCAGATGTATCAGCGCAGCACTGCGCATGCGCGGTTCTACTTTTGTTTTGTGGTCTGGTGGAGAAAGGTTGTAATATTGGCGAATTTATCGCCAAAGTCCAGAAATCTGGCGATATTTTAAGACGTTTAGCTTCATATTTATGATTTGGCTCTTTTTTGGCGACTTTTGATAACTGATTTGGCTAAATTAATTGTTTTTGGCGATTAATCAATATGTACCAAACACAGGAGACAGGCAAGACACAACAATACAACAGGGTTGAGCATTATAATAATATATTTTACATATTTACAAATAAGTTTAACAGTCAAACGTTTTCGGTTTAACTTAAGCTCTCATCAGGAACCTGAAAATATTTATAAAAATGCAGTAAATTTCAACTTCTTGAAGGTAACTAACTAACTGACTATAAGCATCAAGAAACATGCAGCGATTAAAAGCAATTTGTTGATGCTTATAGTCAGTTAGTTAGTTACCTTCAAGAAGTTGAAATTTATTGCATTTAGTGTAACGCTTGCAATGCCTCTAAAAAGATTGTCTGACATTAAAACCAGCAACAGCATTGCTATTTTCTTGCCGTTGGTAGACGTTCTTGTGGAAGAAATACACACCAGATTTGGTCATTGGTTCGAGGACAGCGACTTTCAGCTTGCGACTGCATTCCACCCACAATTTAGACTTATCTGTGTTTAATGCCTGATCATTAAGCGACACTGTTGAATTGAAGACCAAAATAAAACAGAACATGCTTCAAGCAATTCAAGAAGCAAACTGCATTGCTAAAGAGGGGAGTAGCAGCGACACTGAAGTGAATGGTGGTAGGTGGAGCCACGGAGGACTTTTTGCACCACTTTACGCACTTTACCACTTTACGCAAAAACCAAGAAAAGACAGCAATGCGCGTTGAATCTGTTACAGAAGTATTTGGAAGCGGATCCTGAGGACAAGTTAAGCGGATTCAGATTCACAATTGGACCGATGAAAAAACTGTTTTAATAACGTACCACTCCCATTCCGTCAAGTGCTGCAGTAGAAATATTGTTTTCATTACAGCACTTAATTGTTCATCACCAGACTTTATTCGTTCATCCCCGACGCCGACACACGCTTCATCGACCTGACACTACCAAGACAGGCATGGATGCGCCTCAACCGTCTCCGTGCGGGCGTCGGGCTTTTCCGCTCAACCATGCACCAATGGGAATTGGCCTCTTCCTCCTCCTGTGAATGTGGTGCGAGGAACAGACCGCATACCACATCATTGATTGATTGATTAAATCTTTATCCTCGGACTGGGAAAGCTTCTTGTAGAACTTAATCCTGGCAGTTTCGCATACTTGTAGACTAAAGGCTTTAAATCACTGACGCAAGCCCGGTCACCGAGATTGACAGAGTGAAGTTTCCGATTGTTGAAGTCTCGTTGCCAGGGAATTATTCCATCTATTAGATGCCGCTAAATGGAGAGCAGTCCTTAACGTGCGTTGCTCAAGCGCATGCCCTGAGAGTCGAACCAGTGCCGCTTGATCTTGAAGCTTCTTCGTTCCAGAAGTGACGCGCTAACCAATTGAACTACCGGGGCTGACATCATCAATGACTGTAACAAATTCAAACCACCTAACGGAGTGGAAGGTCTGCGTGTCATGAATGATGAAACCAAAGACTGGCTGCTCTCTAGTAGCCATCCAGTGTAGTCCGGGAACATCGTGAATCTGGGGCGGTAAAAGGATAGACCCTCGGCCCCAGAGGCTCACACGACGACGACGATTGGGCAAGGACATCTTAAAACCCAAAAGAGCAGGCCTGAGTGACGAGCACTTCGAAATGCTCGTATTTCTCAAAGGAAATAAACATATAAGCCAATGAGTATTTTTTTTAAATAAAACCTTGTTGGTTTTGTACTTGTGCTGTTATGTTAGCGTGGATGGCTCTAACACTATATATTAAATATTGCGGTTAACCTGGACTTGCATGCAGAGCTGGCCAGGTGCAGAATTTTATGTTCAGATTTGTGAGTAACTGAAAGTAACTAGTAACGGTAACTAGTTACTTTTTAAAATCGGTAACTCAGTTACTATTTTGGCCAAGTAACTGTAACTCAGTTACTTTTGAAAGTAACTTTGCCCACCTATGGCTATATCTCATCATATATTACGCCCGAATGGATAAGGGTGATGATTACTATCTTTACTCTTCCATGATTAAAGCTACTATACCGTATTGCATAATTTAATGTTTGCCAGATAAGAATATATCACTAAGTTTCTAAACCAGTAAACCTGGATGAAAGTTTCGCCACCGTACAGGCGGCTTCTTCGGTAGCCTATTTGTCTACCAGTTCTCGGCAGAGCTTCGGAAGAAAGTTGTAAACTCAGATAGAATATGGGACTGGTTCGAGAATAATGACCTGAATGCTTCTTATGCCGCGTGTAATCCTCAAATACAATGCACGTCCAAGTGTGTTCAACAGCGATCACACATTCCCAAGCAAGCTGTTTGTGATTGAACTTCATTTTACAAGGTTTACTGTTATTTGAAAGTTTCTTTAATGTAATGTATAGATACGTTGATATAACGCAACAAATACTAAATCTACATATGAAAAATAAGACAGGGGCAGTTTGGAAAGGCAAAAACTGTCCCTATCCCGGGAATAAGAGGGGTTGCAGTAGCAATCGAGTGGTGAGTACACGGGGGACAGCCACCACTTCGAGAGGTGCAAAAACAAAGATCATCTTTGTTGCGGCCCCAGGATTGAAAATACCTTAGAAATTATCAAAGTGGAAAAGTGCTCACTTGAAACGGGTGTGATAAAATGGAATCTGAACGTTCCAAGTAAGTGTAATATGCGAACGGGCTACTAAGTCAAGCAACAACGTAATGGCAGCACACTGCCATCAACTGCGAGATAAATGGTTGACAGCATCACTTGAACGTTGGACAAGAGAGGCTAACAGAAAGGACGAGTCTGTACCAAAAAGTACGTAACATTTTGTTGCAATTTCTGCATACATCAAGGATGATGATGTGATTCACCAGACACATGAAGGATGATGGTGTGATACACCAGACACATCAAGGATGATGGTGTGATACACCAGCTACATCACCACGATACACTGGACGAGCATTCTAATGATGCCTGCTCAACACAACACAACGACGTCAACAATCGGACATCAAGTACGTCATCGTGCGTCACTAACAATGATAACAATAACAATCGACACTTGGTCGGTAGGAGCTTGAGATCGATGTATCAGCAGGATCGCGTGTTTGAATGAGAACATCGATTCCTTATTTCGTGGGCGGGTAAGGCGAAGAAATCTTCAGTGTTTGTTCTTGTTAATAACTTGCAGTATCCGAGGAACGAAACAAGAGAGATGAACGAGATCAACTTCATACGGTCTCCATGAAGGGCTCCTCATCTTCAACCGTACCCTCCTCCGGGGAGATGTGGAAGGAAGCATGGAGCGCCACAAGAAAGAATGACACACCTGGAACAACATTCATTGTGATGCAACAATATTGGTCAAACGGATGCTTAGCCGAGCGGTGAGAGCCCTGGTACGAAGCTCAAAAAAGCGCCGGTTCGACACCTCTTAAAAGTGCTGGTGTGCGCTCGGCAGGATACGTCATAACTGAATGTGGACATAAATATTGGCTTCCTTGTCCACTTAATGTTCAACCACCGGACTAAGCCAGAATACGACAAAGTATGGTGAGGTAGGTGTGTGGTACAAGTAGCACCTTTGAACCCTGGGCAGTCGCCATGGATTGTTACACTATGGGTCTCGGGGAACACTGGTCATGATCACACACCAAACTAACAAGTGGGTCCACGTCCCACCTCATGGGCAACAACTTCGACTGGTTGGCTAAAACTTGTTAGAAATCCTGCTGCCTTGCAGGAAATACTTTTTTAAGTAAAGGCTAGGCCCACCGCCAATAACTGTGGTTAGCGTCAGGAAGGGCATCCGGCTGGAAAATCTATGCTCCAAAATATTATTTAAATGCAGCAAAAGCTAAAAATGGCCCCTAGTCCCCAGCAGCCCTTAGATGAGCAAGGGGTGCGAAGAATCTCTGGGTTCCGAGAAAACAAAAAAACATTGAAAAAAGATTATGGTGTTAGAATCGGATGCTGGAATGTGGGAAGTTTGTGTGGTAAAGGAACTGAAATATGTGAAGAACTAAGAAAAAGAAGGGTGGATATATGTTGCCTAGAGGAAGTAAGATGGAGGGGACAGTCAGCGCGGTTTTTATGTGTCAATGGGAGGAGATATAAGTTATGGTGGTCAGGAAATAACACAGGAATCGGTGGTGTTGGTTTCTTGGTAAAAGAGGAATTATGTGAGAAAGTAATAGAAGTTAGAATAAGGAGTGACAGAGCACTGATGACAATGGTACTTGCTTTTGAAGAGGAGGTAGTGAGGCTAATCTGTGCATATGCACCTCAAAGTGGTAAGGATTACTTAGAAAAGGAAAGTTTTTATGATGTTTTGGCAGAGGAATGGGATTTACGGAGTTCAAAAGAGTTGGTGTTTGGATTAGGAGACTTTAATGGACATGTTGGAAAACAAGCAAATGGGTTCGAGGGCATTCATGGAGGGTATGGTTTTGGGGAGAGAAACATGGAAGGAAGAATGCTACTTGAATTTTGTGATGAAAGGAAACTTTGTATTGCCAACACATGGTTTAAAAAGAAAGAGAAAAGGAAGGTGACTTACAGCTCAGGAGGACATGAGTCGGAAATTGATTTTATTGTGGTTGGGCAGGAACAGAGAAAGTACTTGAAGAATGTGAAAGTAATTCCGTGGGAGTTGCAGCATAGACTAGTAGTAGGAGACTTAAACATGAAAAAAGTGAAGAAAATTGTGAAGAAATAACGAGTTTTTGTGAGAAATGTGTGGAAACTGGAGGAAAAAGAAACGAGAATTAAGTTTATGAAAAGAGCAAAAGAGATGGTAAACATGAGTGCGCAGGACTTGTGGGCTTCATTTCAGAAAGGTGTCCTAGCAGCATGTGATGAAGTATGTGGGAAAAAGAAAGTGAGGAAGGATCGTGGAGACACATGGTGGTGGGATGAAGAGGTGAAGCATGCGATTTCACAGAAAAGATATGCATACAAGCAGTGGCGCAAAAATGGGTCAGAAGAGAATAAAAAGAAGTATAAAAGTATGAAAAAGAAGGCAAAGAGGGTTGTTGCAAGAGCTATGAAGAATGGTGCTGAGGAGGAACTTAATAAAATGGGGGAAAGCCAAAACAAAGTATTCAGACTCATAAAGCAAATGAAAAAGGATGGGAAAGATATTGTAGGGGGAAGATGTATAAGGAGTGGAGATGGGAAGTTGCATTTCAGTCCGGAAAGCAGAGGAGAAGTGTGGAAGGAACATATGGAAAATGTTATGAATAAGGAGAATGTATGGGATCATATGACAGAGGTTGATCTGGTGGAGGGTCCAGTGGGAAAGGTTACTCGTGATGAAGTGGTGGAGGCAATGGGGCAAATGAAACTGCATAAAGCAGCCGGTCCATCAGAAGTGAGCGTAGAGATGATAAAAGCAAGTGGAGAGTTGGGAATTGAAGTAATGCTACAACTTAGCCAAAGGGTATTAGATGGAGAGGGAATGCCGGAGGAGTGGAAGCATAGTACTGTTGTTCCACTGTTCAAGAGAAAAGGGGATGTGAGAAGTTGCAGTGCATATAGAGGTGTAAAACTACTAGAGCATGGGATGAAAATTGTGGAGCGAATACTAGAAAAGAGGTTGAGAACATTAGTGAAATTAAATGATATGCAGTTTGGATTTATGCCAGGAAAGGGTACAGTGGATGCTCTGTTTATATTGAGAAGAATGCAGGAGGAATACCGAAAGAAGCAGAGAAAACTATATATGTGTTTCGTCGACTTAGAAAAGGCATTTGACAGAGTACCAAGGAAAGTGATGGAGTGGGCAATGAGGAAAAGAGGTATAACTGAGGTATTAGTGAGAGCTGTGATGTCTATGTATGAGGACGCAAGAACAAAAGTGAGAGTTGGATCAAATTATTCAAACGAGTTTTTTGTGAAGGTTGGTGTACACCAAGGATCAGTTTTGTCACCTCTGATATTTGCTATGGTGGTTGACGTTGTAACTGAAGGAGTGAGAGAGGGCATATTGAGTGAAATTTTGTATGCAGACGACCTGGTCTTGACAAGTAATAGTATGGAGGGACTGGAGAGAAAGTTTGAGAAATGGAAAGACGCATTTGAAACCAAGGGTATGAAGGTGAATCTTGAAAAAACAAAAGTGATGGTGAGTGGAGCAAAAGCAACAGTTGTTGAGAGCAAAGTAGATCCCTGTGGAATATGTGGCAAGAGAGTGATGAGAAATTCAATGCAATGCAAGGATTGTGGAAAGTGGGTACATGCAAGATGTGCTAATGTCAAGAGAGCCGCAACAAGATTGGCGAAGTGTTTTGTTTGTGGGAAATGCAGTAAAGGAAGGAATGAAGTGGAAAGCCATGATGATGAGTTCTGCCATGGCATCGAAACAGTAACAGACTTCTGTTATCTGGGTGATCGGATAAATGGAAGTGGTGGATGTGAAGCAGCGGTGACAACAAGGGCAAGATTGGGCTGGGCAAAGTTCAAGGAATGTGGGGAAGTGTTGTATGGCAGAAAATTTTCACTAAGGATGAAAGGGAAAGTATAACGGAGCTGTGTGCGGCCTGCAATGCTATATGGTAGCGAGACATGGATATTGCGAGAGAGTGAACTGGCAATCCTGAGAAGAACGGAAAGGTCAATGGTGAGAGCAATGTGTGGGGTGAAAACAAGAAGGGAAAAAAGGACTAAAGAATTGTTGGATATGCTAGAGATGAGAGAGACCATAGACCAACTGGCAAGGGCAAATGGAGTAAGATGGTATGGACATGTGATAAGGAGGGAGGAAGGAAGTTTTCTTAGAAAGGCACTAGATCTAAAGGTGGATGGGAAGAGGAAACGTGGTCGTCCAAGAAGAACGTGGAAACAACAAGTGAAGGATGAATTTAAAAAAGTCGGACTGAAGGAGGAAGATGCAAGGGACAGAGTGAAATGAAGAAAAGGGATTAAAACAATTGCTGCACAGAAACAATCGGCCACCCCCACTAGTGGGGAACAAACCGACGATGGATTATGATGATGATGATCTTTCTCAATAGATTCAACTTAGATATCGGAGTTGCTTATCTTAATACTGTCATGCCTTACCAAGGACCCAGAAGACAGCCGAGCCTGCTCCGGCAAAGAAGAAGAATGGAAAGGATAAGCAAGCTACGACACCGTACTGTTGTGCATGGGATATCTCTCTACCTGAATGCAATGAGATTGTTAGAGCACCAACATTATAAATTGGATAGCCCACCAAATGATATTGCTATGCTTTAGTTAGGGTCAAAATAAAGATATCCGGCATTAGGTATGCATTTTTTAAGAATCGGGGATGACAAAATTCATCACCTTGTTATGTTGATGGGGAGGTACCCGGTCATTTGGTCGACAGGACGTTAGGTCGACAGAACGATTTATTTTAGGGTTAAGGTTAGTTAACTAACCTTAACCCTAACCTTCTGCTTAGGTTAGTTAACTAAGGTTAGTTAGATATCCTTAAGGTTAGTTAACTAACCCTAACCCTAAAATGAATCGTTCTGTCGACCTAACGTCCTGTCGACCAAATGTCTGTTGACCAATTGTCTGTCGACCAATCGACCAATTGTCTGTCGACCAAACGTCCTGTCGACCAAACGACCCGGAGACCGATGGGGACACCTTCTGTCATATCTACATTTTGGTGATCTGTTGAACTAATGTTCTATATTGGAAAATTGCATGAAAAAATGTAAACATTTGAAATACTATGAATATACAATGCATAAATATTCAGCAAGTGTAACTTTACTAGTAATCCCACATGCCGCCACTTAAAAGTAAGTGACCTCTGGGTGGTGTTGAGACGTACCTAGTATTTTGAGTTGTGAATGTTCGTTGCGGGACTTGATTACATAACTTGCTCCAAGAAACACAGCAATGGCAATCAAAAGTAATGGAGAAGTAATACTGCAAAGTTTTATTTGAGCATTAGCGAGTTATAGTTTATTTCTGCACAGTTTTATTCAAATATGATAATTTAGCAAAAAATTAATAACTAAAGATTCAGCAGAAGATAACTTTTTAAAATTAAACTTTTATAAAGTAACAAAAAAATAACAACTTGATCATTGACCAAAGAAAACCTAAATGATCGTGACTTAGTTCTGGAATAAAGCAAAGATTTCATGCTCAGTTATTCAGCTTCAAGAATTAAGATAAAGTTCTAACCACCGGTACTGGCACTAACGAGAGTAGGGTAACCCATTCCTTTCTCTCGACCACCTTTCTTTCAGCAACTACGCTCACCAGGGTAGAAGTGTTTATTAGCAACCAGCTTAAGTAGGGTGTTGAACCACTGAACCAGGTATGGATCAAGAAAGCGCATTATCCATTGAGCTATGTCACTACTGTTCTGTAGTAGAAAGCAAACAAAATTTAACAAAACCTCACATGCAATAGATGATTAGTCCAGTGAAGACAAATATATAATTTGATTGATAATGCTCAATATTCTTGACAGAGCGCTTAGTCCATTGTTGAACGCTCGTTGGTTTGCGAAACCTTGTCGTGTTGATGAAATCTGACCATGGCTGAATACTCTGCCGCCGCTTGGCAATCCACTCACGAACTGCTGGCGTGTTTACTTTGGTTGCAATGCTGCTAACAACACATAGTTTTCAATAACCGATGAAGTCTGATCATTTCAAACAAAATTTATAACAGATTATTATTGATTCCATACAAAATATTGCATGTAACAATACGTTTTCCTGATTTGATCTGCTGTTAAGTTATTTCAATTGCACTACTTCCTACAATAGAGTGAACTACATCATGGCACAACGAACATAAAGCTCATAATGTAATTTGGAGTAAGGTACAGTAACATTTTTTGAATCTGTTTCAACAGTCAATGGCAATATGCTTGCGGTTGGCAAGACACCTAATGTCATACCAAAATGGGGGCAGCTGACTCAATGACTGTTCAGTAAAATATCTGCTTCTATCTGTATGTTGCATATGTGTAATTCCATTGTACCATCTTGTCACAGTAAACACAAGTAAAATTGTGAAGAAGGGAGTGTTTTTCCAGGCTATCAGCGCAAGGCTGAGCACTCACTAGCACAGCGAGTAATTGCGATTTGTCAACCATAATGGTGTAGCTTCCACGCTAGCCATTTAGACCAGATCATTTTAGAAATACAAGTAAAATTAGGAGTTGGTGTACAAGTTTCTGTCCTTGTAAAAATACTATGATGTCATAGACAGGAATCGACCAACACACATGGGTTGAAGTGTGTGAACAGTAAAGCAAAGATATTTACTCTATTTGTTTGGATGATTCCTGTGAGTGATGTCATGGTACTATTTTACCAGGGCGGAGACTTGTACACTACCGTAGCTCCTAGAATTATTGGTGTTATTGAGCCATATGTTAATCTGGGAGATACGCATTGACAGAAAATTTAGATATATTGATCTAAACCAGCTTAAGGTGTCGATTTGTATTTACAATATTAAAGCATGGTTGATTAAAATTCTAGTGGCTTAAAATAAATCATAAAGTCCAATATGTATACCGCACCTGGAGTCTACACCAGAATTTTCAAAATTCAAAACATCTGATTTTGACATAATTCTAAATCACAGCAGGGAAATCTAACCTAGACTTATTCTCTAAATAATTTTCAAAAATTAGCGTTATCATAATTATTTTAAAATAAAGCAAGTCGAACCAGGACCATTTAGAAGACTGTTTGGGATGACAAATTGTAACAAAAGTTTAAAAACAATAAATCAAATTATGATGAGCTAGGCTATAATTTTGAAAGTGCAAAGTCAAATGGTTCACTCTGTTAACGAAGTTAACCAATAGCTATATCGCTTTGCATCCTAGAAAGCAGTAGTAAAGTGTGTTCTTATATTCTATAGCTTAACTGTTCTATAGGCTATCCTTTGCAGATATAAATTGCCATCAGCACTTCACAAAGCAAACAGTGTTAGTGCAGTCAAGTCATATAGAGGCACTTGTAACCAAGTATATTATTATCGTGAAACCTTGTTGAGTGTCAAACAAAAAAGGCTGTGGCTATATTTGCACTATATGTATAGTATAAATATAGACAGTCACAATAGCGTTGCCAGATAAAGTTATGATCAGGGCATTGGAGCAGGCGTAAAGGTTAAGTTGCTTCAGCCCAGGAGCTCTCTTTTATCATAAATTAGCTCTAGCTCCTGAGCTTATTGATACCACTGCTCCAGCTCCAGGCTCCGAAAAGTGTTTTCATTAAAATAACATTGACAACATATATATCAGTTTAATTTCTAAAGCTTAAAATTGCCTGCAGTCAACTGTTGCTAAAAAATGGCACAACTTTGTGAAATTTAAGGTACTTTCATCAAAATGTCATGCGGAACTGCATTTCAAAACATATTCGTTAATTCGACGTCTGATTACACAAATAATTTTTTTAATTTTGTGAAGGGTTACTGTTAAATTTTGTGAATTCAGCCAATAATAGCATCTTATGAAATATATAACTGGCTCCAGCTCCTGCTTCACTTAAATTCCATATAGAGCTCCAGCTCCGTTGAAAATGCACGGCTCCGGCTTCAAAGCCCTGGTTATGATAACCTACATTGCGCTAAGCAGCGCTATTATCATCAGGCATGGTCATGGATACTTATTGCACGCTCATTGTTACTTGTTAATTCAACTAGCCGTATACTTGCTTTACATCTAGACTACTGCAAAAGCTTTGTTAAGAAAAAACAGTTTACTGGTAACTTTTCAAATGTCTTTCTAAACAAGTCTTCTTTAAATACCGGTATGCTCTATGTAACATTTGCTCACTGTCTTCTGTAGCTGACTGTACCAGCTGCACTACAAAACTTTCTGCAGTTTTGAAAAGAACTGCATGTTTCATGCCCTACAAACTACCGCCCTGGTAGTGTCATAAGAATAAGGCAATCGCTGTGACTGAGCCTTGGCATCCCCTTTTCTAGATATTCCTGACCGAATCAATTCACTAGCACAGAGGCGTACCCAGGGGGGTTGAGGGTTACAACCCCCCCTTTGGCACGCGTGTGACGTCATGATATTAAGAATGATGCTTTCAGTCTTTATGTCTCTAAAACAAAGTTTGCCTAATTTTAAACCGAAACTGCATTAAAAAGCGAGTTTTGCCAATACCAAACATTCAAATAAAACTCAGCCAAGAATTAGCAACAAAATAACATAAAGACTTAGCTTTATTACCGAAAAATGCCGAAGAAAACATGATCTTATCCTTTTGCTACGGTACGGTATGCCACTGGACAGCACCATTTTACAGAATATTTATACCCACATTTTTGTTGAAAATATTCTCAGAATGCACCAAATTCAAAGTAATTTTTCAAAAATTTCTGGGGGAGGCCCCCCAGACCCCCGTCGCTGGGTCCGTAAAAAAACCCTTTTCAAAATTCCTGACTACGCCACTGTACATACAATCACGAAGATTGAACAAATATCAATCGGAAATTCCAAACAAAAGATCAAGATCACTATTAGTTCAACAAATTTTCATATTTTAAATGCATTTCCATTGCTGTACCTCCAGAGTTTGGCGTCTTTGATTGAACCAACACAACCAAAACGCCACGTATTTGCTCCCTGATTTTGAGAAAACTCGTTCAACAGCTGATTCACAAAACAAGCCGGTATATTCACCACGAGTCGGGCAATTTATAAAAGGAAAATAAAAGGAAAAGCCAACATTTTATTTTTTTATTTTCCTTTTACATCTTAAATTTTTCTGAAGGTGTTGCAACCGTGCCAAATTTCTTTCAACTCAATAACTTACTTTGGTCACAAGCACGTTTTAACGTTCGCGTTTTGTCGCTTCTACCTTTTTCTTGACCTTTGCTATGTTGACGTGTATTGTTTTTAATATGATGGTCAGAAATAAAAACAACTGAACTGAACATCAACATAAGCTTAATATAAAACAAATAAACTCAGAAAATTTAATTATTGACCAGATAGTTTTTTGTTCCATCAAAATTTTCCTTCTCGTCGTCGTGTGAGCGTCTGGCCCCTTCTCATATCGATATTCGATAAAATCATTGCGAAATGCATCGTTGCTTGATTTAAACCTGATATTTAAACAAAATCCAAAAGCTGAGTTATGTAAAAATCTTTCCCTTTTACGTATTCAGTCGCCATTTCCGCCTGAAGCAGACTGCACATCAACACGGGTCATCTGCCTTCATGAGTCACGGTTTTGTACCAGCCAGGCCCTTAGCCAGCCGGGGGCCAAGGGGGGCCTCGCCCCCCCTGGCAAAATTCCAACATTCTTGAGCAACAGCTGCAATTATAATGATTTTGCCCATTTTCCCGTTGCACAGCTCCAACTGATGGCCCAATTAACTACAATTGTTTTGTTTAGTTAACAGCTATGATGATTAAACAATTTCGCCCCCCCCTAACTCCTCCTTTGGCAACCTCAACAGGTTCAATTCAACCAAGGCCAACACGTGTTATAGGTTGGTAAAAAAATTGTCAGAAACTGTGTAAAATAAAAATGTTTTGGGAAAGAATGATAACCTAACAAAGAGGGAATGGATTTCCAGCAGCAGGCCTACAAACCGGTACAAATTAGGCTATACTTAATTCTTACCATTCTTAAATACTTACCATACTTAATTCATACTTAATTCATACCCATTACTTAGGCTACCATACTTAATTCTAAGGGTCAGTGATAACCAATCTGTGCAGTGATAAACCAAATTTGTGTTACAACCCCCGTTACATTTGTGTTACAATTTGTGTTACAACCTCCCTCCCCTTTGGCACGCATGTGACGTCACGATATTGAGAATGATGCTTTCAGTCTCTTTATGCTTGAGCATGATGCTTTCAGTCTAAAAAAATTTGCCTAATTTTAAACGAAACTGCATTAAAAGACCGAGTTGTGCCTGTAGCGGACGCTGCTTTCAGCATATCCACCCATACACAGCCATCAGTGGGATGGCAACATTCCTGGGCAAAGTCGGCAAGGAATGATAGGACACGAGGTCGATTACGCTGCGGCATTGTTTACTAACTCAACTCAGAAGATCAATGCTTGCTCACAACGTAATTGTTTATCGTTTTTAATCTTCGATCCAGCAACACAGAAAGTAAAGGAAAACACCGGAATATTAAAGCTCCACCACCAACAACTGGATACGAAATGTTGTCGCTGCTACATTAACAATAAACTGATCCAAACGTCATCCTGGCAGTGCCAAAAATAGAAAACGGTAGCAACAACGAAACTGATATATTGCTTTAGAATTACCAAGACTGATTTCTTGATACTGGTTTTAAGTTCTGACTTTTGATATTGCATTCAACTGATTTCCATATTGAAAGAACCGACTTTTCATATTGAACAAAAACTCAACAAACTATTGATTTTCACATAGCAAAAACTTAACACACTCTGATTTTTACATGTTGTAGAACTCTACAAAAGACTAAATTTCACATAGCAAACGACTGATTGATTTTCACATAGCAAACGACTGATTGATTTGAAATCATGAGCTTAACCTTGTATAGTTGCAAGCTGTGTGACATGCAGCCATTGCATGTCGAAAGTGGCGCATAATAGCGGCACTGGTTGGGTTGACGTCGCGGTGTGCTTCTGACGCAGAGAAGGCTTGAAGGAGGGACAATGCAGCAATTGCATGTCGAAGGTTGTGTCGCAAGTAGCGGCAGACATGGGGTTTACCATGTTCGAGTTGCGTCGGTGGCTGTGAATAGCCGTATTGAAATCATCTCCGTGGAGGCATCTCATGTTGAGGAATACGATGAGGGACTGTTCAACTCAGTGCAAGTCGTGAAGAACATGGGGTGCTGTGGTGCCATGTTGAAGTGGTCTCATCAGTGAGCTTGTCGTGTCATCATCGTGGTGCTGTATTGAAGTTCCTTGAAGTCTCGCATCAACCTCTCGCAGCAACCGTGTTGATGGGCAGGTCTGAAACAAAATTGATACAAAGTAGCGACCGCTAGAAAGTTACACATAAGCAGATCAGACACATTAAAAAAAAAAGGCGATGCATGCGGGGATACAAGTTGTTGAATTACAAGGCATGAGGTGGTCATAGCGGCAAATGCCGGCTGGTGATGGGTAGTAAAGTAGACATGAAACTATGAGAGTTGTAGTACAAAGGTACTGAGTAGTTTCAGCACTTATTAAAAAAAGCGACAAACACGAGCAGAAAAATATTGTAATGACGTAGCAGGACGTGGCATTTAAAAAAATAGCGACAAAGGCAGGCGAAAGCGGCTACATACCGAGATAAATCGGTAGGCTGACATGTGGGTTTGCAGCATGTGAAACAATACAGTAGGTGTATGGCGGTTGCTTATGTAAACACAGAAGTTGGCGCTGGCAGTTGACCAGCGCGCAATGAGACATCATGACGTAGTTAGTTGACATTGCAGCGGTTTGACTACGTCATGAAGGCGATAAACTTGATTGTACAGGCGCAGAGGTGGATCCGTCACCCTTACATTGATTCAACGTCAGCAAACGTTGAAGCAATGTAAGTATGACGAATACCGTTGTAAGGGGAGTTAAGCCACGAGAAACTATAGCTGTTAGATGGTTACAAACATTTAAAAAAAAGTTTGCATGCCGTTTTTATTTTTATAGCAACCAGAACAAGAAGTTAAAAAAAATTTATAAACACGTGCTACATTACCAGGTTGATGTCTTCATTGGAGGTCGTGAGTTCAGAAAATTTACTCCGGGGCACCATTGTAACGCTTCTGGGTTGAGGTGCTTGAGAACAACACTAGATTTGAGAATTCATCTTTATTGCGGCAATCGTTGCAGCGATTAGAGCGGATTCAGAAACGTCACCGACTTCTCGTTGTGAGAGCGTAGATCGAGAAAGAAAGATTCATACCTAGTCTCTTAATTTATATGCGAAACAATATTCATCCGCCGGTTGCCAGGCGCAAAGCTACTTAAATAATAATTGAAACTTGAAAGGGCTAAACAATTAAATTATGGAATTATGAGAACGTTGGACTGTACTGCAGAATGATAGCTAGTGACGAATAAAAGACAGCAGTCGGTACAAAGGTACTAGTGTGAGATTGCGAGTTTTACATATGATCACACAACGCAACACGACTGCAATTCTACATAACGATGAACCAAGGTAGGAATTCGGCATAGTGACGTTGATTACAAAAGTTGAATTCCCGATTACTGAATTGAATTCCTGAGACGTGCAGTTATGCGCTCAAGGCGGAGCTTTCTGGAAGATTCTAGTGACGTGTACGTGTGACGTCAGAGACGACAGAGCTCTCTGGCGCTACAGACACCCCCGCAAGAAGGAAAACGGGGTGGCCGTTTGACTTCTGATGAGATGTTTGCAGCATGAAATGAAACAGGCGAGGCACAAGATGCGGATTATAACATAGACACACGGTGAACAACAAGACGGGGTCGGATCCCCTCCGCACGGCGCGAGCGCTAACAGTTCCTCTGATTCCAGGGAGCGGCTGGTCGGCTCTTGACGGTCGGTCGAAGCAGAGGTCTCGTGCGGCGGACATCCGGCTAGTGACAAGACTATTCTGTGCAACAAAAAAGCGGTTAGTGAGGGCGATAACAATCATGAATACAATTACATACAGGTTACCATTACAACAAGGTTACAACTACAACGAGGTTACAACTACAACTAACTTACAACAAGGGTACGATCTAAACACAACGATTACAGCAGGTGAGCACTGCGGAAGCATTTAACGTGTGTATGCAGTGCTGCAGGTACAGGGACCAAACGATAGATACACTGAAAGCATGATAGCTATGCGAAGCGACTGCGCGGAGAACCGGTCCAACAGGGCAGGAAGCGGTGGACAGATGATTGCGAGTAGCTGTGACGAAACAAGGCCAATAGGGCAGAAAGCAACGGGCAAGCTAGTCGCAAGCAACATGTCGGCTTATATCTATGACAGCTGGGCAAAAAAGCCGGACAATGCCGATAGAGCAGAAAGCGACGGGCAAGCTAGCCGCAAGCAACATGTCGGCTTACATCTATGACAGCTGGGCAAAAAAGCAGGACAATGCCGATAGAGCAGAAAGCGACGGGCAAGCTAGCCGCAAGCAACATGTCGGCTTACATCTATGATAACTAAGCAACGATAGCAGTGGCAGGACAAGGCCAAAAAGGCAGAAAGCAACGGGCAAGCTAATTGCAAGCAGCATGTCGACTTATATCTATTACACCACCTTAACAAGCAAGTTCCTAACAGTGGCTACAAGGGTGAACAACGAGGCGCTACGTGAACAAAACAACGGTGAACGGACAAGGATTCTAACAAGTACTATATACAGGAAGTGTGCTGCGTCGCACGCCTTGGATGGATGCAGTTTTACGTCATGCCCAGGACGGAGACTGCTGTAATTAATACGATAACTTTATGCAAGAACGGCACCTAGCTGATGAAAGATGGGATGAATGGATGCAGTTTTACGTCGTACCCAGGACGGAGACTGCTGTAATTAATGCGATACCTGGCAGTGCCAAAAATAGAAAACGGTAGCAACAACGAAACTGATATATTGCTTTAGAATTACCAAGACTGATTTCTTGATACTGGTTTTAAGTTCTGACTTTTGATATTGCATTCAACTGATTTCCATATTGAAAGAACCGACTTTTCATATTGAACAAAAACTCAACAAACTATTGATTTTCACATAGCAAAAACTTAACACACTCTGATTTTTACATGTTGTAGAACTCTACAAAAGACTAAATTTCACATAGCAAACGACTGATTGATTTTCACATAGCAAACGACTGATTGATTTGAAATCATGAGCTTAACTTCTTTAAGAAGGTACTAGTGTGAGATTGCGAGTTTTACATATGATCACACAACGCAACACGACTGCAATTCTACATAACGATGAACCAAGGTAGGAATTCGGCATAGTGACGTTGATTACAGAAGTTGAATTCCCGATTACTGAATTGAATTCCCGAGACGTGCAGTTATGCGCTCAAGGCGGAGCTTTCTGGAAGATTCTAGTGACGTGTACGTGTGACGTCAGAGACGACAGAGCTCTCTGGCGCTACATGCCAATACCTAACATTCAAACATCTCAGCCAAGAATTAGCAACAAGAAAACATAGAGACTTAGCTTTATTTCCGAAAAATGCTGAAGAAAACATGATCTTATCCTTTTGCTATGCCACCTGACAGCATCATTTTACAGGAATATTCATACCCACATTTTTGTTGAAAATGTTCTCAGAATGCACCAAATTCAAAGTAATTTTTCAAAATTTTCTGGGGGAGACCCCCCAGACCCCCGTCGCTGGGTGTCGTCTTAGGCGAACACGCCGTCGGGCTTCACCCCCCGGTCGTCAAAACCTCTCCTTTCAAAATTCCTGGCTACGCTACTGGTCTTAACACTAAACTGACATATTGCAATTTTTGTGGATACCGGTGTTTAAGAGGTTAAAATGCCAAAATCATTCAAGTTTTTTCGGCCCCCCCTAACGAAAAGTTGGCCCCCCCCTTGCTCTGCGGTCTGGCTACGGCCCTGGTGCCAGCTCTCCTTTGTGTCCTGTATCGCCTAATCAAGTTCGGTCCATGCCTGGATGTTGTCATCAGAGGCGCCGAAAGCGAGGGGCAGAGGGGGCGGAAGCCACCTGTCATCAAATTTTCTATCAATGGGGACAATGGTGCCCTTTTAAGGTCATGTAAGCCAGTAGCTTAGCCAGGAATTTTGAAAGGGGGAGTTTTGACCACCCAGCGGCGGGGGTCTGGGGGGCCTCCCCCAGAAAATTTTGAAAAATTACTTTGAATTTGGTGCATTCTGAGAGCATTTTCAACAAAAATGTGGGTACGAATATTCCTGTAAAATGGTGCTGTCCGGTAGCATAGCAAAAGGATAAGATCATGTTTTCTTTGGCATTTTTCGGAAAAAAAAGCTAAGTCTCTGTGTTTTCTTGTTTCTAATTCCTGGCTGAGATGTTTGAATGTTTGGTATTGGCACAACTCGCTCTTTTAATGCAATTTTGTTTAAAATTAGGCAATTCTTTTTTAGACTGAAAGCATCATTCTCAATATCGTGACGTCACACGCGTGCCAAGGGGGGGTTGTAACCCCCAACCCCCCCCCCTCTTGGCTACGCCACTGATGTAAGCTACTGCACATTTTGCTATATAACAATTTCTGCTATTCGCCTTTAGCCCAATTATAATCTTTCATTTTGCGACTATTCACAAACAGGCGATGGACACCATTGACTTAGAAGCTGTTGCAAATGAGTTCATTCGAGCAACCGACACCCGTAAAATGTAACCTACCGGTACTTCTGATTGATTTGATGTTTGTCTATATAGGCTACAGTCAGGGTTGGAAATAACGACTAGTTGTCACTATTCGATAACGTTATTCGTTGCTTTCTGAATATCGAATGCCTATACCCATTCCTTTTCAAAATAAATATCGAATGCGCGTTATTCACTGCTTTTTTATGCAAGCAACGAAATCATTATTCGTTTTTCACTAATCGATATTTAGAAGAACTGCTGAATCATTTTTTGTTGTTCACTTACTTCGTCGTCAAAACGATTTTACGAGATTTAGTTTTCGGATTACTATCCGACCTACTCCCTTTCCGGTTTTGAAACTTCAAAAGATTAAGGAAAATTTTGCGGCAACACAATTCAGAAAAACCATGCCAGTGAGAGTCGTTAACAGTGTTGCCAACCTTGCGGTTTTCCCGCAAGTTTGGGGTTGTCTTTTTCGAGTTTTTGTGTTTTTTTTTTGAGTTTGCGGGTTGCTTGTTTTTTGGCCAGTCAATTTTTAGTAACTGCTATTTATTGCTTTTTTTAAGTATCGATAGCGGCAAGTCATTGCTTTTTTGGGCACTATCGAATAGTGAAATAGTCATTGCTTTTTGACTAACGACTTCCAACCCTGGCTACAGTAGGCTATAGCCTACAAATTCTCTCGTGGCGATAGGGGAAAATCATTAACGAACTGCCCAGCATTATCGCTATCTTCTTATTTTAAAAGTTTTTAAAAAATTGGCCTTTTAGTAACAAAAGTGCCCTTTTTTCATAATCTTGCCCCCCAGTCAAAAATTGTTCCGGCCCTTCTGGTTGCCATAGCCTGCCATCGTTTTGATGGTATGTCTCTTAATCTTTCCATTTTAATTGACTAAAATTACCATGTTTATGATTATCCCATTCTTTTTGTAAAATTTCTTAATTAGCGCCTGTGCAGTGATCAACAAATAGGCTACATCCACACTGCTGATTTTGACCAATCACTTATTTGCAGAATTCAACATATTTTTTCGGTTTTCATGTATGCTGTACAAAAATGAACTAACAAGTGAAGTGGTCCCAAGCTTGATGACAAAATACATAAGTTAACTGAGGTCATTTAAAGGTGGTCCCATATGCTTGATTCAAGTGTTGGGTACGAGAAGATAAGGTTTTCATCGTAGGCTACTAAGCCTTCGGCTCTAAGGAGAGTAGGGTGGCCAGTTCCTTTCTCACGGCCGCCTTTACTTCAGTAACTACGCCCACTCAATTTACTACACCCTGGGTAGAGGTGAGCGGTGTTTTCAATAACCAGCTTAGCCGGGAGTCGAACCAGGTTTGCATAATTGGAAAGCCAACGCCTTATCCGTTGCGCCATCCCACCTGAGGTCTAGAAAACGATAAATCCAACAAAACGTTAAAAACGTAGGCTATAGCCCATAATGGCCAGGCGGTTAGGTTTTTTTGTTTGTTTTATTATCTTTATCCTGCATTGCGGGAAAGCGGACTTGAGCGCCTTCCGACGTACACCTGACCCACGCTGCAGCCGACTGCAATGTCTGTTTCCTGTTGTCTACTCTACTTATGGCTTAAATTTGGTACTACCCATTACTCGAAACCGATCACTGGGTAGAGGCAATTATCGTAAAGTTTCTTGCCCAGAGAAACAACAGCAAGTGCGGGTGGCTGGAGTCGAACATGCAGGCTCTCGACTGCGAGCCCAACGCGCTAACCACTCGGCCACTGCTGCCGACAATTGAAATTAAGAAAAAAGAATTGCTTATCGACTTAAAGATTTTAGTAAATAAACTTTCCATTGATGCAATCCCTGCATTGATATTCACAAATAGAGAAAACAAATAGCTGTAGCCTAAATTAATTAAGGCATCTGCAGCTAACAAGGCCCGGCCAGTAATAAGGCCCACCCCCTGGATCTCCGTTGTTACAAATCTTTTAAACAAAATTGAAAGCTCCCATTGCTGCTATGGTAAATTGAGACTAACTGGTAAAGTTTCACAGCCTAAAGTTGAGAACTTTTGGAGTTATGGAAAGTTGAAGTTTGGGGGGACTGAAATTGAGTGGTTTTATTAATTTTCACATATTTTAGACTGTTCTGCAGTAAACAAACCGCTTTGACTTCCGTTTTTTTGCATTTTATGTGAAAGATATGTGCATGCAGATGCAGTAAAACCAATAACTTTGAACTTTTTTTCTAATTAAAGCAAGACTGATAATGATGATCAAACTAGGCTAATTTTGGTAATGAGGCCCATGGGCCCCTGGGGTAACGTTGTGCACCCCTGGTTAAGAAAGTGAAGGTTAAAGACTTGAGTGACCTAAACAATTCTTGTTACACCATTAATCCAATTTGTTATTGTAATGGAAATATCATAATTTCAGAATCAAAATACTTTATCATCCCTACCATATCTAAAAACACCACGTCGCTTTTTAAAAAATGGAGCATGGGGCGGGGGAGGGAATAGCTGTCTCTGTGTATTTAGTTATTACTTATGTGCCTGTGTTGTCGATTATAATTTGTTTTGTGGTGTTGTTATTGTGAAAATACACCTTTTCCATCACTTTTGGTGCTAATTCAAACCGGGCCTTATTCACAACACGTGCATCTAATAAGGCCCGCTAGAGATTTTTTTTATTTTTTTAGTGTTTTACAACCCCTTTTACTTAGAAACTTGTTTCATAGATATGTTGTTTAGATAGACCCAAAGTATCCTTATTCCAAGTTTCGTTCAAAATTATGCAGTATTTACAAAAATATTGAGGTTTGAAAATTAGCGGGCCTTATTAGCTGCAGGTGCCTTAGGCCTATTTTTGGTTTGTGCTAAAGAAAACTTTGCTAAATGAAAAAGTGCGTAGGCCTACCGCTGTTTTAAAGGTTGAAAAGCACTGATTCTTGCAATCGTTATTTGTGTTTGTTTTGATTTATTAGTCTGAATTGATTTATTGAGTCGGGATAAAAACCCCATTTTTGCACACACTTATGATTCTTCATAACGATTAAACTCAAATCCGAAATTACACATATAGCAAAGTTGTCCTGGCATTCCTCTCACTTGATTTACTGATACTGGTTTTGATTGATTGATTGAATCTTTATCCTCGGATTGGGAAAGCTTCTTGTAGAGCTTAATCCTGGCAGTTTCGCATAGCCTACTTGTAGAGGCTTTGAATCACTGACGCAGGCCCGGTCACCGAGATTGACAGAATGAAGTTTCCGATTGTTGAAGTGTTGTTGCCTGGGAATTATTCCATCCATTAGATGCCGCTGAATGGAGAGCAGTCCTTAACGTGCGTTGCTCAAGTGCACACCCCGAGAGTCGAACCAGCGCTGTTTGATCTTGAAGCTTCTTCGTTCCCGAAGTCAGGCGCTAACCAACTGAGCTATCGTTAACACAAAAAGGTAAATGATCTCCACTCTCCAGACACAACGGCACGCGGCAAAAGCAACAGTTAAGGGTGAAACGTCTTGGTCATCAGGCAAGTCACGTCAAGGAGAACAAAGAAACAACGCAAAAAAGTGACATTCCAAAAGACTCTCATTCTGGCAAAGTGTGTTTAAACACAATAACTTTAAAGAACTCTCAAAATACGCTCTAACATCTCTGAAAACACGTGCAAGTAATGCAATTGTTGAAAGAATATTTTCACTAGTTACTGCTGTAAGAAACGCCAATTATTATTATTAAAACTTTCTGCGCTTTTTAAAATAGGCTATGTGGCAAAATTTTTCTCTCCAGGCCCAAATAAAAAAAAATGGACTCATAAAAAAATTAAGGCTTGAAGAAAAGCTAATTTTAGAAGAACCAAGAAGAAAATTTAATTGTAGGCTAGTCGTATCAACACCAAAATTTTCAAAATCAATCAGAAAGGTGCAGAGATGGGCCTAATAGGTAGCCTACAATTTGAAGAAACCTTGAGTTAGGCTAGCTAACAAGTCAGCAGTCATTTTTTTTAATTTTTTTGTGTTTACGAAGTTAAATCTCTGCTAACGAAGTCAAATCACCAAGTTTTGGAAACAAAGTAACTTAAAAAAACTCAGTTTTGTAGCTTACCCTATTATTCTCTCAATCAAGCCATTGTTTTTCACCCAACCGTAAGTAGCCTAACCTTCAACCCAACCAAGACCAATTTCAGCCCAAGCTCAACCATCGACACCAAAGAGGTTCATTTATTGGAAACTAAACAAATCAAATTTCAGAAGAATAAAGATCAAATCTGGACAGTTCATTGTAGCCTACTTGTAGCCTACGCTACCACTCCATTTTTTGTTCGTTTTTAGTTTGTTATTCTATTAATTTGTAGGTAATAGAGCGAGGAACCTCCCAAAGCGATTGTTCCCTTTACGCTGTTCTTGTTATACTTTATCTTTGTAATGAGGTATGTTGAGACATGATTTGACTAGCACAGGCCATTGCTAGTGCCAGAGCTCCGTTGGCCTACTAAGGCTTTGCCCCAGCGTTTCCAGACCCTTAGGCCTACTACGAGGAAGTGGAGTTAGTCTTCAAGGATTTGACTACAAGTTATAAATGCAGGTGTTGGTGATTTTTCTTTTTATCAGTTTTGTTGCAAAGTCATTTTGTAACCTTTCGTATCCTGTGTTATTGTTTATTATTATCGTGTCCTGTGTTATTATTTATTGTGTATTCATCTGTTGGCAGTGACGATCGGTGAGGGAAAGCAAGGAAAGCAGTGCTTACCTGAGCGAAAACTATGCAAAATATAATGACTGAATTCTAGGTTTAACTTCTTATTATTTTTGTCACGTCTATTTTAACTTGAAAATTACTGTATTCGTGACTAGAATTACTCGTTACGCTTGTGAGTAGTCTAAGTCCTCACCAAATCGCATGTCTTGCCTATAAATGCCAATTAACGCAAACGCTTCTGTCAGAAACAATCACTGAGGCTCCAGGTAAGCAACTATCAAACTTGCTTTCCCAGATTCAAAAATGTCAAAAAACGCCTTCGTTTGATCCAATCCTTACCCATTTTGCAAAACGTCACCAGTTGCTTAGCCAATCAGATGTGTTATGGTTATGGTATGGTTAGTTTTGCTTTCCCAGTGACGTCAATGCGAACATTCGCTAGAGCGGCTAGACTAACCCGTCAGAATGGTCTCTCGTCACGGTACAGAGCACAGCATCATAATGCCGAAATAATTGTTGCTGTTTTTTTATGTCTCCTCGCCATATACTTTAGCCTACTAGCTTTCATAGTCATGCCTTTGCCCTTTTTACAGCGTTGATATAACGTTACTTTGCCAATGAACGTTCAGGTGCGGATGCAATATTTAGTTCGTTAAGCTTCTATACGCAGGAGGCAAACTTATCCAGCTTTTTGTACAAATTGCTTGCGGTTGTAATGTTTAGGCCTAAGTGTTAGTTTTTGTAGTGTAGGCCTAACTGAATATCTGAGAATGAACATTCATGACGAATTAAATATTTAGACAACTATTATTCCATGTTTAACACTGGATTTTGGTCCTGCAACGTTAAAATTAAGATTGTTTATGACTTCTAATCATTAAATGGATGTATGATCACGACATAGGCGAAGCACAATTTGACAGATTTTTATTTTTGATTTGTTTTGGAAATGCTCTCAGAGCGCACCAAATTGGAAGTGTTTTTCAAAAATTTCTGGGGGAGGTCCCCCAGACCCCCCGCTGGAAGTGTTGCCTTTGGCAACACACCTTCGGGCTTCGCCCGACGGTTACGCCCTTCGTGCCTACTACCTTGCTGCAGCATATTTCCAAGTTGCTTTCCCAACGGTTTTAGCCACCGGACGTCACTGACTGTTGGTCATACTTTAATTGTTTGTTGCAATGTCTGCGGATTGTACAAGTTTCTCCTTTTCTATAACCATAACCAACAATATTAATAAAAACCAGCTATCCATTTTACATGTGAACATGAGAAGCCTAGTTGGCAACTTTGAAAAATTAGAATGACCAGGCCTACTTGCTGAAATGCAAGAAGCACGGGACCTTATTGCTGTGTCAGAAACCTGGCTAAATAAACATCGATTGCAATTTGTTAGTTTGCAAGGCTATAATTTTGTTCACTTTTCTAACAAACAAACAAACTGATGCTAAAATACAAGCAGGTGGTGTCGGGCTATACGTAAGCAGTTCAATAAAGTATAATCATATTAATAATTTAAATTTAAACTTACAGGAATGTGAAGATCTCTGCGTGCAGGGGCGCCGGAAGCGGGGGGGGGGGGGGCAGGGGGGCGGATGCCCCCCTGCCCTCAATTTTTGTGCAGATGGAGGGGCAGGGGGGGCAATGGTGCCCTTTTAAAGTCATGTAAGCTACTGCACATTTTGCAATAAAACAATTTCTGCTATTCGCTTTTAGCCTAATTATAATCTTTCATTTTTGCCTCAAAATCGTATTTACGGCAAAAAATTTTGCAACACAGTACAGGCCTTAAAACTCGTTTTTTTTTCCGGCAGCCGTCGTGCCCTCCCGGGAGCTCCTTCTCGGCAGCTAAAGCTGCGTGCTTTAAGGCCAAAATAAAAATAACGATATCACAAGTAAATAGAATTAAACTTGCAACAATGCTAAAATGATCACTTAGCGTTGTTGAAGTCTGGGCCTGGGCGACGTCCTACAATAGAATCGTTGCACTACGCAATATAACTGCTTTATAGGGATTGTAATCCAGTAGGGGAGGGTGGGGTGGTTTGAACCACTTTTCTCAATATTCCTAATGTCTGCTTCAGGATTCAATTTTTCAGCAATTTTTTTGCATGACATCCAAGTCTAGGATGTACTTGAGCAAGCCCAAAGTGAATTTGCAAATGAAATTTATTACAACGAAAAATATAAAGTATTTTCAGAAAGTTCTCAAGTGGTTCAAATCACCCTTGGGTTGGGGTGATTTGAACCACTCAAAAGGGTGATTTGAACCACACTGGGGTAATTTAACCCACCTTTTCAAAGTTGGATAAATACACATTGTTTCACAAATAATCAATGAAAAAGATGTCTCAAACATTTACAGCGGTATAAGTACAAAAATAATAAAAAACATGCAACACAAACAACGACCAGTAACTGTCAATCAACTGTCTCGTAAGAGTAATTAAGCATTGTCAACATCAATATGTTATCATTCCAAATTGAACTCTTTCAGGCAACAATTGAATATAAAATGGCTCTCCCTTCTTGCAGTTCCTCCCGCTTTTTGTGGATTGGGTAAAACTTTTACTATGTCGCTTCGTGGAAAAGACCCTTCATCATTTTCTTTGAATGTAAATGATGGCTTTCCACTCTTATTTGTAGATGGAACCTTTTGCAAGAAGCGAGCTTCAGGCTCCTCGTCGATTGTGCCCACGTCATCTATCTTGCCAATGTAATGACGTGTGTTCTCTTTGGTATTAAATTTAACAACAACAAAATCTCCTACAGCAAGTTCTTTGGGATTTTGCTCTTCATTTACACTACTTCCACTCTCTGATGCTGTGTCTGACATATCGTCCAAAGGAACTGCATCATCCTCATCAGAACTTGAGCTTTCATTAAGAGCTAGCACACGTTTTGTGGGGGGTTTCTTTGGCTTTGGTCTAATAATTTTTTGTTTTCTTCTGAGCAATTTTTCCTGCTTTGCACGTCTTTCTTCGTGCTGAATTTTTATTGCCTGTTTTTCTGGAGTCTCTGTGAGAACCCGACTTTTTACTCGTTTCCTTTTGCGTTGAACTCTTGGGGTTTTGCTTGATGGTAATGGAATAACTTCGTTGGGTGGTATGAAGCTTTCTGAGGCGTGATATTCCTCGAGATCTTGCAATGAAGATACGGGTAAATGTGTCGCACCTTCAAAGAAATAAGCATTATCAGTTGATCGGTTAGCAATAGTGTTGGGAACTGCGGCCATAACATTAGCTTCATTCACTTCAGGTTGATGGGAGGTACTTGTTTGGGGATTTGGTCTATCACTCAGAAGTGATGGGGCAAAATCTGTGTCTGTGAATATACTTTTGTTAAAAGGATATATTCCTGTAGAGGCAAAGCCAGAAGTGATGTTCCTTGGCGTCATAGCGTTTAAAAAAGCCTCCTTAACGCATTGTGGAATGTCATAAATCCGAAAAGTTTTGTTGTTGTAGGTTCGCATCCATCCATCTACAGCCTGGTTGTAATGGCCTTTAAATGGCCCAAACACTGATTTATCAAGCGGTTGAAGTTTGTGAGAAGTGTGAGGAGGCAAAGTCAGCAATTCAATGCCACTTTTATCAGCAAACTCCACAGCCTCCCAAGAAACGTGAGACTCATGGTTGTCGAGAATTAAGAGGACAGGTTGAGAGGGGGAACAACCACTATGCTTCACAAAATGTTTCAAGTAGACCAAAAATTTTTCTTCGTTAATCCACCCAGATTTGGTACCTTCTCCAATGGATTCTGCTGGTCCATGTCTAACAAATTCCTCCTTATATCTTACTCTTGGAAAGATAAACATGGGGGGAATGGCAACACCTGAAGCACTGACAGCACATACAACTGTTACAAGTTCTCCTCTCTCTGCAGATGTCACAGAACCAACTTGTTTTTTTCCTTTCGTTGTCACGATATGATTTGGTCTTTGCACGGTTGTGACACCTGTTTCATCAAGGTTGTATATTCTACTTGCAGCAAAGTTGTACCTAAAACACAAAACGATACAATGAAGCCTTTTTCAGATCATAAGAATTGCTAAGTACAAAGCAATGTTAGGCTATTGTTACGAGACCTGTCCATAACTCTTCCAAGGTTGTCGAAAAACTCCCCAACAGTTGTTTTGTTGAAAGCTGTCGCTCTTCCTAAAGACGTCGCTTCTGGTTTACGACATGTCAGATGGTGTCTCTCCTTGAAACCTTCAAACCAGTCAATTCCTGCAAAAGTTTATGGGAAAGAATTGAGAGGTGGTGTGTGTTGAGTAATGTCGAAAAAACAAACCAATGTGATCTACAATGTGCTACCGTACACAATTTTCCACACAGAATTAATAAACAAGTTAATCGTGTCTGATTAACGAAACGTCGGAAAATAAATGCAGATTATCACTAAAAACACCTTGTGATAGTTTTGCTTATTTTACACCAGAAGAGCGTATCATGTTATTGAATTAAATGCCTGGTGAACAGTCTCATTCAATTTTTAAACAACATAGGCTTAAAATAAAACAAACCTGCCATCTTAGAAACCACCCAGTTACTTGGCATCTGAATGTTGTTCTTGTCAGCCAAACTGAAAGCCAACTCACGGCATTTGGTGCGTGTGAGTCCGTGAAATCTATCGTCCAGGTCTTTTATGTGCTGTGCGAGCAGACTTTCCAACTCCCAAGGAAACACCAGACTTTTTACCTTCGTTCTATTATAGCCAATGTTTTCTGAGAGTCTACCATTATCAGATCCAGGACGATTGCACTCTTTGTAATAGCGACCTAAAGTGGTCCTGTTAATATGTCTTCTTTTGGCAACTTCTCTGATCGACATTCCATTCTTTATTTCCTCCAAAGCAAGCAACATCTCCTCACGAGTGGCTGATGCGTGGCTTGTAGTTCTAACATGTTTGCGAGGCATAGTGATGGAAATAAAAACTTAAATTCAACTAATGCTTGTAATTTACTGTGGCCAATAGGAATACCCTGTGTAAGCAATTCGCAATATTACTACAGTTAACATAGACTGTATAGCCTATTTATAAGTAGCCAAATGCATACTAAAGCACTAGACTTACAATACATTGACTACTACAGACCGCAAACTATTTCAGAAGAAGCTACTAAAACTTATTTTCTTCTGGGAGGTTTGAGCCACCGGTTCAAACCTCCCGAATCAACTGGTTCAAACCTCCCTGTTGCCACCATTTTAAGAAACTTGTCTAATCAGCTATTAAATCTTTCACTTACAGAGCATTTGCCAGCATCATTAAACACCTTTTAGATAGGACTACTCATGGTAGTATTAACTATTGCCTAAGTAAAACAGCGAAGATGGCATGCAGCTACAAACTGAAATTCCTAAAATTTACTTTTTGCAAGGAAAACAAGTTCTAACCTGCTTGCGCTAAAATCGCTGCTGCTATCGCTCTAACGTAGACATGCTTTGGAATCACTTTACTTCCTCTGTCTACAGACATAGTTACGTCATTTCTACTTTTATGGTATCCGCAATAACAGCCATGGTTCAAACCTCCCAGTGGCTCAAACCTCCCCACTCTCCCCTACTGCGGGACCATCCAACGACACTCGCACGAGTGTCTCCAATGTGGCTTGATTTCAATGTGGCAAGATTTTAAAGAAGTTCGCCACTCCCCTAGAATTCTGTTTAGCAACGAAAAACATCGTTCGACATGTGTTGACGATGACGCCAAGGTAATAAAATAAGTATTTCAATGATGTGAAGGACATTACTTAGGCATTACTAAACGAAGCATGATTTTTGCAAAATATCATCAAAAAATGTTTTCCCTTCGGATGTCAACTAACCTAGTTCTCCTTTTTAACTACGATTCAACGTCCGACAACATCTAATCGACATAAAAACGACAATATTGCCAGGGGATGTAAATTAGCACTTCGGATTAAGACTTTGTTAAAATAAACGTCGGGAATTACAAACAAGACTGACAGCGCTAGTGATCGCAGATGAATATATTTCATCAATAACAAATATACAATGCAACAGTATCGATTATAACGCGCTGACCTAATTTTGCGTCACTCTTTGATACTTTTTGTCAATTAATCCACGATTATTCTATTGCGAAATTAAATAATTGGCTAGAAGAGACCGGCGGCCAAACTTGGCCGATTGAGGAGGTAGCACCGGCGGTCATTCAAGCACTACTTAGCGGCCTTTAAGGCTTGACAGTAGGTTACATCATAATAACATAGCATGATGCCCTTCTTTGTATACCGGACACTTGTAGGCTATCACTACTTAATACATAGTGAGCTGATAGATTAGTATTATCGCTATATCTTATCTTAAAACTTGAAGAAAAAAATTGGCCCTTTTGTAAACAAAAGTGCCCTTTTTTCGTAATCTTGCCCCCCCCAGTCAAAACTCGTTCCGGCGTCCCTGTCTGCGTGGATTGGATATTATCTTATCAAGAAGTAGACAATACACAGTTGGTGTAGTATAGCCTACATGCAGGTAGGCTATCTCAAAAATAAGTTAAATGAGCTTCAAAACAAATTCTGTGGGTGTATTGATTCGTTGAATAATTTCAAAAAAAATTATTACATATGTGGTGATTTCAATATTGATATGCTAGCCAAGACAAGAAAATCAGCTGTAAAAAATTATTGCCGTATATATTGATCAGCTGTCTTATGAGCTCAATAAAACAAAAGTTGGTTGCTATGTTGGCAACTCTTGTCTAAATCATAGTATGTTTGCTGATGACATTTGCTGCATCTCGCCTAGTTTGTGGGCTTACAAAATTTGTTAGATGTTTGCCACAAGTAGGCTATGGTGTTGAACATGAAATTACTTTCAATTCTAAAAAGTCATTTGGTATATTATTCTCCTCAAAAAACTTTTATCTTTCACGTGCTCCTCTGCTACATCTAGGTAAATCTGAAATTGTGTTCACAGACTCTGTAAAATACCTGGGAGTATTTATTGAGAATTCTCTTTCAGATGAAAAGGATATTTCAAGGCAAGTACGCTCTCAGTAGGCTACTGCACTGCAAATAATGCAAAATCGCATTTTTCTAAATGCTCACCCGCTGTAAAAAACCTTGTATTTCGTTCTTATTGTAGGCTATGTCGTTTTACGCATCCCAGTTGTGGAACAGGTTTAGATCTTCTAACTTAGTATAAAACGATTACGTGTTGCTTACAATGACTCTTTCAGAATATTGCACTATTTGCCTTGTTATGTTAGTGCCCGTGAATATCAAGTAATGAATAATATAACAACGTTTGATGCTGAATTTTATTGAGGAAAAACATGTTTTCGTTTATTTACCGTTCTTCTTCTTCTTCTTCTTCTTCTTCTTCTTCTTCTTCTTCTTCTTCTTCTTCTTCTTCTTCTTCTTCTTCTTCTTCTTCTTCTTCTTCTTCTTCTTCTTCTTCTTCGTTTCAACCTTCTTCGCCACTCCAGGGGTCGAGGGGCTCTACCATTTACCACCCTTGGGCAGTGGCGGTGACGCGGTCTAGATGTTTGGGCAGGTGTCGAGCAGCCATTGAACTGATTCGTCATTCAATTCGCGCAGACCACGCACACCATTTGGCGCAGGGGAGATGGCGCAGTTACAGATGGTGTGGTCTACGGTGTGTTCCTCCATGCCACACTCACGGATCGCGGATGGAGCCATCCCCCATTTGTGCATGTTGAAGCGAAATAGTCCGACGCCAGTACGCAGGCGGTTAAGCCGCACCCAGGCCTTCCTTGGCAAATGCATTCCGGTTGGGTGGTGGCTGGTGTCGGAGATGAAACTTTGGAGTCTTGAGGAGTTCTTCTTCCACTCCGAGCTCCATTGGTGGTCCGCCCAGGTAGCCGCACTGATGGATTGGTCTTCAGCAGTTTTCATCAGGAGTTGTGCGGCACGTACAAATGGGTGTCTCGATTTCAGTCGCCGAGGTTTCTCGTTCACAGACTCATAAAGACTTGAATAGAGCAAGTGGTTGGGGTTCGTAGCGCGACGAGAAAGAGACAGGAAGGCTTCTTCGCGACGAAGCTCAGCTGGTTGGATGCCTGCAAGGACAGGGAGATTTTCCGATGGTGTAGGTCGCAGGCATCCTGTCACGATACGCAAGGCGTCGTTTATGGCAGTGTCGATTAGATGGTAGTGGGCACTGCGGCTCCAGACAGGTGCACAGTATTCTGCTGGAGCGTGAACTAGCGTGATGGTGGCAATGCGCAAGGTATCAACTCCGGCTCCCCAGCTTGAGCCGGCCGCAAAATTTTTTTTCCTACGAGATTTTTGTCTCATTTATTTTAGTCACTTTAAAAGTAAGATTTTCCGAAAGTGTTTGAGAGATTGGTTGATTCAGATTGCGAAATAACTATTTGCCAATAAAATTCTGCAATGATAATAAAATATAAGCTTTCCCTAACCCTACTTTTTTGAAAAGCTCTTGTGCACCGCAAAAATTAATTTAAAGAAAACAAAAAGTTTGACTTCGACGGGCGTCGAACCCTCGTTCTCACGATTACTAGGCGGAGGATGATACCACTTAACCAACCGTGCCAACGAGAAACTGTTGCATTCCACACGGTTTTAATACAAACTTTTACCAAAATATGTAAATGAGACAAAAATCTCGTAGGAAAAAATATTTCGCGAGCCGGCCAGGCGCCTTAGCAAAGCTGTGCGTGTTAAGATCTTTTTGCGTAGTGACTCCAAATGTTGACGGTAAGTGAGCGACCTGTCCAGGACTACCCCTAGATATTTAGGGTTTGGGCAGAAGGGCAGGGTTTTTCCATTGGTGTTGATCTTGAGCTCACGCTTCGCTTCCCGGTTGTTTAAGTGGAAGGCTGTCGTCACTGTTTTGGTTTCGCTGAGCTTCAGTCTCCATCTCTGGAGGTATGCCGAAAGCGTCGACATGTCCTGGTTTAGAGTCCCTTCTAATGTTTCCCATTGATTCGACAAGTGTAGAATGGCCAAATCATCGACATAGGCATACTTTGCGGATACCGTGATTGGCAAGTCGTGGGTGTAGATGTTAAACAGAAGGGGGGCCAGGACAGATCCCTGAGGGACGCCATTCTTAAGGCGTTGTAACCTGCTTGGTTTACCACTTCCGGTGGTGAGAGTAAAGCTTCTGTTGTAAACGAGCTCCATGATCATGCGGACCATGTGCCTGTCCGGGAGCAGGCGAAGCAGTTTGCATACACTCCTCAAATCGCTTTATATCAGACCTGATGTCATCTGATTGTTTTTATCGTTCTGAATACTTTCAATTCTTCCAACGTTCATTGTATGTAAATTTGTAACAGTAGATAGGCTATTTAGTGAGCTTTTAAAGTGATATCCAAAGTGACTCTCTGTGACCTTTGTACATTATGCAGTTTGTGTATTATTTCGTTGTTTTGTTTTGGATATGGACAGCTTTGTCTGACAAAAATAAATAATAATAAATTGTGATGTAGTATTTCTCAGTTTAGGTTGCAATCAAATAGTGCAATGCCCAACCCGTGTAACTTCCACAAGTTCAACTTTAATTGACCATGTAGCCTATACAGCAATGACCAAACTAATAAAATCCAATGCCATGTTCTTATACATGATGTTTCTGATCATTTTACGATTGTAGTGGTGATAAATTCTATAAAACCCAAACAAGAAAAGTATACACAGAAAGTATGTTGAAGCGTGGGGACGTTTTAACGTTTTATTATTTTTTCTCTTGTATTTTATATGGCAAAATCGTCATTTCCACAGGTGGCAATTGACTAGTAGACCGTATGGTCGTCTCGTTGTCTCCCTGTTGGTATAGGAACTTCTGTAACTTTTGCATTGTTTATATTACTTGCATATTTCAAACATGTACTATGTTCCTTCCTTTCCTGTTACTGACAAATAAACCATTGATTGATTGAATTATTGTGCATTATTTTTTCTGGTGAAAAGCGCCCCTTTTTTATTTATTGATTGTTCTACCCACAATGCCATTCGTGTGTCGAACCCGGTTACTAAGGACTCGTTGTCAAGGCTACGTTTACATGACGTTTCATTGCACCCGAAACGAAAATTTTCATTTCAGGTTCGTGGTCTGTTTACATGCGATGACCGAAATGAGATTCGTGGCGGTCTGGATTTAATGTCGGTAGTTTCAACAGAAGTGAAACCGAAATGAAGCGGTTGCGGGTGATGTAAATACGAGATTAGCCCTAGTAGTTTGTGGTCTGTTTGAGTGTATTTTTAGTGTAGGCTAGTACAGGAAGAGAGAACTTGAGCATTGTGTTTTTGAAATCATAATGATAGACATTTTCAACTGGGACTGGAATGCTGGGTGTTTTACTCGCTAGTTCTGTAAACCTAGCCACGTCCACTTTGTTTGTATTTCGCAGAACTACTAAATTTGCGACCGTGCCAAATTTTTTTTTCAACTCAATAATTTACTTCGGTAACAAGCACATTTTAACGTTCGCGTTTTGTCGCTTCTACCCTTTTCTCGACCTTTGCTATGTTGACGTGTATTGTTTTGATATGATGGTCAGAAATAAAAACAACTGAACTGTTCATGATGAGCCTAATGACTGAAACAATAACTTGAAAAGACTTGTTGCCAGTGTTATCTGCAATCATTTAAAAGATGCAAAAGACATGCACTGAGTACGGTACCGTAGTCTAGTAGGCTACGGTACTAATAAAGAACAATATAATCAGTCCATAAATTAAGCTGGCCTATTCTTGAAAAACACGTTATTGACCCAAAAGAATTTGAAAAAACCTGTGCTATTTCAGTAGTGGTTACATTTTGGAATTGCATGTTTTATTGTACAACGTAGGCTACCGTATGTCAACCATCTTTATTTTCAACGTGCTCAGCTGCCTAGTTACAGGTGCGAAAATCACTCATGCGAAGAGGCTGTTTTCCTTTCATCCGAAACCAAAAGCAGTCGCAGTAAGAAGGCGTGTGAACAAAACTTTTTTCACGCCGCTTTGAGATTTCATTTCGGTCATTTTCATTTCGCGTATCATGTAAACGTAGCCTAAGAAAAGGAAGTAATGTTAGCTGGAACTAGGATTCCATTTCGTTTTAAATCTTGACCTGTACAGTACTTGACTGAATTAGTTTGAACTTGATCTGTAATCTTGGTTTATGCCTAATTCGACTTAAACGTACTTGAATTGATTGAACGTGAAAATAAAAATACAGTTATGCTAGTGCTGTTTGGTCTGTTGCGGAAAGTCAGTGTACACCTTAACTTTAGACTTGCCCGCTGTTATAAACTCCTGACAATATAGGTACCTGTCAAAGCGCCAGCGGCGCATAGTTTACAACTGCTGTAAAAACAAAGCCTAAAAACAGAACACAAATTCAACTATTGGAAGCTATCATGAGAATTCGTTCTCACCTGTTGGATCAAAAAATGTGTTGCTAAGACTTCAAGTGTAGGGGAGAGTGGGGTTACTTGGAAGGCGGGGTTAGTAGAAAAATGATCATTTTATTAACTCTCAATAACTTTTTAAAATATTTACTGCCAACATTTGAAGTAGTTTATAAAAACACATAATCCATGTTAGTTTCGATTTGTTGGGTCAAGGTATATCTATTTGGCAGACAATTTTGTATTTTCTTACTTTCGAAGTAAAATATTTGGCTTATTAAAAAACATCTTATGCGTCGATATCGTTGAAAATAGGCAGAAGTTTTTTGGTGTGTGTCAGCTGTAGGTGTTCTACAACACTAAGAAATATACAAATTTTAGTCCAATGCACCATGCTTGAATATTTTAGGAAAATAGTTTGTCATATGCTAACGGGGCTAGTTGGAAAATAGTGGATGGGGTTAGTTGGAAAATGGTTTGATAACGGTATGACTATAAAGTATGATACGAGTATATCGTCGTGGTATGATAAAGTAGTATAAACTCCAATGCACTTGTTTTAAGCAGACATACAATGTAAAACTTTAATTTGAATAACTTGGAAAGTGCTATATATACGGCGTCACAAGTTTTAACAATGCATTTATTGAAAAGTAGTTTTACGGTGAGAGGTATAGAATTCATTGTATTTTGATTTTAAAGCAAGTAAACATATTTGCTTACAACTCCACGTAAATGTTTGTTGGTTGAAAAAAGAGTATCCAGTTCATTAGTGGGCATTAAACTGACGTTTTTCAACTAACCCCAGGCAGGCCTGGATTTAGGGGGGGGGCAGAGGGGGCAGTTGCCCCGGGCCCCCCGACTTTTGAAGGGCCCCCCTATGTGGAAAAATATGAGATTTTGTTATATTTTTTTCCCTTTGGCCTTTAAAGTTTCTGCAAAATGCTGTGCAGTACTGGACTGATGCTACTGTAGACGTAGAGATGGATTTTCGCGCCGTAGGCGCAAAAAATTTTTTTGCTCGGGGGCCCCTCGATGTAAAAGTGCCCCGAGCCCCCCATCAGCTAAATCCGGCCTTGACCCCAGGCATGGGGTTAGTTGAAAAATCAATTGTATGTTTGTTTATTTTAAATTTTCATTAAAAACTGAATTGATTCAATACATATTTTTGGTTGTATGATAGAAGACACCATAGATGATAACTTAAGCCGCTTCAAGTTGTCAGGTTATGCACCAATTGTTTTAAATTTAAAAAAAAACTTTAAAAAAAACTTTCCGACTAGCCACACTCTCCCCTACTCCAAATATGATTAGGGTTAGTGGGAATTTCCTTGTTGTGGCCTTAAGACCTGTTCATAGTCTGGCAACTCGTTATCGTCGTGTGAGCCTCTGGGGCCGAGAGTCTATCCTTTTATGACCCCAGATAGTCTGGCAACTCTGGTTAAGTATGATGAGAATGAGATTGAGAATTTAGTTCACGATGAGCACGTCTCTATATTAAAACAATGGGATGAAATCAGGCACCTGAACCAAAGTGATTGAATCATGTTGGGGAAGCTTCAGTGGATTAGATGACGTTGCACTTCATTTAAATTGTCGACTTTTGTGAAGTAATAAAGGTTGTGAAAGGCTCCTGTGTTATTGCACATTAGGCATTTTCAAAATTGAAAGAAATAATTCATCAGAAGACGTTGTTGATTGCAGTTTGCTGTAAATTCTTAAACAGAAATCTTCCCCGCACATGCAACAATGTAATTGTGTTTGTGGATCAATCTTATACAGGATACAGGATAAAATTAGGATGCAACCTATTTTGTCCCCTGAACAATTCATACCACGATTTCGTCTCGTGAAGTCGAGGTACGAAGTGTTCTGGGGACAAAATAGGTTGAATCCTTGGCCTAACCCTGACGTCATTCCATAGCATGCACAATTGTTGCGAGAATATCATTGGTTTATACAATCAAAGACACAAGGCTATTGGCCAGAATCAATTTTGTAGCAGTGAGTATTGCGACACCAAACATGAGCATAGCATTCTTTTTAAATATATACAAAGGCTAGGAGTGTTGTATGAAGTGTATCAGCCCTCGTACGAACTGCATCAATTGTTCTGTCCACTCCCTTATTCTCTAAAGACTATCACACCATAGTCAAACACTACAACCCTTACCCTTTGTCATTGATTTGTGCTCAGTAGTGATGTATGCGATAAAAATTCATCTTCTGAAACATGGTTTAAAATTTATGATGCTTTGTAAATTTTATATGTCAACTATATTCTACTCTCCCTCGTAGGCATTTAGTTAAATAACATTGAAACAATGAAAACTATTAATACTACAAAAAGTGCTCAATGCTAAGCTAAAAGCCAAAGCAGAGCGAATTAAATCATATATAGATATTACTATCTGAAGCCTTAACAGCCTGTTTCACCTAACGGATCATCAGTCTCAGAAGGTCTTATTCAAATAGAATCGATTCTATTTGAATAAGACCTTCTGATGATCCGTTCGGTGAAATAGGGTGTTAAGGCTTCAGACTGTGGCTTCAGATAGTAATAACTATATTTGATTTAGTTAAATAACATGATGCGTTCTACTGCTGCAAATTAAGCTAAACTATCACAAGATGTTCAAAGTTTGCGCGCGATAATTTTTGTCAAGAAGTTGAATTTTCTTTTTGCATGTTCAGTTGATTTCAGCAACATGGTGCTGGTCCTGTGTTTTGCCAGGCTAGACAGGTAGTCACTACCTGGTCTAGTTCCCTGAAGAAGTCAGTGGTGTCTGATTGACGAAACGTTGGAATAAAAGCAGATTGTCACTTTATACATCTTGTGATAGTTTAGCTTAATTTGCACCAGTAGAATGCATATCATGTTATTTAAATCGCTTATTGCTGGAGGTTTGCTTGTTCCTCACAAAGAAGTTTCCATTTTCTCTGTTTACAGTTTGCTCACGTGACCGTTCCGCTATATAAGGCGAGTTGCGGAGCAATTCTCTGCACAATCGGCGAGTTTGAGGTCTGGGTTGTAGTCAAATAAAAGTCAAAACAAAGAAACCGAATTAAACTGCGCTGTTTTTAGTCTTGGTGATGAATGTAAGTTTGAGTTGGAACAATCCCGCGTGGATGAGTTTGCATCATTTGTTGTTAAACAAGCTGGTTTTTAGCCAAAAAAACATGAAGATTGATAAGCGTCAGTGAAAACTATTATTAAAGAGAAGAAAGTTTATGTTAGCTTGCTCAATGGAATTTTATCATTGCTTGATTCGCCATGTTTTTCTTTGGGAAAGCATCATTAAAATCAATTACATTTGCGTTTTGCAGCATCAACTACAGAAACTTAGTTTTAAACCTGTTTTTTTGTCAAGTTTCTTAAACTAAATACAAAATGTCTCACAAACAAACCAGAACAGTTGTTCCGAATAATGAAGTGGTGGATGAAGGTGACTTGTCAACCAATCTTGGTAAGTCTGCTTGAAGGATTTCTATGATATGTAGATTAGTCTACTTTGATATTCATGACTTTTTTGACATTTTACACATAAGTATCACATTTTGAAATTTGCTGCTACATTTTACTGCAAGAGAACAAAAAAATTCAACCACTATGATTCTAGCATCAATTTGTGTAGGCGCCAAATTTAACTCTATATCATAATTACTGGGATTTTTGGACTGTTGTAAAGAAAGGTAGTTACGTAATGAACTTCTTTGAGTGCAATTTGCATTGTAATTAAAGTAGTTGAAAAATTAAAAATATATATATACCAAGGGTCTAACAATATTCTGTTGCATGCATCAAATGCTAAAATTAAAATTGAAAAGTTGTTGCCAAATAAGGCATCTCTCCTTATTGTATCCCCCCTTAGTCGCTTTTGTTGTTGGTTTGAATCTTTATCATCGGACTGACAAAACCTTCATAGGGTATTGCTGGCAGTTTTGCATACTTGTAGAGTCTTTGAACTACTGACGCAAGCTTGATTACCGAAATTGACAGAGTGAAGTTACCAATTGTTGTTGTCTGTGAATTATTCCGTTTGTTAGGTGTCGCTGAATGAGAGCAGTCTTTAAATTTGTTGCTCAAGTGCACACCCCGAGAACTGAACCGCCGCAGCTTGATCTTGCAATTTTTCGTACACAACACCGGGCGCTGAGCTAATGGGGTGAACAACCCTTGAAAATGTTCACACCTGTTGTCTACATTGTTTTCCTTTCACAAGTTTTTTTTGTTTTCCAGATGCTATGGAGATTCACAACCTGGAAGGCCAAACTCAGAGCAGAAATGCTGAGGTGAGTCAACATCAGCAACAAATCGCTGCTCGCTAAATAAACGCAATGTCTGTGTTTCTTGGATAATAATTTTGCAGTTAGCGGTGGCCGCTCGATGTTGTGGTTTTTACAATGTGGCTCCACGCTCCCCTTGTGACTTATTCCAAGCCCTTTACAGTATGTAGTTGTTTTGAGAAATTTCTTTGTGCCATCACAAAGATTGAATTTTTATATCCCACATGGAAAAGCTGGATTAGTTTGATAATTTTGTTTTTGATTGGTTATTTTTTTAACTGCTGATATGTTTTCAACTGTTTAAACTGTTTCTTTCAAACGCGTATTCTTCAGGAACTGTCAGTGGCATCTGGCAGTGGTTTGTCTTCTGGACCATCAATTCATGTAGGACAAGTTGAAAACAGCATACTTTCAGCTGGAACAGTTGTTCAGAATCCAATAGACAATCGATCTTATACCGTAATCCACCACCATCATCCGCCAGGTGAGATTTTTTTTCCTGAGACATGTTTTGCAAAGAATACCTTTTATATTATAATTTACTTTTGTAGCCTATGTATTAACACTTAACTACTGTATCTGTATTCGCACAACTATGCACAGCCACTTATAACCTTAACAACAATGATTTTTCCGAGATAAAATTATGCCAAGTCACATAAAACCTAACAATATAGCTCTTCGCAGATTTTAGAGGATTATTCCCAAAAGCATAAATTCGAAATATTATCAATACAAATAAATCTAATTTCACGAGAGTCAGTGCAATATCATGCGGCTGAACAAGCGATTTCAATCTTGTTGGATCAATGCTTTGTAATCTTTTTTTTCTTTGCTTTAAAACATTTTTTTTACTCAACATTTCTTCAAACTCTCATGCTCCCTTTCGAACAGATGCTGCTATTCCATAAACCAGGGGTTCCCAACCTTTTTGTGTTCTCGTACCACTTAGCCACCACGGATTGTCAACACGTACCACTATTTGCAAAACAACTAATTTGATCCCATATTAAATTATTTGCAAGATGATGAATCCGGATGTAAAGTCAGCGAAAGTAGCAAATTACCAACAAAACATCACAGAGTCCATTACACCACACAGCACAGAACGCATCAGAATAACAAAGAAAAAGACACAACTAAACACAAACACAATACAACTAAATTTAATGAGATTTTTGTTTATCTTTCACCAGTTGATCGATACGTGGCATAACTTTGCTAATAGCACATCTGAAGTCATGTCCAGGGGCACTTAGTCGGTTTCGATTTTTTGATTTGATGTTCATAAGAATAAAAAATCCCTGCTCGCATTCCCAAGTAGAAGGAAAATTCAGTAGTTGTGGAACAGCGTGGGAAGCTTTCGTTGGGTATGATTGAAGAAGCCATACTAAGCCAGAAGTTTATTGCAGAACATTCTTTGCGTTGTTTTTTTTGCTGTCTGATCCTCCTGCATGTCTATCAGTTCCTCTTGTTCCCCTGTACCGACAGGTAGGTCGGCTGGGTCCACTGAGAAAGGATCTGTGATGTATGGGCAGCTTGTGGTAATTGTGGTAGCTATCTGGAAAGTAATGCTGCGATTCAGCAGTTAGCAGCGAGAATTTCTCTGGAAACGTCATCACTGATTTCCATTTCAAGGGCTGACAGAAATTTAAACATACCATAGCGCTTGTTTTCTACATTTTTCCTCCATAATTCCACCTTTCGGATAAAAGCTCCCAGTTTTGAAACAAAGTCTACGACAGTGCAGTTTTGCCCTTGAAATGACAGATTTAAATGATTGAGAGCTTTAAATATATCTGACAAATAAGCCAATCTTGCAATGAATTCCTCGTCCTCCAGATCGTTTTGAAATTCATGGTCTTTTTGTTGGAAAAATGAAAGTAATTCATTTCTCATTTCAAAAAGACGCTTAGTTGTATTTCCTCGTGAGAGCCAGTGCACTTCTGTGTGATAGAGGAGACAAGTGTGGTCTGAGCCGAGATCTTCACAAAGAACTTTCAACAATCGAGTATTCAAAGCTGATGTTTTAACAAAATTTACGATTTTGACTACCCTGTTCAAGCGCATTAACAACTTTGCAGGAAGAACCTTTGTGCAAAGAGCAAATCTATGTATGAAACAATGAACACTTATGACGCGAGGCGACACAGCTTTGACATGGGCTTGAAATCCAAACTTTCTACCGAGCATAGAGGGAGCCACATCTGTCGTACATCCGACAAGATTTCCCCAATCCAGTTCATTTTCCTTGAAAAAATTATCCAAAGGGTTGAAAATATATATTCCTTTTGATGTACAGTAGTGGACACCTCATGATTCAACAATAATTCCGTTTTTACAGCATCGTTCTGTGTAAAGCGGACGTAGACAAGCAGTTGGCAGCAGTTTGTGACATCTGTGGATTCATCAAGTTGTAAGGCAAATCTAAACTTCGAATCTCTTACTCCTGCAATCACTTGGTCAGTGATATCAACTGACATTTCCTCGATGCGTCGTTTCACAATATTGGTAGAAAGCGAAACACTATCCAACTTTGCCACTGAATCTTCTCCAATCAAATTTCTGACTAATATCTTTGCTGCTGGCAAAACAAGTGACTCCGCAATGACATGAGCTTTTTTGTTTTGGGCCACCAGAAGAGATACTTCATAGGATGCCTTCACAATTCCGGCATTGTTTCGGTAAAACTAGCCAGTGTGATCCATGTGCTGTCGCTTCACGTTTTCCCCAAGTCGCTCAAACTAACTCTTATCTCGATTCATCTTACCTGCATGATTGGACTCAAGATGCCGCTCAAGCAAACTTGGTTTCAAAGCTGCATTTGAAAGGTTTTTCATACAGATCACGCACTGAGGTAAGCTATCTCCACGATGTTGAATAGCAATGAAGCCATACTTAATATAATCTGCGCTATACTTTCGCTTCGACATTTTCAAATATTTAGACAAAAATGTAATGCTGTTCAGGATTCAGCCACTACACGTCGGAAAACCAACATCACAATAAACGCAATTCTGCAATTGCACAGACCACATTGCACACGTAATATAGTTTCGTCACAGACACCATTCACATTGCACACATAATAGTTTCGTCACATACACCATTAAGTTCGCACAGCAGCATTGTATTAATAACAATGACAGCAGGGAGCAAGATCGACAAAAGTAGCTTACTGAGTGCAGAGAATTTAGTACGGAAAGAAATAAAAGTGTTGCTTGCATATTTTAGAAACTCAAAATTAAATAATTGTTGCAATAGGCCTACTTTATTTGACAATACTACTACATATCGCATGCAACGGAGAGCTGCTCGCGTACCACCTGAAAAGCTCCCGCGTACCACTAGTGATACGCGTACCACCGGTTGGGAACCCCTGCCATAAACCTTCGTGGTTGACGAAATAATCAACCGACTTTCTAGGAAGACTTACAAGCGTGAAATATGAAACGTCAAATCAGAAAAACTCAAATGTGAAGCGACACTTTTTCCAACAAACATGCAATAAACTTGTGCTACATATGTAACCATAGCCACCTAGCAATTCTTTACTTGGAGATAGTTTTTGGTTCTTATAAAGAGGAGTGGATTGATGTCTTCCTACAATTCCTCATTCGCTCGCTCTACTGTCGCACACATAACTTTGTTTTTTGATTCATTTGAGTCTACGATTGGGGATAAAAAGTTGATTGTTTCACACAATTGAAGGATTTTGCATTCAGTTATAAATCAAACTAATGCCACAAATCTCTAGGAAGGCGTTCTGTCATTCTCTTGCTTGCTTACGGATATTACTGATTTTCCAACACAAAAAATATAATCGTATTGTCACCCACTTCATACCAATCAGCTAACCCACGTCTTGCTGCTGTATCTAAAAAACATAGAAATACAATAGAAAATAGGTGATTGCTAAAATTGTGGCAGCAGCTTTCCACCTGCACAATCGGGAAGCTGATCGTTAGCTACACGCCCAGAACAATGGAAAATCTCTGTCCTTCTGCCCCGAACCAAGATATATTGGGGTAACACTGGACAGATCGCTCACATACCGCCACCATTTGGTGTCACTGCGCAAGAAACTCACATCCCGCGCTGCGCTACTCAAGCACCTGGCAGGTTCTAGCTGGGGGGCGAGGGCTGACACTTTGCGTATAGCAGCCTTAGCCCTTGTCTACTCTTCAGCAGAGTACTGCGCACCTGTTTGGTGCCGCAGTGCTCACTGCCACAACATCGACACTGCCATAAACAGCGCCTTGCGCACAGTGACCGGATGCCTGCGCCCCACAGCATTGGACAATCTCCCCATTCTCGCTGGCATCCAACCCGCTGAGCTTCGTCGCGAAGAAGCCACTTTGTCCCTCGGTCGACGGGCACTGGAGCCTAACCACCTTCTCCATCACAAGATCTCTGCTCTCCCAAACGAGCACCCCAGTCGACTGAAATCAAGACACCCATTCGTGCCAGCCGCTCAACTTCTTATCAATGAAGCTGATGTACAAGACATTTCTGCGGCTACTTGGGCGGACCATAAATGGAGTTCTGAATGGAAGTCAAGCGCCACCGGACTCTATTCGTTTATCCCCGACGCCGACACACGCCCCATCGGCCTAACACTACCAAGACAGGCATGGGTGCGCCTCAACCGTCTCCGTACGGGCGTCGGGCTTTTCCGCTCAACCATGCACCAATGGGGAATGGCCTCTTCCTCCTCCTGTAAATGTGGTGCCGAGGAACAGACCGCAGACCACATCATCAATGACTGTTCCATGTTCAAGCCACCTAACGGAGTGGAAGGTCTGCGTGTCATAGATGATGAAACCAAAGACTGGCTGCTCTCTAGTAGCCTTCCAGTGTAGTCCGGGAACATCGTGAATCTGGGGTGGTAAAAGGATAGACCCTCGGCCCCAGAGGCTCACACGACGACGACGACGACGATAGAAATACGATGAATATATAAATTGTAAGCTAGCTCAGCGCCTGATTAACTATAGTAGCAGATGTAGCAGCTGCTACGGGCCCCGCGCTTCACAAGGCCCCGCGCTTGGCGAGCAAAAGTCGAACATGGCAAGTAATTTTTGGCTTGCAAACTGGAATGGCATAGGAGAACATTATAATTGTACTCCTCTTGACAATATCAATAGGCTCTTGACAATATCAAACTGAAGATGCTTTAAAAGCGAAGTCGATATTTGATTAAAAAGATGAGGCTGGTACACTGTTTGTTGTGTTGAGCAACAGGACGAGACTAAAGATAAGAGACAGTCAACCGCTTCAAGTGGACAGTTTGCTGGGTGGTTCACTAAAAACAGAAAAGTTTTATTAGTCATTATAATTGTAGGAATAAATTACTAGTCCCAACGGTTTTTTGGAATAGCTTACTCGATAATTGCTTCCAGGCAACTCAAGCCTCTCTTCAAGCAAAGCAGCAAAATCTCAACGTTGCTTCAGCGTTGTGTGCCTCTTTGGCAGGATCTCTACAGATTTTCAGAGAACAATTGGCTAAGTTTGAGTCAGAGCCGCAAAAGCTGACTCAAGTGCCGGATTACCGACCAACAAGCACAAGAAGAATTGTCCGAAATCGAAGGTGCGATGAGGCTGTAGGCAGCGGCCGTTCAGTTCCAGATGCAATCACTGGTCTACAAAAAAAGATTTTTTTTCTGCAGTTTGGACTTTGACAACTGATTTCAGGTAATTTTGGGTTAATGAATCCAAATCTGAACTCAGATTTTTACTATCACATCAAGTTTTTGAGATATGATAACAAAACTACTTTATTTTTGCCAAAAGTGAAAGATTTGGCATTGCGTTTACTACCAATATGTGCAGTGCTATAGCGAAAGGTTAGTGTTATGACAGGCAAAAACAGCTTAAATAAGGTTAATGAACAAGCATCGTCATACGCTTGCTTAAATCTTTGTGGTTTCATGCAAGCATTGACGGGGAAGGGGTCAGTTATACTTTTTGCCTCCCTTTTAGCTTGTTATTATAACTGCATGGTTAATAATTTTTTGTTATAGGCAAAATCTGAGGTCAGATTCGTATTCAGCACTCCAAAATTACTTCAAATCAGTTTTTAAAGTTCATGGCGCAAAAATCGTGTAGACCAGTGATATAATCAATCATAGATTCCGGGTAGAAATTTTCCTTGCCGTATTGGACAGCCTACAATCTGCGCTGGAGCAACGCCGTAAGGCATGCACCTAATTGAACACACGGTTTAGTTTTTTTGCGAAATCTGCTTGACCTAACACCTGCGCAGATCCAAGAAAGTGCTGACAGACTTTTGGAAGCATATTCCCAGGATTTGGAAGACGGATTGAAAGATGAACTATCTCAGTTTTCAGAATTCGTTAGGCACATTGCTATTGATTGCTCTTCTCCAGAACTCAACTATTTCACTTACTTATTTCACAAAGAACACAATAGTGACACCACGTTTCCTAACATTGACAATTTGTTGCGCATGTTGATGGTAACTAATTGTACTGGAGAGAGACCATTTTTAAAATTGAAGTTGATTAAAAACTATCTGCGAAACACGATGGGGGCAAGAGCGGCTGCACAATGTAACTCTTTTGAATATTGAAAATGACATTCTGAAGTCACTGAACTCATCTGAAATAATTGCCAAATTTGCAGAGACCAAAATGCGCCGAAAAGACCTTTGAATGATATTGTTGAAGTTTTATATTTCTTCTTGCAAATAAAACATTACATTAGACTTTTGTTATTTTTGTTGTAGAATGTAGCCTATGTCAAATCTGTAAAATATTCAATTGCTTCTCGGGTATTATCTGTACATCAAATCAATCTGCTACAGGCCCCGCACTTGGTTAATCCAGCACTGAGCTAGCTCTGTGTTAATTAAATTATTGCATTACGTTTACTAACGTAAAGGTTGCATTAACCGTATCTGTCACTGCTTCCTTTTGGCGGCAAGAGTCACTGGCCGAGACCATCAGGTCTACGTCTCTCTTATTGCTAATTACTTCGTCGGCTTATATCAAATAACAACCGGAAAAAGTATGCCGTTGGTCAAAAGCCTTATCTATCACTTCAATCAATTTATTTCGCAAAAATATATTCGTGATTGTGTATTTTAGGTAGAAAAGGTGATAAAGACTCGGTTTTTGACCTATTTTTGCCATTTCTTGGTCAAATTTCTCAGTTCACATTTTGTTTTGAAAGTCTTTTTGCCTTGAACACAGAATTTCATCAATTTAATTTTTATGTTCCTGTGCAAACAGTATTCCATGCACTTTTTGCACTACAAAGCAATTTGCGCAAATAACAAATTACTTTCCTAATTATTGTCTGCCAGCAAAGAATGACTCATTCGAAGCGCGGTCTCTCTTCATGCAGCGTGAACGTCTGAACTGTCATAAAATGCCATACGTGAAAGTAACTAATGGGTCGGTGTCCATATTTACGTCGATTCCACGTCAAGTAATGTCGAATAATTGTACATAACCCTGTAGCAATTATTTTCGACTTGGATAAGCGATAGCGAAATTCTTTAGTCAAAAATCTCATCTTAGGTAAATTTGACATTAGTAGATGTTAAATCAACGTAACCTCTTCATTGACTTGCATGGCTGAAAGCGTTTTCCGCAAGCTAAGAAAATAAACTCAATCATTATCAGTGACAAACACAAAATGAAACCGCACGCTAATAGTAAACTGTCAATCAAGCTATTGAATTTCAGCAAGTTTCTTGCATTTCATAACTGGCTGTGACAAAAGGTTTATTGTGAACTTTACAAATATCCGATACCAACATAATCGGGATTAAAAGTTGGGGCAAGAAAAAAAAGTAAAAGTCAAGAAATCTCAGGTTTCTAGCGTCACTGCTTCTATGTGAAATTGCTGAATTAGCAGAAGGCGAGACCATAAGGTCTACGCCAGTAACAGATACGGTTAAACCAAATTTAAATTTTTCATTTCTGCAAACTTGGTTCATTAGATTGTAAAATAAAGCAATCACCTATTTTCTATCTTTTATCTGTTGGATAGAAAATAAAATAAAAATGAATTTCTGACACTTTTCAAACTCAAAACTGGATGTACAAAGGTTTAAAATAAAAAAAATAAAATCTTAAAGAATAAATAATTTGCGTTATCAAACGCGTTTAGACTTGATTGGCGTCTGTTAACATTTCTTTATACATTGGTATCGCGCGGTTTGATGTTGATTCGATGTTTAAGTGTGATAGGTTTGTCAGTGATTGTACAATGTACTGTGTAAGTGCCTGTGTAGACTACAAATTTGTCAAATCTTTGCTGCATTTTAAAAGAGTTGACTTGTACGGAAGTGAAATTTTCAAGCAAAAAAGCTTAAATACTGTAAACGTTTATGTTGAATGATTAACCATAGAAGGACCAAGTTGGTCAAATGTTGAATGATGATAAATTGACCTGAGGAGCAGAAATCATATTAGCTGAATAAAATCAGTCATTACAAGATTTCTATTTTGAAAGTGTAATTAGATAATTTGCTGTGTGCACTGTGTAGTAGCGGCTCCAGGGAGGCAGCTAGCCACATGCCACCCCCCCGAAAAAAGAAAAGCTAAAACACTTTCGATTGAATAAATCATAAGTTTAAAAGCTTTTTGTTTCAAATTTAGAAATTGAATTGTTCGGTCAGATAGCGTCACAACCAAATCTAGATAGCCGTCATTTTGACACAATAAAATAAGTAACCAGTTATGTTTGTGAATCGGCGAATCTATTGATGGAAGGTGGTCACAAGCATTGTTCATTTTCTCTCACAATTTTTACTCCCTTGAAACTACAATGAATTTGTTTCTAGCTCTGCTACTGCGTCTGAATAATTAGTGGCAACTACTGAGCCATTGTTAATATGATATCTGTCCGACAAAAGTTCATTTGAAATCTTAATCAAGTTTAATCAGTGTTGCCAATTTTAAAATAGAAAAGTTGCTAATTTTATAGTAGCTCCGTTACTGCTTTTGAATATGGAAATGACATTGTTTCACGCCTTCATTTTATACTAAACGTCTTTGATATCTGGATTGGGTAAAAATAATTGTTACTACTGAACATGAAAACCTGATGTTAAATCAAGGTAAAAGTAATGGAATGTGCTGATTAGAATTTTACATTGATTCAGCGTCTGCAGACGTTGAATTAATGTAAATACAACAGGTTTTGCTGATAAGAATTTTACATTGATTCAGCATCTGCAGACGTCAAATCAATGTAAAAGTAGTGGATTCCACTGATTATAAAGAAGCATAATGTTATTCAACCGTCGCAGATAATATAATTTCAGTTTCATTAATTAACTTTGATCACATGTTAATACAGGTGCAACGGAAGCAACTTCTCGCAATGAGCATTATGAGCATACAACACCGAGATCAACTTCCGCATCTTCTCACCCCTTGCATCGACAAAGTAGGTTTAAACGAATCTTAATTTAAGCTTCACCATTAGGGGCTGTCTATAAAGGACGTCCGCAGTCAAGGGGAAGGGTTTACAAATTAGTATCAACAATGTAGTAGAGATGTCTATTTCAGAATGACGTATCCCCAAGAACCGGTTCCAAATTTACACTAGATCCAAACTATGGAACCGAAATATCCATAATAATACTCATATCCTGTTACTGCAGAGCACATCAAGCCTGAAGAAATCAAGCCTCCAGCAGCAGATTAGAAATGAGCAGTAAACCATGTTTGTCACAGTCAGTATCTCTTGGAAATAGTTGGAGGTGATAATAACTCTTGTTGTGGATCTTAGAGATCTAACTGGAAAGTGGTTTTGGGAGGCAGTTTCCTACCGGCACCGTACCTTGTAGTCCAGGCCCGCAACCAGCAAATATTTTCGGGGGGGGCATTTAATTTTTATCAAAGAACAAACATTAAAATGATGCATTGTGACATTTTTATGTTAATGTTCACGCCCATTGATAAGGGACAAGAGTGTGTGACACCAGTGGCATAGCCAGAAAAAAAATTTGGGGGGGCCAAATATTTGATGAATTGAAGAGAACAACAAAGTGTTTGATTTAAAACATTGCCACTTGATGTGCAGTGACGTATCCTGGTGGGGCAAGGGAAGCAATAAAGCTGGTGAGGGGTTAGAGCGTGCCGAAGGCATGCGTATTCTATGGGGGTCCGGGGGCATGCTCCCCCGGAAAATTTTTGCAAAATTACACTCAAATAATGGATTATAGCGCTTTCTGGAAACACTTTCAGGGTAATATTTGTATCAAATTTATTAGCAGATAAACAGCTATTAATTTATTAAAGGTAGCTGTTACACACAAACGGGCAAAAACTGCGGCTAAAATTAGAGAACACAAAAAACTCAGCTACACAAAAACCCAACAGAGTAGCCTAAGCGATTCTGAAATTGCTTCAACAGATTAGTTAAAAGAAGCGTAAATCGCGTAAATTTTGCGCGATTTACGATTTACAAAATTTATTAGTGTCTTTCTGTGTGCCTAAAACAAGTCCTGGGGGGTGTTAATAGCCAGATGTCTTGAAAAACGATATAAATTTCTACAAATTATATTATATATTTCAACAAAGGGTTCAACTTCGGAACTCAAACTTTGAAAATTTGGGGGGAGCCATGGCCCCTTTCGCCCCCCCCCCCTGGCTACGCCTATGTGTGACACTACCATGTTACGGTTCAATGGTCATAACTTATGTCAATCACGTTTTTGTTTAGTACAGCATTAAAGGAAACTAGCCTTTGTAACCTTTTCTCATTTAGCTATGACTACCCGAGGAAGAAAATTACGATAATACAGTAATGTGTTCAGTCGATTACAAATAAAATACAACATCTGTAGGCTACGAACTGCATTGGCACGACTGGAGTCATAAATTAATCAATAACATATATTTACATCAACATAAACAAACAGATACATATGAATAAACTCAACACGGTAATTACAGTCCTGAAACATTTTGTTGGCTCAACAAGTTTTTATGTTTGTAAGCCCAAAGAAGTTGACTTTGCAAATGCAAAATGACATTTTAATTTAGAGCATAATGTCTAACTTTCTACTTGATTTGGCAATTTTGTTTAACACCAATTCCGCGCTTGGAATTTGAGTAACAGATAATGAGGATGCCAGCCTAGTTTATCGAACAAAATCGTTAGCATGGCTTCCAACCAGCGTAGCCTACTTTCGGTTTCGATAGTATGGCTTTACGTGTACGACGTACTATTCATAGTAGGCTACATTTCATACTGCATAGAACGCTTAAAATTTTTTCAAAAAATTTCGGGGGGGGCAAATGCCCCCAATGCCCCCCCCTGGTTGCGGGCCTGTTGTAGTCCATATCTCACGTGGACTTTATGTTCCTAGTTCAGCCAGCATAGCCGATGCTAATGCCATGAACTTTGGCTCCAAAAGTTGCAAGGGCGTATTTAGCAAATTTGTTCAACCCGGTAACCAGAGCTGTGGAGTCGGGCGAAAAATATACGATCCCGACTCCTTGGTTTGTAACTTGCCCACTCCGACCACTGTTTCCAGATTTATGAAGGTTTTTTTTTTTCCTTTTCACAAAATATGATTTCACTTAATTTGTGATAGAAATTGCAACGGCGACTTGAAATTTTATTGTAAATCGTTTTGTATAAAGTCGGTCTTTTTTAACAACTCCGACTCCGGACACGTCAAAATCCTTTCGACTCCACAGCCCTGCCTGTAACACCAGCAAAAAGATTAAAGCCACGTACTTGTTCTATATGTCATGAACGAATATGACTAGATTAGGCCAACATGCATGCATTGTATGCTGTCGAAAGAGAGTTTTGTGTACAGTACTTGAAAAGTGTGGTATAATAATCCAATTTTATATAAAGCTTTTTTAGCTTTGCACTTTGTGGAGATCAGAAATAGTTGACTATAGAAGGTTTGTAAACCACCACTCCAGTACAAGTAGAATATTGTATAGTCTCAAGCAGTACAAGTTGATAGCACTACCATGGAACACTTCGGAGATATCGTAATGTTGCTCTCACGGACAAGGAGGAAAGGGGGTTGACATAATACGGAAATGGAAGGAGGGGGGATATTTTGCAATTTTATGAGGACGTGTTTTATGTACAGTCCCTTGTGTTAAAACCTTTCATACATTTACGGCCCGCACTTCATCTGTAGGCATTCTGAACCAGATGAAGTGGCTGTCTGGGTAGAAATCGTTGCATGCTGTGTAGTGTGAGCGCATCTTTTATTTATCTTATGTTCCATAAAGATAAGTTTACTAACAGCTTACTAAAACCTAACAAAAGGTGAATACTAATAGATGTGTTTTCTTACTTTACATTTTCCGTTAATTTTTTTTTTGATTTTGAATATTTTTTTCGCAGTTGTTACATCTGTAAGGATGTGAGGGAAAAACTGTAAAAAACAATCGAAAAACGTCAGGATCCACATTTCCTACTTTTTAATGCAATGGTGATATTTTGCTTGGCAGTTGATGTAACACCAATATGAAGCCAAAACATTCCATAAAATGCACTGTTTTTTTTGCCCCAAATCAACGAAATTAATTGGGGTAAAAAACACCTCAATAATAATCTACACAAACATTTGGAGGCCCCAGTCTTTGTTGCATCAAGTAGCCTCACAACATAGTACTCACAATATAATATTTAAACATTCATAGTTACCTATCACTAAAACTGAGCAAAAACCTTTAATAAATTCCTCCGAACCTTTTTTTTGCACCCTTCGTTGGCCATATTTACTCTATTTAACATATCTCTTCTTTGTCAAATCCAAAGTGTTTTTTTTTTACCCCAATACCCCCACTGTTTTTTTTTTACCTCACTTGACTATTTCTGTCTGACAAAAGTTGATTTGAAATCTCAATCTAGTTTAACCAGTGTTGCCAATTTTAAAATAGAAAAGTTGCCAATTTTATAGTAGCTCCGTTACTGCTGCTAAATATAGAAATGACATTGTTTTACGCTTTTATTTTATACTAAACGTCTTTGATATCTGGATTGGGTGAAAAATAATTGTCACTACTCAACATGAGAACCTGATGTTAAATCAATGTAAAAGTAATGGAATGTGCTGATTAGTGATTATAATTTTACAATGATTCAGCCTTTGCGGACGTTGAATTAATGTAAAAACAACAGGTTTTGCTGATTGGAGTTTTTACATTGTTTCTGCATCTGCAGACGTCAAATCAATGTAAAAGTAGTGGATTCCACTGATTATAAAGAAGCATAATGTTGTTCAACCGTCGCAGATAATATAATTGCAGTTTCATTAATTAACTTTGATCACATGTTAATAAAGGTACATTGGAAGCAACTTCTCACAATGAGCATTATGAGCAACCAACACCGAGATCAACTTCCGCATCTTCTTACCCCTTGCATCGACAAAGTAGGTTTAAACGAATCTTAATTTAAGCTTCACCATTAGGGGCTGTCTATAAAGGACGTCTGCAATCAAGGGGAAGGGAGGGGGGGTTTACAAATTGCCTCAAGCCTCCAGCAGCAGATTAGAAATGAGTAGAATACCATTTTATCACAGTCAGTGTCTCCTGGAAATAGTTGGAGGTGATAATGACTCTTGTTGTGGATCATGGAGATCTAACTGGAAAGTGGTTTTGGGAGGCCGTTTCCTACCGGCACCGTACCTTGTAGTCCATATCTCACATGGACTTTATGTTCCTAGTTCAGCCAGCATAGCCGATGCTAATGCCATCAACTTTGGCTCCAAAAGTTGCAGGGGCGTATTTAGCAAATTTGTTTAACCCGGTAACCAGAGCTGTGGAGTCGGGCGAAAAATATACTATCCCGACTCCTTGGTTTGTAACTCGCCCAGTCCAACTTCACTGTTTCCAGATTTATGATTTTTTTTTTTCAATTAAAAAAAGTTTGATTTCACTTAATTTGTGATAGAAATTGCAGCGGCGACTTAAAATTTTATTGTAAATCGTTTTGTGTAAAGTCGGTCTTTTTTAACAACTCCGTCTCGGGACACGTCGAAATCCTTTCGACTCCACAGCCCTGCCTGCCTGTAACACCAGCAAAAAGATTAAAGCCTCGTACTTGTGCTATATGTCATGATCGAAGATGACTAGATTAGGCCGACATGTATTGTATGCAGTCGAAAGAGAGTTTTGTGTACAGTACTTGAAATTTGAAAAGTGTGGTGTAATAATGCAATTTTATATAGCTTTTTCAGCTTTGCACTTCGTGAGGATCAGAAATAGTTGACTATAAAAGGTTTCTAAACCACTACTCCAGTACAAGCAGTGTATTTATAGTCTCAAGCAAGCAATACAAGTTTATAGAGCTGCCATGGCCACTTACACTTTGGAGATATCGGTAATGTTTTCCGCACGGACAAGAGGGAAGGGGGTTGACACCGTACGGAAATGGAAGGAGGGGGGATATTTTGCAATTTTATAAAGACGTGTTTTATGTACAGTTCCCTGTGTCAAACCGTTCATACATTTGCAACACGCACTTCATCTGTAGGCATTCTGGACCAGATGAAGTGGCTGTCTGGGTAGAAAGCGTTGCATGCTGTGTAGCGTGAGCGCATCTTTTATTTATCTTATGTTCCATAAAGATAAGTTTACTAACAGCTTATTAAAACCTAACAAAAGGTGAATACTAATAGATGTGTTTTCTTACATTGCATTTTCAGTTATTTTTTTTTTGATTTTGAATATTTTTTTCGCAGTTGTTACATCTGTAAGGATGTGCTGAAAAAACTGCAAGAAACAATTCAAAAACGTCAGGATCCACATTTGCTACTTTTTAATGCAAAAAGTTTGATATTTTGTGTTTTAGGCTCAAACTTCGGAATAGAAAAGCTAAAAGAAACGACCCTCAAACTGTATGATCCTGAATATGACGTCGACCTTTGCCATTTTTACATCTCGTCAGATGGTTTGCCAGAAGTGTGTGCTGAACTTTTTTTGGTTCAATTTTACGAAGGAAATCTTGTTCCCGATGACAACAAATATGATCCTAAAACCCATGAATTTAAACTGACAAAATCTGACGAAAAAGTTGACTTTAATAAATTAGTTTTGGATGCTCAAAAGAACCATTTTGTTTCAATAATTGGATATCCTGGGGTAGGGAAAACTATTCTGTCCAAGCGCCTGGCAAGGCATCTTTGTCAGTCTGGTGATCTTGTTGTTTTAAGGAAGCTTTTCATGAACATGAGCGACTGTGATGAAGACACATTTACTTTGAAACAATTTTTATTGGGAGATAGCAACTACAACTTAAACGAGAACGAAGCGACTTCTGCTTTTGAATGGATCAAAAGCAATCCAAAAAAAGTTTGTATCATTCTTGACGGATTTGATCAAGTGGAATGGAGTATCTTAAAAACTGTAAAGAAATGCAACATCAACAGCTCACTTACTTCTCAGGAAATAGTTTCAAGCCTTTGCCAAGGACAATTTCTTCTTCACTGCCACCTCATCTTCACTTCTCGTCCACACGCGATGCTTTCCGTCCCTAAAAACTGCAGACCAAGTCTTGTTTTCTTTCTTTGTGATTTAAAGTCTTCAGATATGAGGAAATTGTTTGATGCTTTGATAAACAATCAGAGCAAAGCTGACGAACTCTGGGAATCATTAACCAGTAAAGCACCCCAGCTAGAATCATTATGCCACAACCCACTTATGTTACAACTTTATGTTAGAGCTTCATTGGGTTCAACTGGACAGGTGAAGTGCATTTCCACAATGACCAAAGTATTTCATTCTGTGCTTAAAAATCTTAAAGCGTCTGACCATGCAGGTTCTTTGTCGGATGAAACTGTTATGAAATTGCCTGAAATCGCCTATAAAGCGACAAAAGAGGGTACAGTACTTATTGATGCTAAAACTCTTAGACAAAAGAATCTGACCATCAGCGAAGTTCAGGATTTTGTGGTGCCTTTATTTGGATCCAACAAAACATGTCCGCTGCTGGAAGGTAACCAACAATTATATTTTACACATCAAACCTTCCAGGAGTACTTCTCAGCTTTGTATCTTTGTCATCACATGCCATCAAGAGAGTTCGCTTCCTTCGTCCAAAACAATCTGCTCAAAGGTCATTGGTACATTGTTGTACAATTTCTATCCGGTCTTTTGCTGGATCCAAGCACAAGAAATGGTAACTTTACGATTGATAAAAAATTATTGTTGCAAAGAGCTCACTGTTTCTCATTTTCCATTTTTATCCTTGATTTGTATTTCTATAGTTACAATGCTGAAAAAAGTTGAATATTTCAACCCTTAACTCTTTCGCGCCCAGCGATTTTGCACGGTTTGACCGCAAAACCCAGGCATTTTTGCTATTTTTTCTCTAACTTTAACGAGTTGACAAGCGTGACACCGATTGTATATTTTGACATGGAATATCTCATTGGAAAGAAAATTTCAAGTTCTGATTATAAATGTTAGAACCTACTTTCCTAATACAACATATTTGAAGATGCAGTGTTTTCAAAATGTGTACTTTTTTAACTTTTTTTTTGTTAAAAATTTTGTAAAAATGAAGCATCTTACAAAAAAAAATACTTTCCACCAATCTGTAGAACCTAAAAAGATTTTTTTTCTTCAGTGGACTTCCTAATGATATGAAGTGTCAAGGAAAAATCAAACATGCCTTGTTCCTTTACTATGCATACTTTTCTTTTAACTGTTGTCTAAAGTAACCACACTTTGTCAAATTTGAGAAACTTTTTTTTTGAAAAACACGAGAATATAAATAAAATAAGCATTTTACAAGGGACCAGTGAATTTATAGATATTCTGCTACAAAGACAAAGTCTTATATCACGCATCAAACAGCATCATTTTAAAATGATGCTGGGCGTTTCGCATTAAACCTCAAATCATTTTAAAATGATGCTGGGTGTTTCGCATTAAACCGCAAATCATTTTAAAATGATGCTGGGCGCGAAAGAGTTAAAGTTTGTTTAGCTTTTTGTGTTTCTTAAATGTACCTATTTACTTTTTCATGATTTTCAAAAATAAATTTAATTGCTGTGTCAACACACATTCGACAACCAATAGCTTGCTACTGTATTAAAAACTAAATGAAACTGATGATCGGGCATTTTATTCAACATCATGGTACGCTCTTCTGGTGTAAAACCTAGCGCCTAAATCTAGACCTAGCGTTTGTTGAACCTTTTAAAAGCTATGTATTGCTCACGTAAAAAGGGTTAAAATGTACAGTCTTGCGCAGAAAAAAAAAACGGTTTAAAATTAGAGAAAACTACAAAATTGTAAAAAATACGCTATGCAGTAAAACGAATCAAGCATTGGAAAAAATTAATTTGTATTGCCCAGTTAATCACAGCACGTGTTATCTGTTAACAACTATGAGAATACGCTGGCAATCAATTGTCTGTCTAGTCCTGTCTAACCCTGGGTTGAAGGATTAATAAACTTCATGAAGTAATTTTGAAGTAACATTTAAAATCTATAGTTTAGCGATTGTAAACCTGTTTGTATTTTTATAGGCTCTTCAACCATCCAGTTACCTTCAGAAGAGTCCGTTGCTTTACCACGCCAAAAACCTCCCCAGCAAACCCGACTATCTTCACCAGGTAAAGTATAGGATACTTATCATTTGTGCAGTAAATTAGGACTTTAAAAACACTATATGAAATAACGTACAACACAGGCTACTTTATTTCTTAACTTAGAAGAGTTCATGTGCACACAGTGGCGTATTTAGAAATTTTGTTAGGGGGGGGGGGGCAAGACATTGTGTCAGTCAACCGCGTAGCGGCTGACTCGTCGGCTGGAGGCCATTGGGGTCTGGTGGTAGTACACACGGGTAGTCTCAACGGTAGTGCATGGAAAACTCAAATTTGGTGAAAGTGGTTGTTAGTTGTTTCAATTTTTTTTCTATTTGGGTAAAATTAGACTTGTTTGACCCCTTAAATAGGAGGGTATACCAAAATGACGGGGGAAGGGAGTTAGCTGAAACCGTCAGAATACCGTCAGATAGGAGGGGTCCAAAATCAAGAGCGAATCCGCAGAAGGAAGTTACTGTTCCAATCAATGAACCAGCAAAAGATATCAAACACTTCAGAACATAAACAATAAGTTAGTCTTCCGACTTCGAGTAGCCTACCTTTTGAACATTCTCGGAGATTCCCAATAACAATTTACAGTTTAATGCGATGGCTGCGCTTGACAAATATATCGACGACTGCATCATACTCGAGTACAATATCCTTGTTCAAATACATCTGAGTTAGACCATCCAAACGCGGCTCGGTCATGGTCGTGTGGTAATAAATTTTGCAGGTACTTTAGTGAACTAAAACATCGCTCATTGGAGGCAGTTGTAACTGGAAGCGTAGCAAAGATTCGAAGTAATTTATGGATAATCGGATAAGTGCCGAGTTGTTCATCAGCTTGACACGCATCCACAAGTGTCGCAGGTCGTTTATCCACAGAAACTGCAAGCCAATTCGCTCTCCATCTTCGCAATTCAATGGTAGCTACAAAGCAATTGCTTGGTTCAAGATCCAGCATTTCATGGTAGAAGTCGAAAGTCTCGTCGACCGGGCAGTCCTCATCTTCATGAATCAATGAAGGCAGAAATGTGCTGACTTTAAAGTGCCCCTGACAGGTTGGATCCAAGTATAGTAACTTTTTAAAGCATTTCCTTGCGCAGAATCATACTTAGCGAACTTTTTCACCTTAACCTCGTAGCTCGACTGGTTAGGGCGTAATTTACATCAAACGACGGCTCCGCAGCGCCACCACAGGCGAAACTCCATATTTCACTGCTCTGGGACGACTTTGGTGGTATTACGTCATTCTAAGTCGGCGTTCTTAGCGACGGATGAAACATACGTTTCCTAGATGTAATTGCTGGATCACAGTTTAGTCGGAGTTGGTACAAGCAGTTGCTTTTTTCAAAGATCTGTTGTTTTTTACAGTTTAATAAAACTGTACTGGATACGTTCCTACAAAACCTAAAATATACTTGAAGTGAAAAATGAAGAAATTGTACGAATCATCATTCATATTTAATTCATCATCACTATTCAAAAATAAATAAAAGTTCTCTCTCTCATAATGTGCCCTCAGTACGTACATAGCAGAGTCTATACATGTAAAAGCCTATAGTTTACCTGTGCAAGGGTACGGTACGTTTTTGTAAACGTTGTTCTTTAGAAGTGCTGAAATCATCATCAGCAACTGGTTGCATCTTTGCTTTTATAGATGGTAACCTATGGCAGATTTCTTCAAAATGTAAAGTTTGCTCAAGCCCGTTTTTATTTGAGTGGTATTAACAATATCATCTTCAGTGAAGTGAAGAGAACATATACGACTAGTTTAGTATGTCCCATCCTACTTTCGAAAACTTGAAGAACACTTCGACCATTTTCTTCTCAGCACCTTGTTTTGTGGGAAAGCGTGAAAAGAAAGCACATGGGCTTTGTCAATGACACTGTCACATATTTATTTATTATTTATTTGCGTCAAAGCTGTCCATATCGAAAACAAAACCACGAAATACTGTAATGTACAAACTGAAAATGCACAAAGGTCACAGAGAGCCACCTTGGATGCCATCGGTTTAAAAGCTCACTAAATAGGCTATCTACTGTTACAAATTTACATACAATGAGCGTTGGAAGAATTGAAAGCATTCAGAACGATAAAAACAATCAGATGACATCATGTCTGATATAAAGCGATTTGAGGAGTGTATGCAATCGGTTAATAAATGAAAACATGTTTTTTCCCAATAAAGCATCAAACGTAGTTACATTATTCATTACGGTACTTGATATTCACGGGCATTGACATAACGAGGCAAATTGTGCAATATTCTGAAAGAGTCATTGTAAGCAACACGTAATCGTTTTATACTAGAAGATTCCACAACTGGGATGAGTAAAACGACATACAATAAGAACGAAATAAACTGTTTTTTACAGCGGGTGAGCATTTAGAAAATTTGAGATTTTGCATTATTAGCAGCACAGTACTGAGAGCGTACTTGCCTTGAAATATCATTTTCATCTGAGAACTATCAATAAACACACCCAGGTATTTTACAAAGTCTGTAAACACAATTTCAGATTTACTTAGGTGTGGCAGAGGAGCACGTAAAAGATAAAAGTTTTTTGAGGAGAATAACATACCAAATGACTCTTTAGAATTAAAGTAATTTCATGTTCAACAGCATACTTGTGGCAAACATCTAACAAATTTTGTAAGCCACACAAACTAGGCGAAATGCAGCAAATGTCATCAGCAAACATAATATGATTTAGACAAGAGCTGCCAACATAGCAACCAACTTTTGTTTTATTGAGATAAGAAAGCTGATCAATGTATACGGCAAAAAGGTAGGGGCTTAACACCCCACCTTGTCAGACTCCGTTGGACACAGTAAATGATTGGGACAGGTGACCTCTCCACCTCACTTGCGTGATTTTTTTACTAAAGGCACAAAGGTCACCAGTATTCCAATAAGCGAACAAAATAGATAGGCAGTAGGCATGTTACGTGTGATAAGCGTTTTAAACAATAAATGATGATTGACTTTGTCGAAGGCTTTTGAAGCATCCAAAATGACAGAATATACAGGAGTGTCATGACTGATATAAGAGGACACTGCTTGTTTTAATAAAAAACACTCATGTCAGTACTATGACCAGACTTAAACCCAAATTGATTGTCACTGGTATTGAAGGAAGGCAATGGATGATTCAAATAAAACGTTCAAACAGTTTTGAGATTACTGTGGCTACAGCAATAACTCTATAGTTACCTGAATCTTGAATGTCGCCATTCAAATTCTTTACAATCGGGACTAAGACAGTGTTCAAGCAAAAATTCGGTACAGTGCCATGACTAAGACACATATTAAAAAGTACACTAATATAAAAACGAATAATCAGCATAAACAAGATGTTCAGCTGAAATGTTGTCAGCACCAGCAGCGCGGTTTAATGGCAGTTTGACAAGCAAGGGACCAATTGTGTCCATGTTGCAACAAAAATTGTAATATTTAATCCCTAAAAGAAATACATGAGTTAACAAATTCTTTTTCAGTGTTGGTTTTGCTAGAATTTAGCAAGGAGCTGTAATGATGTTTTCACATCTCAGCAATTGCTTCAGGAGTTTTTGCTCCACCAACATTTACAGGAAGAGAACTCTTTTTGCAAGTAGACTTTTTTACTTTCTGCCAAAATGACTTATGTGAGCTGTCCAAATTGAGTGCTGAGGCAAGCACATTGCTCTATGTTGTTCAGAGGCATGATTATAACGGCGAAAGGCTTTTTTATACTCCTTTCGTTTGCTCTGCATCAACTCATATAGGCAGGGATATCTAAAGAAGGGGATACGAAGGCTTTTATTACGCCTGACAATAGAAGGGCTTTTGTTTATTGTAAATAATCTGTGTTTATCGTAAAATGACAATTGGCACCGATAGTAGTTTAATAAATCTTGTTATGATAACTTGCATTGCGCTATTAGCATCAGATCTGGATATTCACAGCATGCTCATGGTTGCTTGTTAATTCAACTACCCATATACTTGCTTTACATCTAGCCTACTGCAAAGGCTTTGTTAAGAAAAGCAGCTTACTGGTAACTTTTCAACTGTCTTTCCAAACAAGTATTCTTTAAATATGCTCTACGTAACTTTTGCTAACTGTCTTCTGTAACTCATTCTACCAGCTGCACTACAAAACTTTCTACGATTTTACAAAGAATCACATGTTTAAAACACTACAAACTACAGCCCTGGTAGTGTCAAGAGAATAAGGCAATCGCTGCGAGCCTTCATATCCCCTTCTCTAGATATCCCTGCATATAGGTAACCATTTCGCTGTTTCCCATTTTTCACCTACATGATGTAACTTTCTCTGGCAGTAGCATGAGCTTGCTTAACATCATTATTCCAACCAGGAACAGAAAATATGTTACATTTATTCTTTAGACAGACAATCGATAACAACTTAATAACATTGAATTGCATAATTCAAAATTAATACAGAAATGAAATAGATACATAATTTCGAACGTTTTCGGCAAAACTTTCTGCCCTCTTCAGGAAAATATCTTAATTCATCTAAACAAAACAATTATTCGTGAAATGTTAATAATAAATGACTGAAATTCAATAAAACTGCACTGACCTGCGTACAAGCAACAACTGACGAACAAACACAAAAGGCGGTAGCAATCTGTCATAATTATGCGGGAGTGTGGTCATGAGACGAGATAGTGAGCGGACAACATAACATTAACACTGTATTAATTTTGAATTATGCAATTCAATGTTATTAAGTTGTTATCGATTGTCTGTCTATGGTTTTTAAAAAGTACCTCTCTACCAAAGCTATTTATTCTTTACATCAACAAAGATTTTATCAGAAGCTGCTTTGAGAGCATCAGTTATACTATTATAGAAAGAGTCTATTGAGGCAACATGAAAAGCATCTGAACAATGAGAACTATTGCATTTAACACTTTCAGTTGGCAAGGAAATTTTGGATAGATATTTTTAAATACAGCAATACACATAAACAGTAATTTTTAATTAAAAGTAGCCTACTGTTTGTGAGATACTGTTGTTACACTGCAAATGGCTATAGCCAGATTAGGACAAATAAAAAAGTATCAAAATTGTAGCCCTATGAAACTGCAATTTCAATTGAATTGAGATGCTGTTTGATAAAAATAAACTCAACCTATTTGATCGAAACCTGGTAGTAATAATAGTTTCACTTTTTTATTTCGGTAATTCTTAATTTGCACATGCTTTAAGACCAACAGAGCCCCACACATTCACGTTTTGCAGTAGCCGTACTATACCTAACTAAGTCAACAGTCACCACAGATTGTATCTTTCCAGCTTACGGTGACGTCACAGCGATGTTGCCGTTTTTATTTTCGCAATAGAATGAGTGTCAGATTCGCCGATGTCAACGAAAGTTTGCAAGCGTGTAACTTAGTAGCCTGTTGATATTTTTTACAATGTTCTGGTCAGGGAAGTTTGTTAGTGTCACCTTTTTGGTATCTTAGGTAAATTTCGCAAATTTATTTTCCTGTCAGAGGCACTTTAAAAGCTAGCGAGCAGTGCTCATTGAATCTCTTGTGAATTTGTGCCATCCAATTGTCAAGAAAACGAAGAAAAACTGTTTGTTTGAAATAGATCTCCCCAGTTTCAGCTGGGATCTTGGGACGATTTTGTTGTCTAGGTGCTATCCGCGGCATACGGATTTCTTCGCCAAAAACTGAGCAAGCCTATTACCAAAAAAAATTGGTGAAAAAGCCTATTATCGCCACTAAGGTCTTGTGACACAGTTGCGCAGGATGAATCATCCAAGCAATTATGTCTTGCGCTACAACTATTTTTTTGCAAAATTTGTATTTTACTTTTACCTGATCATGAAGGGGAGGCCATCGCCCTTTATCCTCTCTCCTAAATACGCTACTGTTTGCACACTAAGATTGTTTGTTTAATTAATTAATAATTTACTAAGGAATAAAAATTAATAATAAAAATTTCAGTACAGAAATTATTTTTTGAATTACAATGATTCATTAATAAAGCTAATGTGCTGTTTAGCAATGGTGTGGCTGTGCGTCAGCGAAAGTGATGATGGCAAGTCTTAGTTTTCATTAGAATGTTATTTCTTTCAGGTGAAAAGTTGCAAAAGCAGAAAGTATTCATTTCAGAGCTGTACAAGAAAACTCGACAAGTTGCTGCAAGTAAGTAAATGTTTTTCCTGTGGTCAACACAGTTTTCTATGCTAAAATGTTTCATCAATTTCAGGGTAGCCTATATTCAACTGAAACTCAAATTCAATATTAAATTGCTTTTTGAGTGGTTATATTTTTAAAAACTGTTCAAACATCAAGTTAAAAACAATCAAAAGCTGTAAAATTATCACGTGAATAAATAAGCTATGTTCGGAAACAAAGGTTAAAACAACAAATATTAGATACCGTACAGCAGGCATAGCCGTACGAGCCAGGGGGGCAGGGGGGGCAGCCGCCCCCCCTGTTGTTTCAAAACGTCGCGAATCCGGGCAAAATCTTAAAATTATTAGGGCAAAAATTGCTATATAAAAAGCTACAAAATTGCATGAATTAAGAAAAACTATAAATTAATATCTTTTACCTATCAAACTAAGTACAGCCTCTTATTTGCACAAGAAATGTGCCGCAAAATTTTCATTTAGCACACCCGTACTGATGTATTGTATTGCATGGTGATCAAACTATAGTATGAAATGCATTTAACCAACTGCATCATGCCAATTTGGGCAGCCACCAAAATATGTCTCTAATGCTTTTGTGAAACTGCCCAAATCAAAACACAAAATCTGCTATATAGCTAATTTTATTAATTTTCACAAATGCATCGTGTTGACTTGGGCAGCTAAAAACATGAAATTATTTGATGAAACTGATTAGTCTGTCTGTTTATGCAACTGCCCAAATTAGCATGAGGCAGTTTCCCCAAAATGAACAAATTCATTAATTTTTCCCATTTACATAACTGTATCGTTTAGATTTGGGCAACAACAAATATGAAATTATCTGATCATATTCTATTTATAAAACTGCTCAAATTGGCATGATGCAGTTGCCTCGCATCAAAATTTACAAAGTCTTTAATTTTTTTCATAATATCCATATATGCATCATCTTGATTTGGGCAACTACAAAATATGAATCTATATAAATCTGGTGAATAGCCTACCGGTACTTTTACAAAACAATTCGGGTGGGGAGGTCACAGTACTTTTTCAACCATAAATGGACATAGCTAAGCAAGGGTGCAACCTAGTTCGTACCCTGAACACTTCGGACCCTCAGTTCGTACCCTGCAAAGATAGAGAGAAAAAATTAAAAAAGCTGAAGTCGCTGATCGCAGTTTAATCATCTATGGTTTAATAGCACAAAGCCGAAGTCGCTGATCGGAGTTTCCACAAACAAACTCGAGGGTTAGGGTTAACGGAAAACGCGGTTAGCGGAAACTGCGGAAAAAATATTTGCAGAAACTGCGATCAGCGAGAGTTAGAAAGCATAAATTACTCGATGTTTAGAATTAGGGTTAGGGTAAGCCGAAACTGCGAAAAAATGTTTGCGGAAACTGCGATCAGCGAGGGTTAGAGCATAGATTGCTCTATAGTTAGGGTTAGGGTAAAGGTTAGCGGAAACTGCGGAAAAATGTTTGGCGGAAACTTCGATCAGCGAGAATTACAGTTAGAGCATAGATTACTCTATGGTTAGAGTTAGGGTTAGGGTAAAGGTTAGCGCAAACTGCGGTTAGCGGAAACTACGGATAAATGTTTGGGGAAACTGCGATCAGCGTGGGTTAGGGTTAGAGCGTAGATTAGTCTATAGTCAGAGTTAGGGTTAGCGGAAACTGCGATCAGCGACTTCCGCTTTTTTTAATTTTTTCTCTCGATCTTTTCAGGGTACGAACTGAGGGTCCGAACTGTTCAGGGTACGAACTAGGTTGCATCCGCTAAGCAACACCACCACAACATTTAACAAAAACATGTTATACCTGTTAAAAGTACGGTAATGTTAAGGTGTTGCTTAGCTTTGTTTGGTTAGGTACTTTTATAAAAAGGTTCTGCTACTATTCGGCGAGTTCCCTATTCGGCCAGAGCCTTTTTCGGCGAGTTTCCTATTCGGTGATTTTTTGAAAATCCAACGACGCCTTCTGCAAATCCGATGATTGAATATTATTCAATAGTCAGACATTGAATCAATGTAAAATGTAAATACAAACTGTTAGGCTAATTGGGTTCTTTGAATCCTATGTCACCGTCTGTATGCAAACTTAGAATATATTAAACTTAGTTATTTTTGTCATCAAATTACCTAGCCCAACTATATTTTTGAAGTAGTGCTGCCAGACCTTTTTATTTTTGTACTAAAATTCGTATCATCAAAACTACTTTAACTGATTGAACAAAGTTTATTTGAACAGAAGTAGTATGTCTGTGTTTTGTTACATTTATTTATAATTTCTCTATTGTTATTTGTTATGTACTTTTTTCTAAATCCGCATGGTCACCCTGAGCCGGTTTCCTGCAATGTTTATTTTGAGTTTTGCCATTACCAAGCATTCAAATATCTCAGCCAGGAATTAGCAACAAGAAAACATAAAGAATTGTAGCTTTATTTCTGAAAATTACCGAAGAAAACATGATCTTATCCTTTTGCTATGCCACCGGACAGCACCATTTTACAGGAATATTCATAACCACATTTTTGTTGAAAATGCTCTCAGCATGCACCAAATTCAAAGTAATTTTTCAAAATTTTCTGGGGGAGGCCCCCCAGACCCCCCACTGCTGGGTGTCGTCATAAGCGAAACACGCTCTCAAAACCCGCCCTTTCAAAATTACTGGCTACGCCACTGCTGCTGATCTTGTTATGTTACTTTTTCACTGTTATCATGCACCGCATACACTATATTTGGGCAATTTCTATAAAAGCGTGCACATTTGGACAAATTTACTTTCTGCCCCCCCAAAATGGTTTGGTCTCGTACGGCTATGACAGCAGGTATAAACACAGTAAGCATCAAAGCAAAATAAGTAAACTATACAACAAAAATGGAAAATTATGGTCACAGTTCAGGAAGCAAAAGTCAATTTATTTACCAAGCAAGGCCTTGCTCAGTCGAGAAGATAGTTTTTGAACATTTTAGCCTACGCCTTTGTTAAAGCCATACCGTCGATTATGGAATGGCTGCTAGAGATGATCGGAGTCTGGATTTTCAGGCTCCGCATCCTATTGTTTGCTTAAAATTTGTACATTACAAAGTTAATGTCTGTTTCTCCAAAAAAAAAAAAAAAAAAAATTATTTAACCATAAACTTTGCCTTCGCATCCGCTCCGGCTCCGGTTTTCAGACGAAAACTCAGGCCCCGGCTCCGCTCCGAGTCCAGTTGAAAACAGCCGAACTCCACATTCTTTTACTCAGGTATTCCGGCTGCTGCTCATCTCTGGTGGCAACCCATCGACTATAACCCTTCAATTTTCTGATTAACATGGATAGTACTTTGCTCTACAGAGCAATGCCTACGGCCCTTCTGAAGTTCTGAGGGCTATGGTCTACTGAAATAAGAGAACGTTAAACTTTTTCTTGGAAACTTTAAATTCCGTGTTATGACACTAAATTTCAAAAAAATGGTTTAATTCAAAGTAGGCTAATTTCAATAAAATATCCAAACAATCAATTTTCTGGCACAAATTGCTACTTAAATTTGTTGGTAAATATTATTTTTATTTTGGGCAACACCACACAGAAATCCCGCGCAAAGCTGCAGACGACAGTTGTGCTGAATGCTGGTTGCTAACAGAGTTGCCAACTTTGCAGTTTATCAGAAAGCTCATCTTGCTTTTATAAGTATGCGCGTATTTTTTGCAACTTGCAACTTGTTTGTCGTTTTCAATTTATTTTTGATAAAACCTGAAATTATTGTGTGATGCAACTGGTTTAGCTTCACAAATTTACTGTTTTCGTTTTAATTAATTTTTCCAATTCAATTTGCTTGGCAACACTGCACAAAACTCCCGCCCAAATCTACAGTTAACAGCCATTTTATTTTCAGTCGTTGAAGAGAAAGGATCAGTTTTGATTCAGTGGCAGCAAGAAATAGTTGGTTCAGCTATCGATTCTGTCATTATTCTGCTTGGTTTCATCAGACAAATGTTTTAAAGTTTGTTTCTGTCCGTGTCTTCTGAGTTTGAAGAAAGCATCAGCTTGGATTGAGCTGCAGCAAGAAATGGTTGATTGGGAAATTTTCATGATCAACTTGTGAAGTTGCTTCGAAGATTTATCTCAAAAGAAGTCAAAGTTCATTTTAATTTGCAAGCTCTGGTTAGTTTAATCAGAGATATAAATACAAGAGATAGGCAATAGAATCCGCGTACGCTTTAAACAGGCGGCGATGTTGAAAAGCGGTCACGGTTGACTGGATAGGGATCAAGCGGCAGCTCTCGATGCCCGCAAACTGCAAAACGTGATAATTTCAAGCAGTTTACCCAGAGGATTACAGGTTTAGTGAGGAAGTTCCATGGAATTTGATGGTTCCAATTCAGTTTCGTAGAGCTTGCATTAATATTCGTCTATTGGAAAATTAAATATGGTAGATAACTTAATTGCTATCAAGCTAAGTTACCGTATGTATTATTGACCAGTCAGCAATAAACCTAGCAGATTACGGTAGCCCTTTTGGATTTATTGATTATTTTGCGAATATATGTAGGAAGCAACATGCAGGTTTAGCAAGAGTTTCAGTTTTTAAACTACCTGGCTAAATACTTAGTCATGGGCATGGTAGTTCTTATTGCCATTTGCAAGATTAGGTTATGAATTGTGGGGTATTTTACAGTTATGAATTCTGTTGTTATAATCATTCATATTTGTTTTATAATTTCAGGAATGTTATCATTATACTATTTATTTGCAGTTATTTATTAGATTATAAATGCTAGCTTCGAATCGCCCAATCCCTCAGTGTCACACGGATAGAAGTAAAAGGTGTTTCTATATTTAAACTGTCAATGTTTATGCGAAAGGGGAGTACAAAGTGTGGCATAATGAAGTTTTGAAGAATGTCATACTTAAGTACAGAGATGAACGTGATCCAAGAGATAATATTAAACAAGTTCTTCACAAAGGAAATGCTGGAGTTTGTGAGAAACACTTTAATGCAGAGGACATAATAATAAATTCCAAAAGCAGCAGTAAATCTTTGAAGTTTGATGCCGTCCCATGCTTAAACTTGCCATAGAGAACCGGTGATAACATACTGTATCCACTATGCGTCTAACACTGGTCCGAGACCGAATTACACCATCAATACATGAAAACGTTGGAGATGTCAAGAAATCTTTTAACAGGATAAAACGAATTGGGTGGCAATTTCAAGAACATGCAGATTATATTTCAATTCAAAAGAATGACCTTGTTCTTATTGTAAATATCTCAACATTACAATACAAATTTAGTGTGTCTAACTTTCATTTTAAAGTGTCTGAGGACAGTCAGAACCAGTAGCGTATTTAGGGGGGAGGATAAAGGGCGATGGCCTCCCCCTAATGATCAGGTAAAAAAATAAAATACAAATTTGCAAAAAAAAAGAGTTGTAGCGCAATAATTGCTTGGATGATTCCTCCTAGCGCGGGGGGCGGGGGTATACTTTTTGCAATGTAATTTGTCAACAGTTTTTCTTCCTTTTCTTGACAATTGCATGGCACAAATTCACGAGAGGTTCAATAAGCACTGCTCGCTAGCTTTTAAAGTCAGCACATTCCTGCCTTCATTGATCCATGAAGATGAGGACTGCACGATCGACGAGATTTTCGACTTCTACCATGAAATGCTGGATGTTGAACCAAGCAATTGCTTTGCAGCTACTATTGAATTGCGAAGATGGAGAGCGAATTGGCTTGCAGTTTCTGTGGATAAACGACCTGCGACTCTTGTGGATGCGTGCCAAGCGGCTGAACAACTCAGCACTTATCCGATTATCCATAAATTACTTCGAATTTTTGCTACGTTTCCATTTATAACTGCCTCCAATGAGCGATGTTTCAGTTCACTAAAGTAGGCTACCTGAAAAATTATTAACGCACGACCATGACCGAGCCACGTTTGGATGGTCTAGCTCAGATATGTAGGCCTATTTAAATAAGGATATTGTAGGCCTACTCGAGTACGATACAGTCATTGATAGCCTATATTTGCCAAGCGCAGCCATCGCATTAAACTGTAAATTGTTATTGCGAATCACCGAGAATGTTCAAAAGGTAGCTACTCGAGGTCGGAAGGACTAACTTATTGTTTATGTTCTGAAGTGTTTCATATCTTTTGTTGGTTCATTGATCGGAACAGTAACTTGCTTCTGCGGATTCGCTCTTGAATTTGGACCCCTTATCTGACGGTTTCAGCTAACCCCCTCCCCCCGTTCTGACGCATCATATGACATTTTGATATACTTCGCCCCTATTTAAAGGGTCAAACAAGTCTAATTTTTACCCAAGTAGAAAAAATTTGAACCAATTAACTGCCATTTTCATCAAGTTTGAGCTTTCTGTGTAGGCTACTACTGTTGACTACCCCCCAGACTGCCATTGGACTCCAGCCGCCGATTCAGCCGCTACGCGGCTGACTGACACAATGTATTGGCCTCCCCCTAACAAAATTTCTAAATACGCCACTGGTCAGAACACAATGTTCTGTAACAAGCTTGGTGCCCAAATCACAGAATTAGAAGCACTTCCAGCAAAAATGTGTCCCGGTATTACAACAAAGCCGGTCATTGGCACTAATTGCATTGTATATTACAAAGCATACAATGTATTACAATGTTGACTGATTTTCAAAAAATATTTTTTGAAAGTCAACTTGAAGTTAATCAAAAGAATTGTAAAACAAAATATCATCCTGAGATTATCCGATTTGCTCACAGCCTGCAGTTAAAAAGTTCCTCTGCATATGATCAACTCGGATCAACTTCGTGGAGTTTTGCGCTTGCCATCAAAACGTACTTTATTTGAACATCGTCATGTGCATCAAAACCAAACCGGGACATTCAACAATCATATTCTGGATGCATTAAAATATCAAAGTCATTTATGCAAAGATTTTGAGAAATACCTTTATATAACGTTTAATGAAATGAAAGTACGATCTAATTTAGTATTCAAACCGGAAACCGAAAAAAACATAGGTTTTTACAGATTAGCCTATGGATCAAATTTATCAACCGATTTAGATGTGGCCAATTATATGCTTGTGGTTTTTGTTAAAAGTTTTGCAGGAAATATCAGTCGGTCTCTGGCCTTTTATTCAACAAACACAGCTAAATGTCATAATTTAGTGAGCATTGTTTGGGGAGGTGTAGACAGCTTGGAGACACATTGCAATTTGAAAGTGCTGGGAACTGTTTGTGATGGTAGCGCAAACAATCAAAAGTGTTTGGAAATTTTGGGATATGGTTCTGAAAAAGTAAAAAATCCATTCACTGAAGAAGATAGGTTTCTTTATTTAATTAATTTATTTAATTATTAAATGATCCGCCCCATCTTATAAAAATAGCAAGAAATTGTTTATATGCAAGCCGAGTTGGAGGAACACGATTGATGCAATACGCTAATGGAGAATTGATCTTGTGGGATCCTTTTAAAGAAGTGGCCTTTACTGAAATGAATCGAGAGTTGCGATATTTGCCAAGAATATCAAATACACGTAGTCACGTTTACTTGACTTCTTTTTCTAAAATGAATGTTGCTGTTGCTGCCCAAACACTAAGTCGCTGCGTATCAATGGAGTTGGAGAAGTATGGTTTTAATGCCACAGCTCAATATTGTTCCATGTTTAACAGGTTCTTGGATTTGATGAACACAACATGCAATTTTACAGCAGGTAACCCGGATTTAAAACCATATTATTCAACTACTGATGCCAGACTTGAACGATTGCAAGGTGTATTTTTGCCGTATCTTAATGATTGGCATGAACAGATAAATGCAGACACTCAAGTTTCCAGGGCAATTAGAAAAAAGAAATTCATATCTGACCGAACCTTTAAAGGATTGAAATTATCAGTTAATGGCATGATTGGAATTATCAATTTTCTTTTGTCAAACAACATGCCATTTGTTTGTACAAAACGTGTGAGCCAAGACGTATTGGAACATAGATAAAACTTCCATTTTCCTATAGCCTAAAATATATCGTATGCTTTTATAACCTTCGTTTTCAAAACGTGAACTAAGTGAACTCCGAAATCGGAAATACTGTACTGAATGCCTCGCAACCTTTCCCTTATCGCTGTTGATCCATATCCACGCACCGTGACGGTGACGTCATCATTTTTCAACATCAATTTACGAATTGGCCACTTTGCCTATCTCTGTATTTATATCTCTGGTTTAATGTTTTAACAAAAGTTTAGTTTCCACCTGCAAAGCTAGCCTAAGTATTTTGTCCTAATTTGATAAAACTTCGAAGCCGTTCAAGACAAAACTTGTAATTTTGTGACCAGCTCACAAAAGTCTAGTCAGGTTATTTTCAAATTAGAACTTTGACTCAAACCTGAAAGTTTTGATCAAAATAATTTGTTTATTTGTTTATAGTTTTGTTTGCGATGTAAATGAATTAATGTTTTGATCTTTAGTAAACAACTTGTGTTCAATGTTTGTTTATTTTGTGGTTAGAACCAAACTGTGGATTTAGATTACAACCTGGTTAGCCGAGCTAATATTGATTGATATTATTCCTGCATTGTTAGGTTACGATGATCACTCCATCATCGCCATCACAAAGATCTTGCGGGAAGGCAACGACTTGGAAGTGACAATCACAGCAGGAAGTCATTTTGATGGAGGGAGGATATGGATGGAATCCTCCGACACTAAGAATGACATCCATGCTGTGACGTCATTCATCAAGTCGATGCCGACGCGACTTGAAGAGCTTCATGTGGTCTATAGCAGAATGAATTCCTATCAATTCCTTCCATGGAAGGACGCGATCAAATCGATGGATGGATCCGTGAGTCATGTTTAACTTTTATAACCAACACATTGATTCATGGTCAGACGTTGATTCGACGTCGCATTACGTTGTTTTAACGTCTCAGTTTCACAAAGTAAGTTCCAGTTTCCAATTTTAACTATTTTCAAACAATTCTTGTAAACATAAAATAAATAAACAAAACGTCACAACATAAATAAATTGTTTATGTTTAATTGTTGCGTCATAATTAATTTGTGTTTAGATTGTTCGGATGGATCTCGATTGGAACCTCCTATCTGTCGATGACGTCATCGAGGTGTTGCACAAAGTTGAGGAGGAAGTTTTGATGTGGCATTCCCTCGATGATGGGTGGTGGAGGAGACCTCCGAACATGGAGGAAAGATCCAAGCTACAAGAAGCATTGGATCGGTTGGACAATAAAGTGAGAGTTGTTTACGTTGTATCAACGTTATAACAATTAATTGTGTCAACATTAAATCAACGTCAATTATTCGCTTTGTCTTTTACAGAAGTTGAAGATCCAGGTTGGCTGGGATGATGATTTCAATCCTATTTACCTCACGCACAAGGATCGTTGATGTTTTTATTTATTTGTTGATGTTTACAATAAAATTATGTCATCCAGTGATTTTGTTTGGTTGAGTTAAAAATACAACAAACTGTTTGTTTACATCAGATGACGTAATATCAACAAAAATGTTCAACAATCAACAAAAGTAAGTTTGTTTCTTAAACTTATTTATTTTTATGAAATAATTTCAATAAAAATTTAAATCAAGTTATTTGTTAAAAGTGTTGCCAGATTAGATAAATATTTTTAGTACATTCAATTTGAGTAACCATACAAACGGGTGCAAGTATAGAATCCGCCACCCTATTCAATATGACGTCACAAAACGGACGCAACTATTATTGGAAGGGTGAAAAAAAGGATACTGAAAAGCGGCGGAATGAAGGTGATAAAGCGGAATGGATATGGATTTTTTGACAAATTTACTGTGTTTTTACAATAAAAACATTAAACCAACGTCGAGTGTTGAATATAACTACCTAAAATGACATAAAATTTACCAAACTGCATCAATTCAACTAAAACATTACCTATTAAACTTTAAAAATAAAAATATGAAACGTTTGGAACTAAATGTGTTGTAGCTATCTAAGTTCTGCTCGCATTTTAATTTTTACAATAAAAGTACCAATCTAACGCAACTGCATAAAGTATGTCTTGCGTAGCCGCTGGGCAAAACTTTTTTTCAATGCATTGTAAAGGCGAATCGATCCTTAATCCTTATTCAGTATACGCCACCCCCTGTTTGCAGTGATCGGTAAATAGTCCTTCCACTGAAAGTGCTGTAGCTTTCTTATTTCTGCTCGGATTTTAACAATTTTGCCATCGTTGGAAAGTACAATTATATATCTACCCGAATCAATTAAACAGGACCACAAAGTAAGTACTAACTTTATCTTGTGATAACTTAAACTTCACCAACTTGCACCGATTCTCAGCAATTTAATTTTTACAATAAAATCATTAATTTTTTTCAAATAGAAAGAGTATATCTTGCTTTATGCACCTGAAAAGTTTCAAATTTATATCTCATCTACCAAACGAGCAATCGTCGTTTAAACTTAACCGCTCAGCGAAGCTTTTTTTCAATGCATTGTAAAGGCGAATCGATCCTTATTCAGTATACGCCACCCCCTGTTTGCAGTGATCGGTAAATAGTGCTTCCACTAAACTTGCTGTAGTTTTCTCGTTTCTGCTCGGAGTTTAACAATTTTGCCATCGTTGGAAAGTACGATTATATATCTACCCGAATCAATTAATAAATGCAAGCACAAAGTAAGTACTAGATTTATCTTGTGATAACTTAAACTTCACAAAATTGTACCGATTCTCAGCAATTTAATTTTTACAATAAAATCATTAATCTTATACTAATGGAAAGAGTATGTCTTGCTTTATTGACCTAGAAAGTTTCAGGTTTATATCTCATCTACCAAACGAGCAATCGTCGTTCAAACTTAACCGCCCAGCGAAGCTTTTTTCAATGCATTGTAAAGGCGAATCGATCCTTATTCAGTATACGCCACCCCTGTTTGCTGTGATCGGTAAATAGTGCTTCCACTAAACTTGCTGTAGTTTTCTCGTTTCTGCTCGGATTTTAACAATTTTGCCATCGTTGGAACGCACGATTATACATCTACACGAATCAATTTAACAGTAGCACAAAGTAAGTATTAGCTTTATCTTGTGATAACTTAAACTTCACCAAATTGTACCGATTCTCAGCAATTTACTTTATACAATAAAGTTATTAAACTATTGCAAATTGAAAGAATATGTCTTGCTTTATTTACCTAGAACGTTTCAGATTTATATCTCATCTACCAAACGAGCAATCGTCGTTCATACGTAGTCGCTCAGCGACACTTTTTTCCAATGCATTGTAAAGGCGAATCGATCCTTATTCAGTATACGCCACCCCCTGTTTGCAGTGATCGGTGACGGTAAATAGTGCTTCTACTAAACTTGCTGTAGCTTTCTCGTTTCTGCTCGGACTTTAACAATTTTGCCATCGTTGGAAAGTACGATTATATATCTACCCGAATCAATTAAATGCAAGCACAAAGTAAGTACTAGACTTATCTTGGGATAACTTAAACTTCACCAAATTGTACCGATTCTAAGCAATTTAATTTTTACAATAAAATCATTAATCCTTTGGCAATGGAAAGAGTATGTCTTGCTTTATGCACCTGAAAAGTTTCAAATTTATATCTCATCTACCAAACGAGCAATCGTTGCTCAAACTTAACCGCCCAGCAAAGCTTTTTTCCAATGCATTGTAAAGGCGAATCGATCCTTAATCCTTATTCAGTATACGCCACCCCCTGTTTGCAGTGATCGGTAAATAGTCCTTCCACTGAAAGTGTTGTAGCTTTCTCATTTCTGCTCGGATTTTAACAATTTTGCCATCGTTAGAAAGTACAATTATATATCTACCCGAATCAATTAAACAGTAGCACAAAGTAAGTACTAACTTTATCTTGTGATAACTTAAACTTCACCAACTTGCATCGATTCTCAGCAATTTAATTTTTACAATAAAATCATTAATTTTTTTCAAATAGAAAGAGTATATCTTGCTTTATGCACCTGAAAAGTTTCAAATTTATATCTCATCTACCAAACGAGCAATCGTCGTTCAAACTTAACCGCTCAGCGAAGCTTTTTTTCAATGCATTGTAAAGGCGAATCGATCCTTATTCAGTATACGCCACCCCCTGTTTGCAGTGATCGGTAAATAGTGCTTCCACTAAACTTGCTGTAGTTTTCTCGTTTCTGCTCGGAGTTTAACAATTTTGCCATCGTTGGAAAGTACGATTATATATCTACCCGAATCAATTAATAAATGCAAGCACAAAGTAAGTACTAGATTTATCTTGTGATAACTTAAACTTCACAAAATTGTACCGATTCTCAGCAATTTAATTTTTACAATAAAATCATTAATTTTTTACTAATGGAAAGAGTATGTCTTGCTTTATTGACCTAGAATGTTTCAGGTTTATATCTCATCTACCAAACGAGCAATCGTCGTTCAAACTTAACCGCCCAGCGAAGCTTTTTTTCAATGCATTGTAAAGGCGAATCGATCCTTATTCAGTATACGCCACCCCTGTTTGCTGTGATCGGTAAATAGTGCTTCCACTAAACTTGCTGTAGTTTTCTCGTTTCTGCTCGGATTTTAACAATTTTGCCATAGTTGGAACGCACGATCATACATCTACACGAATCAATTGAACAGTAGCAAAAAGCAAATATTAGCTTTATCTTGTGATAACTTAAACTTCACCAAATTGTACCGATTCTCAGCAATTTACTTTATACAATAAAGTTATTAAACTTTTGCAAATTGAAAGAATATGTCTTGCTTTATTTACCTAGAACGTTTCAGATTTATATCTCATCTACTAAACGAGCAATCGTCGTTCATACGAAGCCGCTCAGCGACACTTTTTTCCAATGCATTGTAAAGGCGAATCGATCCTTATTCAGTATACGCCACCCCCTGTTTGCAGTGATCGGTAAATAGTGCTTCCACTAAACTTCCTGTAGTTTTCTCGTTTCTGCTCGGAGTTTAACAATTTTGCCATCGTTGGAAAGTACGATTATATATCTACCCGAATCAATTAATAAATGCAAGCACAAAGTAAGTACTAACTTTATCTTGTGATAACTTAAACTTCACCAACTTGCACCGATTCTCAGCAATTTAATTTTTACAATAAAATCATTAATTTTTTATTAAATGGAAAGAGTATATCTTGCTTTATGCACCTGAAAAGTTTCAAATTTATATCTCATCTATCAAACGAGCAATCGTCGTTCAAATTTAACCGCTCAGCGAAGCTTTTTTTCAATGCATTGTAAAGGCGAATTGATCCTTATTCAGTATACGCCACCCCCTGTTTGCAGTGATCGGTAAATAGTCCTTCCACTGAAAGTGCTGTAGCTTTCTCATTTCTGTTCGGATTTTAACAATTTTGCCATCGTTGGAAAGTACAATTAAATATCAACCCGAATCAATTAATAAATGCAAGCACAAAGTAAGTACTAACTTCATCTTGGGATAACTTAAACTTCACCAACTTGCACTGATTCTCAGCAATTTAATTTTTACAATAAAATCATTAATTTTTTTCAAATAGAAAGAGTATATCTTGCTTTATGCACCTGAAAAGTTTCAAATTTATATCTCATCTACTAAACGAGCAATCGTTGTTCAAACTTAACCGCTCAGCGAAGCTTTTTTTCAATGCATTGTAAAGGCGAATCGATCCTTATTCACAATATTCAGTATACGCCACCCCTGTTTGCTGTGATCAGTAAATAGAGCTTCCACTAAACTTGCTGTAGTTTTCTCGTTTCTGCTCGGATTTTAACAATTTTGCCATCGTTGGAACGCACGATCATACATCTACCCGAATCAATTGAACAGTAGCACAAAGTAAGTATTAGCTTTATCTTGTGATAACTTAAACTGATAACTTATAACTTAATTTGAAACTTAAGATAAATCTAGTACTTACATTGTGCTTGCATTTAATTGATTCGGGTAGATATATAATCGTACTTTCCAACGATGGCAAAATTGTTAAACTCCGAGCAGAAACGAGAAAACTACAGCAAGTTTAGTGGAAGCACTATTTACCGATCACTGCAAACAGGGGGTGGCGTAGGCTATACTGAATAAGGATCGATTCGCCTTTACAATGCATTGAAAGAAAGCTTCGCTTAGCGGTTAAGTTTGAACGACGATTGCTCGTTTGGTAGATGAGATATACATTTGAAACTTTTCAGGTGCATAAAGCAAGATATACTCTTTCCATTTGAAAAGGATTAATGATTTTATTGTAAAAATTAAATTGCTGAGAATCGGTACAATTTTGTGAAGTTTAAGTTATCACAAGATAAATGTAGTACTTACTTTGTGCTTGCATTTAATTGATTCGGGTAGATATATAATCGTACTTTCCAACGATGGCAAAATTGTTAAACTCCGAGCAGAAACGAGAAAACTACAGCAAGTTTAGTGGAAGCACTATTTACCGATCACTGCAAACAGGGGGTGGCGTATACTGAATAAGGATCGATTCGCCTTTACAATGCATTGAAAAAAAGCTTTGCTGAGCGGTTAAGTTTGAACGACGATTGCTCGTTTGGTAGATGAGATAAAAATTTGAAACTTTTCAGGTGCATAAAGCAAGATATACTCTTTCCATTTAATCAAAAATTAATGATTTTATTGTAAAAATTAAATTGCTGAGAATCGGTGCAAGTTGGTGAAGTTTAAGTTATCACAAGATAAAGTTAGTACTTACTTTGTGCTACTGTTTAATTGATTCGGGTTGATATTAAATTGTACTTTCCAACGATGGCAAAATTGTTAAAATCCGAACAGAAATGAGAAAGCTACAACACTTTCAGTGGAAGGACTATTTACCGATCACTGCAAACGGGGGGTGGCGTATACTGAATAAGGATCGATTCGCCTTTACAATGCATTGGAAAAAAGCTTCGCTGGGCGGTTAAGTTTGAACAACGATTGCTCGTTTGGTAGATGAGATATAAATCTGAAACTTTTCAGGTGCATAAAGCAAGACATAGTCTTTCCATTGGCAAAGGATTAACGATTTTATTGTAAAAATTAAATTGCTGAGAATCGGTACAAATTGGTGAAGTTTAAGTTATCACAAGATAAGTCTAGTACTTACTTTGTGCTTGCATTTATTAATTGATTCGGGTAGATATATAATCGTACTTTCCAACGATGGCAAAATTGTTAAACTCCGAGCAGAAACGAGAAAACTACAGCAAGTTTAGTAGAAGCACTATTTACCGATCACTGCAAACAGGGGGTGGCGTATCGGAATAAGGATCGATTCGCCTTTACAATGCATTGGAAAAAAGTGTCGCTGAGCGACTACGTATGAACGACGATTGCTCGTTTAATAGATGAGATATAAATCTGAAACGTTCTAGGTAAATAAAGCAAGACATATTCTTTCAATTTGCAAAAGTTTAATAACTTTATTGTATAAAGTAAATTGCTGAGAATTGGTACAATTTGGTGAAGTTTAAGTTATCACAAGATAAAGCTAATACTTACTTTGTGCTACTGTTCAATTGATTCGTGTAGATGTATGATCGTGCGTTCCAACTATGGCAAAATTGTTAAAATCCGAGCAGAAACGAGAAAACTTCAGCAAGTTTAGTGGAAGCACTATTTACCGATCACAGCAAACAGGGGTGGCGTATACTGAATAAGGATCGATTCGCCTTTACAATGCATTGAAAAAAAGCTTCGCTGGGCGGTTAAGTTTGAACGACGATTGCTCGTTTGGTAGATGAGATATAAACCTGAAACTTTCTAGGTCAATAAAGCAAGACATATTCTTTCAATTTGCAAAAGTTTAATAACTTTATTGTATAAAGTAAATTGCTGAGAATTGGTACAATTTGGTGAAGTTTAAGTTATCACAAGATAAAGCTAATACTTACTTTGTGCTACTGTTTAATTGATTCGTGTAGATGTATGATCGTGCGTTCCAACGATGGCAAAATTGTTAAAATCCGAGCAGAAACGAGAAAACTACAGCAAGTTTAGTGGAAGCACTATTTACCGATCACAGCAAACAGGGGTGGCGTATACTGAATAAGGATCGATTCGCCTTTACAATGCATTGAAAAAAAGCTTCGCTGGGCGGTTAAGTTTGAACGACGATTGCTCGTTTGGTAGATGAGATATAAACCTGAAACTTTTCAGGTGCATAAAGCAAGATATACTCTTTCTATTTGAAAAAAATTAATGATTTTATTGTAAAAATTAAATTGCTGAGAATCGGTACAAGTTGGTGAAGTTTAAGTTATCACAAGATAAAGTTAGTATAATACTTACTTTGTGCTCCTGTTTAATTGATTCGGGTAGATATATAATTGTACTTTCCAACGATGGCAAAATTGTTAAAATCCGAGCAGAAATGAGAAAGCTACAGCACTTTCAGTAGAAGGACTATTTACCGATCACTGCAAACAGGGGGTGGCGTATACTGAATAAGGATCGATTCGCCTTTACAATGCATTGGAAAAAAGCTTCGCTGAGCAGTTAAGTTTGAACGACGATTGCTCGTTTGGTAAATAAGATATAAATCTGAAACTTTTCATGTGCATAAAGCAAGACATACTCTTTTCATTGGCAAAGGATTAATGATTTTATTGTAAAAATTAAATTGCTGAGAATCGGTACAAATTGGTGAAGTTTAAGTTATTACAAGATAAAGATAGTACTTGTTACAGACTTGTAGCCAATTGATTCGTGTAGATGTATGATCGTGCTTTCCAACGATGGCAAAATTGTTAAACTCCGAGCAGAAACGAGAAAACTACAGCAAGTTTAGTGGAAGCACTATTTACCGATCACAGCAAACAGGGGGTGGCGTATACTGAATAAGGATTAAGGATCGATTCGCCTTTACAATGCATTGAAAAAAAGTTTTGCCCAGCGGCTACGCAAGACATACTTTATGCAGTTGCGTTAGATTGGTACTTTTATTGTAAAAATTAAAATGCGAGCTGAACTTAGATAGCTACAACACATTTAGTTCCAAACGTTTCATATTTTTATTTTTAAAGTTTAATAGGTAATGTTTTAGTTGAATTGATGCAGTTTGGTAAATTTTTTGTCATTCTAGGTAGTTATATTCAACACTCGACGATGGTTTAATGTTTTTATTGTAAAAACACTGTAAATTTGTCAAAAAATCCATATCCATTCCGCTTTATCACCTTCATTCCGCCGCTTTTCAGTATCCTTTTTTTCACCCTTCCAATAATAGTTGCGTCGTTTTGTGACGTCATATTGAATAGGGTGGCGGATTCTATACTTGCACCTAGAAACGTACATAACAATATAAAGTAACCATCGATATGAGCCACATTGTAGGTGAACTCGAATCTGTTCATTTGTATACAGTGTTGCCAGATTAAATTGCTTTTTTTTAAATTTAACCAGAGACCTGCAAGCGTTACCTCTAAATACCCATTGCCAGGGTTGCTAGTTTTTTTTGAACTAGTTTACTGATTAAAGTTTGGGTGAGGGTAACATTATGATTCAATAACAGAAGTAGCGCGCTGCTACCAAGAGGTGCACCTAAATACTTGTCGGGGTTGCCAGTTTCATTCGGACTAGTTTCGCCGCTTAAGGTGAATTTAAAAATAATGATCCGATACCCTTTCAAAATGTTTACCAATCCCTAAAAGTGCCGACAATGCTTGACAAGTTTTTGAGGGTTGCCAGTTCTGCAATTTTTACCTCAAAATTTGCCCGACTTTTAATAGATAAATACTATTTGTTCTTGAATACATCCTGCAACACTGATAATGGGTATTTAGAAGTAGTAGGCTACCCTCCTCCTGCAAGTTAATTTTAAGATTAAACAAAGACAGCTATTTTTCTTAAATGTGTAACAAAAAATAATAATCTAATCACAATTTCTGTAACAAAATACATATCGTAAGACTAAACTCGCCATCAGAATCAAACAATTTGCGGTTCGTTAGCCTGACTATAAAGTGAAACGGTAACAAAGAACAGTTTTGCCTCGGGCAAAGTATACATATGGAAAAGAGCATCTAGGAATGAAAAGGAGGCACGACAGCTGGAGGCATTTTTGCATCTTAGTTTGCAAGGCAAAGCTACACTAACGAGAGCTCGAATATTACACCAGATAAAGGACGTTGTGGGTGAGCCACTGGTTAAAGATGGATACGATCTAAGTTGACTTTGATGGCAATCACATTTAACTCAACAAGGATCCACGTTTGAAACATGTTATTGGTTTGGTTTTGAATCTTTATCTTCGGACTGACAGAATTGGTTATTCTTGATAGTTTCGCATACTTGTAGAGGCTTCTGACGCAAAACCGGTTACCGAGATTGACAGAGTAAAGCTTCTGATTGTTGAAATGTTGTTGCCTAGTATTCCATCCACTACGTGCCGCTAAATGAGAAACAGTCCTGAAATACGATGCTCAAATGCACACCTCCAGAGCCGAACCAGCGCTGCTTGATCTCCAGTCGGGCGGGCAACCACTGATCTAACGGGGTGTTAATTATTTGGTGTTATTTCATTATAATTTGATGCATGGCCACCTAAAGATACGACCTGATTTGTCACATTTTGCAGAAATTTCCAGGTTTTTCTAACTTTGGGCGAACGTTTAAATAAATTTTTCTAAAAATTAGATTTTTATGCTTTCTTTACTGTTTTCCTCAGATGACACAACTGGTTTTAACATCCTCACTTGTTGAAAAACAAAGAAAATTTGATTTCGAAGATTTTAGTCAGACTGTTAATTTTCAATAACAGTCTGATTTTGTGTTTTTTAACTTAATTTTTCTCATTTGCTACTGCTTCTCCAAGGCAACAAAAAAGTTTTATGTCATTAGGAAACCGCAAAAAGTAAAAACACCTCAAAAAATGTCAGTCAAGTACTAGCAGTAGCTGTAATCAAAATCTGCAAAATGTGACAAATCAGGCCGGATCTCCAGGTGGCCATGTTTGATGTTATCTGTAAATTGTTCATTACATGGTTGACTTGTGTGACGACGACAAAGTATCAACGACAGACGACGTTGTATCAACCTAAACTTCAATGCTGCCGATAACGAAGTGTCAATGTGCTGTTAGTAAAGGATTGTGACGATCCGCTTAGAGGCCAAGTGGGGATCGCTATTGGCTCTAATGCTGGTAGATCTGAGATCGATTCCAGGTCGGGTCAAACCAAAGACTTTGAAAAGTGTAGCCCACCAATTGTGTTCTTGCATAACGCAGTGAGAATAAGTCGCGTAATAATGCGATGACACCGTAAACCTGATATAAAATTAAGAATGAGCTCGGTCGCTAAAAGACTTTACCCGTTGTAGAGTGACAATAGCTTTAACAAAACCATAACATTATTGTTATTAAGGGTTGGGGGGGGGTAACCTGTACTTAAAGGTTTCTTCTACTAGTCTCTTCAACGACACTTAGTGTTGTATATCAACACACCCTTCTTCATGTTTTTCAGCTTGCAGGCGTAAGAACATCTATAAAAGTAAAGTTTGTGGTGTAATTTACATTAGGCTACTTTACGTAGTAGGCCCTAAAAGTGATTAACGAGTAAAAGTGTTGATCAAAGCTGCAAGGTGGATGGTTTGCCGCTGAATGTAGAGCAGTCCTTAAAATGCGTTGCTCAAGCGCACACACGGAGAGTCGTCGTCGTCGTGTGAGCGTCTGGGACCGAGGTTCTATCCTTTTACCACCCCAGATTCACGATGTTCCCGGACTACACTGGAAGGCTACTAGAGAGCAGCCAGTCTTTGGTTTCATCATCCATGACACGCAGAGTCGCAGACCTTCTACTCCGTTAGGTGGCTTGAAAATGGAGCAGCCATTGATGATGTGGTCTGGGGTCTGTTCCTCGGCACCACATTCACAGGAGGAGGAAGAGGCCATTCCCCATTGGTGCATATGGTTGAGCGGAAAAGTCCGACGCCCGTACGGAGACGGTTGAGGCGCACCCATGCCTGTCTTGGTAGTGTTAGACCGATGGGGCGTGTGTCGGCGTCGGGGATGAACAAATAGAGTCTGGTGGCGCTTGACTTCCATTCAGAACTCCATTTATGGTCCGCCCAAGCAGCCGCAGAGATGTCTTCAGCTTCGTTGATAAGAAATTGAGCGGCTGGCACGAATGGGTGTCTTGATTTCAGTCGACTGGGGTGCTCGTTTGGGAGAGCAGAGATCTTGTGGTGGAGAAGGTGGTTAGGCTCAAGCGCACACACGGAGAGTCGAACCAACGTCGTTTTATCTTAAAGCTTCTTCACGAAGTCATGCGCTAACCAACTGAGCCATCGGGGCGGACTTAAATGATTTTATTCTCATGCAGAATCAAAATTCTCGATTATCCAGTTTTCATTGCAATAATAAAAATTGGGAGATAATCGTAATAATCAAGTCTGCCATTTTTACGTCGATTCAACGTCAATTAAGATTGAATTGATGTAAAAATAGCAGATTTCCAAACAATGTGACAGTAGCGTGGCAACAGTAGCCTAATTGGTTTGGTTGGTTATGAATCTTTATCCTCGGACTGACAAAGCCTTGATGGGTTATTCCTGGTAGTTTCGCATACTTGTAGAGGCTATTGACCAGGGGCGCCGGAACGATTTTTGACTGGGGGGCAGGATTATGAAAAAAGGGCATTTTTTTAAGTTTTAAAATAAGATATAGCGATAATGCGTGGCAGTTCGACAGATGTTTGACTGTTGAGTTCGACAGTTGAGACAGATGAAGATAAATGAATGAAATATATTGAAATATTTTGAACATGAAGAAACGAAAGATAAATTTCACGTTCATAGCGTCACAATCTGCTCATTCTGCTGCAAAGTATAAAATGTGTCCACGGGATAATTTGTATACTGTATATAGGCCGACAGTAGACAAATATCAAACCAATCCTTAGACAAATATCAAACCAAAAACTTGTAGTTTTTTTGTTTTTGCACTTTTGAGGGGGGCTCATTTTTAGTACTAAAGTAAAAATGTACCAACTAAATAATCAACAAATTCTAAAATGAAGTGCGTATAGTTCTAAGTATTTCTCAATCATTGTAAATGTCACTCTCGATGCTTTTCATCAAGAACAAATCATTTTCGTGTTAAGGTAGGCGATGTTGAACAGCTTCAAGACGTAAAATCTGAAGCTGAAATGATTTCTGTATCACTGAACGGTTTCGATTGTATTGATAGTTTCAACTTGAAAACTGGTGCTGTTTTAGCTAAGCGGGAACTATTTTTGCTTGACAACTGAACCTTAACTTCAAAATCTGCGTTGGCCAGGCATAGGATGTTGTATCCAACATAAGTTTTCTGGGAAAGTTAAAAGTATCAGTCCAAGCACGATTAAAGAAAGTAAATTCTGTACATAACAAAAAGGATATTTCAAGGCAAGTACGCTCACAGTAGGCTACTGCACTGCAAATAACGCAAAATCGCATTTTTCTAAATGCTTACCCGCTGTAAAAAACCTTGTATTTCTTTCTTATTGTAGGCTATGTCGTTTTACGCATCCCAGTTGTGGAACAGGTTTAGATCTTCTAACTTAGTATAAAACGATTACGTGTTGCTTACAATGACTTTTTCAGAATATTGCACAATTTGCCTTGTTATGTTAGTGCCCGTGAATATCAAGTAATGAATAACATAACAACGTTTGATGCTGAATTTTATTGAGGAAAAACATGTTTTCGTTTATTAACCGTTCTTCTTCTTCTTCTTCTTCTTCTTCTTCTTCTTCTTCTTCTTCTTCTTCTTCTTCTTCTTCTTCTTCTTCTTCTTCTTCTTCTTCTTCTTCTTCGTTTGAACCTTCTTCGCCACTCCAGGGGTCGATGGGCTCTACCTTTTACCACCCTTGGGCAGTGGCGGCGACGCGGTCTAGATGTTTGGGCAGGTGTCGAGCAGCCATTGAATTGATTCGTCATCCAATTCGCGCAGACCACGCACACCATTTGGCGCATGGGAGATGGCGCAGTTACAGATGGTGTGGTCTACGGTGTGTTCCTCCATGCCACACTCACGGATCGCGGATGGAGTCATCCCCAATGGCAATTTGTGCATGTTGAAGCGGAGTAATCCCACGCCAGTACGCAGACGGTTGAGCCGCACCCAGGCCTTCCTTGGCAAATGCATTCCGGTTGGGTGGTGGCTGGTGTCGGAGATGAAACTTTGGAGTCTTGAGGAGTTCTTCTTCCACTTCGAGCTCTATTGGTGGTCCGCCCAGGTAGCTGCACTGATGGATTGGTCTTCAGCAGTTTTCATCAGGAGTTGTGCGGCACGTACAAATGGGTGTCTCGATTTCAGTCGCCGAGGATTCTCGTTCACAGACTCATAGAGACTTGAATAGAGCAAGTGGTTGGGGTTCGTAGCGCGACGAGAAAGAGACAGGATGGCTTCTTCGCGACAAAGTTCAGCTGGTTGGGTGCATGCAAGGACAAGGAGATTTTCCGATGGTGTAGGTCGCAGGCATCCTGTCACGATACGCAAAGCGTCGTTTATGGCAGTGTCGATTAGATGGCAGTGGGCACTGCGGCTACAGATAGGTGCACAGTATTCTGCTGGAGCGTGAACTAGCGTGATGGTGGCAATGCGCAAGGTGTCAACTCCGTCTCCCCAGCCGGCCAGGCGCCTTAGCAAAGCTGTGCGTGTTGAGATCTTTTTGCGTAGTGACTCCAAATGTTGACGGTAAGTGAGCGACCTGTCCAGGACTACCCCTAGATATTTAGGGTTTGGGCAGAAGGGCAGGGTTTTTCCATTGGTGTTGATCTTGAGCTCACGCTTCGCTTCCCGGTTGTTTAAGTGGAAGGCTGTCGTCACTGTTTTGGTTTCGCTGAGCTTCAGTCTTCATCTCTGGAGGTATGCCGAAAGCGTCGACATGTCCTGGTTTAGAGTCCCTTCTAATGTTTCCCATTGATTCGACAAGTGTAGAATGGCCAAATCATCGACATATATAGGCATACTTTGCGGATACAGTGATTGGCAAGTCGTGGGTGTAGATGTTAAACAGAAGGGGGGCAGATCCCTGAGGGACGTCATTCTTAAGGCGTTGTAACCTGTTTGGTTTACCACTTCCGGTGGTGAGAGTAAAGCTTCTGTTGTAAACGAGCTCCATGATCATGCGGAACATGTGCCTGTCCGGGAGCAGGCGGAGCAGTTTGCATACACTCCTCAAATCGCTTTCTATCAGACATGATGTCATCTGATTGTTTTTATCGTTCTGAATATTTTCAATTCTTCCAACGTTCATTGTATGTAAATTTGTAACAGTAGATAGCCTATTTAGTGAGCTTTTAAAGTGATATCCAAGGTGGCTCTCTGTGACCTTTGTAGCCTACATATGCAGTTTGTGTATTATTTCGTTGTTTTGTTTTCGATATGGACAGCTTTGTCTGACACAAATAAATAATAATAAATTGTGATGTAGTATTTCTCAGTTTAGGTTGCAATCAAATAGTGCAATGCCCAACCCGTGTAACTTCCACAACTTCAACTTTAATTGATCATGTAGCCTATACAGCAATGACCAAACTAATAAAATCCAATGCCATGTTCTTATACATGATGTTTCTGATCATTTTACGATTGTAGTGGTGATAAATTCTATAAAACCCAAACAAGAAAAGTATACACAGAAAGCATGTTGAAGCGTGGGGACGTTTTAACGTTTTATTATTTTTTCTCTTGTATTTTATATGGCAAAATCGTCATTTCCACAGGGTGGCAATTGACTAGTAGAACGTATGGTTGTCTCGTTGTCTCCCTGTCGGTATGGGAACTTGTGTAACTTTTGCATTGTTTATATTACTTGCATATTTCAAACATGTACTATGTTCCTTCCTTTCCTGTTATTGACAAATAAACCATTGATTGATTGAATTATTGTGCATTATTTTTTCTGGTGAAAAGCGCCCCTTTTTTATTTATTGACTGTTCTACCCACAATGCCTTTCGTGTGTCGAAACCGGTTACTAAGGACCTCGTTGTCAAGGCCCCGTTTACATGACGTTTCATTGCACCCGAAATGAAAATTTTTGTTTCACATACGTGGTCTGTTTACATGCGATGACCGAAATGAGATTCGTGTCGTCTGGATTTCATGTCGGTAGTTTCAACAGAAGTGAAACCGAAATGAAGCAGTTGCGGGTGATGTAAATACGAGAATAGCCCTACTAGTTTGTGGTCTCTTTGAGTGTATTTTTAGTGTAGGCTAGTACAGGAAGAGAGAACTTGAGCATTACGTCAGTGCAACAGCTTTGTGTTTTTGAAATCATAGTGATAGACATTTTCAACTGGGACTGGAATGCTGGGTGTTTTACTCGCAAGTTCCGTAAACCTAGCCACGTCCACTTTGTTTGTATTTCGCAGAACTACTAATGTTCATGATGAGCCTAATGACTGAATACAATAACTTGAAAAGACTTGTTGCCAGTGTTATCTGCAGTCATTTAAAAGATGCAAAAGACATGCACTGAGTACCGTAGTCTACGGTACTAATAAAGAACAATATACCGGTAATCAGTCCATAAATTAAGCTGGCCTATTCTTGAAAAACACGTTATTGACCCAAAAGAGTTTTGAAAAAGGAAGTGGCTACGTTTACGGCGCCGTAAATACAGCCGTTCCATGCCTTTTTTTTAATCTTTACGTCGCTTTTACTGCGCATGCGCGCTGGTGCGTATTTTTTTCTTTTTTCACCTTCTCTTTGAAAGAAAAAGTAAATATATAACTTCTAAATTCAACCGCCTTCGCCAAGTGAGTCAGTGGCGCGTGCGATTTTTGTCTGGTTCTTACTCCCAAGGATATGAGTTCGATACCACCAGGAGGTGATTCTTTTTTTAAACTAAATTCTAACCCGAAGTGACTCAATCGTTAGGCTACGCATTTTTGTGGCCGTTCAGTTTAGTTTGTTTTTAGTTCTGACCATCACAACGAAAAAACAGTATATGACAAACACAGCAGAGGTCTACAAAAAGGTAGAAGCGACAAAGAACGGACGTTATAGGCTAGCGTGCATCATTGCATGATACCGAAACAGGACAATCAGTTTAAATATGGCACGGCCGTAACACCTTAATAAAATTTTTATAAATTTAGAACGAAGAGGAAAAAAAAGCTAGTGATTTTTTCTAAATTCATAAAATTTTTGGGTGTTACGACCGTGCCATATTTTAAACTGATTGTCCTGCTTTGCTATCATGCACGCTATAACCAGTGGCGTAGCCAGAAAAAAAATTTGAGGGGGCCAAATATTAATTTAATGAATTGAAGAGAACGACAACAAATTACTGCGGGACCATCTAACGACACTCGCACGAGAGTCTCCAATGTGGCTGATTTTAAAGAAGTTCGCCACTCCCTAGAATTCTTTTTAGCAACGAAAAACAACGCTCGACATGATTGTGTTGACGATGACGGCGAGGTAATAAAATAAGTATTTCAATGATGTGAAGGACATTACTAAAAGAAGCATAATTTTTCCAAAATATGAACAAAAAATGTTTCATTGACTGGAATAATTCAGCCCCCCCTGGAATTTTCGATAATTGCTTCAGCCCCCCCCCCCTAGAAAATTCTGACAATGTAAAGTACATAGGCCTAACATATTTTCAGAAAATTATTCGAGCAATATAATTGCTACGATGAATCGAGTTCCTATTACGTGTGATCGCGCTCATCATTCGCAATACAGAGTTGTCAATCACAGGGGGCTATAGGCTACCTCGCAGTAGCGGTTCCAGCTACCCGCCTTTATACTGACACGGCGTTCCATCGCTTATTGGACATCATTCTGTAATATTCACTATACACTTACAGCATAGAACAGCAAGAGATCTGGTTGTTATAACGGAGTGAGGGCCAAACTTAAAGCATTATGACCTGGATCGTTATACATTCACTGCAGTAATCATGCTCTCGATTTGATTTTGCAAGACGTTGCAAAGGAGGTGAGGCTTATTGCCGATGCCTTAAACTTCGTTCAAAATTTTGCAGTTGTAATTCGTGAATCGTCTAAACGTAAATCTTTATTCATGTCGCTTTTTGGTTCCAATGAAGTATCCTGCAATTTGCTGGGTTGCTGTCCTACTCGTTGGAGCGTTCGTGCTTCTGCCCTCGCTCGTGTTGTTAAGTGCTACCCTACCCTGTTGCAATGTCTAACCGACATGACAGAAGATAGTGCAATGGAAGGAGAACGAAGTTTAAGGCATCGGCAATAAGCCTCACCTCCTTTACAACATTAAGTAGTGTAGTGCTTGAATGACCGCCGGTGCTACCTCCTCAATCGGCCAAGTTTGGCCGCCGGTCTCTTCTAACCAATTATTTAATTTCGCAATAGAATGATCGTGGATTAACTGTCGAAAATATGTAGTATCAAAGAGTGACGCAAAATTAGGTCAGCGAGTCATAATCGCCACTGTTGCATTGTGCGGGGACATTTGTTATTGATGGAATATATCCATCTGCGATCACCAGCGCTGTAAGTCTTGTTTGTAATTCTCGATGTTTATTTTAACAAAGTCTTAATCCGAAGTGCTAATTTACATAGGCTGGCAATATTGTCATTTATATGTGGATTCGATGTTGTCGGACATTGAATCGTTGTTAAAAAGGAGAACTAGGTTAGTTGACATCCAAGGGGAAAACATTTTTTGATCATATTTTGCAAAAATTATGCTTCTTTTAGTAATGTCCTTCACATCATTGAAATACTTATTTTATTACCTCGCCGTCATCGTCAACACAATCATGTCGAGCGTTGTTTTTCGTTGCTAAAAAGAATTCTAGGGAGTGGTGAACTTCTTTAAAATCAGCCACATTGGAGACTCTCGTGCGAGTGTCGTTAGATGGTCCCGCAGTAATTCGTTGTCATTCTCTTTAATTCATTAAATTAATATTTGGCCCCCTCAAATTTTTTTTCTGGCTACGCCACTGGTTATAGCGTGCATGATAGCAAAGCAGGACAATCAGTTTAAAATATGGCACGGTCGTAACACCCAAAAATTTTATGTTCTAAATCTTCGTTCTAAATTTATAAAAATTTTATTAAGGTGTTACGGCCGTGCCATATTTAAACTGATTGTCCTGTTTCGGTATCATGCAATGATGCACGCTAGCCTATAACGTCCGTTCTTTGTCGCTTCTACCTTTTTGTAGACCTCTGCTGTGTTTGTCATATACTGTTTTTTCGTTGTGATGGTCAGAACTAAAAACAAACTAAACTGAACGGCCACAAAAATGCGTAGCCTAACGATTGAGTCACTTCGGGTTAGAATTTAGTTTAAAAAAAGAATCACCTCCTGGTGGTATCGAACTCATATCCTTGGGAGTAAGAACCAGACAAAAATCGCACGCGCCACTGACTCACTTGGCGAAGGCGGTTGAATTTAGAAGTTATATATTCACTTTTTCTTTCAAAGAAAAGGTGAAAAAAGAAAAAAATACGCACCAGCACGCATGCGCAGTAAAAGCGACGTAAAGATTAAAAAAAAGGCATGGAACGGCTGCATTTACGGCGCCGTAAACGTAGCCACTTCCTTTGAAAAAACCTGTGCTGTTTCAGTAGCCTAGTGGTTACATTTTGGAATTGCATGTTTTATTGTACAACGTAGGCTACCGTATGTCAACCATCTTTATTTTCAACCTGCTCAGCTGCCTAGTTACAGGTGCGAAAATCACTTATGCGTAGAGGCTGTTTTCCTTTCACCCGAAACCAAAAGCAGCTGCAATGAGAAGGCATGTGAACAAAACTTTTTTCACGCCGCTTTGAGATTTCATTTTGGTCATTTTCATTTCGCTTATCATCATGTAAACGTAGCCTAAGAAAAGGAAGTAATGTTAGCTGGAACTAAGATTCCATTTCGTTTTAAATCTTGACCTGTACAGTACCGTACTTGACTGAATTAGTTTGAACTTGATCTGTAATCTTGGTTTATGCCTAATTCGACTTAAACGTACTTGAATTGATTGAACGCGAAAATAAAAATACAGTTATGCTAGTGCTGTTTGGTCTGTTGCGGAAAATCAGTGTACATCTTAACTTTAGACTTGCCCGCTGTTCTAAACTCCTGACAATATAGGTACCTGTCAGAGCGCCAGCGACGCATAGTTTACAACTGCTGTAAAAACAAAGCCTAAAAACAGAACACAAATTCAACTATTGGAAGCTATCATAAGAATTCGTTCTCACCTGTTGGATCAAAAAATGTGTTGCTAAGACTTCAAGTGTAGGGGAGAGTGGGGTTACTTGGAAGGTGGGGTTAGTTGAAAAATGATCATTTTATTAACTCTCGATAACTTTTTTAAATATTTACTGCCAACATTTGAAGTAGTTTATAAAAACACAATCCATGTTAGTTTCGATTTGTTGGGTCAAGGTATACCTATTTGGCAGACAATTTTGTATTTTCTTACTTTCAAAGTAAAATATTTGGAAGTGGCTACGTTTACGGCGCCGTAAATACAGCCGTTCCATGCCTTTTTTTTTAATCTTTACGTCGCTTTTACTGCGCATGCGCGCTGGTGCGTATTTTTTTCTTTTTTCACCTTCTCTTTGAAAGAAAAAGTAAATATATAACTTCTAAATTCAACCGTCTTCGCCAAGTGAGTCAGTGGGGCGTGCGATTTTTGTCTGGTTCTTACTCCCAAGGATATGAGTTCGATACCACCAGGAGGTGATTCTTTTTTTAAACTAAATTCTAACCCGAAGTGACTCAATCGTTAGGCTACGCATTTTTGTGGCCGTTCAGTTTAGTTTGTTTTTAGTTCTGACCATCACAACGAAAAAACAGTATATGACAAACACAGCAGAGGTCTACAAAAAGGTAGAAGCGACAAAGAACGGACGTTATAGGCTAGCGTGCATGATACCGAAACAGGACAATCAGTTTAAATATGGCACGGCCGTAACACCTTAATAAAATTTTTATAAATTTAGAACGAAGTGGAAAAAAAAGCTAGTGATTTTTTCTAAATTCATAAAATTTTTGGGTGTTACTACCGTGCCATATTTTAAACTGATTGTCCTGCTTTGCTATCATGCACCCTATAACCAGTGGCGTAGCCAGAAAAAAAATTTGAGGGGGCCAAATATTAATTTGATGAATTGAAGAGAACGACAACGAATTATTGCGGGACCATCTAACGACACTCGCACGAGAGTCTCCAATGTGGCTGATTTTAAAGAAGTTCGCCACTCCCTAGAATTCTTTTTAGCAACGAAAAACAACGCTCGACATGATTGTGTTGACGATGACGGCGAGGTAATAAAATAAGTATTTCAATGATGTGAAGGACATTACTAAAAGAAGCATAATTTTTGCAAAATATGATCAAAAAATGTTTCCCCTTGGATGTCAACTAACCTAGTTCTCCTTTTTAACAACGATTCAATGTCCTACAACATCGAATTCACATATAAACGACAATATTGCCAGCCGATGTAAATTAGCACTTCGGATTAAGACTTTGTTAAAATAAACATCGAGAATTACAAACAAGACTTACAGCGCTGGTGATCACAGATGGATATATTCCATCAATAACAAATATCCCCGCACAATGCAACAGTGGCGATTATGACTCGCTGACCTAATTTTGCGTCACTCTTTGATACTACATATTTTCGACAGTTAATCCACGATCATTCTATTGCGAAATTAAATAATTGGTTAGAAGAGACCGGCGGCCAAACTTGGCCGATTGAGGAGGTAGCACCGGCGGCCATTCAAGCACTACTTAGCGGCCATGGCCGCAGGCTGCTTTAAGGCTTGACAGTAGGTTACATCATTATAACATAGCATGATGCCCTTCTTTGTATACTGGACACTTGTAGGCTATCATTACTCAATACATAGTGAGCTGATAGATTAGCATTATCGCTATATCTTATCTTGAAACTTGAAAAAAAATTTGCCTTTTAGTAAAAAAAGTGCCCTTTTTTCGTAATCTTGCCCCCCCCAGTCAAAAATCGTTCCAGCGCCCAAGGGCGCGGGAAGTAGGGGTGCTCAAGGGGCTTCAGCCCCCCCTCTAGAGCTAATTCAGCCCCCCCTGGAATTTTCGATAATTGCTTCAGCCCCCCCCCCCCCCCTAGAAAATTCTGACAATGTAAAGTACATAGGCCTAACATATTTTCAGAAAATTATTCGAGCAATATAATTGCTACGATGAATCGAGTTCCTATTACGTGTGATCGCGCTCATGATTCGCAATACAGAGTCGTCAATCACAGGGGGCTATAGGCTACCTCGCAGTAGCGGTTCCAGCTACCCGCCTTTATACTGACACGGCGTTCCATCGCTTATTGAACATCATTCTGTAATATTCACTATACACTTACAGCATAGAACAGCAAGAGATCTGGTTGTTATAACGGAGTGAGGGCCAAACTTAAAGCATTATGACCTGGATCGTTATACATTCACTGCAGTAATCATGCTCTCGATTTGATTTTGCAAGACGTTGCAAAGGAGGTGAGGCTTATTGCCGATGCCTTAAACTTCGTTCAAAATTTTGCAGTTGTAATTCGTGAATCGTCGAAACGTAAATTTTTATTCATGTCGCTTTTTGGTTCCAATGAAGTATCCTGCAATTTGCTGGGTTTCTGTCCTACTCGTTGGAGCGTTCGTGCTTCTGCCCTCGCTCGTGTTGTTAAGTGCTACCCTACCCTGTTGCAATGTCTAACCGACATGACAGAAGATAGTGCAATGGAAGGAGAACGAAGTTTAAGGCATCGGCAATAAGCCTCACCTCCTTTACAACGTTAAGTAGAGTAGTGCTTGAATGACCGCCGGTGCTACCTCCTCAATCGGCCAAGTTTGGCCGCCGGTCTCTTCTAACCAATTATTTAATTTCGCAATAGAATGATCGTGGATTAACTGTCGAAAATATGTAGTATCAAAGAGTGACGCAAAATTAGGTCAGCGCGTCATAATCGCCACTGTTGCATTGTGCGGGGACATTTGTTATTGATGGAATATATCCATCTGCGATCACCAGCGCTGTAAGTCTTGTTTGTAATTCTCGATGTTTATTTTAACAAAGTCTTAATCCGAAGTGCTAATTTACATCGGCTGGCAATATTGTCGTTTATATGTGGATTCGATGTTGTCGGACATTGAATCGTTGTTAAAAAGGAGAACTAGGTTAGTTGACATCCAAGGGGAAAACATTTTTTGATCATATTTTGCAAAAATTATGCTTCTTTTAGTAATGTCCTTCACATCATTGAAATACTTATTTTATTACCTCGCCGTCATCGTCAACACAATCATGTCGAGCGTTGTTTTTCGTTGCTAAAAAGAATTCTAGGGAGTGGCGAACTTCTTTAAAATCAGCCACATTGGAGACTCTCGTGCGAGTGTCGTTAGATGGTCCCGCAGTAATTCGTTGTCGTTCTCTTCAATTCATTAAATTAATATTTGGCCCCCTCAAATTTTTTTTCTGGTTACGCTACTGGTTATAGCGTGCATGATAGCAAAGCAGGACAATCAGTTTAAAATATGGCACGGTCGTAACACCCAAAAATTTTATGAATTTAGAAAAAATCACTAGCTTTTTTTTCCTCTTCGTTCTAAATTTATAAAAATTTTATTAAGGTGTTACGGCCGTGCCATATTTAAACTGATTGTCCTGTTTCGGTATCATGCACGCTAGCCTATAACGTCCGTTCTTTGTCGCTTCCACCTTTTTGTAGACCTCTGCTGTGTTTGTCATATACTGTTTTTTCGTTGTGATGGTCAGAACTAAAAACAAACTAAACTGAACGGCCACAAAAATGCGTAGCCTAACGATTGAGTCACTTCGGGTTAGAATTTAGTTTAAAAAAAGAATCACCTCCTGGTGGTATCGAACTCATATCCTTGGGAGTAAGAACCAGACAAAAATCGCACGCCCCACTGACTCACTTGGCGAAGGCGGTTGAATTTAGAAGTTATATATTTACTTTTTCTTTCAAAGAGAAGGTGAAAAAAGAAAAAATACGCACCAGCACGCATGCGCAGTAAAAGCGACGTAAAGATTAAAAAAAAGGCATGGAACGGCTGTATTTACGGCGCCGTAAACGTAGCCACTTCCAAAATATTTGGCTTATTAAAAAACATCTTATGCGTCGATATCGTTAAAGATAGGCAGAAGTTTTTTGGTGTGTGTCAGCTGTAGGTGTTCTACAACACTAAGAAATAAACAAATTTTTGTCCAATGCACCATGCTTGAATATTTTAGGAAAATAGTTTGTCATATGCTAATGGGGCTACCCAGTAAACATTGATTGTTGGGGCAACATTGGCAAGAAGTTGGCCGCAACATTGGCAAAATGCAGACGCCAACATTGGCAAGATGTTTTATGCACCATTTGGATGCATCTGGCCAGCGTTGGCGTCTGCATCTTGCCACCGTTGGCTTCTGCATCTTGCCAACATTGGATTATGCATCTTGCCAACGCTGGCTTCTGCATCTTGCCAACATTGGATTCTGCATCTTGCCAATGGTGGCAAAATGTTTTATGCACCATTTGGATGCATCTGGCCAGCGTTGGCGTCTGCATCTTGCCAACGCTGGCTTCTGCATCTTGCCAACGTTGGCTTCTGCATCTAGCCAACATTGGCTTCTGCACCTTGCCAACGTTGGCAAAATGTTTTATGCACCATTTGGATGCATCTGGCCAGCGTTGGCGTATGCATCTTGCCACCGTTGGCGTCTGCATCTAGCCAACGTCGACTTCTGCATCTAGCCAACGTTGGCTTCTGTATCTTGCCAACGTTGGCAAAATGTTTTATGCACCATTTTGCTTCATCTTGCCAGCGTTGGCATCTGTATCTGGCCAACGTTGGCAAGATGGCTTGTGCACCATTTTGCTTCATCTGGCGCCTAAATTCTGGTTGACTTTTATGCACCATGATGCTGCTTCATCTGATCTATTGACTATTGTGATGCCCGCGCTTTGACCAAGGTTGGCCATGCGAAGCAAGCTGGTGCATAAAACATCTGAACAGCATTGGCATCTACATTTGCCAAACGTTTCTGTACTTAAACCTCGCTCATCACCAAAAGTTTATTGTTGAACCTAGCTAATCCTTGGGCGAAAGAACAGCAGCAACACGGATTTATAAGCAACACTTCTCCCTTTGTGACAAAGCAAAGTAACAGCCGAGCTTCGTATATTTTCACATTTATTAGAAACAAGCCACATCAAATCGTATTGATAGATGGAGATTCATTGCACATCAGCAGCTTTTTCTTGTGTATCTTTATCATTGTGAATTCCTGCGAATGAAACAAAAATATTTAATTCAAGAGAGCTGTTTGGCAACAGTGTAGGAATCATAAGCGTAGTCAGGGGGGCAAAAGGGGCCATGCCCCCCAAATTTTTAAACTTTGGATTCCGAAGTTGAGCCCTTTGTTGAAAATGCAATAAAGTTTGTAGAAATTTATATCGTTTTCCAAGACATCTGGCTATTAACACCCCCAAGGACTTGTTTTAGACACACAGAAAGACACCAATAAATTTTCCAAATCGTAAATCGCCCAAAATTTACGCGATTTACATTTCTTTGAACTAATTTATGGAAGCAATTTCAGAATGGCTTACTCTGTTGGGCTTTTGTGTAGTTATTGAGTTTTTGTTTAGCTGTGTTTTTGGTGTTCTCTAATTTAGCCGCAGTTTTTGCCAGTTAGTGTGTAAGAGCTATCTTTAATAAGTTAATAGCTGTTTATCTGCTAATAAATTTCATACAAATATTACCCTAAAAGTGTTTTCAGAAAGCGCTATAATCTATTATTTGAGTGTATTTTTTCAAAAATTTTCCGGGGGAGCATGCCCCCGGACCCCCTTAGAATACGCGTGCTTACGGCACGCTCTAACCCCGCTACCAGTTTTATTGCTTCAACCCACCAGGATACGCCACTGCACATCAAGTGGCGATGGCTTTAAATCAAACACTTTGTTGTTCTCTTCAATTCATCAAATATTTGGCCACCCCCCAAAACATTTTTCTGGCTACGCCACTGTGTAGAATTTTGATCAGTTGTCGTTCAGGACACTACGAAGTTAATTGACAATTTGCAATATCAATGTAATATCCCTCTCTCCAACGTGCGTGACAAAAAACTTATCATTCGATTCTGCGCCACGCAGAGCAATAATCAAGTTCCAATACATTCTAATTGCGTGTACAGTAGTTATTCAACAACTAAAGCAACACATGCGCTGTTGTCTTTCAAACATATAACAAGCTCACCAAAAGTTAGTTTTTGCCGTTTTCAGCCACCTTGCCTGTCTTTCCAATTTCGAAATCACTCTGAAACTCTTCATCAATTTGCTGCACGGCAGCAGCTTTGTCGTGCGCCATCACCATGTCTAATCATGAAAGTAAAAAAAGAAGTGTTAAATCAGTATATAAATGCCGACATAGCCTACTAACCACCATGTTCGTTGTTCACATCAATGCGAATACACCACTAAAACATTTTCATACATTACTCAATACTCTTCACAATTACATCATACATTAATCAATAGAACAAAATGGCATAGTTATGACATAATCATTTAGTCGTAGTAAAAACATTTATCCGTACTCACCAAGAACAATCTTTTTCAGATTCTTTTTTAAACAATCAAACGAGTGCTTAGACTTCACGATGTTTTTTTTTCTTTCTTTGTTCTCAACATGACTTGAACTGTGTTGTGTTCGATAATAATAGTTGGAATAAGTCCACTGATACAATCGCTTGCATTTTTGCCAACAGCTTAACTTAAATTTGCCACCTGCAAAATGTAAATCGAATGTAATGACAGGGGTTTCATCCATCATATTAAAAAGCTTCAGCACTTGTTACAGAAATTTTCGACTGTTACAAATGACAGCCAACGTTTAAAGTTTATTTTGGGATTCCAGTCGTCTGTTTTGTTGCGTATGTAGGTCGCAGTGTAGGCTACTGTAGGCTATGTTGTCGAAATGGGCGCAAAATAAAACATGTTATTATTATTATTATTCAGTTGACGGCAATGAAAACTACATTTGCAAATACTCTACAACCATCACAGACCTATCCACACGACATAAAAATACAAACACATTCAAGCAGTCAGGCAAACACTGCCGGAGCAGCAAAATCAAAGATTGAGCAGAACCTTACACATGTTGTGGGACATCACAAGCTCTGCTACTTTGCTGATATCTTCTTAGCAATCATCTAGAAGCACTGACACTAAATTTGTCACGAGAATATTTCGTATGAAAGTTTTCCATTGGTCATTGAGTTTTATAACTTTCTCTAAATTGAGTTTTATAACTTTCTTTAAATTGTGTAAACGTGGCCTAGTGACAAAAACGACTTTACACAATTATTTCAGGTTCAATGAATAAAAGACATTCACTTACCAGGTTTTCATAAACATTGTCGTAAGTCATTCCTATAGTTTCATTTTGATCATTTCTAAAACTTCTTTCGGCCGTAATAGGCCTATCTCAATTGAATTCGATTTTTTATATTTTCGATGCAAGAAGCGAAAATTCCTCTTAGCGCTGTTCACATAAGCATTGTGCTTTCGGCTCTCCACGTAATTGTGTATTGAGCACAACCGCCATGCTTGAACAGTCGAAGTAAATCGAGTGACGTCATAATCCCTTTAGCAAAGGATTACGTCATGGCCTTTGTCTTCCTTCATAAAAAAACCAAGTTCTTCTGCTAAATTGCATCTCCTCACGTTGATATAACACATCGCCGCATTCTAAAGCTTTGTTGCCTCTTTCACTTCAACGCGTCATATTGCCCAGTCAAAGTTTAAGTAGTGACGTCATAATGGAGTTTTCACAACAATTATTGTGCCTGCAGTATTGTTCTATGCACCGCTTCAAGAAATTGAGGAGAGATTTCGACGCAACATGACTGCTCCTGAAGCTGACCTATTGTGCAAGCTTTGCTACATTTAAAGTAAAGACGCCCCTTTGTTGGCGACACGAGAATCTCACCCACGTGGTCAAAATCAGACAGTGAGCGAGACGGCTCTCAGAACAAAATCAACAAGTGATACTGCATCAATCGATTTTTTTTACATTGATTCAGCGTCTGCAGACAGGTCAGCAGCGCGGCGGCAGTGCAGCCGCAACTCAATGATTACATGATCACCACAATCATGCTGCTGTGTCGAGCGCTACTAAACATCAACAAGTGAATTCGATTACGCTTACAAGTTGTTTTAAATTTTCTTGAACTGCACGCAAATTTTGAGGTTAGTCCTGAAAAAATGTTTTCAAAAATATTACAACACATTTTATTATAGTTAAACATGAAAATTAAAAAAGCTTTTGTTGAACACAAGAAAAAAATGAAGACCTGGCAACCTGAATTAGCAACCACGTTTTTAAGTTTATCGCTTGTTAGCTACCTTACCAACGTCTGCAGACGTTGAATCAATGTAAAAAGAACGGATTATGCTAGTTGGGTGTTGGAGGCGCCAAAGCCTAAACTTTCTGGAAGTGTTCTCTGAATCACAAGACATTTATTGCACTAAATTATCTGAAGCAATTGAATATGAACAAACGATTTTTATCATGGCGTTGTGGGTACAAGAATACGGTATGCGAAAGAAACTGTGTTTTTCCACTAAACCACATGAGTCATTTAGTTAAAGAGTCATTTTATTGTTGGCTATTAATATTTTCAAAGAATAAATCCAGTGAAGCTGAAATGAAGTAGCCAACGTTGCAATTGTTTATTTTGTAGAAACGCGTAGGGCGAATGGAAACTTAAACTGGTTCGGTATCAAGCACGTTATCGCGTTCGCGTTTTGTTGCTCCTACCTTTTTCTAGACCTCTGCTCAGTTTGGCATAAACAAACTTGGCAAACTGTTGGCTACCCTTCTGACCAACGCTGGTCTTAAATATTCATAGTATACTTGTACGGTATCAGAAAATAATAACAGCATTGATAGCCTATTATAAAAATGTAAAATTGTAGCAAAATGATGGTATACATTTGCATAATTTTAAAGAAAACACCAAAATTGTTATGAATTGGCACAACGCTGGCAATGCTTCTGACCGATGTTAGCCAACCACACAACTGTGTTTTGAAGCAATACCACATGAAAAGAGGTTTGTGTTAGTAATTTTAAAGATTAAAACAAATAAACCTGAAATAAAATCTTTGAGACCTGTTTGAACGCATAATAAGAAATAAGTTATTGAAATTGATGGCGTATTGTTGGCAACATGTTGGACATAATTGCCAATCTTGTGCCCTCACATCCAGCATATAGCCGACATTGCAATTGTTTATTTTGTGGAAACGTGTAGGGCAAATGGAAACTTAAACTGTTTCAGTATCAAGCACGTTATCGCGTTCGCGTTTCTGTTGCTCCTACCTTTTTCTAGACCCCTGCTCCGTTTGACATAAACAAACTTGGCAAACTGTTGGCTACACTTCTGACCAACGCTGGTCTTAAATATTCATAGTATACTTGTACGGTATCAGAAAATAATAACAGCATTGATAGCCGATTATAAAAATGTAAAATTGTAGCAAAATCATGGTACGGTATACGTTTGCATAATTTTAAAGAAAACACCAAAATTGTTATGAATTGGCACAACGCTGGCAATGCTTCTGACCGATGTTAGCCAACCACATAACTGTGTTTTGAAGCAATACCACATGAAAAGAGGTTTGTGTTATTAATTTTAAAGATTAAAACAAATAAACCTGAAATAAAATCTTTGAGACCTTTTTGAACGCATGATAAGAAATAAGTTATTGAAATTGATGGCGTATTGTTGGCAACATGTTGGACATAATTGCCAATCTTGTGCCCTCACATCCAGCATATAGCCGACATTGCAATTGTTTGTTTTGTGGAAACGTGTAGGGCAAATGGAAACTTTAAACTGTTTGGGTATCAAGCACGTTATCGCGTTCGCGTTTTGTTGCTCCAGCCTTTTTCTAGACCTCTGCTCAGTTTGGCATAAACAAACTAAAATGAAACTACCTTGTTGGCAAACTGTTGGCTACCCTTCTGACCAACGCTGGTCTTAAGTATTCATAGTATACTCGTACGGTATCAGAAAATAATAACAGCATTGATAGCCTATTATTAAAATGTAAAATTGTAACAAAATGATGGTATACATTTGCATAATTTTGAAGAAAACACCGAAATTGTTATGAATTGGCACAACGCTGGCAATGCTTCTGACCGATGTCAGCCAATCACACAACTGTGTTTTGAAGCAATACCACATGAAAAGAGGTTTGTGTTAGTATTTTTACAGTTTAAAACAAATAAACCTGAAACAAAATCTTTAAGACCTTTTGAACGCATAATAAGAAGTATTGAAATTGTTGGCGTAATGTTGGCAATGTTGGCAATATGTTGGACAAAATTGCCAGCCTTGTGCCAACATACCCAGCATATAGCCGACGCTGGCCCAGCAATCAATGTTTGCTGGGTAGTTGGAAAATAGTGGATGGGGTTAGTTGGAAAATGGTTTGATAACGGTATGACTATAAAGTATGATACGAGTATATCGTCGTGGTATGATAATAAAAGTAGTATAAACTCCAATGCACTTGTTTTAAGCAGACATACATTGTAAAACTTTAATTTGAATAACTTAGAAAGTGCTATATATACGGCGTCACAAGTTTTAACAATTCGTTTATTGAAAAGTGGTTTTACGGTGTAGTATTTGAGGTGTAGAATTCATTGCATTTTGATTTTAAAGCAAGTAAACATATCATATTTGCTTACAACTCCATGTAAATGTCTGTTGGTTGAAAAAAGAGTATCCAGTTCATTAGTAGGCATTAAACTGACGTTTTTCAACTAACCCCAAGCATGGGGTTAGTTGAAAAATTAATTGTATGTTTGTTTATTTTAAATTTTCATTAAAAACTGAATTGACTCAATACATATTTTTGGTTGTATGATAGAAGACACCATAGATGATAACTTAAGCCGCTTCAAGTTGTCAGATTATGCACCAATTGTTTTACCTTGAAGTTGTTTTACCGGTGGCCGCACCAATTGCACCATCAATTGTTTTAAATTTCACTTTAAAAAAAACTTTCCGACTAGTCCCACTCTCCCCTACTCCAAATATGATTAGGGTTAGTGAGAATTTCCTTGTTTTGGCCTTAAGACATGTTCATAGTCTGGCAACTCGTCACCGTCGTGTGAGCCTCTGGGGCCGAGAGTCTATCCTTTTACGACCCCAGATAGTCTGGCAACTCTGGTTAAGTATGATGAGATTGAGAATTTAGTTCACGATGAGCACGTCTCTATATTAATTAAAACAATGGGATGAAATCAGGCACCTGAACCAAAGTGATTGAATCATGTTGGGGAAGCTCAGTGGATTAGATGACGTTGCACTTCATTTAAATTGTCGACTTTTGTGAAGTAATAAAGGTTGTGAAAGGCTCCTGTGTTATTGCACATTAGGCATTTTCAAAATTGAAAGAAATAATTCATCAGAAGACGTTGTTGATTGCAATTTGCTATAAATTCTTAAACAGAAATCTTCCTCGCACATGCAACACTGTAATTGTGTTTGTGGATCAATCTTATACAGGATACAGGATAAAATTAGGATGCAACCTATTTCGTCCCCTGAACAATTCATACCACAATTTCGTCTCCTGAAGTCGAGGTACGAAGTGTTCTGGGGACGAAATAGGTTGAATCCTTGGCCTAACCCTGACGTCATTCCATAGCACAAACAGTTGTTGCGAGAATATCTTGGTTCATACAATCAAAGACACAAGGCTATTGGCCAGAGTCAATGTTGTAGCAGTGAGTATTGCGACACCAAACATGAGCATAGCATTCTTTTTAAATATATACAAAGGCTAGGAGTGTTGTATGAAGTGTATCAGCCCTCGTACGAACTGCATCAATTGTTGTGTCCACTCCCTTATTCTCTAAAGACTATCACAACACAGTCAAACGCTACAGCCCTTACCCTTTGTCATTGATTTGTGCTCAATAGTGATGTATGCGATAAGAATTCATCTTCTGAAACATGGCTTAAAATTTATGATGCTTTGTAAATTTTATATGTCAACTATATTCTACTCTCCCTCGTAGGCATTTAGTTAAATAACATTAAAACAATGAAAACTATTGATACTACAAAAAGTGCTCAATGCTAAGCTAAAAGGCAAAGCAGAGCGAATTAAATCAAGTATAGTTATTACTATCTGAAGCCTTAATAGAATCAATTCTATTTGAATAAGACCTTCTGATGATCTGTTAGGTGAAACAGGCTGTTAAGGCTTCATATAGTAATAACTATATTTGATTTAGTTAAATCACATGATGCGTTCTACTGCTGCAAATTAAGCTAAACTATCACAAGATGTTCTTCACAGTTATCACGCGATAATTTTTTGTCAAGAAGTTGAATTTTCTTTTTGCATGTTTAGTTGATTTCAGCAACATGGTCCTGTGTTTTGCCAGGCTAGTCAGGTAGTCACACCTGGTCTAGCCCCCTGAAGAAGTCAGTGGTGTCTGATTGACAAAACTTTAGAATAGAAGCAGATTGTCACTTTATACATCTTGTGATAATTTAGCTTAATTTGCACCAGTAAAACGCATCATATTATTTAAATCGCTTATTGCTGAAGGTTTGCTTGTTCCTCACAAAGAAGTTTCCATTATCTCTGTTTACAGTTTGCTCACGTGACCGTTCCGCTATATAAGGCGAGTTGTGGAGCAGTTCTCTGCACAATCGGCGAGTTTGAGGTCTGAGTTGTAGTCAAATGAAAGTCGAAACAAAGAAACCAAATTAAAGTGCGCTGTTTGTAGTCTTGGTGATGAATGTAAGTTTGAGTTGGAACAATCGCGCGTGGATGAGTTTGCATCATTTGTTGTTAAACAAGCTGGTTTTTATCCAAAAAAACATGAAGATTGATAAGCATCAGTGGAAACTATTATTAAAGAGAAGAAAGTTTATGTTAGCTTGCTCATTGGAATTTGATCATTGCTTGATTCGCCATGTTTTTCTTGAGGAAAGCACCATTAGAATCAATCACATTTGCGTTTTGCAGCATCAACTACAGAAACTTAGTTTTAAACCTGTTTTTTTGTCAAGTTTCTTAAACTAAATACAAAATGTCTCACAAACAAACCAGAACAGTTGTTCCGAATAAGGAATTGGTGGATGAAGGTGACTTGTCAACCAATCTTGGTAAGTCTGCTTGACGGTTTTCTATGATATGTAGATTAGTCTACTTTGATATTCATGACTTTTTTGACATTTTACACATAAATATCACATTTTGAAATTTGCTGCTACATTTTACTGCAAGAGAACAAAAAATTTCAACCACTATGATTCTAGCATCACTTTGTGTAGGAGTCAAATTTAACTCTATAATTACTGGGATTTTTGAGCTGTTCTAAAGAAAGGTAGTTACGTAATGAACTTCTTTGAGTGCAATTTGCATTGTAATTAAAGTATTTGAAAAATTAAAAATATATATATATACTAAGGGTCTAACAATAGTCTGTTGCATATGAACATCAAATGCTAAAATTAAAATTGAAAAATTGTTGCCAAATAAGGCATCTCTCCTTATGGGTCTGCTACTATTCGACGAGTCCGATTCGGCGAGTCCGATTCGACTAGTCCGATTCGGCGAGTTCCCTATTCGGCGAGAGCCTTTTTCGGCGAGTGCCCTATTCGGCGAGTTTTTGAAATTTTTGAAAAGAAATTATCAGGTACCGTAGCCTAATTATAATTGCCGTTTTTATGTCGTTTTAACGTCGGTAAACGTTTAAATCGTGCAGAAAGGAATAAAAATAAAATGTTTGAACTATTAAATTAAAATTCGTCATGTCAGTTCAGTTGTTTTTGTTTCTGACCATCATATCAAAACAATACACGTCAACATAGCAAAGGTGTAGAAAAAGGTAGAAGCGACAAAACGCGAACGTTAAAACGTGCTTGTGACCGAAGTGAGTTATTGAGTTGAAAGAAATTTGGCACTGTCGCAACACCTTCAGAAAAATTTAAGATATGAAGGAAAAATAAAACAAAGAAAATGTTACAAAAAATAAATAAATAAATCATGTTTATGTCTATAAGTTAGTACTTTTGAATAGTTAAAATGATTACCGGTAGTTTGGATCAACAAATGTGTGGCCTACAGCTTGGATTCAAAGGAAATTATCGGGTACCGTAACCTAGTTATCCCAACCAGCAAAAATTTGTTCCAAGAACACAGTTCATTTTTACATTGTAGTAACAGAATGAAAAGGCTAACCAAATGTGTGGCCTATCGTGTTAACGTCGCTAAACGTTGAAATCGTGTAGAAAAGGGAGCTTTTGCTGACTAGGATACTTTGAAACTGAGAAACATTCACAGAAGCCTTTCGATTTGTTCCAAGAACCCAGTTAGCCTAACAGTTCATTTTTACATTGTAGTAACAGAATGAAAAGGCTAACCAAATGTGTGGCCTACAGCTTGGATTGAAAGGAAATTATCGGGTACCGTAGCCTAGTTATCCCGACCAGCAAAAATTGCTGTTTTTACATCGTTTTAAGGTCGCTAAATGTTGAAATCGTGTAGAAAAGAGAACTTTGCTGACTAGGATACGTTGAAGCTGAGAAACATTCACAGAAGCCCTTCGATTTGTTCCAAGAACCCATTTAGCGTAACATTTCATTTGTACATTGATTCAACGTCTGAATACATTATCTTAAAAATGCAACGTATCGTAGGGCTTCTGTGAATGTTTCTCAGTTTCAAGGCATCTTAGTCAGCAAAGTTCTCTTTTCTACACGATTTCAACGTTTAGCGACGTTAAAACGATAGGTCACACATTTGGTTAGCCTTTTCATTCTGCTACTACAATGTAAAATGAACTGTTAGGCTAACTGGGTTCTTGGAACAATTTTTTGCTGGTAGGGATAACTAGGCTACAGACAGTACCCGATAATTTCCTTTCAATCTAACTAAGCTGTAGGCCACACATTTGTTGGTTCAAACTAATCATTCTAACTATTCAAAAGTACTAACTTATGTACATAAACATGATTTTTTTTGTAATATTTTCTTTGTTTTATTTTCCCTTCATATCTTAAAATTTTCTGAAGGTGTTGCGACCGTGCCAAATTTCTTTCAACTCAAACTTTCGAAATAAAAACAACTGAACTGACATGACGAATTCAAGCACGTTTTAACGTTCGCGTTTTGTCGCTTCTACCTTTGCTATGTTGACGTGACGTGTATTGTTTTTCATATGATGGTCAAAAATAACTGAACTGGCATGACGAATTTTAATTTAATAGTTCAAACATTTTATTTTTATTCCTTTCTGCACGATTTCAACGTTTAGCGACGTTAAAATGATGTAAAAACGGCAATTGTAATTAGGCTACGGTACCCGATAATTTCCTTTTAAAAATTTCAAAAACTCGCCGAATTGGGCACTCGCCGAATCGGACTAGTCGAATCGGACTCGCCGAATCGGACTCGCCGAAACGGGCCATTCCGTCTCCTTATAGTATCCACTCTTAGTCGCTTTTGTTGTGGGTTTGAATCTTTATCATCGGACTGACAAAACCTTTATAGGGTATTCCTTGCAGTTTCGCACACTTGTAGGCAGGCCTCGAAATTCCGGCGGTCATGGCGGACATGACCTCCAGAATGACCTTGAATGTCTGCCGAAGCCGACTCATTGGTCGGTCATAAATGACCGCCGCAAAATTCTTGACAAAAATAGAGCTAATGCAGCAAAAATATATTTTAAATTTGAATTGTTACAATTGTTTGTTTAACGCGAACAACTACGGGGCTGAAACAATAATAGTACAGGCAATTGCTTTAAAGATCACGTTAGAGTGGCGTGGTTGAAGAGCTGATGGCAAAAGTAGCCATTTTTACATCATTTCAACGCCTTGCAATGTTGCCTTGAAATAAAGTTGTCTGAACTTTTCGGCAGGATATGTATTCTAATTTTAACAATGAGGATTATTGCGTCACATTGATCGTTTGTTAAAAAAAAACGTCACAGAGAAGCAAGTCTCAGCTGGGTTCCGCACGTGCTTAGGCGAAGGTGGCGATCTTATTCACGCTGATACTGATAGAAATAGAATTTCTGCACAGAAGGGAAGGTGTTAGACTAACACTATTGTGTTAGTTAGTTAACACTAACACTATTGAGGGCTAACACTATTGAGTCACTAATGCGCATTTGTCTGGACGGCCCTGACATGGAGATTTACAACCCCGCGCCGACAGTAATCGCTTGGCACAACGATTCTATAACGCGAAAACCACGGAATAAGTGATCATAATTGCTTTTGTAATAAGGAAATTTAGATTGTTGTTTTCAATTGTGTTTATTGCGTCATTACACGACTGTCATTAACGCACTGATTTATTTGCAAGCAATCTTCTCCAGTATACTGTTAAGGTTAATTAAACCATCAACCATTGCGGAGTTATTTTGTTGTAGAAAATCTTCTTCTACAAACACGACTACACAATACTGTAGTGCATAGGCGCCTAACTATTTTTTTGGCCGTGGGGGCGAAAGCGTGTTTCACAAGCAGCAACGTAGCCTAAATTCAGGGAAATGTCACGCAGATGGATGACGTAATTATGTCGTCACACTAGGATTGCTTTTATTGCCACACTCGGAGTTATCGCTACGTTCGACCTACCGTTAATTATAATAAACAAAACTCGACCAAATGCTATGCGTCTGCGTTGGCTAGCGGTTGATGGACTGCGACTCTTTAAGCTAAGCACAACATAAAGTATCAACGAACTAGATTTATTAGCATGAAACAAGAGACGAAAAGGTTTACTAAAAGGTATACTGTAAATGGAATGAAAATACTAACTTGATCATATGCTTGAAAATATGGGTCTGCTACTATTCGGTGAGTCCGATACGGTGAGTCCGATTCGGTGAGTCTGATTCGGTGAGTTCCTAACCTCTAACCCCTAACCCTAACTCCAAACCCCTAACCCTAAAACGGCAATGATAATTAGGCCACGGTACCCAATAATTTAAAAAAAAAATTGAAAAAATCCCCCGTTAAGGGATCGGACTCACCGAATCAGACTCACCGAATCGGACTCACCGAATCGGACTCACCGAAACGGGCCATTCCGTGAAAATATACCTGTTGAAAGCAAAACCATTTATGTTTACATCAATTCAACATCACGTCAACTTGAATAAATTTAAAAGTTGCTGACACCTTAAACAGCCCTTAAAAAAATAGTTACGGAGAGACGTTTGATTAAGTTTTCGACTTGACATTACTCCCTTTTCACCACAATATCACAACTTATCGCTGACCAGCTTTCAAGTTTCAATTCGCTGTGATGCGCCCGTGTTGCAGATGAAACAAAAGACGCACATATTCCCCCGCCTTTGATCGGGTTTCTATGGCAACGGTCGTGCGTGCGCCATGCAGTCTGCGCGAGTCCGTTGTTGTGTTGATTATGCTGCCATGTGTGCGGTTTGTACCAGCCCTTGTTACGTTGGTTAGTGGTTACCTCGGGCCGAGACTTCAAGTTCCTTTTCACAACGAGCGATTCACTGCCGCGACAATTCTCTGCAGAGGTTTCGACTTTCGAAAGCGACATCGAGTCTGTTTGCAAGCGCATTAAGCTAAACGCACGCTTCGTCAACGTAGCAAATTATGTTGTTTTTGGGTGCATTCAACATCTGATGACATTGAATCGACGCAAAACAGTAGATTTTTGCTATGTCTCAAGCAGCAAAATCAGTCATTTTTACATTGATTCAACGTCTGCAGACGTTAAATCAATGTAAAAATGACAGATTTTTTTGTCTGGGGTGGGAGTGTAGCATCGCTACTCGTTCTAGTGATTATTTATTGCGAAGCTGTTGCGGTTTGCATTTAAAAATGTTTTCCTGCTGCCGATTGCTAGTTCATCTATTATTTTATGTATCAATGCAGCATAAAAAGTTGCTCCCACGTAGAAATATGCGTGGGGGCCTGGCCCCCACGGGTTAGGCGCCTATGCCGTAGTGTGATTTTGTGCAAAATCTACATGTAAAAAATATGTTCGGTTGAGATATTAAATGTCCGCTGAAAGGGCCAGTCCGGTAGGACATGCTTGACCGCCGGAAAAAAGTACAAATTTCGAGGCCTGCTTGTAGGGACTTTGAACCACTGACGCAAGCTTGATTACCGATATTGACAGAGTGAAGTTACCAATTGTTGTTGCCTGTGAATTATTCCGTTTATTAGGTACCGCTGAATGAGAGCAGTCTTTAAATTTGTTGCTCAAGCGCACACCCCTAGAACTGAATCGCCGCAGCTTGATCTTGCATTTTTTCGTACACAACACCGGGCACTGAGCTAATGGGGCGGACAACCCTTGAAAATGTTCAAACCTGTTGTCTACATTGTTTGCTTTCCTTTCACAAGGTTTTTTGCTTTTCAGATACTATGGAGATTCACAACCTGGAAGGCCAAACTCAGAGCAGAAATGCTGAGGTGAGTCAACATCAGCAATAAATTGTTGCTCGCTAAATAAACACATGGTCTGTGTTTCTTGGATAATAATTTTGCAGTTAGCGGTGGCCGCTCGATGTTGTGGTTTTTACAATGTGGCTCCACGCTCCCCTTGTGACTTATTCCAAGCCCTTTACAGTATGTGGTTGTGTTTAGAAATTGCTTTGTGCCATCACAAAGATTGAATTTTTATATCCCACATGGAAAAACTGGATGAGTTTGATAATTTTATGTTTGATTGGCTATTTTTTTAACTGCTGATATGTTTTCAACTGTTTAAACAGTTTCTTTCAAACTCGTATTTTCAGGAACTCTCAGTGGCATCTGGCAGTGGTTTGTCTTCTGGACCATCAATTCATGTCGGACATATAGGACATGCTGAAAACACCATACTCTCAGCTGGAACAGTTGTTCAAAATCCAATAGACAATCGATCTTATACCGTAATCCACCACCATCATCCGCCAGGTGAGATTTTTTTTCCTGAGACATGTTTTGCAAAGAAGCCGTTTATTTTATAGAACTTTTACTTTTGTAGCCTATGTATTAACACTAACTACTGTATCTGTTTTTGCACAACTATGCACAGCCACTTACAACCTTAACAACAATTATTTTTCCGAGATAAACTACGCACAGTCACATAAAATTTAACAATAGCCCCTCTCAGATTTTAGAGGATTATTTCCAAAAGCATAAATTCGAAAAATTATCAATACAAATAAATCTAATTTCACGAGAGTCAGTGCAATATCATGTGGCTAAACAAGCGATTTCAATCTTGTTAGACCAATGCTTTTTAACCTTTTTTACTTTTCTTTAAAACATTTTTTTTTACTTAACAATTCTTCTAACTTTCATGCTCCCCTTCGAACAGATGCTGCTATTCCATAAACCTTTATGGTTGACATAATAATCAACCGACTTTCTAGGAAGACTTACAAGCGTGAAATATGAAAACGTCAAATCAGAAAAACTCAAATGTGAAGCGACGCTTTTACAACAAACATGCAATAAACTTGTGCTATATTTGTAACTATAGCCACCTTGCAATTCTTTACTTGGAGATAGTTTTTGGTTCTTATAAAGAGGAGTGGATTGATGTCTTCATACAATTCCTCATTCGCTCGCTCTACTGTCGCACACATAACTTTGTTTTTTGATTCATTTGAGTCTACGATTGGGGATAAAAAGTCGATTGTTTCACACAATTAAAGGATTTTGCATTCAGTTATAAATCAAACTAATGCCACAAATCTCTAGGAAGGCGTTCTGTCATTCTCTTGCTTGCTTACGGATATTACTGATTTTCCAACACAAAAAATATAATCGTATTGTCACCCACTTCATACCAATCAGCTAACCCACGTCTTGCTGCTGTATCTAAAAAACATAGAAATACAATAGACAATAGGTGATTGCTAAAATTGTGGCAGCAGCTTTCCACCTCTACAATCGGGAAGCTGATCGTGAGCTACACGTCCAGAACAACGGAAAATCTCTGTCCTTTTGCCCCGAACCAAGATATCTTGGGGTAACACTGGACAGATCGCTCACATACCGCCACCATTTGGTGTCACTGCGCAAGAAACCCACTTCCCGCGCTGCGCTACTCAAGCGCCTGGCAGGTTCTAGCTGGGGGGCGAGGGCTGACACTTTGCGTATAGCAGCCTTAGCTCTTGTCTACTCTTCAGCAGAGTACTGCGCACCTGTTTGGTGCCGCAGTGCTCACTGCCACAACATCGACACTGCCATCAACAGCGCCTTGCGCACAGTGACCGGATGCCTGCGCCCCACACCATTGGACAATCTCCCCATTCTCGCTGGCATCCAACCCACTGAGCTTCGTCGCGAAGAAGCCACTCTGTCCCTCGGTCGACGGGTACTGGAGCCTAACCACCTTCTCCATCACAAGATCTTTGCTCTCCCAAACGAGCACCCAGTCGACTGAAATCAAGACACCCATTCGTGCCAGCCGCTCAACTTCTTATCAATGAAGCTGATGTACAAGACATCTCTGCGGCTACTTGGGCGGACCATAAATGGAGTTCTGAATGGAAGTCAAGCGCCACCAGACTTTATTCGTTTATCCCCGACGCCGACACACGCCCCATCGGCCTAACACTACCAAGACAGGCATGGGTGCGCCTCAACCCGTCTCCGCACGGGCGTCGGGCTTTTCCGCTCAACCATGCACCAATGGGGAATGGCCTCTTCCTCCTCCTGTGAATGTGGTGCAGAGGAACGGTCTGTTCCTCTGACCACATCATCAATGACTGTTCCATCTTCAAGCCACCTAACGGAGTGGAAGGTCTGCGTGTCATAGATGATGAAACCAAAGACTGGCTGCACTCTAGTAGCCTTCCAGTGTAGTCCGGGAACATCGTGAATCTGGGGTGGTAAAAGGATAGACCCTCGGCCCCAGAGGCTCACACGACGACGACGATAGAAATACAATGAATATATAAATTGTAAGCTAGCTCTGTGTTAATTAAATTATAGCATTACGTTTACTAACGTAAAGGTTGCATTAAACAAACCAAATTTAAATTTTTCATTTCTGCAAACTTGGTTCATTAGATTGTGAAATAAAGCAATTACCTATGTTCTATCTTTTATCTGTTGGGTAGAAAATAAATTAAAAATGAATTTCTGACACTTTTCAAACTCAAAACTGGATGTACAAAGGTTTAAAATAAAAAAATTAAAATCTTAAAGAATAAATAATTTGCGTTATCAAACGCGTTGAGACTTAATTGGCATAGCGTGGTTTGATGTTGATTCGACGTTTAAATGTCAGGTTTGTCAGGGATTGTACAATGTACTGTAAGTGCCTGAGTAGACTACAAACCTGTCAAAGCTTTGCTGCATTTTAAAGGAGTTGACTTGTACGGAATTGAAATTTTAAAGCAAGAAAGCTTAAATACTGTAAACGTTGATGTTAAATGATTAATCATAGAAGGACCAAGTTGGTCAAATTTTGAATGATGATAAATTGACCTGATGAGCAGAAATCATATTAGCTGAATAAAATCAGTTCTTACAAGATATCTATTTTGAAAGTGTATTAGGCTACTGTAGATAATCTGCTGTGTGCAGTAGCGGATCCATACACTTGGTCACGTGCTTGGTCATGTGTGAAAGTGTATTAGATAATCTGCTGTGTGCAGTAGCGGATCCAGACTCTGGACACGCCAAAATCCCACTCACACCGACTCCACGACTCCGACTCCACAGCCCTGCGTAATTTGGCCTGGTACCAATGACACTCTCGGGCCTCACAAACAAGACACCGCTCAAAAAAATGCACGATGGCAAAAGTTAATGCAACGTTTTCTTTAACTTCCTGGGCCTCCTGCAAAGGTATCGGGCGCTTAAAATCATCCCAGGGGTCCAAAAGTATCCCAATCAGCCACATGCCACCCCCAAAAACAAGAAAAGCTAAAACACTTTCGATTGAATGAATTATAAGTTTAAATTGTTAAAGCTTTTTGTTTCAAATTTAGAAATTGAATTGTTCGGTCAGATAGCGTCACAACCGAATCTAGATAGCCGTCATTTTGACGCAATAAAATAATTAACCAGTTTTGTTTGTGAATCGGCGAATCTAATGGTGGAAGGTGGTCACACGCGTTGTTCATTTTCTCTTACAATTTTTACTCCCTTGAAACTACAATGAATTTGTTTCTAGCTCTGCTACTGCGTCTGAACAATTAGTGGCAACTACTGAGCCACTGTTAATATGATATCTGTCTGACAAAAGTTGATTTGAAATCTCAATCTAGTTTAATCAGTGTTGCCAATTTTAAAATAGAAAAGTTGCTAATTTTATAGTAGCTCCGTTACTGCTTCTGAATATAGAAATGACATTGTTTTACCGGAATGGCCCGTTTCGGCGAGTCCGATTCGGCGAGTCCGATTCGACTAGTCCGATTCGACTAGTCCGATTCGGCGAGTTCCCTATTCGGCGAGAGCCTTTTTCGGCGAGTGCCCTATTCGGCGAGTTTTGAAATTTTTAAAAGGAAATTATCGGGTACCGTAGCCTAATTGCAATTGCCGTTTTTACATCGTTTTAACGTCGCTAAACGTTGAAATCGTGCAGAAAGGAATAAAAAGAAAATGTTTGAACTATTAAATTAAAATTCGTCATGTCAGTTCAGTTATTTTTATTTTTGACCATCATATCAAAAACAATACACGTCAACATAGCAAAGGTAGAAGCGACAAAACGCGAACGTTAAAACGTGCTTGAATTCGTCATGTCAGTTCAGTTGTTTATCTTTCTGATCATGATATCAAAAACAATTCACGTCAACATAGCAAAGGTGTAGAAAAAGGTAAAAGCCACAAAACGCGAACGTTAAAACGTGCTTGTGACCGAAGTAAGTTATTGAGTTGAAAGAAATTTGGCACGGTTGCATCACCTTCAGAAAAATTTAAGATATGAAGGAAAAATAAAACAAAGAAAATGTTACAAAAAAAAATAATGTTTATGTCTATAAGTTAGTACTTTTGAATAGTTAAAATCATAGGCGTCTAATTATTTTTTTGGCCGTGGGGGCGAAAGCGTGTTTCATCAGCAGCAACGTAAATTCAGCGAAATGTCACGCAGATGGATGACGTAATTATGCCGTCACACTAGGATTGCTTTTATTACCACACTCGGAGTTATCACTACGTTCGACCTACCCTTAATTATTATAAACAAAGCTCGACCAAAACACATGCTATGCGTCTGCGTTGGCTAGCGGTTGATGGACTGAGACTCTTTAAGCTAAGCGCAACATAAAGTTTAGCAACGAACTAGATTTATTAGCATGAAACAAGAGACGAAAAGGTTTACTAAAAGGTATACTGTAAATGGAATGAAAATACTAACTTGATCATATGCTTGAAAATATACCTGTTGAAAGCAAAATCATTCATGTTTACAGCAATTCAACAGCACGTCACCTTAAATAAATTTAAAAGTTGCTGACATCCGTAAACAGCCCTTGAAAAATAGTTACAGAGAGACGTTTGATTAAGTTTTCGACTTGATATTGCTCCCTTTTTACTACAATATCGCAACTTATGGCTGACCAGCTTTCAAGTTTCAATTCGCTGTAATACGCCCGTTTTCGTGTTGCAGATGAAACAAAAGATGCGCATATTTCCCCCCTTTGTTCGGGTTTCTATGGCAACGGACGTGTGTGCGCCATGCAGTTTGCGCGAGGCCGTTGTTGTGTTGATTATGCCGCTTGTGCGACTGTGGGCAGTGCGGTTTATACCAGCCCTTGTTACGTTGGTTAGTGGTAACCTCGGGCCGAGACTTCAAGTTCATTTTCACAGCAACCGATTCACTGCCGCGACAATTCTCTGCAGAGGTTTCAACTTTTGAAAGCGACAGCGAGGCTGTTTGCAAGCGCATTAAGTTAAACGCACGCTGCGTCAACGTAGCAAATTATGTTGTTTTTGGGTGCATTCAACATCTGATGACATTGAATCGACGCAAAACAGTAGATTTTTGCTATGTCACAGGCAGCAAAATCAGTCATTTTTACATTGATTCAACGTCTGCAGACGTTAAATCAACGTAAAAATGACAGATTTTTTTGTCTGGGGTGGGATTGTAGCATCGCTACTCGTTCTAGTGATTATTTACTGCGAAGCTGTTGCGGTTTGCATTAAAAATGTTTTCCTGCTGCCGATCGCTAGTTCATCTATTTTTTTATGTATCAATGCCGCATAAAAAGTTGTTCCCACGCGGAAATATGCGTGGGGGCCTGGCCCCCACGGCGTAGGCGCCTATGGTTAAAATGATTAGTTTGGATCAACAAATGTGTGACCTACACTCCTACAGCTTAGATTGAAAGGAAATTATCGGGTAGGCTACCGTAGCCTAGTTATCCCAACCAGCAAAAATTTGTTCCAAGAACCCAGTTAGCCTAACAGTTCATTTTTACATTGTAGTAACAGAATGAAAAGGCTAACCAAATGTGTGGCCTATCGTTTTAACGTCGCTAAACGTTGAAATCGTGTAGAAAAAGGTGCTTTTGCTGACTAGGATACGTTGAAACTGAGAAACATTCACAGAAGCCCTATGATACGTTGCATTTTTAAGATAATGTATTCAGACGTTGAAGCAATGTACAAATGAAATGTTATGCTAAATGGGTTCTTGGAACAAATCGTAGAGCTTCTGTGAATGTTTCTCAGTTTCAAAGTATCCTAGTCAGCAAAAGCTCCCTTTTCTACACGATTTCAACGTTTAGCGACGTTAACACGATAGGCCACACATTTGTTTAGCCTTTTCATTCTGTTACTACAATGTAAAAATGAACTGTGTTCTTGGAACAATTTTTTGCTGGTTGGGATAACTAGGCTACGGTACCCGATAATTTCCTTTGAATCCAAGCTGTAGGCCACACATTTGTTGGTCCAAACTAATCATTTTAACTATTCAAAAGTACTAACTTATAGACATAAACATTATTTTTTTTTGTAACATTTTCTTTGTTTTATTTTTCCTTCATATCTTAAATTTTCTGAAAGTGTTGCGACCGTGCCAAATTTCTTTCAACTGAATAACTTACTTCGGTCACAAGCACGTTTTAACGTTCGCGTTTTGTTGCTTCTACCTTTTTCTACACCTTTGCTATGTTGACGTGTATTGTTTTTGATATCATGATCAGAAAGAAAAACAACTGAACTGACATGACGAATTCAAGCACGTTTTAACGTTCGCGTTTTGCCGCTTCTACCTTTGCTATGTTGACGTGTATTGTTTTTCATATGATGGTCAGAAATAAAAACAACTGAACTGACATGACGAATTTTAATTTAATAGTTCAAACATTTTCTTTTTATTCCTTTCTGCACGATTTCAACGTTTAGCGACGTTAAAACGATGTAAAAACGGCAATTATAATTAGGCTACGTACCCGATAATTTCCTTTCAAAAATTTCAAAAACTCGCCGAATAGGGCACTCGCCGAAAAGGGCTCTCGCCGAATAGGGAACTCGCCGAATCGGACTAGTCGAATCGGACTCGCCGAATCGGACTCGCCGAATAGTAGCAGACCCTTGTTTTACACCTTCATTTTATCCTAAACGTCTTTGATATCTGGATTGGGTAAAAATAATTGTCACTACTCAACATGAGAACCTGATGTTAAATCAAAGTAAAAGTAACGGAATGTGCTGATTAGAATTTTACATTGATTCAACGTCTGCGGACGTTGAATTAATGTAAAAACAACAGGTTTTGCTGATTGAAGTTTTTACATTGATTTAGCATCTGCAGACGTCAAATCAATGTAAAAGTTGTGGATTCCACTGATTATAAAGAAGCGTAATGTTATTCAACCGTTGCAGATAATAAAATTGCAGTTTCATTAATTAACTTTGATCACATGTTAATAAAGGAACATTGGAAGCAACTTCTCACAATGAGCATTATGAGCAAACAACACCGAGATCAACTTCTGCATCTTCTCACCCCTCGCATCGACAAAGTAGGTTTAAACGAATCTTGATTTAAGCTTCACCATTAGGTGAAGGTTCCAAATTTACACTAGATCCAAACTATGGAACCGAAATATGCATATTAATATTCATATCCAGTTACTGCAGAGCACATCAAGCCAGAAGAATTTAAGTCTCCAGCAGCAGATTAGAAATGAGCAGAAAACCATGTTTTGTCACAGTCAGTATCTACTGGAAATAGTTGGAGATAATGACACTTGTTGCGAATCTTAGAGATCTAACTGGAAAGTGGTTTTGGGAGGCAGTTTCCTACCGGCACCGTACCTTGTAGTCCATATCTCACATGGACTTTATGTTCTTAGTTCAGCAAGTATAATATAACCGATTGATGCCATGAAGTTTGGCTCCAAAAGCAGCAGGGGCGTATTTAGAAAATTTGTTCAACCCGGTAACCAGAGCTGTGGAGTCGGGCGAAAAATATACGATCCCGACTCCTTGGTTTGTAACTAACCCACTCCGACCACTGTTTCCAGATTTATGAAGGTTGCCAGATTTTTTTTCATTTTCAAAAAAGTTGATTTCACTTAATTTGTGATAGAAATTGCAACGGCGACTTGAAATTTTATTGTAAATCGTTTTGTATAAAGTTGGTCTTTTTTAACAACTCCGACTCCGGACACGTCAAAATCCTTTCGACTCCACAGCCCTGCCTGTAACATCAGCAAAAATATTGAAGCCACGTATAGTATGTTCTATATGTCATGAACGAAGATGACTAGATTAGGCCAACATGTATTGCATGCAGTCGAAAGAGAGTATGGTAAAGAAAAGAAAAGTGTGGTATAATAATCCAATTTTATATAAAGCTTTTTCAGCTTTGAACTTCGTGAGGATCAGAAATTGATGACTATAGAAGGTTTCTAAACCACCACTCCAGTAGAAGTAGTATATTGTATAGTCTCAAGCAAGCAATACAAGTTGATAGAACTACCACGGCCACTTACACTTCGGAGATATCGTAATGTTGTCCGCAAGGACAAGGAGGAAAGAGGGTTGACACAATGTGGAAATGAAGGAGGAGGGGATATTTTGAAATTTTATGAGAACGTGTTTTATGTCCCTTGTGTCAAAACCATTCATACATTTGCAGCACGCACTTCATCTGTAAGCATTCTGGACCAGATGAAGTGGCTGTCTCTGGGTAGAAAGCGTTGCATGCTGTGTACTGTAGTGTGAGCGCATCTTTTATTTATCTTATGGTCCATAAAGATAAGTTTACTAGCAGCTTATTAAAACCTAACAAAAGGTGAATACTAATAGATGTGTTTTCTTACAATACATTTTCAGTTATATAATTTTTTTTTTGATTTTGAATATTTTTTCCGCAGTTGTTACTTCTGTAAAGATGTGCGGGAAAAACTGCAAGAAACAATTGAAAAACGTCAAGATCCACGTTTGCTACTTTTTAATGCAAAAATTTAACAAATTTGATTTTTTGTTTTTTAGGCTCAAACATCGGAATAGAAAAGCTGAAAGAAACAACCCTCAAGCTGTATGATCCTGAATATGACGTCGACCTGTGCCATTTTAACGTCTCATCGGATGGTTTGCCAGAAGTGTGTGCTGAACTTTTTTTGGTTCAATTTTACGAAGGAAATCTTGTTCCCGATGACAACAAATATGATCCTAAAACCCATGAATTTAAACTAACAAAATCTGACGAAAAAGTTGACTTTGATAAATTAGTTTCGGATGCTCAAAAGAACGATTTTGTGTCAGTAATTGGATATCCTGGGGCAGGGAAAACTATTCTGTCCAAGCGCCTGGCTAGGCGTCTTTGTCAATGTGGTGATCTTGTTGTTTTAAGGAAGCTTTTCATGAACATGAGCGACTGTTATGAAGACACATTCACTTTGAAACAATTTTTATTGGGAGATAACAACTATAACTTAAACCATAACGAAGCTACTTCTGCTTTTGAATGGATCAAAAACAATCCAAAAAAAGTTTGTATCATTCTTGACGGATTTGATCAAGTGGAATGGAGTATCATGAAAACTGCAAAGAAATGCAACATCAACAGCTCTCTTACTTCTCAGGAACTAGTTTCATGCCTTTGCCAAGGACAATTTCTACTTCACTGCCACCTCATCTTCACTTCTCGTCCACACGCGATGCTTTCCGTTCCTAAAAACTGCAGACCAAATCTTATTTTCTTTCTTCGTGATTTAATCTCTTCAGATATGAGGAAATTGTTTAGTGCTTTAATAAATAACCAGAGTAAAGCCGACGAACTCTGGGAATCCTTAACCAGTAAGGCACCCCAGCTAGAATCATTCTGCCACAACCCACTTATGTTACAACTTTATGTCAGAGCTTCATTGGGTTCATCTGGACAAGTGAAGTGCATTTCCACAATGACCAAAGTGTTTCATTCTGTGCTTAAACATCTTAAAGCGTCTGACAATACAGGTTCTTTGTCGGATGAAATTGTTATGAAATTGTCTGCAATCGCCTATAAAGCGACAAAAGAGGGTACGGTACTTATTGATGCTAGAACTCTTAGACAAAAGAATCTGACCATCAGCGAATTTCAGGATTTTGTGGTACCTTTATTAGGATCCAACAAAAAATGTCCTCTGCTGGAAGGTAACCAACAATTGTATTTCACACATCAAACCTTCCAGGAGTACTTCTCAGCTTTGTATCTTTGTCATCACATGCCAGCAAGAGAGTTCGCTTCCTTCGTTCAAAACAATCTGCTCTATGATCATTGGTCCATTGTTGTACAGTTTCTATCCGGTCTTTTGCTGGATCCAAGCACAGGAAATGGTAACTTTACGATTGATAAAAAATCATTGTTACAAAGAGCTCACTGTTTCTCATTTTCCATTTTTATCTTTGATTTGGAAATCTATAGTTATAATGCTGAAAAAAATTTAAGGTTTTAACGCTTAAAATTTGATTAGTTTTTTGTGTTTCTTAAACAGGGCGTTCAGCATTACATAAAATAAAATTTGTAAACACTTTCGGCTATACATCTAGCGCTTGTTAAACCTTTTAAAAAATAACAAGTTAGGCTATGTATTGCTGACGTAAACACTAACAGGGTTAAAAATATACAGTTTTGCGAAGAAAAAAAAGACTTAAAATTAGAGAAAACTACAAAATCGTAAAAAATATGTTATGCAGTAAAACGAATCAAGCATTTGCTAAAATTTGCATTGCCCAGTTAATCACAGCACGTGTAGGTGTAGGCTATGTATTGCTCACGTAAACACTAACAGGGTTAAAAATATACAGTTTTGCGCAGAAAAAAAAAGACTTAAAATTAGAGAAAACTACAAAATCGTAAAAAATATGTTATGCAGTAAAACGAATCAAGCATTTGCTAAAATTTGCATTGCCCAGTTAATCACAGCACATGTTAACAACTATGAGACTACGCTGGAAATCAATTGTCTGTCTAGCCCTGGGTTGGAGGGTTAATAAACTTCATAAAATAATCTTTAAGTAACATTTAAAATCTATAGTTTAGCGATTGCAAACCTGTTTGCATTTTTATAGATTCTTCAACCTTCCAGTTACCTTCAGAAGAATCCGTTGCTTTACCACGCCAAAAACATTCCCAGCAAACACGACTACCTTCACCAGGTAAAGTATAGGATACTTGACATTTGTGCGAAAATTAGGACTTTAACAACACCATATGAAGTAACTTAAAACACAGGCTACTTTATTTTTTCACTTAGTACGCTGAAAAGTTCATTTGCACACCAAGATTGTTGATTAATTAATTAATGATTTAAGTTACTAATAGATAAAAATTAATAATAAAAATTTAAGTAAAGAATTATTTTCTGAACTTATTAATAAAGCTAATGTACTGTTTGGCAGTGGCGTGGCTGTGCGTCAGCAAAAGTGATGATGGCAAGCCGTAATTTTCATTTGAATGTAATTTTTTTCAGGTGAAAAATTGCAAAAGCGGAAAGTATTTATTTCAGGGCTGTACAAGAAAACTCGAAGAGTTGCTGCAAGTAAGTAAATGTTTTTACCTGTGGTACGATAAGCCGTTAGTAAAGATGGAACCCACAAGTAGTAAATTTCCTGCTGGAATCTGTCCCATCATTGGCTGACTTGACCAGACTCTGGAATAGTTGCACTCAGGCATAGAGCAAACTTCTGTTATGGTTATGCATGTCCCACAACCAGCAACAGTAGCATTTGTAGCAGTTTGGCTGACTGGACAAATCTTGAACAATTCCATCAGCTGCGTAGCAAATACAATGTACTTCTTCTCGTCAATTGGAGAAGTGTTTGACGAGGAACTGGAAGATCTAAACAGTGCAAGTGAACTGTTTTAGATTATTTTACAGCAACACCAATGTATTGGTGACAGCAAGCAATACAACTCAAACTACACAAAAACTTCTTGTCAATGACATTATTTTAAAGAAAAGATTGAGCCCTTCCGCTTACAGTATGTGTGTGTTTCCATACATCAGGAAGCATTCATAAAATATCTATAACAGATAACAGCATCGTTGTTTACAAACTTACCCCAGCTTTTCACTACGTTCATTGGTAGACACCTCCGAAAATGTATTAATTGAGAAATTTGGATCGTGCATTTCATTGTCTTCAAAAGATATGTCTTGCAAAGCCATTCTTGCTTTTTTGGGAGTGGAAGTAAGATAATCTGGTGGACTTCGTTTTCTTTCTTGCAAGTTGCAGGTCACACCTACAGATTGTGTTGATACCAGGGCATTCGCCTGAGTTGCTGCAATAAACATATTTCAAATCAAGCAAAGCAACTTTTACAGTATTATTTGGCATCACTTCTCTTTCCAAAGCTATTAAAATGTGCACTACTGTTATTTCATAATATGTTATACAGTATATATTTTAAACCAGGTACATTAAGATAAGGAACTATTGAGCAACATAACTCAAAGGCAACTCAAATTTCTTGGTCACATTATCAGAAAAGAAGATTTCGAAAATCTTTGTTTAAGCGGTCGTCTTCTCGGGAAACATGCTCGTGGCAGACAACGAACAACATTTATATCTAATTTCAATACATCAATCAGCCAACCAAGAACACGTTGGAACACTGCGCGACAAAGGGAACATTGGAAAAACTTACGAACTGAGCAGCTAGTTCATCAAAGGTCGCATCGACTATGATACTGTTGATGATGATTTTATAGAGTTAACATTTCTTACCTTTCGCCCCATTCCTTGGCTTCAAGGCAGCTTGGAATCCTTTTGATGAACAAACACGGAAATCTAACACGTCATATTGTGTTGCAGCATCACAAGTAACCATTTCTGTTTGGCATGACACATCAGAATACCGGGGCAACTAGAAACGGAAGAACGCACAATAGCACATTATAAACAGCACAAAAACAGTAACAAATAAAACCCACATTTATGCACTAAACATTGCCATTGCATCTTCCTGCAATTCAGTGTGTTCAGCTTCTTCATTGTCAACACTCGTGCTAGCCAGTAACTGAAAAAGAAAACAACAATGTATATGAAGGACTTTTTTTGTTAATGCACTTGGTGAATTATACATGAGACGTTTTAAAGCTGCATGTAGCTGGGAATCATTATACCAGCAGGCAGCATACATATTGTAAAGTGTATAGAAAACAATTTCTCAAGGATGCTACTTCACTACTTATGTACGGTACTTTATAACAAACATGTAGTAATATAATTGCTAGCTTAAAATTACCTCAACAACTTGACGCTTCCTAGCAGCCGGTCGCATGGATAAAGTGCAATTTTGTTGTGGAGTTGTCTCTCCACTGGACTTTGAATCCAACGGTTGCAAAGTTGTAGAAATATTTTTGGTTGGAAAGATTGAAGGGCATGCAGTACGGCTTAATTTGAGATGTGTGGCATGACCCATGTCAAATTGAATAAGATTTTGAAAATCTGTTTCCTTGAAATGGAGTCGACATATTGTGCTGGACTCTGTTGATCCTGGCCACACTCTTGTGGTGTTTACAAACTTGTTCCATTTCTTTTTTATGGTACGATTTTTTGGAAAATGGAACAAAGAAATTTTATCGGTAGAAGAACCGCCTGATGAACAGCCATATACAACACACCGATTTGGCATGATTACCGAATTGTTACACTTTAAGCTTAGTCTACTCACACAGCACTGGGGAAGAATGCATATTGAAATAGGCCTGCTGTACTTGTTTAGCCAATACACAATCACAAATTGACATACATGAGTAAATACTGAGACTGGTAGGTAGGCCTACCGTGCACACAGCACTGACTAATCATGAAGTAAAAAATAAATGCAAATCTTTGCAACCCTTGACTGTCTGAACCTCTTGCTGTTAAATACCATCAAAACTCTGCAAACTCTGCAAGGTCTAGCCCAAAATGTTTAGGTTAAACGTCCAATAAAAAGTTTAGTGTAGTATGTAAAATGATGTAAGCTAGCACCAAGGCTACAATAAACTAAATCTGAACTTCAATTGTAACTTGGAATAATCTTATCCACTGCTGCAAACGCATGCCACACCTCAAAAAAGCAAACTATTTTCCCAGCAGTACTTTCATGACGTCACCCGAGAATCTTATTTATTTCGACAACAGTTGATGCGGTGTGTGTTCGAATTGCAAAACCAAAACTTTGTTTTAAGATTGCGTGAGAACAAATGAGTATTTTTTCATAAAAACAAGTGCAACGTGTTTTTGATTATCCCCTTTATGTATTTCAACTCTCAATTTGCATTTGAAAATGGACTTGTCTGCCCCTTTAAGGTACGCACCCATGGCCACCTAAAGATTCGGCCTGATTTGTCACATTTTGCAGAAATTTCCAGGTTTTTCTAACTTTGGGCGAACGTTTAAATAAATTTTTCTAAAAATTAGATTTTTACGCTTTCTTTATTCTTTTCCCCAGGTGACACAATAGGTTTTAGCATTCTCACATGTTGAAAAACAAAGAAAATTCGATTTCGAAGATTTTAGTCAGACTGTTAATTTTCAATAACAGTCTGATTTTGCGTTTTTCAACTTACTTTTTCTCATTTGCCACTGCTTCCCCAAGGCAACAAAAAAGTTTTATGTCATTAGAAAACCGTAAAAAGTAAAAACATCTCAAAAAATGTCAGTCAAACACTAGCAGTAGCTGTAATCAAAATCTGCAGAATGTGACAAATCAGGCCGCATCTCCAGGTGGCCATGACGCACCCAAGTGAAATAGTTTTGTAAAGTTTTTTTTCTGTTCCAGCCCGTGCGAAAGTCCCTTCAGTTGTAAAGTTGCATATAAGATTTCGGCAATACGTGTGTTTTACAACACTTATGAGTTAAGGCAATTTCCTTGGTTAAAAAAAAATTAAAAGGTTATGTACCTTTTTTATTATTAACACTAAACTGTGCCTTCGCTTCCGCTCTGGTTCCGGTTTTCAGACGAAAACTCAGGCCCCGGCTCCGCTCCGAGTTCAGTTGAAAACAGTCGAACTCCGCATTCTTTTCCTCTGGAATTGCGGCTGCTGCTATCTCTGGTGGCAACCCATCGACTAAAACCCTTCAATTTTCTGAGAGCTATGGTCTACTGAAATAAGAAAACGTTCAGTGTTATGACACTAAATTTCAAAAAATGGTTTAATTCAAAGTAATTTCAATAAAATATCCAAACAATGAATTTGGCATAAATTGCTACATAAATTTGTTGGTAAATAGTATTTTTATTTTTGGCAACACCACTCAGAAATCCCGCGCAAAGCTGCAGAGTAGAGATGCAGCGAACCCAAAATTTTTATCCGCACACCGCACCGCAACTGACTCATCTATCCGCGCACCGCACCGCACACCGCAATTTATCTGGAACTTTGACACTGCACCGCACCGCACACCGCAAATTACAAAATTAAAAAAAAATATTTTAACGAGTTATTGTTTAGAAAGTCAATTGTAGGAAAAAGCATCCATGGCATATAACTGGTAACCTAGTACCAATACAGTTGTGCACTAATTGGCCAGGCTAACCAGATCATATTCTCTTATCAGCATTGCATCTAAGTTCTAAGACATAATACAAACTAAGACAAATAGAATGTTCCTGGATCCAGTATCAGGACTTTTGAACACTTTTTGTAAGCAATAATGCAATTATAATGCCAGTGGCTATATGAACTACACACACAAGAGTAAAACTTATAGCCTGAACTCACTGGGCTAACTGATATAGTAAATAATGCGGTAGTTGCGCTAGGCCTATAGCCTGGTAACTAAGCTTATCAGCTAGGCTACTAACCAAAAACATTCGTACAGCTTCCCTGACAAGCAAGCCCTAAAACCCTGTCAACTGCAAGCCATTTGCAATTTGCATTTGCATAGCTTTCCATCTTAGGGTTTCCGAAGGGAAAAATAACTGATCCGTGTTTCCAATTTAAATTTGAAGTTTCATAGCTGATTCTTGAAAAGTTGAAAGTTTACGTTTACGAAAGTTTAATTTCTTGAAAGTTTACGTTTACGAAAAATTAATTTCTTGAAAGTTTACGCGGCAAGCGGCGCGGCGCGGCTTTGTCATTTCAACCTTCCACGCGGCGCGGCGCGGCACGCGGCGAAAAAGTCAAAAGCGGCCGCGTACGCGGCGCGGCGCGGCTTGCATCACTACTGCAGAGGACAGTTTTGTTGGTTGCTAACAGAGTTGCCAACTTGGCAGTTTATCAGCAAGCTCATCTTGCTTTTTTTAAGTATGGGCTATTTTTTGCAACTTACAACTTGTTTGTCATTTTCAATTTATTTTTGATAAAACCTGAAATTATTGTGTGTTTTTTTCACTGGTTTAAGCTTTACAAATTTATTTTACTGTTTTTCGCTTTAATTAATTTTTCCAATTGAATTTGCTTGGCAACCTTGCACAAAACTCCCGCCCAAATCTGCAGATGACAGCCATTTTGTTTTCAGTCGTTGAAGAGAAAGGATCAGTTTTGATTCAGTGGCAGCAAGAAATAGTTGGTTTCAGTTTTCAATTCTGTCATCATTCTGCTTGGTTTCATCAGACAAATGTTTTAAAGTTTGTTTCTGTCCGTGTCTTCTGAGTTTGAAGAAAGCATCAGCTTGGATTGAGCTGCAGCAAGAAATGGATGATTGGGAAATTTTCATGATCAAGTTGTGAAGTTGCTTTGAAGATTTATCGAAAAAGAAATCAAACTTTATTTTATTGAGGAAGCTCTGGTTAGTTTAAGTTTCCACCTGCAAAGCTAGCCTAAGTATTTTTCCCTAGTTTGATAAAACTTCGAAGTCGTTGAAGACAAAACTTGTGATTTTGTGACCAGCTCACAAAAGTCTACTCAGGTTATTTTCAAATTAGAAGTTTGATTCAAACCTGAAAGTTTTGTTCAAAATAATTTGTTTATATTTTTGTTTTGATATTATAAATGAATTATTGTTTTGTTCTTTAGTAAACAACTTGTGTTCAATGTTTGATTATTTTATGGTTCGAACCAAACTGTGGTTTTAGATTTCAACCTGGTTAGCCGAGCTAATATTGATTGATATTATTCCTGCATTGTTAGATCACAATGATCGCGCCATCATCGCCATCAGCAAGATCTTGCGGGAAGGCAACGACTTGGAAGTGACAGTCACAGCAGGAAGTCATTTTGATGGAGGGAGGATATGGATGTTCTCCGCCACTCAGAATGACATTCATGCTGTGACGTCATTCATCAAGTCGATGCCGACTCGACTTGAATTCCTTGATCTGTCCGGATGCTTCATGAATTCCAATCAATTCCTTTCATGGAAGGAAGCGATCAAATCGATGCCTGGATCCGTGAGTCATGTTTAACTTTTATAACCAACACATTGATTCATGGTCAGATGTTGATTCAACGTCGCATTACGTTGTTTTGTCTCAGTTTCAACAAGTTTCACAAAGTAAGTTCCAGTTTCCAATTTTAATCATTTTCTAACAATTCTTGTAAACATAAAATAAATAAACAAAAAGTCACAACATAAATAAATTGTTTATGTTTAATTGTTGCGTCATAATTAATTTGTGTTTAGATTGTTCGGATGCGTCTCCAATTCAACCACCTATCTATCGATGACGTCATCGAGGTGTTGCACAAGATTGAGGAGGAAGTTGAGATGTGGTATTCCCTCGATGGTGGGAGGTGGAGAGATCCGAACATGGAGGAAAGATCCAAGCTGCAAGAAGCATTGGATCGGTTGGACAATAAAGTGAGAGTTGTTTACGTTGTATCAACGTTATAACAATTAATTGTGTCAACATTAAATCAACGTCAATTATTCGCTTCGTCTTTTACAGAAGTTGAAGATCAAGGTTGGCTTCGATATCCTCACCCACAAGGATCGTTGATGTTTTTATTTATTTGTTGATGTTTACAATAAAATTATGTCATCCAGTGATTTTGTTTGGTTGAGTTAAAAACACAACAAACTGCTTGTTTACATCAGGTGACGTAATATCAACAAAAATGTTCAACAATCAACAAAAGTAAGTTTGTTTCTTAAACTTATTTATTTTTATGAAGTAATTTCAATAAAAATTTAAATCAAGTTATTTGTTGAAAGTGTTGCCAGATTAGATAAATATTTTTTGTAACTTTTATTTGAGTAACCATAGAAAAGTACAACAATATAAAGTAACCGTCGATATGAGCCACATTGTAGGTGAACTCGAATCAGTTCATTTGTATACAGTGTTGCCAGATTAAATTGCTTTTTTTTAAATTTAAATCAGAGACCTGCAACCGTTACCTCTAAATACCCGTTGTCAGGGTTGCTAGCTTTGTTTGAACTAGTTTACTGATTAAAGTGAGGGTAACATTATGATTCGATAGCAGAAGTAGCACGCTACTGCCAAGAGGTGCACCTAAGTACTTGTCAGGGTTGCCAGTTTCGTTCGGACTAATTTCACCGCTTAAGGTGAGTAAACATTATGATCCGATACCTTTTCAAAATGTTTGCCAATTCCTAAAAGTGCCGACAATGCTTGACAAGTTTTTCAGGGTTGCCAGTTCTGCAATTTTTACCTCAAAATTTGCCCGACTTTTAACAGATAAATACTATTTGTACTTGAATACATCCTGCAAAACTGATAATGGGTATTTAGAAGTAGTGGCCAGTGGGCTACCCTCTTCCTGCAAGTTAATTTTAAGATTAAACAATGACAGCTATTTTTCTTAAATGTGTAACAAAAAATAATAATAATCTAATCACAGTTTCTGTAACAAAATACATATCGCAAGACTAAACTCGCCATCAGAATCAAACAATTTGAGGTTTGTTAGCCTGGCTATAAAGTGAAACGACACAAGTAACAAAGCACAGTATTGCCTCGCAAAGTATACATATGGAAAAGAGCATCTAGGAATGAAAAGGAGGCACGACAGTTGGATGCATTTTTGCATCTTAGTTTGTAAGGCAAAACTACACTAACGAGAGCTCGAATATTACACCAGATAAAGGACGTTGTGGGCAGGGAGTCGAACCGAACCCGAACCAGATTTTTGTAAACCGGTTTTGGTGCGATTTTGTCTGAACCTTAACCGGAACTGAACCGAAAATTTGAGTTAGCTTAAACCCTAACCGAACCCGAACCGGTTGAAAAAAGCGGTTCACTCCAGCATTACGTCATTGTTCGCATTGTGGTAAGTGAAGTTGTACGTAGCATGTTGTTATCTTGGAGGCCACATTGTACGGATGAATTATAGCCTATTCCGCAACACACGATCCACTATCATCGATGCTTTGGAGAGGATTTTTTTGAGGTAAACAACTTCTGTTCTGTGACATCATAGACAATATAGTTTGATTATAACTTGTGCAACAAACAACAAAGGCAAGTTAATTGAGCAAAGCAGTGTTGAGATCAGTGTTGCCAACTTTGCGGTTTTCCCGCCCAATTAGGCTAGTTAGTAGTTGGGCAATAGTAGACCTAGGCCTAATTTTATCGGACCCGAACCGGAACTTATAAAACCGGTTTTAAGTTTCTTCGAACCTGAACCGGAACTGAACCAAATTTTGAAACAATCTTTGAACCAGAACCGGAAAAATCAAACGGTTCGTCTCCCTGGTTGTGGGTGAGCCACTGGTTAAAGATGGATACGATCTAAGTTGACTTTGATGGCAATCACATTTAACTCAACAAGGATCCACGTTTGAAAGATGTTATTGGTTTGATTTTAAATCTTTATCCTCGGACTGACAAAGTTGGTTGTTCTTGATAGTTTCGCATACTTGTAGAGGCTTTTGACGCAAAAGCGGTTACCGAGATTGACAGAGCAAAGCTTCTGATTGTTGAAATGTTGTTGCCAAGTATTCCATCTACTACGTGCCGCTAAATGAGAAACAGTACCGAAATGCAGTGCTCAAGCACCATAGGTGGGCAAAGTTACTTTCAAAAGTAACTGAGTTACAGTTACAGTTACTTGGCCAAAATAGTAACTGAGTTACCGTTACAGTTACCGATTTTAAAAAGTAACTAGTTACCGTTACTAGTTACTTTCAGTTACTCACAAATCTGAACATAAAATTCTGCACCTGGCCAGCTCTGCATGCAAGTCCAGTTTAACCGCAATGTTTGATATACAGTGTTAGAGCCATCCATGCTAACATAACAGCACAAGTAGCCTACAAAACCAACAAGGTTTTATTTAAAAAAAAAATACTCAGTGGCTTATATGTTTATTTCCTTTGAGAAATACGAGCATTTCAAAGTGCTCGTCACTCAGGCCTGCTCTGTTGGGCTTTAAAATGTTCTTGCCCAATCGTCGTCGTCGTGTGAGCCTCTGGGACCGAGAGTCTATTCTTTTACCGCCCCAGATTCACGATGTTTCCGAACTACACTGGAAGGCTACTAGAGAGCAGCCAGTCTTTGGTTTCATCATTCATGACACGCAGACCTTACACTCCGGTAGGTGGCTTGAAAAAGTTACAGTTATTGATGATGTCCGCCCCGATAGGTCAATTGGTTAGCGCGGCACTTCTGGAACGAAGAAGCTTCAAGATCAAGCGCCACTGGTTCGACTTTCAGGGCCTGCGCTTGAGCAACGCACGTTAAGGACTGCTCTCCATTTAGCGGCATTTAATAGATGGAATAATTTCCCGGCAACAAGACTTCAACAATCGGAAACTTCACTCTGTCAATCTCGGTGACCGGGCCTGCGTCAGTGATTTAAAGCCTTTAGTCTACAAGTATGCGAAACTGCCAGGATTAAGTTCTGCAAGAAGCTTTCTCCGTCCAAGGATAAAGATTTAATCAATCAATCAATCAATGATGTGGTCTGCGGCCTGTTCCTCGGCACCACATTCACAGGAGGAGGAAGAGGCCATTTCCCATTAATGCATGGTTGAGCGGAAAAGCCCGACGCCCGTACAGAGACGGTTGAGGCGCACCCATGCCTGTCTTGGTAGTGTCAGGTCGATGGAGCGTGTGTCGGCGTCGGGGATGAACGAATAAAGTCTGGTGATAAACAAGTGCTGCAATGAAAACAATATTTCTACTGCAGCACTTGACGGAATAGGAGTGTTATGTTTTTAAAACAGTTTTTTCATCGGTCCAATTGTGAATCTGGATCCGCTTAACTTGTCCTCAGAGTCCGCTTCCAAATACTCCTGTAACAGATTCAACGCGCATTGCTTTCTTTTCTTGGTTTTTGCGTAAAGTGGTGCAAAAAGTCTTCCGTGGCTCTATCTACCACCATCCACTTCAGTGTCGCTGCTACTCCCCTCTTCAGCAGAGCAGTTTGCTTCTTCAATTGCTTGAAGCATGTTCTGTTTTATTTTGGTCTTCAATTCAGCAGTGTCGCTTAATGATCAGGCATTAAACACAGATAAGTCTAAATTGTGGGTGGAATGCAGACGCAAGCTGAAAGTCGCTGTCCTCGAACCTATGACCAAATCTGGTTTGTATTGCTTCCACAAGAACGTCTACCAACGGCAAGCAAACAGCAATGCTGTTGCTGGTTTTAATGTCAGACAATCTTTTTAGAGGCATTGCAAGCGTTACACTAAATGCAACAAATTTCAACTTCTTGAAGATAACTAAGCATCAACAATTGCTTTTAATCGCTGCGTGTTTCTTGACGCTTATAGTCAGTTAGTTAGTTACCTTCAAGAAGTTGAAATTTACTGCATTTTTATAAATATTTTCAGGTTCCTGATGAGGGCTTAAGTTAAACCGAAAACGTTTGACTGTTAAACTCATTTGTAAATATGTAAAATATATTATTATAATGCTCAACCCTGTTGTATTGTTGTGTTTTGCCTGTCTTTGGTACATATTGATTAATCGCCAAAAACTATTAATTTAGCCAAATCAGGTATCAAAAATCGCCAAAAAAGAGCCAAATCATAAATATGAAGCTAAACGTCTTAAAAAATCGCCAGATTTCTGGACTTTGGCGATAAATTCGCCAATATGGCAACCCTTCTCCACCAGACCACAAAACAAAAGTAGAACCGCGCATGCGCAGTGCTGCGCCAATATATCTGCGAGAAAAATGCATTATTGCGCAAAACGCAGCAAACACGCATTAAGCAAGACACAAACACGTGCAGAGAATTAAACGGCAATTAAAAACTGAAATTTCAATACAAAAGTAACTTGTAACTGTAACTGTTGAAAAAGTGCTAAAATAGGAACTAGTTACCGCGTTTCGTTACTTTTGGAAAATAGTAACGAAGTTACCGTTACAGTTACTCAAAAAGTAACTAGTTACAGTAACTAGTTACTTTTGTAACTAGTTACTGCCCACCTCTGTCAAGCACACACATCCAGAGCCGAACCAGCGCTGCTTGATCTTCAGTCGAGCGGGCAACCACTGATCTAACGGGGTGTTAATTATTTGATGTTATTTTATAATAAATTGATGTTATCCGTAAATTGTTCATTACATGATTGACTTGTGTAACGACGACAAAGTATCAACGACAGACGACGTTGTGTCAACCTAAACTTCAATGCTGCCGATAACGAAGTTTCAATGTGCTGTTAGCAAAGGATTGTGACAACCAGCTTAGATGCCGAGTGGTTATCGCCTTTGGCTCTAATGCTGGTAGATCTGAGATCGATTCCAGGTCGAGTCAAACCGAAGACTTTGAAAACTGTAGCCCACCAATTGTGTTCTTGTATAACGCAGTGAGAATAAGTCGCGTAATAATGCGATAGGCTTTGGATGACACCGTAAACTTTATATAAATTAAGAATGAGCTCGGTCGCTAAAAGACTTTACCTGTTGTAGAGTGACAATAGCTTTAACAAAACCATAACATTATTGTTATTAAGAGTTGGGGGGGGGAACCCAAGTAACAAAGATTGGCGTCCAGCCAGCTCCACGCTAGCGAAGTTATTGGCGACGCGCCAGCGATAATCGCCAGCCAGCCGCCACCGATCTGCTCATCGCATAGCCGGCGTAACGCTGGCGAAGTTCGACAATAAAGTCGGCTGTGCGTAAGCGCCTCGATGGCGAAAGTCGCTCAAGTTAGTTAACGGCGCGCTGTCTGTACGCCAACGAATTTCGCTAAACTTACTGGCACGTTTTTGCGGCTGCGCGCGCTGTCGCTGGACTGACGAATGTCGCCCTGCTGAAGCCCTATTTTTTCGGCCACCAGCAGCAGCTGTTGTTTGCGAAATTATCAAAACAAAACACTAAAACTTTTTGAAGCATTTTGTGTATTAATTGTATTTTTGTGGTTAAAGCGAGACGCCATTCAAGAATGTAAAACAACGAAAACAATGAAGATTTTTAATACACTGTCTTATCACAGCTCCATTTTCGTAACACAATGCTAAAAAATGTTTCAGTAATAATGAATGGCGGTTTTTCTGATCATTTGTAATACAAATAACAAAACAATTTACAAGTCCAAGCCATGTGAGAGCAAAGCTAAAGACTATAAACATGAGATTGAACTGAACTGAGATTATTTGTAAAAGCCCAGCAGCTGTTTAGTAAATTTTGACAGTTTTCGCGAAACAATAATTTTTAAGCAAAAAATTCTATTAAAAAAAACTTTCTTGGTTTTCCAAACTATAATGAGTTTGATTAAAATGTTTGCTTGCAAGATTTACCTTAGGCCTAGGGTAAGGGTAAGTAAAATTTACTCCCGGTTAGAAACCAATTGTGTACTACATACGACAGTATCATAATTTTATAAGCATATATGATAGGTATTCCAATACGTCAAAATCACTGCACTGGAAGAAAATACACAGGAACATCAAGAACACTAGCCTACTATTGTTTCCACTGTACTCTATGATGTAATAAAGATTAATACGTAGCCAGCAGGGAAATTCAAATTAATGAGTTTTTTGTGCTATCTGGCTTTGAGGGTTGCCAGCACGGCAACCACAATTATAGGGAAGGGCCGCCTGAACGACGACCATAACGCATTTTCGTTTGCACATCTGTTGTGGCTGTCATGCTGGCAACCTTCAAAGCCAGATAGCACAAAATTCAAACCCTCATAACATACCATTGCATGAAAAAAAATGTAAATCCACGTAGGATACATGCAGTATACCAACAATCATGAGTGGTCATTGCGTTCCGACATCCATTAGGTAAATATAAAAAAAAAATGGGAACAGGTCGTTTTGACGCCAAAAAGCTTTGGTTCGGGGTAATGTTAGGGATTAGGATTGGCGGCAAAACACCCCTCCAAAAACACGTTTAAATAACAACATTAAACATATTAATTAAATGATTAATAACATTAAACTCGACTTCACTACAAGAAATAATATTAGTGAATAGACGGCACAACAGTGTTTGGCAGTAGCTTGTTGGGATAAGATTGTTCCCAAATACAACTACTGTACGAAGGAAGCAAACCGAATTAAGAGGCATGCAAAAATAATAATTCGCAGCAAGATGTTAAAAGAGAACACAACAAACAATCAAAAAACAGATAGCGTTCATGTATCGTCCGAATTTTTATCTGCGTCGGAAGTTTTGTTTGCCCGGTTCTTTTTTTTTTCATTTCTGTCACCAGCCGCCTTCAAATACCGCTTCACTGCAGATTTGATAACTTTGTCCGTCGCCTTGGCTTGCCTTAGAATCACATCTGTAATAATACAATATGAGCTCTCTGTGAAAACAATTTCGCTCACAACAACAACTTAATTACACTACTAACTCATTATTAGGGATCGAACCGATGGCAAGTGTCCTTAACCTGCATGAGGACATGAGCGGAGTTCATTACAATTAAATGTACTGTATAAACCCCCCTATGACGTAGCAAGACGGGTAGTAATAAAAAAAATGTAATTAGGGAACGTTCAAATATTACGTAACGCCTGCGGCGGGGTGGGGTATGTAAAGCGTTACGTTAGCGTCACATCGGTGGTGGAGGAGATTTAATATAAATCATCAGCGATAATACTCAGCATTATTGAAACATCTTTTGTGATAAGTATGCATGGTGCTAGTATGCATGTATGCACTAGCGTACGCAGGGGGGGGGGGGGCATTGGGCCATGCCCCCCCCCCCTTAAAATGTTTTAGTAGTTAACGACGTAGATTAAGGCATTTAATATGTTTTGGATTGCACTGTCAAAGCAATTAACAATGTTATTCTAAAGACTAAGCCAATACGAAATACATGGCCCAATCCAACTACCCCACCCCAGGTATGCCAATGTAGCATAGTGTTCTGTAAGCCTATTATAGTGAGAAAGAAGTGGATAAAGTGTAAGCTAAAACCATACTGGGATATCATGAAAACGTCTGGGATATCAAAGGCCAGTAGCGTAGCCAGGGGGGGGTTTGGGGGGTTATAACCCCCCTTTGGTACGCGTGTTACGTCACGATATTGAGAAAGATGCTTTCAGTCTCCTTATGCTTGGGAATGATGCTTTCAGTCTAAAAAAAAATTTGCCTGATTTTAAACAAAACTGCATTAAAAGAGCGAGTTTTGCCAATACCAAACATTCAAACATCTCAGCCAGGAATTAGCAACAAGAAAACATAGAGACTTAGCTTTATTTCCGAAAAATGCCGAAAAAAACATGATCTTATCCTTTTGCTATGCCACCTGACAGCACCATTTTACAGGAATAGTCATACTCACATTTTTGTTGAAAATGCTCTCAGAATGCACCAAATTCAAAGTAATTTTTCAAAATTTTCTGGGGGAGGCCCCCCAGACTCCCCGCCGCTGGGTGTCGTCTTAGGCGAAAACGCCGTCGGGCTTCGCCCGCCGGTCGTCAAAACCCCCCCTTTCAAAATTCCTGGCTCCGCTACTGTCAATGGCCCCCCCCTTGAGAAAATCCTGCGTACGCCACTGCATGTATGCATGGTGCTAGTAATAGCATGCATAGTATAGTATGCATGGTGCTAGCAATAGCATTGCAGCACTTATTACTGACGGTAGCTCGTCAAACTACGTAATAAATACAAACTTACCAAATAACACTTTTTTATTTTCAGATCAAGAAAGGCAGTTTTTTCGTTTTTTTCACTCCAATTAAACTGAGCGGCCAGATCGTCATTCATTAAAAGTCGCATAACTCTTCACACAGTTTCCGTACAATCATTTCCTCCAACCGTTGTTATTTTCCATCGCTGTTAAATGAACATCCACACGTTACTCAATAGTCAGTTTAGAACTGAACAAGGTAACAAGCGAAGTCTAGATCGTGAACTCAAACCAAACAACCACACGTTCTATATATTGGTTAATCGTTAGGTTATTCTTCAAAAATCATCATAAATTGGTTTAATAAACATGATTCTATTTTACAAACTAAATTATTTCTGCACACAAAATGTATGTGGAAGCGTTTAGAATTAGAGCAAAACAAACAAGTTTTAAAAATTGAAACTGAGCAGTTGAATAATTAAAAGCCCAGACAGCAAAATCTGTCATTTTTACATTGGTTCATTGTCCGCAGACGTCACATCAATGTAAAAATGACGGGTTTTGCTGTCTGGGAGGTTCTAATCTTTTTTTAGTATGATTTACTGTAGTTACCACATGCAAAGAGAAAACAAACATGTAACTACTGTAATATGACAACAGTTACTTTATAGGTGCAATAACAAATATTTTGTCAACAGGTCATGTTAGAATTTAACTGATCGGTTGTTGCATGACATAAGGCTGGTGTAGCCATGTCGGAATAGGGATTACATGTACCTATTCCGACATGGCCTACCACACATGTAGCTTGTGGCATAAAAGTGTATAACAAATGAGTACAGTGACTTACAATAGCTGCCAAAACATCCGCATCTTCTTCTCACTTTTCTTCCAGATCAAAAAGAGAGCGTTTGTTAGCTTGCTTAAATTTGGTAGCTTAAATCTTCATGTAATTATTAAGGTTAAAACACAATAGACTAGGACACAGTTCCCTCTTTCGACACTTTCTTACATGCTGTAGGCGTAACCGGGTACAGCAAAATAAGTGCAAAGTAAGCATTATTGTACAGCAGTCTACCCAATAACTGAGAAACCGCAAAAGACAATTACTCAGACAAAGTAAAACAGGCTTTTCAAATCAAATCAACCGCGTGTTTGAAATGGCACGTGACTTCAATCAAGCGCAACTAAACGGTATGAAGCGCGAAGCTCGGCCTTTCGTACAAAACCAACACCATCTGACGAAACTCGACGGCGCGTTGCCAGCGGAAAGCGAGCGAAAATCGAAAGCGCGTCTCTCGCTCGAAAGTCGACGGCGCAGAGCTAGCAGAAAACGCTCACATTGACGACATCGAAAATCGTTAGCTGTAGGACAGCGCCTGACTGGCGAATATCGTCATGACTTTAAAGAAAAAAAATCATGACGATATTCGCCAGTGAGGCGCTGTCCTACAGCTAACGATTTTCGATTTTGCCAATGTGAGCGCTCGCCGCCCTGATGACGCCAGCTGCACGCCGACTATTGTTACCTGGGAAGTAACCTGTACTTAAAGGTTTCTTCTACTATATAGTCTCTTCAACGACACTTAGGGCGGAATTCAGAAACCAGACTTAAGGTGGCTTAAGTCTGTCTGGACAAAAGTCTGCGTTAAGCGTCGATTTTGCGATTCAGAAAGCAGACTTACGCTTTAGCAAGGCTTATACTCGGCTTAAAAGCCGAAAGATATAAGCCACCTGCGGAGGTGGTTTAAGCCTCTGTTGAAGGAAAAGTGTTTGGCTAATACTGGAGGTATTGAAAGTAGGCGGTTTGTAACAGTATTTTTTTTTTAAATAGACCGTCTGGTGCAAAGGCCACGAGACTTTTTTGATAGTTTTTAATGTGAAGCAGGTGTGCCTGTTATCTTAGCTTGGTTGCAGGCAGAGTTTCGGTCTGACAGTTGGTTTGATTTTTGAATAACTAGACTTCTTTCAGACGCTGACAATAGTAGGTTACTAGTGTTATTGCTGGTGGTGTAAATTTTGAAATGCCTATTTTGTGTTGTTGAATAACCAGACGCTGACACGCAGTTTAGTAATACTGCTTGTATCGTCACTTTTGCAAACATACAATAATATTGTGATTGGTCATACTTTTTCCTTTGTCTGCAATGCCAGGAAAAAACAAGTCTATTAACTATCTTACATTTGACACCTTTTTCAGACCAAAGGGAGTCTATGCGCCCGCCCTTTTAGTCATAAACTGGCAACAGTATTCCTACAATTGTACTATTTTTAACTTTCAAGGCATCAAAAATAATCTGAGTCATCTGATTCTTTCAAATTGATAAATTATTGCAAACGAAAACCATGTGCGTATTGGCATAACGTTGTCTTAACGTTGTTTCAGTGCTTAATGAGTATTACTTGCTTGTGAAGGAAATTTTTGTGCCAGATCTGTTGCGTCATGGATTAATTGGCATCTACGTTAACGAACGACTTACTGATGCAACTACAACCTTTCTATTTCAACGTCACAAAAAAAGACTTTTTTCTAGTTGTAGATTTAAATAGCACAACATTGCATTATTTGTTGATTTAGCATGAATATAGCTCAGCTATACGCAAACACTTCTTCGCGTCAGTTAACTATCGCTAAGATATGAACTACTGCTTTAAATTCAGTGAGCAACTTGATGAGGGAGTTTACTGCGTTTTTAGATAAACATATAACATAGTTTAGATAAACATAGTTTATACAAATTCCCGTAACCCTTTAATGTAAATTGCATTATCATTTCTTATTTCAATAAAAATATCAAGAGGATTTAATTACAACGATTCTGAACGCCAACTGCTTATTGACCTCATCAAAGACTTTGCATATAATTGTATTTTCGTTTTCTCATAACTTTGCAAACCATTGCTTTTAGGCAACTCTTCGATAAAGAGTATGTCGCGGTACTCCCCTCCATGGAACCCAAATAATAATGTGTTTTGTGCATCACTGGGGAGACAAGCTCGTAGTAGCACGTGATTGGTCCTCTCTTCCACAGTTCTGGAATGTGACGTTAGATTTAGTGAGAGCGCAGTGTTTGTTTCTTCGTTATGAGAGATGCGCTCCTCTCTTGTAAGAAGCCATTTTTATTTCTGAAACTTGAATAAGAAAGTTAGTTCGTTTTGGACGTCTGCTTAACGGTCGCTTATTACAGTCAAGCACTGGATATATGTTTAAATGCATAATCGATTTATTTCGGATCTTGTATCAAAGTAATGATTATATATTGGAGATACAACCCTCAACCTTTGGATGTACAGTAACGTGGAATAAACTACTGGACGCAGTGAACAGTGAATACGGTAATAAGTAGGCTACACAGTTATTGTTATACAGTTACACGGTCGCGTCGCCGAAGCGACTTCCATCACAGTTGCTTCGTAGACCGTGTGGCGCTTAGCAAAGGGCTAAGCTGGTGACCCCAACCCATCCATACGCGGAAAGGCGACAAGTATGCAAATATTCACATTGAAAGGCCTGTTCGCGATCATGCAGATCCTTTTAATCAACTTAGCGACAAGCAGTTTTGTCAACGTTTCCGTCTTTACAAAACTGCAACTATGGAACTCTTTGAATTGTTTAAAAATGACGAAACGTTGACAACCCGATCGCATGCAATACCGCCCATACTGCAGCTATTGATAAGCCTTCGATTTTTTGCAACTGGCCATTTCCAGAGAAGCGATGGCGACTTGGCCGGGTTAGTCAAAGTTCTGTTTGCAGAATTGTAGCGCGTATTTCTCGGTGCATACCCATTGTCACCCAATAGGATTCCACCAATTTCTCCATTCTCAAGTTTATCTCGAATGATGCTGTTGTCAAAAATCCGCGCATCATGTGTCAATCCTGGCCATGATTGTGCAAGCAAAGTCAAAACTTTCCTATTTAGGCATCAAAAATAACTTGAGTAACCTGATTCTTTCAAGTATTGTATTGAGTTTAAATTTAACCGTTGTTATTGCGTTCATAAACGTAGTTGCACTGATGAGAATTTAATATTCGAAAACGCGTTCTGCAACACTGTTTTTTGCACTCTGCAATGCTTGATGCAGATTTATCTGTAGATTTCCATCACGCATTGAAGCGGTGATCTGATAATGAAATTTTCTACGGTTCGAGAAAAAGTTTTCTCTGCCTATAAAACGTTGAATGGTAGTTTAATTAATTATTTCTGAAAGTTCCTTGGTTTCATATTATTATGAATTATTGCAAACGAAAGCCATGTGCATATTGGCATAACGTTGTTTTACGTTGTTTCATTGTTAAATGAGTATTCCTTGCTTGTAAATGAGCTTTTTGTGCTAGATCTGCTGAGTCATGGATTACTTGGCATCTAGGTTAGTTAACGAACGACTTAGTGATGCAACTATAACGTATTTCAACATCATAAAAAGTGCTTTTTTCTAGTTGTGAGTTTAAAGCACAACATTGCCTTATTTGGTGGTTCAGCAGGAATGTAGCTCAGCTTTACAGCCTTCAGTTTCACGCTTCATTACCTCAACCAAAGAGTTGCTATAGCAATTTCTCTTTCGCGCGAAAACAAAGAGGCTTAATATGGTCTTATATAAGTCGCGCGTAAGTCGAGTTTCTGCATCGCAAATAAGCTTCTCGTATAAGCCTGGCCTATATAAGTCTGACTTACGCATAACACTCTTATTTTGAGACGCAAATCTGAATTCCGCCCTTAGTGTTGTATATCAACGCACCCTTCTTCATGTTTTTCAGCTGCGGGCGTAAGAACATCTATAAAAGTAAAGTTTGTGTTGTAATTTACATTACTTTACGTAGTAAAAGTGATTAACGAGTAAAAGTGTTGATCAAAGCTGCAAGGTGAATGGTTTCCCGCTGAATGGAGAGCAGTCCTTAAAATGCGTTGCTCAAGCGCACACCCTGAGAGTCGAACCAGCGTCACGTGATCTTAAAGCTTCTTAACGAAGTCATGCGCTAACCAACTGAGCTATCGGGGCGGACTTAAATGATTTTATTCTCATGCAGAATCAAAATTGTCGATTATTCAGTCTTCATTACATAAAAAAATTGGGAGATAATCGTGATAATCAAGTCTGCCATTTTTACGTCGATTCAACGTCAATTAAGATTGAATCGATGTAAAAATAGCAGATTTCTAAACAATGTGACAGTAGCGTGGCAACCCAGTTAGTAATTGGTTTGGTTTTGAATCTTTATCCTCGGACTGACAAAGCCTTAATAGGGTATTCCTGGTAGTTTCGCATACTTGTAGAGGCTTCTGACGCAAAACCGCTGACCGTCTTTTTGATTAGGGCTTATGAGGGAATTTTTAATACGACTGATGCTTTGTTCAGAGCGCTTCAAAACAAAATAATGGACATTTCTTTCTGTTGCGAGCAAATACTCGACATAGTTTTTATAAACGGTTTGAGCAGAATTGCACAACGCTTGAGCTGAGATTTACCGACACTGATATTGAAAACCGATTAAAAATGAACGAAAACAAATGTTTTACAATGTTTTGGATAATATCATTGTTCAACTAAAGCTGAGGATTGACAATTTTAGTGAGCTGACCTTTCTGGGTTTGGAAGATTGTTCTAAATTTTCCGAATAGGCTCTAAAGTTTGATGACACCAAATTGCAGAGCCTGTCAAAAAGTGATGTAAAATTCTTCGACTTTGTAAAATTGAAAGCTGATCTTGTGGGACTCTACAGCTCACAAACAAACAGTCAGAAATAAATGTAAAGCTCCAGCACGGCTTCTCAGTTTTTGTACCAGTGCGATCTAATTCAGACAGTTCCTGAGGCGACAAAGTTGCTACAGGTAGCGCTCACTATACCAGCTACAACAGCGTCGGTGGAAAGGTCATTTTCTGCGTTGAAAAGGATCAAAACATACAATAGAAGTCGAATTGAACAAGAGCGTCTTTCATCACTAGCAATAATTTTCATTGAGATGAAGAGGCTTCAGAAGTTGCGGAAAAACAAAGAGAATTTCTACAACAAAGTTACAGATATTTTTGTCCAAAATACACTCGTCCGCTCCGTTAACTCAGTGGTTACGCGTCCGGCTCAAGATCACGCGACGCTGGTCCGACTCTCGGGGTGTGCGCTTGAGCAACGCATTCAGGACTGCTTTCCATTTAACGGCACCTAGTGAATGGAATAATTCCCCGCGGCAACAACACTTCAACAATCGGAAAACTTTACTCTGTCAATCTTGGTAACCGGCCCTGCGTCAAAAGCCTCTACAAGTACGAGAAACTACCAGGAATAACCAATCAAGGCTTTGTCAGTCCGAGCATAAAGATTCCAAAACCTACCTAACCCAAAACCTACAAAAAAAAAAAAAACCCATGAAAAACACATGGATTTCATTTTTATATAAATGTGAAAGCATGCTGCTAATTTTTTTTGATTAGTACGATACCGTTTTTGTTGTCAAAGAAAAATTATTGTAAACATGACTTGAAAAAATTAGTGCCTCACCATCTAGGAACCTCACCGCACGTCACTGAATTAGTCAACACACAATGTCGGAGAGTGGGGAAAAAAAAGGGGGGGGGGGTCATTTCTTGCATTACCAGTTTCCAAAATTATTTTTTTGTGGTGTCTCTAAACTTTCATCTTGTTCTAAAATTGTTTGATTCATTGCTACACGAGATAATTCTGCATTTTTTCCACTTGGACCACCATGAGAAGATAAAATTCGAACTTCTGAATCATCACACTTTTCCTTTGTAGACTAACCAAAATCTTTTTTATCCTGGTAGGCTGTTGTTAATTTTCGTTTCATTTTTCAAAATGTGGTTTCTTAATTTCAAAATATTTTATGTGCTTTCGCTTTGAAACAAATTTTTTTTGGCCTGGGTTTGTTTCGATTCATTGATATGCTAAATTCGACTAAACAATTCATTGATATGTAGGCTAAACTGCCTGCGTCTCTGATAAATAAACGAATAGCTTATACCAGAGCTACTCAACTAATGTTAGCAAAGGTCTTGTTACGTTCACTGTTCGCACCCTTATTACATCATTGTTTTTTAGTTTCGAAATCGGAAGTCGATGTCTAAGTCACTTCGGGTCATAACAAGAAAAAAACAAATTATTTCCTTTGTTTCGAGCATTTAAAGAGAACGTCCCCACTGATTGATATAACCCCTGTTGATAATTTGTGGCTTAAACAGCGTTTTTTAGGCAACTGACCTCAACTGACTGGTTTGTTTTGATGCTAAACCCGCTACGTAATGCCCAATGTGTTGTTATTGTGAATGCTGCTTCGTTTAGCCGTTTATTTGAGCGTCAGCAAAATCTTACATTTTGTCTACTCTGTGTATTTTGACGTTGAACCAACGTAGTTAGAAGTTTGCGCAGGCAAAGGCAGCTTGTTTCTTTTTGAGTATGACGCTATCATTGAAATCATTTCTCTTTTCTTTTCGTACTATATATGAAGTCTGTTCTTAGCGAAATTCATAATTTAATGTTACATTAGTTAACTACAGTACATGAACGTACCAATTCTGTTGAGAATCGATTTAGTAGTTATAAGGATCGCCCGACCAAATTTCGGTGAGTTTATGTTGCTATTTCATTATTGTTTTTTAGTTATTGATCAACAGAGCACATTTCGACAAAATGTTTAATAATTCGGTTCTTCCGACGTAACATCGATTTGTAGATTTGTTTGCCGTTTTGTAGATTCCTTTGATTCTTATATATCGTAGATTGTTTTGATTTGAACGTGTTTATAACGTCATTTTAAGCGTAATTATTTCATGTTAGTAGCCAAGGTCTTTTCGTTTACAGAAAGACCGTGATCAACGATAGAAGATAACGACACGAGGGTCGGACTGTCTTGCTATTTTCACGCGTCCACGATATACTGGGTGGTATCGTTTGTACATTAAAGCACGGCGAACTAGAGAATACGGCCAGATATGCCACATTAAACAGGCCAGTTCTAACAGGCCGACTGCATTCAAATTGCATTTTAAGTTACAGTGGCCAAATGCACTGTTGGAACGTAACTATCGCTCAACAAATCACTGGGATGGTCAAAATGTTTGTTTTGGAACCATAACACTTCATATATAATACAATATATTAGATATAATAACTTGAATATAGTTTAAATCAAGATAAAAGTTCAGCAATACTGGATGACAAATGTTCTAGTTCGCCGTGTGTTGATGCAGATACAATCTGAAAATAAAACACCTTGCAAAATACACTACTATGTGAAAACTTTTTAACACTAAAAATTGTTGCAATTGTTGCAAGATTTATTTCCCCGACTAATGCGGCAGTTAGTCACTTTGTCCTACAAATCGCAATCACGTGATTGTCTGAGCAAACAATGCAGGAGCGCGCAGGCGCAGTTCTTTTGTTTTTGCAATTCAGTAGCATGTGCCATTGTCAGGGATGCCAGGTTGGAATTTTGAATTCCAAATTTCACAAATTTGGCATTTTTTTATGTTGTTCAGCATGAAAAAATCTTTAGATAGCTTTTGAAGTAGCTTTTGTAGCTTTTGAGTAGCTTTTGAGCATTGCATATAATTTGCATGTACTTTCATCGTAGGTACCTGGTACCAAATTTGGAATTGTATTGTAATGATATGTGAACCAGTATTAGATTAATCAGTATCTAACCAGATTTGAACACTACTGCCATGAGATTGCAACAATTTTTAGTGTTAAAAAGTTTTCACATAGTAGTGTATTTGCAAGGTGTTTTATTTTCAAATTGTATCTGCATCAACATTAATGTAAATTTAAGATTTGGACGATGCTCCCGGCAGCTGCTGCCATACTCTAATTAGTGCATTAAGTATTATTATTGTGTTACAACGCCGTGGTTAAAATATGTGTTTATGTAATGCTATCTAAGTTTTGTTGCAAGTGATATAAAAAAAACAACCTGATAATACTACCATTAAGCAGTTAGCTTACCAAATTACCCAATTTGCAAACTCCAGTAGTTAGGAGTGCAGCATTAATACAATTCTTTGCTAATAAGTGTTTTTGTTTTTCAGAAACATAGGATTGAGTACTGATTCGGCCTTTACCTGTTCAATGTTACTGTAAGTGTAAATGGATAAATATAATCAAGACTGGTTCAACAATCCCCAGTGAAGAGAAATTTGTCTGCGCAAGCTGAGAAACTTTAAAGAAATCGCAAATTTATGTTTGTTACTGCTTAGTGCTGTATTCTGCTATCATGACTGGACCTGAGTTTTCAAACTGTATGATGTCTTAAAAAAACTGATCTATGGAAGCAAACTATCACAGTGACAGAGGATGCCAATGCAGAAGTATTCAATGTCTATCTCAGACTCTGCATTCAGCACCCAATTTGGTATCTTGAACTCAAGATAATGCATCGTCAATATCATAATAAAATTAATACGGAAAACTGGCTTTCCCAGCAAGGGCTTTCGATAAACTGGAACAAATACTGTATATTACTTTAAAAGCGGTGTAATTTTGACTCTGTTATGACAAAGTAAAGGGAATAAAAGACTGGTCTCAACTTACGATATTTGAACATTTGTCATCCAGTATTGCTGAACTTTTATCTTGTTTTAAACTATATTCAAGTTATTATATCTAATATATTGTATTATATATGAAGTGTAAAGGTTTCAAAACAAACATTTTGACCATCCCAGTGATTTGTTGAGCGATAGTTACGTTCCAACAGTGCATTTGGCCACTGTAACTTAAAATGCAATTTGAATGCAGTCGGCCTGTTAGAACTGGCCTGTTTAATGTGGCATATCTGGCCGTATTCTCTAGTTCGCCGTGATTAAAGTTATCATTTATTTTATACTTCTCATCTATGGGTGTGAGTTCACGGGCGGAACTAAGAATTCATTTTCAACACAACAGGTCTATTTTGACAAGTTGAATATTTTTGCGGTCCGGTGAATATTTCATATGCAACCACGAAAATTAAACAACGACTTGGATTTTTGTCTGACACAAAGAAAGAAATAAAAAAGGAAAAAATGTATTGTGTTTCTTTGCAGTGTAGCTGTGTGGATCGAACATCAGAAAAGAGGGAAAAGCGGTGGGAGGTCTGGGGGCGAAGCCCCCAGCTCCTTGGATAATCACAAACAATTGCTTTTCCGTAATAAAAATCTGTTTAAAGTGGCCCTAACATGTGGCAATGAAGTTATTCTTCCAGAAGCCTGAGGTCCACCTTCAACACCCAGAAGGTCCGGATTCGGACAGCGGTCCGCCAGTTGAGTAGCCCTGGCCTATATTGACTGACTGCGCAAAGACCTTGGAAGTGGAAATTGGTTGCAGTTAATTTGTGCGAACAAAACTAACTGAGATGCTACGATAGTTTTTATTGGTCCGATAATCACAAAGAAATAATGCTAAACTACTATTTGACTCTGAAAGGAGATTTTATAAAAAGTATAAAAGATGGAGTAGGCCTACTAATTTTTTTTTAAATTACAGCAACTGTTACTGATATAACTGAACCTGAGGTGAAAAAACTTACTAAAAAGTGGGGGGAGAGCAGAAATTTCAGTAGAGGGGCAAATTCTTTCAGTGGGGGGAAATTGTCCCTCAACTTTCCCCTTAAGGGAGGTCTTGAGCCGTTCGTGGACCATCTTTAAAACAGTGTTTTTGCGTGTTTTTGCACCATAAAAGCGCGATATTGACTGGTCATTGTGAAGACGAAATCAGAAAGTTCAATTGAGAAAGAAAACCACGCGAGTTGCTAAAAATGTAAATATGGTAAAGATTTGCCAACCGAGTTTGCAAAACGTGACTGTTTTAGGGGAACGAATTCTATTCAACGTCTGCAGACGTTGAATCGATGCAAAAATACAGATTTGAAGGTTGGAAGAAAAAGTTAGATTAATATTTTTTAAAGCCAAAGTTTACAACTTAAGATTTTGTTAATACAACTGCAGACTAACAAATGGCAACACTGAACTGCACCAAGCATCCGACTTTGTTGGTTTGCTAAGTTGATGCCCCTGACACACCCACAGAAATAGAATAGATATAGAAGGCTCATTCCCATTCAAGCTCCACACACCGCGATGGCACCACTCGAGTTTGCCCGCCGCCATCTTTGTTAGCACAACCAATCGTGAAAGCCTATTCAACCGGTACCTCTAAATACCTATTGTCAGGCATTGTAGGCATTGTCGGGCATTATCAGGTATTGTCAGGCATTGTCAGCTTTTTGAGGGGTTGTGGAGCATTTTCAGGGGTTGTCAAGTATTTTCAGGGGTTGTCAGGTATTGTAGAGTAGTCTAACTACTTTCAGGAATTGTTGGGAATTTCCAGGCATTGTCGATCATTATCAGTGGTTGACAGGCTTGTGAGGCATTGTCGAACATTTTCAGGCATTATCAAACATATTCAGGGGTTGTCGAGCATTTTGAGGGGTTGTCAGGCATTGTAGAGTAGCTACTTTCAGGCATTGTCGATAATTTCCAGGCATTGTCTAGGATTTCCAGGCATTGTCGCTTAATATCAGTGGTTGGCAGGTTTGGTAGTCATTATGGAACATTTTCAGGCATTGTCGAACATTTTCAGGGGTTGTGGAGCATTTTCAGGGGTTGTCAAGCATTGCAGAGTAGCTACTTTCAGGCATTGTTCAGGATTTCCAGGCATTTTCCATCATTATCAGTGGTTGACGGGTTTGTTAGGCATTATAGAACATTATCAGGCATTGTCGAACATTTTCAGGGGTTGTGGAGCATTTTCAGGGGTTGTCAAGCATTGCAGAGTAGCTACTTTCAGGCATTGTCTAGGATTTCCAGGCATTGTCGATCATTATCAGTGGTTGACGGGTTTGTTAGGCATTATGGAACATTATCAGGCATTGTCGAACATTTTCAGGGGATGTCGTGCATTTTCAGGGGTTGTCAGGCATTGTAGAGTAGCTACTTTCAGGCATTGTCTAAGATTTCCAGGCATTGTCGATCATTATCAGTGGTTGACGGGTTTGTTAGGCATTATTGAACATTTTCAGGCATTGTCGAACATTTTCAGGGGTTGTCGAGCATTTTCAGGGGTTGTCAGGCATTGTAGAGTAGCTACTTTCAGGCATTGTTGGGAATTTCCAGGCATTGTCGATCATTATCAGTGGTTGACAGATTTTTTAGTCATTATAGAACATTTTCAGGCATTGTCGAACATTTTCAGGGATGGTCGAGCATTTTCAGGGGGGAAGGGCGGACCGCCCCGGCGGCACATCTGGGGGTGGCACTTTCAGACGACGATTTTTGATTTTGATTATAATCTGATAAAAAAACGCATTTCATTTTCACACAGGGCCGGATTTAGCTGATGGGGGGCCGGAGCACTTTTAGATCGGAGGGCCCCCGTTCAAAAAAATTTTCGCGAAACACCCCCTCGACGTCTACAGTAGCATTAATCCACCACTGCACAGCATTTTTCAGAAACTACAAATCTAAAAAAAAAAAAATAACACAAAATCACACTTTTTTCACGTATGGGGGCCCTTTAAAATTCGGGGGGTCCAGGGTACCTGCACCCTCTGCCCCCTTAAATCCGGGCTGGTTTTGCATGCTTTTTCTTGAAGGGGCGGCAAAACCTGAATCCGCCCTGGGCGGCACATTCCCTAGCTACGCCACTGCCGACAATGCCTGCCAGAAAGAATCTAAGGTACTTTACAATGTCTGAGAACCCCTGACACCTAAAAATGTTCGACAATGCTTGAAAATTTCTGACAATGCCTAACAACAAGCCTGTCAACTATTCATAATGATTGACAATGCCTGGAAATTCCCAACAATGCCTGAAAGTAGCTACTCTACAATGCCTGACAACCCCTGAAAATGCTCGGCAACCCCTGAAAATGTTCGACAATGCCTGAAAATGTTCAATAATGCCTAACAAACCTGTCAACCACTGATAATGATCGACAATGCCTGGAAATCCTAGACAATGCCTGAAAGTAGCTACTCTGCAATGCCTGACAACCCCTGAAAATGCTCGGCAACCCCTGAAAATGTTCGACAATGCCTGAAAATGTTCTATAATGCCTAACAAACCTGTCAACCACTGATAATGATCGACAATGCCTGGAAATCCTAGACAATGCCTGAAAGTAGCTACTCTGCAATGCCTGACAACCCCTGAAAATGCTCGACATCCCCTGAAAATGTTTGACAATGCCTGAAAATGTTCTATAATGCCTAACAAACAAGCCTGTCAACCACTGATAATGATCGAAAATGCCTGGAAATCCTGGACAATGCCTGGAAATTCCCAACAATCCCTGAAAGTAGCTACTCTACAATGCCTGACAACCCCTGAAAATGCTCGACAACCCCTGAAAATGTTCGACAATGCCTGAAAATGTTCTATAATGCCTCACAAACCTGTCAACCACTGATAATGATCGACAATGCCTGGAAATCCTAGACAATGCCTGAAAGTAGCTACTCTGCAATGCTTGACAACCCCTGAAAATGCTCCACAACTCCTGAAAATGTTCGACAATGCCTGAAAATGTTCCATAATGACTACCAAACCTGCCAACCACTGGTATTGAGCGACAATGCCTGGAAATCCTAGACAATGCCTGGAAATTATCGACAATGCCTGAAAGTAGCTATACTCTACAATGCCTGACAACCCCTGAAAATGTTCGACAACCCCTGAAAATGCTCGACCATCCCTGAAAAATTTTTGCCTCAGCCCTTTTTGTGGCGATTTGTGCAGTTTATAGCTGCACATAAGGCATTTTGTAAACTATTTGTAGCACGTATATCAACTTGAGAAAGCTCCAGCGGTGAATTCCATGTGCTAACAAAGATGGCGGCTAGCAAGTTGCGACGGTGCCATTTTAAGCGCTCTATGAGCCTTCTATATCTATTCTATTTCTGTGGACACACCCCCACACAGCGCACGACAAAAAGACACGAGTTGCAAAGGGACTTCCATGTCATAATTAGCTACAAAGTTGCATTGTAACGTCCATTGAACGTTTGCTATCAAAGTTGGTTTCGAAGACTTGAAATGGGTTGAATTTCACCTAAAAGCAGGAACAATCAAAATAAAGTTGTGTCTGCCGTATTGCAAGCCTTCCCAACATATTTGGTTATGAGCTGATCATGAGTAGGATTCCATTATAATCCAAGTCGGTTTGTTGAATGTTTATGTTGAATTTTATGTTTTTACCTGATTGGGTCACTAAATGCTGGTTTAAACCAATAATATCGATGTAATTTTATCTAACGTTGAATCGATGTGTGATTTTATTCAGAACTAGCAAGTTGCTTTTGCACCACCGCATCATGTTGGATTGTGGATGACGTCAGTTTGATTGATGACATGGCTGCTCTGCTTGTCATAGAAACAATTCCTTGACTTAGAAAGACAGTAATGTTTCTATGACATTATAATGTTTGGTAACAACTTGCTTCAGGCATATCCTCAAAAACGTTTTCTTCAGGGTTTCCATCCCATTATTTAACTTTGGAAGAGATGTAGCCTATCTAAGAAAGGCAAGTATTTTGATAAGGTTTGAAATCTTTCAAATGGAAATGCGAATATTGTTTTATTGCCTCTACCCAGTGATCGATTTCGAGTAATGGGTAGTACCAAATTTAAGTCATAAGTAGAGTAGACAACCGGAAACAGACATTGCCGTCGGCTGCAGCGTGGGTCAGGTGTATGTCGGAAGGCGTACACCGATGCATAGCGCTCAAGTCCGCTTTCCCGCAATGCAGGATAAAGATAAACAAACAAACAAACAAACAAACAAACAAGTTATGGTTTTTTATTTATTGTCGCTCTACAACAGCTAAGGTCTTTTAGCGACAGGACTCATTTTCAATTTAATATCAGGTTTGCGATGTCATCACATTATTACCCGACTTGTTCTCACTGCGTTATACAAGAAAGAACACAATCGGTATCGTTTTTAAAGTCTTCGGTTTGACCCGAACTGGAATCGATCTCAGATCCATCAGCACCGGAGCCGAAGGCAAAACCACTTGGTCACATAACGGGCATGGCAATCAGTTGCTTTTTACATTGATTCAGCCTTTGCAGACGTTGAATCAATGTACAAAATGACTGATTTGCTGTCAGGTAAAGAAAGGATGGTCGACAACAGGAAAGTTTGTGAACTCTGGAAGCAAGTTTTTGGCGTGATGGGATAATCTCGAAGTTATTTTTGCAATTGCTACTGGCCTGGTGGCAGCCACATCATTTCTAACACGCAAAATTTACAGTTTTGTTAAGAAAGTAATAAAATTGATGTGTAGAGCCAGTGTCATCCTTGTTCGGTACTAGCGCAGTGGCCAAATAGTTTCGCCTTCGGCTCTGGTGCTGGTAGATCTGAGATCGATTCCAGGTCGGGTCAAACCGAAGACTTTAAAAACCGTACCGATTGTGTTCTTTCTTGCATGACGCAGTGAGAACAAGTCGGGTAATAATGTGGTGACATTGTAAACCTGATATAAATTGAAAATGAGTCCTTGTCGCTTAGACATTAGCTTTTGTAGAGCAACAAAAAATAAAACCATGACATTATTATCATCTTCATTCGGATGTTGTTCTTCGCAGGTGCTTTGTTCTGTTTGTTCATGTCTCGTCCATGTTCTACGCGTATTCATTGTTCATGTTCAAACATTCTCCATCGGCGATGACGTTTGCACTCCGAGGTTGATCAATTGTACGGCGCTGGTCAGTCATTCCGGCTGACAAAGCAGTCTCTTTTTACATTGATTTTACGTATGCAAACGTTGAACCAACGTTAGAAAGCAATGATTTGATGGTTGGGATTCGATGCGGTGATCTGCGTCAAAAATTGCTTTGGATTCCTGCACACTGCAATTCTGCTACCACTTATCACCTTCTCAGTTATCTTATGGTAGTTATTATTAGTTATTACTTATTATATTTTATTTAAGTTTTAATTCAGAATTATTACTTTATAAATTAAATTTCATTATTTTATTAATTTATTATTACTTGTAGTTGGTTATTTAAAGTAGTATTTGTAGTTATCTAGTTGTCTTTTTGTTTTTTTGGTTGGTTTCACATCTGGTCGAGGAAGAGAAACTTTGACATAAAATCTTACTTAATTTGAAGAAATGAGATAATCTCAACGAGTTCCGTTGACATGGTCTCAGACAGTAAGATCTGTCATTTTTACATTGATACATTGATTGTACGTCTGCAAACGTTGAATAAATGTGAAAATGACGTATTTGCTCTTTATTGTGTAGACCAGGGGTCACCAAAGTTTTTTCTCTGAGAGCCGGATTGCTGCGAGATTAACACATGCGGGCCGGATGCAAATTACGAAAAGATATACAATTATTTAGAATCTCCATTGAGTTGATTTGAGCACAATAAATAAGAAAGTCAGCGGTGGAATAGCAAAGTTGTGATGAAAATCGAAAGGTTGCTGGAAAAGTTATCCCCTGCTGTGATACACTACAGGGCATCGTGCTCTTGAAAAAACGTTACACTGATAAAACATTGGTGTTTTGAACAACAAAATTTGTAATGTCATAAGAAGAAACAATATGGAAAAATCATTAGCAGGTAGCGTGTAGCTCAACAGCAGCGTCAGTCCTTTACAAAAAGTTTGATAACTTTTTTCCTTAACAGTTCTAGTGCAGCTGTTATTTCTGCAGCACGTGGGGGGCCGGATGAAATCAGTTCGCGGGCCGGTTCCGGCCCGCGGGCCGTAGTTTGGTGACCCCTGGTGTAGACTACGAGAAATATAAAATCCCATCAAGTTGAATAAATGTGAAAATGACTGATTGTGTTGATTATTGTGTAATGTGTAGGCGACGAGAAATATAAAATTACGTCAAGTTTTGTATTTCTGCTCAATCTGGGTTTCTAATGAGCAAACCTCATTTGAAGTGCACAATTTCTCTTGAATTTTGTTTCGTGGAAACTTATATCTTATAGATTGCTTTCAATAAGTGAATGATAGAGAGAAATCAAATTCGCAGTGTTCAAGTATAAGACTTAATCTTGCAGATTATTCCGAAATGTCGTCGCAGTTTTCGTAGCAAATGAATCATATTAGATTTCCATGACAATTTTCATTCAGTAAAATGCCTAGAAAACTAACAGTGTTAAGACGTTCAATGGGTTGATTGTACACAGATAATGTATGGGTGAAGTTAAAACACTTTGTATTATTATTATTGCTAAATAAAATGTGCTTAGTTTTATTGACATTTAACGACAGCCTATTTGCTGCCAGCCAGTTTGTTACTTTTAACATTTCCATCAGGGGCTCCGGACACTTCCTGAGAGTGGGGGGGTAATTTAAGCAGGGGCGGGAACGATGTTTTGACATCGACAGGGGCTTATTGTATTATCGCATCACATATATTTCTGGAAGGTGGCTCTCAGACCCCGTTCGCATTACTGAAAGCTTCAGTTTCTTATACAGCGTCCTAGGCTGCATGTTTCGCGCCCAAGGCGCGAAATTTCTGCCTTTCAGTACGATTTAAAATCGAAAAATTCTTTCAACAAATCTAAAATCACGAGCAAAAGCTTTTTAACATTTGCCACATTTTTTTGAGATTTTGAGACAATTTTGACTGGAAGAGGGGACGTACGCAAAATCCCTCTCTGTATTCTTCCTTGGCTCAAGTCCTCCAAATTTTGCACTTCAGACGCTAAAAGGTTAGATTTAAAAGGCCAAAAGCGTTAAGGTCAAAGCTATAATCTATAAAACTTAATTTACAACTACATGAATACAGCACGACAACCTGTCCTATTGGTCACAGCGGTAAACCATAATCTCTTCTTGGGAAAATTTTAACATAAAGTTCCCGAATCCGTTCGTCTGTATATAATGACCGAAGAAACACACACTTGAACTTCTTTTCAAACAGTGTATTTCTGTAAAATTAGCCCACGGCTACCGAAAACGAGGGGGTGCAACGCCTTACACCACTGAAAAACTGTCACTACAGAACAGATTACTTGGATAAAAGACGGAACCTTTGTCCAGCTAGCAAGCACTAAGCCAACAGTTAAAAGTGCGGCCAACTTTCAAACAATCATTTTACGAATGACCAGAATAGATAGCAATATCTCAAATTCACGTATGCAGTACTGTGACGCAATAATGAAAGACAATTATGAAGTCATTCCAACAGGTGTTTAAAGCTGATGTAATATTTCCTGTTTAAACAGGCCCAAACAGGCCCAAACAGGTTTGACACAATTCTTATGAACGCTGGTGCAATTTTGGCATATGTTTTAGAAATTTCCATGACGTAATATTCAGTAGACTTGAACGGTTTTTATATGACGTTTGATTTGGTGAAAATTGTCGGGAACATAGCGGCCCCTAGTTATGACAGTCTGACATGGCATAACTAAAAAAGAATTGACGACAATTGTGAGCCAATGAATAAAAACACATGATACACAAATTGTTTGAATCACTCACGTTTAAGTTAATACGCAAATACAAAGGGCATGCAAAGAATGAACAACAACACGGAATAATACACGACGATACATGAAATTGGTACCATAGGTACACGCTAAAATGACGCTATATACAATTGTTGCGATAATAACCGACTGTTCTGGGCTCAGACAAGTATCGGCCACCGCAGACAAAACCAGGCTCAAACCCTAACACTTAGGTGTTCTTTACGGGGGCGAGGCACGAAATATCCCTCAACACGTAGTCTACTTTTACTTTCCCCGTACTCTCATCATAGTTGCAGACGGCAACTTTGGCTCTACGAACCACAGGCTTCCCTTTCCTAATTTGTGGAACTACCTCATGCACCCTCCCAAGTTGATACTTCCCACGTTTACCAATGTCTTGGAGAGAACCTACCACTACAAGTTGACCAGGCTCCAAATTCTCGGCCATTTTTAGCCATTTTTTCCGGCCCTGAAGACCTGGCAAGTAAAAATCGATCCATTTACTCCAAAACTGCTGAGAAAGTGACAAATTGAACCGATAATCCCTTCTTAATTGGTCACGATCATGTGGTTGCCCAACAGCACAGTATGGGTCTAAGTATGGGGTCAAAAGTGAGGCAGGGGTGATGACAGTAAAATCCCTAGGGTCGTCACTCAAAGGTACCAAAGGGCGTTCGTTCACGATCCGAACGGCACTGCCTGTGTACGTAAGCAGTTCAATAAAATTGGGCTTACGAATCGAAGAGTCCAAAATGTGAAAAAAGTACTTGGTCATATCGGCCACGAAACCAAATCTACCAAGCCGAAATCTTGCCAAGACATCTACAAGAGAGTTAACAAATCAGGACCCGAAAACATTACATCATTAACACAAGTTCCTCGAAATTCAGATTGTTTTAAAGCCTTGTTCCTTAAAGCAGCAGCTCTATCTGACGCCAACACAAAATTGTTAGGTAGATCAATATCTTCCTTCAACGGAACAGGCATCTCAAATCGACCATCCCCCAACCCAATATTCGGTTCGACAAGTTCTCTAGCCAAAATATCATTGCGAGACAATTCACAGGTTTCATTTTGCAAAGTCAAATCCTGAATGACTTTATTCAGGTCTGCTATTTCCATATCACGAGACTCAATTTTACGCTGAAATCCAGAGATGACATCCGACTCTGAAGACGTCTGCACTCTGCACACTTTAGCAACGCTTTCAACTAAGGGTGACTTACCACCACAAGCCAACCAACCGAGAGGAGTGAGTAAAGCATGCGGTTCACTGCGATTTTCACCAACACGTTCTTCTTTTGCCCACATCAAATAAGCGTTGTCGTTGCCAATCAGTACATCTACAGTACTACAATCATTCAAATGAAACATATTCACGTCATGAAAATGACGGAAACCACTTAAATCTTGTTTATGGGGTAAAGTTTTAACATCGTCAGCCCAAGCTGGGTTAACCACCGAGGTTATATCACAAAACAGTTCATCAGTCTCTAACGACTGGATGTTGAGTTCAACAAGGTCAGCACAAGTAGGTTTCTGACCAGCCAGAGTATCCATTTTAAACGACGCTTTATCATACGGTTTAAGACCAAGTTCGCACACCAAGTCACTCGAAACAAAGGTCAACTGCGAACCAGGATCATGCTGACAATACACCAACTTCGATTTGCCAGTCATTGGATTCAAAACACGAGCAGCAGTAACGCGGTTAAAGGCTGCTTTAACATTTCCAATCTTAACATTACGCACAGGAACTCTGGCACCAGCCTCATCTTTACCGACCAAATCCAGAGAATCACGTGACGTCACATAAAAATCATGCAGAAGAAAATAGTGTTTCCTATCGTTGGTAGGTCCACACTTACGACAGTTATTTGCATGATTACAGTCTCTAACCATATGCTGGCGCAAACAATTCAAGCATTTGCCAGCTTTCACAATGACATCTCTCCGATCTTTAGGTGTCAAGCGCAAAAATTCTTTACAATTAGACAAAAAATGATATTCAACTTGACCACGTGACGAACAACAAAAACACGCCGGTATGTCACTATGTCTGGCCACACCGCCGCGCGGTGCGCCAACAGCAGTCGAGTACTGCGAACTCCCTGAAATCACATTATCATGGGGTTTTACCGACGTCTGCCTAACCGGACATGAAGGCAATTTTCCTTTGCCAAACTTTTTAAAATGCTGCGACTCACCAGAATCGCCCATTAGCATAATGCTAAAATCAGTCGACTTGCGCGTTTCCTCCCGTACTACAAAATCAAACAAACTCTGAAAAGTAGGTTCCTCAGTGCTACCATACTGATCACCTAAAAAGTCAAGATAACGCTGCTTAGCGTCAAACGGGAGTCGTTTAGCCAAATCCAAAACAAAACGTCCTTCTAATTTATCACGCTGACCATAAGCTTTCGCGTAAAGCAAACACTGCGACAATTCATCTTTAAACTCTTTCAAATCACTGGAAGAGATAGAAGTCAATTTGCTACCATAGCGATACTTTCTAATTTCTGGTTCTGCGAAAAGACCTCCACGAACTCCAAAACGTTGGGACAAGCGAGATAACGACATTTCTATCCTGTCTTCCTCTGACAAGCCAGGAGTGTCGGAAACCAAATTAGCAATCGTTTGTGCAGCTGTTCTAACACAAGCTGCTTGCAACAAAGTCAAACGAGTTCCCTTAAAGGGCGAAGCTGCCATCAAGGCCATAACACGATTTTTAAAGAAGACAAATGGCATATTATTACCATCGTAACCAATCAAGGCCGCCTTATCGAAGAACGTCCTACTATTTTGGTATTCAAAAAAGCAATCCTGCTGTTGAGAACTCGATTTAGCGGGAGAAGACAAGCTATATCCCTTAATGGGCTGAGTGGGCTCAGTCACATGCACAGCCCGATCACGATCCTCACATACGTTAAAATCAGGAGACACGATACGCCTCTCACAACCACCCAAATTACGTGTAGCTGGGCGATCAGCAACTAGCGGCGCAGAAAACTTTGAAGGGGGCAAAGCATTACTGCTAATGGCGGCCCCGTGACCTGTACGCTCTGGGGGAGGAGTTCGGTTGTAATTTGCAGACCTTGGCTCTACAGCCTTCGGAAGACCCTTAGCCGCGGCCCCGAGACCTCCTGAAACAGCTGGAAAACATGTGGATTGTACAGGTCCACTTACAGATTGAACAGGCGTCTGGAAAAGGTTAGGTAAATTAAACTGCGATTGATGTTCACTTCTGGAATGCCTAGAAGAGCCCTTCCTAGAGCTACGCCGGGAGCCCAACTCAGAACGATATTCAGCTAAAGCTACCTCCTTACGTTGTTCAGCCCTCAACTGTGCGTCTTTGAGTGCGAACTCAGCAGCTCTCGCTTCGGCTCTCGCGGCGGCCTCAGCAGCTCTCGCTTCGGCCTCAACTCGTATGGTCTCAGCTCTCGCGGCGGCCTCAGCAGCTCTCGCTTCGGCCTCAGCAGCTCTTGCTTCGGCCTCGGCTTGGATCTGGAGCTCTTCTCGTCTTAGCTGTAGGTTAATTTGTGCAACTATCCGTGACGAGCTCTCAGACATCCTAGTGCTTACATTTGAGGCGCTATCCTCAGGATGTATGTCAGCATCTAACCTATCTGAGAAATCACTTTCTTTTTGTTCGAAGTTATTTTTTAACGAGTTAAATTCGGGATCTACCCTATCACGAAGTTCTGCCAAGATTGCAGAGTTAACAATTTTACTCAAAAGAGCATGGAAATGCCTTAATTCCTCTTCTAAAGTAGATAAGTTAGATCTAAAAATTAACAGTTCCTGCTTATCACTCAAAGAACCTAGGGCCACAGAAAGTTTCCCAATTTGAGTCAAAATATCCCGTCTAAGATGCCGGGCCTCTCGAACTGACTTAGCCTCATCGTTAATGGGTCCCTCCCCAGAATGGCCTGCCCGACCGCAAAGAACATCATCAGGCTTAAACTCAGTCGAGTCGACGGCGGTCGAGTCCCTGTCACCACCGAGTGTAGACATATTAAATGTTAGGGCTAAATTTAACAATTAAAAAATTAAGTTACACAAACACACAAAATTACAGTAGTTATAAAAAACTTAACTGCAAAGACCGTAAAAATACAAAAAAGAATTTAAATGCACGATACCGTAGCTGTACGAGTAGGCTATGTGAAGTCCAAACGTCCACAAAACTTGCTTGGATTCTTCCACTTGAATCTTCAAGCACAGATGGATTGCCTTTAATCTTCTTTCTTGCCAATAAATGTCAAAGTTATTTTTCTTCTGTACCAAACTGAGAAGAAATGTCTTTACTTTTTAGCTTAAAGTTCTTCAGTTGCCTACCGAGAAGAAATGTCTTTAATTTCCTTTGCTTCTTTAGACTACCAACCAATAAGATCTTCTTTTATTATTTCTTTGCTTCTAAGTGCTTCTTAGCCTACCAACTACAAACTTCGTCTTTTATTTTTTTTGCTTCTAAGTGCTTCTGTGCCAAACACTAGACAGAGAATCGTCTTTTATTTTTTTGCTTCTAAGTGCTTCTGTGCCAAACACTAGACAGAGAATCGTCTTTTATTTTTTATGGTCACAGCGGTAAACCATAATCTCTTCTTGGGAAAATTTTAACATAAAGTTCCCGAATCCGTTCGTCTGTATATAATGACCGAAGAAACACACACTTGAACTTCTTTTCAAACAGTGTATTTCTGTAAAATTAGCCCACGGCTACCGAAAACGAGGGGGTGCAACGCCTTACACCACTGAAAAACTGTCACTACAGAACAGATTACTTGGATAAAAGACGGAACCTTTGTCCAGCTAGCAAGCACTAAGCCAACAGTTAAAAGTGCGGCCAACTTTCAAACAATCATTTTACGAATGACCAGAATAGATAGCAATATCTCAAATTCACGTATGCAGTACTGTGACGCAATAATGAAAGACAATTATGAAGTCATTCCAACAGGTGTTTAAAGCTGATGTAATATTTCCTGTTTAAACAGGCCCAAACAGGCCCAAACAGGTTTGACACAATTCTTATGAACGCTGGTGCAATTTTGGCATATGTTTTAGAAATTTCCATGACGTAATATTCAGTAGACTTGAACGGTTTTTATATGACGTTTGATTTGGTGAAAATTGTCGGGAACACCTATGCCATAACATCCACAGTCAAATGAAACATTTCAGCATCTAGGGTTAGGCCTACATTCAACTCAGAAAAAAAAGAAGCTAAAATACAATAACTTTTACAAGAACTGAAAATAAGGAGACATCTTGATCGATACTACAGGAAGGCCTACCATCTGCGCCGTATAAGAAATAACACTAAACAAAAATGCCATAACACCCAATAATACCTTGTGCCAAAATCTCACAAAAACTACAAAGAAATAACATTATAAACGAACACCTCAACTCAAACAAAACACTGTGTGCACTCTGCTTCTGTTCTAAGCAGAACAGTCAGAAGTCGCCAAAGACTTTGAATCTTTGTGCATTGATGCAAAAAAATTCTTTGCAGTTTTCATCTACGCTTAGCTCATCCAAATACACTTAATGGACATGGCACATGGCAATGAAATTGAGTCTTGAAGCAGTCATTGTGCTTCGGAGCCATGTTTTTAAGCGGCGGAGCGAGCTAAACGATCTTTCAGCTTCTGCAGAAGAAGGGCCATTGACCAATATCAAATTTACAAGTTTTTCCACACTGGCATAAAACTCTTTGACAATAATAGGCCTAAGTCCCATTAACTTGTTTGGAACATCGCACACATACTTGATCGGCCCAAATTTCTGATGGAAGTGGCTTAAATCTTGGCCTAAAATTTTCACGTCGAAGCCATATCGTTCCAACGCTGTAACAGCACTGTCGTTGACTGTGCCAGATACTAAAACTTCAAGCATTCGGTGACTTTTAATTCCTTCGCCATTGAAGCGGTGGGTGAGGCCTTGCTGCACTATGCTGTCAATAGATGCACAGAACTGCCTTCTGTAATGAGAAGCGAGGTCATGGGAAGCACTTTGCTCACAGCGCTTTCTTGAAATTTGGACTTTAGCTAAGCCTAAAGCTATCTACTTGCTGCTGAAATTCCTTGTATAACTGCATAAATTGTTCTTCATCTCTAAGATTCTGGTAATTAACTTTTGAGTTTTCAACCAGCTCCATCATGTCGCTGATGGTATAAGACTTATCTGCAACAGGCCAGTTATCTTTTCAAGTGGTTTGAATAAAACTTGGCAAAACTGCAATGCAAAGTATGTGTTGCCTTGCAATAATTGGGAATAATGGCCTAATGATTTCGCATTGTTGAAATTTTGAAGTGTGTTTAGCAATGCTCGTAGTTTGATAACACTGAAGAAATGGCCGGTACACGTGTCAGCCATCTTGTTTGGCACAAAGTGTGCAAGCCATGGTGGGATTCCTCCTGCAGGGCGATTTTGAACTTGCCAGACTGATTTTGCAAACTACTTAGCTCCTGAACAATTCCCATAGCATTATGCACATGCAGGTCTCTATTGCATATTTGCGTTGTCTTGCGAGTCGGAGTTTCCAAGCAAACAACTAAAAAGTTGTGCAAAAAAAAAAAATGAAAATAAAACACAAAAGTAGAAAAAATATAAAAATTAAATTTTTATCTCTACATTAGTGGGGGGGGGGGGTAATTTTGCATTAGTTACCCCCCACTCCAATTGGTGGGGGGTAATCACCCCCGCGGCCCCCCCTCTAACGGAGCTCATGATTTCCATATTGGCCAGTTCATAAAGCTCGCTAATATTGTTACCACATAAAAACAAACTGGATTCATCAGCAAACATTACAGATAATAATTAATCAATAATTTAATAATCAGCATGTCAATATCAAACACGCGCAGTCTACCCACAGTCTCTATATTACTAGTCTGGAAGGCTAACGAAAAAGGCAGTTGTCGTCGCTCGTGAAACAGCGCTCCTAGTGGTGGTAGGGTATATTATGAAAGCAAAGCACCAAAGGTATGCAAATACAAGCATATTGTCAACTATCAATGGTGAAATTGTGCAAGATATTGTGGTTGCAGACTTGTTTTTAACTAATGTAGAATGTTTAGGATGTTAGTTCCAGTATTTATCTAGAAAAATTCGTTTGGTTTACTTTTCTGAGGCTTAGGTTAGCATGATTACAAGTAGTTAAAAGATGATGTGAGTTCAAATTATTAAGGAATTGAATTTTGGCTTCTTCAGCAGAAGACCAAAACATAGGTTGTTGAAAGGCTGGTTAGTAGATAAACTTTTCTGCCAGGAATATTAGGCACTGGTTAGTTAAAAGGAAGGCACTTGTTGCCAATGGAAATTGACCTAGACTCAAGATGAAACAGTAGGCTACTTTTGTCTTATTCAAAGTCTATAAATATATATATATGTACTGTACACTGTACAGGTAATTAATACTGAAGAATTTTTAAAAGATATTAATTACATTATGTAAATATCAGACATGTGCAAATTATGATGCACTGGTCAAGTCTATACTTGTCACAATCAACAATTTTGCTGTTCATTAAGAATATGTGAAATACAGTCAAAATTTTTTCCCATTCTTGTGGCTAGTTTTCTAGGTTAATAGGCCCAATAAGTTTATTCTAACTTGCCATTGAATATTTATTGTTTGTCAGTTTACACTACAGACTGCAGATGTTTTGGCAAAAAACTTGTTTGTTTACTACTGATAAAAATATAAAGTTACGTATGTTATCTTCTTTCTTGTTCCACTTAAGATATTTTGCACCAAAATGAAGAAGTGCATTTGACATGACACATTTGTAGCCTATATATTATGAGCCTATATACTATGAGTATATTATGAGTGACTTTGTCGCTTTAAATTACTGAACCTGCATACTTACCAGTACCGTACTTAAAATTGTCTTGCTAATGCTCTTTGTTTACAAATTATTTTTGGGAGTGACTATTTTGAGTGCCACAGATTGAAACATATCAACTTTTTGTTGTAGGCCTATCACTAAATAAAACAACTTTATGCACTTTTTAAAAATAAGTGTCAACTGAATTAGTTGATCAATCAATGTTTTTGGAAATGATGCTGGCTAAGTAGCATCTGCCAATTACGGTACTAATTTCAAGCCTACTTCAGCTTAAAGCTTCCACAAATATTTAGTAATTATAAACCCTTCAATTATTAAGCTGCTGTATATACTTTAGGGTGGCCAAAAAAAATTGAATTTTTTATTTTTGTTTGCACACCCTCTCATTTGAGGAGGATTCATGAAAAAATGACTCTGTGAAAATTTGAAGTGAATCCGACAAGAGGAAGTGCTCTCCCACCGACCTCAAAGTTTGCTTTTATTGGCATAATTCGTCAAAATTCCTTGAATACCGTATGTGACGTAATTTTTTTTTGACTTATCTACATTGCAGTTGCAGCATTTTTGTTTTAACCATTGTTTTACTCTGAATTTATGATACAATAAGTGTTTCCACATGCAGAAAAACATAAATAATGCACAAAATAGATCACATTAACAAGCGTTTGGTATGAAATTAAATGCACTAAACTTTAGCAAAAACCGCATAAAAGTACGTTCACCAGTCACGATCGCAACGCTTTAGGTGACAACACATTGCCCAGAAATTGCAAGAGAAATGTTTGTAAAGAGTCAAGCTATTGGTTGACTTTATTACACTTGTTGGAAGCAGCTTTCTGTGGTGTTCGACCACTTGATAGAGGAGTTGGCGCTGTTGTTCATTTTTTGTAAGGACTTCATTGAAGTCAGTAGCTAATTTGACTGCCCAGTGCCCGCTCTGCACAATCATTGACGGCTTTGAGATGAAGCCAAACTTTGCAGGCTTCTTCATAATCATCACGATCACGCCATGTGTCGACAGAAGCAGTGACTCGAAAAGGTTAAGTGAATGCTGGGTTATAAACTGTGCCAAAGAGAGACGTTGAAACTTGACAATTTTGTTTGGGGCAACACGACGAACATCTTCAGGAAATGGGTCTTTCTTAAGAGCATTAACGATTGCTTTCTTTTCATCATCTGTGTTATTATCATTGAATAAAGGTAGTGCAGCAAGATCCTCACTGATGTACCACAAGCGCAACCTCAACTTTTTTCTGAGAAATTGCATTGTCAACCTCTTTATAATCCTCTGTGAGCTGTAACATTGCTAGGTCATTTGTAGGGGCAGATATTGATGAAGGTGCTGCAAACCAAAAAGTGGCATAGATAGTCAGGCTTGTCCATGGGAATGGGATTCCCACGGGAATCCCATGGGAAATGTCCCATGGGATGGGATGGGACAGCACGAATTGCATTTCCCATGGGACAGTAGCTAGGCATTTTTATTTAAAAAATGATATGAATTGTCATAGATAGACAACTTTTCTGAACTTTAAAGTTAACAAAGTCAATAAATTTTGTCGTTTTGTATCTCTTTTTGTACATTTAGTCCTATCTAGTACACATTAGACTTAAATTTCCATAAATTTAATAAAATTTATTGAATTATATTTTGATGGGAATCCCATGGGATGGGATGGGACAGGCATGAATTGCTATGGGATGGGACAGAAAAAAATGTCCCATAAACAAGCCTGTAGATAGTAGTAGTTAATATTACTTCATGTGCAACTGTACTGCACGCAAGTGGCAGTGTAATCTTATTGATCTTCATCTCGTAGCAGAGACAGCGAAGAACCACACTCCATACAGGCAGCTGACATGGCCCCTCAAGACAGTCAACAAATGGACACCCACTCTCTAGTGTTGACTCTCTTGAGGGGCCATGTCAGCTGCCTGTATGGGGTGTGGTTCTTCACCACCTCTACTACGAGATGAAGGTCAATAAGGTTACACTGCCACTTGCTTGCAGTACAGTTCTTGTGGGTGAAAGCTAATATCGCTACCACTGCAAAGACTCACGTTGTTACCAAACTAAAACGCATCCATCAAGAGCATATAGGAGAATCAAAGCACAAAGGGAGGCGAAATTCAGCTTCCTAGCTGAGGACCCAATGCATCGCAAAGCTGCTGCAAAGTATAGAAAGCGCAAAGATGATGAACAAAGACGCAACAGAAATCGCATTGATCCAGTACCATCAAGTGCTGCTGCTTTCTCATCTGAAAATGATCAGCAGATGATAAAGATTCTTCCAGTGACCCACTATTTGCACCACAAATCCAAATAACAGCAAAACAAAAGAAAACTCAGTAGGAGCAGCCATTACCAAAACGCTGCATTATCGATAATCCACTGTTTAATGCAGCACTGAACAGAACTATAACATCAAGTCGTCAAGCAATGATGATCATCACTCCTGATCTTGCTGCAGCTGGAATTGATGTAAATGAATTGACAATGTCACATTCCTCTGTCATGAATGCTCAAAACACCTCACGTGAAAGCCTTGCAGCTGCAGTGCGGAAAAAATTTAACCAACAGTTCCACTTGTTGCTCATTTTCATGGTACCATTTGACTAATGTCACTGGCACACAGTGCGACTCTTTGGCCATTGTAGTTTTTGGTATGCATGTTGAAATACCGCTTGGCATTCCGAAGCTGCCTATTGGAACGGGATCACTAATGGGCCAAAAAGTAGTGGAATTCATACACGAGTTGTAGCAGAGCATTTAGCTGCACTTTGTTTTGACACAACATCAAGCAATATGAGAATCCACACTGGAGCTATCACTGTCGTGCAGCAGGCATTTAATCGAAGGCTGCTATTTCTTGCATGCCGTCGTCTCAAAGCCGTCAATGATTGTGCAGAGCGGGCACTGGGCAGTCAAATTAGCTACTCACTTCAATGAAGTCCTTACGGAAAATAAACAGCAGCGCCAGCTCCTCTATCAGGTGGTCGAGCACCACAGAAAGCTGCTTCCAACAAGTGCAAGTAAAAGCCAACATGCCAACATCTCCATTAAATAAAATCAATGGCTTGACTCTTTACAAACGTTTCGTTTGCTTTTTCTGGGCAATGTGTTGTCACCTAAAGCGTTGCGATCGTGACTGGTGAACGTACTTTTATGCGGTTTTTGCTAAAGTTTAGTGCATTTAATTTCATACCAAACGCTTGTTAATGTGATCTATTTTGTGCATTATTTATGTTTTTCTGCATGTGGAAACACTTGTTGTATCATAAATTCAGAGTAAAACAATGGTTAAAACAAAAGTGCTGCAACTGCAATGTACATAAGTCAAAAAAGAATTACGTCACATATTTAAGGAATTTTGACGAATTATGCCAATAAAAGCAAACTTTGAGGTCGGTGGGAGAGCACTTCCTCTTGTCGGATTCACTTCAAATTTTTACAGTGTTATTTTTTCATGAATCCTCCTCAAATGAGAGGGTGTGCAAACAAAAATAAAAAATTTCAATTTGTTTTGGCCACCCTAATATACTTGGTACATTGAAACTTATGAACTTTAAAGACCACTACTTCAAACTATAAAGTAATCAATTCCTTAGCAATTTGAAAACTCACATCATATTTTAACTACTTGTAGTCATGCTAGATATTAACTGTAACTAACATCCTAAACATTCTACATTAGTTAAAAACAATCTGCAACCACAATATCATGCAGTTTCACCGTTGATAGTTGGCAATATGCCTGTATTTGCATAGCCTACCTTCCAAGCAGATTCTGTAATTTGACCACAGTCTCCATATTAAAAACTTAAGACCAACTTAGATGGATAATCTGGTAATAAGAAAAAATAGCCTAGGCCTATTTAGCGGTAATCTGCAAATAAGAATTTAGCCTACTAAAAGTTAAAACAACCTGCAGTTGACATTACTCGGCTAAGCCTACCTAGTGCCTATAGACTTTTGGCTACGACTTGCAAAAGTACCCTACCAACACTTGAGGCGCTGTCTCAAATGCAAAGACACAGCCTTGCCTAGCAACGCCATTGAGTTTCCAGACTAGTATTATAGAGACTGTGGTCTACCTACCTTCTCTTGCCATTTTTGCTTATGCTTTCTTGAAACCATTTCTACGCTTGAGTAACCTACGTCAAAGGTAGCTGTAGATTACGCGCCATCTAGTAGATGAAAGATTTCAGAGAACACTTCGACTACTGGATACTTCACTCGTTGGACGGGTCTTCGTCTGTGGTTCAAAGCTCACTTTGTAAATGAAACTGTCGTGATTAAGTTTTCAAAGAAGCTTTTTTAGTCTAAGGGTAAACTGTTTACTCGCTAACCAGACATGGAGTCGAACCACGATCCACCAGAAGCGAAGTTGGTTGCCTGGGCTGGAAAGTGGCGAGGGTCTATCTCAGTGGTTCCATCAATGGTCATCAGCAATTGTGACGTCACAAGAAGGTTTAGCGACATCATCATCATCGAAATCATCCACAAACAATAAAAATCAAAATAGTTTAAAAATTTGTTATATAATGTAATGTGTTTTCATATATGGTGGTGCTGTATCTATCCAGATATGCGTTGCTCCTCAGCGCTTCAAAAATCAGACAGTGTCAGCGCAGTTTGGAGAGGCGCAGCCACAAGAAGGCGTCAGCCAAAATTTACTCAACTTTTACGATGAAACTTTTAAACCTATATTAAAATTTTAAAGAACAATCGACTATGATTTTAATGTTGGCGACAGTTACGGTAGTTGGTTCATAAAAGTTTCAAACGAAAACTTCACTCGGTAATTATGTAAAGTTCCTAAACTTGTAAGATGTCGAAACATGAAACCATTGATTTGCCAAAATAACTGGACATTTTTGCCCAAATTCGCGACGTTTTTTTCAGCGAGGAGGTGACCGCCCCCCTCCCCCCCATCTCCTACGGCTATGATCATCCGATGTCAGGTTGGCAATTTACAAGAACCAGTGTTATCAAACAAACAGTTTAAAGTTCGCTGTATCTAGTCCTGGCATCACCCACATTGTTCGTTGATATGTTGCACAAATTTATCTCATCATGAGCCAACAGTTTGAAGAACTTTCCACTTAGCAAAGTCACAAATTGTTTGCACTTCCACGTCGCCGACCGTTTACCGAGCTATTATTGTCCCGCACAATGCTACATTGTTGAGATCATAAGTGCCCTGCAAACAATGAACAAGCACTTTGGAAGATTTTAGTTACGATAAATTAATCATGAACAAACAATTTGTAAGATAATATACCCATAGCGGAGTTATTGATATTTGCGCTTGGCGGAATCAAGTTAGCTAAGTTGTCATTGTCGTTCTGAATGATTTGCAGTAGTTTGAATTCCCACACATGGAAGCCTAGCAATACTGCCATGCTTTCTATTTATATGAATAAATTAAATACAATTTGAACCGATTTGTTCATAAAGATAGGATTATGTCTAACAGTTTGATGGTTGGCAATTGAAGGATTTAATTTTATCCGGTGTCGTATTAAGACTGCACCACACAATTACAGTGTTGCATGTGCGGGGAAGATTTCTGTTTTAGAATTTACAGCGAATTGCAATCGACAACGTCTTTTGATGAATAATTCCTTTCAATTTTGACAATGCTTAATGTACAGTAACACAGGAGCCTTTTACAACCTGTAGTGCGTCACAATGGCCGACAATATAAATGAAATCCATCGTCATCTAATCCACTCGTCGTCTTCGTGTGAGCCTCTGGGGACGAGGGTCCATCCTTTTACCACCCTAGATTCACGATGATCCATCCTGTGAGTACCATCTGCACATTAGCAGATGAGAAACGAAACTTGCCAACAAAGAACCTCCAGTCCTCCACCCGTATGGCACAGCTGCAAGGGGAAACTGATAAGTTCAGACGCCCACCATTCTACAGCTCAACATAGAAGGCTACACAACAAGCAAGATCAAAGTTGTGGAGCAACTTGTCCATACCAACCGAGCACTCGTCATCTAATCCACTGAAGCTTCCCCAACATGATTCTATCCCATTGTTTTAATATAGAGACGAGCTCATCGTGAACTCAACTCGGCTCCAACGTGCTAGGAATTCAAAATATCTTGGTTCCTTAATTCTTCCTGTTTCACCAGACTTATGACCGGTGGCTGAATATTTTAATTAAACGGGCGGGAAAGAAAAGAAGCCAATATAAGAACTTCTTTCAATTGTGAAATGCGTCATGTTCAAAGAATCGTTTAAATTTAAGTTAATCTACTTCTAATTTTATTCAAGTTACTTTATGACAAGAGTTTTAATTTGTAAAACTTGTTTTGAAATGTGTTGACCTAACACGAAGCTTCTTTGCAGATTAAACCCACGTGACTTGCAACAGTATCTGTTTACCTCCTTTAGTTGTTCAAGTATGCTTTTGCTGAGTACCTAAAGCAGATAATAATCTTACCATTGGGCTACAATTTGTAAATTATCTTCCACAATCACAAGGCCTGGGTTAATGTAAGGACACACAACGCAAATCTGATGTAGTATGTGGTTGTACAATGTAAGCAGCAAGCTGCAATACATCAAGAATGCATCCCAAGAATGTGAGTACAAAACAACAATACAATGAAACGAGATGTATTTGCTAGAACTTGTGTCACTAGTGATGATGGTTGCAAACGAGACAAGCTCGAAATTTCTCCCATGAGGGAATCAAAGACACAAGGCTATTGCACGAAATCAATGTTGTGGCAGTGAGTATTGCGACACCAAACAAGAGCATAGTATTGTTTTTAAATATATACAAAGACTAGGATTGTTGTATGAAGTGTATCAGCCCTCGTACAAACTGCGTCAATTGTTGTGTCCACTCCCTTGTGCTCTAAAGACTAGCACACCACAGTCAACAGCCCTTTACTCTTTATCGCTAGTTTGCGTTCAATAATAACGACATGCGATAAAAATTCATTTTCTAAAACATGGCTTAAAACTTTATATTGTTTTATAAATTTTATATGTCAACTATATTCTACAGGCACCATCCCTTGTCCTTTATCACTAATTTGTGCTCAATAGTAATGAGATGCAATAAAATCTGTGTTAAAATTTTGTATGTCAACTATTTTCTACTCTCCCTCGAAGTGAAAGACTGAACGTGCAGACTGCAGATGGCATGCAAAGGCAAAAAGTAGTTGACTCTTTATCAAGCAAAATCTTAATATTTTTATTTACGTTGATTCAACATGTACCAACGATGTAACGCAATCAACTTATAGCTGGAGGTTTGCTGTTTCCCACAAAGAAGTTCCATTTTTTCTGTTTACGGTTTGCTCACGTTACGACCATTCCGCTGTACTATAAGTTTGAGGTCTGGGACTGGGTTGTAGCCAAATGAAAGTCAAAACAAAATAACCGAATTAAACTGTGCTGTTTGTAGTCTTGGTGATGAAAATAAGTTTGAGTTAGAACAATTCCGCGTGGATTAGATTGTATCATTTGTTGACAAGCTGGCTTGTAGCCAAAAAAAATACGAAAATTGATATGTGTCAGTGGAAACTATTCTTGAAGATAATGGTTTATGTTGGCTTGCTCACTGGAATTTGATGATTGCTTGATTCGCAATGTTTTTCTTGAGGAAAGCACCATTAAAATCAATCACATTTGCGTTTTGCAGCATCAACTACAGATACTTAGTTTTAACCTGTTCTTTTGTCAAGTTTCTTAAACTAAATACAAAATGTCTCACAAACAAACCAGAACAGTTGTTCCGAATAATGAATTGGTGGATGAAGGTGACTTGTTAACCAATCTTGGTAAGTTTGCTTGTGGGGTTTCTATGATATGTAGATTAGTCTACTTTGATATTCATAACTTTTTTGACTTTTTTACACATAAATATCACATTTTCAAATTTGTTGCTACATTTTACTGCAAGAGAACAAAAAATTTCAACCACTGTGATTCTAGCATCAAGTTGTGTAGGCGTCAAATTTAACTCTATAATTACCGGGATTTTTGAGCTGTTGTAAAGAAAGGTACTAGGTAGTTACGTAATGAACTTATTTGAGCGCAGTTTGCATTGTAATTGAAATACTTGAAAAATTAAAAATATACATACTAAGGGTCAGTGGCGGCTGGTGAGCTGTGAAAGCTGTTGAGCTGTGAAATGGTGGTGCTGCGGACGGGCGCAGCCCGGCTGCGTCTTCGCAGAAGGCGAGTAAAACGGCGGGGGGACTGGGGGGCCTCCCCCAGAAAATTTTGAAAAATGACACTTAATTTGGTGCATTCTGTGCGCATCTTCAGCTCTAAATTGTAATGAAAAGTTAAGATAAAACTTTCGCGATTAGAACTTTATCATGCAGATGCAAATGTAAAAAAATTAAATTTCTGCACTTGGCATGTCTATAATTGGCTAAATTGCTGCTAGGCTGTTAAAAATTACGGATGCAACCTAGTTCGTACCATGAACAGTTCATACCGTCAGTTCGTACCTTGAAAAGATCGAGAAAAAAAAACAAAAAAAGCCAAAGTCGCTGATCGCAGTTTCCGCAATCATTTTAAAATTTTCCCCCTGAAAAGAGCAAGAGAAAAAATAGCACAAAACCGAAGTCCGCTGATTGCAGTTTCCGCAAACATTTTTCCGCAGTTTCCGCTAACCCTAACCATAGAGTAATCTATGCTCTAACCCTAACCCTCGCTGATTGCAGTTTCCGCAAATTTTTTTCTGCAGTTTCCGTTACCCCTTATCCTAATTTCTAACCATAGAGTAATCTATGCTCTAACCCTCGCTGATCGCAGTTTCCGCAAACATTTTTCCGCAGTTTCCGCTTTTACCCTAAGTAACCATAGAGTAATCTATGCTCTAACCCTCGCTGATCGCAGTTTCCGCAAACATGTTTCCGCAGTTTTCGCTTACCCTAACTCTAACCATAGAGTTATCTATGCTCTAACCCTCGCTGATTGCAGTTTCCGCAAACATTTTTCCACAGTTTCCGCTAACTTTCACCCTAACCATTGAGTGATCTATGCTCTAACCCTCGCTGATCACAGTTTCCGCAAACATTTTTCCGCAGTTTCCGCTTACCCTAACTCTAACCGTAGAGTAATCTATGCTCTAACCCTTGCTGATCGCAGTTTCCACAAACATTTTCCCGCAGTTTTGCAATTACCGCTAACCACAGTTTCCGCTGTCCCTCGAGTTTATTTCAAATTGTTTGGGGAAACTCCGATCAGCGACTTCGACTTTGTGCTATTAAACTGCGATCAGCGACTTCGGCTTTTTTAATTTTTTCTCTCGATCTTTTCAGGGTACGAACTGACTGTACGAATGGTTCAAGGTACGAACTAGGTTGCACCCAAAATTACATACATACAGCTCTGAAAAAGTTAATGACTTAGATACTTATTAACATATTCCCTGGCTAACTTCCTTTTCTCTTCTATATAACCTTGTGATATGTTGCGTATACTGTAGCACTATATTAAACAGAACGCCAAAAAAGGAAAAGCAGAACATATGAAGAAAAATAGAAATTTATTGTTGCAGATCTTCTAATTGTGACAGCACTCATTTTCACAGTGAAATACAGTGTTGTTTATGTCTTAAAAACGTCTTGTAAATAACTCTGGAGAGTGGAGACGTAAATGAATAGAACGTAGCAACTCTGCACGGTGTGACTCTAGTCTAGAGCATCAAATCGTTAATACATTACAGCGAACTTGGTGAGTGCTCACACTTTCAAATCCACATAAACCAAATACACCTCGTGACCTCTATATAACTTGTTGTAAGCAACTTTAAACTTTCTTTTCGATTTAACAGAGACATTGGTCCATAGGTGTGCGTTATAAAGAGGCATGCAATAAGCTCGAAATATAGCTTGTTTTACATCCACACTACAATGTTTGACAAACGAAGGCACATTATAAGCGGCACAATACAAAGCTCTGATTTGTCTTTTTACATCACTATTGTCATACAACATGTAATCAATAAGCACACCAAGATATTTGGTTGACTGCACAAACTCAACGTGTTGACCTTGAAGGGTCACAAGTCACAACAGAATCACATTATAAGTTCATGCGTTTGTTACTAAAGCAAATGCAATGTGTCTTTGATGCATTAAACATAATATCATGAGATTTAGCATATTCGGAGCAAAGTGACAAAATAGCTTGGAGACCTTTCAAACTCTGGGCAAAACAACACATATCGTTAGCAAACATAAGATTGTTTAAACATACATGACCGATGTAGCAACCTATTGATAATGCATTTAGTTGCTTTGTTAAGTCATCTACATAAACAGCAAAAAGGGCGTAGGATTTCACCCTGTCTGACGCCATGAATAACTGTACAGTGTACATGAATTAGGGAAGGTAGATCCCCAATGTTGTATTCGCATGTACTGGTTGTGGAACCAGTAACTTACATGCAAGTTCTACTGTACAATACAAGGTATGGTTTGTGACGGTGAGTGCATTAGGTAGGTACATGTACATTGTACATTCACGCACTACGTCCTCAACATCAAGTTGATATCTTTTCTTGCTTTCAGTTTGTAATTGAGAAGGAAATCCTGATACGCACACTCACTCAGACGCGAAAAGAAATAAGAATGCGAAGAGCTTTTCTGTTGTTGCTGAAAAGAATCTCTCTAATCCAGAACTGTGGAAATATCAATTCCTCCCATAAACTTTTTAAATTCCTCCTTGGTTACGTTTAAGTATCACGGTGGTATTCGGATACTGTATTCATGATTCCGATATCCATTTAACTTCCAAAGTTCTTGAATTCACTCCAAATCCAGAAAAATTAGTATGATGGCATGCGTGTCAAGTTATTAGCATGTAGGCCTACTACGGTACATCTATGAAAAATAGAGAAAATGTTAATGCATATTGAAATTGTACAGCAGACCAAAAACGAACCAGAGTTTTATCAAAATTTACTGCACAAAAAAATTGTTTCTTTTGTAAGTCCTGTATGTTTCGATTATTATTGCAGCCCCTATTGCCTACCCGTCAACCGGGGTGACTTTGTTCACAGGGGTGACTTTGATCAGCACTGTTTTAGCTTTGTAATCGCCAATTTGAGTAACTGGACTTCGCTCAAATTCCAAGGATGGGGTCTGAAGTACTTGAGCGAAGTCCAGTTACTCAAATTGGCAATTACAAAGCTAAAACAGTGCTGATCAAAGTCACCCCGGTGAACAAAGTCACCCCGGTTGACGGGTAGCTTATAATACAATTTATGAACAGTTGAACAGCTTTGTGACCGGCATACATTAATTTAACAAACAATAAGTTCTAAGTTTACTTGCCACATATACTGTACAAAACACTGTATGACAATAATAGCTTAATCTGCTGCTCAGCTTTCGTATCAACTCTAGCTAATTAGGTTGATCAACCTTAAAATTTACAGTTTAATCAACAGTGGTTTAGCAGCCTAATGTTTTATATTAAGCTAAATTGTTACTGCCGAATGCAGATACTGGTAAATATTAAACTGCTATGGTATTGTATTCTGCCATCTAAAAAAAAACACTGTATTCAAATTCAAGTAGGCTTATAACGCATATGTACAAGTGAAAATGTCCTTCGCTGTACCACTAGGCCTACCTACTGTTATTACATATGTTTGGCGAGAGGCTCATTTTCAGATACATACGCAATATCTGTACCGGTTTGTAGATCAATGCATCATCACAGAATTTATTTTTTTCAGGTTTTCATTAAATTTTATATAAATGGCAGCTCAGTCATAGAGCTGAACAGTTTGGCCACAGAGTTCAAGTGTGCCCTGTCTCTAAATAATTGCCCAACCGGCTTACTCACCCCAGCAGTTTGGGATATGCGCTTATGCCCATTGCCAGACTATCCACAGTAGGCCATACGTAATACATACTTTTAATTTAATACTTTTTTTCCATTAAGCTGTACTGCAGGCTGCAGCCAATAGGTAAATCTCGAAGTGTTGGTTTGGTGCTGAATCGAGGTTACCAGATGTTTTTAAAATTCCCAGTCCAAATGCTACTGAAAAGTAGCCCTCACAGGAGATGAAACAAGCTCAAAAGTAGCCCCAAATATAACAAATTCGCGCAAAATGTAGTCAAAATCAAAAAAAATTGATAAAAATATAACAAAACCAAACAAAAAAACACAACTGCTAAAATTTTCCCGCGACTCCAAAACAAATATAATCCAATTCCCCGGGTAAACCGTAGAACTGGCAACTCTTGGAGCTGTGCTTACACAGCTCCAGGATCATCCCATCTTTGCATTCTAAGGCAGCCAAACTACGTCATTGTCACATGACTTTCATTTGGTTTGTTTGCTTTGATGACATCGGGGCCTTGGAGCTGTTTTAGTTTTTGAGCCAGCCAAAGCGTCATCAAAAAGCAATCATGTGACCAGTGGCTCTGATGTGACAATGAGGTAGTTTCCCTATCTTAGAAAGCGTTTCCCGTTAACAGAGCGAAAAGGTTGGAAAGATCTACAAATCTAAACAGTAAACAGATTAATAAAAATAATAAAAAATCACAACGTTTGCTACATTTCTTATAACGGGAAGAACGAGGGAAAAATTTGGTGGTGCTGCAGCGCCACAGCACCATTACATGAGCCGCCACTGCCAAGGGTCAAACAATATTCTGTTGCATGCATCAAATGCTAAAGTTAAAATTGAAAAATTGTTGCCAAATAAGGCATCTCTCCTTATTGTATCCACTCTTAGTCGCTTTTGTTGTTGGTTTGAATCTTTATCATCGGACTGACAAAACCTTCATAGGGTATTCCTTGCAGTTTCGCATACTTGTAGGGGCTTTGAACCACTGACGCAAGCTTGATTACCGATATTGACAGAGTGAAGTTACCAATTGTTGTTGCCTGTGAATTATTCCGTTTATTAGGTGCCGCTGAATGAGAGCAGTTTTTTTGTTGCTCAAGCGCACACCCCTAAAACTGAACCGCCCAGGGTCGTAGCGAGACCGCAGAGCAAGGGGGGGGGGCCAACTGTTTGTTAGGGGGGGGGGGGGGGCGAAAAATTTTGAATGATGTTGGCATTTTAACCTCTTAAATACTGGTATCCACAAAAATTGCAATATATCAGATTAATGTTAAGACCAACACTGGTCTCTTATTTTATCCGCTAGTTAAATTACGGCAACCATATTACAATGACCAACATAACACAGCAATTGTTGACTTGTTGTATAAATAGCGGTACTTGTTATGAGTAAAAACTTTAACTGGCTCGAAGAAGCTAGTGCCGAGGATTTTGATATATATGATTACATTCCGCCTGTACTCCCGTGAGCTAGTCTATTGCAATTGCAGTCGCGGATGTTTGGATGCAAACCGTCTCACAAACAAGTCTAAATCGATAGATTTCGATACAGAATGTTCAAAGGCCATAAGCACCAAGTTTGCCTGTCTTGGTTGTAACATGCTCCGTCTAGTGGGAGCGTCAACCCTTGTTAACACTGAGAATCCACACTCACAAAGGGCAGTGCTAGATCCAAATGTAGCAATATCTTCTGCAAGGTTGAACACTTCACAGATCAGAAAACTAGAAACAAAATTTATTTACACTGATTGAATTGAAGAGAAAAAATAAACACTGCTTAAAAGATTACGGGTTTATATTTTGTATGCGTTGTCTTCAAAAACCACTTGCTTTGTCACTGCACATTTTGCGATTTATCACTGCACAAATTTGATTTATCACTGCACTAATTGGTTATCGCCGACCCTTAAAATTAAGTATTAGCCTAAGTAGGCTATGGTGTACCGAGAATAGCGACAGCTGATATCAAATAGCCTAATTTGTACCGGTTTGTAGGCCTGCTGGAAAACCATTCCCTCTTTGTTAGGTTATCATTCTTTCCCAAAACATTTCTATTTTGCACAGTTTCTGACAATTTTTCTACCAACCTAACATGTGTTAGCCTTGGTTGAATTGAACATGTTGAGGTTGCCAAAGGAGGGGGTAGGGGGGAGGGGCGAAATTGTTTAATCATCTTAATTCTTAGCTGTTGACTAAACTAAACAATTGTAGTTAATTGGGCCTAGGTTGGAGCTCTGCAACGGGAAAGATGGGCAAAATCATTATAATTGTAGCTGTTGCTCGAGAATGTTGGGATTTTGCCAGGGGGGAATTTTTTCAAGGGGGGGGCGAGGCCCCCTGGCCCCCGGCTGGCTACGGGCCTGGAACCGCCGCAGCTTGATCTTGCATTTTTCCTACACAACACCGGGCGCTGAGCTAACGGGGTGGACAAACCTTGAAAATGTTCATACCTGTTGTCTACTGTACATTGTTTAATTTCCAGATACTATGGAGATTCACAACCTGGAAGGCCAAACTCAGAGCAGAAATGCTGAGGTGAGTCAACATCAGTAACAAATCGTTGCTCACTAAATAAACACAATGTCTGTGTTTTTTGGATAATAATCATGCAGTTAGCGGTGGCCGCTCGATGTTGTAGTTTGTACAATGTGGCCCCACGCCCCCCTTGTGACTTATTCCAAACCTTTTACAGTAGCCTATGTGGTTGTTTTGAGAAATTGCTTTGTGCCGTCACAAAGATTGAATTTTTATATCCCACATGGAAAAACTGGATGAGTTTTGATAATTTTGTTTTGATTGGCTATTTTTTTAACTGCTGATATGTTTTCAACTGTTTAAACAGTTTCTTCCAAACTCGTATTTTTCAGGAACTGCCGGTGGCATCTGGCAGTGGTTTGTCTTCTGGACCATCAATTCATGTCGGACAAGTTGAAAACAGCATACTTTCAGCTGGAATGGTTGTTCAGAATCCAATAGACAATCGATCTTATACCGTAATCCACCACCATCATCCGCCAGGTGAGATGTTTTTTTTTTCCTGAGACATGTTTTGCAAAGAATACCTTTTATATTATAATTTACTTTTGTAGCCTATGTATTAACACTAACTACTGTACCTGTATTCGCACAACTATGCACAGCCACTTATAACCTTAACAACAAAGATTTTTCCGAGATAAAATTATGCCAAGTCACATAAAACCTAACAATATAGCTCTTCGCAGATTTTAGAGGATTATTCCCAAAAGCATAAATTCGAAATATTATCAATACAAATAAATCTAATTTCACGAGAGTCAGTGCAATATCATGCGGCTGAACAAGCGATTTCGATCTTGTTAGATCAATTCTTTTTAACCTTTTCTTCTTTTCTTTAAAACATTTTTTTTACTCAACATTTCTTCAAACTCTCATGCTCCCTTTCGAACAGATGCTGCTATTCCATAAACCTTCGTGGTTGACGAAATAATCAGCCGACTTTTTAGGAAGACTTACAAGTGTGAAATATGAAAACGTCAAACCAGAAAAACTCAAATGTGAAGCGACACTTTTTCCAACAAACATGCAATAAACTTGTGCTACATAGTAACCATAGCCACCTTGCAATTCTTTACTTAGAAAAGTTTTTGGTTTTTATAAAGAGTAGTGGATTGATGTCTTCCTACAATTCTTCCCTCGCTCGCTCTACTGTCGCACACATAACTTTGTTTTTCGATTTATTTGAGTCTACGATTGGGGATAAAAACTTAATTTTTCACCCAGTTTTATAGTTAGGCTATAAATCAAACTAATATCACAAATCTCTGGGAAGGCGTTCTCTCTTTCTCTTGCTTGCTAACGAATATTACTGATTTTCCAACACAAAATATATAATCGTAATGTCGCCTATTTCATACCAATCAACTAACCCACGTCTTGCTGCTGTTTATAAGGGTCTGCTACTATTCGGCTAGTCCGATTCGGCTGGTCCGATTCGGCTGGTCCGATTCGGCTAGTCCGATTCGGCTGCAGTCTTTTTCGGCTGGTTAGTTAGATTTACAGAAGGATTTTGTTGTATCACAGAAGTATTATGGTTGGATTTTCAAAAATTTGGCGAATAGGGAACTAGCCGAGAAAGACTGTACCCGAATAGGGAACTAGCCGAATCGGACTAGCCGAAACAGGCCATTCCGGTTTATAAAAACATAGAAATACAATGAATATATAGATTGTAAGCTAACTCTGTGTTAATTAAATTGTTAAATTACGTTTACTAACTTAAAGATTGCATTAAACCAAATTAAAATTTTCATTTTTACAAACTTGGATCATTAGATTGTAAAATAAAACAATCCCCTTTTTTTTTATCTTTTACCTGGTGGGTAGAAAATAAATTAAAAATGAATTTCTGACACTATTCAAACTCAAAACTGGATCCACAAATGTTTGGCTCACGATAAGGCGCCGGAATTCACTCTTCTTTCACAAACGATGCTATGTTAAATTTAAATAAATAAAATAAAATCTTAATGAATAAATAATTTTCTTTATCAAACGCTATGAGGCTTAATTGGTATCGCGCGGTTTGATGTTGATTCAATGTTTAAATGCCATTATGTTTGTCAGTGATTGTACAATGTACTGTAAGCACCTGAGTGGACTACAAATCTGTCAAAGCTTTGCTGCATTAGGAGTTGACTTGTATGCAGTGCTGTATTCGAGGGTATACGGCGGTATACGCAGTATAGTCTCTGCTTTTTCGAGCAGCTATAGTATACCCTCTGGTTTTCCAAAGCGAGTGCCTATGCTATCATTGCTATCCTTACTGATTCTTGACAACTACTAACTAACTACCGTACTTAACCCTTTGAGGACCCCTGACAGTGTTCACTGGTCAGCTACTGGTTGATATTGCTAACTTGAAACCTGAAAAAATGATAGAAAAAAATTTGCGTCATGGAAAAGCAGAGGTGAGAGCAACTTGTAGACACATTGACAATTACGAAATGCAATCAATCCAAGGATTAAGAGACTTTAGTAAAAAAGTTAAAATTGTGCCCAATAATTTGAAGCCTCTTTTGACAGCTATTTCAAGTTTACCTTGTTCCACAGCATAACGTGAACGTGGTTTCAGTTTAATGAGCAATATTATCACAGGTTTAAGAGCATCTTTGCTTATTGATAATGTGAGCTGTTCGATGTTTATTAATTGCAATGGACCACCTGTGGCTCAATTTACCGCTAAAAATATGTAAGATCTTGGCTGCTAAACCACCGATCAGCTAAGGATATTAGATCCCAAATTTGTAAAGAGGATAAAGATATAGATTCCTCTCGGCAGGCTGTTTGGAATGCCGTTTTTTTTTCTCGCTGAGACTCTTCGGTCATTTGTCCGAAATGACTTGAAAAAATTCGGTTATTGTTTATTTATTTCGATCATTTTTGGTCATATATTTTTTCGGATATTTTGACCGAATTGACTACGGTATATATTTTTTTCTGACGATTTGCTAAAAAATCGGTTAATGACCGATAAATGATCGAAAAAAACCCAGTTGGAATATATTCATAGAAAAATAAACAATTTTGTACCTCTCGTCCAATTTTGATGTTGATAATTCGATCATGTTATGGTAAAATAAATATTATAATTTTGCAAGTGGTGTACCGGTAGCCTATTATTTATCACTTTGGCAAATCTGACAGTATACCCTGTGCTTTTTTTACGAATAGGCTACTGCACTGCTTGTATGGAAGTGAAATTTTAAAGCAAGAAAGCTTAAATACTGTAAACGTTTATGTTGAATGATTAACCTTAGAAGGACCAAGTTGGTCAAATGTTGAATGATAATAAATTGATATGAGGAGCAGAAATCATATTAGCTGAATAGAATCAGTATAATGTATAATTAATTAAAAAGGGGTTTGACACATTTAACCTTAAATAAACGTAAAGTTTTTAAGGGATCCACGTAAAGCAGATACTTATGCGTCGAAAATTATCGTGTTGCAGATCGCGAATCTGCAACTGCAACACGATAATTTCAAGCTGGACCAGAAAAACTTTGAAAACTATTAATGCTTTAGTTGATCTCACATGGAAGTTTAGCAAATAAATTCTTGTTTCTCTTTGAATTGACTTGTACTCTACAAGGTGGACGTTAATATGTTAAGGTATTCTACCTATTTTTTTCTTAATATATAATTACAAGATTTCTATTTTGAAAGTGTATTAGATAATCTGCTGTGTGCAGTAGCGGATCCAGGAAGGCAATCAGCCACATGCCACCCCCAAAAACAAAAAAGCTACAACACTTTCGATTGGATAAATTACAGTAGAAGTTTTTGTTAAAGCTTTTTGTTTCAAATTTAGAAATTGAATTGTTCAGTCAGATGACGTCACAACCAAATCTAGACGGCCGTCATTTTGACGCAATAAAATAAGTAACCGGTTTTGTTTGTGAATCTAAGGATGGAAGGTGGTGGCAAACATTGTTCATGTTCTCTTATACAACTTTTACTCCCTTGAAACTGCAATGAATTTGTTTCTAGCTTCCCTGCTGCGTCTGAACAATTAGTGGCAACTACTGAGCCACTGTTAATATGATATCTGTCAGACAAAAGTTGATTTGAAATCTCAATCTTGTTGAATCAGTGTTAGTGTTACTGTCCGTTACTGCTTCTGAATATAGAAATGACATTGTTTTACGCCTTCATTTTATACTAAACGTCTTTGATATCTGGATTGGGTGAAAAATACTTGTCACTACTCACCATAAGAACCTGATGTTAAATCAATGTAAAAGTAACGGATTGTGCTGATTAGAATTTTACATTGATTCAGCGTCTGCAGACGTTGAATTAATGTAAAAACAACAGGTTTTGCTGATTCGAGTTTTTACATTGATTCAGCATCTGCAGACGTCAAATCAATGTAAAAGTTGTAGATTCCACTGATTATAAAGAAGCATAATGTTATTCAACCGTCGCAGATAATATAATTGCAGTTTCATTAATTAACTTTGATCACATGTTAATAAAGGTACATTGGAAGCAACTTCTCACAATGAGCATTATGAGCAAACAACACCGAGATCAACTTCTGCATCTTCTCACCCCTTGCATCGACAAAGTAGGTTTAAACGAATCTTTATTTAAGCTTCACCATTAGGGGCTGTCTATAAAAAACGTCCGTCCAGTCCCCAAAGACCCTCCCACCTTCCCCCAGTCAAGGGGAAGTTGGGGGATTACAAATTGCCTCAAGCCTCCAGCAGTAGATTAGAAATGAGCAGAAAACCATGTTTGTTACAGTCAGTATCTCCTGGAAATAGTTGGAGGTTATAATGACTCTTGTTGTGGATCTTAGAGATCTAACTGGAAAAATTTTTGGGAGGCCGTTTCCTACCGGCACCGTACCTTGTAGTCCATATCTCACATAAACTTTATGTTCCTAGTTCAGCAAGTATAACCGATTGATGCCATGAAGTTTGGCTCCAAAAGCAGCAGGGGCGTATTTAACAAATTTGTTCAACCCGGTAACCAGAGCTGTGGAGTCGGGCGAAAAATATACGATCCCGACTCCTTGGTTTGTAACTGGCCCAATCCGACTTCACTGTTTCCAGATTTATGAAGGTTGCCAGATTTTTTTTTTCATTTTCAAAAAAGTTGATTTCACTTAATTTGTGATAGAAATTGCAACGGCGACTTGAAATTTTATTGTAAATGGTTTTGTATAAAGTCGGTCTTTCTTAACAACTCCGACTCCGGACACGTCAAAATCCTTTCGACTCCTCAGTCCTGCCTGTAACATCAGCAAAAATATTGAAGCCACGTATATGTTCTATATGTCATAGGCAGAGGTGGGCAAAAAGTAGCGCCTCTCCCGCTACCGCTACTTTTTTGGTGAAAGTAGCGGTAGCGGCGCTACTTTTTAGTTGGAATAATGTCTGCAGTAGCGGCGCTACTTTTTTTCCAAAGTAGCGGTAGCGGGAGAAGCGCTACTTTTTGCCCACCTCTGGTCATAGGCGAAGATGACTAGATTAGGCCAACATGTATTGCATGCAGTCGAAAGAGAGTGTTGTAAAGAAAAGAAAAGTGTGGTATAATAATCCAATTTTGTATCAAGCTTTTTCAGCTTTGAACTTCGTGAGGATCAGAAATTGTTGACTACAGAAGGTTTCTAAACCACCACTCCAGTTGAAGTAGTATATTGTATAGTCTCAAGCAAGCAATACAAGTTGATAGAACTACCATGGCCACTTACACTTCGGAGATATCGTAATCCGCACGGACAAGTAAATCTGACAAGACAAGATATCGGACGGACAAGACAAGACAAGATATCGTAATCCGCACGGACAAGAGATATCGTAATCCGCACGGAGATATCGTTATCCGCACGGACAAGGAGGAAAGGGGTTGACACAATGTGGAAATGGAAGGAGGGGGGATATTTTGCAATTTTATGAGAACATGTTTTATGTCCCTTGTGTCAAAACCATTCATACATTTGCGGTACGCACTTCATCTGTAGGCATTCTGGACCAGATCTGGGTAGAAAGCGTTGCATGCTGTGTAGTGTGTGCGCATCTTTTGTTTATCTTATGTTCCATAAAGATAAGTTTACTAACAGCTTATTAAAACCTAACAAAAGGTGAATACTAATAGATGTGTTTTCTTACAATACATTTTCAGTTATATAATTTTTTTTTTGATTTTGAATATTTTTTCCGCAGTTGTTACATCTGTAGGATGTGCGGGAAAAACTGAAAGAAAAAAATTGAAAAACGTCAAGATCCACGTTTGCTACTTTTTAATGCAAAAATTTAACAAATTTGATTTTTTGTTTTTTAGGCTCAAACATCGGAATAGAAAAGCTGAAAGAAACAACCCTCAAGCTGTATGATCCTGAATATGACGTCGACCTGTGCCATTTTAACGTCTCATCGGATGGTTTGCCAGAAGTGTGTGCTGAACTTTTTTTGGTTCAATTTTACGAAGGAAATCTTGTTCCCGATGACAACAAATATGATCCTAAAACCCATGAATTTAAACTAACAAAATCTGACGAAAAAGTTGACTTTGATAAATTAGTTTCGGATGCTCAAAAGAACGATTTTGTGTCAGTAATTGGATATCCTGGGGCAGGGAAAACTATTCTGTCCAAGCGCCTGGCTAGGCATCTTTGTCAGTGTGGTGATCTTGTTGTTTTAAGGAAGCTTTTCATGAACATGAGCGACTGTTATGAAGACACATTCACTTTGCAACAATTTTTATTGGGAGATAACAACTATAACTTAAACCATAACGAAGCTACTTCTGCTTTTGAATGGATCAAAAACAATCCAAAAAAAGTTTGTATCATTCTTGACGGATTTGATCAAGTGGAATGGAGTATCATAAAAACTGTAAAGCAATACAACATCAACAGCTCTCTTACTTCTCAGGAACTAGTTTCATGCCTTTGCCAAGGACAATTTCTACTTCACTGCCACCTCATCTTCACTTCTCGTCCACACGCGATGCTTTCCGTTCCTAAAAACTGCAGACCAAATCTTATTTTCTTTCTTCGTGATTTAAATTCTTTAGATATGAGGAAACTGTTTAATGCTTTAATAAATAACCAGAGTAAAGCCAACGAACTCTGGGAATCTTTAACCAGTAAAGCACCCCAGCTAGAATCATTATGCCACAACCCACTTATGTTACAACTTTATGTCAGAGCTTCATTGGGTTTATCTGGACAACTGAAGTGCATTTCCACAATGACCAAAGTGTTTCATTCTGTGCTTAAACATCTTAAAGCGTCTGACCATGCAGGTTCTTTGTCGGATGAAATTGTTATGAAATTGTCTGCAATCGCCTATAAAGCGACAAAAGAGGGTACAGTACTTATTGATGCTAGAACTCTTAGACAAAAGAATCTGACCATCAGCGAAGTTCAGGATTTTGTGGTACCTTTATTAGGATCCAACAAAAAATGTCCTCTGCTGGAAGGTAACCATCAATTGTATTTCACACATCAAACCTTCCAGGAATACTTCTCAGCTTTGTATCTTTGTCATCACGTGCCATCAAGAGAGTTCGCTTCCTTCGTCCAAAACAATCTGCTCAATGATCATTGGTCCATTGTTGTACAATTTCTATGCGGTCTTTTGCTGGATCCAAGCACAGGAAATGGTAACTTTACGATTGATAAAAAAATCATTGTTGCAAAGAGCTCACTGTTTCTCATTTTCCATTTTTATCTTTGATTTGCATATCTATAGTTATAATGCTGAAAATTAACTCTTAAAATTTGTTTAGTTTTTGTGTTTCTTAAACACAGCATTCAGCATGACATAAAATAAAATTTGTAAACACTTTCGGCTGTACATCTAGCGCTTGTTAAACCTTTTAAAAAATAACAAGTTAGGCTATGTATTGCTCACGTAAACACTAACAGGGTTAAAAATATACAGTTTTGCGCAGAAAAAAAAAGACTTAAAATTAGAGAAAACTACAAAATCGTAAAAAATATGTTATGCAGTAAAACGAATCAAGCATTTGAAAAAATTTTCATTGCCCAGTTAATCACAGCACGTGTTAAAAACTATGAGACTACGCTGGCAATCAATTGTCTGTCTAGCCCTGGGTTGGAGGATTAATAAACTTCATAAAGTAAGCTTTGAGTAACTTTTAAAATCTATACTTTAGCGATTGCAAACCTGTTTTCATTTTTATAGATTCTTCAACCATCCAGTTCCCTTCAGAAGAATCCGTTGCTTTACCACGCCAAGAACCTTCCCAGCAAACACGACAACCTTCGCCAGGTAAAGTATAGGATACTTGACATTTGTGCGAAAATTAGGACTTTAACAACACTATATGAAGTAACTTAAAACACAGGCTACTTTATTTCTTCACTTAGTACGCTGAAAAGTTCATTTGCACACCAAGATTGTTGATTAATTAATTAATGATTTAAGTTAATAATAGATAAAATTTAACACTTTCACTGCCGGCGTTTTGAAAAAATAGGAGAAGTTTTCCTCCTCCTCTTGTTACCATAGTAATGAAAAAATATGTTGCCAAACGATTGAAACGCACTTTGTAATTTTGGAGCAAAATCGGTGTTGCAATTGATCGTTGAAATGACTATTGCATTTACAAGCACGCCAGTCAGCTAAACAGTTTTTTTTTTGCATTGAATCAACCTGTTCAGACGTGAAATCACTGTAAAGAAAAACAAATGGCCAACTGAGTGATTCAACGTATTCAAACATTGAATCAATGTAGGCTAAATACGAACTGCTAGGCTAATTCGGTTCTTTGAACAAATTGAATGGCTTTTGTAAATGTTTTTCAGTTGCAACCTATAGCTAGTCAGCAAAAGTTACCTTTTTACACGATTTCAACGTCTGGCGACGTTGAAACGATGTAAAAATGTTAAGTTTAGCTAGCTGGTAGCTAGGCTACTGTACCAAAGTTTAACTTAACCAATTAGGCGGTTGCAAACATATTTCCTTTCGATGAAACCTATAGGCTACCACGTTTGGTTAGCCTTTACATTACATTCAACAGTTTTGTTGACAGACATAGCATGGTCATGGCCTATGTTCATAAGAAAATGTTTGCTTGGATTTTTTTAGCTACTAGGTTTAGGTAGCCTACAGGACTTCTAGCTAGTACCGGTAAGCAGTTTAGTGACCCTAAACGAATAGGTAAATTAGTCTAAACCTTAAAATATAATAGAATATTTCAATTACCTTGCTAGATAAAAAGTAAGCTCTTTTACATGACCTATGTGCATTGATCAATACACTTTTTTTGACTAGTAGCCTAACTTTATACTAGTAGCCTGGCATCATAGCTCTGGCATCAGACTTAGAAGTTATTGCTGAATTTCAAGCTTCACACTGATTGGTGTTTTGATTTCTATTTAATTTTTAAAGATTTGACGGGGAAATGGGTTAAAAAACGTTTTTTTTTAGTTTAAAATTGAAGCAACCTGTCAGGCTCCAGGATTGGCAACACATCAGGATTTTTGGGGCATTATGATGTCATGGGGTGAACAATTACATCACAAATGACTAGATATCTAGTCATTTGGCAGTGAAAGTGTAATAAAAATTTCAGTAAAGAAATTATTTTCTGAACTTACAATGATTCATTGATAAAGCTAATGTGCTGTTTGGCAATGGTGTGGCTGTGCGTCAGCAAAAGTGATGATGGCAAGTCGTAATTTTCATTTGAATGTAATTTCTTTCAGGTGAAAAATTGCAAAAGCGGAAAGTATTTATTTCAGGGCTGTACAAGGAAACTCGAAGAGTTGCTGCAAGTAAGTAAATGTTTTTACCTGTGGTACGATAAGCCGTTAGTAAAGATGGAACCCACAAGTAGTAAATTTCCTGCTGGAATCTGTCCCATCATTGGCTGACTTGACCAGACTCTGGAATAGTTGCACTCAGGCATAGAGCAAACTTCTGTTATGGTTATGCATGTCCCACAACCAGCAACAGTAGCATTTGTAGCAGTTTGGCAGACTGGTTATGACAGTTTGGCAGACATGGTTATGCATGTCCCACAACCAGCAACAGTAGCATTTGTTGCAGTTTGGCAGACCGGACAAATCTTGAACAATTCCATCAGCTTCGTAGCAAATACAATGTACTTCTTCTCGTCAATTGGAGAAGTGTTTGACGAGGAACTGGAAGATCTAAACAGTGCAAGTGAACTGTTTTAGATTATTTTACAGCAACACCAATGTATTGGTGACAGCAAGCAATACAACTCAAACTACACAAAAACTTCTTATCAATGACATTATTTTAAAGAAAAGATTGAGCCCTTCCGCTTACAGTATGTGTGTGTTTCCATACATCAGGATGCATTCATAAAATATCTATAACAGATAACAGTATCGTTGTTTACAAACTTATCCCGGCTTTCCACTACGTTCATTGGTAGACACCTCCGAAAATGTATGAAATGAGAAATTTGGATCGTGCATTTCATTGTCGTCAAAAGATATGTCTTGCAAAGCCATTCTTGCTTTTTTGGGAGTGGAAGTAAGGTAATCTGGTGAACTTCATTTCTTTCTTGCAAGTTGCAGTTCACACCTACAGATTGTGTTGATACCAGGGCATTCGCCTGAGATGCTGCAATAAACATATTTCAAATCAAGCAAAGCTACTTTTACAGTATTATTTGGCATCACTTCTCTTTCCAAAGCTATTAAAATGTACATTACTGTTATTTCATAATATGTTATACAGTATATATTTTAAACCAGGTACATTAAGATAAGGAACTATTGAGCAACATAACTCAAAGGCAACTCAAATTTCTTGAATACATTATCAATATAATATATGGCATTGAATAATTGTTTTGTTTAGATGAATTAAGATATTTTCCTGAAGAGGGCAGAAAGTTTTGCCGAAAACGTTCGAAATTATGTATCTATTTCATTTCTGTATTAATTTTGAATTATGCAATTCAATGTTATTAAGTTGTTATCGATTGTCTGTCTATGGTTTTTAAAAAGTACCTCTCTACCAAAGCTATATTATCAGAAAAGAAGATTTCGAAAATCTCTGTTTAAGCGGTCGTCTTCTCGGGAAACGTGCTCGTGGCAGACAACGAACAACATTTATATCTAATTTCAATACATTAATCAGCCAACCAAGAACACTTTGGAACACTGCGCGACAAAGGGAACATTGGAAAACCTTACGAACTGAGCAGCTAGTTCATCAAAGGTCGCATCGGCTATGATACTGTTGATGATTTTATAGAGTTACATTTCTTACCTTTCGCCGCACTCCTTGGCTTCAAGGCAGCTTGGAATCCTTTTGATGAACAAACACGGAAATCTAACACGTCATATTGTGTTGCAGCATCACAAGTAACCATTTCTGTTTGGCATGACACATTAGAATACCGGGACAACTAGAAACGAAAGAACGCACAATAGCACATTATAAACAGCACAAAAACAGTAACAAATAAAACCCACATTTATACACTAAACATTACCATTGCATCTTCCTGCAATTTAGTGTGTTCAGCTTCTTCATTGTCAACACTCGTGCTAGCCAGTAACTGAAAAAGAAAGCAACAATGTATATGAAGGACTTTTTTTGTTAATGCACTTAATGAATTAATTACATGGGACGTTTTAAAGCTGCATGTAGCTGGGAATCATTATACCAGCAGGCAGCATACATATTGTAAAGTGTATAGAAAACAATTTCTCAAGGATGCTACTTCACTACTTATGTACGGTACTTTATAACAAACATGTAGTAATATAATTGCTAGCTTAAAATTACCTCAACAACTTGACGCTTCCTAGCAGCCGGTCGCATCGATAAAGTGCAATTTTGTTGTGGAGTTGTCTCTCCACTGGACTTTGAATACAACGGTTGCAAAGTTGAAATGTTTTTGCTTGGAAAAATTGAAGGGCATGCAGTACGGTTTAATTTGAGATGTGTGGCATGACCCATGTCAAATTGAATAAGATTTTGAAAATCTGTTTCCTTGAAATGGAGTCGACATATTGTGCTGGACTCTGTTGATCCTGGCCACACTCTTGTGGTGTTTACAAACTTGTTCCATTTCTTTTTTATGGTACGATTTTTTCGGAAAATGGAACAAAGAAATTTTATCAGTAGAAGAACCGCCAGATGAACAGCCATATACAACACACCGATTTGGCATGATGAGTACCGAATTGTTACACTTTTAGCTTAGTCTACTCACACAGCACTGGGGAAGAATGCATATTGAAATAGGCTTGCTGTACTTGTTTAGCCAATACACAATCACAAATTGACATACATGAGTAAATACTGAGACTGGTAGGTAGGCCTATCGTGCACACAGCACTGACTAATCATGAAGTAAAAAATAAATGCAAATCTCTGCAACCCTTGACTATCTGAACCTCTTGCTGTTAAATACCATCAAAACTCTGCAAACTCTGCAAGGTCTAGCCCAAAATGTTTAGGTTAAACGTCCAATAAAAAGTTTAGTGTAGTATGTAAAATGATGTCAGCTAGCACCAAGGCTACAATAAACTAAATCTGAACTTCAATTGTAACTTGGAATAATCTTATCCACTGCTGCAAACTCACGCCACACCTCAAAAAAGCAAACTATTTGCCCAGCAGTTCTCTCATGACGTCACCCGAGAATTTTTTTTATTTCGACAACAGTTGATGCGGTGTGTGTTCGAATTGCAAAACCAAAACTTTGTTTTTAGGATTGCGTGAGAACAAATGAGTATTTTTTCATAAAAACAAGTGCAACGTGTTTTTGAATATCCCCTTTATGTATTTCAACTCTCAATTTGCATTTGAAAATGGACTTGTCTTCCCCTTTAAGGTACGCACCCAAGTGAAATAGCTTTTTAAAGTTTCTTTTTCTATTCCAGCCCGTGCGAAAGTCCCTTCAGTTGTAAAGTTGCATACAAGATTTCGGCAATACATGTGTTTTACAACACTTGGGTTAAGGCAATTTCCTTGGTTAAAAAAAAAATTAAAAGGTTATGTCCCTTTTTCATTATTAACACTAAACTTTGCCTTCGCACCCGCTCTGGTTCCCGTTTTCAGACGAAAACTCAGGCCCGGGCTCCGCTCCGAGTTCAGTTGAAAACAGCCGAACTCCGCATTCTTTTACTCCGGAATTGCGGCTGCTGCTCATCTCTGGTGGCAACCCATCGACTAAAACCCTTCAATTTTCTGAGAGCTATGGTCTACTGAAATAAGAAAACGTTCAGTGTTATGACAATAAATTTCAAAAAATGGTTTAATCCAAAGTAATTTCAATAAAATATCCAAACAATGAATTTGGCATAAATTGCTACATAAATTTGTTGGTAAATCAAATGTAGTTATTACTATCTGAAGCCTTTACAAATTGTTTCACCTAACGGATCATCAGAAGGTCTGTAAAAACATGTAAACAGTAAAGAATCGATAATTCTGAAAAGATATTAAATATTACAACTGTAATTTAATCTGCCAAAAAAATCTCTAAACCTGTACTTCCTGAGGAGATATTAAATATTACAGCTGTAATTTAATCTGCAAAAAAAACCTCTAAACCTGAATTCCTGAAAAGATATTAAATATTAATATTAATAAATATTAAGATATTAAATATTAGATATTATATTTGATGGTGGCCACCTTTTGAACAAGCGTTCGGAACTGGTCGGCAAATGTCGTCATAGAAACAAATTTAAACTCAAGTACTTCAAAATAAAATAAATTCCTTTTGATTTTCACAGGTTTTTAAAATTTCATTTGATTTTTACAGGCTATAAATCTCATTTAATTTTTACAGGTTTATAAACAGATTTTATTTCATTTGTTCAGGACACTAGTCACTACAGGTTACATCATCACAATTCCTTGGGATTTTTACAGGTTATAATTTTGAAAAAATTGAATTTCATTTCATTTTTACAGGTTGTAAATCTCATTTAATTTTTACAGGTTTAAAAACAATTTTTGTTCATTCTGTTCAGATTACTACAGGATGCGCCGATCATAACAAGCATTTTGCTTCTTTGTGATGTCATAGATGTTGCCATCAATGTTGCTTGGTTTCCATTGGGACAAATTGATTGAAACTTTATCGTGGCGGATGGAGGCTGTCCTTAGTAATTCTGGAGTTTTTTTTCTGCAGATTGGACTACGGTTATAATTAGAGATGTACCGATATATCGGTATCGGCATCGGTATCGGTGATATCGGCCATTTTTTGAGTATCGGTATCGGCAAAATTTGGCCGATACTGTGGCCGATACTAAACATGTAATCAAAAGGCGTTTGCTGCGAATTTTCTGCAGAAGCAAAGATATAGATTTTTTAAAGTAATAACTAACGTCACATTGATGAAGAAAAATAAAAACCTGTTCAAATTTTTGATACCTCACACTCCCATGACTTCATGCGCACACCTTTTGGCATTGTTTGCTTACAGTGATTCTTTCACTCAAACAAAACGTTTTGTTTCAGAAGTTTTGCGTTGTTCGATTCTTAAGTTGTGAAGGAGACTCAATTTTAGAGATGTACCGATACCAATATTTTGGCCGATACCGATCCCGATACCGATATCACTTTTTTAGGCCGATACCGATACTGATACCGATATTTTGGCCGATACTTTGGTGTTACAAAAAGAAGCAATTTTGGTATTTGCAAGGAATTATATCAAATGCTAAGTTTTACCTTATTTGCATAAAACTCTTAAAAAAAGCTTTCAATTGGCATAATTCATTAAAGATTCAAGAATCCAATCTCAACCGCATTGCTGTGTCATAATAGTAGGTTTTAGTAATGAAAGGCCACCGTAATTGAGGATTGGGGTATAAGGGAAGAAACATTACCGTACGCGTACATCATAAATGGGGTTTCTGAAAAAAAGTGTTTGCGCAAACTCTTCAAATAGGCTATCATAATTGATACTAAGATGTAAAATGTAAACCAAGTGATTTGTGTAGTTGTACAAAAACTATTTGACAAGTAATGTGCAACCTAAGGGCGATTTTCGTTTGGTTGAAAAGCTTTTGCCAGGCCAAGACTACCCAGGTAGCAAAAATGCACAATTCTGCATCGCTCCCACCCCGCCAAACGCTCAAAAAACCCATGCAACTCGGCTGCCCCCAGCAAGCCGGCTCCACCAGTCGGCGAATTAACTTCCACCCTTAGCCGCAACAAACTCACCAAGCCCAAACAATGTCACGGCAGAATAAGTAGGCCCAAAAAGAAAGCAATGGGACCACGAATCCTCACCAAACCAATTAAAATGGTCCCGTTGCGCCCAAGATGATAACCTCATTGCGAAAAAAGAGCGTCCCCCCCGGCCACCAGCACAAGGCTGAGCACTCACCACTCACCAGCACAGCGAGCTGCCGTGACCCGCCAACCACAACGGTGCAGCTTCCACACTAGCCATTTCAATTCTTGTCGATGTCAATTCTTGCTACAAAACGGCTGCCGAGAAACATATAGTTGATTGGATGGTCTAAATGGCTAGCGTGGAAGCTACATCGTTATGGCCAGCGAATCGCAACAGCCCGCCGCACCAGTGAGCGCCCAGCCCCATGCCGACAGCAGGGAAGGACACTCCCCCCTTACAATGAGGCCGCCATCCCAGGCGCAACAAGACCACTTATTGATTAGTTCAGTGAAGATTTGCAGTCCCACCGCCCCCACCCCGAGCCCACCCACTCCGCCACGACTTTGTTCAAGCCTGGTGAGTCCACCACAACGAAAGGCGGAAACCAAATCATAAACTGACAGAACCAGCCCACCAAAAACAACCAAGCCACACGGGTCCCTCAAACGTCCAGCAATGCAAAAACGATGCAAAACTACAAATTCCCGCCACCTGGGTAGTCTTGGCCTGGTTTTATCCTCTGCAGAGAAAAAAGAAACACAAATGATAAATATTGGAGAAATTGAGTCTCCTTCACAACTTGAGAATCGAACAACGCAAAACTGCTGAAACAAAACGTTTTGTTTGAGTGAAAGAATCACTGTAAGCAAACAATTCCAAAAGGTGCTCGGCACTGCGCGCATGAAGTCATGGGAGTGTGAGGTATCAAAAATTTGAAAAGGTTGTTATTTTTCTACTTCAATTTGATGTTAGTTACCACTTTAAAAAAATCTATATCTTCGCTTCTGCAGAAAATCCGCAGCAAACGCCTTTTTTTACGTGTTTAGTATCGGCCACAGTATCGGCCAAATTTTGCCGATACCGATGCCGATACCGATACTCAAAAAATGGCCGATATCACCGATACCGATGCCGATACCGATATATCGGTACATCTCTACTCAATTTCTCCAATATTTATCATTTGTGTTTCTTTTTTACTCTCAACAGAGGATAAAACCAGGCCAGGACTGCCCAGGTGGCGGAAATGTGTATAATTTTGCATCGTTTTTGCGTTGCTGGACGTTTGGGGGACCCGTGTAACTTGGTTCTTTTTGGTGGGCTGGTTCTGTCGGTTTGTGATTTGGTTTCCGCATTTAGTTATGGTGGACTCGCCAAGCTTGGGCAATGTCGTGGCGGAGTGGGTGGGAGCGGTGAGACTGCGAGTCCTCGCTGGGCTGGTCAATAAGTGGTCTTGTTGCACCTGGGATGGCGGCCTCGTTGTGGGGGGAGCGTTCATCTCGGCTGTCGGCGCGGTGCTGGGCACTCACTGGTTTGGCGGGCTGTTGCAATTCGCTGGCCATAGCGGTGTGGCTTCCACGCTAGCCATTTAGACCATCCAATCAACTATATGTTTCTCGGCAGCCGTTTCGCAGCAAGAATTGACATCGACAAGAATTGAAATGGCTAGTGTTGAAGCTGCACCGTTGTGGTTGGCGGGTCCCAGCTGCTCGCTGTGCTGGTGGGTGCTCGGCCTTGTGCTGGTGGCCGGGAGGGGCGCTCTTTTCTTCGCGGTGGGGTTGTCGTCTTGGGCGCGGCAGGACCGTTTTGATTGGTTTGGTGAGGATTCGTAGTCCCATTGCTTTCGTGTTGGGCCTGCTAGTTATGCCGTGGAATTGTTTGGGCTTGGTGGGTATGTTGCAGCGAGGGGTGGAAGTTGGGTCGCGGACTGGTGGAGCCGGCTTGCTGGGGCAGCCGGGTTGCATAGTTTTTTTGGACGTTTAGCAGGGTGGGGGCGATGGGGGATTGTGCATTTTTGCTGCCTGGGTGGTCTTGGCCTGGTTTTATCCTCTGTTGAGAGTAAAAAAGAAACACAAATGATAAATATTGGAGAAATTGAGTCTCCTTCACAACTTAAGAATCGAACAACGCAAAACTTCTGAAACAAAACGTTTTGTTTGAGTGAAAGAATCACTGTAAGCAAACAATGCCAAAAGGTGTGCGCATGAAGTCATGGGAGTGTGAGGTATCAAAAATTTGAACAGGTTTTTATTTTTCTTCATCAATGTGACGTTAGTTATTACTTTAAAAAATCTATATCTTTGCTTCTGCAGAAAATTTGCAGCAAACGCCTTATTACTTTCGCAGCATATTACTTGTCGAATAGTTTTTGTACGACTACACAAATCACTTGGTTTACATTTTACATCTTATTATCAATTATGATAGCCTATTTCAGGGTTTCCCGATTGGGGGTGCTCGCACCCCCAGGGGGTGCGAGTAGCTATTTCTAGGGGTGCGAGAATCCACCGAGGAAAAAGAGCTATACCGTATATGGAGATGAATTTTTTTTAACGATGGAGGTGGTGCTTATCTCTTAGAGCATTCTATGTTGGCCTATACAGCACAATGCACAACAACAAGAAAATACCACCCGACAAGTAACAAAAAGGCCGTGGTCCGAACGTCGCTCGATTGGTGAGGGATAATGCGATAATATTGTGTCAGCAATTTGCTCATTGTTGGCAATTTCTTATCATACGCATTAGGAAAGAACGCATTTTAAACGAGAACGAAGTTTTTCACGTTATAGACTGTGGATTGACTTACGAAAAGGAAAGTGTCAGCTACTGGTTGAACAGATAATTTCGTAAAGGCAGGAGAAAGGTCATAGATCTCGATTAACGTCATTGTGTTCTCAGTTTGTGTTATTTCATTATTTATTTGATTTTGCATTTTGTGCTGTGGCGTAGCCAAGGGGGGTTGGGGGTTACAACCTCCCCTTTTGGCACGCGTGTGACGTCACGATATTGAAAATGATGATTTCAGTCTCTTTATGCTTAAGAATGATGCTTTGAGTCTAAAAAAAAATTGCCTAATTTTAAACCAAACTGCATTAAAATGAGCGAGTTTTGGCAATACCAAACATTCAAACATCTCAGCCAGGAATTAGCAACATGAAAACATAGAGACTTAGCTTTATTTCCGAAAAATGCCGAAGAAAACATGATCTTATCCTTTTGCTATGCCACCTGATAGCACCATTTTACAGGAATATTCATACCCACGTTTTTGTTTAAAATGCTCTCAGAATGCACCAAATTCAAAGTACGTTTTCAAAATTTTCTGGGGGAATCCCCCCAGCCCTCCCGCTGCTGGGTGCCGTCTTACACGAACACGCCGTCGGGCTTCGCCCCCAGTCTTCAAAAAGCCCCCTCTCAAAATTCCTGGCCACGCTGCTGATTTTGTGTGATCGTGTTGTTGAAGGCTGCCCTTTTTCCTATTTATTAGCCATATAAAGGATGGTGAGCTGCTTTTCTGCGTGATCTTTGTACATATTTTGAATTTTTTCTCAGAAACACTCCGCTTCAAAACAGGGGATGCGAGATTGGCTTCATCAATCCCATGGGGTGTGGGGTGATAAACGAATCGGGAAGCCCTGGCCTATTTGGAGAGTTGGGTCTGCTACTATTCGGTGAGTCCGATTCGGTGAGTCTGATTCGGTGAGTTCCTAATTTCTAACCCCTAACCTTAACTCCTAACCCCTAACCCTAAAACGGCAATGATAATTAGGCTATTGTACCAGATAATTTAAAAAAAAAATTGAAAAAATCCCCCGTTAAGAGATCGGACTCACCGAATCGGACTCACCGAAACGGGCCATTCCGTGGAGAGTTTGCGCAAACACTTTATTTAATTTTTCAGAAACCCCAATTATGATGTAATGTTTCTTCCCTTATACCCTAGTCCTCAATTATGGTGGCCTTTCATTACTAAAACCTACTATTATGACACAAAAATGCGTTGAGATTGGATTCTTGAATCTTTAATAAATTATACCAATTGAAAGCTTTTTTTAATAGTTTTATGCAAATAAGGTAAAACTTAGCATTTGATATAATACCTTGCAAATACCAAAATTGCATCTTTTTGTAACACCAAAGTATCGGCCAAAATATCGGTATCAGTATCGGTATCGGCCTAAAAAAGTGATATCGGTATCGGGATCGGTATCGGCCACAATATTGGTATCGGTACATCTCTAGTTATAATATTTAATATCTTTTCAGGAATTCAGGTTTAGAGGTTTTTTTTGCAGATTAAATTACAGTTGTAATATTTAATATCTCCTCAGGAAGTACAGGTTTAGAGATTTTTTTGGCAGATTAAATTACAGTTGTAATATTTAATATCTTTTCAGAATTATCGATTCTTTACTGTTTACATGTTTTTACAGACCTTCTGATGATCCGTTAGGTGAAACAATTTGTAAAGGCTTCAGATAGTAATAACTACATTTGATTTAATTCGCTCTGCTTTGCCTTTTTGCTTGGCATTGAGCACTTTTTGTAGTATTAATAGTTTTCATTGTTTTAAATTTGTTGGTAAATAGTATTTTTATTTTTGGCAACACCACTCAGAAATCCCGCGCAAAGCTGCAGAGGACAGTTTTGTTGGTTGGTAACAGAGTTGCCAACTTGGCAGTTTATCAGCAAGCTCATCTTGCTTTTTTTAAGTATATATGGGCTATTTTTTGCAACTTACAACTTGTTTGTCATTTTCAATTTATTTTTGATAAAACCTGAAATTATTGTGTGTTTTTTTCAAATGGTTCAGCTTTACAAATTTACTGTTTTCGCTTTAATTAATTTTTCCAATTGAATTTGCTTGGCAACCTTGCACAAAACTCCCGCCCAAATCTGGAGATGACAGCCATTTTGTTTTCAGTCGTTGAAGAGAAAGGATCAGGGTTGCCAGATTGGCCTTTTTACGGCCAAATTTCAGAAATTTGGCCTTTTTGCAAAGTGTTTGGCTGGACAATTTTTGTTTGGCCGCTTGGCATTTGTTTGGCCTTTTTTTCTTTTGGTTTTCATAGTTTTTTTGGTTATCCCTAGCAACAGTGAAAAGTTTTGGTGTAGCGTTTTACATCATGCCCATTTCAAAGACCTTGCTAGCTATGCTTTAACATGTCTCTGCATCCCTGTCAGTAATGCAGTAGTAGAGAGGATTTTTTCATTACTTACTGCAGTGAAAACAAAACCACAAAACAAAATGCACTAATGCAGACTGAGCTTTTGGAAGCGATTTTGCGAATACGAACGGACAATCGGACATGCCGCTGAATGGAAAATGTTGCACAAACTTTAATGCCAGTGCCATAATGATAAGGCTTTTCACATCTGATATTGTTTATGGTGAAACTAGCAGTAACGAAATGGCAGAGGTGCTAGCATTCCTAGAATAAGGAGTGCTCATTGTGGAAGGATGTTGGACATAAATGCAATTGATTTCTCTGATTTTGCAGTGTTGGGTGTTTAATGTAGCCTACAAGTAATTGTATTGGGTATAAATATTGTATATATATACGGTACCGTATACGCAGTGTTGGGCGCGATAACTCATTTTTCAGTTAAGCGATAACGATAATCGATAAACGAAAAATGCCTAAAGCGATAACGATAAACGATAAATCAAAAAAAAGTTAAGCGATAACGATAAGCGATAAATTATCGCCGATAATGTCGATAACGATAATTTTTTTTCTTGATTAGCGCTGCCCCATCTCATGCAGCACGAACTGTTTTCATCAACATGACAAAAAATCGAACATAATATACTGCAAAGGGACAAAACAATCACAACAGCGGCAGTAGGTATCGAATCTTCAACCTCTTGATCCAGAATCAAACCACTGAGGTAACCGCCGTGCTTATAATTATACCTTCAGATACCAGTTGGATGCTTTTATCAATTGGGCTACACTGCCGCTTACGTGCAGTAGGAAAAATAATTAAATCAAATGAAAATACCATAAAAAATTCCAAACTTTGTATTTTGCTTTCTGCTTAAAGGGCTGTTTACAGCAAAGTCAGCAATAATTGAAAAAATTCCAAAAAACGCAAATTGCTTGAAAATTTATTAGTAGGCTAATCTTAAGCGTTATTAGTAGTAAAAATATGCATACTGTGAAATCCATCAAGCTTGTCAAATTAGTCGTGTTTGTTTAAGAACAATAACATAATTATCGTAATTTAGCCTAGGCCTACTGATAATTTCAGATAATTTTTTTTGTTTTCTTTGTGAACACCATCATTAAGGCAATGGCAGAACGCTCGCCTTCGCCTTCGTATGTCTAAATTCTATGAAATCGGAGACAAGACTTCTAACACCAAACAGAACGCTGAGTTGTTGAGATAAGAATTACAATATAGCCTAGGCACTGTATTAGTGGGAATAAAAATATTTGATTGAGGTAGGCTAGGTCGCATAGGTAAATGAGAAAGGTTATACTGTATTTAGCATAATTTTACCACGCAACTCGATGCGCCTATTGTCATGCAAAAACTACTACAAAATGCAAAAAATGTGATGTCGGTCTGCATGTCAAATGCTTCAAGCAATATCATATTCCGCAATGACTTGTTTCAGTGATATTGTGTTAGGCTACTTTGCTCATTTTCATCTTATTTTTTGAACTTTTATTTTAATAAAATGCTCGATGACAATAATGACATGACAAGACATTTCCCATTTATCACTTTGAGCGATAAGTAAAATGTAATAACGCTTAAGCATTACGCACAAGAAACTTGTGAAATTTGATAACGGATTTGCCTAGCGTCTTATATATAGGACGGTTTTTTTCTCAAAAAGTATAAACACAATTAGGAAAAAAATAATTGTGATATGTTCTTTAAGTCATAATTATGCAATATTTATATTTTCCGAAATTTTTTTTGAATCTTTTCACTTTCGGCACAAATGGGTTAACTTTTTAAGTTAAATGGCATTTACGAATTTGGTTATTATTTTTGGATTAAAGTTATACCGCCAAGCTAGAAAAAAAATCGATCTTATAGTCTATAACCGATCTTGTGTTGTTATTGTGTGTGAATTTTGTCTTTTAAACTGAGTTTGTGACGTAACCGCACGTCTCAAGGCAAGTTCTTGCAATTTTAGTTAATCTACTCATCTAAAGATTTAATGCGCTTAAAACAATAAGTTTCAGGTTTTGATGAGAGGGATTTTATTTTTTTACGGCAAGTACTAAAAACTAGCACTTCCAACGAAAAAAGAAAACACAAGAATAAAATAATTGATCGTGAGGTGGCGCGAAAGACCATGTTTCCGATGTAAAAGCGGCATCGTATTGCGACACTTTCACAAACCACTTGCCAATTTCTTTCGCTTCGCTTTAAAGGAATCTGTACCGCCCGTGCGCTTACATTTTAATTGTAAAATTCACTCGCGATTGCCGATTGCAGCAAAACAACAAGAGACTTGTTGCATGCATTTCATTGCATTGCAATTTGCAACTCTAAAAATTATTGTGTTGTCAGGGCCGTCGCTGCAGGGGGGCGTGCCCCCTCCCTTGACAACGACTTGTGCACATACACTTCAGGCACTGAAGAAGAACTGGTTTTAATTTTAGTTTCATTAACTAGGTGGCTAGTAAAAATATTACTTTTCATGGTCTTTCCACGTGTGTTGATCCGAAATAAAATTTATCGGCGATTAATTATCGGCGATAATCAAATATTGCCTTTGGCGATAACGATAAACGATAACTGAAAAAATAATTGAGCGATAACGATAAGCGATAAAAATTTATCGCCGATAATTATCGCCGATAAATTATCGCCGATAATGCCCATCACTGCGTATACGTATATATATACGGTACCGTACTATATATACGGTACCGTACTATTTCACATTGCATTAAGTGATATGCCAATATTAAGTCCTTCTTACTAGTCAGCAGGGTCTCACTGGTGGACGTTAATGGCTTTTTAGTCTACAGGATGATGCTTAGCCTAATGTTGTATACATATTTCAGTTGGTTTGTAATTGTTTCCATACCTATCTGTTTGTATTTTATGGATTGCATTTTTTCAGGAATTTTACTAAGCAATTATTCTTTAACAGATAACATGTAGAACAATAGAAACTGGGTAAAAATTATCTAATTTGTTCTTAAAAATAAGTGCAAAAACACCACTGATTTCAACAAAGAGAACAAAACCTCATGTTTGGCCTTTTTTTCTATAATTTGGCCTTTTTTGGGGATGCATTTGGCCTTTTTTGTTTTATCAATCTGGCAACCCTGGAAAGGATCAGTTTTGATTCAGTTGCAGCAAGAAAAAGTTGGTTCAGCTTTCAATTCTGTCATCATTCTGCTTGGGTTATCAGACAAATGCTTTAAAGTTTGTTTCTGTCCGTGTCTTCTGAGTTTGAAGAAAGCATGAGCTTGGATTGAGCTGCAGCAAGAAATGGCTGATTGGGAAATTTTCGTGATCAACTTGTGAAGTTGCTTTGAAGATTTATCGAAAAAGAAATCAAAGTTTATTTTATTGAGGAAGCTCTGGTTAGTTTAATGTTTTAACAAAAGTTTAGTTTCCACCTGCAAAGCTAGTCTAAGTATTTTGTCCTAATTTGATAAAACTTCGAAGTCGTTGAAGACAAAACTTGTGATTTTGTGACCAGCTAACAAAAGTCTACTCAGTTTATTTTGAAATTAGAACTTTGAATGAAAGGAAAAATATATCGGAGCTGTGTGCGGCCTGCAATGCTATATGGTAGCGAGACATGGGTATTGAGAGAGAGTGAACTGGCAATCCTGAGAAGAACGGAAAGGTCAATGGTGAGAGCAATGTGTGGGGTGAAAACGAGAAGGGAAAAAAGGACTGAAGAATTGTTGGATATGCTAGAGATGAGAGAGACCATAGACCAACTGGCAAGGGCAAATGGAGTAAGATGGTATGGACATGTGATAAGGAGGGAGGAAGGAAGTTTTCTTAGAAAGGCACTAGATCTAAAGGTGGATGGGAAGAGGAAACGCGGTCGTCCAAGAAGAACGTGGAAACAACAAGTGAAGAATGAATTTAAAAAAGTGGGACTGAAGGAGGAAGATGCAAGGGACAGGGTGAAATGGAGAGAAGGGATTAGAACAATTGCTGCGCGGAAACAATCGGCCACCCCCACTAGTGGGGAACAAACCGACGATGGATTATGATGATGATGATGATGAACTTTGACTCAAATCTGAAAGTTTTGTTCAAAATAATTTGTTTATATTTTTGTTTCGATGTAAATGAATTAATGTTTTGTTCTTTAGTTAACAACTTGTGTTCAATGTTTGTTTATTTTATGGTTAGAACGAAACTGGTTTTAGACTACAACCTGGTTAGCCGAGCTAATATTGATTGATATTATTCCTGCATTGTTAGATCACGATGATCGTCGCTTCATCATCGCCATCTCAAAGATCCTGCGGGAAGGCAACGACTTGGAAGTGACAGTCACAGCAGGACGTCATTTTGATGGAGGGTGGATACGGATGTTCTCCGACACTCAGAATGACATCCATGCAGTGACGTCATTCATCAAGTCGATGCCGACGCGACTTGGATTCCTTAATCTGTCCGGATGCTTCATGAATTCCAGTCAATTCCTTCCATGGAAGGAGGCGATCAAATCGATGCCTGGATCCGTGAGTCATGTTTAACTTTTATAACCAACACATTGATTCATGGTCAGTTGTTACGTTGATTCAACGTCGCATTACGTTGTTTTAACGTCTAAGTTTCACAAAGTAAGTTCCAGTTTCCAATTTTAATCATTTTCTAACAATTCTTGTAAACATAAAATAAATAAACAAAAAGTCACAACATAAATAAATTGTTTATGTTTAATTGTTGCGTCATAATTAATTTGTGTTTAGATTGTTCGGATGAATCTCCAATTCAACCACCTATCTATCGATGACGTCATCGAGGTGTTGCACAAGATTGAGGAGGAAGTTGAGATGTGGTATTCCCTCGATGATGGAGATGGGAGGTGGAGGAGACCTCCGAACATGGAGGAAAGATCCAAGCTACAAGAAGCATTGGATCGGTTGGACAATAAAGTGAGAGTTGTTTACGTTGTATCAACGTTATAACAATTAATTGTGTCAACATTAAATCAACGTCAATTATTCGCTTTGTCTTTTACAGAAGTTGAAGATCAAGGTTGGATGGGATGGCAATTATATTTACTTCACCCACAAGGATCGTTGATGTTTTTATTTATTTGTTGATGTTTACAATAAAATTATGTCGTCCACTGATTTTGTTTGGTTGAGTTAAAAATACAACAAACTGCTTGTTTACATCAGGTGACGTAATATCAACAAAAATGTTCAACAATCAACAAAAGTAAGTTTGTTTCTTAAACTTATTTATTTTTATGAAATAATTTCAATAAAAATTTAAATCAAGTTATTTTTTAAAAGTGTTGCCAGATTAGATGAATGTTTTTGTAACTTTGATTTGAGTAACCATAAAAAAGTATAACAATATAAAGTAACCATCGATATGAGCCACATTGTAGGTGAACTCAATTCATTTGTATACAGTGTTGCCAGATTAAATTGCTTTTTTTTAAATTTAAATCAGAGACCTGCAAGCGTTTCTTCTAAATACACATTGTCAGGGTTGCTAGATTCGTTTGAACTAATTTACTGATTAAAGTTTGGGTGAGGGTAACATTATGATTCGATAACAGAAGTACCGCGCTGCTACCAAGAAGTGCACTTAAATACTTGTCAGGGTTGCCACTTTCATTCGGACTAGTTTCGCCGCTTAAGGTGAGTTCAAACATTATGATCCGATACCGTTTCAAAATGTTTGCCAATCCCTAAAAGTGCCGACAATGCTTGACAAGTTTTTCAGGGTTGCCAGTTCTGCAATTTTTACCTCAAAATTTGCCCGACTTTTAATAAATAAATACTATTTGTACTTGAATACATCCTGCAACACTGATAATAGGTATTTAGAAGTAGTAGGCTACCCTCCTCTTGCAAGTTAATTTTAAGATTAAACAAAGACAGCTATTTTTCTTAAATGTGTAACAAAAAATAATAATAATCTAATCACAATTTCTGTAACAAAATACATATCATAGACTAAACTCGCCATCAGAATCAAACAAGTTGCGGTTCGTTAGCCTGGCTATAAAGTGAAACGACACAAGTAACAAAGAACAGTTTTGCCTCGCAAAGCATAGGCTACATATGGAAAAAAGCATCTAGGAATGAAAAGGAGGCACGGCAGCTGGATGCATTTTTGCATCTTAATTTGCAAGGCAAAACTACACTAACGAGAGCTCGAATATTACACCAGATAAAGGACGTTGTGGGTGAGCCACTGGTTAAAGATGGATACGATCTAAGTTGACTTTGATGGCAATCACATTTCACTCAACAAGGATCCATGTTTGAAAGATGTTATTGGTTTGGTTTTGAATCTTTATCCTCGGACTGACAAAGTTGGTTATTCTTGATAGTTTCGCATACTTGTAGAGGCTTCTGACGCAAAACCGGTTACCGAGATTGACAGAGTAAAGCTTCTGATTGTTGAAAATGCCTAGTATTCCATCCACTACGTGCCGCTAAATGAGAAACAGTCCCGAAATGCAGTGCTCAAGCACACACCTCCAGAGCCGAACCAGCGCTGCTTGATCTTCAGTCGGGCGGGCAACCACTGATCTAACGGAGTGTTAATTATTTAATGTTATTTTATAATAAATTGATGTTATCCGTAAATTGTTCATTACATGGTTGGCTTGTGTGACGACGACAAAGTATCAACGACAGACGACGTTGTATCAACCTAAACTTCAATGCTGGCGATAACGAAGTTTCAATGTGCTGTTAGCAAAGGATTGTGACGATCCGCTTAGAGGCCAAGTGGGGATCGCCTTTGGCTCAAATACTGGTAGATCTGAGATCGATTCCAGGTCGAGTCAAACCGAAGACTTTGAAAAGTGTAGCCCACCAATTGTGTTCTTGTATAACGCAGTGAGAATAAGTCGCGTAATAATGCGATGACACCGTAAACCTGATATAAAATTAAGAATGAGCTCGGTCGCTAAAAGACTTTACCTGTTGTAGAGTGACAATAGCTTTAACAAAACCATAACATTATTGCTAGGGGAAACTCGTGTAATGTGGGCCCCTTAAGCAAAATCTGTGATAATAACGAAAGTCCTTGATCGATTTCTTCCAAACTTCACTTGTTTATTTACATACATGAAAGCAGTGGCGGCTCGTGGTATTTATAGCAGGGGGTGCTGCAACCGGAGGTAGCCTATACGTGAAAGAGCGAGCGCGAAAGGCGCGATGCCAAGGGGACTAGGGACAAGACCCCCATAAAATTTGACCTTATTTTAGTGGTATTTCATGAATTCTGAGGCTATTTTAGCACTCAATTTCCTGATGTTCAACACGTTTAAATAGGCTGTTTTAGCATGTGACCTTTGGCCTTAACTTATTGTCGTACCGGTAAGTTAACAATGAACCTAGGTAAAATTTAATTTAACAACAATAATGAAAACCTAGTCTAAGCTTTATCTTTTCGTGCAGAAAGTAAAGCACATTAGTCTAACCATGTAACAGCATCAGTCGCAGCCACCTAATATCGTGCTTGAAAACAACAGTGTTTGCAACAGTAGCTGGCCTGACCACGTGACCAGCAACTGCAAAATTTGCAGTTCGAAATTGTGGGATTTGAAGCAACCTCAGCCAAAATATGACGTCACAATTTCTCTTTGTTCTTCTTTTATAAGATCGCAACTGCAGGGCTTGCAGTTCAGAGCTGCCAAATACAAAACTTAAAAAATCATAATATTTTTTAAAATCCAGAAATTATGAAACTTCTAGTCAGTAGGATCTATAGAGAAAATGAGAAAAAAACGTGAAATTAATAAAAAAAATAAAATTCTGAAATGTGCAGGGGGTGCTGCAGTTCTGCAGTTTCTATAGACGAGCCGCCACTGCATGAAAGGTGGCCTACAACATAACGAAGTATCGGGCTTAAATCATTTAAACTGCAGGTAGCACTGCCAAATTTAATTTTTTCATGTGAGGGTCCAATTTACACAACCGTTGGGTAAAATGGACCCCTTCAATACCCGGCCAAAACATACTACCGGTACTTAATATACAATTTTATTCGGATAGCACCTAACATCACTCTATAAGTTTCTAATTCAATGGCATTGCAGGTAAATAGTCAATTTCATCTTTTTCAAATAATTTTTCATATATTTTTCCAATTTACACAATGTGTGATTCTGATTGTGCAAACTGGACCCATCGATAACTCACAAAAATAGAACATCCCATGCACAAGTTTTTGTTGCAAAAACAGAAACACACATTTTTGAACAGTTGTCGCAGTAACAATACTTGAAATCTTGAATATCAGCACACGTTTCATGGGCCCAATCCTTGCATTTTTTACACTGAATCCAGTCTTCATCTGTGGAATCTCCACACACCAGGTAGATGGAATTTTGTTTGTTGTCTGTTTTTCTTCCCCTCTTCTGTTCAGTATTTTGCACACCACCTTTCTTCCTTTTAGGTGTTGCAATTGCCATATCACTGTCTCTTGTTTTCATAGTGTTTTTAGGAGGAGAACTTGTCAAAATTGTGGCTTTTGATGATTTTTGCCGTTTAGTATCAGGATTTATACATCGGAATCGCTTTGGTAGAGGGCTGATATCTGTTACAGATACATATCTGCTAACATACCTAAAGTTTATTACCCCAAGAAAATAGTTTATGTTATCTGCCTCCACGTGTAATTCTGACCCCTGGGTCCAAATTACACATTTTATCGGGGTCCATTTTACACAACCCTAAACTAAAATTTCTTTCAGGCTCATCGTCACTAACATCTCAAACTGAGAATCTAATCTACAGTATCTGTGAATGTTGTAGTTGTCTTGAAACGCTTAAATTCTTTTCCTACCTGCCTCTGACCTCCGATTATATCGAAATAACGCATGAACCAAAATAAGATCAAGCACACAAATAGTTCACTTGCATTTTCGCAACTACGCCACAAAAGAAATGAGATCAAACGCAACTGCTACCACGTGGCCTTGCCAACCTCTTCCATGTCACGTGATGTTCGTGACGTCACCTACCGATATTAGTCTCAAATCAGCCGGGGTCCATTTTACACGAGGGATCCAATTTACACCACTTTCCCCTATTAAGGGTTGGGGGAGGGGTAACCTGTACTTAAAGGTTTCTTCTACTAGTCTCTTCAATGACACTTAGTGTTGTATATCAACGCACCCTTCTTCATGTTTTGGATATGGACAGCTTTGTCTGATGCAAATAAATATCATTTTCAGCTTGCGGGCGTAAGAACATCTATAAAAGTAAAGTTTGTGTTGTAATTTACATTACTTTACGTAGTAAAAGTGATTAACGAGTAAAAGTGTTGATCAAAGCTGCAAGGTGAATGGTTTGCCGCTGAATGTAGAGCAGTCCTTAAAATGCGTTGCTCAAGCGCACACCCTGAGAGTCGAACTAACGTCGCTTGATCTTAAAGCTTCTTCACGAAGTCATGCGTTAACCAACTGAGCTATCGGGGCGGACTTAAATGATTTTATTCTCATGCAGAATCAAAATTGTCGATTATTCAGTCTTCATTAGGCCTACATAAAAATAATTGGGAGATAATCGTGATAATCAAGTCTGCCATTTTTACGTCGATTCAACGTCAATTAAGATTGAATCGATGTAAAAATAGCAGATTTCTAAACAATGTGACAGTAGCGTGGCAACCCAGTTAGTAATTGGTTTGGTTTTGAATCTTTATCCTCGGACTGACAAAGCCTTGATAAGTTATTCCTGGTAGTTTCGCATACTTGTAGAGGCTATTGACCAGGGGTGCCGGAACCATTTTTGACTGGGGTGCAGGATTATGAAAAAAGGGCATTTTTTAAGTTTTAAAATAAGATATAGCAATAATGCTGGGCAGTTCGACAGATGTTTGACTGTTGAGTTCGACTGTTGAGACTGACTGTTGTTGAGTTCGACTGTTTGACTGTTGAGTTTGGCGGTTGCATTGTAGTCAATTTCAGTGGCAGAATTTCGACTTGTTAAAGTGGCTACCGTTGAGTTCGACAGTTGAGACAGATGAAGATAAATGAATGAAATATATTGAAATATTTTGAACATGAAGAAACGAAAGATAAATTTCACGTTCATAGCGTCACAATCTGCTCATTCTGCTGCAAAGTATAAAATGTGTCCACGGGATAATTTGTATACTGTATATAGGCCGACAGTAGACAAATATCAAACCAATCCAAAGTACATTTTACGCGCGCCGGTTGCTCAAATGAGTTTATTTGTAACAGCATTTAAGTCAATGGTGTCTATCACCTGTTTGTGAATAGTTGCAAACAGTCAGTTGTTTAAACTTTTGTCTGTCATTGTGGTACGAAGCCACGTTTTTACATTTTACACGCCTCATGGCGCTAAAACTACCTGCAGAATTCACCTTTCCTAATTCGACGCTATATCATAACGGCTTACTTACACTTTTTCTTCTAAAATTTTTATCTTCCAGGTTCTCACACTCTTTGCTATGCCAAGACGTTTATAGGTTACTATCCTTAACTTTTCTACAATTCTATATCACTCAGATCTTTTTTTTAACTTTTTTTCAGATCACTAGGAATATTTTTTTTCTCATAAGTCAGCCATCAACAATACCCGGCCCTACGCAAAACGGTCGTTAGTGGTGCCTCGAATCATTGGCGTTTGATTTTCACGGCTGGTGGTAGCACCAAACATAGTTGTGACAAAACCGTCTTTGAAGAAGCATAGGAGTGGTAGAATTGTAATAAATTATGTTTGTGAGTTGTGACCTACACAATAGCATCAGCGTTTCTCAACCTGGGGGTAGGGGGTCGCGAAGGTCATTTCAAGGGGGTCGCAAAGATATTCATAAAAAAATTTGGTATACATTAATGTCGTAGCAAGTGACTGATTGGTTACACTGTTACGAAAGAGAACGGGTAGCTCGGTTGTAGGCCAATTTATCATCGTTTGTTCAAGTAGAACGATATTTCTCTGAACTCAAAGAAAGAGATGCCGCGTTTGTACGAAATCCATTGTCTACTGCTTTGGATGTTGCTGATATTCCAGATGAATTAAAAGACCAATTTTATGATCTTCAAAAGGATTCTTCCGCATGTGACGTTTTTCATGCAATGCCACTCTCTCAGTTTTGGTGTGCTATGCGTAAATCATACCCACAACTATTTGAACTAGCTTTTCGAATATTATTTTCATTTGCCACAACATACTTCTGCGAAAGTGCTTTTTCTGCTCTTGTCCATATCAAAACGAATGCAAGAAATAGAGGGAAAGTTGAAGATGATATGAGATTGGCGATATCAAGTACTCAACCACTAATTTCGAAGTTGGCCAAGCAGTTGCAGAGTCAACCGTCGCATTAAAAGTTGTGACATTCACCAGTTCTTTGAAATTAAATGTTATTGAAATGTATATTTGTGCTAATTTGTATATCTATAGAAAACCTATTAGGAAGGCCGGAAGGGGGTCGCAGGCTGTATTAAACACCTAAAAGAGGTCGTGAACCAAAAAAGGTTGAGAAACACTGTAGCTCATTATCGAGTAATGATGCAAGAACTACATACTGGTGTACAAAGAACAATGACACGGAAGGGCATCATGCTACTGTGATACAGAATTTTGTTTGTGAATATTATTTTGAGGCAAAAATGAAAGATTGTAGGCTAATTAGGCAAAAAGCGAATAGCAGAAATTTTTATTGGAAAATGTGCACTGTGCAGTAGCTCACACAACCGAAACCGATCGAAAAAAACCCAGTTGGAATATATTCATAGAAAAATAAACAATTTTGTACCTCTCGTCCAATTTTGATGTTGATAATTCGATCATGTTATGGTAAAATAAATATTATAATTTGCAAGTGGTGTAGCCTATTATTTATCACTTTGGCAAATCTGACAGTATACCCTGTGCTTTTTTTACGAATAGGCTACTGCACTGCTTGTATGGAAGTGAAATTTTAAAGCAAGAAAGCTTAAATACTGTAATCGTTTATGTTGAATGATTAACCATAGAAGGACCAAGTTGGTCAAATGTTGAATGATAATAAATTGATATGAGGAGCAGAAATCATATTAGCTGAATAGAATCAGTATAATGTATAATTAATTAAAAAGGGGTTTGACACATTTAACCTTAAATAAACGTAAAGTTTTTAAGGGATCCACGTAAAGCAGATACTTATGCGTCGAAAATTATCGTGTTGCAGATCGCGAATCTGCTACACGATAATTTCAAGCTGGACCAGAAAAACTTTGAAAACTATTAATGCTTTAGTTGATCTCACATGAAAGTTTAGCAAATAAATTCTTGTTTCTCTTTGAATTGACTTGTACTCTACAAGGTGGACGTTAATATGTTAAGGTATTCTACCTATTTTTTTCTTAATATATAATTACAAGATTTCTATTTTGAAAGTGTATTAGATAATCTGCTGTGTGCAGTAGCGGATCCAGGGAGGCAATCAGCCACATGCCACCCCCAAAAACAAAAAAGCTAAAACACTTTCGATTGGATAAATTACAGTAGAAGTTTTTGTTAAAGCTTTTTGTTTCAAATTTAGAAACTGAATTGTTCGGTCAGATGACGTCACAACCAAATCTAGACAGCCGTCATTTTGACGCAATAAAATAAGTAACCAGTTTTGTTTGTGAATCTAAGGATGGAAGGTGGTGGCAAACATTGTTCATTTTCTCTTATTTATACAACTTTTACTCTCTTGAAACTGCAATGAATTTGTTTCTAGCTTCCCTGCTGCGTCTCAACAATTAGTGGCAACTACTGAGCCACTGTTAATATGATATCTGTCTGACAAAAGTTGATTTGAAATCTCAATCTTGTAGAATCAGTGTTAGTGTTACTGTCCGTTACTGCTTCTGAATATAGAAATGACATTGTTTTACGCCTTCATTTTATACTAAACGTCTTTGATATCTGGATTGGGTGAAAAATAATTGTCACTACTCAACATAAGAACCTGATGTTAAATCAATGTAAAAGTAACGGATTGTGCTGATTAGAATTTTACATTGATTCAGCATCTACAGACGTTGAATTAATGTAAAAACAACAGGTTTTGCTGATTCGAGTTTTTGCATGGATTCAGCAAATGCAGATGTCAAATCAATGTAAAATTTGTAGATTCCACTGATTATAAAGAAGCATAATGTTATTCAACCGTCGCAGATAATATAATTGCAATTTCATTAATTAACTTTGATCACATGTTAATAAAGGTGCAACGGAAGCAACTTCTCGCAATGAGCATTATGAGCAAACAACACCCAGATCAACTTCTGCATCTTCTCTTACCTCGCATCGACAAAGTAGGTTCAAACGAATCTTAATTTAAGCTTCACCATTAAGAGCTGTCTATAAAAAACGTCCGTCCAGTCCCCAAAGACCCCCCCACCTTCCCTCATTCAAGGGGAAGTTGGGGGGATTACAAATTGCCTCAAGCCTCCAGCAACAGATTAGAAATGAGCAGAAAACCATGTTTATCACAGTCAGTATCTCCTGGAAATAGTTAGAGGTGATAATGACTCTTGTTGTGGATAATAGAGATCCAACTGGAAAGTGGTTTTGGGAGGCCGTTTCCTACCGGCACCGTACCTTGTAGTCCATATCTCACGTGGACTTTATGTTCCTAGTTCAGCAAGTATAACCGATTGATGCCATGAAATGTGGCTCCAAAAGCAGCAGGGGCGTATTTAGCAAATTTGTTCAACCCAGTAACCAGAGCTGTTGAGTCGGGCGAAAAATATACGATTCCAACTCCTTGGTTTGTAACTGGCCCACTCCGACTTCACTGTTTCCAGATTTATAAAGGTTGCCAGATTCTTTTTTTCATTTTTAAAAAAGTTAATTTCACTTAATTTGTGATAGAAATTGCAACGGCGACTTAAAATTTTATTGTAAATCGTTTTGTATAAAGTCGGACTTTTTTAACAACTCCGACTCCGGACACGTCAAAATCCTTTCGACTCCACAGCCCTGCCTGTAACATCAGCAAAAATATTGAAGCCACGTTTATGTTCTATATGTCATGAAGGAAGATGACTAGATTAGGACCAGGGATATCTATAGAGAAGGGGATATGAAGGCTCGCAGCGATTGCCTTATTCTCTTGACACTAAATCGTAGAAAGTTTTGTAGTGCAGCTGGTAGAATGAGTTACAGAAGACAGTTAGCAAATGTTACGTAGAGCATATTTAAAGAATACTTGTTTGGAAAGACAGTTGAAAAGTTACCAGTAAGCTGCTTTTCTTAACAAAGCCTTTGCAGTAGGCTAGATGTAAAGCAAGTATATGGGTAGTTGAATTAAGAAGCAACCATGAGCATGCTGTGAATATCCAGGTCTGATGCTAATAGCGCAATGCAAGTTATCATAACAAAATTTATTAAACTACTATCGGTGCCAATTGTCATTTTACGATAAACACAGATTATTTACGATAAACAAAAGCCCTTCTATTGTCAGGCGTAATAAAAGCCTTCGTATCCCCTTCTTTAGATATCCCTGATTAGGCCAACATGCATAGCATGCAGTCGAAAGAGAGTTTTGTGTACAGTACTTGAAAAGTGTGGTATAATCACCCAATTTTATAAAGCTTTTTCAGCTTTGCACTTTGTGGAGATCAGAAATAGTTGACTATAGAAGGTTTGTAAACCACCACTCCAGCAGAAGTAGAATATGTACATTGTATAGTCTCAAGCAAGCAGTACAAGTCTATAGAACTGCCATGGCCACTTACACTTCGGAGATTTCGGTAATGTTTTCCGCACGGACAAGAAGGAAAGGCTGTTGACACAATGCAGAAATGGAAGGAGGGGGGATATTTTGCAATTTTATGAGAACGTGTTTTATGTCCCTTGTGTTAAAACCATTCATACATTTGCAGCACGCACTTCATCTGTAGGCATTCTGGACCAGATGAAGTGGCTGTCTTTGGGTAGAAAGCGTTGCATGCTGTGTAGTGTGAGCGCATCTTTTATTTATCTTATGGTTCATAAAAATAAGTTTACTAGCAGCTTATTAAAACCTAACAAAAGGTGAATACTAATAGCCTAGACGTGTTTTCTTACAATACATTTTCAGTTATATAATTTTTTTTTTTGATTTTGACAATTTTTTTCTCAGTTGTTACTTCTGTAAAGATGTGCGGGAAAAACTGCAAGAAACAATTGAAAAACGTCAAGATCCACGTTTGCTACTTTTTAATGCAAAAATTTAACAAATTTGATTTTTTGTTTTTTAGGCTCAAACATCGGAATAGAAAAGCTGAAAGAAACAACCCTCAAGCTGTATGATCGTGAATATGACGTCGACCTGTGCCATTTTAACGTCTCATCGGATGGTTTGCCAGAAGTGTGTGCTGAACTTTTTTTGGTTCAATTTTACGAAGGAAATCTTGTTCCGGATGACAACAAATATGATCCTAAAACCCATGAATTTAAACTAACAAAATCTGACGAAAAACTTGACTTTAATAAATTAGTTTCGGATGCTCAAAAGAACGATTTTGTGTCGGTAATTGGATATCCTGGGGCAGGGAAAACTGTTCTGTCCAAGCGCCTGGCTAGGCGTCTTTGTCAATGTGGTGATCTTGTTGTTTTAAGGAAGCTTTTCATGAACATGAGCGACTGTTATGAAGACACATTCACTTTGAAACAATTTTTATTGGGAGATAGCAACTATAACTTAAACCATAACGAAGCTACTTCTGCTTTTGAATGGATCAAAAACAATCCAAAAAAAGTTTGTATCATTCTTGACGGATTTGATCAAGTGGAATGGAGTATCATGAAAACTGTAAAGAAATGCAACATCAACAGCTCTCTTACTTCTCAGGAACTAGTTTCATGCCTTTGCCAAGGACAATTTCTACTTCACTGCCACCTCATCTTCACTTCTCGTCCACACGCGATGCTTTCCGTTCCTAAAAACTGCAGACCAAATCTTATTTTCTTTCTTCGTGATTTAAACTCTTCAGATATGAGACAATTGTTTAATGCTTTAATAAATAACCAGAGTAAAGCCAACGAACTCTGGGAATCCTTAACCAGTAAGGCTCCCCAGCTAGAATCATTATGCCACAACCCACTTATGTTACAACTTTATGTCAGAGCTTCATTGGGTTCATCTGGACAAGTGAAGTGCATTTCCACAATGACCAAAGTGTTTTATTCTGTGCTTAAACATCTTAAAGCGTTTGACAATACAGGTTCTTTGTCAGATGAAATCGTTATGAAATTGTCTGCAATCGCCTATAAAGCGACAAAAGAGGGTACAGTACTTATTGATGCTAGAACTCTTAGACAAAAGAATCTGACCATCAGCGAAGTTCAGGATTTTGTGGTACCTTTATTAGGATCCAACAAAAAATGTCCTCTGCTGGAAGGTAACCAACAATTGTATTTCACACATCAAACCTTCCAGGAATACTTCTCAGCTTTGTATCTTTGTCATCACATGCCAGCAAGAGAGTTCACTTCCTTCGTCCAAAACAATCTGTTCAATGATCATTGGTCCATTGTTGTACAATTTCTATCCGGTGTTTTGCTGGATCCAAGCATAGGAAATGGTAACTTTACGATTGATACAAAATCATTGTTGCAAAGAGCTCAATGTTTCTCATTTTCCATTTTTATCTTTGATTTGCAATTCTATAGTTACAATGCTGAAAAAAATTTAAGGTTTTAACGCTTAAAATTTGATTAGTTTTTGTGTTTCTTTAACACGGCGTTCAGCATGACATAAAATAAAATTTGTAAACACTTTCGGCTGTACATCTAGCGCTTGTTAAACCTTTTAAAAAATAACAAGTTAGGCTATGTATTGCCCACGTAAACACTAACAGGGTTAAAAATATACAGTTTTGCGCAGAAAAAAAAAGACTTAAAATTAGATAAAACTACAAAATCGCAAAAAATATGTTATGCAGTAAAACGAATCAAGCATTTGAAAAAATTTTCATTGCCCAGTTAATCACAGCACGTGTTAAAAACTATGAGACTACGCTGGAAATCAATTGTCTGTCTAGCCCTGGGTTGGAGGGTCAATAAACTTCATAAAGTAATCTTTAAGTAACTTTTAAAATCTATACTTTAGCGATTGCAAACCTGTTTTCATTTTTATAGATTCTTCAACCATCCAGTTCCCTTCAGAAGAATCCGTTGCTTTACCACGCCAAAACCATTCCCAGCAAACACGACAACCTTCGCCAGGTAAAGTATAGGATACTTGACATTTGTGCGAAAATTAGGACTTTAACAACACTATATGAAGTAGTAACTTAAAACACAGGCTACTTTATTTCTTCACTTAGTACGCTGAAAAGTTCATTTGCACACACCAAGATTGTTGATTAATTAATTAATGATTTAAGTTACTAATAAATAAAAATTAATAATAAAAATTTCAGTAAAGAAATTATTTCTGAACTTACAATGATTCATTGATAAAGCTAATGTGCTGTTTGGCAATGGTGTGGCTGTGCGTCAGCAAAAGTGATGATGGCAAGTCGTAATTTTCATTTGAATGTAATTTCTTTCAGGTGAGAAATTGCAAAAGCGGAAAGTATTTATTTCAGGGCTGTACAAGGAAACTCGAAGAGTTGCTGCAAGTAAGTAAATGTTTTTACCTGTGGTACGATAAGCCATTAGTAAAGATGGAACCCACAAGTAGTAAATTTCCTGCTGGAATCTGTCCCATCATTGGCTGACTTGACCAGACTCTGGAATAGTTGCACTCAGGCATAGAGCAAACTTCTGTTATGGTTATGCATGTCCCACAACCAGCAACAGTAGCATTTGTAGCAGTTTGGCAGACTGGTTATGACAGTTTGGCAGACATGGTTATGCATGTCCCACAACCAGCAACAGTAGCATTTGTTGCAGTTTGGCAGACCGGACAAATCTTGAACAATTCCATCAGCTTCGTTGCAAATACAATGTACTTCTTCTCGTCAAGTGGAGAAGTGTTTGACGAGGAACTGGAAGATCTAAACAGTGCAAGTGAACTGTTTTAGATTATTTTACAGCAACACCAATGTATTGGTGACAGCAAGCAATACAACTCAAACTACACAAAAACTTTTTATCAATGACATTATTTTAAAGTGCCTCTGACAGGAAAATAAATTTGCTAAATTTACCTAAGATACCAAAGAGATGACACTAACAAACTTTCCTGACCAGTAAATCGTAAAAAATATCAACAGGCTACTAAGTTACACGCTTGCAAACTTTTGTTCACTTTCGGCGAATCTGGCAATCAGTCAATTACGAAAATAAAAACGGCAACACCGCTGTGACGTCACAGTAAGCGGGAAGGATACATTTTTTCTCTGTGGTGACTTGGTAATTTATAGTACGGCTACTGCAAAACGTGAATGTGTGGGGCTCTGTAGGTCTAAAGCATGTGCAAATTAAGAATTACCGAAATGAAAAAGCGAACTTATTATTACTATCAGGTTTCGATCAAATAGGTTGAGTTTATTTTTATCAAACAGCATCTCAATTCAATTGAAATTGCAGTTTCATAGGGCTACAATTTTGATACTTTTTTATTTGTCCTAACCTGGCTATAGCCATTTGCAGTGTAACAATAGTATATCCCAAACAGTAGCCTACCTTTAATTTATGGTTGAGGCAATGCCTACAAATTGCTGTTTATGTGACAGTGTCAGTGACAAAGACCGTGTGCTTTCTTTTCACGCTTTTGCACAAAACAAGGTGCTGAGAAGAAAATGGTCAAAGTTTTCTTCAAGTGTTCGAAAGTGGGATGGGCCATACAAAACTAGTCGTATTATGTTCTCTTCACTTCAATGAAGATGGTTTTGTTAATACCACTAAAGTAAAAATGGGCTTGAGCGAACTTTACATTTTGAAAAAATCTGCCATACCATCTATAAAAGTAAAGATGCAACCAGTTGCTGATGATGATTCCAGCACTTCTAAACAACAACGTTTACAAAAACGTACCCTTGCACAGGTAAAGTAGGCTTTTACATGTATAGACTCTGCTATGTACGTAACTGTATAACTAAGATTTTGTTAAAACTGGCACTGACAACTTGCATTGCGCAAAGCTCACTGCTTGCAGTTTTCAGTTTGATGCTCTCGGAAGCAACAATCGGATTGTGCTGCCGTCATGCATTGTTTGGTGAATCCGAAACAATTTTCTAGATCCAGATGGCCGTTACACCGAATTTCAATGGCCAACTGAAGGCACATTATGAGAGAGAGAGAGAACTTTTATTTATTTTTGAATAGTGATGATGAATTAAATATAAATGATGATTCGTAAATTTCTTCATTTTTCACTTCAACTATATTTTAGGTTTTGTAGGAACGTATCCAGTACAGTTTTATTAAACTGCAAAAAACAATAAATCTTCCAAAAAAACAACCGCTTGTACCAAATCCGACCAAACTGTGATCCACCATTTACATCTAAGAAGCGTTTGTTTCATCCGTCGTTAACGACGCCCACTTAGGATGACGTAATACCACCAAAGTCGTCCCAGAGCAGTGAAATATGAGTTTCGCCTGTGGTGGCGCTGCGGAACAGTCGTTTGATATAAATTACGCCCTAACCAGTCGAGCTACGAGGTTAAGATTAAAAAGTTCGCTAAGTATAATTCTGCGCTAGGAAATGCTTTAAAAAGTTACTATACTTGGATCCAACCTGTCAGGGGCACCTTAAAGAAAAGATTGAGCCCTTCCGCTTACAGTAGGCTATGTGTGTGTTTCCATACATCAGGATGCATTCATAAAATATCTATAACAGATAACAGTATCGTTGTTTACAAACTTATCCCGGCTTTTCACTAATCACTACGTTCATTGGTAGACACCTCCGAAAATGTATTAAATGAGAAATTTGGATCGTGCATTTCATTGTCGTCAAAAGATATGTCTTGCAAAGCCATTCTTGCTTTTTTGGGAGTGGAAGTAAGGTAATCTGGTGAACTTCGTTTCTTTCTTGCAAGTTGCAGGTCACACCTACAGATTGTGTTGATACCAGGGCATTCGCCTGAGTTGCTGCAATAAACATATTTCAAATCAAGCAAAGCAACTTTTACAGTATTATTTGGCATCACTTCTCTTTCCAAAGCTATTAAAATGTACATTACTGTTATTTCATAATATGTTATACAGTATATATTTTAAACCAGGTACATTAAGATAAGGAACTTTGAGCAACATAACTCAAAGGCAACTCAAATTTCTTGGTCACATTATCAGAAAAGAAGATTTCGAAAATCTCTGTTTAAGCGGTCGTCTTCTCTGTAAACGTGCTCGTGGCAGACAACGAACAACATTTATATCTAATTTCAATACATTAATCAGCCAACCAAGAACACTTTGGCACACTGCGCGACAAAGGGAACATTGGAAAACCTTACGAACTGAGCAGCTAGTTCATCAAAGGTCGCATCGGCTATGATACTGTTGATGATTTTATAGAGTTACATTTCTTACCTTTCGCCGCACTCCTTGGCTTCAAGGCAGCTTGGAATCCTTTTGATGAACAAACACGGAAATCTAACACGTCATATTGTGTTGCAGCATCACAAGTAGCCATTTCTGTTTGGCATGACACATTAGAATACCGGGCCAACTAGAAATGAAAGAACGCACAATAGCACATTATAAACAGCACAAAAACAGTAACAAATAAAACCCACATTTATACACTAAACATTACCATTGCATCTTCCTGCAATTTAGTGTGTTCAGCTTCTTCATTGTCAACACTCGTGCTAGCCAGTGACTGAAAAAGAAAGCAACAATGTATATGAAGGACTTTTTTTGTTAATGCACTTGGTGAATTATACATGGGACGTTTTAAAGCTGCATGTAGCTGGGAATCATTATACCGGCAGGCAGCATACATATTGTAAAGTGTATAGAAAACAATTTCTCAAGGATGCTACTTCACTATTTATGTACGGTACTTTATAACAAACATGTAGTAATATAATTGCTAGCTTAAAATTACCTCAACAACTTGACGCTTCCAAGCAGCCGGTCGCATCGATAAAGTGCAATTTTGTTGTGGAGTTGTCTCTCCACTGGACTTTGAATCCAACGGTTGCAAAGTTGTCGAAATGTTTTTGCTTGGAAAAATTGAAGGGCATGCAATACGGTTTAATTTGAGATGTGTGGCATGACCCATGTCAAATTGAATAAGATTTTGAAAATCTGTTTCCTTGAAATGGAGTCGACATATTGTGCTGGACTCTGTTGATCCTGGCCACACTCTTGTGGTGTTTACAAACTTGTTCCATTTCTTTTTTATGGTACGATTTTTTCGGAAAATGGAACAAAGAAATTTTATCAGTAGAAGAACCGCCAGATGAACAGCCATATACAACACACCGATTTGGCATGATGAGTACCGAATTGTTACACTTTTAGCTTAGTCTACTCACACAGCACTGGGGAAGAATGCATATTGAAATAGGCTTGCTGTACTTGTTTAGCCAATACACAATCACAAATTGACATACATGAGTAAATACTGAGACTGGTAGGTAGGCCTATCGTGCACACAGCACTGACTAATCATGAAGTAAAAAATAAATGCAAATCTCTGCAACCCTTGACTGTCTGAACCTCTTGCTGTTAAATACCATCAAAACTCTGCAAACTCTGCAAGATCTAGCCCAAAATGTTTAGGTTAAACGTCCAATAAAAAGTTTAGTGTAGTATGTAAAATGATGTAAGCTAGCACCAAGGCTACAATAAACTAAATCTGAACTTCAATTGTAACTTGGAATAATCTTATCCACTGCTGCAAACTCATGCCACACCTCAAAAAAGCAAACTATTTGCCCAGCAGTACTCTCATGACGTCACCCGAGAATTTTTTTTATTTCGACAACAGTTGATGCGGTGTGTGTTCGAATTGCAAAACCAAAACTTTGTTTTAAGATTGCGTGAGAACAAATGAGTATTTTTTCATAAAAACAAATGCAACGTGTTTTTAAATATCCCCTTTTATGTATTTCAACTCTCAATTTGCATTTGAAAATGGACTTGTTTGCCCCTTTAAGGTACGCACCCAAGTGAAATAGTTTTTTAAAGTTTCTTTTTCTATTCCAGCCCGTGCGAAAGTCCCTTCAGTTGTAAAGTTGCATATAAGATTTGGGCAATACATGTGTTTTACAACACTTATGGGTTAAGGCAATTTCCTTGGTTAAAAAAAAAATTAAAAGGTTATGTCCCTTTTTTATTTTTAAGTTATTTTGGCAGCCGATTGTAGCATCGAATAGACAGCGATAGACACATGTTTCGCCCATGAGGCTGGGCTCATCAGTATCGCACCGTATTCTTGCCACTTGAGTAATCGACCGCCGCTTTACCAGTCAGTTTAACTCTTATCTTTGTGGAAAGAAAGAGCCAACAAAACCAGCAGGTGCCAGGGGTAGGTCAATTGGAGGTCTCAATGGCTGGCGTGGAAGCTACACCGTTCTGGTTAGCGAAGCGTCACTGCAGCTCGCTGTGCTAGTGAGTAATCAGCCTTGTGCTGATAGCCGGGAAGAACGCCTTTCTTCACATCCCTTTTTTATTATTAACACTAAACTTTGCCTTCGCACCCGCTCTGGTTCCGGTTTTCAGACGAAAACTCAGGCCCGGACTCCGCTCCGAGTTCAGTTGAAAACAGCCGAACTCCGCATTCTTTTACTTCGGAATTGCGGCTGCTGCTCATCTCTGGTGGCAACCCATCGACTAAAACCCTTCAATTTTCTAAGAGCTATGGTCTACTGAAATAAGAAAACGTTCAGTGTTATGACCCTAAATTTCAAAAAATGGTTTAATTCAAAGTAATTTCAATAAAATATCCAAACAATGAATTTGGCATAAATTGCTACATAAATTTGTTGGTAAATAATATTTTTACTTTTGGCAACACCACTCAGAAATCCCGCGCAAAGCTGCAGACGACAGTTGTGTTGGTTGCTAACAGAGTTGCCAACTTGGCAGTTTATCAGCAAGCTCATCTTGCTTTTTTGAAGTATGGGCTATTTTTTGCAACTTACAATTTGTTTGTCATTTTCAATTTATTTTTGAAAAAACCTGAAATTATTGTGTGTTTTTTTCAAATGGTTCAGCTTTACAAATTTACTGTTTTCGCTTTAATTAAATTTTCCAATTAAATTTGCTTGGCAACCTTGCACAAAACTCCCGCCCAAATCTGCAGATGACAGCCATTTTGTTTTCAGTCGTTGAAGAGAAAGGATCAGTTTTGATTCAGTTGCAGCAAGAAACAGTTGGTTCAGCTTTCAATTCTGTCATCATTCTGCTTGGTTCATCAGACAAATGTTTTAAAGTTTGTTTCTGTCCGTGTCTTCTGAGTTTGAAGAAAGCATCAGCTTGGATTGAGCTGCAGCAAGAAATGGCTGATTGGGAAATTTTCATGATCAACTTGTGAAGTTGCTTTGAAGATTTATCGAAAAAGAAATCAAAGTTTATTTTATTGAGGAAGCTCTGGTTAGTTTAATGTTTTAACAAAAGTTTAGTTTCCACCTGCAAAGCTAGCCTAAGTATTTTATCCTAATTTGGTAAAATTTCACAGACGTTGAAGACAAAACTTGTGATTTTGTGACCAGCTGACAAAAGTCTACTCAGTTTATTTTCAAATTAGAACTTTGACTCAAATCTGAAAGTTTTGTTCAAAATAATTTGTTTATATTTTTGTTTCGATATAAATGAATTAATGTTTTGTTGTTTAGTAAACAACTTGTGTTCAATGTTTGATTATTTTATGGTTAGAACCAAACTGTGGTTTTAGACAACAACCTGGTTAGCCGAGCTTATATTGATTGATATTATTTCTGCATTGTTAGGTCACAGTGATCGTCGCTCCATCATCGCCATCACAAAGATCCTGCGGGAAGGCAACGACTTGGAAGTGACAGTCACAGCAGGAAGTCATTTTGATGGAGGGAGGATATGGATGTATCGCTCCCACAATCAGAATGACTTCCATGCAGTGACGTCATTCATCAAGTCGATGCCGACGCGACTTGGAATCCTTCGTCTGTACGGATGCGACATGAATTCCAATCAATTCCTTCCATGGAAGGAAGCGATCAAATCGATGCCTGGATCCGTGAGTCATGTTTAACTTTTATAACCAACACATTGATTCATGGTCAGTTGTTACGTTGATTCAACGTCGCATTACGTTGTTTTAACGTCTCAGTTTCAACAAGTAAGTTCTAGTTTCCAATTTTAATCATTTTCTAACAATTCTTGTAAACATAAAATAAATAAACAAAAAGTCACAACATAAATAAATTGTTTATGTTTAATTGTTGCGTCATAATTAATTTGTGTTTAGATTGTTCGGATGAATCTTGTTAACAACTTCCTATCTATCGATGACGTCATCGAGGTGTTGCACAAGATTGAGGAGGAAGTTTGGATGTGGAAATCATCGAATTCCCTCGATGATGGAGATGGGAGGTGGAGAGATCCGAACATGGAGGAAAGATCCAGGCTACAATAAAGTGAGAGTTGTTTACGTTGTATCAACGTTATAACAATTAATTGTGTCAACATTAAATCAACGTCAATTATTCGCTTTGTCTTTTACAGAAGTTGAAGATCAAGGTTGACTGGGATGAAATGAAAATGCATTATTGCGCAAAACGCAGCAAACACGCATTAAGCAAGACACAAACACGTGCAGAGAATTAAACGGCAATTAAAAACTGAAATTTCAATACAAAAGTAACTTGTAACTGTAACTGTTGAAAAAGTGCTAAAATAGGAACTAGTTACCGCGTTTCGTTACTTTTGGAAAATAGTAACGAAGTTACCGTTACAGTTACTCAAAAAGTAACTAGTTACAGTAACTAGTTACTTTTGTAACTAGTTACTGCCCACCTCTGTCAAGCACACACATCCAGAGCCGAACCAGCGCTGCTTGATCTTCAGTCGAGCGGGCAACCACTGATCTAACGGGGTGTTAATTATTTGATGTTATTTTATAATAAATTGATGTTATCCGTAAATTGTTCATTACATGATTGACTTGTGTAACGACGACAAAGTATCAACGACAGACGACGTTGTGTCAACCTAAACTTCAATGCTGCCGATAACGAAGTTTCAATGTGCTGTTAGCAAAGGATTGTGACAACCAGCTTAGATGCCGAGTGGTTATCGCCTTTGGCTCTAATGCTGGTAGATCTGAGATCGATTCCAGGTCGAGTCAAACCGAAGACTTTGAAAACTGTAGCCCACCAATTGTGTTCTTGTATAACGCAGTGAGAATAAGTCGCGTAATAATGCGATAGGCTTTGGATGACACCGTAAACTTTATATAAATTAAGAATGAGCTCGGTCGCTAAAAGACTTTACCTGTTGTAGAGTGACAATAGCTTTAACAAAACCATAACATTATTGTTATTAAGAGTTGGGGGGGGGAACCCAAGTAACAAAGATTGGCGTCCAGCCAGCTCCACGCTAGCGAAGTTATTGGCGACGCGCCAGCGATAATCGCCAGCCAGCCGCCACCGATCTGCTCATCGCATAGCCGGCGTAACGCTGGCGAAGTTCGACAATAAAGTCGGCTGTGCGTAAGCGCCTCGATGGCGAAAGTCGCTCAAGTTAGTTAACGGCGCGCTGTCTGTACGCCAACGAATTTCGCTAAACTTACTGGCACGTTTTTGCGGCTGCGCGCGCTGTCGCTGGACTGACGAATGTCGCCCTGCTGAAGCCCTATTTTTTCGGCCACCAGCAGCAGCTGTTGTTTGCGAAATTATCAAAACAAAACACTAAAACTTTTTGAAGCATTTTGTGTATTAATTGTATTTTTGTGGTTAAAGCGAGACGCCATTCAAGAATGTAAAACAACGAAAACAATGAAGATTTTTAATACACTGTCTTATCACAGCTCCATTTTCGTAACACAATGCTAAAAAATGTTTCAGTAATAATGAATGGCGGTTTTTCTGATCATTTGTAATACAAATAACAAAACAATTTACAAGTCCAAGCCATGTGAGAGCAAAGCTAAAGACTATAAACATGAGATTGAACTGAACTGAGATTATTTGTAAAAGCCCAGCAGCTGTTTAGTAAATTTTGACAGTTTTCGCGAAACAATAATTTTTAAGCAAAAAATTCTATTAAAAAAAACTTTCTTGGTTTTCCAAACTATAATGAGTTTGATTAAAATGTTTGCTTGCAAGATTTACCTTAGGCCTAGGGTAAGGGTAAGTAAAATTTACTCCCGGTTAGAAACCAATTGTGTACTACATACGACAGTATCATAATTTTATAAGCATATATGATAGGTATTCCAATACGTCAAAATCACTGCACTGGAAGAAAATACACAGGAACATCAAGAACACTAGCCTACTATTGTTTCCACTGTACTCTATGATGTAATAAAGATTAATACGTAGCCAGCAGGGAAATTCAAATTAATGAGTTTTTTGTGCTATCTGGCTTTGAGGGTTGCCAGCACGGCAACCACAATTATAGGGAAGGGCCGCCTGAACGACGACCATAACGCATTTTCGTTTGCACATCTGTTGTGGCTGTCATGCTGGCAACCTTCAAAGCCAGATAGCACAAAATTCAAACCCTCATAACATACCATTGCATGAAAAAAAATGTAAATCCACGTAGGATACATGCAGTATACCAACAATCATGAGTGGTCATTGCGTTCCGACATCCATTAGGTAAATATAAAAAAAAAATGGGAACAGGTCGTTTTGACGCCAAAAAGCTTTGGTTCGGGGTAATGTTAGGGATTAGGATTGGCGGCAAAACACCCCTCCAAAAACACGTTTAAATAACAACATTAAACATATTAATTAAATGATTAATAACATTAAACTCGACTTCACTACAAGAAATAATATTAGTGAATAGACGGCACAACAGTGTTTGGCAGTAGCTTGTTGGGATAAGATTGTTCCCAAATACAACTACTGTACGAAGGAAGCAAACCGAATTAAGAGGCATGCAAAAATAATAATTCGCAGCAAGATGTTAAAAGAGAACACAACAAACAATCAAAAAACAGATAGCGTTCATGTATCGTCCGAATTTTTATCTGCGTCGGAAGTTTTGTTTGCCCGGTTCTTTTTTTTTTCATTTCTGTCACTAGCCGCCTTCAAATACCGCTTCACTGCAGATTTGATAACTTTGTCCGTCGCCTTGGCTTGCCTTAGAATCACATCTGTAATAATACAATATGAGCTCTCTGTGAAAACAATTTCGCTCACAACAACAACTTAATTACACTACTAACTCATTATTAGGGATCGAACCGATGGCAAGTGTCCTTAACCTGCATGAGGACATGAGCGGAGTTCATTACAATTAAATGTACTGTATAAACCCCCCTATGACGTAGCAAGACGGGTAGTAATAAAAAAAATGTAATTAGGGAACGTTCAAATATTACGTAACGCCTGCGGCGGGGTGGGATATGTAAAGCGTTACGTTAGCGTCACATCGGTGGTGGAGGAGATTTAATATAAATCATCAGCGATAATACTCAGCATTATTGAAACATCTTTTGTGATAAGTATGCATGGTGCTAGTATGCATGTATGCACTAGCGTACGCAGGGGGGGGGGGCATTGGGCCATGCCCCCCCCCCCTTAAAATGTTTTAGTAGTTAACGACGTAGATTAAGGCATTTAATATGTTTTGGATTGCACTGTCAAAGCAATTAACAATGTTATTCTAAAGACTAAGCCAATACGAAATACATGGCCCAATCCAACTACCCCACCCCAGGTATGCCAATGTAGCATAGTGTTCTGTAAGCCTATTATAGTGAGAAAGAAGTGGATAAAGTGTAAGCTAAAACCATACTGGGATATCATGAAAACGTCTGGGATATCAAAGGCCAGTAGCGTAGCCAGGGGGGGGTTTGGGGGGTTATAACCCCCCTTTGGTACGCGTGTTACGTCACGATATTGAGAAAGATGCTTTCAGTCTCCTTATGCTTGGGAATGATGCTTTCAGTCTAAAAAAAAATTTGCCTGATTTTAAACAAAACTGCATTAAAAGAGCGAGTTTTGCCAATACCAAACATTCAAACATCTCAGCCAGGAATTAGCAACAAGAAAACATAGAGACTTAGCTTTATTTCCGAAAAATGCCGAAAAAAACATGATCTTATCCTTTTGCTATGCCACCTGACAGCACCATTTTACAGGAATAGTCATACTCACATTTTTGTTGAAAATGCTCTCAGAATGCACCAAATTCAAAGTAATTTTTCAAAATTTTCTGGGGGAGGCCCCCCAGACCCCCCGCCGCTGGGTGTCGTCTTAGGCGAAAACGCCGTCGGGCTTCGCCCGCCGGTCGTCAAAACCCCCCCTTTCAAAATTCCTGGCTCCGCTACTGTCAATGGCCCCCCCCTTGAGAAAATCCTGCGTACGCCACTGCATGTATGCATGGTGCTAGTAATAGCATGCATAGTATAGTATGCATGGTGCTAGCAATAGCATTGCAGCACTTATTACTGACGGTAGCTCGTCAAACTACGTAATAAATACAAACTTACCAAATAACACTTTTTTATTTTCAGATCAAGAAAGGCAGTTTTTTCGTTTTTTTCACTCCAATTAAACTGAGCGGCCAGATCGTCATTCATTAAAAGTCGCATAACTCTTCACACAGTTTCCGTACAATCATTTCCTCCAACCGTTGTTATTTTCCATCGCTGTTAAATGAACATCCACACGTTACTCAATAGTCAGTTTAGAACTGAACAAGGTAACAAGCGAAGTCTAGATCGTGAACTCAAACCAAACAACCACACGTTCTATATATTGGTTAATCGTTAGGTTATTCTTCAAAAATCATCATAAATTGGTTTAATAAACATGATTCTATTTTACAAACTAAATTATTTCTGCACACAAAATGTATGTGGAAGCGTTTAGAATTAGAGCAAAACAAACAAGTTTTAAAAATTGAAACTGAGCAGTTGAATAATTAAAAGCCCAGACAGCAAAATCTGTCATTTTTACATTGGTTCATTGTCCGCAGACGTCACATCAATGTAAAAATGACGGGTTTTGCTGTCTGGGAGGTTCTAATCTTTTTTTAGTATGATTTACTGTAGTTACCACATGCAAAGAGAAAACAAACATGTAACTACTGTAATATGACAACAGTTACTTTATAGGTGCAATAACAAATATTTTGTCAACAGGTCATGTTAGAATTTAACTGATCGGTTGTTGCATGACATAAGGCTGGTGTAGCCATGTCGGAATAGGGATTACATGTACCTATTCCGACATGGCCTACCACACATGTAGCTTGTGGCATAAAAGTGTATAACAAATGAGTACAGTGACTTACAATAGCTGCCAAAACATCCGCATCTTCTTCTCACTTTTCTTCCAGATCAAAAAGAGAGCGTTTGTTAGCTTGCTTAAATTTGGTAGCTTAAATCTTCATGTAATTATTAAGGTTAAAACACAATAGACTAGGACACAGTTCCCTCTTTCGACACTTTCTTACATGCTGTAGGCGTAACCGGGTACAGCAAAATAAGTGCAAAGTAAGCATTATTGTACAGCAGTCTACCCAATAACTGAGAAACCGCAAAAGACAATTACTCAGACAAAGTAAAACAGGCTTTTCAAATCAAATCAACCGCGTGTTTGAAATGGCACGTGACTTCAATCAAGCGCAACTAAACGGTATGAAGCGCGAAGCTCGGCCTTTCGTACAAAACCAACACCATCTGACGAAACTCGACGGCGCGTTGCCAGCGGAAAGCGAGCGAAAATCGAAAGCGCGTCTCTCGCTCGAAAGTCGACGGCGCAGAGCTAGCAGAAAACGCTCACATTGACGACATCGAAAATCGTTAGCTGTAGGACAGCGCCTGACTGGCGAATATCGTCATGACTTTAAAGAAAAAAAATCATGACGATATTCGCCAGTGAGGCGCTGTCCTACAGCTAACGATTTTGCCAATGTGAGCGCTCGCCGCCCTGATGACGCCAGCTGCACGCCGACTATTGTTACCTGGGAAGTAACCTGTACTTAAAGGTTTCTTCTACTATATAGTCTCTTCAACGACACTTAGGGCGGAATTCAGAAACCAGACTTAAGGTGGCTTAAGTCTGTCTGGACAAAAGTATGCGTTAAGCGTCGATTTTGCGATTCAGAAAGCAGACTTACGCTTTAGCAAGGCTTATACTCGGCTTAAAAGCCGAAAGATATAAGCCACCTGCGGAGGTGGTTTAAGCCTCTGTTGAAGGAAAAGTGTTTGGCTAATACTGGAGGTATTGAAAGTAGGCGGTTTGTTACAGTATTTTTTTTTTAAATAGACCGTCTGGTGCAAAGGCCACGAGACTTTTTTGATAGTTTTTAATGTGAAGCAGGTGTGCCTGTTATCTTAGCTTGGTTGCAGGCAGAGTTTCGGTCTGACAGTTGGTTTGATTTTTGAATAACTAGACTTCTTTCAGACGCTGACAATAGTAGGTTACTAGTGTTATTGCTGGTGGTGTAAATTTTGAAATGCCTATTTTGTGTTGTTGAATAACCAGACGCTGACACGCAGTTTAGTAATACTGCTTGTATCGTCACTTTTGCAAACATACAATTGTGATTGGTCATACTTTTTCCTTTGTCTGCAATGCCAGGAAAAAACAAGTCTATTAACTATCTTACATTTGACACCTTTTTCAGACCAAAGGGAGTCTATGCGCCCGCCCTTTTAGTCATAAACTGGCAACAGTATTCCTACAATTGTACTATTTTTAACTTTCAAGGCATCAAAAATAATCTGAGTCATCTGATTCTTTCAAATTGATAAATTATTGCAAACGAAAACCATGTGCGTATTGGCATAACGTTGTCTTAACGTTGTTTCAGTGCTTAATGAGTATTACTTGCTTGTGAAGGAAATTTTTGTGCCAGATCTGTTGCGTCATGGATTAATTGGCATCTACGTTAACGAACGACTTACTGATGCAACTACAACCTTTCTATTTCAACGTCACAAAAAAAGACTTTTTTCTAGTTGTAGATTTAAATAGCACAACATTGCATTATTTGTTGATTTAGCATGAATATAGCTCAGCTATACGCAAACACTTCTTCGCGTCAGTTAACTATCGCTAAGATATGAACTACTGCTTTAAATTCAGTGAGCAACTTGATGAGGGAGTTTACTGCGTTTTTAGATAAACATATAACATAGTTTAGATAAACATAGTTTATACAAATTCCCGTAACCCTTTAATGTAAATTGCATTATCATTTCTTATTTCAATAAAAATATCAAGAGGATTTAATTACAACGATTCTGAACGCCAACTGCTTATTGACCTCATCAAAGACTTTGCATATAATTGTATTTTCGTTTTCTCATAACTTTGCAAACCATTGCTTTTAGGCAACTCTTCGATAAAGAGTATGTCGCGGTACTCCCCTCCATGGAACCCAAATAATAATGTGTTTTGTGCATCACTGGGGAGACAAGCTCGTAGTAGCACGTGATTGGTCCTCTCTTCCACAGTTCTGGAATGTGACGTTAGATTTAGTGAGAGCGCAGTGTTTGTTTCTTCGTTATGAGAGATGCGCTCCTCTCTTGTAAGAAGCCATTTTTATTTCTGAAACTTGAAAAAGAAAGTTAGTTCGTTTTGGACGTCTGCTTAACGGTCGCTTATTACAGTCAAGCACTGGATATATGTTTAAATGCATAATCGATTTATTTCGGATCTTGTATCAAAGTAATGATTATATATTGGAGATACAACCCTCAACCTTTGGATGTACAGTAACGTGGAATAAACTACTGGACGCAGTGAACAGTGAATACGGTAATAAGTAGGCTACACAGTTATTGTTATACAGTTACACGGTCGCGTCGCCGAAGCGACTTCCATCACAGTTGCTTCGTAGACCGTGTGGCGCTTAGCAAAGGGCTAAGCTGGTGACCCCAACCCATCCATACGCGGAAAGGCGACAAGTATGCAAATATTCACATTGAAAGGCCTGTTCGCGATCATGCAGATCCTTTTAATCAACTTAGCGACAAGCAGTTTTGTCAACGTTTCCGTCTTTACAAAACTGCAACTATGGAACTCTTTGAATTGTTTAAAAATGACGAAACGTTGACAACCCGATCGCATGCAATACCGCCCATACTGCAGCTATTGATAAGCCTTCGATTTTTTGCAACTGGCCATTTCCAGAGAAGCGATGGCGACTTGGCCGGGTTAGTCAAAGTTCTGTTTGCAGAATTGTAGCGCGTATTTCTCGGTGCATACCCATTGTCACCCAATAGGATTCCACCAATTTCTCCATTCTCAAGTTTATCTCGAATGATGCTGTTGTCAAAAATCCGCGCATCATGTGTCAATCCTGGCCATGATTGTGCAAGCAAAGTCAAAACTTTCCTATTTAGGCATCAAAAATAACTTGAGTAACCTGATTCTTTCAAGTATTGTATTGAGTTTAAATTTAACCGTTGTTATTGCGTTCATAAACGTAGTTGCACTGATGAGAATTTAATATTCGAAAACGCGTTCTGCAACACTGTTTTTTGCACTCTGCAATGCTTGATGCAGATTTATCTGTAGATTTCCATCACGCATTGAAGCGGTGATCTGATAATGAAATTTTCTACGGTTCGAGAAAAAGTTTTCTCTGCCTATAAAACGTTGAATGGTAGTTTAATTAATTATTTCTGAAAGTTCCTTGGTTTCATATTATTATGAATTATTGCAAACGAAAGCCATGTGCATATTGGCATAACGTTGTTTTACGTTGTTTCATTGTTAAATGAGTATTCCTTGCTTGTAAATGAACTTTTTGTGCTAGATCTGCTGAGTCATGGATTACTTGGCATCTAGGTTAGTTAACGAACGACTTAGTGATGCAACTATAACGTATTTCAACATCATAAAAAGTGCTTTTTTTTAGTTGTGAGTTTAAAGCACAACATTGCCTTATTTGGTGGTTCAGCAGGAATGTAGCTCAGCTTTACAGCCTTCAGTTTCACGCTTCATTACCTCAACCAAAGAGTTGCTATAGCAATTTCTCTTTCGCGCGAAAACAAAGAGGCTTAATATGGTCTTATATAAGTCGCGCGTAAGTCGAGTTTCTGCATCGCAAATAAGCTTCTCGTATAAGCCTGGCCTATATAAGTCTGACTTACGCATAACACTCTTATTTTGAGACGCAAATCTGAATTCCGCCCTTAGTGTTGTATATCAACGCACCCTTCTTCATGTTTTTCAGCTGCGGGCGTAAGAACATCTATAAAAGTAAAGTTTGTGTTGTAATTTACATTACTTTACGTAGTAAAAGTGATTAACGAGTAAAAGTGTTGATCAAAGCTGCAAGGTGAATGGTTTCCCGCTGAATGGAGAGCAGTCCTTAAAATGCGTTGCTCAAGCGCACACCCTGAGAGTCGAACCAGCGTCACGTGATCTTAAAGCTTCTTAACGAAGTCATGCGCTAACCAACTGAGCTATCGGGGCGGACTTAAATGATTTTATTCTCATGCAGAATCAAAATTGTCGATTATTCAGTCTTCATTACATAAAAAAATTGGGAGATAATCGTGATAATCAAGTCTGCCATTTTTACGTCGATTCAACGTCAATTAAGATTGAATCGATGTAAAAATAGCAGATTTCTAAACAATGTGACAGTAGCGTGGCAACCCAGTTAGTAATTGGTTTGGTTTTGAATCTTTATCCTCGGACTGACAAAGCCTTAATAGGGTATTCCTGGTAGTTTCGCATACTTGTAGAGGCTTCTGACGCAAAACCGCTGACCGTCTTTTTGATTAGGGCTTATGAGGGAATTTTTAATACGACTGATGCTTTGTTCAGAGCGCTTCAAAACAAAATAATGGACATTTCTTTCTGTTGCGAGCAAATACTCGACATAGTTTTTATAAACGGTTTGAGCAGAATTGCACAACGCTTGAGCTGAGATTTACCGACACTGATATTGAAAACCGATTAAAAATGAACGAAAACAAATGTTTTACAATGTTTTGGATAATATCATTGTTCAACTAAAGCTGAGGATTGACAATTTTAGTGAGCTGACCTTTCTGGGTTTGGAAGATTGTTCTAAATTTTCCGAATAGGCTCTAAAGTTTGATGACACCAAATTGCAGAGCCTGTCAAAAAGTGATGTAAAATTCTTCGACTTTGTAAAATTGAAAGCTGATCTTGTGGGACTCTACAGCTCACAAACAAACAGTCAGAAATAAATGTAAAGCTCCAGCACGGCTTCTCAGTTTTTGTACCAGTGCGATCTAATTCAGACAGTTCCTGAGGCGACAAAGTTGCTACAGGTAGCGCTCACTATACCAGCTACAACAGCGTCGGTGGAAAGGTCATTTTCTGCGTTGAAAAGGATCAAAACATACAATAGAAGTCGAATTGAACAAGAGCGTCTTTCATCACTAGCAATAATTTTCATTGAGATGAAGAGGCTTCAGAAGTTGCGGAAAAACAAAGAGAATTTCTACAACAAAGTTACAGATATTTTTGTCCAAAATACACTCGTCCGCTCCGTTAACTCAGTGGTTACGCGTCCGGCTCAAGATCACGCGACGCTGGTCCGACTCTCGGGGTGTGCGCTTGAGCAACGCATTCAGGACTGCTTTCCATTTAACGGCACCTAGTGAATGGAATAATTCCCCGCGGCAACAACACTTCAACAATCGGAAAACTTTACTCTGTCAATCTTGGTAACCGGCCCTGCGTCAAAAGCCTCTACAAGTACGAGAAACTACCAGGAATAACCAATCAAGGCTTTGTCAGTCCGAGCATAAAGATTCCAAAACCTACCTAACCCAAAACCTACAAAAAAAAAAAAAACCCATGAAAAACACATGGATTTCATTTTTATATAAATGTGAAAGCATGCTGCTAATTTTTTTTGATTAGTACGATACCGTTTTTGTTGTCAAAGAAAAATTATTGTAAACATGACTTGAAAAAATTAGTGCCTCACCATCTAGGAACCTCACCGCACGTCACTGAATTAGTCAACACACAATGTCGGAGAGTGGGGAAAAAAAGGGGGGGGGGTCATTTCTTGCATTACCAGTTTCCAAAATTATTTTTTTGTGGTGTCTCTAAACTTTCATCTTGTTCTAAAATTGTTTGATTCATTGCTACACGAGATAATTCTGCATTTTTTCCACTTGGACCACCATGAGAAGATAAAATTCGAACTTCTGAATCATCACACTTTTCCTTTGTAGACTAACCAAAATCTTTTTTATCCTGGTAGGCTGTTGTTAATTTTCGTTTCATTTTTCAAAATGTGGTTTCTTAATTTCAAAATATTTTATGTGCTTTCGCTTTGAAACAAATTTTTTTTGGCCTGGGTTTGTTTCGATTCATTGATATGCTAAATTCGACTAAACAATTCATTGATATGTAGGCTAAACTGCCTGCGTCTCTGATAAATAAACGAATAGCTTATACCAGAGCTACTCAACTAATGTTAGCAAAGGTCTTGTTACGTTCACTGTTCGCACCCTTATTACATCATTGTTTTTTAGTTTCGAAATCGGAAGTCGATGTCTAAGTCACTTCGGGTCATAACAAGAAAAAAACAAATTATTTCCTTTGTTTCGAGCATTTAAAGAGAACGTCCCCACTGATTGATATAACCCCTGTTGATAATTTGTGGCTTAAACAGCGTTTTTTAGGCAACTGACCTCAACTGACTGGTTTGTTTTGATGCTAAACCCGCTACGTAATGCCCAATGTGTTGTTATTGTGAATGCTGCTTCGTTTAGCCGTTTATTTGAGCGTCAGCAAAATCTTACATTTTGTCTACTCTGTGTATTTTGACGTTGAACCAACGTAGTTAGAAGTTTGCGCAGGCAAAGGCAGCTTGTTTCTTTTTGAGTATGACGCTATCATTGGAATCATTTCTCTTTTCTTTTCGTACTATATATGAAGTCTGTTCTTAGCGAAATTCATAATTTAATGTTACATTAGTTAACTACAGTACATGAACGTACCAATTCTGTTGAGAATCGATTTAGTAGTTATAAGGATCGCCCGACCAAATTTCGGTGAGTTTATGTTGCTATTTCATTATTGTTTTTTAGTTATTGATCAACAGAGCACATTTCGACAAAATGTTTAATAATTCGGTTCTTCCGACGTAACATCGATTTGTAGATTTGTTTGCCGTTTTGTAGATTCCTTTGATTCTTATATATCGTAGATTGTTTTGATTTGAACGTGTTTATAACGTCATTTTAAGCGTAATTATTTCATGTTAGTAGCCAAGGTCTTTTCGTTTACAGAAAGACCGTGATCAACGATAGAAGATAACGACACGAGGGTCGGACTGTCTTGCTATTTTCACGCGTCCACGATATACTGGGTGGTATCGTTTGTACATTAAAGCACGGCGAACTAGAGAATACGGCCAGATATGCCACATTAAACAGGCCAGTTCTAACAGGCCGACTGCATTCAAATTGCATTTTAAGTTACAGTGGCCAAATGCACTGTTGGAACGTAACTATCGCTCAACAAATCACTGGGATGGTCAAAATGTTTGTTTTGGAACCATAACACTTCATATATAATACAATATATTAGATATAATAACTTGAATATAGTTTAAATCAAGATAAAAGTTCAGCAATACTGGATGACAAATGTTCTAGTTCGCCGTGTGTTGATGCAGATACAATCTGAAAATAAAACACCTTGCAAAATACACTACTATGTGAAAACTTTTTAACACTAAAAATTGTTGCAATTGTTGCAAGATTTATTTCCCCGACTAATGCGGCAGTTAGTCACTTTGTCCTACAAATCGCAATCACGTGATTGTCTGAGCAAACAATGCAGGAGCGCGCAGGCGCAGTTCTTTTGTTTTTGCAATTCAGTAGCATGTGCCATTGTCAGGGATGCCAGGTTGGAATTTTGAATTCCAAATTTCACAAATTTGGCATTTTTTTATGTTGTTCAGCATGAAAAAATCTTTAGATAGCTTTTGAAGTAGCTTTTGTAGCTTTTGAGTAGCTTTTGAGCATTGCATATAATTTGCATGTACTTTCATCGTAGGTACCTGGTACCAAATTTGGAATTGTATTGTAATGATATGTGAACCAGTATTAGATTAATCAGTATCTAACCAGATTTGAACACTACTGCCATGAGATTGCAACAATTTTTAGTGTTAAAAAGTTTTCACATAGTAGTGTATTTGCAAGGTGTTTTATTTTCAAATTGTATCTGCATCAACATTAATGTAAATTTAAGATTTGGACGATGCTCCCGGCAGCTGCTGCCATACTCTAATTAGTGCATTAAGTATTATTATTGTGTTACAACGCCGTGGTTAAAATATGTGTTTATGTAATGCTATCTAAGTTTTGTTGCAAGTGATATAAAAAAAACAACCTGATAATACTACCATTAAGCAGTTAGCTTACCAAATTACCCAATTTGCAAACTCCAGTAGTTAGGAGTGCAGCATTAATACAATTCTTTGCTAATAAGTGTTTTTGTTTTTCAGAAACATAGGATTGAGTACTGATTCGGCCTTTACCTGTTCAATGTTACTGTAAGTGTAAATGGATAAATATAATCAAGACTGGTTCAACAATCCCCAGTGAAGAGAAATTTGTCTGCGCAAGCTGAGAAACTTTAAAGAAATCGCAAATTTATGTTTGTTACTGCTTAGTGCTGTATTCTGCTATCATGACTGGACCTGAGTTTTCAAACTGTATGATGTCTTAAAAAAACTGATCTATGGAAGCAAACTATCACAGTGACAGAGGATGCCAATGCAGAAGTATTCAATGTCTATCTCAGACTCTGCATTCAGCACCCAATTTGGTATCTTGAACTCAAGATAATGCATCGTCAATATCATAATAAAATTAATACGGAAAACTGGCTTTCCCAGCAAGGGCTTTCGATAAACTGGAACAAATACTGTATATTACTTTAAAAAGCTGTGTAATTTTGACTCTGTTATGACAAAGTAAAGGGAATAAAAGACTGGTCTCAACTTACGATATTTGAACATTTGTCATCCAGTATTGCTGAACTTTTATCTTGTTTTAAACTATATTCAAGTTATTATATCTAATATATTGTATTATATATGAAGTGTAAAGGTTTCAAAACAAACATTTTGACCATCCCAGTGATTTGTTGAGCGATAGTTACGTTCCAACAGTGCATTTGGCCACTGTAACTTAAAATGCAATTTGAATGCAGTCGGCCTGTTAGAACTGGCCTGTTTAATGTGGCATATCTGGCCGTATTCTCTAGTTCGCCGTGATTAAAGTTATCATTTATTTTATACTTCTCATCTATGGGTGTGAGTTCACGGGCGGAACTAAGAATTCATTTTCAACACAACAGGTCTATTTTGACAAGTTGAATATTTTTGCGGTCCGGTGAATATTTCATATGCAACCACGAAAATTAAACAACGACTTGGATTTTTGTCTGACACAAAGAAAGAAATAAAAAAGGAAAAAATGTATTGTGTTTCTTTGCAGTGTAGCTGTGTGGATCGAACATCAGAAAAGAGGGAAAAGCGGTGGGAGGTCTGGGGGCGAAGCCCCCAGCTCCTTGGATAATCACAAACAATTGCTTTTCCGTAATAAAAATCTGTTTAAAGTGGCCCTAACATGTGGCAATGAAGTTATTCTTCCAGAAGCCTGAGGTCCACCTTCAACACCCAGAAGGTCCGGATTCGGACAGCGGTCCGCCAGTTGAGTAGCCCTGGCCTATATTGACTGACTGCGCAAAGACCTTGGAAGTGGAAATTGGTTGCAGTTAATTTGTGCGAACAAAACTAACTGAGATGCTACGATAGTTTTTATTGGTCCGATAATCACAAAGAAATAATGCTAAACTACTATTTGACTCTGAAAGGAGATTTTATAAAAAGTATAAAAGATGGAGTAGGCCTACTAATTTTTTTTTAAATTACAGCAACTGTTACTGATATAACTGAACCTGAGGTGAAAAAACTTACTAAAAAGTGGGGGGAGAGCAGAAATTTCAGTAGAGGGGCAAATTCTTTCAGTGGGGGGAAATTGTCCCTCAACTTTCCCCTTAAGGGAGGTCTTGAGCCGTTCGTGGACCATCTTTAAAACAGTGTTTTTGCGTGTTTTTGCACCATAAAAGCGCGATATTGACTGGTCATTGTGAAGACGAAATCAGAAAGTTCAATTGAGAAAGAAAACCACGCGAGTTGCTAAAAATGTAAATATGGTAAAGATTTGCCAACCGAGTTTGCAAAACGTGACTGTTTTAGGGGAACGAATTCTATTCAACGTCTGCAGACGTTGAATCGATGCAAAAATACAGATTTGAAGGTTGGAAGAAAAAGTTAGATTAATATTTTTTAAAGCCAAAGTTTACAACTTAAGATTTTGTTAATACAACTGCAGACTAACAAATGGCAACACTGAACTGCACCAAGCATCCGACTTTGTTGGTTTGCTAAGTTGATGCCCCTGACACACCCACAGAAATAGAATAGATATAGAAGGCTCATTCCCATTCAAGCTCCACACACCGCGATGGCACCACTCGAGTTTGCCCGCCGCCATCTTTGTTAGCACAACCAATCGTGAAAGCCTATTCAACCGGTACCTCTAAATACCTATTGTCAGGCATTGTAGGCATTGTCGGGCATTATCAGGTATTGTCAGGCATTGTCAGCTTTTTGAGGGGTTGTGGAGCATTTTCAGGGGTTGTCAAGTATTTTCAGGGGTTGTCAGGTATTGTAGAGTAGTCTAACTACTTTCAGGAATTGTTGGGAATTTCCAGGCATTGTCGATCATTATCAGTGGTTGACAGGCTTGTGAGGCATTGTCGAACATTTTCAGGCATTATCAAACATATTCAGGGGTTGTCGAGCATTTTGAGGGGTTGTCAGGCATTGTAGAGTAGCTACTTTCAGGCATTGTCGATAATTTCCAGGCATTGTCTAGGATTTCCAGGCATTGTCGCTTAATATCAGTGGTTGGCAGGTTTGGTAGTCATTATGGAACATTTTCAGGCATTGTCGAACATTTTCAGGGGTTGTGGAGCATTTTCAGGGGTTGTCAAGCATTGCAGAGTAGCTACTTTCAGGCATTGTTCAGGATTTCCAGGCATTTTCCATCATTATCAGTGGTTGACGGGTTTGTTAGGCATTATAGAACATTATCAGGCATTGTCGAACATTTTCAGGGGTTGTGGAGCATTTTCAGGGGTTGTCAAGCATTGCAGAGTAGCTACTTTCAGGCATTGTCTAGGATTTCCAGGCATTGTCGATCATTATCAGTGGTTGACGGGTTTGTTAGGCATTATGGAACATTATCAGGCATTGTCGAACATTTTCAGGGGATGTCGTGCATTTTCAGGGGTTGTCAGGCATTGTAGAGTAGCTACTTTCAGGCATTGTCTAAGATTTCCAGGCATTGTCGATCATTATCAGTGGTTGACGGGTTTGTTAGGCATTATTGAACATTTTCAGGCATTGTCGAACATTTTCAGGGGTTGTCGAGCATTTTCAGGGGTTGTCAGGCATTGTAGAGTAGCTACTTTCAGGCATTGTTGGGAATTTCCAGGCATTGTCGATCATTATCAGTGGTTGACAGATTTTTTAGTCATTATAGAACATTTTCAGGCATTGTCGAACATTTTCAGGGATGGTCGAGCATTTTCAGGGGGGAAGGGCGGACCGCCCCGGCGGCACATCTGGGGGCGGCACTTTCAGACGACGATTTTTGATTTTGATTATAATCTGATAAAAAAACGCATTTCATTTTCACACAGGGCCGGATTTAGCTGATGGGGGGCCGGAGCACTTTTAGATCGGAGGGCCCCCGTTCAAAAAAATTTTCGCGAAACACCCCCTCGACGTCTACAGTAGCATTAATCCACCACTGCACAGCATTTTTCAGAAACTACAAATCTAAAAAAAAAAAAATAACACAAAATCACACTTTTTTCACGTATGGGGGCCCTTTAAAATTCGGGGGGTCCAGGGTACCTGCACCCTCTGCCCCCTTAAATCCGGGCTGGTTTTGCATGCTTTTTCTTGAAGGGGCGGCAAAACCTGAATCCGCCCTGGGCGGCACATTCCCTAGCTACGCCACTGCCGACAATGCCTGCCAGAAAGAATCTAAGGTACTTTACAATGTCTGAGAACCCCTGACACCTAAAAATGTTCGACAATGCTTGAAAATTTCTGACAATGCCTAACAACAAGCCTGTCAACTATTCATAATGATTGACAATGCCTGGAAATTCCCAACAATGCCTGAAAGTAGCTACTCTACAATGCCTGACAACCCCTGAAAATGCTCGGCAACCCCTGAAAATGTTCGACAATGCCTGAAAATGTTCAATAATGCCTAACAAACCTGTCAACCACTGATAATGATCGACAATGCCTGGAAATCCTAGACAATGCCTGAAAGTAGCTACTCTGCAATGCCTGACAACCCCTGAAAATGCTCGGCAACCCCTGAAAATGTTCGACAATGCCTGAAAATGTTCTATAATGCCTAACAAACCTGTCAACCACTGATAATGATCGACAATGCCTGGAAATCCTAGACAATGCCTGAAAGTAGCTACTCTGCAATGCCTGACAACCCCTGAAAATGCTCCACATCCCCTGAAAATGTTTGACAATGCCTGAAAATGTTCTATAATGCCTAACAAACAAGCCTGTCAACCACTGATAATGATCGAAAATGCCTGGAAATCCTGGACAATGCCTGGAAATTCCCAACAATCCCTGAAAGTAGCTACTCTACAATGCCTGACAACCCCTGAAAATGCTCGACAACCCCTGAAAATGTTCGACAATGCCTGAAAATGTTCTATAATGCCTCACAAACCTGTCAACCACTGATAATGATCGACAATGCCTGGAAATCCTAGACAATGCCTGAAAGTAGCTACTCTGCAATGCTTGACAACCCCTGAAAATGCTCCACAACTCCTGAAAATGTTCGACAATGCCTGAAAATGTTCCATAATGACTACCAAACCTGCCAACCACTGGTATTGAGCGACAATGCCTGGAAATCCTAGACAATGCCTGGAAATTATCGACAATGCCTGAAAGTAGCTATACTCTACAATGCCTGACAACCCCTGAAAATGTTCGACAACCCCTGAAAATGCTCGACCATCCCTGAAAAAGTTTTGCCTCAGCCCTTTTTGTGGCGATTTGTGCAGTTTATAGCTGCACATAAGGCATTTTGTAAACTATTTGTAGCACGTATATCAACTTGAGAAAGCTCCAGCGGTGAATTCCATGTGCTAACAAAGATGGCGGCTAGCAAGTTGCGACGGTGCCATTTTAAGCGCTCTATGAGCCTTCTATATCTATTCTATTTCTGTGGACACACCCCCACACAGCGCACGACAAAAAGACACGAGTTGCAAAGGGACTCCCATGTCATAATTAGCTGCAAAGTTGCATTGCAACGTTTATTGAACGTTTGCTATCAAAGTTGGTTTCGAAGACTTGAAATGGGTTGAATTTCACCTTAAATAAAACCAGGAACAATCAAAATAAAGTTGTGTCTGCCGTATTGCAAGCCTTCCCAACATATTTGGTTATGAGCTGATCATGAGTAGGATTCCATTATAATCCAAGTCGGTTTGTTGAATGTTTATGTTGAATTTTATGTTTTTACCTGATTGGGTCACTAAATGCTGGTTTAAACCAATAATATCGATGTAATTTTATCTAACGTTGAATCGATGTGTGATTTTATTCAGAACTAGCCAGTTGCTTGTTGCACAACCGCATCATGTTGGATTGTGGATGACGTCAGTTTGATTGATGACATGGCTGCTCTGCTTGTCATAGAAACAATTCCTTGACTTAGAAAGACAGTAATGTTTCTATGACATTATAATGTTTGGTAACAACTTGCTTCAGGCATATCCTCAAAAACGTTTTCTTCAGGGTTTCCATCCCATTATTTAACTTTGGAAGAGATGTAGCCTATCTAAGAAAGGCAAGTATTTTGATAAGGTTTGAAATCTTTCAAATGGAAATGCGAATATTGTTTTGACGCTCAATTAATAATGTTATGGTTTTTTATTTATTGTCGCTCTACAACAGCTAAGGTCTTTTAGCGACAGGACTCATTTTCAATTTAATATCAGGTTTGCGATGTCATCACATTATTACCCGACTTGTTCTCACTGCGTTATACAAGAAAGAACACAATCGGTACGGTTTTTAAAGTCTTCGGTTTGACCCGAACTGGAATCGATCTCAGATCCATCAGCACCGGAGCCGAAGGCAAAACCACTTGGTCACATAACGGGCATGGCAATCAGTTGCTTTTTACATTGATTCAGCCTTTGCAGACGTTGAATCAATGTACAAAATGACTGATTTGCTGTCAGGTAAAGAAAGGATGGTCGACAACAGGAAAGTTTGTGAACTCTGGAAGCAAGTTTTTGGCGTGATGGGATAATCTCGAAGTTATTTTTGCAATTGCTACTGGCCTGGTGGCAGCCACATCATTTCTAACACGCAAAATTTACAGTTTTGTTAAGAAAGTAATAAAATTGATGTGTAGAGCCAGTGTCATCCTTGTTCGGTACTAGCGCAGTGGCCAAATAGTTTCGCCTTCGGCTCTGGTGCTGGTAGATCTGAGATCGATTCCAGGTCGGGTCAAACCGAAGACTTTAAAAACCGTACCGATTGTGTTCTTTCTTGCATGACGCAGTGAGAACAAGTCGGGTAATAATGTGGTGACATTGTAAACCTGATATAAATTGAAAATGAGTCCTTGTCGCTTAGACATTAGCTTTTGTAGAGCAACAAAAAATAAAACCATGACATTATTATCATCTTCATTCGGATGTTGTTCTTCGCAGGTGCTTTGTTCTGTTTGTTCATGTCTCGTCCATGTTCTACGCGTATTCATTGTTCATGTTCAAACATTCTCCATCGGCGATGACGTTTGCACTCCGAGGTTGATCAATTGTACGGCGCTGGTCAGTCATTCCGGCTGACAAAGCAGTCTCTTTTTACATTGATTTTACGTATGCAAACGTTGAACCAACGTTAGAAAGCAATGATTTGATGGTTGGGATTCGATGCGGTGATCTGCGTCAACAATAGCTTTGGATTCCTGCACACTGCAATTCTGCTACCACTTATCACCTTCTCAGTTATCTTATGGTAGTTATTATTAGTTATTACTTATTATATTTTATTTAAGTTTTAATTCAGAATTATTACTTTATAAATTAAATTTCATTATTTTATTAATTTATTATTACTTGTAGTTGGTTATTTAAAGTAGTATTTGTAGTTATCTAGTTGTCTTTTTGTTTTTTTGGTTGGTTTCACATCTGGTCGAGGAAGAGAAACTTTGACATAAAATCTTACTTAATTTGAAGAAATGAGATAATCTCAACGAGTTCCGTTGACATGGTCTCAGACAGTAAGATCTGTCATTTTTACATTGATACATTGATTGTACGTCTGCAGACGTTGAATAAATGTGAAAATGACGTATTTGCTCTTTATTGTGTAGACCAGGGGTCACCAAAGTTTTTTCTCTGAGAGCCGGATTGCTGCGAGATTAACACATGCGGGCCGGATGCAAATTACGAAAAGATATACAACTATTTAGAATCTCCATTGACTTGAATTGAGCACAATAAATAAGAAAGTCAGCGGTGGAATAGCAAAGTTGTGATGAAAATCGAAAGGTTGCTGGAAAAGTTATCCCCTGCTGTGATACACTACAGGGCATCGTGCTCTTGAAAAAACGTTACACTGATAAAACATTGGTGTTTTGAACAACAAAATTTGTAATGTCATAAGAAGAAACAATATGGAAAAATCATTAGCAGGTAGCGTGTAGCTCAACAGCAGCGTCAGTCCTTTACAAAAAGTTTGATAACTTTTTTCCTTAACAGTTCTAGTGCAGCTGTTATTTCTGCAGCACGTGGGGGGCCGGATGAAATCAGTTCGCGGGCCGGTTCCGGCCCGCGGGCCGTAGTTTGGTGACCCCTGGTGTAGACTACGAGAAATATAAAATCCCATCAAGTTGAATAAATGTGAAAATGACTGATTGTGTTGATTATTGTGTAATGTGTAGGCGACGAGAAATATAAAATTACGTCAAGTTTTGTATTTCTGCTCAATCTGGGTTTCTAATGAGCAAACCTCATTTGAAGTGCACAATTTCTCTTGAATTTTGTTTCGTGGAAACTTATATCTTGTAGATTGCTTTCAATAAGTGAATGATAGAGAGAAATCAAATTCGCAGTGTTCAAGTATAAGACTTAATCTTGCAGATTATTCCGAAATGTCGTCGCAGTTTTCGTAGCAAATGAATCATATTAGATTTCCATGACAATTTTCATTCAGTAAAATGCCTAGAAAACTAACAGTGTTAAGACGTTCAATGGGTTGATTGTACACAGATAATGTATGGGTGAAGTTAAAACACTTTGTATTATTATTATTGCTAAATAAAATGTGCTTAGTTTTATTGACATTTAACGACAGCCTATTTGCTGCCAGCCAGTTTGTTACTTTTAACATTTCCATCAGGGGCTCCGGACACTTCCTGAGAGTGGGGGGGTAATTTAAGCAGGGGCGGGAACGATGTTTTGACATCGACAGGGGCTTATTGTATTATCGCATCACATATATTTCTGGAAGGTGGCTCTCAGACCCCGTTCGCATTACTGAAAGCTTCAGTTTCTTATACAGCGTCCTAGGCTGCATGTTTCGCGCCCAAGGCGCGAAATTTCTGCCTTTCAGTACGATTTAAAATCGAAAAATTCTTTCAACAAATCTAAAATCACGAGCAAAAGCTTTTTAACATTTGCCACATTTTTTTGAGATTTTGAGACAATTTTGACTGGAAGAGGGGACGTACGCAAAATCCCTCTCTGTATCAGTGCCGGATTAAGAGTCTGCTGGCCTGTAGGCACATTTTATAAGTGGCCCGAAAATCAGGGTTGCCAACAAAAAAATTAGAATTATCAGTGTTGCCAAATCATTGTCACAAAGATCGTTGTTGCAACTATAACACAGGTACCGTGCAAAAACTTGGTCATATGCCTAATTAAATAGCACCTTTGCGCGTTTTTGCGATTGAAAACTCGTTAACTAGTTTTTGGAGGTCAATCTTACGGAGTAGGTAGATCGCTTTCAATACACAAAAGTGTCAGTGTACTAAAACGTTGTTGACACATTGTTGATCGTTTAACGTCTTTAATTCGTTTCAGTTGTGAAAACGAGCGTTCCTCCGAGCAATTCGTAGCCATTAGAGACAAGTACATTCTAAGTGCTATTTCAGTGTTCGGAAATGCATTATAAACACCAGTAGTGTGCAGCATTTTAAACATCTTCTGGGCACTTCCTGTTGCTGTTGTTTCATCGCGTCTTTGCTCTTTATACCAGCACATAAACTGACGAAATTCTGATGGGAAGTCGGAAGACAGGTCCTTTGAATACACACCAACCAGACCTGCAACAGCAACATTGATGTCTTTAACAGACATGGAGTCGTACTCAGTCAAAACTCCAAACCTCTGCAGCACCATGGAATATGCATCGATACGTTTCTGTGGTGCACTCTTCAGTTGGTCGATGATCACATAAAACGTGTTGATTGTAAATTTTTGCTGGCCCGACATTTCTTCCACATCACCTGTAGCAGCTCCATCACTGACATGCTTCTGCCGCTTTGGTGCTCGCCGACTTTCAGATTTATATATGCTGCTGCCACAGCGATCACGTGCCTGCTGCTCATAACAGTCAAAATTCTCTCTGCACTCATCCAAGAATTTATCCAAGCTTTAGCAGACCAATGGCTGGTGTCAGTTCGATAGTGGAACTTTGAAGCAACTTGCTACTAGTATTGAAGCGCTGCAAAATATAAATATTGTTCCAAAGTATGCACATTAGGCCTTAGGGCAACTTAAAGGGTGCTCATGTGTTTGGCCAATGCACCTGCTTCATTTCGTGTGCTGCCATTCTGAGTAGCATCCCCAGAGGTTTCCTGGAGAGCACTTTGAAATTTGTGGTACCCAATGGTTTCTTGTGCATCAAAAGTGCTCTGCGGGCAGCACAAAATATGTCCGCGGGCCGCATGCGACCCGCGTTTGGGTTAGACCACCCTGCTCTAAATCACAACATTAGGCTAGAAAGTTCATATCAATAATCAACTAACAACTTACATTTTTTCTTAGAAGCATAAAACGTCCGACAAGAAACGGTTCACAAGTCACAGCTTCAATTGCACCATAAAACTAGTCTATGGAAAAATTTTGCGATTTTGCGAAATTACGATTTTTGCATTGCGTTTGGGTTAGACCACCCTGCGCTAAATCACAACATTAGGCTAGACAGTTCATATCAATAATCAACTAACAACTTACATTTTTTCTTGTTGGAAGCATAAAACGTCCGATAAGAAACGGTTCACAAGTCACAGCTTCAATTGCACTATAAAACTAGTCTATGGAAAATTTTTGCGAAATTACGATTTTTGCAACCTTTAATTCATCTGGAAAAACAGAGCTATTAAGATGAATACCTATTAATTTAGAAAATAATTATTTTGAAAACATGACTAAATTTTTACTGATTTTAAAGTGGCCTGGATTTTTGACTGGCCTTGTAGGCACGTGCCTACTTTGCCTAATGGTTAATCCGGCACTGCTCTGTATTCTTCCTTGGCTCAAGTCCTCCAAATTTTGCACTTCAGACGCTAAAAGGTTAGATTTAAAAGGCCAAAAGCGTTAAGGTCAAAGCTATAATCTATAAAACTTAATTTACAACTACATGAATACAGCACGACAACCTGTCCTATGCCATAACATCCACAGTCAAATGAAACTTTTCAGCATCTAGGGTTAGGCCTACATTCAACTCAGAAAAAAAAGAAGCTAAAATACAATAACTTTTACAAGAACTGAAAATAAGGAGACATCTTGATCGATACTACAGGAAGGCCTACCATCTGCGCCGTATAAGAAATAACACTAAACAAAAATGCCATAACACCCAATAATACCTTGTGCCAAAATCTCACAAAAACTACAAAGAAATAACATTATAAACGAACACCTCAACTCAAACAAAACACTGTGTGCACTCTGCTTCTGTTCTAAGCAGAACAGTCAGAAGTCGCCAAAGACTTTGAATCTTTGTGCATTGATGCAAAAAAATTCTTTGCAGTTTTCATCTACGCTTAGCTCATCCAAATACACTTAATGGACATGGCACATGGCAATGAAATTGAGTCTTGAAGCAGTCATTGTGCTTCGGAGCCATGTTTTTAAGCGGCGGAGCGAGCTAAACGATCTTTCAGCTTCTGCAGAAGAAGGGCCATTGACCAATATCAAATTTACAAGTTTTTCCACACTGGCATAAAACTCTTTGACAATAATAGGCCTAAGTCCCATTAACTTGTTTGGAACATCGCACACATACTTGATCGGCCCAAATTTCTGATGGAAGTGGCTTAAATCTTGGCCTAAAATTTTCACGTCGAAGCCATATCGTTCCAACGCTGTAACAGCACTGTCGTTGACTGTGCCAGATACTAAAACTTCAAGCATTCGGTGACTTTTAATTTCTTCGCCATTGAAGCGGTGGGTGAGGCCTTGCTGCACTATGCTGTGAATAGATGCATAGAACTGCCTTCTGTAATGAGAAGCGAGGTCATGGGAAGCACTTTGCTCACAGCGCTTTCTTGAAATTTGGACTTTAGCTAAGCCTAAAGCTATCTACTTGCTGCTGAAATTCCTTGTATAACTGCATAAATTGTTCTTCATCTCTAAGATTCTGGTAATTAACTTTTGAGTTTTCAACCAGCTCCATCATGTCGCTGATGGTATAAGACTTATCTGCAACAGGCCAGTTATCTTTTCAAGTGGTTTGAATAAAACTTGGCAAAACTGCAATGCAAAGTATGTGTTGCCTTGCAATAATTGGGAATAATGGCCTAATGATTTCGCATTGTTGAAATTTTGAAGTGTGTTTAGCAATGCTCGTAGTTTGATAACACTGAAGAAATGGCCGGTACACGTGTCAGCCATCTTGTTTGGCACAAAGTGTGCAAGCCATGGTGGGATTCCTCCTGCAGGGCGATTTTGAACTTGCCAGACTGATTTTGCAAACTACTTAGCTCCTGAACAATTCCCATAGCATTATGCACATGCAGGTCTCTATTGCATATTTGCGTTGTCTTGCGAGTCGGAGTTTCCAAGCAAACAACTAAAAAGTTGTGCAAAAAAAAAAAATGAAAATAAACCACAAAAGTAGAAAAAATATAAAAATTAAATTTTTATCTCTACATTAGTGGGGGGGGGGGGGGGGGGTAATTTTGCATTAGTTACCCCCCCACTCCAATTGGTGGGGGGTAATCACCCCCGCGGCCCCCCCTCTAACGGAGCTCATGATTTCCATATTGGCCAGTTCATAAAGCTCGCTAATATTGTTACCACATAAAAACAAACTGGATTCATCAGCAAACATTACAGATAATAATTAATCAATAATTTAATAATCAGCATGTCAATATCAAACACGCGCAGTCTACCTACCTTCTCTTGCCATTTTTGCTTATGCTTTCTTGAAACCATTTCTACGCTTGAGTAACCTACGTCAAAGGTAGCTGTAGATTACGCGCCATCTAGTAGATGAAAGATTTCAGAGAACACTTCGACTACTGGATACTTCACTCGTTGGACGGGTCTTCGTCTGTGGTTCAAAGCTCACTTTGTAAATGAAACTGTCGTGATTAAGTTTTCAAAGAAGCTTTTTTAGTCTAAGGGTAAACTGTTTACTCGCTAACCAGACATGGAGTCGAACCACGATCCACCAGAAGCGAAGTTGGTTGCCTGGGCTGGAAAGTGGTGAGGGTCTATCTCAGTGGTTCCATCAATGGTCATCAGCAATTGTGACGTCACAAGAAGGTTTAGCGACATCATCATCATCGAAATCATCCACAAACAATAAAAATCAAAATAGTTTAAAAATTTGTTATATAATGTAATGTGTTTTCATATATGGTGGTGCTGTATCTATCCAGATATGCGTTGCTCCTCAGCGCTTCAAAAATCAGACAGTGTCAGCGCAGTTTGGAGAGGCGCAGCCACAAGAAGGCGTCAGCCAAAATTTACTCAACTTTTACGATGAAACTTTTAAACCTATATTAAAATTTTAAAGAACAATCGACTATGATTTTAATGTTGGCGACAGTTACGGTAGTTGGTTCATAAAAGTTTCAAACGAAAACTTCACTCGGTAATTATGTAAAGTTCCTAAACTTGTAAGATGTTGAAACATGAAACCATTGATTTGCCAAAATAACTGGACATTTTTGCCCAAATTCGCGACGTTTTTTTCAGCGAGGAGGTGACCGCCCCCCTCCCCCCCATCTCCTACGGCTATGATCATCCGATGTCAGGTTGGCAATTTACAAGAACCAGTGTTATCAAACAAACAGTTTAAAGTTCGCTGTATCTAGTCCTGGCATCACCCACATTGTTCGTTGATATGTTGCACAAATTTATCTCATCATGAGCCAACAGTTTGAAGAACTTTCCACTTAGCAAAGTCACAAATTGTTTGCATTTCCACGTCGCCGACCGTTTACCAAGCTATTATTGTCCCGCACAATGCTACATTGTTGAGATCATAAGTGCCCTGCAAACAATGAACAAGCACTTTGGAAGATTTTAGTTACGATAAATTAATCATGAACAAACAATTTGTAAGATAATATACCCATAGCGGAGTTATTGATATTTGCGCTTGGCGGAATCAAGTTAGCTAAGTTATCATTGTCGTTCTGAATGATTTGCAGTAGTTTGAATTCCCACACATGGAAGCCTAGCAATACTGCCATGCTTTATATTTATATGAATAAATTAAATACAATTTGAACCGATTTGTTCATAAAGATAGGATTATGTCTAACAGTTTGATGGTTGGCAATTGAAGGATTTAATTTTATCCGGTGTCGTATTAAGACTGCACCACACAATTACAGTGTTGCATGTGCGGGGAAGATTTCTGTTTTAGAATTTACAGCGAATTGCAATCGACAACGTCTTTTGATGAATAATTCCTTTCAATTTTGACAATGCTTAATGTACAGTAACACAGGAGCCTTTTACAACCTGTAGTGCGTCACAATGGCCGACAATATAAATGAAATCCATCGTCATCTAATCCACTCGTCGTCTTCGTGTGAGCCTCTGGGGACGAGGGTCCATCCTTTTACCACCCTAGATTCACGATGATCCATCCTGTGAGTACCATCTGCACATTAGCAGATGAGAAACGAAACTTGCCAACAAAGAACCTCCAGTCCTCCACCCGTATGGCACAGCTGCAAGGGGAAACTGATAAGTTCAGACGCCCACCATTCTACAGCTCAACATAGAAGGCTACACAACAAGCAAGATCAAAGTTGTGGAGCAACTTGTCCATACCAACCGAGCACTCGTCATCTAATCCACTGAAGCTTCCCCAACATGATTCTATCCCATTGTTTTAATATAGAGACGAGCTCATCGTGAACTCAACTCGGCTCCAACGTGCTAGGAATTCAAAATATCTTGGTTCCTTAATTCTTCCTGTTTCACCAGACTTATGACCGGTGGCTGAATATTTTAATTAAACGGGCGGGAAAGAAAAGAAGCCAATATAAGAACTTCTTTCAATTGTGAAATGCGTCATGTTCAAAGAATCGTTTAAATTTAAGTTAATCTACTTCTAATTTTATTCAAGTTACTTTATGACAAGAGTTTTAATTTGTAAAACTTGTTTTGAAATGTGTTGACCTAACACGAAGCTTCTTTGCAGATTAAACCCACGTGACTTGCAACAGTATCTGTTTACCTCCTTTAGTTGTTCAAGTATGCTTTTGCTGAGTACCTAAAGCAGATAATAATCTTACCATTGGGCTACAATTTGTAAATTATCTTCCACAATCACAAGGCCTGGGTTAATGTAAGGACACACAACGCAAATCTGATGTAGTATGTGGTTGTACAATGTAAGCAGCAAGCTGCAATACATCAAGAATGCATCCCAAGAATGTGAGTACAAAACAACAATACAATGAAACGAGATGTATTTGCTAGAACTTGTGTCACTAGTGATGATGGTTGCAAATGAGACAAGCTCGAAATTTTTCCCATGAGGGAATCAAAGACACAAGGCTATTGCACGAAATCAATGTTGCGGCAGTGAGTATTGCGACACCAAACAAGAGCATAGTATTGTTTTTAAATATATACAAAGACTAGGATTGTTGTATGAAGTGTATCAGCCCTCGTACAAACTGCGTCAATTGTTGTGTCCACTCCCTTGTGCTCTAAAGATTAGCACACCACAGTTAACAGCCCTTTACTCTTTATCGCTGGTTTGCGTTCAATAATAACGACATGCGATAAAAATTCATTTTCTAAAACATGGCTTAAAACTTTATATTGTTTTATAAATTTTATATGTCAACTATATTCTACAGGCACCATCCCTTGTCCTTTATCACTAATTTGTGCTCAATAGTAATGAGATGCAATAAAATCTGTGTTAAAATTTTGTATGTCAACTATTTTCTACTCTCCCTCGAAGTGAAAGACTGAACGTGCAGACTGCAGATGGCATGCAAAGGCAAAAAGTAGTTGACTCTTTATCAAGCAAAATCTTAATATTTTTATTTACGTTGATTCAACATGTACCAACGATGTAACGCAATCAACTTATTGCTGGAGGTTTGCTGTTTCCCACAAAGAAGTTCCATTTTTTCTGTTTACGGTTTGCTCACGTTACGACCATTCCGCTGTACTATAAGTTTGAGGTCTGGGACTGGGTTGTAGCCAAATGAAAGTCAAAACAAAATAACCGAATTAAACTGTGCTGTTTGTAGTCTTGGTGATGAAAATAAGTTTTGAGTTAGAACAATTCCGCGTGGATTAGATTGTATCATTTGTTGACAAGCTGGCTTGTAGCCAAAAAAAATACGAAAATTGATATGTGTCAGTGGAAACTATTCTTGAAGATAATGGTTTATGTTGGCTTGCTCACTGGAATTTGATGATTGCTTGATTCGCAATGTTTTTCTTGAGGAAAGCACCATTAAAATCAATCACATTTGCGTTTTGCAGCATCAACTACAGATACTTAGTTTTAACCTGTTCTTTTGTCAAGTTTCTTAAACTAAATACAAAATGTCTCACAAACAAACCAGAACAGTTGTTCCGAATAATGAATTGGTGGATGAAGGTGACTTGTTAACCAATCTTGGTAAGTTTGCTTGTGGGGTTTCTATGATATGTAGATTAGTCTACTTTGATATTCATAACTTTTTTGACTTTTTTACACATAAATATCACATTTTCAAATTTGTTGCTACATTTTACTGCAAGAGAACAAAAAATTTCAACCACTGTGATTCTAGCATCAAGTTGTGTAGGCGTCAAATTTAACTCTATAATTACCGGGATTTTTGAGCTGTTGTAAAAAAAGGTACTAGGTAGTTACGTAATGAACTTATTTGAGCGCAGTTTGCATTGTAATTGAAATACTTGAAAAATTAAAAATATACATACTAAGGGTCAGTGGCGGCTGGTGAGCTGTGAAAGCTGTTGAGCTGTGAAATGGTGGTGCTGCGGACGGGCGCAGCCCGGCTGCGTCTTCGCAGAAGGCGAGTAAAACGGCGGGGGGACTGGGGGGCCTCCCCCAGAAAATTTTGAAAAATGACACTTAATTTGGTGCATTCTGTGCGCATCTTCAGCTCTAAATTGTAATGAAAATTTAAGATAAAACTTTCGCGATTAGAACTTTATCATGCAGATGCAAATGTAAAAAAATTAAATTTCTGCACTTGGCATGTCTATAATTGGCTAAATTGCTGCTAGGCTGTTAAAAATTACGGATGCAACCTAGTTCGTACCATGAACAGTTCATACCGTCAGTTCGTACCTTGAAAAGATCGAGAAAAAAAAACAAAAAAAGCCAAAGTCGCTGATCGCAGTTTCCGCAATCATTTTAAAATTTTCCCCCTGAAAAGAGCAAGAGAAAAAATAGCTCAAAACCGAAGTCCGCTGATTGCAGTTTCCGCAAACATTTTTCCGCAGTTTCCGCTAACCATAGAGTAATCTATGCTCTAACCCTAACCCTCGCTGATTGCAGTTTCCGCAAATTTTTTTCTGCAGTTTCCGTTACCCCTTATCCTAATTTCTAACCATAGAGTAATCTATGCTCTAACCCTCGCTGATCGCAGTTTCCGCAAACATTTTTCCGCAGTTTCCGCTTTTACCCTAAGTAACCATAGAGTAATCTATGCTCTAACCCTCGCTGATCGCAGTTTCCGCAAACATGTTTCCGCAGTTTTCGCTTACCCTAACTCTAACCATAGAGTTATCTATGCTCTAACCCTCGCTGATTGCAGTTTCCGCAAACATTTTTCCACAGTTTCCGCTAACTTTCACCCTAACCATTGAGTGATCTATGCTCTAACCCTCGCTGATCACAGTTTCCGCAAACATTTTTCCGCAGTTTCCGCTTACCCTAACTCTAACCGTAGAGTAATCTATGCTCTAACCCTTGCTGATCGCAGTTTCCACAAACATTTTCCCGCAGTTTTGCAATTACCGCTAACCACAGTTTCCGCTGTCCCTCGAGTTTATTTCAAATTGTTTGGGGAAACTCCGATCAGCGACTTCGACTTTGTGCTATTAAACTGCGATCAGCGACTTCGGCTTTTTTAATTTTTTCTCTCGATCTTTTCAGGGTACGAACTGACTGTACGAATGGTTCAAGGTACGAACTAGGTTGCACCCAAAATTACATACATACAGCTCTGAAAAAGTTAATGACTTAGATACTTATTAACATATTCCCTGGCTAACTTCCTTTTCTCTTCTATATAACCTTGTGATATGTTGCGTATACTGTAGCACTATATTAAACAGAACGCCAAAAAAGGAAAAGCAGAACATATGAAGAAAAATAGAAATTTATTGTTGCAGATCTTCTAATTGTGACAGCACTCATTTTCACAGTGAAATACAGTGTTGTTTATGTCTTAAAAACGTCTTGTAAATAACTCTGGAGAGTGGAGACGTAAATGAATAGAACGTAGCAACTCTGCACGGTGTGACTCGAGTCTAGAGCATCAAATCGTTAATACATTACAGCGAACTTGGTGAGTGCTCACACTTTCAAATCCACATAAACCAAATACACCTCGTGACCTCTATATAACTTGTTGTAAGCAACTTTAAACTTTCTTTTCGATTTAACAGAGACATTGGTCCATAGGTGTGCGTTATAAAGAGGCATGCAATAAGCTCGAAATATAGCTTGTTTTACATCCACACTACAATGTTTGACAAACGAAGGCACATTATAAGCGGCACAATACAAAGCTCTGATTTGTCTTTTTACATCACTATTGTCATACAACATGTAATCAATAAGCACACCAAGATATTTGGTTGACTGCACAAACTCAACGTGTTGACCTTGAAGGGTCACAAGTCACAACAGAATCACATTATAAGTTCATGCGTTTGTTACTAAAGCAAATGCAATGTGTCTTTGATGCATTAAACATAATATCATGAGATTTAGCATATTCGGAGCAAAGTGACAAAATAGCTTGGAGACCTTTCAAACTCTGGGCAAAACAACACATATCGTTAGCAAACATAAGATTGTTTAAACATACATGACCGATGTAGCAACCTATTGATAATGCATTTAGTTGCTTTGTTAAGTCATCTACATAAACAGCAAAAAGGGCGTAGGATTTCACCCTGTCTGACGCCATGAATAACTGTACAGTGTATATGAATTAGGGAAGGTAGATCCCCAATGTTGTATTCGCATGTACTGGTTGTGGAACCAGTAACTTACATGCAAGTTCTACTGTACAATACAAGGTATGGTTTGTGACGGTGAGTGCATTAGGTAGGTACATGTACATTGTACATTCACGCACTACGTCCTCAACATCAAGTTGATATCTTTTCTTGCTTTCAGTTTGTAATTGAGAAGGAAATCCTGATACGCACACTCACTCAGACGCGAAAAGAAATAAGAATGCGAAGAGCTTTTCTGTTGTTGCTGAAAAGAATCTCTCTAATCCAGAACTGTGGAAATATCAATTCCTCCCATAAACTTTTTAAATTCCTCCTTGGTTACGTTTAAGTATCACGGTGGTATTCGGATACTGTATTCATGATTCCGATATCCATTTAACTTCCAAAGTTCTTGAATTCACTCCAAATCCAGAAAAATTAGTATGATGGCATGCGTGTCAAGTTATTAGCATGTAGGCCTACTACGGTACATCTATGAAAAATAGAGAAAATGTTAATGCATATTGAAATTGTACAGCAGACCAAAAACGAACCAGAGTTTTATCAAAATTTACTGCACAAAAAAATTGTTTCTTTTGTAAGTCCTGTATGTTTCGATTATTATTGCAGCCCCTATTGCCTACCCGTCAACCGGGGTGACTTTGTTCACAGGGGTGACTTTGATCAGCACTGTTTTAGCTTTGTAATCGCCAATTTGAGTAACTGGACTTCGCTCAAATTCCAAGGATGGGGTCTGAAGTACTTGAGCGAAGTCCAGTTACTCAAATTGGCAATTACAAAGCTAAAACAGTGCTGATCAAAGTCACCCCGGTGAACAAAGTCACCCCGGTTGACGGGTAGCTTATAATACAATCTATGAACAGTTGAACAGCTTTGTGACCGGCATACATTAATTTAACAAACAATAAGTTCTAAGTTTACTTGCCACATATACTGTACAAAACACTGTATGACAATAATAGCTTAATCTGCTGCTCAGCTTTCGTATCAACTCTAGCTAATTAGGTTGATCAACCTTAAAATTTACAGTTTAATCAACAGTGGTTAAGCAGCCTAATGTTTTATATTAAGCTAAATTGTTAATGAAATGCAGATACTGGTAAATATTAAACTGCTACAGTATTGTATTCTGCCATCTAAAAAAAAACACTGTATTCAAATTCAAGTAGGCTTATAACGCATATGTACAAGTGAAAATGTCCTTCGCTGTACCACTAGGCCTACCTACTGTTATTACATATGTTTGGCGAGAGGCTCATTTTCAGATACATACGCAATATCTGTACCGGTTTGTAGATCAATGCATCATCACAGAATTTATTTTTTTCAGGTTTTCATTAAATTTTATATAAATGGCAGCTCAGTCATAGAGCTGAACAGTTTGGCCACAGAGTTCAAGTGTGCCCTGTCTCTAAATAATTGCCCAACCGGCTTACTCACCCCAGCAGTTTGGGATATGCGCTTATGCCCATTGCCAGACTATCCACAGTAGGCCATACGTAATACATACTTTTAATTTAATACTTTTTTTCCATTAAGCTGTACTGCAGGCTGCAGCCAATAGGTAAATCTCGAAGTGTTGGTTTGGTGCTGAATCGAGGTTACCAGATGTTTTTAAAATTCCCAGTCCAAATGCTACTGAAAAGTAGCCCTCACAGGAGATGAAACAAGCTCAAAAGTAGCCCCAAATATAACAAATTCGCGCAAAATGTAGTCAAAATCAAAAAAAATTGATAAAAATATAACAAAACCAAACAAAAAAACACAACTGCTAAAATTTTCCCGCGACTCCAAAACAAATATAATCCAATTCCCCGGGTAAACCGTAGAACTGGCAACTCTTGGAGCTGTGCTTACACAGCTCCAGGATCATCCCATCTTTGCATTCTAAGGCAGCCAAACTACGTCATTGTCACATGACTTTCATTTGGTTTGTTTGCTTTGATGACATCGGGGCCTTGGAGCTGTTTTAGTTTTTGAGCCAGCCAAAGCGTCATCAAAAAGCAATCATGTGACCAGTGGCTCTGATGTGACAATGAGGTAGTTTCCCTATCTTAGAAAGCGTTTCCCGTTAACAGAGCGAAAAGGTTGGAAAGATCTACAAATCTAAACAGTAAACAGATTAATAAAAATAATAAAAAATCACAACGTTTGCTACATTTCTTATAACGGGAAGAACGAGGGAAAAATTTGGTGGTGCTGCAGCGCCACAGCACCATTACATGAGCCGCCACTGCCAAGGGTCAAACAATATTCTGTTGCATGCATCAAATGCTAAAGTTAAAATTGAAAAATTGTTGCCAAATAAGGCATCTCTCCTTATTGTATCCACTCTTAGTCGCTTTTGTTGTTGGTTTGAATCTTTATCATCGGACTGACAAAACCTTCATAGGGTATTCCTTGCAGTTTCGCATACTTGTAGGGGCTTTGAACCACTGACGCAAGCTTGATTACCGATATTGACAGAGTGAAGTTACCAATTGTTGTTGCCTGTGAATTATTCCGTTTATTAGGTGCCGCTGAATGAGAGCAGTTTTTTTGTTGCTCAAGCGCACACCCCTAAAACTGAACCGCCCAGGGTCGTAGCGAGACCGCAGAGCAAGGGGGGGGGGGCCAACTGTTTGTTAGGGGGGGGGGGGGCGAAAAATTTTGAATGATGTTGGCATTTTAACCTCTTAAATACTGGTATCCACAAAAATTGCAATATATCAGATTAATGTTAAGACCAACACTGGTCTCTTATTTTATCCGCTAGTTAAATTACGGCAACCATATTACAATGACCAACATAACACAGCAATTGTCGACTTGTTGTATAAATAGCGGTACTTGTTATGAGTAAAAACTTTAACTGGCTCGAAGAAGCTAGTGCCGAGGATTTTGATATATATGATTACATTCCGCCTGTACTCCCGTGAGCTAGTCTATTGCAATTGCAGTCGCGGATGTTTGGATGCAAACCGTCTCACAAACAAGTCTAAATCGATAGATTTCGATACAGAATGTTCAAAGGCCATAAGCACCAAGTTTGCCTGTCTTGGTTGTAACATGCTCCGTCTAGTGGGAGCGTCAACCCTTGTTAACACTGAGAATCCACACTCACAAAGGGCAGTGCTAGATCCAAATGTAGCAATATCTTCTGCAAGGTTGAACACTTCACAGATCAGAAAACTAGAAACAAAATTTATTTACACTGATTGAATTGAAGAGAAAAAATAAACACTGCTTAAAAGATTACGGGTTTATATTTTGTATGCGTTGTCTTCAAAAACCACTTGCTTTGTCACTGCACATTTTGCGATTTATCACTGCACAAATTTGGTTTATCACTGCACTAATTGGTTATCGCCGACCCTTAAAATTAAGTATTAGCCTAAGTAGGCTATGGTGTACCGAGAATAGCGACAGCTGATATCAAATAGCCTAATTTGTACCGGTTTGTAGGCCTGCTGGAAAACCATTCCCTCTTTGTTAGGTTATCATTCTTTCCCAAAACATTTCTATTTTGCACAGTTTCTGACAATTTTTCTACCAACCTAACATGTGTTAGCCTTGGTTGAATTGAACATGTTGAGGTTGCCAAAGGAGGGGGTAGGGGGGAGGGGCGAAATTGTTTAATCATCTTAATTCTTAGCTGTTGACTAAACTAAACAATTGTAGTTAATTGGGCCTAGGTTGGAGCTCTGCAACGGGAAAGATGGGCAAAATCATTATAATTGTAGCTGTTGCTCGAGAATGTTGGGATTTTGCCAGGGGGGAATTTTTTCAAGGGGGGGGCGAGGCCCCCTGGCCCCCGGCTGGCTACGGGCCTGGAACCGCCGCAGCTTGATCTTGCATTTTTCCTACACAACACCGGGCGCTGAGCTAACGGGGTGGACAAACCTTGAAAATGTTCATACCTGTTGTCTACTGTACATTGTTTAATTTCCAGATACTATGGAGATTCACAACCTGGAAGGCCAAACTCAGAGCAGAAATGCTGAGGTGAGTCAACATCAGTAACAAATCGTTGCTCACTAAATAAACACAATGTCTGTGTTTTTTGGATAATAATCATGCAGTTAGCGGTGGCCGCTCGATGTTGTAGTTTGTACAATGTGGCCCCACGCCCCCCTTGTGACTTATTCCAAACCTTTTACAGTAGCCTATGTGGTTGTTTTGAGAAATTGCTTTGTGCCGTCACAAAGATTGAATTTTTATATCCCACATGGAAAAACTGGATGAGTTTTGATAATTTTGTTTTGATTGGCTATTTTTTTAACTGCTGATATGTTTTCAACTGTTTAAACAGTTTCTTCCAAACTCGTATTTTTCAGGAACTGCCGGTGGCATCTGGCAGTGGTTTGTCTTCTGGACCATCAATTCATGTCGGACAAGTTGAAAACAGCATACTTTCAGCTGGAATGGTTGTTCAGAATCCAATAGACAATCGATCTTATACCGTAATCCACCACCATCATCCGCCAGGTGAGATGTTTTTTTTTTCCTGAGACATGTTTTGCAAAGAATACCTTTTATATTATAATTTACTTTTGTAGCCTATGTATTAACACTAACTACTGTACCTGTATTCGCACAACTATGCACAGCCACTTATAACCTTAACAACAAAGATTTTTCCGAGATAAAATTATGCCAAGTCACATAAAACCTAACAATATAGCTCTTCGCAGATTTTAGAGGATTATTCCCAAAAGCATAAATTCGAAATATTATCAATACAAATAAATCTAATTTCACGAGAGTCAGTGCAATATCATGCGGCTGAACAAGCGATTTCGATCTTGTTAGATCAATTCTTTTTAACCTTTTCTTCTTTTCTTTAAAACATTTTTTTTACTCAACATTTCTTCAAACTCTCATGCTCCCTTTCGAACAGATGCTGCTATTCCATAAACCTTCGTGGTTGACGAAATAATCAGCCGACTTTTTAGGAAGACTTACAAGCGTGAAATATGAAAACGTCAAATCAGAAAAACTCAAATGTGAAGCAACACTTTTTCAAACAAACATGCAATAAACTTGTGCTACATAGTAACCATAGCCACCTTGCAATTCTTTAGTTGAAGATAGTTTTTGATTCTTCTAAAGAGTAGTGGATTGATGTCTTCCTACAATTCTTCCCTCGCTCGCTCTACTGTCGCACACATAACTTTGTGTTTCGATTTATTTGAGTCTACGATTGGGGATAAAAACTTGACTTTTTCACACAATTAAAGGATTTTACATTCAGTTATAAATCAAACTAATGTCACAAATCTCTAGAAAGGCGTTCTGTCGTTCTCTTGCTTGCTAACGAATATTACTGATTTTCCAACACAAAATATATAATCGTAATGTCGCCTATTTCATACCAATCAACTAACCCACGTCTTGCTGCTGTTTATAAGGGTCTGCTACTATTCGGCTAGTCCGATTTGGCTGGTCCGATTCGGCTGGTCCGATTCGGCTAGTCCGATTCGGCTGCAGTCTTTTTCGGCTGGTTAGTTAGATTTACAGAAGGATTTTGTTGTATCACAGAAGTATTACGGTTGGATTTTCAAAAATTTGGCGAATAGGGAACTAGCCGAGAAAGACTGTACCCGAATAGGGAACTAGCCGAATCGGACTAGCCGAATCGGACCAGCCGAATCGGACCAGCCGAATCGGACTAGCCGAAACGGGCCATTCCGGTTTATAAAAACATGGAAATACAATGAATATATAGATTGTAAGCTAACTCTGTGTTAATTAAATTGTTACATTACGTTTATACTAACTTAAAAATTGCATTAAACCAAATTAAAATTTTCATTTTTACAAACTTGGATCATTAGATTGTAAAATAAAACAATCACCTTTTTTTTATCTTTTACCTGGTGGGTAGAAAATAAATTAAAAATGAATTTCTGTCACTTTTCAAACTCAAAACTGGATCTACAAAGGTTTGGCTCACGATAAGGCGCCGGAATTCACTCTTCTTTCACAAACGATGCTATGTTAAATTTAAATAAATAAAATAAAATCTTAAAGAATAAATAATTTTATTTATCAAACGCGTTGAGGCTTAATTGGTATCGCGCGGTTTGATGTTGATTCAATGTTTAAATGCCATTATGTTTGTCAGTGATTGTACAATGTACTGTAAGCACCTGAGTGGACTACAAATCTGTCAAAGCTTTGCTGCATTAGGAGTTGACTTACATGCAGTGCTGTATTCGAGGGTATACGGCGGTATACGCAGTATAGTCTCTGCTTTTTCGAGCAGCTATAGTATACCCTCTGGTTTTCCAAAGCGAGTGCCTATGCTATCATTGCTATCCTTACTGATTCTTGACAACTACTAACTAACTACCGTACTTAACCCTTTGAGGACTCCTGACAGTGTTCACTGGTCAGCTACTGGTTGATATTGTTAACTTGAAACCTGAAAAAATGATAGAAAAAAATTTGCGTCATGGAAAAGCAGAGGTGAGAACAACTTGTAGACACTTTGACAATTACGAAATGCAATCAATCCAAGGATTTAGAGACTTTAGTGAAAAAGTTAAAATTGTGCTCAATAATTTGAAGCCTCTTTTGACAGCTATTTCAAGTTTACCTTGTTCCACAGCATAACGTGAACGTGGTTTCAGTTAATGAGCAATATTATCACAGGTTTAAGAGCATCTTTGCTTATTGATAATGTGAGCTGTTCGATGTTTATTAATTGCAATGGACCACCTGTGGCTCAATTTACCGCTAAAAATATGTAAGATCTTGGCTGCTAAACCACCGATCAGCTAAGGATACTAGATCCCAAATTTGTAAAGAGGATAAAGATATAGATTCCTCTCGGCAGGCTGTTTGGAATGCCGTTTTTTTTTTCCCGCTGAGACTCTTCGGTCATTTGTCCGAAATGACTTGAAAAAATTCGGTTATTGTTTATTTATTTCGATCATTTTTGGTCATATATTTTTTCGGATATTTTGACCGAATTGACTACGGTATATATTTTTTTCTGACGATTTGTTAAAAAATCGGTCAAAGACCGATAAATGATCGAAAAAAACCCAGTTGGAATATATTCATAGAAAAATAAACAATTTTGTACCTCTCGTCCAATTTTGATGTTGATAATTCGATCATGTTATGGTAAAATAAATATTATAATTTTGCAAGTGGTGTAGCCTATTATTTATCACTTTGGCAAATCTGACAGTATACCCTGTGCTTTTTTTACGAATAGGCTACTGCACTGCTTGTATGGAAGTGAAATTTTAAAGCAAGAAAGCCTAAATACTGTAATCGTTTATGTTGAATGATTAACCATAGAAGGACCAAGTTGGTCAAATGTTGAATGATAATAAATTGATATGAGGAGCAGAAATCATATTAGCTGAATAGAATCAGTATAATGTATAATTAATTAAAAAGGGGTTTGACACATTTAACCTTAAATAAACGTAAAGTTTTTAAGGGATCCACGTAAAGCAGATACTTATGCGTCGAAAATTATCGTGTTGCAGATCGCGAATCTGCAACACGATAATTTCAAGCTGGACCAGAAAAACTTTGATAACTATTAATGCTTTAGTTGATCTCACATGGAAGTTTAGCAAATAAACTCTTGTTTCTCTTTGAATTGACTTGTACTCTAAAAGGTGGACGTTAATATGTTAAGGTATTCTATCTATTTTTTTCTTAATATATAATTACAAGATTTCTATTTTGAAAGTGTATTAGATAATCTGCTGTGTGCAGTAGCGGATCCAGGGAGGCAATCAGCCACATGCCACCCCCAAAAACAAAAAAGCTAAAACACTTTCGATTGGATAAATTACAGTAGAAGTTTTTGTTAAAGCTTTTTGTTTCAAATTTAGAAATTGAATTGTTCGGTCAGATGACGTCACAACCAAATCTAGACGGCCGTCATTTTGACGCAATAAAATAAGTAACCGGTTTTGTTTGTGAATCAAGGATGGAAGGTGGTGGCAAACATTGTTCATTTTCTCTTATTTATACAACTTTTATTCCCTTGAAACTGCAATGAATTTGTTTCTAGCTTCCCTGCTGCGTCTGAACAATTAGTGGCAACTACTGAGCCACTGTTAATATGATATCTGTCTGACAAAAGTTGATTTGAAATCTCAATCTTGTTGAATCAGTGTTAGTGTTACTGTCCGTTACTGCTTCTGAATATAGAAATGACATTGTTTTACGCCTTCATTTTATACTAAACGTCTTTGATATCTGGATTGGGTGAAAAATAATTGTCACTACTCAACATAAGAACCTGATTTTAAATCAATGTAAAAGTAACTGATTGTGCTGATTAGAATTTTACATTGATTCAGCATCTACAGACGTTGAATTAATGTAAAAACAACAGGTTTTGCTGATTCGAGTTTTTACATGGATTCAGCAACTGCAGATGTCAAATCAATGTAAAATTTGTAGATTCCACTGATTATAAAGAAGCATAATGTTATTCAACCGTCGCAGATAATATAATTGCAGTTTCATTAATTAACTTTGATCACATGTTAATAAAGGTGCAACGGAAGCAACTTCTCGCAATGAGCATTATGAGCAAACAACACCCAGATCAACTTCTGCATCTTCTCTTACCTCGCATCGACAAAGTAGGTTCAAACGAATCTTAATTTAAGCTTCACCATTAGGAGCTGTCTATAAAAAACGTCCGTCCAGTCCCCAAAGACCCTCCCACCTTCCCCCAGTCAAGGGGAAGTTGGGGGATTACAAATTGCCTCAAGCCTCAAGCAATAGATTAGAAATGAGCAGAAAACCATGTTTATCACAGTCAGTATCTCCTGGAAATAGTTGGAGGTGATAATGACTCTTGTTGTGGATCTTAGAGATCTAATTGGAAAAAGTTTTGGGAGGCCGTTTCCTACCGGCATCGTACCTTGTAGTCCATATATCACATGGACTTTATGTTCTTAGTTCAGCAAGTATAATATAACCGATTGATGCCATGAAGTTTGGCTCCAAAAGCAGCAGGGGCGTATTTAGAAAATTTGTTCAACCCAGTAACCAGAGCTGTGGAGTCGGGCGAAAAATATGCGATCCCGACTTCTTGGTTTGTAACTCGCCCACTCCGACTTCACTGTTTCCAGATTTATGAAGGTTGCCAGATTTTTTTTCATTTTCAAAAAAGTTGATTTCACTTAATTTGTGATAGAAATTGCAACGGCGACTTGAAATTTTATTGTAAATGGTTTTGTATAAAGTCGGTCTTTTTTAACAACTCCGACTCCGGACACGTCAAAATCCTTTCGACTCCACAGTCCTGCCTGTAACATCAGCAAAAATATTGAAGCCACGTATATGTTCTATATGTCATAGGCGAAGATGACTAGATTAGGCCAACATGTATTGCATGCAGTCGAAAGAGAGTGTTGTAAAGAAAAGAAAAGTGTGTTATAATAATCCAATTTTGTATCAAGCTTTTTCAGCTTTGAACTTCGTGAGGATCAGAAATTGTTGGCTACAGAAGGTTTCTAAACCACCACTCCAGTTGAAGTAGTATATTGTATAGTCTCAAGCAAGCAATACAAGTTGATAGAACTACCATGGCCACTTACACTTCGGAGATATCGTAATCCGCACGGACAAGTAAATCTGACAAGACAAGATATCGGACGGACAAGACAAGATATCGTAATCCGCACGGACAAGAGATATCGTAATCCGCACGGAGATATCGTTGTCCGCACGGACAAGGAGGAAAGGGGTTGACACAATGTGGAAATGGAAGGAGGGGGGATATTTTGCAATTTTATGAGAACATGTTTTATGTCCCTTGTGTCAAAACCATTCATACATTTGCGGTACGCACTTCATCTGTAGGCATTCTGGACCAGATGTAGTGGCTGTCTGGGTAGAAAGCGTTGCATGCTGTGTAGTGTGTGCGCATCTTTTGTTTATCTTATGTTCCATAAAGATAAGTTTACTAACAGCTTATTAAAACCTAACAAAAGGTGAATACTAATAGATGTGTTTTCTTACAATACATTTTCAGTTATATATTTTTTTTTTTGATTTTGAATATTTTTTCCGCAGTTGTTACATCTGTAAGGATGTGCGGAAAAACTGCAAGAAACAATTGAAAAACGTCAAGATCCACGTTTGCTACTTTTTAATGCAAAAATTTAACAAATTTGATTTTTTGTTTTTTAGGCTCAAACATCGGAATAGAAAAGCTGAAAGAAACAACCCTCAAGCTGTATGATCCTGAATATGACGTCGACCTGTGCCATTTTAACGTCTCATCGGATGGTTTGCCAGAAGTGTGTGCTGAACTTTTTTTGGTTCAATTTTACGAAGGAAATCTTGTTCCCGATGACAACAAATATGATCCTAAAACCCATGAATTTAAACTAACAAAATCTGACGAAAAAGTTGACTTTGATAAATTAGTTTCGGATGCTCAAAAGAACGATTTTGTGTCAGTAATTGGATATCCTGGGGCAGGGAAAACTATTCTGTCCAAGCGCCTGGCTAGGCATCTTTGTCAATGTGGTGATCTTGTTGTTTTAAGGAAGCTTTTCATGAACATGAGCGACTGTTATGAAGACACATTCACTTTGCAACAATTTTTATTGGGAGATAACAACTATAACTTAAACCATAACGAAGCTACTTCTGCTTTTGAATGGATCAAAAACAATCCAAAAAAAGTTTGTATCATTCTTGACGGATTTGATCAAGTGGAATGGAGTATCATAAAAACTGTAAAGCAATACAACATCAACAGCTCTCTTACTTCTCAGGAACTAGTTTCATGCCTTTGCCAAGGACAATTTCTACTTCACTGCCACCTCATCTTCACTTCTCGTCCACACGCGATGCTTTCCGTCCCTAAAAACTGCAGACCAAATCTTATTTTCTTTCTTCGTGATTTAAATTCTTTAGATATGAGGAAACTGTTTAATGCTTTAATAAATAACCAGAGTAAAGCCAACGAACTCTGGGAATCATTAACCAGTAAAGCACCCCAGCTAGAATCATTATGCCACAACCCACTTATGTTACAACTTTATGTCAGAGCTTCATTGGGTTCATCTGGACAAGTGAAGTGCATTTCCACAATGACCAAAGTGTTTCATTCTGTGCTTAAAAATCTTAAAGCATCTGACCATACAGGTTATTTGTCAGATGAAACTGTTATGAAATTGTCTGATATCGCCTATAAAGCGACAAAAGAGGGTACAGTACTTATTAATGCTAGAACTCTTATACAAAAAAATCTGACCATCAGCGAAGTTCAAGATTTTGTGGTACCTTTATTAGGATCCAACAAAACATGTCCGCTGCTGGAAGGTAACCAACAATTATATTTTACACATCAAACTTTCCAGGAGTACTTCTCAGCTTTGTATCTTTGTCATCACATGCCATCAAGAGAGTTCGCTTCCTTCGTCCAAAACAATCTGCTCAATGATCATTGGTCCATTGTTGTACAATTTCTATCCGGTCTTTTGCTGGATCCAAGCACAGGAAATGGTAACTTTACGATTGATAAAAAATCTTTGTTGCAAAGAGCTCACTGTTTCTCGTCTTCCATTTTTATCTTTTATTTGCAATTGTATAGTTACAATGCTGAAAAAAATTTAAGATTTCAATACTTAGAATTTGTTTAGTTTTTTTGTGTTTCTTAAACACAGCATTCAGCATGACATAAAATAAAATTTGCAAACACTTTCGGTTGTACATCTAGCGCTTGTTAAACCTTTTAAAAAATAATAAGTTAGGCTATGTATTGCTTACGTAAAAAGGGTTCAAAATATAAGCCTACAGTTTTGCGCAGAAAAAAAGGGTTTAAACTTAGAGAAAACTACAAAATTGTAAAAACACGCAAAACGAATCAAGCATTGGAAAAAAATTGTATTGCCCAGTTAATCACAGCACGTGTTAACAACTATGAAACTACGCTGGCAATTACTTGTCTGTCTAGCCCTGGGTCGGAGGATTAATCAACTTCATAAAGTAATCTTTGAGTAACAGTTAAAATCTATACTTTAGCGATTGCAAACCTGTTTGCATTTTTATAGATTCTTCAACCATCCAGTTACCTTCAGAAGAATCCGTTGCTTTACCACGCCAAGAACCTTCCCAGCAAACCCGACTATCTTCACCAGGTAACGTATAGGATATTTAACATTTGTGTGGTAAATTAGGACTTTAACAACACCATATGAAGTAACTTAAAACACAGGCTAATTTATTCCTTCACTTAGACGTTGAAAAGTTCATTTGCCCACCAAGATTCTTGGTTAATTAATTAATGATTTACTAATCGATAAAAATTTATAATAAAAATTTCAGTAAAAAAATTATTTTCTCAACTTACAATGATTCATTAATAAAGTTAATGTGCTGTTTGGCAATGGTGTGGCTGTGTGTCAGCACAAGTGATGATGGCAAGTCGTAATTTTCATTAGAATGTAATTTCTTTCAGCTGAAAAATTGCCAAAGCAGAAAGAATTCATTTCAGAGCTGTACAAGAAAACTCAAGAAGTTGCTGCAAGTAAGTAAATGTTTATACCTGTCGTCAACACAGTTTTCTATGCTAAAAAGGTTTCACCAATTTCAGGATAGCCTATATTCAAGGCACTGAAACTCAATGTTGCATTGCTTTTTGAGTGGTTTTATTTTTAAAAAGTGTTCAAATTTCAAGTTAAAAACAATCAAAACTGTAAAATTATCACGTGAATAAGCCCCGTTAGCTCAGTGGTTACGTGCCCGGCTCAAGATCACGCGGCGCTGGTTCGACTCTCGGGGTATGAGCTTGAGCAACGCATTTCAGGACTGCTCTCCATTCGGCGGCACCTAGTGAATAATTAATTCACACACAACAAGACTTCAATAATCGGAAACTTCACTCTGCCAATCTCGTTAACCGGCCCTGTATCAAAACCTCTACAAGTATGCGTAACTACCAGGAATAACCTATTGAAGGCTTTTGTCAGTCCGATGATAAAGATTCAAAACCAAACCAAAATGATGTAAGGCAAGACTTTCGTTTCATACAGACATTACCTTTAGATTAGTTTTTTTAACGTTACTTGACAATTGACATGTCTCTTTTGTAGGCTATATAATGAGCAGAGGTTGGCGTCCGCTTCTTTGAAATAGGGTGGACATTTCCCTTCATACTTCTCTAGAAAATTATTGATCAATTGCCATTCTGAACGGTCACATTTTCAAGACAACACAAAATATCTATTGATCAATATTTACCCAATGAGCAGTGACTCCAAAAAAAAAAAACTTCGGTGCTTAGTTGACCATATATCAAATGTAAGACACACATAATTGACAGTTGCTAGTTTTGTTTGTATGTATTCTTTCATTGTATTGGCTGTTAGAGATCTGGCCAGGGTACGTCTAAATAAATGACTTGAACAGTCGGGTGTATGACTGAAATTTTTTTTCACTGAATGGTCCACTGAACTAACAATGTAAATATTTAGTCAGCGTATCTGGTAGCCTACTGTACAGTGTACACTGTACAGTGTACAGTATGATCTTAATGCAGATTCAAGTAAAATAAATTGTTTTCATGAGAAGATTAGCTATGAAATAAACTAAACAGTTTGAGTTATAGCCTACTCACGTAAAACAAGATGCTTAAATTCTTCTAGCTCCACTAGGCTTACTGGTAAAAGGTCATTGGCCGCAAGCGATAGAATCTTTACCACAGCAGAATTGCATACTGGAAATGGTGCAGCTTGCTTTCGCTTTGCAAGCATCTTCATATTCGTTTGTATTAACTGCTTCTGCTTGGCAGTTTTTGGTGAACAACAACCACTGCTGGTAGCATCATTCTTGGCTGTGGCTGAGCGCTTGATACATTTCTTGTCTAAATCGTATTCCTCCAAAATATTAGAATGGAGTTTCTGCAGATGAAGATAGATTAATATTAGTTCCATTAATTGTTAAAACGTTTATATGTAAGAAATATGAAAATTGAAACATTTTCGATCTAACTACACTGCTACACAACATTGTCACACAAAAGTTTATTTTACAGATGTAGGCTACTTGAGAGATACAAAAGATAAACAGCATATTTACTGTAGGTGTCTCAAGAGATTGCTTGTGGAGTCCACGCCAGCAGACAAATAGTATCACTTTTTGTACATTACATACATATAACTTTGATTTTGTTACCATCCTTTTCAACAATTTGAAAACATTTTCCATTCAACAGCACTGAATGGTTTTGAGAGCCAAAGTGTTTATCTTCATATTCTGAGTATTTTTCAGGAAGTAACTTGATGTACTTCTTTTTTTAGGAGCTTGTTGAAGTTTTACAAGTTGACTCATTGCTAAAATGTCAGTCTGTTAACAAAAAAAAAAGGGGATCTGATAAATAATTGATGCTCAGCAAACAACATTCACTTTAAGAACTGTAATACTATTAGCCCATCAAGTAAACACTTTCATTACACTCAAAAATATGGACCTATATGGAGTCCATCAAATGACATAAGGATAAAAAGAAAACTATGATAGGTAGCGTACATATTATTTTATCGACCTTTCTCAAAATGCATCTTAAAAATAATAACATCAGACAAAGCTGTCCATACCCAAAAAAAAACAACGAAATAATACACCAACTGCAAATGCACGAAGGTCACAGAGAGCCACTTTGGATGTCGTCAGTTCAAGAGCTCACTAAATATCTACCGTACTGTTACAAATTTACACACAATGAGCGTTGGAAGAGTTGAAAGTATTCATATTAACAGTGGCTAATGGTAGTAGTCAGTGGCGGCTGGTGACGTTTGTGAGCAGTGGGGCTGCAAACGACTTTGCGGGGGGTCTGAGGGGTCTCCCTTCAGAAAAAATTTGAAAAATCACATAAAATTAAATTCTGTGTGTTCTGAGCATGCTTTTACCCCAAATTTTGAAAAAATGCATTCAAATTTTGTTGAAAAGTTGATGTATTTCTAAGCTGTAGGCCTATTTAAAAAAATCTAACAGTATTGCTTTGGAGACAAACTTTACTAGTATTGAGCTTAGTCTTGACTAGCCTGGCCGTTGCATACAAGGTTCAAGTGATTTTGAGATGCCCTAGTACTACCTATAACCTGTTGAATATCCTAACTCTACAGCTAACACTTCTACATTCATGGCTCATCGTTACTCTACGAAATAAAAACTAAGTTTTAAAAAGTCTTCAAAGTTATTCGGTTAGGTGGGGCTGTTTTCCATGCAGCCCCAATAGATTTAAAAATTGCTGTAAAATACCAAAAGAGGTGGAACTTCAAGGATAATTTTTAGCCAATCAGAGCGCTTGAAATCCAGAATCTCGGGCTGCAAAGCAATTTGCCCAAAATCGGTGTTGCCAAATGAAACTTTAAATATTTTAATTTTCGATCCGCAATTTTTAAGTGAAAAAAGTAACCGGGTTGAACAAACACAGAGAAAAACATATTTTCCCTCTTCTCTTTCTTTCAGGTGGGGCTGCAGCCCCATGGCACGAGCCACCACTGGTGGTAGTTACCACTAATTAGGCTACTTTGTATCATACAGTACCAGTTCAAAAAAAATTGTCTCTACAATATTTAGTAAGTCAACTTAAATTCCAAAGTGATCTTGATCTTATTGACTTTTAAGATCACACAAAAAAAAGTGATCTTAGATCAAGAACACCGAAGTAAAAGTGATGTTCAAGATCACTTGTGATCTTCAAGGTCAAGTTCACACCCATCTCTGTCTGCTCTACAGAGCAGACAGACGGCCAGTGCCGGTCTGTGGGGTGTGCAATCCGTGCGATCGCACAGGGCCCGCAATTTAGGAAGCCTGCAATTTACTCAGAAAGTGCATTAATTTTTGTCTTTTCCAATGGAAAAAAATGATCCTATCCTTTTGCTATGCCACCGGACAGCACCATTTTACAGTAATATTCATACCCAAATTTTTGTTGAACATGCTCTTAGAATGCACTAAAGTCAAAGTAATTTTTCAAAATTTTCTGGTGAGGGCCCTCCAAACCCCCCGCCCTTGGGTGTAGCCTTCGGCACGCTTTGCCCGCCGGCCGTCGAAACTCCCTCCCCTTTCAAAACAACTAGCTATGCTACTGAATTGGATCATTGTCGTTGGGGCCCGCAAAGCATATTCCGCACAGGGCCCGAAATACCCTAAGACCGGCACTGCTATGGCCCTTTTGAAAGGTATTGTCTACTGAAATAAGAGAACGTTAAACGTTTTCTTGGAAACATTAAATTCAATAATTATGACACTAAATTTCAAAAAATGGTTTAATTCAAAGTAACTTCAATAAAATATCCAAACAATGAATTCTCTGCCACAAATTGCTACTTACATTTTTTGGTAAATATTTTTTTTATTTTGGGCAACACCACGCAGAAATCCCGCGCAAAGCTGCAGACGACAGTTGTGTTGGTTGCTAACAGAGTTGCCAACTTTGCAGTTTATCAGCAAGCTCATCCTGCTTTTTTTAAGTATGCGCTTATTTTTTGCAACTTACAACTCGTTTGTCATTTTTAATCTATTTTCGATAAAACCTGAAATTATTGTGTGTTTTTTCACTGGTTTAAGCTTTACAAATTTATTTTATTGTTTTTCGTTTTGATTAATTTTTCCCATTCAATTTGCTTGGCAACCTTGCACAAAAACTCCCGCCCAAATCTGCAGGCGACAGCCATTTTATTTTCAGTCGTTGAAGAGAAAGGATCAGTTTTGACTCAGTTGCAGCAAGAAATAGTTGGTTCAGTTTTCAATTCTGTCATCATTCTGCTTGGTTCATCAGACAAATGTTTTAAAGTTTGTTTCTGTCCGTGTCTTCTGAGTTAGAAGAAAAGCATCAGCTTGGATTGAGCTGCAGCAAGAAATGGCTGATTGGAAAATTTTTATGATCAGCTTGTGAAGTTGCTTTGAAGGTTTATCTCAAAAGAAATCAAAGTTTATTTTAATTTGCAAGCTTTGGTTAGTTTAATGTTTTAACTAAAGTTTAGTTTCCACCTGCAAAGCTAGCCTAAGTATTTTGTACTAATTTGATAAAACTTCAAAGCCGTTGAAGACAAAACTTGTGATTTTGTGACCAGCTAACAAAAGTCTACTCAGATTATTTTCAAATTAAAACTTTAACCCAAACCTGAAAGTTTTGTTCAAAATAATTTGTTTGTATTTTTGTTTGTGATATAAATAAATTAATGTTTTGTTCTTTAGTAAACAACTTGTGTTCAATGTTTGTTTATTTTATGGTTCGAACCAAACTGTGGTTTTAGATTACAACCTGGTTAGCCGAGCTAATATTGATTGATATTATTCCTGCATTGTTAGATCACAATGATGATCGCTCCATCATCGCCATCAGCAAGATTCTGAGGGAAGGCAACGACTTGGAAGTGACAGTCACAGCAGGAATTCATTTTGATGGAGGGAGGATATGGATGAATTCCTCCGACACTCAGAATGACATCCATGCAGTGACGTCATTCATCAAGTCGATGCCGACGCGACTTGAATACCTTGATCTGTCCGGATGCGGAATGAATTCCAATCGATTCCATCCATGGAAGGAGGCGATCAAATCGATGCCTGGATCCGTGAGTCATGTTTAACTTTTATAACCAACACATTGATTCATGGTCAGACGTTGATTCAACGTCGCATTACGTTGTTTTAACGTCTCAGTTTTACAAAGTAAGTTTGAGTTTCCAATTTTAGTCATTTTCTAACAATTCTTGTAAACATAAAATAAATAAACAAAAAGTCACAACATAAATAAATTGTTTATGTTTAATTGTTGCGTCATAATTAATTTGTGTTTAGATTGTTCGAATGGGTCTCCCTGGCAACTACCTATCTGTGGATGACGTCATCGAGGTGTTGCACAAGATTGAGGAGGATGTTAGGATGTGGGGATCCCTCGATGATGGAGATGGGAGGTGGAGAGATCCGAACATGGAGGAAAGATCCAAGCTACAAGAAGCATTGGATCGGTTGGACAATAAAGTGAGAGTTGTTTACGTTGTATCAACGTTATAACAATTAATTGTGTCAACATTAAATCAACGTCAATTATTCGCTTTGTCTTTTACAGAAGTTGAAGATCCGGGTTGACATCGCTCGTTACCTCACCCACAAGGATCGTTGATGTTTTTATTTATTTGTTGATGTTTACAATAAAATTATGTCATCCAGTGATTTTGTTTGGTTGAGTTAAAAATACAACAAACTGCTTGTTTACATCAGGTGACGTAACATCAACATAAATGTTCAACAATCAACAAAAGTAAGTTTGTTTCTTAAACTTATCTAGTTTTATGAAACAATTTCATTAAAAATTTAAATTAACTTACTTGTTAAAAAGTGTTGCCAGATTAGATAAATATTTTTTGTAACTTCGATTTGAGTAACTTAACAATATAAAGTAACCGTCTATATCAGACATGGGCAAACTACGGCCCGCGGGCCAAATCCGGCCCGCCGGCTCTTGTATTCTGGCCCGCCGGATGTTATCGACATGTTGCAAGTTTTATTATTGTGAAGTTTCAATAGGAGGATTAGATACCTCTTGTCTCTAAATAGCGATACAATGTAGAATGTAGAGCATTATGATGTCACAGGTACATTTGTGCGTCGCTTGACGCAACAGTGCTTTCTGCTTTTAACCAGTAACGTACCATATTTCTTAGTTTAGTGTTTTTATCAACAGTTTCGTCAGTGTGGAATGCTAAGCGAAATAGACATTGCTAAGTTGTTAATAAATTATATTGTTAAAATGAGTGCAGCGAAGAAGCGTAAAGTCGATAGTGAGCGCAGAGTGTTCAAAAAGGAGTGGACGACGAAATACTTTTTTACCGAAGTGGGATCAACTGCGGTATGCCTTATTTGCCAAAAAAACGTTGCTGTTTTGAAAGAATACAACATCCGCCGCCATTTTGACACCAATCATGCAAACCATCATAGCAGCCTGTCAACTCAGCAAAGAAAGGACGTTTCTCAGAGATTAGTGGCAAATTTTCGGATTCAGCAAAGCACTCTTTTTCAGCAGAGTGCAGTTTCTGAGTCAATCACCAAGGCAAGTTTTTTACTGGCTTTCAAAATAGCACAAGCAAGCAAACCATTTTCCGATGGAGAATTTATCAAGCAGTGCATGGTAGAGACAGCAAGTCTCTTGTGTCCAGATGCAAAAAGCAAATATGAACAAATCAGTTTATCACGCAGAACTGTAACTCGCCGTATAGAACAAATTGATGAGCACTTAGCTAACGAGTTGAAAGGAAAAGCAGATTCTTTTGTATTTTATTCGTTAGCGCTGGACGAAAGTAATGACGTAAGAGACACGGCACAGCTTTTGATTTTCGTCAGAGGAATTAATGACAAGTTTGAGATAATAGAAGAACTTTTAGCAATGGAGTCGTTAAAAGGGACTACTCGAGGAGAGGACCTTTTTCTTAAAGTCACTAGTGTGATCGACAGGTTTAAATTACCATGGAACAAACTTACGAATGTCACCACTGATGGATCACCAAATTTGACAGGAAAAAATGTTGGACTGCTAAAAAGACTTCAAGATAAGATGAATGAGGAAAATGCTGGGGTGGATATAACTTTTTTGCACTGCATTATCCATCAGGAAGCCCTGTGTAAATCTGTACTGCAGCTCAATCATGTAGTGAAGGCAGTAGTAAAACTGATCAACTACATAAAAGGGAGAGGACTTCACCATCGCCAATTTATCAAGTTTCTTGAGGAAATTGATTCTGATCACCAGGACTTGCTTTATCATTCTCATGTGCGCTGGTTAAGCTTGGGTAAAGCATGTAAACGAGTCTGGAACCTTAAAGAGGCAATTACCTCATTTTTGAAGTCAATCGGGAAAGCTGATAAATTTCCTGAGCTGGAGGACAGAGATTGGCTCTGTGATTTTGCTTTTTCTGTCGATATATTAACACATATGAATGAGCTGAATGCAAAGCTGCAAGGGAAAGAACTCTTCGCTCACGATATGTACACAAGCGTTACGGCTTTCAAATCAAAATTGGCTTTATTCTCAGCACAAATGTCCAACAATTCTTTTGTTCATTTCCCCACATTACTGACGATGAAAGAAGCCCCTAAACATGCAAATAAATACAGCAAATCACTAAATGATTTGCACCACGAATTTTGCCGTAGATTTCTTGATTTCGAAAAACTCCAAAAACCATTTCAGATTATTTCGGCTCCACTTTCACAAGTCGCTGCAACAGCACCACAAGAACTGCAGTTGGAATTGATCGATCTTCAGAGTGACTACGTTTTAAAGGAGAAATTCGAAGCCCTGAAGCTAAATGAGTTTTACGCATCGCTAAGCAACACCAGATTTCCAGAAATTCGAAAGGTGGCACAAAAAATGCTGGTATTGTTTGGTTCCACATATATTTGTGAACAGACGTTCAGCTTGATGAATTTTAACAAATCTAGCCACAGGTCTCAGCTGAGTGATGCGCACCTCAAATCTATCCTGACTATCGCCACAACCAAAATGATGCCAAATTTCGATGCTTTGGCAAAAAATAAAGCTTGACAATCCTGTCAGACGTCGTATTTAAATTCGATTTTGTTTTTTGGTTGTATTTTTCAGTTATTTGTTAATTTAATCTTCCGTTTTTTTTGTCCCTTTGTTATTCGTGTGACAAACTATATGTAAGTGGCGGCTCGATCACTTGGCCCGCCAGTCTAAGAACAAAATAATTTTGGCCCCTAATTCAAAAAGTGTGCCCACCCCTGGTCTATATTATCCACATTGTAGGTGAAATCAGTTCATTGGTATACAGTGTTGCCAGATTAAATTGCTTTTTTAAAATTTAAACCAGAGACCAGGGTTGCCAGATCAAAATTGCAAAAAAAAGCCAAACTTGACTAAAACTCCAGCCAAAATGAAAATAAAAAAGCCAAATATTTTTTGAGAAGAGCCAAACAAAGCATGACTATCAAGTACTAAAAAACAAGTTATCATCACATATTTGGTGTTATTAAATGAACGAATTAACAGTACAAAGCACTTTTTACCTCATAGGGTGCACTGCAGAGAGCATAGCCAGAATAAAAGTATGTTTGGCCAAGAAAAGGCTCTTCAAAATATTCTTCAATTAAAGTATTAAACAGTAAGAAATCTTGCACTCTTAAAAAGAGTGTGAAATAATGATTAAAGACCTAGAAAGCCTGTTTTAGAAAACTGTTGCACATTCAAAATAAACTTACAATTTAGGACGTGAGGGACAATTACACTCTTCACCTTGCAAGGTGCACCCAAACATATAAGCGGAAACATTTGGTGCTGGCATGAAATCATGAATCATATTTGAAAAAAATTATAAGTCATCAGTTGAGTCTTGCACGATTTCACTTTTGTGTACATTAAGGTGGCTCTTAAAATTGCATTTTACTTGGGACAGTGGGACACCCTTTCAAATGGTGAGATTGTCAGAAAAAATAACTCCTGCAAACTTTTTTAAATTTGAAGTTGATTTAGAGGTGGCGGTGGCCTTTCCCCCTAAAGTACGCTACTGTGCCTTCCCTCAAAATACCAAATCTGCGTATCTCAAAAACCACTTGAGCTAGAGATACTGTAGGCTACGGTTTTGTGTCAAAAGATGCAGAAAACATAGTTTCTTATCTACTTTCTGAACAGTAAATGCATCTATTTTAAGTAGAAAAGCAGTTATTTAGAAAAAACACATTTCAACACAAAAGGTATGATAGCATTAGCTCTGTATATAAAAAATATGTGACGATCAGTGTTCCCTCTAAGAAATTAGAACTCGTGAAATCTGTCCAAATCTTGATTTCACAATCTTTTTTGTGACCACAAAACAGTCTACAGAATTTCGTTTATTTTCTCAATTTTTGAACCTAAGGGAACACTGGTGACAATATTCATTTCAAAATGCAATTCTGGTCTGCACTGCGAGAAGCGATATTATCGACAATATTGTTCTTGTTGCAATTTGAAAAATAGTTTCCTGTACCGTATTCAGTAACAACTTGCAAAAGAAAATGAAATTGGACTTCATCTTTAGTTGGAGTTTGTTAAAATCCTAGATTACAGCAACTCCTCTCTCTGCTCTGTCATTGACTGCTGAAAGTCCCTTTGCTATGTGTAAAGCTTGAATAAATACACCATATTCAGTCCAATGAGCAGGATCCTTTGAAAGTATAATTATTACTTCATCTACACCCAACAGCTGAAGAAGCCGTTTTGAATTTAGAGTTGCAAAACTGTTTTAGACCTTTATTGCCAAGAAACGCATCTACTTTGACGCTTCATCTCCTTGATGGACGTTCTGCTGTTTCATCTAACATGGTTGCCGTCATTAGCTTTTTACTTTCCAGACAATCGAGAGTTAAATAAGGCTGGTCCAACCATTTCTTCGGACAGATACCATTAATGCAGACCAAGCTTTTTGCATAAATCGCCTTCGCCATCCAACAAGCGCGATGCATAGCACCTGAAGATGAACCCTAGGGTACATCCCAAACAGCAAAATCCTTCATTTTTACATCGATTTAACGTCTGCAGATGTTAAGTCAACATAAATATGGCAGATTTTGCTGTCTGGGATGTTCACACTTAGTCAGGATTTTACGGAATTACCAACGAGAAAAATTGCAGATGTAGCCTATATGTTCAGTATTTAAAAAGTTTAAAAAAAATCTATAACTTTAACTGGTTAAAAAGTCAAAATTTAAAAAAAAGCCAAAAAGAAGCCAAACTACAAAAAAAACCCAAACCGTAAATCTTCCAGCCAAAGGCCTTAAAAAAGAGCCAGATTTGAGAAATTTGGCTTGAAAAAAGCCAACCTGGTAACCCTGCCAGAGACCTGCAAGCGTTACCTCTAAATACCCATTGTCAGGGTTGCTAGTTTCGTTTGAACTAGTTTACTGATTAAAGTTTGGGTGAGGGTAACATTATGATTCAATAACAGAAGTAGCGCGCTGTTACCAAGATGTGCACCTAAATGCTTGTCAGGGTTGCCAGTTTCATTCGGACTAGTTTCGCCGCTTAAGGTGAGTTTAAACATTATGATCCGATACCCTTTCAAAATGTTTGCCAATCAGTGCTTCCACTTTTGACAACTGATAAATCCTCTTCAGTTTCCTTTTTTATCTTAAAAAATCCCTTTTTTCTCAGTCGGAAATCCTTCAAAATTTTCTTCATAAGCGAGGTTATTTTTAACGTTATTTAAGTTACCTACCGGTACCGTAAAAAAAGTGCCAATACAACTTTAAAGTTATTTTAATCTCACCTAAGTTATGTTTTAACCTGAAAGAACAGAAAATCAGTAAATTGAAGAAGTCGTACAGTATTCAAATCGCTACAAAAAAACAAAACCTTGCAGGCAGTACCTAGCATGGCTGATTTAGTTGACAAACCCAATCTGATAAGATAAAGTTGCTGAATAAATTACAAAGGTTAGCTTAATTTTTTCAGTAGCAACGGTATGTCGAAGCAACGTTGTTTAATTAGAACAGTAGGCTACACAAAAGCAGCACATATTTTACAATAACATGGTTTACTTCCTTTGTTCACTGTCTAGCTAAAAAACCGCTTGTCAGTTAGTCGGTTCTGGGATATTTATCACCTGGAGTCCTGGACATCATTTACCAATTACCACTCTCATCTTTCCCACACGGGCTCTTTAACTTATCCCTAACACCGAAAATATACAGGTGGTAAATGTGCAGTAACGAATTATTATCCATTAATTAACAAATTTAATTTTGTGTTTAGTTCGGTTTTCCTTGATGCGCTAACTTGTTCAACTCTATAAGGCGAGGCTATCTCTTTTTTCTCCTTGTCGGTAATGTCTTCACAATCATCTGAGACTGATGAAAAACTTTAAGATACTAGGCCTATTCATGATGCTGACTCAGTCTGAGTGTGTACACTGTACACCATACGGTACAATTATACATGTCGTCAGGGCCTCTGAGAGAAATTTTCACTGGGGGTACGAAGAGTCATTCCGGGCCCCCCTCTCACTCCGGGCCCCCTTTGTCTTTGGCAAAAAGTGTGATGTTTGCTTACGCGTATTGCACACCACACAACATTTTATTGCAGAATTGGACATCTGTGCGCAATAATGGTATCAGGCTGCAATGATATTCAGGCTGCACCTCTGATATTTGCTATTGTGGTTGACGTTGTAACTGAAGGAGTGAGGGAGGGCTTATTGAGTGAAATTTTGTATGCAGACGACCTGGTCTTGACAAGTAATAGTATGGAGGGACTGGAGAGAAAGTTTGAGAAATGGAAAGAAGCATTTGAAACCAAGGGTATGAAGGTGAATCTTGAAAAAACAAAAGTGGTGGTGAGTGGAGCAGAAGAAACAGTTGTTGAAAGCAAAGTAGATCCCTGTGGAATATGTGGCAAGAGAGTGATGAGAAATTCAATGCAATGCAAGGATTGTGGAAAGTGGGTACATGCAAGATGTGCTAATGTCAAGAGAACCGCAACAAGATTGGCGAAGTGTTTTGTTTGTGGGAAGTGCAGTAAAGGAAGGAATGAAGTGGAAAGCCATGATGATCTGGGTGATCGGATAAATGGAAGTGGTGGATGTGAAGCAGCGGTGACAACAAGGGCAAGATTGGGCTGGGCAAATTTCAGGAAATGTGGGGAAATGTTGTATGGCAGAAAATTTTCACTAAGGATGAAAGGGAAAGTATATCGGAGCTGTGTGCGGCCTGCAATGCTATATGGTAGCGAGACATGGATATTGAGAGAGAGTGAACTGGCAATCCTGAGAAGAACGGAAAGGTCAATGGTGAGAGCAATGTGTGGGGTGAAAACGAGAAGGGAAAAAAGGACTGAAGAATTGTTGGATATGCTAGAGATGAGAGAGACCATAGACCAACTGGCAAGGGCAAATGGAGTAAGATGGTATAGACATGTGAATATGTGATAAGGAGGGAGGAAGGAAGTTTTCTTAGAAAGACACTAGATCTAAAGGTGGATGGGAAGAGGAAACGCGGTCGTCCAAGAAGAACGTGGAAACAACAAGTGAAGGATGAATTTAAAAAAGTCGGACTGAAGGAGGAAGATGCAAGGGACAGAGTGAAATGGAGAAAAGGGATTAAAACAATTGCTGCGCGGAAACAATCGGCCACCCCCACTAGTGGGGAACAAACCGACGATGGATTATGATGATGATGATGATGAATGAAACTATTATTTTGTTTGTGCATATCATGTGATCTGACCCTCGCCAATTTCTGTATCCTGCATTGAATTCGTGTGTCAGTTGTTGATGGTGCTGTAGGATACTGCTGTTGAGAGGTGTCGCTTATGCGGCTTATTGTAGGCTACATCTTTAATGTAAAATTTTTAAATTCATTTTTTTATTTCTCTTAGATGTAGCTTATAATTATTCCTGAAGAAGACACTATGTCATGTCGAAAACGTTGGGTTTAGTAGTTTTTTCATATTTTTTTTGTGTGTGTTCAATGTTAAATCCGTTAACGTTACTGAGTGTTATATGTATCTGGTACAAGCCAAGCTCTCTTTCAAGGCTTAAACATAACATCTTGTTAAAGTATAATCAAGCTAATCATCTGACCAATCCTAACCTTTTTTCATTAACTTTTGCATTCACCACATGCCCAGCACAAGCAGAGGTGAACGAGAGAAGTCACTTTTTTTGACTCCGCCTCCGGTCCTGCTCCGAAAGTATTCTCCGGCTCCTGCTTTAACTCCGAAATTCATTTTGAAGTGAAATAAGCGTGAAACTACCTTTGTCAAATAGATTTTAAAAAACAAAAACACCCGGGATTTTTGCATGGGGTTTTCTCAAACCTGCTTTTGCTACTCTATGCCCCCCCCCCCCCCCCCCAGGACAGGAGAATAACCAACTTTTATGATTTAATTTAGGGCGCTTTCAACAGAACATTTTTGCACGTAAAGCAATAACTTACCACTTTGGGCCCCTAATTTGCTCACAAAGCACTCGACTACCTTTCTGGGCCCTTTTACTAGATTACGGGCCCCCCAAGACTAAAGAATAACAACTTTTATGCTTGAAATCAATCGTTTAGGATGGTTTTAACCAAACATTTTTGCGAGTAAACTATAAAACCACAATTTCGGGCCCCCCAACAAACACAGGCCTGGGCTCTCAAGGGTACGCCGTACCCTCCGTACCCCCTTCTCATAGGCCCTGCATGTCGTATACACAGCCTAGCTAGCCCTATTATGGGTGCAACCTAATTCGTACCCTGAACACGTGGTTTTGGCACCCTCATTTCGTACCCTGAAAACTAACTCACTCACGTCCAATTACCAAAATGGCAAGAATAAAAATCAAGTGACCGAAAGGCGAGAATGGGAAAAAGAGTGAGAGGAGGTTTCGGATAGCGAGTGGCGACGGAACCAGCTGATCATCGTTATTCTAGTCGTTTTGAGAACTTTTGAATGGAAATATTAATAAAATTTTCTTTAATATTACTAAAAACTACAATTCCCTTTTTAAGACAAAATTTCCTTATAAAATTGTCAAAAATCCCTAAAAAATCCTTCCGATCTTCATTTCCCTTTTTTATCCTTCGAAGCGTTGAAAAATCCCTTTTTCGGGATAAAATCCTTCAAAGTGGAAGCACTGTTGCCAATCTCTAAAAGTGCCGACAATGCTTGACAAGTTTTTCAGGGTTGCCAGTTCTGCAATTTTTACCTCAAAATTTGCCCGACTTTTAATAGATAAATACTATTTGTAAATACTGGTAATGGGTATTTAGAAGTAGTGGGCTACCCTCTTCCTGCAAGTTAATTTTAAGATTAAACAAAGACAGCTATTTTTCTTAAATGTGTAACAAAAAATAATAATAATCTAATCACAATTTCTGTAACAAAATACACATCATAAGACTAAACTCGCCATCAGAATCAAACAATTTGCGGTTCGTTAGCCTGGCTATAAAGTGAAACGATACAAGTAACAAAGAACAGGTTTTGCCTCGCAAAGCATAGGCTACATATGGAAAAGAGCATCTAGAAATGAAAAAGGAGGCACGACATCTGGATGCATTTTTGCATCTTAGTTTGCAAGGCAAAACTACACTAACGAGAGCTCGAATATTACACCAGATAAAGGACGTTGTGGGTGAGCCACTGGTTAAAGATGGATACGATTTAAGTTGACTTTGATGGCGATCACATTTAACTCAACAAGGATCCACGTTTGAAAGATGTTATTGGTTTGGTTTTGAACCTTTATCCTCGGACTGACAAAGTTGGTTGTTCTTGATAGTTTCGCAAACTTGTAGAGGCTTCTGACGCAAAACCAGTTACCGAGATTGACAGAGTAAAGCTTCTGATTGTTGAAATGTTGTTGCCTAATATTCCATCCACTACGTGCCGCTAAATGAGAAACAGTCCCGAAATGCAGTGCTCAAGCACACACCTCCAGAGCCGAACCAGCGCTGCTTGATCTTCAGTCGGGCGGGCAACCACTGATCTAACGGGGTGTTAATTATTTGATGTTAGCCTATTTTATAATAAATTGATGTTATCCGTAAATTGTTCATTACATGGTTGACTTGTGTGACGACGACGAAGTATCAACGACAGACGACGTTGTATCAACCTAAACTTCAATGCTGCCGATAACGAAGTTTCAATGTGCTGTTAGCAAAGGATTGTGACAACCAGCTTAGATGCCGAGTGGTTATCGCCTTTGGCTCTAATGCTGGTAGATCTGAGATCGATTCCAGGTCAAGTCAAACCGAAAACTTTGAAAACTGTAGCCCACCAATTGTGTTCTTGTATAACGCAGTGAGAATAAGTCGCGTAATAATGCGATGACACCGTAAACCTGATATAAATTAAGAATGAGCTCGGTCGCTAAAAGACTTTACCTGTTGTAGAGTGACAATAGCTTTAACAAAACCTTATCATTATTATTATCTTCATTCGGATGTTATTCTATGCAAGTTCTTTGTTCTGTTTGTTCATGTCTCGTCCATGTTCTACGCGTATTCATTGTTCATGTTCAAACATCGTCCATCGGCGATGACGTTTGCACTCCGACGTTGATCAACTGTCCGGTAATGTTAGTGCGACGGCTGGTCAGTCGTTCCGGCTGACAAAGCGGTATCTTTTTACATTGATTTATGTATACAAACGTTGAACCAATGTTAGAAATCAATGATTTGTTGGTTGGGATTCGATGCGGTGATCTGCGTCAACAATAACTTTGGGTTCCTGCATGTTTTACTTGCGGCAATTCTGGTACCACTTCTCACCTTCTCAGTTATCTCTTTATAGTAGTTAGTTATCTTATGGTAGTTATTTATTAGTTAGTTATATTAGTTATTACTTCTTCTTGCTTATGAGGCAGCAATTCAGGCAACATCTCCCAATTGTTTCAACCAGAGCAATGTCTTCATGTCAGGGTCTATGAGATCCACATGTTCTGCAGGTCGAAACACTGGACAGTGGTTTATGATGTGCTGTGCTGCTTGACAGTCACCACAAACACAGGCTGGTGAGTCACACAATCCCCAAGTAAACATATTGTGCTTGGAGCGACCAACACCAGTACGGAGACGATTCAGAGTCACCCATTCTTTTCTTGGCAGGTCTGAGCCAGGTGGTACCGTAGTGTCTGGTGTGACTTGAAACTGGTTGGGCCGTGAGATGGTTTCCCAGCGGTCTCTCCATGACTTCATCAAGTCGAAGTGACCTTCATGAAGCGCCACAATGTGCCGAGAAAAAGCGCGCCTGGAAGGCAGGCGTTGACGTGTGAGCTGTTGTGCGTCAAGGACTACATTGTGGAGGAGATGGCGATCATTGACCTCTGCCTTTAATGCGAGCCGTATAGTGGAATTCTCTCTGCATAGTTTTGGTGGGGCGATGCCTGACAGCACTGGTAGTAAGTCTGTGTGAGTTGGACGCAGGCATCCAGCGATTATGCGCATGGTGTCGTTAAGGGCGATATCTACTTTTCCTGCGTGTGTGCTGCGGCACCAGACTGGAGAAGCATATTCGGCAGCACTGTACACAAGCGCTAGGGCACTAGTGCGCAGTGTTGGGGTTTTGGATCCCCAAGTCGACCCAACTAGACATCTGAGAAGGTTGTTTCTTGCTGATACTTTGGCACGGACTGAGTCACAGTGTTTTCTATACGTGAGTTTCCGATCCAAGGTCACTCTCAGCAGGGCCGGATTTAGCTGATGGGGGGCTCGGGGCACTTTTAGATCAGGGGGCCCTCCTGCAAAAACCACCTCTGCGTCTACAGTAGCATCAATCCAGCACTGCACAGCATTTTGCAGAAACTTCAAAGGCTGAAAGGAAGAAAAAATAACATAAAATCACATTTTTTCCACGTAGGGGGCCCTTCAAAAGTCGGGGGCCGGAGGCACCTACCCCCTCTGCCCCCCCCTAAATCCGGGCCTGACTCTCAGATATGTAGGGCAAGGGTCATGTCGGATAAGGGTTCCATCTAAGGGGACTCGTAACTGGCGGCCAGCTTCCTTGTTGTTGAGGTGGAAAGGTGTGATGGTGGTTTTAGCTGTGCTGAGTTTTAGTCTCCAATTTTCTGTTAGTTATTACAGTTATTACTTAGTTAGGCCTACTACTTTTATTTTACTTAGTTACCACTGTTATTACTGAGTTTCAGTTATTATTTATTATATTTTACTCAAATTTTAATTTATTAATTATTACTTTATAAATTAAGTTTTATTATTACTTATAGTTGGTTTTTTATAGTAGTATTTGTAGTTATCTAGTTGTCTTTTTGTAGTTTTGGTTGGTTTCACATCTGGGTGAGGAAGAGAAACTTTGATATATAATCTTATTTAATTTAAAGAAATTATTTAATCTCAACGAGTGCGGCTGACATTGTCTCAAACAGTAAAATGCGTCATTTTTACATTGGTTTTACGTCTGCAGACGTTGAATAAATGTGAAAATGACGGATTTTGCTGTCTATTGTGAAGGCTACGAGAAATATAAATCCCATCAAGTTTCGCATTTCTGTTCAATCTGGGTTTCTAATGAGCAAACCTCATTTGAAGTACACAATTTCTCTTGAATTTTGTTTCGTGGAAACTTATATCTTAGATTGCTTTCAATGAGAGAATGATAGAGAGAAATCAAAGCGACATCATCATCATCGAAATCATCCACAAACAATAAAAACCAAAAAAGTTTGAAAATTTGTTATATAATGTAATGTGTGTTGTCATATATGGTAGAGCTGTATCCATCCAGATATGCGTTGCTCCTCAGCGTTAAATCAGACAGAGTCAGCGCAGCTTTGGATAGGCCCAGCTACAAAAAGGCGTCAGCCAAAATTACTCAACTTTTCGATGAACCTTTTAAATCTATATTAAATATTTTAAAGAACGACCGACCATGATTTTAATGTTGGCGACAATTGGTTCATAAATATTTCAAACGAAAAACATTTTGGAATTTTTTTTGTTTAACTTGCAAGTCATTAAGTGAAGCTTTACGAGGGCCATGGGTTTATTGTTGGCGGCAGTTAGTCGGTTTGCACAGAATGAACAAACACTTTGGATGCTTTCATGATTTGCAAGTCACGCTCGTTTGCGGCTTGGTATTGAGGTACCTTGTTTGCGAAGCTGGTATTGTTGAGTTTGGTGATAAATTGTTCGCTTTGAATGAGGGTTATTCAAACAATGAGCAAACGGTTTATCATAAAAGCTCGCAGTAAAGCTCATTAGTGAATTCTATTGCTTTGAACAATGAACAACTTTTGAGAAACTTTTGTAATTTAAGAGCTTCTGTAAATCACTGATGTAGTTCTTTGAATTGTTCAACATTCAACATTAATTTTAATTCATTTTAATCTTGTTACGTTGGAATTCATGACATTTTTAGCAGAATAAAAATTGAATATCTCTCTTGAGTTTATATGAAGATTCAGAATTGGGCAATACAAGAATACATCCATTGCGTCTTTCCAACGTAATACGATGAAAAACATATTCAGCTCACATCATGAATATGGTAATATAATCAGCAACGTACAAAAGTAGAAACAGACTGAAAATACTTCAAATAAATTCGTTGTGTACAAAGTAAGTTATAAATTACAACGCACAAACAAACAAAATACAAGGAGATTAAAGTCGGTATCTTTCGATTGTTTTCATCTAAGAATTCGAGTGAGATTGTTCACTAGTCCATTGGTTCTCTGACTTGTTTCGTGGCAAAAAATAAAACAGAATTTTTATTTTAGAGAAATAAATTTGTTGTTGTAGCAAAAATATACAAAACACCTTACTTACAGTATCAACAATAATTGAGAAAGCTTTTTAATCATTTTCATAAATAACAGAAGTTGTATTTGCATGTGAATGTTCGTCGCAAACAAGTTGGACGCAAACCACAAAGCTTTTCCTAGTTTTATGTTGTTTCTGTTTGTTGGCTTGGCATACATAGCAACTGCCAACAATCATAACAGATTAGTTTGAATAGTGTATTGAAACGTTCGGACCAATAAAAACCATACAGAAAGTATACCTACCCTGATTTTCATGCAACATATATGAAGGTACAATTGCACATATGCCGCCTGTTAGCGTTTTAAAATTATGCCACCGGACGAATGTTCAGAGAGAAATTTTAACAGTACATTTAAGTTATTCGAAACAAGTGTTTTTGTTTTCAAGATTTTATTGACTTTATTAATTTGTTTTATCATTACATATTGTAGAATAGTGAAAATTATTTAGCTTATTTTTGAAATCGTGATTTAGATATAAAGATGTTTGGTCACGTAGACGGGAGAGCAAACGTTGCAGCCAACTTATCACAACGCAGCTTCATGTTCACGATTTACGTTAAACTGATGTTTTTCTGGAGTTGCACATGCGCTTCGTATGCGCTCAGCTCTGTGGCTCAACCGCCAACTCACCTGGTTGTTCGCTTGACCGCTCACAATATTGTTTGGATTAAATGTGTCATTGAGAGAGGAGGGAGTGAACCCCCATCTTACTGTAAAGACACAGTTTAATCTTCAAGAGGATAAACTTTATGTTAAAGTTTAAGAAAGTGCTTTTGCAAAAACTAGCTTGTTGTTTTAACGTTTTTTGTGACAATCCATGTTACAACTCTAGTAGCATATCTAATAGCGCAGCAACTTGCCTACTGACTATGATAGCAGTTCAATAGAGAACGTACGAACTAAGTGGTCGTGAAAAGCAACTCTTGAAGCCATGTGTCGCCTACTGTATGAACTTTAAAAAGCTTCAGCACTTGTTACAGAAATTTTCGACTGTTACAAATGACAGCCAACGTTTAAAGTTTATTTTGGGATTCCAGTCGTCTGTTGTGTTGCGTATGTAGGTCGCAGTGTAGGCTACTGTAGGCTATGTTGTCGCAATGGGCGCAAAATAAAACATGTTATTATTATTATTATTCAGTTGACGGCAATGAAAGCTACATTTGCAAATACTCTACAACCATCACAGACCTATCCACACGACATAAAAATACAAACACATTCAAGCAGTCAGGCAAACACTGCCGGAGCAGCAAAATCAAAGATTGAGCAAAACCCTACACATGTTGTGAGACATCACAAGCTCTGCTACTTTGCTGATATCTTCTTAGCTCTCATCTAGGAGCACTGGCACTAAATTTGTCACGAGAATATTTCATATGAAAGTTTTCCATTGGTCATTGAGTTTTATAACTTTCTCTAAATTGAGTTTTATAACTTTCTTTAAATTGTGTAAACGTAGCCTAGTGACAAAAACGACTTTACACAATTATTTCAGATTCAATGAATAAAAGACATTCACTTACCAGGTTTTCATAAACGTTGTCGTAAGTCATTCCTGTAGTTTCATTTTGATCATTTCTAAAACTTCTTTCGGCCGTAATATCTCAATTAAATTCGATTTTTTGTATTTTCGATGCAAGAAGCGAAAATTCCTCTTAGCGCTTTTTGTCTTCCTTCATAAAAAAAAACAAGTTCTTCTGCTAAATTGCATCACCTCAAGTTGATATAACACAACGCCGCATTCTAAAGCTTTGCTGCCTATTTCACTTCAACGCGTCATATTGCCCAGTCAAAGTTTAAGTAGTGACGTCATAATGGAGTTTTCACAACAATTATTGTGCCTGCAGTATTGTTCTATGCACTGATCAATGATCACATGATCACCACAATCATGCTGCTGTGTCGAGCGCTACCAAACATCAACAAGTGAATTCGATTAAGCTTACAAGTTGTTTTAAATTTTCTTGAACTGCACGCAAATTTTGAGGTTAGTCCTGAAAAAATGTTTTCAAAAATATTACAACACATTTTAGTATAGTTAAACTTGAAAATTAAAAAAGTTTTTGTTGAACACAAGAAAAAAATGAAGACCTGGCAACTTGAATTAGCAACCACGTTTTTAAGTTTATCGCTTGTTAGTTACCTTACCAACGTCAGCAGACGTTGAATCAATGTAAAAAGAACGGATTATGCTAGTTGGGTATTGGAGGCGCCAAAGCCTAAACTTTCTGGAAGTGTCCTCTGAATCACAAGACATTTATTGCTCTAAATTATCTGAAGCAATTGAATATGAACAAACAATTTTTATCATGGCGTTGTTGGTACAAGAATACGGTATGCTAAAGAAACTGTGTTTTTCCACTAATCCACTTGAGTCATTTAATTAAAGAGTCATTTTATTGTTGGCTATTAATATTTTCAAAGAATAAATCAAGTGAAGCTGAAATGAAGTAGCCAATGTTGCAATTGTTTATTTTGTAGAAACGTGTAGGGCGAATGGAAACTTTAAACTGGTTCGGTATCAAACACGTTATCGCGTTCGCGTTTTGTTGCTCCTGCCTTTTTCTAGACCTCTGCTCAGTTTGGCATAAACAAACTTGGCAAACTGTTGGCTACACTTCTGACCAACCCTGGTCTTAAATATTCATAGTATACTTGTACGGTATCAGAAAATAATAACAGCATTGATAGCCTATTATAAAAATGTAAAATTGTAGCAAAATCATGGTATACATTTGCATAATTTTAAAGAAAACACCGAAATTGTTATGAATTGGCACAACGCGGGCAATGCTTCTGACCGATGTTAGCCAACCACACAATTGTGTTTTGAAGCAATACCACATGAAAAGAGGTTTGTGTTAGTAATTTTAAAGATTAAAACAAATAAACCTGAAATAAAATCTTTGAGACCTTTTTGAACGCATGATAAGAAATAAGTTATTGAAACTGATGGCGAATTGTTGGCAACATGTTGGACATAATTGCCAAGCTTGTGCCCTCACATCCAGCATATAGCCGACATTGCAATTGTTTATTTTGTGGAAACGCGTAGGGCAAATGGAAACTTAAACTGTTTCAGTATCAAGCACGGAATCACGTTCGCGTTTCTGTTGCTCCTACCTTTTTCTAGACCTCTGCTCAGTTTGGCATAAACAAACTGAAATGAAACTACTTTGTTGGCAAACCGTTGGCTACACTTCTGACCAACGCTGGTCTTAAATATTCATAGTATACTTGTACGGTATTATAAAAACAATAACAGCATTGATAGCCTATTATAAAAATGTAAAATTGTAGCAAAATGATGGTATAGCCTACATTGCATAATTTTAAAGAAAACACCGAAATTGTTATGAATTGGCACAATGCGGGCAATGCTTTTGACCGATGTTAGCCAACCACACAACTGTGTTTTGAAGCAATACCACATGAAAAGAAGTTTGTGTTAGTAGTTTTAAAGATTAAAACAAATAAACCTTAAATAAAATCTTTGAGACCTTTTTGAACGCATAATAAGAAATAAGTTATTGAAACTGATGGCGTATTGTTGGCAACATGTTGGACATAATTGCCAATCTTGTGCCCTCACAGCCAGCATATAGCCGACGTTGCAATTGTTTATTTTGTGGAAACGTGTAGGGCTAATGGAAAGTTTAAAGGTGCACTGCAACGAAAATACATAGCTTTTGTATTTGTAGATCTTTCTGAAATAAAACGTTTTTCAACAATTTTTTTATTTTTTGTGTTACCATTAATTAAAAAACCTAAAAAAACCTTTTTTGAATTGAATGATTCTGATTGGTCAAAAATTTTGATGACGTCATTGGCTGGCAAAGCGGCATCCAAGGTCTATTGTTTTGCGTACAAACACAAGGAACAAATCGCGTAGGCTACCGAAACAGCGAACAATTTTGTGCTAAGGGAGTTTTTACACCCTTAAAATGGTGGCTACTTGTATGGCTCTCGGTTGTACTAACCGGGAAATCGTCAAATCTTTCATCGTTTACCTCTGAATAATGACGACAAGCTGAAGAAATGGATCTCAGCAATGAAACTCAAAAACCCACCTGTAAACAAGCACTGCCGTGTGTGCAGCAATCATTTTCTGGCCAGCGATTATTAACGCGATCTACAGGCAGAGCTACAAGGCACCAAGTCCAAACACCTGCTCATCCCTGAAGCTGTTTCTTCTGTCTTTGATTTTTCAAGATATGTGAAAGCCACTGTCAAAACAGTACCCACAAAACTCGATCGACCTAGGTACAGGTCTGTGAGTACGATCGGGCGTTTGGATCGAATAGCAAAGCGAGAAAACAACAAGACTTTGAAACAGGTCAGTAAGACAGTAAAACATTGGCAGGGTAGGCAAAGGCATATTAGGCAACTCTGAATACATAGGCTACTTTTAGTTGATATAAACCACTTGGTTCAAGCAAATTATTTTCCTGCAATTTTTTCAATGCAAATTTTCCATCCGACTGCTGTCTGAACTGGTGTTGTCAGAGCACGAATCAGAATGATGTTCTTCGCTGTCAAGTCGCCGTCTTTTTGGTTCAAAGAAAAATCCTTGTCTTGTTTCAGACATCTTGTTTATGCTCAATATACAATGACCTATGCGACGTTTCTAAGGCAAATGCATGAAGCTGTTTACTTGGTTGCCAGCCGATGACGTCACAAGACACATAGCGCCATCAGGTGGCCAATTTTCATTTGGTTATATCTCCCAAACAAAAGAGCATATCAAAAAATTTTTTCGAAAAATATAATACTTAAACACTAAAGAATCACCAAAAAAATTTTAATTTTTTATTTCAGGTCCCCTTTAAACTGTTTGGGTATCAAGCACGTTATCGCGTTCGCGTTTTGTTGCTCCTGCCTTTTTCTAGACCTCTGCTCAGTTTGGCATAAACAAACTAAAATGAAACTACTTTGTTGGCAAACTGTTGGCTACCCTTCTGACCAACGCTGGTCTTAAGTATGCATAGTATACTTGTACGGTATCAGAAAATAATAACAGCATTGATAGCCTATTATAAAAATGTAAAATTGTAGCAAAATGATGGTATACATTTGCATAATTTTGAAGAAAACACCGAATTGTTATGAATTGGCACAACGCTGGCAATGCTTCTGACCGATGTTAGCCAATCACACAACTGTGTTTTGAAGCAATACCACATGAAAAGAGGTTTGTGTTAGTATTTTTCAAGTTTAAAACAAATAAACCTGAAATAAAATCTTTAAGACCTTTTTGAACGCATAATAAGAAGTATTGAAATTGTTGGCGTAATGTTGGCAATGTTGGCAAAATGTTGGACAAAATTGCCAGCCTTGTGCCAACATACCCAGCATATAGCCAACGCTGGCCCAGCAATCAATGTTTGCTGGGTTACCTCCTTTAGTTGTTTGTTCAAGTATGCTTTTGCTGAATATCTAAAGCAGATAATAATCTTAACATTGGGCTACAATTTGTAAATTATCTTCCACAATCACAAGCAATGCCAAGGCCTGGGTTAATGTAAGGACACACAACGCAAATCTGATGTAGTATGTGGTTGTACAATGTAAGCAGCGAGCTGCAATATATCAAGAATGCATCCCAAGTATGTGAATGCAAAACAACAATGCAATGAAACGAGATGTATTTGCTGGAACTTGTGTCACTAGTGATGATGGTTGCACACGAGGCAAGCTCGAAATTTCTCCCGTGAGGGAATCAAAGACACAAGGCTATTGGCCGGGATCAATGTTGCGGCAGTGAGTATTGCGACACCAAACAGGAGCATACTATTCTTTTATATATAAACAAAGACTAGGAGTGTTGTATGAAGTGTATCATTGATTGACATTTTATTTGTTGCGAGTATAAACACACATATTCAACAAAATTGGATAAAACAAACGATAACGTAAAATGTATTATGTGTGGATACTGCAACGGGTGGCTGCGAAGTGACCTGGAAGGTCTTCTAGTCGAGCAGCCACCCTCAACAATCCATTCCGCTATCAGCCCTCGTACGAACTGCGTCAATTGTTGTGTCAACTCCTTTGTTCTCTAAAGACTAGTACACCACAGTCAACAATCCTTTACTCTTTATCACTGATTTCCGTTCAATAATAACGATATGCGATGAAAATTCATTTTCTAAAACATGGCTTAAAACTTTATATTGTTTTATAAATTTTATATGTCAACTACATTCTGCAGGCACCATCCCTTGTCGTTTATCACTGATTTGTTCTCAATAGTAAGCAGTTGACTTTTTATCAAGCAAAACCTTAATATTTTTATTTGCGTTGATTCAACATTTGCCAACGATGTAATGCAATCAACTAAATCGCTTGTTGCTGGAGGTTTGCTTGTTTCTCACAAAGAAGTTTCCATTTTTTTCTGTTTACGATTTGCTCACGTGACCATTCCGCTATACAACGTGAGTTGCTCAGCACTTCTCTGCACAAATGACGAGCTTGAGGTCTGGGTTGTATTCAAATGAAAGTCAAAACAAAATAACCGAATTAAACTGCGCTGTTTGTAGTCTTGGTGATGAAAATAAGTTTGAGTTGGAACAATCCCGCGTGGATGAGATTGCATCATTTGTTGACAAGGTGGCTTTTCGCCAAAAAAAAAAAGAAAATTAATAATGGTCAGTGGAAACTATTATTGAAGATAATGGTTTATGTTAGCTTGCTCATTGGAATTTGATCATTGCTTGATTCGCCATGTTTTTCTTGAGGAAAGCACCATTAAAATCAATTACATTTGCGTTTTGCAGCATCAACTACAGATACTTAGTTTTAACCTGTTCTTTTGTCAAGTTTCTTAAACTAAATACAAAATGTCTCACAAACAAACCAGAACAGTTGTTCCGAATAATGAATTGGTGGATGAAGGTGACTTGTCAACCAATCCTGGTAAGTTTGCTTGGAGGTTTTCTATGATACGTAGATTAGACTACTTTGATATTCATGACTTTTTTGACATTTTACACATAAATATCACATTTTGAAATGTGTTGCTGCATTTTACTGCATGAGAACAAAAAAATTGAACCACTGTGATTCTAGCATCAATTTGTGTAGGCGCCAAATTTAACTCTAGAATTACCGGGATTTTTGAGCTGTTGTAAAGAAAGGTAGTTACGTAAAATGAACTTATTTGAGCACAGTTTGCATTGTAATTAAAGTATTTGAAAAATTAAAAATATATATATACCAAGGGTCTAACAATATTCTGTTGCATGCATCAAGTGCTAAAATTAAAATTGAAAAATTGTTGCCAAACAAGGCATCTCTCTTTATTGTATCCCCCCTTAGTCGCTTTTGTTGTTGGTTTGAATCTTTATCATCGGACTGACAAAACCTTCATAGGGTATTCCTGGCAGTTTCGCATACTTGTAGAGCAGTGGTTCCCAACCTTTTTGTTGTCACGGACCCCTTTAGACAAATTATTAATTCTGCGGACCCCTACCTAAATTTTGCCTGCAACTCAATTAACATACAATTGACCTGGGGTGGGCAAAGTTGTTCAAAGAGCCGCTTGCGGATAAACTATAAACACCGGCGAGCCGCAAAACTAGTTGACACAAAATAACAAAACAGCAATAAAAACAATGATTGTTTATCCATATCAGTTTTGTGCTTGACTCGCTAATCTCTGAAAATTTGAACGATAAATTGTCAATGCTGTGCGAATTAATTCTTCCAAGCGTGCATTTGTCAAGGTTGCACAATGTTTTGATTTTACAAAGTTATAAATTCTTATAAAAATGAATAAGTAAATTCTGGTGCTACTTCTAAGATTCATCTAATCGCTGCTTAGCGACTTTATGAAACTTCCAATTGTTGCGTACTGAACGCAAAATGAACCAGGAGAGGCACAATTTTGCTTTTGCAACGTCACAATTCCATTGTTTAACAATGGCTACAGTAAAAGAGAGACTCCTTTTTGATCTTGTATTGTATTGGGTGCAAATTAAATTTTGAAGAAAGTGGAAGTAACAAATTTTAATTTTTACCAAATGATTTTCGCACCCCTGTCAATGTGGCGCCCATGGCTCGAGCCATGCCTGCCATACCCTAGGTACGCCACTGCTTGGTTGACAGCTCGAGATATTTATAATACACTACATATTTATAAAGTATAATCTTAATTTTTTTGTAATATTACGATTCAATACAAGAGCCACAAAATTGATGCTGACGAGCCGCAATTTGCCCACTGTTGCTATGCTACTCAACTGTACTGTGTCATATTGCATTGCTGCTATGACTCATGCGGCAAATATAAGGTTAAACAGTTGCTCAAATAAGAAAATGAATGAATTGTTCAAGAAATGTCAGCAGTATTTGAATATTAAGGTGACCCAAAGTGCCATGACGAAACTTTTTCAAGGTAAACAAATTTAATGAGAGGGCTGTTATTGCCTTGCCTGAACTAAACGACTGAACTGAGATTGAGTTTTTGACAATGCAACACGCATGTCATCTTCAACGTCCAGGCGATTTCGATGTTTAGTTTTTATTGTAACAAGAGCTGAGAATCCTGCCTCGCAAAGGTAAGATTTACGGTAGTAGATGCATTGTGGTAGATGTAGTTTAAGGTCAATGTACACACTGTAGGTAGCAGCATAGATTTATTTTAATGCATACGGTACCAGTACAGTTTATTCTTGCGGGCTTGAGCTTGACACATTTGCATTTAAAGAGAGAAATAAAAATAAGAAGATCGCTTTTCGCTTTCATCAAGGTAATCACAGACCCCCAAATGCTTTCTCACGGACCCCCAAGGGGTCCGCGAACCCCAAGTTGGGAACCACTGTTGTAGAGGCTTTGAACCACTGATGCAAGCTTGATTACCGAAATTGACAGAGTGAAGTTACCAATTGTTGGTGCCTTTGAAATATTACTTTACGAAAGCTACGGTCTTTCGCACTCTCTCATTGGATGCACACTGTCAGTTTTTGTTTTATGTGTGTTTCGGCGTTTCGCATCCAAACAAAAATAAAATGACCATCCATCCATCCTATTCCGTTTATTAGGTGCCGCTGAATGAGAGCAGTCTTTAAATTTGTTGCTCAAGCGCACACCCCTAGAACTGAACCGGCCAGGGCCGTAGCCAGACCGCAGAGCATGGGGGGCCAACTTTTTGTTAGGGAGGGCCGAAAAAATTTGAATGATTTTGGCATTTTAACCTCTTAGATACCGTTATCCACAAAAATTGCAATATATCAGATTAGTGTTAAGACCAACACTGGTCTCTTATTTTATCCGCTAGTTAAATCACGGCAACCATATTACAATGACCAACATAACACAGCAATTGTTGACTTGTTGTATAAATAGCGGTACTTGTTATAAGCAAAAAGTTTAACTGGCTCAAAGAAGCTAGTGCCGAGGATTTTAATATATATGATTACATTCCGCCTATACACCCATGAGCTAGTCTATTGCAATTGCAGTCGCGGATGTTTGGATGCAAACCGTCTCACAAACAAGTCTAAATCGATAGATTTCGATACAGAATGTTCAAAGGCCATAAGTACCAAGTTTACCTGTCTTGGTTGTAACATGCTCCGTCTAGTGGGAGCGTCAACCTTTGTTAACACTGAGAATCCACACTCACAAAGGGCAGTGCTAGATCCAAATGTAGCAATATCTTCTGCAAGGTTGAACACTTCACAGATCAGAAAACTAGAAACAAAATTTATTTACACTGATTGGATTTAAGAGAAAAAATAAACACTGCTTAAAAGATTACGGGTTTATATTTTGTAAGAGTTGTCTTCAAAAACTACTTACTTTACCACTGCACATTTTGCGATTTATCTCTGCACAAATTTGGTTTATCACTGCACAAACTGGTTATCACCGACCCTTAGAATTAGGTAGGCTATGGTACCGAGAATAGCGACAGCTGATATCAAATAGCCTAATTTGTACCGGTTTGTAGGCCTGCTGGAAAACCATTTCCTCTTTGTTAGGTTATCATTCTTTCCCAAACATTTTCATTTTGCACAGTTTCTGACAATGTTTCTACCAACCTAGCACGTGTTGGCCTTGGTTGAATTGAACATGTTGAGGTTGCCAAAAGAGGGGGTGGGAGGGGGGCGAAATTGTTTAATCATCTTAATTCTTAGCTGTTAACTAAACAAAACAATTGTAGTTAATTGGGCCTAGGTTGGAGCTCTGCAACGGGAAAATGGGCAAAATCATTATAATTGTAGCTGTTGCTCGAGAATATTGGTATTTTGCCAGGGGAGGGCGAGGCCCCCCTGGCTCCCGGCTGGTTACGGGCCTGGAACCGCCGCAGCTTGATCTTGCATTTTATCGTACACAACACCGGGCGCTGAGCTAATGGGGTGGACAAACCTTGAAAATGTTCATACCTGTTGTCTACTGTACATTGTTTAATTTCCAGATACTATGGAGATTCACAACGTGGAAGGCCAAACTCAGAGTAGAAATGCTGAGGTGAGTCAACAATCAACATCAGCAACAAATCGTTGCTCGCTAAATAAATACAATGTCTGTGTTTTTTGGATAATAATTTTGCAGTTAGCGGTGGCCGCTCGATGTTGTGGTTTTTACAATGTGGCCCCACGGCTCCCTTGTGACTTATTCCAAACCCTTTACAGTAGCCTATGTGGTTGTTTTGAGAAATTGCTTTGTGCCATCACAAAGATTGAATTTTTATATCCTACATGGAAAAACTGGATGAGTTTGATAATTTTGTTTTTGATTGGCTATTTTTTTAACTGCTGATATGTTTTCAACTGTTTAAACAGTTTCTTCCAAACTCGTATTTTTCAGGAACTCTCAGTGGCATCTGGCAGTGGTTTGTCTTCTGGACCATCAATTCATGTAGGACAAGTTGAAAACAGCATACTTTCAGCTGGAATGGTTGTTCAGAATCCAATAGACAATCGATCTTATACCGTAATCCACCACCATCATCCGCCAGGTGAGATTTTTTTTTCCTGAGACATGTTTTGCAAAGAATATCTTTTATATTATAATTTACTTTTGTAGCCTATGTATTAACACTAACTACTGTATCTGTATTCGCACAACGATGCATAGCCACTTATAACCTTAACAACAATGAATTTTCCGAGATAAACTATGCACAGTCACATAAAATCTAACAATAGCCCTCTCGGCTTTTAGCAGATTATTTCCAAAAGCATAAATTCGAAATATTATCAATACAAATAAATCTAATTTCACGAGAGTCAGTGCAATATCATGCGGCTGAACAAGCGATTTCAATCTTGTTGGATCAATGCTTTTTAATCTTTTTTTTCTTTTCTTTAAAACATTTTTTTTACTCAACATTTGTTCAAACTCTCATGCTCCCTTTCGAACAGATGCTGCTATTCCATAAACCTTTGTGGTTGACGAAATAATCAGCCGACTTTTTAGGAAGACTTACAAGCGTGAAATATGAAACGTCAAACCAGAAAAACTCAAATGTGAAGCGACACTTTTTCCAACAAACATGCAATAAACTTGTGCTACATAGTAACCATAGCCACCTTGCAATTCTTTACTTGAAGATAGTTTTTGATTCTTCTAAAGAGTAGTGGATTGATGTCTTCCTACAATTCTTCCCTCGCTCGCTCTACTGTCGCACACATAACTTTGTTTTTCGATTTATTTGAGTCTACGATTGGGGATAAAAACTTAATTTTTTCAGCCAGTTTTATAGTTAGGCTATAAATCAAACTACCGTAATATCACAAATCTCTAGGAAGGCGTTCTGTCATTCTCTTGCTTGCTAACGAGTATTACTGATTTTTTAACACCAAATGTATAATCGTAATGTCGCCTATTTCATACCAATCAACTAACCCACGTCTTGCTGCTGTTTATAAGGGTCTGCTACTATTCGGCTAGTCCGATTCGGCTGGTCCGATTCGGCTGGTCCGATTCGGCTGGTCCTATTCGGCTAGTCCGATTCGGCTGCAGTTAGTTAGATTTACGGAAGGATTTTGTTGTATCACAGAAGTATTATGGTTGGATTTTCAAAAATTTGGCGAATAGGGAACTAGCCGAGAAAGACTGTACCCGAATAGGGAACTAGCCGAATCGGACTAGCCGAATCGGACCAGCCGAATCGGACTAGCCGAAACGGGCCATTCCGGTTTATAAAAACATAGAAATACAATGAATATATAGATTGTAAGCTAACTCTGTGTTAATTAAATTGTTACATTACGTTTACTAACTTAAAGATTGCATTAAACCAAATTAAAATTTTCATATTTACAAACTTGGATCATTAGATTGTAAAATAAAACAATCACCTTTTTTTTTATCTTTTATCTGGTGGCTAGAAAATAAATTAAAAATGAATTTCTGACACTATTCAAACTCAAAACTGGATCCACAAAGGTTTGACTCACGATAAGGCGCCGGAATTCACTTTTCTTTCACAAACGATGCTATGTTAAATTTAAATAAATAAAATAAAATCTTAAAGAATAAGTAATTTTCTTTATCAAACGCGTTGAGGCTTAATTGGTATCGCGCGGTTTGATGTTGATTCAATGTTTAAATGCCATTATGTTTGTCAGTGATTGTACAATGTACTGTATGAACCTGAGTGGACTACAAATCTGTCAAAGCTTTGCTGCATTAGGAGTTGACTTGTATGCAGTGCTGTATTCGAGGGTATACGGCTGTATACGCAGTATAGTCTCTGCTTTTTCGAGCAACTACAGTATACCCTCTGGTTTTCCAAAGCGAGTGCCTATGCTATCATTGCTATCCTTACTGATTCTTGACAACTACTAACTAACTACCGTACTTAACCCTTTGAGGACCCCTGACAGTGTTCACTGGTCAGCTACTGGTTGATATTGCTAACTTGAAACCTGAAAAAATGATAGGAAAAAATTTGCGTCATGGAAAAGCAGAGGTGAGAACAACTTGTAGACACTTTGACAATTACGAAATGCAATCAATCCAAGGATTAAGAGACTTTAGTGAAAAAGTTAAAATTGTGCTCAATGATTTGAAGCCTCTTTTGACAGCTATTTCAAGTTTACCTTGTTCCACAGCATAACGTGAACGTGGTTTCAGTTTAATGAGCAATATTATCACAGGTTTAAGAGCATCTTTGCTTATTGATAATGTGAGCTGTTCGATGTTTATTAATTGCAATGAACCACCTGTGGCTCAATTTACCGCTAAAAATATGTAAGATCTTGGCTGCTAAACCACCGATCAGCTAAGGATACTAGATCTCAAATTTGTAAAGGGGATAAAGATATAGATTCCTCTCGGCAGGCTGTTTGGAATGCCGTTTTTTTTTCGCTGAGACTCTTCGGTCATTTGTCCGAAATGACTTGAAAAAATTCGATAATTTTTTATTTATTTCGATCATTTTTGGTCATATATTTTTTCGGATATTTTGACCGAATTGAGTATATATTTTTTTCTGACGATTTGCTAAAAAATCGGTCAATGACCGATAAATGATCAAAAAAAAAACCCAGTTGGAATATAATCATAGAAAAATAAACAATTTTGTACCTCTCGTCCAATTTTGATGTTGATAATTCGATCATGTTATGGTAAAATAAATATTATAATTTTGCAAGTGGTGTAGCCTATTATTTATCACTTTGGCAAATTTGACAGTATACCCTGTGCTTTTTTTACGAATACAGCACTGCTTGTATGGAAGTGAAATTTTAAAGCAAGAAAGCTTAAACACTGTAGGCTAATCGTTTATGTTGAATGATTAACCATAGAAGGACCAAGTTGGTCAAATGTTGAATGATAATCAATTGACCTGAGGAGCAGAAATCATATTAACTGAATAAAATCAGTAATTACAAGATATCTATTTTGAAAGTGTATTAGATAATCTGCTGTGTGCAGTAGCGGATCCTGGGAGGCGCTTGGTCACGTGCTTGGTCACTTTCGATTGGATAAATTACAGTAGAAGTTTTTGTTAAAGCTTTTTGTTTCAAATTTAGAAATTGAATTGTTTGGTCAGATAGCGTCACAACCAAATCTAGATAGCCGTCATTTTGACACAATAAAATAATTAACCGGTTTTGTTTGTAAATCGGCGAATCTAAGGATGGAAGGTGGTCGCAAGCATTGTTCATTTTCTCTTATTTATACAACATTTACTCCCTTGAAACTACAATGAATTTGTTTCTAGCTCCCCTGCTGCGTCTGAACAATTAGTGGCAACTACTGAGCCACTGTTAATATGATATCTGTGCAAGGCGTATGGTGAGTTGCGCTTGAAATGGCTTTGCCCGTGGTAGGATTTCTTTGTGGGGTTTTCTTTGCCTGCCTTGCTCTTCTTTGCTATGAGCTAAACGCATCAAGACATGTTCCCCTTACGACCATCAGCACTCTTGATAACGCACCATGGCCGATCTTCATAGCAACTGTCCATACAAATCTATCAGCTAAAGCTATGTGGGCTAATAAAGCTATAGCCTAAATATATGTTGTTTATTTATTTTTTTTGTAACATTTTCTTTTTTTATTTTCCTTTTATATCTTAAATTTTTCTGAAGGTGTTGCGACCGTGCCAAATTTCTTTCAAATCAATAACTTACTTCGGTCTCAAGCACGTTTTAACGTTTGCGTTTTGTCGCTTCTACCCTTTTTCTCGACCTTTGCTATGTTGACGTGTATTGTGTTGATATGATGGTCAGAAATAAAAACAACTGAACTGAACTATCTGTCTGACAAAAGTTGATTTGAAATCTCAATCTTGTTGAATCAGTGTTAGTGTTACTGTCCGTTACTGCTTCTGAATATAGAAATGACATTGTTTTACGCCTTCATTTTATACTAAACATCTTTGATATCAGGATTGGGTGAAAAATAATTGTCACTACTCAACATAAGAACCTGATGTTAAATCAATGTAAAAGTAACGGATTGTGCTGATTAGAATTTTGCATTAATTCAGCGTCTGCGGACGTTGAATTAATGTAAAAACAACAGGTTTTGCTGATTGGAGTTTTTACATAGATTCAGCAACTGCAGATGTCAAATCATTGTAAAATTTGTAGATTCCACTGATTATAAAGAAGCATAATGTTATTCAACCGTCGCAGATAATATAATTTCAGTTTCATTAATTAACTTTGATCACATGTTAATACAGGTACATTGGAAGCAACTTCTCACAATGAGCATTATGAGCAAACAACACCCAGATCAACTTCTGCATCTTCTCTTACCTCGCATCGACAAAGTAGGTTCAAACGAATCTTAATTTAAGCTTCACCATTAGGAGCTGTCTATAAAAAACGTCCGTCCAGTCCCCAAAGACCCCCCCACCTTCCCTCAGTCAAGGGGAAGTTGGGGGGATTGCAAATTGCCTCAAGCCTCCAGCAACAGATTAGAAATGAGCAGAAAACCATGTTATCACAGTCAGTATCTCCTGGAAATAGTTGGTGATAATGACTCTTGTTGTGGATCTTAGAGATCTAACTGGAAAAAGTTTTGGGAGGCCGTTTCCTACCGGCACCGTACCTTGTAGTCCATATCTCACATGGACTTTATGTTCTTAGTTCAGCCAGTATAACCGATTGATGCCATGAAGTTTGGCTCCAAAAGCAGCAGGGGCGTATTTAGAAATATTGTTTAACCCGGTAACCAGAGTTGTGGAGTCGGGCGAAAAATATACGATCCCGACTCCTTGGTTTGTAACTCGCCCACTCCGACCTCACTGTTGCCAGATTTATGAAGGTTGCCAGATTTTTTTTCATTTTCAAAAAAGTTGATTTCACTTAATTTGTGATAGAAATTGCAACGGCGACTTGAAATTTTATTGTAAATCGTTTTGTATAAAGTTGGTCTTTTTTAACAACTCCGACTCCGGACACGTCAAAGTCCTTTCGACTCCACAGTCCTGCCTGTAACATCAGCAAAAATATTGAAGCCACGTATATGTTCTATATGTCATAGGCGAAGATGACTAGATTAGGCCAACATGTATTGCATGCAGTCGAAAGAGAGTGTGGTAAAGAAAAGAAAAGTGTGGTATAATAATCCAATTTTATATAAAGCTTTTTCAGCTTTGCACTTTGTGAGGATCAGAAATTGTTGACTACAGAAGGTTTCTAAACCACCACTCCAGTTAAAGTAGTATATTGTATAGTCTCAAGCAAGCAATACAAGTTGATAGAACTACCATGGCCACTTACACTTCGGAGATATCGTAATGTTGTCCGCACGGACAAGGAGGAAAGGGAGTTGACACAATGTGGAAATGGAAGGAGGAGGGGATATTTTGCAATTTTATGAGAACATGTTTATATGATATATCATTAGTGTTTTCCGCACGGACAAGGAGGAAAGGGGGTTGACACAATGTGGAAATGGAAAAAGGGGGGGATATTTTGCAATTTTATGAGGACGTTTTTTATGTCCCTTGTGTCAAAACCATTCATACATTTGCAGCACGCACTTCATCTGTAAGCATTCTGGACCAGATGAAGTGGATGTCTCTGGGTAGAAAGCGTTGCATGCTGTGTAGTGTGAGCGCATCTTTTATTTATCTTATGGTTCATAAAGATAGGTTTTAATAAGCTGCTAGTAAACTTAACAAAAGGTGAATACTAATGTAGATGTGTTTTCTTACAATACATTTTCAGTTATATATATATTTTTTGATTTTGAATATTTTTTTCGCAGTTAATACTTCTGTAAAGATGTGCGGGAAAAACTGCAAGAAACAATTGAAAAACGTCTGGATCCACGTTTGCTACTTTTTAATGCAAAAATTTAACAAATTTTATTTTTTATTTTTTAGGCTCAAACATCGGAATAGAAAAGCTGAAAGAAACAACCCTCAAGCTGTATGATCCTGAATATGACGTCGACCTGTGCCATTTTAACGTCTCATCGGATGGTTTGCCAGAAGTGTGTGCTGAACTTTTTTTGGTTCAATTTTACGAAGGAAATCTTGTTCCCGATGACAACAAATATGATCCTAAAACCCATGAATTTAAACTAACAAAATCTGACGAAAAAGTTGACTTTGATAAATTAGTTTCGGATGTTCAAAAGAACGATTTTGTGTCAGTAATTGGATATCCTGGGGCAGGGAAAACTATTCTGTCCAAGCGCCTGGCTAGGCATCTTTGTCAATGTGGTGATCTTGTTGTTTTAAGGAAACTTTTCATGAACATGAGCGACTGTGATGAAGACACATTCACTTTGAAACAATTTTTATTGGGAGATAACAACTATAACTTAAACCATAACGAAGCTACTTCTGCTTTTGAATGGATCAAAAACAATCCAAAAAAACTTTGTATCATTCTTGACGGATTTGATCAAGTGGAATGGAGTATCATGAAAACTGTAAAGAAATGCAACATCAACAGCTCTCTTACTTCTCAGGAACTAGTTTCATGCCTTTGCCAAGGACAATTTCTACTTCACTGCCACCTCATCTTCACTTCTCGTCCACACGCGATGCTTTCCGTTCCTAAAAACTGCAGACCAAATCTTATTTTCTTTCTTCGTGATTTAAACTCTTCAGATATGAGAAAATTGTTTAATGCTTTAATAAATAACCAGAGTAAAGCCAACGAACTCTGGGAATCCTTAACCAGTAAGGCTCCCCAGCTAGAATCATTATGCCACAACCCACTTATGTTACAACTTTATGTCAGGGCTTCATTGGGTTCATCTGGACAAGTGAAGTGCATTTCCACAATGACCAAAGTGTTTTATTCTGTGCTTAAACATCTTAAAGCGTCTGACAATACAGGTTCTTTGTCGGATGAAATTGTTATGAAATTGTCTGCAATCGCCTATAAAGCGACAAAAGAGGGTACAGTACTTATTGATGCTAGAACTCTTAGACAAAAGAATCTCACCATCAACGAAGTTCAGGATTTTGTGGTACCTTTATTAGGATCCAACAAAAAATGTCCTCTGCTGGAAGGTAATCAACAATTGTATTTCACACATCAAACCTTCCAGGAGTACTTCTCAGCTTTGTATCTTTGTCATCACATGCCAGCAAGAGAGTTCGCTTCCTTCGTCCAAAACAATCTGCTCAATGATCATTGGTCCATTGTTGTACAATTTCTATCCGGTCTTTTGCTGGGTCCAAGCACAGGAAATGGTAACTTTACGAATGATAAAAAAATCATTGTTGCAAAGAGCTCACTGTTTCTCATTTTCCATTTTTATCCTTGATTTGTATTTCTATAGTTACAATGATGAAAAAATTTAAGATTTTAACGCATAAAATTTGTTTAGCTTTTTGTGTTTCTTAAATACGGCATTCAGCAAGGACATAAAATAAATTTGCAAACACTTTTGGCTGTACATCTAGCGCTTGTTAAACCTTTTAAAAAATAACAAGTTAGGCTATGTATTGCTCACGTAAATACTAACAGGGTTAAAAATATACAGTTTTGCGCAGAAAAAAAAAGACTTAAAATTAGAGGAAACTACAAAATCGTAAAAAATATGTTATACAGTGAAACGAAGCAAGCATTGAAAAAAATTGTATTGCCCAGTTAATCACAGCACGTGTTAACAACTATGAGACTACGCTGGCAATCAATTGTCTGTCTAACCCTGGGTTGGAGGGTTAATAAACTTCATAAAGTAATCTTTGAGTAACATTTAAAATCTATAGTTTAACGATTGCAAACCTGTTTGCATTTTTATAGATTTTTCAACGATCCAGTTACCTTCAGAAAAATCCGTTGCTTTACCACGCCAAAAACCTTCCCAGCAAACCCGACTATCTTCACCAGGTAAAGTATGCTGTAGAATACTTAACATTTGTGCGGTAAATTAGGACTTTAACAACACCATTTGAAGTAACTTAAAACACAGGCTACTTTATTTCTTCACTTAGAACGCTGAAAAGTTCATTTTCACACCAAGATTGTTGGTTAATTAATTAATGATTTAAGTTACTAATAGATAAAAATTTCAGTAAACAAATTATTTTCTGAACTTAAAATGATTCATTAATAAAGATAATGTGCTGTTTGACAATGGTGTGACTGTGCATCAGCAGAGGTGATGATGGCAAGCCGTAATTTTCATTAGAATGTAATATTTTTCAGGTGAAAAATTGCAAAAGCGGAAAGTATTTATTTCAGAGCTGTACAAGAAAACTCGAGAAGTTGCTGCAAGTAAGGAAATGTTTTTACCTGTGGTCAACACAGTTTTCTTTGCTAAAATGTTTCACCAATTTCAGGGTAGCCTATATTCAAGGCACTGAAACTCAATATTACTTTGCTTTTTGAGTGGTTTTATTTTAAAAGTGGTCAAATCTCAAGTTAAAAGCAAATACTGTAAAATCATCAAGTGAATAAATAAGCCAGGTTCGGAAACAAAAGTTAAAACAACAAATATTAGATACAAGTATAAACACCATAGCCGTACGAGACCAAACCATTTTGGGGGGCAGAACGTAAATTTGCTCAAATCTGCGCGCTTTTATAGAAACTGCCCAAATATAATGTATGCGGTGCATGATAACAGTGAAAAACTAACATAACAAGATCACCGGCTAGCTAGAATTTCTTACCAAAGCAATCAAGATAGAACAACTGAATTCATCTTTGAATATACCTTGCTTGTGCATTGCTCGATGCTTCTGCACTTTGGTATGATAGGTAGGAGTAACATTTAGGAGTATTATATATTTCAGCAGTAGCATTTTAAATGTTGGTGAAATTAATATGACACAGTTGCATATACAAACTAAATATTTATTTTTTTTAGTTTGGGGCGCAACTGCATCATTTTAATTTGGGTAGTTTTATAAAAGTAACCAAACAAAGCTAAGCAACACCACAACATTAACATTACATTTAACAGGTACAGTATAACATTTTTTTGTTAAATGTTGTGGTGTTGCTTAGCTATGTCCGTTTATGGTTGAAAAAGTATTGTAACCTCTCCACCCGAATTGTTTTATAAAAGTATTCACCAGATTTACATAAATTCATATTTTGTAGTTGCCCAAACCAATATGATGCATTTATGAATGTTATGAAAAAAATTAAAGACTTTGTAAATTTTGATGCCGAGGCAACTGCATCAATGCCAATTTGGGCAGTTTTATAAATAGACTGTGATCAGATAATTTCGTATTTTTGTTGCCAAATCTAAACGATACAGTTATGTAAATGGGAAAAATTAATGTATTTGTTCATTTTGGGGAAACTGCCTCACGCTAATTTGGGCAGTTGCATAAACAGACTAATCAGTTTCATCAGATAATGTCATGTTTTCAGCTGCCCAAATCAACACGATGCATTTGTGAAAATTAATAAAATTAGCTATATAGCAAACTTTGTGTTTTGATTTGGGCAGTTTCACAAAAGTATTGGAGACATATTTTGGTGGCTGCCCAAATTGGCATGATGCAGTTGGTTAAATGCATTTCGTACTACAGTTTGATCACCATCCAATACAATACATCAATACGGGTGTGCCAAATGAAAATTTTGCGGCACATTTCTTGTGCAAATAAGAGGCTGTACCGTACTTAGTTTGATAGGTGAAAGATATTAATTTGTAGTTTTTCTTAATTCATGCAATTTTGAACTTTTCATATAGCAATTTTTGCTCTAATTATTGCAAGATTTTGCCCTAATTCGCGACGTTTTGAAACAACAGGGGGGGCGGCTGCCCCCCTGGCTCGTACGGCTATGATAAACACAGTAAGCATAAAAGCACAATAAGTAAGCTATACAACAAAAATGGAAAAGTATGGTCACAGTTCAGGCAACAAAAGTCAATTTATTTACCAAGCAAGTCTTGAAACAGTCGAGAAGATAGCGTAACTATTTTTCAACATTTTAGCCTATGCCTCCGTACAAGCCATACCGTGATTTTGGAGTGGCAACCAGAGATGATCGGAGTCTGGATTTTCAGGCTCCACATCCTGTTGTTTGCTGGAAGTTTGTACATTACAAAGTTAATGTCTGTTTCTCCAAAAAAAAAAACAGCCGAGCTCGGCATTCTTTTACTCCGGAATTCCGGTTGCTGCTCATCTCTGGTGGTAGGCCTACCATATATTTTCATCGCCTAAAAAGAGGACACGTTTCGCCAGCGAGTAAAATACAAGTAGAATGTTACGTATGAAGAATTTTTTACATCTTTTTGGATAATTATAGACGTATGCAGCAAAAGTTCCAGCAAAAAAACAGACAAGTTTGTTTGTTTCTCGAAAGCCGATTTGTTAGATTTGTGTGACAAAATGAAAATGTGATGTGATAATGTCATAAAAATGTGACAAATCAGGCAGTATCTGCAGGTAGCCATGCCTTAACTTTTTCAGAAAAAGGATCAGCTTTAACGAAATCATAAAATTACTTGCACGAAATATAATTGAAGTTGTATACAGCTGTTAATGAGATGCTAAGGACATACTCACCTATTATAAAAGGCTGTTTTTTTCCTTGTAGCCAACCAAGGCTACCATTGTGGCTGCATCATAGATTAAAGTCATTCTTCATTTCCACTCACATAAGTTGTAAGCAGTGGCGTAGCCAAGGGGGGGGGGGGGGGGTTGGGGGCTACAACCCCCCCTTTGGCACGCGTGTGACGTCACGATATTGAGAATGATGCTTTCAGTCTAATAAAAAATTACCTAGTTTTAAATAAAATTGCATTAAAAGAGCGAGTTTTGCCAATACCAAACATCTCAGCCAGGAATTAGCAACAAGAAAACACAGATACTTAGCTTTATTTCCAAAAAATGCCCAAGAAAACATGATCTTATCCTTTTGCTATGCTACCAGACAGCACCATTTTACAGGAATATTTGTACCCACGTTTTTGTTGAAAATGCTCTCAGAATGCACCAAATTCAAAGTAATTTTTCAAAATTTTCTGGGGGAGGCCCCCCAGACCCCCCGCCGCTGGGTAGTCAAAACCCCCCCTTTCAAAATTCCTGGCTACGCTACTGGTTGTAAGTATCCATGCCAGGATTTATTTTGAAATACTGTAGGCTGTAGGCTACCTATGTCATGCATTAACCACTTGGATTATTTTTCGATTTGCTTCACTTAACAAATTAGCCAAACTATTAGGTTGGTAATCAGCAACGTTTATAAGCGCTGAATCAATACAAAATAGATCTGGGTAAAATAATAATTTATTGTAAAAGTGTGAGAACCTTAAAATGTTAATATATCAAACTCTTTTGCAAGTTTTTGCGTTTTTTAATGTTTATTTCTTTGTGATTTACTCCATGTTTTAATTTTCTTATTTTTTTTTAATTTGTGCAATTTTTCATTTTCATAAATTGGTTGATCAGATCTTCTCAAATAAGGAAATTACCTCACAAGTAGATTTACAGTTCCACTCGCACTCGTCGCTGATAATTATTTGGCTTTTAAGACAATCGCAAACAATGTAACTTAGTATGTTTTAGTGAATGTCAAAGATTGTTTAGAACAGCAGATCAAATAGTACGCCAATGTTTTTTTTAAAAATCCATAAGTCGGAATGTTGCATTGGTACAGAAATGGTTGGAAATTGCAATTAAGTCAAACAACAATGAAATCCTGTTGAAAATATGAGCAAGAAAATTGAAAATGTAAAAAAAAGAGGACATTTGAGCATTTTTGGGTGTCCTCGGAGGACAGTTTATTTTTCTTCAAAATAGAGGACAAATCCTCTTAAAATAGGACATATGGTAGCCCTATCTGGTGGCAACCCTTCGACTATAACCCTTCAATTTTCTGATGAATATGAACAGTTAGCCTAATCTGCTCTACAGAGCAATACCTACGCCCCTTCTGAGGGCTATGGTCTACTGAAATAAGAGAACGTTAAACTTTTTCTTGGAAACTTTAAACTCAGTGTTATGACACGAAATTTCAAAAAATGGTTTAACTTAAGGTAACTTCAATGAAATATCCAAACAATCAATTTTCTGGTAAAAATTGCTGTTTAAATTTGTTGGTAAATATTATTTTATATTTGGGCAACACCACACAGAAATCCCTCGCAAAGCTGCAGACGACAGTTTGTGTCGGTTGCTAACAGTGTTGCCAACTTTGCAGTTTATCAGCACGCTCATCTTGCTTTGTTTAAGTATACGCGTATTTTTTTTGCAACTTACAACTTGTTTGTCATTTTAAATTTAGTTTTGAAAAAACCTGAAATTATTGTGTGTTTTTTCCAAATGGTTTAGCTCTACAAATTTACTGTTTTTGATTGAATTAATTTTTCCAATTCAATTTACTTGGCAACGTTGCACAAAACTCCCGCCCAAATCTGCAGATGACAGCCATTTTGTTTTCAGTCGTTGAAGAGAAAGGATCAGCTTTGCTTCAGTTGCAGCAAGAAATAGTTGGTTTCAGCTTTCAATTCTGTCATCATTCTGCTTGGTTCATCAGACAAATGTTTTAAAGTTTGTTTCTGTCCGTGTCTTCTGAGTTTGAAGAAAGCATCAGCTTGGATTGAGCTGTAGCAAGAAATGGCTGATGGGGAAATTTTCATGATCAAGTAGTAAAGTTGCTTCGAAGATTTATCGACAAAGAAATCAAAGTTTATATTAATTTCCAAGCTCTGGTTAGTTTAATGTTTTAACAAAAGTTTAGTTTCCCCCTGCAAAGCTAGCCGAAGTATTTTATCCTAATTTGATAAAACTTCGAAGCCGTTGAAGACAAAACTTGTGATTTTGTGACCAGCTAACAAAAGTCTACTCAGGTTATTTTCAAATTAGAACTTTGACTCAAACCTGAAAGTTTTGTTCAAAATAATTTGTTTATATTTTTGTTTGTGATATAAATGAATTAATATTTTGTTCTTTAGTAAACAACTTGTGTTCAATGTTTGATTATTTTATGTTTAGAACCAAACTGTGGTTTTAGATGACAACCTGGTTAGCCGAGCTAATATTGATTGACATTATTCCTGCATTGTTAGATCGCGATGGTCGCCCCATCATCGCCATCACAAAGATCCTGCGGGAAGGGAACGACTTGGAAGTGACAGTCACAGCAGGACGTCATTTTGATGGAGGGATGATATGGATGAAATCCTCCGACACTCAGAATGACTTCCATGCTGTGACGTCATTCATCAAGTCGATGCCGACGCGACTTGGATTCCTTGATCTGTCCTGGTGCAACATGAATTCCAATCAATTTCTTCCATGGAAGGAGGCGATCAAATCGATGCCTGGATCCGTGAGTCATGTTTAACTTTTATAACCAACACATTGATTCATGGTCAGACGTTGATTCAACGTCGCATTACGTTGTTTTAACGTCTCAGTTTCACAAAGTAAGTTTTCAGTTTCAACAAGTTTCACAAAGTAAGTTCCAGTTTCCAATTTTAATCATTTTCTAACAATTCTTGTAAACATAAAATAAATAAACAAAAAGTCACAACATAAATAAATTGTTTATGTTTAATTGTTGCGTCATAATTAATTTGTGTTTAGATTGTTCGGATGGATCTCCAAGGCAACTTCCTATCTGTCGATGACGTCATCGAGGTGTTGCACAAGATTGAGAGGGAAGTTGAGATGTGGGAATCCCTCGATGATGGAGATGGGAGGTGGAGAGATCCGAACATGGAGGAAAGATCCAAGCTACAAGAAGCACTGGATCGGTTGGACAATAAAGTGAGAGTTGTTTACGTTGTATCAACGTTATAACAATTAATTGTGTCAACATTAATTCAACGTCAATTATTCGCTTTGTCTTTTACAGAAGTTGAAGATCCGGGTTGGCATCGGCCTCGGCTACGATCGTTACCTCACGCACAAGGATCGATGATGTTTTTATTTATTTGTTGATGTTGGTCACAGCGGTGAACCATAATTTCTTCGTGGGAAAATTGTAACTTAAAGTTCCCGGATCCTTTCGTCTGCATATAATGACCGAAGAAACACACACTTGAACTTCTTTTCAAACAGTGTATTCCTGTAAAATTAGCCCGAGGCTACCGAAAACGAGGGGGTGCAACGCCTACACCACTTAAACTGTCACTACACAACAGATTACTTGGATAAAAGACGGAACCTTTGTCCAGCTAGCAAGCACTAAGCCAACAGTTAAAAGTGCGGCCAACTTTCAAACAATCATTTTACGAATGACCAGAATAGATATCAATATCTCAAATTCACGTAGAAAGTAACTGTGACGCAATAAATGAAAGACAATTATGAAGTCATTCCAACAGGTGTTTAAGCTGATGTAATATTTCCTGTTTAAACAGGCCCAAACAGGTCCAAACAGGTCTTATGAACGATGGTGCAATTTTGGCACATGCTTTAGGAATTTCCATGACGTAATATTCAGTAGACTTGAACGGTTTTTATATGACGTTTGATTTGGTGAAAATTGTCGGGAACATAGCGGCCCCTAGTTATGACAGTCTGACATGGCATAACTAAAAAGAAATGACGACAATTGTGAGCCAATGAATAAAAACACATGATACACAAATTGTTTGAATCACTCACGTTTAAGTTAATACGCAAATACAAAGGGCATGCAAAGAATGAACAGCAATAAGAATAAACACGACGATACATGAAATTGGTACCATAGGTACACGCTAAATGACGCTATATACAATGGTTGCGCTAATAACCGACTGTTCCGGGCTCAGACAAGGGTCGGCCACCGCAGACAAAACCAGGCTCAAACCCTAACACTTAGGTGTTCTTTACGGGGGCGAGGCACGAAATATCCCTCAACACGTAGTCTACTTTCACTTTCCCCGTACTCTCATCATAGTTGCAGACGGCAACTTTGGCTCTACGAACCACAGGCTTCCCTTTCCTAATTTGTGGAACTACCTCATGCACCCTCCCAAGTTGATACTTCCCACGTTTACCAATGTCTTGGAGAGAACCTACCACTACAAGTTGACCAGGCTCCAAATTCTCGGCCATTTTTAGCCATTTTTTCCGGCCCTGAAGACCTGGCAAGTAAAAATCGATCCATTTATTCCAAAACTGCTGAGAAAGTGACAAATTGAACCGATAATCCCTTCTTAATTGGTCACGATCATGTGGTTGCCCAACAGCACAGTATGGGTCTAAGTATGGGGTCAAAAGTGAGGCAGGGGTGATGACAGTAAAATCCCTAGGGTCGTCACTCAAAGGTACCAAAGGGCGTTCGTTCACGATCCGAACGGCACTACCTGTGTACGTAAGCAGTTCAATAAAACTGGGCTTACGTATTGAAGAGTCCAAAATGTGAAAAAATGCAATTTTAAATTGTTTAACCATTGCCTCCCAGGCGCCACCTTGCGCCGGAGCATACGGAGGTATAAATTCCCAGTTTATCTCTCTCTGTCTCAGGGCGTTGTGAAATTCAGCTGATTCTATCAACTCGGGTAACTTCTTAGATGCTGCCTGAAAGGTACTTCCATTATCGGAATAGATAGCATTAACCTGCCCACGTAAATCTGTAAACCTTGTAAAGGCAAGTAAAAAATCACTCAGCGACAATGACGTAACCAGCTCAACATGAATAGCGCGAGATGCCATACATGTGAATAAGAGTCCCCAAGCTTTTTTGTGACTCCTACCTTCAACAAAGGTCAATGGTCCAAGATAGTCCAAGCCGCAATCAAAAAAGGGTTTCCTATGGGCAGTTGTGCGAGACAAAGGTAAATCAGACATGAGCTGCCTTATAGGCCGAGCTTTCTCAATCGCACATACACCACAATCATTAAGATACCTCTTCACGGAAGCATTACCATTAGCGATCCAAAACTTCTGTCGCGTAGACAACAAAGTGTGCTGTACTCCACAGTGCGCATTTCGATTATGATGCGACAGTACAACAAGCCTAGTGAAGGGGTGCTTCGAAGGCAAAACAATCGGATGCTTTGCTTCTAGAGAAATCTCGGGAGAATTACTTAAGCGCCCTTCAATGCGGATTACACCAGCATCATCTACACAAGGTCTGTACTTTTTAAGTGAACGCAATCCTTTCAAGCGTTCCTTCTCACGTTGCGAAGCGCCAACACTACCCCGCTTTATCACTTCCTTAAGTGCATCCGGCGATCGTTTGGTCATTAAATGTAACACATCGCCATACACGCTTTTCTGAACAAACTTCACAGTTAAGTCTAAGGCTCTATCAAGATAAGAGGCGTCCAGTTTTGGCTTCATAAAGCTACGCTTTTTCGTTTTACAGCACAAAAATTCAACAAAAGCAACCAAATAAGCAATTCTCTTTTTCATAACATACAAAGAAGGTGCGGCCTCGATCAATCTGTGAAGGCCACCCTGTCCAACGTCAAGCGACCCCTCTTCGTCACGAAGATATAGGCTATGGACAGGTACTGGAGTGGGGTTTTCTACAGATGGAATTTCTTCACACTGATAGAGAAGACTAGAACCATTTAACCACAACTCTCGAAACTCTTTCTTTGTAATAAGATTTGGCCTTGTGCCAACATCAGCTGGGTTCATATCGGTAGGGCAAAAACGCCAATCCTGGGCTCCAGACAACAATAAAATATGCTCAACTCGACGCGTAATAAACTTATTCAAACGTAAATCAGGGTTCTTAACCCACTGCAACACAGTCCGAGAATCACACCAAAAATACTTACTTCAGTCGGGCATCTTCAATGCCTCGTAGGCCTGCTTCACGAGTCTTGCTGTATTTAAAGCGGCAACAAGCTCTTTCCTAGCTATCGGCCAAGAAAACTGATTTTTTACAACAATGGTAGATTTACCCAGAACGAAAGACACACTCGGAACTCCGTTAACCAGTCTACGTAAGTAAACAACAGAAGAGAAAGCTTGATTCGAAGCATCACTAAACCCATGCAATTGATATGAAACAATATCATCAGGACTGCACACACCAGAGTTTGCAAAATACCATCTCGGTAACGAAAAATCCTTAAGCAGGTCCAAAGAGCGAAGCCACGACTCCCACTCTTTAACAAAGCTATCAGGGACCTCGGTGTCCCAATCAAACTTGTCTATCGCCAATTGCTGAAGTATAAGGCGTGCTTTTAGAAAAAATGGCGCTCCAAAGCCTAGCGGATCAAAATTTTGTCCAAGCTGACTGAGCATACTTCGGCGCGTGTGTTTAGCTAAGGGCTTTAAGGAACATGCGATACGCATCTCGTCAGACTCGGTTTGCCACACACAACCCAATGTCTTCGCTGATGGCAAAGTCATATTTTCAGTCTGAAAGTCAATGTCACGAATCAAAGGTGAAAGCATCTCATTATCCAAATTTGACAAGACAATCATAGACTCCTTGTTAGCACTCCACTTAACAAGTTTAAACCCACGGCTATCAAACAAAGCAATTGATTCATGAGTGATTTGCTGAGCTTCCTCTAAGCTATCAGCCGAAAATATAAAATCATCCATGTACATATTATTTGCAATATTGCAGAGAGTCAATTCACCAGCACTGCTGGGATTCTGCTCGATCATTTTCTTTATAGCCAAGCAAGCGATATACGGGCTACTCTTTATTCCCCAAGGGTGTACACAAAAACGAAATGGTACCATCCTACCATTTTCAAGGTCATCATCTTCAAACCACAATATACGAAACAAATCCCTTTGCGACTCCGGTAACTTTATTTGAAAGAAGCATTTAGTCACATCAGCCATGAGACCAAATCTACCAAGCCGAAATCTAGCCAAGACATCTACCAGAGGGTTTAACAAGTCAGGACCCGAAAAGATTACATCATTAACACAAGTTCCTCGAAATTCAGACTTGCCATCGTAAACAATGCGCTTTTTTAATTGTGACGTCACAAAGTATGGTAAATACCATTCAAATCCCTTGACATTTCCTGCTTCACCCGCGCGCTCAATATAGCCATTAGATTTAAGATCTTTCATGGTGTCAGTAAGGAAATCACGAAGTTCAGGTTGTTTTAAAGCTTTCTTTCTTAAAGCAGCAGCTCTATCTGACGCCAACACAAAATTGTTAGGTAGATCAATATCTTCCTTCAACGGAACAGGTATCTCAAATCGACCATCTTTCAACTCAATATTCGGTTCGACAAGTTCTCTAGCCAAAATATCATTGCGAGACAATTCACAGGTTTCATTTTGCAAAGTCAAATCCTGAATGACTTTATTCAGGTCTGCTATTTCCATATCACGAGACTCAATTTTACGCTGAAAGCCAGAGATGACATCCGACTCTGAAGACGTCTGCACTCTGCACACTTTAGCAACGCTTTCAACTAAGGGTGACTTACCACCACAAGCCAACCAACCGAGAGGAGTGAGCAAAGCATGCGGTTCACTGCGATTTTCACCAACACGTTCTTCTTTTGCCCACATCAAATAAGCGTTGTCATTGCCAATCAGTACATCTACAGTACTACAATCATTCAAATGAAACATATTCACGTCATGAAAATGACGGAAACCACTTAAATCTTGTTTATGAGGTAAAGTTTTAACATCGTCAGCCCAAGCTGGGTTAACCACCGAGGTTATATCACAAAACAGTTCATCAGTCTCTAACGACTGGATGTTGAGTTTAACAAGGTCAGCACAAGTAGGTTTCTGACCAGCCAGAGTATCCATTTTAAACGACGCTTTATCATACGGTTTAAGGCCAAGTTCGCACACCAAGTCACTCGAAACAAAGGTCAACTGCGAACCAGGATCATGCTGACAATACACCAACTTCGATTTGCCAGTCATTGGATTCAAAACACGAGCAGCAGTAACGCGGTTAAAGGCTGCTTTAACATTTCCAATCTTAACATTACGCACAGGAACTCTGGCACCAGCCTCATCTTTACCGACCAAATCCAGAGAATCACGTGACGTCACATAAAAATCATGCAGAAGAAAATAGTGTTTCCTATCGTTGGTAGGTCCACACTTACGACAGTTATTTGCATGATTACAGTCTCTAACCATATGCTGGCGCAAACAATTCAAGCATTTGCCAGCTTTCACAATGACATCTCTCCGATCTTTAGGTGTCAAGCGCAAAAATTCTTTACAATTAGACAAAAAATGATATTCAACTTGACCACGTGACGAACAACAAAAACACGCCGGTATGTCACTATGTCTGGCCACACCGCCGCGCGGTGCGCCAACAGCAGTCGAGTACTGCGAACTCCCTGAAATCACATTATCATGGGGTTTTACCGACGTCTGCCTAACCGGACATGAAGGCAATTTTCCTTTGCCAAACTTTTTAAAATGCTGCGACTCACCAGAATCGCCCATTAGCATAATGCTAAAATCAGTCGATTTGCGCGTTTCCTCCCGTACTACAAAATCAAACAAACTCTGAAAAGTAGGTTCCTCAGTGCTACCATACTGATCACCTAAAAAGTCAAGATAACGCTGCTTAGCGTCAAACGGGAGTCGTTTAGCCAAATCCAAAACAAAACGTCCTTCTAATTTATCACGCTGACCATAAGCTTTCGCGTAAAGCAAACACTGCGACAATTCATCTTTAAACTCTTTCAAATCACTGGAAGAGATAGAAGTCAATTTGCTACCATAGCGATACTTTCTAATTTCTGGTTCTGCGAAAAGACCTCCACGAACTCCAAAACGTTGGGACAAGCGAGATAACGACATTTCTATCCTGTCTTCCTCTGACAAGCCAGGAGTGTCGGAAACCAAATTAGCAATCGTTTGTGCAGCTGTTCTAACACAAGCTGCTTGCAACAAAGTCAAACGAGTTCCCTTAAAGGGCGAAGCTGCCATCAAGGCCATAACACGATTTTTAAAGAAGACAAATGGCATATTATTACCATCGTAACCAATCAAGGCCGCCTTATCGAAGAACGTCCTACTATTTTGGTATTCAAAAAAGCAATCCTGCTGTTGAGAACTCGATTTAGCGGGAGAAGACAAGCTATATCCCTTAAGGGGCTGAGTGGGCTCAGTCACATGCACAGCCTGATCACGATCCTCAAACACGTTAAAATCAGGAGACACGATACGCCTCTCACAACCACCTAAATTACGTGTAGCTGGGCGATCAGCAACTAGCGGCGCAGAAAACTTTGAAGGGGGCAAAGCATTACTGCTAATGGCGGCCCCGTGACCTGTACGCTCTGGGGGAGGAGTTCGGTTGTAATTTGCAGACCTTGGCTCTACAGCCTTCGGAAGACCCTTAGCCGCGGCCCCGAGACCTCCTGAAACAGCTGGAAAACATGTGGATTGTACAGGTCCACTTACGGATTGAACAGGCGTGTGGAAAAGGTTAGGTAAATTAAACTGTGATTGATGTTCACTTCTGGAATGCCTAGAAGAGCCCTTCCTAGAGCTACGCCGGGAGCCCAACTCAGAACGATATTCAGCTAAAACTACCTCTTTACGTTGTTCGGCCCTCAACTGAGCGTCTTTGAGTGCGAACTCAGCAGCTCTAGCTTCGGCTCTCGCGGCGGCCTCAGCAGCTCTCGCTTCGGCCTCAGCAGCTCTCGCGTCGGCCTCAGCTCTCGCGGCAGCCTCAGCTCGTATGGCCTCAGCTCGTATGGCTTCAGCTCTTGCGATGGCCTCAGCAGCTCTTGCTTCGGCCTCAGCTTGGATCTGGAGCTCCTCTCGTCTTAACTGTAGGTTAATTTGTGCAACTATCCGTGACGAGCTCTCAGACTTCCTAGTGCTTACATTTGAGGCGCTATCCTCAGGATGTATGTCAGCATCCAACCTATCTGACAACTCACTTTCTTTTTGTTCGAAGTTATTTTTTAACGAGTTAAATTCGGGATCTACCCTATCACGAAGTTCTGCCAAGATTGCAGAGTTAACAATTTTACTCAAAAGAGCATGGAAATGCCTTAATTCCTCTTCTAAAGTAGATAAGTTAGATCTAAAAATTAACAGTTCCTGCTTATCACTCAAAGAACCTAGGGCCACAGAAAGTTTCCCAATTTGAGTCAAAATATCCCGTCTAAGATGCCGGGCCTCTCGAACTGACTTAGCCTCATCGTTAATGGGTCCCTCCCCAGAATGGCCTGCCCGACCGCAAAGAACATCATCAGGCTTAAACTCAGTCGAGTCGACGGCGGTCGAGTCCCTGTCACCACCGAGTGTAGACATATTAAATGTTAGAGCTAAATTTAACAATTAAAAAATTAAGTTACACAAACACACAAATTACAGTAGTTATAAAAAACTTAACTGCAAAGACCGTAAAAAATACAAAAAAGAATTTAAATGCACGATACCGTAGCTGTACGAGTATGTGAAGTCCAAACGTCCACAAAACTTGCTTGGATTCTTCCACTTGAATCTTCAAGCACAGATGGATTGCCTTTAATCTTCTTTCTTGCCAATGAATGTCAAAGTTATTTTTTCTTCTGTACCAAACTGAGAAGAAATGTCTTTACTTTTTAGCTTAAAGTTCTTCAGTTGCCTACCGAGAAGAAATGTCTTTAATTTTCTTTGCTTCTTTAGACTACCAACCAACAAGATCGTCTTTTATTTTTTTGCTTCTAAGTGCTTCTGTGCCAAACACTAGACAGAGAATCGTCTTTTATTTTTTTATGTGCTTCAAATGCTTCTTGGCCTACCAGCTAACAAAAACGTCTTTTATTTTTTATGGTGACAGCGGTAAACCATAATTTCTTCGTGGGAAAATTGTAACTTAAAGTTCCCGGATCCTTTCGTCTGCATATAATGACCGAAGAAACACACACTTGAACTTCTTTTCAAACAGTGTATTCCTGTAAAATTAGCCCGAGGCTACCGAAAACGAGGGGGTGCAACGCCTACACCACTTAAACTGTCACTACACAACAGATTACTTGGATAAAAGACGGAACCTTTGTCCAGCTAGCAAGCACTAAGCCAACAGTTAAAAGTGCGGCCAACTTTCAAACAATCATTTTACGAATGACCAGAATAGATATCAATATCTCAAATTCACGTAGAAAGTAACTGTGACGCAATAAATGAAAGACAATTATGAAGTCATTCCAACAGGTGTTTAAGCTGATGTAATATTTCCTGTTTAAACAGGCCCAAACAGGTCTTATGAACGATGGTGCAATTTTGGCACATGCTTTAGGAATTTCCATGACGTAATATTCAGTAGACTTTAACGGTTTTTATATGACGTTTGATTTGGTGAAAATTGTCGGGAACAGATGTTTACAATAAAATTATGTCATCCAGTGATTTTGTTTGGTTGAGTTAAAAATACAACAAACTGCTTGTTTACATCAGGTGACGTAACATCAACAAAAATGTTCAACAATCAACAAAAGTAAGTTTGTTTCTTAAAACTTATTTAGTTTTATGAAATAATTTCAATAAAAATCTAAATCAAGTTATTTGTTAAAAGTGTTGCCAGATTAGATAAATATTTTTTGTAACTTCGATTTGAGTAACCATGGAAAGGTATAACAATATAAAGTAACCATCGATATGAGCCACATTGTAGGTGAACTCAGTTCATTTGTATACAGTGTTGCCAGATTAAATTGATTTATTAAAATCAGAGACCTGCAAGCGTTAGGCCCTACTTCTTAATTCCCATTATCAGGGTTGCTAGTTTCGTTTGAACTAATTTACTGATTAAAGTTTGGGTGAGGGTAACATTATGATTCGATAGCAGAAGTAGCGCGCTGCTACCAAGAGGTGCACCTAAATACTTGTCAGGGTTGCCAGTGTCATTCGGACTAGTTTGGCCGCTTATGGTGAGTTTAACCATTATGATCCGATACCCTTTCAAAATGTTTGCCAATCCCTAAAAGTGCCGACAATGCTTGACAAGTTTTTCAGAGTTGCCAGTTCTGCAATTTTTACCTCAAAATTTGGCCGACATTTAATAGATAAATACTATTTGGACTTGAATACATCCTGCAACACTGATAATGGGTATTTAGAAGTAGTAGGCTACCCTCATAGACAGCTATTTTTCTTAAATGTGTAACAAAAAATAATAATAATCTAATCACAATTTCTGTAACAAAATACATATCGTAGACTAAACTCGCCAACAGAATCAAACAATTTGCGGTTCGTTAGCCTGGCTATAAAGTGAAACGACACAAGTAACAAAGAACAGTTTTGCCTCGCAAAGTATACATATGGAAAAGAGCATCTAGGAATGAAAAAAAGGCACGACAGTTGGATGCTTTTTTGCATCTTAGTTTGCAAGACAAAACTACACTAACGAGAGCTCGAATATTACACCAGATAAAGGACGTTGTGGGTGAGCCACTGGTTAAAGATGGATACGATCTAAGTTGACTTTGATGGCAATCACATTTAACTCAACAAGGATCCACGTTTGAAAGATGTTATTGGTTTGATTTTAAATCTTTATCCTCGGACTGACAGAGTTGGTTATTCTTGATAGTTTCGCAAACTTGTAGAGGCTTCTGACGCAAAACCGGTTACCGAGATTGACAGAGTAAAGCTTCTGATTGTTGCTTAATATTCCATCCACTACGTGCCGCTAAATGAGAAACAGTTCCGAAATGCAGTGCTCAAGCACACACATCCAGAGCCGAACCAGCGCTGCTTGATCTTCAGTATGGCGGGCAACCACTGATCTAACGGGGTGTTAATTATTTGATGTTATTTTATAATAAATTGATGTTATCTGTAAATTGTTCATTACATGGTTGGCTTGTGTGACGACGACAAAGTATCAACGACAGACGACGTTGTATCAACCTAAACTTCAATGCTGCCGATAACGAAGTTTCAATGTGCTGTTAGCAAAGGATTGTGACAACCAGCTTAGATGCCGAGTGGTTATCGCCTTTGGCTCTAATGCTGGTAGATCTGAGATCGATTCCAGGTCGAGTCAAACCGAAGACTTTGAAAACTGTAGCCCACCAATTGTGTTCTTGTATAACGCAGTGAGAATAAGTCGCGTAATAATCAGTGGCGCCGGCAGGGGGGGGGGCAGGCGGGGCAGCTGCCCCCCCAATGTTTTGGGCAGCATTTTTTTTTTTTTTATTAATACATAATATATTGTTTTTTAATATTTGGATCCCAACCTAAGTAAGTAAGTCAACTCAAGTTGCAAGGGGGGGGGGGGGGGGGAGAGGTAAAAGCTCTCTCTTTAAAAAAAAGTATGGAAAACCTTGATGACTAAATTGTACAGTAGATTAAAAGATTTTCTACAGAAGCAAAGATATAGACTTTTTAAAGTTTTAACTAACGTCACATTGATGTAGAAAAATAACAACCTGTTAAAATTTTGACACCTCACACTCCCATGACTTCTTCCGCGCGCATTTTGGCATTGGTTGCTTGCAGTGATTCTTTCACTTAAACAAAACGTTTTGTTTCAGCAGTTTTGAGTTGTTCGATTCTTAAGTTGTAAAGGAGACTGAATTTCTCCAATATTTATTATTTATGTTTCTTCTTTAATCTCAGCAGAGTATAAAACTTGTAAAAGTTTTTCATCCATACGACGTCATGAATGAAACTATATCTCAAATCAGCCTAATGACGTGACATCATCTAAACATTTTACCGAATAATAAATTAACAAATTTGATCGTCAAAAGTGGTTTGGTGGTGGTAAATATTACGTAATGAAAAAAATGTGATAAGGTTGGAAAACATTACGTCATGTATTTTCAATACAAATATAAAGTTTAAAATTTATTTTTTTGTTCATAGTCGTAATCCACCTTCAAAGCGGTACTACAAAGAACAATTTTCGATAAGGGGGGCATCAAGAATAAGTCGACATGACTTTTAACCCTTAGAAGGTTGGGCTCCTGGAGTCTTGCTCAGTTTGGGGGGGGGCTGTCAATTCTTCTTATGCTTTAGGAGTGATATTTCTGTTATTTTGGCATGGTTTCAAAATTTGGGATTCACTTTGTAAAATTATTCACGCTGAGCATATCCGAAAATTAAAACTATGTGAATTTTAGAACTGCTCATATACGTTAAAATGTTGAGGTCACTTATGAGTGTAATTTGTATCGTGAGTTTACACATTATTTTTTAGTAGAGTAATGAAGAACGTGCATAGTAACGTTGTGATTAATTTTTTTTACATTATTTTACATACAGCCAATGCCCTTCACGCTGTGAAACAGTTAGGATTAACGAGACATGGGCCAAAGTAATTAGGCTGCTTTCATCCAGCTGGTGGGAAAATGTTTCACAATAGAATATGAAATATTTAAGAGGATGTGCTGAGAAATGCCTTATATCTTTCAATTTATAACCTTTATTCGCTCAAAATTTCAGCTTAATAGAGGTGAATAAACGTTAGAAAAAGTCAAGAAATCTCGTAGTCGCAGCCTCAGTGGTTTTAGAGATACAACTGTTGATACAAAAAAGTTGAATTGACAGCCCCCCCAACCTTCAAAGGGTTTGCATTGAGTCAACAGAAATATGCCTGGTTTACGTCAGCTCCGGGGATCAGTGAAATATAAGGTTGTCATCTTCAGTGCAACAAGACCATGGATTGATTGGTTTAGTGAGGATTTGTAGTCCCATTGCTTTCATTTTGAGTGATCATGATTTTCAATTTATTCTTACAAGACGTTACGTAATGAAAAAATATATAACTAAGGTTGGAAGACATTACGTCATGTCTTTTCAATTCAAAATAAAGTTTAAAATTTATTCTTTTGTTCATAGTCGTAATCCTCCTTCAAAGCGGTATTACAAAGAACAATTTTCGATAAAGGGGGCATCAAGAATATGTCGACATGACTTTTAAGGTTTACGTCAGCTCCGGAGATCAGTAAAATATAAGGTTCTCATTATCGTGATTGTAAGCCGCGGGAAATTTTTTCTCTAAAAAACAGATTCCCGGGAAGCTAAACATTTTTTCCAGCCCTGGAAAACAAGAGAAATTAAATAATATACCACTGTCTTGCATGTCTTGCACCAGTGGCGTAGCCAAGGAAGGGGGGTTCGGGGGTTTCAACCTTTCAAATTGAATTTACGGATGCTAATACATTGTTTACAAGAAAAGTTGTAGCCTATGATGTAGTTTCTCGTCAAACTGTGCAAGGATGCAAGCCATCTGCAACTGCTGAGATCGCTTGTTCGATCTAGATTAACATCTAAACAGCTATTCGTTATACAAAACTTGAATATATCAGAAATAGCCTAAAGTAACTTCATTGTCTCAAAGCTTTTTGTTTGACACCCCGGTTTGACACTCATCAAGATGTATGACCTCTATAACGTTACATTTTCTAAACTTTGGGTTGACTTCAGAGCATAAAAGTTAGTGACTTACCGGAATAAGATTGTTTTTTGAATCAACCAAGGAGAAAATTGATAAATAATAAAACTGTAATAATCTCGCAAAAAAAAGCAATCAACCTATGTCTCTAAAACAAAGTTTGCCTAATTTTAAACGAAACTGCATTAAAAGAGCGAGTTTTGCCAAGACCAAACATTCAAATATCTCAGTCTGGAATTAGCAACAAGAAAACATAGAGACTTAGCTTTATTTTCGAAAAATGCCGAAGAAAACATGATCTTATCCTTTTGCTATGCCACCAGACAGCACCATTTTACAAAAATATTCATACCCACAATTTTGTTGAAAATGCTCTCAGAATGCACCAAACAGAAAGTAATTTTTCAAAATTTTCTGGGGGAGGCCCCCCAGACCCCCCGCCGCTAAGTGTCGCCTTCGGCGAACACGCCATCTCCCCCTTTCAAAATGTTTGACTATGCTACTGTCTTGCACTGTCAACATTTTGCCCCCCCAATGTTGAAGGTCTGGCGGCGCCACTGGTAATAATGCGATAGGCTTTGGATGACACCGTAAACTTTATATAAATTAAGAATGAGCTCGGTCGCTAAAAGACTTTACCTGTTGTAGAGTGACAATAGCTTTAACAAAACCATAACATTATTGTTATTAAGAGTTGGGAGGGGAAGTAACCTGTACTTAAAGGTTTCTTCTACTATATAGTCTCTTCAACGACACTTAGGGCGGAATTCAGAAACCAGACTTAAGGTGGCTTAAGTCTGTCTGGACAAAAGTCTGCGTTAAGCGTCGATTTTGCGATTCAGAAAGCAGACTTACGCTTTAGCAAGGCTTATACTCGGCTTAAAAGCCAAAAGATATAAGCCAGCTGCGGAAATGGTTTAAGCCTCTGTTGAAGGAAAAGTGTTTGGCTAATACTGGAGGTATTGAAAGTAGGCGGTTTGTTACAGTATTTTTTTTTTAAATAGACCGTCTGGTGCAAAGGCCACGAGACTTTTTTGATAGTTTTTAATGTGAAGCAGGTGTGCCTGTTATCTTAGCTTGGTTGCAGGCAGAGTTTCGGTCTGACAGTTGGTTTGATTGTTGAATAACTAGACTTCTTTCAGACGCTGACAATAGTAGGTTACTAGTGTTATTGCTGGTGGTGTAAATTTTGAAATGCCTATTTTGTGTTGTTGAATAACCAGACGCTGACACGCAGTTTAGTAATACTGCTTGTAACGTCACTTTTGCAAACATACAATTGTGATTGGTCATACTTTTTCCTTTGTCTGCAATGCCAGGAAAAAACAAGTCTATTAACTATCTTACATTTGACAGTTTTCAGACCAAAGGGAGTCTATGCGCCCGCCCTTTTAGTCATAAACTGGCAACAGTATTCCTACAATTGTACTATTTTTAACTTTCAAGGCATCAAAAATAATCTGAGTCATCTGATTCTTTCAAATTGATAAATTATTGCAAACGAAAACCATGTGCGTATTGGCATAACGTTGTCTTAACGTTGTTTCAGTGCTTAATGAGTATTACTTGCTTGTGAAGGAAATTTTTGTGCCAGATCTGTTGCGTCATGGATTAATTGGCATCTACGTTAACGAACGACTTACTGATGCAACTACAACCTTTCTATTTCAACGTCACAAAAAAAGACTTTTTTCTAGTTGTAGATTTAAATAGCACAACATTGCATTATTTGTTGATTTAGCATGAATATAGCTCAGCTATACGCAAACACTTCTTCGCGTCAGTTAACTATCGCTAAGATATGAACTACTGCTTTAAATTCAGTGAGCAACTTGATGAGGGAGTTTACTGCGTTTTTAGATAAACATATAACATAGTTTAGATAAACATTAGATAAACATAGTTTATACAAATTCCCGTAACCCTTTAATGTAAATTGCATTATCATTTCTTATTTCAATAAAAATACCAAGAGGATTTAATTACAACGATTCTGAACGCCAACTGCTTATTGACCTCATCAAAGACTTTGCATATAATTGTATTTTCGTTTTCTCATAACTTTGCAAACCATTGCTTTTAGGCAACTCTTCGATAAAGAGTATGTCGCGGTACTCCCCTCCATGGAACCCAAATAATAATGTGTTTTGTGCATCACTGGGGATACAAGCTCGTAGTAGCACGTGATTGGTCCTCTCTTCCACAGTTCTGGAATGTGACGTTAGATTTAGTGAGAGCGCAGTGTTTGTTTCTTCGTTATGAGAGATGCGCTCCTCTCTTGTAAGAAGCCATTTTTATTTCTGAAACTTGAAAAAGAAAGTTAGTTCGTTTTGGACGTCTGCTTAACGGTCGCTTATTACAGTCAAGCACTGGATATATGTTTAAATGCATAATCGATTTATTTCGGATCTTGTATCAAAGTAATGATTATATATTGGAGATACAACCCTCAACCTTTGGATGTACAGTAACGTGGAATAAACTACTGGACGCAGTGAACAGTGAATACGGTAATAAGTAGGCTACACAGTTATTGTTATACAGTTACACGGTCGCGTCGCCGAAGCGACTTCCATCACAGTTGCTTCGTAGACCGTGTGGTGCTTAGCAAAGGGCTAAGCTGGTGACCCCAACCCATCCATACGCGGAAAGGCGACAAGTATGCAAATATTCACATTGAAAGGCCTGTTCGCGATCATGCAGATCCTTTTAATCAACTTAGCGACAAGCAGTTTTGTCAACGTTTCCGTCTTAGCAAAACTGCAACTATGGAACTCTTTGAATTGTTTAAAAATGACGAAACGTTGACAACCCGATCGCATGCAATACCGCCCATACTGCAGCTATTGATAAGCCTTCGATTTTTTGCAACTGGCCATTTCCAGAGAAGCGATGGCGGCTTGGCCGGGTTAGTCAAAGTTCTGTTTGCAGAATTGTAGCGCGTATTTCTCGGTGCATACCCATTGTCACCCAATAGGATTCCACCAATTTCTCCATTCTCAAGTTTATCTCGAATGATGCTGTTGTCAAAAATCCGCGCATCATGTGTCAATCCTGGCCATGATTGTGCAAGCAAAGTCAAAACTTTCCTATTTAGGCATCAAAAATAACTTGAGTAACCTGATTCTTTCAAGTATTGTATTGAGTTTAAATTTAACCGTTGTTATTGCGTTCATAAACGTAGTTGCACTGATGAGAATTTAATATTCGAAAACGCGTTCTGCAACACTGTTTTTTGCACTCTGCAATGCTTGATGCAGATTTATCTGTAGATTTCCATCACGCATTGAAGCGGTGATCTGATAATGAAATTTTCTACGGTTCGAGAAAAAGTTTTCTCTGCTTATAAAACGTTGAATGGTAGTTTAATTAATTATTTCTGAAAGTTCCTTGGTTTCATATTATTATGAATTATTGCAAACGAAAGCCATGTGCATATTGGCATAACGTTGTTTTACGTTGTTTCATTGTTAAATGAGTATTCCTTGCTTGTAAATGAACTTTTTGTGCTAGATCTGCTGAGTCATGGATTACTTGGCATCTAGGTTAGTTAACGAACGACTTAGTGATGCAACTATAACGTATTTCAACATCATAAAAAAGTGCTTTTTTCTAGTTGTGAGTTTAAAGCACAACATTGCCTTATTTGGTGGTTCAGCAGGAATGTAGCTCAGCTTTACAGCCTTCAGTTTCACGCTTCATTACCTCAACCAAAGAGTTGCTATAGCAATTTCTCTTTCGCGCGAAAACAAAGAGGCTTAATATGGTCTTATATAAGTCGCGCGTAAGTCGAGTTTCTGCATCGCAAATAAGCTTCTCGTATAAGCCTGGCCTATATAAGTCTGACTTACGCATAACACTCTTATTTTGAGACGCAAATCTGAATTCCGCCCTTAGTGTTGTATATCAACGCACCCTTCTTCATGTTTTTCAGCTGCGGGCGTAAGAACATCTATAAAAGTAAAGTTTGTGTTGTAATTTACATTACTTTACGTAGTAAAAGTGATTAACGAGTAAAAGTGTTGATCAAAGCTGCAAGGTGAATGGTTTCCCGCTGAATGGAGAGCAGTCCTTAAAATGCGTTGCTCAAGCGCACACCCTGAGAGTCGAACCAGCGTCACGTGATCTTAAAGCTTCTTAACGAAGTCATGCGCTAACCAACTGAGCTATCGGGGCGGACTTAAATGATTTTATTCTCATGCAGAATCAAAATTGTCGATTATTCAGTCTTCATTACATAAAAAAATTGGGAGATAATCGTGATAATCAAGTCTGCCATTTTTACGTCGATTCAACGTCAATTAAGATTGAATCGATGTAAAAATAGCAGATTTCTAAACAATGTGACAGTAGCGTGGCAACCCAGTTAGTAATTGGTTTGGTTTTGAATCTTTATCCTCGGACTGACAAAGCCTTAATAGGGTATTCCTGGTAGTTTCGCATACTTGTAGAGGCTTCTGACGCAAAACCGCTGACCGTCTTTTTGATTAGGGCTTATGAGGGAATTTTTAATACGACTGATGCTTTGTTCAGAGCGCTTCAAAACAAAATAATGGACATTTCTTTCTGTTGCGAGCAAATACTCGACATAGTTTTTATAAACGGTTTGAGCAGAATTGCACAATGCTTGAGCTGAGATTTACCGACACTGATATTGGAAACCGATTAAAAATGAACGAAAACAAATGTTTTACAATGTTTTGGATAATATCATTGTTCAACTAAAGCTGAGGATTGACAATTTTAGTGAGCTGACCTTTCTGGGTTTGGAAGATTGTTCTAAATTTTCCGAATAGGCTCTAAAGTTTGATGACACCAAATTGCAGAGCCTGTCAAAAAGTGATGTAAACTTCTTCGACTTTGTAAAATTGAAAGCTGATCTTGTGGGACTCTACAGCTCACAAACAAACAGTCAGAAATAAATGTAAAGCTCCAGCACGGCTTCTCAGTTTTTGTACCAGTGCGATCTAATTCAGACAGTTCCTGAGGCGACAAAGTTGCTACAGGTAGCGCTCACTATACCAGCTACAACAGCGTCGGTGGAAAGGTCATTTTCTGCGTTGAAAAGGATCAAAACATACAATAGAAGTCGAACTGAACAAGAGCGTCTTTCATCACTAGCAATAATTTTCATTGAGATGAAGAGGCTTCAGAAGTTGCGGAAAAACAAAGAGAATTTCTACAACAAAGTTACAGATATTTTTGTCCAAAATACACTCGTCCGCTCCGTTAACTCAGTGGTTACGCGTCCGGCTCAAGATCACGCGACGCTGGTCCGACTCTCGGGGTGTGCACTTGAGCAACGCATTCAGGACTGCTTTCCATTTAACGGCACCTAGTGAATGGAATAATTTCCCGCGGCAACAACACTTCAACAATCGGAAAACTTTACTCTGTCAATCTTGGTAACCGGCCCTGCGTCAAGAGCCTCTACAAGTACGAGAAACTACCAGGAATAACCAATCAAGGCTTTGTCAGTCCGAGCATAAAGATTCCAAAACCTACCTAACCCAAAACCTACAAAAAAAAAAAACCCATGAAAAACACATGGATTTCATTTTTATATAAATGTGAAAGCATGCTGCTAATTTTTTTTGATTAGTACGATACCGTTTTTGTTGTCAAAGAAAAATTATTGTAAACATAACTTGAAAAAATTAGTGCCTCACCATCTAGGAACCTCACCGCACGTCACTGAATTAGTCAACACACAATGTCGGAGAGTGGGGAAAAAAAAAGGGGGGGGGGGGGTCATTTCTTGCATTACCAGTTTCCAAAATTATTTTTTTGTGGTGTCTCTAAACTTTCATCTTGTTCTAAAATTGTTTGATTCATTGCTACACGAGATAATTCTGCATTTTTTCCACTTGGACCACCATGAGAAGATAAAATTCGAACTTCTGAATCATCACACTTTTCCTTTGTAGACTAACCAAAATCTTTTTTATCCTGGTAGGCTGTTGTTAATTTTCGTTTCATTTTTCAAAATGTGGTTTCTTAATTTCAAAATATTTTATGTGCTTTCGCTTTGAAACAAATTTTTTTTGGCCTGAGTTTGTTTCGATTCATTGATATGCTAAATTCGACTAAACAATTCATTGATATGTAGGCTAAACTGCCTGCGTCTCTGATAAATAAACGAATAGCTTATACCAGAGCTAAACTAATGTTAGCAAAGGTCTTGTTACGTTCACTGTTCGCACCCTTATTACATCATTGTTTTTTAGTTTCGAAATCGGAAGTCGATGTCTAAGTCACTTCGGGTCATAACAAGAAAAAAACAAATTATTTCCTTTATTTCGAGCATTTAAAGAGAACGTCCCCACTGATTGATATAACCCCTATTGATAATTTGTGCCATAAACAGCGTTTTTTAGGCAACTGACCTCAACTGACTGGTTTGTTTTGATGCTAAACCCGCTACGTAATGCCCAATGTGTTGTTATTGTGAATGCTGCTTCGTTTAGCCGTTTATTTGAGCGTCAGCAAAATCTTACATTTTGTCTACTCTGTGTATTTTGACGTTGAACCAACGTAGTTAGAAGTTTGCGCCGGCAAAGGCAGCTTGTTTCTTTTTGAGTATGACGCTATCATTGGAATCATTTCTCTTTTCTTTTCGTACTATATATGAAGTCTGTTCTTAGCGAAATTCATAATTCAATGTTACATTAGTTAACTACAGTACATGAACGTACCAATTCTGTTGAGAATCGATTTAGTAGTTATAAGGATCGCCCGACCAAATTTCGGTGAGTTTATGTTGCTATTTCATTATTGTTTTTTAGTTATTGATCAACAGAGCACATTTCGACAAAATGTTTAATAATTCGGTTCTTCCGACGTAACATCGATTTGTAGATTTGTTTGCCGTTTTGTAGATTCCTTTGATTCTTATATATCGTAGATTGTTTTGATTTGAACGTGTTTATAACGTCATTTTAAGCGTAATTATTTCATGTTAGTAGCCAAGGTCTTTTCGTTTACAGAAAGACCGTGATCAACGATAGAAGATAACGACACGAGGGTCGGACTGTCTTGCTATTTTCACGCGTCCACGATATACTGGGTGGTATCGTTTGTACATTAAAGTTATCATTTATTTTATACTTCTCATCTATGGGTGTGAGTTCACGGGCGGAACTAAGAATTCATTTTCAACACAACAGGTCTATTTTGACAAGTTGAATATTTTTGCGGTCCGGTGAATATTTCATATGCAACCACGAAAATTAAACAACGACTTGGATTTTTGTCTGACACAAAGAAAGAAATAAAAAAGGAAAAAATGTATTGTGTTTCTTTGCAGTGTAGCTGTGTGGATCGAACATCAGAAAAGAGGGAAAAGCGGTGGGAGGTCTGGGGGCGAAGCCCCCAGCTCCTTGGATAATCACAAACAATTGCTTTTCCGTAATAAAAATCCGTTTAAAGTGGCCCTAACATGTGGCAATGAAGTTATTCTTCCAGAAGCCTGAGGTCCACCTTCAACACCCAGAAGGTCCGGATTCGGACAGCGGTCCGCCAGTTGAGTAGCCCTGGCCTATATTGACTGACTGCGCAAAGACCTTGGAAGTGGAAATTGGTTGCAGTTAATTTGTGCGAACAAAACTAACTGAGATGCTACGATAGTTTTTATTGGTCTGATAATCACAAAGAAATAATGCTAAACTACTATTTGACTCTGAAAGGAGATTTTATAAAAAGTATAAAAGATGGAGTAGGCCTACTAATTTTTTTTTAAATTACAGCAACTGTTACTGATATAACTGAACCTGAGGTGAAAAAACTTACTAAAAAGTGGGGGGAGGGCAGAAATTTCAGTAGAGGGGCAAATTCTTTCAGTGGGGGGAAATTGTCCCTCAACTTTCCCCTTAAGGGAGGTCTTGAGCCGTTCGTGGGCCATCTTTAAAACAGTGTTTTTGCGTGTTTTTGCACCATAAAAGCGCGATATTGACTGGTCATTGTGAAGACGAAATCAGAAAGTTCAATTGAGAAAGAAAACCACGCGAGTTGCTAAAAATGTAAATATGGTAAAGATTTGCCAACCGAGTTTGCAAAACGTGACTGTTTCAGGGGAACGAATTCTCTTCAACGTCTGCAGACGTTGAATCGATGCAAAAATACAGATTTGAAGGTTGGAAGAAAAAGTTAGATTAATATTTTTTAAAGCCAAAGTTTACAACTTAAGATTTTGTTAATACAACTGCAGACTAACAAATGGCAACACTGAACTGCACCAAGCATCTGACTTCGTTGGTTTGCTAAGTTGACGCCCCTGACACACCCCCACACAGCGCACGACAAAGCGACACGAGTTGCAAAGGCACTCCCATGACAAGTGATCGATCATAATTAGTTGCAAAGTTGCATTGCAACGTTCATTGAACGTTTGCTATCAAAGTTGGTTTCGAAGACTTGAAATGGGTTGAATTTCACCTTAAATAAAACCAGGAACAATCAAAGTAAAGTTGTTTCTACCGTATTGCAAGCCTTCCCAACTTATTTGGTTATGAGCTGATCATGAATAGGATTCCATTATAACCAAGTCCGTAAATGAGAGTACTGCAAATAGGCAGGGTTGGAAGTAACGACTAGTTGTCACTATTCGATAGCGTTATTCGTTGCTTTTTGAATATCGAATGCTTATACCCATTCCTTTTAAATTAAAATCAAAATTTGGTTATGAGCTGATCATGAATAGGATTCCATTATAATCTAAGTCCGTAAATGAGAGTACTGCAAATAGGTAGCTGGCCTTGGCTGAAGGTAAAATTGGGTCCCCTTTTTCCTCCGTGGAGTAATCCTGATCTTAAAACGCAGACTTTGTGTCATATGTGAGCTTTAAGATCTGTCGCGGTACTCCCCTCCATGGAACCCAAATAATAATGTGTTTTGTGCATCACTGGGGATACAAGCTCGTAGTAGCACGTGATTGGTCCTCTTTTCCACAGTTCTGGAATGTGACGTTAGATTTAGTGAGAGCGCAGTGTTTGTTTCTTCGTTATGAGAGATGCGCTCCTCTCTTGTAAGAAGCCATTTTTATTTCTGAAACTTGAGAAAGAAAGTTAGTTCGTTTTGGACGTCTGCTTAACGGTCGCTTATTACAGTCAAGCACTGGATATATGTTTAAATGCATAATCGATTTATTTCGGATCTTGTATCAAAGTAATGGTTATATATTGGAGATACAACCCTCAACCTTTGGATGTACAGTAACGTGGAATAAACTACTGGACGCAGTGAACAGTGAATACGGTAATAAGTAGGCTACGCAGTTATTGTTATACAGTTACACGGTCGCGTCGCCGAAGCGACTTCCATCACAGTTGCTTCGTAGACCGTGTGACGCTTAGCAAAAGGCTAAGCTGGTGACCCCAACCCATCCATACGCGGAAAGGCGACATTGGTGACCCCGACGTGATTGGATTTGGAACGTTGCAACAATTTTTTTATGTAACTTAACTTGGCCTAATTCAACCAACATGGAGTTTATTGTTATTGTAGTGTCACTTTTGGCTATTGTGACGTCATTTTTAACTACCTTACTGTATTTCGTAGTGCGTAGCATTAATACTAAGGCAAATAATAACGCCACAGAGGCTTTTCACACTGCTGTACAAAATATTATGAACTTGTCGGCAAACGTACCAGTATCAAAAAAACTTAAATTACCTGTGTTTACTCATAGCAATGTGCAATTATGGTTATCATTGTGTGAATCTGCGTTCATGCAGCACCCTGACATGAGCTCACGTGATAAGTTCGATTGCATCGTACAAAAATTTGATCCTAAGCAATTGGCTGATATGACAGAAATTTTGGATAATTGTGTACATTGTGATTTACCGTATGAAAATTTTAAAACTTTGATCACTGCCGAGAATATGAAGTCTTCTACAGAGAGACTTCACGAGTTCTTACATGGTAACAAAGATCGAGGCGAGCTCTTAAAGCCGACCGAGCTCTTAAAGCGTTTACGTCAGTTAGTTGCTATAAACGGTCGTGTTCCTGAGAATTTTTTTCCTCTCCTTCGCATAGTTTTTCTTGACCGTCTTCCTCCTGGAGTGCGACAACTTTTAACCATCTGTAAGGGTGACGATCTTCAAACGCTCGCCGAACGAGCAGATGACATCATTGCTGCGGGAGAGCCATCTAATTCTGCTCCCACGCAAGATACCAATAAACAGCCAGAAATTAACTTCCACTTGGAGAACCGCATTTCTTCACTCGCGGACCGCCTGGAGGAGCTCCAAACCTCCATTACTGCTTCTTCTGACTCTCGTTCATGTACAACCTCGATGTCTACACTGAGCTCGCCTGCGAATTTTAGGCGCTCTGAGCCGAGTACCTCTACTCCGAAAATTACGGACTCCACCGACTTCAAACTCAAACCGAGGTCCAATGACTCAAGGCGTGTTTTATGCTATTACCACCTCACATATGGTAATAAGGCACATCGCTGTGAAAAACCTTGCTCTTGGGTCCCAAGAGGCAAGCCAAAAAACGAATAACGCCGAGGGATGGACGAGTGGGCAGCCTCGGCTCCGCAGGACCTACGACACATTCCGCTCTTTTCATGATTCTTGACACTCTTACTGACATTAACTTTTGTGTTGATACAGGATCGACCTTTTCGTTGTTGCCGCGTTGTTATACCGACGTTTCCGAACCGCAATCCAGTCTACGCGCAACCAATCACACTGCGGTTAACATTTTTGGCGAAAGACCATTGACTTTGTCGCTTGGTTTTGACCGCACATTTGAGTGGACGTTCCGCGTTGCAGACGTAGATTTTCCCATTCTTGGACTGGATTTCTTACGCCATTTTTGTTTAACACCTGACGTTGTTAACGGCCGTCTCCTACAGACGACCCCAGCCGATCCCTCTGTATCGAGTACTGACTTTGCTCCTGATACGGATTTGTCTACTTCACCTACTGATGCTTCTGAAGTTCAACTCTATTCTGATGCCTGTTCACCTTCTGCGAGCACGGCACAGATTCCTGCTGAACTAGCTTTCCTAGAGGAAGAGTTTCCTTCTGTTTTTGAGCTGGAGAACTTCAACCGTCCAGTTCGCCACACAACGGAACACTATATTCCTACCAATGGTCCACCTGTGTGCCAACGGGCACGACGACTATCTCCAGAATAGCTGGAGGGTCTCCGCAAGGAACTGCAGACGCTCCTTGACTTGGACATTATAGAACCGGCGAACTCTCCATACGGTACACCAGTACACCTTGTACCCAAGCCAAATGGGCGGTACAGAATCACGGGTGATTTTCGCTTGCTCAACAAACAAACCACGAAAGACTCCTACCGCATACCCTATCTTCACGACTTTGTAGACCACCTCTCTGGATCCACTATCTTCTCCAGCCTGGATCTCGTGAAGAGCTACCACCAGATACCCATAGCAAAACAGGATCGTCACAAGACGACCCTTGTGACTCCAATGGGGAGTTACAACTTCAAACGTACAGCTATGGGTCTCTCGGGTGCCGCACAGACGTTTCAGCGCTTCATGGATGAAGTGCTGCGGGGTCTTCCCTATGTCTATTGTTACATTGACGACGTCCTCGTCCATTCTCGAGACTTAGAGGAGCACAAACGCCACTTATCTCAGGTGTTCAAACGTCTTGACCACTACGGTCTCATCCTCAACAAGGAAAAATGTTCCTTTGCGGTACCCGAACTGAAGTTCCTAGGACACCAGCTCGACTCGAGCGGCATACGGCCGCTTCCTGGCAAAGTCTCAGCTATCCTGAACTTTCCTCTACCCACCACCGTAAGACAATTACGATGTTTCCTGGGTATGCTCAACTTCTACCGCATGTTCATACCACACTGTGCGGAAATCCTTCAACCTCTGTACACTTCCTTACCGCCTGGTAAGTCGTCAAAGAAACCTCTGATCTGGACTGACATCATGAAGCATGCTTTTGAGACTGCGAAACAGAGCCTCGCGAAAGTCACGTTACTCTCTCACCCCGTTCATGGTGCTCCCATCCAACTAGTCACAGACGCGTCAGATACTGCCGCTGGCGCTGTTGTTCAACAACTCATCGATGGCGAAGCCAAGCCGCTCATGTTTTTTTCTCGTTTCTTTAATACAGCTCAACAGAAGTATAGTGTCTTTGACAGGGAGCTTACAGCCATGTACCTCGCCGTCCGACATTTCTCCTACTTCCTTGAGTCACGTGATTTCACAATCTTTACAGATCACCGTCCGCTAGCTGCAGCTTTCAGCGCAACGATGGCGAAAGCCACAGCACGACAGTTACGTTACTTGGCCTACGTCAGTGAGTTCTCCACTGATGTTCGCTACTTAAAGGGTAGTGAAAACTTGGTCGCAGACTGTCTCAGTCGCGCTGCAGTCAATGCCATTTATGAAGATGGTATCAACTTCGACTTTTGTGACCTGGCCATTGCTCAACACGATGACACCTCCTTAGCTGACTTTCGTATGAGTCCTACCTCTCTTACGTTGGAAAAACGACTCCTACCTGAACACGGCATCTCCATCGAGGGGGATACCTCAACTGGACGCTTTAGAGTCCTGTTGCCGACGACGTATCGCCAAACAGTTTTTGACAAACTGCACAACCTCAACCACGGAGGAATCAAATCAACACAACGCCTTATTGCTCAACGCTACGTTTGGCCTGACATGAAGGCTGACATTAAAGCTTGGGTTAAGACATGTGTCTCTTGTCAACGCGCCAAAATTCAACGGCACGTCTCGGCGCCTCTATCTCATTTTCCTACTCCTGACAAACGTTTTGCGAATGTCCATGTTGATATCGTTGGAGAACTACCTGAGTCCAGCGGATATTCGTATCTCCTCACCGTTATTGACCGCCACACGCGTTGGGTCGAAGCCCTACCGTTGACCAGCATTACTGCACGTGCATGTGCTGATGCCTTTCTCTGGGGTTGGGTATCACGCTTTGGCGCCCCTGTCACCATGGTCACTGACCGTGGTCGACAATTCACCTCTCTCCTGTGGAAAGAGCTATGCCAATACCTTGGGTGTGATCATCGTACAACTACTGCTTACCACCCTGCTTGCAACGGATTAGTTGAAAGGGTGCATCGCACACTCAAAACTGCCATCAGAGCTCAATCCAACCCAAACAACTGGTTCTCCCACCTCGGATTGGCACTCCTGGGCACTCGTGCAGTGATAAAGGAAGATCTTGGTTTTTCTTCTGCTGAAGCCACACTTGGCACCACCCTTCGTTTACCAGGTGATTTTTTTGCAGACCCCGTTGTAGGTCCTGTCAATTCCCACTACGTGCGTCAGTCACGTGATTTTGTCAACAATTTTCCTTACATACGCCCGCGTCATGGCAAACGCTCTGTTTATATGGACGCTGACCTTGACACATGCTCACACGTTTTCATACGACATGATGCAGTGAAGGGACCGTTACGTCCACCTTACGACGGGCCTTACCGTGTAATCGATCGTTGTGAGAAGTACTTTACCGTTGACATCGCTGGTCGCACTGATACAGTTACCATTGACAGATTAAAACCTGCTTATATGGACACTTCCCCTGATGAGGATTTTTCAAGTCATGCCGAAACGTCACTGCCGTTTCGAGACGATACGTTCTTAACTTCTTCGACTTCTTCTATGCAGTACGTTCGTTCCCAGGATGATCCTGGGGTTTCCGATGAGCTCCCAGTCTCATCGACCGCTTCACACTACGTGACACGTACCGGCAGAGAAGTCAGGTTACCTACTCGTTTCCGGAAGTGATGAACCCTTGCCTTTACCGTACCTTTCTGCTGTACACAGTTCCTTTTTTTACCTTACCTTGAGTCTAGGGATTCTGTGTTCGTGTCCCTTCGTTTCTCTGGTGAGTCTTGAACATCTTTGAGTATGAGTGTGATTCAAAATTTTTGACTTACTTTAGACACCTTCCTTATGAAGGACTCTTACTGCCTTGTATATACTTTGTAGATATTCACCTCCAACACTGCTGTAGACTGGGTGACACAACTTTGAAAGATCAGAAGAAATCTAAGGACTGATTGGACAATTACGGACATTATGTCATCGCGAGCAGGGATACTCTGCATGTCGATCGCTCACGCGATACTGCGGCCGTTCCGCGGGATTTTTATCACATCCGGATTGCTACTCGGAATGACCGTCATGCTAGAAGAACAACGATCATTCTTCTCCGCCTGCTTCATGCCGTAACAACGACCATCAGCCGATTCACCCAGAACTACCAATATTTTTGTCATTTCGTTTTGTATTCTTGTCGTGTGTTCGCATAACTTCGTACCCACTTAGAGGGGGAGCTATGTCGCGGTACTCCCCTCCATGGAACCCAAATAATAATGTGTTTTGTGCATCACTGGGGATACAAGCTCGTAGTAGCACGTGATTGGTCCTCTTTTCCACAGTTCTGGAATGTGACGTTAGATTTAGTGAGAGCGCAGTGTTTGTTTCTTCGTTATGAGAGATGCGCTCCTCTCTTGTAAGAAGCCATTTTTATTTCTGAAACTTGAGAAAGAAAGTTAGTTCGTTTTGGACGTCTGCTTAACGGTCGCTTATTACAGTCAAGCACTGGATATATGTTTAAATGCATAATCGATTTATTTCGGATCTTGTATCAAAGTAATGGTTATATATTGGAGATACAACCCTCAACCTTTGGATGTACAGTAACGTGGAATAAACTACTGGACGCAGTGAACAGTGAATACGGTAATAAGTAGGCTACGCAGTTATTGTTATACAGTTACACGGTCGCGTCGCCGAAGCGACTTCCATCACAGTTGTTTCGTAGACCGTGTGACGCTTAGCAAAAGGCTAAGCTGGTGACCCCAACCCATCCATACGCGGAAAGGCGACAGATCCTTTAGCTAGGTTTGCCCTTTTTTTATCAAGACTTCACAACTGGCCTTGTTGGGTTCACATAATAATGACAATAATTTATATTTCAAACTCATGAGTTCAAACTAGAAGTCTTTAACATCGTGTCTTCAAAGTTGGCGAGTTTAAAACCTTTCCCCATAGTTCTTCAACAAGTGTGAGTGGTGAGAGCCTTAGTGTGACGCTCAAAAGGACGCGGGTTCGACATTGTAAACATGTGGCTCAGAGATGTGGCTGTGTCTTTGGCAAGATCCTTAATGATATGCCCGAAGGTGGTCATGAAAATTGGCTTCCTTGCTTTCACGTAGGCCTATACTTAATACAAATCTTCAACTACAAGGCGTTAAGTCTAAACACGACAAAATATAAAAATGATACCCTACTATGGTACCCTGCTAAATGGTTCCCAGTCTACTACTACTATACAGCGTGCAGTTAGATATTTAAACCGCTGTACAAATTACATATTAGCTGTGTCACAAAGAATAGGTTTCTTTCATTACTGGAGCAAACAAAAACAACACGTAAACATCACTGAAAGCAGCAAATGACTGAATAAAACTGAAGTGACCAACAACATGCAAAAGGTTGATTGAAATAATTTTATAACTTGCGCCTTCTGTTTTTGCTTTTTTCTCTGCACCTTCGTAAAGTCTTTTTGATATGTTTATGTTGAATTTTATGTTTTTACCTGATTGGGTCACTAAATGCTGGTTTAAACCAATGATATCGATGTAATTTTATCCAACATTGAATCGATGTGTGATTTTATTCAAAACTAGCCAGTTGCCTTTGCACCACCGCATCATGTTGGGCTGTGGATGAAGTCAGTTTGATTGATGACCTGGCTGCTCTGCTTGTCATAGAAACATTTTCTTGACTTAGAAAGACAGTGATGTTTCTATGACATCATAATGTTTTGTAACAACTTGCTTCAGGCATATCTTCAAAAACGTTTTCTACAGGGTTTCTATCCCACTATTTAACTTTGGAAGAGGTGTAGCCTATCTAAGAAAGGCAAGTATTTTGATAAGGTTTGGAATCTTTCAAATGGAAATGCAAATATTGTTTTGATGCTCAATTAATAATGTTATGGATTTTTATTTATTGTCGCTCTTACAACAGCTAAGGCCTTTTAGCGACAGAGCTCATTTTTAATCTTATATCAGGTTTAGGATCACATTATTACCAGACTTGTTCTCACTGCGTTGTGCAAGAAAGAATACAGTCGGTACCGTTTTCAAAGTCTTCGGGTTGACCGGAACTAGAATCGAACTCAGATTTACCAATACTAGTGACGAAGGCCAAACCACTCGGTCACATAACGGGCATGGCAATCAGTTGCTTTTTACATTGATTCAACGTTTGCAGACGTTGAATCAATGTACAAAATGACTGATTTCCTGTCAGGTAAAAAAAGGATGGTCGACAAGAAAGCTTGTGAACTCTGGATCAAGTTTTTTGGGCGTGATAAGGATAATCTTGAAGTGTTTTTGCAATTGCTACTGGCCTGGTGGCAGCCACTTCATTTCTAACACTCAAATTTTACATTTTGTTAAGAAAGTAATAGAATTGAGTTGTAGAGCCAGTGTCATCCTTGTACGGTGCTAGACCAGTGGCCAAATAGTTTCGCCTTCGTCACTAGTGCTGGTAGATATGAAATCGATTCCAGATCGGGTCAAACGGAAGACTTTAAAAATGGTACCGATTTTGTTCTTTCTTGCATAACGCAGTGAGAATAAGTCGGGTAATAATGTGATGACATTGTAAACCTGATATAAGATTAAAAATGAGCCCTGTTGCTAAAAGGCATTAGCTGTGGTGTAGAAACAATAAAAGAAACCAAGACATTATTATTATCTTCATTCGGATGTTGTTCGTCTTTGCATGTTCTTTGTTCTGTTTGTTCATGTCTCGTTCATGTTCTACGCGTGTTCAAGGTCAAACATTGTCCATCGGCGATGACGTTTGCACTCCGAGGTTGATCAACTGTCCGGTAATGTTAGTGCGACGGCTGGTCAGTCGTTCCGGCTGACAAAGCGGTATCTTTTTACATTGATTTTACGTATGCAAACGTTGAACCAATGTTAGAAAGCAATGATTTGTTGGTTGTAATTCGATGCGGTGTTCTGCGTCAACAATAACTTTGGGTTCCTGCACGTTTTACTTGCGGCAATTCTGGTACCACTTCTCACCTTCTCAGTTATCTCTTTATAGTAGTTAGTTATGTTATGGTGGTTATTTATTAGTTAGTAATTATTAGTTATTACTTATTATATATTATTCAAATTTTAATTCAATAATTATTACTTTATAAAATAAATTTTATTATTTTATTAATTTATTATTAATTGCAGTTGATTATTTAAAGTACTATTTGTACTTATCTAGTTGTCTTTTTGTAGTTTTTTTGGTTGATTTCACATCTGGCCGAGGAAGAGAAACTTTGATGTAAAATCTTATTTAATGTAAAGAAATTATTTAATCTCAACGAGTTCCGTTGACATTGGCTCAAACAATAAAATCCGTCATTTTTACATTGATACATTGATTACGTCTGCAGACGTTGAGTAAATGTGAAAATGACGTATTTGATGTCTGTTGTGTAGGCGACGAGAAATATAAAATTACGTCGAGTTTTGTATTTCCGCTCAATCTGGGTTTCTAATGAGCAAACTTCATTTGAAGTGCACAATTTTTGTTGAATTTTGTTTCGTGGAAACTTATATCTTAGATTGCTTTCAATGAGAGAATGATAGAGAAAAATCAAATTCGCAGTTTTTAAGTAAGACTTAATCTTGCAGATTATTCCAAAATTTTGTCGCACTTTTTGTAGCAAATGAATCATATGAGATTCCATGACAAATTTCCATTCATTAAAATGCCTAGAAAACTAACATTGTTAAAACGTTCAATGTGTAGATTATGCACAGATAAGGGTGAAGTTAAAACACTTTGTTTTATGATTATTGCTAAATAAAATGTGCTTAGTTTTATTTACATTTAACAACAGCCTATTTGCTGCCAGCCAGTTGGTTACCTTTAACATTTCCATATTGGCAAGTCTATAAAGCTCACTAACATTGTTACCACATAAAAACAAATTGGAGTCATCAGCAAACATTACAGATGATCAATAATTCAATCATCAGCATGTCAATATCAAACACGCGCAGTCTACCTACCTTCCCTTGCCATTTTTGCTTATGCTTTCTTGAGACTATTTCTACGCTTGAGCAACCTACGTCAAAGAAAGCTGTAGTTTACGCGCCATCTACTGGATGAAAGATTTCAGGCAACACTTCGACTACTGGATACTTCACTCGGTGGACGGGCCTTCGTCTGTAGTTCAAAGCTCACTTTGTAAATGAAACTGTCGTGATTAAGTTTTCAAAGAAGCTTTTTTAATCTGAGGGTAAACTGTTTACTCGCTAACCAGACATGGAGTCGAACCACGATCCACCAGAAGCGAAGTTGGTTGCCTGGGCTGGAAAGTGGCGAGGGTCTATCTCAGTGGTTCCATCAATGGTCATCAGCAATTGTGACGTCACAAGAAGGTTTAGCGACATCATCATCATCGAAATCATCCACAAACAATAAAAATCAAAATAGTTTGAAAATTTGTTATATAATGTAATGTGCTTTCATATATGGTGGTGCTATATCCATCCAGATATGCGTTGCTCCTCAGCGCTTCAAAAATCAGACAGTGTCAGCGCAGTTTGGAGAGGCGCAGCCACAAAAAGGCGTCAGCCAAAATTTACTCAACTTTTACGATGAACCTTTTAAACCTATATTAAAATTTTAAAGAACAGTCGACCATGATTTTAATGTTGGCGACAGTTAGTTGGTTCATAAAACATTTTGGAAAGTTTTTTGTTTAACTTGCAAGTCATTAAGTGAAGCTTTACGAGGGTCATGGGTTTGTTGCTGGCGGCACTTAACCGGTTTGCACCGAATGAACAAACACTTTGGATGCTGTCATGATTTACAAGTCACGCTCGTTTGCGACTTGATATTGAGGCACCATTGTTTGCTAAGCTGTTATTGTTGAGTTTGATGATAAATTGTTCGCCTTGAATGAGGGTTATTCCATGGACTTCTAAATAGTAGCATCTGGACTGGAAACGTAGTGACCAACATGTGGCCAAACAGTTGGTACAACAGTTGGCCAACAGTGGGCCAACAGGGTTAGTTACTTGGCTGTTGGCCCACTGTTGGCCAACTGTTGTACCAACTTTTTGGCCACATGTTGGTCATTGCATTTCCAGTCCAGATGCTACTATTTAGAAGTCCATGGTTATTCAAACAATGAGCAAAGAGTTTATCATAAAAGCGTGCGGTAAAGCTAGTTAGTGAATTCTATTGCTTTGAATAATGAACAACTTTTGAGAAACTTTTGTAATTTACGAGTTTTTGTAAATCACTGATGTAGTTCTTTGAATTGTTCAACAGTCAACTTTAATTTTAATTTATTTTAATCTTGTTACGTTGGAATTCATGACATTTCCAGCAGAATAAAAATTGAACATCTCTCTTGAGTTTATATGACGATTCAGAATTGGGCAATACAAGAATACATCCATTGCGTCTTTTCAACGTAATACGATGAAAAACATATTCAGCTCACATCACGAATATGGTTATATAGGCCTAACCAGCAACGTACAAAAGTAGAAACAGACTGAAAATACTTCAAATAAATTTGTTGTGTACAAAATAAGTTATAAATTACAATGTACAAACAAGCTTTAAAATACAAGGAGATTCAAGTCGGTCTTTTTCGATTGTTTTCATCTAAGAATTCGAACGCGATTGTTCACTAGTCCATTAGTTCTCGAACTTGCTTCGTGGCAAACAATAAAGACTGAATGTTTTATTTTGGAGAAATATGTTTTGTTGTAGCAAAAATATACAAAACACCTTATCTACAGTATCAACGATAATTGAGAAAGCTTTTTATTCATTTTCACAAATAAGAGAAGTTGTCTTTGCATGTGAATGTTCGTCGCAAACAGGTTGGACGCAAACCACAAAGCTTTTGCTAGTTTCACCTTGTTTCCGTTTGTTGGCTTGGCAGATGTAGCGGACAACGGGTAACTTAACTTATCCGCCCATACCTAGCTGTAATACTAGTCTACAGGGACATTTCGGGCACAACAACGTGGCAGAAATGATCCGAGAATGAGGTCTGTACTTCTTTATTACAAGTATGATTTTATTGTCACCACATAACTTAAAATATTGCAATCGTCAATCCAGAACAGAACGTAATCCAAATCATAAGTCCAACCAGGAAACTGCACACTGAACGTTGACTGACGGGGCCAGAATTAATATCACTACTGCACCAAAATCATATTATAGTGAGCTGCACCAAAATTATACCATACTCTGACATCCTCCTTACATCAAAACTAATTCTCTGTCTGTCGAATGGTCGGCCAAAACGCGATATACATAGTCGCTGAGGAATGAAGCATCTGTAAGCTATAACGTTGAAAAGACGAAAAACTACGCATATGTGATTGAAAGGTGCCGGTTGCAAGAATGTGTTTAGCTGATTGGCATACGATTTCTTAAGAGGCAAGCAAATTCCTAATCATACTTCAGGAAGCCCAAAGCACACTTGCCAAACTACATGAATTATTTGACTTACTTGGTAACGTTACATATATGCAACAGAACAATAATTTCAAGGCGGTAACAAGCGTTAAGAAAAGTTGAAAAGACCTAAGGTGAAACGCAGGGCGCTACACAGACAGAGCAACTGCCAGCAATCATAATAGATTAGTTTGAGTAGTGTATTGAAACATTCGGACCAATAAAAACCATACAAAAAGCATACCTACCCTGATTTCCATGCAACATATATGAAGCTACAATTGCACATATGCCACATGCTAGCGTTGTAAAATTATGCCGCCGGACGAATGTCAGAGAGAAATTTTAACAGTAAATTTAAGTTATTTGAAACAAGTGTTTTTGTTTTCAAGATTATATTGACTTTATTAATTTGTTTCACCAGTGCATGTTGTACAATAGTGAAAACTAGTGAGCTTATTTTTGAAATTGTGATTTAGATATGAAGATATTTGGTCACATAGACGGGAGAGCAAATGTTGTAGCCAACTTATCACGACGCAGCTCCACGTTCACGATTGACGTTGTTCTGGAGCTGTACAATGTGCACATGCGCTTCGTATGCGCTCAACTCGGCGGCTCAACCGCCAACTTACCTGGTTGTTCGCTTGTCCGCTGACAATATTGTTTGGATGAAACGTGTCTTTGAAGGAGGAGGAAGTTTGTCGTATCCAGGCTTACACCCGGTGGTTGAAGATTTAGATTAAGTGGACGGGAAGCCAATCTTCGTGTCCACCTTCAGGCATGCCTTTAATTGTCCTGCCACAGACACAGCCGCATGCTCGAGCGGTGTCGAACCGGCGCCCTTTCGATTGCCGTTCCAGGGTTCTCACCACTCGGCTATGCAGCCGACGAGAGGAATTTGAGGAGGAAGTGAACCCGCATCTTACTGTAAAGACACAGTTTAATCTTTTAGAGGATAAACTTTATGTTAAAGTTTAAGAAAGTGCTTTTGCAAAAACTAGTTTGTTGTTTTAACGATTTTGTAACAATCCATGTTACAACTCTAGTGGCACATCTAATAGCGCAGCAACTTGCCCACTGACTATGATAGCAGTTCAATAGAGAACGTACGAACTGAGCGGTTGTAAAAAGCAACTCTTGAAGCCATGTGTCGCCTACTGTATGAACTAAATAAGATTTTACCGATTTATTAATAAAGATAGGATTATTCTTAACATTTTATGGTCGGCAATTGAAGAATTTAATTTTATCCTGTGTCGTATTAACTGCACCACAGACACAATTACAGTGTTGCATGTGCAGGGAAGATTTCTGCTTAAGAATTTACAGCGAATTGCAATGAACAACGTCTTTTGATGAATAATTCCTTTCAATTTTGAAAATGCCTAATGTGCAATAACACAGAGCCTTTTACAGCCTTTATTACGCCACAATAGGCGACAATTTAAATAAAGTGCAACGTCATCTAATCCAGAGCTTCCCAAACTGGGGGTCCCCTAACGAACTTCAGAGGTCACAGAAATGTTTAACTTGTTTGGCCGTATCTAAATATAAGCTATTTTTGTAGTATTTAATTAAGTTAAGTTTTGTGAGAATAGCATTCCTCTTGGTAAGATTGATTTGTCCAAACAACTACATCAGTATATATATATTTTTTACAGTATCATCATCAACTTTTACAAACCTTATAAGGTTACCAGTTCTCAGCAGGGTTTCAAAATTTTACCGATGAAGAAATGTAGACTAGCTCTCCCGTGATTTTGATAGACCTAATATGCGCCATTTTGTCGAAAATGACTTTTTTGCATTTTTCTACGTTTAAAGACTTCATGCATCTCCTGACAAAAATTTGTGCCCTAATGTAGTATGGTTTTCGAGATAATTGGTGGGTAAAACCTAACATATTCTAATCTGTGCAAAAATAATTTTCTGAAACCTAACATATTCATCTACTCCAATCACGTAACAGGATATCGTCACGTGACAGCCATAATTTCAGAAGCAATTGCAGCAGGCTATTTCACAACATCTTACATCTCTTGAGTTGCATGAAGCGGATTTAAAAGCGTTTGATAAAGTAGATTGGGCGAAAATGTTGTCAAGCACTAAGTAAGCTTAATTATGTAGGCTAGCCTAAAAATGTCCATCCGAACACACTAGCTTTTCTTTTTATTAAATGCCGTATCATTTACGTCTCGCCGATCAGTTTGATTTTTCGTAGCCTACGACTTTACGGTACGCTAAATAACTTAGCTTGCATATGATTATTAAGATTTTAAAGCAGAGGCCCGGGAGTACGCTACTCAGTGTGTTTGGTCATTTTTAATCAACCGTCCCAGATGCTGTGCAGCCAATGAGCCAATGAAGTACGGTAGCCTTAAATCAGGGGTGACGAACCTTTTTGCGGTCGCGGGCCACTTTGTCAATTACAGATGAGTTATCGCCTTATCGGGCCACACAACTTAGCGCTTGTCAAAATTCTATGACGTCATAGATTGGAATCGACCAAAAATACAAGGTGAAGTTGGTGAATAGTGTTTAAACAACTTTGCCTTATAGCTTTCCTATTTTCTAACTTTAAACCTTGAAAGTTAGTGTTTAGGGCAAGAAAATAGCAAAGAAAAGGTGTACTAGTGAATGCATAAAACAGCTTTGAGATGTCTTTTGTCTTTAATGCATGAGCGATTGTCAAATCGTTTTGCGGGCCTCACAAAACTCTTTGATGGGCCGCATGCGGCCCGCAGGTTCGTCACCTCTGCCTTAAATGAAGGCATGGTTATTAAGTAGGCTACCAGCAACTAATTTTGAGTCAGCGATAGCCTTTAACCTAGCAGGCTTTTGTGATATCAGCAAAGTCATCTAGAGATTACAGTGATGAAATGATACACAGTTCTGGGAGAAATCCAGAGGCTTACCGGTACTTTAGGTTTGATTAGGCTTACAAAGCCAACATAGTGTGGTCAAAGTCAACATTTAGCTTATATGAGGCTTTATCATACAAAAACATAACATTAAATAAGCCAATAAGGCGGTTAAAGTCAACATCGAGAGTATATATTAAGTTTTATCATACAAACCTAATACTTTTTTTATAACTGGTTATCTGGCAAAACAAAATATAAGCCATATTTTAATAAACAAAAAAAAACCTGGCTCAAATTTCATTCTTAAAAATTTTGTTTGGTTGTCCGCTCCAGCCTTCCAAAAGTCAACTTCGAGTGTTTTACCTTGTTAATTTTACAGCTAAAAACACAAAAAGTCGTTTATCTCGAAAACTTGAAAATGGCGGATATTAGGTTGTGACAAATCACGGGAGAGCTGGTGTGTATACCCCAGCGAATATCTATAATAAGCTTTCTTCAGCACGCACGCCAATTGCATTATTTTACGTTTAGTTTCTGCAGATAGTGAATCGAAACTTAACATTCTGCCCAAATTGCAATACTAAACTTCCAAAATTGTTGATGCTACATTTATATTGTATTTCATACAAAATACAACAATATAAACAAATATACAAAGTTGCTAGACTGGTAGAATGTTGAAAACTTATGGTAAGATTTGATTTGTTCAAAAACCGAGACATTTTTGCCCAAATGGATTTTAAAAATAACTACATTAGTAGGATATTGAGAAAAAAGCAAAAAACCTCATCAAATTACCAGTAGGCCCACCCAGGAGGCCTTTAAATCTTACCTGTGAACAAATGTATTATTTTTTTGTTTCTTTTTCTGTTGCATCAGACTCAAGATGGTCCATATTACAATCAAACATAAAAGTAGAAACAAAGCAGATGCTCACCTCCGAAGAGCTGAGTCGTAATGTACCAAATACAAAGATTGATACTAACAGTCTGTTTGCATTAGTTCATAAATCCATTGATTGAAAGACAAGTTACATCGGGTTACATCTTACCTGTGAAGAAATGCAGCCTACATGTTAGTGAATATCAGTAATGAATTTACCTCTGTTCTCCAATTGTGCTCTTTTACACTTATTTTTTGCTGTTGTCGAATCAAAACTTATCATTCTGCCCAAACTGCAATAGCCCACCACATGCAATAGTTTCCAAAATCGATAACACATTTTACATTCATTGGAAAATATTGTTGCATCTCATAAATTATAATAATTATGTAAAGTTTCTAAACTTGTAAGATGTTGAAATATGGAACCATTGATTTGCCCAAATAACTGGACACTTTTGCCCAAATTTGTGACGTTTTTTTTTCAGCGGGGAAGCGACCTCCCCCTTGCCCCCCCATCTCCTACGGCTATGATCATCCGATATCAGGTTGGCAATTTACAAGAACCAGTGTTATCAAACAAACAGTTTAAAGGTCGCTGTATCTAGTCCTAGCATCACCCACATTGTTCGTTGATATGTTGCACAAATTAATCTTATCATGAACCAACTGTTTGAAGAACCTTCCACTTAGCAAAGCCACAAACTAGTTTGCACTTGCACGTCGCCGATCGTTTACCGAGCTATTATTGTCCCGCACGATGTTACATTGTTGAGATCATAAGAGCCCTGCAAACAATGAGGAAGCGATTTAGAAGTTTTTAGTTACGATCAATTAATCATGAACAAACAATTTGTAAGAGATTATACTTATAGCGGAGTTATTAATATTTAATAACATTGATTTGCATAATTCAAAATTAATACAGAAATGAAATAAAGACATAATTTCAAACACGACACGAACACGACATACATAGGTATGTCCACAAGACACTTGGTAACAAGAGCAACGGAACACCTAAATTTAACAGACATCAATAAACATAGTGCAATCAAAGACCACATTTATGACTGCAGTATTTGTTCCAACATCAAATTTACATTAGATTCATTCAAGATAATTCGCAACTGTCAATCAGAGTTTGAAACTAAAATTCATGAGGCACTCCAAATTAAGCAGCACAACCCCAGGCTCAACAAACAATTATTCGCTGGAGGGGCATCTTTTTTGTTGAATTTGTATTAGCTTAAACGTTTATTTTATGTTATGTTGTCCGCTCACTATCTTGTCTCGTGACCACACTCCCGCATAATTATGACAAATTGCTACCACCTTTTGTGTTTGTTCGTCAGTTGTTGCTTGTACGCAGGTCAGTGCAGTTTTATTGAATTTCAGTCATTTATTATTAACATTTCACGAATAATTGTTTTCTTTAGATGATTTAAGATATTTTCCTGAAGAGGGCAGAAAGTTTTGCCGAAAACGTTTGAAATTATGTCTTTATTTCATTTCTGTATTAATTTTGAATTATGCAATTCAATGTTATTAAGTTGTTATCGACTGTCTGTCTATGGTTTTTAAAAAGTACCTCTCTACCAAAGCTATATTATTAATATTTGCGCTTGGCGGTATCAAGCTAAGTTGTCATTGTTGATTTGAATGATTTGCAGTTGTTTGATTTCCCACACATGGAGGTCTAGCAATATTACCATGCTTTATTTGAACAAAGTAAATACAATTTGAACCGATTTGTTAATAAAGATAAGATTATGTCTAACATCTTGATAGTTGGCAATTGAAGAATTCAATTTTATCCTGTGTCATATTGCCACTGCACTACATACACAATTATAGTGTTGCATGTGGACGTTTACAGCGAATTGCAATGAACAACGTCTTCTGATGAATAATTCCTTTCAATTTTGAAAATGCCCATTGTGCAATAACACAGGAGCCTTTTACAACCTGTATTGCGTCACAATGGCCGACAATATAAATGAAGTGCATGGTCATCTAATCCATTCGTCGTCTTCGTGTGAGCGTCTGGGGCCGAGGGTCTATCCTTTTACGCGCCCCAGATTCACGATGCCCCATCCTGTGAATACCATCTGCACACTAACAGATGAGAAACGAAACTTGCCAACAAAGGGCCTCCACCCGGACAGCACAGCTGCAAGGTGAAACTGATAAGTTCAGACGCCCCACCATTCTGCAGCTCAACATAGAAGGCTACACAACAAGCAAGATCAAAGGTGTGGAGCAGCTTGCCCATGCCAACCGGGCACTCTTCATCTATAATCCATTGAAGCTTCCCGAACATGATTCTATCACTTTGGTTCAGGTGCCTGATTTCATCCCATTGTTTTAATATAGAGACGAGCTCATCGTGAACTCAACTCGGCTTCAACGTGCCAGCAATTCAAAATATCTTGGTTCTTTAATTCTTCCTGTCCTACCAGACTTATGACCGGTGGCTGAATATTCAATTAAACGGGGGGCGGGGGAAGCAATAAAGCCAATTTAAGTTCTAATAACATTATAGTGGTACCCATGCGGCCTGATTTGTCACATTTTACAGATTTTGATTACAGCTACTGCTAGTGCTTGACTGACATTTTCTGAAATTTTTTTCCTTTTTGCTGTCTCCTAATGATATAAAAGCTTTTTGTTGCCTTGGGGAAGCAGTAGAAAATGAGAAAAAGTAAGTTGAAAAACGCTGAATCAGACTGCTATTGAAAAATCAACAGTCTGACTAAAATCTTCGAAATCAATTTTTTTTGTTTTTCAACATCTGAGGATGTTAAAACCTAGCCTACTGTGTCATCTGGGGAAAACAGTACAGAAAGCGTAAAAATATAATTTTTAGAAAAACTTATTTAAACATTAGCAAAAAGTTAGCAAAATCTGGAAATTTCTGTAAAATGTGACAAATCAGGCCGTATCTTTAGGGAGCCATGCTGTCCCACCAGACTTATGACCGGAGCCGGAGGCTGAATATATCAATTGTACTAACGGGAAAGGAACTTCTTTCAATTGTGAAATGCGTCTTGCAAAGAATCATTTAAATTTAAGTTATTTTATTTATGTTTTTATTTCAAGTTACTTAATAACAAGAATATTGTAAAACTTGTTGTGAAATGTATTGACCTAACACGAGGTTTCCTTGATTAAACCACGTGACTTGCAACAGCACCTACTTACCTCCTGTAGTTGTTCAAGTTTGATTTCAACATTCACTGTCAGGTTCAAATTTTATTTCATTACTTCATGCAAGGCCATTGTAAAAAAATGGCGGCTTTAGTGTGCCAACAATCAAAAGCAACCAGATTTCTTGCTAAATGATGCAATAAATAAACACAATTTGTGAATACATAGTTAAAAAATGAGCAACTTGTTCTTGAAAGTAAATGCTCAAACTTTGGGAGATGAAAAGGTGCGATTCTCATTATATTAAACATTTGGCATTGACAAGAGTAGGGTTGCCAGTTTGTTTCTCTCGACTTTTATCAGCTATTAGGCTCACAAAGCTTATCACACCCCTGGTGAAGGTAAGCAGTATTTAGTAACAGCCAGAATGAGTGTCGAAGTGAGCTCTCATGATTTGTAAACATTAATTGAAGTTGTAGCATGAAGCTGTTGTTTCATTGTCTAGAGACGTGGCTAAGTGGTTAAGACTTATGCTGATTAAGACATGTTGGACAACCTAGTACAAACTCGATGAAGGTTTAATTCTCACCCAAGCAGGGTTTCAAAAGAACGGGATTTCCAAATAGGCTAGGCTAGGGCTGCCATAGCGTTAGAGTTTTCCATGACATGTTAGAGAATTGAGTGTTAAAATCTGCGTCAGGGAGAAATGTTAAAACGAGCTTAAATGTCCAACATTATATTAAATTAACACTGCGCGTCTTTGAGGGAGCGTCCGACACAAATCGCATTTCCATGTTTTTAGTTAACGTTTGCTAATGTTGTAAGTTAGTGCAACTGCAAGTGCTGTTTGGTTTATGAACAAATACAGAGTGCACATTTGGGAATATGACGGTAGGCTACATTGCTAAGAGCGAGGAACAGTGGTGAGTAGAGTTGCGAGATTACAGATGGGCCGCAAAAATCATTCCTGCAAAACAAAAAGTTAATTTTAGTCAAGGCAATAATTGCCATAATATAAATGTGTGCGTCACGTAAAAATTTGCCAACGCGACTGAAACAAATTTGTCAGGGACTGTGCACCGTCAAAATTAAGAAAAAGTGTTCCAAGATGTTTTTTAAATGCAAGCAGAACCGCAATTGTTTTAGTTCCAACCAACTGCCACAAACACAATTTTATCAACTTTTCAAATTTATTTGAAACATAGCAATCCATGTTTTTGTAGAATATTAATTAAAACTTTACTTTATGAATGGTTTTGCTGAATAACTAAAGCAGATAATAATCTTAACATTAAAATTTGTAAATTATCTTCCACAATCACAAAGCAATGCCAAGCACTGGGTTAATCTAACGCCACACAACGCAAATCTAACGAAGTGTGTGGTTGTACAATGTAAGCAGCAAGCTGCAATACGTCAAGAATGCATCCCAAGAATGTGAATGCAAAACAACAATACAATGAAACGAGATGTATTTGCCAGAACTTGTTTCACTAGTGATGATGGTTGCAAACGAGGCAAGCTCGAAATTTCTCCCACGAGAGAATCAAAGACACAAGGCTATTGGCCGGGATGAATGTTGCGGCAGTGAGTATTGCGACACCAAACAATAGCAAAATATTATTTTTAAATATAAACAAAGACTAGGATTGTTGTATGAAGTGTATCAGCCCTCGTACGAACTGCGTCAATTGTTGTGTCAACTCTCTTGTTCTCCAAAGACTAGCACACCACAGTCAACAGCCCTTACCCGTTGTCATTGATTTGTGCTCAATAGTAAATGTGTACAATAAAAATTCATCTTCTAAAATATGGCTTAAAACTTTATATTGTTTTATAAATTTTATATGTCAACTACATTCTACAGGCACCATCCCTTGTCTTTATCGCTGATTTGTGCTCAATTATAATGAGACGCAAGTAAAATCTGTGTTATAAATTTTGTATGTCAACTATATTCTACAGACACCATCCTTTGTCTTTATCGCTGATTTGTGTTCAATTATAATGAGACGCAAGTAAATTCTGTGTTAAAATTTTGTATGTCAACTATTTTCTACTCTCCCTCGCAGTGAAAGACTGAAAGTGCAGATGGCAAGCAAAGGCAAAAAGCAGTTGACTCTTTATGAAGCAAAACCTTAATATTTTTATTTACGTTTATTCAACATATGCCAACGATGTAACGCAATCAACTAAATCGCTTATTGCTGGAGGTTTGCTTGTTCCCACAAAGAAGTTTCCATTTTTTCTGTTTACGGTTTACTCATGTGACCATTCCGCTATAAAAGGCTATTTGCTCAGCACTTTTAGTTCTATTCACGCACAACCAGCTCAGTGTCCGAGTGGTTTTGGTAGATCGGAGATCGATTCCAGGTCGGGTCAAACCGAAGACTTTAAAAACGGTACCGATTGTGTTCTATCCTGCATAGCGCAGTGAGAATGAGTCGGGTAATAATGTGATGACATTGTAAATCTGATATAAAGGAAAAATAAGCCCTGTCGCTAAAAGACCTTAGCTGTTGTAGAGCGACAATAAATAAAACCATAACATTATTATCTATTACGCACAATTGACGAGTTTGAGGTCTGGGTTGTATTCAAATGAAAGTCAAAACAAAATAACTGAATTAAACTGCGCTGTTTCTAGTCTTGGTGATGAATGTAAGTTTGAGTTAGAACAATAACTTGAACCCCGCGTGGATTAGTTTGTATTATTTGTTGTCAAACAAGCTGGTTTTTCGCCAAACAAATATGAAAATTAATAAGGGTCAGTGGAAACTATTATTGAAGATAAAGGTTTATGTTGGCTTGCTCAATGGAATTTTATCATTGCTTGATTCGCCATGTTTTTCTTGAGGAAAGCAACATTAAAATCAATCACATTTGCGTTTTCCAGCATCAACTACAGATACAGTAGCCTACTTAGTTTTAAGCTTGTTCTTGTTTCAAGTTCCTTGAACTAAACACAAAATGTCTCAAAAACAAACCAGAACAATTATTCCAAATAAGAAAGATGTGGTTGAACGTGACTTGTCAACCAATCCTGGTAAGTTTGCTTGGAGGGTTTCTATGATATGTAAATTAGTCTACTTGGATATTCATGATTTTTTACATTTTACATATAAATATCACCACTTGAAATGTGTTGCTACATCTTACTGCAGGAGAACGAAAATTTTCAACCACTATGATTGTAGCATCGATTTGTGTGCGTCAAATTTAACTTTATAATTAACGGGATTTTTTTCTATTTAAAATTACCACAACCTTCTGTAGGACACCGTTTGGTAATTTTTGAGCTGTTCTAAGGACAGTTATGTTATGAACTTCTTTGAGTGCAGTTTGCATTGTAATTAAAGTATTAGAAAAAAAAAATATATATATATATATATACATCAAGGATCAAACAATATTCTCTTACGTCTGAAAATCAGATGCTAAAATTGAAATTGAAAAATTGTTACCAAATAAGGCATCTCTCCTTATTGTAACCAACCTTAGTTGCTTTTGTTGTTGGTCTCAAGCTTTGTCCTCGGACTGACAAGCCATGGACTTCTAAATAGTAGCATCTGGACTGGAAACGCAGTGACCAACAAAAGGCCAAACAGTTGGTACAACAGTTGGCCAACAGTGGGCAAACAGGGTTAGTTACTTGGCTGTTGGCCCACTGTTGTACCAACTGTTTGGCCTTTTGTTGGTCACTGCGTTTCCAGTCCAGATGCTACTATTTAGAAGCCCATGGACAAGCCTTGATAGGTTATTCCAGGCAGTTCTGTATACTTGTAGGGACCTTGAACCACTGACGCAAGCATGGTTACTGACATTGGCAGAGTGAAGTTGCCAATTGTTGTTGCCTGTTAATTATTCCGTTTATGAGGTGCTGATGAACGAGAGCAGTCTTTAAATTTGTTGCTAAAGCGCACACCCCGAGAATCGAATCTCTATCCTCGGACTGACAAAGCCTTGATTGGTTATTCTTTGTAGTTTCGCATACTTGTAGAACCTTTTGACGCAAGGCCGGTTACCCAGGTTGACAGAGTGAAGTTTCCGATTGTTGAAATATTGTTGGGGGGGAATTATTCCATCCATTAGATCAGTGTTTCTTGGTGTTTCTTAACCTTTTTAGCGCTCGTACCCTTTGAGCTTTCATGAAATTTTCTTGTAGCCTACTCCCTGTCTACAATGGCCAACGGAAGCAAATAAAATTGTAATAATAGGAATTAAACTCAGTGCATTTATAACTTACGTGTTGAATGTGGGTCTGCTACTATTCGGTGAGTCCGATTCGGTGAGTTCCTAACCTCTAACCCTAACCCTAAAACGTCAATGATAATTAGGCTACGGTACACGATAATTAAAAAAAAATTGAAAAAATCCCCCGTTAAGAGATCGGACTCACCGAATCGGACTCACCGAAACGGGCCATTCCGGTTGAATGTATGCATTAAAAACAGTCTTGTAAGTTCAACAAGATTTATCAGTCAATCTACGAATGGCTTTTGTGTTGCTGCTTTTCGTCAATGATTATGTTGAAACGAGGTACTTTCATTGAGATAGACACACACATATCATCTCTTAGATCCAAACGATTGCCCGACTTAGTTTTGATGTTTACAAGAGTTAACCCAGTTTCACATGGGTAGGTTGTCGCATTGTCGCAAAAAGATTTCTAAAGCTTTTTTTCTAACTGGGGAAATGTGTTGAGTTGTGTACACCAGAAGTCATCCAACTGCATTGGATCAAACTCCATTTTGCTTTTACTACTAGGTTTCATTTCAATAAGATAGTCTTTCATTTGGGCATTATCATGAATAGAATGTAGGCTGAAAATAAATGGGTCTTGCATCCATCCCTGAGAAGTAGAAACCTCTCCAGTATATAGACATATACAAAAGTGACTTGTTACGCATTCTTCACACATATGCCTAAATAGCGTATAATTCCACACTGCATGTCGTACCCCCTGCTTTGGTGCTTCGTACCCCCAAGGGGTACACGTACCCCTGGTTAAGAACCCCTGCATTAGATGCCGCTGAATGGAGAGCAGTCCTGAAATGCGTTGCTCAAGCGCACACACACCGAGAATCGAACCAGCGCCGCTTAATCTTGCAATTTTCCGTGCGCAACTCCGGACGCTCAATCAACTGAGCTAATGGGGCTGACAACCCTTGAAAATGTTCACACCTGTTGTCTACATCAGTGCTACTCAAACTTTTTTACGCCGTGTACCGGTTGAGCACCTTCTATCACTTGGCGTCCCGGTCAATTTGCGAAATAAAGACAAGAGCAAAGTCATTATTACTTTTGTAACAAATACACAAAAAACAAGTAAAAAAACATTTTTATTAATGGTCTTTCGAATTTTGATGCGAAGTGTGCGTTTGCTTATTTACAACCAGCTTATCCAATTGCGGTTCAATGGAAGACAATGCCACTCGAAGAGGAGCATGGATATCCAACGCGTTTCTGTGTTTTCCCTTTAAACAGCTCATGGTAGAAAAGCCGGCTTCACATAGATATGTAGAAGGGAATGGAAGCAGTGTTTTAATAGCTATGGTACACAGTCTCGGATATTCTGCTTTTATTTTGACCCAGAAGCTTGCAAGGGAGTTTGATTCAAAAGATTTTCGCAAACCTTCATCAGCAGATAGATCCAATAATTTAACTTTTAAATCGACACTTATATTGAACTCTTCTACGTTTACAGTTGGTGCAAATGGGTTTCGAATCCATTCATTTCCTCTTCGTGAATCTTTTTGTTCCGGAAAATAATGTTGAATATACGTTCCACCAAATTTGACAAATGTTCTGTGGCAGTATCTTGAACACATTTTACGTCCAAATTGTCTCCAGCATCGTCAATAACAGTAGCTAACTTAGGAAACATGTCGTAACAATTGTTCGAGACTCGAATCTTCCATGCTTTCAACTTTCGTTACATGCCGTCAATTTTATCTGCTGTTGCAAAAAGTGAAGCATTTTTTCCTTGCATTGAAGTGTTAAGGCCATTCATAACAACGAAAATGTCAGTTATGTAAGCTAGCAAAGCAAGCCATTGTTCATCTATAAAATAGCTTAAATACGATGGATCATATTTTCGCACAAATGTTGAACGACTTCTTTTTACAGTCAACACCTCAGTGCTTCCAGCATTACTTTCGTTTGAATCAGAATCATCATGTAGGTCTGAAACTGATTGTCTCTGTTTCATATATTTGTCCATAGGAGTAGGACCACGCTTTGCCATTTGTAAAACTTAGCTAAAACTAGGCCTATACTTTTTATAGGCTAATATGGGCTAACAGCTAACTCACTTTCTAAAAAAGAACAAGGTTTAAACCTTCAACAAATCTATGTAAAAACATGCTCAACTCACTACAATCATCTGATATTTTCAAGTCAGAGTGTGGCCGATCGATTGAGCCTCTCACTTTTCTGCTCGTTACTGGACGCTGCAGGTATAGTCAAGCACGTGGACACAGCACAAAGACACAAAAAGGATGATAATCTCGCATCGAACATTGCGATACTTTGTTGAAATATTGGATAACAATTACAACGAAATAACATTTCTTTGTGACGTAACTGGAAGTCGTCGTAGTAGCGGGCCACCACACAGTCTATACCTGGGAAAGCAGATTGAACATTATCGTTGCCTAAAAATTATTATATAGACGTTCTGATCAACATAAAACAAATTACTCAATTTACAATTTCTCCTAACTGACCGCGTACCAGCAGCCAAGTGCTCGCGTACCGGCACCGGTACGCGTACCGGCGTTTGAGTAGCACTGGTCTACATTGTTTGCGTTTTTTCACAAGGTTGCTTGTCTTTTATGCTGACTTATCGCTGTTCATTAATGAAAAGAGTAGGCAATCTTTAATGAATGACGCCTACAAAGAACGTTATCAGAGTGAACCCACTAATGGTGAAGCCCAAAGATCGAACACAGCGCTGTCAACTACTTCAATATTTCCACGGTCGACCACCAGTGTGAAAACGATCGATATCAAACTTGATTCAATGCTTTCCGTTAACCATGATTTCGATATTAACAGTGTTGTACGCGTCAATGAAATAAATTGACGGCGTCAGCGTCAGCGCGAATTGCCTAAAAACTTTACGGCGTAAAGTACTGCGTAAGCTCGTAAAGAAATTGACGGCGTCAGCGTCAGAGCTAACTTCTAGCGCTATTTTAGCCAGGGTCTCACTAAACGAAAGTCTTTCAACCAAGTTTAGGCTAACAATAGTTATAAATAAAGAGCAGGTTTCATGTTTTGAGACTGTATTGTAACTAGCTGCTTTAGCTTATTAGTTATTTCCTTGTAGAAACACAAGCATTTCAAAACGTTTGTCTGACAATCTGCTGCGTTTGGGACGCATAATGTCCTTTCCAAATGAAAACATGCGTTCCACAGCAGCGCTGAATGGTAGGCTATTGGTGTGTTGTATTTCAAAAACAAGTCTTGAAAACGTTTACTCGGAAAGATATCACTGTTCCAAGCGTGCTGTGATGGCTTAGTTGCTTAGCATATATATATATCTTTTAACGAGGTCCACTGCACCAACATCGCTCTTTTCAACGGCATAGAGCTCTTGAAATAAAGTACCTTCAACCACCGCGATGACATTCATTGATTTTTCGCTTTCTCTCTCTAATCCCTCGTTCTTGATATCAGTGATCACCATTTGGCGAACTTCTTCCGCTTGTATTCCTGGTAGCTATTCCAACCAACGCGAAATCGGGTAATTTGGATGAGTCGCGCTGGCCAGAATACATTGTGAAACTCTTATTGTGAAACGAGATTTTCCATGAAAACAAAAAATGACGCATAGCGCTTGACGCTTAAAATCGGCAAATGATTGACGGCGCTATCACTTCCGTCAAATAAAAAATAAACTGACGGTGCTAGCCTCAGCGTCAACAAAAAGTTGACGCCGTCAAATTGACGGCGCCAACGTACAAGACTGGATATTAATAACAATCGTATCTTTGATCGCCACGTCGATATTGTAGATTCAATGTCAAGATGTCTTGATTATTCTTTTTTGAGTGTGAATCCATCTTTTACTTTCCAGATACTATGGAGAACCTGGAAGGTCAAATTCAGAGCAGAAAAGTAAGGAGAAAATGCTTTGTGCTATCACAAAAATTAAATTCTTTTATCCAACATGAAAATGACTGGATGGGTTTTATAATTTTGTTTTGATTGGCTACTTTTTTAACTGTTAATATGTTTTTAACTGTTTAAACTATTTCTTTCAAACTCGTATTTTTTAGAAACATTCAGTGGCATCTGGCAGTGGTTTGTCTTCTGGACCATCAATTCATGTAGGACAAGTTGAAAACAGCATACTTTCAGCTGGAATGGTTGTTCAAAATCCAACAGTCAATCGATCTTATACCGTAATCCACCAACACCACCATCCGCCAGGTGAGATGTTTGTTTTTGCTGAGACATGTTTTGCAAAGAAGATCGTTTATTTTATAGTTTACTTTTGTATGTATTAGCACAAACTACTGTATCTGTATTAGCCATAGCATCTTTTCACAAATTGGAACTAGGTGGGCAAATTTTCAAGAAAGGGCACTTTTAGCGCGAGAGTTATGTTAAAAAAGGGCACTTTTCGCTCGTAAATGATGGGAAAAGAGCATTTTTTCCCGAGCGTAAAACATGTACGCTAAGCTTAAAAATGTAGATTTCTTAGGCAAATTGTGGGTGAAAAGGCATATTATGCCTAGACTAAACTTTTGAGACAAATAATTGATTCCTATATTCATCCCCGCCCACAATATTTTGTACATAATAATGTAATAAAATTTAATCTAACAACATTTAGTTGCTGAGGTCTCTTGTACTAAAGTAAAAAGAAACAACTATGATAATAGCCTATATGAAATACAACTGCTAAGATATTATAATGAATTGAATCTTTGCAGAATTAGATGATTTTAAAGAGCTGGTATTTTATTTTGATGAAAATCAGGAAACAAACTTTGGTAGCCTAATTCAGACATTTAGAATCTCACACAAAATTTGAGGTAGGCCTACTCACAAGACAAATTAATAATCTGCTTGAATGGAACATCAAGGATATTATAAGTAAGGTCAAAGGTAGGCTCATAAGTTCTAAAAGTATGCTGAAGCTTTCCATTTAGCTGTTCATTCTTTAACGTGGATAAAACTTGGATCTACCTTAAACAATAATTAAGTTTTAAAAACTGCTCACCTAGTTTCAAACTAGAGGGGCAAGCAAAGGGACTAGGTAGGCAATTGCCTACCTAGTTTATATGTGAAAAGATGCTATGGTATTAGCACAATTATGCATAGCCACTTATAACAATAATTTTTCTGAGATAAAGCATGCACTGTCACATAAGACTTAACAATAGCCCCGTTAGCTCAGTGGTTACGCGCCAGGCTCAAGATTACGCGGCGCTGGTTCGACTCTCGAGGTATGCACTTGCGCAACGTAATCCAGGACTGCTCTCCTTTCAGGGGCACCTAGTCAAAGGAATAATTCCCCGCCATTCAACAATCGAAAAACTTCACTCTGCTAATCTATGAAACCGTCAAATCAGAAAAAATCAAAAGGGAAGAGACACTTTTTACAACAAACATGCAATAAACTTGTGCTACATATGTAACCATATAGTCACCTTGCAGTTTTCTACTTAGAGATAGTTTTTGGTTCTTATAAAGAGTGGAGGCTTGATGTCTTCCTACAATTCCTCCTTCGCTCGCTCTACTGTCGCACACATAACTTTCTATCCTTTGTTTTTCTGCGATTGGGGATAAAAACTTGTTGTTTTCACACAATTGAAGGATTTTACATTCAGTTATAAATCAAACTAATGCCACAAATCTCTAGGAAGGCGTCCTGTCATTCTCTTGCTTGCTAACGAATATTACTGGTTTTCCAACACAAAATATATAATCGTATTGTCGCCCATTCATACCAATCAGCTAACCCAGGGCTTCCCAAACTGGGGATCGCGTAACGACCTTCAGGGGTCGCAGAAAGTATACTAATTTGCACAAGGTACTGCATATTAACACTTATGTGCGAGATGCTATGACAGTTATTAACTTTATTAAGAGTCGCGCACTCAATAGGCTGCCCGCATTTTTGAAAATTTATGAGGTGAAATAGAATCGGAGTTAAAAACTCTTTCACTGCATCGTGAAGTGAAGTGGCTTTCAAAAGTCAAAGCTTTAACATGGTTAGCCAATTAACGTTAAAAATCGAAATCGTGATTTTTCCAGTAGAATAAAATTCACTCTTGGTCCACCATTTTCGCAATAACATCTAGCTTTTAGAGTTATGTCAAATGTCCAATTTGCTTGAAAAACTAAACGAATTTAATTTGTCCCTCCTAAGAGAAAACATCCATATTTTGCATTGAATAAATGTGTTGGCTTTTTTGTTTTGTTTCCAGTAGGCTGCCCATAGGCTTCGTTGTTATGGTCAGAAATAAATAAAAACAAACTGAACTGAGAACGGTAGATTGTTTTTGATTTTCGTTAGATTTAAGCTTTTCAATAAATATCACAAATGTATATTTCGCACTGTTTGTCGTTTTAATCGTAAGGGGGCGTGAAACATTTTCGGAGATTAAAAGGGGCCGCGGGCAAAAAAGTTTGGGAAGTCCTGAGCTAACCCACGACTTGCTGCTGTCTCTAAAAACATAAAAATACAATCAAATATAGTTATTACTATCGAAATCCTTGACAGCTTGTTTCACCTAAAGGAGGATCATCAGAAGGGCTTATATATAAATTGTAAACTAGCTCTGTGTTAATTAAATTGACGTTACGTTTACTAAAGTAAAGGTTGCATTAAACCAAATTTAAACTTTTCATTTCTGCAAACTTGGTTTATTAGGTTGTAAAATAAAACAATCACCCTTTTTCTATTTTTTATCTTGTGGGTAGAAAACAAATTAAAAATGAATTTCTGTCACTTTTCAAACTCGAAACTGGATCCACAAAGGTTTGACTGCGCCGGAATTCACTCTTCTTCACAAACGGTGCTATGTTAATTAAAAAAATCATAATAAATAATTTGCGCTATCAAACGCGTTGAGAATTAATTGGCGTCTGTTAGCATTTCTTTATACATTGGTATCGCGCGGTTTGATGTTGATTCAATGTTTAAATGTCATTATGTTTGTCAGTGATTGTACGTGTAAGTACCAGAGTGGATTAGAAAACTGTCCAAGCTTTGCTGCATTAGGAGTTGACTTGTACGGAAGTGAAATTTAAAGAAAAAAAAAGCTTAAACACTGTAAACGTTTATGTTGAATAATAATTAACCATTTTAATGAAATGAATTGACCTGAGGAGCAGAAATCATATTAGCTGAATAAAATCAGTAATTACAAGATTTCCATTTTGAAAGTGAATCAGATAATCTTCTGTGTGCAGTAGCGAATCCAGTGAGGCACTTGGTCACGTGTCACCTCGAAAAACAAAATAGCTAGAACACTTTCGATTGGATAAATTACAGTATAAGTTTTAAATTATAAGTTTTTGTTAAAGCTTTTTGTTTCAAATTTATAAATTGAATTGTTCGGTCAGATAGCGTCACAACCAAATCTAGATAGCCGTCATTTTGACGCAATAGAATAATTAACCGGTTTTGTTTGTAAATCGGCGAATCTAAGGATGGAAGGTGGTCGCAAGCGTTGCTCATTTTCTCTTACAATTTTTACTCCCTTGAAACAACAATGAATTTGTTTCTAGCTCCGCTACTGCGTCTGAATAATTAGTGACATTGTTTTATGCCTTCATTTTATATTAAACGTCTTTGATATCTGGATTGGGTGAAAAAGAATTGTCACTACTCAACATGAGAACCTGATGTTAAATCAAGGCAAAAGTAACGGAATGTGCTGATTAGAATTTTGCATTGATTCATCGTCTGTGGACGTTGAATTAATGTAAAAACAACAGTTTTTGCTGATTAGAGTTTTTACATTGATTCCACGTCCGCAGACGTCAAATCAATGCAACAGTAGTGGATTCAGCTGGTTATAAAGAAGCATAATGTTATTCAACCGTCGTAGATAATATAATTGCAGTTTCATTAATTAACTTTGATCACATGGTAATAAAGGTACATTGGAAGCAACTTCTCACAATGAGCATTATGAGCCAACAACACCGAGATCAACTTCCGCATCTTCTCACCCCTCGCATCGACAAAGTAGGTTTAAACAAATCTTAATTTAATCTTCACCATACGGTTACTAAATGTCTATAAATGACGTCCGCAGTCAAGGAGAAGGGGGTTAGGAGGGGAGGTTACAAATTGCAAACTTTTGTGAACAAGAGGAAGGGAGAGTTGCTGGAATGCGGACATTCTTTTAGCAGTAGACATACAACAAAATCATTTTACCAATCATCTGATCCATACCTGTTTCCATACCGATTTCACAACCAGGTTTTGCGTCTGATTGCAAAACTCGGAGGGGTTCCGACCAGGGATGGAGGAACCACGTGGGCCTAGGCCCACTTACTTTATTTTCTGGGTGGGCCTGGCCCACCCACATTTCAATACCAAATATTTTTGAAAAGGTAGCGAAAGATTTGACCAAGATAACCTGCAGTTTTTTGTAATATAGAGAAAGTAATTTTAGCTGAAGCAAGGGTAGAGGATGCAGCAACTTTTTCTCTAGTCTAAAAGAAAGCACTTAAACCAGGCTAGATGGGGATATTGATGTTAATTCTCTCGAAAACGAACTCAAGCTGTTAAAATAGATAAAACATTTACTTAAATCTATCAAAACTGATACAATTTTACCTGAAAATCCCTATGTTTAATGCTACTGAAAAAGATCTTTTTCGTGCCACAGACTGGTGAAAAATTACTTAAAAAGCAGATTAACCCAAGAGCACTTGAACCATAGGATGAACAATTGAACACATTCACAAAAACTTGATCGATCAGGTTGATCTCACCTCAATTTGCCAAGAACTTATTGCTTTCAATGATCGTATTAATAACTTTTTGAGGAAAAAATGTCAAGTCTAATACAGTATTTGGAATGCAGCAAAGTTTAGGGGGGTCTGAGGGGCGAAACCCCCCAAAAGTTGGATGACTGCTGCGCCTTTGGGCCCACCTACTTTTAAAATGGTTCCTCCATCCCTGGTTCAGACATACACCAACATCAACAATGTAGTAGAATGGCGTATCCCCAAGAACCGGTTCCAAATTTACATTAGATCCAAACTGCGGAACCGAAATATCCATAATAATACTCATATTCAGTTACTGCAGAGCACATCAAGCCCGAAGAAATCAAGTCTCCAGCAGCAAATTAGAAATGAGCAGAATACCATTTTGTCACAGTCAGTGTCTCCTGGAAATAGTTGGAGGTGATAATGACTCTTGTTGTGGATCTTAGAGATCTAACTGGAAAGTGGTATTGGGAGGCCGTTTCCTACCGGCACCTTACCTTGTAGTGCATATCTCACGTGGACTTTATGTTCCTAGTTCAGCAAGTATAACTGATACTAATGCCATGAAGTTTGGCTCCAAAAGTTGCAGAGGCGTATTTAGCAAATTTGTTCAACCCGGTTACCAGAGCTGTGGAGTCGGGCGAAAAGTATACGATCCCGAGTCCTTGGCTTGTAACTGGCCCACTCCGACTTCACTGTTTCCAGATTTATGAAGGTTGCCACATTTTTTTTTCATTTTTAAAAAATTTGATTTCACTTAAGTTGTGATAGAAATTGCAACGGCGACTTAAAATTTTGTTGTAAATCGTTTTGTTTAAAGTCGGTCTTTTTTAACAACTCCGACTCCGGACACGTCAAAATCCTTCCGACTTCACAGCCCTGCCTGTAACACTAGCAAAAAGATTAAAGCCACGTACTTTTTCTATATGTCATGAACGAAGATGACTAGATTAGACCAACATGTATTGTATGCAGGCGAAAGAGAGTTTTGTGTACAGTACTTGAAAAGTGTGGCATAATAATCCAATTTTATATAAAGCTTTTTCAGCTTTGCACTTTGTGAGGATTAGAAATAGTTGACTATAGAAGGTTTCTAAACCACCACTCCAGTACAAGTAGTGTATTTATAATCTCAAGCAAGCAATACAAGTTTATAGAGCTGCCATGGCCACTTACACTTCGGCGATATCGGTAATGTTTTCCGCACGGACAAGGATGAAAGGTGCGGAAATGGAAGGAGGGGGGGATATTTCGCAATTTTATGAGGACGTGTTTTATGTACAGTCCCTTGTGTCAAAACCTTCCATAGATTTGCGGCACGCATTTCATCTGTAGGCATTCTGGACCAGATGAAGTGGCTGTCTGGGTAGAAAGCGTTGCATGCTGTGGAGTGTGAGCGCATCTTTTATTTATCTTATGTTCCATAAAGATAAGTTTACTAACAGCTTATTAAAACCTAACAAAAGGTGAATACTAATGTGTTTTCTTAAATTACATTTTCAGTTCATTTTTTTTTAGTTTTGAATATTTTTTCCGCAGTTGTTACATCTGTAAGAATGTGCGGGAAAAACTGCAAGAAACAATTGAAAAAAGTCAGGATCCACATTTGCTACTTTTTAATGCAAAAATTTAATAAATTTTATTTTTTGTTTTTTAGGCTCAAACATCGGAATAGAAAAGCTGAAAGAAACAACTTTCAAGCTGTATGATCCTGAGTATGATGTCGACCTGTGCCATTTTAACATCTCGTCTGATGGTTTGCCAGAAGTGTGTGCTGAACTCTTTTTGGTTCAATTTTACGAAGGAAATCTTGTTCCCAATGACAACAAGTATGATCCCAAAATCCATGAGTTTAAACTGACAAAATCTGACGAAAAAGTTGACTTTAATAAATTAGTTTTGGATGCTCAAAAGAACCATTTTGTTTCAATAATTGGATATCCTGGGGTAGGAAAAACAACCTTGTCCAAGCGCCTGGCAAGGCGTCTTTGTCATCGTGGTGATCTTGTTGTTTTAAGGAAGCTTTTCATGAACATGAGCAGTGGCGGCTCGTCTATAGAAACTGCAGAACTGCAGCACCCCCTGCACATTTCCGAATTTATTTTTTTTATTAATTTTACGTTTTTTTTATTTTCTCTATAGATCCTAGTCCTACCGACTAGAAGTTTCATAATTTCTAAATTTTAAAAATTATTATGATTTTTCAAGTTTTATATTTGGAAGCTCTGAACTGCAAGCTCTGCAGTTGCGATCTTATAAAAAAAGAACAAACAGGAATGGTGACGTCATATTTGGCTGAGGTTGCTTTAAAACTGCACAATTCCGAACTGCAAATTTTGCAGTTGCCTGTCAGGCTAGCTATTGTTGCAAGTACACTTCATCGTTTTCAAGCATAATGTTAGGTGGCTGCGACTGATGCTGTTACATTGTTAGACTAATGTGCTTTGCTTTCTGCACTAAAAGATAAAGCTTAGACTAGGTTATCATTATCGTTCTTACTTAATTAAATTTAAGCTAGGTTCATTGTTTATTTGTGATAATAAGTTTAGTTCAAAAATCTAGGGGTGTAACTGTAAGAACAACGCAACTTCTTAATTGGCTAGATTTTTTATCAGCATTTTGCTGAGCAGGGTCTGCCATATTTACATTAATTCCACATCGCATTGTTATTTTCAGGCTGTGTGTTGATGGTTTATAAGTGCTAGTCTACTTGTGCAGCAAGTTGTAGACTGGTAGAAGGATAGGTTATGACATGGGAGGCTGCAACGTGATGCTGTCAATGTAAACTTTCATATACGAACAGTTAATAAAGTTCATGAACAATTGGAACCCTTAAAATTCTGCCTTGATGAAATACAGTCTACATCAACTACCGTACCGGTACTGATCATACCATTTCAGAAGCAACAGGTATTTTGCATTAACTTACCAACGAAAAATAATTGCTCTGTTGGTTGCAGCTGTTTCATCAAATAATGCCTCATGTTGAAGTGATTTTCAACCAAATGCAATCTCGAGATATTGATGTGTTGAAAGTACATGAATATATAAGCAATTTCAAAAGTGCAATTTCTGTGATAAGAAACTCAAAAGTACTGTAGGCTACTGTGAGAATTCTTCAAAAACACTTATGGCTGAAGCGAAGGAGGTGTGTGACTGCATATGCGTTGACATAATGGCTAGATATTCCTTCACCAAACAATTAGTAGCTGCAAAATTGTTCAACAAGAGAAGCTTCAATAGCTTTAAGAATAAACTGCCCATACATGAGGTGGCAGTAACTGTTGAAGCATATCCCATCATCATCATAGAAAAAGAAAAGTTTGAAACTGAACTTGCAGTATTCTGCAGCAGGTCGGACATGCATGAATATTCCGCGTTATTTGAATTGTTGACATTTATTCAGAAAAGTAATTTAAATGATGCTCTCAGTGAAATTTCCAAACTGTTAAAATTCCCCCTGACCTTTCCTATGACCACAGCAGAGCCTGAACGCTGCTTTTCAACATTAAAAAGAATCAAAACTTTTCTGAGGAGTACCATCATTATCAATCAAGAAAGGCTCTAATCACTAAATGCTCTTGCCGTCATTTCAACGGAGAAATTTTTTTTCATCTCCCAGACATTAACGACAAAATCATTTACCTTTTTGCTCAAAAGAAAACAAGAAGAATGGATTTTGTCTATAAATAAGCTTGGTTCCAGTTGATATGGAGCAGTTTATTTGTAAGAAACTAATGTTTTGTAGTTTATCCCACTGTTTACCTAAGTTGTATCCACCCTAGTTATAGTACATGTGCAGCATCCACTGTAGGAACTTTGTGTCTTTTGTTTATTTGTTATTCATAGTGATGAAATAACCCATCATAATAAAATTTGTCAGACAATCCACAAGAAATCTTGTATTTCAGCAAAAGAAAAACTTTGCTGGATCATCCATGGCCTTGACTGAGTAACTCACTACTTAGTGGAGAGTTCAACTCGTCAATGATGCAAAACACCAATTTGGGAAAAGAAATGTCTGGACAATCAATGGCAACAGTTTTGTATTTATTTATTCACAGACACACATAATCAAGTCTTCAGAAGACATCCTAAAGTTAAGTATGTACTGATTAATTAATCTTTTAATGTTTTGCGTTAGGTTTATTAATAGCCTATCTAATTTGTTAAAACTGGTAACTATTTACAAAGCAGTGCTTTATGTACATTATATATATGATACTGCAAATAATTTTAACCAATGTATATTGTATAGGCTAGATTGTCACTCTCATGTTGGACACTTCCTTGTTACTTGTAAATTAGGAGAAAAAGTCTGCTTTGAATTCATCGTATTTTTTGCCCCAACAATGATAGTTGTAGCAAGATCCCGATATCAATTGAGCATTTGTGTTCAAACTGGAAAATGGTGTTTTCGTGTTTAAATTTCACAACAGTTTACTACCAGATTGCTTCTCCAACCGTTTTAAATATGTCAAAGAGGTTCACAGCCTGTGTACAAGAAACCATGATAATGATTCTCTAAACATTCCATACTTCTCAAAAACGCTTGTAACTCAGCATTCAATAGAATTCACAGGTGCAAAAACATGGAACGAATTTCCTTCTTCAATTAGAAAGAGTGATACAAAGTCACTTTTTGTCCACAAACTAAAGCAATGTTCATTTAAGCAAACAAAACGGATCGGATACACAATAGAAAGACAACGTAGAAAGGCTGTTTTTGCATTCTTATGAAGATTCCAGTTGAAATTCGAAATACTTTACAAAATATTAGGCCTACCTAACAATAATGTTGACTGCTTGTGCTGTACTTTTATGTTTGTAGATATTAACAGCAAACGCAACACTCCATAACTAACACGACACCAAAGGAGACGAGAGCTTCGTAAACACCATCATCTACCAGCTCACCCATTCCGTCACCCACCAGGACAAGAAGCAATAACTTAAACTGGATCTCAAACCTCAATCGTCGTAGGCTACTGTGTGGTGTGCAGTTTGACCATAGAAAGAGCTCAACATCTCCTCTCCTGGGCCATATCGAAACGGGCTTTTGCCTGAGGATGGGTTTCTTTTATGTCCGGTTTTCTTTCTCCATCTTATTATTATTATGATTACGGCTGAGTGCTCATCCACATCAATATTGGAACTGACAAATTCAATCCACAACACTTTTCATTAGGATGTCATTCATTACTACATTTGTGCTTGTTTATGTTTTATTGTTTACTGTTTGTTTTTTGGGTTTTGTGGCCGTGCTAACTAGACATAGCCTACTACATGATTTTCTATTCAGGCACGTTTTAAACCTTTCAAGGTTTTGCCACCTTTTCCCATTCATAAACGTGCTGGTAGGCCTATAGGCTATCGAGATATTGTAGTTAGTAGTATCTTTTTGGTCTCGGATGCGTTAATGACAAAAAATAAAATGATTTACTGATATTCATGGTATGAGCAAAATGTTCTCATCTATTACTTCAGATTTCCTATTTTGCACCAACCTTTAAGAATAAGCAATTTTTTTAATTCAAAGTTCTAAAAGTCCACATTTTCAACTGCTCAAAATTTTTATTTTTTGTCCTGAAAACACCAGGAATGGCATTTTAGAGCATATAAAAGTGCAAATTTTTCTGGGGGAGCATGCCCCCAGACCCCCCTAGGAGGCTCGCGCCTACGGCGCTCGTCTGTTCCTGTTACATTATGATGTCATACTTGCCATCTCAATTTGCAGCACCCCCATCACCAAAGGCCACGAGCCGCCACTGAACATGAGCGACTGTGATGAAGACACATTCACTTTGAAACAATTTTTATTGGAAGATAGCAACTACAACTTAAACGAGAACGAAGCTACTTCTGCTTTTGAATGGATCAAAAACAATCCAAAAAAAGTTTGTATCATTCTTGACGGATTTGATCAAGTGGAATGGAGTATCATAAAAACTGTAAAGAAATGCAACATCAACAGCTCACTTACTTCTCAGGAACTAGTTTCAAGCCTTTGCCAAGGACAATTTCTACGTCACTGCCATCTCATTTTCACTTCTCGTCCACACGCGATGCTTTCCGTTCCTAAAAACTGCAGACCAAATCTTATTTTCTTTCTTCGTGATTTGAACTCTTCAGATATGAGGAAACTGTTTGATGCTTTAACAAATAACCAGAGTAAAGCCAACGAACTCTGGGAATCGTTAACCAGTAAAGCACCCCAGCTAGAATCATTATGCCACAACCCACTTATGTTACAACTTTATGTCAGAGCTTCATTGGGTTCATCTGGACAAGTGAAATGCATTTCCACAATGACCACAGTGTTTCATTCTGTGCTTAAAAATCTTAAAACGTCTGGCCATGCAGGTTCTTTGTCGGATGAAATTGTTATGAAATTGTCTAAAATCGCCTATAAAGCGACAAAAGAGGGTACAGTACTTATTGATGCTAGAACTCTTAAACAAAAAAATCTGACCATCAGTGAAGTTCAGGATTTTGTGGTACCTTTATTAGGATCCAACAAAACATGTCCTCTGCTGGAAGGTAACCAACAATTGTATTTCACACATCAAACCTTCCAGGAATACTTCTCAGCTTTGTATCTTTGTCATCAAATGCCACTAAGAGAGTTCGCTTCCTTCGTCCAACACAATCTGCTCAGTGATCATTGGTCTATTGTTGTACAATTTCTATCCGGTCTTTTGCTGGATCCCAGCACAGGAAATGGTAACTTTACGATTGATAAAAAATCATTGTTGCAAAGAGCTCACTGTTTCTGGTCTTCCATTTTTATCCTTGATTTGCAATTCTATAGTTACAATGCTGAAAAAACTTAAGATTTTAACACTTAGAATTTGTAATAAAAGTAATTTGCGTTCTTCTGGTGACTATTTACTAGGTTACCTCCTGATGTTAAAGATGATAACTAGCTTTTGTATTTCCGACGTTTCGTCAGTCAGCACGACTGACTTTATCAAGGTGGCTAAAACAGGTTAACACAACCTGTTTTAGCCACCTTGATAAAGTCAGTCGTGCTGACTGACGAAACGTCGGAAATACAAAAGCTAGTTATCATCTTTAACATCAGGAGGTAACCTAGTAAATAGTCACCAGAAGAACGCAAATTACTTTTATTATAAAATGCCTGGTGAACAGTCTCTCTCTGTTTTTACTTAGAATTTGTTTAGTTTTTTGTGTTTCAACACAGCATTCAGCATGACATAAAATAAAATTTGCAAACACTTTCGGTTGTACATCTAGCGCTTGTTAAACCAAGTCAGGCTATGTATTGCTCACGTAAAATGGGTTCAAAATATACAGTTTTGCGTAGAAAAAAAAAAGGGTTTAAACTTAGAGAAAACTACAAAATTGTAAAAAATACGTTATGCAGTAAAACGAATCAAGCATTGGAAAAAAATTGTATTGCCCAGTTAATCGCGGCACGTGTTAACAACTATGAAACTACGTTGGCAATTAATTGTGTGTCTAGCCCTGGGTCGGAGGATTAATAAACTTCATAAAGTAATCTTTGAGTAACATTTAAAATCTATATCAGCAATCAGCAATTGCAAACCTGTTTGCATTTTTATAGATTCTTCAACCATCCAGTTACCTTCAGAAGAATCCGTTGCTTTACCACGCCAAGAACCTTCCCAGCAAACCCGACTATCTTCACCAGGTAACGTATTAAGATATTTAACATTTGTGTGGTAAATTAGGACTTTAACAACACTATATGAAGTAACTTAAAACACAGGCTACTTTACTTCTTCACTTAGAACGTTGAAAAGTTCATTTCCCCACCAGATTGTTGGTTAATTAATTAATGATTTACTAATCAATAAAAATTAATAATAAAAATTTCAGTAAAAAAATTATTTTCTGAGCTTACAATGATTCATTAATAAAGCTAATGTGCTGTTTGGCAATGGTGTGGCTGTGTGTCAGCAAAGGTGATGATGGCAAGCCGTAATTTTCATTAGAATGTAATTTCTTTCAGGTGAGAAGTTGCAAAAGCAGAAAACATTCATTTCAGAGCTGTACAACAAAACTCGAAAAGTTGCTGCAAGTAAGTAAATGTTTTTACCTGGTCAACACAGTTTTCTTTGCTAAAATGTTTCACCAGTTTCAGGGTAGCCTATATTCAAGGCACTGAAACTCAATGTTGCATTGCTTTTTGAGTGGTTTTATTTTTAAAAAGTGTTCAAATTTCAAGTTAAAAACAATCAAAAACTGTAAAATTATCACGTGAATAAGCCCCGTTAGCTCAGTGGTTACGTGCCCGGCTCAAGATCACGGGGCGCTGGTTCGACTCTCGGGGTAAGAGCTTGAGCAACGCATTTCAGGACTGCTCTCCATTCGGCGGCACCTAGTGAATTATTAATTCACACACAACAAGACTTCAATAATTATAATCGGAAACTTCACTCTGCCAATCTCGTTAACCGGCCCTGTGTCAAAACCTCTACAAGTAAGTTATGCGTAACTACCAGGAATAACCTATTCAAGGCTTTTGTCAGTCCGATGATAAAGATTTAAAACCAAAACAAAACGATGTAAGGCAAGACTTTCGTTTCATACAGACATTACCCTTAGATTAGTTTTTTTAACGTTACTTGACAATTGACATGTCTTTTTTGTAGGCTATATAATGAGCAGAGGTTGGCGTCCACTTCTTTGAAATAGGGTGGACATTTCCTTTCATACTTCTCTAGAAAATTATTGATCTATTGCCATTCTGAACGGTCACATTTTCAAGACAACACAAAATATCTATTGATCAATATTTACCCAATGAGCAGTGACTCCAAAAAAAACTTCGGTGCTTAGTTGACCATATATCAGATGTAAGACACACATAATTGACAGTTGCTAGTTTTGTTTGTATGTATTCTTTCATTGTATTGGCTGTTGTGAGAGATCTGGCCAGGGTACGTCTAAATATGACTTGGACAGTCGGATTTATGACTGAAATTTTAGTAAAATAAATTGTTTTCATGAGAAGATTAGCTATGAAATAAACTAAACAGTTTGAGTTATAGCCTACTCACGTAAAACAAGATGCTTAAATTCTTCTAGCTCCACTAGGCTTACTGGTAAAAGCCTATTGGCCGCAAGCGATAGAATCTTTACCACAGCAGAATTGCTTACTGGAAATGGTGCAGCTTGCTTTCGCTTTGCAAGCATCTTCATATTCGTTTGTATTAACTGCTTCTGCTTGGCAGTTTTTGGTGAACAACAACCACTGCTGGTGGCATCATTCTTGGCTGTGGCTGAGCGCTTGATACATTTCTTGTCTAAATTATATTCCTCCAAAATATTAGAATGGAGTTTCTGCAGATGAAGATAGATTAATGTTAGTTCCACTAATTGTTAAAACGTTTATTTGTAAGAAATATGAAAATTGAAACATTTTCGATCTAACTACACTGCTACACAACATTGTCACACAAAAGTTTATTTTACAGATGTAGGCTGCTTGAGAGATACAAAAATTACAGCATATTTACTGTAGGTGTCTCAAGAGATTGCTTGTGGAGTCTACGCCAGCAGACAAATAGTAGGCTATCACTTTTTGTACATTACATACATATAACTTTGATTTTGTTACCATTCTTTTCAACAATTTGAAAACATTTTCCATTCAACAGCACTGAATGGTCTTGAGAGCCAAGGTGTTTATCTTCATATTATGAGTACTTTTCAGGAAGTAACTTGATGTATTTCTTTCTTTAGGAGCTTGTTGAAGTTTTACAAGTCGACTCATTGCTAAAATGTCAGTCTATTAACAAAAAAAAAGGGATCTGATAAATAATTGATGCTCAGCAAACAACATTCACTTTAAGAACGGTAATACTATTAGCCTATCAAGTAAACACTTTCATTACACTTAAAAATATGGACCTATATGGAGTCCATCAAATGACATAAGGATAAAAAGAAAACTATGATAGGTAGCGTACATATTATTTTATCGACCTTTCTCAAAATGCATCTTAAAAATAATAACATCAGACAAAGCTGTCCATACCCAAAAAAAACAACGAAATAATACACCAACTGCAAATGCACGAAGGTCACAGAGAGCCACTTTGGATGTCGTCAGTTCAAGAGCTCACTAAATATCTACCGTACTGTTACAAATTTACACACAATGAGCGTTAGAAGAGTTGAAAGTATTCATATTAACAGTGGTTAATGGTAGTAGTCAGTGGCGGCTGGTGATGTTTGTGAGCAGTGGGGCTGCAAACGACTTTGCGGGGGGTCTGAGGGGTCTCCCTTCAGAAAAAATTTGAAAAATCACATAAAATTAAATTTTGTGTGTTCTGAGCATGTTTTTACCCCAAATTTTGAAAAAATGCATTCTAATTTTGTTGAAAAGTTGATGTATTCCTAAGCTGTAGACCTATTTAAAAAATCTAACAGTATTGCTTTAGAGACAAACTTTACTAGTATTGAGCTTAGTCTTGACTAGCCTGGCCGTTGCATACAAGGTTCAAGTGATTTTGAGATGCCCTAGCACTTTCAATAACCTGTTGAATACTCTAACTCTACAGCCAACACTTTTACATTCATGGCTCATCGCTACTCTACGAAATAAAAACTAAGTTTTAAACAGTCTTTAAAGTTATTCGGTTAGGTGGGGCTGTTTTCCATGCAGCCCCAATAGATTTAAAAATTGCTGTAAAATACCAAAAGAGGTGGAGCTTCAAGGATGATTTTTAGCCAATCAGAGCGCTTGAAATCCATAATCTCGGGCTGCAAAGCAGTTTGTCCAAAATCGGTGTTGCCTAATGAAACTCTAAATATTTTAATTTGCAATCCGCAATTTTTAAGTGAAAAAAGTAACTGGGTCGAACAAACACAGAGAAAAACATATTTTCCCTTTTCTCTTTCTTTCAGGTGGGGCTGCAGCCCCATGGCACGAGCCACCACTGGTGGTAGTTACCACTAATTAGGCTACTTTGTATCATACAGTACCAGTTCAAAAAAATTGTCTCTACAATATTTAGTAAGTCAACTTAAATTCCAAAGTGATCTTGATCTTATTGACATTCAAGATCACACAAAAAAAAGTGATCTTAGATCAAGAACACCGAAGTAAAAGTGATCTACAAGATCACTTGTGATCTTCAAGGTCAAGTTCACACCCATCTCTGTCTGCTCTACAGAGCAATGCCTACGGCCAGTGCCGGTCTTTGGAGTGTGCAAACCGTGCGATTGCACAGGGCCCGCAATTTAGGGGGCCTGCAATTTACTCAGAAAGTGCATTAATTTTTGTCTTTTCCAATGGAAAAAAATGATCCTATCCTTTTGCTATGCCACCGGACAGCAACATTTTACAGTAATATTCATACTCAAATTTTTGTTGAACATGCTCTTAGAATGCACTAAATTCAAAGTAATTTTTCAAAAATTTTCTGGTGGGGGCCCTCCAAACCCCCACCCTTGGGTGTTGCCTTCGGCACGCTTCGCCACGCATCGCCCGCCGGCCGTCGAAACTCCCTCCCCTTTCAAAACAACTAGCTACGCTACTGAATTGGATCATTGTCGTTGGGGCCCGCAAAGCATATTCCGCACAGGGCCCGAAATACCCTAAGAGCGGCACTGCTATGGCCCTTCTGAAAGCTATTGTCTACTGAAATAAGAGAACGTTAAAAGTTTTCTTGGAAACATTAAATTCAATAATTATGACACTAAATTTCAAGAAATGGTTTAATTCAAAGTAACTTCAATAAAATATCCAAACAATGAATTCTCTGGCACAAATTGCTACATAAATTTGTTGGTAAATTATTTTAGGCAACACCACGCAGAAATCCCGCGCAAAGCTGCAGACGACAGTTTGTGTTGGTTGCTAACAGAGTTGCCAACTTTGCAGTTTATCAGCAAGCTCATCCTGCTTTTTTTAAGTATGCGCGTATTTTTTGCAACTTACAACTCGTTTGTCATTTTTAATCTATTTTTGATAAAACCTGAAATTATTGTGTGTTTTTTTCACTGGTTTAAGCTTTACAAATTTATTTTACTGTTTTTCGTTTTGATTAATTTTTCCGATTTAATTTTCTTGGCAACCTTGCACAAAAACTCCCGCCCAAATCTGCAGGCGACAGCCATTTTATTTTCAGTCGTTGACGTTGAAGAGAAAGGAAGGATCGGTTTTGACTCAGTTGCAGCAAGAAATAGTTGGTTCAGTTTTCAATTCTGTCATCATTCTGTTTGGTTCATCAGACAAATGTTTTAAAGTTTGTTTCTGTTCTTGTCTTCTGAGTTTGAAGAAAGCATCAGCTTGGATTGAGCTGCAGCAAGAAATGGTTGATTGGGAAATTTTTATGATCAGGTTCTGAAGTTGCTTCGAAGATTTATCTCAAAAGAAATCAAAGTTCAATTTAATTTGCAAGCTCTGGTTAGTTTAACGGTTTAACAAAAGTTTAGTTTCCACCTGCAAAGTTAGACTAAGTATTTTGTCCTAATTTGATAAAACTTTGAAGCCGTTAAAGACAAAACTTGCGATTTTGTGACCAGCTATCAAAAGTCTACTCAGGTTATTTTCAAATTAGAACTTTGTCTCAAACCTAAAAGTTTTGTTCAAAATAATTTGTTTATATTTTTGTTTGAGATATAAATGAATTAATGTTTTGTTCTTTAGTAAACAACTTGTGTTCAATGTTTGATTATTTTATGGTTAGAACCAAACTGTGGTTTTAGACGACAACCTGGTTGGCCGAGCTAATATTGATTGATATTATTCCAGCATTGTTAGGTCACAATGATTGGCGCTCCATCATCGCCATCAGCAAGATCCTGCGGGAAGGCAACGACTTGGAAGTGACAGTCACAGCAGGAAGTCATTTTGATGGAGGGTGGATATTGATGGGATCCTCCAACACTCAGAATAACATCCATGCTGTGACGTCATTCATCAAGTCGATGCCGACGCGACTTGGAAAGCTTTCTCTGACCTGGTGCTCCATGAATTCCAATCAATTCCTTCCATGGAAGGAGGCGATCAAATCGATGCCTGGATCCGTGAGTCATGTTTAACTTTTATAACCAACACATTGATTCATGGTCAGACGTTGATTCAACGTCGCATTACGTTGTTTTAACGTCTCAGTTTCAACAAGTTTCACAAAGTAAGTTCCAGTTTCCAATTTTAATCATTTTCTAACAATTCTTGTAAACATAAAATAAATAAACAAAAAGTCACAACATAAATAAATTGTTTATGTTTGATTGTTGCATCATAATTAATTTGTGTTTAGATTGTTCAGATGTATCTCGATGGCACCTGCCTATATGTCGATGACGTCATCGAGGTGTTGCACAAAGTTGAAGAGGAAGTTGTGGTTTGGCGATCCTTCGATGATGGAGATGGGGAGTGGAGACATCCGAACATGGAACAAAGATCCAAGCTACAAGAAGCATTGGATCGGACGGACAATAAAGTGAGAGTTGTTTACGTTGTATCAACGTTATAACAAATAATTGTGTCAACATTAAATCAACGTCAATTACTCGCTTTGTGTTTTACAGAAGTTGAAGATCAAGGTTGACATCTTTCGTCCCTTCACGCACAAGGATCGTTGATGTTTTTATTTATTTGTTGATGTTTACAATAAAATTATGTCATCCAGTGATTTTGTTTGGTTGAGTTAAAAATACAACAAACTGCTTGTTTACATCAGGTGACGTAATATCAACAAAAATGTTCAACAATCAACAAAAGTAAGTTAATAAAAGTAATTTGCGTTCTTCTGGTGACTATTTACTAGGTTACCTCCTGATGTTAAAGATGATAACTAGCTTTTGTATTTCCGACGTTTCGTCAGTCAGCACGACTGACTTTATCAAGGTGGCTAAAACAGGTTAACACAACCTGTTCAGCAACGATAGCACGACACAAAAACATACTGATAAAATGAATAAAGTAAGCAGCAAGAATCAGAATTAAAACACGCAACAAGATACCTAGAGGTTAAACTGAATGCAGTGAATGCCTAAAACCAGTAGGCTACTTTCCAACAGCGTAAATTTATCTATCTATTGGGCCACCGTCAAGAAACATTGAAAAGACAAGACTGTTTTTACTACCATTAAAAGTAAGTTTGTTTCTTAAACTTATTTAGTTTTATGAAATACAGTAGAACTCGGTTAATCCGGATCTTCGCCTAATCCGGATGAAACTGGAAGTACAAATGATTTGTAATCTTTTTCTTAAGAAACAGCTTCGGATTATCCGGATTATTTAATCCGGATCTTCGCCTATTCCGGACAAAAGTTGCGCTTTCTCTATCGCTTTATCCGGATTTTCCAGACAGTTTTGCCATTTTATGCTAAAACGTAACCTGGCTTATTGCGAGAAATTTCTTATCTATTATTCCGTTAATGTGACGCAATAAATTATTGCGGATTTCTTTTTTTCATGAACAATAATCCCTCCTAACGCAAAATTCGTGCGCAAATGCCCAAACTCGTACTGTAACTTGAAAAGATGTCGGTGGAATTTTCGGCGGTATGTCGGTGATGTTTTTCCAATAGAAGACTTTGTTTGGTTTTTTGTAAGTTTTCCAAAGAAACTCGTCTTCCGTAACTGTTTTCAAAAGTTTTGAGTGACTACAGATTATTCCGACACGCATGTCTGAAGATATAACTTTTGCCAGTGTGTTCTTGCGTTAGACGCAGAGTCTACAAATACAATCGTTTTACATGCATAGGCTACTGCATTTCAAAAGAATTCTATCGCTAATATAGTGATCGTGCGTCTCGGAATTGACAGATGACCACACTAATGCGTTCAATTTCGGTGATTTTTACCGATACCCTTCTATCTAGGTAACGTCAGGCTTGATAAAAACCGTCATCGGTTAATCCGGATCTTTGCCTAATCCGGATGGAATCGCCGGTCAAATCGAATCCGGATTAACCGAGTTCTACTGTAATTTCAATAAAAATTTAAATTAACTTATTTGTTAAAAGTGTTGCCAGATTAGATAAATATTTTTTGTAACTTCGATTTGAGTAACCATAGAAAAAGATAACAATATAAAGTAACCATCGATATGAGCCACATTGTAGGTGAAATCAGTTTATTGGTATACAGTGTTGCCAGATTAAATCGCTTTTTTAAAACTTAAATCCAAGCCCTGCAAGCGTTACTTCTAAATACCCATTGTCAGGGTTGCTAGTTTCGTTTGAACTAGTTTGCTGATTAAAGTTTGGGTAAGGGTAACATTATGATTCGATAACAAAAGTAGTGCGCTTGTAGGGTTTTGCTTATTCTAATCCTCTAGTGCAGGGTTTTGGCTATCTAATTGTGGCATTATTTTTTATACAAGGAAAATAAAAAGGATAATTTAGAAGAATATTGAGAGACTCTAAGTCTCTAATTAATAAGGATAATAAAAGGATAACACCATGTAACAAAATTTCGGGAAATTTTTAGTTGCGGAAAAATTTTTATGTATTGCGTTCTGTTACTTCAAACTAATCACCAAAATAGCAAAAAAAATTCTGAAGTGTCCTTACTTTTGATAAAATGTCACTTTTTCTGATTGTTAGTTTTACTCAGAGATTTTCTGTATTAACCAGCATAGTTTTCTATTAAACGTGTAAACATGCAAACACAAAGAAATAAAATGCAGATATAAGCCATATATGCATCATGCAAAGATGAAAACACTTCAAAAGTGGTCACATTTGTGCATAGCCGTAGGAGATGGGGGGGCAGAGGGGGCGGTCGCTCCCCCGCTGAAAAAAAAACGCCGCGAATTTGGGCAAAAATCTGCACTTATTTGGGCAAATCAATCTTATCGTGATGTTTCGACATTTTATCAGTTTAGAAGGTTTACATAATTGTTATAATTTATGAGATACATTAATATTTTCCAGTCAATTATGTAAAATGCAATTTCATCTATTTTGAAAATTGTTAAGTTTATTAGTAGGCTACTGATATTCACCAGTAAGCTTACGTACAAGCTGTATTTCCTCACAGGTGAGATTTGTAAGCTTGCTAGGTAGCCTACTAATAACCTTATATGGTTTTTGGTTTTTACTTTATGTCCTACTAATGTAGTTATTTGCAAAACTATATATTTGGGCAAAAATGTCCAGTTATTGGGAAAATCAATCCTAGCATGAGTTTTCAAAATCTTTCTAGTTTAGAAATTTGTTTATAGTGTTGCATTTTGTATGAAATACATTAACATTTTTCTTTAAATGTTAAATGTAGTGTCATCAATTTTGGAACTTTTGTATTTGGTATATAATTTGGGCAGAATGTTAAGCTTCGATTCAGTATATACCCGCAAAATGTAAATGTAAGAAAATGCAATTAGCAAGCAGAGGTACCGGTAAGCCTATTACTGATGTTCATTAGGATATACACTACATTTCTTCATTGGTGGAATTTTGAAACCCTGCTGGGTACTGGTAATCTAATGAGGTTTTTTGCTTCTCTCTCTATATTCTACTAATGTATTTATTTGTAAAAATATTTGGGCAAAATGTCCAGTTATTGGGAAAATCAATCTTACCATGAGTTATCAAAATCTTTCTAGTTTAGGAATTTGTTTATAGTGTTGCATTTTGTATGAAATACATTAACATTTTTCTTTAAATGTTAAATGTAGTGTCATCAATTTTGGAACTTTTGTATTTGGTATATTGCAATTTGGGCAGAATGTTAAGCTTCGATTCAGTATATATCTGTAAAATAATGCAATTAGCAAGCAGAGGTAAGCTATTACTAATACATATAAAAATTTGGATATACACTAGCCTACATTTCTTCATTGGTGGAATTTTTAAACCCTGCTGGGTAGGCTACTGGTAATCTTATAAGGTTTTTTACTTCTTTATCTATATTCTACTGATGTATTTATTTGTAAAAATATTTGGGCAAAAATTTGCAGTTATTGGGCAAATCAATCTTAGGCTACCATGAGTTTTCAACATCTTACCAGTTTAATAACTTTGTATAGGTCTATTTGTTATAGAGTAATACTTTGTATGAAATATCATACATTAAAATTTTCGCATGAATGTAAACTGTGCCATCTTCAATTTTGGAAACTATTGTATTTGGTATATTGCAATTTGTAGAGTCGTTTTAGTATCTGTGGATTTTCCAGTGTTTGATTTCATGTTTTTGTGGGCTACAGTTGAACTGTTTTCTATAAAAAGAAGTTTTTGTATTAACTGATTTTTGTCTTTGCTGGTCCTTGGGTTGATATGCTCGGTTATTTACCATATATGACACAGTACATATTATAGTAATCAATGATCAAATATATAGGCAAGTGTTATGTTGCTTTGGCATCTAATTCATGCAGTTAATATATCAGGCAATGTAGACAGTATTGATGATGTCGTCTGTATTTTATGGCTAGGATTGAGTTTGAAGTTATCTTTTTGAGTTATTTTGGTTCAGTGCCTGCGATTTCAATAGTTGCTTCATCATGAACTTAGAATATCTTGGTACGGTAATGATGTTAATAAAAAAACATTGGCTATACCTTCACTGTAATATGAGATCAATATTGATACTATAGCAACTTGTTTTGTTCAAAGGTGCAAATTTGATGCGCATAGTAAAGTAAAGGTAAAGGTCCCATACTCAGTTACTGAGCTTTGGGGAATGAGAAGATAAGGTTCTCATTATACTAAGCCTTCGGCACTAAGGAGAGTAGGTGGCCAGTTCCAGTTCCTTTCACATAGTAGGCTATGATAAACTGTAGAATTCTTTTCAGGTTGTAAGGTTTTAAGCAGCATGGATTAAGTAATGTTACTAGTTTGGTAAGTAAATAAAGTGTCATTTTAGATTTATTTTTTCAATGCAAATTTACGAATCTTGACTCTTGATTTTTTGAACTATCTTTATAATGAAAAGATTCAGCTACTTTTGGTCTGGCTTTTTATTGCAATTGAGCTGGAGATTTTGAAATGATCTGACGACATGGATATTCAGCCACTGTTGTCCAGTTATTGTTGAATTCTCAGTTTAAATTGTTATTGAATTCAGGTAGGCCTAATATACTGTTATATATATATATACATATTTTTGTGCCACAAGAAAATTATTTCAATTTGATGGTTTATTTAGTTTGAAGTTAATTCAGCCTTGTTTTGCTAAGTTCAACATTTTGCTGCCTGTGTTTTTGTACACCGCCAAGTTGATGACTGTGGAGTTCTTAGACTGTAGCCTACTATCTTAGAGGCTGGGCCCACAAAAGGGGGGGACAACCGGTGCATTGCACCGGGGCCCAGTGAGTTCAAGGGGGCCCAACAAAATGTCTAAATTCACGCGATAAAAAGATTGATTTCAACGATTTTGCATAAAATATTTTTTATATATTAGTTCTGTATGTCGAATGGGACCCCCTTATGGGTAGCCTAGGCTGTGCCCTTTTTTAAAATTACAGAATTTTCAATTTTTTGAGTTTAGAGGGGCCCGACAAAATGTTTAAATTTGCGTGCTCAGGTCGATTTTGCATAAAATATTGTTTTTTATATGAATATTAGTTTTGTATTTTGAATGTGCCCCCTCATGGGTATGCCCTTTTTTAGAACAACAATGTTTTTATTTTTTGCGTTCAGGGGGCCAATAAAATGTTTAAATTTGCGTATTAAGGTCAATTTTGCATAAAATGTTTTTATATTTTGAAGTTGGGATTTCTTATATGAAGTTGGTATTTCTTAATGTCATGAACAATAGCAATGCATTCATCCTAAGTTTGCTGCCCTAGTCTCTGCAGATTTCAAGGTCAGAAACGGTATTGTATGTTAATGTAAAGCTGTAAGCACACATATGCAATGCTATGTCAGCCATGTCGGATAGTATTGCAAATTTTATCTTCAAAATGGCTGATTTTACCCACTTGTTGCCATGGTTACAATCAGGTGTTGCCAGAGTTAGGAACGGTTTGAGTTAGGAAAGGTTGGGGTTTTGATCTTAGCCCAGGACTAAACAAAATATCCAAAATACAAGTTTTTGTTTTCAACAGCTATAAACTTTTCCTCAAATTAGGGCAGAATTCCATATCTGACAACGCTATTGAGGCTATATTTACACTATGTAATGTTTTAGCATTTTACAGCATTTTATCTTTGTGTATATATAACTAGTGTGTATCTATGAATTTGAAGTTATATTTACAGTAGTGCATTATTTGTGAAATAATGGAGTGTTAATACTTTAACCTAATTTATCCTTTGTAAGAACGTGCACCGCAAATTTTGCTTGTGATTGGTGAGATATCACACGACATGGCGCGCTGGGGGGCCCGGCAGCAACATCTGCACCAGGGCTCTTGGAGGCCCTGCTTAGAGGTTGTGAGTAATTTTGCGTTTTTGAAAATATATACGCAAAGAAACAATTTGGGCAAAATTTGGAAAATTTGGGCAAATTTTGTTCGCCCCCCCAAAATGTTTTACTCTCCTACGGCTATGCATTTGTGTGACTTGAGTCTATACACTGAGAAATCTTCTCGTATTGCGGACCATACACCCCCCCCCCATTTTATGTTGCAAATCCACCGCCCTAGATATTTTCTTTCCATATAAGATGAAATCTTTCACCATCTTTTCCGCTTCCATCAATCACCCATAGGGATCAACACAATCAAGATGGGAGTGCAGGAAATGCATTTTTATGGACATGAAACACACCATTTTTCATATTCTTTTATCACATTGTTTCCAAAAAGTGATAATAATTATTGTTTCGTTGAGCCTATTACCAAAATTCTGAATTTATGTCTGTATTAGGTATGTTGAATTCGTCATGAGAGACTTTTTCAATATCTTGAGACACTACCATGTCTTATGCAGCTTTTTTTGCTCTAGGGTTTGAGAATCGGCAACTCAGCTGCTGACTGCTATGCGAAACAGGTGCAATAGAACATAATATGGAAGAATATGCAATGTCATATCGTTTTTTTGTTTTTCTAAACCGTGAGCTGTCAACCATATAGCAACAACGGTCTTCTGTATGGTTTCGGGGTTCTCTCCAAACTCTTGAATTAGCAAATACTGTAGCATCAAATGTCGTTTTCCCTTAGTCAGCCATCTAAATTGGACCGATGTGTTCTGCAAATCACATAAGGTGCACAGCTTTTAACTTGGTCAATTTGGTCACTAATTTCCATACCAAAATACATTTCTTAAGTATAAAAGCTTTGCTTCTAGCTTTGTTTCATTGCACATTTCGCTTGTTGGTCTGATATGGTTACTGATATAGATAGACCACAAACATAGCAAAAAGTTTCAAAACAATCAGTAAAAAGTTTGCATTCACGAGATGATTCAATTCCCAACTTATCTGCAATTTAGGCTGGAGCTTTTTACAGAACACAGTAAGAAACAATGAATGATTGAAACATTTTAAGTTCTATATTTTCTGATTACATTGATAGTGAATAAAAACAACTTGAAATTTTGTAGCCTACTTGCTCTATTCCGCGACTATGACCAAACAAAGATCATTGTTATGATACAAGCTACAGTTATGAAGCTAAAATGATAGCCACTATGATGTCATAGTTTACCGACCTTATAAGGAATTTAGAGTAAGAGCTTGAGAAACAGGGTACTAGAAGTGCAAAAACCTTAAATAAATATTTTTTAAACGACACTTGTGGAAAAAATTCCTAGAAGCATGTTTTAATCAACTATATCTTTCAAAAAATACTAAAAACTTGACACAACTAATTTTTTGTTACATGGTGTAATTTAGGCTTCTGGCTGTCTAGTCTTGGGGTATGACTTCCTACAAAAAAACAAACGAATTAAATAAAATGAATCATTTTTTATTAAATCAAAGTTACAAATTTGCTGTTCGGGAGTTGAAAAATATCTCTAATCAATATAATTTAGTGCGACCGGTGTCAGAAGAGCGACATTCCCCAGTCGTGAATTTTACCTTCCTGTTCTCAAGTTCAGTCCGTTCGCTTTTGCTAGTCTAATTTCGAATGCCTGTATATTTCAATTCCCCGCTTACTTCATAATATACCGGTAGAGCCTTTTCATCAATAATAGCTATTGTAAGAATCAAGGGAAAAGCTATACCGGTTTCATAGTTATGTCGCATTAGAAATACAGATGTGTTGAGCTAGATTCTGTGTGAGTGGCGTTTGTTACAGGAAGCTTGACTTATGTTCTGTGAGAACGTTAGGTTTTGAATTTGCAGCATTGAAATGCATTTTGCAATAATGATGAATTTCGGTTAAATGTTAAAATCTAAATTTGTTAGTTAAAAACATGGTACATGTTACACACTTCCCTCCTTACGCCAAAAATAACAGATAATTAATATTACAATAACTCGGTTATACATGATGCAATAATATATAGGTGTGTGGTTATAAGATATGTTTTTTACAAAGAATTGACAATTGTAGGCTAACAATTGCTAGGGGAAGACACATGACCCCCATAGATTCTATTTGAATAAGTATAAGGTGAACAGCAGTTATGTGAAGAAGGTTTAGTAGCCTATAGTGAAATTAAATAGAATTTTATGGGATAGTCAAGCAGCCTTAATGTAACTGATTCGCTTATAAAACCTTTAACAATCTTCTAATATAAATGTTGCCACATTGGTGGCATCCTAACGTGGGTGAAATTGAAGATGAATAAGGACTTAGTTAGAAATTTGCTCTCCACTTCGGTGCCGCTCAGACAAGTGAGTTTAGAAAGATTTTTTCCAAAGCAGCTATGAAAAATCTGATTGCAGGACACCCCGTCCCAATCTTATTTTATGCAGACGTGCAGGCACCGCTCTGCAAAGCGTTGTGGTTTCGCTTCCAAGCAACCATTTGTGATTTTTGTGCGTCATGGGGAAATCATGCGAAACCGCCTGGACACATAAGGTTGTTATCGTTCCCCCCATTTTTTTAGTATTATTAGGAGCTAACATGATTTGAGAAACTTTGTTTAGTTATTTTAGCCGCTGTTTTTCTTTTGTTTGGAATTGCAGTATATGCACAGTTATTTACCCTGAATATGGAACTTTGTGTGTAAAAGCTTGGTTGGCATTTGGCCATGTAATTTCTTTTGTTTCTTGATAAGGCAGGAGCGCTGCCACGTTCTAAAATCGATTAAACAACACCATTCATCCCACGTCGTTCAAACGTTGATTAACCATTACAAAACATGCTAGACGTTTTATGCCTACCGATTTTATCTCGGTATGTTCTATTGAACCATTACTGTTTCCTGTTACATACACCCTATTAGCCGTAAAGCTTAGCCTACGTCATGACACTGTCATGTTACGTAGTATTCCCATTTATCCTATGTTATTATTTGCCGCTTTTACATATCGTACTTTAAGCTACGCCATGTCTCACTGACATTGTTCATTCACTGATATCGCATCACCACCTGTTTTTCACTGCATTTTAACCAGTTAAGTGCGTATGACGGAATATCACGTCATGGAAAATTTTCCTTACAGTGCGTATGACGTGATATCACGTCAAGGCGGGGTCTCACTACAAAGCGTTGTGCAGCTGTGACGTTTTGTTTTTTTTCGTATGAGAAGTTGTTGCGTTATCACGTTAAAGGTTTATTCTCAATCTCTGTATCTTTAGAATTTTTGTTTTCATAGATTTAAGAGGATTAATGCAAGATTTAATGCCGCCTCCACTCCTCTCATGATTTACATTATAAATTAGTCAGTTATAGTTCAACTCATTTGTCCCTTATCGCTATAAAAACAAGTTTTAGATTTCTATGTTTTAGATATTTCACGGTTGGCTAAATACACATTGGTTGTTATTGGCAATGTTCTAGCCAAGAATTGGTATAACTGCGTGCAAATGAAGAGTTATCTAACAAATATAGCTTAGGCTACCTGGCGTAGCACAGAATGCAGATTGAGAAAGGGAAGCAAGTATAGGCCTACTTGTAAAGCTAATGATAACTTTTTGGTAACGTTTCAGAATAACCACAAGTTTAGGTACATAAATATAGCTAAATTATGGCTTCTAGGCGTAAAAGAATATGTTTGTCTGATATGACTGAAGAAGATATTGATGAGCTTCTTGCTTCAAGTTCAGATGAGGATGATAGTGACGTCATTGATATGAGGCCATTATGGCGTCATTGATATGACGTCATCATATTGCAGCTATTTTCAAAGATAATTTCAAACTGAACATTTTATTAATAGATTGTTTTGCTGTAGCTTCAACACAAAAAGTGTCAGAGTCGATTGAAATTAACCACTTAAAATTGCGAAAAATAATTCCGCACTGTGCGGTCGACCAGCGAAATTTAATTACGCACTTAACTGGTTAATTACAATTTTAGGTGCTCATCATTTCACCTTGCCTACGTTAACTAAGCTATTCGTCCTCAACGATTTCGCTCATTCACTGACATTGCATCTCCTTTATTGTATCACATTGTACATACTTACAGATACAGTCTACCGATTTGTCCTGCCTGTTCTCACACTTGAACAGCTTCTAGAACCTCATAAGCTGGCATCTGCAGCCATGATTAAATCATGTCGCCTAGTGGTTTCAACAATTTTATGCTATATTTTTTGTTATTGTGTTATACTACCATGTTATACTACGCTTTTTGCAGATGCGCCACCTCACCACATGGTTGTTGCTAGACGAGATGCGAGAGACCTCGAGAGACCTTGAGAGACTGACAGCACTTACGACGGATGACACGACAGAGGTCTCTATCGCCACCACACGGTGACTCTCATCAACTTACCTCCACGTGAGATGCCTCTATTTGAGATGCCTTTACTTAATGACGTCAACTCGGCTAACCTCATTGCCGCCTCCATGCACCGAAGCTGCATCGTTAACTTTCAACATGGCCACTCCCATGTCCGCCGTAAAACTGCACTACCGTGCACAGTAGTTGCATTGTTACGCACTCAAGCCTTCTTCACACAAGAAGCACTGCTGCTTGCGACACACAGACGTGCACCACAGTTGCACTGTCTATCCAGCATCCAGCTGCTCAAGACATCTGCTTTACAGCTTGCGAATTTACAAGCTGGCCACTCCCATGTCGTGCTCATCATCCGTCAACAGACATAAACTCGCTGCTCATCAGCACTGCTTGTCATAGTCTCGAATTCAACATGCTTGAACTGTATACATAGCATATCTTGTCCTCAAAAACATTCCTCTCATGAACGCCATCTTCGCCTAGCACAACATTCGCGCACGCGTAGCTCACCGCTATTCTATTATTATGTTTGCTTCTATGAGTGTCAAGCCTATCTCCCCGGACGCGGGGCATGAACAATCAAGGACACTCACCTGCCTATATAGCCTAGCCTACCATATTTGTGTATATCGTCCTAAGCCAACATGGCTCCCAGGGAACTTAAGACATCGCCTTATCTCTTATGATAAACGACTGTTACCCCTGTAACCGCAATTACTGTAGCCTATTACAGTCCTGCAATTATTGTATATCGTAGCCACTAAGCCAAAATGGCCCCCAGGGAACTTAAGACATCGCCTTATCTCTTATGATAAACGACTGTTACCCCTGTAATAGCAATTACTGTAGCCTATTACAGTCCTGCAATTATTGTATATCGTAGCCACTAAGCCAAAATGGCTCCCAGGGAACTTAAGACATCGCCTTATCTCTTATGATAAACGACTGTTATCCCTGCAATCACGTTATCGACTACTTGTTAACTTATGTGTGCGTCCAATCTCCTCATCCCACGAAAGGAGTGGGGTCATGTGTCTTCCCCTAGCAATTGTTAGCCTACAATTGTCAATTTTCTTTGTAAAAAACATATCTTATAACCACACACCTATATATTATTGCATCATGTATAACCGAGTTATTGTAATATTAATTATCTGTTATTTTTGCCATAAGGAGGGAAGTATGTAACATGTCCCATGTTTTTAACTAACAAATTTAGATTTTAACATTTAACCGAAATTCATCATTATTGCAAAATGCATTTCAATGCTGCAAATTCAAAACCTAACGCTCTCACAGAACATAAGTCAAGCTTCCTGTTAACAAACGCCACTCACACAGAATCTAGCTCAACACATCTGTATTTCTAATGCGACATAACTATGAAACCGGTATAGCTTTTCCCTTGATTCTTACGATAGCTATTGATGAAAAGGTTCTACCGGTATATTATGAAGTAAGCGGGGAATTGAAAGAGACAGGCATTCGAAATTTGGCTATTAGCGCAGGATATTCTGCCAATAGGGTGTTATAAGTAGGGCAACCAAAAGTCAATAAAGTCAAAATTTTTCTGCCTTGTTCAAAGTTTATAAAACGTCAACAAACTAAATTTCAGGCTGACACGAAGAGAGGTTTCAAAGTTATTAAGTAAAAAAAAAGTCAAAATTCATGGTTAGGTCAAAATTTTCTTTTAACGTAGTTTTTCTTCTCTCTATTGATATTTTATTAAATCTACACAGATACTGATTTTTTGTTGCAATTTCTGTTGCTATTCTGACGTAATAATCGATTTGATGCAATTTCTGAGGTAATAATCTTGTTTCGCCCACTACTGACGATTGAATATTAGCCAGCTACCCTGCTGTTGATGAATTGGTTGCCAGGGTTAAAGCAGTGACCATTTATAACAGGTCAAGAAGAGCTAGTTTAACTTCCATTGGCCAACCTCCACACTCCACAGCCAAATGTAACTAGATGGGCTTTTGGTTGAAAGCTGCTTTCTATTATTCAAAAAGTCTACCAAAAGTAAGAAATATCGTGGAAGGCTTCCATGATGGTGGATTGGTGGTGTCTTGCTGCGGCGTGCTCAAGATGCTGTAAAAGCTCCCAATTTAGCTACTCACCTTGCAGAAATAGAGGAGCAGTATAGTGCACTGTTTGATATAATTCAGAAGATGGAAAACAGCCGTTACACCATTCAAGAAGCTTACCAGAAAATGAGGTCTCTTAAATTTGGTGTTGATGGCTGCCAAATTGGAAAATGTATTCAAGCAAGAATCGGAATGGCATCAAGTGCATTGTGAAAATGGGACGAGATGATATTTCACCACATTTTTATAGCCGGTTGAGGAACTCCCAAGCAACTTCTGTATCAGTAGAGAGAAGCTTCACTAGTTTAGGAAAAATTTTGGCGAGAGACAGAAACTTCAAAGGCAATAATGTGCAACATTACTTGATGTTGAAGTATAATAGTACAGAACCCCCTCAGTAATTTCGGGATATTTAGACACTCCATATTTATCTTTTGCAGTTTTTTGAGTGACTTTCATTACCTGTTCGTTAGCTGTGGTGTCGTTGAGTCTTCCACATTTTTCTCATACTTCAATAGAAAAGAAGCTATCCTTACCTAACGGTTTGATTTCTAAATTTTACGTTTGAGTTGCAAGCGAAGAAAGTTGTTGGTCAAAATTCGGTCAAAATTTGTAAATTATAAAGTCAAAATTTCAAGTTTTTAGGTCAAAAAATTGGTTGCCCTAGTTATAAGTATCTGCGTGTGAAGGGTTTGCGTTACATGAAACGTGATTTACTGAAAAAGTTTTGGTAGAGTTACGTGCTAATTTTTTGTTGGCGATGTCAACGGTTATTTCGTTCGCCTTTAGAAAATCGCAACCTATAATTCCTTTATTGATATTGCACAAGTAGAAGGTTTGGTTGAAAGTTTTCTGCAGTCCGATATCTATTTTTGCTTGAATCAATCCATAGCATTTGATGCTTGGTCTACCAGTTACGTCGCTAAAGTGCATGATTGGTTTACGCTTAGTTTGACGGCTGTTGACTGGCAGAATTGACACTTCCGAACCGGTGTCGATTAGAAACGTAGACCCTGTATTTTTGTCGATAACATGTAGTAGGTTTGTGTGCTTTTCACAATTTTCCTTTCCAACAACCCTACTTATTGTTGGGTAAGTTGCGCGTTTTTTGGAAAGGGACAGTTGCCTTCGCATTTTCTTGCTCTGTAACCGAAGCGAGCGTGGTAAAAACACGGTTGTCTCGGATTAAATTGCGGCCTAAAACCGCTCTGATTTGGCGAAAAGTTATGTCGATTTCCGTTCTGTTGCGAAAAGTGCCGATTCCAAACCCTAGGTTTAGGTTGGGAAGGCGTATTTCTGTAAGGGGGTTGGAACGGTTGTCTCGAAGACCAATGAGAGGAGGAAGCGCGCGGGTTATTGCTTGCAACGTTGTGGTACGGAGGCGTATGAGTTGTGCGCTCTTGAAAATTTACCATTGTCTCCAATTTTTTTGTCAAAGTTAAAAGTTTTTGCTGGAGATGATCATTTATCAAGCCTTGACAAAGGTTTTCTGTGTTCGACGAGTTGTCATGACTACATGCGTCATTGTTTTGTTTGATTAAAAATATGTTGTCAGCGATTTCCGCCAGTTGCTCGACTGTTTTATCTTGTAAATGCCCTGCTAAAGCGACGCGTACGTGACTAGGCATTTTTTGAACAAAAAGATTTAACAGTAATTTTTCGCAATCTCTACCGAAGTATCCAATCTGCCTAACGAGCGTTTTCATCTCGCCTAGGAGGGTGGAAGGTTTTTTATTTTCTAATTTTAGGTCGGTCAGCAGCAACTGCAGCTTTGACGCTGCAGTTTGTTCATAGTGTTTAATCAGTGTTTTTTTTAGTTTAGTGTAGGGATGTGCATCTACGTCGTCAAAGATGTGGTGCACCAACGCAACCTGCTCCTCGTCAAGAAATTCTAAGGCGTTAGTGAACAGATGTTTTTCATTGGCTATATGGTTCGCCGCTGCTTTTGCCTCCAGCATTTTGAACCACAGTTCCAGTTGATTTTTGTAAAATTTCGGGAGAGATATTTTTTGTCTTGCATTAGCCAAATACAGCGACGGGTCGTTTCTAGAAGTAGCAAATGTTTCGTTTTCTGTATTAAAAAATGCGTTGTTAAGCGTGGCGTTTGGGGGTTGAATCGCGGTCTGCGACATCGGTGGCGGATCGTGATTTTCCCGGCCTGATTCCGGTGAGCTGGTTGTCGCATTTTCGGTGCTCATATCCGTGTTTGCGGCCGAGTTACGCGGTTGGGCGCTTAGTACAACAGCGGTCGTAGGCAAATTAGTAGGTGAATTTAAAAAAGATGTAGTTGCGCTTTCTGAGGAAAAAGATGTCGAATTTTCAGGCGTTCGAGGTAAAATTGATGTGTTTTCTACTACCGTGACTGGGTCAGAATGGTGTCTCGTTCTTTGGCGGACGAATGGGAAAAATTTGGTAGTTGCTTTTAAAAAATTGGACATTGAATATAAGTAGCCTAAATATAAAATATCAATACGTTACCGTTCTTTTGGTTCCTCTTTTCTACGTATTTGTTTCACACACAATTAGTTAGTGACAATTAGGCTACTAGTCCCTACTGAAACAAACCTTACAGAATACCTTCTTGACTTGGTTGCTCTCAAGATCAAAGAGAAAGTTATGCTGACTATTACAAGGAGCAATAAAACGTCAGAATCACGGACCCCAGAAAGCTTCTACTTCTTTAAAGACCAAAAAAAGAAAGATATCCGGAAAGGAGGAATAAAAATCAGCCAATCAGAAATGGAGGAGAAAGTATGGATGGGGAATAAAATCTCTGATTGATGATGAGAAAAATGGCTGAGGAATAAAAATGCAGAAATAAAACTCGTTCAAACAAAAATGATTAACGTCTGATTAACTTAAAAAATATGATAAAAACAACAGTTTTGTGAAAAAGTTTAGTGTAGTCAAACTAAATAAGATTTTATCAGACAGTCATTACAATCAATCAACTCACAAAAAACACTTAACAAACAACTGTTTCTACGTTGGTGACCTCCGGACGTAAGTTGGTTTGGAAAATGAATAAACTTAATTAACAATTCGCGCACCACTCTGGTGACACCCAAGAAAAAGTTCAAGAAAAATTCTCCCCAAAGCAGAAAGATTTAGAGAAAAAGCAGAAATATCAGCTATGAAAGATTTGGCAAGCAAGCTCTGCCACACTTTCTATTTCTAACTCAAAAATGCACGAACTCATAAATCTTTTAAAACATGTTAGGCCTACACTTCGCCTTTGGACGAGCCCCCAGTGTAGGGTTTTGCTTATTCTTACGACCCCAGCTTAGGGTTTGGCTGTCTAATTGTCGTATTATTTTTTATACAAGGAAATAAAAAGGATAATTTAAAAGAATATTGAGAGACTCTAAGTCTCTAATTAAAAAGGATAATTTTGGCTTCTGGCTGTCTAGTCTAGGGGTATGACTTCCTACAAAAAAGAAAACGAATTAAATAGAATTAATCATTTTTTATTAAATCAAAGTTACAAATTTGCTATTCGGGAATTGAAAAATATCTCTAATCAATATAATTTAGTGCGACCGGTGTCAGAAGAGCGACATTCCCCAGTCGTGAATTTAACCTTCCTGTTCTCAAGTTCAGTCCGTTCGCTTGCAAGTCTAATTTCGAATGCTTGTCTCTTTCAATTCCCCGCTTACTTCATAATATACCGGTAGAACCTTTTCATCAATAGCTATCGTAAGAATCAAGGGAAACGCTATACCGGTTTCATAGTTATGTCGCATTAGAAATACAGATGTGTTGAGCTAGATTCTGTGTGAGTGGCGTTTGTTAACAGGAAGCTTGACTTATGTTCTGTGAGAGCGTTAGGTTTTGAATTTGCAGCATTGAAATGCATTTTGCAATAATGATGAATTTCGGTTAAATGTTAAAATCTAAATTTGTTAGTTAAAAACATGGGACATGTTACACGCTGCTACCAAGAGGTGCACCTAAATACTTGTCGGGGTTGCCAGTTTCATTCGGACTAGCTTCGCCGCTTAAAGGTTTCGCCATTATGATCCGATACCCTTTCAAAATGTTTGCCAATCCTTAAAAGTGCCGACAATGCTTGACAAGTTTTTCAGGGTTGCCAGTTCTGCAATTTTTACCTCAAAATTTGCCCGACTTTTAATAGATAAATACTATTTGGACTTGAATACATCCTGCAACACTGGTAATGGGTATTTAGAAGTAGTAGGCTACCCTCCTCCTGCAAGTTAATTTTAAGATTAAACAAAGACAGCTATTTTTCTTAAATGTGTAACAAAAAATAATAATAATCTAATCACAATTTCTGTAACAAAATACATATCGTAAGACTAAACTCTCCTTCAGAATCAAACAATTTGCGGTTCGTTAGCCTGGCTATAAAGTGAAACGACACAAGTAACAAAGAACAGTTTTGCTTCGCAAAGTATACATATGGAAAAGAGCAGGGCCGGATTAAGGGTGTATGGGGCCCTGGGCTGAGTTAAGTGGGGGCCCTTATCAAGTGACATTTTTCGCTAAAAATGAATGGTGGAGTGGGGCTACGACACGGGCCCAGTTGCATGTATCTGTGGCACCGAGCCCCAAACAGCGGACCAGTGGCGTAGCCAGAAAAAGTTTGGGGGGAGCCAAATATTTGATGAATTGAAGAGAACAACAAAGTGTTTGATTTAAAGCCATCGCCACTTGATGTGCAGTGGCGTATCCTGGTGGGTTGAAACAATAAAAGTGGTAGGGGGTTAGAGCGTGCCGCAGGCACGCGTATTCTAGGGGGGTGCGGGGGCATGCTCCCCCGGAAAATTTTTGAAAAATTACACTCAAATAATGGACTATAGCGCTTTCTGAAAACACTTTTAGAGTAATATTTGTATGAAATTTGTTAGCAGATAAACAGCTATTAACTTATTAAAGATAACTCTTACACACGAACGCGCACAAACTGCGGCTAAAATTAGAGAACACTAAAAACTCAGATACACAAAAACCCAACAGAGTAAGCCATTCTGAAATTGCTTCCATAAATTAGTTCAAAGAAACGTAAATCGCGTTAATTTTGCGCGATTTACGATTTGCAAAATTTATTGGTGTCTTTCTGTGTGTCTAAAACAAGTCCTTGGGGGTTTTAATGGCCAGATGTCTTGGAAAACGATATAAATTTCTACAAACTTTATTATATTTTCAACAAAGGCCTCAACTTTGGAATCCAAACTTGGAAAATTGGGAGTGGGGGCATGGCCCCTTTCGCCCTCCCTGGCTACGCCTATGCAGCGGATCACCTTCTTGTTTGCCCTCGGCTTGCAACACGGTGCAGTAGGTGGGACCTGTCAGTGTATAACTCCATTGCGGAAGAATGTGTCAATCTGTGGTGTATCAACGAATTTTAGAAGACTCGATAGAAGAAGAACTACATCATTATTCCTATCTAACTGACCATCTTGTTGGTCACAGCGGTAAACCATAATCTCTTCGTGGGAAAATTGTAACATAAAGTTCCCAGATCCGTTTGTCTGCATGTAATGACCGAAAAAGAAACACTCCTCGAAACGTCTATTCAAAAAGTGTATTCCTGTAAAATTAGCCCGCGGCTATCGAAAATGGGACGCAACACCGTACGCCTCTAAAACTGTAACTACAGAACAGATTACTTGGATAAAAGACGGAGAATTTGTCCAGCTAGCAAGCACCAAATAAACCAGTTAAATGTGCGACCGACTTCCAACAAACAACTTCAAGAATGAATCAGAAAAATTTGTGATAACTCAAAGGCACGTCAGCAGTTAGTGTGACGCAATAATGAAAGACAATTATGAAGTCATTCAAACATTTGTTCCAGAGGCTGATGCAATATTTCATGTTTAAACAGGTTTCAAACCGAAACAGGTTTAAACAGGTTTTAACCTGAAACAGGTTTAAACAGGTTTGACACGATTCTATGAACGATGGTGCAATTTTGGCACATTTTTTAGCAACATCCATGACGTAATATTCAGTAGACTTGAACGGTTTTTATATGACGTTTGATTTGGTGAACAATTGTCTGGAACACTTGTATCAGATAATGTCTTCAAAACAGGAAAGCCATCTAGGAATTTTCGATGGACTTGCCAACGATGAGTAGACGAGACGAGCCATGAATAAAGGCTTTGCAACAATTCAAAAAGCTCAGCGGCAGAACGGCATGTTTCTACAGGACATTTAGGCTGGCGATTAAATTAAGTGAATGTGCTGTGCAAGGGACATAATGAGCTACACTACATTTCTCGCGCAGAAAAGCTTGAAGACCGTTTATACTTGCCACTCATATTGGCAGCATTATCATAACTTTGACCCATAATCCGTACCATTTTCGGATATGAAAGTATCAAATAAATATGTTTTTTGCTAAAAAAAAAGAAGAAAAATTGAATAACTGGGGTTGAGCAGGGGTGCTGCAGCACCGCAGCACATTTGGGTGAGCCACCCTTGCTTGCTTGAGATACGAATTAAAGCAGTAATCTCCAGCTGTGCAACTAAAAAAATTAGTAGATTTTTTTCTTTGAGGTGGGGGCCCCCAAAAGTGGGGGCCCTGGGCTTCAGCCCAGTCCGCCCCTCCCTTAATCCGGCACTGGAAAAGAGCATCTAGGAATGAAAAGGAGGCACGACAGCTGAATGCATTTTTGCATCTTAGATTGCATGGCAAAACTACCCTAACGAGAGCTCGAATATTACACCAGATAAAGGACGTTGTGGGTGAGCCACTGGTTAAAGATGGATACGATTTAAGTTGACTTTGATGGCGATCACATTTAACTCAACAAGGATCCACGTTTGAAAGATGTTATTGGTTTGGTTTTGAATCTTTATCCTCGGACTGACAAAGTTGGTTATTCTTGATAGTTTCGCATATTGTAGAGGCTTCTGACGCAAACCGGTTACTGAGATTGACAGAGTAAAGCTTCTGATTGTTGAAATGTTGTTGCCTAATATTCCATCCACTACGTGCCGCTAAATGAGAAACAGTCCCGAAATGCAGTGCTCAAGCACACACCTCCAGAGCCGAACCAGCGCTGCTTGATCTTCAGTCGGGCGGGCAACCACTGATCTAACGGGGTGTTAATTATTTGATGTTATTTTATAATAAATTGATGTTATCCGTAAATTGTTCATTACATGGTTGACTTGTGTAACGACGACAAAGTATCAACGACAGACGACGTTGTGTCAACCTAAACTTCGATGCTGCCGATAACGATGTGATGTTAGCAAAGGATTGTGACAACCAGCTTAGGTGCCGAGTGGTTATCGCCTTTGGCTCTAATGCTGGTAGATCTGAGATCGATTCCAGGTCGAGTCAAACCGAAGACTTTGAGAACTGTAGCCCACCAATTGTGTTCTTGTATAACGCAGTGAGAATAAGTCGCGTAATATTGCGATGGACTTTGGATGACACCGTAAACTTGATATAAATTAAGAATGAGCTCGGTCGCTAAAAGACTTTACCTGTTGTAGAGTGACAATAGCTTTAACAAAACCATAACATTATTGTTATTAAGAGTTGGGGGGGGGGGAAAGTAACCTGTACTTAAAGGTTTCTTCTACTATATAGTCTCTTCAACGACACTTAGTGTTGTATATCAACGCACCCTTCTTCATGTTTTTCAGCTTGTGGGCGTAAGAACATCTATAAAAGTAAAGTTTGTGTTGTAATTTACATTACTTTACGTAGTAAAAGTGATTAACGAGTAAAAGTGATGATCAAAGCTGCAAGGTGAATGGTTTCCCGCTGAATGGAGAGCAGTCCTTAAAATGCGTTGCTCAAGCGCACACCCTGAGAGTCGAACCAGCGTCACGTGATCTTAACGCTTTTTAACGAAGTCATGCGCTAACCAACTGAGCTATTGGGGCGGACTTAAATGATTTTATTCTCATGCAGAATCAAAATTGTCGATTATTCAGTCTTCATTACATAAAAAATTGGGAGATAATCGTGATAATCAAGTCTGCCATTTTACGTCGATTCAACGTCAATTAAGATTGAATCGATGTAAAAATAGCAGATTTCTAAACAATGTGACAGTAGCGTGGCAACCCAGTTAGTAATTGGTTTGGTTTTAAATCTTTATCCTCGGACTGACAAAGCCTTAATAGGGTATTCCTGGTAGTTTCGCATACTTGTAGAGGCTTCTGACGCAAAACCGCTGATCGTCTTTTTGATTATGGCTTATGAGGGAATTTTTAATACGACTGATGCTTTGTTCAGAGCGCTTCAAAACAAAATAATGGACATTTCTTTCTGTTGCGAGCAAATACTCGGCATAGTTTTTATGAACGGTTTGAGCAGAATTGCACAACGCTTGAGCTGAGATTTACCGACACTGATATTGGAAACCGATTAAAAATGAACGAAAACAAATGTTTTACAATGTTTTAGATAATATCATTGTTCAACTAAAACTGAGGATTGACAATTTTAGTGAGCTGACCTTTCTGGGTTTGGAAGATTGTTCTAAATTTTCCGAATAGGCTCTAAAGTTTGATGACACCAAATTGCAGAGCCTGTCAAAAAGTGATGTAAAATTCTTCGACTTTGTAAAATTGAAAGCTGATCTTGTGGGACTCTACAGCTCACAAACAAACAATCAGAAATAAATGTAAAACTTCTGTACAGCTTCTCAGTTTTTGTACCAGTGCGATCTAATTCAGACAGTTCCTGAGGCGACAAAGTTGCTACAGGTAGCGCTCACTATACCCGCTACAACAGCGTCGGTGGAAAGGCCATTTGCTGCGTTGAAAAGGATCAAAACATACAACAGAAGTCAAACTGAACAAGAGCGTCTTTCATCACTAGCAATAATTGCCATTGCGATGAAGAGGCTTCAGAAGTTGCGGCAAAACAAAAAGGATTTCTATAACAAAGTTACAGATATTTTTGTCCAAAATACACTCGTCCGCCCCGTTATCTCAGTGGTTACGCGTCTGGCTCAAGATCACGCGGCACTGGTTCGACTCTAGGGGTGTGCGCTTGAGCAACGCATTCAGGACTGCTCTCCATTTAACGGCACCTAGTGAATGGAATAATTCCCCGCGGCAACAACACTTCAACAATCGGAAAACTTCACTCTGTCAATCTTGGTAACCGGCCCGGTATCAAGAGCCTCTACAAGTACGAGAAACTACCAGGAATAACCGATCAAGGCTTTGTCAGTCCGAGCATAAAGATTCCAAAACCTACCTAACCCATGAAAAACACATGGATTTCATTTTTATATAAATGTGAAAGCATGCTGCTAATTTTTTTTGATTAGTGCGATACCGTTTTTGTTGTCAAAGAAAAATTATTGTAAACATGACTTGAAAAAATTAGTGCCTCACCATCTAGGAACCTCACCGCACGTCACTGAATTAGTCAACACACAATGTCGGAGAGTGGGGAAAAAAAAGGGGGGGGGGGTCATTTCTTGCATTACCAGTTTTCAAAATTATTTTTTTGTGGTGTCTCTAAACTTTTATCTTGTTCTAAAATTGTTTGATTCATTGCTACACGAGATAATTCTGCATTTTTTCTACTTGGACCACCATGAGAAGATAAAATTCGAACTTCTGAATCATCACACTTTTCCTTTGTAGACTAACCAAAATCTTTTTTATGCTGGTAAGCTGTTGTTAATTTTCGTTTCATTTTTCAAAATGTGGTTTCTTAATTTCAAAATATTTTATGTGCTTTCGCTTTGAAACAAATTTTTTTTGGCCTGGGTTTGTTTCGATTCATTGATATGCTAAATTCGACTAAACAATTCATTGATATGTAGGCTAAACTGCCTGCGTCTCTGATAAATAAACGAATAGCTTATACCAGAGCTACTCAACTAATGTTAGCAAAGGTCTATTTTGACAAGTTGAATATTTTTGCGGTCCGGTGAATATTTCATATGCAACCACGAAAATTAAACAACGACTTGGATTTTTGTCTGACACAAAGAAAGAAATAAAAAAGGAAAAAATGTATTGTGTTTCTTTGCAGTGTAGCTGTGTGGATCGAACATCAGAGAAGAGGGAAAAGCGGTGGGAGGTCTGGGGGCGAAGCCCCCAGCTCCTTGGATAATCACAAACAATTGCTTTTCCGTAATAAAAATCTGTTTAAAGTGGCTCTAACATGTGGCAATGAAGTTATTCTTCCAGAAGCCTGAGGTCCACCTTCAACACCCAGAAGGTCCGGATTCGGACAGCGGTCCGCCAGTTGAGTAGCCCTGGCCTGTATTGACTGACTGCGCAAAGACCTTGGAAGTCGAAATTGGTTGCAGTTAATTTGTGCGAACAAAACTAACTGAGATGCTACGATAGTTTTTATTGGTCCGATAATCACAAAGAAATAATGCTAAACTACTATTTGACTCTGAAAGGAGCTTTTATAAAAAGTATAAAAGATGGAGTAGGCCTACTAATTTTTTTTTAAATTACAGCAACTGTTACTGATATAACTGAACCTGAGGTGAAAAAACTTACTAAAAAGTGGGGGGAGGGCAGAAATTTCAGTAGAGGGGCAAATTCTTTCAGTGGGGGGAAATTGTCCCTCAACTTTCCCTTTAAGGGAGGTCTTGAGCCGTTCGTGGACCATCTTTAAAACAGTGTTTTTGCGTGTTTTTGCACCATAAAAGCGCGATATTGACTGGTCATTGTGAAGACGAAATCAGAAAGTTCAATTGAGAAAGAAAACCACGCGAGTTGCTAAAAATGTAAATATGGTAAAGATTTGCCAACCGAGTTTGCAAAACGTGACTGTTTTAGGGGAACGAATTCTATTCAACGTCTGCAGACGTTGAATCGATGCAAAAATACAGATTTGAAGGTTGGAAGAAAAAGTTAGATTAATATTTTTTAAAGCCAAAGTTTAAAACTTAAGATTTTGTTAATACAACTGCAGACTAACAAATGGCAACACTGAACTGCACCAAGCATCTGACTTCGTTGGTTTGCTAAGTTGACGCCCCTGACACACCCCCACACAGCGCACGACAAAAAGACACGAGTTGCAAAGGCACTCCCATGACAAGTGATCGATCATAATTAGTTGCAAAGTTGCATTGTAACGTCCATTGAACGTTTGCTATCAAAGTTGGTTTCGAAGACTTGAAATGGGTTGAATTTCACCTAAAAACAGGAATAATCCAAATAAAGTTGTTTCTACGGTATTGCAAGCCTTCCCAACTTATTTGGTTATGAGCTGATCATGAGTAGGATTCCATTATAATCCAAGTCGGTTTAAACCAATGATATCGATGTAATTTTATCTAACGTAGAATCGATGTGTGATTTTATTCAGAACTAGCCAGTTGCTTGTTGCACCACCGCATCATGTTGGACTGTGGATGACGTCAGTGTGTTTGATGACCTGGCTGCTCTGCTTGTCATAGAAACATTTCCTTGACTTAGAAAGACAGTAATGTTTCTATGACATCATTATGTTTGGTAACAACTTGCTTCAGGCATATCTTTAAACACGTTTTCTTCAGAGTTTCTATCCCATTATTTAACTTTGGAAGAGGTGTAGCCTATCTTAGAAAGGCAAATATTTTGATAAGATTTGGAATCTTTCAAATGGAAATGCAAATATTGTTTTGATGCTCAATTAATAATAATGTTATGGATTTTTGTTTATTGTCGTTCTACAACAGCTAAGGCCTTTTAGCGACAGGATTCATTTTAATCTTATATCAGGTTTAGGATGTCATCACATTATTACCCGACTTGTTCTCACTGCGTTATACATTTCTAAAGTTTTCGGTTTGACCCGACCTGGAATCGATCTCAGATTTAACTTACCAGCACCATTGCCGAAGGCGAAACTACTCGGTCACATAACGGGCATGGCAATTACTTGCTTTTTACATTGATTCAACGTTTGTAGACGTTGAATCAATGTACAAAATGACTGATTTGCTGTTGGGTAAAGAAAGGATGGTCGACAACAGGAAAGCTTGTGAACCCTGGAAGCACGTGTTTTTTGGCGTGATGGGATAATCTCGAGGTTATTTTTGCAATTGCCACTGGCCTGGTGGCAGTCACATCATTTCTAACACGCAAATTTTACATTTTGTTAAGAGAGTAATAGAATTGAGTTGTAGAGCCAGTATCATCCTTGTATGGTACTAGCGCAGTGGCCAAATAGTTTCGCCTTCGGCACTAGTATTTGTAGATCTGAGATCGATTCCAGATCGGGTCAAACCGAGGCCGCCGTAAGTGGCCTCGGTCAAACCGAAGACTTTAAAAGCGGTACCGATTGTGTTCTATCCTGCATAGCGCAGTGAGATTAAGTCGGGTAATAATGTGACAACATCGCAAAGCTGATATAAAATTAAGCATGAGCCCCGTCGCTAAAAGGCATTATCTGTTGTAGAGCGACAATAAAAAACCATGACATTATTATTATCTTTATTCGGATGTTGTTCTATGCATGTTCTTTGTTCTGTTTGTTCATGTCTCGTCCATGTTCTACGCGTATTCATTATTCATGTTCAAACATTGTCCATCGGCGATGACGTTTGCACTCCGACGTTGATCAACTGTCCGGTAATATTAGTGCGACGGCTAGTCAGTCGTTCCGGCTGACAAAGCGGTATCTTTTTACATTGATTTTACGTATGCAAACGTTGAACCAATGTTAGAAAGCAATGATTTGTTGGTTGGGATTCGATGCGGTGATCTGCGTCAACAATAACTTTGAGTTCCTGCACGTTTTACTTGCTGCAATTCTGCTACCACTTCTCACCTTCTCAGTTATCTCCTTATAGTGGGCTAGTTAGTTATTTTATGGTAGTTAATATGGTTAGTTATTATTAGTTATTAATAACTATATTATGGGTTCCTGCATGTTTTACTTGCGGCAATTCTGTTACCACTTCTCACCGACTTAGTTATCTCTTTATAGTAGTTAGTTATCTTATGGTAGTTATTTATTAGTTAGTTAAATTATTGGTTATTACTTATTATATTTTATTTAAATTTTAATTCATTAATTAATACTTTATCAATTAAGCTTTATTATTTTATTATTAGGCTACTGGTAGTTGGTTATTTAAAGTAGTATTTGTAGTTATCTAGTTGTCTTTTTGTAGTTTTTTTGATCGGTTTCTCATCTGGCCGTGGAAGAGAAACTTTGATATAAAATCTTATTTAATTTGAAGAAATTATTTAATTTCAACGAGTTTGGCTAACATTGTCTCAAACAGTAAAATCCGTCATTTTTACATTGATACATTGATTTTACGTCTGCAGACGTTGAATAAATGTGAAAATGACGGGTTTTGCTGTCCGTTGTGTAGGCTACAAGAAATATAAATCACATCGAGTTTTGTATTTCTGCTCAATCTGGGTTTCTGATGAGCAAACCTCATTTGAAGTGCACAATTTTTTGTTGACTTTTTGTTTCGTGGAAACTGAAAAGGAAAATTAAACATTGCTTACATTAAAATAATAAAGAGACAAGCCCTTTGTTCAACCACTCTGTTTACTTTAGACTTTAGAGTTTTATGCAGGGCAAGATGAATCCGTTCTGGAAAAATTCATACCTGAGGTGTCCGTTAACTTTATAAAGTAGTAAAATAATCCTGCACGTAACGGACGTTGAATCAATGTAATTATCATCTGGGATCGCAATTATGTTAATCAGAAATATACAAAAAACATTTAGGGCTTTTAATTTCTGCACATCTTTGTTGTAGAACAACGACAATGGAAGCGACGATTTGAAATTGAAAACTAAATGACTGCTTGATAAAACGACAGAAACCCAGACGCAAAAGCGAGGAACTGGAGCGTTGGCAGCTTTAGAAAATTGTTTTGTTTGTGATGGCAAGAAATAAAAAAGAGAAAAGAAAATCCTTAAAATCGTAAACAAAAGCTAAAGTTTGACAAATTGTGTTGTTTGTCCGATGGCTGTTGCTCACCTCTATGACGTGTTAATAGTGCATCGCAGTGTGACAGGCATGCATCATGATGATAGAAGTGCAGCTTCTCACACTGTCACGTGACAACAAAACACAGGATGCCAACGCGTCTTGCAATTACGGCTTCAAAGCCAATTTGAGATAAATTACACTTTTGAAATAAAAAGGTTTGAACTGTTTGAAATTTACAGAGTTAAGCAAAGCAATTGTGACGACAGAATGCCAAGAAGATAATCTCCACCCTTAAAAATTGTTCTATGTCAAAGTTGTCAGGTTAAAAATTAGGGTAAATATCGGTAAATATAAAATAATTTACTCTTAGAAAGTTGAGCTTAACCCAGCCATTGGTCATCTTTGTCATGTTTCCATCTTGAAGAAAAAACAACGTAAGGTACATTCCCCAATATGAGATAATTTAAAACTATCACAAGATGCGGCAAGTGATGACGTGCAATCATTCTGACGTGTTGTCAATGAGGTAACATTTAACAGTTACGTCTAATATGACAGAACACAGGACTATGTTATTGTTGATGTAATAGAATCAAACATGAAAAATTAAATTTGATTTAATTAATTAAACTACCATTCAACGTTTTATAGGTAGAGAAATCTGGAATTGCATGCGGGAAGTGATTTTCTGATGTCTCTGGATTTATTAATATTCAATTGAACACTGAGAATATGTCCTTATAATGTTTGTAATGTATTGCATTGAGTTTAAATTTAACCGTTGTTATTGCGTTCATAAACGTAGTTGCACTGATGAGAATTTAATATTCGAAAACGCGTTCTGCAACACTGTTTTTTGCACTCTGCAATGCTTGATGCAGATTTATCTGTAGATTTCCATCACGCATTGAAGCGGTGATCTGATAATGAAATTTTCTACGGTTTAAGAAAAAGTTTTCTCTACTTATAAAACGTTGAATGGTAGTTTAATTAATTATTTCTTAAAGTTTCTTGGTTTCACATTACCTAAATTTGATTTCGAAACAAAAACATCGCATCGCGTTTGGAAATTAGAAAAAAGAACTTTTAAATTTTATAAAGCAACCAGAAACTTAAAATGAGAGCAGAGAGGAAGAGCGCCCAGTATGAGTCACAAAGAATCAAATTCTACATGGACCACTGCGTAGCGACTGACCACAGGGTAAAACAATTTGAATGGGCCAGTCCGAAGTTGAAAACAGTTTATTTGTTAGAGCAGGAAATGAAACGCCGTCGCTCTGATTCGCATTATGACACTTTTCATTAATAAATCAACATTTATATGACAAGCTCTTCTTTTTTATCACTTTTAACTTTGCATTGCATTGCTGTCTAAAAGCAAAGTGGTAACATGTTTGGTTGTAACGACTAAAACATACAGATCCAAAAAGCAGAGAATAACGTTCAGCAAACGGTTGAAGCTTTCGCCGTACCCTGACACCATCAACGTTTAGATTGCAAACATCCATCTCCCACATTCCGACACCAAATTGTACAGTTTGTGTTTCTGCTCTCAAGCGTCTTGTTCTACTAGACTAACTAGAGTAACTAGATGGATACAAATTTTTACCTGTCGATTTTTACTGCCGTAATTTGGTTTCTAAAAAAGAAAAATAGGCTATAATTTTAGTAGGGAGATAATTTTTGAATACCATAGACAGATAATTGATAGCAACTTGATGGGATTGAATGGCATAATACAAAAACAATACATAAAATAAACGATAACTACATAAATTCAAACATTTCACGAATATTTGATGTTTTTGTTTAGATGATTTAAGTTATTTTCCTGACGAGAGCAGATAGTTTTGCCGAAAACGTTCGAATTTATGTAGTTATCTTTTTATTTGATGCATTGTTTTTGTATTATGCAATTCAATCCTATCAAGTTGCTATCAATTATCTCTTTATGGTATTTAAAGAAGAAAATATTAGAGAATCTTAAGCGGAGCTCGGAAACACCGTGAATCTGGGGTGGTAAAAGGATAAACTCTCGGCCCCAGAAGTTTAAATCATCATCATCGGCGTATGAGCAGATCTTTCCAGGCTAGATTGAAGGGCAGGAAATCATCGGCCACTCAGCAGTCTCGTCGTCCAGGACCCTCAGACCATGCGCACCGTGTGGAGGCCGGTGGGTTAGGCAGTGGTGGATGACATGTTCTGCGGTATGTTCAATGGCACCACACTCGCCTTCTGATGACGGAGCCAGGCCCCACTTGTGCATGTCCGAATGAAAGCGGCCGGAAGAAATAGAATAACCTTATTGACTTCTTTAAAGTAGTGACCTGTCAGCTGCAATCTTCGTCTTTTGACTTTCTCAATGAGAAGCGGCAGGTCATTGTAAAGGTTTTTTTTTTGTAAAGTACTGCTTCCAGTCAATGCTGAGTTCTTAGAGGTCTGGTGTAGTGGCTGCTGTTGAAGCGACTCCAGGTCGACCCTTTCAGCTGTTGCTTGAACGAATTATATTTTTAGTTTTTACTTTTTGTATGATTTCCATATCGAATTTAATTTATTAGTTGCTACCCAAGCCTTTGCTATTCAAGACTTTGTAGCATTCTATGTGGAATGAATCCAAGCAACCAAGCATTTTAAATTACGACTTCTGATTTTTAAAAGAACTTTTATGCTCATGTTTCTTTTTGTTTACGATAAAAAAATTGCTGTATAAAAACATACCGCGAAAATTTTTTTTTTGCGAAACACAATTTCAAAGGAGTAATTTTAGAGTCACTGCAAATTGAACTTCTAATTGTTATTTTATTTTTTTGCATATACTGTCTGTAAATATAAGCAGTGCTATTGCAGATGTAGTTGGGAGGCTATTCCTAATGAGCACACAACGGTGTGTTGAAAATGTTTGAAAGTTTTTTTTATTTGTTTATTTATAAATGCTGAAATGTTTGGGTGTTCATCAAGAATACGTTCATCTGATGAATGCGAAAGTGAAGGCAGAAACAGACGAGTTGTTTTATTGCTTCACTGATGTTTCGCGCATCAAGACAATGCGCATTTTCAGAGAGAATAACATAAAAAATAAAATTTAAGGAGTTGTCTACTGTACTTGGTGCACTGCGGTTACAAGCCAGAGAAAAAATAACAATAAAACTTTCTCATTTCAAATAGTAACTAAAAACTAAACGATATGCGAATGGTAACTTTCTACCTTGGACAACATAAAACGAAATTAAAGTAACTTGCGTTCTTCTGGTGACTATGGGCTACAAGGTTACCCCATGATGTTAAGGATGATACCTAGCTTTTATTGCCGACGTTTCGTCAGTCAGCCTAGCTTTTATTGCCGACGTTTCGTCAGTCAGCACGGTAAAAGCTAGGTATCAATCATCTTTAACACAAGGAGGTAACCTAGTAGTCCATACACCAGAATGATTATAGGTGAATTGTTCGTAAACAGTGCAAACATTGAATTGCAAACACATTTGAATTGCAAACATTGGAGGACGGCGCCCTTGACGACGATCTGGGCGCCCAACCCAAGTGTCTTCAAAGTAGTCAATTACTGGCTGAGCAACATCTGGTAATACATTCCCATCGTTTTTCTCCAAATGCACTGGCACAAATGGAAGAACCAGCCACGGTGAGTTGAAAGTGGGTACTCTCTGCTTACTGCATTGACCATGGCCATCTCAAAGTCAGTCATGATTGTCTCTGGAACAGCAACAGCAGGTAACAACTCCATGAATGTATGTCCATCTCCTTTTGTCCCCCAGCAGGGCATACACCAGAGGCACTGAAGTGTTTTCCGTCAGTCCGTGTATTGTGTAAAGCTGTCCAAACAGTGAAGGCACTGTCTTGAAGGTGCCGTCAGCATACCAGTGCTTTGAACGGGCAAGGAGCTGCAGATTTCTTTCAGTGGCACAATTATGTGTTTAAGCACAATTAGCACATCTCTAGCATATAGGCTACCCTAATTGATTGTTCGTAAACAATTGTAACTGTTTTTTTAAAAAAAAGCTGTAGCCTAACTTTTATGAACATTTGTTTACGAACAATTAGTATTACGGTCAATTGCATGCCCGAAGAATTGCTTTACGAAGAATTGCTTACGAACAATTGTTTTACGAAGAATTGCTTACGAACAATTGTTTTACGAAGAATTGCTTACGAACAATTGTTTTACGAAGAATTGCTTACGAACAATTGTTTTACGAAGAATTGCTTACGAACAATTGTTTTACGAAGAATTGCTTACGAACAATTGTTTTACGAAGAATTGCTTACGAACAATTGTTTTACGAAAAACTGTTTACGAAGAAAACGTCGGACACCCACCAGAATAACGCAAGTCATTTTAATTTATCAATTTTTTTAATAAAACAAAAACATAAAAATTTTAACATTAAGCATAAGGCAGAAGCAGTTGAGGCAAATAAAATACCGAAGACGAAATTGAATTTCGTAATTGTTCTTGTTTCATCTGTACATTTAATAAAAATCTGTCATCCCCATTGGTGTTAGGCTACTATGTGGTACATGTCAATGGTGGAATAAACTGAACTATCTACGAAAGTTCAATCATTTTTAAAGAATGATCGAGAGAAATTGACTTGGATGGAAGCTGTAAACATTGTTCGAGAGAAATGGACGCAAATAAATCCCATGGTAAATCCCCAACATTGAAGAAAACAAAATACTTGTTAGGCTACAATCAACTGGGGTATTGTTATAAATTGAGATGAATTTTCCAATCTATTCTTTCCTTACTAACGTCGATAACAAACCAATGCATCACAATTAACTGTAGAGGAACTGACAAAGGAGAAGATAGGAAGGAAGAGTGTTGCCATCATGAATTTTAGACTTTCGCTTCATCATCATCATTATGTTCCTTCCACGTAAGGGTCGGATACTATCACTTACATCAGCTAATCTTAAGCATAAGGCAACTTTGGAATTACACTCTTGTTTTATTTAGTGATAGATATTGTACAATTTGGGTAGTGAGGTAGCTATGATAGATATTGTGGCCATTGATTTCTTGCTAAGCTGTAAACAGCCAAACGAGCCTGTTTTGCAAGTTTTTCAACAGACGTTGGCCCTGACATTATCACATGAACCTTCCGTTTAGTCTTCTACCTCGCTGTTACATTGCGATGACTTTTAGGCTAGTTAGTAACAGGTAGAGGGATCCTGCGACTTAACAGTTCTATTGTTGTTTTAGTACGTAGGCCTACATTGCTGTGGTTGAAACATTTTTGAAAAGAATGAAACCCTTGAATGATAAAACCCCAACTTTGGCCCCCCTTCCCCCGCAAACTCATCCAACCGCGAGCTGTGAAAATCTTGTTCTCTTGACGTCATAATTAAGATGCTTATGTTGACTGGGATTGTGCAAGGCAAACGAACAAAAGGACGACAAAAAATGAAATATTTTGACAATATTAAGCAAATTACGGAATAAAAAGCATGCCGGAAGCACTAATAAAAACAAAAGACAGAATAAAATGGAGGCAGTTCATATGGGAGGTCACAGCTGATCAAACATGACCAATCCGTTGAAGAGGAAAAAGTTACGAACCCGAGCACCTTGTTTTGCGCCTTTGTATGATTTAAATTATAAGTAGGGCCATTTTTATTTTGATCTAACAAAATTTTTTTTTGACTTCATTTGTATCAAATTTTGATTTTATTTTGACCTAACGAAATTGCTTATTTGTAGAGGCCACAGTTCTTCCTTGAATTGATACCAGTTACCCAAACATAATATTTTTTCGATTTTAGACCCAAACGTAATATTTTGTTGAAAAGTCAAGTTGTTTTATGGATTATAAAAAGTGCGTCGTGTTTTTTGGCGATAGGAAAATCTCGACAAATCTGTCTAACTTTTGCTGAAGACGATTTAGCTTGCTTAGGCATTTTTGTAACTTGTTACAGAATGTAAGTAGAATATTCCTAAAATCCAAACTGTAGATCTTCGAAAAGACCACGTTTGTGAAGAGGGAATGTTTTATAAAAATTATTTAAATACGTAACAATGAATAAACAATGGACAATTTGCGATAAAAGTTACTGCTGATCTAAGTGGGCATTGTGACATATTTCCTGCTTTTATGGGTTAATATGGTTTAATTGTGTCGCAGTTCCTGATTTACGATGCTTCCACGAGGATTTTGACAAAAATTGCTTTCAAGAAACACAAAAAGTTTGTCAAAAGCCATAACTTGACAAATTTTGACTTTATTTTGACCTATAAACTTCTTAAAAACAGACCCCTAGGTGCTGAAAACAACTTTATTCTTTCATTCGTGCATAAACGAGATCCTTAAAATATTTTGACTTCATTGACTTTTGATGGCTCTAGTTCCGCCCAAACAACATGAACTTATTTCACCCAAACAGCAATTCGGTATTTTTTTACACTTTATTTTCTTTTTTGCCTGCAGACGTTGAATCAACATAAAAACGAACTTGTTTGCTGGCTGTGTGACATTCCTGTCTGCAGTACGTCCAGTTGTCCACTTCTGGTTGTTTCGAACAGGAATTGCTGTAATATCAACGTTGGTTAAATGTCTGACGATGGTGGAATGATGCATTACGTTTTTGTTGATATAATCATTAATCAAGTTGTCTCCCATCACAAAGCAACGCCTTCTGAAGATTGATCGTTTGTGTAGGTCAGTGAGCAAATACGTGTTTCTACATTGCTTCTACGTTTGCAGTCGTTGAATCCATGTAAAAAAACAGATTTTATTATTTGAGTAGATTTGGCCACTACGTGCATGATTGGAAGGCCTACACATGTGCAATGTTGCATCAAAAATTTCATTGGAAGCGTTTTCCAATTTAATTGTCACGACATAATTTCCCATGGAGATAGAATTCATGTTGCACAGCTTGAGACAATTACTTTAGAAACAATGCAATTCTAGATTTTCGATGTACATTCACGTTTAGAGTTCCAGTGTTTGTTTTTATTTCGTTTCATCGCTTTCACGTGTAAATCATCAGCTTATCTGACAAGCAAGGGAGTATACCAATAAGTCTACAATGTGGAATATTTTGGAATTGTACATTTTGGAATTATATGAAGATTTTATGGCAATGAAGTTCAGACCTGTCCGAAGTGAGACTTTGTTGAAATTTAACGTTAACTTGTGACGTAACAAAAGCTTCCCCTTTGCATCTTTTTAACATCTTTAGACTCTAGAATGATGTAAAAAGATTGCTATTGCTAGCTACTGAAGCCTGAAGAATTGTTATTCACTGGAAAAGATTGATTTCCAAAAACGTTCAAAAAAATAATTTTTATTTTGTATTTATGTTAAAAAATATAGTAATCTTTAAGATTTCACCAAGTCTGAAAATTATTCACTGCCTTCCAGTTGGCCTTAAATGACTCATAGGAGAATTGAGCGTGTCAGTAAAAGATTCTTCTTCTTCACCATCGGAAACTCACAGCAAAGTAGACTCACAGCAACGTCTGGAAAATTGTGTCCGACAGGCGTCAGACTTGACTCCACTTGTTGGCTTCTCATCTGACAGGTTCCAGCTTGAAGCGAGGGCTGACACTTTGCGTACAGCAGCTTTAGTCCTTTACTCTTCAGCAGAGTAGGCCTACTGTGTACCTGTTTGGTGCCGCAGTGCTACTGCCACAACATCGACACTGCCATCAACAGCGCCCTGTGCATAGTGACCGGATGGTCATCTCCCAATTCTTGTTGGCATCCAACTTCCTGAGATTCGTCTCCAAGAAGTCACTCTGTCCATCGATTGAAGGCTTTGAAACTAAACTATTTCTACTCTACAATCCACCCACTCCCTCTTCGTCGTGTGAACCTCTGGGGTCGAGGGTCTGTTTTTTACAATCTTAAATTCACGCTGTTCCCAGACAATATCGTCCCCAGAAGGTCAAACAGTGAAAAACTGATCGTCGTTGTCGTCGTGTGAGCCCTCTAGGGCCGAGGGCCCGAGGGTTTATTGTTTTACCCCTCACGATGTTTCTGGACTACACTAAAAGGTTACTGGAAGGCAAGCATTTTTTGTTTCATTATCAAAATATACAGATCTTCCACGTCCATTTGGTGGCTTGAAGAAAAACTGATTATGAGATGGATTTCGTTACATGAAATAATAAAGCGAGCAAAAAGATCTTTTAGTTAGTTGCTTGTTTGCATTTTAGTTAGAATTCAAGTTTTTAAAATTTATTCTTGTTGTAAATATTCATATAAAAAATCTGTTAAATTAATGATTCCATTTAAACAAGATTAACCTAAAACTTTCAATGCATATTTTTATATTCTTTACCACTTGAGTAATTACAGTAACTGGGTCAAAATTTGCCGAGAAATACAGGTTAGCTTCTTACAGCTTGAGGGCAAAGATGTGTTTCTTGCATTTACTTTCAAAACCTGACTTGTTTTTGCTAAAGCAACGTTTCAAACGGATTAGCCAATCAAGAACACCTTTTGTGCAGTCCGATAGGTTTTATAAGGTAACAGTCCAGCTGGGCAATGTCAAAACAATGCAAGGGCGGCAACTTCTGATAGCGGTAACTGGCCAATCAGGTGTCAAGCTTTACCATGTGATGTGTAAAAAAAGAAAGGAGAGTCGCGCGCGTTCACAAAACAGGTTTGTTCGCTCCCTTTCTATTGCAGACGCTCAGTGGTGCCACGGCTGGTGTTTTAGCACAAGATCTTGTGTTTTTACTTTTGATCTTGTATTCTTGTGCTTTCAGATCGATTTTTTGGCTAAATCTTGTGTTTTTTGATCAAAGTCAAATTAATCCTTCCTACCATGGTTGAAGTTTGGTAGAGAATTAAGGACTGGAACTAAAAGGTTTTGGCAACTAGGTTTCTGGTACCGTACTTAGGCATATTCACCAGTTTTACTCATTGAGTAATCAAGCCTGACAAGATTAGTTAAAAACTTGATCTGAAGAGAGTACGGTACATATGTGCTCGTCGTTAGACTCAGAGGTTGTGTTGTTCGATACTAGATAACAAGAGCAGCGTAAAGAGTACATCAGCATCAAATAATGATTATTCACCAAGTCCCAAAACGAAAAAGTGGTATAAACAGCCTTTTAATCGTCAATGGTTGAATGATCCTGATTTTAAAAGTTCGATACAAGAAGACAAAACTGATGATATGTACGGTAGCTTTTTGTGATATTAAATTAAAGACCACAAATCAAAAAAGAACAGTGATTAGTAAGCATCTTCTCTAGACTCTTAGAAACTGTTGATTTTAGAGTCATGTTTTTCTTCAAATTAGCGCAAAATGGGTCGCAAAGGTTCAATTTTGCAATCTTGTGCTTTTGTATCTAAATCTTGTGCTTTTTTTTTCTTAAATCTTGTGCTTTTTCCGAATTTGCGGTGGCAGCATTGCAGACGCTATTTGGAGGGTCGGGAGCGCATCGACTTGATTCCAATCGCGGTTCACAATGATGAAAGTGGACTTAAATTTCTTAGTGGACTTAAATTTCTTTTGAAATGACAATTGTACTTTCAGGTTAAATATTTACTCGCACCAGGATGGGTTATAGATTAAGGTAGCAAACAACGATGTTAGATCTAAGCACATCCGAAGAGAACGCTGAAAGTTCCAGTCAATCCTTCGGTAACGATGAAATTAAGATACATACTGGGTATTCATCGATGAAGAATAATGCAGAAACCAAACTCTACAAAAGGAGATGGGCCATTTTGATTATCTTCTCACTATATTCCGCATGCAATGCTTTCCAATGGATTGAATATGGAATCATAAACGATGCAGTATCACAGTAAGATTGATAGCAATTTTTAATGCATGCTCATGGTCTCAATGCATATACTTTTATGCATATTGGGGTTCTACCGTTGCTCAAAATATTCTTTCTGCACAATGTACGGGCAACAAACTTTTTAAGAGTAGACGCAAGATAATTTGAATGCGCTGCACTTTACAATTTGTGTTTGAATGCATTTAAATCACTTTTAGCTATAACTTTGATTTTAAAGAAGCAAGAAGTTTGCAAAACCAATTCCACCTTTACATATTGTATCTACGCAATTAACATGGCTCAGTGACTGCAAGGGACCATCGCTTATTCAACGGGTAGTCTACCTTGTATAAACGTTATAAACACATTTGCATTGGGCCCGCAAAAGGGGGTCTTACTTTTGCGCATTCCACTGCTCTGAAGTATTTACAGAACCTTAGGAGCCAGGTGCAGATCTATGGGGGGCCCAGGGGGCCCGCCCCCCCCCCCCCCGAAATTTTGTGAGAAATTGTTGAATGGTTTGATATGCTTCTAAACAGCTGATATTAGTCCCACAGCGGACTTAACTTATTCCGGGGTGGGGAGGGGGAAATTATTTTTTGTTATTGGTTGAAATTATCCATCGATTATACATTTTAATAGCAACATTTGTTGGAGCTGGCTCAGCTGAAACCAACGCTGAGCCAAATGACGTCAGTTGAAACAATCTGAAACCTGAATTGTTTTGTAGTTTTTAGTCTTCATCATAATTTCAATCAATTACCATAGTCTATACGTCTGCAAACATACAAATATCCAGTTGGTCATGAACACTGCATACAGGGTTTTGGACCAGATTTCAAGTTTACTTTGCATGCTTAGCAATTTTCATTCCAGCAAAATTTATTGATGAACATGGCTGTTTTAATGTCTATTTTATAGCATATCGTATATGTCGTAGTATCATTGTTCACAGTGGCGTAGCCAGGGGGGGGGGGGGGTTTACAAATCCCCTTTGGCACGCGTGTGATGTCACGATATTGAGAATGATGCTTTCAGTCTCTATGTCTCTAAAATAAAGTTTGCCTAATTTTAAGCGAAATTGCATTAAAAGAGCGAGTTTTGCCAATACCAAACATTCAAATATCTCAGCCAGAAATTAGCAACAAGAAAATAGGCTATGGAGACTTATTAGCTTTATTACCGAAAAAATGCCGAAGAAAACATGATCTTATCCTTTTGCTATGCCACCGGACAGCACTATTTTACAGGAATATTTATACCCATATTTTTGTTGAAAATGCTCTCAGAATGCACCAAATTCAAAGCAATTTTTCAAAATTTTCTGGGGGAGGCCTCTCAGACCCCCCGCCGCTGGGTGTCGCCTTTGGCAAACACGCCGTCGGGCTTCGCCCGCCGGCCATCAAAAACCCCCAAAAGCCACTGATTCATCTGTTTTATCTTTTTCTTTCTTTTTAATTCATTTTCAAATTTTCTGCCCCCCCCCCCCCAAGAAAAACTCTTAGATCCGCGCCTGTTAGGAGCGAAGTTCTTGCACAAACAACTGACGTCATAATAAGATGCGATAACAACGATTGACTCTGATTGACGGTTTTGAATTTTCAAGGAGTGATTCTTGAACGTGTTTTTGTTTTGAAACTAAATAAAGCAAAAGATTGAAAGTTGAGGATAGAAGAGAGATTAGGTTTCCATTCCCCCACCGCCGCATTAATCAAGCAAAATTTTCAGAAAATGTTTTAAATGATTTTTTGATTAAAACATTCAAAGTGTAAATTTTGTAATTAATTTTTTTGTGATTGTTTTCTATTGATGCAGCTTCTATGACGTCGACAGTACCACGGTGAACTGGTTGTCAGTGGTGTACATGGTGGCCTACATCCCTCTCATTGTGCCTGTCACTTGGTTCCTTGACAAAAAGGGGTTTCGGGCAACCGCCATTACTGGTGTGACCCTCAATGCTATTGGGGCCTTGATAAAGATCCCCTCCGCTCAACCCCATTTGTTTTGGGTCACTATGATGGGACAGGTCATATGTGCCATTGCTCAGGTAAAAAACGTCGATATTATTGATAATAATAATAATAACAATATTTGTTAATATTATTTTAATTAACGTGTTAATGATATTAACAATATTTATTGATAATAATAATTACAACAAAGTTAAGGTGCATTTTATATAACACTGTTGTATGTTTACTGCCTGCACAAGCATGCGTAGTTGAAAGAGCTCTACAACACAAGCACTTTCAATAACAAGCAAGAATTCAACTAGAAACCAATTGAAACCATTATTCTATTAGCCAGCAAATCAACATTTTTACATTGATTCGACATCTGCAAACGTTGAATAATGGATTTGTTGGTTGGTTGAAAGAAATCTTGGTGGTAAAAGAACTAGTACTACACTCGAAAGGACACCGGTTCGACACCGCTCCAGAACACCCAGCTGTGTCTTTGGCAGGACACAGGAATGCCTGAGCTAAAGGAGGACACGAATGTTGGCCTCCTTGCCTTCCCGTCCATTTAATCTAATTTTTCAACTACCGGCAGTAAGTCTGGATATGACAAAAAATCAAGTACTGAAAGGAGAACAGATAAATCACCTGCTGTGACAGAGTCTCTTAATTACATGTTGCTCGTGCAGGTTTTCATCTTGGGCATGCCTGCTAAGATTGCCGCCACGTGGTTTGGATCCAAGGAAGTGTCCACAGCATGTGCGTTTGCAGTGTTTGGAAACCAGGTAATCCCTGTCACTTCTAACGATAATTCATTCAGATTCAGCGCGTTCCTTTCTCCAATCGCCTGTACATTTCACTGTGGACACTCTGCGGCTCTTTATCGAAACAACAGAACGATTAAAGAGTGATGTCACTTTTTAAAGTTGTTTTGATAACACAATTACTGTTTGTACCTTTGATATTTGCACAAACGAATTTGAATGGATTTCCAAACTCAATTAAAAAGACAAAGACTCAGTTAATAATTATGTTGTTGAGTGAACATACTCGCAAACAAGCCATGTGTTTTAATGGCTACCTTCGAAGTAAGTAGCGAAGTTTCACGCATGTACTGTATTTTGACGTCATAGGATTGTGATAATCAAGAAGCGGTTGCAGAGCAAATAGATTTGCAATGTTTTCCTCGTCGCTTTAACAGAATTTGCGTGACATTTCGTCCAATATCGAATCAAGGGCTTTGTTCCTTCAGCCTAATTTCCATTTGTTTTAAGTATTTGTTGGCTACGATAGTTTTTTCAAGATTTATTTAATAAACGCAAACGCAGATTTCGTCTGATATCATCCACTGTATGTACAAATGTCCCATCAAAAACATTTTGTTATATTGCATGAGCTGTGACTGGTTAAAGTTTTAGGTGGAAGTGTAAAGTTGAATTAATTTTATCTTCTTCATTTGTGTTCTCTCAGCTTGGGATCGCTGTCGGATTCCTCATCCCTCCCTACGTCATAAAAGGCGTCGAGAGAAATGACGTCAAGGAAATGTCGAATCGTCTCCTTTTCATGTTCATTGGGGTCGCTGTGGTCGCCACATTGCTGACTGTCTTGGTCATTCTAGGTGAGAACAATTGAAGTTGAAGCTTTAAAACAATTTTATTTATAACGAAACAATGCTCTTCTGGTGACGATGTTTCAACGCTGCTGGTAAAAAAATTTATTGATTTGATCTTTATCCTCGGACTGACAAAGCTTGACAGGTTATTCCTGGTAGTTTCACATACTTGTAGAGGCTCTTGACGCAGGACCGGTTACCGAGATTGACCGAGTGAAGTTTTCGATTGTTAAAGTCTTGTTGCCAGGGAATTATTTCATCTACTAGGTGCCGTTGAATGTAGAGCAGTACTGAAATGCGTTGCTCAAGTGCACACACCAAGAGTCGAACCAGTGCCTCGTGATCTTGAGCGTAACCACTCAGCTAAACTACCCTATATATGATCTATTTATTATAGTCTTTATATGTGTCTAGCGGTTTGGGGCTTTCGGACCAGGCCGGCCCTGATTCAATTTGCAAACTTTGTGGATATCCGCGTTTAATAGGCCGGTTTGGCTTAACGAATTATTTTTAAAATTGTATTCATCAAAAAGTCAATCGGATGCATTTTGAACTTTAAACAAATGTTCTGGTTTAGGCTTACATTGTGATTATCGATTTATAGTTTATTTGGAGTTGTTTAAATTAATAAAAACTCTTCAAATCTGGTTTATTTTAGTTGTTCGTAAGAAACCAGTGAAGCCTCCGAGCCAAGCTCAAGCTCTTCAACTTAATTCCCACTCGCAAGAACCATACTGGAATTCAATTAAGAAACTAGTTTTCTCTGTTCCGTCTGTTCTACTCATTCTTTCATACGGTAAGTGCTGGTTGAGTTGGTGTTAGCTTTAGATCAGGGGTGTCCAATTCAAACACGCTGCCATTCCAATTTTCATCTTATAACTTATTCCGTGCCGACGTTTGGTAATTGTTATTTATCGTTTTTTTTCTAATATTGAAAAAGTGTTCGTTTTTTTACAAAGAAATAAAACATTTATTTCATCATATTAATCATTCACAACGACCAAAACTGCTTCTTTGTAAACGTTTTTGTTTACAACCAAACTAGAAAGATCGGTCGTCAACTGCGTAGTGGCAATACGCGTCTCTGTGTCTGACTATCCGTTGATAAGCTGGCTGCGTAATTTAGATTTGTTCAGTTTCATGACAGAGAATCCCTGATCGCAATGATATGACGTGGTTCCAAGTAGCCTAAATCAGAAACGAGCATTCTCCTATAGAGCTGGATAGGTATCTTTCTCAAACCGAGAGTAAAAATGAACTATCGTTGTTCCTGATATACGTATTTTGTACGTGGTTTGGCAGAGCTCAGTTGAACCATGCCTAGTCTTGAATAACACAATTGACTGTGTAACAAACCTTACGTTTTGGCATATGAACTTTCGCTAAACTAGAGCTCGAGTGCCATTTTTAAACACTCGGCGTGCCATCTTTGGCACGCGTGCCACGTGTTGGACCTGGTTGGACACCCTTGCTTTAGATAGACATTTTAGTAGCATAAGAGTGAACATACTTAAAATTTTATTAGTGCAGCCCGCCACGGCTCTTCTTAGTGCCAAAGTGGCCCGCATGCAAAAAAAGGTTGGTGACCCCTGCTTTAGATAGACTGCTTAATCATTGTAACCAAGGAGATAATTCATTCTATCATAAAGAACATATTTTCTATTGTATACTTTTATCGTAACATGGCGCATTAAAATACATACTAGGCTCAGTCCATAGGTGCCGACTTTTATTTTTGCATGGGGTGGCGGATAGCACAATATGGCAACCTAAAAACTTTCAAACTGCATGTTTTGGTTTGATTTTTACTAAGCGTGTTCCTGGCCTACGGCGTGTTTCGTAGATGCAATTGTCTTTTCACACCAGATTTGTAGCTCGATAATTTACAAAGCAACTTTAAAACAAAGCACAGGACAGGAGGTATGTCGTGAATTTTATTGTTACGTTGCTGCTCTGACACTTAACATTTGGCAAAGGTATTTTTGTGAACAGCAGCTCTGTCAATCCAACTGTTAATCAACTGGTCAAGACTCAGTAGCGTAGCCAGGAATTTTGAAAGGGGGGGGTTTTGACCACCCAGCGGCGGGGGGTCTGGGGGGCCTCCCCCAGAAAATTTTGAAAAATTACTTTGAATTTGGTGCATTCTGAGAGCATTTTCAACAAAAATGTGGGTACGAATATTCCTGTAAAATGGTGCTGTCCGGTAGCATAGCAAAAGGATAAGATCATGTTTTCTTCGGCATTTTTCGGAAATAAAGTTAAGTCTCTGTGTTTTCTTGTTGCTAATTCCTGGCTGAGATGTTTGAATGTTTGGTATTGGCAAAACTCGCTCTTTTAATGCAATTTTGTTTAAAATTAGGCAATTTTTTTTAGACTGAAAGCATCATTCTCAATATCGTGATGTCACACGCGTGCTAAAGGGGGGGGGGGTTGTAACCCCCAAAACCCCCCCCTTGGCTACGCCACTGGGTCAAGTTGTAAACGTGAAGCTTCAGCTTGATAAATATTTTAAATTAGGACGTGGTTCAATCGATGTTGCGTCATGGTAGATCCCAAGTAGGTTTTTATGCGCCTGAGTGCACTAAACGATCGCTCCGCCTCGCAGGTGGTGGAAGGCAACGATAAGTGTATTTTCAAAACTTTCCTTTTAAAAGTATAGCTTTCCTCGAATAAAATCATGCAAACGTGTAAATTTGCAGAACGTTAAAACTGCTACTTTACTAAGTGCACTTTTTAAATAAAACTCAAAAAGTTTCGAAAATTGCATTTTTTTAATGAAATTTGAAAATAGATATTCATTTAGGGGGTGGAGCTGTCAATTATCGATATAATTTTATTTCCAAGTATTTTATAGCTGTCTTAACTTACAGCGATATTATGAGCAGTTTAAACTTTTTCAAAAAAGATTTTTGAGGGAGGCAATGGAAAGATTGTATTTTATTGATTAATAAATCCCATTGTAAACCTAACAAATGTAACAATGACTTATGACAAGTAATAAATAAAACGATCGCAACAACAAGAAAAAACCTCGTAGCCACGTGTTGCGCAATCTTCACGTAGCTTGCTTGATGTTACGCGAGTATCATGCTTGTGACAAAAACAATCATTTTCTTCGCAATACTGTATTGGTTCACCTCTTGCTTGAAGCGAAAACCAATAATCAAAAAAAGATTTAAACGTCCGTTCAAATTACATTTATTTGCAGTATGAAATGTAACCTAAACGGGGTGGCCACGCCACCCCGCCACAGCAGTTACGGGGTGGCGTGGCCACCCCGTAACTCCATAAGTCGGCGCCAGTGCCTCACTACCTTCCTGTTGGTGATCTTTTCATTCACAACAGTCTTTCGTCGCTTCACACCATTGTTTGCATTGCTATTTTACTGACGAACTTTGTTCAGGGATTAACACAGGTTCGTTCTACGCGTTTGGGACGTTACTGAGCGAAGAAATCCAATCGAGCTTCAAAGTTAGTAATAAATTATCTTCTTTTCGCTTTATTCCCACTTCAAGTGTGATTGCCGGTCCAGATTCCTCCACATTACTTTGTCATCAGTATGATCTTTTTTCGCTTAGATTGTTTCAAAGATCTTCTGCTACACAATCTCTCTATTTTCTTTTCGGCGTTTCTCGCTTTCGTTTACCAACTTCCAATCGTCTCATTCTTCTTCTCTCCTTACAATGTGTCCCAACCAACTGAGACGTGTCTCTCTCACCTCATCTTTCAGTTCTCGAACTTGCATTTCTTTTTTGATATTTTTGTTTCTTATTTGGTTCTGCTTTATCAACCCCAGAGACCATCGACCCATTTTCACTTAAAAACCACGTGCGTCTTCTCTTCCTGTGTCTTCCTGTGTCTCCGTCGCATCCCATACAACATTGCTGGTCTTATCATCGTTTTATAGAGTTTTTCCTTCAGCTTTTCTGACACCTTTCGGTCACACATGACTCCTATTATTTTCTGCCATGCTCCCCATCCTACCTGGTATCTCTTTGTCGTCTCTGTCGCTCGTCCAGTTCTCGTGGACTGTCGAACAAAGGTATTTGAACTATTTTGCTTATTTCACTACCTCTTTCTGTAATTGTATTTTTATCTCATTTTCTTCATCATTATCTTCTGTTAACAGTTGGAGTGATGAACTAAATACATCATAATTAGCAGCGTATTAACAGTGGTTGGCAATCAAGTATCATAATAATAAAATGGTGATCATTGTTATCTTTGTTACCATTGTTACCGTCGTCAATGACGTAATGCAATGAATTATCAATATGACTGTTATAGGATTCTTCAACGGCAGCTGGACAAATTGGTCTGACAACTATCGTTGCTGGGATTGTGGGTTCAATACTCTGCGGAGTATGGTTGGATAAGACACGACTATACAAGTAAGAGATAAAATTTAAAAGACAAAAGGTTACCTTATCTTACTACTTCATACAGTGTACTATCCACCAAATGTTTCAAAATCTCTACCGGTCTCGGACGATGAGGTATAAGACAAACTACTCTCCAGCCACCTCTCAGTGCAGTTCGGGAAACATGATAATTTATATGGCAAAAGGACAAAACCTCTTCCTCAAAGGCTCAAAGTGTATACTTTACACAACGCATAACGGAATAGGTGTAGTTTGAAGAGGTTTTATCATTAATTAATTAAACTACCATTTAACGTTTTATAGACAGAGAAAACTTTTTCTCGAACCGTAGAAAATTTCATTGTCAGACGCATTGAAGCGGTGATCTGACAATGAAATTTTCTACGGTTCGAGAAGAAGTTTTCTCTGCCTATAAAACGTTGAATGGTAGTTTAATTAATTATTTCTAAAAGTTCCTTGGTTTCATATTATCTGAATTTAGCATTAAGCTGACAACTTTAATAACGAAGCACTATTTGTTTTTACAAACATTTTTTAAACTTTTCAGGAAAACCACAGTTGGGATTTACTTTGCCACCTTGCTGTTCATGGGAACCTTCTCTGCGACACTCGGGCTAGGCCATCTGTGGGTTGTTTACGTCACAAGTGGATTATTGGGGTGAGTGGCCTACCTCGTATCTTCATTGCAAACTTAACAATCGATTGACAATCACAATAGACAACAATTTTGGTGCGAATTGTGTTGAACAATAAATTTATTTTGAGGTATTGTGAACGCATTGTGACACAAAACAATTCAGCAAAGACATCAGCAAACAATCAGCAAGCACACAATATGACTCGATCACATAGATAACCCACACATACTGGTGTCGTTATAATGTTATTGTACTAACAGCTTGAGAAGTAAAATGACTCGCGTTCTTTTGGTAATATAGGATACCATCTGGTGTAAAGAACAATAAAAAGTTTTTATTTCCAACGTTTCGCCAATCAGCACGATTGGCTTTATCAAGAGAGCTGAAATAGATAAACAGCAGGCTCCATGTCAGAGATGTTCATAAAATGAGGATCCAGATCTTGATCCTGCAGGATCATTGAGAATTCGATTTTGCCTCTGCATGAGATGAAGTGAGGTTTAGTTTTGGTGTGCGCTGTGTAGTAAGAACCCGAGTTCCAAATCACATTGACATGTCATTTAAAATTCATTTTTTGGAAGGACTTAGGACTGTGTTGTAGGGTTACCAGATAACACAAATGTTCACAGAATCATTGAAAAGTGACAGGATCAGGATCATTGAAGTTTTCAAAACTATCAGGCCAGGACTTGTACTCGTCGCATCAGGCCTGAGTTAGGATCTTGGAAAAGGTAGATGTGGACATATCTGCTACTTGTTCAGCAGCAAATGGCACAACACAAAAACATACTGACGGAATGAATAAAGTAGCAAGAACCAGAGTTAAAAAACGCAAGAAGATTACCCCTCAATTTAATTGATAACGCAGTGATGCCTAAAAACAGTAGGCTACTTTCCATTTATCGATCTCTTTATGGCTCTCTTCATCCCACGCGGTAGGATGGTATAGCGGATAAAGCGCTCGCTTCCCAATTATGCAACCCTGGTTTGATTTCCGGCTTGAGCTGGTTGTTGAAAAACACCGCTCACCTCTACCCAGGGTGTAATAAATTGGGTGGGCGTAATTGCTGAAGGAAAGGTGGCCGAGAAAAAGAAATTGGCCACCCTACTCTCGTTATTGCCGAAAGATTTTTATAATGAGAACCTCATCTTCCCATCCCCAGATGCTTGGATCAAGCATGGGACTCATCTTATGGGTCAACGTTGAAATAGCTTGAAAAGCAATTACTTCTGGTGAGCTTTTTGAAGGCTTGCTGAGTAAAAACTTAAATGTTTCTAAACATTTGTTGTTTCATCACAATGCTGCAGATTCACTATGACTGGGTACCTGGCAGTGGGGTTCGAATTTGCGGCAGAGATTACCTTCCCAGTGTCCGAGGGGACGTCTTCTGGTTTGCTCAACGCCTCTGCCCAGGTAGGTTGCTATGAAAACGTCTCACGTTTGTCTTTAAGATTATTGTAGAAGAACGTTTGTAACGAAACCGAATCATTTTTTTTTTTTTAAATCCACCGTCCTATTGAACATGATCTGGATTTTTTAATGATAATTTTTTAATTAATTAATAAGGCACTTTCGTTACCGTACCAAAATAAAGAGATGGTCATTTAGTTTATTTGCAGTTTATTAAATTTTCGTCACTGAGTTTACAGAACGGTTGGTTGAAATTGTTGCTACTGAACACTTGTGTGACATTGTTGATACTTCTTCATCGTGTGTCACACGGCCGTAGCCCAGAGCATCACGCAAGCTCTTGCTTTATCTGCTTTTGATACTGACCATTTGTGTGACGTTGTTGCCACTGAACATTTGTGTCCAGGTGTTTGGAATCGTCTTCACTCTGGTGATGGGGCGTCTTCTTGCTTCTGCGTCGGTCCTGGCTGCAAATTCCTTCATCTGTGCTGCTTTAGCCGTTGGCTTTGTGTTGACAGGTATGATCTTTGTGTGAAAACCATCAGGTGGAGGGTCGAAGGGAAATCTCACCTGAATGTGGTCCGCCTTCATTCAGGATCATGAGGGAAATGGTTACGTGAAGGTGGAAAATTGACTTCCTTGTCTCCCGTTCCCGTAATCTAAATCTTCAAAGTTTAACAGCAGCCGTCTTCAAATAGACATACCTCGATGGTGACGATCACATAACATCCGGGAACGCATATAATCTGACTGTTCATTTTGGAATGTAATCTCGATCGCAAACGCACTCAGTGACCACGGGTTTTGAACCCGGGTGAACCAGGCTTAGCTGAATGATGGGAAACATCGCTTACCTCTACCCAGGGTGTGATATATTGTCTGAGGGTAGTTGCTCAATAAGAACAAGCGGGGTAGACAAAGGAATTGACCATAAAGCTCTAAGCGCTCGGTTCCATGCTTTTTGTACAATGAGAAACTAAGTCTCGTGATGTGCTCTATTAGGTAATAATTGTCGACGAAGTTGTTTTTTGTTTGAGTAATTGCATCTCGCAGCAGAGACACTTTAAAATCATTAGTGCATTTGTTTTCCAGTCTCCATCAAATCCAAATTGAAGAGGCAATTGGCGAACAGGCGCTCGACCGATTGTGGCGACAACCAAGCATGACGTATCCGCTGTGCATTGATGATGTGCAAGGATTGAACAATGGTTACAGAGATTGGCAGACCCACAAAAAGTTAATGTGTCTGATCATTCATGAATCAGAGATGGATGTTTAAAATGCCTCTACCTCATGGTTATTTCACATCAGGTCTTGTCCTAAAGGTGTCGGCTACCCTACTCTCTTTCAACTTTGAACTTCAAACAAAGCAATATGCAAGTAATTGTGTCAAATATCTTGATGAAACCAGCATTGCTGTACTGTGACTTCATGCATAGAAAGAAACATGACTTTTTGTGATATTTCAAATGAAAGATGATGCTTCTTGCTTGGCTGGGAACTGTACCTGGATCCTCAACACGATTACTACACTGAAGATTGATCCCTTGAATAGCTTGGTTTAGCTCCCAAACTACTGAAAGACTTTCAGTAAAATTGTTTCATAACCATGAAAAGTTATGCAATTAATTTATGATTTCGTTGACAAGCTTGTGTGGCGTGGATATCGTGAAAGTTTCAAAACAAGATTATAGACTTTGACGCTCATGGTTTTGTGGCTTTTATTTGTGTCTTTGTATTAGGGCTTAGGCTATATGGTCTACTTCACGTAATTCAACGTAGCACCAGGAGAAATACCAAACTAAGCAACCAAAATTTTTTCCACAAGCAATCAAGAATTAAAAAGAATGTTTCATATTGATTGATTTAGTCATTAATACTCGGAATGGGAAAGCTTCTTGCAGAGCTTAATCCTGGCAGTTTCGCATACTTGTAGAGGCTATGTACCACTAACGCAGGGCCGGTTACCGAGATTGACAGAGTGAGGTTTCCGATTGCAATATCATGAAGCTCATAATGTAACACCCGTTACTCCTGCAACCATCTTGTTGCTTTCAATTGTGGTATTCAAGCTTCTGCTTCATATGTTCTTTATTCGATTCCAGGTCGGGTCAGTGACTTCAAATCAATGGCCACTCTTCGTTTTTTTTTTTTGACTAAAGCAGTGAGAAAGTAGAGCTGCAACTTTCCAAACATTACTTTGTTGGATCAATATCAGTTTGTGCAAGAGGTTTGCATCAGCAGGCTACAGTATCTAATAGCTTTGATGAGGGTACAGAACCGGAACCCGAGATGATTTTACAGATCTAAAAACTTTTTAAGCAGTTCAAGAACTTGACTGACGACTTCTGGTTTTAAGAAAAAAACTTCTATCCTTGACAATTGTAATACTAGTACCGGTAGCGTTTTTTATTTGAGGCTTTGGGTAGTATTAGTACCAAGCCCAAACTTCCATTTCAAAAGCCCTGATTGTACCGGAGCAGCGCAAGGCTGTACCACCCGTGCCGTTGGTACAATTTGCACGTTTGCGCTCGGTGGTTGAAGACTTAGGACAGCACGGCAAGGAAGCCAATATTCATGTTCACCTGCAGGCATGCGATTAAGTATATTGCCAAAGACACAGTCGCATGCTCTTGACCGGTGTCGAACCGGCGCCTTTGCAAATATCAGACCAGAGATTTGCAGCAAAAAAACTTTAAAACCACGCGGCTGTGCAGCAGACAACGGAAAATCAGGTACAAAATGGAATTTAACTTTAACTCTCCTTTAGTTGTATCAAAAGCACTGATATATAATAAACTTTCTTATGTTTATGGAATTAATACAATTTTGGTAAAGAGGTCACTTTCTTCAACCACAGACATATACAACCAAGCAACCACACGGCATTTAACATAATCCATTAAAATTGAACATAAACTATAAGCTACAAACGTTTTCGGCCAACACACGTTAGCCTTTATCAAGTAACAAAAAAATAACTGCTTGTCATATCTACAATGAAAATGAATAGGTTAACTGATCTAAACACTGAATTGAAAAACGAAATGCATAAAATGAAACGGCAGAGCAAAGGAGAAAGGCACATCACATGGCGTTTAAATTGTTCAATTTTAATGGATCATGTTAAATGTCGTGTGGTTGCTTGGTTGTATACGTCTTATGGAATTAATGTCTCTCTTTTAGTTGGTTGGATTTAGTCTGGGAGGAAAGTAACTTTCCGGTCAATTTTCTAAGCAAGCGATTTTCTATTATGTTTGAGGTCCACCACAAAATGCAGATTCAGTTCAGTTCAGTTCAGTTCAGTTGTTTTTTTATTTCTGACCATCATATCAAAACAATACACATCAACATAGCAAAGGTCAAGAAAAAGGTAGAAGCGACAAAACGCGAACGTTAAAACGTGCTTGTGATCGAAGTAAGTTATTGAGTTGAAAAAAATTTGGCACGGTCGCAACACCTTCAGAAAAATTTAAGATATAAAGGGAAAATTAAAAAAATAAAAAATGTTACAAAACAAATAAACATATAGCCTATAGGCTATAACTTTATTAGCCTACATAACTTTAGCTGATATATTGAAGATTTGTATGGACAGTTGCTATGAAGATCGGCCATGGTGCGTTATCAAGAGTGCTGATGGTCGTAAGGGGAACACGTCTTGATGCGTTTAGCTCATAGCAAAGAGCAAGGCAGGCAAAGAAAACCCCACAAAGAAATCCTACCACGGGCAAAGCCATTTCAAGCGCAACGCACCAGGCCTTGCACGACTCACAAAATAGATAGGCTATAACTTGACGACATGAAACAATGACAAAAAACAAACTAGCAAAAAACAACATCATCATCTTGCGGAAATTCAATTATACCCAGGGAAGTTATGTCTTAAAGATATCAAGCGTGCTTTGATAAAAGTTGCGTTGATAAAGCGATAATTTTAGACCCCAGTCAGCTAAACTCGCCACTTCCACACCGATCCAACGTTGGCTAACGTTGTATTAATGCAAAAATGATAGGCATCGCCAGCTGGGATGTAGTAGTGGTATGTCCCAGTAATATGATAAATTTGGGTTACCGTATGTTTTACACGTTAAACCATATTAAAGTGACAAAAAATATCCAATTTGGCATATTACGTTAAAAAAAATAGATAAACAATCAGACAATAGCATGACGATCCAGTCCAAGATATTGAAATAAAACAACTGGTTGGAGCACATGGCCACCGCTTCACCGAAAGATGGAGATTGGTCAAAAAGGATGGAAAAACTTCTGCAGACTCTGTAGAACTTCTGTGGACAAAAAAACACAAGAACCAGAAGGCCAGTAGGAGTACTTACAATCTTACTATTTTGCTAATAAATCTACACACATTGGCTTATCATTGCTGGGCAAAAAAAAAATATATATATATATATATATTTATATATTAGTATGTTTGGTGCATGATGTAATACTTAGATGGGATTATTTCAAGGAAGATTTAGCTTGTTTATTTTTGATTTAAAGCCTTTTACAGTTTTACATTCATTTCTTATAGTAGGGGGAAGCTTGTTCCAAACTGTTGGCCCCATGTACCGTATTGATTGTTTGCAAGTGTTAATTCTGCAATATATCGGAATATAAGGAGAATTACTTCTTGTTGTTAGGCTACTTGATTGTTTACACATAAGTATATCATTGAATGTTGTGGGAAGCAGCTTTTTTGAATATTTAAACATGAAATTTGCAAATAAATATACTGAAATCCTTTTAATCACAAATCATTACTGTCAATTGTAAATCAGGCGGCCTACCCTTACATTATGTAACATGGAATCTAAAACCATAGCGTGATATCGATAAATCGTTCATGATAGTTTTATAGCATTTTTGTATGAAAAACATTGAAAATTTTTCCACCCCAAAACGTTGAGGCTTCCAACCCCTAAAAATTAGGACTATTCCCATCAGATACAAGATGTTGTGATAAACTGGAAACTAGTTCTGTTGGCTGTAAGACTTTCGGCGTTCAGTTGTTTGTAACTGTATGCAAGGTGTAGCGATTAGAGGACTGGACTATCAGAAACGCGATCAACCAAGCGCGAGGCTCGGCGCGTATTGCTTCCGGTTGTATATGTCATTGTGTTAACACAAAGGACCATTATTTCATAAACTGCGCTTCTACCCTGGTGAAATAATCATTAGCTAAAAGGATATAAGTCTTTTGCTGCATCATGTGGGTTTTTGTGGTTTTATTGGCGACTTTACTTGGAAAAGGTGAGATGTGGAAAGTTTTTTAGAATTTTGCAATAAAAGTAGATTTTGTTGTCAACTTTTATCAAGACACGCAATTATTGTAAACATGTTTGATGATAAGTTAATTGTCGTTTTTATGACTTGCTCTGGTAAAAATGCCATGAAGCTGCGTCACTGATATACAGGGCTATCATACCCCCATTATTTATAAGATGTATGCTAAATTTGAAGAACTCTGTCTTGGAAAACATCACTGTCCCTATTTAAAACAATTTTCCGTATTTTATTGTAAACAATGTCAGTGTTGCAAATAATAGTTTTTTTCTATAATGTTTAAATTTTTTTTGATCTTTAGCCTATATCTTTGGCTGACTTGAAGTAACTTCATTTGTTGGTGTCAATTTATGGTATAGAGCAGGGCAGGGCTTTCCAAATTATATGTCACCACCCAAAACAGGGTCGCGATTGTAACTTTACGGTCACCAAACCAATTAAAAGTGAGCCTACAGTGGATAGGCTAGTTCACTTTGTAAACTGCCCACCAAAGGGTGGCATAGAAAATTATTTTCTGACATGTGTTAGCACAATAAAAAGCATGAAAAGCCCTGGTATAAAGCATAGACTACATGTGCTCACAATTTTGAACTGCGTTAAAGGGTCAGATTGACAGGCATGCTTATGAAGCACTTACTCATGGAATTTTATTGAAAATGCGTTGGAACTGGCAGAATAATTAAAAGAAGCTGAGGAATATATGTTATTTAGCTTTCAGTATAGGCGTAACACTTGAGGTATCAAGTGTGGCAGCTGTAAAGTAGCCCAACGTTTCATTATTAATGAATTGAAATTAACAACCTAACATTAATAATCGTAAACTTATCAACCTAAGGCAGCGTGATCCAACTGCAGGTCCATACGCCAAACTTGGCCGCGAGCTCCGTTTTATTTTTGGCCCTCGAACTGATAGTCAGCTTTGCTTTAGCCTAATCTAGCAATATCACTTCAATTTCTGTTTCTTTGTTATTGTAATTGACAAAAAAACTTTGTGAATGATCCTTTGTGATGCATAACAATAGCCTACCAAAATGTTTCCCATGGGCGCGAGAGTTAGTAGTCTACACAGCCCCCAGAGCTTCAACTCCAATTATGTGAACTGCAAAACGATCCGTTTTTGCTGTAAAAAAATGGAAAATCCTGCAAGCTTTTGGAAATTAGTGTCAAAGAAGAAGTTTCCCCTTTTAAAAGATGCTGTACTGAACGCGAACCCGCTTGCGTTCGCATGGCCACAACTACGATTCTCGTGGATACCAACGCTATTGTCTAAAATTAAAATCTAAGTTGATAAACTTAAAGATGATCCCTCTTTTAGGGTGAAACAAGCTGTAGAGGTTTTAGAGAGTAGTAACTATATGCCATAGGCTATGTATAATTTGCCAGCAATAAGTCTATGAATCGCTATTTAAAAACATCGGCCCGCAAGATAAAAAATAAAGTTTTTGGCCCGCGATGAAAAGAAGTTGGACTACTCTGACCTAAGGAATAATATATGTAATTGTTCAATATTCCAATCACTTTGTTTGGGTATATTTAAAGTAGCTACATGTGAAGATTAACAAATAAATTATTTGGCAACCCTGGTAACTTTCAGACCATTATCTGTCAGCAGGATTGGTGGATATAAATTTTGCGCATGTAAACCAAGAGAAGCTAAGAACGTTCAAAAAATAATAAAAATTAAAACAATGAAACAAATTTTTATTCGTGGTCTACGAAATGCAGAATAAACATAAAATTAATATCTATTGGCAAAAACTGGATGCTGTAATGACGGCGTCAGGGCCACTGAGACGATAGGTGGAACCCAATAAAAGATAAAGTTGGGTCCCATACTTGATCCAAGCATCTGGGTATGAGAAGATGAGGTTCTCATCATACTAAACCTTCGGCATTAACGAGAGTAGGGTGGCCAGTTCCTTTCTCTCGGCCGCCTTTACTTCAGCAAGTACGCCCACCCAATTTATCACACCCTGGGCAGAAGTGAGCGGTGTTTTGTCAACAACCAGCTCAAGCGGGGAGTCGAACAAGGATTGCATGATTCGAAAGCGAGCGTCTTACCCGCAGTACCATCCCACTTGCCTTGGACCCAGTTCTGATGTAATTTCCAGGCTTCATTACGGCATAATAAGAAACTTCTGAAGGGATACGTAGCCTATAGATATAATTATGTGTATTGTACAAGTTCCTGCCCCCTAGAAGCGGTACGAGGCCTAAAAATCATTTCGGGGTCCGGTCTAAAAGTAACTTCTGGAACTCCCTTATTTCACCCACTACTGCCAACAATGGTAAACAAACCATATCACCGTAAAACAGAATTAAATTTGCTATGAAAATGATTACGATGTCCGTTGCAAACATGTTAAATAAACATCAAAAATCCAGAATGGCATTTCGCGAAAAGTTTAGCCTGAAAAACATTACGGTACATCAGCAATCAGCAGTCAAAGAATTTGCTTGATATTCGATGAATGGTCGGTTGATCAACAAAATCCTTACTTCCGCATCTTTGCTGCCACGGTGGGAACCAGTTGTTGCGATGCGTCGTTTTACAAACCAGCTCAAGAGCAATTACTGTAAACCTTAATGCTGTAATTCCGCCAGCAGCAATTTGAAAGCAATGTCAGGTAAAGCAGCAAAATAGCAACATTTTCTCGAGTTTTTTTCCCAATGCAAGCTTTGGTTTGGTTGCTTTTGAATCTTTATTCTCGTACTGACAAAGCCTTGATAGGTTATTCCTGGTAGTTTCGCATAGCCTACTTGTAGGGGCTTTTGACGCAAGGCCGGTTACCGCGATTGGCAGAGTGAAGTTTCCGATGGTTGAAGTGTTGTTGCCAGGGAATTATTCCATTCACCAGATGCCGCTGAATGGAGAGCAGTCCTGAAAGTACGTTGCTCAAGCGCACACCCCGAGAGTCGAACCAAGCGCACACCCCGACAGTCGAACCAGCGGGCGAGTAACCACTGAGCTAACGGGGTGGACTTTGAAGGAACTTTGTAACTTTGAAGGAAGTCGAGCTCACGTTGCTATGTCCATTCAATGTTCTCGCCTGTTGTAAATCAAACACTTTTTCAGTACTCAATCAAATTATGAAAAGCATTTTGTTTTATCATTTGTATCGCATTTGTGCAGGTTCTTGCACAGTGCCACCACCGGATCCTAGCAACACTGTGTGCTCTGAGAAACCGCATATATTGTAAGTACAACATGTTTTATGCGATAACAAGCATATCTGGGGCACCACAACATTCACTCACCACAAACAATGTTTCTACGTGGATTGATGTCGCCAACGTGCGTGGTGTTGTTTTATATTTTACATTTTCTGTGGATTCGAGTTCTGTAGATTTTGTGTCTGGTGTAAACAAACAAACAATGAAACAAACAAACACACAAACAAATAAATAGGTTGCACGGCAATCGTTGGAATGCATGATAGATCTGACTTTATGGATACATTTTATATTAAGGCATCATCAGATGAACACCTTTTTGTATCTGCATACTTTTCAGTTTTTGCAACTGTGCTCATCTTTTTAATTTTTTAAAGATAATCTTCGACGCAAAAATATTCTTGTTTACAAAAAAATCAGCTATATCTGAAAGTATGATCAGATACCGTTTTAAGCAAAAATCCATATTATTATTATTATTACTAAGTTATAACTTTTGTTATTGTTTGCATTATCATTCACACATTTGAACTAATTTTTGCTGTACCCCAGATTGACTAGTAGTGACATCACAGAGTTGGGTGTTACCAATCAAGACCAAATCGTGCTATCGCGTCAACGTCTGGAGAACTCCGCTAACCTTCCCGCCAATTGTGTCACAACCACAGCAACCAATTCATTCCACATCGACTTGGAGTCTTGCGACCCTTATATTACAGTAAGCAGAGTGCTGCATGATATCAGGCAGAAAAACCAAACGTTTATATATTGTACAAAGTGTATTTGAATAAGGACCTTCTGATCCTTTTAGATGAAACAGGCTGTCAATGGTTTAGAGAGTAATAGGCTAATTATATTTAATTTATTGTGCAAAGTGAATCGTGTTACAGATCGTGAGTTCGGGTATTGAACCCTTTTCAGTATAACTTTATAATCAGCATAGTAGCCTATAGCATACACCCATACAGTGAAATTTACAGCAGTTCAGTTTGGTAAACACTAGAACCTGACTATGGAACTGACAACAGTGAAACTAAAGCATGCGTTGTAAGAAAAAAAGTGTAGGTTTCGAAAGCTGGAAATTAAAATTTCCTCCTTGTAGATCCTATGGTCAGGTTCTAGTATTTACAGTTCATTTAGAAAATGGCTAAAATTGTTTTGTGGTTGCCAAGAAAAAAATTAGTCTGCAAGCAATAATAATGACAAATTATGAAGGTGATTAGGATACACATTATTATCAAAGCGGAGTGACAAACAATAGGGAGGGGTTTTGGGGACGGCCATCCATCCTCGCACTAAAGTAACTCAAAATTGCCTACAACGTGATCTACAAAAGGAAATAGTCACTATCAATTAATACCCAAAAAATGAGGAACCGGCGGTAGGCAATTTGACGTATTAGAGAACAACTACACGACCAGTCAAGCTGGTGCAAGATAGAAGCCCAATTACGAATCCAGTTTCTCTTCAGCCTCGGCTTGATTGGGGGTGTAGTTGTTCTTTAATGCGTTGAACTGCTTTCCCTGTTTTGTTTATGTTGATTCAGAATTTAAAAAAATCTCATTTTAGAGTAAAATGTTTTAAAGAACCTTTTGAAAACGGTTGAGTTTAAGGTAAACGAAGCTGATGACATCGCTTTGATAGTAGTTCTAGCTTAAGTTCGATTTATCGAAAAAATTTTACAAAAGATTTTCGATTGTTGATGATTTTGGGGATACCAGGAGAATACAAGAAAACGTTTAGTTCTTTTTCTGCGTGTTTCAAATCTTTTGTTTTAAAATCAATCTTTTTTCAAATATTTTATTGTTTATTTTATGGAGAACTTTGAAATTAAGAAACATTAAAGCAAGAGAAAGATGCAGCCGCTTCTGTTCGGCTTGTGCGAACCGGTTGTTGGATCAGAACTCCTTATTGGGGATTATATGGAGTAGCTTCTTTCGTATTTCTTGACATTGTAACATCAGGGTGAAAAAGATTAAGGATCACTTTACAGAAAAAAAGTTGTCAGCTGTGTTGTTTGACTTTGAACCTTCAGTTGTCTCGTCTTTATTAGATAATAATTATGTTCATTATTACAGCAATCTGATGGACTTGTGTGTTATACATGGGTGGTGCGCAATCAACCATTCATTGACCCAGCCAACACCATTCGGAGATTAGAAGATCGATGCTTGAACAAGACATGCTGCTTTAACGACACTCAAAATTTAGCCCTTGACCCTGTTGAACCATTAGTGAAGTGAGTGTTTGTTTATGATGAAATAATGATGATATGAATGATGTTTATGATGACATTTCCAAAGTCTTTTTTATATAAAATCATTCTGCTCAATAGTGTTGTAGTTTTTATTGTTTACGTTTGGTGACCACAGACCAGAACTAGGCTACTGCAAGTTGCAACATTTTGAAAGTGATAGCAAGCTTTATTGCGGACATTTCGTCCGCCAGAACGAACAACTTTATTAAAGAAAAATTTGATTTCAGAAAACTTCGATTTGATCCGGAGAAGGAAGATGGTGAATTCCAACTGGAGTTGGCTTTCTGTACCGACCAGGAATGTTCCGGCCTACTCCCTTCCGGGTCGTCAGTGATTATGAGCAACTATATATACGCCAGAGCCAGTTTAACGCAACTCCCTCTCAATGAAAACAGTCTATTTGTCCAAGTGAGTCCACCTTGCTGTTTGGGGAAAACAAACTTCCGTGTGGTTTTGTCAACTTATAAATACGAAGATTGGCTTCCTTGCCTCCCCGTCCACTTAATCAAAATCTGCAACCACCGAGCGCAAGCCTGGATACGACTAAGAAAACTTGGTGTCTAAGAACAGCGTTTTTCATCAAGAGCTCCGCGGAACATGAAGGGAGATTTCGTCAGTTTAAACTTTAAAAGGCTACGCGAGGTTTCCTCGTAAGGAATAGTACCAGTTAGTCAAAAAAGAAGTTGAGTGTAGTCAATGGTCGAAATAGAATCATTGATAGTTGCTGCATCATTTATTCGTTGTTATGGTAGTAACAAGAGCATTGTTACTTTAATGTTTTGTTAGTAGGGGGTTCCGTGACAAACGCGAAAGTAAATCAAGGGTTCCGCGATGGCAAAAAGGTTGAAGAGCCCTCGTTTAGCAATTTTCTGAACTTGAAAGATGTCTTGGTACAGCCCAAACTTATTTTGTACATTTTGTCAATGTAGAAACACAAAGCGAAAACTTTCTAATAACTTTATGTTTCGAGTACTTTTCTTCACAAAGTTTGCATTTCAGGCCAAAGAGTGCTGGGCAACCCCAACCAGAGATGTTCAAGGAGTCAGATATGACGTCATAAAGGACAAGTGAGTATGCGTTGAATAGAGAACGAAAAATTAGGGATGATTGTTATCATTGAATTTAGAACTTACAAAACTGGATTCACTCTTCGTCGGCTGGAACGATGAGTAGGCTATTTACAGTAGACGTATCTATACGTCATAATTAACGCTTGTTTTATTGCAGTTGCAAGGCAAACAACTCATCTGATTCTGCAGACGCGATCCTCGTTTCGAGAAACTTCCAGCCAGGAAACGCTGCTTTCCAATTTCGATCTTTTTTTTGGTCTTATGACATCACAAAAGCGCAAAACATCTTTCTGCATTGTTACGTGACAATTTGCAATAGCAACATCTCCAGTGCCTGTGCAAACTCGGTAAGTCGTCACATCAACTTGGAACACTAATTGAAACAACGTCTGTTTAACGTAAATAATTATACAGAAGTGGTGTTTAGTGAGGAATACACCGTTCCATGGGAAAGAGAAGCACTTTTGGAAAAGATTTTCAAACAATAGGCGATTCACAGTATTGAAGCATTTGAAGACCAACAGTTTATTGAGTAGCTGGGTTTGGGCATTGGCTCTAAAAGAGAATAATCTCAATACTGTTGACATACCAATAAATAAGCAAAATAAAGTAGCCGGTCACATGGTATTACACACAAACGCAACAGTCAAAACGAACGATTCTATACGAATGTCTAATCACATAGAAGTTTGGAAGACCATGATCGCCAACGTCTGTATCAGATCAGGCACATAATCATCATCAGTACACACTGTGTGTATTGTGTAATGCATTATGATAAATCCGCTAATGTTACTTTCTTTTGCTTGTCTATGGTTCAAAAAGCAAACTCTCTACCAAAGCTTTATCAATAAATAATTGAACATTAATTGAACAGCAATCAATAGCTTACATATCAAAATATCCCAATACTCATTTTGTTATTAGCAGTGTTTCGACAAGGCCTACTTTGGTGGTAACTGAAGTTGCTGATGACTTTCCACTTTCATACCAAGATCAATTTATTATGACGAAACAAGCGCGTCTTTGACAATAAAACAAGCTATAGTTGCAATAATCTTTACTTTGAAGTTTTTTGGTCAGTTCTGGGGCGATACAGGGTGATGTGGGTTAGGCCCGGGACTTACCCTCAAGAAGTGGAGGGTTTGTGTGATAAAGACCCAACAATTTTGTCTTCCCAACTTTGAAAAGTTTACACATAAAGCCTTCTACTTTACTTTCTTTTGTTGTGTGCATTGGTTACGATTACATTTGTGACGTCACTACCAGGGTTGTCCGGGTGGATCGAGACGTCGACGTCGAGATGCAAAAGATCAACAGATCATCACTTCCGGACCGCTTGAAGTTACAGAACAGAAACCAACCTGTCAGAACGTAAGTAAGGCGTTCAGGGTGTGTATTTTTCTCTTGATGTAACAACCACATGGTTTCCAAGGTAACCAAGACCGGTCCAATCTCATGACCGGGGCATTGCGGAGATGAGGGACCTCTATGTTGAAAATTGGTCAAGTGTGCTCCGTAGAACATTCCATGGTCATCTCAGCCCAGTATTTGTGTTTACATCTCAAGCCATATTTTGTAGCTTATTATGTAATGCAATTTGGGTAGAGAGATAACTTTTTAAACCATCATCATCAACAGTATCATAGCAGATGCGGCCTTTGATGAACTAGATGCTCAGTTCGTAAATTTTTCCAATGTTCCCTTTGTCGTGCAATGTCCCAAAGTGTTCTTGGTTGGCTGATTGATGTATTTCGTTGAAAATTAGATACAAATGTTGTTCGTTGCCTGCCACGAGCACGTCTCTCGAGAAGGCGCTGCTTAGACAAAGATTTTCGAATTCTTCTTTTCTGATGATGTGACCGAGAAATTTGAGTTGCCTTTGAGTTATGTTGTTCAATAGTTCCTTATCTTGATGTACCTGGTTAAAAACTTCTGCATTCGTGATGTGATCAGTATATGAAATCCGTAGCATTTAAACCATAAACAGACATAACTCAGCAAAAGCACTACATTTAACATTATAAAAACAATAAGCGAACGTTTTCGGCTAATTATACAGCCCTTTTCAAACCTGTAAGAGAAATAATTTAAAAGATTTTTCTTATAGGCTTGAAAAGGCCTGTATAACTAGCCGAAAACCTTCGCTAAGTGATTTTTTTATTAGTTAATGTTAAATGTAGTGTTGTTGCTGAGTTTTGTCTGTTTATTAGAATATATAATGACATTTGTGGCAAGTTTAGTTTTTAAAGTTGGCACTTAGCCTACGGGGACGACCACGTGAAAGTACTTGCTTCTGTTGTAGTAAGAGCTGTCTGTTTGCACAGAGAAGCGCAGGTCATATAATCAAGGACTGCCTCACGTAAAAATACCCTAAGAAAATATTCGATCACTGAACGCGTTACCTCAATAATAAATTTCTGATGACATAACAATGGAACTTTGTTCTCTTTTGGAACAAACGTTTCAGCAAGGAAGTGTGATCACGTGATTTCTTTCAGGATAACGGAGGTTGCTCTGATTTCTGCTCCTTAATTATCGATGACGTCATTTGTTCATGCATGGAAGGAAGGGAGCTCGGAAGTGACCTAAAAACGTGTCACGGTTGGTTGCTTATTGATCTCAGGATCATACAATTATTGGCGTTTATCAAAATTCATTTGATTTTAATTTCAGTGACGTAAGTTTTTTGTTCATTTTTCAAAGTTAGCTCAATTCATGTAGCGGCATCTAGTGGGCAGAACAGTTTGAAAGGGTCAACACTTCAACAGCAAGCGGAAATTTGAGAATGTTTAAACCGATTTAGTGGTAATTATCAAACTCATGCAAAGGAGGAGAAGGGTTGATCAATCTAAGTTCCTCTTAGGACAACACAAGGGCTTCTCGAAACCTTCTCTGCGGGTGTCTAATGTCAATGCAAGCTTCTCTAATATGGTGACGTTTCGTTTGGTTTTGGCGTTGTTTCCATAGTGTAGTGACATTGCGTAGACCAGTGCTTCTTAAACTTTTTTAGTTTTGTTCACCTCTAGCATTAATATCCAGATTTCATTCACCCTTGTCTCATGATATAATAAAACTATCTCGTCTATATATAACAGCACAAAATGACTTAGGTTATTTCGATTTTTGTTAGCATCAAACAAAGTTTTTGAAATTTATAAAAGAATCAAACAATAAAAAATATTGAAATTTATAAAAAACAATTAGTTTTGATTAAAAAATGAAAAATTTAGAATTGATTTTGTTTTTGGAAATTCTCACTTGCTTACAGAAGCTAAGTTTTACCATTGCAAATCTACAATTTCTCGAGTCCAAAGATATCAAGCTGCAAAAGCACAGAACACAGTCACCAATTTTTTGTACTTATACACTCAGTGCAAACCAACTTCACTATATTACACTAAAAGATCATATAAAATACTTTGGCGTTTACATAGATAACAAATTAACATGGAAATATCACATAGACAAAATCTGTGGAAAAGTAGCAAAAGCTTCATGGGCGTTGCTTAAACTCAGAAATTATGTCACCACAGACACTTTAAAAGATGTGTATCACGCTTTGATTTACTGTCATTTGTAATATTGTATATTAAGTTGGGGAATGACAGTGTACTGGATCCATTAATAAAATTACAAAAAAGGTTATAAGAATAATTATGAAACAAAATTACTATGCTCACACTAATTTTATATTTTTCAAAATAAACATCTTGAAACTAAAAGACATACATAACATTGAAATAAAAAAACATATGTACAAAGTTCATATGAATCAGTATCCGTCTACGTATTGTGATTTATTTACAAATGCCTCATCCATTCATCAGCATAACACAAGATATCAAACAAGCAACAACTATTTTATAAATAGATCAAACACAGAATTTGGCAAAAAGTCCATGCAGGTATTGGGACCAATGGTCTGGTCAGAGGTTCCAAGTAGGCTAAAAAACTTATCATTTCATTGTTTCAAAAAAGAGATCAAAACATTAATTTTACAAAGCTGCAGTGCATCGTAAGTGATATGTTATAGAAACCAACTTGTCAGTTTCATATGCAATAATAACATATTCAGTTGGAAACTTGAGTAATCTCTGCTTGCTTCTTGGAATTTTGCGTTTAGGCCTACGTTATCTTAAATATGTTTTTTTTTGTGCGTATGTTGAAGCGCAGAAACGTTTTAACGTTTCTCTTGTATTTTTAATGGCAAAATCGTCATTTCCGTAGGGTGGCAATTGACTAGTAGACCGTATGGTCGTCTCGTACTCTCGTTGTCTCCCTGTCGGTATGGGAACTTGTGTAACTTTTGCATTGTGTATATTAGCCTACTTGCATATATTGATTACAATAAGCAAAAAACAGCAACAAAAAACAAAAGATCAGTGGTCGATTTACTTAAATGAAAAACTTAGAATTGATTTTGTTTTTGGAAATTCTCATCTGTTCACTGAATAGGTTGAACACCCGGAATATCCGCCCTGCTCGCAAGCTATCATCCATTTCTGACGGTTCACCCTTATTCACCCCTTTTGGTTGGTTCACCCCTGCAAAAATTTTATTCACCCTATGGTGAACCATTCACCTATTTAAGAAGCACTGGCGTAGACCACTGGATTCAAAAATGATATTTCATTTTTATCAAGGCACTCCATTTTTAGGCGTATATAATGCGCATTCTCCACTTACTCTTCTGTTGTTAAGGCGCATTTTGATGTGCGTTCTATGTGTGTTGTATTGAAACTCTTTAAGTACAAGGAAATGCTATTCTCTGTCACGGTGAAAGGGACAGTCGATCATTTTTTAGCTGCAAGTGAGGCCTTTGTTTGGGATAACGCATTTGGATAGAAGGAGGGAATATTAACATTTTACTTTCCAGAGGGTTTATCCCAGTTTTCGCTTAATTATGCTTCTGTCAAAGCTTTCACTTTCACAAAGAAACTACTTGAAATATCGTAGCCAACTATTTGACAGCAAGTGGCAGATTTCATTTTAACTTCACCACGATACTTTCTTCAAACTTTATTTTAAAAGGCAAATGAATTAGGCAAAAGCAAATCGGTTAACTAAACAGTTTGAGATTTACTAAATAAATGCATTTGCAGCTCCGGTCAGCGACACAAAAAGAATCTACGTGGAAGTCAATGAAGATGCGACTAAGATGCTTCTCATCACTGCACTCTTTGTTCTCTTCGTCTTCGCGACTTTGTTCGTGTTTACGCATCATTGTCATGGTAACCGATGGAAGACTGAACCCGGATATGACGTCGGCTACTGAACGATCCAAATGCTTGGAAAATTAACTAGCATTCCTATAACTCAAATTATTCAGTTAACCTTTTTGAAGACAGAATCCGTGTTTACTTTGCTTATTCGCAAGGCTTGCATGACTTGCACTGGTAGGCTAAATCTAACTTTACAAACCAGGCAAATGTAACATTGCTTTTGTTGTCGAGTTTTGTCTTGTGTTTCCATCATTGAAGCATCTTAGCTTTTAAAAAAAATATTTGAAGTACTGACTTGACAACGCAAGTAATTTGGTTGTTGGTCAGACACTTTTGTGTGTTCGGAAATAAATATAAGCATCAACAAACTGATTATTCTAATTACCTGACACTACAAAGACAAACATGGATGCGTCTCAACCGTCTTCGTACGGGCGTCGGGCTTTTCCACTCAACCATGCACCAGTTAGAAATGGCTTCTTTCTCCTCCTGTGAATTTAGTGTTATTAGGTGTTATTCTCCTGTGAATTGGTGAATGTGGTGCCGAGGAACAAACCGCAGACCACATCATTAACGATTGTGCTACTGCTATCTTTAAACCACCTAATGGAGTGGAAGGTCTGCTTGTGATGGATGATGAAACAAAAGACTGGCTGCTCTCTCGTAACCTTCTAGTTTGATCCGAGAGCATCGTGAATCTGGGGTGGTAAAAGGATAGACCCTCGGCCCCAGAGGCTCACACGAAGAAGAAGATCAATGTTAACTTTCCTCCTCCTGTGAATGTGATGCCGAAGAACAGGCCGCAGACCACATCATCTATGACTACCACCTTCAAGCCACCTAATAGAGTGGAAAGTCTGCGCGCCATGGATGATGAAACAAAAGACTGACTGCTCTCTAGTAGCCTTCTAGCTTAATCCGAGAACATCGTGAATCTGGGGTGGTAAAAGGGTAGACCCTTGGCCCCAGAGACTCATACAACCACGATGACGATTATTTTAATTATTGTGACTTCAGCGACGCAGAAGACTTTGTTTTGCGATTTTTCCCTCGGTTGATGTTACTAGAATAAAAATAACAGTAGCTTGCATGAACATAATCAAACAGGATGCAAGAGAATTTGTGTGACCGACAGTCAACATCATTGAGAGGATTAGGCTCAAGGATTGATGAGATCATTGAGCCCAAATTAAGACATTTTTAAGATGCATTATAATTATCCACAGAATGTCCAATTGCATCTTCAACTTCTCGGGCCTTTTGGAAAGGTTACATGCTCTTAAAATAATCCAGGGATCGGGTCCAAAAATATTCCCTTGATCTCTTTTGTCAACGCTGCTGCGTGCAGTTGGATAGTTTCGATCATGAAATTTCACTTCTGTAAATTTAGTGATGACAGGTACAGAGAGCGTGGTCGTGCGTCTTCCATTATTTTTGTTATCAGGAATTTTTCTAACCTACTGTAGATTGTTGAGCATAGGAGGAAGATAAACAAAGGTTGTTTGTTTTTTGAAACAACAGATAGGCTAATATTTGATAATTTAAATTTTACCATTGGTACATGTCACTCCTGGAAAAAAAATATGGTAAACGTAAACAGTACTTGCAAATTCTCGGAGACTTTTAGTGTTTGACGGTGAGAACCACTAGATCGCTTCCACCTTTCTTGGTAGTGGACGCTCTTATTGATGACTTACCGAGAAATATTATTTCTTGATGTCCAAAGTTTGATTTTGCCTCCATGGCTAGCTCATGGTTACCCAAAGGACAAAATAATAACTGGAGATGTTTCAGATGTTTGTGTTTTGAAACGCTGGCAAACGAAATATCATTTTTATTTTAAGTAGACCAAACAAAATCTTAGTCAGCTACCGACAAGCAGTAACTATAAGACTATATAATTATGTCTATATATATGACGATATTACGACAATTCAAAGCAGACAATTCAAAGCCGATGATTCAAAGACGAAATTTTAAGGCAGGGATCTTTGAATAAAATATCTCTGTTCTTCAGAGATCCCTGGGTTAAAGTTAGGATTAGGTTTATGGCATTTATCGTAAATAAATCATCGGCTTTGAATTGACCGCTTTGAATTTCCCGCTTGGAATTATCGGCTTTGAATTGACGCATAACCATAATATGACTGTAAATAAGTCGGCTGCATAGCCGAGTGGTTAGAGCTCTGGAACGACGTTCGAAAGGGCGCCGGTTCGACACCGCTCAAGAGCATGCAGCTGTGTTTTTGGCAGGACACTTAAAGGCATGCCTAAAGGTGGACACGAAGATTGGCTTCCTTGCCTTCCCGTCCACTTAGTTTAACTCTTCAACCACCAGGTGTAAGCCTGGATACGACAAATACACCGTAAATAAGACTATATAATGGTGCTAGATACCATGCTTAGGATAATGTGCTTGAGAAAAACAACGCAAAGTATCATCTGTGGAAACAACGGTTTGGCGTAAGAATTGTCTCTTGTAGATGTAGCATTAACTTGCGCTGCTGCTTACGTTCGATTGAGAAGCTCTGTACTATGAAACGACCCTAACTTGTCGCATGCGTAGCCAAGTGGTGAAAACGTCTGAGTGACGTTCGAAAGGACCTGGGTTCGACACCGCTCTAGAGCACGCGGATGTGTCTCGGCAAAGACAATGACATACCAAAATAAGGGGAGCAGTTGACTCGAAAACTATATGTCACTTCACTGCTTCCTGTCGTCTGTTGTATCGCATCTGTGATTGCAGTGTGCTGTGTGTTGTTGCAATGGGCACAAAATAAAACATGATTATCATGATTATTGATATTTAGGCCAGTAATTTTTTTCTTGGTGCATCTACAAGCAGCGAATGGGAGTCTACCTTGTGCTACATGCGCTACACTGAACGTCCATTTAAATTTGCCCGGAGGTGTATTTGTGATCTGTAGATCGCCGCAGCAGATGGAATTTTTTGACTGATAGACATTTTAAAACATGGGCAAATTTTTCCTATGAATCAGCTGACTGCAGTCATTGTGACCTTCTAAACTTTGTTTGGTAATTACAGCAAGAAAAAAGTAGGCCTAGTGGTGGGGTTGGGAATCGTGGGAAAGTAGGCCTAGGGGTGGGGTTGGGAAACTTCCCTAACCTTCAAACCGCTAGGCCACGCTACCGACGGTAAAATGTTCACTTAATTTACTTTCTAACGTGTATGAGCCACATGACAGTAATTGGCTGAATTAGATATTGGTTTCTGATTGATTCATAAACTGCATGTGCTGCAGCGACCTGCAAATAGCAAACACGCCAACGGGTGTGCACAAATATTTGTGTCGTCTGACTAAATGTTGCACCAGGCGACTGCATTTCGTTTGTTACTTTCTATTTTGACAGCTGAGTTCATTTTTATTTTCACTAAAAAGTAATCTCGAGGTTACCAATGTGGTGTGCTTGCTATATCTTTTCTGTTTGCAGTGACTTCTGTGTGCGGTCGAATCTTGTAAATTATAGCGCGTGTTGCTCAAGGCGACGCGAACGCTATCTGGAAGCAAGTGGTGAAGGGATATCAGAGCTGCCAGGGCTTACCAAGAGAACAAGGTAAAGAGCTTATCAAATACGATTTCCAATGGATAGAATCAGATACAAGTATTACTACCTTGGAGCAGTGGTTCTCAACCGCCGGTCCCCGGACCGATGCCGGTCCGTGTAATTATTTTGCCGGTCCGTAGAAGATCTTACTTTCTGCAGAGCTTATTTTAATGTGAAGTCATTAGCATATTGTAAAATTGTGATTGCACTGTGAAATATGCACAGCTGTAAAACTGACATATCTCCACGTAAAATTGTTTGATAATAAAGGTGAACTTTTTGATGACCTAATTTTGTGCAGTTGATAATGTTTTTGTGACAAGTTGCGCGTAATTTTCAAAAAGTTTTGAAACACAGAAATACATAACCAAATGGGGAATTTTGTCCTTGATTTGGAAAAATTTAAAAGTCGTTGGAGACGAAAATTTAGAATTAGAAAAATTTGAAGTTCCGGGATAGTCAGGTCTACAATGGAAATTTGCCAAAACCAGAGTTTGAGAAAGCAAGTTTTTCAAAGACTATGTTTTATGACTATGTTTTATTTTAAAAAAGTTTGTTTTATTATGACTATGTTGACAAAGACTAAATTTGAAGTTCCGGAATAGTCAGGTCTACAATGGAAATTTGCCAAAACCAGAGTTTGAGAAAGCAAGTTTTTCAAAGACTATGTTTTATGACTATGTTTTATTTTAAAAAAGTTTGTTTTATTATGACTATGTTGACAAAGACTATGTTTTATTTTATAAAAAGACTATGACTATGTTTATCCAAAGATCTTGTTTTTTAAAGACTATGCGGCAAATTGCGCTTTGGAATAGAATGAAGACAAGCCGATTTGCTGTGGAAAATGCTGGTAAAATGGAGTGGTGAAAAAAGTAAAAAGAGGTGCTGAGCATTGTGAGTCAACACTTGAAAGAGTTGGCTAACAATTTTGACGATCATTTTGCGTAACATGAAGATCCTCGACATGAAAACTTTTGGATAAACAATCCATGCATCGATGAATGATGTCAACACATGCGACCTTAATCTTCATGAAAAAGAAAGTCTGATTGAATTACAATATGTTGTGCTTCTACTTTGCAGACAAGATTTGAAAAACATCATTGTAACACTTTTGGATATCTTTTGCAAACGAATTCGTGCCATCGAATTGATGGTAATTGTTTCAACTACGACAATTCTTTTTCATCTCTAGCTTTAATAACAAAGCAAAGAAATCGCCTGGATGCCGAAACAGAGCTACGTGTTTTAGAAACTTTTTTGATATCTCGTCTTCCTCACATGGGCTACTGGCAGCGTAACAGTAGCAAATTTTCCACTGACATTGATTTTGTATGCAAATGGATTGACATTTTTCTGTTTGAGTTGATTTGATTGCCGTTTTATTCCAATTTTCGTCCTGAATACAAATCATATGCTAAAACCTTGCATTATGGTGCGCAACGATAACTTTGGATAACTGAACGTTACAAATATTCATTCTATTCACTACGATCTTTGGTTGCCGGTCCGCGAACATTTTTTTTAAATTTTGCCGGTCCCCCACTGTTAAAAGGTTGTGAACCACTGCCTTAGAGTACGAGGCATGGTCTGCTTGCGCCCACTGACGGCTACTTTCTTGTTGCTTGTTATTTTATCGAGCTCGAAATGTTTGACATCGATGTCATTTCGTCGTTCAGCACAAAGCAGCGTATCTGACACGACACACGGTGGCGCTATAACTTAACTGATGATAAATAACGTTGAAAGGTAATCTACGTAATAAAGGAAGACGTGAAATTTTTCTTGACCGATATGATTTTTTACAATAAAACTAAATTGACAATGTAACTTTGAGGGAGAGTTAGTTTTCATGCCAAAGACTAGCAAGGCAAAGTAACACAGCAGCCTATGCTTAAGCATTGAAATTAAAGTAATTTTTTATATTGACAAAATAACTTGAATAATATTCAATGGTTTCGACTGATTCTAAGCCCCAATCAGAAATCTGAGATTTTATAACAAATACAGTCTATTAAACTTGAACTTATTAAGTGATAATGGCAAGCTGATTGACTAAATGAATAAGAACCAGAAATCCGCAATGATCGAATACAAGCAGAACAGGAAATGACAGCTCAGAAAAATAGATGGAAAGTAGAAACTAAATCAAGTTAAAAGAATTTTACAACACAACACACGCTAAAATATTTAGTTTCAGATATTTTGCGTATGATATTGCATTGTGATGCTGTGCATAAAAATACACCAAATTCTTTAAACCCAAGCCACTGCCGCTTTAAAAGATTTTACGTTTTACTGCTGCCATGAACACACAATGCTCAATGTTCAAAAAGAAATTGTGAGATGAGCTGACAGGACGAACAAGAGAGCAAACTGGCAGAGGCGGAAGTTACGAATGTCCATCATCCTCATGTCCTCTCTCCGCAAAATATAAACATTGGATTCATTTCTGCTGATGTCTCGTGTCAAACCCAAATAATTGGCATAAAAATGCGGCCAGAGATTCTTCAAGGTTAGGTTTGTTGTTTACGAAAGATGAAGTTACATCATGACGTAAAACACAACATATTATTCCATCATAACTTCAATCTGTGACATGTTAATCGTGCTGGAGGTTCACGATCATAAGCAGCATCTCACTATCACACAAAAATGTTGTTACAACTTTATTACGTTTCAGCCGTTTCTAATCTCCGCGTATCTAAGCCACACGTGCTCCAAGATTTATTTTTATAACGACGACGCCATTTTGATTTTCTATTTACAACTGCTGTGAATGTGAAATCGGGTATTTGCAAATGAAGAATTGTTTTGGCTGGAATTCAAAGCAAGGGCCTATAGCTTGTCAGTTCAGAGAGGTGCCCCGTTCCATTGCCGACCCAATTGAGTCAAATGCATTAGTTGGAGGGCTTGCTCCGCTTTTTGTCGACGATAGCTGCAAATACTCGAGCCGCGAATGCTCCCACAAATGATTAAGTCGATCCATAACTCGTCGTGCCAGAGCAGAAGCATTCGATCCGCTGTATTATGCCGTCACATCCGTTGCTTGGATCCCTGCAGAATGCTGCTTTGTGCTGATGGTGTTACTTGTTATGTGGCTTGTTTAAACCCATTTTTTATTGTCTATGCCAGTTAGATCAACGCATAACCAAAAATAAATACATTTTGTAAAATAGCCTACCGTTGAAATGAATCGTTCAAATAGCATATTTTTGTAAAGTGCTGCCAGTTTCACGGCAAGAAAATCTTTCACTACACTTTATTTTCTACTTTGATTTTGCCAAAATTAATAGTTAATAAGAATTTTAATGTTTTTAGTGACATAAACAATTCTTTTTTGCGTGTTTAATTATGAGGTACGGTATACATTCAATCTGAAAACAATAATTTATTACTTTTTACCTAGTTTGTTGGATATGCATTCTTTTGCAAGCTGTTTTGTACTTGCCTCCCAAAAAATATGCTTTAATACTATTGCAACCAGGGATTGCAACGTTTTAATACCATTGCAATTCATGTTGAGTACTGTTGGCCCATCAACAGTTGCTTTTACGCCCCTCAAATTTATTTCTAGCTTTGTCATTGACTGACAGATATGTCACGCACCATTTTCAGAGCTTAGGTTTCAGAGATAGAAAAATGTCACATGGAGGTATATATCTCCATGGCCATACCAGTGTACCTACTGCACTGAGGAGGTCAAAACGGTGTGCACTGTCTGCAGTTATAGGCTACATAAATATATTAATATCCAAACTAACTCTGCTCCAAATGATGCAAGCGCGTAAGTTGCAAGTTGCTTTAATAAAAAGTTGTAAATTTGTATTCTTGGAAATCCAAAAAGTAATTAGTAAGGCTGGGGTCTGGGCAATTGTCTCCAAATTTTTTTGACAAATTGAGACTTTTTGATTGCTTGTTGCAGCCCAAAAATATCTGTGTTTTGTTTAAGACACACACTGGGGAGAAGGAGTCTTCCACAAGATGGACATTGGACAACGCTCAAGGAGGAAGCTGATTGGGCGATTGTTGATGTCAACTGGAAGTCATCTTACTTGAAGGTCACATTACATTTACTATGTTATTAAATGTGTGACCACACAAGGCATGTGATTGATTGATTGAATCTTTATCCTCGGACTGGGAAAGCTTCTTGCAGAGCTTAATCCTGGCAGTTTCGCATACTTGTAGAGGCTTTAAATCACTGACGCAAGCCCGGTTGAAGCTTTTTGCAGAAAATATTTTACCTTTAAGGTTGCCTCTAAGACTACATTCGATTAATAACCTTCAGCTATTTTTTTCTTTTTGTCAGTGTCAAGGAGCAGTTAGAGTGCAGTGGAACTGTATGTCTTTCGAAGCATTAGGCTGAGAAAGACCAGCAGAGGAATGAAACAAAACTTGGAAACCATAAAACGTTTCAACTGGTTTGTAACCTCTGATCTGAAATAAATTGTGTTCTGCAGCATCAAATCTGTAGAGCTTGGGTTGTTGTGTTGTGGATAGTTTGGAGTTGTAGGCCATGTCTTTGGGAGCATTCGGTTGATAAGCCAGCAAGGAAATAAAAAATATGGCTATTATCCACAAAGTATTAACTGACTTTTAACGTCTAAGCTCAAATAATTTATGTTAAATTTTGTTACGTAACTTGTATCTGCAAGGCTGCGAAATTTGTCGGAGATGATATATCAGCACCACCTCAGCAACTAGCGCTAATTCTGATCCTTTGTCTGTTTGCATGTGATTCATACAGGAACAATTGGCAACGGAAAACAATCGCTCGATTGTTACGCAGGTCTCCCGGTTATTATATCGCTGCGAGTTGCGCGCATGATTATCTGCTTCTTTCGGTCTTCAGTAGAGAGAATGATTGAGGTAAGTCCACCAGCTCTAATCAAAGCAAGACTCCCTTTGGCAACACTGGTTTGAAAATGTTAAAAATGTTGCTTATTATAAAAGACTTCATAGCCTACATGTTTTTAAATAATTACCATAGCGTCTGAATGTGCCGCCATTCCACTATTGAAAGCAATGATGTTGAATTATAAAAATTTGAAAAACATTCGTAAACATAGCAAACATAGTCCTTATTTTATAAAGTAGCTGCAGAAAACAAATTCATGCAGTAATCAAATATCAAAATTCAGTCTAATATCTGTATGAAAGAAAACCGCTAAAGTGGTCTACACTATAATCACACAAAGTATACGCAAGCACTATACTTGTGACAAACACTATAGAAATGTCTTTTCAAGTATTACTGATTTATTGCTTTTGGATATTTTTCTGGACCTTCTGATGACCCTCCTTTTAGGGGGAAACAGGCTGTAGAGGTTTTAGAAAATAATAACTATATCTGATGTAATTCGCTTTGCTTGATTTTTTGCTTGGTATTGAGCACTTTTTGTAGTATTAATACCATTTATTATATAAGTTAATACAGGCTGTGTACCACTCGCATATAGCACTTTTGCATGTCCTGTCATTGCAACAGCTCTCTCAGTACATATAGCCTACCAACATAGTCCTTCCAAACTAGCTTCACTTCCATGAAAAAAATCGTCGAAATTACCGTTACAGTTCGATTTTTTAACCAGCTGTTCATTGATTCGATTAGTTTTACTTTTTCAATATTTAGTCACTAGCATGCAGTCCTCAAGCTAGCCGACTACCAGGGCTAGGCTTATTTACGCAGAATCTACAACTCAATTAAAAATATTGTTTTGAACAGTTACATCAGTTTTAACTCCAGAGTTTTGACCTGCAGAACATGTGCATCTCATAGACCCTGATATGAAGACATTGCTCTGGTTGCAATAATTTGGAGATGCTGCCTAAATTGCTGCCTCATGAGCAAGAAGAAGAAGAAGATCAGTTTTAACAACTGCGTTTCGAAACAAACGTCTGAAAAGTAGCACAGGATAATATGCACTGCTTTGTGTAAAATTGGTATATTCTGTGCGACCCCTGAAGTTCGTTACACGACCCCTTGCGGGGTTGCGAGTCGCCACCAGAGGCGGATCTACCGGGTAGGCCTGATTGGTACAGGCCCACCCAGATTGACAGTGGGCCCACCCAAAATCAGATTCTTTAAAAATAAAACATATTAATGTTTAACGCTAGAACAACCAAGAAGCACTGAATTGTCTTCGGCATCACTATTTCACAGCATTTGTAAGAGATATTCGGTAACACTAAGATTTTGTATATTTGCTCGCCGTGGCATTATCGGTGAAGGCCCACCAAGATATTTCCTAGGCCCACCCATAAATTACGTTCTGAATCCGCCACTGGTCGCGACCTCCAGTTGGGGAAACGCTGACCTATATCATGCTGATTTAATGTTTTCTATAATTTTTTTTCAAAAATTAATAGAATTTTTGCGATCGTTACAAAGAATTTCCCTTTTTTCATTTGTAATCAACATTTTGTTGTAATCACAGTCATTGCAAAACTGTGAGTGCTGATTGAAATGCAAACGCTGGTCAGCAGTCTAAGTTAATCATTAATCAACATTCCGCTGTCTCAAAACAATTAAGTTGAACATAGCCAACATAGCTTTATCAAAAGATTTAACTTTTTTATATTATTATTTTAGTCATGAAACCTATTCCTTGTGCGATGTCCTTAGAAAGTTCAAATGACGCACCAGTGCATTGCGACTTAAAATTTGCCTATCACGGTCATACACAAATAAATACCAACCAATTTTTAGTTTGTTATTTATCAATTATGCTGCAAACTCGGAATCTTTCACGGACCCCCTGGAATTACTTCGCGGACCCTTTGTGGTCCGCAGATCCCCGTTTAAGAACCACTGTCCTACATAGAAGTCAAGACAGCGTACAATGGGATTGGTAATACTGAGGCAAGTAGTGACGTCACAGTATCATTGTGTTCAATGGAACCCATCAGTAAATGATGCTACTTCTAGAACGTTTTAGCATTGGACTAAGAACGGACGAAGAGCTTACACCTTCAAAAACATCTCATAGATACACTAACAATTAAGGAGTATAAGGCCGCTAAAGGATATCAAATATCCGTCTATTCAAAAAGGATTTTAGGTAGCCTACATTAGATTAGAATAACAACTTTTATGTCATTTAGTTTCATTGCCAGTGTCAAGGAGCAGTTATAGAGTGGAGTGGAATTGTGTGTCTTTCAAAACATTCTGCTGAGACAGACCAGTGGAGGAATAAAACAAAGCATTGGAAACCACCAAAACGTCTCAACTACAAATGTTTAATTTATGTTAAATTTTTTTACATAACTTGCAGCATGAAATCTGCAGGGCTGCGAAATATGGGGGCAGATGATATATCAGCACTACCTCAGCAACTAGCGCTAATTCTGATCCTTAGTCTGTTTGCATGTGATTCATACAGGAACAATTGGCAACGGAAAATAATCGCTCGATTGTTACGCAGGTCTCCCAGTTATTACATCGCTGCGAGTTGCGCGCGTAATTATTTGCTTCGTTCGGCCTTTGGTCGAGAGAATGACTGTAAAAATGTTGCTTAGTATGAAAAGAATGTTTAAAAATTATTCTGTTAAACAAAATGTTCAACTAAAGTTTGGCTTTAACTGTCAGACCACAGCATCAAGACTTTCCGCCAGTTTACAATGGAACGATGGCGATGTCGAGTTGATTGAGGTTGATAATAATTTGCAAACATCATCCTTATCCTTTAAGCCCAATCATATTGAAACCATGCAAAGGTAAAAATAAATATCCAAATACGAAACGAGCTATAGTAAGTTGAATCAGAATGACCAATACATCTTTGGAAATCTTTCAACTTTACTGTAAAACTACTATTAGCTTAAAACGGCCCTGCATCCAAGTAGCAAATGCACCATGTGCCAAGGACGTTTTAAAACGTAGATGTGCCGTGGTTGTGAAAACCTCAAGTTAATGTTGCAAGAACGTTGCTAGAACGTAATTCTTGATTCAAAGTTGCAACGAAATTGTTTTGTATCATGAACACAGCGTTCAAACCAAAGGTAACAGTGTGACGTCAGTGCCTCGGTAACTGGAATATCAACATCGTATCACGTGGTTGACCACATTGGTAACTTTATGCGATTGTAATCTCAGCGGGATTTTGTTACCTGGGAAATATTCTTCTGGACGTTTAGGCTACACCATTTAACAAAACTGCAAGTGATCTGTTGCTGCAAGGCGAGCGATCCCAGCTTGCAATCGACAACAGCCGCAGTAACAAAATCTAAAGAGAGATGATAAACACTCGGTCGAAGGAAGTGACATGGAATGGATTAGCCAATCAAAAATTGCTATCATGTCATGTGACTAGCATAACATCTCTGTCTTTATCTTTTTAATTTCAGAATCTGCAAAAAAGAAAAAAACAGCGGAAACATTTCCAGGTACAAAAAGATAGAGCAACAAATCTATTGTCATTTAGAGGCAATTTCTTGGTCGGAACAATCTTGATCATCAAGCAACACAATACGTCACAATGTGGAAGATCGCGCTTATCACTGTTGCCTTATGGGCGCAACTTGGTGAGAATCTTGTAGTTTTGTTTGATAGTTTACGAACAGCTTTATAATTTTAATTAAGTTGTTTAAGTTGCTTATCTCTCAAGGCACTCTATGTGTCGTTGTATAAACTAACAAACACTTTTGGATTCTGTCAGCCCAACTTAGCCAGTGATGTAATAGAGTGAAACTTTGATGGAAACTGAATCAACCCTTCACACCATCGTGGTGTTATTCTCCAAGGTCTCTAAAAGTTGAAACGATAAAAACGAAACTGTTGATACCTGCGTATAATAGCAACAACGCTGAACGCTTGTGACAAAAGTTTGTTGACCGAGGCATAAAACAGTTAAAGAAAGTTAGTCGATTCTGTCCTACTGTTGTTAGTGGCAGCCTCTAACAGCAATTGTTTTTCTTTTAGATCCCAGCACCAGTACAATGATGGAATGCACAGAGACGCCTAAATTTATGTAAGGTTTTGTTTATTTTCCTTTGTTGTTGTACAATAATTTTTCGTTTATAAACATCATTCTGATGCAGATATTCCTGCAGAAGTGAAGATTTTGTTGTGCAGTCCAAATGCTTCTAAAAGTTAAATTTTGGTGTTCTTGTAAGTGCTTTCATGCAGCTATAACGTGTTAGTTTGTTTAAAATCTTAAAACATTTTGTCTCGACAAATTATTTGTCATCATTAGGAAACTTCTTGTAAAGATTTAAAATAATTGTTGCCATTGGACCAAGTAGATTTGCTTCAAAATGTGAATCTTGCCCCACATACTATGCTCTTTGTACAAACACGAATATTCGGGATTCGGCAATTTGGTATGCTATGGTCTTCGCTACCAACAATGCTTACAAATATTCGTACAAAGATATTTTGTTTGTGAAAAATCCTTTTGTTCGTACGAAGACTTTTTTGTACGTCGTAGTTTTTCAAAAATCTTTGTAGTAGAAACCACTTTTTTGTGGATTTTTACGAATGGTCGAGACCATTCGTGACTTTCACGAAGATTTTTTACATGTATAGTTAAGCTAGACGGTAGACCCAAGTAGCCTATGCTTGCTTAACATCATTGCAGTTTTTAGAGTATCAAAGCAGGAAAGATTTATTAGCGTATTTCCGAAGGCATTTTATAAGCCTACTCTGTTTTTTTTTTTCTTGGTGAAAGATATTACGATGTAGAAATAAGCAGAAGTTAAAACTTCGTAATTTTGAGCAACAAGGACTAACCGGTTCAGAATGTTACATCCGCTTTTTCGAAAAGCGGAACACTTTTGCTGTTTATGCTATGACTTAATTAATTACTAGGCTGGCTGAAAAACAACCTAAAATTCATCCAATACGTTTTAGAAAAATTTTAGCCAGCATGCTTGTTCTTGAGTAAGCCATTTATTACTAATAGTAATCATTGTTTTAAATGTATTGTCATAATTACTTGTTAGCAAATGACGTTTATTATTCCCAAGCAAACTTTTGCGCTTCAAATACACGAACAAAACTTACACAGACGAACACGAAGAATTTTTATGTTAAAAACACTTGAATCATTTTTTTTTATTCATACAACAATTTTAGAAGAAATTTGACTGTTTGTAAAATATTTTGTTAAAATTTTTTTCCTGTTTTAAAATAGTCGCACAAAGCTTTCCGGAGAAAATATTTAAACAGGAACGGCTTACGAATTACAAATGCTCGTGTTCTTACAAAGTGCATAGTATGTGGCCCGTGGTTTTGAAATGTGACAATAGTGATCAAGCGACGAGGTGGCGCTGAATGAGTGACAGTTGTCAATAACTTTTCCAGGCTGACCGACTCAGAGATTGTTGACCTTGAAGTGAACACAGGCAATCCAAATGAATACGTTTATATCGGTAAAGCCCTGCTCAATGACCTTAGCACTATCGATGCTGAGTGCCAGAAAAACGCAATGATGGCTAGCACCCAGTTCATGCTACCGGACATGTTGAAGTGTGACCCCTACTATTCGGTAACAATTAACACTCGAAGTCTGATAAATTAACAAAGCGCATGGAAAACAACGATGTGGAAATATATTACGCGAAACAATCGGCAGTAGAAGCATAAAGCATCAACAAAAATAAATGCTTCCTGCTGCAAACTTTCATTCCACAACTATTTAAAGTATATTTGAGTTTAATCATTTTGCTAACCGGTGGGTGGGGTTGTGCGCTAGGAGAACACCCACAGTAGCCTGTTCTAAGTACAAGGGTACGATTGAAAAGTATCAAATGTTTTAATCTGAAAATAATGAAGCTTGTGACAAACAATTTGTTGTGAAACTAAGCAGCGTATTGCATAATATTTAAAAAATTGTTGATTGATATTTGTTCGAACAGCTTTAGTTGTCGAAAGCCATAATGAAATGGTGAGCGTGTTTTTTTTTAAATTGAAGCTACTTTGATGAAGTGCTAAAACTTAATTTGCTCAGTTTGGAAATGACTACATCCTTCTCACATGGACGTTCAGGAACTTTCCAGACAAAACAACTCCTACTGTCCGATTCAACGAAACTTGCTTCAACAGGACTTGCCGATATGACACCAACTACTTGCTCAACACTACTGGAGGCTTCACTGTGGGACTTGAGTAAGAACTGTGTGCAGTCAAGCGTTAACGATTGTAACCATTGTTTGAAGATACCTCGAGCAAGGAAAAGTTTTTAGTTATTTTGGTGAAACGTCCATATGTAATACAAACTATACCATTCTCATCCGGTGACGTAGCTACCCAGTGAGTGTTGTGAACAAATCCAAGAGCGGCAGTTTGTTGGGGGGGGGGGGGGGGGGGGCGAGGGAGGGCAAAAGCATCATTATTGAGCAAATTTGCTCGACACAGCACTCAGTATTAGAAATAATTTCCAGCATTAATTTTTTATGAATATACAAAGGCGGCAGATGGCGCTGTCACGCTGTTGTTCTCCTCTAGTCGAGTACGATTAATGCAAATCCCTTTCTTGATGAGATGAAATGTAACTTTCCACTTGTAATGATTTTGTCTCTTTCAAAAACAAGAAAACTTCCCAAGACACTAGACATTTTCTTTCAAATCATAAAAATTAGTCTTACAGTCATACAAGCTTTATTTTGTGTGAAGCGACATTTTTTTTAGGCTGTGCAACATGCGCTTTAAAGGTTGCTGATTTTTTGTTTTCACTTATTGAACCCATAATATCTAGACTTAATCAGTTTGTCTTTTTAGTGAAATCTTATCTTGCTTGATGGGCCAACCTGACATATGCTAGTAGGTAGGCCTTCCGCCTACACAGTACACACCTCTTTTTTCACGACATTTTTTTTATGTTTTGATTGATTTGAAGTTACTTCGAGCAAGGAAAGATTTTCTTGTCCAGTTGTATGTCTATCTGTGACGTAACAACTTATTGTGAGTCAATGATGTAATTGTGACGATCTTTAGGAAAATCTCGTTTGCTAACCAGCAAATGGATGGCGTCTTCAAACTTGCCATTGGATTCTATAACGTAGACTTCAACGCTCCTCAGACGTCGGTGGTCATGCCTGGGTGGGTTTACGTCAAAGTTTCGGTGACTGACGTTTCAGTGATGAATCGAGTCTTCGTGCAGGTAAGAGATTATGACGTCACTTAAACACCAATTGTCTTGGATTTGAAGTAACAAGAGTTGCATTATAATTATTATTGACTAGTAAATTTTTGAATTAGTTTGGCAGTTTTAACTTCGCCTTCGTATGTCTAAATTCTATGAAATCTGAGACAAGACTTCTAACACCAAATCCGCTTTTAATTCCATTCTATACACAACATAACAACAACAAGGCGGAGTTTTAACTTAGTAGGTAAAGTCATTTTCAGAACTTGTATTAACTTTAATGTTTTATTTGTTTTATTAATGTTAACAGGCAAAGCACCAGCTAAGTGGAAAAGTTTGGGAATAAAAAAGTTTGGGAATAAAAAAAGAAAAAATCATTCCTGATTCTGACATGGTTTCAGAATCAGGAGGCTTAACACCAATGTTTAAGTGATAGAGGAATACCACTGATGAACCATTTAACATTTTAGCTGCTAATGTTGATTGAGTTGTTACCTCTCTAAAAGTAAAAAAAATAAATGAATTATTTTTTCAAAATAATTTTCAATCAACATACACAAACAAATTCATCAGGCTAATTGCAGTGGAAAGTTTGTGAAAAATAGTGAAGTGTCGTAATGGAAAAGTTGTCAAAATTAAAAATTCCATACTTTTTGCAGCTTATTGACTGCTGGATCAACGACAACCAGGATTCAGAAGTGATGCCCAAGTATGACGTCATAAAGAATAAGTAAGTGCGCAATAATCGAATAAATTTGTTTGTTTTACAGATGTAGTTTTGGGTCGTTATTTCGTTCCAACTTTCGTTCGTTCGGACTGTAATCCATTCCCAGTGATGCCTGGCTCACAAAGCGCAAATGTAACATCCGTTCTTGTATAAACAGGGCTACCTTCGATTTACAGTCAAAAATAAAGACGACAAAAACAGAAATTTTTGGTTTAAACTTCAGCATATGCGTCAAGTCATTTACTACAACATTTTTTTCCTGAAACACTATTTTCCAGGAATATCTTCATTGTCATCCGTTTGTCCCTTCTTCAGTACATGAGACCTGGCGTTTGTTCCGGCCAGTAGGAGTGCGCTAGTTTTTGCAGACCTTTCGCCATGCTTCCCTATTGTTAGGATTGATTATGTCCAGGGTTAGGTTCCTTGACCAGGTTTCTTGCACTGATATCGTCTCTTACCAGCTTCAGCCATCTCTTTTTTGGTCTTTCCACTTTCTTTCTCTGCGCATAAATCTTCTTTGCCATCACTTGCGCCTTGTCTGCAGACATACCTTCCACAATCCACATGCCCATACCACCGCAAACGGTGACTTCTAAGAAATACTGTACACTGATGCTTTCTATTTGTGTCATCTTTCGAATACTTTCATTTTTAATTCTATTCTTCAAAGATTTTTTACACATTCTTGGAATTATTCTCATTTCTGTTGTTTCCATCCTGTTTAAACCTTCAATCCTCATAGCGCATCCTTCAGCTCTTAGCACATTGTACTTCTTACACATGTTTTATAAACAATGCCTTTTATTTTCTGGGAAAGCACTCTTCCACATAGAATCCCCGATACTTCCTTGATTTTTTTCCAATCAACTCTTATTCTTGATATTATAGAATCGTGCACTCTTTCATCCATACTCAGGACATCTCTCAGGTAGCAAACGTTTCAACTACTTCGAGTTTATCCCCACCCGGAGTGATTGTTTTCTCGTGTGTTTCGTTTACTTTCATTTGACAACGTTTGCATTCAAAGTCTTTATTCTTACCAGGCTTTGGCTAACTCCTATTCATTTTTAGATTTTTGTGCACCCATTCATTACAATAACTTAATGACATCTTATGGAGTTGCTTCCAACTCTTTTTTAGCATACTGAGCAAGGATCAACCTTGGCTGAATTGACGTCTTTTCCCGAGTATGGAAGGCTTTTGTTTTGCTCCCATTTATCTTTAAACCTTTAGATTTTAAAGTATCCTTCCGTTTAGCATACAGCTCTTCCACTTCCAGCCAGTTGTCCCCAACATATACCAGACCATCTGCATATACAGTAAGTATTCTTTGAGCAATCCTTCTCTGACATTCTTTTTTACTTTGTCCAGTACAACCACAAATACGAAAGGGCTGAGAAATGAGTCTTGAGAGACGCCCACTTTTACTTCAAACTATTCTGATCTTCCATTTTTCAACTTTACAGCGGTCGTGCCATATTCGTATATCTTCATTAAAGCCTGAGTCTCCCATTCTACGACAACTTTTTTTATTGATGTACTGAGGCTACTTCGTTCTTTAGGAAATTACAACTTAAAAAAAAATTACAAACTGTACGTGTATAGACACAGCACCAAAAACATACTAGGTATAGCGGTGCTACCCTCAGATAAATGGATGAGTTGAGGCAGCTGAAGCTTTTTGTTAAATTTGAATTTATCGGTCTCTAGGATAGTTGCTTTAAACGGCTTTCATTCCAAGTGCTGTTGCAGTGAGGAGTTAATAAATTCGAGTTGTAAATTTTTGGATAAATTTACCAAACAAGCATCGGTTTATATCTAAGAAAGTTATAAAAATAATTTTGCTGTAAACACACCTGGCAGCTTTTTTATTTAACGCACCCCGCTCTGAGAAGGTTGTTCCGCACTTTCACATCTCGTACTTTTATAAGTCCTTGTTTGACATCAAGAAATGAAGTTGCATTAAGTCAGCCTCCGGTATTATAATATGAAAAGAGCATTTAACATTATGGGAACGGTAACGTTACTATTGAAAATTAGAAGACAAGTTGAAAATAAAGACGGTGTGACAACCCTGTATAAGTGTATAGCCCATGTCACCAAAGCATGATGTATTTTTCTGCTGCATTGGATAAAACTCAGTTGCATTAAATTTGCGGGAATGTAGGCCTTCTAACAAAACCACAAACAATGATCACATGATGGGGCTAATGATTCGATGAACGCAATTGCAGGATGCTCCAAAACGCCCTCGCAACAGAGGAGATAAGGAATTTCATGCCAGATAATGCAAGGTTTGCTTTCCGATCTTTCTTCTTCACAAAAAACAACATCAATCAAGAGCAGTACGTCTACGCTCACTGTAAAGTTGAGCTTTGTGACAACACAATCGAAACAAACTGCAACTTGAGAGCAAAAGTAAGTTGTTCTCTAATCAAACTAATTGCTGTTCGGTTTTTCATCGCATCACACCATTGTTCGTCACTAATGCTAGAGAGCAACCAATCTTTGGTTTTATCATCCGACGCGCAGATCTTCCACTCCATTAGGTGGCTTGAAGATGATGCGGTCTTTTCTTTAACACTACATTCAGAGGAGGAGGAAAAGGCCATCCATCACCATCCATATGCATCAGCTTCGTAGATCAGAAGTTGAACCGCCAGCAGATATGGGTGTCTTGATTTCAGCCCACGGGAATGTCGTTTTTCAGTTGTTTTTTTTAACATTGCTTCAATGTCTAAAGATCTTCATTATTGACAGATGCTGAATGAATGCAAAACAACGCTCGTATTACTAGTAGGGTAACTTTTGTTTTGCGTATACTAAGCTGCAATTCATCGAACGCAACTTTGCCTTGTACACTAATTTTATACCATGGCAATCTATATACACAGGCCTTGACAACGTGAGAACTGGAGGCCTAACTGAAGCCGATATAATTTTGATTTTGAAATGTAAGCTGAATTTACTTTATATTTCTTTGAAATGTTAGTTTTCAGACTGCAAATTTCCAAAGTGTCATCACTAAATCCCAAAACACTCCAAAACTCTTAATATTACGATAAAAAGTTACAATTTGTTTCCATTACCAATGTTGCCAGACGTTTTTTTGATTTCCAACGCAAGTGCCAAAACCAAAACCTATTTCGTTATTTGAATGGTAACAATAGTACAGAAGCAATTCAAAATCACACAAAATACACACAAAGACTATATTGATTAATTAATACTAAAATAATCAGCTTATACTAGAGATTTCGGCTACCTATAGATCAGAGCATTTACAAATACATGATTCCGAAGAATTTGGAGAAATTTCCCAAAAACAAAAAATGAACTGGACCAAAATGGAACAATTCTCAAAAAATTGTTGAAAATGAGATTTTGAGTAATTTTTCAGATTCGGTTGGAATCAGGCTTCAAACAATCCGTTGATCAAATTTAAAAATATTTTTTTTGCCAACCTCAGTGGAGTTTTATTAATCTAAGTTCCACACCGTCCCGTGATGTTTTCCACGTTGGTAAGTTATGTCATTGTTATATAAAAAATGTCATTTATGTCGTCATCAGCGAAGACGTCGTGACCTCAGCGTTGGAGGAGAAATACCAGAAAGGAAACAACATACTGTTTCATATGGCCCACTGCGCGTGACGGATCCTTCAGAGGACAAGGAAGCATCGCCATGTGGGAGAGTGAGTAGACTCTGGAAAGATGTCGCTGGTGTTTGTTGATGCTCTTACTGAAGATTGTTTTGTTATATCTGAAGCAAGATAAGTTAAGGTTAGGGTTAAGTAAGATAAGTTAGATTAGTTGATTAAGGGTCTCTTTAACTTCACACTGACTCTACAAACGAAGAAACTTCAAGATTAAGCGATGCTAGTTCGAATTTCGGGTTGAGCGCTTGAACAATGCATTTCATGGACTGTTCTCCATTCAGCGACACCTACTGGATGGAATAACTAACAAAACAACACTTCAACAATTGGAAACTTCACTCTTGTCAATCTCGTCAACCGGGGCTGCTTCAATCATTTAAAGCCTCGGCAAGTAGAAGAAACTGCCAGGAACACCAAAGAAGCTTTTTCAGTCTGAGGATAAAGAACGTCACAATCAAACAACAACTTTTCCTTCAAATCGTCCAAAAGAATAAAAATATTCTTTCCGTTTATATTCTCAGAACAACGGCAGATGTTCCGATATCTGCACTGTGATTGGCAACGACGCTGTTTGCTCCTGCACAAGAGGCAAGGCTCTTATGCAAGATGGAAAAATATGTGGAGGTATGCAGTGTTGTGTTGTATATGTAGGCCTATTGTTTGGCATATACACGCATTGTTGTGTCACATTTTGTTTCATATGTCGTTGCGAAGCGTGACAATGCCAGTAGATTATCTGCTAAGGTATGTGCCGCAAGCGAAGCCTTGTGGATAAGTTTAATAGGTTTATTGTAGCTTTGCTATATCATTTCCACCAGAAAAACAAATCTAACATTACCAACCTTAGAAATCGGTTCTGCGCTTATAGTTCAAATTTTATGCAAGTAAATTGACTTGCTCAATTAATCTTGTCACTTGATGGGAGGAATTTAATTAAGGATTTTGTTACATTACAGACGTCACAGAAGAACATGAAGATCATTACGTGGAATTAATTGAAAAGGGAAACACCAACATCATCATCGCTGCAGGTCTGATCGCTTTTGCTCTTATCACTTCTTCTTGTCTCTTCGTCCTCTTCCGTCGTCTTGGAAACGGTTATCGCATGGAAGTCAAAGAAGGCCTCAAATATTAGAGAAGGCTTCAACAATTTTGCTGCAAAAGTTGATAATTTGTTGTTAACTCTCCGTCACATGACGTCAGGTTACCGTAAAATTAGCAACAATTGCAAACTACAGACTTGATTATCAATGTACTCGGAAATTTGTTTCGTTACGTCATCACACGTAATAAGACCAACAACAAAAATGTGAACGAATCGTCATGGTAACCGATGGTTCACCTTATTTGTCATATTCACCACTAGATGGAGCAGCTTAATCTTTTGTCTAGTTTCACCAATTGCCTCATCTTGCAACGAAACTTGAAATATTTTGTTCCTCATTCTCAAATTTTCATTTCTGCGTATTCTATTGTTTGTCCCATCGTCGCAATCGCAGTTCCAGTAAAGATTTACAACGCGAAAAGGCCACCCTAGCACGCAACTGGATGGCGGATGAAGTTACTGTTATGACTGCAAAAATGTTTTATTTTGTGATGTAATCTTGCTTGAAATAAATGTCGCACCGACAAACGTTTTGCTTCCACTCACAAACAGAAAATGCGAGTTCGGTTCTCAGCTGAGTTACCTCTGCACATCTCATGTTGACTAAACTCAAAGTAGACGCATCGTGGTGCACTGCAAGTGTGACTTAGAGCAAAGCACCACTGGTGGTTTGGATAAGGAGCAAGCTCAGTTAAAAAAGGCGCACAAGTAACAGCTAGGTGTCATATATTTGAAACAAGATTAATTCAACGGTAATGTCAATATCACCAATGTGGGGAGGGGTTATTCTTTTATCACAGCTACTGAAAACCATAATTGCTGTTATTTTTCGCTCACTTGTGTTGAGATGATATACTCACACACAAATGAGTGAGAATACATGTGCAATGTGAATATCTTGTCTGAAGATGAGCCTTGTTCTTCCAGTAAAAACAATTTTATTCACATTATTCACTTAATTCCTGATGAGGACACAAGTAGCCTACGTGTCGAAAACGTTACAGTTTAATTTAAGTTACTTTGTTTTGTTTGTCTATTGTTCAACAAAGCGAACTCTTCACAAAAGCTTTAAAACAATTTATGCCAATTGTGAATCAAAACCCCAAAGCTTCGTAAGATAGAAACATAATGTTTTGGATCCCACATTTTGAAATTATTTTTTAACAATGCTTAACACAAACAATCATCACACGAATGATAGTACTGTAGCTTGATGAAACCAATAATCTTTTCCAGTTCATGATTCTGATATCTGAAACGATAAATTTCTGTTGTTTCTTTTGGAAGACTTCTTTCCTTGATCAAAACTTTTGGAAGTTTTTTCGCCGGAGCACAGAAGCTCAGAATTATGCTGCAGGGCGGAGGAATATTGCGGATGCAGATGATTGTTAAGTTTTTTGCCATATTTGCCAGGAGGCAGCAAAAAGTTTGTTTCATGACCTCACAGAACGTCACTTCCTCGCGTTTGAATTCCAGTTTACGTCACTGCATATAATGGGTTCAAGAATCGGACGTTTTTTCTTCAACTAATGACAATGAAGCTTCATCTTGGGGCACTGGGGGTACGGGAGAACGGACAAACAACGCTTTCTTTGTTGGTTTTGCGTTGTGTTTCTCGAGGTTGATTGCTGTTTCGTCTGGAAGCCATTGTCTCTCTTCTGACACCTATTGTAAAGAATATTCTCAGTTATTTATTAGTTCTGTGAGGGGACTGCCGAATGAATGTTTGGACCAAGTTCGCATTCTTTGATAAAAAAAAAACAAAAAAACTTGAAATGAACTATAAAAACTGATTGAAAGAGTAGGAGACAAATATTATAATATTTCTTGTCCGCTCCGATAGCTCAGTTGGTTAGCGCGTAACTTCGTAAATGAACAAGCTTCAAGATCAAGTGGCGCTGGTTCGATTCTCGGGGTGTGCGCTTGAGCAACGCATTCTAGGGACTGCTCTCCATTCAGCGGCACCTAATGGATGGAATAATTTCCGGCAACAACACTTCAACAATCGGAACCTTCACTCTGTCAATCTCGGTGACCGGCCCTGTGTCAAGAGCCTCTACAAGTATGGGAACTACCAGAAATAACCTATCAGGGCTTTGTCAATCCGAAGATAAAGATTCAAAACCAAATTAATCATCAATCTATGATCTTGGCGGGAAATTCCAAATCCATCTGCTGCTTCCTCATTGAAGATTAGGGTCATTGACATAATAATCTGGGCCAGGTACGAAGAGTAGTCCCGGGTCTCTTCAACAAAACACCTTCATGTCAATGCATTATATAGAAATAGGACTCTAAGGAATACCATAGGATTTCTTGAAAGGTCAGCCTCTTATAAAGATTCCGGGTTTCTAAAATCAATCCGGATCCTAGTTCAAAAGTACATCTTGCCCGATTACTACTAAAGCTAAACAAGGCGGGATTGTTTGTTCTTTGTAAAAAAGACAACAGACAGCTTTTCGTCAATAGATGACGTCAATAGAACCCTGTTCGTCAAATCTTGGAGAAGCAAGGAGTCTCAAAAATACAATTTGTTTTAAATCCCTCTTTCTTTACCAATGACAGAAGCAGCTACCTGATTAATGAGAGGATCGGCTGCTCGATTGGATGAGATCACGTCCGGTTCGTCTGTTTGAAGGAATTGCAATTGGCCTTTGTCCAAACTAGTCAGTTGGTGACCATGGCGACCGCCGCTGCTGCTTGATGACGTCGACGATGACCTCAATGACAAAGGTTTTGGGAAGTCGACATCAGTAAAAGATACTGGACGTTGGAGGTAATAATGACCCTGATAAAAACGTTTGAGTTCAACTAGAAATCGACTGAAAAGCAGGCTACAAAACAATTCATGATATTCTAAACGATTGTTGCAATATAAAACATCAACCTACCATGGACATTCACTACAAAAACTTTTTATATTTTAAACCAGCGGTGCTCAAAGTGCTGCCCGCGGTAACACTATCTGCAGCCCTCTTCCGGGGACTTGAATATACAATCTTAAAGCTTAGGCCGAATTGCAAGGTAAAAATGAGCGAAAGTTTTGATGCTGCCGCCAAGATTCGCAAAATGCAGCATGTGGCTAAAAAGAAATTGGGGCACTCCTTTTTAAACAATACATAATCTTGAAAACTAGCTTAAAATTTTACGTTTGGTTCATCAATTTTTGAAGTTTTACATACGCACAATTCGCCTGGCAACACTGTAGATTTACTAGTAGCAAAATGTCCGGCTAGATGCCATTTTTATTTAATAGTAGCCAAGCACTGGTCAAATGTTCATAACTTAGATTTTAAGCGATGGATATTTCTGATATCTCTCACCTCCATGCAATCCTGCTCTCTCTGTATCGTCTTCTTGGGCTTGTGACTCAACACGACACACAATACAACGCAGATGACGACAACAAACGCGATCACAGCAACAATGATGATGGAGATTGGAACGAGAAAGTGAGTTGGATCTGTAAAAATATAACCAGATTTCCGTCTGTGACGTGATAAAAAAAAAATCGACCAAAGCTTTGAGTTGTTGGGTAAATTTAACCCTAGAGGCAACTTTCACTTTCATATGAGATAAACTTTCCAAGTCAAGAAAGAATATGAGCAATGAGCAATATCTAATTCGGATTCGAAAATATCTGGTGGTAGAAAAAGATTTTCAAATTTCCGTGAAGTTACTTAAAAAGCTAATGTTGTGACATTGCAGGAGGCTTGAAATCCTCTTTAAGAAGCTCGATACTGAGTTGGATGCACTAAAAAGCATATTTTCAGCGGTCGATTAAGCGAACTCTTTAATCAGTTAAATATGAATCAGTTTGGCCAAAGTTTATCGGTGGATCAGTAATCGGCAATTCTAATCAGCGGATTACAGTTGGTGCAAGAGACAAAACATTAGTCGGCAAATCAGTAGATTTGCTTAGTTGGAAAAGAATTCACTGTTGGTGCAGCTAACCCTAAAAGTCTTATTTAAACAAACACATGGTTTATAAATTAATAAATACAATAATCTTTCAATTTATGACACTGATGATGAAAAGAGTCCAAGTTTGGAAACCTTTGGAAGCATGAACTTAGTTTCTACCATTAGGGCTCAGTATTTTTGACTAGGACTGACCAAGCATTCCAGCAACTTTTATTCGAAATATACAGTACAGTACGTAGCTTTTCTCTAGTTGGCTTCGCTTCTTAGGCGCCAAGCAGGTAACCGGGATTGCTTAATTTTAAACAGACAATCATCAAAGCAAGAATTGTCGGACCCCACATCTCGCTATCTCAGGCCTCGAAATTCACGGTGGACACCGCGGACATGTCCGCCGTCACAGCATGTGATGTCCGCGGGAAGTACCATCTAGATCGGTCATATTTGTCCGCCGAAAAAGAACACAGGAACTAGCATAGCGATACAAATCGTCATTGCATAGCACGAACAAACAATTATCGCGAGAATATAATTTCCCGCGCATTCTAGCGCGGTAGCGCGCATCTAGAAAATGTTAATATTGCATCCCTTAGCTTCCGTTCAAGCAGGAAAACTTTCGATTTTTACGTTGCTTCATTGACGGATGAGATGGAATCAGCGTAACAAAGGTGAATTCTTCGCAAAGAATCGATGGGAGTACCGTACTTTTACACTAATCACGTGCAACGTTGCTCAAGTCTTACGTCACAATGTCTGCCTTTGATCGAGTAATATTGATGGCAAGGTTGGTTACAAAATTAGATTACACGAGTAGGCTATTACAGCAAGATGCAAAAAAATTTGTTAACTTTTGGTATTGCTGTAAGAAAGAAAAAAACACAGGGAAAATTCTAAAAGTGAGAATGAGGGCGATGAACCTACTCGCTCTTTGACGCTTTTGCTCACATGACACGCAAAAATAAACCTAAAGAAAGAAGCCTAGTGAAACTTTGCACAGCAAAAAATAGTAGAGTTAGTGTGGGAATCTTCTGACTCGTGTCCAGAGCATTGTGACACAAGAAGCCACACGACCTCGTTTGATGGATGTTAATCAGTTATGCCATGCGGCGTATTAAGCAGCTACACGAAGCTTTGACTCTTCAAGCGCACGTCGTTGGTCCCACTTCGCTGAAATTTTAAAAAGCCTTCCAAACCGTAGCTATAGTTCTCAAATGGCGAAGAATTATCAAAATAAAGTGATTAAAGATGACGATCGACGTTAAAGCTGGTGTGTCCGCCATGAGACTTAATTTGTCCGCCGAGATAGCTGCTCAGACCGGACACGTTTGTCCGCCGTCAACAAAAACGAATTTCGAGGCCTGCTATCTGAAATGAAACTCAACCGATGACTGTCCTCTGCTGACGACAGATTGTCATCAATACTTTGTTACGCCACAGATCGTACCTAGATTGGTTAAAGTGACGTTTGACGTCGTATTTCCACTCATGGTGACGTTGAAAAGTTGAGGCAATGACGTCATGGCGACGTGTGTCGACGGTGAAGCGGTCGTCTGAAACGATAACGATGATGTTTCTGTGAGAGTTTGTGAAGACGAAAAACTGGTCAAAGACTCAGTAACTAAGTAATGAATGAGGTTGACCGTAAGCACATTTGTAATTTGTAGGTCGCCGCAGCAGATGGAGTGTTTTGACTGATAGACACTTTAACATAGGACCCGACGAACCAGCTGACTGCAGCATTGTAACCCTTCTAGCACAGCCCAGAAAGTTGATTCTTACTTTGAACTTTGTTTGGTAGTTAGGCTACAGAAGAAAAAAGAGTAATAGCAGTGGTGGGAATCAAACCCACGTCATCAAAACGACTACTACCCTAATCCTCAAACCGTGAGACCACGCTGCCGACGGCGAAAAGTTCACTTAATATACTTTCTAACGTTCATGAGTCACGTGATTGCAATCAGCTGATTTAAGTCTCCTCTTTTGATTGGTTAATAATCCTCATTTGCTGCAGCGACCTGCAAAATATAAATACGCTGACCGTATAGAACAGTGGTTTTCAACGGGGCGGTATGATTACCTCGGCTTAAGGGGGGCGTTTTGATTATTAAGGGCATGGCTACCTAAAGATACGGCTAGATTTGTCACATTTTGAAGAAATTTCCAAATTTTGCCAACTTTGGACGACTGATTAAATTAAATTTTTTTAAATTATATTTTTTCTCCTTCTTTACTGTTTTCCCCAGATGACACAATAGGTTTTACCAATTACCATCATCAGATGTTGAAAAAGAAAGACAATTTGATTTCGAAGATTTTAGTCAGACTGTTAAGTTTTCAATAACAGTCTGATTCAGCGTTTTTCAACTTATTTTTTCTCATTTGCTGCTGCTTCCCTAAGGCAACAAAGAGCTTTTAGATCATTCAGAGACAGCAAAAAGTAAAAACATTTCAAAAAATGTCAGTCAAACACTAGCATTAGCGGTAATCAAAATCTGCAAAATGTGACAAATCAGGCCGCATCTCCAAGTGGCCATGTTAGGGGGCATTCTGGTTTAAGCCATCTACCGACCAGCGTAACGATTTCGTCACATCATTGTCTGGATAATCTACTCTACAGACTGCATGGTCGCACGATAGCCAACAATTTCTCTTACACCATCGTCATATTTGATTGACCAACCGTTTTGTTTGCAAACGCTTCGTATTTAAAATTTAAATTCAGTCATTTTTCAGTATATCACAAAATCTGGTGAGTTCCATTATGACGTAACCACTACTACCAGTATACTGTTTGCATGCTCGCAAATATATATTAGCTTTTCGTAATTAATCGTTTTTGTTGAGGGGCGGTAAAATTTCGCCAGTTTATTAAGGGGGCGTTGGGCCAAAAAAGGTTGAGAAACACTGGTATAGAAGCTACATGGAAGGTTGATTGCCTTCCCACATCTCAAGGAAAGCTTTCGCAGTGAGTTTGTTTTATTTTTGCAGACTTGTTTCAAATTCTATTTGTTGGATGAAGCCAGTTAACTATTTAGATGAAAGTTACCATAGGTCAGGGGTGTTCAAACTTTTTCTCAAGCGGACCAAATTTTAATACGGAAGTGCCCGTGAGCCAACAATCCCTGATAATCTTGTTTTGCTCGAAAACTGATGCATACATAGCAATATTGTGTTATTTAATATCATTTTCATACAACAAAACTATATGCAGGTTCAAGTACTTTTTGATCACTGCGTGTAATAAGTTAGGCAATGAGTTATCAGCTTTTCCATTATGGATTGAAACATCCAAAAACTTTGCATAATACAGCTGCTGTGTTGAATGTGAAAAATGAAAGTGACGTCTTGATTTCAATACGGAGTCAAATTTAGTTCGAGGTTAGAGGTAGACAAGGGTAAAATATGACGTATGCGGGAGCCGCTCAGTTTTGATCTCAAGCGGTTCTTGTTTGCTTATGACTGAGAACGTCTGCTTCCACAAATATGTTGAGCCCAACAAGCTCAACATTTTCTTTGCAAAGTGGTTACATTTCTGGACTTTTTTTTTTATCCTGCTCTTGGTAAAAAAAGGCACAAGGGATATTTGTTGCTATCGGCCGCCACTAGGCGTCGTGGTGAAGCTCAATTAGCTACAAATGTGGCGGAACATCAAGATTTACGTAAAAAGAAGCGAAGAGAATTAAGTACGGCAAAATCCCAAAAGCGGTCGTTGAACTCGCTAGCAAGACAATGAATGAATCAGAATGTCATATGCTCCTCTTAGACTTTTCTTGTCTTGTTCTCTTGTCTGTGAGAAAACGCTGTCCTATTTTTTTTTAATGCAAGTTGAATTGGTATGATTTCTGTGTGTCATTGTGAAACGACAGACGAGGCCATACGAAAACGTATCGCGTGCCGAATTTTGGACACCCCTGCCATAAATGAACCGGACCCCCACTGATACATAAACCCAAGTTTAAAGTTCATACCAACCTGCGGGCAGTCACAACACAACACTCGTATCTCGTAGTCCTCGCAGTAGGATAATGAGTTGTCCACCCCTGGCACACACACGAGCCCAATGCTGACGTTACAATTGAGACCATGACGTTCAAGGAAGAAAAATGGAAGATGCGGATTCATCTTAGTCCTGGAAGAAACTTGATCCTGAGCTTGAGTTAGGAGGAAAACTTAAAACTCACCCTTAGCTTGGTTAAACGATAGTTATTAACAATAGACATGTAGCACTTTGACGTTGGTTTCACGTTGTTATACGCGTTCATACGGACATGTAGAGAATATAGCCCTTAAAGATCCGAAGCCGAGACAATGCTTTGTAGTTACAACGATTTGGCGATGTTCAGTTGGGTTTGTTTTTATTTCTGACCATCACAACAAAACAAAGCAAAAGTGTAGAAAAAGGCAGGAACGACAAAATGCGAACGTTATAACATACAAGCTATTGAATAGAAGGTGCGCTGTATTAAGCACAACCGAGCAGAATGTTTTCTCAACCGTGGAACAAAAAGACAAGAGCATTGGTTCAACGGTTTGTGAGATCGACTTTTAGTTGGATGCGGTTGTGACGTCATACCTGCACTCAATGTCTTGCGGACGTTCACATACGTCATGATGACGTCGGAGATTCACAAAGCTGTTGTCATCTCCCTGAAATGGATCGAAATCGTCGTTGTTCAACCATGCCGTCCACTCACCTGTGCGGTCACAATGTGTTAAATTATAATAATAACAATTAAATGTCAAAGGATCGCTCTCTACATGAGCAGTGAAAATTATTTTAATATTTCTAGATTATAAAACCTCACACTTTCTCAATCATTGGTTTATGGAAAGTAGAAACAACATTGACGTTGTGAAGATATAATGAGGTCAAAATTATATTTGAAGAAAACTGCTATGACGTCATATGGAGTTTCAAACTTCTCGTGCTTTGACGAGAAGTCAATGAAAACTTGATCGGCAAAACGTAAAAGTCATCGGCCTTCCAAGATTCAGACTCTTTGATTGTTTCAGCTCAACAACAAAGTTTGCTGACAGTCTGAACTACTTGTGACGACGTCACACTGGGGTGACGACGTCACATTGGGGTGACAGCAATAGATAACAGTCGAAGAAGTCAGCTTCCATTCTCGTACAAGTATAAACAATATAATCAAACATGTTAAGCCTGTTGAAGTTACTTTGTTTTGTCTGCCTGTGGCACAACAAGGAGAACTCTACCAAAGCTTTATAATCAAATAACAATATATGAAAAACAATAAACAAACAAATTGCAAAGTAGCCTAATAAAACAATATTCAAAGAAAATGCTCGAAAAGCCCAAATTATCGCGTTGCAGATCGCGATTTCGGATATCCATCAATGGGCTTCTCTCCACCACCAGTTTGCTGGACGTGTAATCTGGATGCAGAGGCTCATTTGCCTCTCAGACTGCAAAATCCGTCAATTTCACATTGATTCAACGTCTGCAGACGCTGAATCAATGTAAAAGCGACGGATTTTGCTGTCTGGGCTTACGCGCTAAGTCAGATCTGCTTGGCGGCTTCAGGCAAAATTTATTGTTGTGCTCACGCCTGGCTTAACTTGTTGTCAGAGTCTTCACCTGCGAGAAAGAGGCCGCCTACTCTTTAGTTTTTTTTTCAGCTTTAGTGCAATGCTAGATGCCGTTCGGATGACTGTGACTTGGTTGGTAATGGTTTAAAATCTGCCAGACACACTCATTTGACAAGCTCCCTGAACTCAGAAAGCATCTTTCGACAACCTGGAGGCGCTCCACTTCTCCAATACGTTATATTCCTATCTCATTATTTTTGCATAATAAAACCAATTTGAAAAACCCACGTTGCAAGCTTGGGCAAGATATTCCTTTTACATTCCACAAGCCAACTTCTTGAGGTTTTGTTCTTATTGTATTTCTCTGAATTTGTTGACGACTTTAACGACTTTGAATGTTTAAAAATAATCTGACTGAACAGACTGGGAGTTTTTATTCAGCTTTCATAAACGTCTGGAGACGTCGAATCAATGCTAAAATAACGGATTTTGCCAGCCAGGTAACACACGCGTACTTCGCCCACGTATGACGTCAATTTATGAATGAACTTCCACAGAAAAATCCGTCACTTTTACATTGCTTTAACGTATGCAGATGTTGAATCAATGTAAAAATGATAGATTTTGTATGGGCTTCACTAAGCCAAACCACAAAGCCTGGAATGTCATCGTCAAATGTCAACATAATGTTTAGAGTAGATAGAAGTATCCGTCAGACAAAGTGGCGCGCGTCTTGCCGTTTTACAGAGGTCTCGAAAAAGTTGAGACCTTTGTTTCTCTTAAAACCTCTACTTTTTTATTCACAACCAAATATTTAGAGCATGGTAAGTAATAACAGTGACTCGATCAACCTTTTTATATTATATCTTCCCTGATTGCACTGAGATGATGCAAGAGAGAATCTGTCGTTTTGTCATTCAAAAACAGCAGCACTTTAATGCATTAATGTCGCAGTGGATTGCTGGTCGCTGCTGGTGGCTCATGACTTGTGAACCACCGCGGTGGCGTTCACTGTATTACCGGATCGGTTTCCTAAAGTTGAAACCTCAGACCGCACGATTTCGTCGATTCAATTCTTCCGTCACTGAAAGTGTTCAAACGACCGTACGTCTCGCTGTGCATTCTGTCCATGTTAGTCATAAACATTTCGTGGAGGTCCATCTTTGGATCAGTTGTATTTTGATGTAAGAAATCAATGGGGCGTAGTGGGGCGTAAGAACAATTGAAAGCATTGTGAACTGACAAACGAGAGCAAGGAGACATCGACACCTACTCGTGACAGAAATGAGTTGCAATAAGAAACAATGCACAAGGAACTTGTTGCAATGTTCATGCCATGTTGACCTTGATACCGAAACAAATCATCAACGTTTTGTATCTTAAAATTCTTTCATTCGCCTTGTATCATCTATGGTAGTTTTCAAAATCTATTTCGCTCTTTTCGATGCTGCCAGTTTAGCACTCAAGCCATAATGCGTCATATAATATGTTACACTTTCTGCGCGAAAAGTTTCTGCGATACAAGAACTTTGCAGAATGCAAAAACTTTCTTCCTAGGCTACTTAGAGTTTTAATGATTGCTGGTTTATCGCTGATTGCAGCTGAAGCTTTTTTTCTGGTAAAATAAAATTTAGGTTTTGTGTTTTTCATAATTTGCAGTAAGTCACTATTTTGATTCTGACAGCAGCACCTACAAGAACACCAAGAAATACAAACCACGAGACACGACCACAGGTAGCCAATTCTCGAGTGAACCTGAACTCAAGCCAACTGCGTTCAACCAGTAATTCAAAGCTAAACTATCCAATCTATAACTTAGTTGTTCATTTATTTGTCACAACGACAGATTTGTACTCACAGAGGCATCCTTCGCTCTCCATTTCTGGGATGATGTTCGATCGCGACCCCGCGCACACTGCAAATAAAAACAGAGTTTGCGGCTGTTTCACTTCAGTAATCACCATCAGGCTTTGCCAAACAAAGAAAGATTTGTTACGTCACAGTGCTGGCGATAAGCCTCATCGCTGAAGGTGAAAGCGACACCGATGTGCTCACTTCTCATTCTCAGCATCAGCATATTATGTTTATGACATTCCTTTAACTTTAGAAAATTAATAATTCACATGATTTAGGTTTTGTATTCCAAAAATAAATCTTCGCCATGACTACGTTCTAATCTAACAAGAACAATTTAGTTGTTCCGAAACAAAATTACTTTAAAAACCATAGACAGCCAATCGATAACAACTTAATAACATTGAATTGCATAATTCAAAATTAATACAGAAATGAAATAGATGCATAATTTCAAACGTTTTCGGCAAAACTTTCTGCCCTCTTCAGAAAAATATCTTAATTCATAAACAAAATTATTCGTGAAATGTTAATAATAAATGACTGAAATTGAAATTGAAAATTGAAATTGAATTTCAGTCATTTATTATTAACATTTCACGAATAATTTTGTTTTGTTTAGATGAATTAAGATATTTTCCTGAAGAGGGCAGAAAGTTTTGCCAAAAACGTTTGAAATTATGTATCTATTTCATTTCTGTATTAATTTTGAATTATGCAATTCAATGTTATTAAGTTGTTATCGATTGTCTGTCTATGGTTTTTAAAAAGTACCTCTCTACCAAAGCTATAAAATTACTTTAAATATAAAAAAACAAAATTACTACAGATTCGTTTATTGAAGGAGATGTCTCTGCTGCCTCAAGCAAAAACCTGCTTGGTATTTATACAGGGATGATGACATCACAATCTGTTTAATATAAATGGAACAAAAACAACGAAAAAGAAGATACAAAACAATACTCACCTATGACAGATAGTGAAGTGATCAGGTACAACAATCTGTTCATTATGTTGGCACAATATATCAATTTGTATGCGCTTGTAGTTTATTGGCTTTAGTTTATTCTTGGGCCTTTACATCAAAATAAACAGCTAACTTGTATGGTAAAAATTTAAAAAGCGTTTATTGAAGATCCCATCAAAACAAACCGGAAAACCTCAAGTCTGAAACGTGAGCACAAGAATTAGTGGTCGAGGCAGGTCCACAAACACCGAATCAAACTTACATGACGGCACCGAGATGATTTAATTTAATTTCACACTTTACCGATAAATCTTGAATATTTTCTTTTACGTTGATGTTTCATGAACTTTGCGGATTTACATCTTCAAGGGCTATGACGTTCTTCGATTTTTCAATGAAAAAGTTCAAATTATCATCAGCTGAGCGGTGAAGGAGAGTGACCTAACGCTCCGTGGGTAACCTGTTCGACACTCATTAAGAACACGGGTCTGCATCTTGACCAGCGCTGTGGAGTCGGGCAAAAAATATACGAATCCGACTCCTCGGGTTATAATTGACCGACTCTTGACTCCGGACACGTTAAAATTTCGCCCACTCCACGACTCTCACTCCACATCCCTGATCTTGATGCAACACTAGATGACATGTTTGAACAAGGACAAAAAGATTTGCTTCCTTGTTTTTTCCTTCCACTCAACCCTAAAATCTCTATCAATATCACATAGGAACACAATAGTTTCTGTTAATGAACCTGATCAGTTGCTATGCTGTTACAAATGAGTCTTAATTGACAAATGAACAAATCGACATCGATTTCATTGTTTTGGTTTTACTAACTACTAACTTCACAGCCTTCACAGTCATGAACAAGTCAATTTTAACATTAACTAGTTCTAGAAACGATAATTGTCCTGATGAACATCCAAACTTTTCAACACTAAGTTCAGTGCCACCTTTGCAGTTCGAGATACTTCAAATAACGAGCACAACGAAAGCATGAGATACTTTGTCTCGCAGGTGAATCTGCGTCACTGTCACGTATCAGCGAGCACACAGTGCTGGTAGAATTCACACCATTTCATTGAATCAACCACAAGTGATGTTGCAACAACGTTTGATTTTCACAATGGAAATCTATCAGTCAACAAATCAATCGTTTTTTTAAATTGGTTGATTCAACGTCTCCAAACGTTAAATCAATTTGAAAAACGACTAATTTGCTGACTGGAAGCTGCTGCAATGAGAAAGCTAAAGAAACGTGGCGAGGTGACAAGAAAGCGAATAAAGATGCAAGAGCTCTGTCCAAACTTAACTTATGCCAAGTAGGAATAATGAAACGAAAATAATGATATTTTAGCACAAGAATACCTCAACACACACAAAAGCAATAAAAATATCAACAACATACTCAGTGAAGTATATCGCTCAAAACGACCTCAGCGGCCTTTGAAGACATTTTACAAACATAAATAAAGACAAACACATCTGGAACAATTTAACGACAAAACAGAAACAATTATCCATACAACATATAATAGGAACATTTGGTCTAATTATTCATCTGAGGCCGTCGATGCCTGGTTCAGGCAAGGCAATTGAAGAAGAAGAAACAAATAAAACCTAACAACTACACGGCATGTTTCTCGGCAGCCGATTGTAGCAAGAATTGACAGCGATAGACACCGTGTTTCGCCCATGAGGCTGGGCTCGTCAGTATCGCACCACTAATTCACAACTACACGGCATTTAACATAATATAATAACGTGAAAATAAACTAAAAATGTCAAACCTTTTCGGCAATACTCATATTAGGCTTTTTCAAGCAAATAACTGACTGATGTTATACATAAATTATTCGATTTTCTGGCAAAATAAGTCCATGTCCTAAAATACGAAACAAGTAAGTAAAGGCCGAAAGCACACAGATACATTCATTACTATTGTACCAGGTAGGCTACATTACTGCAACAGGTAGGCTCCATTACATAAAGCTCGCAAATTCTTTGTTCATGTAATAATTGACGACAGCTGGTACTACGTTGTTCTTTCTTTTATCTTCAATGACTTTACAACGGAAACAAGTTTTTTCATTGACAAAAACAAATAATGTAATCGGCCAGCCTAGGCGAATCAAACAATCAAATTAGTTGCAGAGCGGGATATCATCATCGAGCGTACACTTCAGTTGTCCAAACAAGCCGCCATTGTTCAGTGACGCGAGCTAACAATTGCCATAGAATCCATCGCTAAGCTATAAATTATCATTGGGTACAAGCACAAGCTTGCAATGCAATCAGATGTTTGGGTAGATGAAAGCCTGGTTACGTTTATTCAATGTCCGGTTACAACAAATGAACGTACAGACAAAAGAAAGAAGCAACAGAAAATACAAACTGCTTCTCCACTCGACTAATTGCCTGCAACATTCTGCTGACCAGTTCAAATTTATGTCCCTTGTTTCACTCCAAACTTTCTCTTTAAAGTTACTTACTTCATTCCTAGAAAACTGGATGCTCTCCATTGACCTTCTAATGCAGTCCGGGAACATCTTCAACATCGGGTGGTAAAAAGACCCTCGGTCCCAAAGGCTAACTCGACCAAGATGGGGTAGTAAAAGGATAGACCCTCGGCCTCAAAGGCTCATAAAGCGAAGATTCCATTCCTCTGGAACCAGTTGATAACTCGCAAATTTTAGAGTTTTTGTCGTAGCCAATACCCGGTCGTTGAAAAATTAGATGAAGTGGCCGGAAGGCATGGAAATTGATTCTCGTGTCCCACCTTCAGGCATTGGTTGGTTGAACCCAGTGTTTAACTTTGCCATCAACGTAAAGATTATAAACAACAAGTTTCGTTGACTCGCTGCAGCGATAATTAAATCAAACTGCTGGTTAACTTGATCACTTTCCATCTATTGCCACACATCCTCAGAAACAGCGTTTGAAAGTATTGGTAGAAATCACACAAGACCAAAAATGAGCAAGTTGTTGGCTGGGAGTTCGTAAACACATCGCATGAAATCGTAACAATTTTCAACTTGTTCAGTTGATTGTTTGGGTCTCAATGTGTTAATCATGTTGTGTAGAGAAAGAGTCTTCTTCATCGTGTGTCACACGACCGTAGCCCAGAGCCTCACGCAAGCTCTTGCTCTATCGTTGAACTCGGCTAAATCCTGTGCAGAACATCTTGCTTTTAGGGCAGGGCATTTGAGGAGATGTTGCATCGTTTGCTCCTGTCCACAAGTGCAACGTGTGCTTCCCAAAGAATATCCCCAGTGTCGCATCAACGTCTTACATCTTCCAATACCAGTTCTTAAGCGGTTGAGGCATCGCCAATACTCCCACGGTTCACACTTTCCGGGAGGAAGGCCTTCTGTGGGAGAAAGCTTCATATTGGCCGGTGTCAGCCCGACAATCCAGCTCCTCCTTCCACAGTTGAACCCGCACATTGGCGGCAACCTCATCTTGACCCAGTGGGACAACTGAAGCAAGGAAACTTTTTCTTGAATTGCCCGCGTGCTGGAGTTTGGCCGTTCAGTGGGTGCCTGAAATCCATGTCCTGTCTTAGAGAAAGAGTATGTCATGGTTCGTCGAGCGTGTTCAAAAAAAGATCCTTTGTTGAACTTGTTGACTTAGTTTGCAAACTCCAAAAGATACACATACAGTAAATCATTGCAAACAACGAAACATCAAACAAATGTACAAGGTCTCCTCACTGAACCAAACCATTCAATATCAGGATATGAAAAAGTTATACTCGTGTGGTATGATGACATGTATACTGTATAGCTTGATCGGAAACCACCACACTAGAGGCACAACCTCATAACTGGCTATCAGTGTCAAATTAACTTGGCACCAGTCAAAATGGTGTCAAAGATATCTCTACTGAATATTTCTTTTGTTCCATTGTTTCTCATGTGAGAGTTTCTTGGTTCTTTGTTCTGATCCTCCTGCGAGCTTGGGCGTCTCTTGTCTTACTTCCGAGCGGGACTAGGTAGGTTTACTGATGCGTTTCAACTCAACACTAATTTCTATAAAGGCCATCCCACTAGTTTACTGAGACTGCAATTGCTTCTTCACCAAAATACCTCGCAGGCAAGCTAGAGGTTGGAAGTGCTGTGTATCAACTCAGGCACCAAATCAACCGCTTTTTACATTGATTCAACGTCTGCAGATGTTTAATCATTATAAAAAAGGCGGATTTTGTTGTCTGTCATAGACTACATAGCAGAAGGAGCTACATTCTGGACAAGCAGTTGTTGTTTTGCCGGTTATTTCGCTCAAACTGTCTGTCTGAACAGCATCTGAAGCTGCCAGATCAACTTTTCAGCCTTCAATTCACCTTGTTTCGTAAATGCCTCAAGCTAAACCAGACTGAGCCACAAGACAGTCGTATGGGTTTAACAAAACACCGCGGTTAGTCAATACAAAATAAGTAGCTTTGAGCACAAAAATCTTTCAAAATGCATTTCCCGTTCAGGGAAGTTAAACAAGAGCCGTTGCTTGAGAACAACAGCTTTTTACCTTACCAGGGCAATATTTGTTTTTACATTGATTCTACGTTTTGTAGGTGTTAAAACAATGTAAAAAACGGCTAATTGTTTGTGTTTGGCTATCAACGACAAATCGGTTGGCTAGGTTGGTCATCTGAACCCGGCGCAAAAACATCGTTTCTGACATAAAATCACCGTCACAGAACAGGGCTAACTAACCTTTGGACACTGATCGGTCTCTGACAATGACTTCGCTCACACGTATGACGTATGTGGCTGTTATGACGATGCTAGCCTACTTCACAATCATTGCGTTGCTTTTTATGACAGAGCGAGTAAATTTTTATATCAATATTTGTTTAATCATTTAGGAAACAAACTGATATTTGTGTTTGCGTTTGAAATATTTCTGGTGAGTTCAACTATTCAGATGCTGGTTGCTGTCTGCCCTGCTAACAAAATTAGCTGTTTTCACATTTATTCAAGGCCTGCAGGCTACCGCTGCTTTTGTCAGTTAATTGCCGAGAAAAGTAAACAAGTGAACAACGTTAGCTGGGTAGCCACAATTTGTCAGCTGTCTAGTCTGGTCTACACTTAGACCGGACCACTACTTGGATCGGACCACTACTTGGACCGGACTACCACTTGGACCGAACTACCACTTGGACCACTTGGACTACCACTACCACTTGGACAGGATTACTACTTCGACCGGACCACTACTCGGACCGGACCACAGACTACTTTGACCGGACTACTACTTTGACGGCGATGACATTTCCAAACAGCAACATGGAAAGATCAGCTTTTGTGTCTGATAAAGCTGGAATGCTGCTTTCTTTCAGGCAAACGGCTAAGATCACCGTGAGACGCATCACATTTGCCACTTTAGACGTTGGATAGACGTGCCCGCCATTGTTCCTTTTTCAGGTGATCCCATCAAAGCTTGAAACGCGGCGCTCACAAACCTTTTGTTGACCGAAGAGACGCAGGCAGGTCAAGGCGTAACCACGTTCTATATTTTCGTTTGAATCAACATAACCACACGTTGTTTTAATGTAAAATTTGTGTTTTGTCCATTACTTTTGCTCTTGTGTTGAAAGATTGTGAGTTAATAAGAAATAATCAACTTTATGAAACTTTACGTTGATGAAACATAACGTTCTCAAGTGCTTCAAGAAACTTTATACGAAGTGCACTGAGCGCGAAGCACCAGTAGCCAGGGTCTCCCACACTTTGTTATCCATGATATGACGTCATAAGGTAGCTATGCGCTGTTGAGATTCTTAACTCAAGCTTGAACCTTAAAAGTTGAAGTTTACATAATTTTTTTACATTGAACTGATGTTTAATGATGAAATATTTTGAAAAAAAAACAGATTAATTAATATTTAAACAGAGTTTATTTCATTCCAAGCCTAAAATGTTGCTATTGTAGCGAAATCGACTTTAAATATTTATGCTAAGAGGTTAGATTGTTTTACGAACTGAGCATCTAGTTCATCAAAGGCCGCATCGGCTATGATACTGTTGATGATGATGATGATAAAACTCGAATAATTCCAGTAACTTTCGAGTTGGCAAAATTTGCTCACTGAGTTTTTTATCTAAATTGTCCCAGGTTTCCATGACGACCGGCCAAGTGCTTTATCATCTCAGTTCACTTTTCACCAAATTATTAGTTTTTTCATGCATTGTTATATGTTGCTTTGAGTATTGCCGAATTGTATTGCCAAAAAAATAAACAGAGCAAAATGGGGAGTTTATACGTGGGCCACAGTTGATTAAACATGATCAATCTGTTGAAAAAGAAGGTTGCCGAATCAAAGTTCCAGAAATTAAAACAACATAAATTATTGGGGGTAATTTTGTGCGATTTTATGTTTTGCATCCTACAATTTCTTCACTTCATCAACATATTTCTGTGCTGTGCAACATCGAACAGGTGATTTTTATCTGTTCAGCCATCTTGACAAAGTCAGTCAAGCTGAGTGACGAAACGTCGGAAATTAAGTTGTTTATCATAATTAACATTTTATGGTAACTTACTTCACAATGTTAGACATTAACGACCTGTTTTAGTCTGATGCTGCGAGTTCGCTGTGGTGATAGAGAATTGCACGAGCTTTTGGAACACAGTTCACTAGTCATTATGTGCTATGACGAGTAAGCAACGGTCATGCTGCTAAAAGCGAAACTCAATCTATTGCATTTTGTGGTAACTTGGTCAGCAGCCACCAAAAGAACAAAAGAAAATATTTCATGATGTAAATGTCTGATGAACAGATATACTCTGCATAAATCGCTCGTGTACTTCTGTACTTATAAGCTATATCTTTTATTCTAGGTGTAGGTTCATTGGTTCAGGTAACGCAGCATCAGGCACCAGGTCGATTGTATCTCCACTTGCGAAATGAACAACGACCATGCTGCTAAAAACGAAACTCAATCTTCCTACATCTTTTACTTTGAAGTAGAGTAGATTTTTGTGTTTCTGTACTACAAGAACTTTTTGGTTACCACCACAGCCACTGCCTCAGCAATGTCCCTGCCATGACACTTGCAATGTGTGACTTCAGTTTCTACTCGCAGAAAGAAAAACACCTTTAGATCTTTAACAAATTATTGGATTAACAACGATAGCCCTGATGTAGCAATAGCCCGAAGATGGTTTTCTTGGCAGAAACTCTTTTTTGGAATTTACGGAAACCACGTGACTGTTGGTTGTCTAAGGTCAATATTTGTTTCTGTCATCAGAACCAAAATATCTGACATTTTATTTGAAACATAGCAAAGGCCTCCTTTCTTCTCGGCGCCCATCTTGTAAAACAATAGAATGATGCTGAGTATATTTTAAGAAGCGCTGTTGTCGCTGCATGGAACTTGGAATTCAGGAAAAATTATAAATTTATTATCAACCGCTGTCTTCAGTGATCGAATGGTGGGAGAAAATAGAAAAACTGAACAATGAAAAATGAAAAAACTAAAAAATGTAAAACTGGCAGATTTTGTTGTCTACACTGGTTACTAGCTTTCTCGTCCACTTATTATAAATATCTCACACCTACCAGGCACTGAGTGACTGAGGCACATGCGACAGTACAACAAAAAAGTAGTAGATCTTAATGCTTCCCAGATAACAAACCAGTCGTTTTATATATTGAATCAACGTCTATGTTCTAACATCATTGTCATTTTGTCGACTTGTCAGTTTTCAATGCCTATCGCTACAAAGAAACCAAGCCTCAACGATTGTAATCTGATGAGCAATCGCTTGTGCAGAAGTCACATAAACTTTTACGTTTGTTCAACGTTATGAAATGTTTAACAGCCGTCACTGACGACAATGATAGATGAGTTACTGATGGAACTAGTTTGACCTGTTTGATAACAAAGTAGCAGCCACAGCTTGCAGCAAGTGTTGCAGACAGCAGCTGAGGGTCTCCTCTATGTTGTCTTCTTCTCTGTCGAAATTCTGGAGACCTCTTTGAGAAATGAAAGCAGTCGAACAATTGTGGTCATCAAGCACAAATCTTGGTACCATGATAGAAACTTCAATGATGTTGCAATGGCGTTAACTTCAACTGAAAATCTTTGCTTCAAGACGTGTTTGAATTTGCAATGACATATCCATTACACTTTCAAATACTGCTCTCAATCTCTTCCCGTAGCTTTGCACTCAGGCGAGGGTGGTGTACTTGGGTGTCTGTTTAAAAACAACGCAACTCAAAGTGTGACTGGGCATATTTTTGAAGCAAAGTACAAGCAAACGTGGGTCCATGTGTTTATCTTTCGATTCTCAGGAGGTCTCTACCCCCCTTCCTCCTATACCATTGGGTTCCTCAAGCTTGACAAATAAACAAACTCAATGCGTAGCTCTGCTAAAACAATTCTTCTACGAATCCCAAGTCTCGATTCAAGACAGATTAAATGATTTCGTTTGACGCAGACGCAAGGTCATTCAAGCATGACGACTCATCCTTTGGCATCCCGGTTGATCTCCGAATAATTTGCTTGTTTCATCATAATGACCTTCTTGTCCTTGTTAAACCTGTATTTACATATTAGCCTTATGACGTCATACTGGCATTATCAATGTTTGGTTAACCTGTTCAGCTCGATGTGTTAGCGAGGTTAGGCGTTTAGTTGTCATCCGGGCAGCAAATCAAACAATTATTTACATTGATTCAACGTCAGTGAACGATGTAAAAAGATCTAATTTGTCAGCTGAGAAACGGTTTGCTTCAAAGTTATTTCAATGGCACGTTTCGCATAGTTCAAAAATTATTAACCTTGCTCAATTAAACTTCAACCATTTCGTAGCAAAAGCACGAGTCGGTTGATATTGGTTGCTAGCCAATAACTGAAGGAAATCTCTTCCGCTGAGGAAAATGGTGATGATGTCATGAAGTGTGATATTATTCGGTGTGTGTGTGGCGTATCCAGGCTTACGCCCGGTGTTTGAAGATTTAGATTAAGTGGACCGGAAGGCATGGAAACCAATCTTTGTGGCCACCTTCAAGTATGCTTTTTAGTGTCCTGCCAAAGACACAGCCGTATGCTCTTGAGCGGTGTCGAACGGGCGCCCTTTCGAGTGTAATACCAGGGCTCTCACCAACCACTCGGCTCAGGCCCGGATTTAGGGGGGGGCAGAGGAGGCAGGTGCTCCGGGCCCCCCGACTTTTGAAGGGCCCCCTACGTGGAAAATATGTGATTTTGTGCTATTTTTTCTTCCTTTCAGCTTTTGAAGTTTCTGCAAAATGCTGTGCAGTGCTGGATTGATGCTATTAGGCGAAAAATTTTTTTTCCAGGGTAGCCCCCCGATCTAAAAGTGCCCCGGGCCCCCCATCAGCTAAATCCGGCCCTGACTCGGCTATGCAGCCGTAATATTATTCAGTAACACAGCTCGAGCTCCACTTCTGAGACGCTCTTCCCCATAGAAATATGAGACGTTTTCTCAGTTTTTTCTGCGATAAAACCAAAATTTTCCAACTACATCATTTGCTCAGCATTTTCATAACCTTTGCTGTTTGGAATACCTTCTATTTGCGCCTGTCGATAGGTTGTGTCAAACTAAGCTTGCTCGAACTTCTGTTGTTCATCGATCAAAGTTCATCTTTTGTGGTAGGTATTTTATTTGGCGTAGGGTCTTTTGTCGATTTAAGATAAACTCAACTAAGGCAATTTGCTTTGAAAAATTGGTATTTCACTTCATTGGACACATGGATGATGTTGAACAGGAATATCTAACTATCGGTGTCAATTGTCATTTTACGATAAACAGGAGCCCTTCTGTTGTCAGACGTAATAAAAGCCTTCGTATCCCCTTGTTTAGATATCCCTGGATGTTGAAGTTTGTATCTCGCTGTGCGCTGTACCCTACTTTTGTATTTCCAGTGGACCTATTCGTTTTTTATATAGCCTATGTTTTGTTTTTCATATATTTATTTTGCATTGCGAGAAAGCGTACTTGAGTGCTATGTATCGGTGTACGCCTTCCTACGTACATCTGACCCACTTTGCAGCCGACGGCAATGTCTGTTTCCGGTTGTCTACTCTACTTATGACTTAAATTTGGTACCACCCATTACTCGAAATCGATCTCTGGGTAGAGGCAATTATCGTAAAGTTTCTTGCCCAGAGAAACAACAGCAAGTACGGGTGGCTGGAGTCGAACATGCAGGCTCTCGACTGCGAGCCCAACGCGCTAACCATTCGGCCACTGCTGCCTTGTTGACTGACGTTTATTGCCTTCTCAGTAAATCAGCCATTTTTACATTGATTTCAACGTTTGCAGACTCAATGTAAAAAAAGGTTGATTTGCTGTCTGGATGGTGATACCACACGAATTTATAAACTTTTTGTTTGTTTAATTGCAACTACCAAGTCAAGCTGTCAGCATTGAAAGGCGGCCAAGAGACAGCATCATGCAAGAAAGGTTGCGCTCCAGTTTGCTGTTATTTGTTTGAAAATCCTTTAATACCCATTTTATAAATTTGAGATATGCATGAGAAGATTTACGTGAAACTGTAGGCTATATCACAAAAGTACTGAAAAGAATAAATATAAACAGTTGCCCATTGCAAGATCTAATAAAAGTGAATTGATTTTCTTATCACGCAACACATGCGCTCTATACTGCCAACCTCGATAACCGGGCTTGAGACCGTGGTTCAAAGCCCTTACGAGTGAGCAAAACTACCAGTGCTAGGATCAAGTTGCCAATGACGTTTTGTAACTTAAAAATGATTTTCGATCGTTTCAGGCAACACAATTCTTTGCAAACAAAGTACGATGAATTGTAAAGTTTACAATTAAAAACGAAGAAAAGAATGGAGAATAACTATTTTGGTTTTCAAGTCGCAGATTTTTCAATGCCCATTGTTTCATCACAAGCTCCTCCAGTCGTGGAGTCGATAAAATCCCGGAAATAAGCGACTTTCGTGTAAATTCCTGGTTTGATGTTGTGTCTCCGCGTGGAACAAGATTTGGTTCCGGCAATGGCGACACCTATCAGGTCCCATCGCCTTCTCAGGTCCCGTTTCACAAGTGGTCCTCCAGAGTCTCCCTATAATGAGGAGGAGAAGACAGAATTAACATTGTTCATGCAGTTATATTGTAAATATCAAGTGATGTGCTCAGCAATGCCAATAACTTTTCATAGATGGAATTTATCGCACTCATAACTGATAGAAACGAACTGTTGCTTTCAAAAAAGAAGAAACTCTGCAACCAGCACTGCTTAGTTCTTCACATAGTTAAGTTTGTAAGATAAAGATCATCAAATAACGTAAGTTAATGATTATTTTGTTGACGTTATCATAAAACACAATACAGTAAAAGCATTACACTATGATTGCTTTACAAAAGAATTAAATTTTAAATATTTTTAAGAAACTTTTCAAACTAATTAAATTTTAAATAATTTTAAGAAACGTTCTTAACCCTTCGATTTAAGGGTTAAGAACGTTCATAGTTTGTGTAATGTTTGTGGCATATTTTGCATTGGTCATTGGTCATTTGCCAGTTAATCTGTCAATCTGGTTATACCAAAAATATTGTAAACTAGTATATTGTCAACTGTGACGTCACGACGTGAATGACCCATCTGAAGTCAACAGACTTACTGCGCATGCGTCTTCCAGGTAGGCTCCCTCTGTGCAGATCCATGCCTCGTGGAAGTGTTTAGGCCAACTTTGTTGACAGGATGATGTTGGAATGAGGGGGAGAGGAAGCTCTTTCAGCTTGGAACGATTTTGATTCCCAACATCTGGTGGTTGAAAGAAAATAGTTTCTTTTCACAGAATTCCAGTTTTAACGACAAACAATTTTCATCTATTGTGACGTAGATATTGAGTGCTCAGTATATCTTACACATTATCATCAATTCTATAAGTTCAACAGCATCAAGCTTTACAGAGATGAGCCTCAGTAGAATATCGAATTCATTGATGATATTATCAGATATTACAAAGTGAACCAGGAAAGTTTTCCAAAGCATGGTAACTCCAATAATCATATAACGTCATTTCAACATGCCGAAATAAATCGGTAGATAGTAATATGTTAATAATATTCGTGTTACTGTTATTATGAATTTGCAATCTTTCCTTTGTTTATTCTCTCATGTTTTGCAAATCTCATCTGAGTGATCTTGATCAATTAAAACCTTGTACTGATGCTTCTATAGATTTCTTATTTAAGGGTCAGTCTCTTATTGCTGTCAACTTTCAAGGTTTGTGATTGTTCAACTTACGCATTGTCTCGCCCCATCCCGCTACCCAAGTCCTGTCCCCTGGGAGCAATACGTCATCTTTGTGGGGTAAACAGGCAGGTTGGATTTGATTCGAGTACGTCACAGACCCCTGAAGAATGAGATGGGTTAATTAAAAAGTTCATTAGGCTTCGTTTAATAAATCCACCGGTTAACTTTCCTAAATGTGGTGGTTTAATTTATTAAATTTATTAAACAAATTCTAATTTATTAAACAAACTTTAACTCATTTGTAATTGTAAAATTATGACAATTCAAGCAATCTGACTTTTAACTTCGCTACAGCGATGTCGTAAGAAAGAGATTTGAAGTCGAAACTCGGGTGTGGGTGGAAGGATTCCAGATTGTAAATCCTGCTCATTCCAGAATAGGAATCCCTGTAGTATTGACCAGCATGGATTTTATAAACGGCAACATGCTTTCTGGAATTCAACAAAACATAGTGATTAGATTGAAGCAGTATTTGCTAAAAGATTTTGCTAAAGTTTTTTCTCATCTTTGGTTTATTGTTATGTCTGACCATGAAAGGACCATATTTGCTAACATAGCAAAGATCTACAAAAAATAACAGTTTTAAAGTTTGCTTAGTTAAAAGAAAATTCTTTTCTAAAAAATTTAAACTGAAATGACCAAATTAGGAAATGTGGACTAAAGTCACTGTATCAACCCAAGCGCAATCGTTCGCAACAAACGTTTGTTTTAACTATTTGAGTAGTCCACAAGGCATTTAATATGGAAACAATAAAATGGCAAAGCTACCTGTAAAAAGTTGCGCTTGTTGAAAGTGTTATCAAGTACTGCAGGACAAAGTCATTACTTTGAAGTAGCAAAACGAATAGGCTCATGACCATTTACTATGTTTGTATTTCTGCTATTGTGTGGTTTCAATGAACTTTTATTGCTCGTTTTATGCTTATATTGACTTTGGAGACTTTTGTGATCGTCACACAATAGATAGTCACTTAACTCTTTCTGTCCGAGTATTTTCTTTCTTCTCCTGGCATAAGCTGTGAAGCAGTGTCCGGCGGTGACGATCCATCTGGATTGTGATGACGTAACAAAATAAGTTCTATCATGACGTCAAAGATTGAAATGCTCGCTGAAGCGAGATAATTCATTTATAGATTTTAGTTATTTCAAATGGGGCAAAAAGTAACAACATTTTACTTCTTGGATTTGTTGTAAACTACAAGAGCTATAGTTCTCAAACAACTAGACACGGCCTACTAGAACACGGCCAAATATGTTGCTATTTGAGGAAATTTCTAAGAGTCTGAATTGTTACAATCATAGCTATGACAAACATATCATCTTCCCATTTCCAAAATTAAGTAAAATGAGCAATATTTACATCTAGACATGTTTTTGGCTTGTTTTTCCACAGATTAGATATGTATGTTAAGCACAACTTATGCAATAATAATGTAAAATGTGTAAAATTTTCCAACTACATCCTGGAGGTAGTCTCATCATACAGTCGTAAAGGTTTTTTGTATAGCATGATTTTTTGCCAATAGCCACATGTTACTTGCAAAATTAAACTTGATGGAAAACAAAACGAACTAAAATTTAAATTAGCACATCAAATGAACCGCTTACAACATAGAATTCACAAAAAATCCTTGATATTTTAAATGGAACATGCAATTTTACCAAAAGCGATACACCAAATGATACTACCTCCAGGTTGCGGTTGGAAAATCTTACATATTTTATATTGTTATTGCATAAGTTGTGCTTAACATACATACCTAATCTCCGGTTAAACAAGCCAAACATATGTCCAGGTACAAATATTGCTTATTTTACTTACTTCTGGAAATGGGAAGATGACAGGTTTGTCATAGCTATAATTGTAACAATTCAGACTCTTAGAAATTTCCTCAAATAGCAACATATTTGGCCGTGTTCTAGTAGGCCGTGGAGCACCCTACTGTGCCTTCATTTTCATGCTTAGGCTATACCAGATAAGCTTATTTCTTGCTATAGTAATCATTCGTTGTGTTACTTGGTTCAATCAGTATTTAGAACGTTTACTGCCACTGGTATGATTGATATCACTTATCATATGAATCTTTCTAGTCTTTAGTGTAGACTAAGTTTATGTGATGATTGGTGTAGGACAAGTTCTTTTTCAAAGGATTCAATATTGCAGTATATCTTCAGGTCTTGGTTTCATCATATTGTGCCTAAGCCTTATGCTAGGCCTATTTGCCCAGTGTAGATACGAATGTAGCTACACTATCAGCGGCTTGACTCATACTGCAGTACATATTTTTTCGTTTTTTACGTTGTAGTTATCGCCAATCTTCGTTTTCCTCAACTTCGAAACCTTACAATATACTGGTACCCCGTATTTGCTTGCTTCGGTTCATCCTTGCTTGGTTTGGTAGTTTTTTGAGCAAAGAAGAGCCCGGCGCGTGTAGCTGTAGCCAGGGCCAGATTTACCAATAGGCTAGGCAGGCTGAAGCCTAGGGCCTCAACGTCCAGGGGCCTCGAAATTCGGTTTCGAATTTTGTAATTCTTTTGAAAACTTGACAAGTTTAAACCCTACATAAAGTATATATATATATCAAGCTTTTCAGAGTATAAAATTCTATACACAACTGGTTTGACAGACTTTCTAAGCGAAATTAGAGATGAGTTTGACGAGTTTGATCAGCAAGTAAAAGTAACCTTGCCGAATATTAACCACAGAGTTGTCACTGGGAGACAAAGAAATGCACGTGACGCTTCAAGTGAACTCTCTTCAAAGGAAAGGTTTAATAAATAAATTTCTTTATCCCCATGCTCGACGCACTTAAAGCCAAGTTAAGAAGAGCTAATGTGTATAGTGACATTGCAGAAATGTTCTTCTTTTTTTGCTAATCTGAAAGCAACTAAGGCAGAAATTGTACGAGGAGTAGAACTTTTAAAGGAAGCGTATCCGGAAGATGTTGACCCGAAACTTACTGATGAACTTCTAAATTTTCATTTGTAGCCTACGTGAGACAAACACAAAACCAAGGGCTTGCCGGTACAGAAAAGCAATCTATTTCCTTGTCTCATGGAGACCTTTATGAAATTATGTGCAAGGAAAAAATGAACACTGCCTTTCCAAATGTGGAAGCAATATTAAGACTATGTTTCTATGCTTAATGGTCACTAACTGCTCAGGAGAAAGATCTTTCTCAAGGCTCAAAAGCATCAAAAATAAACTGAGATCATCTATGTCTCAAGAAAGGTTGTCCGCACTGAGCATTCTGTGCATTGAGAGTGACAAACTTAAACAGATAAATTTTGATGAACTTTTGCATGACTTTGCTTTGACGAAAGCTAGAAAAAAAAATTTGGTAACCTAGTCTTACTCTATTTGATGGCTTTAACTAGTTCTTATGTCCTCGTAAATAAACTTTACAATTATTGTAACGGTTGTTCGTTCAAAGAAATTAAAATTTAAAGCAAAACTGCCTTAACTAAATTTTTATTCTTTTAATTAAAAATTTGCACCCATGATTGTGGAAAATGAAAAGAACAAAGAGTTTAATGCACTCATATTTTTTACATTAAGCAATGACATGTGATGTTGTTTAGAGAGAAATTCTGAGCTCAAAAATAGGGAGGGGCCTCACAAATGGGATAGCCTAGGGCCTCTCATGGTCTAAATCCGGCCCTGGCTGTAGCCTATATTGCCAGTCTTGTATGACTGTTGATGTTTGCAGAGCATCTGGTGTCAGCCACAGCCTATACTTTTTGGACAATTGTGATGCAGAGGTATGTTAACGCAAGACCGTCTTGGTTAAGGGCAAACCATAAAACTTGTAAGAGAAGCGGGGAAGTTAACACAAGATTCCAAATGAAATTTCACTGATGGGCCACTTGAATTCACAACTAATTGTAGCCTATTTCCCAACATCGCTGAAATAAAATTAACCTGGGCTTGCAGTTTTTATTCTGACCATCACAACAAAAAATAATATGGCAAACATAGCAGAGGTCCAGAAAAGGGTAGAAGCGGCAAAATAGTGCAGAGCTGACACGTTTTGTCAAGAAAGCAGATCATTTAAAGTAGACCTACTACTACTCATTCTAAACTAACGATGGAAGCATTCCTCAATTCTGTCACAAGGATTTGTTTTTCCGGGTCATGCCTTCTTTGAAATATGGGCTGCATCAACCATCTAAATGTTTTGTGAAAAATTTATTCAAAATACCGTAGGCTACCGTACTTTAGTGTGTTTTGTTGGTTAGCCTATCGGGCTGGCCACGAAGTAGGCCTAGACTAGACCTACTTGTAAAGAACATTAAACAAACATTTTTAAAGTAGCCTATGCCCATAGCCGTACGAGCCAGGGGGGCAGGGGGGGCAGCCGCCCTCCCTGTTGTTTCAAAACGTCGCGAATCCGGGCAAAATCTTAAAATTATTAGGGCAAAAATTGCTATATAAAAAGCTACAAAATTGCATGAATTAAGAAAAACTATAAATTAATATCTTTTACCTATCAAATTAAGTACAGCCTCTTATTTGCACAAGAAATGTGCCGCAAAATTTTCATTTGGCACATCCGTACTGATGTATTGTATTGCATGGTGATCAAACTATAGTATGAAATGCATTTAACCAACTGCATCATGCCAATTTGGGCAGCCACCAAAATATGTCTCTAATACTTTTATGAAACTGCCCAAATCAAAACACAAAATTTGCTATATAGCTAATTTTATTAATTTTCACAAATGCATCGTTTTGATTTGGGCAGCTAAAAACATGAAATTATTTGATGAAACTGATTAGTCTGTCTGTTTATGCAACTGCCCAAATTAGCGTGAGGCAGTTTCCCCAAAATGAACAAATTCATTAATTTTTCCCATTTACATAACTGTATCGTTTAGATTTAGGCAACAAAAGATATGAAATTATCTGATCATAGTCTATTTATAAAACTGCCCAAATTGGCATGATGCAGTTGCCTCGCATCAAAATTTACAAAGTCTTTAATTTTTTTCATAATATCCATAAATGCATCATCTTGATTTGGGCAACTACAAAATATGAATTTATATAAATCTGGTGAAAAGCCTACCGGTACTTTTACAAAACAATTCGGATGGGGAGGTCACAGTACTTTTTCAACCATAAATGGACATAGCTAAGCAACACCACCACAACATTTAACAAAAACATGTTATACCTGTTAAAAGTACTGTAATGTTAAGGTGTTGCTTAGCTTTGTTTGGTTACTTTTATTAGGGGGGTGCTTAAAATTCAAAATTTTTTCATTCAACATTGAGTACAGCTGCAAAGTATGCTACAGGTCATCAGATAACACACTAAAAAAGTTTTATATGAAAATATTAAAGTTACCTCCCCCCCCCAAGTGCAAAGTGAAAAATTTGGGGGGGTGCGCCTGCAAAAAAAGCAGATTTTATCAGATATTTCTTGAACTACTTATCACAAACACTTCATATAGGTACCAAATGATGCCAAATTTTGATTGCTTGCACATAATGAGACTTTGGAGATAATTCTGCTCTTTTATGATGCAGTTTTAGTAAAAAATAGTATTATTTTTAGTTTTAAATTTACATTTATTTTTAATTTTCTTTGCATTATGCTTGATATGCACTCTAACAACATAGTATAACCCCATTTAGCTATTTATGAAAACTTAGAACTTCAGCGGTGATTCCAAATAGGAAAACACTTTTTAAAAGGCCAAAATCTAAAGACACTTAGTAGTAGTCCAGTTTTAATCCTGTGATGTCCCCACTGCCGAGGGTGGCCGGATTCACCTCCAAGTGCTGCATTTGCCTTCACACCCTGCCTCCACATCGATCTGTCTAACGCATCCTCTCTTGTCAAGCCCACCTTGCTGCTTTCCTCCTCAATTTGCCTCTTCCATGTTTTCTTGGGTGTTTCTTGTTTTCTACAACCCTCCACTTGCAACTCCAGCGCTCTTCTCAAAACATCATCTTCATCCCTTCTCAAAACATGCCCATACCACCTCACTCCATTCGCTTTCGCCAACTTATCAACATTTTCATTCAACCCAAGCAAGTTCATAAGTTCTTCAGTATTCCTTTTGTCCATCAGCTTCACACCACACATTGCTCTCACCATCGCTCTCTCAGTTCTTCGTAAAATTGCCAATTCGTTTTAACGTAAGCACCATGTCTCACTTCCGTACAGCATTGTACTTACAGTACAAGAAATAATCAATAATAATAATAAATTGACAATAAGAATAAATACGCACTCGTAACAATAACATGTAGGGATAGTTTTTCGATTCAGTACTGATTATTGTATACAAATGTTTAATCATGATGTCAAATGTTTAACTGTAGTGCCAAAGTCATTCCAAGTTGCCATTGCACAGCTCTGCACTTTGCTGAGATATATATGTTTTCATGTGCAAACTGTACACATCAACGGATAAATGTTGACGATTTTTCACAAGCCAAATAATTTCACTAGATTTTGGCAAGGACAGCGAAGTATCACGAGCATATCGCACTTGACTGTACATCACAGTTACTTTTGTTTCTGCTGAAAGTTCATTTGTGAGAAAACTATCTACATCTTCTTTCTGCACCTTCTTCCATCATCTTCCCAAACTTGCATAATTCTTGAAACCCTTTGTGAATTCTTGTAATGTTTTTTAAATTCACCAGCATCTTTGAGCTAAATGAGGTCTACCAATTTTGCCTTTACATGAGACTTCAGCGGCGCAACTAGAAAAAATCAAAGGGGGTCGGCAACGAGAGAGAAAACTATCAATTATTTGTAGAAGTGGATATATCACAGTTAGATTGTTAGAATATTAGCCTAGTGTAAATTGACAGCACAATGATCCAATTCTGTGACGTGCGAAGCGACCTTTTTCGCTCTGTCTGCGCTTGCTACTCACTCTCAAAAAAAGTTTCCCGCGCTTTCGAAAGTAGGCAGCAAATTGTTTGCTCTCCAGGCCCACATTTTAAAAAGTATATAGTCCACACAAGCTTAGGGCCTGGATACACGTCAAGTTTGACAAGATTGTAAAGAAAATGTAATTGCCGTTTTTTTGATACCAAAATTATAAAATTGGTTTAAGAATGTGTGAAGTTGCGACCATACAAAGATTACAAATCAGACTAGCCTAAAGCCAGCTGCAGTTTCGTTTTGTGAGTTAATAAGTTTGCATCCTAAGTAGGGATGCCCAAAGTAGAATTTCGAATCCTTAAGATTCGAATCCATCCAGAATCGAATCTAAAAACCGCTTTTTATCGGGTAATTGGATTCGGAAATAATACGGAGAAAGGAAAAACATTAATGAAAAACAAAAAAAAAATTTGAGAAAATGCGCAAAACGCCTGCAAGTCACGTGCGTCGAGCATGCCAATCCGTTTCTGCATGTGATTAACAGAGGTCCCTTACGTGTGTGTACGCGCGTACGTTGTTTTGAGAGAACAAAGGCAAGAAGGAGAAAACGATTGAACTTGAGAATGACAACTTGTTAAAATGATGGCTTTGTAAAGCTTCTTTTTCATGCCGTTGTAAGCGTAAAGCTGAGCCGGTTTCGCGCACTTCAAGTTTTACTCAGTGCTTCCACTTCTGACAATTGATAAATCCTCTTCAATTTCCTTTTTTGTCCTGAAAAATCCTTTTTTCCTCAGTCGGAAATCTTTCAAAATTTCCTTCATAGGCGAGGTTATTTTTAACGTTATTTAGGTTAAAAAAGGTGCTAATACAACTTTAAAGTTATTATAATATACAGTAATCTCAGTTAAAGCTATTTTAATCTCGACTTTATTCAGTAGCACCGGTATGTCGAAGCAACGTTGTTTTATTAGAACAGTAGGCTGCACAAAAGCAGCCCATATTTTACAATAACATGGTTTACTTCCTTTGTTCACTGTCCAGCTAAAAAACTGCTTGTCAGTTAGTCGGTTCTGGGACATTTACCACCTGGAGTCCTGGACATCATTTACCAATTACCACTCTCATCTTTCCTACCTGGACTCCTAACCTATCCCTAATAGCAAAAATGTACAGGTGGTAAATGTCCAGTTTCAACGAATTATCCATCCATTAACAAATTTATTTTTGTGTTTAGTTTAGTTTTCCTTGATGCGCTAATCCGCTAACTTAACACTATTGGCTAGGCTATCTCTTTTTTCTCCTTGTCAGTAACGCCTTCACAATCATTTGAGTGACGAAAAACTCCAGGATACTAGGCCTATTCATGATACTGACTCAGTCTGACTGTGTACACTATCTATAGGCTACATGTTGTATACATACTACATAGCCTCTATTATTATGACACCATCAGTTAGCATAGGCAAAAACTAACTTTTCTAAACATATCACTAGCACTAAAGATATCACTAGCCTAAGCTTATCATACCTAACTGTACGTCGAACCTCAGTGAACTTTATCATTGCTACTCAACTTCAACTGTAAATCAACGGATTACCTAATTTTAACTCAAAGAATTGAGAACTAACTCTCTCACTACAGTCTGCAATCACGTCCAATTCCCAAAGTGACGATAAAAGAAATCAAGCGATAGAAAAGCGAGGATGGGACAGGGAGTAAGAGGGGTTCCGGATGGCGAGTGACGATGGAAACCAGCTGATCATCGTTATTCCAGTCGTTTTTAGAACTTTTGAAAGGAAATATGAATAAAATTTTCTTTAAAATTGCTAAAAAGAACAAATCCCTTTTTAAGACAAAATTTCCTTGTAAAATTGTTAAAAATCCCTAAAAAATCCTTTTTTTCTTCAAATCCCTTTTTTATCCTTCGAAGCGTTGAAAAATCCCGATTTCGGGATAAAATCCTTCAAAGTGGAAGCACTGGTTTTACTACCCTGGAAAGTTTTGTTTTTATGACATCATATTGCGTGAATAAATGACGGTCTGTTAATATTTTGTATTGCGGTTTATGCGACTTGAGCGTGAAACAAGTTTGGTATGCATAGAACGTAGCTTGAACTGACACACGTTAAGTAGTACGTAAGTCTCAGTCTAGTTAGTCGTCCCTCTTCTTGAAGTTGCAAATCTTAAAGGGGGCTGTCATGCCGACTAGACAGCCCCCCTAGTTGCGCCCCTGTGAGACTTGCTTCTCCTGCTGCTGCTTGCTAGCTGTTTCACACCACGAGTTTTGACTTCATGATTGATAGAACCAACGTCTCTTTCACTGTCCATATTGTTAATTTGTTCTGAATCCAAATTTGAGTCTTCAGGATCGAAGTTTCAAAGCCATTTCCTTTCTACTTTAAAAACCATCTGCCATGCGACTCTTGTGTAAGATTGTACTTCATGGATTAATACTTTTGACCAATTATTGCATTGTGCGAATCGTTCAGTACTCACAAATTTTAAAGCTGGTCGAGACAAGCCCATTAAATCTTCTGCTTTGCATGTTCGCAAGTCGTGGTACACAGTGTTTGGATCGAATCACTGTAAACCAAAAGGTTCAAAATGAGTGATACTGAGGTAAGGTTGAATTACATGTATACCAATGATTGCTCCAACAACACACAAAACACTCAGAAAATCTAAATTTGCAAATGATCTGACAATACAAACTAGAGTGTTGGTAACGTGGTCATACTTGTGGAGGAAAGCATGAACATCGTCCTGTATGCTCCATACAACCCTACACAAATCTATTACAACGTTCGCCATTTTTAATGATACAGCCAAGTTCTTTTTAGGTACAATAAAGACACTAAACATTTTTGAATAGTCCCAAGGCTTATGATGAAAATCAGGTGATATCAGCCTCGAGATACATTCAAGATCCTGGTCCAAAACTGTATCATGCTTCGTGGTTGCATTGACTAAAAAACTTGGAGTAAATTTTTTCTGAACCCAGCTCATTTTCCACCTCTCCAACAATTTCAACAATCTTCCAGTTTAACATTAAGTAAGGATGAGTGTTACACAGCAGATGCTGTAGGATGTGATCCACTGTAGAAGTTTTACTCAGAGCAGCTTTACTTTGTAAAAGTTTTCATCATTTCATTTTGAAATGAGGAAAAACTCCTCATTCTGGGCCACTATGCTCAACTCAACTCCTCATTTTGGGCCACTATGAAGCTCAAATACCTAACTAAAGTAAAGGGTCCCAAATGGAGACCTGATAAATCTTACAACATATAAGGAGGGGCTTACAAATCGTTCAATCGTACTATTTCTTGTATAGTACTGTAATAACTCCTTAGATTTTGGCCCTTCAAATGCTGCTTTTCGAATTTGTAATTACTGCTGAAGACACAAGTTTTCAAAAAAGGGTTAAACGTAATTATACTATGTTTTTAGAGTGCATATCAAGCATAATGCAGAGAAAAAGTTTAAAAAAATGTAAATTTTACGCTAAAATGACACTTTTTTGTTAAAACTATATCATGAAGAAGTTTAGGTATGTTTAAAGTTTAATTATGTGCAAGCAATCAAATTTTGCCATCATTTGGTACCAATGTGAAGTGTTTGTGATAAGTAGTTCAGGAAATATCTTGAAAAATCTGGATTTTTTTTAGGCGCGCCCCCCCAAATTTTTCACTTTGCACTTGGGGGGGGGAGTAACTTTAATATTTTTACATAAAACTTTTTTAGTGTGTTTTCTGAAGACCTGTAGCATACTTTTCAGATGTACTCACACAAAAACAGTTTTTAAGCACCCCCCTACTTTTATAAAAAGGTTCTGCTATTATTCGGCGAGTTCCCTATTCGGCCAGAGCCTTTTTCGGCGAGTTTCCTATTCGGCGATTTTTTTAAAATCCAACGACGCCTTCTGCAAATCCGATGATTGAATATTATTCAATATTCAGACATTGAATCAATGTAAATACGAACTGTTAGGCTAATTGGGTTCTTTGAATCCTACGTCACCGTCTGTATGCAAACTTAGAATATACTAAACTTAGTTATTTTTGTCATCAAATTACCTAGCCTAACTATATTTTTAAAAGTAGTGCTGCCAGACCTTTTTATTTTTGTACTAAAATTCGTATCATCAAAACTACTTTAATTGATTGAACAAAGTTTATTTGAACAGAAGTAGTATGTCTGTGTTTTATTACATTTAATTATAATTTCTCTATTGTTATGTACTTTTTTCTGAATCCGCATGGTCACCCTGAGCCTATTGCAAAGAGCTAGTTTTACCATTACCAAGCATTCAAATATCTCAGCCAGGAATTAGCAACAAGAAAACATAGAGAATTGTAGCTTTATTTCTGAAAAATATATTATGATCTTATCCTTTTGCTATGCCACCGGACAGCACTATTTTACAGGAATATTCATAACCACATTTTTGTTGAAAATGCTCTCAGAATGCACCAAATTCAAAGTAATTTTTCAAAATTTTCTGGGAGAGCCCCCCCAGACCCCCCCCACTGCTGGGTGTCGTCATAAGCGAAACACGCCCTCAACCCCCGCCCTTTCAAAATTACTGGCTACGCCACTGCTGGTGATCTTGGTATGTTACTTTTTCACTGTTATCATGCACCGCATACATTATGTCATATTCTGTCTGTTTACTGGTGTATTATATACAGAAATAACATGCACTTCTACTTTGATTAATTACTGACAACAGAATGTACTTCCGGGATACTTGCCAGGGTTGCCAAAAGATAATCTGGTAACCGGTCATAAGCATAACATAATAATCACATTTCAATACACTACATCCCTTCCTTCTCGGATTAAAACGTAGTTCTCCAAGGCATTACTTATTTGGATAAAAACTCATTTTACATTAAATGATCATCAAGCTACAGGTGATGATAACCATGAGCACTTGAACCAAAAGACGCATCATCATTAGGTTTCGATTACGTAAGCATCATTCATGCAATCTATGATATACACAGATTAACTTTAAGTACCAACATTTACTGTCAAAAGCAATATAGCCATACACTAAAGATCATAATTTACACGTTTGCTTCCACTTTAAACTTGAAATTGTAGTGGTGAACAATTAAATAGATTACCACTCAATTGACGTGACGTTTAAACAAATAGACAGGCATTCCAAAGCTAGTCTTTATAACGAAAGAACAAAAGGAATCATAGACATACAAGTCTGCATTCTTAATAGTCACTTCAAGTTACATAATCGTTAAAGCGAGCAGGTTTACTGACATTACGTGTCGGACGAGTACGTACAGGTATTGAGGACTCATTCAAATCAGCGTTCACGGTCATGTCAGCAGGAGGTGAGTTTACATTTTCATCACTGGTGTTCAATTTCTTAAAAAACGACGAATTTCGTGTCAATTGAACCCCTTCATTGTTTTGTACTGTCACTTCCCCCCTTTCCTTCCTAACTACCTGTTGGGTAGCGCTATCAAAATTTGCAGAAAGTTTATTTGATTTTTGACTTTTAGCCAAAACTTCATCTCCAACCCGAATATCTGAGTCGACAGCACGTCGCTTAAAGTCAGTATATAGTTTACCGTCTATTTTACCCTTCCAGTCTCTGTCTCGAATCCCTTCATCAAAGATCTGAGGTTCTCGGCACAGTTCAGGTAATTTAGACTTCATTTCTCTGCGAAACATCATATAATAAGGAGTAGAACCTGTAGAAACTTGCGGAGTTGAACGATATGCCATTAGAAATTTGTTGATCTCATAGCGCCAATCTTTCTTTTCAACTTGAGCAACTTTGATTGCCTTTAACAATGTTCGATTTTGTCGTTCCACCTCCCCGTTTGCTTGAGGCCATAATGGTGTTGTTTTGCGGTGTATTACTCCATATTCTTCTAGAAAATTCTCAAATTCAATCGATACAAATTGTGGACCATTATCAGTTCGCAATGAGTAAGGTACTCCAAACCTTGAAAACATGGGCAGAATCGCTTGAATCAATTTTTCGCTTGTGATTGATTTCAAGATTGCAATTTCGTAAAAACGACTAAAGTAATCTACCACTACTAAAATGTTCTCACCACTTGGTAATGGACCAAGAATATCTGCCGCACAATCTTCCCAAGGCCCACTTGGTGGCAATACCCGAGCAATTGGTTCTGGTCTGCAAAAGTCGCTGGTGACTTGACATCCGTGACAAAGTTTACACATCTTTTCTGCATCAGCATCGATCTTTGGCCACCACACCTTTGTGCGTAATCGATTCTTTGTCTTGACAATGCCTTGGTGACCCTCGTGTGCCAAATTGAGCACCTTTTCACGCAACGTAGCAGGTATAACGAGTCTTGTCCCTCTGAGCAACAAGTTTCCATATGTACACAGTTCATTTTTTACATGCAAAAAGCTTGTGTCTGTACACTTGGACCAATTTCCTGAATGAATATAGTCCCTAATTTCTGACAACCGTGGATCAGCAGCTGATTCTTGTTCAAGTTCTTCTGTAGATAAAGCGACTGGCATACTTTGAAGAACAATAGATCTCACATAATCATAAGGTTCTTTTAAATCTCTGCTTTCTTCATAGGGCTCTTTATTTAGCCTTGACAATGCATCAGCAATGTTAGTTTTCCCTGGACGATAAATAACACTAAAATCAAATGATTGTAAACGCAATACCCAGCGTTCTATTCTTGCTGATGGTCTTGATTTCTTCGTGTAAATGTATTGCAGGGGCTTATGATCTGTTTCAAGTTCAAAATGTCTTCCAAATACATACAAATTGAATCTTTCACAAGACCAAACCAACCCTAGAGCTTCTTTTTCCGTTTGGCTGTACTTCTTTTCCACATCTGACAAACTTCGAGATGCATAAGAAATGACTCTCCACACTCCATCTTGTAACTGAGTCAACACAGCACCTAGACCAACTGGAGATGCATCTGTCACAATTCTTGTTTTACAGTCATTCCGATAATATGCCAATGTATCAGCCTTTGTGATCGCTGCTTTTAATTTCAAAAATGCATCTTGGTGTGCTTTATGCCATTCAAACTTTGCAGTCTTTTTGGTCAAGTCTAGTATAAGCCTTGCAATGGTTGCTAAATTTGGGATAAACTTAGCTGAAAACTGAACAAGACCCATGAATGATCTGACTTCACTAGCTGAAGTTGGAGGTTGTGCTTTTTGAATAGCTGCAATTTTCTCTGCACTGGGACTTACCCCTTGTTGGTGCAAGTCATGTCCAAAAAATGTAAGCTTTGACATTCTAAACTGACATTTTGTTTTATTCAAAGTCAATCCAGATTTTAACAACTTTTCCAGTACCACATGTAATCGACTGTCATGTTCTGTCCTGTCTTTTCCATAAATGACAATGTCATCTGCAATGTTAGCAACACCATCGCAGTTCTTCAATAAATCCCAAATAATTTTCTGATATTTTTCAGGAGCAGAACTCAGTCCAAACATTAGCCTTTTATATCTGTATAGACCTCGATGTGTAACAAATGTTGTAATATGGCGGCTCGTTTCATCCAACATTATTTGATGAAAGCCCCATTTTAAATCCAACTTACTGAAAACAGTACTACCATTGAGTTGATACAACAGTTCTTCAACAGTGGGAATTGGATGTCTCTCTCTAACTATAGCCTGATTGGCTTGTCGCATATCAACACAAATGCGAATGTCACCATCACTCTTAGGTATGACTACCAATGGAGAGATCCAACTTGATGGTCCTTCTGGGACTTCTTCTATAATATCAGCATCAAGCAGTTCATTTAACTTTACATCTACCTTTTCTCTCAGCGGAAATGGTATTCTTCGAACAGGTTGAGCTACTGGCTTAAGAGAATCATCAATATGCAATTTTAACTCATAATCTTTTAACAAGCCAACACCAGTAAATAAACCATCATACTTAGACACAATGTCATTATCAACTTGAGGTTCAACATTATTAGCACCAGATTTAACACCATTTACATGTATTGGACCAACATGCAACAAACCTAAAGTCTCTGCGGTGTCTTTGCCCAATAGTCTGTGTCCATCGGTATCTGCTACCACAAAGTCAGCAACACATACTTTTTGTGTAACTTTTGATTCAACTTTTGCCGTAAATGTTCCTAATGTTGGAATTGGCTTCTTACTTCCATACGCGTACAATGTTTTAGCAGATTTTCTTGTTGTTGCATTAATATTACATGTCTTCAGCCATTCCCAAGTTTGCTTGTTCACAATGTTGCATGATGCACCGGAATCAACTAACATGTCTCCCACAGACACACCACCAATGTTTAAACTTACACTGCACAGCCCATGTGTTGAACTTTTCATTGAAAAGACATTAGTTGATGCTCCAAATTCATTTTCACCCAATCCTAAATTATCTATTTGATTGGCATTAGATTTTAAAAAGGTTTTAGATTTTGCATTTCTTTGTTGATAAAACTGTGTTGTATTCCTTACTTTTGATCTGCATTTCTTTTGAAAATGTCCCAGATTTCCACATTTGTGGCACTTCTTCCCTCTTGCAGGGCACTGCCTGTCAAGTTTGAAATGACCAAATAATCCACATGAAAAACACTCTTGTGTGTCTTTTCCCTGTTTTGACTTAATGTTACTCTTTCTTTGTATAGGAACTGAATTTACTTCATGCTGCATGCTTGGTTCTAATGATTTTCTTTCCATCATCTTAACCTGTGAATTAACTGCTTCATGTGCTCTAGCAATAGCTAATATATCATTTAACTGCACATCTCCTTTTTCCAAAAACTTTCGTTGTAAATGATTGGAATGACATTTATCAATTACTTGATCACGAAGTTGGGTATCCAATGAATCACCAAATTCACACATAGCTGCCTGTTGTCGCAGTCTGCAAACAAATTTGTTCACCGGCTCATCATGTTTTTGCATCAATTGCCTAAAAACATGGCGTTCAAAAGGTACATTAGCCTTAGGAAGAAAATGATCATCCAACAATGTTAAAGTCTCTTGAAGAGTTTTACCTTCATTGTCTGGAACCGAAGAAAAATAAATTTCTTGCACATCCAAACCAGCAGTATGCAGAAGCAGAGCCTGTTTTTGCTCATCACTGGTGACACCTTTTCCAGTGATATACAATGAAAATGCCCGTTTCCATCGCTTCCAACGTTGTCCCTGGCTTTGTGCATCACCATTGACATCAAAGGGTAATACAGCTGACACCTCGCAGGTAACTGCAGCTCCATTCATGATGCTCACTAGTAGTTTGGACAACACGATAAGAACAATTCACTGTCTGCTTGGACCTCTTGAACCAATAGGCTACAGATTTAAATATTTTCCTCGTCGCCAAATGTCATATTCTGTCTGTTTACTGGTGTATTATATACAGAAATAACATGCACTTCTACTTTGATTAATTACTGACAACAGAATGTACTTCCGGGATACTTGCCAGGGTTGCCAAAAGATAATCTGGTAACCGGTCATAAGCATAACATAATAATCACATTTCAATACACTACACATTATATTTGGGCAATTTCTATAAAAGCGTGCACATTTGGGCAAATTTACTTTCTGCCCCCCCAAAATGGTTTGGTCTCGTACGGCTATGCCTATGCCAGAAGAAAAAACTTCATTGTTATTTGCAAGTAGTCTTCTTGCATAGGCTACTTTTCAAACAAATAATACTAAGTTTTCTTGTTGATGAAGCATCAGAGCGGATATAAATGCAATGTCGGGTTTTGGTATAGCCTAACTTTGAAAGTTTGTCAACGGATATTTGAATAAGCCTACTCACTCAATGGCTTCCATACGCTTAACGTCCTGTTTCTATGGAAACCAATGTGAACATGTCAGCGCAAATCATAAAGCCGAAACACGCCAGACATGAAAACACGCCCACCCGCTATATGCTAAATGTTTGACAAGCTCAGTGTGAACCCCGCAAAACTTTCTCGCCTATGAATATGTTTATAAGGATGCTGGACAAAAGAAATCTGTGTTAAAAAAAACTATGCTTCGAAATATTTGTAGTTCGAACAACTGAAACGAATAAAACGTAAAAAGCTTAAATCTAACTTATTACATCACTTTTTGACAACCCTCTATTGTCTATATGGTTATCAAAAAGTGAGGTCAATGTGGGATTCAGACGCTACGTGCAACCAAGGTATATAGGTTTCGTATATAAGGCAGCTTGGGTTCTTTCAACATTTAGTGATGTTTCTTCTACTTTTCTTTCGAATGTTCTCTTGAATTTGACGCAGCTTCTTCTTTCAATGCTTTCACCTTTAATCGATGGTTTTCAGGTTCTGTTTTCAAAGGTGGCCTTATATGAATGCAATCCTTGGTTACAACAGCTTTATTTTGCACGTCGATTTATCGTCAACGAGCGACTTACAGCGGGTTGGCCAATCAGGCTGCAAGCCGCGGCCGGCGGAATCGCGTCTACTGATCATCCCGGACCTCAGATTAATTAGTAACGGGTTCATATATAATTGACATACAAAAAGCAGCTTTCCACTTGTGGAAACAAAATAAGAAAAAGGCTGAAATAATTACAGTCCGTGACGGCTGGTGCTGGTGACATTTGTGAGCAGTTGGGCTGCAATGAACAGTCTGGGGGGCGAAGCCCGTCACTGTCGGCGAAGGCGAACGACTTCGCATGGGGTCTGGGGGCTGACCCCCCAGAAAGCTTTGAAAAGTCGCATTAAATTTGGTGCGTTCTGAGCATGTTTTTATCCCACATTTTGAAAAAATGCATTCAAACTTTGTTGAAAAGTTGATGTATTCCTAAAGCTGTAGTTAAAAAAACTAACAGTAGGCTATTGCTTTGGAGACAAACTTTACTAGTATTGAGCTTAGTTTTGACTAGCCTAGCCATTGCATACAAGGTTCAAGTGATTTTGAGATGCCCTAGGCTGGACTAGCACTTCCTATAACCTGTTGAATACGGTACCCTAACTCTACAGCTAACACTTGTAGAAGCTAACAATTCATGGCTCATTGCTACTCTGCGATATAAAAACTAACTTTAAGAAGTCTGTAAAGTTTTTCGGTTAGGTGGGGCTGTTTTCCATGCAGGCCCAGCAGATTTGAAAATTGCTGTAAAATACCAAAAGAGGTGGAGCTTCAAGGATAATGTTTAGCCAACCAGAGCGCTTGAAATCCAGAATCTCGGGCTGCAGAGCAGTTTGCCCAAAGTCGGTGTTGCCAAACGAAACTTTGAATATTTTAATTTTCGATCCGCAATTCTTAAGGGATTAAAGTAACCGGGTCGGACAAACCCAGAGGAAAACATATTTTCCCTCTTCTCTTTCTTTCAGGTGGGGCTGCAGCCCTGCAGCCTTGGGGCTGCAGCCCTGCAGCCCCAAAGCACGAGTCGCCACTGATGACAGTGTTGTTTGAAGTTGCACCACTTCTTTATTGCTTATTTGTTTCCGCTCACGAAATACATATCTCAACACTCCATCATAGGCGTACGAGCCTGGGGGCAGCTGCCCCTTGTTGTCAAAGGAATTCAAAAATTTAGCAAAAATCTTTGCTTCAATAATTGGCGCTCCTGTTGTTTTAGGAACGAGGAGGCCACTGATTGATAGACTGACTGATTCTTACCTAACTAATTCATCTATTGTTTAAAGTATCAGGTTTGGTGGCCGTGCTTAACTATATTTATCGATGCATATAGCCTACCGTAGAATTAGATCTTTTCATGCACGTCTTAAACCAGTGGCGTAGCCAAGGGGGGGGGGGGGGTTTTGAGGGTTACAAGCCCCTCTTTGGCAGCGTGTGACGTCACGATATTGAGAATGATGCTTTCAGTCTAAACAAAAATTGCCTAATTTTAAACAAAACTGCATTAAAAGAGCGAGTTTTGTCAATACCAAACATTCAAACATCTCAGCCAGGAATTAGCAACAAGAAAACATTGAGACTTAGCTTTATTTCCGAAAAATGCCGAAGAAAACATGATCTTATCCTTTTGCTATGCCACCGGACAGCACCATTTTACAGGAATATTCATACCTACATTTTTGTTGAAAATGCTCTCAGAATGCACCAAATTCAAAGTAATTTTTCAAAATTTTCTGGAAGAGGCCCCCCAGACCCCCCGTCGCTGGGTTGCCAACCCCCCCCTTTCAAAATTCCTGGCTACGCTACTGTCTTAAACCATTATGGTTTTGCCACCTTTTTCTTTTGTTGGTAGGCTATTACTGTATTTCTTATTCACAATATCATTTCTTCTGCATTCTGACAAAGAAAAATAAATTGAATTGAGATAAAGTTTTTTGAAAAAAGCCGAATAATTACATCAGTTAAAAAAAATCGCAAGTGGAAATAGTCAGAATATATCAAATTATCTTATATCTGAGTAACTCTCATGAAAATGCCCAAATCAACATGAAATAGTTGCACTAAAATATCTAATTTCATTTATTCTCACAACTGGTTTCATGCCTATTTGGGCATCTATGAAATATCACATACGATAGTTGAATCTGGTCAAGCTGCTCATGCAACTGCCCAAAGTAGTATAGCCTATGCATGTAGTTGCCCACTTTACAGAACATAGATAGTAGATACAATTCAAATCCTATGTTGTGTTATGTACAGTGCTCTCATTTTACGAGAATTTGTCCCTAAATTTGAATTAAATATGATTTAGGGATTTTTTGGGGATTTTACCAGTTTTGTATTGTTCACTTGCAAAATGAATGGAAGTTTATTTGTGAAGTTTTCTTCCATATTTGAGTTCATATTTAGCACAGAGGAAACATGAAATTGAGAGAGTCCCACAGTCCCACTTGATCATGTCTATCTGGGTGTAGCCTCGACAGCTCGTCTTTCTCAATGTTTTGAAAAAGATCCAGCTGGAGTTCGACATGTGAGGTCATCTTGCCTCACTTTTATGCTGGAGCTAGTAGGTCAAACTAGGAAAAGGTTTAATGATTCCAAGAATGACACTTTTAAATCTTTAAAGTTTTTAATTCTGTCCAATGCAATGAAATTCTTTCCACCAACAGTGACAAAAGTATAGGCTACCGTATACATCTTTTAAGTTTTTGGCAAATGTAGCACCACTATAGTAGATTTGGTAGACATAGAGGAAACAAGCGATTGAAGAGCCTCAAGAATGGTCGCAATGATACGGTATCATACATATGGAATTTGGGAAAGAGCTGTTATCTCAGAAAACAATTAGAGCTGAATTGAAGTACAAGCACCTGCGTCAAGTAGTCAATTGCCTAATGTCCCTGCTGCCATGTTCAAATACCCCAGTTGAACGACTGGTTTGTAGGACATTAAAACTGACCACAGGAAGCTGACAAACTGGTTTAAGGGATCGAGCTAATTTGTTGAAGTTTCCAAGGGCTGTGAAGAGTTCAGCTACAGATGCTAAAGCACATGAACTACTTGCTAGTTGAATTAGCTCTGATGAATAAGTCATTAGTCGTGCACAGTTTATGCCATTTTTAGCATGTGATAAACATTGTCAAATCTTCTTTCTGTAGGCTATTCCTGTAATGCAGTGGTTCCCAACCTTTTTGTTGTCACGGACCCCTTTAGAATAATTATTAATTCTGCGGACCCCTACCTAAATTTTGCCTGAAACCAGGGATATCTATAACTTACATGTAGTTACCTACTAGAGCCTACAGGCAGGGATATCTATAAATTGCATGTTCCATTTAAAATATCAAGGATTTTTTGTGAATTCTATGTTGTAAGCGGTTCATTTGATGTGCTAATTTAAATTTTAGTTCGTTTTGTTTTCCATCAAGTTTAATTTTGCAAGTAACATGTGGCTATTGGCAAAAAATCATGCTATACAAAAAACCTTTACGACTGTATGATGAGACTACCTCCAGGATGTAGTTGGAAAATTTTACACATTTTACATTATTATTGCATAAGTTGTGCTTAACATACATATCTAATCTGTGGAAAAACAAGCCAAAAACATGTCTAGATGTAAATATTGCTCATTTTACTTAATTTTGGAAATGGGAAGATGATATGTTTGTCATAGCTATGATTGTAACAATTCAGACTCTTAGAAATTTCCTCAAATAGCAACATATTTGGCCGTGTTCTAGTAGGCCGTGAACTAGATGGTTTAATACTTTTTCTTCATAGTTTCAACGTTTAAAAACAAATGAGCAACTACCATCATTTGCCAAGTTAAGGAGCAAACGATACAGTATCCAAAGTGATTTGTAAGTCCAGTAACAAATTCAATTGAAAATTCAATCCATGTGGCAACCGAATTTACTTTTGTTTTTCAAATCGCCTTTTGAACTATATTTAAAGAAGTTCAGTCGATTTTTCTCTGATTTCACTGTTTTTAGTTTGTCTTTTAAAAGGGTTTTTCGTCTGCAAACTTTGGTTAAAAGAGTGAACGTCTATTTGCTACGTCACCCGATGCTGCACATGCACCCCCAATATGTTATGTCCCCCAGAGAGTTGTACGTTGCTTCGCTCGTACGTCATTTTGCTACATCCGGGTTCGTTTAATCATACCACTTCAACAACAAAGACGTAGCTGATAAAAAAATAAACAGCCCAGAATGTAGATTCTAAAATGTTCAACCCCAACTCTAACCCTATCCCTAAAACCGTAACTTTAAATATGAAGTTTGGTATCTGCATTTTGGGGCTCTTAGTATTATAATTAGATTGACCAGGAGTTCCAATCATTTGGTTGGAACAACGAACCTCTTTGAGATGAGAGTCGCTCCGCAGATGTGAGTGAATCGTGCATCGTCTGTGAAGGCTCTTCTTAGCGATAGAGTCCAGGGCCAGTACTCGATTCCTCCAGACCACTGGCCTCCCACAATTCTCTGAAAGACTCCACCATCCGTGGATCGCCATCCACAACTCCCTGAAATGTAAACACAAGTTCAATTATTTCTTCTTCATCTTGTTCTGTCCTGTGGTGGCCATTACAGTACTTTCCACAAAAATTATTTTTGGAGTATGAACTCTTATCAAACCCCTTTTGACCGGGCCAACAAATCAATCTTTTTTACATTGATTCAACGTTTGCAGACGTTGGGGGTTAGTTCCGAGCTAATCGTCCATCCACTATTTAGACAAGAATTTGCTAATCACTTATGATAGTCACAGTAAAACTCAAGCTTACGACACTAAAAATAGATGTCGTAGACTTCATTATAAGTCTCCAAGTCAAAACGCAACTAGAGTTTTGTTATCCCAACCTGATCAGTATTGTGCTACTTACTTGGATAGCACGTAGTTCTTGAGTGGTTGAGGTTTGTTGTTTCAAATGTGAGGGGAATAGAAGAAACTTCTTTTTCTTGACCAACTTTTGACCATAGAGGAATTATTGGGATTTTGTTTTTTTCTTTATAGGCGACGCTTGTTTTGGGAAGTTTAATCGGATTCTCGATGGGAATTTCCTGGATCGAGGAAGTCACTTGAGTAATTTTCTTCAACAAAGCTTTCAAAAACGGATTTATCTTTTTCCCACTTGGTAGCATGGTAGGGGCCCGAGTTGGAAGGTTACGGTTGAGCAAATATTTCAGCAACTTCGTTCTTGTAGATGTTTCGCCGCCAGCCGACTCTCGCAATGACGTCATCATATTTAGCATAGCAGGTAAGGACGCTTGACCTGCGCTCGACGCACTTGTGATGTCACCAACTGAAGGTTTCAAAGCAGAAAGTAAATTGAGAGGATTTGAAGACCCAGCACCAAGTTCTGAAGTTGCTCCAACACTTTTCTTCAAAAGATAATTGATCAAGTTCAATTTCGGTGTGTTTCCAACATTGGAATGGGAATTTGATGAATACAAAGGATTGGTAACACTGTTGTACCGGTTCAGGAATGACGTCATTAGATTCGAAGAGGATTTTGAAGGAGGATAAAGGGTTCCCGCAACGTTAACAATTCTGGATGTTGTTTTGCTGCTTTCAGGAGGTAAAACCTTTGATTTGAAATTTCCTGGGTTTGTAAAAAAAGGGAAAGAAGCGGGTGCAATTTGTCCTCGTGTAGGGTTAAATGGGACTTGGGGGATTACGGTTTTGGCGGGAAAAAATCCGCTGTTAGGTGTCACACTTGTGCGGCTGCCTTGATTTTGAGAAAACCTGATTTGATTAAGAAGTTCCTGGAGCCTCTTCGATGAGGTGGTGGGGCTAAACGGGGAGGGTGGGGCCCGTCCTGGTTGAAAAGCCGGATTGATATTTGGCCATATCTTCTTCGGAGCTCGAGTTGTTATTGGCATTGTGACGTTAGGAGCTGCATTACAAAGACAATACAAACAAGGTAAAAGAAAGAGTTTCACGATACTTACAGCGAGTTATTGTAAAAAAATTGTGAGACCAACACTCTCAAGCTTTAAGGACTTTACCGAGCCTAGTGATATCTGGCCATTTGTACTACAAATTATCACAGAATCATAGGCCTCGCTTTTTATAGCACTGAAACGAACTATATACAATACATTATAATCTCTGTCTTAGAGACACCTCTAGATATTGAATGAATGCAATTGATGAAGCTCAAAGCTAATATGTGAATGTTTTTCCTATCGCAAAAACAATTCGGGATGATAATAATTGTCGTCTGCCCCGATAGCGCAGTTAGTTAGCGCGTGACTTCGTGAACGAAGAACTTCAAGATCAAGCGGCGCTGGTTCGACTCTCTGGGTGTGCGCTTGAGCAACGCATTCTAAGGACTGCTCTACATTCAGCGGTGCCTAGTGAATGGATTAATTCCCCCGGCAACAACACTTTAACAATCGGAAACTTCACTCTGTCAATCTCGGTAACCGGCCCTGCGTCAAGAGCCTCTACAAATATGCGAAACTACCAGGGATAACCTATCAAGGCTTTATCAGTCCGAGCACGGCCTACTAGAACACGGCCAAATATGTTGCTATTTGAGAAAATTTCTAAGAGTCTGAATTGTTACAATCATAGCCATGACAAACCTGTCATTTTCCCTCTTACAGAAGTATGTAAAAAAAGCAATGTTTGCATCTAGACATATTTCTGGCTTGTTTTGCAGGAGATTAGATATGTATGTTAAGCACAATTTATGCAATAATAATGTCAAATATGTAAGACTTTTCAACTGCATCCTGGAGTTAGTCTCATCATACAGTCGTTAGGATTTTTGCATTGCAGGAGCTTTCGCCAAAGACATTAGTTTACTTGCAAAATTAAACTTGGCGAAAAACAAAACAAACTAAAATTTAAATTGGCATCAAATGAACATCTTACAACATAGAATCAACAAAAAATCCATGATATTTTAAATGGAACATGCAATTGCACCAAACGAATGAAACGATACTACCTCCAGGGTGCAGTTGAAAAGTCTTACATATACATTATTATTATGTAAAGTGTGCTCAACGTACATACCTAATCTCCGGTTAAACAAGCCAAACATATGTCTAGGTGCAAATATTGCTTATTTTACTTACTTCTGGAAATGTGAAGATGACAGGTTTGTCATATCTATGATTGTAACAATTCAGACTCTTAGAAATTTCCTCAAATAGCAACATATTTTGCCGTGTTCTAGTAGGTCATGGTCCGAGGATAAAGATTTATAAACCATCCAAACGGGAGAAAAGCTTTTCTAGAGGAGCAAAGAGTCGAATTATGAATGAAACTTTCGAGAATGATTTGATGTAATTTTAACATCATTTTGAAGCTTATTTGGGGTTGTGGAGATGCGAGGATTTGTTAAGTCAAAGCCCAAGAGCGAAAATGGAGGACGTCATGCTCGAGTTATTTATATTCATTTGTTATTTATTTGAAAACTATTTCCATCAATCCTTCAAGTTGGAAGTTCGATTCCCCCTCAAGACAACATGGATGTGCACCACTGATGATCCCGAACAGGAGTGAAACTCGATTATTTAGAGCTAATTAATGCTTATCAGGTGGTAGGGAGCAAAGAGTCGAATCGAAAATGAAAATTTCGAGAACAATTTGATGCAATTTTAATGTAATTTAAAAGTTTATTTGAAGTTAGCCAAGCTATTGTTACATCAAAATCGAAAACATACTGGTCATCGTCGTGGAAGTGGTCATCGTCGTGGTTGTCATGACAACGCGAACTTTGTAACAATGCGGCGCAAGAAATCCTCTGCTGCGTCTTGCAATGGGGTCATAGCAACAATCCAACTGGAAATAAAACGCAAATTTTGATCAGGGCTGTAGTGTCGGAGCCGTGGAGTCGCCATCGGAGTCAGAATTACTTATAATTGTGCAGAATCGGAGTCGTTAAAAAAACTTTACTCTGGCTAGATACAAAACGATGAACAATAACATTTTTGTTTGCGATCTTTTATCAAAATATTGTTTCTTGTTCTCCATATTGAGCTCTACAACTTCACTAGAAAGGAAAAGTGTTTTTCCTTGTTAATTTTTATTGAAGTTGCTGTTTCAATTTTGATCACAACTTAGAATGAAATTAAATTTAAAGGACAAAATTTTTAAAAATCTCGCAACCCTCCAAGATCTGGCAACACTGAAGCTTGAGTCGCAGTCGGCCAGTTATAAACCGAGGCGTCGGAGTCAAACATTTTTCGCTCGACTCCACAGCCCTGATGTTTCTATACGATATCATAATCATTCTTCAATTGCAACGTAACAATCGCTAAATAGATTACGTTTTAAAATTTCTCTTGCCACAAGACAAAGTAAACATATTAAACTTATTAATTCTCTCAGTGCTTGGCAAGAAAGCAGGACAACAGAAGTGTCATGTCAGTAGTAAAGAACCATTGATGTAACAAACAAACATAGCTATATGTTCATTCTGTTCTATTGTTTTGCAACAATTAATAGATTCATGAGCAGTAGATGACTTTGCTGTAAACTGATGGGACAATTAGCCTACCAATCACATGAGACGATTAGATCTTCATTTCATCCACATATTACCACAATTGATTAATTTCAAACCAATTACCTTAGTGCAAGTAGAACATTCGCTTTCTCCTCTCTTTTTAGGAAGTTTCCCTATTGTGCACGAGATCCTCCGCCCAACATCCATCATACATTGGTCATTGCCTGGAATGTATATCGTCATATTTATATTGCACATCGTTGCATGTTTATTTGTGCAAACCAAATGCTTTATAATTCATTTGAAACAAGATTTATCACTTTAAAAACTACCAACGTTCTTTCACAAATTGTAAAGTGAACAATGACACACAGTTGTGCGTGCGAGAAATGATATTTTCCCGAAACACTTAAATAGCCCCGATAGCTCAGCTGGTTGCCGTGTAACTTCGCAAACGAAGAAACTTCAAGATCAAGCGGCGCTGGTTCGACTCTCAGGGTGCGCGCTTGAACAACGTATTCTAAGGACTGCTCTCCATCCAGTGGCACCTAGTGAATGGAATAATTCCCAGGCAACAGCACTTCAACAATCAAAAACTTCACTCTGTCAATCTCGGTAACTGGCCCTGCGTCAAAAGCCTCTACAAGTATGCGAAACTACCAGGAATAACCTATCAAGGGTTTGTTAGTCCGAGTATAGAGATTCAAAACCAAACCAATCAAAAATTACTTTACAAAGGACAAACCATTTAGTTTCTTGAAGAGGCGATATGTTTTCTGGCATGTGAGTTCATCTTCGATTTCCTCAGCCATCCTAAATGGAAACATTGACATTTACAACCAGTTGACTTATCACTGGCTTCCCTGAGACCCAAGTTCAACCGAATTCGGATTTGAGGAGCACTGCTGCTTTTGATGAGTTGGTTACTGAGAATGTATGTAGAATGTTTGGTAAAACAATCAGGTTCTCTCCACCATGTATGCCCCGGTCCCTGTTCTAACAAGTGCAGTAATTTATCCATCACATTCAAAAGACTCATGCGTTTTCCATGATTTGCTCATATTCATCATAATGTCCTCCAATACATCTTCACTTGCGTAATCGCAGGATAGCGAATATTTTAAGGGTAGCCAACCTTGGATTCACAAAGGAGTAGTGTGCAATCAGGCTCATATTTTCAATTGTCCCAATATAAAACGAAGACAATGTATGGGCGCCTATTCATGCACTTTTTTTGAATGAACACTAATTCCCAATAATTCTGACCAAAATAGTTTGTGGTGTTTGAAAAAAGCATTTTTAAAATGGCTCAATATTTTATTGTAAATACGTCTAAGATATGATAACAGTTTTATTGTGTAAAAAAGGTGAGGCCCATACTTCATCCAAGCATCGGGGGATGAGAAGATAAGGTTTTACTTATACTAAGCCTTCAGCACTAACCAGAGTAGAGTTGTTATGTAACTTTCTCAAATGACATTTTTTAATATCGAGTTTGGATTATTTCCCAATCAAACAGGCTAATTTAACTCCAACTTAAAAAAAGGTTCAAGATAAGTTAGACTTTATTTATTATCACAATGATTGTGAACCAAATAGAATCTTTGAGTTCCAATAGCCATGCGGCCATCAAGCAGTAAACTGTTCGCCCCTGGAGTAGATCAACTTCAGTTTAAATGATTTAAAGCAGTGCGAGATAATCAACGAGAACTTTAAGAAATCAGCCAGACAGCAAGACAGTCCTTTTTAGATTGATTCAACGTCTGCAGATGTTCATTCAACGTAAAAAAGGAGTGATTTTCTGACTGCATTGTTACGGCATGTCAACTCACAAGGCTGCCGCGGGTGGTACTCTAGCGCCTCCAGTGACTGCCAATTCGGACTCTGCAATGACATAAAAGGTTGGACATTCGTGGAATGCAGTGAAACTACCCAGACAGCAAATAAGCAGTTTTTAAACGTTTGCAGACGTTGAATCAATGTAAAAACTGATTGATTTGCTGTCTGGGTAATAGTTGTGGTCTGACGTCAGCAAGGAACAAATTATGTTCCAACATTTCATTGCCGTCCATCTTTTATCTTGGATTGGTAGAAACGTCAGTTATGAACCTCTAGTCCACCATTACTAAATTGAACCAAACAAGACAAACTTTCTACCGGAGTTCCACCATTACTGAATTGTTGGCTTAGATTTTCAGACTTTAGACTTAAACAGAGAGCTTTAGTAGAAAGTTTGTCTTGTACCATAAATACACAAAGCTGAGTAGCCAGACTTAACGCATTTACTTTGAACACCCGCAGAAACAACTTATATCAAAAATATATTTTATATCAAACATATTTAGAGCGTAAATAGTTGTCGACGTTTCTGGCTTTACTTTTAGCTTCAGTGAATCTAGAAGAAACTTTAAGCAGTTTCATGATCCACTCTGGTGTTTCATGACGTAATGGTGTCGTCATTGTCGCGGTGGTAACGTCATGACGCCGAGGTAAAGTGGCCAGCATAGAAGCATTCCTCAAGAAGCACCACGGTGTCCCTGGGGCGTCGGTGGCGAGATAACAACATCCTCTGTTGACGCAATGTTGCGGATGGATTCCTCCGTGGCCACACTCCATCCTACACATCGATGATTGTTACGTCATAGTTTGTCGGTAAAATATGTAAACAATTAAAAAACTATCCCACAAATTCAATCGATGCATGAGACGCCATAGAAGGCCCCGGCATGTGCGAGGAATAGAGACTCATAAGATGTTAAGTAATTAATTTTTATCTAGACTTGAAAATATTAAAAACATCAATAAATAACGGTTCGATTCTCGGTGTTGGTGGTGGAGCAGTTCACAAAAAGTAACAAATGCTGCAGTGGCATCTAGTAGGTGGAACAATTTACATGTAAGGACATTTCAACGATCAGAAACTTCACTCCGTCAGTCTCGATGACCGGGCCTGTGGCTTGGAGCCACGAAAAGTATCGTCATAAAATATGCGGCGAAAACAAACATTTGCTCAATTTGTTAATAAAATAAAATGAAAACTATGATGAACTTCTGCATTCAACGTCACGTTAGAAATTAAGCCAGTTTCACTCTGCAGCTGTAGGTTGAATACACAACCAACCTTGCTCTTTGGTCAGTGTTTCCACACTCGGATTGCATTGTTTGTGTTACAGTCATCCCTGCAAGAGAAATGATAAAGTGAACAGAACAATGAATTTGAAAGGTGGTATATGTTCGATTTGTTTCATGAGTTATCTGCAAGAGCAGTATTTCTGCTGCTTGAATGTTTATAAGTGTCGGCTGCGTAGCCGAGTGGTAGAGCCCTGGAACGGCAATCGAAAGGTCGCTGGTTCGACACCGCTCAAGAGCATGCGGCTGTGTCTTTGGCAGGACACTTAAAGGCGTGCCTGAAGGTGGACACGAAGATTGGCTTCCTTGCCTTCCCGTCCACTTAATCTAAATCTTCAACCACCAGGTGTAAAACTGGATACGACAAACAAACAAGTGACGTGATGCAACGTCATTAAAGCTTAGAAAGGTATCTATGACCTATTGGCTTGATTTCATCATCGTTATCATTATCATCATCATTGCTATGATCACTGTTATCATCAGGGCAATGTGAGCACGATCTCGCCTCCACCAATAACTACTAATAGGCTCTCTCTTCTTGTTTAGTGATTGCTCATAAAACCAGAAAGCGTTCAGGGCCGCAAACTCTTTCAACATGGAGAAAAATTTACATTCATCATTTTAGCAAAGAGTGAACAACTTTTAAGATTTTATAGGAAAAAAAACAGTAGGTTACGTCGACAATGCAGAAGGTGATCTAGAATTTAAGATGCACACTTAGTATGCAACCAAATTCTTCAAATTAAAATTGGATTTGGGTAGAAGTTTTGTTTAAAATTTAAGTTAGCTTACCATTTTAAAAATTTTGTATTTACAGCCACAGAAGGATTTCAATAATTTATTTCTTGAAAGTTTATATTGTCTAGTGTGGTGTAGCCTTTCAGCAGGCTAGAAGTTCGACAATTTTACTTGAGGTGTCCCCACCTTGACAGATAACATTTTCACTTTATAACCTATCTCGATTCACTTAGAAATTTATCAATTTAATTATTATTAATAATTAACTAGGCTATTTGAGTGATCAGTGTTTGCGTCAATTAATTTAATTGTTAATTGTTGTTAATTAATTATTGTTAAACGTAAGTTGTTGAGATGAAGGAAATGTGGTCGAGTGAGCGAGAAAAAATTTACAAAATAGAAAAAAAATGTAAAATTACAAGTCGAGAAACGCTGCACGAACTAAATATGAATGGGCCCTTATAGTTAGAGATAGGCCCCCCAATCGAGGGTTTGGAAAGCTGTAAATGCGTTTTGCAGGGTTTAATTAGCTATTGATTTTCGAGTTTCTGTAGTATTTACTTATTTTTTAAACAATCAAAAAACATTAGACAAGCTAAAAAGAGTGGGCCCCTAATCAGCCGTGGCCCCCCGGCCGGAGGGTACGGAGGACGGTGAACACGGCCCTGGTTATCATTATCATCATTCTTATCATCACAGCTACGATCGACGCCACTTGAAGCTGTCATGGTGTTGATACCACCACAGACAGAAGATATGCAGGCAAGACTAAACTGATGGAGTTTTCTTAAATTCCAAATTGTCCGCTCTTGGGTTTGATTCCAGCTTCCATCAGCTTAGTTGCACGTGTGGGAAATTGCTCAATGGTGACTGGTTACTTAGATACGTCGTTGACTTATAATTTAAAGATATACGCAGCAGGTGCCGAAAACGTCATAAAGAATAAAATAAATAAATTCTACAACGTTGCAGCAAGGAGAGGCATTCCCCATTTATTTAACTTACCCAATGTCATGTGATGTGAAAGTAAAATTATTCCAGTCAAGAAAGAAATGGAAACAGTCATGTTTGGCTTGAATGTAAAAACCGATGTTTCGTTTACAAACAAGACTGATATAACAATGCAAACAAAGAAACACGCGTTTTTGCAGTTTCTGAAAAATATATCATTTAAAAATCGAATGAAATTCTGGAAGGAGTTTTGCTTTCAGGCATGACTCATGACTTTTGAGTTTCATTCCAAATATATTTGTAATAAGCTCCAAATTGTAAGATTTTCTGTCATTGTGGAGAATAACGTCTTGACGCAGGGCATGCTTCAAATTTAAAGGCAAAAATTATCCTCTCAGCGGCCCTGACCATCTGCGCTACAAAGCGTACTTTGTGTTGGTAAGACTTGGTACGCCTGATCATAGGCGTAGCCAGGGGGGGGGGGCGAACGGGGCCATGGTCCCCCCAAATTTTCAAAGTTTGGATTCCGAAGTTGAACCCTTTGTTGAAAATATAATATAATTTGTATAAATATATATTGTTTTCCAAGACATCTGGCTATTATTAACACCCCCCAGGACTTGTTTTAGACACACAGAAAGACACCAATAAATTTTGCAAATCGTAAATCGCGCAAAGTTTATGCGATTTACGCTTCTTTTAACTAATCTGTGGAAGCAATTTCAGAATCGCTTACTCTGTAGGGTTTTTGTGTAGCTGAGTTATTTGTGTTCTCTAATTTTAGCCGCAGTTTTTGCCCGTTTGTGTGTAGATAAGAGCTACCTTTAATAAGTTGATAGCTGTTTATCTGCTAATAAGTTTCATACAAATATTACCCTGAAAGTGTTTCCAGAAAGCGTTATAATCCATTATTTAAGTGTAATTTTGCAAAAATTTTCCGGGGGAGCATGCCCCCGGACCCCCCTAGAATACGCGTGCCTTCGGCACGCTCTAACCCCCACCAGCTTTAGTGCTTCCCTTGCTTAACCCACGAGGATGCACCACTGCACATCAGGTGGCGATGTCTTAAATCAAACATTTTGTCGTTCTCTTCAATTCATCAAATATTTGGCCCCCCCCAACATTTTTTTCTGGCTCCGCCACTGCGCCTGATCAGTCTGGCGTGATCAACATTACTTTGATTTGTTAAGAATCTCTCAGGCACTGAACTCTCAACCTAAGCAGCAGCTAACTTCTTCATACCAACATGAATTCCGTCTGGTACTCAAGACATCTTTTCTTCGAAACTAAGTTTAGTTAATTTGACATTTACAACGAAAAATGTTTTGAGTTTAAAAACAAAAGGCTTTTTAAAAATAAATTTCAGGCGTGCCTATTGAAACTGAAGACTTTAGATGTTTCTTCGTCTTCGTTATTGTGAACTAACATTACGCTGTGTTGCTAACAATAAGATCAACAATGAACTGTTGAGATTGATCTTGAGCTTCGTCTTCACTTTCAACAATCTATGAAACTTTTTTCGTTCTCTTCTCGAGTCATTCTCATCGCTGAATTGCTCATAAAGTTATTTTTATTGGGTTGAACAGTTATCTCTGATTCTACCAAGCACCGAATGAACAATATTAGAAAGACAATGAGATCGGGGCTGGTCGCTTTGTGACAATGGTACGGGATCTAATTGTACGTCACGTAAATAATAATCGCCTGAAACATTGTAAATTCGCGTTTTAGAAGTCGCTCTATGCATGAAATCGTGTTCAATGCAGAGTTGAAGTATTTCCTCAAAAGATCGACCGAAATGAAGCAGAATCATAAATCTTTTGCTCTCAAGTCACCCTGACATCACCGAACCCCGTCGCCTGCGCGACGTTCGAAAGGACTTGGGTTCGACACCGCTCTAGAGCACGCGGCTGTATCTCGGCAAAGACACTTAATGGCATGCATAAATAAAGAGAGCAGCAGACTCGAAGACTAACATGTCACTTTTCTGCTTCCTATTGTCTGTAGTATCACATCTGTGATCCCAGTGTACTATATTATGTTGTCACAATGTGCGCAAATAAAACATTGGCAATGAAGCGCCAAGGTTCTCTGTTGTGAGATTTTTCTACTGTAGTTTTGTAACTGAGTCCTGACCGGTGACCAGTCTTGAATATGATTAGTCCAAATTCTTAGTGGGCTGCCCCTTATTTCGTTTGCCGTTCATTTTTCCTTCTAGTAGTTGTCTTTGAATAGAATATTGCGAATCATGTGGCCAAAATATTTCAATTTTCTTGATTTAATCGTTTGTAGAATTTCCATGTTGGTTTGTATTCTGGATAGTACATCTTTCTTTGTGATTTTATTCTTCCATGAAATTTTAAGCATTCTTCTATAAATCCACGTTTAAATGGCCTCTAGTCATTTTACCATTTGTGATGACAATGTCCATGTTTCTGCATTGTAAAGTAACGTAGTCCATAAATAGCATTTCATAATTCGTTTTCGAGTGTTGATGTTAATTTTGCGTGTTGTTAAAGTCGTTTTCATTTGACAATTTTGTTTCTTGCTATTTCTATTCATCTCAATATTTCTGTATCGCATCTGCCGTTGTCAGTTATTGTGTGTCACAAAAGGTCACACAATAAAAGGTCGCCCAACATCAATTGTTGGTCTAGCGCTGGCACGAAGTAGCGACAATGATGTTTAGGCTTCTTCTTTATATTCTTATGCTTAATATTTTCTTAGAAAACCTCTGTGCGCTCTGGTATAAGGTATAAAATTACTGCAAGTTGAAAAGATGGTTAATGTCTGCTCGCCCAGAAGCGAAGTTCCATCTTAGTTTCTTTCCCAATATGGAATGCTTGATCATGTCAGCTTTGGCATCTGTTGTTTTGCAATAACAATATTACAAATTCAAACATCGGAAAACTTTTCTTCTTGAAATAGAAATTAATGAAAGTTCAATGAAATTTGTACAAAAGTTTATGTTTGCGACTTCTAAAATCGCTTTGACATTCTAACCTCGGCGTAACGTACATAATGCACTGAGATGAACTGATCGCGTCGGTTATGACGTCATATGATTCTACATTGGGCAATCTGATGTCATTATCAAAATTAGAAATCTAACAAGCTCTCTCATCACTACAGTTGTTGCGAAAAAGTTTACTTGTACCTCCTAGTACAGAGGGAAACAGTGCCGAAGTGAATTCGGGATGTACTCTCTAGCACAGAGGATTAACAATGCCATGGTGAACCTGAGGTGTACCGGGTAGCACTTAAGGGCAATAATTCTGGGGTAAAAGTAACCACTAAAGTCCGAAAATTTATTTCTGAAATTAAATTTTTTTTTCATGTAAGCCCATTTTGGCAGGGCCATTGAGAGCAATTTGGGCCCGGGGCCAATGAGATTCTCGGGCCTCAAGTCAAGAGTTTTTAAGAAAAACACAATATATTCAAAGAAATCGCAGTGGTTTCTTAAGTTGAGGTTGAGGTTTCTTACGGTTTTAAATTCCCGGACCCCTTTGAAGGTTTCCTAATATCATAGCTCCAAATCCTTTAACCCCCAACGGTGCAGCCCCTGATCTTGGTTTAACTTTGAATTATTTCTTTGTGAAGATTTTCATTTCGTTTTGGTCAAATAGAATTTATTGTGAACAATAATGTAAATTAACAAGTGACGTCAAAATGTAAACCATGGCATTGGCATGCGCATTTACAACATGAAAAGCAAGATTTACGTAAAGTTGTAAATACAGGGCCCTGATGATGTTTCTGTGTCCGATGCTGTGTTGAAGGTAAAGGTCAGTTTGAAGTGAATTAAAATCATTCGGAAATTATCTCATTCTACTTCATCGGCTAACAAAATATCTTCTGCAAAACTTTTTGTTTTGTCGCTGGCCCCATTCACGGATTTCATTGTTAGCATGAACCATTCGCATTGATTCATGCAGGAGAGCTTTTTGTTGCTTTAACCTGGCATCGAACCAAGCACCACCGCACGCAACGTGAACTACACCTGAGTTGGATGCAGATTGGGATGCGACCAGTGTTCCCTCTAAGAAAATTTTACGCTGAGCAAATATTTGATTTAGTGAGCATGAGCATTTTAATACTGAGTTAAAATGAATTACCAACAGAAAATGTAATTACTGTAAATAGTAAAACCAGTCTTCAGAGTCGAAACTGGAAAATAGGCTATCTTTTGCAAGCTAAGTAGTAAAGTTAGTTGCATCCACGAGTGTGGAGTGTTTGTGAAGCAAAGACAAAGGATTGTGATGTAACAAAAAGGTACTGTATGCTCATGTGCATCAGCACATGGTATAAATGCGATAAGCACAGAAGCGTTCTGTCCAAAAATAATGTTGAAGATCATTTTACTTTTAAATTTGGAAATTGCAAGTGCGCAAGAATGAGATTTTACTGCGTAAATAGTCTGGTGGTAGTGCGCATTGCTCAGTTGCGCACCTTAGAGGGAACACTGAATGCGACTATCTCGTTTCGGTGGAAAAGTCCTCGGGCGTGGTCGCGGTTTCATTCCCGGAAGTCGTTCCAGCGATCGCTCTTACCGCGAAAATGACGTGCCGTGACGTGCCAAGGATCTCGTTTGTTGTGACGTCATAAAAGTGGACATAAGAATACTATGCACAAGAAAAACCTCAACTGCAAAGTGCATCATGGTGGGAAACTTATAGTTTGTTTCCATGTCGTGGTTCAACAGTAAACCTCATAAAGATGCTTCTGTTTCAAATGGAAGCGGCGGCATCGCTGCATCGATGCTGACCAGTCTGTTCTACTACTAGTATCATAGCCGATGCGGCTTTTGATGAACCAGATGCTCAGTTTGTAAATTCTTCCAAAGTTCCCTTTGTTGTGCAGTATCCAAAAGTGTTCTTGGTTGGCTGATTGATGTATTTCGTTGAAAATTAGATATAAATGTTGTTTGTTGCCTGCCACGAGCACGTCTCCCGAGAAGTCTGTTCTGCATTCCGATAAAAACGTTTATGATCTCATAAAACTTGCGCCGAGCCTTGTCAACATCAATGAATACACAAACGAGAAAATTATTATCGATTATATTCAGAACTAAACACAATTCCGAACAATATCTATAAATAACTGACAACGACAAATACAAGTCGCTAGCAATTTGTAATGTTATGTTCAGGTATTCAGAGACTTGGAGCGTGCAGATGACATAACTCTTTTATGGAAAAAGTTGAATTTTGCTTGCAATGTGAACAATCAACTTTTCAGGTCGTAGGCTGACAATGGAAGAAATATCAAACAAACACAAATAGCTTTGAATTAGCGACATTTTTTATCGTGTTTATTATGATTGGATTGTGACTTAATAGATTCAAATTCAGATTCTTTTATTCGGTTTAGCATTGAGCACGTATACACTATAATTAGTGCATAGATACATAAATAAATTGAGTGACTGGGGTGAAAGTAACCACGAAAGGCAGTGGCGGCTGGTGGCTATTTTTAAAGGATAGGCTGCAAAAATGTTTGACTGAAACAGCTTAAAAACTTACTACCAAGTATTAGCATCATCGTTAACTAGATTGCGCACTTGTATTATGATGGCGTGTAGATGTACAAAAAGACTATTGATCTATTGACGGAAAAGTATAACGGCATTCATGATAATAGGCTGAAATCTTGCAGCCTACTCGGACGAGCCGCTACTGTGCACCATGGCGACAGCGAAAGATCACGCGGTCAACGAAGTCAGCTTCCACCTTTCATACAAATAATAAAAATTCATTTTAGTTTGCAATGTAGGCTATTTTCAGATTTTTTGAGAAACTTTAAAGTGAATTTCACCTTTTTAAATGCATTGAAAAAATGTGTAGAATAGAAAGTAGGCTAGAGAGTAGGATATTGTGATTGTTATAAATTATTTGAAAGATTAAAAGTCGCATCACGGGCCGCACCAAAACGTCTTTGCTGGCCGCGTGTTTGAGACCCTTGATTTAAACAATGATAACATAAATTTAAAATAATAAGGGTCCAAGAATGGATCCTTGCGGGACAGTTAAGAAATTCAGACGTAATGTTGCAGATTTTTGACTTACACTAATTTCTGTTTTCAAGATATGATTTTAATATGCTTCAGATTTTACCACGTAAGCCATAGTGGAAAAACTTGCTTAAAAGCATATGATTAACCGTATCGAAGACCTTGCTATACGGTCTAAAAAAATAGCACACGTTTGTTTGTTTTGGCTTATGTTAAATAAAAAGTGGTTGTAAACCCTTGTCACAGCTAGGTTGGTAGAGTGAGATGATCGAAAGCCGCACTGCCAAGAAGTTGGAATGTGTTTTTCTGCAGAATATTTTGAATGCAGTTAAATAAAATGCTCTCCAATAATTTTAATAAAGTTGATAAGATAGAGATTGGTCTTAAATCACTTAGTTGTTTTAGAGTAGGAGTTTTAGGCAATGAAGTAATTCTGGATTAAATGGGGGAGGAAATGTTTCATTGGTCACATACTGGTTTAATAGTTTAAGAATGTGTTTTGATAGTTTACGAACATATTAGATATAGTGAAAGATACGTGTAGCAAGGGTTAACTCCATAGCTGGCTAGGTTGTGGGACTAATGTGCCTAATAAATATGAGATTGGTTCAACGTCTATGTGTGCAGTCGATCAGAATACATTTAGATGACTACCGAAAGCAATCAGTGTTGCTGACAGTGAACTGGTTTAAACTTTCCATTTGATGCAGTCGTGCTGCTGGATATAGAGATTTACAGACAGCATGCGTCATATTAATTTCTAATAAAAGAAGTCACACTTATGCCGACGTTTGAGATAATCTTGCTCCAGTTTCTGAGATAAAAATGTTCCAGCTTTGTTCCTTGGAGAGCTGTTGGCATTCTGTTTGTTCCGTTTCCACTTGCCTTCCGCAACAGATGGTAGGAATATTCAAATCGCTTTCGTTTCATTGGGAAATAGAAATTAAACAAATTTCTAGTCAATGTATTGACTTGTTCGTATGTAGAAAAGTGAAAGCAGATGCCACAGGCCACAACAAATTTCATAACAACAGTTTGCTGATCCATTGAAGCTCTGAATGACTCACTGGGTTCCAGAAATTTCAATTTTGCAAAGTATTCAATGGAACTTCTCAAACGGAGGTTTTGAGATATTGATTCTACAAATCGCACCATTTTTACTGCTTCGCAAGAGATTAAGCTGTAAACGGCCGAGCAGAAAAATTTAGCTTTCAACTTCTAAAAGTTTTTTTTTTATGTAAGATTAAACGGAGGAACTTTTTAGGTTTGCGAGAAAACAAAGCCCATCATGAGGGTAGGTTTGGTGAAACAATATTATTTAAACTGGATGAACCATTTGAGAATTCAGAACAAGCGCTTTTGCTTCTATTGACCGAGATTGATAGAATTTTCTTTATTTTGAAGTTTGAATTGATAAATTTACTCCATAACCTGTTTATTTGTAACAGTCTAGTAATAAACACCAAAAGTGAAGGGAGCAAGGTGTTTTAATTGTACTCTGGTGCGCCAACTAACGTAAGACAAATATGTTTTCGCCATTACGACAAGCAAGAATTCTACTTCAAACGCAGACGTTTCAGTTTATCTTGTCCGTTCATATTTAAGATTGTGATAACATTGTTTATTTGTTTTAAAGAACTCTTGTGCCAAGTTAAATGAAATTGATTGAAGAATAAACATTACCAAAAAACAGTGAAATGACTACCAATGAAATAATAGTAACCATTCCCAGTGAAACATTGCAAACTGTCAGTGATGAAGTAAGTTTGTTTATTTTTATTTCAACTTGCTTATTTGTTGCGCTTGCAGGCACTGCAAAATAGCTACTGAAACCCAAAATGAAAAGGAATTGAAAAGAGGTCTTAGCACGAGTAGAGCTATGTGTACAAGCAGAGGTGGGCACCCGCTACTTTTAAAGTAACGCGCTACCCGCTACCGCTACTCGGACCAAAGTAGCGCGCGCTACTGCTACTTTTGTCTAAAATGACTCTAGGAAACACTTTTCAAGTCCCTAGTGACGCAAAAATAACTTTGAAAATTGTCATTTTATCGTCGTTATAGAAAACACATTCTAAGGGAAATTTTTTGTTACGCATCTTTGAAAAACACGAGCATTTCAAAATGAGAGTCACTAAGTCCGGCCCGCTTTGGCTCCAACAGAGAAAAGTCTCTTCATCGCAGCACTGAAAGACATGGGGATGTTGTATTTAATGAACAGATATTTTAACTCGGTATTCGAAAAGCTCAAGGACTTGCTCCTGTCCGAATAAAAGGCGTCCACAATTGCTGTTTCCTTCTGCACCGACGTTTCACGGGATGGCGCCAACACACCAAAAATTCATCCTCGGAGTCGTGACTGGTGTTGGTGTAACTCTTCTCGGTAGCAACCTGGCTTGATGTCTCCCGAAACAGTCGAATTACATCTGTCTTGACTTTTCTCGCAGTGCGTCAGCATCATCCGTGGAAACGTAGTGCAGAAATTGTAGCCACGACGTCTTGAAGGAAGAATGAAGACATGATGCCATAACGCATTTCATGTCGTTGAAGCACTTGTTGAATCGTTTCTTCACCCCTTTATGGACTTTCACTCTCAACTCCTTACAGGTCACAAAATCACTGACCTCGGTCAACTTCTTCGGCTATATAATATGGTAGGCACTTTAACGTAGTACACTCTTCGAAAATACGTACACGCGAAACAGGTGACTTCAGTCATGTGACTCAACACTAGGGTGGCTCGTTTTTGAACTTTTTTTTTAAATTATCTCGGGGTAGTGGGGAAATGGTGCCAATGAGTGAGAAAACGCTCATGACAAAATTTGAGATTCGTAAAAAATTGTCTTCAGCCTCCTCATGGAGCCCAAAAATCGAAAAATGGGGTCAAAAACGCATTTTTTTTTAAAAAATATATTTAGTTTGGGTAGATACAATATTGTTTAGATATATCTAGTTAGCCTAAGAAAAAAAATTGGAGTCATTTGAACTATTCCTTCAGCTTCCTCACAGCTTCTGAAAATTTCCATTTTGCTAAAAATTTCGCATTTTTGTGGGTGGGTAGTGTACATGATACATATTTGCGTTAGACATTTTGCCAGCTATAAAACGTCATTGTATTTCTTTTTATAGACCTGCCTTGAGCTGTTGCATCATTTTTTAATGAAATTGGATTAATTTAGTAGGAAAAAGTGACGTCTTTTATTTGAATTTACGTCACTGACGAAGTTTGTAGTTATGTAACCACAAACAAAAATGCGAAATTTTCAGCAAAATAAAAATTTTCTGAAGCTGTGAGGAAGCTGAAGGAATAGTTCAAATGACTCCAATTTTTTTTCTTAGGTTAATTAGATATATCTAAACAATATTGTATCTACCCAAACTAAAAATATTTAAAAAAAAAAATGCGTTTTTGACCCCATTTTTCGATTTTTGGGCCCCATGAGGAGGCTGAAGACAATTTTTTACAAATCTCAAATTTTGTCATGAGCGTTTTCTCACTCATTGGCACCATTTCCCTACTATCCCGAGATAATTTTAAAAAAAAGTTCAAAAACGAGCCACCCTACTCAACACGTGATATTCTGATCGTCTTTATAGAAAGATTTTGATAGAAAGAAATTTAACTAAATGCATCGCCACAACCAGCGTTTCCTAATGGGTTAAGGCAAAGGACTAGTAATTTCGATTGCATGGGTTCGATTCCCACCCTCTGGTAATAGGCTACTATTTTTTCTTCTGCAACTGAACTGAGTGCAAGAAGGATCTTAATGACTTCAATCAATGGAGTTTATAAGGAAAATTGTGACTAAAACACCAGCAGATACGTTACGTATGATTGCGTTATGAATTTGAAAAGTGCAGTACGTTAAAGTGCCTACCATATAATATAGCCGCTTGACGCCAGTGTTGCCAAAAAACAAGTACTTTTTTCACTTTAAATTAAAAAGTAGCGGAGTGCGACTAAAAAAAGTAGCGCCTCTCCCGCTACCGCTACCTTAGAAAAAAATGGCGCCGCTACTGCAGCTGCTACTCTAACTAAAAAGTAGCGCCGCTACTGCTACTTTTATCAAAACAATAGCTACAAAAGTAGCGCGCTACTGCCCACCTCTGTGTACAGGTGGAAAATCACTGTGTAGTGGGATGGGTACCAAGTCCTGCTGCAATAATCACGAACTACTCACAGCCATAGGGAGGCACGGCGTAATCAAACGCACGTGACTCGGTGCAATGCACTAGCTCTAAGGCAATAACCATGACGCAAAACTGACGTTACTGAATTGTAATAAACAGTACCAAACAACAGTGAAATGACTGCTAATAAAATAACAGCAACCATTCCCAGTGAAACATTCCAAACTGTCAGTAATGAAGTAAGTTTGTTTATTTTTATTTTAACTTGCTTATTAAACCTGATAAAGGACTAAATCTAGATACAAACATGTTTGAGTTTTGGTAAAATCCCCCTCCAGCCACCTGAATTACTTGCTGGACCCACTCCTGTGCACAACTGCACATGTAGCTATATCCAACTAACAGTTGCCTTTTAAAGCAATAGAACGGCAAATTATTTGCACCTCTTCAATTGTCAACCCACACTTGCACACACAAGAAATAGAACTAGGAAAAAATCCATAACTGTTCCGTTGTTATTTTGATAAAAGCAAGAGAACGATATAAAAGGACAGAGAGAACAAACATTAACTTTCTAATGAAAATCAATCTTTTCATCTTGGGAAATTTTTGAAACAGAGTGAGCTACTTAACTGTCGAGTGTGGTGATTTATAAAATACAAGTAGGCTACATCAAAATTTGTAGAACGTTCTAGTTTAGATGCTTTTTACTACCGTAAAACAAAACCAGCATAAAAGACAAAAATTTTGATTTTCAGGTAGCACTTTCAACTGCAACAGTAACAGTGGAAACAAACTTCATTGAACCACATGGTTTCACAACATATCTTGATCCTGGCATTGAATTTCTTAATGACGTAAGTTTACAAATCTGTAATAATTTTTGTTCTCTTCTGCAGTACCTTGCGCTTCTTCTTCTTTCCTTTGAGAGTAGATCAAATCAAATTTCAGGGCAGGTGATGGAGAGCCAGGTGAGTGTAGCCTCGTCCAGCGTTGCTATACCATGCGTTCCATTTGGTGCCTTATAGATGGGACATTCGAGAACGACATGGTCAGCAGTTTGTTCCTCCGCGCCGCATTTGCAGGCCGGTGAGGGAGCCAAACCCCACTTGTGCATGTTGGAATGGAAGCGACCGACTCCGGTTCGGATTCTGTTGAGCTTGACCCAAGTCGGCCGAGGCAGGTCCATACCAGGGGGCGCACCACCGGGTGAGGTATAAAACCATGTAGTTTCGTGTCGGTGGCACACCACGCTGCATTCCAATTGTCTTCCATGAAGTCTGCTGCTCTGATGGCATGATCGCTGAATGGGTATAGCAATTCAACAGCAGCTGGCACAAAGGGATGTCTTGACTTTAATTGCCGGGGAGATTCTTGAGGCGGGATGTTGAGTTTTGCATGAAGCAAGTCGTTAGGATCCCCCGCCCGGCGAGCCAGGTGTATAAGGGCTCCCTTTAGGCGAAGCTCAGCAGGTTGGATGCCTGCGAGGATTGGTAAATACTCTGTTGGAGTTGGGCGCAGGCATCCAGTCACAGTTCGCAATGCGTCGTTGATTGGGTTGTTGATGAGGCGGGTGTGGGCTAGGGTGGTCCTTATTTGGGGCTAAAAATTTTTTTTAATAATTCTTCAAGTCTCACCCCCCAAAAAGGTTCCATTTACCACAAAAAACCCTGTGTGAAATTTTTTTTGAAAAATATTAACGTTTAGAGGTTCCTCAAGGCCTCTGAAAATTTCACGTTTTTATGCATAGTATGTCAAACCTCTGTAAGCTTGGTTTTGCCATGCTGATTTGAAATGCACAAGTGTTAGGGCTTGTTTTCATCAGCATGGCATAAATAATAACCCAGTTTGGTATACCTAAGACAAAAGTTCTTGTTTGCAATCTTGATGATAAACATTATTCATAAAAAAATGATAAGCTAATGTTTACATGTTTGAAAGTGATGAAGCATATTTAACTGCTCCGAAATATTGCGCAACAAACAGTGTAAAGCAATAGCTATAAGTGAGCCTTTAGTTGCAAGAAAAATAACAATACACGCTGAATAGATATGATATATATTGGATGTGTATATAATTTAGAAAAATTGTGATTCATATGATATTGCAGTCATATCAAAACAAACTTGCTAAATGCAAATTAATAGTCATTGTCTTTGAAGTTCTCTAGTAGTAAACTGTTGAAGGAGATCTGCCTAACTATCTGAGCTTCTAATATGCTGCGACGATCCTTTGTCCATTACTAGTTGGTCTGTCTGCACTGTCTAAGTACCAAAGGTTGATAGTCATTGGTTATAATGGTCAACGCCTCAAAAATGATAAAATGTCACATCAAAGCCTTTTTAAGTGGTTAGAAATGCATTTTTGATGTTGTGAAACGGCGTGAAGAAGGTACTGCACCTGTTCCTCATCCTTAGTGAGTCGCCCAGAAAGTTTTGGATAAGTGCTATAGCTCTTTCTGCATGATCATTGGTCACAGCTAGAGATTTACATAGTTCTTGAGCAGTCTGATAAGCACTGTTTTCTTCCGACTCTGACACAGGAAGATAGAGAAAAGAATCTGGAAGGCTTAATTTTTTGAACAACTTTGTGTTTGTACTGGCAAGTGAAGATAGTGTCTTAGTTTTTAAGCTGTCAAGTGTCACGGTGACTCTTTTATTGGGTGTTTCCAAATTTTCTTCTCCCATTCTCATCATTTCCACTATTTCTTCTTTGATGTTTGCTGCAACATCATCATCAAACAGAGAAAGGGCAACAAGCTCTTCCGAAAGATACTACAGATGACGACCCATTTTTTCAGTTGTTGCATTGGAGATACCTTTGTTAACAGTTTTATAAGCTTCCAATTCTTTATATGAGGACAAATCATTGTTGGGAGCTTTTATAGCCAAAGGAGCTGTTACCCACGCCTTGATATAGATACGTGTAAAAAACACATATAGGTCACGGAGACCGTTTTGCTCACGGCACGTCAGGTGAAACTGACTTCAAAATAACCACACCTTAAAGGTGTATATCACTTTCATCATCCATCGTGCATGATAGCTTGCACCAGGTGCTTTAAAATTAGCTTGCCCCAGTGTAGTATCTCCAAGAAAAAGCAATAAGATTTCCATTAGTTCACGATAATCATCACGAGGTTGCTTTTCCTTGGCCTTTTATGTCTTAAATTTATTAATGTCTTTTGAGAATTAAGCAATACAAATTGGTGTCTTAGAGTGGAACAATTGTGTCTTGTGATTGCTGTTAAAATACTGTGATTAAGAGTGCTTTCAGGTGTTTTCATGTCTGCACAAAGTTGTTTAGAGGAGTTTCAAAAAGTTGATTTCATATGCATTACCGCATCACACCCCCTATACATAGTGTATAGGGAAATTTCAAGGGCCTTGAGGAACCTCTAAACATTAATATTTTTCAGAAATATTTCACACAGGGTGTTTTTATCCAAAATGGAACCTTTTGGGAGGATGAGACCTAAAAATTTCAAAAGTCAAAAAATAAGGACCACCCTAGTGTGGGCACTGTGGCACCAGGCAGGGGCGCAGTATTCAGCAGTGGAGTGGACCAAAGCCAGGGTTGCAGTGTGCAAGGTGTCAGCACCTGCACCCCAAGTTGTGCCTGCCAAACGCCTCAGCAGGGTGACGCGAGATGTCAGCTTTTTGCGTAGTGACTGTAAATGGTGACGGTATGTGAGTGACCTGTCAAGTGTAACCCCAAGGTATGTAGGTTCTGGGCAGGGCGGCAAAATTTTGCCGTTAACGGTCACTTTCAGGTCACGTTTTGCCTCCATATTGTTGAGATGGAAGGCTGCCGTCACAGTTTTACTTTCGCTGAGCTTCAGTTTCCATTGGTGAAGGTATCCAGATATGGTCGTCATGTCTTGGCTCAACGTCATTTCTAATGATTGCCAGTCTTTCGCAGAGTGCAAGATGGCCAAGTCATCAGCATATGCATATTTTTCAGATGTTGTTGATGGTAGATCATGCATATAGACATTGAAAAGGAAAGGAGCCAAGACTGATCCCTGTGGGACATCGTTTTTGAGTCGCCGCAGTCTACTTGGTTTTCCGCTTCCGGTGGTAAAGGTAAAACTCCTGTTGTGGATGAGCTCCATGATCATTTTGACCATGTGCTTGTCAGGGAGTAGGCGGAGTAGTTTGTAGACTAGGCCACGGTGCCAAACAGTGTCAAAGGCTGCTGTTAGGTCGATGAAGACAGCCCCCGCTTTCTTTTTTGCCGAGAAACTCTCCTCAATATCCTGAGTTAGTAGTGTGACTTGGTCTACAGTTGACTTCCCGTGTGGGAATCCAGCTTGTTCTTTGGGAAGCAGTGGGTCAATTATTGGTTCGACACGAGCGTAGATCAGTCTCTCAAGGATCTTGAAAGGGATGCAGAGCAAGGAGATGGGGCGATACCTCTTTGCATCGTCTAGTGGTTTGTTTGGCTTAGGGATCGCGACGACCAGAGATCTTCTCCATACTTTAGGAATCTTGAGGCGTTGCAGGCAGGACGACAGGAAATCGCATAACCAGGACTTTAGAACATAACCAGCGTGCATGATAAGCTCTGGACATATCCTATCTGGACCAGGGGCCTTACCAGGTTTTAGGTGCTTGAGGGCAGCATTAAATTCGCTCCGTGAGAAGGAGCTAGAAATACTCTCCTGGTTGGGTGTGTTGATCTTCCAAAGCTTTTTCACTTCTTTGGTAACAAACCGATCGGAGGCACGATCACACGGCTTATATATCCCATTTTTTATTACCTGCGATGCGATGATATTAGCAGGAATGGGACAATGTCAGGGTGATTGTCTTGATCGTCCCGTAAGGTTATTGAGTGTGCTCCACGCTGTACGGCTTGAGTCATAGCATCTTTTCACAAATTGGGACTAGGTGGGCAAATTTTAGAAAAAGGGCACTTTTAGGGCGAGAGTTATGTTAAAAAGGGCACTTTTTGCGCGTAAATGATGGGAAAAAGGGCATTTTTTCCCGAGCGTAAACTATGTAAGCTTAAAAATGTAGATTTCTCAGGCAAATTGTGGGTAAAAAGGCATATTATACCTAGACCAGGGTGGTCTAAACCCTGGCACGCTGCGGCCCGCGAACACTTTGTGCATGCCGGAATTAGCAGTGCTAAATCCAAGGTATAAAAATACATCTACGTTTTATAAATACATTACATTCGCCACAACCCTAAATAAGTCGCGCATAATCTGGTCAATAGGTAACTATGAGGGAACAATGTCGGTTTGTGACGACACAAACGTGCGTTGATATTTTGCTTTTGTTGCTAGCACTTTCTCCGTTATGAAGCGATTAAAAAGCGACACACGGAACAGAATGGCTGATGAAACCGTGGATGCCTGCTTACGTCTGTCGACCACTGAATTTAAACCAGAGATCGACACTATGCAAACGCAAAAAACAATAAATTGTTTTGGTTTGCTAATTTGTTGACGTGTTATGTATCGTATCTTTTTTACTAGCTGAAAATCACTTTTTGAGTCGCAAGCAGAGATTAAAAAGTGAGTCATGCGTGCACCAAAACATTAGGTCGATCAGAACAGAAAACTCAGTCCTTTCATTGCAACTGTATTTTGTCAGCGACAAGATTTGTTAATGTTCATTGTTCATAGCCTACGAAGAGTAAAAATATAGCTAAAACAGATCGAAATCTATAGAAAAGAAGTTCAAAATCGCAACCTAGTTAAGTTTTTATTTAACAACGTTTCTACTTTCATCAACGCGTTATCATTTCTCACTATGCGGCCCGTGAAGTTTTCCTCAGACCCTAATGTGGCCCTTCATGTTCGCAGTCTTGGACCACTCTGACCTAGACTAAACATTTGAGACCCATAATTGATTCCTATATTCATCCCTGCCCACAATATTTTATAAATAATAATCTAATAAAATTTAATCTAGCGACATTTAGTTGATATACTTGAACAACTATGATAATAGCCATAAAAGAAACAACGATGATAATACAGTATATGAAACCGGGGACTTAGAGAGCGTTAGATAGGGTATGAAACACAACTGCTAAGATATTACAATGAGTCGAATCTTTGCAGAATTAGATGATTCTAAAGAGCTGGTATTTTATTTTAATGAAAATCAGGAAACAAACTTCGGTAATTCAGACATTTAGAATCTCACACAAAATTTGAGTTAGGCTACTCACAACACAAATTGATAAAATTAATCTGCTTGAATGGAACATTATAAGCAAAGTCAAAGGTAGGTTGATAAGTTCTAAATGTATGCTGAAGCTTTCCATTTAGCTGTTCATTCTTTAACTTGGATCTAACTTAAACAAAAATTAAGTCTTAAAAATTGCCCACCTAGTTTCAAACTAGGTGGGCAAAGAAAGGGCTAGGGGGGCAAGCAAAGGGACTAGGTGGGCAATTGCCCACCTAGTTTATATGTGAAAAGATGCTATGGCTTGAGTGCGAGAGATCGATACATTGGATAGTCTCTGTCCAGCGTTCTTTTCTTTTTGCATCAAGTCTTTCCAGAAGAGCCTTGGCGGCTGAGGGTGTTGTTTGACCATCTGAAGAGCTAACAAAAGATTGGTAGAGGCGCTCGCACTCTGCATCCCAGCACGGAGTGTAGTTACTTCTACGACCTCGAGGGATGGCTTGTTTGGCACATGTTAAGATGGTGTTGCAAAAGTCCTGGTAGGCCTCGTCCACATTGTGACAGTTAGGTGGAGGTAACTCATTGGTGAACTTGTTGGTAAGGAGGCAAAAGCGATTATAGTCGGCTTTACGGAAGTTCCACCGCTTGACTGGTTCACTCGGAATTGGTGTCTTGAGCGGTATTGCGGTAATGAGAGAAGGTCGGTGTTGGGACCGAGGGTACTTCAGTAGCACACGTCTGTCCGGAAGCTGATTGTCGTTGCCAGTGCTAGCAAAGGCCATGTCTGGGTTTGTTCCAGTGCCCCATCGCCCGGATGTAAAGCTGGCTTCGTCTTTGGGGTTGTACAGTGGGGCATAGTTGTTATTTGATGCCCAGTTAGCCAGACATGCACCAGAAGGGCTGGTGATGCGGTATCCCCAGTCGACGTGCTGGCAATTAAAATCGCCAGCATAGAGGCAGGGGTGGGGGTACACTGGGATGGCCGTCGGAGTGAATGGCGAGGGAGGTGGCTTGTAGATGTTTACGATTTTGTAGCCGTTGACGTCCACACTTAGCCATTCAATCTCTGCGTCTGAAGGGGATTGTTCAACCAGTCTCCAGTTCAGCTTCTCGTGGACAAATGTGGCTAAGCCGTGTAGGCTAAACTAAATGTAGGCTAAACCTTGCGCTGTTGTTAGAAGACTAAAGTTTTTTTTTTTGACGAAGCCAGGCTTAAGCCCTGTAGTTGAAGATTTAGATTAAGTGGACTGGAAGGCAAGGAAGTCAATCTTCGTGACCACCTTCAGGCATGTCTTAACATTAAGTCATCCCCCAAAGACACAGTCGCAAGTTTTTGAGCATGTTCTCGTCGAACCGACGCATTTTCGAGTCGGACCTGGCTCTAACCACTCGGCCATGCAGCCGACACTAATTTTCAGACCAACGTTTTGAAATCGTGTTAATGTATGGACATCTCTGAAGATGACACAGACCTTGCCATTTTGTCAAACTAGGTTACTTCATTAGATAAACAACGAACATTTGTGCAAGTTCAACCAACTGTTTGTTGGCGGATGATTGAATGAAGGGGTGAGGATGTTAATCAATTCAGGATTTACTTTAAACATTTTAAGAATTTTGTCAGCTGTCCATTGACAAGCGAACAATTTTATGACAAAATGTTCAGGAATAATCCCGTTGTGACGTCATACACGTAAATTAGTAAAAGTTCAATTGTTATTGTATATTGTAGACCCACCCAGTGGATCCAAGCTCCGAACCTGGCTTTCTTAATTTCAATCAGTCTGTGTTTCTAATTTGTCTGTTTGCACTTCTGGTTGCCATAGCAGTGGTTGCTTTGACGATTATTTCGTGCCAGTACAGAAGGATGTCTACGCAGCTCGCCAGACTAGGTAAGGTTTTCGTTTCTAACACAAGTTGCAACGTTTATCTGATGAAATTGAAAGTAAAAGTAACAACAAACAAGATGGTTTATTGCTTCACTGACGTTTCGCGCACCATGACAATGCGCATCCTCAGAGCAAATAACATACAAAATAAAATTTCACAAGGTTATATACTGCAGTGCGATTGAAGGCAAGAAAAAATATAATATAACCTTGTGAAATTTTATTTTGTATGTTATTCGCTCTGAGGATGCGCATTGTCATGGTGCGCGAAACGTCAGTGAAGCAATAAACCATCTTGTTTGTTGTTACTTTTACTTTCAATTTCATCACATAAACGTTGCAACTAATGCTAGGAACGATAATTGTCCTGATGATCACCCAAACTTTTCAGTATTCTAGGTAAGGTTTGATAAATTAGACATAAGCTTGACGGTACAGAAGGTTGCCGCGTAAAAGTAATCATCAGCTTGTTTGCGACTCAAAAGAGTGATTTTCAGCTAGTAAAAAAGATACGATACATAACACATCAACAAATAGCAAACCAAAACATTTTTTTGTTTCAGTGATAAACTAAAATTACATTATTTAAAAACGACGACAAACCAGTTCCCTACATGAAAAGCAACTTAACCTACCTCTACAAACAATTACGCTGTTTAAGTTTATTATATCAAACACTGACTTATTGCCGTTTATTGTTTAACCCTATCTTGATACGACACGGGGTTTTATGAGGACGCCCCACTCTATTAGTGAAATATTTCACAGAAGGAAATATGCTAGAAATTTGAAATTTCTTGACTTTTAGTTTTTATTATTTTCGAATTTTCTACACCTAAACTGGTCATTTTTTTACCTTCCCGCCCTTCACAAAAAGCATTTCGTCTCAGATGACTAGACATTTTCGTGCAATACTAGTTATATATATGTTAATGTTAGTGCAATATAAATGATAGTGCAATTACTTTGAAGTGTAGAAACGTTTAAAAATGCCGTATATTTATGAGAAAAGTAATGTTTTGTTTAGTTTATCATTAATTTATGTTATAATTCCAAAATTTCAATTTTGAAGCTATTTTCGGGAAATTGGAATAAAAACCGACTTTCTGACGTTTTTTCATCTCAAACAGTTTATTTCAATAAATTTGTTGAGTAAAAATTTAATTTCTATACGCACAATACACATGGCTATTCCCTTGTAAAATATTTTGGTTCTGTGATTTTCATAGCTCCCGTTATTAGCGATTAATTAGCACGGGGCTAAGAAAGCCCGTGACGTGCTTTCCGCGTACGAAAACAGCTCGTATCAAGATAGGGTCTTCATTAATGACCAGTTGGGAGCAGCTGACTAGACGACCAAATGGGCTTTCGCTGCTCCTGGTTAATCAGATTGAATTTGTTAACATTGAGTGTACTAATGCGTTCCTCTATGTTCATGAACTGTTTGTTATTGTGATGTAAGCTTACTGTGAATCGTACTATCATAGAATCTGATTGGCAAATAAAGTTATTTCTCTCTCTCACTCACTTGCTTTTGGTTATTGTATCAATTGCTATTGTATAAATTCGTTGGTCAACTAAAGTAGGCTAAGCAGGCATCCAGGGTTTCATCAGCCACCAGCGTGTTTAACATGTGTCGCTTTTCAATCGCTTTATAATCGAGAAAGTGCTTTCCCAAATGTGTGCTACCGAACATAAAGCACATCTTCAGTGCAAAGTGTTTTAAAATAAACTTTTTCGGAACGAATATTAGCCTACTTGCAAGCACACCAAACTTTGTAGTTTATTATTGCTATTGGCAACAAATATCTTTTCCCCAAATAGAATTGACCTCATTGTTTTCCTTTGACGGCAAATGCAATACATTTATGTAAAATGCAGGTAGGCTATAGGTGTATTAACACCTGTGAACTTTGTATCGCAAAATCCGCCATGCCGGAAATATTCGCAGGCCGAACAAAAGCTTTTTTCGTGAGCCGTATGCTGCCCACGTGCTAGGGTTTGGACCACCCTGGTCTATTGTGATTTACTACAAAACTATAAAAAGAATTTGAACTGTTTAGGTTTCGGTCCGGTCATGTTGGCTTACTTCACAACCTGCTGTGTTGCCAACATAACTCATTCGTTTTGTTCAAGTAATTGTTGACTCCTTCAGTTTTCCGGGGTCTGACTGCATATAGCAATGTAGCCTACATAGCACCAATCATCGTATTGTACAAGTCTTATCTTAGCAACATGGCTAAAGTCAATAATGCAATGCACATAAATATATGAATACAATAAAACTCTGATATGAGCGCAGACAGGCTTGGCACACCTTGTCAGCCCTCTTGCACAGGTTTTGTCGTAGCCATGCTTACGCCTGATGGTTACACAGCTATATGCTCATGAGGGGTGTCGAACTGCCGCTCTTTTAAGTCTAAAACCAGGACACCACTCGGCTATGCCGCCGACTCTTCGGAGGAGAAGGTTTTTACTATGAACTTGTTTAGGTCAAGAAAGAAAAAGAGACGTTGAAATTGGTCCTGTGACAATCGGCCGATCAACGTCATCGCTGCGCATGCCCAGTGATGATCACAGTGACGTCAGAGACCAGCCGGAATTAGGTCGTACGTGTTAGCGTGTTATCTTACTATTGTGTAACAACAATGCTTTGTTACAAAAATAATATTTTTAACATTTTTTTTCATTTGAACAATAATATCTAACAATGCACAACAACATTTTTTATCTTGTTCATGGATAGATCGTCATAAGCTGTTATTCAAACAGTCTCAGTTTTAATTGTTTGGTTTTGTTAGTTTATCTTTATCCTGCATTGCGGGAAAGCGGACTAGAGCGCTATGCATCGGTGTACGCCTTCCGACGTACACCTGACCCACGCTGCAGCCGACGGCAATGTCTGTTTCCGGTTGTCTACTCTAATTATGACTTAAATTTGGTACTACCTATTACTCGAAATCGATCACTAGGTAGAGGCAATTATCGTAAAGTTTCTTGCCCAGAGAAACAACAGCAAGTGCGGGTGGCTGGAGTCTAACATGCAGGCTCTCGACTGCGAGCCTAACGCGCTAACCACTCGGCCACTGCTGCTGATTGTTGATCTTTCTTGATCTTTCTTGCGCTAACTGAATTTAATTCTACTCAGGCTTGTCGGATGATGAGGAATACGAAGAAATAAACGATGAGGAGGCGGGTAGGTTGGGCAGCCCTACTCTGGGCCAGTTGAATATCTCACATCAGATGCCGCAGCAAGAAGATGCTGGTGAAGCGTGGCGGAGTGGCAGCAAACCGAACTATCTTGAGCTGCAAAAGCGAACCATACAACTTCATTCTCAACAACTTTCTTTAGACAGCTCATGCGCTTATGACGTCACAATTGAAGAACCTAAACTGCCTCCCCGTAATGTTCCCAAATCACCGTCAGTGCGATTCCAACCCAAGAAAAAAAAGAAAGAGAAACGGAAGATCCACGATCAAAAGAGCTTACCATTCCCTTGACTATCGAGTTCAGGCCCTGCACGGTTCATCTGCAGCAGTTTGTAAACTCGGTTCATGGCAAGTCATGTAGAAATTTTAATGGCAATGTAAATATTACGATCATTTGCTTTTTCTGCTATCCCGATTACCATTATAATCATTTAAAATGTTCAGGCCATATTAATATTATATCATAAAGTTATAGATATAATATTAATTATTATAACGATAACGAGTAGGCTACTATCATCATTTATTCATTACTGTATAAATTCGGAATGGATATTCATGCAGATACATAACCCCAATACTGCGCGCCACCAGTGACTTGCGCTTGTGTACAATCAGTGGCGTACGCAAGATTTTCTCAAGAGAGGGGGGCATTCGAAATATTTTTCGAATTAAAAAAAAAAAACATCCAGTAAGTCATACTATGTGTAAGATTAGCCTACCATACTTAAATATGTGATGTAACACTCTTGACTTGAAATCCCATGTAATGTTTTATGTAGACGACGTAGTTAGCTAACTCACCACAGTGAACCACGCGTATTAAGGGTAGGCCTACGCAGGCCCGGATTTAGGGGGGCAGAGGGTGCAGGTGCCCCGGGTCCCCGACTTTTAAAGGGCACTCCTACGTGAAAAAAAGTGATTTTGCGTTGTTTTTTTTTCTTTCAGCCTTTAAAGTTTCTGCAAAATGCTGTGCAGTGCTGGATTAATGCTACTGCAGGCGTAGAGGTAGTTTTTCGCGCCGTAGGCCCGAAAAACTTTTTGCACGGGAACCCCCCAATCTAAAAGTGCCCCGGCCCCCATCATCTAAATACAGCCATGGGCCTACGTTCAGTGGCGTAGGCGGGATTTTGTTACCGGGGGAGGAGGCATTCGATATAATTTGACATTTTTTTTATCAAGAGTAGCCTAATGCTCCTTTACAGTATAGTGATAGTCTGACCAAGGTTTAAGGTAGCCGAGGCTATCTGTTGATGAAATATAAACTCTCACGGTCTTTGCGTATGTCACTGTAGGCTACTTTTGGGTTGCATTCGCCTATTATAGATATTTGAATATGAAAAGCATGATATTAGGCCAAAACAGATAAGTAAAAACTGTAATAGTTCGATTAACAGGCAATTTCCTTAAATTTTAGTAGAATAATCGTCTCTAACTTTACCTTGCACCCAGAATGGGTTTTAATGCTATTGCAACATTTTAATGACATTGTAAAAAAAAGGTGAGTCCCATACTTGATCCAAGGATCGGGGGATGAGAAGATTAAGTTTTCCAAGCCATCGGCACTAACGAGAGTAGGGTAGCCACTGGCCAGTTCCTTTCTCTCGGCCGCCTTTACTTCAGCAATTACGCCCACCCAATTTATTACGTGCTAAAAGTCTGACTGCACTCAGTGCTATATTTTTAAACAAACTCTTTATTCCATTTTTTACCTCTCCAACAGTTTGATTGATCGATTGATTGAATCTTATCCTCGGACTGGGAAAGCTTCTTGAGTGAGAAAGCTTCTTGACAGAGTAAAGTTTCCGATTGTTGAAGTCTTGTTGCCGGGGAACTATTCCATCCATTAGATGCCGCTGAATGGAGAGCAGTCCTTAGCCTAACGTGCGTTGCTCAAGCGCACACCCCGAGAGTCGAACCAGCGCCGCTTGATCTTGAAGCTTCTTCGTTCCAGAAGTGACGCGCTAACCAATTGAGCTATCATTGCTTTTAATCTCCTCCAAATTTCTTTCTAACTAGGTCACTGAATTGTGTTCATTCAATGAAATGGAGTGTAGGCTACTCAACAAATTCATGAAAATTACGAGCATTTCCTGTTCGTCAAGGATTAGGAAATGATAAGGGTTCATTTCAGGAAGAAATTTAGCAGAGTGGGTGGAATGCTGTTGGTTGAGTGCATAAGAAATCCTTGACCCGTTGTCTTCAATTCAATTTTTTTAACTCTTATCTTTTCCTAATCCTTGATGGATAGGGTGTAAAATTGTGAGCATAGACTACCCAATACAATTTTTGATCACGCAATTGTCTTTGGCTACTTTTGCGACGCTGCTTTGAAACATTGTATACAACTGTAGGCTATGCCATTTGTTTTTTATGTATAATTTTGGTCTGTCAATTCAATCAATCAATCAATCATTTTATTTTTCGTCATTAACGCGTCCGGGACGAAAAAGATACTAACTACAAAAATCAATATAGACCTACTCAGTAATCATAATTTTTTGAAAAAAAGTGTGCCCCGAGTGAGGATCGAACTCACGACCTTGAGATTATGAGACTCACGCGCTACCTACTGCGCCATCGAGGCGACGATGAATTCATCGTACAATTTGTATTTATTGCTGGCACGATTGTTGACTCTCGTTATTGATGACGTCATGCAGTTCAGCTTGTTTTCACATTTCAACATCGGCCGCTGTAGGCTACGATGTGGTGTTGAATCAACCAATTGTTTATTAGGTAATGAAAAAACAAAACGCAACAGTGAAATAATACATAGTTTAGGTTTTGTTATTGATTGGAGGACAACGAAACGACCATATGGTCTACTAGTCAGTTGCCACCCTGGAAAGAATAATTTTAGTTACGAAACTAATCAACAATTTAACCAAATAGGTTAGGCTACAATCAACAAAGAAAACACAAACAAGACTAATAGCCTACTTCGATTAGTACCTTACAATTAATTGTCAGCTTCATAGAATTGTATAGGAGATTTTCCAACCAATCAGAATTGCCAATCAGAATTTCCATCAGAGGTTAAAACAGCCATTTCAGTCATCAGATGGTAAACTACTGGGCCCCCTTCTGGGTACCGGGCCCACTTCAGCTTTCTAGTGGTAAAATAGTCACTTCAGCCACCAAACAGTAGGCCTACAATAAGAATTTAGTCTAGTATAGCGATTTTCCTAACCGCAAATATTATCCGAAACTTGAATTTCAAAATAAACAGGCTAATATTTGTTCAAACTCAAAAACTGAAATGGCACCGGTAAGAAGATTACTATCCCTATTTCTGCACTACAAATTAGACCAAAACGGCTTTTCAGATTGCAGTAATCAGCACATGTTTGACCTAGGCCCAAACAGTTTTCCCAAATCAAATTGAAAACTTTCTGACTGTCTGCACTAACTTTGCTGTAAATTCTCTTCTGGTGAGCCTAGAATGACCAGTGAAACATCAATGGAATCGGGAAGTAGCCTACTACTCTCGCGCCATGTGACAAGTAAAAGTTCAAAAAAGCAACCGCTAGAAAAAGATAATAAGTTTTGCGGTTCAAGAAATTTTAAGATTGCGCAAGATTTGTTATATGACCATGCTTAAGCGACATCAATAGAGGTTTGTACACAACCTTTATATTCATAACATTGTCGATGAAGGGGGCCCGAAAATAAATTGGTACCGGGCCCGAGAAATCTTGTCAACGGCCCTGGTAGAAACGACAGAAGAACACGAACATTAATATGTGCTTGTGAGTTGTGACCGAAATAAGTCACCAAGTTGAAAGAAATTTGGCACGGTCGCAACACCTTTAGAAAAATTAAAGATAGCAAAGTGTTTTACTATGATCAACTTCAAGCTCATTCCTTTTATAATAAATTTTCAAGATAGTTATTGCGTGTAATAGCCTAATTACACTGGTGAACAAAAAAATTTTTTTTTTCTTGCATGAGCTTTGAGAACTGGTTTAGGGTAACTTTGGGGTGCTGAATCCGAATCTGACCTCAGATTTATCCTATCACGTCAGGTTTGTGAGATATGATAACAGCAAATTGCTATTTTTGTCAAAAGTGGAAGATTTGGCGTTGCGTTTACCACCAACATATGCAGTGCTATAACGAAAGGTTAGTGTTAGACAGGCCAAAACAGCTTAAATAAGGTTACTGAACAAGCATTGCCATATAGGCCTGTTTAAATATCTTTGTGGTTTCATGCAAACATTGACGGGGGTGGGTGTCAGTTAGCCTATACTTTTAGCCTCCCTTTTAGCTTAATTGTTACTACTGCATGGTTAGGCTAATAATATTGCTTAGAAAACAAATTGGTATCAAAATTATAGTTGGTGGGTGTATTTCAGCTACTTATGTAGGCTACTACATGGCCTGGATTTCTGGATATAGCCTAGCCCTATAGCACAATGTATATGTGCAGGGCCTCCGAGAAAAATCATGACTGGTCGGGAAAAAATACTAAAAGTGGGCCCTAAAAAAACACGTTTTAACAAAAATACAAGTAACAAATTTGTATCATGCCTTGCATCATGTCTCTTAAGCCGAACTTGGCTACTTTCCTCATCGTGAAATTGAATTCCTTTAAAGTTTCAATTTTAAACAGCGTTTATATCTAAGCTTATACGAAAAAACTTCTTTCAATATGAAAATCAACAAAAATCACTCGACTACACTTGCAGCAAAATTGCCATTGTTGCTCAATATTTGCTCGTGAAAGAATTGCAGGGAAGTTATATGATGTTCACATGCACATCTCATACATGGTGCCTTTGACCATGGCCGTTAAGGGGATAATTTAGGTCCCGTACCAAAACGATTCTCTATCCCTAAATAAAGACACTTCTAAGCAAAATGCACCATATCCAAAGAATGCAATAGTTTGTGCAAACTCTCTGGTGCTTGGGCAGTGTGGGCGTATTTGCTGATGAATTCTTGTCTGTTGGTTGTGTGGAATCCTGGAAGAATCGCTTTTGGGTCGGTGATAACGTCTCCTCCTTTGACAAGTCTGCGTCACTGCATCTGCGTTGGCTCCAGTCATGTTGTGAATCGAAATTGTTATAGGTGGTAATTTTAGTATATTCCTCTATCTAGCCTACAGTAGGCTAGATAGAGGAAGAGTTGTAAACACACAGACACAGTGCGGCAATGAAAATAGCTCAAAAAGCATTCAATCCATTTCGAACCTTTTGCAACGCAAAGTTACGGACCACAGCATCAAATAATAAAGATTTTGAAAGATCTAATTTAATGCACAACATGCATAAACTGTTCACTCGGTTTTGAGTCGTGGTGGAGCGTAAACAATTCTTACAAATTTCTGTGTGCTAAAACCACTTTTTCAACTCGCAACCGTTGGAGGTACTGGTTTACGTAACAAATTTTCAGAGCAACAAAAATATTTGGAAAAGTGTTTCGAAAGTTACCATCAATTATTTCCTTGAGCAGATATCATGAGCCTGAGGGGATACGTTCCGGTTTGCAGCTCAAGTTTGCTAGGTAGCTTTTTTTTAAAAGTAGCCTACAAACTCATCCAAAATGTCATTGTTGTACAACTTGTTTAAATTTGTTCCACATGCCCGCAACTACACATCAGACATACAATGATATTTCCATAGGACTTCAAACTAATCGATATCTTTGAGTTTGTTGATACATTTGTGAATAAACTACCAACAGCTAGCGAATCCTTTGCAACATAGCGTACAGTAGAATAAATTTCGTTTGTAAGATTGAGCTGGTGAAACGGAGTTGTTGGAGCGTTCCGTCCCTAGCAAATAAAATCTTTTTTTTAATTTATAGTTCCCATAACAACTTAAGCTGCGAGTAGTCAACTCTTTCCAGCTTTCTGTAACTTCGATTACATTTTCCTTTAACTTCATTAAATCCATCAGCTTATTGTCCATTCGTCGTCGTCGTGTGGGCCTCCTCTGGGGCCGAAAAATATTGCACAGCTCTTTATCTCTGCATAAATAGGTTAGTAGAGTGAATCTCGCTTAGGACTTTAATCTACATAATGCAGAGAAGCACAGGTTTGAAACTGCTCAGGTAGGCTGCTTGGAAATGGGATAACTTTCTTTAGAAATTCCTATCTGGCTTGGCTGCAATTTAAAATGACATAAGCTTATAGTCGATCAATTAGACTACTCAAAACTGATATAATATTTGGACAACACTGCACACCATGAACTACAACTCTAGTGCATTTAAGCAATGACATCCTTAAGCAGAAAAAAGGCAAGAAGGGTTTACTTCCTTCAATCTTGCTTGGACACTTTTCCAGATATGTTGGATCCATTTTTATATGCCTGGCCATTGGCCAACGCAGTGTTTCATGTCAAGGTACAGTTGGTCAAGCAAACATAATACACACTTAGCCAAAGCAGCACTAGTTTTCAAGTTAGAACAAGATAAAACGTTCAGTGATACAGAGATCAGCAGGCTTAACTTACTTTATAGCGACAGTTGTAGCAAGTTTAGTTTCCCAGAGTCGGTACTTGCGGGGACGACCACGTGGAGGTACTTGCTTTCGTCCCCAACGTGGAGGTACTTGCAACTTCAACTGACTGCTTGCCTGTCCTCGCAAACATTGAGCCAGCTGCACTACGGCGCCAACGTGCTGTTCTTTCCCTGAGCCGTAAAGCCCTAAACCCTGGCCATCTGCTACACGCAACCACGCTGAGATATCCACCAAAGCAGCGGTTAAAATCAAGAAAGCCATTTGTACTCGCTGCACAAGACCTTCTGGCAGCCTCTGGTGGAAGCCCTAGCAAACAGTGGTGCCACGCGGCGTGGTGTGAACAATGGTCAAGCAGCACATCCCCACTTCGCCAAGTATTCAGATCTCCGCCCGAGAACCAGCTGGGCCATGACCTCTCTAGAGTTGTCTCATCAAGGCGTAACCGTTTGCTCACTGGTGTTGGACGTTATGGTGCAGACATGTTGCGCTGGGGCTTGGCAGAGAGTGGTGCTTGTGAGTGTGGTGAAATGCAGACGGCAGCCCACATTATCAAGGATTTCCGGCTATACAGACCACCTCATGGTATGGAAGGCCTAGTTTCCATCGATGACGACACCAGGCAGTGGCTAACCAACGGATGCCCTGACATATAGCGACAACACGAGAGAAGAAGAAGCAGGCTTAACAGCAACAGATTTCACGCGTTGAAGCAGTTTAACATAGCCGGACTCAATACGAGAATGGTTTGTTCTTGATAAGAAACATCTAAAGTAGCATCTACAATGATCGAAAAATACTTGTAACCACGCATTTCATTCAAATATTTTTAAGTTGAAAACTTTTATTTTAGTAGTAAAAATGGGCCCCCTCAAAAGTGACAAAACTAAAAACTACACGTTTTTCCTTTACAATGTTTTGCTAGGGGGAAAAGTATCCCGACTTCCCTCCCCTCTCGGAGCCACTGTGTATGTGCAATAAACGCAACGTCAAATCTTCCACTTTTGACAAAAGTAACAATTTGCTGTTATCATATCTCACAAACCTGACGTGAGAGGATAAATCTGAGGTCAGATTCGGATTCAGCACCCCAAAATTACCCTAAATCCATTGAAAAACTTTATGCAAGAAAAGTTGTGTTGACCAGTGTTAGGCTATCACACTAAACCTACTCCTGCTGGGGTGGAGCGGAGCATGCCACTCTGCCATTCAGCAATGAAAATGGATGCAAGGGACCCGTATTGGCAATTTCATCGCCAATTTCAAGAAATTTGGCAATTTTCAAAGCGTTTGGCTGCATAGCCTATTTGTGGCTTGGTGATTTGGCTATTTTAAAGAATTGCCTACTGCAGTGACACAGCCAGCTTGGGTTTGGCAGCAAAATCTTGCTCAGCAAGTTTTTTTTGTGGAAGAGCAGGCACCCTCGCTAAATCAGTTGAAGCTTGTCTCCATGATACAGTGGCGTAGCTAGAGAATGTGCCGCCCGGGGTGGATTCAGATTTTGCCGCCCCTTCAAGAAAAAGCATGTGAAAATAAAATGCGTTTTTTTATCAGCTTATAATCAAAATCAAAAATCGTAGTCTGAAAGTGCCGCCCACAGACGTGCCGCCCGGGGCGGTCCGCCCCCCCCCCCTTAGCTACGCCACTGGCATGATACAAGTCCCGGGATAAGTTACAGTACAAGTTATTTCTTCTTAATCCTTAAATTACCACTTACCACTAAGCCAGCTAAACTACTTGTTCATCTTTGCTGTGTGGTGTGAAGACAAACCCACTTGGATATAAATCTGGCAGAATTTGAGACTAGCAAGCAGATTTTTACTTTTAGAGTTATATTGTTGCCTAATATTAGTTCATTGTCGGAACTCAGATTTATAAGAGAGAGCGAGAGAGATTTATTCGCCTTTCAACATCAACATCAACAAATGCATAAGCGAGGAAAAAATATAGAGGCAAGAAATAGCCTACCAATGAACCTTGCGGTTTTCCAGTCAAATTTTTTCTTGTATACAAAAAAACACAAATTGTTAAACTTTAAATAAACAGTGAAAAAATAAATATGTACAGATAGACACTAAAACCGCAAATACAAACAGTTAAATATGATATAAAACAAATTAAACATCTGGACGTTAATTAAACAGGTAAATTACTTTTATCTAGATTCAGAATATATTAGAATATTTTTGAAAAGCTTTTTGAATAATTCAAATGGCTTGTTTTTTATTGATTGTTCTATTTCATTCTACAGCTTAGTTCCTCTATGTGTTAATTGATTGCTTGCTATAAATTAACTGACTTGAAGAAAAAAATAAACCATTTTATTTACTTGCCGACCATCTTGTGGGTGAATATTTTCTAGCTCAACAAAATAATCCTGAAATATGAGGGTAAATTATTATTATTGAACTTGAAGAGTATTTCACAATGCTTGTAATTTAGATTTGGACATACATCTGGGTTGTACCTTGACATCTGGAAGTGGATTTGGATTTCAAATTTTAAAATCTGTACATCTCCTATGGGTACATCGAATAAACTACAAAAATACCCATTGTCAGTGTTACCGGATGTTTTGAATGCAAAATAGAAATTATTCTGTTGAAGTCAGGCGCGGGTCTATGGGGGGCCCAAGGGGCCCGGCCGCCCCCCCCATAATTTTGTGAAAAATTGTTGAATGGTTTGATATGCTTCTAAACAGCTGATATTAGTCCCACAGCGGACTTACAACCCCCCCTTTGGCACGCGTGTGACGTAACACTATTGAGAATGATGCTTTCAGTCTCCATGTCTCTAAAACAAAGTTTGCCTAATTTTAAGCAAAACTGCATTAAAAGAGCGAGTTTTGCCAATACCAAACATTCAAACATCTCAGCCAGGAATTAGCAACAAGAAAACATAGAGACTTAGCTTTATTACCGAAAAAATGCCGAAGAAAACAAGATCTTATCCTTTTGCTATGCCACCGGACAGCACCATTTTACAGGAATATTTATACCCATATTTTTGTTGAAAATGCTCTCAGAATGCACCAAATTCAAAGTAATTTGTCAAAATTTTCTGGAGGAGGCCCCCCAGAACCCTCGCCACTGGGTGTCGCCTTTGGAGAAAACGCCGTCAAAACCGCCCAAAATTCCTGGCTACGCCACTGATTGTTCATATCTGTTTTATCTTTTTCTTACTTTTTAATTCATTTTCAAATTTTCTGGCCCCCCCCCAAAAAAAAACTTCTAGATCCGCGCCTGGTTGAAGTCTATTTGAAATCTGAAATAATAGGAAATTAAAGAAACCACCTATAGGACGATTCACCACTGCAAAAATTTCTCGTAACTGGGAAGCAAAACTAATCAAGTTCAACTTCGGGGGTCTAGCAATCTTTAAAAATGGTCAGGAATTGTCGGCATTTTCAGTAACCGACAAACATTTTCAAGGGTTAGTAAGTCATAATCGTAACTTCAACCCCAATTATAACGGTGATGGTCAGAAATAAAAACAAATTAAAACTCTCAGTTCTCCTTTAATTGCACTTTTAGTTGTTAGGTTTGGGTTTAAGTGCTCCCCGGCCCTTGTCAACAAATATCTGGTTGACATACGTGACGTGACGCAAACCAGACATACATTGGTCTGTCAACTAGACATTTGTTGACAAGGGCCGGGGAGCACTTAAACCCAAACCTAACAACTAAAAGTGCAATTAAAGAGCACATCGCCTCTTGTGAAACGTGCACTGACAATGTCTCGATCGACCAATTTAAAATCATCTCTCGAGGCAGATCTGATTTTCAGACTAAGATCATGGAAGCCTTAAGAATCAAACGTAACAATCCATCTCTCAACCGGCAGTTATTCGCCTGTGGCTCATCGTTCCTTTTGTGTGTGTTCTAATTGTTTTGTCCAATGCCTGTAGTCTACACCTCACGTGATCTGTTTCCCACCGCATAATTTACTCGCAATCATTCTCGTATCATTTGTTCAGTTTGTGCTTTCAGTCCAGAGTGTCGTTACAGTTACAGTGCATAGTCAAATTTATCTTACGATTTTTCATTTTATGTATCGCAGATTTAATTCCTGATGAGGACACACGTACGTGTCGAAAACGATTGAGTTTATTTTATTGAATTATGTTATATTTTGTGTGAAATAAAGTATGCTAAACCCGCTAAAATTACTATGTTTTATTTCTCTATGGTTCAACAAAGCAAACTCTCTACCAAAGCTTTATAATTTACAATTAGCTTACACTATTTTGTAAGCGATGTGCAATTATAGTTGCCTTAAAGCTTCCGTACGTTGAGATGCTTCAGCGTGATTCGTTAGGGTCAGACAATTTGATGAGTCTTCTTCCGTTTAACCGAATGATTTAAAGTTTTCATAAAAACATTAGTTTTATTTCCACAGTGGGCGTGGCTTTTGATTGACGGTTCTTCCAGTTTCATTGTCATTGGTTCCAATAAAAACTTGTCCAAGTCTTCCTCGAAATTATACTGCAGATTGAACATAAAATTATAAAGTATCCATTGTGACGTTAACTGAACGTCATGGCAACTCTTGGAATGAGTGAAGTGAATCTAGGTAGCCTACATTTCCATCCCTGCATGCGTACGGTTTGGTTTGGTTGGTTTTGATTGTTTATCCTCGGACTGACAAAGCCTTGATTGGTTATTCCTGGTAGTTTCGCATGCTTGTAGAGGTTTTAACGCAAAGCCGGTTGTTTAAGTGTTGTTGGAGAATTATTAATAGGGACTTAGTCAAGCGCACAGCCTGAGAACCGAACCAGCGCCGCTTGATTTTGTGTCGGAAGCATTGAGCTCACGGGGTTTTGCTTACATCTTTATTATAAATGTAAAATAATTTCAAGCCATCAGAAGTGAGTAAATTTCAATGCTAAATTCAATAAGATAAAATACACCTATCACTGGTGCTTACTTGCGATATGACGTCATAGATGACGCGAAAAGCAGGCGCGTAGTTGTTGTAATAAGTGTTAGCATTTCCGTGGATGACGTAGGCTCCGTGCATCTCGGCGGAATCACAGAGCCTCTCTTTGTAGCTGTCGAAGCAGAACTTGTGGTGGTAATTGTAGCGACACGGAAGAAGATAAAGAAGATCTGGTGGAGAAACGATGACGTGTTGATAAATGTTGGTGAATGACAATCGCGATTAGAAGTTAGCTATGTTAGGAGCGAAGTGGGTTTGGAGGAAATAGTATCAATCCATAAAAAGCGGTTTGAAATTGGTAAAGAAAAATTCATGTGAAAAAAACACAGTTACGAAACAGTTTTGTTTTGAACAAATACAACTTGACTTGTGTCCTTTTTATAATTTCATTTTTCATTATAGTCCTCAGTCACTCCGCTTTAAACGCAACTTGTTTCTATCTAACGCAACCGCAATAACTGGCGTAAATCCAACTCTTTGCTTCATATATTTATTACATCACGGAGACAAGAAGTAGTTGGCTGTTGTGCAATTATAGTTTTCATGTAAGTTTGATTTTGATTTATTGGTATTTTATCATTCACTCAATGAACGATGTAAAACAGTTTTATTGTTATTTTTCCCCAATACAAACAAAACCGATCCCATGCCAAATCAATGTAATAGAAAAGTAAGACTTATTACGGTCCTGGTCAGATTTGAACTTGAAAATTTGAAGAAAAAAAAATATTATTATTGTATTATTAAATAAACAATAAATACTATTAATACTACAAAAAGTGCTAAATGCCAAGCTAAAAGCCAAGCAGAGCGAATTAAAAATATATTATTATTATTACCAATTTAAAAAAATTTCCATCTCATTTAACTTTCTAGACGACACCGACATAACAATCAATTAAAGCGACAAAGCATTGGATCAACAATGAACTCTTTCGGAGTACCTGGGTTGTGATGGAAGACTGTGTTGATAAGATTCTGATCCCCAACCATGTCCTTGATCCTGTCACGGTATATTGGGAGAAGGAGATCCCATTGCCATGGTAACGCATCTCCAGGAAGATGATTTTTGAAGACAGGCATCCTCATTCTGGTTAGATTCATGAGGAAAACCTAAAGAGTCAAGATTTGAAAATTGAATGAGGCTGTTTACCAGGCATTTAATTAAATAACATGATATACTTTCTTCTGGTGCAAACCAAGCTCTCAAATTAAGATTTTGTCCGGTTTGTTTTGGTTTTTCATCCCAAAAATAAAAATAATAAGTGCTGTATCTTCGCAAAGTCTCTGCTTAAGGAAAGATAGATGTTACAAAATGAGGCCTTTGCGATGTGATCGAAAAGAACACAAAGAGCCAGAAGGAAAGGCCTCGAATATTTACAACAACTTTGTGAGAATGGGGTTAAAATATATGTTGAAATAGATCTAAAAGGTGTTGCCTAAAAATTCTTCCCTAGATCGTCTTAGCACCAGAACTATACACACAAAGCAGAGGTAGGCATATAATTCGTTCTAGTAACTTCTACTCTACACCTTTTTTTTATCTTAATGTGATCTTTAAGTTTTTATTCAAAAAGAAAGCAGCAGCGCACATACATCCGTGTATTATTTAATTAACTAGAGCAGTTTACTGTGATTGGGAAAAGTGTTTACTGATTGAGGCTTATAAATTTTGTTTCAACATACCCCAGAGTTTACTTGCGTCATTTTGCCATCGGGTTTAGAAATGAAGTTGGGGCTGTTCCTGGGGACATGGAACTCCCATCCCACTCTTGGAGCTAGCCCTCCAACGTGATAAGGATCAAAGTCGTGAAAATGATTCCAAAGTTCATTAACAGACCCCATGAATATGACGTCGGTGTCTACGTAGAGAACAGCGTCTACGTCACTCATCACTGCCTGCGCAACCACAAATGCATAAACTCATGTCGTTGTTTGCCACGATATGAGGAGGAGCCAAAAACAACGTGACTTTATCTTGTTTGCAAAGTAAATTCAAAGCATCTTTAAAATTCATTTCAAACATCAACCAGTAGCTACAAGATATTGAGGAACTCACGGGGAGGAAGAGACGGAATGAAGCACATGGCCCCCACCAGTCCATCATCATCTTTATGTCACTAGGGGGCAGTGGGTATCGCAGCTGATGAATTGTGACGTCAAATTTCGATCTCACTTTTTGCGGCCAAGAAGCAATCTAAACAACATGACTTTTAGTCAAAGATAAATTTTCATGCAACAGTTTCAAACTAAGCCATTAAGATGTATTACAAGCCTAAAAGGTTAATGGCAGTTTGTAGGTTCCTTGTATAATTTCACCGTTTCCAAAACATGAGTCACCATATCTGCCACCGAGCGGGGCAACCAGGAGTCTGTGATAGACTCGTCAGGGTAATTCACCACTCTGCATTTTTGACACAAGAACAGCAACATCAAGACCATGCAATTGTCTGTCGCTTTCTAGAAGAGCTAGTTTACACTCAACTTCCTGTCACGTCTCACAGCTCTTCTATTACACTCCATGCTCACCTCATCTTGTAAGCGCTTCTTCAAAGTGATGGTGAAGATGTGCACATGAAGTCGTCCCACTGTAAACAAGGTGGCGCTCTTGATCATGTTCAGCGTTTCTGTGACGATCGTGTCCGATTTTCCTTTGCACGTCACTACGACAAGGTGCATGACGTCATGGCGCGATGACGCGCAGCCGGTGACGTCACATCGGTGACTTGGTTCTTCAGCTTCTTTCCTTAGTTTGCTGGCGATCAAAGTAAAGAGCAAAAGGTCAATGAACTCTTCAATGCAACAAACATTCAGTTGCTTGTTAAAATTTAATGTAGAATTAAAAGAAATAAATTCCATCATTTCCATTTTAACAAACAATTTGAAAATTAATCAGTCAATTAAGTTTGTTTTTTCCATCCACTAAGTAAAATATAGCGAAACTAGCCATGAAAGAATTAATGACAAATAATTTTGCTGAATGAAAAAGAGACAGCCAAAAAACCACAAGGAGTTATCAAGTCAGCCGCTACCTTCGATAGATAGCACAAAATAAATAAATAAACATTTAATCTACCCCAAAATAGCCTACTTTACAACTTTATGCTATAGCTGTTTCCACACTGTCTATTGATTGCAGCAATTACTTCATATGTCTGATGATAGCAACTCGACTTAAAAACCTATAAATCACTCCGCAGCTTCCCGCTGCAGTTGAGATTGCAAATGTAATTTTATCCAAGGCTATTTTTACTGTATGTGGTAAGTATAGTCTCTGTCTAGGCCAGTGGTTCTCAATCTTTTAGTGATTGCGTACCACTTGGTAACTTTTACTAGCGCTGCGTACCACCTAGTAGCGTAGCCAGTAATTTTGAAAGAGGGGGGGGGATTGACGGCCGTCGGGCGAAGCCCGACGGCGTCTTTGCCGAAGGCAACACACAACGGCGGGGGGTCTGGGGGACCTCCCCCAGAAAAATTTGAAAAGTTACTTTGAATTTGGTGCCTTCTGAGAGCATTTTCAACAAAAATGTAGCATAGCAAAGTACTACTTAGAAAGCTCCCGCGTACCACTAGTGGTACGCGTACCACAGATTGAGAACCACTGGTCTAGGCTATACGGTTAGGCTATGTTGTCGTTTTCTGTCTGAATTTGAAACCACCTGGCAACCGCACAGTAAATACATCGGTGCGTGAAGCTTCGTTATTTTACCTTGCAGTATTATCGCGTAAGAATTCCTTGTATAGATACATGACAATAAACAACAAACAGAAATACATTCCTCTGGTATAAGCTGCCCGCCATCTTTTTTTCATGATGTTAATATTTTCATTTTTATCTGCTTCACTGCAATGTCATTACAACTGTCCGCTCTCCTCAGAAAATAGTTCTATCAACAATGTTGCGGAGATTGCAGCACCATCTATTGTGCGTTGACTTTCTTCGTGCTCAGACCGGCAATGCTTCAATGAACACCTGCCAAGCAGCAAGGCTGAGTGACTTGAATCAAGATGACGCCGCTCATCTGCACTGACAACAATCGCCTCCAGCAACAGCAGTCCACGGTTTCCAACAACGCTCTATTACGTCATAATTGCCACACCGCGGCAAAATAAGCGCTCCGCAGGTGAAAGCTCGACGAGAGCTTTTGTTCATAAATCCCTTAATTGAATCTTGGTAGTATCTCTGAGATAGGAATCAGTTGAAAGATTCCCAAAAGTTTTTTTTAGCACTTGCGACTTGGTCAGCCTTACGAGAACCAACTTAGGTCATTTGAGAGCTAAGAAGGAAAAGAAAGAACATTTTGTTGCAGCTTGGTAGGCTATATATTCAGTCATATGGTGACTTGATTGACAACTTCGTCTCTTTAGATTATTTGTTGGTTGTGTTCACAATGATTGGGTAACTTGTACAAGGTGCAATATTAGTTTGAGGATGATACTTAGTTTGTTCAAAATTATATGATATCATAAAACTTTGGTAGAGAGTTCGCTTTGTTGTACCACGCACAGACATGATACAGCACAAAACAAAGAAATTTCAAACTCAAAATTTTATCTGTTTCGTATATTTCGTTTTGTGTTGGCGCAAAATCCCTTGCACTAGTTTCATTTCGTGTTTCGAATTGGATTTCGGAGTGAAATCTTTTCTTTCTTTGCGAATTACGTTTTGTAAAGTGACGCGTTGTGTTGTTTCGTCAGAGATTGATCGCTTGCATATTCCCACAGTCAGCCCACCATCAAATGTATTTTGTTGGTGATGCAGAGAAGTGATAAATTGTAAGAGCAACAACAAACAAATCCATTCCTGTTCTTGACTCGATCGATTGGACGGGCTGCCACAGGCTGAAAATAATAATGATGATATTAATTCAGCCTCCTTCTCAAATTTACAACATTTCAACATTTTTTAAGTGTTTTGTGAGCTTGTTGCAATCATCTTCATTAGGCAAAGTATTCACAAACGAGAATAGCTCGCCCAGGGCAAGGTTTGAACAGTCGTCGTTTGAACTTACCGATCATCACCTCAAGCGTAGAGATGAAGTAAAACGAATTTTCATAATTTTTTTAACATTTTGATGTAAGACAGTCCAAGAAGTATGTCGTCATAGAATAATTGTTAAATCAGAATCTGTCAAAAAAGATTGATTCAAGTTTTTCCGTTTCGACAATACGATCCATGCACGCCTATTCTGTAAGCTCAAGCAACAACGCTTTATGTTTGGGTGCTTGAGACATTTCGTTCAGCTTAACGTCCAACCTGGGACAGTGTGTAGAGCAGACAACATTACTTTACCAAAGCTACGAGTGAGTCCTGTCAACCTTGGTGACTGTGACTGCATCAACAGTGAAAACCTGTAACAATTTGAAACTGCCAGAATTAATTGTTCTAAGATGCTTCTTCTGTAGAAAAACCATCCATAGATTCACCGATATCTCACGAACTTACACGCGAATCTTTAATTATGATATTTTTTGTTGTTCTCCAGACTTAGAATACTTTTTAAATGACGTTTAGTTTTAGTTAATCCAATTTGTCCCAAAGTAAAACTGATGACGTCAAAAGTGTTTACATTAGCTGCAAAGTGACGTAACCGTTAATTCACCCAATCACCCAGAATCTTCAAAGTGCCAAAGATGCCTCGTTGGATAAGAAAGAAGTTTGTTGCCACGGTAACTATCTTTGCTCTTCTGGTGGTTACATTCATCAGCATTGTTCCTTTGGGAGGAGGAAAAAAAAAGAAGAGAGAACATGATTTGAGAGATGCACTGAAAGCTATCAAAGCAAAGGTAAGGAAATTTAGTCGGTTTGTGCTCCTGAAAGGGACTGGAGGAGATTGATTCAAAAGTTTTCATGACTTTTGTCCTTTCATTCTCCTTCGAACCTAAGTTGTTTTTGTGTTTCAAAAACACAATAGGATTGCTTGGTTGTCGACTGCGTGATCAAGCGGTGAGAGCGTTTGCAAGGCGCTTGAAACGAATAAGGTTCAAGTGAAAGACACCAGCGGCGTACAGTGACCATTTTTTGGGTGTTCACATTCTTAGAAAGTCTCAGACAAATGTTTGATTTTGCACAGTGACTATTTATATCATATCACATCAGTTTATTTTGATATGATCTGAACAGCCATTGAATAAACTGCAAGCCTGGTGTGTGTTTTTAAAAACCTGCTCAAGAAAATGTACACCCAAAAAAGTAGTCGCCTTCAGCTATTGCAAGACACGTAATGGCAGGTTCAAATGAGGGCTGATGGCTTTATGAGTGGGTATTCACTGCTTTCTGTGGTGATGCATCTACAACTACATTGTAGCCTACAGTATAGTACGTAGTCAGAATAAAACATAATAGTAAAATGATCGCTTGATTGATTACAAAATCAAAAAATGAATAAAATTGACTTTACGCGTATTGAGTCTCCATACTGAGCATGTGGAAGCTTTAATCTATTCCAACTTGAATTGCAAGATCAAGGCAGAGAGTTGAAGTTTGATATGTTTCCCAGGATGAGCGGTACATTATCTACAATCGTGTGCCCAAGTGTGGAAGCATGTCAATGACCACCCTGGGGTATCGGCTAGGTGGCGCTAACGGGTTCAAGGTGGCCAGTCCGTACGAAGATGGGGAAAAACCGGGAAAATCTAAAGAAGAAGAGACACAATTCATCACTCACCTCCAGAAGCAGCCTCCTGGATTCATGTACATCAGACATCAATACTTTATTGACTTTACTGGGTGAGATCAAATATTTCAAATAAATTCGAATAAACAAATTTTACTTTATGTAGACAACAACACTTCCTTATGTTCGCCTTACAAAGTATTGTGACAAAGTTCGAGGCAATAATGACGAAACAACCACCGATTTACTAAACCTATTGATGGCGTATGGTAGATGCATAGCGACTGCTGGTCACCTTCGCAGGCATTTAGAGCTCGAGTAATATTATGGACGGGTCATTGTTTGCGTCATTGGGCCAAGCAAAAAAGTTCAGTCATTGAATTAAAGTTAAATTTCACCACTTTCTACTGATTGTGGTTTGTTGTCTTATACGGTCCACGTATTCCCAGAGCACTATAACTATGACGCAATATTTCATTTGTGTGGGAATGATTCATTGTGATTGTGGTTTTGTTTTACCAGCACAGATGGGAACTAACAATGCTTACATTGTGATCAACGGAATTTTTTATCTCAGCTAAGCAACAACTAAAATTATAATCCTTAACTTGCGTCCCCTTCCAGGTTGGGTCACAAGCAACCCCTCTACATCAACATGATCCGCGACCCCATTGCCAGGTTCCAATCGTTCTACTACTTCTCGAGATTCGGCAACAACAGAGGAGGAGGAGCCAGTGCACGAATGAGTGACGAAAGACGCTTTGAGGTATTGTGACGTCACACTCCTGCTCGGATGACTGACTTTAATTTATTTGAAAGGTCGCTTGAAATATTTGGATGGCAGTTCTGCCGCTGTGGCTAAATTATAAAGTTTTGGAGATCGAACACGTTTTGCAATTAAACTCGTTGCTTATCCAAGACTTTGCAAGCAGTTAACTTCGCTATGGAAATTAATTTTATCTACTGAACTCCAAACAGAGACTTGTTTATTTTCAGAATGTTGACGAATGCATACAGAAGAGACGCCAGGAATGTATCAAGCCGTACTGGCAAGTGGTGCCATACTTCTGTGGCCAGGATCATGGCTGTATGTGAGTGGATGGCAGCAGTTGACGCAAAGAAGTGTTTTGGAGTATTCTAGAAAGTGACTATTAAAAGCTGAATCTTGGCAGTTTTGCATACTTGCATTGAGCTTGAATAACTGACGCAGGTCAGTCACCAAGATTAACTGAGTAAACCTCTGCTTGTTAAAGTGTTATTGTTTGTAAATAATATTATTCCATGCACTAGGTGCCCTGTTAAAACTAATTCATCAATATTCAGTCAAAAGCCTGTGTTTTTTTAGCGGTATTTCATTCCGCTCTTCAATCGTGCAATTGTTTTTTCAACTGCGTGGCGGAGGGGTGAGAGTACCTGCGCGGCACTCGAAAGGGCGTCGGTTCGACACCGCTCTAGAGAACGCGCGGTTATGTCTCAGCATGACATTTAATGGCATGTGATAAACAATGACTCTGGCTCTATGACTTCATGACTTCGTGTCTTTGCTGCTTCCTGTTATCTGCTGTGTTGCATCTATGATGTGCTATGTAGCCTGGCCCTGATGTAAGCTGTCGCAATAAAAGCAAAATTAAAAAAAAGGATTATTATGATTCTAATTATTTTTGACGCTTCGGACAAACCAGTTTTTGTGTCTGCTTTGTTTTTTAAACAACTTTAACCACAAGCGGCGATTGTCACTTTTAGATCAGGTAGGAATGTCTTTGTTTATTAGAACCGAGACATTATTCTTTTTGTTTGTTTCTTTTCGCCAACTCGATTGTTACAGGAGTCGCTCGCAGTGGGCGGTAGACAAAGCAAAGCAGAACATTAAAGATCACTACGCGTTCGTGGGAACTCTTGAAGATCTCGACGGATCGTTGGAGATACTGGAGACACTTCTTCCAAGATACTTCAAAGATGCGAGAAAAGTTTATCGTAACCCAGTAAGTAGGTCATATAGGTCTAATAATGTCGTAACTTCTCCATATTGGTGGCAAATTAAAAGTCCAAATCCTTAGTATCCCAAGTCCAGTTGGAGAGATGCACGTAATAATTATTAAACACCATTACCCAAGTTCACAATATAGGTGGAACAGCCATTTTATGGAGTAGTAACAGGACAATCAGGACATGTCCTATCTTCCCAGGGACAAAGGCGGTAAGTTCTGCATCAACGAAACAGAACTTTACGACGCAGTGGCCATCAACACCTGAACGACCCAATTATTGGCATCTACACAACATTGGTAAAATAAAAACTACACCTGAAATTTACCCCCAGGGGGTAAATTTACCCCCGGTTAAGAACCCCTGATCTATTATGTCGTAGTAGTAGTAGTAGAGTTTACGTGGAGACTGTTATAGAATAAAGTAGTAGAATATAAAAGTAAACACGCACTTACTCCGCCATGTTTGACAGAGCAAGCAAACTTCAATGTATTGTACCTTGATGTGCAACCGCACGTCTCTAACAAACCGTGATGAAATTATTTGATTGCAGGAAAACGAAAAAATGAAGCAAGAAACGAGTACGAGGCAAAAGAAAGAACCGTCAGATGCCGCTAAAGAGTTTCTAAGAACTGAAACTTGCCTCAAACTAGAATACGATTTGTATCACTTTGTTCAACGACGACTGAAAGAAATAAAAGATTCTCTCAATTAAATTTAGCCACAAGCTTTCCAGCTTCTTGTTTGTCGTATCCAGGCTTACACCTGGTGGTTGAAGATTTAGATCAAGTGGACGGGAAGGCAAGGAAGCCAATCTTCGTAACCACCTTCAGGCATGCATTTAAGTGTCCTGCCAAAGACATAACCGCATGCTCATGAGCAGTGTCGAACCGGCACACTTTCAATTGCCGTTCCAGGGCTCTTACCACTCGGCTATGCAGCTGGCAGCTTCTGTTCTGGACATAATGAAAAACCTTTTATTCCATGCCCCAAAACAAGCGAGGTTTTCATCCATCTTCTTTAAGTTGTGTTTTTAAGTCTTCCCTTTAAGTTACCACCTTTTTCCGTTCAGTAACGTGCTGGTAGTGGTAGGTGTATATCGATTTTTGTAGTTAGTATCTTTTTGGTCCCAGGACGCGTTAATGACGAAAAATAAAATGATTGATTGATGATGATGTTTGATAATAATCGTTCAGTTTCTCTAAACTTTTCCACCCCAGAACAATAAAGTATAAAATAACGTAACCGCTACCACCTCATACGCAAGAAGAAGTATAAGACCAAATCAGTATTTCCTCATATAAAAAATTTGAAAGCTAAAGCAGTTCAGATCGTAACTTGTCTCATTAACGTTGAATAATATCCCTGACAACATGGCTCATATGAACGATTCATTGAATAGGTTTGTCTACTGTACCACTTTGAACTGCCATTGTTGTATTGTTTACCTGTCCAATCAATAATATTCGCTATGCATGAATGCATTGTACACACAACGCCATAGTCGACATGTCCAAAGCAATTTAATTATGAAGCAAGAATCTGACACAAGCGGCGGAAAGGTTTTTGTGGGTCTCTCCAAACCACGCGAAACTTTTGGTTGGTTGGTTTTAAATTTTTTCCTCGGACTGACAGAGTTTCTGAACAGTAATTCCTGGCAGTTTCGCATACATTTTGTCATCTGGGAAATATTCCATCTACCGAGTGTCGCTGAATGGAGAGCAGTCCATAACTGAGTTGCTCAAGCGCACACCCCGAGAGTCGAACCAACGTTGCTTGATTTTGCTATTTTTTCGTGCACTACGGCGCTTAACCAACTGAGCAATCCAGTTTGGTAGGTAAACGTGAGACGATGCAATGTTTGGCAAGTCTTTCAGGGTATCGAACAGAAGACCTTTGGGTCAGGATACAGATCAGCACTGCTTTGTGCACATGATTCAACTAACTTACAAACAACCTGGCAATTTTGTGTGCGCTCCTATCCTGAGGAAGTTGGGAAGCCGGTCTCTGGCATCTTGGCCGACGAGGCTCGTTATATTTTACCTTAAAAGTAGAATTTGTACCAAACATGTTGTTAGTGAGCTCCACTGGGTCATGCTTCCCCCCTCCTGTCCCTAACCTACATAAAGCTCCATTGACTCGCAGACCATTAAGAAACTCAACTAACGTTTTCACAAATGAAACAATGATATTGAACAAAGTTGGAAATATACGCTACACTCCTAGTTGGAGAAAAATATATTAAAAGCAAAACAGTGTTTTCTTGTGTTCAATCTTGAAACTGCTCAAGGAATGTGGTCGTAGAAACAAAGAAATTTAAAGTTTTGCGCAATTACAAACGAACTGAATGGATCAAGAGCGTAGATTGTTTGGTAACAACGGTAAGTATACATCCAACAACTTGTTTCAAGTTAATGTTGTCACAAGATGCCAGGTCAAGACCCCTTTGAAAATTTATCACTTGATATGGGAAAATAATTTTCAGCAAATTACTTCTAGCAACAATCTACAACAAACTCTTGAATACAAAATCGTAAATAGGAGTGAAAGGAATGCTTTTGTTTTGCTGGCACAGGAATGGCTAGGTATTGCTAATTTGTGGTTTCAAGTAACTATAATGAACACATTGAAGTTTTTGTAAGATAGAATGTAGACGTTTCAAAAGTTTGCGATCTTCTTAAATCTGGTTGTTACAGTGAATGGCGTTGGAACATAAAGTGGTTTGACAGCAAGAATGGAAAATTTATCCGGCTCTGACGACATCAACGCCTCATCGGTCGGCGACGATTGTCATTTTGTTTGCACTCGGCTGTGTCTTTGTTGCGTCATCAGTGTTCGATTGTAACGTCACACCTGCAGCGCTGGTCTGCGTGTTCTCTGCGACCGATAGGCCGAGAATGCGGCGCCGACGCTCATCGTCGATAGGTTTCGTATTTTCAGTGCTACTCGTGTTGAGAGATTTAGATTGCGAGAAGACAACCCTCGGTTTGGCTTTGAAAGTTGTGGGCTGCTTGGAAATGGATTCAAAGGCCCCAGCCGCGGCCAAAACGACTTTTCTACTCGGCGGATCCTCCCCGTTTCTACTCGGTGGGTCTTCCCCGTTTCTCTTGTCAATTCCATTTATTTTGCTTTCGCTAGATGGCGCGATGAAAGCAACAACTGGAGGTTCATTCTCAACACTAGATGTCGGTGAGCTTTGCAATCTACCGTCGATCGATGTTACGTCACTTTTAATGACGTCATCACGAGATTGGATGATGCTGGAAGTGTTCTGGTCATTCATGACGTTATTGTCAGACACATCACTAAGTCCGAACCATTCCAGAGTGCGTTTCTGCTCCACGTATTCCTCCATGTCGGATACGTTCTGGAATGCAAACAAATTAAATTTACAGGTCGTAGCAGGTGTGGCAGAGTGTGACAGGTATATGTCACACACATGCCCCTGTCATACTTTTGAAGTTTTAAGGACAATGAAGAATATCAGGTCCACGTCATAAGCGTCTGCTATAACAATCTTCTAGAGAAAATTCTAATCTAAGGTGGACCTCATTGAACCAAGAACTAGTCACTTTTCAACAACTCTATTTCAATTTTTTTTTAAAGTGCGTTAAGAACCAGTAAGACTCTTATGAAGACCACTGAAAGATGTCGTGGACCACAATGTCTCGAAATAAGATAACATAAAACAAGTTAATTTATTTCACCCACCCCGAGGTACCGGTCGTCGTTGAATATTTGAGGGGGCATTGCTGTGGGGTCGCCACATTCCTTCCTCATCTTCTGCTTCACTGATGCGTCTGTGGTTATGTCGATCCATTCGGAAGATATCTTCAAGCTCTCAATTATATTCCTGACTCTTGTCTGACCCCCTTCAATCTGGAGAAAAAAAGTAAAACCTTGGTAATTTGCCGATGTACATACTGGATAAGTGCATTCGTGCATTGATTCAAAGTCTGTGAATTATACAGTAGATACTGAACCAATTTAAAAAATGCTGGTTTGAGCCCTGGGTATCTTGGGGATGAGTTACCTTGACATTCCTCGCATTGACCTCATTGGATAATCAAGGTCATGTTTGAATTGATGATGGAATTTTTTTCATGAAATTCATGATTTCTCTGCTGAGTTAAACGTCGCGTCCCAACAAAGAAAAGTTAAGTGTTGGCAGACGTTGAATCAATGCAAAAAAATAATTTTGTTAACTGAGGTACAATCTAGGTACATCTACTCTGTTTGCTTGCCAAACAGCCGTCGCTCTATTGAAAGTTCACAATTGTTGCTCATTTGTGCTCACCAAGCATAATGTTAACAAATAGATCTGAAATCTATAATAAATCTTTGTGTTCCGACGATAATGAGTTGGACTGGTAAACAATGACGAGGTATAGGCGTGGCTCGGGTTACCAACCCTTTTTCCCACAGTGACATTATAGTAAAGCTATTATTAAGCGCGCGGTGTTATGAGTACAATCTTTTTGCTTAATTGTGCAACATTTCGCACCAGTTCTGTCCCTCACAAAATTGTTTTGACTTTTGCAAGGTACAATGATCTACAACTGAGGTCTTTAACTGGCCGAACAGTAGGATTCAACATTACAAAGTAAGCTCTCTGCCAAAACTTTATAACGATGATCTAATTTGCCAGTGGAGAAATGTTAGTTTTGCGTCTAAAGAGAAGCAAACGTAGTTGAAAGATATTCTATTCTCACCATTGATCCAAAGGCGGTGTTTTGAACACATTATCAATAAGGATCCTGGTTTCTACATGCTGCTTCTTAGAAAAGCATATTACCCCCGATGGCGGCCTAAGATGCCCCAGTCCAGCTAGAGCCAGCCCTGTCAAGTGTCACCCCTCTGATCACGTGATACGGGGAGCCACAAGCACACGAATGACATTTGCTTTCGCGTAACAAGGGGAAATTAGTTGGGAATTAAACGTTGAACTTGAAAGATGATGTTTGGTCTGGCTAACGACGCTGCTCATCATTGCGATCGAAAGCACTCAGGAAAGGAACTTATGACGTCATTTATGTTCAGACATCAACTGCGTCAATTACTTTGCGACCAAATAATAACTTTTAGCTTTTAAGCTTTGTTTGAACAAACAGCACTTTATTACGTACTGTACATATGTAATCTACTGCGCTAAGAATAGCCAATCTTCGTGGTGCACACTTTTGGACGACATTTCATTCATTATTTAAACTTGTTCTGGTTTGTTTTTGTTCACAGACTTCAAATCGTTAATAACACGTTAAAAAGTCAATTCGTCCCCATGCCCACATCCAAGTTTAGAATATCTATTTAATTATATACCAAAGCAAACGTAGCAGCTACTGTGCTACAATAAATCCTTAACAACCCATTTCATTTTTCATGGGATTCTCAAAAGATCCTCATTCAAATAGAAATCTGTTAATTTATTTAAGATTCTATTTGAATATGAGCTTTCTGAGGATCCCACTATGTGTGGAACATACTGTTCAGGTGTCGCAACTATATTCGCTTCAATTCGCTCTGCTTGACATTGAGCGCTCTTTTTGTAGCGTTATTTTATCTATAGCATATAGTACAGTACGTATAATCTGATTAATCACAATTATTGATTAAGGGAAACAAGAACGACGACAAAAGAGTAACAAGATTAACTCCCTCCGAGCTAAATAAAAAGGCCCTCTACTTATACATGTGACATGTCGACCGTTGTCCAGGCACAAAACCTTGCTACTGGAGAGCAATTTAACAACCGCAGAGGACGAAAGAAAAGCAGGACACAGGGAGAGGAGGACACAAGAAAGTACGGAAGAATAGGAGGACATAAAATAATGACACGGAAAACACGGATACAGGAAGTGAACGCAGAAGACACAGTCAGAGGAAGACACAAGATGATGACACAGAAGATACAAAGATGGAAAAAACAGAAAATACAAGGAGAAGAGGATACAGGAAGAAGAGGACACAAAGAGAAGAGGACACAGAAGATACAGGGAGGTTACCGCATCGGTTGTGACTTTGATGGAAAGGTGTGTACAACTGCACATGACATACGATAAGTTAAAATGAACAAATTGCGATACAAACCTAAACCATTCACTAACCTTTCTGTTTCCGGTCACGCTCGCCCAGTAAATCCGAATCACCATGGTTACCGAGTATGGGTTGCTACAGATTATTTGGCAAGTTATCCCAGGCAGGTCAAAGGTAATGTGGGTTCAAAATGTCTTGGTGCTTCCAAGCAATTTTAACTCAAACTTTCTAAAGTTAATAAGACAATGAAACCATCTGGAACGTAAAAGAAAACCTTGAATCCATGAACACCGAATAAAGTAGTTCGTTTCGCACGAAATAGTTGTTTAGACTTTAGAAACAAGATATGAATAATTTAAGATGTTCAAACGTGTTTCTCGGCAGCCGATTACGGTGCGATACTGATGAGCCCAGCCTCATGGGCGAAACACGTGTCTGTCGCTGTCAATTCTTGCTACAAATCTGCTGCCGAGAAACATATTGTTGATTGGATGGTCTGAATGGCTAGCGTGGAAGCTACACCGTTATGGTTGGCGAATCGCAGCTACTCGCTGTACTAGTGAGTGCTCAGCCTTGTGCTGATAGCCGGGAAGAACGCCCCTTTCTTCACAATGTCCTCTGCCCTGGCGCCTGCTGGTTTTGTTGGCTCTTTCTTTGTTTCCACAAAGATAAGAGTTAAACTGACTGGTAAAGCGGTGGTCGAATAAATTTGTGGCAGAATACGGTGCGATACTGATGAGCCCAGCCTCATGGGCGAAACACGTGTCTGTTGCTGTCAATTCTTGCTACAAATCGGCTGCCGAGAAACATATTGTTGATTGGATGGTCTGAATGGCTAGCGTGGAAGCTACACCGTTATGGTTGGCGAATCGCAGCTACTCGCTGTACTAGTGAGTGCTCAGCCTTGTGCTGATAGCCGGGAAGAACGCCCCTTTCTTCACAATGTCCTCTGCCCTGGCGCCTGCTGGTTTTGTTGGCTCTTTCTTTGTTTCCACAAAGATAAGAGTTAAACTGACTGGTAAAGCGGTGGTCGAATAAATTTGTGGCAGAATACGGTGCGATACTGATGAGCCCAGCCTCATGGGCGAAACACGTGTCTGTCGCTGTCAATTCTTGCTACAAATCGGCTGCCGAGAAACATATTGTTGATTGGATGGTCTGAATGGCTAGCGTGGAAGCTACACCGTTATGGTTGGCGAATCGCAGCTACTCGCTGTACTAGTGAGTGCTCAGCCTTGTGCTGATAGCCGGGAAGAACGCCCCTTTCTTCACAATGTTCAAACGTATTTCATTACTCGCTCACATCCACTTTGTGGTCACGTGACACTTTACAAATTGCTGATAACCACTTGAGATTATGAAACATCGAACTACAAAGTGCAACGAAGGTCCAAGTAACCGTAAGCTACACAGCGCTATGCCTTCAGTTTGTTGGTTGCTATGATCGATCCCTCGTAAATACCTTCACGTTTTGGAAAAAAGAAGAAGTGGCCGTAATTACGGTAACAAAAGCTTCACTGGTAAATTGTACAAGTTTCTAAACTTAGCTTTATTTATATATTCCACAACCAAGCCTCTGATTTAACTCAATCTGACAACGAATGCTCTCACGACGAACCAGCCTTTCGAAAGAATCTGTTTTGCACTATCGCGTACACTGAATCCGATTTCTCTTCCATTCTGTTGCTGCTTCCATGAACTGAACTTTATCAGCAAATTAAATTTAAGAATACAAAGCGTCGATTATTCATTGACAAGCACGTCACAAACACGACAAGTACGTCACAAACGTTTCACTGGCGGCAACTCCTCCCAGCGCAAAAGCTTTGAATTCAATCTTTACGATCGGCTGAGGTGTCATTGCATCCGGATGCAATATGTTATCATAAACATAACGTTTAGCAACATCGTTACAACAACGATTGCAAACCTCCCATTGACCACGTTACTGATTAACAAATAATAGAATCCGTTTCTGATTTCACAACTGACAACATTTCAAACTCAACTCATCCTTCAATTGGTTTTCAGTCAACAAACAGTGCTTCTTTACATAGATTCAATGTCGCCAGACGTTGCATCACTATAAAAAGTACTGATTTGCGGACTGAGTTTTTCATGATCGTTTTTCATCGTTCACTTCCATATAAACTTGATGTGCAGCAGAAAATATTCAACAAATCTTTCAAATGCAACTTCTAAAGAAGCCACGATGGGAGAGGCTTTCGATTACGTCATGATGCTTGCGCTTTGTCGCTTCTACCTCCTGCTGAGTTTATGATATTTGTGGTGACGTCAAAGATGTCGATAAAATGTAGGTGAACCATTCCAATCTAACGCAGGCACTGGAACACTGCCAGGTATATATGAAATGTTATCGCTATATCAAATTGTTCTGTCACCATTATGGCAATATCTGCCTGGAAGAGGTTGTCCACCAGAAACCTTCTCACAATCGCAGGCATGATTTGTAAGCGCTTGTCAGTTTGGAATGAATTTGGCAATGAATGGATTTGATGTTGTGAATGGTTCTATACAGGATGTCTGACCATAGAAATTCTTCTACACATACAATAAGCCAGTGACAATACGTTTCTCGGAAGCCGATTGTAGCAAGAATTGACAGCGATAGACACCGTGTTTCGCCCATGAAGACCGTTATGGTTAACGAATCGCAACTGCTCGCTGCTCAGCCTTGTGCTGATAGCCGGGATGAACGCTCCCTTCACAAAGCCAGTAACAATACAATTGTGACATCATAATATTATAGTTCGCTATGCTTGTTCGTACATGACATGGTACATGATATTGGCCAAAGTTGTTCTTGTCCTTTGGAATGCCACTTAGGCAGGCTCTTCAGCTATACTCTCTGTGGGCAGGTTTGGTTGTGCTATGGAATTTTCTACTTATAAAATTGAAGAAATTTTTCCCACTTGTCGTTTTCATATCACAACGTTAATTTAAACGTTCAATCCGTTTACTGTTCAAACCTTGGGATAAGTTGTCAAACTATACATTGAAGGGTTTCGACAAGATTGCTGATTTGACATGGGATGGCCAAACGAATTAAAATTCTTGACTGAAAAACTCAATTTGAAACTAAACTCAAGCGGAAGAAACAAAATAAAATTTCAATTTTATTTCCGTTCAAAGTTTTCCTAAATGTCTCTAAAAGTAAGATGTGCAATTATGCATGTGAGTAACCACAAGTAAGATGTGCAATTATGCAATTGTGAGTAACCACATCGCAAAATTTGAACCAAATCAGGAACAAAATGACGTCTAATCCAATGAATAAAGCGGAGTGCTGCGCAATCAGGCCAACTTTGCAAACACGATCATCCACAAAGAAACATACGTCATAATAACATCATCTGCGAGCATGTAGATCGTTGCATGTTATGTTTGTTTTGCCAAGACTGCATAGAGATCTCCTTCAAAGAATTACTGTGCTAAGCTGTAGTAGATTTCATTGGTGGATTTATTTTCAAACAAGCGTTCAAAGGGGTTGAGTTTCAAGGAAATCACATTTGAGTTTTGTCGCTTCTACTTTAGTTGGAAATTGAACAAATCTAAGCCACCAGCAACGTTTCTTCACCTCCTTACGATCAGTGAAGGAGAAAGAAGTTTCATTTGTTCACTCACTGTAACAATGATGTCGCTTCCACTCAACCCCAGCATCAGAAGTAGTTCAGGCTTATTGGTGACGTAACACGGCATTGTGACTGTGAGGTTACAAACAAGACCGATATAATTGTTGCGTAATAAATGTCTCCAGCCACGCAGCAGGGAACCAAACCGCAAACATTTCAATACGAGAAGTTTTCTAGCAACAACCACCGGCACGTTTTGTCCAAACTTGCAAAAGATTTGAATACAATCCATCAAGTGATTAACTTGAGAAGTTCTTTGGAAATAATTTTGTCTATTCGCTTCTTGGAACAAAAAGTATGATCATCGTGCATGACAGGCTGTCAAGAGTTTTACAAACTGGGTATAACTGACAGCGCGTGTTTCTTTATTCAATAAAAAGTTTATTCCGCTTGAACAGGAGTCAGAACCTTCCTAGGCTACTTCTGGCAGTTTGTGATAAAAAACTTGACTGGGCTGCTTCAATAAGCCTCATAATTTGAAAGTAATACAAACAAAATACCATCTCAATAAAAAACAGCATCGTTTGATAGTGGATCGAGTAATTCCCTACAACATTTCAACAAGTAAAAACATCACTCTGTCAATTTCGGTAAACGGACATGCGTCACTGGTTCAAAGCCTCTGCAAGTATGCCAAACTGCCAAGATTTCGCTTTCAAGGAGACTTTCTCAGTCCAAGGATCATCTCCATTGGACAACCAACTACCCGCACGCCATCTAAGCGGCTTGCTAATAATTAACTCATTGTCATTGTTTGTCATGACATAGAATGATGACGTGTTTGGCACTCAATGCTTCAAATCAGCGACAACACTGTGACGTTAGGAGACGTCACAAAGCGCTACAAACAGGACTGTGTCGTTTTTGTAAACGTTCGGCAAAACTTATAATTTACATAAGCTGAGAATACGCACCAAAGCCCAAACATACGTTCCACTAATGATTACGTCACATTCGTCACAATCCTTTTTCGCGCTTCGATATCTAACCAAGCCACCTCTCCGATCAAGTATTTCACATAAAAAAGGCTTAAATCAACCCAAAACTCCTTTCATTTGCTCATGACGATTATTTCCAAAACCACTCCACGAACCATTGTAACTTTAGTTCACTGAATAACAAAATATACGTTCTTCTGGTGCAAACTAAGCTGAACTATCACAAGATGTAAGAGGTGATTGTAGTGAATTCTCTTTTGTTATTGACGTTTGAGTTTGGCGCTCATTTGTTATTATGCAAGACCTCTTAATTTGGTGCCCGCATCTACCTCAAGCAGCGACTCACTGCAAACGCTAAATTCGTGTTCTTTGAATTGTCTGCTTCACAATGCATAGTTAGTGAAAGGTAGTTGATGTTTGAGTTAGTGGCTTTTGTGTATAGAAAATTACACGTACAATTGTTTTAATTATTGATTTGTTTGTTATATATAGTTTTGTTCAAGTTCTTAGTGTGATAAACCTTGTATTAAGGCTTTGTTATGTTGTCAGCAACAGTGACCATCTGCTTTTACTTCGACTTTTTGTCAATCAGACACGATTGACTTCTACAGGGGGCGAGGTCAGATAATGACTGCTGACTAACTGTCTAGCATCGCAAAACACAGAACCATATGCTTTGAAATTAGAAAAAATTGTTTAAACGTCGTTTATCAACAAAACAAGCACTTACAAAAGTTTTTTTTTTATAAATTGTAGGAAAAAATGCCATTATTACGATTCATTACATGGGGCTTTTGCAGGGGGCTTTTGGTTGATAAACTAAATTTCAAATAACATTCGTTTTGAATATTCACTTTCAACTTTTAGAATTGCTCATGTTATTTTATGATCTGAAGTTATAGTTATGGCATGCAAGGAGCAGATTGTTCCGGGCGTTGATATTTGAAAGCCCTTTTGTGTTGAATAATGCGAGATTTAAGATCTCGTTTTGTTTGGCCAACATAAATTAAATTGCAAGCATCACAAGATACTTGGTACACTAAACAGCCTGTTAAACATTTACAGCCCGTTTCACCCTAAAAGGGGGTTCATCAGAAGGTCCTTATTCAAATAGAATATATTTTCTATTCTATATTTGATGTCATCTTACTAAATACATGGTGCAGGTGGACAGCCTCATTCAATTTTTAATTCATTAAGTAGCTACATGTGTTCACGTAGCTTTAAACCTGGCTATCATTAGCAGCGCTTTGCTTAGCGACGCCCTGCTAGCTGCCACTTTGAAGAAACACCAAGAAATGCAATGTCAAGTCACTAGGCAAAAGGGGGTTCTACAAAAACGGGGTGGGGGATTCATTTTCGATTTGACATTTTTGAATGCAAAGTTGTCATCGCAACTGTGGATTGCGATGATGGTAAGCAAAGTCCTTTCACATTGATTCAACTAATAGGCCTACATGCGCTGAGTAAATGTAAATAAAAGACTGATATTCTGCCATCTGCTGTGCATTGTGTTGTATTCTAAGAATCTGAGTTTTTGCCGTAGCGAGATGGTGCCGCTATCTTTTTATCTATATGCCAATCAGAGGGGATTATCTACCGCCAGAGGACAGTAGACTTTTGTATCGACGCTTCAACGGCCAGCTGTCAATCAGCATTAGCGAACATTGTGACGTCATATAACAGATTTCAAAGTCCACGCTCATATCAGGTTAGAATGAGTTGCTATACCAACACGCGATTTGACAATGCTGAGGAGGACAAGTTTTAAAATTAATTCAAGTATTCAACTCTGGAGACGAAGTAGCCTACAAACTCTACTAGGGGTTGATGGTATTGATATTCTTCAGGGTCTTCCGCTAACGGTTCGGCCAATTATCGAAATCCACTCGCCGGATATCTACCAAAGTTTAACAAAACATGTTGATACAAATTACAAACGACCTGTTGTGGTCTGATGAGTGATGATGCGGGCTCGTTGTTGTGGTAGTAGCGGATTGCACTAGCTTCAGAACACAATTCTCTCGTCACAGCACATGACTAGGGAACTGTGTTCCGAAAGCTAGTGCAATCCGCTACTACTACTACCACAGCGAACCCTCAGCATCAGGCTAAAACAGGTCGTTGGTATCTACACTGTGAAGTAAGCAACGATCATGCTGCTAAAAGCAAAACTCAATCTATTGCAAACGCTTCAACAACTACGAGCAAGAACTAGAACAAGACAAAAGTTGCGTTTATCATAAGTCGTGACGTCAAATGGCGTCACGTTCAATGCTTCCCTTCTCAGTTCGAATAATTGTTCTGCATTTCTGCACTTATACTCACTTTATATCCTTACCTCATCTGCTCTTCGCTGTTTGAACAGGGCTGGTACAATTAACACAGGAAATGGTGCAAAAGTATAGTGAAGAAGCTCTGTGGTTATTGCTGACATAACCATCTCTAGTCCTCGCTGTATGAAATATGACAACCTTCCTTCAGTCAACACTCAACCACTTCCAAGGTGACAACTTGTTGCAAGCAGCAAAGCTACCAAACCTGCCGTCCACTCAAACTAGGCTACTAGCACGCCTTTCACAACAACGTTGGCTAACAAGTCTCGTTCCAAAGAAGCATCGTTTCAAGTAGGCACTCTCGCGTTCTCTGTGACGTCACCATGTAACCAGGCATTATTCGAAACACGATTAAACGAGGCTCTTATTATGTCACTAACCTTATTGATGACACGCTTCATTAGAGATCAGTGGATCGATGACGCTATTTGTCAACATGGGGCTCAAACAATGGCGTGGACCGACAGCGATGTCTGAAAGTAATTTTCAACTCGTAAGACGCGTTTCTGGTTCAATAAACATTTACCGGAGAAGCCACAATGACGAAACCTCTGAATGAAGAAAATTCAATGGAATTGATTGTTTTCTGTATCCAGGCCGCAAAGTTTTGGCTCAAATGAACGGAAAGAGAAGCCTATCTTTTCAGTGTAGTTTTTTTTATCTGATCATATGTCAAAAAAGCAAAGTTCTCAAAAGCGGTAGAAGCGACAAAACGCGAAAGTTACACCGGGCTTGAAACTGAAACCTTTGGCACGATTGCGACCTTTCAGACACAGCTGGATGCTATAAACGGTGTCCAACCGACGTCCTTTCACCTTCCATGCAGGCGTTCCCACTACCTAGGTTCCTCTCGGCGTTCCCACTACCTAGGTTCCTCTCGGGGTTCCCACTACCTAGGTTCCTCTCGGCGTTCCCACTACCTAGGTTCCTCTCGGCGTTCCCACTACCTATAGGTTCCTCTCGGCGTTCCCACTACCTAGGTTCCTCTCGGCGTTCCCACTACCTAGGTTCCTCTCGGCGCGTGCAGCGAACACACCAAGTGACAGTTGTTGAAAAAGCTACGTTGCGTATTTTAACAGGCAGGCTAGGTTACTACACTACACTAGGCTATCACCTAAGATTTGCTACTCCCGTGTGCCAATTCACTTTTTCAATTTTCTGCAACATCGCCAACAATAGCCTACACCCTATCTTGCATTTCCACTATGCTGCATTGACTCAAATCATTAATAACACCACTAATGGTTTATCTTCAAGTTGAAAAATAATTCACATATCACATTGAGTGGGAAATTTTTATTCAAGATTTCTGTCTTGCAAGAACTGGTTTTATGGAAACAGATTACAAGCAAATACTAAGCAACGTAGTTTGCTTGTGGATGGTGGAAAAACGATCTTTCTCTAATTACTTAAAAACTAATTGTTTGTAAGAGAGTTTTTCCGTTGGGCCACCACAGCAAATTTATGACCCAAGCTGCATTGTCGTAGAGACAAAGTACCAAGTCTCTCCGATGCTTCAAGTCACAGCTGTTCGTACCCAGATAGAAAAATCCATCAGCAGACGTTGAATCAACGTAAAATGACGGTTTTGCTGTCTGGATAAGCTAGGAAATATCGAAACCGAACCGCATCGTAATGAAGAGCCGCTTGAGGAAAGATGAGGCGTTGTGTATATGTGATCCATCGACAGCACATGGGTGGTTGGTGCAACTGGTGAGGAAGTGAATCAGCCCAACAGAACAGGGTCAGGGGGGTTATGGCATTGTAGCCCGGTTAGTCCGCCGAAACATAGCAACATGCACACACTGTGGCGCTAAAGGGTGGGGGTGCACCAACCGACCAGCAGAATGACGATTGGGATAGACCTCATTCTGCCAGCGGGCGGTGCTCATGGCAGGGGATCTGTTGAACCTTGAAGAACCACATGCATGCGAAACGAAGCGAACCGATGCATCTGGTGCATGAAAATGTCAGTTCTAACCCTCTTGGGGATGTAGCCTACAACCGCAACAAATTATTGTGTCACACAAGGAGGAACAAACAATCGTTGTGCGTCATCATTACGTCACAGGAGAGTCAACAAGACGAACACCTCACAAGTTAAAGTTACACCTTTCAACGTTAATTTTACATTTATACTACGACAGAACATGTAACTCGCACATGAAACGTTGGGCTGTTGTCGGTCAAACAGCGCCACTTTACGGACATAATTCTTAATACAGTGGCCCCCTAAGGCGGCAATAGAGACGGGGACAAGGTTTTCTAAACACAAAACCGCAACGAGTCAAAACAAATAAAATCAGTTGCAAAACTTTGTGCGGCACTTCAACAATATCGAACAATGATGTCATTTCAGTATTGAGAGAAACTGATCGAAGCATACTCGGGCTTATAAAGCCTCAAGGCCGTTAATGTGGAGTTACTACCACAGACAGCAAATCAATCATTTTTTACATTGATTCAACGTCTGCAGACGTTGATTCAATGTAAAAAACGGTTGCTTTGCGGTCTGGGCACGATATCTGCTGGTTGTTCCAGCCAATAGATGTCAGTTAATGGAGAACTGAATTGCACAGGCCAAAAATTAAACCATGGATGTTTGTATTGATCCACAGAACTGCATGGACCCCAACTGAGAGAACCATCTTTATCGTGGAAGGGACGAAGACCCCACTTATTCATCTGGTAGGGGAAGTAGTAGGAAAACTTTGGTGTGTAATTTAATTTGTCACTGGGTTGGCATAAGAGACATGTCACAAAAGAGAAGTCGACTTTATGACGTACATACCCAATAAACCATTAGGTATGTACGTCATAGTCCGCTCAATAACGTCCTCTCAACCGACGATGATCGCCAGTCGCGTCGGCAGCGGGAGAAATCAGTTCTGAGACAACGGCCAAGTTACGGACGTTTGCCATCATCGCATGCGTCGTGTGAATCATCGGTTAGTCAGTTGTGATGCAAACAATCCTCATAGATGAAGTTTATGGAAAGACAAGTTATTGGCTACACGCAACATTATTATAAATATCATCTAATTATTTACAAACATAGGGAAACACTGGGAACATCGCACGTTCTTAGAGGAATAATATTTACACAGAAATTCCATACTAAAAGTTCACTTCACCGCTCGAGATTGGAGCACAGAGCAAGCTTATATAGCCTGATAACGTTAAAGGTCATTGTTGAAACTGATTTGAAACAATGAGTTACATTTGAAACCGTGGATGGTTCCTATGATGAGGCGGCAACAAGGACCGTGGTGCAACAGGAGCTGCCCCCGTTTACCCCATCACGTTGTCACAAATTCCATTACCCCCCGCCAAGCAGATGTAAGTTTGTGGAGGGAGATCATCTCGTCATAGGGAAGCGTACCCGACAACATAGCCCATCCATTCATCACAATAATTGAACTTGTTTCGTCACACTTGCCGATTGTCCGAACGTTCAGCGACAGAATGTTCGGAGATTCGAGAAGGTTCTCAGCCGATTGTCAAGGCTACAATCGACCACGCGCGACCTACATCACGGCGCAACAGCTGCGCGCCTTCACTTTTCGGATGATCGTGGTTCTATAGCCACTAGGGAGCGCATTTCTATTGCTCTGGGAAACGCTCTTGAGGTTGTTCAGTTTCGTCAAAATTCCAGAGTTTTTTGAGGCATGTTTCGGCTTCAGGGTAACAGGCTCAGTGTGGCCGGGAGGAAAGGACTTACTTGAGGGTATCAAGATATACTGGCCCGGGAAGGCTTCCTTCGTGCTTGATTCGGGAAGAGGGGTGAGACAAGGGGGTGGGGGAAGTTCATTAAGGGGATCCACCACAAACTTGCTCCCACTGCACGTTGATGACGCAATACTGAGGTTGCTCCTCTTCACGACAGCGACCGATTCGCGAGACCCGGAACAAATATTCTGAACCCCCGACCCTTCAAATTGGCTGGAGAGGGGTACTGGGCCTCCTACTTGGTTGTGCGTCCCCAACAAATGTTTTGACTTTTTTGCCTTTCTGTGACGTCGAGGCAATGAGCACGACCGATGATGACGTGGCTCATCGTCGTTAAGGCCATAGGTCCCCACGCAATCCAGGCTTGTGCAAACGCGCAGGTTGCCATGCATCAGCGATGCGAACGACGAAGATGAGGAAGATCTTCTGGAGATCTTGGTGGGGTGGAGACATCTACACTTCATGTTGTTGGCATGACAACGCAGCACCAGACCGGTATCGGACCGCGTTGAGCTGCTGTTCTTGAGCCACTTCCCCGCCCGATTTCCACCCGGACGAAGCCGATGCCCGCTCAGATTGCTGCAGCTACTTCGCGCGCTACTGCAGCTCCTGCTTGACGTCACAGCGGAGTAGGAGGATGAAGATCGCGATTCGGCGCTGCGACTCCGGAAGCCGAGGACATTCATGATCTTCTGATCGCTGCCGTCGAGGTTAATTTGCTTTTTATAGGTTTGCAGGTAAGTGGCGTTGTTGAGCAAGCACTGCTCAGCTGCATCCTCGGGGGCCTTCCCCGCGTCATTGTGCGACGCGTCCCCACCGCACGTCGCCTCGTTCTCTTGCTCCACTATGACGTCACTAACAGTATTGTCATAGCGGAAGCCAGCCGTTCGATCGAAGCCGGAGTTTCCGCCTCTGTCGTCGTCGTCGCTGGCGGAGTCGCGACGTCGGAAGATAGCTGCGGTTACGCTGGAGAGGTTGGAGCTGCTCTCTCTTCTGCTGGTGCTCTCCTCCTCATCACTGTTTTCGGAGCTGCTGGAACGATGAGACTTCCGCCTGCGAAGTGGACGACCTGCAAAAAAAACAACTAGCTGCAGAATTGTTGAATGATGAGAGCAACTGTGCAACCTTCCAAGGACGCCGGTTCGACGCTCGCCTAGAGAACATGTGTATGTAACTATGTATTAGGGTGTACCATTTTGCAAAAAGTTTTTAGAAATTTGTGCGGCTATGTATTACGGGTTTCCACTTGTATGTATTACGGGCAAATGGAGTAAGATGGTATGGACATGTGATAAGGAGGAAGGAAGTTTTCTTAGAAAGGCACTAGATCTAAAGGTGGATGGGAAGAGGAAACGCGGTCGTCCAAGAAGAACGTGGAAACAAGTGAAGGATGAGTTTAAAAAAGTCGGACTGAAGGAGGAAGATGCAAGGGATAGGGTGAAATGGAGAAAAGGGATTAAGACAATTGCTGCGCGGAAACAATCGGCCACCCCCACTAGTGGGGAACAAACCGACGATGGATTATGATGATGATGACTTCTGTTAAAAAGTACTTTGGTAGAGTATCAGAATTTTCCCGCCAAAACTGTGGTTCTGCCGCCATTTTTTCAAAATGGCGGCCAGATAAGATATTATGAAAGTCTACCGCCTTAAACTAGCGTAATGTGATCATATAGTATGTTGAATTGTTGATTATGGGTTTTTTGGGGTCGCAGAACACGAATTTGGAGTCAAAAATGCTCTACGACAACAATTTTGTAAAGTAAATTTTGACATATAGATGTGACCACACTGTTCTGGATTGCAGATTTGCATAAAAAGAACATCTTATTGTCATTTTAACCTTGAAATGCATGTATGCATAAACTTTTCTTGTCGGTGTAGTTATATCAATCAGCATGAGGGGAAAATTAGCATGTACTTCACATCCGATGAAAACCTACTAACTAGTCCACAGTAGCCTGTAGCCTAGCCTACTTAGTTACTAACCTACCTACTTACTAACTAATGGACAGCAGAAGAGTACCCCACGGCAGACCAAAAGGTTCGAAAAACCGAAGTGAACTCTCCCAACTGGGTAAATGCTGTACTTTTACACGACGAAGATCATTATTAGCTACATTGACTCGAAGAGTATAGCTAGTGATCGTAGCCTACGCAAGTTACAAGATTCAGATCCGTTATGCCACTGAATGAGACGGCCGGTGAAGCACACCGATCATTGGCACAAAGACCAAAAAGAAAGTACTTCCTCATTGGGAACACTAGCAAAAGACTAGGTGTTTCTAAGCTTTCTAAAAGCTCTGACGTTCTTGCTAGGCTGTTGTTCCTCAGAGACGAAAGTCACAGAACGACCAACCAATCCATCGTGATAGCAAGGGAGGAAATTCGCCAGGCATGGAAACATCATTTTAGCGTGGATTTGGTAAGCATTAAGCAAAACGAGAAACAATCTGAACAGAGAAGGAATCGTGTAAGGTTATTGTTAAAAATGCGGAGAAAGACCGGCATCTGAAGAATTTGTATGAAACTTGGTATCAACTAGAACTTGATTCCAGGCGTGAGAGGAATAATAGTGATTCATTTAAAAAACGTTTGCATGATATGGAAGAAAATCTCAAGGATCCTCTGGATAATTGTAAGACTACTTGGTCAATTCTCATGCATTCTGGTATCATTGACTGGGAGACAGATCTGGAACATTTGAAAAATCAGCTCCAGCGAGATCAAGTAGGTTGCGCATTGGGAAGAGATGCTCTGTAGAAAAGACGGGACAGCTAGAGAAAAATAACACAGCGCAGCTTGCGAAAGGTAACAGAAAGAGGATGTTGCTGACAATCTGAAAACAGTAAAGTTGGACTTAAGTACAGATGAAGAAACAGAAAGTGACAGTGACAACTGGAAAACTCCTGAAAAGAAGAGAAAGAAAATGGATATTATGTCGCCTACAACTTTAACATCTGGTCGACTTGGATTGAGCTACCTGCAAAGAACAATGTTCGTGGCTGCTGTAGTTCAAGCGTCCGGCGTACAAGTCGAAGATACTAATATCTCAGTCACAACAGCTCATAGACTGGCTAATAAGACTAGGTCCTCTCATTCCCAAAATGTCAGAGATGAGTTCCAGGCCCCTGATTTCGCAATAATTCACTGAAACTGTAACATTCTGAAAATGAGAAGAAATGTTTCATCAAAACAGTGCTGTGTATATGTGTCTGGCGTTAGTTTTGATGATAAAGGTAATGCAGAAATAAAGCAGCTGCTGGGGGTGCCTGAGCTACCATAGACGGCTCCGGATCATCTCAGGAACAGGCCGTAATAAAGTTGGTGAAAGACTGGAGAGTGAAAGGTGCCATTGGTGGTAGGTGTTTGATACGACTGCCACCAATTCAGGGAAGTGGCAAGGTGCTTGTAGCCTACATTGCTGGAGGCAGCAATTGGGAAAGCAATTCGGAACTTACTGATCAAGAGTGGCAACAAATACCAGTATCAAAATGGAAAAAATCAGTGATTAGGCTATAAGAAACTAAACAAATTTGTTTTGAACGTAAGGGTGGTCAACGGTAGGCTATTGCGGAACGCGAGATTATGCTAATCTCTGATTTTATAGACAATTGTTCTGACAAGAGCCGCCGGCAAGCTATCTTGCTTGTCGTGCAAAGGCACAGAGAACAGTTCACAGATTACAATAAAGCTACCTTAGCCAAACTCAATTGTTAAAGAAATGCATAAAAAATTCAGTGAATTGAGTGTTCGCATAACTGTGGTAGGCTATAGTGTTGATGAAATTTACTGGAAAGTGAAATCAATCAGGACTGAAGAAACAGGGATGGATCATATTTGAGAGTGATTAACTCAATTTGTTTGTAAATGAATCGTGTTGTTATTTCAAAAGTTTGATAATATTTAAAGATTATTCATTTTGGGGTGAGGTATTCTTGGTCAGGTTGTGTCCATGTCTGTAGAATTTCACCATAAATTTCAAGTGGTAAAATTTCATTTTCCAAAATTGTTGTCGTAGAGTACTTTTGACTCCAAATTCGTGTTCTGTGACCCCAAAAACCCCGTAATCGACATATTATATGATCACGTTACGCCAGTTTAAAGCTGTGGATTTTCATGATATCTTATATGGCCACCATTTTTTCAAAATGGCGGCAAAACCACAGTTTTGGCGGGAAAATTCTGAACCTCCACCAAAATACTTTTTAACAAAAGTGGAAACCCGTGATACATAGCCGCACTAATTTCTAAAAACTTTTTGCAAAAATGGTACACCCTACTATGTATGCACTAGTATGCAAAACTACCAGGATTAAACTCTCAAGGAAGCTTTCCCAGTCCGAGCATAAAGATTTCCACAGTAACAATCATCTCACCTGTACGCGAACCAAACAAGTTCGGAGACTTGCGACTCTCCAGGAGAGAATTATCTGAGGAAGCTCCTCCTGGAGGGCGACGGAGAGTAGATGGAGAGGATGTTGAAATGGAATGCCTGCCGGAATGATTATTCCGATGGCGGAAAAGTGAATGATCTTGGAGTTCTCCTTCCAACTCACTCTCCTCACATATCTCATTCAGCACCGGAGCACTTTTTCTCTTCTTGATTCGTTTCATTTGCAAAGAAGCGCGTTGTAAACTGAAAAGATCAGAAAGTAAAAATTTAGACAACCAAAACATGCCGGCGACTACATTTTTAGATATCAAATTTCTTGAATAATGTTAAGAAAGAAATACTTTAGAGCCGTTATAAGTGGAGTTCTCGTAGGTATTCATAAACCAACTACGTATTTTAAAAATACTGTTTAATGGTGATTGAAAGCTCCTTATTCCAACAATGAAGAGCAGTTCCGCTCGTGATCCCTGTTAGCTACACATCACCAGCCTTGACAATCTGCAAGTAATTTTCAATTGTGGAAGATCATCAGAAATCAACTCACTGAGATGCAAGGACATTGGGATTGAGGATGTTGGTGATGTCGTCTCCTCCGTCTTCATCATCAGTTGTGGTTTGGGATTTGCTCCTTTCTTCTTCTTCGATCAAAGCATCAATCCCTCCATGAGCAACACTGAACCCATGGCGAGGAGTGATCGTGAGATGCTCCCGGATAAAGGAAGGATTTTTCGGATGAGAAAACAAAGATGGATTTGATTCTTCTGAACTGGAGCTTGTAGTGCGCCTTCTAGCGGTGTCAGAAGAAAACGTAGGAACGTGCGAAGGAGGAAGAAGAGTTGCTTGCTTACATGGAGGAGACACAGAGAAAAGCATCGGAGATGAGGATGGGTTGTCATCCGGATGCATGGGTCGTAACTTATTAGGTATAGTCTTCCCGGAAGATGACGAAGCAAATGATGAAGAGGTGGACATCTCTGTTCCATCTACATCCGATACGGAGTCTTGCGTAGAACACGTGTTTTCTTCTTGCATTAAGGATCGTTCAGCAAGGAGGAAGTAGGTGGAAGTAATGTGATCATAACGATCTTCATCAAGGGCAAGTTGGATCTCTTCAGCGTTTGCAAGGTTAGCTGCAAGATCAACATCATGAGTTTTGTGCTTCATGCAAGCTGCACAAAACTCACATAAGTGCATAGCCAAGTAGTGAAAGCATAGGCGCCGACTTTTCAAAAAACCTTGGGGGGCGAGAAAGGTGATGACGTCATAACCATAACGCTATTTTACTCAATTAAAATAGTCTTTGATTAAGCTTAATGTCTTGTTTATATTGACATCTAGGCCGCAAACTGAATTTATTAGAACCGCTGCTTGAAACGATTAGTTTTATCCATGCAGTACGCCTAGTAAAAATTTTGATATTATTAGCTCATAATTCAAGCCGATTAATTTTCTTTTCGTGCGAGTGAATAACAACGATCAAAACAGTGAAGTTATCGAAATAAAACGCAAAAAATCATGATCTCAAGCAGAGTGGACACTCGCTATCAGTTTTATTAGCTTCGTTTCGCTCGTTTTGCTAATTACTTACTTTCAAAGCATTAACAACGGCGAAGTGTTTTCTCTGCTGTTTTTATCGAAAGTCTTTATAGTCTTTTATCGAATACCGTAGATACTCGAGTAAAGGTCGAGATGTTCGCAATTGGTTTTCACTTCAATAAGTCAGGTTCAACTTTATACACGGGACATTCGTGACAAGCTGTTGTCTCCAGCTCGGCAGTTTTCAAAATGAACGCATTTGTGCTGCGTCAAAATCATTGCCGACGTAGATTACAGAGTGTGAAATGGCGTCGGCCGAAGTAGAAGGTTTGAATACGTTTATTTGCAAAGATTCAAACTTAATGATTTCTTGTCAATTCTAAGCTTTATGCACTTGTTGAGCAATATGCAAAGCTCACGAGACAAAACAGCAAAAAGAGATGTTTTAAATTTAAGAGATCAATTTTATATTTTTGCGTGTAGGATATAATCATTTATATTACGTAACATTTCATGATCGTTGAAGTCGATGTCAAACCTTAGCGGCCCCATAAAACAATGATGTCAGGTTGGCTAGGTGATAATAGCGGTAAGAGACGTCGTTAATGCAGACAATACCTGCAACCAAGACCATTAAACACCATTTCGTTTATCGGTTTTCGATTTAATTCTCACGCATTGGGAACAAAACAATGCGTTCTGTTGAATCATAATTGATCTCACAGCGGGAAGACCTCGTTGAAAATAGCGTTTAATTTAGTTGGTTTACTTAATATTGCAGTGAATAGTTACGTGACTATTCCAGCAGCGTAAGTTACTCTACCATCTACTTTGAAATGTCTATACCGTGTGATTTCCAAGCTGTATTCACGTAATTGTTCGTTGTCTTTGTGTCGTAGTTTCAACTCGATAAAGTTTGCTAAAATCGATTTCATGTTTGAAGTCACAAAAAAATCTAACGGACGTTTGGATAACTCGTGAAATGAGAATAAACATTCAACCTCGCATTCGCTTTTTCGCTTCCACGCGTTTTGACTTTGAAGTTCCTCCTCACGCGCGGGAAGATAAGCAGTGCGTGCCTGCGGATCTCAGTACTGTAGTATGATTGATTGAATTTTTATCCTCGGACTGGGAAAGCTTCTTGCAGAGCTTAATCCTGGCAGTTTCGCATACTTGTAGAGGCTTTGAATCACTGACGCAGGCCCGGTCACCGAGATTGACAGAGTGAAGTTTCCGATTGTTGAAGTCTTGTTGCCGGGGAGCTATTCCATCCACTAGGTGCCGCTGAATGGAGAGCAGTCCTTAACGTGCGTTGCTCAAGCGCACACCCCGAGAGTCGAACCAGCGCTGCTTGATCTTGAAGCTTCTTCGTTCCAGAAGTGACGCGCTAACCAATTGAGCTATCGGGGCGGACTCACGTTCCAGAAAAAGCCATGCGATCAGCTGCTATTTTTCGCTTTCGGCATTCTTTAAGTCCGTTTAAATAATCTAAATCTCTAACGAAGTATTTTATCTTTGAAACACCATTTGTAATAGCAATTTTTGTTGCCCCTCAACCATAATTTTACGGGGGGCGCTGCCCCCAGGCCCCCCCGGAAAATCGGCGCGTATGGGTGAAAGCCCTGGTATGGCACTCGAGAGGGCGTTGGTTCGATAACCATCAAGAATACGTGGCTGTGTTATTCGCAAAACACTTAATGACATGGCTGAAGGTAGACATGAAAACTGGCTACCTTGCTTTCCTGTCCACTTTTAAATTAAATTCTTTAACTACCCTGGATACGACGAAGAAGAAAGTGAGCATGAAGTGCATCACGTAAAAACGAAGCTCACGTCACAACGTCACTCACGTAACAACGTCACTCACGTAACAACGTCACTCACGTCACAACGTCACTCACCTTTCATCATCATATCGACGATGCTTTGATGAAGTTCAGTGGAGATGCTGTTGCGCACCAGTATAGGGGTCGAATTCCTTCTCGCGCGTCCTAGTGACTTGGCCCCGATAAGCCAGGGATGGTCCACAAGCTCACTGAGCCCAATGCGGTCAGAGGGTTCGCTTTATAGAAAAGGTAGAAATGTCACTTCGAGTTTACATGAAGCATTGCAAACTCAAACAGAGCTTTCACTCATGATATAATGCCCCTGTGCAATCACGTCACAAGGACAGCTTCGGCCTACGGAGGTGCAAAGTTACTCATGGCGCTCCCACAAAATCATCCGATTAAATTGTTGAAAAACGGGTTTTGGTAAAACATAGCAATGAAATGTGTAACATTTCGCCGAACCTTCATAAGCAGTGAAACAACATAACAACCTGGTATACTCCAAGTCGCAAACTAAAAGGAATCTAAGTTGAACATTACGTCTAACTATGATTAGGTCTTGTGGTCCAGCAGCAACAAGCAAATGATACATGAAGCGATGATGTCATCACAGTATGACGTGAAGCAACAGCCCAAGAACCTTCATGATTAAAATTGCTTTCAAGGCAGTTGAAAAGCTGTGGTGTAATTTAACTTGAAAACTGTGCGGGCTGCGTAATCCATTGCAAGTTAATCAAACGATTTAATCAGTATATAACTTTCTTTATAGACAGAAGAGTGAGAGTGAGAGAAAGAGAGAGAGTGATTGAGATAAAAGTGTAAATTACCAGGGCAATTGATAAAACCGAGAAATACCTCGTCAGTTAGAGGTTGTCTTATACTACCCGCAACATCAATAATGAATGATAATTGCGTTTCCAGTTAAGCTGATGTTTCAAAAGCAAGCAGCATGCCAACGATACACAGATATCGATTACGACGTTGAAAGTTCTTTCAATTCCCTGCGAATCGTCTATTGCAAGCCATGCTCATACAGAGCAAGAGAGGGGAGAAATTTGATTAATACAATTTTGGTAAAGAAATGATTTTCTGGAACCATGGTTAAACCAAATGAAAGATTAAGTCTCTGGGGAGCACCTCATGCTTTGTAAGCGTGATTTGCGTTATGACGTTCAAAATTAAGTTGTATTCTATAAAAAGCGATTCAAAACAAAACGAAATTCTTCACCAAGGAACTTGTTCATGTTTGTTTGAAACACCAGTGAGTTCGAATAAGATTGCAAGAACATGGCGCAAGGAAGAAACTTTTCAAGCTTTAACTTTTGTTAAGTTTAGTTGTCATTGCCAGCTTATGACGTAACAAACAAACTGTTAACGACATAGCATTGTTTGAGACAAATAGACATTTGGCTTTTGGAAACATTATTTTGAGTCGTTCAAATCCGCATGTTCAGGGGATGGGTTAACATTTCTTCTGTTACCATAAGATTCATGAGTGAGCAATTCTCGCCCAAACATTAAGCCATGAAAATAACGAAACAGGAGGCTACTCGAAATAAACTGGATTTGCTCTATGAACCCAGAGAGAGAGCATACTGCTGGTATCCGTCACTTCAACATGTGAAAACGCAAATAAATTTGAGGGCTGAAGTTGTAACTTTCAAGTAAAAATGACAATAGAAGAAAAAGATATCACAGCACAAAGTTTGTTTCAAAGAACTCCTTGAGTGGCCAGAAGTGCCACTCGGGTATGGAAACATTTCGCGACACGACCATCCATCATTGATGACGTCAACAAACATACAAGTTTGCCGCCAAGAATCGCACAGTCTGGTGGGCCACCGCACAACCAACCACTGCTCGCAAGAGGTGATCACAAACTTCAATATCGCCATAAAGTTACCGCCTATGACAAGCCCCTTCAGATTAGGGTTGTTGCGACATATCAAACCATACATCGGCCCGGCCAGATGCGGCACAAAGTCATACCATGTGGTCTCACAAAAGAAAACAATAACGCGTCAACATGCATCGTAAAGCTGACACTTCGTAATACAGGGTGTTCATAAAGTCTCTTTACAATTTAAAAAAAATATTAAAAAATGAAGTGATGAGATATCGCAATGAGGTTTGTTTTATGTTAATCAGTATTTCATAAAGTTTTTATTGACACTAAAATTTATTGTTTCAGACAAAATTTCTTAATTAAAATTTCTTATGTTTAGCCTAATGATTGAGTTATATGAATCAAACCCCCATAAAATGACTACTGCTCAAGAAAAAGCGCAATGTGTATCCTGGTTCATTGAGACAAAATCAGATGTTCAGACCCAGCGAAACTACAGAAGTAAGTATGGAAGAGACACGTCATCACGTCATTCAATTCGTTTATGGCACAAGAAATTTATGAAGACAGGGACAGTGTTCGATACAAGGAGGAGTGGGCGACTAAGAACATCTGAAGAAAACATCGAGGGTGTAAGGCAAGCCTTTCAACGTTCTCCTATCAAGTCCATCCGTACTGCTGCCAGGCAATTGGATGTACCACGTGCAACAGTGCACAAAGTGCAAATGTTGCAGGCACTTCAGCCAAACGACATGCCAAGACGAAAAGAATTTGCAGTGAACATGCTCCAACGAATTTCTGAGGATGAAGCATTCCCCAAGCGAGTTTGTTTCAGTGATGAGGCAACTTTTCATGTCTCAGGAAAGTTAAACAAACACAATGTGAGAATTTGGGAATCAGAAAACCCCGATGCGACTAGAGAACTTCAGCGAGATAGTCCAAAAGTGAATGTTTGGTGTGAAACCATGTGCAATCGAATAATTGGGCCATTTTTGGGCCAATAATTGGGCCATATAGAAGTGTATTAAATAAAGTAAGGTTTAGAATGTTTAGAAGTGTATTTAATGTGTCAATAAAAACTTTATGAAATACTGATTAACATAAAACAAACCTCATTGCGATATCTCAAGATTGGGCTGGGCAAAGTTCAGGGAATGTGGGGAAATGTTGTATGGCAGAAAATTTTCACTAAGGATGAAAGGAAAAGTATATCGGAGCTGTGTACGGCCTGCAATGCTATATGGTAGCGAGACATGGATATTGAGAGAGAGTGAACTGGCAATCCTGAGAAGAACGGAAAGGTCAATGGTGAGAGCAATGTGTGGGGTGAAAATGAGAAGGGAAAAAAGGACTGAAGAATTGTTGGATATGCTAGAGATGAGAGAGACCATAGACCAAATGGCAAGGGCAAATGGAGTAAGATGGTATGGACATGTGATAAGGAGGGAGAAAGGAAGTTTTCTTAGAAAGGCACTAGATCTGAAGGTGGATGGGAAGAGGAAACGCGGTCGTCCAAGAAGAACGTGGAAACAACAAGTGAAGGATGAATTTAAAAAAATCGGACTGAAGGAGGAAGATGCAAGGGACAGGGTGAAATGGAGAAAAGGGATAAAAACAATTGCTGCGCGGAAACAATCGGCCACCCCCACTAGTGGGGAACAAACCGACGATGGATTATGATGATCCAATGCACGTAATTGGAGAAGGATATTAAATATGAAGTACTGTAGTGCCACCGAACAACCAATCTGATATTGGTATCAGGTGGGAACAACAAATTGTGCGAAAAATATCAGTGGAATACCGATTAATGATTAATGTAAAACCTTAGACAGTTTTATTTCGAGCAGTGAGTTATTTATTCAAACAGAATAATTTGTATTACTTGCTAGGGTCGAAATACTGCAACTCGCGCATGCGCAGTAACTAAATAAAATTATGTTCCAAACAGAAGCCCTTTTTGAATCTAGTAAATTTGCAAACCATAAAATATAATTATATCTTGTTCAACGATTATTCGTGTGGCAGAACTGACTTCTTGATGAGAGGTAAGCATTAAGCATGAAGCAACTAGCAAAGAAATGTGACCAACCGAATCAGCATCCGCTCAATGAGATCCTGACATTTGGAGCTGACATGGTCATGGACTTGGTAGCGACAATCCATGATGTTGATCAACGTCTCGGAATCATTTGCTTCATTGAATGGAGCGATACCACAAACCAACATGTACAAGATGACTCCTGGAAAGAAACTCATAATTTTCTTTTCACATTTCCACCCAGCGTAACAATTACATACACCAATAGTCAATGGCATTTCAAGTTGGTTTTGCTTTAGAAAAGCCTGTCAAAGCCTAAAACCGAACAGGCCTAAGAATTATTAAACCACTTTCAATCGAAATTTGTTACTGGTCTTAGTGGTCTATACAATAGTGAATGTCAAAGGGCAACGACCGCATTATCAGATTGCAACCGGAATTCTAATAGTTAGCCAGGAATGGTTGAAAAGGTTTGCAGATTCAGAAACTATGTGGTCTACCAAGGTAAGACCACTAGCCTTTACCTGGTTACGTCCGTTCATTAGGTCCTTTTTTATATCATGTTACAAATTGTTCTTATAACAAGGCAACACATTTGCAGTAAAAAGGTAATATTATTAAATTTATAAGAATGATAAAGTAACTGCCGGCTAGCAAAACCCGGGTTTTTGCATTGATTCAATGTCTACAAACGTTGGTTTTGCTAGTCGGGTGCTCACCCAAGCTCCAGACATCGACGGCAGGTGCATCGTATTCCTCGCCAAGTAAAATCTCTGGGGCTGAATAAGCAAGTGAACCACAGGACGTCGATAACTTCTCTCCAGGTTGATATCGGTTGCTGAAGCCGAAGTCGGTTAGCTTAACGAGACCCTGGCTCTCGAAAAAGACCACATTCTCGGGCTTCAGATCGCGATGAACCACGTGCAGTTTGTGGCAGTAGGCGATAGCGCTGACAATCTGCACACAAATGCATAGATTGGAAAGGTTAGCCGCAGGATTATCAACACAACATATGTAACAATAGGAGCTTATCTCCGCACAGAAGCGCAACAATGTTCCATAAAAACCCGGCACTCCACAATCCACCTGCCATAACCGAACCTACTTGATCGTAAGCTGGATATCGAACTAAAACTACACTGACTTTTAATCATGAACAACTTTCGATACTCGACCTCATGTGGGTCCCCTATACTCAGTTGTGTGTGTGCTGTTGCGACATGATAATGATTACAAACAATGAAAACCTGATTTGCCTCAAACAGCAACAACTTGTGCACTATTGACGGTTAACATTTCACGACACCGTGATTTTGGTCAAGATGTTGCTAAACCATAAGCAACTGAAACAAAGTAATATCATGAAGCAAAAATGCAAACGATAAGAAACTTTATAAAAAAGCGGATTCCACACCTGGTGGAATGTACTCACAGCCCTTTCGACATTTTTGATAAATAAAGTGCAGAAAGATTGGTAGTTATGACACCACTCTTTCTGATACCACCTCAACTACGATGCAGTTAAAGAAATTCACGAGAACGGAGATTAGTGAAACGTAACTACCAAAGTCTTTCCACATTGACCAATGCACAATTGCACATATATCGATAACAACTAGGAATGCCAAATGGTGACACCCGATCATATATCTGGAAAATATTCAAATCGAAAACAGAAGCAACATGAATAACCAGAGTGCGAGTTATAGTAAACAAGTAGCTGAACTTCAGAAAACGTTTCCAACGTTAAGTTGGTCTCTTTCAGAGTCGATGAAAAATCTCTCATACTTCTTGCTATGTTTCGTTAGCCATTGCAGACAGTTCTCCACACAGCCTCTCTGCTACCGCGAAAAGGCTTGCAATATTTTCGTTTTCTAAAAATAGATCTTCGAAGAAACTGCAGCGCATATTAGCAACACGGCAATAGAACAGACGTGATTATTATACGTTCACTTACGCGTGTCACTGGTTGCAATACGGTGTGAAACACAAGCAAGCAATCAAATACCATTCAGCTATATCTATTATGTTTCTCGGCAGTTGAGTGTAGCAAGAACTGACAGCGAACAGCGATAGACACAAGTTTCGACTAAAAGGCTGGGCTCATCAGTATCGCATCACCAACTCATGCCACAGATTTCTTCACCACTGCTTTTGCCGATCGATATTATTTTCACTATCCATCGCGTTATCCAGCTCCCTACGAATGGCGCATGTGTGCGCACAGGATTCCTTATTATTCACAAGATGATTCCAAATAAGGCAGCAACTTCCATTGTAAAACGTCAAACCGTGAAAATATCTGACGCATTGGATTCCCGTTCAATGGTTGATGAGGCATTGGAACTTTTAACAAAAAACTTCAAAACTCAAGAAAACGTCCCATTGAATCTTGCTAAAATTTGTTTTCACTTTCTTTGTGCTCTCTCTAGCAATGTCTAGACTCTGGAGTGTAGTATTGAGATAGATTAGTCTCCTGCAAAGGGTTAACGGAATCGCCACTTGAAGGATAACATGATCTCATTTAATCCCATTCAAGCATTGCTAATTTTGATTTAAATACAAAAACTTGAAAGCTATCTATGTCCCTCAAATGGTGATTCCCTGTGACAAAGAGAGATGGGCATCTGAAGCAGACGTCTCCAAACCCGAGTTTTGATTCTTTGTGGTAAATATCATCCAAGAGAAATATGAATACACACTAAAAACAAGAGAAATATGAATACACAGTAAAAACAAGAGAAATATGAATACACAGTAAAAACAAGAGAAATATGAACACACAGTAAAAACAAGAGAAATATGAATACACAGTAAAAACAAGAGAAATATGAATTCACACTAAAAACAAGAGAAATATGAATACACACTAAAAACAAGAGAAATATGAATACACAGTAAAAACAAGAGAAATATGAATACACAGTAAAAACAAGAGAAATATGAATACACAGTAAAAACAAGAGAAATATAAATACACAGTAAAAACAAGAGAAATATGAATACACAGTAAAAACAAGAGAAATATGAACACACACTAAAAACAAAAGAAATATAAACACACACTAAAAACAAGAGAAATATGAATACACACTAAAACACTTTAGTTAAATTTATTAAGTCTTTTTTATTTTCAAGAAGTATATTTTTCCACAGTATTTAAAAGGCCTCATTTCTGAGCAGTTCTATCTTGTCTTTTGCAATGAATCTTAAGTCTGTTAACGTATTTTTTGCCACTGTTTTTATTTTGAATGCTTTTCACAGTGGTCTCGGTTGATTTCCCGCTTAATTACTTTTTATGGTTTCACTGTCAAAGTGTGTACTGAGGAAGCCGCATTTACGATGGCGAAAGCATGAAAATACAAGTTGCTGAACTTGATATTATTAGCTTGTCATCAAAAGATACCTTTTCAAATTTGGGGTTTGGTGGATATTTTGAACTTTTATTTTTTCTCCAAACCACAGACATAGCACCAGGTTGTTGTGACGTATGACGGACAGATAAATTGTTCAGTTTAATGGCCAAATGGTGAGACCCCTAGTACAGCATTCAAAAGGGCGTTGGTTCGATACCGCCCATCAGCATGTGGCTGAAGGTGGCCACGAAGATTGACTTCATTGCTTTCCCGTCCATCCAACTACAAATCTTAACCACAGGGGGAAGTGTGAACACCATAAAAAAAGTTCACTTCTAACTTTGGTTATGATCCATGAAACTGCTTCTCCATGGTTTCGAGATAACCAGCACAATTTCAAAAAAATAACAATTTAGCGTTAACTCCTACTTCATTTCAAAGCGTTAAACCAACGTAAGGTAATGTTTAAATGATTAGATACCCAGATGCGTGGTAGAGATAAAAGTTTGATTACAGGAATAACAACCGCCAAGCCAACCAAGGCAATCATTACAGAGCGAAGATTACCGACTTGAAGCATAACAGAAAATAGAAAAGCAAGCTCATAGTAGCAATCTGGTAATTGTAATGGATGAAATTGAGTGACGTGGCATCAAGGCGCGTGTGTTATAAACACACGCCAGGTCGGCACCCCAATTAAAGCAATTAATCCCAGTGAATATCCAAGTTTATCGCCAAATCCCAAGTGCAGTACGTGTACCCCGTTGCTGCGAGATTGCCTGGTAATTAATAATTTATATATAATAATAATTAACAATAATCGTTTGTGAATAAAAATAGTAATAATTTTGAAGATGCATATTCCATAGCCATGTGCGTGGGGAACCTCCCATTTCTACTAAAGCGTTAAAACTCCGCAAGCTGTGTTGTAATGACAATCTGTTTGCTTCTAATAAATGAACGAAATATTAAACAACCTGGCAGAAGACAGGCAAACTGAAAAGTCGTGCTTCTGATGCATGTTGGCTAAGCACTGCAGGGTGAAGGTGGCTTGGTGATGAAGATAATGAACCTTTTTCAGGAAAGTTCAACAATTGGCCAGTCATTGGCCTTCATCAAAGCCTTTGCAAGAATCATTTCTTGTTTTCTATGTTTGGCCAAGCAGTTTCCGGAGCTACCACCTTCCAGCAGTGACAAAGTTCTTCATTGCAAAGCAGCTGCCAATTGTCTAGTTTAACTTAAATATTTAGAACTTGAATATGGCAAGGTGGTTTTTCATGGCATGCACGTACTGCAGCTTCGAGCAACAAAAACCTTTCTCGCCATATTCTACCTCTCTACATTACACAAAACAATAAAACCAATTCAACACGGTACTGATGCGTTCGATGAGACGATGAATTAACGGGTAGGACATTCATTCATTATGAATTATGAAGTATTAAATAACTTGATTGTGGAGAAAGGTTATCACCCTCATACATTCCAGATACAGCTATCCACTTAATAGACGTCGTTACAATGTTGTATTGATATACTGGCCGGTCGTCCTACAAGCAGGTATCAAGTTACAAAAGTAACAAAACTAAACAGAAGCAACATATCACCTTCACACATCACCCAACACAAGGTTGGGCTATTATCTTCCCTTCATAACCACTTTGTGTTTATTTGAGAATGTCACCAACAAGCAACAATACAAAGTACGACAAGCACTAAACGAGTTTCGTGGAACCTGCAAAAGGTTTGATCAAAGTAGGAGAGGACACAGGGAATCATCACGGAACTGCGGCGATCAATGGCCACTGGAAACGGGTTCAAAACCAGAACAAGGTACAACAACTGCTCGGTTTCAGTAAAAAATAGAAAACGTTACTTGAAGTTTCAAAGCATTGAATGAAACATGAAGCACATGGCGATTAACCAACAATAACAAACGACGTCATTAAGACTGCAAAAGAGTTGGTGGAATAGCTAAATTAATCCTAACTTGCTTCAGTGTGGCACATCTTTAGAGGAGACAATGAATGGAACGAAGAATGATATGAGCGCAGAACTTGTTTCTTGAAAAGAAGTAATATCATGCATGGTTTACCCTGGCAAGAACGAACTCATGGTGCCCGGAGTCAGAGATGACCTTTACAAGAATTAACTGCTGTTTCCGCATGACTGACCAGCCAACTTGGCAGTCAAAACCCAGTACACTAAATGCAGGCAACTCAATTATAAAATCGGTTCTTTTTTACATCGACTCAGCGTTTGCAGACGTCTTCTGAGTTGGAAATACTCCAAGACAGACACAACACAGCGCGAATCGTTCAACACGTAGCTTCCATGCATTGAATTAAAAGAATCATACCCAAACCAAGCGGGCGGCCTAGATTATTCTCTTACTTTACCGTATTAAATGTTATTGCTATTACATGGTATGATATTAGTAAAATATCCAACAATCAAGAATTGATTAAACTCATGGCACTGCTTTTTACATATATAATTCATCAAATGTTGGAATTTGTACAACAATTTAACCTCTTAGTGTAATTTACTAAGAATCAATTTCGTTATAGTAATAGCATCTTCAGCTAACACATGTACAAAAGAAAATTTGAAAATACGTAAAAAGAACAAATAAAGCGAACTCCGATATCATCAACACACATAAAAATTGTACTTTAAATGAATGGTTATATATTATACACAATATTAAAATCAAAAGCTGCAAGCCTAAATCTTAAACTGGTGTTTTGCTCCGATTTTCAACAATATATATATTATACTGGTACAAAATTCAAGAAATACATGAACATATCATCCATTAAGTAAATTACAACAGTTCAACAAGACGAATACAAAGAAAAACGCAATTTAGTTTACAATCCTTTGCCATAAGTTTACGCTGATATAACGTCAAAAAGAATAAAGTGTGAATGGGCGTGGTTGAAGAATGTACATTTGACTATAAACTGAATTATCTTGTGAAGTCACTATCACTAATGAAAACAAATTATTGCATTACAATGCATCATAATGTTTGAAAAAGCAATGGAACTGTCTTGAAATCAATTTTTGAGGTACCGGTATTCTCTATCAAGATGAAAAACAACATTCGGTAGATGCAACAAAGCACTAAATGGTGGATGTGGAAGCATCTGCTCCAGTCTCCACAAGGCTTAGAGGCAGCTTGCACATCTTGTGGCAACTCAACGTTGCAGGAACTATGAACCGAATAAGGGCTCGACTTGGACGACAAACAATTTGATTACGCGAGCACAAAATAAATTCTTCACAACCGGCCTTTAAGATAATTGAATTATTTTTGTTTTGAACTTTGGCAAAGCTTGGGTAATAATGAGCTAGTTAATCTTAAAAGAACACACGGGCTATTGCACTTCAATTTTTTACTGCACTTTCGACATTGGGACGCTCAGGTGCTGCACTTTGAACGCACGAAGAAATACAATTTCTTGGATTCCCTAACTAAACCTAAGTGTGTTTTCAAAGTATTATTATTGAACGGAGCAAAATGATTTTTGTGTATATAATATTCTGAAACTCTAACTACCGGTATTCTAGAACAGCTTACGTCACTGATGAATCGTCGTCGTCGTCGTCTGAGCTTCTGGGGCCGAGGGTCTATCCTTTTACCACCCCAGATTCACGATGTTCCCGGACTACACTGGAAGGCTGCTAGAGAGCAGCCAGTCTTTAGTTTCATCATCCATGACGCGCAGACCTTCCACTCCGTTAGGTGGTTTGAAGATGGTACAGTCATTGATGATGTGGTCTGCGGTCTGTTCCTCGGCACCACATTCACAGGAGGAGGAAGAAGCCATTCCCCATTGGTGCATGGTTGAGCGGAAGAGCCCGACGCCCGTACGGAGACGGTTGAGGCGCACCCATGCCTGTCTCTGTAGTGTCAGGCCGATGGGGCGTGTGTCGGCGTCGGGGATGAATGAATGGAGTCTGGTGGTGTGTTGTGCATTAGAGTATATTGGGGAAATACTTAGTCATACAAGATCAATGTGCTGACTGCTGACTGAGCTCATTGGTTTGATTCGACTTTGACTGAACGTTCAACTACAAGGAACGACATATTTGTTCAAATGCTAAACAGTGAACTCCAAGCTATTAGTATTAGGTCAACCAGTGTGAACCTACATAGACAATGGGTCCACAGTCCACACCAACCATCATTGAAAGGGGTACAAAGTTTCATACAATATTCAGATAATTAGTTGCACTGATGAGAATTTAATATTCGAAAACGCGTTCTGCAACACTGTTTTTTGCACTCTGCAATGCCTGATGCAGATTTATCTGTAGATTTCCATCACGCATTGAAGCGGTGATCTGATAATGAAATTTTCTACGGTTCGAGAAAAAGTTTTCTCTGCCTATAAAACGTTGAATGGTAGTTTAATTAATTATTTCATACAATATGTTGTGACTTGAGGTTGAGTTTGTTAAATGAGACAACAAATATACCAATCGAGTAATAAAGTAGGCGCTGGTGCACATTGACCTCTGTTCGGGTTTCTCAATGTTATGAATCCATCCATCAACCACCACCAGGGTTGGAAAAAATCATGATTTTTTTAAAAAAATCCGATTTTTTTGATTTAAATCGGATTTTTTTGATTTAAATCAGATTTTTTTGATTTTTTTTATATAAAAAAGCGTCGAGTCTACTTGGGGGAAGAGATTATTCTAGTAAGATAGCAGAATTATTTTTAACTCCTTGATTGATTGAAAGGCTTTGCTTTGCAAGTGTTTAATCATTTTTATTATCATATTGTAGGCTAGCCTGACTACTGTCTATTGCACATATTTTTAAGTAGGTGTGATATGTTGTTTTATACTAAATCATAATGTGCATATCGAGATTGAGGTACGTCTCAGACTGTCATCTCACTACACTAAGATCTTTCCTTACGTTTGAGCACACATTACTTTGCTTTTTTGCTCAACTGACGCATGGCCTACAACCAGACTTTTTGCAAAGAAAGTTTAACTGTGTAATATAATTATGTTACCGACGTACCATACCAAAATTATAAAAGTTCATATGACACAAAATTGCAGTTTATTTTGCATTGAGAAGTTTGTACATAAATACAAGCTCGCCAGCTTTTGCAGTGCCCAATCGATTTCGAACTTCTGATTGAACCAGACCAAAAGTGGAAAAAACTCGCTCAAAAACTATGTTTAGTGAACAACACTGTTTGTGAACTGAAAAGTAAACTAAGTTGCCTTTCAAAACATGCATAGCCTATAGCCTTAAGTATTTAAATATAACTTTTGTATTACAGAGAAGCAGTGAAACGTTTGTTGATGTATTTATTTTTATTTTAGCAAATAAAAAATCATTTGATTTTTTTAATTGATTTTTTTGATTTTTATTGTTTGATTTAAATCATGATTTAAATCAATGATTTAAATCAACCAACCCTGACCACCACATGGAACGCTTGGACTGAAGACCCTGGATGACGAGACTGTCGAGTGGCTGATGACATCATGCCCAAACATATAGTCCCGAAGAACAGCTCATACGACGAAGAAGAATGTTATGAAGAATTATGAGTTATACAGACGTAAAACACAACAGACATTGAAACAGTTGAAAACATCTGGTATTGGTAATCCGATTTTATTGTCCTGTCAGTGGTCAGTAACTTTTAAAGTACCGATAGTGTTAGTTTTTAGAACTCTTAAAACTTTTTTCTTCCCACCAGCATTGCAACCATCTTTAAATATAAATTGTACCTACCTGTGCGAAATACTCCTTTGCTATGTCTTCGTGCAGTCCTCTGTCATGCTTCATTATATAATCAAACATATCGCCACCATCACCGAGCTCAAGAATAAGATACAACTTGCTCTGTGTCTCAATCACCTGGTACAGGCGAACCTAAAAATAAACGATATTTGCATAATAAACTCAGCTGGAGATGTGAGCACCTTATTTTGTTGTAAAAGCAGGCTGCTTTTTTATATATATCATACTGTAAATATGAGCAATTTAAATAGATATTTTTTATAAAACAACAAAAAAAGAAAACGAACAATTGTTTGCTAACAAATTTATGAATTAACTGCTGAAACAGAATTTAAAACTGTTGCAGTCGTGAAATAATAAGGCATACAAACGAACGTCAATATAATGAGTGATACAACTACATTACTACATACTTTCCAATTATTGGAAGGCTACTCTAGTTAAAATACCATTCATTAACTAGTATTACGTGCATTTTATCATTTGTAAACTAGGTTCAAGCTATTGAAGGATAATTCCCAACAAGCTAATCAGCAGCAGTGCTTTCAGTTTTACAGTTGTACTGGTATATAATATGCAATAATACTAAAAATTATTTTTGCTTACAAATATATGAAATGATCGCAAATTACCAAACAACAAAAAATGAGAACATAATTATTTTTTTAAAAAGATTTCTAGCCTTAGCCCCTCATGCTCAATTAAAACATATTTTCTCCAGTATTAAAGCATTTTCAGCTCTATTGGTTGCTTCTGGAAATCTAAAAACAAAATAGGCTAGCCTATGCTTGGTCATGTCAATTGTCAAAACATAAATGCTTGCCAATTGTCATAGACTTGCCAGTAGCTACAGGTCCGAAGGATTCATAAAACTCTGTTTAACACCAAAAAATATTTTTGGGTCACTCAAGGGCCAAGGCCACTTGCACAGTTAATCTCGTTTTGTACATAGCCAACAATGGGTATGGGTAATTAGCAGTTTTGAAAGCAAACAGTGTTATTTTGTCAAAAATATATTAACATTCAGAATCAGGGTTGATCTCTAACCTGGTTTAACCTAACTCTAACACTAAACTATAACCTGGTTTAAACCGGTCAAAACTGGTCAAAACCTAGAAAAATATTTTTATGTAGTGAATGGTCGGCTACCTGGGCTATTTAGGAAATATAAAAGCAGTTGTGAGTTGTGACCATTTTGATATGCAGGCCTCGAAATAGCTGGCGGCCATGGCCGCCTGAACTTTCATTAATGGCCGCCAATACCGACCTGTCAGGCAAAATTTGATGGCAAATGTTTTCATAAAAAAAAATTTGTTGGAATAAATTCTTGTACTTCAGTTGGCTGTGCAAACTGTTCATCGTCCTACCAAGCATTTTTTGGTTCATCAGAAACTTATTTTTAGAATTTGAATTTTCTCAATAATTAAAATACCGTAACCAACTGATTAAAATATCAAAAATAAACAGAGAAATTGAATATTTTTTGTTCCAAATCCAGCATATACGTTATTGTTGATCAAAAAAAAATATATACTTGAACATCATTACTAAACATAAAGGGTAATATTTTTAATTTAATTGAAAAGCAACTTGATTCATACACTATAAAAGGGGTTTTGACCAGTTTTAGGTGCTCACAACTGCCAGGTTTAAACCAGGTTTTAACCTGTTTAAACCGATCAACCCTGTTCAGAATAGGTCACTCCACTAGGGAGCAGCTGCTGATGACAGACTGGCATGTGGGGTGGCCCATAAGCTGCATGATACCAGAGGTTCAATGCAATAGTTTAGTGCATCATTCAATTAAGTATATAATCAAAATTAGAAATAACAATAACTTAACTGACAACAAACCTATTCACACAGAAGTTTGACAAAGTTGGGGTAAATGGACAATTTTGAACATCAAAATTAGAATGCAAGTAGAAGCATTAAGCACATATCACAAGGTAATAAGTTTAAATTTTAACAATTTATTGTGTATAGGCTATATATATAAGAGCAAATATAATTTATAAACAATTATGTAAAACAGGAAAAAAGCATGATAAAAACCTACCACATTTGGGTGTTGGACCAGCTTCATACATGTGACCTCATGGTAGAGATGGTCAGCAGATATCTGATCCATTTTTGTTTTATCGATCACTTTTACTGCAACTTTTTCACCAGAAAAAACATGTTCAGCTAGTTTTACTACAGCAAAGTGACCTCGGCCTAGCGTATTTTTCAAATCATACAATTCAGCTATCTTACTGTGTTCAGAGGATTTCCACATTTTAGCCATTTTAACCATTAAATCCCATCTGAACATAACAACTTGTTAATTCTTCACATTGTCACGAAATAAATATGTGAAGAGCAATAGCATGATAAATTAGTGTTTCTATCTATTGTTTTTTTTTATAATTAATTTGATCACTAGCTATGCCTCTGACAACAATAATATTTACTGTATACTAGGCTACCAAATTCAGTTAATACTCACTAAAAACCTGAACAGCCTGTTTCAATTTATTAGGATCATAAAAAAGTACAGAAAAACATTCAAACATAAAAATAACAACATTTATGATGTCATAGAGAACTAAACTAAACCACTGATGAACCCGTTGAAAAACAAATTAATTGTTGTTTAAATGATTTGAGCTAAAACTTGTTGCAATGATGACATTTACAACCAAGCAACCACACGGCATTTAACATAATAGATTAAAATTGAACATAAACTATAAGCTACAAACGTTTTCGGCCATACACACGTTAGCCCTTATCAAGTAACAAAAAATAACTGCTTATCATATCTACAATGAAAATGAATAACTGATCTAAACACTGAATTGAAAAACGAAATGCAAAATGAAACGGCAGAACATAGAAGAAAGGCACATCACGTGGCGTTTAAATTACACCAGGCAAAGACGCAACATATGACGTATCAATTTAGTTTCAGCAAGACAAAAACTGCAATTTTTGCGACTACCTCCACTATAAGGGTAAGCAAAACTGTGTATGGACCATGATATATTAGGATCAACAACCTTGTCCGTGAGGTGCCAAACCACCTTAGTTCAATACAACTTCTTTTATACCTATCTCTTAAGGAACATTTGTTTGTAGAAATAGATTTTGAAAGTTGTTTCACAACAACCAATATGATATACCCAGTTTAGTACCTTTGGGTCATTATCGATGGTGGCTTTGTAATTTAGAACCTTTGGATTATTGAATTTGGATTGGATGTAAACCATAAAACTTTCCGACTCCTTTTTCTAGATGACAGTGAGGTGTTAGCAATATTGTAGCAAACTTTCTCTGCAAAACCACTTTTCAAAAGGGCATCATCATAGACAAATGGGGTCTTATAAACTTCATCCCGGCCTAAGGATGTGGAGGACAATTGTTTTACAATCCTGGTCGAGATTTGTTTCTGAATGTAAGGTGAGTGATTGGACTACGCAATGGGCAACTAGGCATGGATATAAATTGTTGGATTTTCAGTAAGGCCAGAACTACCCAGATAGCAGATTCAAAGTCACATCAATAGAACCAGTTCCAATGAGGCCAGTTTCCACTGTAACACTTAAGCCTTGCTGTTTAAATAATTGAATAACGCTTTTTCTCAAACAATCAACTTTTGGGCCAGATAATTTCGGCAAAATAGCCACCGTCACTATGATACAAGCCAGCATCTGCCTGTCAACAATAGCAGAAAGTTCATTGAAAAGAAACAAACCAACAAACTTCAGCATCATCATATCAGACATCAAACAAACCATATTTTTTAGACCCAACATTATTTATTTACCACACGTTTTATTTTATAAGAATAGTGCTGCTAGGCAGATTGCACAGAATTATTCTACCATAATGACAGCATGGTGTTTGGGAATTTGGGAAACTGGTTCCTTTTTGAACTTTATTTTGGGTGTTGTAAAGTTTAAATCACGTTTGTTACATTTGCAAGTGTTAATTGTATGCCTAGGCTATATATTTACTTTGTACAACCGACAAAATAAAAGTTGTATATATATTTTCTCTCTCTTTTCTAGGTTTGGAGGCCGTGCAAATTTATGATTGTTTTATCAATACCTGTCCTGTACATATTTCAAACCTTTTGGTTTTCCATTTTATCCTTTTCTTTGTGCCAAATTCAAGTGTTTACTTTGTCGTTTTGTACATTTGCACCAGCAATGAAACATAAAAGTGAAAAACAACAAAAATCAATCAATAATTTATTTATCAAAAAACAAAACACAAGAGTGACATAAAATAATAATACTGTACATAAAATAATAATACTGTACAAAGTTTTAGCTACACTTACAATCGCCCCCTGAACTTACGTCTAGCCCCCGTCTAGCCCTACACTTACGTCTAGCCCCCGTCTAGCCCTACACTTACGTCTAGCCCCCTGAAGTAGCTAAAACTTTGTATGACCGCATTGACACACATGTCGCAGATCCGCATGAACGTTCATGACAGAACAAAGCATTAAACAATACTTTACGCCTCAATGGATTTCCAAGAAAGCATGCTTGCCAACGACAACCTAAAAGTTTAGTACCCCCATCTACCCAGTATAAGTCTTTTGTTTCTTTACCTTATGTTAAGAGAGTTTCTGAAAAAATTCGGCGTATCTTAAATGAAATTGGTGTAAAAGTCGCTTTGAAACCTTTCTTGACAATAAGTAAATTTTTGCCGTCCTTAAAAGACCCATTGAATCAAAGCGAAATCTCAGGTTTAGTGTACCAAGTTTCTTGTGATGATTGCAATTTAATTTATGTTGGCCAAACAAAACGAGATCTCAAATCTCGCATTAATGAACACAAAAGAGCTTTCAAATATCAACGCCCTGAACATTCTGCTCCTTGCATGCATGCCATAACTTCAGATCATAAAATAACTTGGAGCAATTCTAAAAGTTGAAAGTGATTATAAAAAGCAAATGTTTTCTGAAAGTTGGTTCATCAATCAAAAGCCTCATGTAATAAGTTTTTGTCCAGAAGTTGAATTTTCATTTTGCATGTTTAGTTGTTTTCAGCAATATGTCCTGTGTTTTGCCATGCTAGACAGGTAGTCACTACCTGGTCTAGCCCATTGAAGAAGTCAGTCGTGTCTGATTGACGAAACGTCGGAATAAAAGCAGATTGTCACTGTATACATCTTGTGATAGTTTAGCTTAATTTGCACCAGTAGAACATCTTATATCATTTAATTTAATGCCTGGTGAACAGCCTCATTCAATTTTCATAGGCTAGTAAGTTTGCTACATGAAAGCCTGGTATTGAATCTGTATGTATACAGTAACTGTAAACTTTTACTAACACATTTTGTCACAGAAGGCAATGTGATCGTCTAGTCTAATCTGTGCAAGGGGATATTAGTTTTTTTCCTTTCTCAAATTAGGTGTGTCTTTTCTGTTAGCTTCCACTATTTGTAAAGTGTTTTGATAGTGTTCCTCGTTTCTGGCACAATGTAGGTAATCGGTGCTCAGTTTAACTCCATGTGCAGCCACATTGTAAACAGCTTTCTGGTACGACTCTGATTTAGACCATTTCTCTACTGATAAAGGAAGAAAATCATCATTTATCTCTAAAACAGAGAAAAAGAACCGAGAGTCCTTTGTGATAAAATCTGTCAGTTTTGATTCCAGATTGATTTCTGATGGAAAACGTGGTCCGTAGCTGGCCGGTGCCAAACCGATCTGCTGGTGTAAAAACAGGATCTGTAGGTTTTACATGTATAAGTTCATTAGCCATCTGATGTTTACCTCTTCCTGAACTTCAGAGCTGAACAGTGCCAGTCCAGTGGTACCATCTCAGCAGAGACATACCAAAATTGACGTTTGAAGCTACGTTCAGCAGCATCTGATATCAACTTATGCACTGCTCCATATCTGAGAATGTTCTTGTACATAGTCAAACGGTTCCCGGAATGGCCCGTTTCGGCTAGTCCGATTGGGCTGATCCGATTCGGCTAGTCCGATTCGGCTATTACCCTTTTCGGCTACAGCCCGATTCGGCTAGTCCGATTTGGCTGATCCGATTCGGCTAGTTCCCTATTGGGCTACAGTCTTTAGCGGTTAGTTCCCTATTCGGCATTTTTTTGAAAATCCAACGATAATCCTTCTGTAATCCAACAAAATCCAACATCGTTTCTTTTGCATTCCGACAAATTTAGCGAAAAATGTTTGAATTATTAAATTTCTTTTATAGTTGAAATTATCGAAGCTTTAGATGAGTGGGGTTTTGACCTAACCATTGAGATCTTAAAACTAAAAAGCGAATTAAATTTATTTTTGAACTATTACTGTTTGCTCAGATGAAATTGACATGTATCATGCATCGCCGTCTGCATGCAAACTTAGAATATATTAGAATCCTCAACTATTACAAAATTCTAAATCCAACGACGCCTTCTGTTTATTTACAGTAGAGAATTTTGTATTTTGATCTCGAAGCTTTAGATGAGTGGGGTTTAGACCTAACCACTGAGATCATAAATCATATTTATGACACCGGCATAGGCGCCGACTTTTAATTTTGCACGGGGTGGCGGATAGCACAATATGGCAACCTAAAAACTTTCAAACTGCATGTTTTTGTTTTTTTACTAAGCGTGTTTCGTAGATGCAATTGTCTTTTCACACCTGATTTGTAGCTCGATTATTTACAAAACAACTTTACAACAAATCACAGGAAGTATGTCGTGAATTTTATTGTTACGTTGTCGCTCCGACATTTAACATTTGGCAAAAGTATTTTTGCGAACGGCAGCTCTGTCAATCCAACTGTTAATCAACTGGTCAAGTTGTAACCGTTAAGCTTCAGCTTGATAAACATTTAAAATTAGGATGTGGTTCTATCGCTGTTGCGTCATGGTAGATCACAAGTAGGTTTTTATGCGCCTGAGTGCACTAAACGATCGCTCCGCCTCGCAGGTGGTGGAAGGCAACGATAAGTATATTTTCACAATGCAGACCACGTTTGGAAGCATTAATGATCTTGTTTCATTGCTTGCAAATAGATCAAACAGTTGCGACAGTTGAACGCTTTTTCGGTGGCATCTTTAAGCTGAATAAAACTGGAATGTCGGGGAAAACTTTTACTGGACGACTTTTTGTAATTTTTTCTATGATGTAACAAGCAACTCCTAACTTATGTCAGAACAATAATTCCCTCCTCAAACTTTTACAGGACAACTTTTCGTAATTTTTTCTATGATGTAACAAGCAACTCCTATGTAAAACCAATAAATTCCCGCCTCACAATTTGTCACGCATTGACACGCAATATTACATTATTACTGCATGAAGTAGATAACAAAGTAGAAATTAAAGCAAGAAGTAGATGACAGTACACTCCAATTGAAATCGGAAAACAATTCAAAATGCAAAATCTTGACTAATTGAAAAAGGTTGCTTTCATTATTGGGAATTGGCAGGGGGTGTAGCTTTCCTCGAATAGAATCATGTAAACGTGTAAATTTGCAGAACGTTAAAACTGCTACTTTACTAGGTGCACTTTTTAAATAAAACTCAAAAAGTTTTGAAAATTGCATTTTTTTTAATAAAATTTGAAAATAGATATTCATTTAGGAGGTGGAGCTATAAATCATCGAGGTAATTTTATTTCCAAGTATTTTATAGCTGGCATAATTTATAGCGATATTATGAGCAGTTTAAAATTTTTCAAAAAAGATTTTTGAGGGAGGCAATGGAAAGATCGTATTTTATTGATTAATAAATCCCATTGTAAACCTAACAATTGTAACAATGACTTATGAAAAGTAACAAATAAAACGATCGCAACAACAACAAGGAAAAAACTCGTAGCCACGTGTTGCGTAATCTTCACGTAGCTTGCTTGATGTTACGCGAGTATCATGCTTGTGACAAAAGCAATCATTTTCTTCGCAATACTGTATTGGTTCACCTCTTGCTTTACGTTGACTTGAAGCGAAAACCAATGATCAAAAAAAGATTTAAACGTCCGTTTAAATTACATTTATTTGCAGTAAGTAATGTAACCTAAACGGGGTGGCTGCCATCATGCCATAGAGGTTATGGGGTGGCGTGGCTGGCCACCCCGTAAGTCGGCGCCAGTGGATGCATTAGATATTTGCATTTTTGTAATGATTTTCATGCGAAACAGAAGTGTTTTGTTAGTTGTTCGAGTGTGTTATTGTTCAAAATACATGTAAAAACTTACATACGAGTTATTAATTAGAGATTAGCATAAATTTGATGCTTTAAAACAAAGTCATATATTATCATATATTTCAAAAAATAAAGTCATATTGTTCAATTTTTTAGGTAAAAAAAATGGCCCTAGTAATAAGTAATAGCACAACGTCACTATCAAAGCAGTTGTAATTATTAGGGTAGGCCAGTCCGTGGTGCATTCCCAGGTCCAACGTCAATGCAGGTGAACAATGGTTGCGATTATTACAATTCAAGTACTTGACATTTCTTGGCACATTTTCTCAAATGATCAAAATATAGTCATCATAACACACATTATTACCTGATTTGTTGCCACACAAGTGTGGATGCGAGCCTTGCATTTCTCATCGCCAGTATTTCTTAAGCCCGTCTGGACTATATTGAGCTAGTTGAAACATGTAGCCATCATGTAGAAAAACCTCACCTTTGCGCTGCGTACTAATCGATTCCTCTGCCATGATCAAGTAACATCAACTGAGAGTCTAACGAAGGAACTAACCAAAGGAATTTCAGGTGATGTAACGCCGAAACACAGGTTTACTCTAAACTGCCACTTAGGTTTTAACTTCATCTTTTATGGCAATTTTACGCTATTTGGCAACTGTCTTTTTTTCGTTGACACGTTTTGGCTGAGACTTCATCTCATTAACCCCTATTGGTAATCATGAAAACTGTTATTTTTATGTAAAACACATATTTTGAACGAACCCAGACATCAAAACTCGTCATTTTTACATTGATTCAACGTCTGCAGACGTTGAATGAATGTAAAAATGACGGATTTTGTCGTCTGGGAACGCACTCAAAGGTAAACACTGGATAAAATGCAAGAATGCAAAAGATACCATATTGTCGAATTAAAATACAAAATCCTCTAAATAAACAGAAGAACCGGACATACATTTCTCTGTTATCATTTTTAATGTAAAAATTCCTTTTGTGGTCCCTTTGTCTGGAACAAATAAAAACTGTGCTGTTGAAATTTCCGATTGTAGTTTTGGTCTCAATCTCATCAACATGATTCGGAGTAAGCTGTTTGTTACGTAATTCACAAGGCTAATTGTTCTGTGGAGTGACCATTCTGTTGCTCCGGTTTTTTTTGGTAAAGTTATGAATATAGAACGTACCATATCACTAGGGATGTAACCGGTGTCATAAATATGATTTATGATACTCCACTCATCTAAAGCTTCGAGATCAACTATTGTGGAATAAAATACAAAATTCTCTACTGCAAATAAACAGAAGGCGTCGTTGGATTTAGAATTTTGTAATAGTTGAGGATTCTAATATATTCTAAGTTTGCATGCAGACGGCGATGCATGATACACGTCAATTTTATCTGAGCAAACATTGATAGTTCAAAAATAAATTTAATTCGTTTTTTAGTTTTAAGATCTCAATGGTTAGGTCTAAACCCCACTCATCTAAAGCTTCGATGATTTCAACTATAAAAGAAGCGATATTACAACATTCTCTAAATAAACAGAAGACGTCGTTGTCCATTTTATGTGAGCAAACAGTTAAATTTAATAGTTCAAACATTTTTTGCTAAATTTCATTTCAATTTGTTTTTCTTTGTCGGAATGCAAAAGAAACGATGTTGGATTACAGAAGGATTATGTATATCGTTGGATTTTCAAAAAAATTGCCAAATAGGGAACTAGCCGAATCGGATCAGCCAAATCGGACTAGCCGAATCGGGCTGTAGCCGAAAAGGGTAATAGCCGAATCGGACTAGCCGAATAGTAGCAGACCCAACGGTTCCAAGGAGCATCTACAGCAACACTACACCGAAACCAATATATACAGTAGACGAGGGAAATAAAATTCATGAGATCTTTCAGTTTAGCCACTTGTGAACCTGATGTGATAGTTCCCTTAGGTAACGTAGCTATTTGATTTTCCAGTAGCACCAATTAATAGGAATGAATCAATTTGGCCATCCATCTGGCCTTGTGTGTGGCCCCAGAACGGTAGAATTTCACATTTTGTAGACCAAGACTGATATAAGCAATGCACATTGCACAAGTTCATAAGTTATTTATAGTCGCCTCAAATAATAATAATAATAATAATAATGTATTCTGGTCCAGTACACATGGTACTACAGAGAAAACATTAACATACTCGCAGATAACAATTGATAAGAAAACATAAATAAATAAAAATAAGAAAATTTTGAAGAGAAAACAAAAATCACAAGGAACAAAAAAGATAAGACACAATCATAAATAGTTTTCGACACGTCGCTTAAATGTCGCAATAGACATACTATTGACTACAGCATATGGTAAATTATTCCAAGTATCGACTACTCTATTGGCAAAGGAAAATTTACGGCAGTTCAGTTGAGCAAACTGTTTGTGCTGTATTTGCTTTGTGCAAGTTGAACAACGTCATCTTTGAGGTTCTGAATGAGATCGTGTGTTGTTACTGGAAAGCTGTTGATATCCAGTGTATACTGTATATAGCAGTTAGCCACTGTGGAATAGAACCCTAGTTATTGCGGAGTCTTATAAAGATGCTCATTTCTGGTTATTTTAAAACCTCTAGCTTCAAATCTTCAAAGATACATGACACAACGATTTCACCAAAGTGATGTAAACAACCTGACCAGAGAAGTTCCTTATCTTAAGAGCTACAGTAGAAGCAGTTTTTGCGTTTCTTTTTTTAGAGTGTTTTTGTCGTTTTTCTGCACTAAGAATCCTACTTTCTTTCCTTCTGACTCGTGCGAATAAAATAGAGTCAAATCCGGCTATTGTGGCTGTCCTGTCTGTCATCATTCCTTTTAAGAATGATATGTCTGCAGGATTTGATATAAGCTCCTCAACAAAACACTAACATACTGATTTCGCCTGAACCCGTTGTCATGCATTTTGTGTCCATTACTGTAATGCTATGGATAATTGGATGCACAAATTAAAGGCAACATTTTTGCAATTAACTTCATATGGTAATTGTTTGCTTTTATATGTTTGCTTCAGTGTATTAACAGCAATACCTTTAGAAGCATTATGAATTTGTTTTTCTTTGCCCTTTTTTAAAAAAAACAATAAATTTCCAACTTTTTCAAGCATTTTTGCTGAATAAAGGCTCTGATGTCATTTTGCTAGCCCATAGATGATTTTAGACTGCAGAAATGACTTCCCAAGACTTGATTTAGTGGGGATAGACACCAAAACCACTAGCCTGCACCCACTAGAAAAAAATTATAGTCAATTTAAGGAATTTTGCCTCGGCGGTCACTAGAGAGCTCTTGGATAGGGGTCAAACGGGGTCAAAAAATGTTTTTTCAAGTACCAATGTAAAAGATAGCCCAAACTGCATCTTTTGGCAGATGCACTAAGCTGAACTCAAAAATTCGTTTTTTTTGATCCACCCTAATGTACCTATGTTCCTGACAAAAACGGCTGTCTTGAATTGTAGCAAACCTCGCAAACCACAATATTGCCAGATGGTATTTTTTTTTAATTGTGTTTTTTTTCTTGGCGTTTTATTTATCAAGTGCATGTTTTTTAAAACCCTTTTGAATATGTTATTTGTTTAGTGTTGATGTCTTATTTCTATCAATGAAAAGATATCAAAATCTCTGCTTTGTTGGTTATGGTTAGTTTTGATATAATTACATTTAAAGCAATGCCTTTGCGATCAACATTTGTGAGATGTTGAAACTTGAAAGGTAATATTAACGCAATATTTGGTAGTCAGACATTCGAGAATCAGTACTTAATCCCTTAGACCATGGCTGGGTGAGTTTACTAATCACTGGTTTTCTAAAAACCGGGCTGCAGACGATAAATAAAACTTAAGTTTTGCAGGTGACCGTAGTTCCTGGGCTACGCCGTGTAACACAAAAGGAAGAAGTTGCTAATGACAAGTTTTTGTGTGTGTTTAGAATGCAAGGAATATTTTGTAAACAAAACCGGTTTTTCCAAAAGCTTTGGTCATTTGAAGTGTGTTTAAAATGCCTATATGCTTTGGCTCTTTTTTGGGCTACTTGCAAAAAAAATTGGTTTGAAACGTGTTTTTAGCTGGGTAATTTTGTGGAATGTGGCAACTTTACAAGGTTTGCTTCTTTAAATGTAGCAAACCTAGCAAATCTTGAGAAAGGTTTCTACAGGTTTTCAACTGTTCATAGTTTGCATCAAATAGATAGGCCTAGACTACAGACAACCTTATCATTACTTGCTGCTAGTCTAAATCTATCTTCTTTAGGGAGACTATGAAAACCTATTGCGGTAGGCTTTCAAATGCAGAAACCTTCTCAAACTTTGCGAGGAATTTGGAGTTCGCGACATTTAAAGACGCCCGCTGAGAAAACCTCATAACTATCAATTGACAAATGCACAGACCTTATTAAAAGTCATAGCCTAGACAGTAGCTAGTGACTAGCTACCATCACTAGGTAATTGTACAAATGTACAAACCTTGTGCGGTTTGCTAGGTTTGCTACATTTAAAGAAGCAAACCTTGCAGAGTTGCCAGATTCCACAAAATTACCCAGCCAAAAACATGTTTCAAACCAATCCCAAAAACAAACCATTTTTTTGCAAGTAGCCCAAAAAAGAGCCAAAGCGGTAGGTATTTTAAACACACTTCAAATGACCAAACCTTGGAAAAACCGGTTTCGTTTACAAAATATCCCTTACTTTCTAAATATACACAAAAACTTGTCATTAGGAACTTCTTCATTTTGTGTCACACGGCGTAGTTCAGGGCTGGAACTACGGTCGTCTGCAAAAGTTAAGTTTTATTTATCGTCTGCAGCTCGGTTTTTAGAAAACCAGTGATTAGTGAACTCATCCAACCATGGTCTAACTAAGGGATGGAGTACTGATTCCCGAATGTCTGACTACCAAATATTGCGTTAATATTAACTTGCAATAGGCTATCTCACAAACGTTGATCGCAAAGGCATTGCTTTAAATGTATTTATATCAAAACTAACCATAACCAACAAAGCAGAGATTATGATATCTTTTTATAGATGAGAATAGAACATCTGCAACATCAACACTAAACATGCAACATCAACACTAAAATTTAAAAGAATACAATAAAAAATACCATCTGGCAATATTGTGGTTTGCGAGGTTTGCTAGGTTTGCGAGGTTTGCTAGGTTTGCTACATTTAAAGACGGCCCAAATAAACCATTGATTGATTGAATTCACTTTTATCTACGTATAGGCTAACCTTCAAATTTGCATTGCATTTACGTTTTAAGCTTCTGTGGTTTTTCCACCTTTTCCTTTTGGTGATATTGTTCCAGTTTATTATTAGTAACTTAATCATTGCTGATGTTCTCCAACAAAGAAAAAATGAATTGAAAATGTTACCATACTAAGCATTTAAAACAGTCACCATACTGGTCACAGCGGTAAACCATAATCTCTTCGTGGGAAAATTGTAACGTAAGATTCCCAAATCCGTTCGTCTGCATGCAATGACCCAAAAATAAACACACTTTCGAAACGTCTATTCAAAAGTGTATTCCAGTAAAATTAGCCCGAGGCTATCGAAATGACTGGTGCAACGCCGTACACCAAAAAACTGTCACTACAATACAAATTACTTGGATAAAAGACGGAACTTTTGTCCAGCTAGCAAGCACTAAGCCAACAGTTAAATGAGCGGCCAACTTTCAAGCAATCATTTTACGAATGACCAGAATAGATATCAATATCTCAAATTCACGTATGCAGTACTGTGACGCAATAATGAAAAACAATTATGAAGTCATTCAACAGGTGTTCGAGCTAGTGAACCAATGCATTCATGTTTAAACAGGCCCAAACAGGTCCAAACAGATTTAAACAGGTCTGACACAAGTCTTATTAACGCTGGTGCAATTTTGGCTCATGTTTTAGGAATTTCCATGACGTAATATTCAGTAGACTTGAACGGTTTTTATATGACGTTTGATTTGGTGAAAATTGTCGGGAACACATACCTTCCTACAAAATAAGCTATCTGTGTTAGAATAAAGTGTAAAACAATCAAGATCTCAATCTTGCTTGTGTTTTCTATTGTAAAATATCACGAAAAATTTTAATTTTATCACTTCAAATTTGCATTCAATTGATTTCTCAGTCGTTTTGCTAAAACTTAAAATCGACCAAACCCAGAACTAAATTAGATTTTAATTCACTGTTGCCAAACAGGAAAAATTAAATTTAAGCATTTATGGCTGTTTTAGAGAGGTGCCTTCAGTGCTGGTTTTTGTGATGCATTTTTCATAATGGTTTAGGATTAGGATTAATGGCTTAAGACATAATGGTTTAGGGTTTTAGCAAAGAATAACCAAATAAAACTAGGACAAAATGGTCGGTCAAATTTTTGGATGGTCGTGTCAGAGATATAGGTCGTGTTAGTGTTTTATGGGCATAGCAATTTTCACTGTAAACGCTTTCTTTGCATCTTTCCTGCATTTAAAAATCAAAATCAAGCTTAGAATTATTCTTTTTTAGTTTTACATCAACATGGCAGTAAAGCCCTTCACAAAAATTAGTTGTAAGCACCTGTTGCATGCTAAAAATAAAACAATGATCTTTTCTTCACAATTATTTTTCGGCAAAGTTAAGAAATGCAACCGGGGGCACATACATCAAGTAAATCTCTAAGTGCAACTTGTAATGTATTATCATTTTTTGGAATCTTCTTATTGCCTGTATGAGATTAGCAACACTATGACGGACATTAGCTGTAGAATTGAATAGAGTGAGAGAGTGGGAAACCTTTTATTTTGTCTGTTGCAAAAAATAGTAGGCTGTATCAGGGGTTGGCAAACTTTTTATCTCGAGGGCCGTATTCATAATGTGCATTTGTTCGAAGGTCGCACTATAGAATAATTAGGATTACAAGCCAAAACATAAAATCTAACATAGTCAAAACACAAACTTTTATTTAGTTTTATAATGACCAAAAAAATGGAAATTTTATATAGGCTATAGTAGGCTACTGGTACATGTGTTGCATAAAAGTATAGATTAGCTACAACATGTTTGTCTCAATTATTTATTTGAATACAACACACATCAAGATAACGCGTTGCCAGACGCACTTTGAGCGAATTAAACAGAACACATTTGTGAGAGAACTAACATAATCAGAAAAACTGGCGCAATCGCCGCAGGAATCACAGCGGCAATGCAATATGACACCGTAGCCTACAGTAGTTGAGTAGCATAATTATTACAATAGTTAATAGTAAAGTGATTGAGCTGACTCGTGTGGAAATAAATTTCTTTGCAATAGTCAATAGTATGTTAATTGAGTTTCAGGCAAAATTTAGGTAGGGGTCCGCAGAATTAATAATTTGTCTAAAGGGGTCCGTGACAACAAAAAGGTTGGGAACCAGTGGTCTAAAGCCTAGCAGATCACACGGAGATATTCGCCGAAGAAGTTGACGTCAGCTAGAAATAAATGAGCTGTTTAGAAGTAAGATAAACTATGTTGTAACTTCTAAGTTTTAAGGAAAACAAAATTGCCCTGTAATGATTTCTTTTAACAAAAACCATCGTGTAAGAAAATTTTCTCAGCAACAAATACCTTAGCTAACCATTTGTCAACATTTTTACTTTAACCAATACGATAAAACCTTATTTTTGGACATCTTAACATAGGTGATGACTGATGAGGCAATGCTCACTGCATGTAGTCTATATTCTATAAACCATAATATACAACTTTACTTCGGCTATTATTAAAATTAAAACGAACATTATCGATTTCATACCTTGATCGCAGGATTGCAGCTCCACACCAGAAAACGAGATTCCCAAAAGACCGAAACTTTGCAACTAAACCGATTATATAGGCTATATAATATAACTACTTGACCACGCCAGCGTTGCGAAAAAAAACGAGTATTTTTTCACTTGAAATTAAAAAGTAGCGGGTAGCGGGAGTGCGAGGGAAAAAAAAGTAGCGCCTCTCCCGCTACTTTGGAAAAAAAATAGCGCCGCTACTGCAGCCGCTACTCCAACTAAAAAGTAGTGCGCTACTGCCCACCTCTGTCCTTTTGCTATGCCACCGGATAGCACCTAGGGATGGTAGAAGTAGGGGATTGCTCACTCAAAAAGAATGTGGACAACTGGAGGGTCAAAGTGTTATGACAAAATTTGGTACCAAGACAGCTTGACGTTTACCGCCACACGTTGCATACCAAGGTGCAGCGTATGTGATCTGGCTGCGTGTGCATAAAATGTGTATTGCCAAAATAAATGTATGAAAATATGTGATATCATGCTTGTGTAATGCTATAGGCTACTAGTCATAAAAATGCAGCAATAGATTTCACGCTACAGTGGTAACAGTAGTTAACCTCACACTGCTGTAGCAAGGTTCTGTCGATGTTCTAGCATCCTAAACCTCGCACAAAATGTAGCATTCCATTTATTAAAAATGAATTTACGTAAAAGCAAACAAGACTTTTTGCAGTTCTGTCAATTTTTGAATCTTGCAGTAACCCTCCAGCTGTCCATGTCGCAAGAAAAATCAATAAAGCGAGTCGTCCCGTTATTCCACTGTCCCTAATAGCACCATTTTACAATAATATTCATACCCAAATTTTTGTTGAACATGATCTCAGAATGCCCCCAATTCAAAGTAATTTTTTTAAATTTTTAGAGGAGGTCCTCAGACCCCCCGCCGCTGGGTGTTCGCCCACCGACCGTCAAACCACCCACCTCCTCTTTCAAAATACCTAGCTACGCTACTGAATTGGATCATTGTCATTGGGGCCCGCAAAGCATATTCGGCACAGGGCCCGAAATACCCTAAGACACTTTGAGTCTGATTGCAAATAAATAAATAAAAAATACTTCATTTTAGAAATTATTTCATTGGCTTTATTAATTGAATCTTTAATAATGCTAAAGTGTTCTTCCGTGGTCGTCATTTCAGTTTTCGGTATTAGGCCTACTGCTTGTTATTTGCATAGTGAAAGCTTGTTGGAATTTCTCTAATGGTTTTTGTCTTCTCTGCACGAGTTTCAGTTGAAGTGAATAGTTCCTTTTCTTTTTGTAGTTTTAATCTGAATTTTGCAATAACAGCATCACAAAGGCTACAGTGTAGTACCGTAAGGTTTGTAGCTCTATCGGTAGATGTCAGCGCTAAATCGACCAGCAAAGCATCTAAGCTGGTTGAACGTTACCCAGAGTTTGCCTGGAAAGTCTGGATAACGCAGCCCGGCTACTGTCATAATAAACTGTTTTGGACTACTGCACACCGAAGAAACTGCGGCACATTAACTTACACGAAAACGTTATTTCAAAAGATTGCTTTTCATTCATTTTTTGATCGAAGCTGTCACGTTGAAAAAAGGATACATGATAAAAAGTTTCCTGAAGGTAATTTCATTTTAATTATATGGATTTAAAATAATAAAATTTCATTTTAAATAATGCATGGATTGTAACAGTAAAATTATTTGCTTTCTTGCAATGGAAAGAGTGGCAGAGATGGTCTTGGCATGAATTACGAGCGGTCTGATGATCAAGGGATTTATTTATTTATTGTAACACAAAAGCAAATCATTCCTCTTAACTTTCTTGACATTCCGCAGCTACAACACTCACATTAGTTGCATACTCGCCGCACACACTTTGGAAAGCTCTGGTCTTAAATATGTTGCTTACAAAATTGTAGTCATAAACAATAGGACAAATACGGTTTTAAAAATGGAAATTTACAAAAGCACCAAACGTATCAAAAAAATAATAAGTCCAGGCGTCCAGCAACGTTTATGCAGCTCTCGGTGTACGCTTGACAAACGCAACGTCCGCCCCGTTGGATCCGAGATTAAGAGCTCGACTCAAGATCACGCGGAGCTGGTTCGACTCTCGGGGTGTGCACTTGACCAAGGCATTACAAAAGCGACCCTGGTTTTTATAGTGAGTGAAACAATTCCGAGCACCAATCACCCAGTCTCGGTGGTTTAAATCCGGTAGCTTGCAAGAGCCCATTAACAAGTAACTTGGCAAAACAGAACAACCTAGCCAGCAAAATCCGTCATTTTTACATGAGTCAGCGTCTGCAGACGTTGAATCAATGTGAAAATGACTAATTTTGCTGTCTGGGGGGAACCTTTTTGTCTCAGAATAGTTTGTAACAAATCCACAGGACAGCAACAAATATCTAGTTCAGAGCTTTGTAACCTTCGCAGTCGGTGCACGAAGAATTATTTCAAACGACCTCAGATGCTATTTCCTTTGTTGTTTTATTAACATCCACCAGACTAACAAATACAAACCATCATCATGATTGTATGTCATAATTAAGGCAGTAGAGTCGGAGTCGTAGTCGTATATTTTTGTCTCACTTCGAAAACCAGTTTACAATCACATTTTTTTCATAATCGAGTTACCTCCTTTCTTCACAACTCGTGAATAGAAACCGCAGCAGCAGAGGTGTGTTCACAGCTCATAAGTTCCTTCCATGAGTCACACTGGATTGTAGTCGGCTGCATAGCCGAGTGGTGAGAGCGCCGCCGGAACGGCAATCGAAAGGGCGCCGGTTCGACACCGCTCATGAGCATGCAGCTGTGTCTTTGAAAAGACACTTAAAGGCATGCCTGAAGGTGGACGCAATGATTGGCTTCCTTGCCTTCCCGTCCACTTAATCTAAATCTTCAACCACCAGGTGTAAGCCTGGATACGACGACAACTGGATATTTTAGATTTCTAGGGGTCACCAAACTACGGCCCGCGGGCTGATTTCATCCGGCCCGCTACGTGCTGCGGAAATAACAGCTGCACTACAACTGTTAAGGAAAAAAGTTACCAAACTTTTTGTAAAGGACTGACGTTGCTGTTGAGCTACACGTAACCTGCTAATGATTTTTCCATATTGTTTCTTCTTATGATATCACAAACTTTGTTGTTCAAAACACCAATGTTTCATCAGTGCGATATCTCTGTTTAGGCAAATCATACCAGCCAGACTAGACATCATAAGCAGAAAGATTTGGACAGTACCAGTGCTAAATAAGTAACTTTTAGGTTGTGTTGCATACTTTACTCTTTAAAATGAGTACTAAAAAAAAGAAAAGTAGATTCTAAGTGTCGGGTGTTTAAAGAAAAATAGGAAGAACAGTATTTTTTGTGGAAGCCAATAATGGTACAGCTAGTTGCCTGATATGTAACGAAAGTGTTGCTGTTCTGAAAGAGTAATATCTTCGTTGTAATAATCTAGACTTTGTTATTTATGGTGCTCAATTCAAGTCAATGGAGATTCTAAATAATTGTATATCTTTTCGCAATTTGCATCCGGCCCGCAGCTGTTAATCTCGCAGCAATCCGGGCCCGGCCCTCAGAAAAAAAAGTTTGGTGACCCCTGATTTAGACTAAAGATAAAGCAAAAAGATGTTGATCACAAAGTTTGAAAGAAAACTAATATGAACGAAGATTTGAGAAAGAAGGTGTTCTTCTATCCAGCATTGTCGAGCAACTCTTAGTAACTGGCATAGAAGCGTTTTGCCACGTTGCATCAACAATGACTGATGTTCCATGCAGCGATTGCGTTCACTTTTCTTCATTTCAAAAAATGCAACTACGTCATCTATCAGCTTCAGCAATTTTGATCCTTTGTCGTCAATATAGTCGAGGGCCCTGCAAAAGTTCAGTTGTGATTGTTGTAACATTAATAGAGCGTTAATTAACATTAATATATCGTGAATAGAGCGTGGTAGGAAGGCGCTCGTCCGGCCTGACAGCTCAAGAACGCGATCGTTAACAACATTTTGATAAAAAACGTGTTCGGCGCGCGAGTGACAAGTATCGCAGACATTCCTTGATTTCAAAAACAAACTAATAATCAAACATTACCTCAAGATGGTCGTGTAAAATCTCCAACATTTCCAGCGCAAGTATCGTGGAGTGGAAGTCAATCGTCAGAGTTATCAGCATCACGTCAAGAAAATTTTTCGGTGAAGAATTACTGCAAATGAAATTATTTTTAAATCTGGAACATCTTAGTCGCATTTTTTAAAGGGGTACTAAAGGAAAAACCTGACTTGGCGATTTTCCACGTTCTTTGTGTTTAACATGCTACCATAAAACGATTTTCAATAAAATTTTGCCCCATTGCGGTCTGACCACCATTGTGCGCATGCTTTTGTCAGAGCTTTCAAAACGAGATTGGCCTGAGCAACGAAGCGTGCGACTGTAAAGAACGTCATAAAGTCTACGTCATAAAGTCTAGCAATCAACCGATCTCGCAATAATTGTTACTGCAGGCGATTTGACTGTAGGCTATGTATGTATGTACATCAAAACAGCACATTTCAACATCAAAACAGCAGACATTTTGCTCAAAACATCAGATGTGGTAACGTGGCTTTTGTTATTGCTGGACTTTATGACGTATTCTCGAGCTGTGTTTGTTTGCACGTTTTGGTCATTTTGAAAAAAATGAAAATAAATGAAACACTGGACTTTGGGCCTTGCCAGCGCCATTGAAAACAAATTTTTTTGGGTAATTGTTTTTGAAATGTATTCTTGAATGTTCAGTTTACTCATTTTAATGCTTAATTCCGGTTTGAAATTTTCCTTTAGTTTATGCCTTTAAAGTTAAATCCCATTTATAGTCACAAATTCACATGCGACTCCTCGGTGGGCAGTTTTCAGTGGAAACTAACTCCTGTATTCCCACTTTAAATTTATTTGTCGACCCTGAAATTACGATTTGTTTTCCGGTTCGGGGTCACGACCCATAATTTGGGAACCTCTTGGCTAGACAGAAAATTTGCTGTTGGAAGATTTGGTTTCGGTCGAGTCTCTGGACCGGGTGGCATGGGAAAATGACATCAGACAAAGTACACATTTGTTGGCCCTGGCAATAGGAACAGGAGACGTTAAGTCGGTACACCGAAATGGAAATAATAATAACGCGGTTGCTTACATAGCGTTGTACCCACCGCAGATATATGAAGATCTCAACGCTTTAGAAAGACGTGTCAGCGCAGTCGTATAGAACACATACGGATTGAACGAGAAATGCAGTAAATCACAAGAAGGAATGAACTTTCAACTCACTTGTTAACTCAGCACATACGCTAACACATCTCTACCAATCTTGCATGTGTGAAAAGTATGGAAATTACAGAAGTAAGCCACGTCTCATCAAATTACCAAGCCAACTATACATCACAGCACCTAAAACCGAAACAGTGGTGTTGATTTGAAGGAATAGCCAATTTCATTATCATGATGCCTGAAACATTGCGCTTCGAAACGTTGGTAAACACACCAACAGAGTTAACAACACAAAATTAGTAGACTTTACTTACATAGTAGCAACATTTACAAACAATTATGAAATTCGATTAATGGTTTACAGTATATATGAACGATTGGTTACAAAACAGCACCCAGTTTAGTAATTCACAAAAAAGGCACATAAGAAAAGCAAAAGATGATATTTTATAAGCTGGGACTTTAAATGACAAGATTGTTTTAGAATGGTTTATGATAGCAAATTAGAAACCGAAGTAGCGACAAATACAGTACCGTAGTTCCCGCTTATTAAACCCACTTCGGGACCGGGTAATTTTGGGCTTAACAAGCGGGGACATTTTCTAAGGAATGAATGGGAAACATTTTCTGACCGGGCCAAATTGGGCTTAATAAGCAGGAACTACTGTACTACCACTCTGATAGACTATGTTCGTAGAAGAACGTAAGTTGAAATGAATTTAACATTAATAGTACATCCGCATTTGATATATATACAGTATGTCTGTAGTGATTTGACACACAGACATACAGATTACAGAAACATAAGTTAATTTTGGAAATCAAACTCAAGTTATTGACAACAGAAAGTTTGAATCAATGACGTCACTCTTGGAATGTACGTGTTGAAGAATATTTGCACAGATTAAAAAATAACAAAAAAAAGCACAGTCATCTTCGATTAATACTACAAGAACACAGCGGGGGTGGTAGTTTTTGAAGTGGATGATAACAGACCTTGAGAAAGAAATGAAGTGGTAGGAGACATGTGCAGGGTTGGAGATGCAGAAGACGGTGAACAATGGAGGAATGTGATTGTGAGTATACCACTATACCAGGCCATTTCACACAAAAGGGGAAATCACATTGAATCAAAAAGACTGGCAAGGAAAATGGGTAATAGATTTAACAACACTGGATAACAATGATAATATGAAATTATGATTTAATTAATAAAACTTTGATATTACGTTTCAGGCAATTAACAAGAAACAATGTCATTGTACAAATTATAATGTTGCAGAACAAACTGAATTAAGTTTAATGAGAAACTTTGTCATTAACAAATTTCTTCTAATGAAAACATTTTTAGCAAGGACTTTACTCTAATTCAGACCCACTGTTAAAAGTCGTTTGCTGATATTCGTACCTCTTAGCTGACCAATGCACTTTTCAAACATTGCAATCAAATAAATTAAGGTACAAAACCGACAACGTGACTGAATTGATTAAAAAAAAGCTTGTGAGTGTTAGTGCACAATAAAAGTCACAGATAAGAAACCCCTAAGGTGCTGAGTATCGACATATGGTGTGAAGTTACAAAAATACGCAACATGTCGATTGACCTGATGAAGATTTATCAAAAATGTTGGTCACTTGGTCAAAGAACATTTCAACAATGGAGTTAAATTTGTCAATTTAGTCAGGCAATTCCTTTTTAGAAAATCTAAACCAACAATTACTTAAGTATTAAATTAATTGTTCCATTTCAGCCAATGTATCCTGCAATTCCATTTTCAACTTGTTGCGTTCTTCTTTAAGAATGTCAATTTCGTCATCCAAATGATCGCAGGTTTTCATTAACTTCTGAACTTCTTTCTCTGCTGCTTCTCTTGCAGTTTCACTTTCAGTGAAGCGTTGCGTTAGTTGTCGTATCTGATCATGATCATAATCTTCTTTTAAAGAATACTCAGATTCCTTCGCTTGATATGATTTAACTGCACTGCTCAATTCATTAATTTCGGTATTCAATTTCTTGTTTTCTCTTTCAGACAACTCTGCACGTTCTTCAGCCTTCTCAAGCTCGGCATCCATCATTACCAAACGACGTGAAATCTCATCATATTTTCGATCAGCTTCTTCTGCAATGTCTTTTGCTATTTTCAGCTCTTCGACTTGACTATCAAGTTTGTCTGTTGTCATTTGTTCCGAGTTTCCTAATTTCTTTAACTCTCTTTCTTTTTCCTCACATTCCTCTTGGGCACTCTCAAGTGAGTATGTCGCCTGCTTTAAGTTTTCCTCCACTTTGTCTAAGTCCTCTTCTACTGAACGTAGTCGATTCTGTAAACTTCGGTTGTCAGCTTCCAAGCTTTGCCGTATTTCTTCTTCACGTTTTAGTTTCTGATTCAACTCATCAACTTCATCTTCCTTCTGAGCAAGATCGTCACGAAGTTTAGTTATTCTTCCTTTGATTTTGTCCATATTTGTTAAATATTTCACAAAAAAATGATTTAAACCTAAATGTACTGCTGTGCTAAAAACAACATTTCAACAATCAACATATACATATATATTAAAAATTATTTGCTATTGAATTTGGATGCTTTTTGTTGTAATCGTTCCGCTTTGTTAAAAAAATTCAAAAAAGCGAAGGCGCTGTTTGGAGTTTCCGCAAACAAACAAACTGAAAAGATCGATAGAAAAAAATAGAACAAAGCAGAAGTCGCTGATTGCAGTTTCTGCAAACATTTTAAAAGGGTTAGGGTTAGGAAAAGATCGAGAGAAAAAATTAAAAAAAAGGGCCGAAGTCGCTGATCGAAGTTTCCGTATAGTATCCCATAGTATAGGGATGACTAACTCGGCTCGATATCTGACAAGCGGAGTGTAAACGTGTTGCCAAATATTTTTTAAATTTTTAGAAAAACTAATTTTGGTATTTTTAATGAGTAATGCTCACCCAAAGCTTGTCCGTTTATTTACAGGTAAGTTTTGGGCAACTGCTATTTTAAAAATGTCAAAATGAGATATTTTTTAAAAAATTTAAAAAATATATATCTGGCAACATATTTACACTCCACTTGTCAGATATCTAGCCGAGTTGGCGATCCCTATACTGTTTCCTCAAACAAACAAACTGATAAGATCGAAAGACAAAAATAGAACAAACCTGAAGTCGCTGATTGCAGTTTCCGTTTTTCCGCAAACATTTTAAAATTTCTGGTAATGATCCTAAAAGTTTGCCAAAGTTGCTGATTGCAGTTTCCGCAAACATTTTAAAAGGGTTAAGGTTAGGGTTAGCGAAAACTGCAAAACTGCAGAAAAATGTTCCGATCTTTTCAGAGGGAAAATTTTAAAATGTTTGTGGAAACTGCGATCAGCGACTTCGGCTTTTTCTATTTTTTTCTCTGGATCTTTTCAGGGTACGAACTAGGTTGACCGTTTAAGCCAAGGATTCAACTTATTTCATCATCAGAACCCTTTACCCCCGATTTCAGAGGGAAAAATAGGGTTAAAAACTGTTCAGGAACGAAATAGGTTGCATCCGGTTACCAGTGCCTTACCCAGCAGGCTTTTGAATCCTAGGCTACCCCTGAAAAAATGTATCATACCGTATAGCCAGAGGTGGGCACCCGCTACTTTTAAAGTAGCGCGCTACCCGCTACCGCTACTTGGGCCAAAGTAGCGCGCGCTACCGCTACCAATTTACAAAAGTAGCGCGCTACCCGCTACCGATACTCGGGCCAAAGTAGCGCGCGCTACCGCTACTTCTTCCGCTACTTTTGTCTAAAATGACACTAGGAAACACTCAAGTCCCTAGTGACACAAAAATGACCTTGAAAACAAATGTCATCATTCGTTTACGCTGTCATTTTAACCTTGTTATAGAAAACACATTCTAAGGGAAATTTATTGTTACGCATCTTTCAAAAACACGAGCATTTCAAAATGAGAGTCACCAAGTCCTACCCGCTTTTTTGGACCCTAAGTCCAGCACATCTTTTCCAACAGAGAAAAGTCTCTCCACCGCAGCACTGGAAGGAATGGGGGTGTTGTATTTAATGAACAGATGTTTTAACTCGGTATTCGAAAAGCTCAAGGACTTGCTCATGTCCGAAAAAAGGCGTCCACAATTGCTGCTTCCTTCTGCACCGACGTTTCACGGGATGGCGCAAACACTCCAAAAAATACATCCTTGGAGTCTTGACTGATGTTGGTGTCACTCTTCTCGGTATCAACCTGGCTTGATGTCTCCCGCAACAGTCGAATTACACCTGTCTTAACTTTTTCTCGCAGTGCGTCAGCATCGTCCATGGAAACGTAGTGCAAAAATTGTAGCCACGACGTCTTGAAGGAGGGATGAAGACATGATGTCATAACGCATTTCATGTTGTTGAAGCACTGGTTGAATCGTTTCTTCACCCCTTCAAGGACTTTCACTTTCAACTCCTCACAGGTCACAAGATCACTGATCTCGGTCAACTTCTTCCCGCAAATTGTGATAGTTGGAAGCAAGACTCCGTAATATGCCTTGGACTCGCCCTGGAGAATGTCTAAAGCCTGGCAGATAGGCTTCATCACACGGAGATATTCGCCGAAGAAGTTGACGTCAGCTAGAAAAGACCGAAACTTTGCAACCAAGCCGATTATATAGCTGCTTGACCACGCCAGTATTGCAAAAAAAACAAGCATTTTTTCAATTTAATTTAAAAAGTAGCGGGTAGCGGGAGTGCGACTGAACAAAAGTAGTGCCTCTCCCGCTACCGCTACTTTGGAAAAAAAATAGCGCTGCTACTGCAGCCGCTATTCCAACTAAAAAGTAGCGCCGCTACCGCTACTTTTACCAAAAAAGTAGCGCCGCTACAAAAGTAGCGCGCTACTGCCCACCTCTGCGTATAGCTTACATGCCAGTAAATAAGCTTACCACTGCTCACCAATCGTGCTCTTTTACATTTACTTTTTGCAAATGTTAATTCAAAACTTACCATTCTGCCCAAATTGCAATACCACATGGGCACACACAATAGTTTCCGAAATGAATGATAATGCATTTCATTTTACATTCATTGGAAAATACCAATGTATCTCATAGTCATACATTATAAAAAATTTGTAAAGGGAACGTTCAAATATTACGTAACGTTTTGCTTGAACTCCCTCCCCCCCGATGTGACGCTAACGTAACGTTTTGCATAAACTCCCCTCCTCTTCGAAGGCGTTATGTAATATTTGAACGTTTCCAAACTGGTGAGATGTCAAAACATTTTTTCAGTGGGGGAGCGACCGCCTCCCTCCCTTCCCTAAGGCTATGTTGCAGAGGTTTTGGACCACTGATGCAGGCCGAGTGGCCGACGGCAGAGCAGGATTGCCAGATTGAAGTTTGCTAAAACGGCCAACTTCAGGCCACATAGTTAAAAAAAAGACAAACTCAAACAAGATAAAATAAGCATTGTAACAGTATTTGTCAGGCAAATAACCCAGTTTGAAGACAGTAATTATCACATATATATCATCAAAGATTTGCAAACATGCACAAGAAAAGATTCAGTAACATCATCAGCAAAGATTTTTTGGTAAAATTATATGTACAAAAGTTATTAGATCACTTGCAGAACGAACAAACCTACATTATAAGCCACTCACACCCAGCATCTGCAAAACATCTTGGTTTTTTTTTTTGTGCTTCTCGGATTTTTTATGACTCAAAAGATTACTCCCTTTTGATGCTATAGTAATGTGACAAAGCCTGCAATAAGCATTTTCCGGTCTACCTGCAGCTTTCAATTGGAATTATACCTATGGCCAGGGGTGCTGAAACCGGGAGTTTGAGAATGGAGGGCAGGGGAGCAATGGCGCCCTTTTGAGGTCATGTAAACTACTGCACATTTTGCAATATACGGTAACAATTTCTGCTATTCACTTTTAGCCTAATTATAATTTTTCATTTTTGCCTCAAAATAATATTCACGACACAAAATTCTGTATCACAGTCGGTGACATCATTATAACATAGCATGATGCCCTTCCGTGCAATTGTTATTTATATACTGACACTTGTAACATTACTCGATAATGAGCTGATAGATCAGTGGTTCTCAAACTGGGGTCCGCGGTCCTTTTGGGGTCCGCGAGATAATTTTATGGGACCGCAAAGCACCTTCCAAAAACATTAACACAATCCCGAAGAAAAACAAAATTTGTGGAAAGTAAAAATTTTCAGGCAACTTATTTTCCAAACTAAAGTTAAAAGATATATATATTTCAATAAGCTGGCTTGGCATCCCTGCACACAGTTTTTTAAGCCTGGCCTTTTGTTTCATTGTGATAGCCTTTGTTTCGTTTCTATCGGCTTTGTGACATCAAGGAGTGCATAGTGGTGACATACTCCAACAACACTCGTGTTTACCAGATCAAGAACAGAATTATGAAATATATATACTTGACTAAAAAGGAGTTAGGCAAAGTTGATTAAGGCTGGTTAGTGGTTAGTGGTTATGGTACTTTTACTGATTTAAGGTGTTTTTTCTTTGATTTTTAGTGTTATGCTGTGCCTTTATAAGATGTGTATGCTCTAGTTAGTATTGACTCGTTTTTCTTGGTATTTTGTCTCTTGTTTATGACTTCCTTGTTGGTATTCTATTTCGTTTTTTTATTTATTTAATATTGCTATGTAAGTTATGAAGGTGAAAAAGCACTGCTGTGCTTGCAACACCATTATTATTATTAATAAGTTTTGAATTGAATGCCTTTCCGAACTTTTAGCTTTATTAGCCTTAGTCAAATTAGCCAAAAAATTAATAACTTTTTAACTTTACTAATTGAATTTTTAACTTAAAATTGAGTACAAAAAGTAAAAATGGCTCAGCTTCGAAAAAAATTAAGATTCAATCATTCCTATGTTCAATTTAGTTTCGCTGCACATGATACATTCTGAAGGAGAAGAAAAGCCGCAGTGCGTGCTATGCTGTAAAGTTTTAGCAAGTTCTGCTCTAAATCCTAGCAAGCTGAAAAGACATTTGGCAACACATCATCCAGATTATCAAAACAAAGATGAAGTTTTTTTTAAACGGCAAGCTAATAGTTTAGTTATATAGGTCAAGATTTAATAGCACTAGTCATCGATAGAAGAAAAATACTGCAGGGTTAAGGGCATCCTACAAAGTTGCAAGAAAAATAGCTATCGCTCAAAAGCCTCACACCATCGGAGAACAACTGATCTTGCCTTGTTGCCAAATTATTGTATCAAACGTTTTGGGGGAATCTGAAGCTCAAAAGCTGAAGCAAGTGTTCTGTCAAACGACACTGTGAGTAGGAGAATATCTGAGCTATTGGAAAACATTTTATCGCAGGTGGTGTTAAAGATACAGAAGTCAATGTCCCATTGATAGGCTACATAGTAGCTCAAATATGTTGGATGTAATGCATAATATCAAGATCATATTGAATCAAACGGAACCTAACATAGAACTGATAACACCCAAGCAGGTGCACTCATTTTATTGACGTGTGCATTTTTAAGTGCATGTAACAAATACCGGTAAATTATTATTTACCGCTTTTGCGCTAATTTGCCTTAAGTTTTTGGCTGTGGCTATATTTACACTATATAGTGTAAGAATAGCCTCAATAGTGTTGCCAGATAAGGAATTCTGCCCTAATTTGAGCAAAGTTTAAAGTTGTTGAAAACAAAAACTTGTATTTGGATTTTTTTTTAGTCCTGGGCAAAGATCAAAACCATAAACTTATTCCTAACTCTAGCCCTTACCTTAACCCTTCTTGACTTTAATCCTAACTCTGGCAACACTTCATTGTGTAAAAATAGCCACTTCCTAAGTTTTTGATGGACCGTGAGTCGTTGAAAAAATCGCAAGGGGACCGTTCAGCAAATTTTTTTGAAAAAGTTTAAGAACCACTATGATAGATGATGAACATTATCGCTTTATTTTAAAACTTAAAAAAAAATTGGCCTTTCAGCTACAAAAGTGCCCTTTTTTCCTAATCCGGGACCCCCAGGCAAAAATCATGGCTACAAAAGTGCCCTTTTTTCATAATCCTGGCCTCCAAGTCAAAAATCGTGGCTACTGGCTATGGCCACTGTCATAACTGGTCTTCCACTTTTTAAGCGGCATCTCATATAAAAGTTTAGCTGAAGTACAGACCTACCAAAGTACAGTACGGTACCGTATAAGACAAAAGTGCTAATATTTTAAACTGCAACAATATATATAGTTTTTTTTTTGTTATTATATCAAATAGAACCTGTTACGGTCCTATTTGCTATCATTTTTTATGTCATGGCACCACAGTGGGCTGCCAACGTGCCTCTCTCTACTCTCTAGCACACCTATTGCCTGAGTATTTTTTCTTGCAGTTTACATAGAAAATCTAAACAAAATGATTGTGGCAATCAAGAAATTTAAAAAAGGCCAAAAAAAGCCAAACAAAAATTTGTCGGCCAAACCACTTCAAAAAAGGCCAAATTTGACAAAGTTGGCCGTAAAAAGGCCAATCTGGCAAGCCTGCGGCAGAGGTGTAGCGGGTAGCCCACTGCACAGCCGCACAGGAAGTTAGGAACAGCCGGATAGGAATAGGATACAGAACTTACAGTACTGTTTTTTACCGGACTCGGATCGGAACTCTGAATCTTGTTTTTAGATAAAAACCGGATTCGGTTTGGATCTAAAATTTACATAAACTTTTGTAATCAAGGCCACTGGCTCTGGTTAGGGATTCATAGTAGGGATGGGGGTTCACTATGAATAGGGATTTCAGTAGATAACTGGAGGGCGGGTGGTTCAAGCGAGGTGTTTAGCTGTCACGCAAAGTGCTTTTGTTATTCAGGGAGCTAAATATGCTTAATAACAACGAATTAAAAACTAGGCACTGCAGTTGTAGTTTAGAGGCACAGCTAGCCCTAATGTGATAATGGGCAGCAAGTGTTGTGTTACAGGATGCAGATCTGGCTACGATGGAAAGGAACAATTTTCAGTGTATCTCTTACCCAAGGATAATGAACAGAGAAAGCACTGGCTGAAGGCAATACCACGACATAACATACCAGAAAGCAAAAATATGCTTACTGTGGTGTGTGAGAATGAAGCACTGGCCCGCAGATTGCAAAAAAGTTTTGTAACCTACGGTACTACGGTAAATTAACCACATCTATCAGTTTTCCAAAACGTTTTGTTCCTAATAATGTTAGTAAAAAAGAGTTAAGCTACTCAGACCGAAGAAGCTTTGGGTTTTGGTGCTGATGAAGAAGAGCAGTAGTCCATCACGAAACGGACACAATTAGCCTACTAGTTGTGATGCAGATACACTGATAAGAAAGCTAAACGCTATATCATTTCAATCCGCAGTAATTTCGTTTGTTAAGGAAACAAGCATTGTGATACAGTCAACTGATTTTAGTTGTACAATCCCATTATTTTTTATCCTATAACTTTGTACAACAATTTTAAGTTTAATTGTTACTATTTTGGAATTAAACACTTCATCCCCTTATTAGCCAAAAATATAGAAGCGTCATGATCAAGCGGCGCTAGTTCGATTCTCGGGGTGTGCGCTTGAGCAACGAATTGTAAGGCTGCTCTCCATTCAACGGCAACTAGTCAATGGAATAATTCCCGCAAGACTTCAACAATCGAAAACTTCACTCTGTCTATCTCGATAACCGACCTTGCGTCAAAAGCCTCTACAAGTATGGCAAACTAGCGGGAAAAGCAATCCCCTATCAAGGCTTTGTCAGTCCTAAGATAAAGATTCAAAACCAACTAATACAATAGGCTAAATCCGGTTGAAAAGCACTGTGATAGGATAGGCTACCACACTCCTGACTTAAAGAACGTAGACTAATCAAAACTGCATTCAACAAAACGTAAAAATACGTTTTAGACCATCCCTAGACCAGTCCACGTATGTAGGCTATCGCTAAAATAAATGTATGGAAATATGTGGTAAACTATCAGGTTTATTTTAGTTATGATAATGAAACGGTTTACTTCACGGTTTGCTCACACCGTAGCACCGAGGTTCTTCTGATGTCCCAGCAGCACTTTCAACTTCAAGCTAAATGTTGCAATTTATTTGACGAGAATGGATTATGTAAAAGCTAAGAAATTTTTGAAGTTCTGCGTTATGTTAGTTCTTACCCTCTGGTTGTCCACATCGCAAGAAAAACCAGTACCGGTAAATTGCACTGTCCTCATGGCAAGTGATGTTGCTTTTTGCTTTGACAGGCGGCAATAAAAAAAAAATATATGAAAGGAAAGAAGGAAACCTCACTCTGTCAATCTTGGTGACTGGGCCAGCGTCAATGGTTCAAAGTCTCAAGTTCAAAGTCTAAAGATAAAGCTCTCAAGAAGCTTTCCCAGTCCGAGAATAAAGATTTCCGCAGTCAATTAACTTTGAAGAAATAAAAGAAAGTTACAAAGTACGCAGTGCCAATTTCATAGGCTTCGATTCATCTTAAGTGCAAAAGACAATCGACACGGGAAATAACTGATTGTAGAATCTGGAGACAAACTGCCAAGACATGGAGCCAGCAAATGAAACAACCACAAGCACGTCCGGTTCATATGTTTTATTTAACAAAAAATGTGATCACATTGTAAGTTTTACTCACACCCAGACAACAAAACCCGTCATATTCACATTGATTCAAAGTCTTGGGAAAAGAACTGAATCCTAGCTGGCCACGAACTCGGTTGTTCGAGTTTTCCGGAATTTTTTAAGCGCGGTTCATGATTTATCTTCCATTCAAGTCTCAATTGTTACGCTCACCGTTGTTGAGAGTATTTTAATTGCGGAAAAACCAAAGGATTTTTATTTGTTAACTGGGTGAACGTTTTCCAAATAACCCACACAGCAGCACGGACCGAGTTAAAAGCCCCACAAAAAATCCAAAACATGAAACAACATCGGACAAAACACCTGTTTTCAACATCAAGCAATACAAAGAAAAATCAAATATTTCCACCTCCCATTAACACATAGAGTACAATAACAAGTCACAATACAATTGGGGAGATAAAACACAACATTTTGGTGTTTTGTTGTGGCACGAATACACGATGTTTCAGCCGAGTGTGAAAACGCTTCCAAAACCAAATAAAAATTCAAAACACAGTTCGACACCTCTTTAGAGCACGCCGTTCTGACGACACATTCAATGGCATGCTTGAAGGTTGACACTAAAATTGGCTTCCGCGGCTTGCGCTCACTTCATATAAACCTATGAACCACCGGCTTAAGCCCGTATGACAAAAGAGACATTTTGAAAGCGTTCAAATCAATTGAGTTGAAGTGAGTGAAATTTAGATATCACTTCATTACGTCTACAATTAAACCAAAACGATAAAAAGAAATGAAGCAAATATCATCAGCAGACAGCAAAATTCGTCATTTTTGCATTGATTCAACGTGAATCAATGTAAAAATGATGGACTTTGCTGTTTAGAAGAGAATGCGAAATTACTTTCGTGAAGTCGCTGATTTATGTACCCGACACAATTTTGCTTTCGGCGCACGCGGCTGCAACCTTGGTAGGGGCAGCAGTGGCGGAACGTGTCGGGTTATAACGGTAGGGCGCTGGCAGTTGGAGTCGTTAAAGCATCGGTTCCCAAACTGGGCGTGGTGAAAGCACGTGAACAACACACACACACACCGAGCCAACTGCTGTATTCGTACGTCAACGCACGATTCTTGTGTTTGAAACAGGGATAGTTTGAAACAACCCTTTAAAATTATTGTAAAATTGTATAAAATTGTTAAATTTTTATTTTAGTACTAGTGTTTAGTAGTAAAAATGACCCCCCCCCAAAAGTGACAAAACGAAAAACTACTCGTTTTTCCTTTACAATGTTATGCTAGGGGGAAGGTAGCCCGACTTCCCCCCCCCCCTCTTGGAGCCACTGGCTGTCCACATCGCAAGAAAAACCAGTACCGGTATTTAAAAGCGTGTCGTCCCGGGTATTGCACTGTCCTCATGGCAAGTGATAATTTTTTTGCCTTGACAGGAGGCAATAAAAAATATGAAAGGAAAGAAGGAAACCTCACTCTGTCAATCTCGGTGACTGGGCCGGCGTCAGTGGTTCAAAGCCTCTTCAAGAATGCGAAACTGCCAGGATTAAGCTCTCAAGAAGCTTTCCCAGTCCGAGAATAAAGATTTCCGCAGTCAACTAACTTTGAAGAAATAAAAGAAAGTTACAAAGTGCGCAGTGCCAATTTCATAGGCTTCGATTCATCTAAAGTGCACAAGACAATCGACACGGTAAATAACTGATCGTAGAATCTGGAGACAAACTGCCAAGACATGGAGCCAGCAAATGAAACAACCACAAGCACGTCCGGTTCATATGTTTTATTTAACAAAAAGTGTGATCACATTGTAAGTTTTACTCACACCCAGACAACAAAACCCGTCATATTCACATTGATTCAAAGTCTTGGGAAAAGAACTGAATCCTAGCTGGCCACGAACTCGGTTGTTCGAGTTTTCCGGAATTTTTTACACGCGCGGTTCATGATTTGTCTTCAATTCAAGTCTCAATCATCATGCTCGCCGCTGTTGGGAGTACTTTAATTGCGGAAAAACCAAAGGATTTTTATTTGCTAACTGGGTAAACGTTTTCTAAATAACCCACACACCCCGCCCACACAGCAGCACAGACCGAGTTAAAAGCCCCACAAAAAATCCAAAACATGAAACAACATCGGACAAAACACCTGTTTTCAACATCAAGCAATACAAAGAAAAATCAAATATTTCCACATCCCATTAACACATAGAGTCATAGAGTACAATAACAAGTCACAATACAGTTGGGGAGATAAAACACAACATTTTGGTGTTTTATTGTGGCACGAATACAAGATGTTTCAGCCGAGTGTGAAAGCATTTCCAAAATCATTAAAAGTTCAAAATACAGTTCGACACCTCTCTAAAGCACGTCGCTGTGTTCTGACGAGACATTCAATGGCATGTTTGGAGGTTGACACTAAAATGGCTTGCGCTCACTTCATATAAACCTTGAACCACCGGCTTAAGCCCGTATGACAAAAGAGACATTTTGAAAGCGTTTAAAGCAAAGTTGAAGTGAGTGAAATACGTTTTCTTCATTACGTCTGAAATTAAACCAAAACGATAAAAAGAAATCAAGCAAATATCATTCCTACGAATTTTAAATCAGCAGACAGCAAAATCCATTATTTTTGCATTGATTCAACGTGAATCAATGTAAAAATGATGGATTTTGCTGTTTAGAAGAGAATGCGAAACACTTTCGTGAAATCGCTGATTTATGTACCCGACACAATTTTGCTTTCGGCGCACGCGGCTGCAACCTTGATAGGGGCAGCAGTGGCGGAACGTGTCGGGTTATAACGGTAGGGCGCTGGCAGTTGGAGTCGTTAAAGCATCGGTTCCCAAACTGGGCGCCGTGAAAGCACGTGAACAACACACACACACCGAGCCAACTGCTGTATTCGTACGTCAACGCACGATTCTTGTGTTTGAAACAACAAACATGTATATTTTTCCTTTCTTTCATTGAGTAATAGAACCTCAAAACAATGTTATCAATGTCACAATGGTAGGTTTACTCAGATAAAATTAGATGCGCTTTTTTGCTCATTGTGCAAAGCAAATGGTGTTCCGCGGGTTTTTGTGTAGCTAAAAGTTAAAAATTTGCAAAATTATAAATCCATTACGGCGCCGCGAGTGTTCACAAAGTTTCACAGGGCGGCGTCAACAAAATAAGGAACCGCTGGGTTAAAGAATTTGCAACATTAGTACTTGACGCAACATCTTACAAAAAGCACAGACATGATTGTTGTGGTCGGGTCCACAAACAAACGCCCTACAGATGTCGTTGGCGCGTTTGTGGGCCCATCAAGCGCTTCGAAACTTCTGTGGGCTCGTGGCTCGCAGCGAAACTGTTCCCATAGCTTTGGTCACAATCGGTACAAACTGACCCACAGTTTACTTTTCTAGTTCCAATAAATTGACTTCTTTTCTATATTGAAAAACGCAAAACTTCCATTGCATCATTCAGTTTTAGCAAGAGATATTGAAAATCGTTGTAAACAACTTAATCGATTACTCTTGAATAAATAAATTTCATGAAGAAAACTGACAGCAACCGACCAGCTTGTAGCTCTTACCTTCTACTAGAATTAAGTGCATCGCCTTTCCACTGAGTTTACATTTATTAAAATTGTCTATTAATCTGATAAGTTGTTTAGTATACTGTTCACAATGATTCCAAATGCTGCGACGCCGAGAATGATGATGAGGTTGGTAAAGCCTTTATTTCCTCCATCATCTTCCCTACGATGAATGATCTCTGTTGGTTTGACTCCATTCTCTGTCAATGTGCTTGCACTGCGGCCGGTCGATGCTTCAACAGGCAATCGTCCATAGTTGGCTTCAGATAACTTCTTTTTGATTTCTTCAACAAACTCGGGAAAAAGTTCACAAAATGCCGTGTTCTTCAAGTTGAATAAACGGCTGCACATTGCCAAGTTCTGTTTCGTATAAACTGAAGTGTCGACCGATCCTAGAGTGGGAGTATCCTCAACCATGAAACTGAGAAGTCCTGTCAAGATGGTGGTGACCGACCATGCTGGGTTCCATGTGTCCGGGTGGTAGTCACTGATGGACAAGCACAGGCGCTGGTTGCACTTGAATCTGCCGCTAGGAGTGATCATGTAAATGGCAGGGGGCTTAAAGGGAAACTCCCGAGGAAATACAAGTTTCCCGTGGTAGTAGCCGCCCTTGTACGGCGTGTCATCTGGTCCACGTACCTGCAACAACGTACAGTACGTTACTTTTCGGAATGGCCCGTTTCGGCTAGTCCGATTGGGCTGATCCGATTCGGCTAGTCCGATTCGGCTATTACCCTTTTCGGCTACAGCCCGATTCGGCTAGTCCGATTTGGCTGATCCGATTCGGCTAGTTCCCTATTGGGCTACAGTCTTTAGCGGTTAGTTCCCTATTCGGCAATTTTTTGAAAATCCAACGATAATCCTTCTGTAATCCAACAAAATCCAACATCGTTTCTTTTGCATTCCGACAAATTTAGCGAAAAATGTTTGAATTATTAAATTTCTTTTATAGTTGAAATTATCGAAGCTTTAGATGAGTGGGGTTTTGACCTAACCATTGAGATCTTAAAACTAAAAAGCGAATTAAATTTATTTTTGAACTATTAATGTTTGCTCAGATGAAATTGACATGTATCATGCGTCGCCGTCTGCATGCAAACTTAGAATATATTAGAATCCTCAACTATTACAAAATTCTAAATCCAACGACGCCTTCTGTTTATTTACAGTAGAGAATTTTGTATTTTGATCTCGAAGCTTTAGATGAGTGGGGTTTAGACCTAACCACTGAGATCATAAATCATATTTATGACACCGGCATAGGCACCGACTTTTAATTTTGCACGGGGTGGCGGATAGCACAATATGGCAACCTAAAAACTTTCAAACTGCATGTTTTTGTTTTTTACTAAGCGTGTTTCTTAGATGCAATTGTCTTTTCACACCTGATTTGTAGCTCGATTATTTACAAAACAACTTTACAACAAACCACAGGAAGTATGTCGTGAATTTTATTGTTACGTTGTCGCTCCGACATTTAACATTTGGCAAAAGTATTTTTGCGAACGGCAGCTCTGTCAATCCAACTGTTAATCAACTGGTCAAGTTGTAACCGTTAAGCTTCAGCTTGATAAACATTTAAAATTAGGATGTGGTTCTATCGCTGTTGCGTCATGGTAGATCACAAGTAGGTTTTTATGCGCCTGAGTGCACTACTAAACGATCGCTCCGCCTCGCAGGTGGTGGAAGGCAACGATAAGTATATTTTCACAATGCAGACCACGTTTGGAAGCATTAATGATCTTGTTTCATTGCTTGCAAATAGATCAAACAGTTGCGACAGTTGAACGCTTTTTCGGTGGCATCTTTAAGCTGAATAAAACTGGAATGTCGGGGAAAACTTTTATTGGACGACTTTTTGTAATTTTTTCTATGATGTAACAAGCAACTCCTAACTTATGTCAGACCAATAAATTCCCTCCTCAAACTTTTACAGGACAACTTTTCGTAATTTTTTCTATGATGTAACAAGCAACTCCTATGTAAGACCAATAAATTCCCGCCTCACAATTTGTCACGCATTGACACGCAATATTACATTATTACTGCATGAAGTAGATAACAAAGTAGAAATTAAAGCAAGACGGAGATGACAGTACACTCCAATTGAAATCGGAAAACAATTCAAAATGCAAAATCTTGAGTAATTGAAAAAGACTGCTTTATTATTGGAAATTGGCAGGGGGTGTAGCTTTCCTCGAATAGAATCATGTAAACGTGTAAATTTGCAGAACGTTAAAACTGCTACTTTACTAGGTGCACTTTTTAAATAAAAACTCAAAAAGTTTCAAAAATTGCATTTTTTTTAATAAAATTTGAAAATAGATATTCATTTAGGAGGTGGAGCTATAAATCATCGAGATAATTTTATTTCCAAGTATTTTATAGCTGGCATAATTTATAGCGATATTATGAGCAGTTTAAAATTTTTCAAAAAAGATTTTTGAGGGAGGCAATGGAAAGATCGTATTTTATTGATTAATAAATCCCATTGTAAACCTAACAATTGTAACAATGACTTATGAAAAGTAACAAATAATACGATCGCAACAAGGAAAAAACTCGTAGCCACGGCTGCCACGTGTTGCGTAATCTTCACGTAGCTTGCTTGATGTTACGCGAGTATCATGCTTGTGACAAAAACAATCATTTTCTTCGCAATACTGTATTGGTTCACCTCTTGCTTTACGTTGACTTGAAGCGAAAACCAATGATCAAAAAAAGATTTAAACGTTCGTTCAAATTACATTTATTTGCAGTAAGTAATGTAACCTAAACGGGGTGGCTGCCATCATGCCATAGAGGTTATGGGGTGGCGTGGCTGGCCACCCCGGAAGTCGGCGCCAGTGGATGCATTAGACATTTGCATTTTTGTAATGATTTTCAAGCGAAACAGAAGTGTTTTGTTAGTTGTTCGAGTGTGTTATTGTTCAAAATACATGTAAAAACTTACATACGAGTTATTAATTAGAGATTAGCATAAATTTGATGCTATAAAACAAAGTCATATATTATCATATATTTCAAAAAATAAAGTCATATTTTTCAATTTTTTATGTAAAAAAAATGGCCCTAGTAATAAGTAATAGCACAACGTCACTATCAAAGCAGTTGTAATTATTAGGGTAGGCCAGTCCGTGGTGCATTCCCAGGTCCAACGTCAATGCAGGTGAACAATGGTTGCGATTATTACAATTCAAGTATTTGACATTTCTTGGCACATTTTCTCAAATGATCGAAATATAGTCATCATAACACACATTATTATCTGATTTGTTGCCACACAAGTGTGGATGCGAGCCTTGCATTTGTCATCACGTCGGGAACAACGCCAGTATTTCTTAAGCCCGTCTGGACTATATTGAGCTAGTTGAAACATGTAGCCATCATGTAGAAAAACCCCACCTTTGCGCTGCGTACTAATCGATTCCTCTGCCATGATCAAGTAACATCAACTGAGAGTCTAACGAAGGAACTAACCAAAGGAATTTCAGGTGATGTAACGCCGAAACCCAGGTTTACTCTAAACTGCCACTTAGGTTTTAACTTCATCTTTTATGGCAAACGCTATTTGGCAACTGTCTTTTTTTCGTTGACACGTTTTGGCTGAGACTTCATCTCATTAACCCCTATTGGTAATCATGAAAACTGTTATTTTCATGTAAAACACATATTTTGAACGAACCCAGACATCAAAACTCGTCATTTTTACATTGATTCAACGTCTGCAGACGTTGAATGAATGTAAAAATGACGGATTTTGCCGTCTGGGAAAGCACTCAAAGGTAAACACTGGATAAAATGCAAGAATGCAAAAGATACCATATTGTCGAATTAAAATACAAAATCCTCTAAATAAACAGAAGAACCGGACATACATTTCTCTGTTATCATTTTTAATGTAAAAATTCCTTTTGTGGTCCCTTTGTCTGAAAATAAAAACTGTGCTGTTGAAATTTCCGATTGTAGTTTTGGTCTCAATCTCATCAACATGATTCGGAGTAAGCTGTTTGTTACGTAATTCACAAGGCTAATTGTTCTGTGGAGTGACCATTCTGTTGCTCCGTTTTTTTTTTGGTAAAGTTATGAATATGGAACGTACCATATCACTAGGGATGTAACCGGTGTCATAAATATGATTTATGATCTCAGTGGTTAGGTCTTGACTCCACTCATCTAAAGCTTCGAGATCAACTATTGTGGAATAAAATACAAAATTCTCTACTGCAAATAAACAGAAGGCGTCGTTGGATTTAGAATTTTGTAATTGTTGAGGATTCTAATATATTCTAAGTTTGCATGCAGACGGCGATGCATGATACATGTCAATTTTATCTGAGCAAACATTGATAGTTCAAAAATAAATTTAATTCGTTTTTTAGTTTTAAGATCTCAATGGTTAGGTCTAAACCCCACTCATCTAAAGCTTCGATGATTTCAACTAGGCTATAAAAGAAGCGATATTACAACATTCTCTAAATAAACAGAAGACGTCGTTGTCCATTTTATGTGAGCAAACAGTTAAATTTAATAGTTCAAACATTTTTCGCTAGATTTCATTTCAATTTGTTTTTCTTTGTCGGAATGCAAAAGAAACGATGTTGGATTACAGAAGGATTATCGTTGGATTTTCAAAAAAATTGCCAAATAGGGAACTAACCGCTAAAGACTGTAGCCCAATAGGGAACTAGCCGAATCGGATCAGCCAAATCGGACTAGCCGAATCGGGCTGTAGCCGAAAAGGGTAATAGCCGAATCGGACTAGCCGAATCGGATCAGCCCAATCGGACCAGCCGAATAGTAGCAGACCCTTACTTTTGATGACAATCAATAATTAATACAATTTACACTTTTGCGAAACCTGCAAAAACAGAACCCATTGCTGTTTATTACAGTGAATCCAACCGAATTAACCCGAAACTTGCAATCCTGACTGTAATGCAGTGTGTACCAAGAACATTTGTTCAACTTAAATACAGTAATACGTTAGCTTAGTTAGCGACCAAAAACAAAGAGTGAATGCAATGTCTACATGGAAGTTACAAACCACACCCTGTAACTTGCACAATTTGAATCTATTTGGATTACCTGTTCTAAGTTGTCAACCCCCTTTACAAAACAATATAATTTATAAAAATCCCGGCACATGAAATGTTTCACAGCAGCTTGATCATGATATTGACCACCTCTCTCAAATCTCTGATAAAAATCGTTTTATTCATGCTGAGGCAGGCGACCTTGTAAAAATCAATTTTAATAACTACATCACTGTTAGAAGAATATCTTAACAATACAAAAAATATTATCAGAGATTTATTGGTAACCAAATTCTTTAGGGCGTAGGCTATGGTTCTCGAGTTACTCAAGTGTGATGTTTGTATGAAATACCTCTGTGGTCCAGTCAATTGGGCCATGTATAGGAAACATAAGAAAGATTTTACCGGAAATATCTGCTTGCCAATACGGATTCATGCCTGACAGAGGAACAAGAAATGCAATTTTTGTAATTCGCATGCTGTGTGAACGTTCAATTCAACACCAACAAGATGTATTTCTGTGTTTCATAGAATATCAGAAAGCTTTTGATAAAGTACGCCATTTCCAGCTTCTTTCATCACTAAAACGAATTGGGATTGATGATAAAGATTTCCGTATGATACACAATCTATACTACAAGCAACAAGCCGCTGTCATACTTCCCAATGGAATCACTGAATAAATGGAAATATCAAGAGGTGTTCGACAGGGCTGTGTCATGAGCCCAGATCTCTTCAATTTGTACAGTGAGCTCATCCTTAGAGAACTGGAAAGATATTGATGAAGGAAATAATATAAACGGAAAACTTATAGATAACATTCGACATGCAGATGACACAGTCTTGCTTGTAACGTCACAATGTGGTTTGCAAATTTTACTAGATGCAGTTCAAACATCTAGTGAAAAATATGGACTAAAAATAAACATTAACAAAACTAAAACTCTGGCAGTCTCGAAACGTCTTCCTGAACCAACAATTTGCGTGTACTGCAATGATAACAAAATTGAACAGGTTCAAAAATTCAATTATTTGGGCTCAATACTGAATCCAAGCACCCGATGTGAAGAAGAAATTAGACGACGCATTGCACTATCAAAATCAAGTTTCAACACTATGGCAAAAATCTTTAAAGATCGAAAGCTCTCCAAAACCTTAAAAATTCGTTTGTTAAAATGCTTTTTTTGGTCAATTTTGATGTACGGATGTGAAACCTGGACGGTAACGGCAAAAACACGAAAAAAGCTTGAAGCTGCAGAAATGTGGTTTTACCGAAGAATTCTCAAACTTCCATGGACAGCTTTTCGAACCAACAGGGCAGTTCTCCAACAGATTGGCCAGGAGCAGCAGATAATGAGATCTATAGAAATGCGGCAACTGAAGTTCTTGGGTCACATCATAAGGAAAGGCAAACTTGAAGATTTATCTTTAAGTGGAAAAATACTAGGAAAACGGTCAAGAGGAGCTCAAAGATTTACATTTTTGCACAATTTTCAACCACATACCAAGAACCCTACTAAAATTTGGCAAGACGCACGAGATCGATCAAACTGGAACATCATTGTACATCGAGGGCTGTATCAGCCATGATACCTACAGAGATAGGAAACATACAAACTTGGCACCAACATTAAGTTGGCAATTTAACGAAAATCTAATAATACACATTGTTTTTATGCTTTTATGCTTATTTTTTTATGCAGGCGCATTGTTTTTATGCTTATCAACTTTGGTATAATTTCTCTCGTAGCCTACTTCCATTAATCATTTACTTGTCTCCAGTTACGCGTAGATTAATGCCCTTTGTATGTTGCATGGCTTACCTCATTGTGCTAAAGGCCGCAACATTTAAAATGAACAAAATATTTTGATCTTTGATGCAGTACTTCAGAAATCTCTTTATAATTTTTATGTAGGCTTCTGCAGATGCCAATCTTCAGAAAATAGTTACATGAATGCTCCTCCCTGCAATTCTCTTGTCAAATCGTCGTATTTCAATTCAATTCGCAGCTCGTTGACAATTCTCCATAACAATATTGTCTAATAACTGTGTTATTGTGATTGTTACATTTTTTATATGTATTTATTGGTTTTTGTTTTGCATGTTCAATTGCAAATATGGACCTACTGATTTGATGCAAATAAATAATAAAAATAAATCATTTCAAATGTTTTGCCATTTTTGTTTATATTTGTGCCAAGTTCATCTATGATGTTTATCATACATGCAAGCACAATGGTATCATGCTCCATTGCTCAAAGCATGTAAGGAAACTAAAGCATCAAAGTCAGAGGCCATGATATTGTGCATGGTAAAGAAAGGTGGACATACACTACAGCATGCTACCACTATTTTTGTCTTAAACTGACACAGGAAGCCCTATTCAATTACCTACCCAGTGAAGTCAAAATGACATTGAAAACGGATGATATCATTGGTTTAAAACTGCCGTTACAGCAAACATGTTCTTGGTCAAGGGTCTCAAACTCAAAGTGCTCTGAGGGCCAAATGAATACTTGTAAATGAACCTGAGGGCCGCAATACTTTTTTGCATTCGGTTAAACCTGTCTTCCTGGCCAATTTTGATTTTCTAAATTTTATGGACGGTCATACAGAGTTTTCCATCTACACTCTCCTACCACAGGTACCTGGCTCCTGCAGCCTAAGCTGGTGGACCTCTTCCTTAGGTGCATCGCCACTCCAAAAACATTCCGCTTCCTGGCGGCAGTCCAGTTCTTCTTTTAAACTCTTTTTTTCTGGTTTCAAAATTTGCATGCGATAATTTTTTTAGAAGTTGAACTTCATTTTGCATGTTTGGTTGGTTTACAGCAATATTGTCCTCTGTGACTATATTCCCGTTTACTCAAGCAAGACGATGATCTCAATTAAGCGCTCAGACGTGTTGCTACATAGGTTCCGTATCTTTTTGTGCAACTATAATACCAAGCACAATTCGCGCATGCTTCAATGAATGTATGAAGGTGGCAGCATTAAGAAAATGGCAAAACTAAAACCCTTAAATAATACATACGATAACATGGCAAAATTTGACTCACTGACCAGTAGCAAACAGTTTTGCTGTAAAGATTACGTACAAGTTGATTCGGCAAACATGGTTAACCCCTTTTGACAAACAAAAATTTGCCAAGATAAATTCTCCAATCTCCAACTCCAGCAAAATTAACAAAATTTCAACAACTAAACTTGATTATTCATACTGTTACAGCTGAAAGCAGCAAACAAGAACTATATATATATTGTTGCTTGTACGCAGGTCAGTGCAGTTTTATTGAATTTCAGTCATTTATTATTAACATTTCACGAATAATTGTTTTGTTTAGATGAATTAAGATATTTTCCTGAAGAGGGCAGAAAGTTTTGCCGAAAACGTTCGAAATTATGTATCTATTTCATTTCTGTATTAATTTTGAATTATGCAATTCAATGTTATTAAGTTGTTATCGATTGTCTGTCTATGGTTTTTAAAAAGTACCTCTCTACCAAAGCTATACTATATATATATTGTCGAAAAAGTTCTAAAAAAAGAAAAATAGCTAGCTATTTGACTGGCTCCGGTCTTTTAATCTAAAACACTATTTGACCGGTCATGACTTTAACTAACTTGTTGAGAGCAAAAATGTATATAATGCGTTGTTCAGCAAACGCGGTCACATCCTCTTATGACTGAACAGCAACTTACCCAGAGAAATTCACAAATTTCAGCAAATTAAAAAAACTTTAACTTTATTACTCATATTTGAAAAGACATAAAAAATTGGGTTGTACGGTAAATTAAAAATTGACCACAAAAATGCGACTTCGGGTCAAAATATAGTTAAAAAAAACACCTCCAGGTGATATCGAACTCATACCCTCTGGAACACCAGGTCGAGAAATATAGTACGCGCCACTGATTCAGTTGAATAAAACTGTTCAGTGTTCAATTGAGAACTTATATAGTATTTATATCACTTTTTTTCTTTTTTTCTTCTCATTTTTTGCTTCGAAAGAGGTGAAAGAAAAAATATATACATCATGACATGTCAAATAGTGTTTTAGATTAAAAGACCGGAGCCGGTCAAATAGCCACAAACAAGAAAAAAACGCTCATGAGCAATATCAAACTGATATTCTTTGAAATCTAAGACCGATGCAGTCACTATTCACTATGAGGCATGGACAATTGCACCAAAACATGTGGATTGAAGTGTTGAACAGTAAGCAAAGGTAAAGTAGGTTCACCCTATATGTTTGGTCGAGTCCTGTCTTTGTCATGACTTACCAAGGGGGGGGGGGGGGGGAATTATATACCAGCTCCGGGAATTTTTGTGTACGCAATTAAAGTAATAGTGGATTGCATAGTGTGTATATCCCACAAGAATGGCAGCAAAAAAACAGTCGGCCAACATGAAACAACAATCTATCACTTTCGGGAAACAAAACTTATCAACTAGAATTAAAAAACACACATAATAATTTCTATTTGGTTTGTTCAATACCGTACATATATCCTATAATTGGGTTACTATTACAGTTCAGTTCAGTTTATTTTTTGTTTTGTTGGCGAAAAAGAAAGACACAAAAAGCAAAAAGACAATAAACACAAATAATTCGCACAACAAGGATGGCAGCGAAAAACCAAAAGGTCACCTAAGTCAGCTGCCACCCAAACATTTAAACAAAAGACCCAAAATTAAGAACATTAACACATACGGTATATAATATATAGCACAATACTAGCACTTTAATTTGTAAAAATTAACAATGGAATTAACAATACATTAACAATGGAATAACACAGGGCAACATAAAAAAAACATTGTGTAGAGAAATAAGCGGATGATACGTTTCAGGAGTGATCATTGTACAAATTCTTTAATAAACATTTATATTTAAATTTAAAAACATTGTAAGACTTTTCTTTTATTTCTTTTGGTACTTGATTCCATAGTTTCACTCCATTAAAACATAGCATCTTCTTACCAGAGTTTGACGTTGTAGAAGGCAAATATAAATCATTTTTTTGGTTCTGACGGGTTTTATGATGGTGAATTTCATTTACAAAAATAAAGCAGCCAGCAAAGGCCCGGGGCAGCATTTTGTGCACATATTTGTACATAAATTTTGCAGTTTCTAATTTAATAATATCGTCAATTCTGAGCACATTAAATTGGTGATAAAGAACAGTTGTATTTGTTGACCTCGGCAAAAATAAGCAGGATCGAATGAACTTGTTTTGTAACACTTGTAGTGGAGCAAGCAATGTAGAGTTTGCTCTTCCCCAATTTATAATCGAGTATTGGATCTTGGATTGAAACAAAGCATAATATAAAGCCCGTAATACTGTTAAAGGGGCAATGTATCTCAGTTTAAATGCTATGCTGCAGACCTTTGCAAGCTGCTTTCTAAGATTAATAATATGACTAATGACTATCCCATGTCAATCGCTCATCCAAAGTTACGCCTAGATAGTTTATACATTTCTTCCTTTCGATGGATCGGCCACTGATGGACAGACTAAAATTTTCTGCTGCACTTTTTTTGTTGCAGAGGATCATATAAGTAGTTTTACTATAATTTAATGAAAGTTTATTGGATTTCATCCACACATCAATTTTTTCTATTTCTCTATTGACAATTTTTTGTAGAGATGACAGACATTTATCTGACATATGAAAGTTTGAGTCATCAGCAAAAAGTGTATATATATAGTTGAAAAAGAAGATGCATTTGGAAGATCATTCACATAAAGAAGAAAAAGCAAGGGACCAAGGATTGACCCCTGTGGGACACCACATTTAACAACATTGAAATTAGAATTCTTACCATTAATTTTTGTACTTTGCATTCGATTTGTTAGATAAGATGTTAAAACGTTTAAAAACTTGCCACAAAAGCCATAATGGTGAAGTTTTTTTAAAAGTATGCCATAAACAACTGTATCGAAAGCTTTACTTAAATCAACAAAAACCGAGCATGTGTATTTATGATCATTCAAGTTAGAAAGTAAATCATCATAAATTTTTGTCAATGCTAAGCTTGTTGAATCATTTTCACGAAAACCATGTTGAGCTGGGGTTAAAATATTATATTTGTCAATAAAATTCAACATCCGTTTATATAGAATTTTTTCGAAAATTTTGGCAAAAGTTGGCAATAAAGAAATTGGTCGCAAATCTGTAAAGTGTAAAGGTGAACTAACTTTTGGTACAGGTATTATCAGCAGGGTTGTCGGTATTTTACCCGACCCAAAAAAACCCGGGTGGGTTTTTTCAAAAAAAACCCACTTAAAAAAACCAAAAAAAACCCATAAAAAAACCCAGAGCATCATATTTGTCCAGTTTTTACTAGAAAATTGAAAAAATGAACAAAAACACTACAAGGCACTTAAAACAAACTTTAAATTAGGACTTAAGGATGTGATTGTGAAGTAACTTTCCAAGAATAAACTGAAAACGCAGTGGATATTGTACAGTACACAAAAATCAAGTAATACCCCTTTGTGTATACTACACTAAAACTCATGCAAGAAGGCCTTATAGTTAAACTGGTGAAAGTACTACTCTACAGTAGTCTGTATATATGATGTGAAATGCAATTTAGGAGGCTATTTACCAATTACAGATTCTGCGAAGCAGGACATTAAGGTGCGAACAAAACGGCGCAGAGACAAAATGGCGCAGAGGCAAAACGGCGCAGACATAACGGCGCCAAAGTCAACACAACAAGTTCAATTTATAGAACGATAATACTCTGCAACCATAACGAAAGTTTATGTGTGAATAAGGATTTTTGGAGCTGGTATACAAGTCCCCCCCCACCACCCTTGGCAACTCATGACAAAGAGGAATTGACCAAAACATGTTAACAAAATGAGGAAAAGGTTCTAAGCTTGTTACGTTGACTTTGGCGCCGTTTTGTCTGCGCCGTTTTGTTCGCGCCTTAATGTCGTGGACCGCAGATTCTGGATTCTAACGCTTGGCTGTTTCAGAGCATTTGCCTAAATGGCCATTGGCCACGCAATCGCTCAATTGCTCATCCATTACTATATATAATATATTTATAAATGATAAAAAATATTTAAACATGATGGCATAAATGCTCCTTGCCTTCAAATCTAAAGCAAATGATGCAATAATGTCATTTCTACCACGGTAGCATCAACTTGGTATAGAAATCAGTGGATATGCAACATCCAACTTGATCTTGAAATTAATGGATGATGCAACATTCAAGCAACAACAGCCTTAGTGCATTATTTTATTGAGTTATGCAAGCATTGTACTGTGAGTGAAAGGCACTTCATTCGTAAAAAGTAGTTTTGAGGTGAAATAAGCATGAATCTACCTTTTTTTGCATCTTTTTTAAAAAAACCCAATAAAACCCAAAAAAACCTGGGTTTTTTTAAAAAAACCCGGGCGGGTTGGGCTTTTTTAAAAAAACCCGGGTTTTTCTCAACCCTGATTATCAGACTCTTTTTGAGTACATCAGGAAAGATTTCTTGCAAGACACATTTATTCAGTACTTTTGTTAAAAAAGGGCATATAATTACATTAGCCATTTTGATAAATTTAGAAGGTATTTCAAAAATGCCTGAAGCTTTATTTGCTTTGAGGCTCCTTATAGCATCAGATACTTCTATCTCATTTATATCAGGAAAGCCAAAAGAAGAACATTTTCTGTTTAACACGAATGATTCAAAATTTACATTTGAATTTGGAATTTTAGCTGCCATTGAAGTTCCAATATTTGTGAAGTAATTATTTAATAAATTAATGAATTCAATAGAATCTGTTTTATAGGTTTTATCATTTATAGTCATAGTTGAAGGAAGCTTTTTATTATTCGAATTTTTTTTCCCCTCTATCATCTCATGAATGATCTTCCATGTTTTCTTGGAGTCACTTTTTGTTTCTTCAAACTTTTTTTTATAATGTTGATTTTTCAGTGATTGTTTCAAATGATTCAGCTTATTGCAATATGCTTTGTATATATTTCCTCTTTGCTGATTCATTTTTATTTTTTATCCAATATCTAAATAGTCTGTTTTTTGTTTTAATAGATTTATGAATGCCTTTTGTTATCCATGGTTTGTTAGAGAGCTTAATTTCAGTTCTCGACATGTTTCTAAGTGGTGCATGTTTATCTAGTGTTACTTGAAATCGCATAATAAAAGAGTGTACATCAAGTTGTCTGCATCATCACAATCAGTATTTACTTCATTCAAATTAGACTCTAAATCGCATAGGAAGCTGTCAAGACAAAAGTTTTTTAAGCTTCGAATTTTTTTAGTGGGTGAATTACACACTATATACATTTTTATTTTTAACACATGTATAAGAAAATAGGTAAATGATCAGAGATGTCATGTAAGCAAATGCCATAGGCATTTTGGTTACAAGTTATGTTTGTGTAGATGTGATCTAGTAGGCTTGGATTAGATTCTCTACAAAATCTAGTTGCACTTGTTATCAATGACTGGTAGCCTGCAGCTTCTAGGGCTTCTTTATAATTTAATACTGCAGGAGACTTTGCAGCCTTTAACAAGTCAATATTTATATCGCCACAAATTATGTATTTACATCGAGAGTTTTCTAATTTATTTAAAGAATCAATTATTTTGTCTTTGAACACATATGAATATTACATACAACCTACCACATAATGCCACTCAAGTATGTTGGATGGTAGGGGTTCAGCTGTTACAAATGGAACTGGATCTCTTTTTAGGCGAAGATAATCTTGTTTGAGACGTTGTGTTGCAGTGATAGGAATTTTTGCCTTTTTTGGCATTTTCTAATCTTTTTGTATCTTTTCAATCCAGAAGTTTTCAATGATACATAGACAGTTTGCAAAAATGCTAAGATAGCCTAAAACATGAAATTAAACAAAGTTAAGTACGATAGCGATTATAACTTATTGTCAACTGAGAAAGCTTTTTCAGAAGTTTAATCTTGGCACTTGCGCATACTTGGTACTAAAGCAGGCTGGGTCACCGAGATTGGCAGTGAAGTTTCCGATTGTTAAAGTCTTGTTGCTGGGGAATTATTCGATTCATTAGGTGCCACTGAATGGAAAGGGACAACACTAAAAGGCGGAAATGCGAAAGGCGGAAATAAGCCCGGCGTGAAATGGCGTATTGTCCGCAGAAGTAGCGATTTAATGCCGATGTAGAAAACGCGGAAGTACGATCTTGGCGTCCATATTGTTTAACATAGCGATAACTTCATCATGAAAGAATGAAATGCTGCAACATGGAAAAAGGCGGAAATGCGATTTTAAACAACAACTCACCGCCGAACTTACTTTTATGTTGAAATATCATTGAAAGATATTGTTTAGAAGCAATTGTGGGGTCATTAAATACTTTGACCGTTTTTATTCCACGGTTATTGGAGTAAATTTCGAAATTTTAGTGGAATTTATTTAAACAGGAAAAAGGCGGAAATGCGATTTTTAACAACAACTCACCACCGAACCTACTTTTATGTTGAAATATCATTGAAAGATATTGTTTAAAAGCAATTGTGAGGTCATTAAATATTTTGACTGTTTTAATTCCACGGTTATTGGAGTAAATTTCGAAATTTTAGTGGAATTTATTGAAATAGGAAAAAGGCGGAAATGCGATTTTTAGCCACAACTCAATACCGAACATTTTCTTATGTTGAAATATCATTGAAAGATATTATTTAGAAGCAATTGTGAGATCATTAAATACTATGACTGTTTTAATTCTAAAGTTATTTCGACTTATTTCCGCGCTTCCGCATTTCCGCCTTTTAGTATTGCCCAATGGAAAGCAGTCCCCATGCGTTGCTCAAGCGCACGCCCCGAGAGTCGAACCAGTTTGTTGAATTGTTGTTTGTAAGTTATTTCACTACTAGGTGTCACAGAATGGAAAGCAGTTCTTCAATACGTTACTCAAGCACACACCCTGAGGCTCAAACTAGTGCTGCTTCATCTTGTTAGTTTTTTCATGCACAAAGTGTGGTGCTTAACTAAATTAAACTAGAATATTGAGTATTGAGGCAGACGTACAGTTCCTACTATCTTGTTGAGTTTGCGACACAAAGCAACATTTTCTCAACCCCTTTTGTGTTCAGCATGTATTGCTTTCGCTGTGATGGTCAGAAAAAAAAATTAACTGATAAAAAAATCTGAAAATTACAAGCGATTTTGGTTTTTCATTGAAATAGAATTTCATCAACTTTTTTTTTTGTCCAAATCAGTGTTGCCAGATCTAAAAAAGCGGAAAAGCCAGCGATCGGAATTTCATTTCATTGAGAGAGAGAGAGAGAAACCTTTTATTTCGTCTGTTGCGACAATAGTACGGTACAATTATAAACAATACGAATAAAATAGTACCATAGCTATCTAAATACCACAACAGACAGGAAGCAGCGAAAGACTATATCAGTCATCGAGTCAGCTGCTTCCCAGTTCTTAATGTGACAAATGTCAAGCATCGGCAAATTACGTTGAAACAAGATAGGCTGATGTTCAGTAATATTAATGAAAGAAAAAAAAATCATGTGCTGCTGCGATCCTTAAGTGAAGTCCTGTGGTTTTATTCAAATATAAACTTTATTCCGGGTGATTAAAAATAGGAAAAACTTTTGAAATCAATAAACTCTTGTAGCAAGGGCGTTTAAACTTCAGTGCAACCAAGAAAAGTTCAAGCCAATAAATAGTTCAAGGCTACGAGTAAAAACATTTTCAGTAACAGTATTACAATACAAAAATAATCACAATTTAAAAAAAAGGTATAGCCTAGGCCTATTGTTCTGTCATAAAAGAAATGGCTGAGTGACTCTCAGTGGTACCTGTAATTGGGAATTTGGAAATCGAAATATCTTTATCAGCTTTACTTTACAAAGTAGATATTAACGACCTGTTTTAGCCAGATCATGCGAGTTCGCTGTGGTAATACCGAATTGCACTAGGTTTCGAAACACAGTTTTATAGTCATGTGCTATGACTAATGGTGTTGAATGTTTTTTTTCGTTTTTTTTTCACTCATAGGCTATTATTATTATTATTTATTTGCAATCAGACTCAAAGTCCATAGAATTCAAATTTTTAACAGTCATCACACAAAATATCAGACTAACACAACATCAAGCAGGCTACATCAAACAACGTACAAAATACTGTTGTAGTGAATATAAAATGTAGAATTAATGTAGTAATCAGAAGACATAACATTGCGCAAAAGTAGATTAATTGATCTTTTGCATCGTTCTACAAATGCATAGCAATTTCAGGGATATCTAGAGAAGGGGATATGAAGGCTCGCAGCGATTGTCTTATTCTCATGACACTACCAGGGCGGTAGTTTGTAGTGCTTTAAACATGTAGTTCTTTTTAAAATCGTAGAAAGTTTTGTAGTGCAGCTGATACAGTAAGCTACAGAAGACAGTTAGCAAATGTTACGTAGAGCATATTTAAAGAATACCTGTTTGGAAAGACAGTTAAAAAGTTGCTTGTAAGCTGTTTTTTTTTAACAAAGCCTTTGCAGTAGGCTAGATGTAAAGCAAGTATATTGGCAGTTGAATTAACAAGTAACCATGAGCATGCTGTGAATATCCAGGCCTGATGCTAATAGCGCAATGCAAGTTATCATAACAAGATCTATTAAACTACTATCGGTGCCAATTGTCATTTTACGATAAACACAGGTTATTTACGATAAACAAAAGCCCTTCTATTGTCAGACGTAATAAAAGCCTTCGTATCCCCTACTTTAGATATCCCTGAGCAATTTTACCTTAATAGAGCATCAAATGTTAACACGTCGTTTTGTACCTGATACACTCTAGCACTGTCGCATCTCGACAAATTGTGGATAATTCTGTACGAGTCGTTGTAAGCAACTCGTATGCGATTTAAAGTAGAAGTTTTATAGTTACACCATAGTTGCGAACCATACATTGACATACAATATGATTGGTACATTACATTTTTAACTTCGGTAGAGCAATTTCCAAACTTGGACCTAAGCTGATTGGCAGCGACATAAAGAGATCGCACTTGCCTTTTAATATCTGCGTCATCACTGATGGTAGCCTATCATCAATCAGTATAGGCCTACCTAAATATTTCACTTGTCCAACAAATTCAATTTGTGTATTGTACAGTCGCATGCATGGAGAAGTCAAAACTTTAAATTTGCGACATTGATGGACCAATCCAACAGTTTTGTTACAGTTGAAAATAATGTCATGTCTAGAAGCATAGGATTCACACACATCTATGAGTTATTGGGTATCTTTAGCACTTGGACTAAATACACACAAATAGACTTAATTTAAATTGCACATAGACTTAATTTGAATGCAACAAAAACCTTCTGCATGACCATCTCATCAAAAGAAATAACTCCAGTATGCACTATCAAAATACAAAATACAACAGTCTCACAAGTAAATACTTTCAACTATCTGGGTTCTATGGTCACTTCGAATGGTCGATGCTGGACCGACGTAAATAAAAACTTCGAATGGTCGATGCTGGCGTCCTCATCACAACTATCAAAAAAGGGCAAATGACATTTATCGGGCATGTCTAGTTGTCTACCGCAAACGCGGAATTGAACACTCGGCAATGATGGGGTGATTTCCTGGTCAGAAACACCAGGGGCGTCCACGTTTGGAAATCTTCAAAAATCTTTCAACATGGACAAACCAAAATTTTGAAAACCTAATTAGAAGTATGGACAATCGATCGTTGTGGAGACTCACGGTAGCCGACGCCTTATTCAGGCATGGCCGATGATGATGATGATGATGATGAGGCTATAACTTGTTAAAAAAAAATTCACTAGCCTATTGTTTCCTCTTTTTTCTAAATTTATAAAAAAATTATTGAGGTGTTGCGACCGTGCCATATTTTAAACTGATTGTCCTGCTTTAGTATCATGCACGTTATAACGTCCGCGTTTTGTCGATTCTACCTTTTTCTAGACCTCTATGTTTGTCATAGGCCTATATTGTTTGTTCGTTGTGATGGTCAGAAATACAAACAAACTGACCTTAGCTGATGTTGTTGATTCAACAAATTTCACAGCAATAACGCCTAATATAACACAGAAACTTAACAAACAGCAGTCTCAAACCAAACAAAAGAGCATAGCATCTTTTCACATATAAACTAGGTGGGCAATTGCCCACCTAGTCCCTTTGCTTGCCCCCCTAGCCCTTTCTTTGCCCCCCTAGTTTGAAACTAGGTGGGCAATTTTTAATACTTAATTTTTGTTTAAGTTAGATCCAAGTTTTATCCAAGTTAAAGAATGAACAGCTAAATGGAAATCTTCAGCGTACATTTAGAACTTATGAGCCTACCTTTGACCTTACCTATAATATCTTCAATGTTCCATTCAAGCAGATTAATTACCAATTTGTATTGTGAGTACCTCAAATTTTGTGTGAGATTCTAAATGTCTGAATTACCGAAGTTTGTTTCCTGATTTTCATCAAAATAAAATACCAGCTCTGTAGAATCATCTAATTCTGCAAAGATTTAACTCATTATCATATCTTGGCAGTTGTGTTTCATAATATAGCATAGCCTCCTATCTTTTATTTTTTATTTATTTATTTGCATCAGACTCAAGATGGTCCATATTACACAATCACACATAAAAAGTAGAAACAAACCAGATACTCAACTCCGAAGTGCTGAGTCGTAATGTAGGGGAAGAGCGGGACCTACGAACCGATTTTTACAAAATCTCATATATTTTTTGTTTAGTGTCTAAGATTCGTCTCAAAGTTTACGTATATCTTCCTACCTACAGTCTCTATACTTTCATGGACTTTAAGCATGTTCCGGTTGAAGCGGAAGTCCCTAGAGCGAAAAATATAGCGTCCTCCAAAGTGGTTCATACGACCCGCATGTGGAGGGTCCTCTAAGCCACTTGAAAAAAACATGCAGTTTTTTCGATTTTCCATTTATTTAACAGTTTTATGTTGTGCTGTTGTCATGCTACTGCAAGAAATGTCAAATGAGAAACAATAAATGTATGCGCTCATCGGAAAATCTCTCTGTTAAGAACACAGATGATTTTACTATCAGCACGAAATAGTCCGTGCACAAAGTTTAATTCGCAATCAGCAAATTGGACAAACATGACTGTACTTCATTCATCACCACAAACTTGTTTATTAAAAATTGTACACAGAGAAGTCAACAGGTATCAATTAATTTCTTTGGATCGTGTCGTTGACCCAAAACAAAATGGTTTGCAGGTCGCTCCAACAGGGAGGTTCACAGGTCACGCACCACATGACCGGTAATTTTTTTGCTTGCAGCCCAAAATCTGAACTTTTAGTCTCACTCAACATAGCTAAAAACAATGCTAATTTATCGCACATTAATCACTTATCACTGAAAGCCATCACTCAAGTCACTGAAAGACATCACTCAAGTTAAAAAACTAGAAACAATTTTGTACGACCTCAAAAATTTACAAAATTATGTCAAAATCAGCAACGACGTCTCCTGTCCACACCCCAGCACAAAAAATGACGTTACTTCCTAGGAAAACCTAACGAAGCGTGTCAAAGCCAACAATATTCACATTTGGCACTAAAAAGTTGTTTAAAAAATTTTACGGGGGTGGTTCGCAGGTCACCTCTGTTCACAGGTCCCGCTCTTCCTCTACTAAATACAAAGATTGATAATAACAGTCTGTTCGCGTTAGTTCATAAATCCATTGATTGGAAGACAAGTTACATCGGGTTACAAACTGGTATAATTTTTTACGAATGAGAGCTTCAAAAGTTGTGGTATTGTTATCAACGAATGCAGGGGTGATGCTGCATCGTCTCTGCAGATTAAACAACATTCTGTAACAGTTATTGTGTCCAACACGTAAGCGATTACTACTGGATGAAAGATAGTTGCACCATAGTTGACAGGCATATAAAGGCATACAATAGGAACGAAACAACACATTTTTAACAGCAATCGAACATTTGGACAACCTTGCTTTTAACATGTTTTCAGCACAATACAACGACCGTAATTGTCGTTTCATGTCTTCATCATCGGATAGAAAGTCGTTAATTATTACTCCTAAATATCATAGTTGTTTCTTTTTACTTTAGTCAAGAGACCTCTGCAACAAAATGTTGCTAGATTAAATTTTATTACATTATTATTTATAAAATATTGTAGGCGGGAATGAATATAGGAATCAATTATGGGTCTCAAAAGTTTAGTTTAAGTATAATATGCCTTTTTACCCACAATTTGCCTGAGAAATCTGCATTTTTAAGCTTACATGTTTTACGCTCGGGAAAGTGCCCTTTTCCCATCATTTACGCGCGAAAAGTGCCCTTTTTAACATAACTCTCGCGCTAAAAGTGCCCTTTTTTGAAAATTTGCCCACCTAGTCCCAATTTGTGAAAAGATGCTATGCAAAAGAGCCGCATAAAACTGACTTCAATGATAGTTTCTTACGGAGAGGCCAATTGAAGATTGGAGGGTGGCTCGTTTTTGAACTTTTTTTTTAAATTCTCTCGGAGTAGTAGAGAAATGGTGCCAATGAGTGAGAAAACGCTCATGACAAAATTTGAGATTCGTATAAAATTGTCTTCAGCCTCCTCATGGAGCTCAAAAATCGAAAAATGGGGTCAAAAGCGCAATTTTTTCAAAAATATTTTTAGTTTGGGTAGATACAATATTGTTTAGATATATCTAATTAACCTAAGAAAAAAAAATTGGAGTCATTTGAATTATTCCTTCATCTTCCTCACAGCTTCTGAAGATTTCCATTCTGTTGAAAATTTCGCATTTTTGTGGGTGGTTACATGATAGGGGAAGTGCGGGACCGATGGGACACGGGGACCGAAGGGACAGCGCGATATCTTGCCCCCTAGTGAATAATTTTTGGCAATATTAATGTTGGACACGAGATATGTATCTCGTGTTGCGCACGTGAAAGGAAAAGGATCTTGCTCAACTGTGTAAGCAATGGCGGCAAAATATTAATTTTAAGACCCTAAAGTAAATGTTAGCTATACGATTAAGAAAAATCTGTAGAAAATATCAGAAATAACATTGATTGACAATAAAGTTGTTTTAAATCAGTTATGTAAGAAGCAAGGTTTGTGTTACTAAGGAGTTTCAGATGTCAACAGTATGGACAGCAGAAGAATATTTCTCAAAATGGCTGATTGCGGGACCGATGGGACAAGTTGTCCCATCGGTCCCTTATAGGCTTTTTCATTTGTATTTTTTAGAAATATGCGTACATTTAAGAAAAGAAAGTCTGAAAGAGGTTTGTTTTCTGAAAGTACACTAAATGATGCTTTATCTGATATAAAAGAAGGGAAATTAACCATAAGAAGTGCTGCTAATTTGTATGGTATACCCAAATCTACTCTCCATCGTTATTGCAAATCCTCATTAGAAGATGCAAGGGTTTCCAAGTTGTCTGTTGTCACAACTCAAGTAAGCTTTAGGCTATAGTATACTACAATACAGATTGCATTTTCTAGATTTGTTTATGCTGTACGGTAGTTGGAGCATCATAAATTGACTAATGGCCTAATCTTGTTCTTTGCAAATTTTTTTCACAAATTGTACTTTCGTGTAGAATAGGCCTGTAGCTTACCAATTTAACGATTGATGCTGTGACCATTCATTACCGCAGGTTATTGTTATTAAATATTCAATTGCTTGTTTTACAGATTTTCACCAAAGAGGAAGAAAAAACCTTGAAAAAGTACTTGATCGATTCGGCCAAGACATTCTATGGTCTTGACAAATCGCAGGCAAAACGTTTGGCCTACGAATTTGCAGTTGCTAAGAAAAAAAAAATTCCAGAGTCGTGGAAAAATAATGAAAAGGCTGGCGAAGATTGGCTCCGTGGTTTCCGTAAACGAGTTGGTGGGATCAGTTTAAGGAAAACTGAGTCAACTAGTTTAGCAAGAGCGATGTCCTTTAACCCATGTAATGTAAAACTGTTTTTTGAAAATCTGAAAACCCTGTTTGATCGAAAAAAAAATTCTGCTGTTAATATTTGGAATTTGGATGAAACTGGAGTTAATACTGTACCTAACTCCAGACAAGTTTTGTGCCAAACTGGTATGAGACAAGTTGGACAAATTCGATCTGCTGAACGGGGTGTGAACGTCACCGTTTGTTGCTGTATTAATGCCACTGGTGCTTATATTCCCCCGGCTTTCCTCTTTCCTAGGGTCAATTTTAAAAATGAAATGCTACGTGGAGCACCTCCGGGAAGTCTGGGATTGGCCAATCGTAGCGGTTGGATGAAGTCTGATTGTTTTCCTACTGTCTTACGTCACTTCATTTCGTGCATGAGTGTTTCAAAAGAAAATCCAGGAGTGCTCAGCATGGATAATCATTCAAGTCATATATCACTTGAAGTGATAGATCTTGCTCGGGAAAATGGGCTGTCATTACTTACATTACCCCCGCATTGCAGCCACAAGCTGCAACCGTTGGACGTTGGAGTTTTTGGACCATTTAAAAAATTTTACAGTAAAATGTGCGATGAATGGCACACAGCACACCCAGGGCAATGGCTAACTATATATTACGTGGCAGAATTGTTTTCCAAAGCTATGATGAAATCATTCACTCCTGAGAATGTTACATCTGCTTTCAGGCTCACAGGTATTTATCCTTTTAACAGTGAGGTCTTCACTGAAGAAGATTTTTTGCCATCCACAGTGACTGAGCAAATCAGTAGCCCTTCGACCGGCATCAGTGCAGAAAATTCTTCACAAAAAGATTTGCCACTCACTTCCACGCATAGTGCATTTCCCGATACTGAACCACTTGATGTTCCAAGTGAATGCCCCACCAGCGTCAACCCTTGCTCTTCAACACCACAATCTGATACCATGTTGTTAGAAGCTGTTCGCTCTTTGCCGAAAGCTAAGCCGAGACAACCATCTAATAGAAAAAAGGTTATTTCGGCGGTGATCACAGACACACCGCAAAAGCAACGGCTTTTTCCTAGACGAAGACTTATTAGTGATATTTCGTCAAGCTCAGAAGAAGAGGAAGTGAAGCTCATGGATTCTGAGGATGATTCCAGTGAAATGTTTACTGACTCGTCAGATTCGGTTTGTGAAGAGTCAGTCTCAGAAGTGCATGTTGGTGATTTTGTGATTGCCAAAGTTCATGCTACAGGCCGAAATGGCAAGCCAAAACATTCTATTGGAAAAATATGTAATGGTCCAGGCGATGACAATGACTGGGAAATAAGTTTTTTGGAGAGGTCGCGAAAGATCAAAAACGGTTTTGTCTTTCCAAACAATGAGGATGTTGCTTCAATTTCTCAAAAAGATATAGTAAAAAAATTATCCTTGCCACAACCAGTTTCTACAACAACACGCCTAAGCGGCATTCTACGTTTCTCAGAGAATGTTTCGTCTGTATAGACAATCTACACATGGATATTGCAATTGCTTGAGAACAATAACGAAAGAACTTGACCTTTCATGTTGATCTTTCACTTTTAATGTAAATAAACCAATTTCAGTTCTTACAATCATTTTTTTGTACTTCTTTTGTGCAATTATAGATGTGTCCCATCGGTCCCATCGGTCCCATAACACTGTCCCATCGGTCCCATAGGTATGGGACCCATGGGACAACCAACAACATTGATAAAATTTCGAATAACTAATTATAACATTTCAATAATTTTTGCATAATACCTCGTAAGTCTCTGGATCTACAAACTATGAAAAAATGGAAGACGTAGCATTTATATTGGAGTCGCTATTAACAAATGAAAAAACCTGTCCCATGGGTCCCGCACCTACCCTACATAATTGCGTTAGACATTTTGCCAACTATAAAATGTCATTGTATTTCTCTTTATAGACCTGCCCTGAGCTGTGCGTCATTTTTTAATGAAATTGGGTTAATTGGTAGGAAAAAGTGACGTCTTTTATTTGAATTTACGTCACTGACGAAGTTTGTAGTTACGTAACCGCAAACAAAAAAACCAAAAACAATTTTCTGCAAAATGCAAAATTTTCAGAAGCTGTGAGGAAGCTGAAGGAATAAGTTAGTTCAAATGACTTCAATTTGTTTTTTAGGTTATTTAGATATATCTAAACAATATTGTATCTACCCAAACTAAAAATATTTTTGAAACAAATTGTGTTTTTGACCCCATTTTTCGATTTTTGGGTCCCATGAGGAGGCTGAAGACAATTTGTTACGAATCTCAAATTTGTCATGATTGTTTTCTCACTCATTGGCACCATTTCCCCACTACCCCGAGAGAATTTTAAAAAAAGTATAAAAACGAGCCACCCTACTGAGGATGTCAAAGTTGTGAAAGCAGGCAATTCAGCTCAGTTTGGTTTTGAATCTTTATTCTCGTACTGACAAAGCCTTGATAGGTTATTCCTGGTTTATTAGAAGTCTGCTTGTTAAAGTGCCTAGCGTTTCGCATAGCCTACCTGTAGACTATGAGGCTCTTGACGCAGGGCCGGTTACCGAGATTGGCAGAGTGAAGTTTTTCGATTGTTGAAGTGTTGTTGCCGGGGAATTATTCCATTTACGAGGTGCCGCTGAATGGAGAGCAGTCCTGAATTGCGTTGCTCAAGCGCACACCCCGAGAGTCGAAGCAGCGCCGCTTGATCTTGAAGTTTCTTCGTTCACGAAGTCACGCGCTAACAAACTGAGATATCGTAGCTGACTGTTTGGAGTTGAAAGAGAATGTGCATTATCAACTGCTGTGAAAATCAAAACTCTGCACTGACTAATCACCAGTGGCGGCTGGTGCTGTTTGTGAGCGGTGGGGCTCCAAATGACTTCGTGGGGGGGTGTCTGCCCCCATAAAAAATTGAAAAATCGCATTAAGTTTGGTGCGTTCTGAGCATGTTTTTACTTCAAATTTTGAAAAAAATGCATTCAAACTTTGTTGAAAAGTTGATGTATTCCTAAGCTGTATTTAAAAAAACTAACAGTAGCCTATTGCTTTGGAGACAAACTTTAGCCTGCTAGTATTGTGCTTAGTCTTGACTAGCCTAGTCGTTGCATACAAGGTTCAAGTGATTTTGAGACGCCCTTTTAGCACTTCCTATAACCTGTTGAATACTCTAACTCTACAGCTAACACTTCTACATTCATGGCTCATCGCTACTCTGCGAAAGAAAGACTAACTTTAAAAATAATATTTTCTAAAAGATATTTAATTTTTTAAAAATAAAAAATAATAATTTTATTTTTTTTTAAATTGTAATTTTAAAAATATAAGATTCTATTTGAATAAGTTTATACTGATGAAGCCACACTTGTGTGGCGAAAGCTTTGTATTTAAATAAACCGATTCTTCTGATTTGGTGGGATATTGTTTACTTTAATTTATTTAACTTTAAAAAATCTGTAAAGTGATTCGGTTAGGTGGAGCTGTTTCCATGCAGCCCCAACAGATACAAAAATTGCTTATAAATACCAAGAGAAAATCAGAGCGCTTGAAATCCAGAATCTCGGGCTGCAAAGAAGTTTGCCCAAAATCGGTGTTGCCAAACGAAACTTTTAATATTTTAATTTTCAATCCGCAATTCTTAAGTAAAAAAACCGGGTCGGACAAACACAGAGGAAAACATATTTTTCTTCTCTTTCTTTCAGGTGGGGCGAGCCACCACTGCTACTCACTATATCTATAGCCCCCCAAACCGTAATGTTTAGTCTATAATATATCGTCAGCTATCCGGAACCATGCATGACACATTCTACCGTATACGTCACGTATGAATGACTACAAACATAAGTGTTGAAATCCGCTGACTTTGTTTATCAAAAAGAACTTCAGTGCATGATACGTACAATACAGTTATCATTTCATATCGTGTCATATTTGATCATAAAAAGTCAATTTTACATCATAAGCTTATAACATTAATACAATACTGTATAGGCTGCACTGCGTAATATAAACTCAAAAGTAGTTTGATTTTTAAACATTATTTATTTAATTAACATTTCCATCACCTAATTGAAAGATTTTGCCCCCACTAGATTTTTTAATTTTTTTCTGGAAAGTGTTGTAATCAATATGGTGTTTCAGTAGACCAACTGTGGGTAACGTTAGTTGTGTAAACTTTAAAGTTACCACTCACTGTGTGTAGAAAAGTTTCTGAGAAAATTAAAATGAACAAGAACTAGTCCGTCGTGGGCCTACAATCACTTTTTGGGAAAACTTTATCTTGTTTGGCGGAAATGCAAAGTTTATAATTATAGGCCTATAGCTACCATCGTGTGTTAAATATTCAATAAAATGAGAGAATAAAACTGTTAAAGTTACTTCACGTTGGTTGAATAAACCAACGTTGGGCTCTGGCACCACAGGTAGGAGAATCTGAAGCTACGTTCAAACTAACAGTTTGAATGTTCAGCGACTAAACAAGCAACATAATTCCCAAACTTTCCGTGAGAAAGTTTAAACTTTAGTGAAAAGATGGTCGATGATAGAGACGAATCCTTCCAACTAACCGAACATTTTCGTAACTTAAGCTTCAAAACCTGGATTTCAAAATTGAGATTCTTCCACTTAAGAATCCAGCACAGACAAGTACTTCCTCTCAATGATCATAGGCAGGAGTTTATGCCTGGAAGGTTAACAAAAAAATTAATGTCATCCCAATGAAAACACACCACCGGGATGAGGTGAGACAAATTGACTTGGATCATAACTAGGATCACCTACAGTCATAGCCGTACGAGACCAAACCATTTTGGGGGGGCAGAACGTAAATTTGCCCAAATGTGCACGCTTTTATAGAAATTGCCCAAATATAATGTATGCGGTGCATGATAACAGTGAAAAAATAACATTACAAGATCACCAGCAGTGGTGTAGCCAATAATTTTGAAAGGGGGGTTTTGACGGTGTGTTTCGCTTATGGCGACACCCATCAGCGAGGGGTCTGGGGGGCCTCCCCCAGAAAATTTTGAAAAATACTTTGAATTTGGTGCATTCTGAGAGTATTTTCAACAAAACTATGGTCATGAATGTTCTTGTAAAATAGTGCTGTCCGGTGGCATAGCATAAGGATAAGATCATGTTTTCTTTGGCATTTTTCGGAAATAAAGCTACAGTTCTCTATGTTTCCTTGTTGCTAATTCCTGGCTGAGATATTTGAATGTTTGGTAATGGCAAAACTCGCTCTTTGCAATACCCAACCCCTCCACACCCCTGGCAACGCCACTGATCACCAGCTAGCTAGAATTTCTTACCAAAGTAATCAAGATAGAACAACTGAATTCATCTTTGAAGATACCTTGCTTGTGCATTGCTCGATGCTTCTGCACTTTGGCATGGTAAGTAGGAATAACAAATATTGTTTTACACACCACAAATAATAAACAACCCCACTTAAATATTCAGTTGTGATGTCATAAAACACTCAGGAAAATAAACATTGCAGGAAACCGGCTCAGGGTGACCATGCAGATTCAGAAAAAAGTAGCCTAACTAACAATAGAGAAATTATAATTAAATGTAATAAAACACAGACATACTACTTCTGTTCAAATAAACTTTGTTCAATCAATTAAAGTAGTTTTGATGATACGAATTTTAGTAAGTTACAAAAATAAAAAGGTCTGGCAGCACTAATTTGATGAGAAAAATAACTAAGTTTAATATATTCTAAGTTCGCATACAGACGGTGACGTAGGATTCAAAGAACCAAGTTAGCTTAGCAGTACATATTTACATTGATTCAATGTCTGAATATTGAATAATATTCAATCATCGGATTTGCAGAAGGCGTCGTTGGATTTTCAAAAAATCGCCGAATAGGTAACTCGCCGAAAAAGGCTCTCGCCGAATAGGTAACTCGCCGAATAGTAGCCGAACCTTTTATAAAAGTAACCAAACAAAGCTAAGCAACACCTTAACATTACTTTTAACAGGTATAACATGTTTTTTGTTAAATGTTATGATGTTGCTTAGCTATGTCCGTTAGTGGTTGAAAAAGTACTGTGACCTCCTCACCAGAATTGTTTTATAAAAGTAGGCTATTCACCAGATTTATATAAATTCATATTTTGTAGTTGCCTAAATCAAGATGATGCATTTATGGATAGTATGAAAAAAATTAAAGACTTTGTAAATTTTGATGCCGAAGCAACTGCATCATGCCAGTTTGGGCAGTTTTATAAATAGACTATAATAAGATAATTTCATATTTTTTTGTTGCCCAAATATAAACGATACAGTTATGTAAATGGGAAAAATTAATGAATTTGTTCATTTTGGGGAAACTGTCTCACGCTAATTTGGGCAGTTGCATAAACAGACTAATCAGTTTCATCAGATAATTTCATGTTTTCAGCTGCCCAAATCAACACGATGCATTTGTGAAAATTAATAAAATTAGCTATATAGCAAATTTTGCGTTTTGATTTGGGCAGTTTCACAAAAGTAGGCTATTGGAGACATATTTTGGTGGCTGCCCAAATTGGCATGATGCAGTTGGTTAAATGCATTTCGTACTATAGTTTGATCACCATGCAATACAATACATCAATACGGGTATGCCAAATGAAAATTTTGCGGCACATTTCTTGTGCAAATAAGAGGCTGTACTTAGTTTGATAGGTAAAAGATATTAATTTATAGTTTTTCTTAATTCATGCAATTTTGTAGCTTTTTATATAGCAATTTTTGCCCTAATAATTTCAAGATTTTGCCCGAATTCGCGACGTTTTGAAACAACAGGGGGGGCGGCTGCCCCCCCTGCCCCCCTGGCTCGTACGGCTATGCCTACAGTGGTATTTTGTCGACCATTGTTTTGGGATTTCTCACACTCATTTAACAAAATATTTATTATCGCATTGCTGAAACCTCGTATGAAGGTTAATACTCTGTAATATTTCCAGAGACTTCGATCCATTTACTCAGGTGGAGGTTGAAGAGTGGTTGAAATTTTCACTTGTCTTTGAAATGTTGTTTCGGTAAATTGTTTCATTCACTAGAGGACACTGCATGGAGTGATGTCCTTAAAGTGTATTGCACAAGCGCACACCCCGAGAATTGAACCAACTTTATTTGATCCTGTCTTACAAAACTTAGTCTATCTGGCCACATTAAAGCCGACAAAACACCTGATTGGGAGCAGGAGAAGGATGATCAGTGGAAAGATCATCTTGAGATAAAAAAGGTCTGCAAATCCAAACACGGCTACAATGATGAGTTGGATCATCTGGCAGAATGTGAACAAGTGGAGCTTCCGTTGCGGCACCTTCCTGACGTAATGGTTGGGAGGGTACGAGCTCTGCAGACAAAGAGCATTGTAAGTCACTAACAGAGCAATGCAACTTTTGTGCAAGCACAATTTTCTTCAGATTACACAAATTAAATGTGAATGATCAAAATATACTACTAACCCCCTCAGTGAAAATGAGCATCATTCTGTCGAACATTTGGTTCCCAATGAAAGAGGACAGACCGAGGTAGAGGAATAAGCCCTAAAATTGAAGTAACTTAGTCAACAAATTGAATTAAATCATACTGCTATAAATTTATCTAGAATACTTTCCCAAGGCAAATATTTCAAGAAAGCGTAGATTCTATTTCTAGCCTTTAAATTTACAAAATTTACCTAATGCGCACTAAAGCAAATTCAAGCTTTGTTTTATAGCCCTTCCGGCATGCATTCCGCAAAGCTCAGGACAGGTCATGTAGCAACTGCCGGACACGTTTTTCATGTGTTCTGAGTAAAACACATCGCAAATGTTTCATTTAACAAAGACCAGCCACTTCCTACCTGCAGCACAGGGACCGGGATGTACTGAAGAACGTGAACTATCAGGAGAGACAAACCGATAAGCACGTGCGACAGGATCGCGGTCATTCGCGTCTCGCGCACTTTTACTATCCTGAAGATGAAGAATGTCTCAATTGGTAACTGGTACAATTTTGTAAAGAAATCAAATGAAAAGCTAAACTGAAGTTGTTTTGTACTTCAAGAGACTTCTATCCATCTGCACAGGTGGAAATGGAAGTTATTCGTTGATATTGAACAGTGAATGCAACTTCTACTTGTAAATGCAGTGTTGTTATCATTAAATTATTCCATCTACTCGGTGCCACTGAATGGAGAATTGTCCTTGAAATGCGTTGGTGCATCTCGAGAGCAGAACCAGCGTTGTTTGATCCTTGCTTACCAAAGCAACGCACTGAAACAACCGTCTTTCCTGCAAAGTTTTTGCATCAAATGTAAGTAGAAGATTTTTCCGTAAAATTAAAATTACTCAAGAGAGGTGTTGCTTAGCAGTAGAGCCGTGTCAACCGCATCCGTACCATCTTCAAGCCGGGGACACTGCCGACTAAGGGCCCATCTGTAGCCTATCCAAGTTTTGGCAATTTGAAAGGATGCAAGCTGGAAACACTGCTGCAGAAGTTTGATGCTCAAAAACTCATTCCACACAATCACACAAGGTCTCTCAATAAAAACAGCACTGTTTGGCGGTATCCGTTATTATCATATTGTCCATTATTATTTGATGTTATTATCATAACACAAGGAGCTGCTGAGGTTTCATTTTACGAAATTTGTATGACTTGATTTGGTCAACTTCATGTCCTGTCGATGTATTTTTCTTGGGAGTCGAAAATTAAAGCAAATCTTGCTGGAAGACAGAGCCAAGTTCTCAAATGAGAATATTAATTTACATCAATGCAACGCAACTTACTCATCGTGAACAGTTCCAACGTTGGATACATGTTGTTCGACATCAGCCAGCGCTTTCACGTGCAGTGGGGAGTGGGGCAGAGCAGCGTGGACCCATGGAAGAGTAAACACTGACAAGATGAGGTTTACTAGTCCCACCACCAGCAAGTCCCAATGGTATGCCGGTCCCTTCTTCAACCTGAGTATGAACCAATCAAATGCGAGCATTCGAACACAACAAAAATACTCTTATTTCGTCATAAAATATTCTTTAATACGTAACAAGACGTCATGACAATCGACAATGTGTGGTTTTGATGACATAAAAAATGAAAAAAAACAGAGTCATGCAGCCCTGGTGCTGTATTGGGATTTGCAAACAACAAACTCACTTGTTCTGTGGAGTGTTAACTAAAGCTGCGGATACATTTTGATCGACGAAGAACAAGCAACTAAGACACAAACCCAGCCCCATCGCCCCAAGGTGGGCCAGAGCTGGTAAACTCCCCACGTCAGGGACTGTGAAGAGATCTTTATCGGTGGCAAACTTGAACCGTTCAACTGCAAAATAAACTTTTTAATTTTAACGCTGCTCTCAATACTGGCGAGTTGTAGGTACACAAACACAGGATGCTGCACACGATAGATTGCGAGTTGGTTATTATTACAGAAGAAAGCATGCATCTTCGTATGCACAGGACTCACGTGAGATCGCGCGGAAGAGATAAGACCCACAGAAGGACAGCGCCACTACAGCGATGGGGAGGGCATAATCGGCCAGAATCTCCCGCTTGGTGGCAGAAAGGAACTGCCTGTTTAAACAAAAGACAAAGATGCTGTCAAACGCTTTCCATCACAGTAATGATGATGTCACAAACGACGAAATGATGAACAATATAGTACAAAAATATAATGCACAACCGAGTTGGATCAATCTACCCAGACAGCCACTTTATCTGGTCTAGATCCTTACCAGATCTGTGCCCGATAAAGTGACTGTCTGGGACAATTGTAATTGAATGTAGTTTACGAAGATGTTCAATAATGATATCCAGAAGCATTGACAGGGATTATCCAGCGTACACTTTTGCATTCGAAATGATTTTTTTAATTGAAAAACTTTTTAGGAGTGGGGGGGGCTTGGATACGGAAAGAAACTCCACGTCACCAAATTTTTTGTAATTGCCTTGAAGTGGGCTGTTTTGCATTCAACCTAGCGTCCAATTTTTTTCAAGACAAACACTACGTTATTCTTTTCCCTCATTTTTAATTTTTGTATTTCAAGAGTGATGCAATTACATGCTTTGGCGGAGGCCTTTTTTATTGCCAAATTATTCTCTGAAAACAGCTCTAAGCTTATAAAAACATTTACTTATTTTAGTTATGATTACGCGTGCGGTTCATTGGGTTGAGTAAGCTCAAGCTGACTACGTCGTCTACGTAAAACATTATATGCGACGCAATAGATTGAGTTTCGCTTTTAGCACCATGGACATTGTTAACTTTACAGCGAACTCGCAGCATCAGACTAAAATAGATCGCTTTTATCTACATTGTGAAGATTACATGTGACGTCGAGAGTTACATCACTTTTTTTTCAATACAAAATCTGTCCAAATGAGTAAACTAGTTGGTTCAAGCCAAAAAATTGTCGTCAATGCAAGCTGACTATGGTAGGCTAATCTTAAACATAACTTACCGGTTACTGATAGCAAATGGATTTTTTCAAGTTGTTTTTGTTTCGATTTGAAAAATATTTCGAATGCCCCCCTCCCCTATTGAGAAAATCTTGCGTACGCCACTGGTTAGAGCTGTGAGGCCGAACAAAATAACGCTTTTCATCCCACAAAGCGTCAGAATGACGTACTACTTGTATCTACTTACGATTCATCGAATTTAAGGAGTGTAAGTCCCAGCCACAAGGTTCCCAACATGAGGAACAGAAACAAAACAGAGTTTTCCGGTCGGTAGCAATAACTTTCAGAAACACATCCGTTTGGTAGCGTTTTGGAGCTGCCACTAAGTGTTGCGTTGACCAATGACGTCACGTTGGACAACGACGTCACGTTGGACAATGACGTCACGTTGGACAATGACGTCACGTTGAACAATGACGTCACGTTGGACGATGACGTTGCATTGAGAAATGACATTGCATTGGGAAATGACGTTGCATTGCTCATACCCATAGCAGCTGATGAAGCAGAAGATACCAATTAGTTTGATGTGGCCGCTTTAGCGTAAAAACAAGGTCAACCTGCTACTAATATTATCCCCCAGTGGGATTATTGTCCTGCAGAGCTGGCAGTGACCAAGTCATATTTTCGCCAGGCCTCTTTTTTGTGACGTCACTTTCTTGTGCTAGGTTTATTTGTGGAGTTTGGTAAATTATTCACCAAAATAAAAACAAAGAGACCATCCGCAGTTACAACTACAATGCACAACATTTATCAAACTACAATCAACACATACTCACTTGCTAGATCGCTCGACTCGAAGTGGTAGTTCTTGTCGAAATCTACAAAGAAGTTATTGCTGTCATTGTTCGATAAAAATAGATCACTGTCACTTTTTGTGTGTTATCTACATTTATTCTTATCAAGTCTGATAACCTTCCATGATGCAAACTTGTAATGAATTCCATCACTTTAAATCATTGTTAGATAAACACTGAGGGTCGTTTGCTTTTGTTTCATCTCACGTTGTTCGATTGTTAACGGCTTTGATTTATAAGGAAGGGCTGTCATCAAATAGAGCTTGGAATTAACAAGTAAATTTGAAAGAGGAGATATTTTGCTCTGGGCAAACATGTTAGCAGATTCCAGTCACCAAATTAATGAAAAAGTAAAACCTTTAAACGTTTGCAACCAAAGCGGCTTACCAACAGATAGGCTCAAAATTAGACTACTACGTCTTTTTATTGTAAGTCGCTTAACTCAAACCATGTGCTTGTTCTACAGTAATTCATTATTGGTTTGATTGCAAACGTAACAATCAAGATGGTTTCATCACAATTTGTGAAATCAACAAAGCTTTCATTATCTCACTGTATACAGTCGCCTTGATTGCATCCGCAGTAAAAGCCAGAGCGATAAAAAATCCAAATATTTCTTCTGTGGATCTGTAAAAGAAATGAATCGCTATTAACCTACAATGCGTATTATTTATTTAACTTTCAAGTTAAGCGCAGTAAACTTGAGAAACGAAGCTATAAGTCAGGCCGCCCTCAAAGCGCTTGGTTGTTGCGTCATAATTGAAGAATTGCAAATGAGAAAACCAAAACAAAACAAAAAAGAACTTTGAAAACAATAACGAAGTTTTATATAAACAACCTATATTGGAAATTGACGCCAGCATTGAAACCACCTTTAATGTTCCGGTTGTTGCAGTTCTCATATGTTCAAACTTTTTTATTCGCGAAGAGTGACGGTCACAATATTCGCATTGTTCGCTAAATAGCGGAGAAGGTCGCCACTCTTCGCGAATAAAAAATGTTCGAATGTTCAAACGACTGTTCAAAATGTTCAGAATGTTCGAATGTTCAAACGTTTTTACTCGCGAAGAGTGGCGGTTAGAATAATTGCACTGTTTGCTGAATAGCGGCATCGCTAAATAGCGGAGGTCGCCACTCAATGCACGAAGATGTTGGAGATGCAGCAACGATCTCACCTGGTCGAATACTTCATCAACTTGCTGAAGTTGAAGAAAGCCTGAAGTGCAAGAAAGATGCTGTTCCATATCCCAGTCATCGTGTACATGGCGCGGAAGTCCAATGAGAAAGTGTTGCTCACCATCATTATGACTGAATAGTGAAAGTTGTTTAGTAACTAACAATGTATACATGCAACTTCGTTATAATACAGTTTAATACAGACAAGGCTTACTAAATTAAAAACCTTTTAATGTTTTCATCAGCGAGATACAGATTTAATTTCTGGTATGTTTATTTTTCTGCTAACTAATTTTATTATTAACAATTCTTATTTGAAGGAACTTCGCTGTTAAAAACTTCAACATCACTGTCAACAGGAAACTCATGCAAGTCCAGGTAAGCCCACACAAAGGCGAAATAAATAAATCCGCTTTCAGCGCAGCGGTCTAATAGTTACATTTGCTCTGAAGTTAATGTTAGATTGGTTTAAAACATGGAAATTTTTATATTTTTTGCTTCTTAAAACATCCATTCCTCGTTGCAAAACTAATCTTGCGACAACTCCATGTTCACCTCTCAACCAGCTTCTTACCTTTCACATAAAGAGCAAGAGGAGCTGTTGTCAAGAGAATCAACATCGGCTGGCCACTGAAGATAGCAAAGAGCATTCCGCCAATCGTCTGTGAGACAATGCATGACGTCACCCCTAAAAAGTATCGATTGTTTCGATTAAGGAAAATTGAACAAAGATGCTTTAATCAAAAAAGAGCCCAAAATTTAGCTGAACTCACGTACAGCAAACGTTACTGTCTATCTTCATATTTAGTGCTATAAATGAATGAACATGTATACTGTATATAAAAATAAAACAATGAAAACTATTAGCACAACAAAAAGTGCTCAATGCTCAGCAAAAAAGAAACATAAAACATATATAAAAATAAAACATATATGTAAACGCTACATCAAATATAGCTATTACTTAAAACCTCTACAGCCTATTTCACCCTAAAAGAGGGATCATCAGAAGGTCCTGAATAGGTCTCAATTTGTTCTGCTTGGCATTGAGCACTTTTGGTTGTATTAATAGGTATTCATTGTATAAAAACGTTATGTTTTCTGCATTGACAAAATCGTGCAATGATTTCCACAACAACATCTCGTTACGAAGTGGAGCTTTTCAGATACTTTTATTTCATATGCATAAGAAAAATAAAACCAGTAATGTAAACTGATTATTGATAAAATAAAAGGACCTGACCAGAAATCAATGCAACGTTGCTGTCAAAATTTATTAAATTTGTTCAGAAAACATTGTGGTGTCGGTTTGCGCGAGAAGGTTTCCTTGAGAAGGAGAAGTGACGCGAGAAGAAGCGCGTCACTTTGAGCTTTCTTTCACGTGAAAAGTTACTTCTCACCGATGGTTCCGTTTGTATTCTTCTCGTAGAGCGTCCCGAACGCGATGTCTGGGAGGAGACAGGCGAAGTAGAGGAAGAAGACAGTAGCCACCAACTTATGGATCGTGTTCTTACCGACGAAGCCTGCCAAGTTCGGACGTCAGCGAAACGTGGCACAAACTCAATTGATCAAAACAACTTTTACTTTATGTTTCTATATTGTTTAAAAAGGTCAAATTTACCAACTACCAAACACGGAATACATGAAAGCAATTACGTGGCTTTGTTCCTTTTGAGATGACGTTCTTATGATTGCTCTCTCGTGCTCAAGTCGTCTCATTTTGAAAATATTTAGTTACATTTTATTTGTAGTTTGATTTTCTGAATTTAAGCTATTCCGAAAATTGCTTTTGAAACGTTTTGACTTTTCATGACTTTTCTGTCAGTCACTTTGGTAAACCACATTGATGTTACTATGACGTCATACCGTCTTTATAATCGGACCAATAGTGAGGCAACCTTCTCTTGATGTCGTCATAGACTCCCCGACCAAATTGTAAAAATGAGTAGTCCTGAAAAGTCATAAAAAAACACTCAGTTCAAAGTATCGCTAAGAGAGAAGCCATTTGGCTGTACTCTGACAGAATAAATGATTGACAACAGAGAGGTTACGAAATTTATGAAACAAAACATTTGTATTAAGATTTCCTTTTAATAGGTTTAACAGTGAAGTTGTTAAAGCGGATTGAAAATTGGTATCGTTGAACCAGATGGGTCAGCTAATGAATCTCTGCTTTAATGAAATAATGAAATCAAGCAAACGCCGGTTCAAATCGCCCCATGAGCATCTGAGCAACGCAGTTGAAGTATTCCTCAACTCAGTGGCATCTTATGGATGGAATAATTTACAGACATTTGTCAACAAAAGGGAACTCTACGATCCTAATCTCGCTAACTGAGCCTGCGTCAACGGTTTGGCGCCTATACGAGTATGTGAACCTGCCAGAGTTTACACATTGTTTCGTGGTTGACCTGTGATCGCGAGTTCGGTTCCCGGATAACTCACCTCCAAATCGTCTTCATCTTCCCGGAACATGTCTCCGTCTTCATGCATCGAGTCATGGCGCTGCTTCTTGTACTTGTTGCACTGCTGGATGAGGACTTCCTTGAACGCATCCTCCGTGTCCGCTTCTGTCAGCTTGTATCGGAAGGAAGAGTTGAGCATCATGGAAGAGAAGGTCCTCCCAATTTCCACTGCGTTTTTCGTAAATTTCTTGGGAAAAAAAGTTTTATTTAATAAACAAAACCTCCTCTCGCAACCTACACCGGAGTTAATTTCCATAATAATTCGTTTGCTGGTTTGTCTTAACTTAAGAGATGTAGTATTTCCATGAGCATTTATAAAAAATCCATTCCGCAACCCTGCGGTTTGCACCAGTAAACAAAAAGAGACAAAATATTTAATCATAAACAAATGCAATCTAGCAACCACCCGGCATCATAATGCAATAACGTCAAAATAAAATAAAAACTACGAACGTTTTCGGCCATACCCATGTTAGCCCTTATCAAGTAACAAAATGATTGATGCTATGCACAAATTGAACTTACATAACTGATCTATAGTAGCCTACACTGAATTGAAAAAAGAAGAAATGCACAAAAATGAACCTGCAAGGCAGAGGAGAGGCAACATCAATATTAAATTCTGATTGGCACAAAAGCAACACAATTAATCCTAATTTGCGATACAACAACGCACCCATCAGTCAATGGGATCTTTTTTGGTGGGTCTCACCTATGACATCAGGTATTCTGTACAAAGTGAAAATGGTCAGTTGTGATGACTTGTAGATTTATATTTCTAAACATCTAACTTACAATTGACAGGTGACAATATTCTCTCCCTCTTTGGAGCAAAATGGAGAAAAAGAGAGAAGATGGACAGCCGCTGTTAACTCTAGGTTAGATGTTTCGAACCACAAACCTACGATCCCCTTCCAACCCACCTCTTTCTGCGGCGCTATCACCGCGATGACGAAAGTTACTTCTTCGCTTTTGTTGCCAAGATTCAGCGGATTACGTAACCGCGCTATGCCCACGTGACTTCGTTTTAACATCGGAAGCGAGCACCTGTCATTGTGATGTCATGTTGAGTTTGCATTACGTTGCTACCGCGACCAAGTGCCACATTTGTCACAGTGTCATAATTGCTACGTTGCAGCAGTGACGTAGCACCATCTGGCGCTCTTTGTTGTTCTTGGATATTGGTAACAATTGTCGCCCTTCTTACATCAATAAACTTCCAAAAGTACAGTTTGCTAATGAAAAATTTTTCCACAATGCCAAAAAATATTTTTGCAAAATAAATACGAAGGAAGTATACATTGGAAAGCTCGTTACCAATGTAGATCTAACATAGGCAAGCTTACTGCATATAAGTTAGTATTGCAAACAATTGTAATTCATACATCTAAGGCTATAGGCTAATTACTTTAAAACTTGGTGTCAGCTTTTATGAAGAGTTCAAGAATCAATTCATCGAGCATTTACAAACATACTTTTTATAGCAAATCACGCTCATCAGACAAGATCGCCCATGCAGACGACTTACGTTCACATACAGTCAATTTTAATTTTAATCTCATTAACTTAAGTTTGGAAATACTTCCAACGTAGCTTGCTTGTAGAAACGCTCACTAAAGAAAAAATTCCAAGGCAATAACAAATACGGGATTGATTCACATAAGCAATATTTTATGTTTCTTTGGCATATCGTCACCCTCATAACAAAATTGCCTAACTCATTTTTTTAGCTTTTGAGAAAAACACAAAAAACTTCCGCAAAGATAATGTTTTTATTAACGAATTTTTGCAAAAAAAGTAGCCTACAGTACTTTAGTGAGTGTGAAGCGTCTTGAGCATTTTTCCAGGCATCACTAAAGTTAAAACCAGTGACTTGGGCTGAAAATCTCAAAATTGTCAAAAAGTGAGTTAAACAGTTTTGTTATGAGGGTGACGATATGAAGCGTAGGCTTACAAGTCGGTTGAACAAAATAATCTCTAGTACGAGTTAGTTTAGAAAAATTCGTGTTTTTGCTTTAAAATTCTAAGCGCTTCAATTGCATCATCGTGTGAAAAGCTTTGTGACTCACAATGCGGTTACCCAGGTCTCCTCGTAGTCTGCTCCTTCAGGTTTGTATCGGACTCCTTGGATTGTCTCCCTCAAGTGGTCGACTGAACTAACTGAAATAACGGATTGTCATTTGACTAATGTCCTTAATCTTGAAAAATTTACATTAGGAAGATTGCGTCACAAGCAGCTTCGATTGATACCATGGCGTTGTCTTATTCACAAGACTACTGCGGTCACTGTGAGGTCACACAAGGTCAATGACAATGCGAGGATTAGACAAAAGGATTAAACCTGAAGCATTGATGAGAAATGCAATTGATCAGTTTGTTCGATCAATTGTCAAACGAACCACGTGGAACCTGAAGAGGCAACTTATTGCATATGATAAGACGATGTGGGAATGGAACTTGAACAGTAGACTTGGAAAATTTTACACTCCCTGAACCAATGTTGGTTGATATGCAATCTTACGTGAATCTTGATACTGGTCGTTGAAAGTGAAAAAGTTCTTTCCGGCTTCTGGCTTTATCTTTTCATCCGGCTCCAGATCCTTTTGAAGCTTCGCAATGAGGCTCTCCACAATCAGATCCAAACCTGCCAGAGCAAGGATCGATTTTGTCAGTGTGGACATAAAACAACTTATCTTAATTGTTTCACTGCCTGTCTTGCTGAGGACGTTGTAACGATGTAAAATAGCGGAAAATTGAATGAGGCTGTTCACCAGGCATTAAATTAAATGATATGAGATGTTCTACTGGTGCAAATTAAGCTAAACTATCACAAGATGTATACAGTGACAATCTGCTTTTATTCCAACGTTTCGTCAATCAGACACGACTGACTTCTTCAGGGGGCTAGACCAGGTAGTGACTACCTGTCTAGCATGGCAAAACTCAGGACATATTGCTGAAAACAACTAAACACGCAAAATGAAAATTCAACTTCTGGACAAAAACTTATCGCGCGCAAAGTTTGAAATAAGTTAGAAAAAAGGGGAGACTTAATTGTTAACGATCAACAAGAAACTTAAATAACAACAAGATAGGAGAGTGAACGGCATGAGTCATGAATCGAGTTTTGTACGCACTACTGCACAGTTTTACAATCAGCATGAAACCAACTTAAAAAAACGTCAAATAAGCACTTACAATAGTTTTTTTGTAGATAGTGGGAAAAGAGATGCCATCATTGCGATTCATTACATGAGGCTTTTGATTGATGAACCAACTTTCAGAAAACATTCGCTTTTTATAATCACTTTCAACTTTTAGAATCAAGTTGTCGAGATTCAATTTGATTTGATTGCAAGTTTGTATTGAAGTTCTCGCAAACGAACTTCCAATTTGTTACGTGATGTTGGTTGGAGTAGTGACGTAACAGTAATGTTCTGATGACATCATAAGAAGGCGAGTTCACTCGCACTAAAGCTCAGCAACTACAACATTTGGTGAAACAATCACATTTTTGGCTTCCAACATCTCACAACATCATTTTGTTTGTCGTATCCAGGCTTACACCTGGTGGTTGAATATTTAGATTAAGTGGGCGGGAAGGCAAAGAAGCCAATCTTCGTGTCCACCTTCAAGTATGTCTTCAAGTGTCTTGCCACAGACACAGCCGCATGCTCTTGAGTGGTGTCGAACCGGCGCCCTTTCGATTGCTGTTCCAGTGTTCTCACCACTCGGCTATGCAGCCGACACATCATGTTAACGTTGTTGTGAATAGTTTGAATGGGGTTTCGCAAATTAGTTCAATTTACCAAACAAAACCGAAAGCAAACATTCCTACATAACCTCACCGTTGAAAGAATAATATGGGCCCGGTACGGATGAGAGGCCATGGGTTTCAAACAAGACAATAATAATTCAATAGAAACCCCAAAGCTTGCGTGGTGTTTTCAGACCGCCTGAAAAATTCTGGCTTCTGAAATGATGAGGCTCTGGTCTAAAAGCACTTACGATAATTATTTATGTACCTCACTTTCAACACTACTATGACGTAATTATATACTTGTGTGTGTGCAGTCAAGCAGAACGACAGGAGAGATGAGGAACTTCTCTAAGTCTCTTTGTGCGCGGATTTCATCCTTGAAGTTCTTCAGCGGCAGAGTCTGCGTGGAAGGCATTGTTACGTAACAAGGCTACTATGAAGCATACAAAGCGTTTCCCACCAAACCCACCTTCCGTATCTTGAGAATCAACTCTCGTCGATAACATTCATCTACCGCTTCTGAAAAGCAAATAAGATCTTGATAATTGTTCCTTCAGAAATACTGATTTGGAGCTTTGGTAAAAGGTTTACTTCGTTGACGCATAAATACAGGAAGTCGATATTAGTATGCTCTCAAATACATCAAATATATATTTTCTATTCACAGAAAACCTCTACAGCTTGTTTCACCCTAAAAGGGGGGGATCATCAGCAAGTCCTTATTGAAATAGAATAAAAATAAATAAAATAGATTCTATTTGAATAAGGACCTCTGGTGAACCCTCTTTTAAGGTGATACAAGCTGTGTGTAGAGGTTTTTAGAGATTAACAACTATATTTGATGTAATTCGCTAATAATTTTGCTTGGCATTGAACACTTTCTGCAGTATTAATAGTATTTAATGTTATGTTCTCAAAAATGTACTTACATTCAAAGAAGTTAAAGAGCATAAAAGCATGAAAATTATTTGTGCCTTTTCAATTGATTTTTCTCTTTTAAGGTCTTTTCTCGCATAAGAGTTTAACTACAGTACCTAGAATTTTGTTAGTGCGCCCACCACAGCTTTCCTAAGGGCTAAAGTGGGCGCCAACAAAAACGATTGACGACTTCTGAGACAAATAACGTCGAAGAGAAGAATATTGCGATGTAACAGTCAACTCATCATGTCAAAAATTATGAAAAATTCTTTTGGTAGTTATTATGGAAAAGCCAATGTTAGACGTCATAACGATCACGTCACAATGAGGTCACCTTGCTCGTCATCTTTGGATGCTTTCCTCCTTACCAGGCCGGAGTGTCTTCTCAGGTTGTTCACATGAGTAGGAGGCTGCAACTTTCCCCCAGTTTTCTCTGTCACCTCGTTAGCCTCCTCCTCGGCCTGGACTACGTCATCATAATTGACACTGTATGACGTTTCGCGAAAGCTGAAAGCAAGTGGATAAAGAAAGTGACGAGTTGGTTGTAAAAAGGTCGCCAGTGTTCTAGATAAACGTCTTTACAATATGGCAGAGAGTAACTCCTATGTGCGGCATCCGGTGTGTGAAAAGAAGCTCCTCTGTTTGCTTGGATAAACATCAGCGTCGTTTTGATTAGAAAATGAACGAAGTAAGATTTAGTCTTCGTACAGGAACAACTCGCAATTAGTTTCGGAATTACAAGGCAGAATCTTTCCAAAACAGCCTCGTGTCGCTAAAATAATCAACTCGTAGGTAAAATATACAAAACAGAAAATTTAATTTAACTTTTCAAGTTTTTAATGTTAAATATTCAGCCTCCCAACAATGCAATTTTTTTTAGTCCCCCAGGGCCCCAGAAGTTCAACAATACAAGAGGTCATCCAACGCAGCTCAACTAAGCTGTAGGTTTCATCGAAATGCGTTTTTAAAACATTTCACAGCTCCACTACACATTTGTTTGTCATCTTGAAAATATGCGCAATGCTTCAATATCCACACAACGTAACTGATCGACTCAGTAAAGTATTTGTAAACACTGGAAAGGTACTGCAGGCGGTGCACGGGCAACAAGGTGGGAGCACACAAAGCAATCAATAAACACAATGCGATATTCAATGGTTTCACCAGTAATTGTGGGTGTATAAGATGTTTATGACGTCACCATGTCTTGGAGGTCAGTGACCTGAGATAACTCTGCATATAATTTCATTGGATGCGTCACTTCATTTCACTTATCTATGGATGTCAGTGGCGAATTTAGTGGAGGCAGTTGGTCACGTGTCTTCAAAACCGAGTAAAAGTAATTTTTCTCTAGTTTTACCTAATTTTTCCCTCTCTGCGTTCGCTCAATCCAGCCACGGCTCGTGTACTTTAAATCATCAGCAAGTTTAAAGCATTAAAATTTGGTCATGTGTCTTAAATGCGATATTGCAAAGTAAAACCATTACTCATTCTCATTCACCTATACAGTGATGAACTATTTTATAAACGCACGAGTACAAAACTTATTGACACGGCGAGAAGAACACAATGAACATCGCCAGGTCAGGGACTTTTATTACTTTACAGTTAAAATTTTTGAGAGTTGAAAGAAGTATGAGGTGAAATATTTCATTGCATAATGTGGAAACTAATTTGGACAAATTTTCAAAATTCCAGAGCATGCACAAATCAGACAATAAGTTTGTGCTCACTGAGTTGCAAAATCATTGCGGAAAACAGCTATTAGAAACAATTACAGCTTTTCTGACTAACTTCAAATACTGTGAAAAAATATAGCTTCAAGTACGTCATATGTCCGAGGTCTCTCACCGCTCAGACTGTACGCACCTCCACTAATTAACAAAAAAACTACTGAATAAATTGTTAACAGATCATTGAAATCATTTTATCTTCATGAAAGTTTGATTTAAACTTAACTATTTGAATAAGCTGAAGATGCTATTACTATAGCGAAATCGATTCTTAACTTAATAAATTACACTAAGAGGTTAGATTGTTGTGCAAATGCCAGCATTTGATGAATGCAAAATAGCAGTACCACTTTATAACAAAAATAATTAATTTTAACTTCTACCAAACTGAATTTGATTTAATTTTATGAATTCGATCAAGTACACGAAGTGTTCGTGTTTGATGAAATGTATTATTGGGCCAAAATATACACAAAAATGACCTAGCAGGTTGAGTATAAAAAGTTGTTATCTAACTTAAAGGTTCAGGAACTAAATGAACTTTTTGTTCATAATAAAACTTCCACAACTAACCCTGGTTTTGCGATGAATGGCACCCTGCTCACGTCATCATCGCCGCTGACTGTCATAATTGAAATGATGGCAAACTCTGACGTTAGAACAGTGTCATAATCATTATATCACTGACATCACAGTAAAATAAAGCTGAACAGAAATAAAGAAGCTTGTCAGTCGATCGTAGCTGACGACAAATCGTGGTTTCGCAATATCGACAGTGGTCGCGGTTGGCCTCGATCCTGACGTTGTTGGTCATTGTGTACCGGGTGAAGGCGGAAGCCGGTCTGTGATGTCACAGTTGCAACATTTCAACATTCATTGACGTTTCATACTCAGGACAGACGGTTGTCGACCTGACGGTTGTCATGACAACCAAATGTAGATCACAACTGCAGCAAACCAAATCAAAAGAGGAATACTTGAAACTAACGTTACTTGGCGTCTACTAAACGTAGATGAGCGGAAGTCATAATGTTCCAACGAAGAACAACTGAGCCTGGAGAAGTTATTAGCAGAGCAGCTGACTGACTTCGGCTAGACCTGCACTAAGATCGCTCCCTAGTGTGGGCTAGTAGAAAACAATGGACTAACGTAAATAATTGACCACAGTTCACTGTTGGCAGCACTGAACAATAGGGTGGCTCGTTTTTGAACTTTTTTTTTAAATTCTCTCGGGGTAGTAGGGAAATGGTGCCAATGAGTGAGAAAACAATCATGACAAAATTTGAGATTTGTAAAAAATTGTCTTCAGCCTCCTCATGGAGCCCAAAAATCGAAAAATGGGGTCAAAAACGCAATTTTTTTTTAAAATATTTTTAGTTTGGGTAGATACAATATTGTTTAGATATATCTAAATAACCTATAAAAAAAAATTGAAGTCATTTGAATGATTCCTTCAGCTTCCTCACAGCTTCTAAAAATTTTCATTTTGCTGAAAATTTCGCATTTCTGTTTGTGGTTACATAACTACAAACTTCGTCAGTGACGTAAATTCAAATAAAAGACGTCACTTTTTCCTACCAAATTAACCCAATTTCATTAAAAAATGACGCAACAGCTCAGGGCAGGTCTATAAAGAGAAATACAATGACGTTTTATAGCTGGCAAAATGTCTAACGCAATTATGTATCATGTACCCACCCACAAAAATGCGAAATTTTCATCAAAAAGGAAATTTTCAGAAGCTGTGAGGAAGCTGAAGGAATAGTTCAAATGACTCCAATTTTTTTTCTTAGGTTAATTAGATATATCTAAACAATATTGTATCTACCCAAACTATAAATATTTTAAAAAAAAATTGCGTTTTTGACCCCATTTTTCGATTTTTGGGCCCCATGAGGAGGCTGAAGACAATTTTTTACAAATCTCAAATTTTGTCATGATTGTTTTCTCACTCATTGGCACCATTTCCCCACTACCCCGAGAGAATTTAAAAAAAAAGTTCAAAAACGAGCCACCCTACTGAACAAACATTGTTCTTACTTCATTAAACAAAAACCTTTGATCATAGAAGGACAAATTCACAAAGATATTAATAGTTAATTATTAAATATTGTACCTAAAAGGTCATCCATATCATTTGCAACAACAGCAACACAAAGCCAGCGTTAAATTTCGCTGACTCAAGACGCAGGGAGGATGCAATTCAAATAACATTCGACCCGCATCTATTTTTCCGGCTTGTTCTATTATCTCGTGTTCGGGATCAAAACGGATTGTTTAAAGACCCTGGAGCTCTTGGGATAAATGAGACCTATGGGGTGAGATCTATTGGGTTATTTCACTCAATTCATTGGCCACAATACAAACAACACAAAAAGCTACAAGGAAGAGTTTGCTTGTTAAATTTCTAACCTACGGTGAAAAAAAGCTCTCAATAAATTCATCGATGTACTGTATACACATATAATGCGTAGTACCATTTTTGGTGTTTAGGTACCACAAATGGGAAAATGTCACATATAGCTCCATGGCCATTAAAGTGTACCTACTGCACTGAGGAGACCGGAAGATCGAAACTGTGTGCACTGTCTGCAGTAATGCGGTATATACATATATTGTCGAACGTAGCTTTCAATGCTAAAAAAATACGGTCTTTTTGGTTCATGGACGAACGCAGCTGACTTTTGCTTGCTAAAGCACTAAATGAGTTGACGAATCTTCTCAGTAACCTACCTACTGGTTTTTAGCACAACTATCAACTTATGCGTTGAACGAGTTTTGAACGCTCTACCTTGGCAGTATAAATCAGCGTTTTCGCGTTGATTTAATGTCTGCAGACGTTGAATCATGCAAAAAAGGGTTGATTTGCTGTCTGGGTAGGCGGCTTAGCTTTGAGTTTGGAATTTCGCTTTTGAGGATCTCCTCAGTTGAAACAACAATTTTTTTTCATAATAAACGAAAAACATCGAAAATGAAAAATACCATGAAGGATAAAAAACTGTTTTCTTTTTTGCAAGATTAGTTCTTCTTCTTTTGTGAAACGTTGCTAATAATATGATATCATGAACACATCGGGAGAATTTATTACATGGGCTGATTTCCTGTTATCGTGTTGCACTTGCCAGATTTAATTCCTTTGACGTAAAGTTACAAACGAGAAGCTGTCAAATTGTGCTAGCCTAGTGGTAGTGCACCATGATATTTATAACTTTATAGTTTTTCTATAAACGACGCAAAATTCTTCCAGTAAGTTGTTAGCGTTTAGCATTTGCAAGCCCTGTCAAGCTTCCCCTTCAACCAATTTGCCAGGGCAAGCGTTGATGGATGCGGCGCGTTTGCGTGCCCAGTACCGGCAAGCGTAAATAGACGCAACTTTTGTTTGGTTAGCGTCGGAGCAACGTTTATGGTCGCATACACCTTGTATTGGTTCGGTAAATTCCCTAAAGCTTCTGTTATCTATAGTTTGGTTTCAATAAATCATCTTTATGGTGCTGCTTTCTCAGCGAAAAGTAAGTCTCAGCATGCTGACTGACGAAACGTCGGTCAGCATAACTTTGTTCAAACTGGCTATTCATATGAGCTGGGGTGCGACAGCAACAACTCTGCGCACCACTACCCTGGCTCTTGCCCATTCAACCGCGGAGTACTGCGCCCCTGTATGGTGTCGTAGTGCTCATACTCACTTGCTCGACAAACCCATCAACGACGCCTTGCGTATTGTATCGGGATGCCTGAAACCTACACCTACTGAATTTTTACCAGTTCTTTCAGGCATCGCCCCTGCTGAGCTTCGCCGCAAAGCTGCCACACTCTCCCTGGCTCGCCGGTCACTGGAGCCACACCACTCGCTCCACAGCTACATCACCAGATCGGTAATAAAGAAACGCCTCAAATCGAGAAGCCTCTTTGTCGCTCAAGCACAATTTTTGCTGGAGCACAACACCAGTGCCTCATCCTGGATCGCCAATACCTGGCAAGAGGAGTGGACAGACAACACCTCCAGACTCCACATCTTTGTTCCCGACGCTGGACCCATGCCACCAGGAAAGGAGCTCAGACGACCTGCCTGGGTCCGGCTGAATCGCCTCCGCACGGATGTTGGGCGCTTCGCTTCCTTGATGCACAAATGAGGCCTATCAACATCTGCGGCATGCAACTGTGGTGCAGAGGAACAGACAGCAGATCACATCCTCTACCACTGCCCGACGTTTACTCCTCCAAGGGCAGTTGGCCTGTTAACGCTGGAGGACTCTACAATCAAGTGGCTGCTCGAAGAATGCCCGGACATTTGACCCTAATGAAATGTAGTCCAAAAACAACCTCTCATACGAAAGAAGAAGAATGAGTACTTTCATATTGATTCAAGGCCTGGACACGTTGATTCCATGTAAAACAAGCTGATTACTCGATACCGATTGATAATTGCCGAGCTGAATTCGTTTCACATCAGTTCACATGCTCTGAAGGAGTCTCAAAAGCGGGCAAAAACTTATTTGATTACAACCAGTTTTTAAAAAGTTAAAGGCCCGAGTATGTTGAATATATGTAAAACAGGCTGATTTAATGTTTAAAGTGGAAGATCTGCTATTTGAAGCAGTTTCACATGAGTTTAAAAGCTCATAGCAAGGTCCAAAAGGCGGCAAAAATTCCCCTCCTCAAAAAAGCCGTTGCGGACGCCACGATGACGCAAGCGAAAACGCCGACACATACTGGTTAACCGTCCCTGACCCTGACAACACCATTGCAATTTTACAAGAACGAGTTTTAAAGTTCTTTGCAATGTTTTGATTGAGGGTGGTCAGGAGAGGAAACGTACACGAGGCGAAGATTAACAGCGATGTTTGCCCCTTCAAGATTCTGTGTTCAACAAATGTCTGCGACTGTAGGGGTAGTGAGGGCAAGACTAGTCACATTTTGGTATTATTGTGTATATCTTCACATAAAGTTAAAAATGTCTCAATTTTTATTGTTAAACAGTTGTACTAAGGCTTCCTTAAACAAGATATCATAAAAAAAGTGAAATTTATTTTTAAGTTATGTTAATACAACATCACTTTTACGACAGAGTCAAATGACTGGTTTTGCCCCTAAGTAAGGGTAAAACAGGTCAATGTTTTATTGATGAAAGAAAGAGTATATTTACACATACAAAGTGCAGTTACACATACAAAGTGCACTACTGCAGCACATTTGTTCAGAACAGACATCAGCAAACATGCTGGATTCTATTTTATGACATTCTTTGTTCAATTACTGTGCCGAGTATCCATGGTTTTTCTTGACGACAAAACAAACTGAGCAAGGAAGATTATGACAAAATTTGCCATTTTGTTCACTAACAATGAGGTTCACATGGTACATTACAGTTGTCAAATGTTAGAATAATTGCTTTGTGAACAATTGATAGAAACACAATCAAAAGTACACTTCAAACATTTTCTAGTAGCCCATAGTTCAATATTGTTACATTTTTTTTAAATCTTTCATTTGTGATTTTTTGCGTTTTTGTCCAAACTTTGACGCACACTTTTTATAAAAAAACATTGAGAACCATTGATAAATTTTGCATGGTAGACTTACCACATCTTAGTGAATAAGTGGACAAAATTAATTTCAGTGCAAATTTTCACTGGGGTCATGGGCAACCAAGATATTAAAAGGACCCTACTTTTTGCATTTTTTTCATTTCGACCCACGTTTCACATTAAATAAACTCCCAAACCTTTTAATATTTTGTACTGATATTTTCTCAGTTCATCGAGAATCTTATAAACAACATTTCTACCAAATTTCAGCCAAAACCAATCAAAATTGGGGTCTTGGCAAGGTTTTAAAATTTTGGAAAATTTTAGCCGGGAGCTGGAAACGGCCAACTTTGGATGTCTATGACCTTTGACCTTTTAGAGTGACAATGTAAACGATGTTGGTTTTTCAATATTTGGCAAAAGTACTATCACCTGTAAAAAATTTGGGTTGTTACCTAATTTGGTTTAGCAGTAATAGGGCCTCAAACATGGCCAAAATCAAAAAAAAATTGTGCCCCCTTGGCAGACCCCCCCCAAACTAAATGCTTCGCTCACACTAGGATAAGCTGATTTTTGATTTAATAGGCAAATAATACCCTATGAACCAAATGCTAAATTCTTTGGTTAAAGAATTTAGCATTTTCACCAATTGAGGCAAAAATTTGGCACAGCACTTCATGACTGACTTGTGTTGCCCCACCCAAAATAGCCATGATTGAACAAAAATCAATACCCAATAAAACTAATTTCCAAGGAAGAACTACAAGATGAGTACTTTTGAGACAAAGTACAATAATTGTAATTTCGTTTAAACTAGAAAGTCTTGGTTTAAATGACAATTTTCATAGTGTAATGCTCTGTTTAGTCGAAACCACAAAAAAAAAGTTAGTCCAAAATATAAAGGTAAAGTTTTACACCAACTTACGTTTCGCAGCCTAGACCGAGATAGCAAGCAAAAACTGCACAGCAGTTGCTGTTGTCGCATCACAAAAGAACCACTAAGTGCGCTAAAGCACTTTTTTGAGTGTATTATTTCCAAAAAAAAAGTTATGCTTGATTAAAATCAAACTGACCGGTTTTACCCGACGACTTGTTTTGCCCCGAACTACCCTATAACCTACTTAGGTATATCAATCTTTCAACCCTGTGTTTGCGAACCCCTTTTTCCACGCGTGTGTTTAGTCTGAAAACCGCCGTTTCACCAAACATGGCAGGATGAATGTTGGGTCGGACGCTTATGAACGATATTTTTGGAAAAGACAAATTATTGTATTTTTCTTGGTTTTTCTTCTTGTCGTGTTTTTCAACAAACTATCTTCATTTCAACTGAAACTAAAAGGACATACTCCACGTGGACGGCCAAAGAAGAAGTGGTGCGATGGTATGCGAAACGACCTCCGAAAGGGGAACCTTGTGGCGGTCCACGTTTGAAGTAGGAGTACGTGGAAATCCGCCATTAAGTCGGATCAAAATTTACTGACTTCCAACCCTCGCAATATGGGGAACAAAGGACGTAAAACCGTGCACTAACCAACCAACGACGTAACTTTTCTGAAATGTCTCGACCTCATTTACAATGATGCCGCTTTTAAGGATTACCTGCTCTCATCGTCATGCATCCTTCTTTTGGATTGGCTAACACCATTATTGGTCACCGTGACGTCAGCATCGTTGATCATGACGTCATCATCGAGTTCTTCATTGACGTAGAGTGGGTTGAGGTAGGCGCTGTTGAGAACAATTCCATCGCCTGAAGGAAAGAATTGTAATGGAGACAACGATGGTTTTTAAACAATTAATTTCAGTTTGAAAGCGATATTCTGAAGTCACAATGTGCGTCGGTTATAAAGTGTTGCACCCACCGCACATAGAGGTAGCTGAAGAGGTGGGGCAACACTCCATGGTGCAGTATCAGAGGGTGTCAAATTAACTTTACATTTTACATAACAATGCATAGGTGCGTAGGAATAAGAGCTCACACATTTTCATCAAGGGATGACAGGAGATCTTAGCTGTGCCTCTGGCCACAGACATACGCTCCTTTTGTTGAATCGTAATAGAGAAAGTTTTACGGTGGCTGCGTGGGAAGGTAGATACATCACAAATCTTGACAAGTTTCACAAAAAAAAAAACAGTTCAGTGCCATTCTACAAGCTCTATTCATACAACGCTGCATTCTTCGCGACAACAAGACGCTATCACGGCTTCATGCAACCACATATAGTGCAATCACATAATGCTGCAAACGATCACATCGGTGATATATAGGCTAACACGGCAAGTGCAAACAATGGACCGGAATATGCACAAAGTAAACACCAGAAGTAGAACGATAGCACCACCAAGGGAGCAAGTTGACTGACATTTTTACATAACTAATATCACTAGGTGGGGATAATGAAATTATGTGGATGGTTGAATGGGAAATGATTTCAACAACTCCAGAAATAATCACCACACAAAGCTACAAACTAAAGTCGTCATCAAAATTTGGAAAGAATCTGTTTCTGCAATTCATATTGGCTTCAAAGCAAAACTAAAGCAATAAAGTTGGAGGTGCGTTACTTGTAACTAACAGCTCAAGTGGATTATTTCTTCGTACTTTTTAGCGACGCAAACTAAGCTTCTTATAATTTATCAAAACTCCGCACATCTGTCATCGGCTCTGCAAGCTTACAACTTTAAAGTTTGCAACAAAAATGTCGCGTCAGGTCAAGTGCAAATCGTCCATGATCTGACAAACGTCAGTGGACGGAATAACAACGCTTGAGTTTATAGCATAACAACATTGCTTGCTTCAAGCCGGATTTGTTGGATTAATAGGATTTTGAGTTTAAAGTCAAACACGTTTTCTACTCATAAAATAAAATCTTTCAGCTATAAATTGGGAAAACGCTTCAATGTTTATTTAATTTTATGGTAATTGTCGCCTTTGCAGCAATTCTCACGACACCGACAAGACATTATGTTCATTCGTTCTGCACAACAACAATTAGCATATTTTCTTTCTACCGCAGTTGAAAGACAAACATGTAAAAACTGGAACGAATCACCAATGTTTGAATCCTGTGCGACCCGAAATGAAAAGGTCATGACCTCTCAAACCCACGTGGATGTTGTAATGAAAACACAATCGTTACCATAGTTACCTTTCTTCTGCGGGGTGGTCATGGTCTGGCAAACACAATCACGTAATGAAGAACAAGAGAAGATCGGTGCTTTTATTCCAGTGTTTTGTCTTGTGCTCGCCTAATCACGTGACACACCTGGAATAAAAGTCGAAGATGATTTCAACCGATGTGGCTACAATACATGATAAAAAACCATATAGCCGGCCATACAACCGATGGAACATTTCGGTATAGCCGGCCATACAACCGATGGAACATTTCGGTGCGGTTCCTGTTCCACTTGGTGTCGCTTAGCTGTGTTTCACTTTCTGGAGAAAATATTTACAACTTTAAAGTTTCAGAAACTTTTTATTTGGAAAATTTCTGAGCATCTTAGTTCTACATCCTCCCTCTGGCATGGAAAATCTTGCAACATTTAATTAAATATCAGGCAGCAACAAAATAATTTAATAATTGGAAACATGCTAATGATAACTTGAACTTCGCAGACACGAAGATGCTTCAAATGTGGTTGGCTTCGACCGACGAAATCGCACAAAATTTTAGTAAAATCTTCAAGAAAAACTGATTCATTTTAATCGGTTTAGACTTTCATTTGTAAACAATCTTGCACAAATGCCACTAAGCGCTGAATTCATGAATTGTTCAGAGAAGATAATTTATTATTGATCTAAATCGATGCCTTCCGGCAAATTCTTGCGCTTTCCGCTTCTCAGCTGTAATCTTCCAAGCCCGATATTAGGTAAGGACACACATTCTCAGTTTGTAACAACGACAAAAAGACAAAAAGCTGTTTTATTTTCCGTACAACACAATTATAGTTTTCACTTTGTAGCACCCTCACCCCTGGTTGCTTGCCCTACACAATTACGTCACAATGTGACGTACCTAACTTAAAATGATCAGCCAATCCAAATTACCTTCAAAGTGGACTAAAGAAGTCAACTTGACCTGGAAATGTTTTAAGTCCAGACCACTTCCAACATCTCATCGCCTACGTATATCAACGTTCAAGCCACCAAATCAGTCTTTTTTACATTGATTCAACGTCTGTAGACGCTCAATCAATGTAAAATGGACCGATTTTTCTGTAGGGTGCTCAGTCACGATTCATAGGCCACAAAATCAAAAGTTATTGCAGATCTTACAAGCGCTTCCTTCAGAACAATTTCGCAAACTCAAAATTCAACAGTATCGAAATCCACTTTATATGTTTAAAAATTGTCATGTTCAAATTTAAACGTGATTCATATCCGGTTTAACAGTGATACTGAGGATTACATTTATTTTTTGTTTTCTGACGTTGCTTCTACGATATTGAAACTTCTTTAGTTTACATAGTTGTCGATCGGCTCTTATGTGTTCCATCGCGGCTATTGTTTTCTAACCACAAAGTTAATGCTGTGGTATGACGTCACGTAGCCAAGTCAGAATGTCGCTTTCAACAACAATTCCTTGCAGATGAATTTGTGTGATATTTGTTCATATTTTTCTCAAGTTTTATTGTTTTTTTTAAAATGACTTTGTAAGTGCATCAGCGTTGCCTAAAAGTGTCGGTAAATTGATGAACTGTTTTTGTGTTCATGTTTGATAATTAGCAACAAATTGCATTTGTTGCTAATCATTTGAATACAGTTCAACAAAACTACTTTCAACTTCCAATTTTAAACGTTGACCGGCTCAATTTTTGTAATGTGCATGTCGACAAATTACTCATTTACAGTATGCAGGGCCGGATTTAGCTGATGGGGGGCCCGGGGCACTTTTAGATCGAGGGGCCCCCCTGCAAAAAAATTTTTCGCGCCTACGGCGCGAAAATCCACCTCTACGTCTACAATAGCATTAATTCAGCACTGCACAGCAATTTGCAGAAACTTTAAAGGCTGAAAGGAAAAAAAATAACACAAAATCACATTTTTTCCACCTAGGGGGGGGGGCCGGGGCACCTGCCCCCTCTAAATCCGGGCCTGACAGTATGTGTAATTTACTCTGAGGATACGCATTGTCATGTTAAACGAAACGCCAGCTATCATTGAAAGCAAATCGCTTTTTTCTATTACTCAATTATCAGGGCTCTATTTTGTAACAATTGTTTATAAACTTAAGGTTACTTTTAGACTTCTATCCATTACCCTATGGTGGCCTGCACCATTGAGGGGATTCACCCACAAATCGTCATCTACAACCAGCCTGGTTTTGCTGGGTCTGAAAAATTATGGCTACTGTAACTACAAATAGAACGAACCTGTTTAAAACTTTTTTTCAGCCGCCTTCCTTTTTAACGTTCAAGGTTGATGTTATGCTCTACGACAGCCAGCAATCAGTCGTTTAATCAATTTACTTTCAGTATGCTTGTAAACTAAACTAAAAAGCTTTTCTAGCGGACTCTGAAAACATTAGTTGACGATTTCCATTAGAATGTTGCTCATCATTCGCTGTCACGTGATATCAGTTATCAGATTTTTTTATTGGCTCATAATATTTAGTTGTGATCTCATAATATGTGAAGGTATCATGAATGCATCCAATCTAACGTTCTAACAGTTAACAATTAAGTATTTAAAGAATCTAAATTCTAAATACACGAGCATTGTCTCTGAGCATTGTTCAAAGCAAATGAGTCTACTTTAGCCACAAGATAAATTTTCGTTAGCGAGATGAATCATGAACTGGTACAAGAAGTTTTAAGTTGAATTACAAAAATACTTTTTTTAATTTTCAGATGGTTTAATGTTATCAGTAACCTCAAGTCTACAAACCGAACATCACACTCGGCGCTGTTGTAGCAAAATAAGCTTTGCAAAGCTGGCACCTGCAGTCACACATCTGCTGCTTACCTCCGCAATGTTCACTGCGGCCTGGAGGCTGCGAGGAAAGCCAATCACTGATTGGCGGACCGCACTGCTTGTAATTGCTCGTTGTGAGGCGCGAGAAAATGCCTGCAACAATGAAAGTTTTAGTATAATGGAATAAAACTTTTGTTTGTCTGTTGCTGATAACTGCAACAACTAAGCTGCCATTACTCGCATTCTTGCGATATTAAAATACTTTCATTGTTTTCCGTCGTCATTGCCACGTCATTTACAGTTTCGCGTAAAAGGAAGTCACATGGGTGACCTCATTGCTTTGATATCAAACAACATTTTGTCAATAACTCAATAATGATGACATCACAATGCCCTGGCTTTCAGCGGCGAATGCGTTGCGCACATGACGTCCTACGTAGAGGCCAAGCAACGTACAATGGGATTGTTAAAACTGTGGGCAGATAGTGATCAAGGTTGCATTCCTGGGGGAGCTCGGGGAGCCTCTAGGAATACCCCCAGATAGTGACATCATAGTACCATTGTCTTAAATGCAATTGCTCTCCACATTTTTCACTTTGCAATGTTTTCAGTTGAGACTGGTCGGAAATTATTTTAGTTGAACAAATATTGGTAGCCTGCCTGCCAACTCTAAACTTGGTGGGAAAATGATTTATCATTTTCCCATGTCAGCAGAAGTATGAGATTGACCGGTAGTTGAAATAGAAGTAACCTACTTCGATTCGTTTGGCATTTCTAAATCCAAGAAATTTTTTTCGTTATGCGTTCGAAATGAAAGCGAAAAACTAAAGAATCTCAGAATACAATGAGCTGCCCAACTAAGTCTGACTCGGGAAGGTTTGACCCAACACTTCTGAAGCTTGTATGAATGAAATTACCAGCCGAACGTTCGAAACTACGAAACTGACATTCGTGGAGGATTTGGTTCGAAACGGGGTCGCCCACTTAAATTGCTGGTCGTCGTTTGAGCACTTGGAGACGAGAATCTATTCTTTCACTACCGCGGTGACCTTAAGTTACTAGTAATGAGTCGGGATGCTCCATTGGTAATTGATATTGCAAAAAATGGAAATTCAAAGAAAGGAAATCAACATGGTGGGTTTGCAAACTTTTTGCATGATTTGAAACTTGAAAGGGGTCGTCAGCGAAAAAGTTTGGTAAGCCCTTCCCCAAGCTTAGTTTGTTTGTATGATCGTGTGCACGTCTGTTTGTATAAAATAATTCCTCTTCCCCTTGAACTAGCACGTTTGTAGTACCGGGTTTCACTGCTAAACGGCTCAATCTCGTGACAGTCCTCATAAAAGGATCATCTCACGATTTACGTTTCAGGTTACTGCTTTCAAGCAGTCAAAATTCTGGGCAAACGCAGCTTTAAACTAAGGGGATAGCACTTCCTGGAAAATTTGTACCTTTGCTCGAACACGTTTCATCAACTTTCAAATTTTGTTTGAAAAGTTTGAAACAGATAAATGCTTAACTTACGTCTTAATACGTTTTTATTTGATTGCTGCAGTAGTTTGATTTCATTCTATTTTGTTCAAACTCTTGTAAATATGGTTAAGAAATGCTGTACCTGACTGCAATAGAAATTACCATACAGTGAAGAAAATAAAGTTGCAGTGTTTAGATTGCTTTAAGACCAACCGAAACGTACGTGGTACATTACATAGCTTGCCGCTATCCCAGGAGATAATATTCCAGATTCAAAAATACACCGTCATTCAGTGTTGCGGGAACTATTTTTTCGCTAAGGGGGGCTAAAGCTACCGTATAGTTGTCAGCTTCTGGGAGGCTTCGTCACCAAGATCCTCCCTATGTGCCAGAGCATTTTAAACTTGGAGTACACATTCGGTCCCTCCTGTGTAAAATACCACGCCAAATCACACACATTGTAAATTGTAACAAATGAAGAACGGCAACACCAAAGCAGCTGCTCAGTGCAGTGGTCAAATTAAACTTACTTCGCACACCTTCAGAAACTTCCACCCACGCCAGCTTCTTGACTATTCCAGGTACCTAATTAAATTATTGACCAGTAGTCTAATTAGCAATTTTAGTATTTTTTTATACTGTTTCCTTCAGGCTTTCGCGGGCCGCACAGAAAATTGTCGCAGGCCGTAGTTTGCCCCATAGCCGTACGAGACCAAACCATTTTGGGGGGGGCAGAACGTAAATTTTCTCAAATCTGCACGCTTTTATAGAAATTGCCCAAATATAATGTATGCGATGCATGATAACAGTGAAAAACTAACATAACAAGATCACCAGCTAGCTAGAATTTCTTACCAAAGTAATCAAGATAGAACAACTGAATTCATTTTTTAATACCGGTATGCCTTGCTTGTGCATTGCTCGATGCTTCTGCACTTTGGCATGGTAGGTAGGAGTAACATTTAGGAGTATTATATACTTCAGCAGTAGCATTTTAAATGTTGGTGAAATTAACATGACACATTGACACAGTTGCATAATCAAACTAAATATTTTATTTTTATTTTGGGGCGCAACTGCATCATTTTAATTTGGGTAGTTTTATAAAAGTAACCAAACAAAGCTAAGCAACACCACAACATTAACATTACATTTAACAGGTAGCCTACAGTAGGCTATATAACATTTTTTTGTTAAATGTTGTGGTGTTGCTTAGCTATGTCCGTTTATGGTTGAAAAAGTATCGCAACCTCTCCACCCGAATTGTTTTTATAAAAGTATTCACCAGATTTATATAAATTCATATTTTGTAGTTGCTCAAATCAAGATGATGCATTTATGGATAGTATGAAAAAAATTAAAGACTTTGTAAATTTTGATGCCGAAGCAACTGCATCATGCCAGTTTGGGCAGCTTTATAAATAGATTATAATAAGGTAATTTCATATTTTTTTGTTGCCCAAATATAAACGATACAGTTATGTAAATGGGAAAAATTAATGAATTTGTTCATTTTGGGGAAACTGTCTAACGCTAATTTGGGCAGTTGCATAAACAGACTAATCTGTTTCATCAGATAATGTCATGTTTTCAGCTGCCCAAATCGACACGATGCATTTGTGAAAATTAATAAAATTAGCTATATAGCAAATTTTGTGTTTTGATTTGGGCAGTTTCACAAAAGTATTAGAAACATATTTTGGTGGCTGCCCAAATTGGCATGATGCAGTTGGTTAAATGCATTTCGTAGCCTACTACAGTTTGATCACCATACAATACATCAATACGGGTGTGCCAAATGAAAATTTTGCGCACATTTCTTGTGCAAATAAGAGGCTGTACCGTACTTAGTTTGATAGGTAAAATATATTAATTTGTAGTTTTTTTTATGCAATTTTGAAGTTTTTCATATAGCAATTTTTGCCCTAATAATTGCAAGATTTTGCCCGAATTCGCGACGTTTTGAAACAACAGGGGGGGCAGCTGCCCCCCTGGCTCGTACGGCCATGGTTTGCCCACCTCTGCTCTAATCAAAAAAAAATCAAAACCTAACTAAGCTTAGGCTACAACTTACAAACCAACCGTTGCCTAATTAATCCCTAAACCATTTCTTGCTGTTCCGTGCTTTAAAGTGGAAGAGTAGCCTACGCCACAAGCCAGCAACATACAGCTGCTGATGACCTACAAACGAACAAAACGAGGCGAAAAAGCAATATCGTGTATTATTGTAATGTTCACAAGTAGGCTACAACGTGAAATGTAAATATTGCAAAATGATGCCCAATAAACGATGGACCGCTATATTAGTAGGGAGGGTGGCTAGCACCGCTACTGCGAGGTATAGCTCTCTGTGATTGACGACTCTTTATTGCAAATGATGATCGCGACCACATGTAACTGGAACTCGATTCATCGTAGCAATTATTGTTGGAATAATTTTCAGAAAATATTTTATGTACCGTACCTTAAATTCTTAGAATATTTTAGGGGGGCTAAATTAGCTCTAGGGGGGCTGCAGCCCTCATTGTGTTTTTTGAATAGCCTACTTATCGTGCTTTTATTATAGCTTTCCGCCGGAATTTTTAAAGCTGATGAATAGCAAACGAATGAATGGTATTTTCCCTCTTACAAGTTTGTGGTAGGTGGGTTTGATATGAGATCATAGCCGTACGAGCCAGGGGGGCAGGGGGGGCAGCTGCCCCCCCTGTTGTTTCAAAACGTCGCGAATTTGGGCAAAATCTTGCAATTATTAGGGCAAAAATTGCTACAGTATATGAAAAGCTTCAAAATTGCATGAATTAAGAAAAACTATAAATTAATATCTTTTACCTATCAAACTAAGTACGGTACAGCCTCTTATTTGCACAAGAAATATGCGCAAAACTTTCATTTGGCACACCCGTATTGATGTATTGTATGGTGATCAAACTGTACTACGAAATGCATTTAACCAACTGCATCATGCCAATTTGGGCAGCCACCAAAATATGTTTCTAATACTTTTATGAATCTGCCCAAATCAAAACACAAAATTTGCTATATAGCTAATTTTATAAATTTTCACAAATGCATCGTGTCGATTTGGGCAGCTGAAAACATGACATTATCTGATTAGTCTGTTTATGCAACTGCCCAAATTAGCGTGAGACAGTTTCTCCAAAATGAACAAATTCATTAATTTTTCCCATTTACATAACTGTATCGTTTATATTTGGGCAACAAAAAAATATGACATTATCTGATCATAGTCTATTTATAAAACTTCCCAAATTGGCATGATGCAATTGCTTCGGCATCAAAATTTACAAAGTCTTTACTTTTTTTCATATCCATAAATGCATCATCTTCATTTGGGCAACAAAATATGAATTTATATAAATCTGGTGAATACTTTTATAAAACAATTCGGGTGGAGAGGTTACAGTACTTTTTCAACCATAAACGGACATAGCTAAGCAACACCACAACATTTAACGAAAACATGTTATACTGTACCTGTTAAATGTAATGTTAATGTTGTGGTATTGCTTAGCTTTGCTTGGTTACTTTTATAAAACTACCCAAATTAAAATGATGCAGTTGCGCCCCAAAATAAAAAATAAATATTTAGTTTGTATATGCAACTGTGTCATGTTAATTTCACCAACATTTAAAATGCTACCGTTACTGCTGAAGTATATAATACTCCCAAATGTTACTCCTACCCAGTGTTTTGTTAAGGTGTTTTGGGGGACCGAAACGGTCCCCCTAATTTCTCCAGCGGTTTCCCAAAATTTGGACTTGCAACTACAGTAGAAAAGTAATGGTTGTTTCTCGCTATGTCTGGCAAATATGGCTATTTTTTGGTATTTAAATGAAACACTTGCGGTCTCTTAAAACTACTTAGCGGTCACCCAAACCAAACCTTCAAAAAAAACCTGCTCCTACCTACCATGCTAAAGTGCAGAAGCATCGAGCAATGCAGAAGCAATGTATATTCAAAGATGAATTCAGTTGTTCTATCTTGATTAGGCTACTTGGGTAAGAAATTCTAGCTAGCTGGTGATCTCGTTACATGTTAGTTTTTCACTGTTATCATGCACCGCATACATTATATTTGGGCAATTTCTATAAAAGCGTGCAGATTTGGGCAAATTTACGTTATGCCCCCCCCAAAATGGTTTGGTCTCGTACGGCTATGTATGAGATTAAATAATATTTAAATTGTAAAACGTGTCGGCTACTTGGCGGTTAATTATACTTTCAGTGGGCGACCGTTCCATAGCAACATAATTTAAGTAGCCTACTGATATTTTAAAGAAGACCTGAATTGAAAAATTAAATTTGGTGAATCTGTTAAGTAGGCTGTATTAAAGTAGGCTAATTATTATTTTCAAAATTGTTTCTGACAAATCTATCTGTTTGGTAAATATAACAAAACGGAAATTGGTCACCGGATGGCGCTATGCAAGCCCGCAACCAGGGGGGGGGGCATTGGGGGAATTTGCCCCCCCGAAATTTTTGGAAAAAATTTTAAGCGTTCTATGCAGTATGAAATGTACTATGAATAGACGTACGTCGTACACGTACAGCCATACTGTAGAGTGTAGACTGTAGACTATCGAAACCGAAAGTAGGCTACGCTGGTTGGAAGCCATGCTAACGATTTTGTTCGATAAATTAGGCTGGCATCCTCATTATCTGTTTCGTTAGCGTTAGTTTTATCCAAACATTTACAAACTCTTGATAATTTTGGCTACACTTCCAGTCACAACTGCTTCTGCAGAAAGAACATTTAGCTGTCTACGACGCTTGAAAAGTTACCTTAGAAGCACTGTGGGGCAGGACAGGCTTTCTGGACTAGCTCTCATGCAAATCCATCGTACTCAAATTCCAAGCGCGGAATTGGTGTTAAACGAACTTGCCAAATCAAGTAGAAAGTTAGACATTATGCTCTAAATTAAAATGTCATTTTGCATTTGCAAAGTCAACTTCTTTGGGCCTACAAACATAAAAACTTGTTGAGCCAACAAAGTGTTTCAGGGTTGTAATTTGTAATTACCGTGTTAAGTTTATTCATATGTATCTGTTTGTTTATGTTGATGTAAATATATGTTATTGATTAATTTATGACTCCAGTCGTGCCAATGCAGTTCGTAGCCAACAGATGTTGTATTTTATTTGTAATCGACTGAACACATTACTGTGATATCGTAATTTTCTTCCTTGGGTAGTCATTGTAACGTCCGCTTTGTCTATTTTCTTGCAACGTTACAGTGACGTATTTGTTTATTGTTGTTGACCGACACATGAGATTTAATTGAGTTTCACGTGTTCTTATTGTGCGTTTTTAGACAATCTTTTAAACACAGGTAACTTTGAGATTTCTTAAATTGTGACCGTCTGGAGAAAAGCAATTTTTAGAATGAAACAAATCGATTTACAGTACAATTTACAAATTTCCTTTCTCAAGGATTGGCAATTATTGAAAAACGAATAATGGTTGTATGGTCGTAATGGTTGTATAATGGTCATAATGGTTGTATCAGGGGCGTATCCTCAATGGAAGCAAGGGAAGCATTGCTTCCCCTGTCAAAATTGAAAAAAGAGAAGCTGATATTTTTCAGTAAAACGATTTCGTAATTTCTGTATCTAAATGCGATTTAGAACGGTTTTTAACTCATGCTCCCCGTATGATTTTGAACTCGGTTTTAATTTTAAAAAGTTGGAAGCCAACGGAAGCGAAGATTCGTATTGCATCCGTTGCTCTCGTTTTTGCAATAAGAAGAAACAAGTTTGAAAGAAAGGAAAAAAGCAGCGCAAAGTTTTCGCAATTTACGTTTCTTTTAACTAATCGCTGGAAGCGATTTAAAAATTGCTTCCAGTCGCGGGATTGCCAGATTAGCCAAATTCCGCGAATTAGTTTTTTTTTAAATAACTTTTCAAAATGCATAATAATCAATATTTCTTTAATATTGTAACCTTACCAGATGAAACCATATTCACCATTGTTCAATACATGTTCTATACTTGTTTAATACTCGTAATGTGGCGAATCAAAACTCATCCGCTACTTTTATAGGCTAACTTGCTATTTTTTGGGCTACTTTCAGAATTATTTTTGCTACAATTTATTAAAATCCACTACAAGTTATAAAATATATATGTAAATTTTATTATTTTTGATAGAAACAGGTAAATATATCCATTTGGCCTTTTTTGTCTAATATTTTCCTTGTTTTGGCCTTTTCTTTGTATTATTTTGGCTTTAAGACCTTTTCAAAGTCTGGCAACTCTGCTCTGTTGGATGTTGTTCCAGTGAGCTATGTAATGAGAAAATCTAGGGCACTGTTATGGTTATGATATCGGCCTTGTAAGCAAAAGTTTGAGCCAAATGTTGGCTTTACACTGTTATCCTGGCTGGATAGACTTTGGAATAAGACAGGATATGTGAGGTCTAAGCTAGACTTGACTTTGTAGCTGAGTTTTTGGTGTTCTCTAATTATAGTCGCATTTTTGCCCTTTGCCCGTTCGTGTGTAAGAGCTACCTTTAATAAGTTAATAGCTGTTTATCTGCTAATAAATTTCATACAAAAATTACCCTAAAAGTGTTTCCAGAAAGCAGTATAATTCATTATTTGAGTGTAATTTTGCAAAATTTTTCCAGGGGAGCATGCCCCCGGACCCCCCTAGAAAACACGTGACGTGCCTTCGGCACGCTCTATTCCCCCACGAGTTTTATTGCTTCCCTTGCTCAACCAACCAGGATACGCCACTGGGTTGTATAAATGTATAATTCAATGAAAACTGACGTTATATCGTTAACTAATAAGTTATTGATTTAACGAAAACAAACCACAGGTGCAAACACAAATGCGACAGAGGCAAAAACAAATCCAATCAAAGAAAAACAGGTGGCTTTTTTAGTACAGTGGACTTGCAAAAAAGAAAAAAGCCAAATATTAACAAACGAGCCACAAAATGAATGCAGAGGGTCAGGGCCGTAGCCAGACCGCAGAGCTAGGGGGGGCCAACTTTTTGTTAGGGGGGGCCAAAAAAATTTAAATGATTTTGGCATTTTAACCTCTTAAATACCGGTATCCACAAAAATTGCAATATATCAGATTAGTGTTAAGACCAACACTGGTCTCTTATTTTATCCGCTAGTTAAATCACGGCAACCATATTACAATGACCAACATAACACAGCAATTGTTGACTTGTTGTATAAATAGCGTTAGGCTACTTGTTATGAGCAGTAGCGTAGCCAGGAATTTTAAAAGGGGGTGGGGTTGACGGCGAGTTTCGCTTATCGCGACACCCAGCGGCGGAGGGTCTGTCTGGCCTCCCCCAGAAAATTTTGAAAAATTGCTTTGAATTTGGTGCATTCTGAGAGCATTTTCAACAAAAATGTGGGTATGAATATTCCTGTAAAATGGTGCTGTCCGGTGGCATAGCAAAAGGATAAGATCATGTTTTCTTCGGCATTTTTCGAAAATAAAGCTACAAGTCTCTATGTTTTCTTGTTGCTAATTCCAGGCTAAAATATTTGAATGTTTGGTAATGGCAAAACTCGCTCTTTGCAGTTTCGTTTAAAGTTAGGCAAACTTTGTTTTAGAGACATAAAGAGACCCCCCCCTTTGGCTACGCCACTGGTTATGAGCAAAAACTTTAACTGGCTCGAAGAAGCTAGTGCCGAGGATTTTGATAGATATGATTACATTCCGCCTATACACCCGTGAGCTAGTCTATTGCAGTCGCGGATGTTTGGATGCAAACCGTCTCACAAACAAGTCTAAATCGATAGATTTCGATACAGAATGTTCAAAGGCCATCAGCACCAAGTTTGCCTGTTTTGGTTGTAACATGCTCCGTCTAGTGGGAGCGTCAACCCTTGTTAACACTGAGAATCCACACTCACAAACGGCAGTGCTAGATCCAAATGTAGCAATATCTGCTGCAAGGTTGAACACTTTACAGATTAGAAAACTAGAAACAAAATTTATTTACACTGATTGAAGAGAAAAAATAAACACTGCTTAAAAGATTACGGTTTATATTTTGTATGCGTTGTCTTCAAAAACCACTTGCTTTACCACTGCACATTTTGCGATTTATCTCTGCACAAATTTGGTTTATCAGTGCACAAATTGGTTATCACTGACCCTTAGAATATGGTACCGAGAATAGCGACAGCTGATATCAAATAGCCTAATTTGTACCGGTTTGTAGGCCTGCTGGAAAACCATTCCCTCTTTGTTAGGTTATCATTCTTTCTCAAATCATTTTTATTTTGCACAGTTTCTGACAATTTTTCTACCAACCTAATACGCCTTGGTTGAATTGAACATGTTGAGGTTGCCAAAGGAGGGGGTGGGGGGAGGGGGAGAAATTGTTTAATCATCTTAGCTGTTAACTAAACAAAACAATTGTAGTTAATTGGGCCTAGGTTGGAGCTCTGCAACGGGAAAGATGGGCAAAATCATTACAATTGTAGCTGTTGCTCGAGAATGTTGGAATTTTGCCAGGGGGGGCGAAATTTTTTTCAGGGGGGGCGAGGCCCCCCCTGGCTACGGGCCTGCAGAGGGTAGAAGAAATTTGGCAGTAACAGTCATAGCTAAATAAGAAAAGGTTATAAAAGGCTAGTTTTCTTTAATGCTGTACTAAACAAAAACGTGATTGACATAAGTTATGACCACTGAACCGTAACATGGTAGTGCCACACACTCTATCAATGGGCGTGGACATTAACATAAAAATGTCACAATGCATCATTTTAATGTTTGTTTTTTGATAAAAATTAAATGCCCCCCCCCGAAAATATTTGCTGGTTGCGGGCCTGGCGCTATGTGACTTGTGACATCATCGGGTGGCAACCAAGACGGAAGCTTCATGCGTTTTCCTTGGAGACATCACAATTGTATAAATACAAATGAGACCGTTTACCATTCATTTTAACTATTTTGCATTCTTCCGGTGACTGTAGACTTGACAATCACATGATGATGCAATTTAAAAGAAAAAACTATCTCAAATTAGCAACATCTAATGGGTGGAATGGTTATATGCATGACAATCTCCAAGCATGGACCTAAACTCCACTTCACTATGAAGACAGCACAATTGAATACGTGTCTTCCTTCAACTATACTTTGGTTCTCTCATAACAGCGAATGCCCGATCCAAGAAAGGATACCAAGAAGAATAGGCCTAGCTAAAGATGCTTTTAATAGAATACGAGCTACTCTATTAGACCACAACAAGCGTTCAGTTTCTCCGAAAATGCGACTTCTTAACCTTAAAAGTTAGTGTGGTCCATTCTCCAGTATGATTGTAAGACCGTAGGCGTAACATTGTCACATTGAAGCAGCTGAAATGTGATTTTACAGACAAATGCTCCGGATTTCATATACTGATCACATCACAAATGCAGAAGTTTTAAACCAGGTATAGCCTACATCAAGATAAAGAACTATTAAACAACGCAACTTAAATTTCTCGGTCACATCACCAGAAAAGAGTTTGAAGATCTCTGTCTAAACGATCGCCTTCTCGGGAGACGTGCTCGTGGCAGACAATGAATGACATTTTCATCTAATTTTCAACAAAATAAATCAATCAGCCAACCAAGAACACTTTAGGAAACACTGCACGACATAGGAAACGCTGGAAAAAAATACAAACCAAGCATCTGGTTCATCAAAGGCCGCTTCGGCCATGGTACTGCAGCAGTGGGTGGAATAATTATAACCTAACAGAAAACGACACTTCAGCAATAAGCAAACGCTTGTAACTGGCCCACGCCAGTGGCTCAAAACCTCTTCTTCAACAGATTAATCATGTTTGATTAGCTGTGGTCTCCCATATGAACTGCCTTCATTTTTCTAGTAGCCTACCTCTGGCATACTTTCCATTCCTCTAATTTGCTTGATATTGTTAAAATATTTAATTTTTTGTCGTCCTTTTGCCTTGTACCATCCTAGTGAACATTAAATTTTCCAACGAGTTACTTCTTGCTGTAGCTTAGTGTCCGAAATAACTTAATTTTTTGAGGTTAATATTGTTGATCAAACTCCAGTTAGGGAACGTTCAAATATTACGTAACGCTTTTTTTCCGAATTTTTGACCCCCCCCCCTCCCCCATGTAACGCTTTTTTCAATCCCCCCCTCCCCCATGTAACGCTTTTTCACTACGAATTTAGCACAAAAAACTACCATTCCGTACTCGACAGCGTTACGTAACGTTTTGCTTGAACCCCCTCCCCCCCGATGTGACGCTAACGTAACGCTTTGCATAAACCCCCCCCTCCCCCTCGAAGGCGTTATGTAATATTTGAACGTTCCCTTATCGCATATTTGTTGGTGAAAACCTCTACGAGTAAGCTTAAACGAAACTGCCAAGAACAAGCCTTTAAAGTTGGAGCTGCTTCGTAACACTCCACAACCCTCTATCGTTCAACGAACATTTTGACCAGCCACCAGTTGTGATGCGCACGTAGCCGACCAAGCTCTGTGCGTGCACTGCTCACGAAGACGCCTCCAACGGTGCTTGAAGAATGAAATAGTTTCAACTGCGAACTGTTCTGTTACCAGCGGTTTCACTTCAACTCGTCAACTTGCAGTGCGCAAATGTGGATGGTTCCTGAGACATGATGTGCAGACACTAGACAGGCTTACTGTGCGCCATTTACCGGCTAAATCTCCCAGGCGAACAAGCCCATAACAACAGCAGAGCTAGTGTGGCAAAGCCGACAAGCTGTTCTTTCAACAACATTATCTAACTCAACGATAATGATTTATTTAACGAAACTTTGTATATCTCAATCACATTGCGGTAATATGACGTTGAAACGTCGCATCAACGTTTAAAAGACAAAAATATAAACACGGCTCATAATTTGAAAAACTTGACCATAGCTCTCGAGAAGCCGATGTTTGTATAATTGTAAGCGTAGAGGAGGCCGAGGGTAATGATGGACACGAAGAGCCAGATCAGATTGAGGACGTTTACCATCCAGTCCTTGAAGAAGAGAGGAGCATAGTCAGCGATCACCGATCTTAATCCGCTGAAAACAAATTAGGTTGCAGTCAGAACTTTGAAGTATTCGAATATCAAAAGACTAACACTTACAAGGTATCTGCAAACTGGGTAATTGGTTTGGTTAACCGGAAGATTACACCAGAGTGGGCAAGCCAATTCAGTGAAAATCCACCAATGAATTATTCTGCTACAGAATTCTTGCCATTCTGTTGAAAGCAAACGCCTCACACGGAAAGGCAAAATCAGAGGTGGGCAGTAGCGAGCTACTTCTTTGGTAGAAGAAACGGTAGCACCGTTACAATTTAGTTGGAATAGCGGCTGCAGTAGCGGCGCTACTTTTTTTCAATGGCGCTACATATCTTTCAGTCGCACTTCCGCTACTTTCCAATTTAAAGTGAAAAATATGACACTTTTTTGGGATTTTTTTTTATGGAAACAATGCGTGAAACAGTCAAAGCAGGAATCATTCGACTATTGTGGTAAACGTCAAGTCACGTTGATACCGAGAAGAGTGACACCAACGCCAATCACGACTCCGAGGATGAATATTTTGGTGTTGTTGGTGCTATCCACTGAAACATCGGTACGGACAGACAAGTCCATTGTGGAGGCATTTTTTAGACAGAAGGAAGTCCTTGAGCTTTCCTAGTGCCAATTAATAACGCCGCTTTATTAAATACAACGCCCATCCCTTCCAGTGCTGCGGAGGACAGATTTTTCTCCATTGAAAAAGACGTACTGAAGCCAAAGCGGGAAGGACTCAGCGACTGCGAGTTTTACATTTTTTAAAGATGGGTAACGATAAGTTTCACTTAGACTCCTAGAACGTATTTCTATTACGACTTTGAAATGGCATTAAACGAATGACGTCACGCGTTTCAAAGTCATTTTAACGTCACAAAGTGTTCCTGTGTCAGTTTAAGTTAAGGCAAAAATAGCGGTAGCGCGCTACGTTTATCGGTTGGTAGCGGGTAGCGCGCTCTACTTTATTCCGAGTAGCGGGTAGTGCGCTACCTACTTAGTAGTGGATGCCCACCTCTGGGCAAAATACAGTCAACTCCCAAATTTCTACAACAATTAAATGAAGGATACTCTACATTTTACAAGCCTTTATACGCAGGAATTGGTGTATCTATGACCAACCAGACACATGAGGCAATGTTTTATCCCAAATGGAGTGGTTACTTACAAGTGGTTGTGGTGGACCAGTAGAGTAACAGTGGCGAAGTCAACGAGTGGGTTCCCTGGGAGGGCACAGCAAGCCGCCAGGCCCCCTAGCAATCCAACCGATGCCACTCTATAAGTGACCCAGCTCGCGTTATTGGTCTCTGCAAATGGAGAAAGCTTCATTGAAACGTCAAAGTACTCAGCAGCGTTGGGATGAGTTCATACAAATGAATCAATGATGATGACGATATACTTCAAGCAGGAATGGCTCCGATTCATAGATTCGCTTCTCCATATGTCAAGAAAACTCATAAAACCTCAAAGATTTCAGTGTCATTGCGAGCTTTATGTACGTTTCAGAACCTTATAACATTAGTTTGTATCTCAATGCTGGTCTCTGCTTGAAAAGTGCACTTTAACTTTACTCAACTTCTTAAAATATCTAATACTTTGAACATACACAACCATTCGCAGTGTAAAGCAGGAAGTTTAGAAGCTGAACATAACAAGAGACTCTCACTCCCTGGTTGGTTCTGGTGGCGAAGTTGGAATTCTTTCTCAGAACTTTGATGGACACATTTCCCGCTGGTTGAGAATAAATTCGACGTCGAGATACGAGGTGCATTCATCTGTAATGTTGATAATATGTGATGTTGACCTGGAATGCAAATGAGATGTAATAGCATTGTAACTGATCTCCACTCAATAATATACAAGTAAAATATACAAGTAAAATCAGCAATTAAAATAAAATGTGTGATATGTATGTGGATAAAATGGATAGAGTGTATAAATATATGTGCACTGTACTGTCCTCGTACACTGTAAGTGTATAATATACCCTACAAAGTATTGAACAATATAAATGAATCGATTGTAGTTTCCTGGTTGCAGACAAACAGCATTCCTATTATGAAGTTGGTGTGAGTGGAAAATCGCAACAACTTCTGTTGATGCTTTACTCTCAGAGAATCAGGGTTGAGAAAAACCCGGGTTTTTTTAAAAAAGCCCAACCCGCATTGGTTTTTAAAAAAAAAACGTTTTTTGGGGTTTTATTTAAAAAAGCTGCAAAAAAGTTAGATTCGTGCTTATTTCACCTCAAATACTACTTTTTACCAATGAAGTGCCTTTCACTCACAGTACATGCTGGTATAACTCAATCAAATAATGCACTAGGGCTGTTTAACTATGAGGCCTTCTTGCATAAATGAGTTTTAGTGTAGTACAAAGTGGCACTACTTGGTTTTTGTGTACAGAAATATCCACTAGGGTCATTTCATTATAATTTTAAGAGAATTCATGATTTTTTCCACAGGGTTCTTTAAAATATTCATCATTTTTTTTATATGTTAATCAGTGTAAAAAATGATGAACAATAAAAAAAAAAATTTTTTTGAAATTTGTTGAGTGGTTTTCGAGATATAGTCGTTGGAAGTTTTCACCACTAGGTGGCGATTTTATGACCGAGCGAGGTGGTCCAGCAAGTCTGTTTGTTAATATATGATATGTTAGTGACATTTTGAAGTGTAAATATATGTATCCCCCTATTTTTGGGGTCAAGGAATCCAATTCTGAGGTCTAGAATGCATTTAGATCAACCCAAGTGGGTCTAAATAGTATTTCAAAATCAATTTCCAGACTTTGCATATGCCGAACTTCTGGAGCCCTTTTTGGCATGTTTGGAAAAGTTTGGGAATTTTTTTTTTTTTTAATCATGATCTATTAATCCTATTCTACTAGGAAATACATGATTTATATATAATTTAGTATTGACCATAGAGAAAGTTAAGAGTCTTACAAGTAATCTTGTAAATTTCATGCAAAATTTATACAAGTATCATATAATTAACAGATGGATTACTTTTTAACATTGTTAAGAAATAATTTTTTTTTTATTAACTTATCAAATTTATAGGCTATTGCATGAATGATGTACCTGATGCCTTATTCACTATTTAATCATTAATTAAATTATTGTGACCATAGGCGCCGACTCCGGGGGGGCGGCGCCCCCCCGTGAATTTAGCTCGGGGTGGCTGCCCCCCCGCAAATTATTAAAAAAATCCTAAATCAAATATTTCTAAGTTCAGATTTGCGTTAGTTTGACCTTCATTGCGGATCGATCTCATTTAAAAGATCTACTTGTTAACAAGAGCGCTGCTCCTAAGATAACAAAAGAAACAGAAGTACGGTAGCTGATAAACGCCAGCATGGTGACGTTGAAGCAAACAATGATTGAAAAACGTTTTTCTTGATTTCTTCCGCTTTTTTTTTCTTGGGAGTGTCAATAACGAGGTGCAGTTTGCTCAGTTTAGTATCTACTCGTATTAAGAGCCAAAGTTCAAAGTGATCAGCATATAATTCGAAGTAGCCTACAGGCCTCGAAATTCGTTTTTGTTGACGGCGGACAAACGTGTCCGGTCTGAGCAGCTATCTCAGCGGACAAATTAAGTCTCACGGCGGACACACCAGTTTTAGCCGTCGATCGTTCCACCGAACGAGGTCGTGTTGCTTATTGCGTCACAATGCTCTGGGCAGGAGTCGGAAAATTTCTACACCAACGATATTTTCTGCTGTGCAAAGTTTTACAGGCTTTTTTCTTTAAGTTTATTTTTGCGTGTCATGTGAGCGAAAGTGAATTTTCTTTGGGTCTTTTCTTTCTTACTGTAATACCAAAACTTAACAAGTTTTGTTGCATCTTGCGGTTATAGCCTACTCGTATAATCTAATTTAGTAACCAACCTTGCCGTATCATTATTACTCGGAGATCAAAGCCAGACATTGTGACGTAAAACGTGAACTAAATTGCGCGTGATTAGTGTAGAAGTACCTGAACTCCTATCGATTCTTAGCGAAGAATTCACCTTTGTTACGCTGATTCAATGTCATCAATCGTTGAAGCAACGTAATAATCGAAAGTTTTCCTCCTTGAATGGAAGCTAAGGGATACAGGATTCACATTTTCTAGATGCGCGTTAGAATGCGCTGGAAAATATATTATCGCAACAACTGTTCGAATGTTCGTGCTATGCAATGACGATTTGTATCGCTAGTTCTTGTGCTATTTCTCGGCGGACAAATATGACCGATCTAGATGTTACTTCCCGCGGACATCACATGCTGTGACGGCGGACATGTCCGCCGTGAATTTCGAGGCCTGAGCCTACATTATAAAGCTTGGCGATATACAATGGCAGATAGACGCAAACAAACATCAATGCTGACAAACAAACATCAGCATTTTGAATGTAAGCAATCAGTCGGCTAGAAAGTTTGCCCCCCCGGCAATTTTCAAAACCCGGCGCCTATGATTGTGACAGTATATATAATATTGTATTTTTCTAGAATTTAAGTCTTACATGATACATGAATTAATTTATATATAATATATATTCTGTATTAAATTGTGTTGCAAACGTCAGTTTGAGGAAGATGGAACCCTGCAGTCTTGGAGTTATATTGGACGATGAAAATTGTCACAAAATGAGCTATGTGAGGAAAATGAAATTAAAAGCATTTGCCGAGTATGGGAATAGTGACAAAAAATTAATTTTGTGGAGATCTGAACTCAGATACACTCACAAAGAGTCAGACCTATCAACAATTTGTCTCCATCATGAAAAATTATTTCTTGGAATTGTCTTCGAAAGAAAGTTTTCTAAATGTTGTAATGTACTTAATGCACACAAAAACAAAGCAAAAGGAACCCATAAAATATCAATAAAAATTGCTGAAAAAAATGGAACAGAAAAACTTATTTGTCATACCAGGATGGAGAATGTGTGCGTCTTGTTACAAGACCATTTCAGCACTGGAAATAGCACGTGTAGCTTCATCAGATGATGACAAGAGCATAACCTCAGACGATTCAGTGGATGCTGAATACTCCAGTGAATTGAAAAAGATAATCAGTAAGGCTAAGGTTAACAATACGTTGTATGCACTTGACTTATCACCAATGCATAGCTCACATGGTCTCTCAAAACGCCGTAGAACAGATCAAGGGATAGAAAAAATAAACACAGTTAAGAAGAAGCTAGGGGATTTGTACAGTGGATTGCTTGAGGTAGAAAAGATTTCAATGGAGGAAGATAGTGTCATTAACATGAAAGAACTTGCCCTGTTGAAGAAAAAGGCTGCTGCACATGATAGATTAAATGAACTGATAAGAGATAAATTACAAGCCACCAAATCTTACAATGAGCAAAAACACATTCTCACATTAATACCGGAAAACTGGACAATTTCTGAAGCTGCAATTTATTTTAAAGTTTCTGAATATCTAATCAGAGAAGCAAATTTATTACGAAAAGAGCATGGCATACTGGGACATCCAACACGCAAAACAAGGTTTGGAATTGATGATGAAACGGTGAAAGCTGTATTGAAGTTTTACCAAGATGATGAGAATAGCAGGATAATGCCTGGAAAAAAAGACTGTGTTAGCATTGGTAAAAATATCTATGAACAAAAACGTTTGCTTCTTTGCAATGTGAAGGAACTGCATGCCAAATTTTTGGAAAAGCATCCCTTCAAGCAAATAGGAATTACCAAATTTTTTTCCCTGAGACCAAAGTGATGTGTTAATGTTTCGTCCAGTGGAACGCATTCAGTATGTGTATGTGTACATCATCAGAATGCTTTGCTATTAGCTAATGCTGCACACACATCAGGTAACGATGACTACAAGTCCTTAATGGCAAAGATAGTGTGTAATGTTGATAATAGAGTTTGCATGATGCATCGGTGTGACAACTGCCCTGGAAAGGAATGTCTTCGAAAATATTTGGAACAGGTCACACCACTTGCCAAAGATTCTGATGAAGAACAAGAGATTAAGTTCCAAAGGTGGCAACCAACAGACAGATGTAGCCTTGATACACTAATTCTGCCTCGTTCTAACTTCCTTCATTCATTAGTGACTGCAATAGATGACTTAACTTCCCATTCGTTTCTGGCAAAATGCCAAGCAAGATTTCTCAAAAAACAGGAGGAACTTGATGACAAATCTGTAATTCTTTTGTTAGATTTTGCTGAAAATTATCAATTTGTGATACAAGATGAAATACAATCGTATCACTGGAATCAAAGTCAGTGTACACTACATCCGGTGGCTATGTATTATTTGGAAAATGGTGAGATTAAACAACAATCCCTGTGTATTATATCTGATGATTTGGATCATGATGTCGTATTTGTGTATCAATTGATGGAGAAATTGTCAACTTACGTTGCCACGCAATTTCATAACAAGGTCAAAGTTCTGAAATATTTCTCTGATGGATGTGGTGGGCAGTACAAAAACTATAAAAATATGTTGAATCTCTGTTTTCACAAATCAGATTTCAAAGTTGAGGCAACTTGGAGCTTTTTTGCCACAAGTCACGGCAAATCTCCTTGTGATGGGATAGGAGGTACTGTTAAGCGTACGGCCGCCAGAGCAAGTTTACAACGTCCATGTCATAACCAAATTTTAACTGCAGAATCATTGTTTAAATACTGCAAATCACACATGACAGGAATAACTTTCTTTTTCTTTGAGCATTTTACTTTGAAAAAACAACGTATTGTAATGGCCAAGCGTTTTGAACTTGGATCAACAATTCCTGGTACCCGTTCCTTTCATCATTTTTAACCCCTTTCTTGTTCTTCTATTGGATAAAAGAGAACAAGTGAGGATGAACATTTTGCTGGAGTGCACACATTTAATGCTGTACCAAATGTTATTAATATATTGGATACAAATGTCAATGATTATGTTGCTTGTAAGTTTGATGGTCAATGGTGGATAGGTCTTGTTGACGAAATTAATCAAGAAGAAATGGATGCACACGTTATGTTCATGCATCCACCTGGACCAAGTTTAGATTTCAAATGACCGACTGATAAAGACCAATGTTGGGTTCCATTTACAGAAACTATCTGCATAATTTCAATACCATTTGCAGCAACTTCAACAGGACGTACCTTTCGAATCAGTGACAGTGACCGGAGTAACATTGTTGCTAATTTTGATTAATTTGCACCTTGTCAAAATAATAACAATTTCTTCATTTGTCTGCTTGAACCGGGACCTTGTATTAGTTATTTGTTTCAAGATCATTGATTTACAGTGGCTTACAGCTACAGGTATGAAACTCATTATGACAATAGTAAAATGTTTTAACATTTCATATTCAGCTGTGTGCTTTTTAAGATAGCAGAAATGAAAATAAGACATTATTTGTATTTTCGGTTAGTATTTGATGACCACTATTTACACAAAACCTTGGTATTATCACAATAATTTAATTAATGATTAGATAGTGAATAAGGCATATAGTGCATACATAAGTCATATAAGGCATTAAATAGTGAATATATACTGTCACAATAATTTAATTAATGATTAAATAGTGAATAAGGCATCAGGTACATCATTCATGCAATAGCCTATAAATTTGATGAGTTAATAAAAAAAAAAATTATTTCTTAACAATGTTAAAAAGTAATCCATCTGTTAATTATATGATACTTGTATAAATTTTGCATGAAATTTACAAGATTACTTGTAAGACTCTTAACTTTCTCTATGGTCAATACTAAATTATAAATCATGTATTTCCTAGTAGAATAGGATTAATAGATCATGATTAAAAAAAAAAAAAATTCCCAAACTTTTCCAAACATGCCAAAAAGGGCTCCAGAAGTTTGGCATATGCAAAGTCTGGAAATTGATTTTGAAATGCTATTTAGACCCACTTAGGTTGATCTAAATGCATTTTAGACCTCAGAATTGGATTCCTTGACCCCAAAAATAGGGAGATACATATATTTACACTTCAAAATGTCACTAACATATGATATATTAACAAAAAGACTTGCTGGACAACCTCGCTTGGTCATAAAATCGCCACCTAGTGGTGAAAACTTCCAACGACTATATCTCGAAAACCACGCAACAAATTTCAAAAATTTTTATTTTTATTGTTCATCATTTTTCACACTGATTAGCATATATAAAAAAGAGAAATTTTTGGGGACCCTGTATTTTCTCTCTTAAAATTATAATGAAATGACCCCTGTGTTTTCAATTTATTGTTGGAAATTTCCTTCACAATCACATCCTTAAGTCCTAATTTGAAGTTTGTTTTAAGTACTTTGGTTCATTTTTTCCATTTTCTGATAAAAATTGGACAAATATGATGCTTTGGGTTTTTTATGGTTTTTTTTTTGGTTTTTTTAAGTGGGTTTTTTAAAAAAAAAACACCCGGTTTTTTTTGGGTTGGGTAAGTAAACTACCGACAACCCTGCAGAGAATAAGAGGTTCAACAATATGGTGGCTCGTTTTTGAATTTTTTTTTAAATTCTTTCAGGGTAGTAGGGAAATGGTGCCAATGAGTGAGAAAACAATCATGACAAAATTTGAGATTTGTAAAAAATTGTCTTCAGCCTCCTCATGGGGCCCAAAAATTGAAAAATGGGGTCAAAAACGCAATTTTTTTCAAAAATATTTTTAGTTTGGGTAGATACAATATTGTTTAGATGTATCTAAATAACCTAAAAAAAAAATTGAAGTCATTTGAATGATTCCTTCAGCTTCCTCACAGCTTCTGAAAATTTTCATTTTGCTGAAAATTTTGCATTTTGGTTTGTGGTTACATAACTACAAACTTCGTCAGTGACGTAAATTCAAATAAAAGATGTCACTTTTTCCTACCAAACTAACCCAATTTCATTAAAAAATGACGCAACACCTCAGGGCAGGTCTATAAAGAGAAATACAATGACGTTTTATAGCTGGCAAAATGTCTAACGCAATTATGTATCATGTATACCCATTACCCACCCACAAAATGCAAAATTTTCAGCAAAATGGAAATTTTCAGAAGCTGAAAGAATAGTTCAAATGACTCCAATTTTTTTTCTTAGGTTAATTAGATATATCTAAACAATATTGTATCTACCCAAACTAAAAATATTTAAAAAAAAATTGCGTTTTTGACCCCATTTTTCGATCTTTGGGCCCCATGAGGAGGCTGAAGACAATTTTTTACGAATCTCAAATTTTGTCATGAGCGTTTTCTCACTCATTAGCACCATTTCCCCACTACCCCGAGAGAATTTTAAAAAAAAGTTCAAAAACGAGCCACCCTATTCAACAAGTGGAACAAAATCGATTAAATCATAAAATATTTATGTTTAATTGTTTATCCTTGATTACAAAACTTTTCAGAAAACATAATCTTTCCGTTTCCACAGTCCACACTGCTGCAACAGTTCTAAGGGAAACTGGCACCACTCAACCTTCTTCGGTGACAGACTTCCTTAGGCCTTACGGGTCCCCAAAAACCAGGGTTGAGAAAAACCCAGGTTTTTTAGTTTTATTGTTTTTTTTTAAAAAGACGCAAAAAAAGGTAGATTTGTGCTTATTTTACCTCAAAACTACTTTTTACGAATGAAGTGCCTTTCACTCACAGTTAGAGATGTAAATGCAAAAAAAACGAACCGTTTTTTTAAAAAAAAACGTGTTTTTTTTCAAAAAAAACTTGAGCCAAAAAAAACACTCGTTTTTTGGTTTGTTTTGTTTTTTTTCATATTTTTCTGGAAAAGTTGCAATTTTTTTGCAATTTACAGCTTAGTTTCATTCTTCTTCTTGCTTATGAGGCAGCAGTTCAGGCAACATCTCCTAATTGTTGTAACCAGAGTAATGTCTTCATATCAGGGTCTATGAGATCCACATGTTCTGCAGGTCGAAACACTGGACAGTGATTAATGATGTGCTGTGCTGTTTGATGGTCACCACAAACACAGGCTGGTGAGTCACACAATCCCCAGGTAAACATATTGTGCTTGAAGCGACCAACACCAGTACGGAGGCGATTCAGAGTCGCCCATTCTTTTCTTGGCAGGTCTGAGCCAGGTCTGAGCCTTAGTTTCATTATAGTGCTCTTGAAAAACATTAAATTACTAAAAATAGTTTTATTGGTGTGCTGAAATTCCTAAGTGTTTGTGTTTGGCAGCATATGTTCTTGCATAGTCCTATGAGGACCTATGTTGTTTCGCTTTTTTCTTCATTCTCTGGCATGTTTGTGGCAGTAGACCTGACCAGTGTTTTTTTTAAGGTGTTTTGGGGGACCGAAACGGTACCCCAAATTTCTCCAGCAGTTTCCCAAAATTTGGACTTGCAACTACAGTAGAAAAGTAATGGTTGTTTCTCGCTATGTCTTGTCGATAATACGAATATGGCCTACGATCAATAGTTCACGTTCAGAAACAAGAATAAGTGGAGGTACAGCTAACAGCTGAATCAAAGAGTTATTCACAAAAGAAGTGCACCTTCGATACTCGTCAATGTTTATTTCTGATTTATGGCGTATAATGATCAGTTTTTACGTGTGGAAACATAACAAGCAGAAGCCAACAAGCACACTTTGTTTGATTGTGCAGCAAACTTGTTTGGCGGCCGTGTTGGGCAGGCTGTTTGGTCGCTGTCACAATCATTTAAGCTGTGCCTTGTCGAATAATTCATTTTATGTTGCGTTGATTGTATGTAGTTATGGCTATTTTTTGGTATTTAAATGAAACACTTGCGGTCTCTTAAAACTACTTAGCGTTCACCCAAACCAAACCTTAAAAAAGACCCTGGACCTGACAAACATTGAATTAATGAAATTTGATACATGACATAATGTAGATGAGTTAATTTCTTTTTCCTTTTATGGAAGTTAGCCTATGATGTTAGTATACTGTGGTACTGGTTATTCTTGTACACACTCAATGGGTTGACAAAATTTTGACAAAACAAGGTGGCAGTATTCAGTACACACATTTACCTTGTTTGTGGACGTGGTAATTTACTAATGCAAGCTATTGCCAATAGCTTGTTTAAACATGTTTTGTAACTGATAGCTTGCCAACGATGTATATGCTTTATAAATGTTGAAACAGAAGTATTCTTTTCGTGTGTTGTAAGATCTTGGATTGGACACTTCGTCATTGATGCTTCTTGCAGATTATTTGGGACATATAATGCAAGTGACCTTATCACTGATATTTTTAGCTGTCAAAAGTTAGTGCATTTGTCAGAAAAGGTTTAGGTTAATGTTCCTTTCAAATGCCCACCACCCATGTTGACTATTGCTAGTAACTACCATTCTACCAACCTTGAATGAAGAAATTTTTCCTTTAAAGTGGAGTTTTTCAGCACTGCTCAGTGCTCAGTGTTCACCAGAGGTGGGCAGTAGCGCGCTACTTTTGTAGCGGCGCTACTAGCGGCGCTACTTTTTTGGTAAAAGTAGCGGTAGCGGCGCTACTTTTTAGTTGGAGTAGCGGCTGCAGTAGCGGCGCTATTTTTTTCCAAAGTAGCGGTAGCGGAAGAGGCGCTACTTTTGTTCAGTTGCACTCCCACTACCCGCTACTTTTTAAATTAAATTGAAAAAAATGCTTATTTTTTTTTGCAATACTGGCGTGGTCAAGCAGCTATATAATCGGCTTGGTTGCAAAGTTTCGGTCTTATCTAGCTGACGTCAACTTCTTCGGCGAATATCTCCGTGTGATGAAGCCTATCTGCCAGGCTTTAGACATTCTCCAGGGCGAGTCCAAGGCATATTACGGAGTCTTGCTTCCAACTATCACAATTTGCGGGAAGAAGTTGACCGAGATCAGTGATCTTGTGACCTGTGAGGAGTTGAAAGTGAAAGTCCTTGAAGGGGTGAAGAAACGATTCAACAAGTGCTTCAACAACATGAAATGCGTAATGGCATCATGTCTTCATCCCTCCTTCAAGACGTCGTGGCTACAATTTCTGCACTACGTTTCCACGGATGATGCTGACGCACTGCGAGAAAAAGTCAAGACAGATGTAATTCGACTGTTGCGGGAGACATCAAGCCAGGTTGATACCGAGAAGAGTGACACCAACATCAGTCATGACTCCGAGGATGTATTTTTTGGAGTGTTTGCGCAATCCCGTGAAACGTCGGTGCAGAAGGAAGCAACAATTGTGGACGCCTTTTTTTCGGACATGAGCAAGTCCTTGAGCTTTTCGAATACCGAGTTAAAACATCTGTTCATTAAATACAACACCCCCATTCCTTCCAGTGCTGCGGTGGAGAGACTTTTCTCTGTTGGAAAAGATGTGCTGGACTTAGTGATGTGCTGGACTTAGTGATGTGCTGGACTTAGGGTCCAAAAAAGCGGGCAGGACTTGGTGACTCTCATTTTGAAATGCTCGTGTTTTTGAAAGTTGCGTAACAATAAATTTCCCTTAGAATGTGTTTTCTATAACGACGTTAAAATGACAGCGTAAACGAATGAGAACATTCGTTTTCAAGGTCATTTTTGTGTCACTAGGGACTTGAGTGTTTCCTAGTGTCATTTTAGACAAAAGTAGCGGAAGAAGTAGCGGTAGCGCGCGCTACTTTGGCCCGAGTATCGGTAGCGGGTAGCGCGCTACTTTTGTAAATTGGTAGCGGGTAGCGGTAGCGCGCGCTACTTTGTCCCAAGTAGCGGTAGCGGGTAGCGCGCTACTTTAAAAGTAGCGGGTGCCCACCTCTGGTGTTCACATAGTGAATAAATGCTTTATAATGCTTTTCCTGACAAGAATAAAGTTTTACCCATATTCCCACAATGCAGGATAAAGATACAAAACAAACATCAAAGATGAAAACTTATTTTATTTGAGAACTAGGCCTACTGCTTTTTGAGATAAAAAGAAATTGACCTCTTGTCGTTACGCACCAATAAAACCATGATGCAAACTTTAATTTTTTTTATTGGGCAGAGGAAAGATTGACGAAAAGTTAGGCAAAAACAAAAAAAGTGCTAAAGTCTCAAAGTTCTGCAAACTAGTTCAAATTGGATGGATTAAGTGCAACCAATAACCATACTTCTTTTAAACATGTCTATGACAGCACAATGGTGTGATTAAGGGAAAACAAATATGACTATGACGTCACAAAGGATTATTGAATCTCTTCAGGGAAAATAAAAAAACATCAAAACGTTTCCATCTTTCACTACATTTAAATGTGATTTGGGCTAAAAGTTGGGACTTTAGCACTACACTGCTTTTGCCAAACTTGTCATCAATCTTTCTTCTATCCAATTATTATTTTTTTTAATTTACGCACCATGGTTTTATTGGTGCGTAACGACAAGAGGTTAATTTCTTTTTAGCTCAAAAAGTAGTAGCCAAAACTTGTTTTAATATTCATAAACAGATAGCCCACCCCATAAAACATGGGGGTAGAGCTAAAACTTATGTAAATATGTTGAGCGGTTCTTGAGATATGGCCAATATGGCCGTTTTTCTATTGCTCCTTATCTATAAAGCCACTTAGTGGCTAAGGTTATTTCACTTATAACTCGAGAACCGCTTGTGTGATTTTCATCACGTTTGCACCAAATGCACATCAACTGGAACAATCTCTTGACGTTGTACTGGTAATGGTGTGGTGTGCTGGGGAAAAGTTCCTTTGTGAAGTAGAGAAACAGGACCCTGACCACCTAGTCCTAACGTAACATGCCCATTAACCAAAATCCCAGGTGGCTTCGAAACTGTACACGAGTGTGGTACTGCATTTAACAACTGGCTGAACCAAATTACAGACAATACTTGAGATGTGCCAACCATAGGACACTGTGTTACTATTTGAGTCGATGAGAAACCTTTATGGCTCGTGTGTTGAGACTTGAGAGACATATTGTCTCATTTGAAAGATGTTATACGAGTTATGAGACTATTTTTTTGTTGAAAGAGACGCTATTGCAATGAGTTTACCCTAATTGCTGCATATTGTGACATTTAATAAAAAAATAGGTAAAAAAAACAAAAAAAACGAATAAAAAACAAAAAAAACGATAAAAAACAAAAAAAACGAGCTCGTTTTTTTTAAAAACAAAAAAAACCGTTTTTTTACATCTCTACTCACAGTACATGCTTGCATAACTCAATAAAATAATGCACTAAGGCTGTTGTTGCTTGAATGTTGCATCAGCCATTAATTTCAAGATCAAATTGGATGTTGCATCATCCACTGATTTCTATACCAAGTTGATGCTACCGTGTCTGTGGTAGAAATCACATTATTGCATTTTCTTCAGATTTGAAGGCAAGGAGCATTTATGCCATCATGTTTAAATATTTTTTATCATTTATATATATATTATATATAAAAAACAATGAAAACTATCAATACTACAAAAAAGTGCTCAATGCTAAGCAAAAAAGCAAAGCAGAGCAAATTAAATCAAATATAGTTATTACTATCTGAAGCCTTTACATATTGTTTCACCTAACGGATCATCAGAAGGTCTGCAAAAACATGCAAAAAAGTAATGAATCGATAATTCCTGAAAAGATATTAAATATTACAACTGTAATCTGCAAAAAAAACCTTTAAACCTGTACTTCCTGAAAAAATATTAAATATTATAACCGTAATCCAATCTGCAGAAAAAAACCCTCAGAATTACTAAGGGCTACCTTCATCCATTACTACAAAGTTTCAATTAATTTGTCCATCTGGAAACCAAGCAACTTGATGGCAACCTCTATGACATCACAAAAAAGCAAAATGCAGCTTGATGATCAATGCATCCTGTAGTAAGAAAATAAATCAATAGCTTTTTTTCCTTGGTCTGAACCTTAAAACATTTGACCAGGCTAACACACACAATAGTATTTCAATAAGATAAATTTATGTTATGGAACCGGTTTTCTTCCATTAGGAATCGTCAGCATAACTGAGTCGAAATAAAAATTAGCCTACATCAATAGATGTCAGCACAACTGAGTCGAAATAAGACTTAGCCTACAATATCAATAGATGTCAGCATAAATGGACCAAAAACAAACAAAAAATTACAAATTAATTAAATAATTAAAACTGTTCATGACCTCCAATCCTTCATATTCATTTCTTTATTTCTGCCTTTTCTTCTCTTCATAGTTTAAGCAAAACGCAACTATCGAATATTGTAATTTCAATTTGACTTAGCTTGAGCAAGTAGGCTATAATGGCAAACACTTGAAAATTCAAATAAAATTTACTAAGCAGAGGATTATAGAAATACTATGTCGGTGAAATCTAGAATAAATGCTTCTATTACATCATCATGCTAAACTTGCAATTGTGCAAAAACTTAAAGCAATCAATGCGGCAGAATAGGTGACAAGGTTAGGAAAAACTAGAAAAACCATATCTATGATCAAAAATGGGAAAAACCAACTGAAAAAGGTGATCTGGTACTATGACACTTCCTCAAATGGGCGATCTACCTAATACAGAAAGCAATATCACTAAGAAAATAAATCAATAGCTTTTTTTCCTTGGTCTGAACCTTAAAACATTTGACCAGGCTAACACACACAATAGTATTTCAATAAGATAAATTTATGTTATGGAACCGGTTTTCTTCCATTAGGAATCGTCAGCATAACTGAGTCGAAATAAAAATTAGCCTACATCAATAGATGTCAGCACAACTGAGTCGAAATAAGAATTAGCCTACAATATCAATAGATGTCAGCATAAATGGACCAAAAACAAACGAAAAATTACAAATTAATTAAATAATTAAAACTGTTCATGACCTCCAATCCTTCATATTCATTTCTTTATTTCTGCCTTTTCTTCTCTTCATAGTTTAAGCAAAACGCAACTATCGAATATTGTAATTTCAATTTGACTTAGCTTGAGCAAGTAGGCTATAATGGCAAACACTTGAAAATTCAAATAAAATTTACTAAGCAGAGGATTATAGAAGCCTGTGTGTTAGCCTGGTCAAATGTTTTAAGGTTCAGACCAAGGAAAAAAAGCTATTGATTTATTTTCTTAGTGATATTGCTTTCTGTATTAGGTAGATCGCCCATTTGAGGAAGTGTCATAGTACCAGATCACCTTTTTCAGTTGGTTTTTCCCATTTTTGATCATAGATATGGTTTTTCTAGTTTTTCCTAACCTTGTCACCTATTCTGCCGCATTGATTGCTTTAAATTTTTGCACAATTGCAAGTTTAGCATGATGATGTAATAGAAGCATTTATTCTAGATTTCACCGACATAGTATTTCCATAATCCTCTGCTTAGTAAATTTTATTTGAATTTTCAAGTGTTTGCCATTATAGCCTACTTGCTCAAGCTAAGTCTAGGGATGGGCAAAATAGAAGAATAAGCTATTCTAGAATTATTCTAGAATAATTTTTCGAATTTAGAATTTCGAATACCTATTCTAGAATAATTTCTTTTAATGTCAGAAATTGTCAAAAAGCTTTGTTTTTATTCTGATTTTATTGAAGACACATATTGAAAAAGTGGCAACGAAACGAAAAACAGCAGTAACTGCCGAGGAGAGCAAGTCTTTGTGGCAGTGAAGAATGTTTAAAGCTTCTAAATGCTCTCCAGCGAGCCGCAATTGCAGTTTTTATGCTGTTAATCCAGCACTCGAGAAGGATCTTTCTGAGGATGCAGAAGTGGCTAAATACTTCCCCGCAAGATCAAACAACCGCGGGAACTTTTCTTGATTTTTGTTTCACCATTCAATTGCATCGCTGTATGGCACTTTTGCCTTAAGGTAGGATCGATTTTCTTCGGTAACTCAAAGCTGTTCGTTGTCGTCGTTAGTTGATGCTGAAGTAGTCGTCGCTTCAAGACCGGAGCTCAATAGATCATCCATTTCATTGGATTGCTGCATTGTTGTGGAACTTACGACACTAGGTGTAGCAGTAGCCTCACCCAGAGTTGAATTGTGTTCCATTCGTACGATGCAAATCCACAGCACAACAGTCTTCCGACGTTTACAAACCGCACTGGTAAAGAGCTGGCTAGCCGTTTTCGCTAGAGCGACTACCTATCGCTGAGCCGAATGTAATTGATCGGCGAAAAATCGATGAAAAATTTGGTAGTCTGAAAAGTGGATATTTTAATTTCGGTTTGAAAAATTCGATTCGAAATGTCATTTCAATTCGAATAATTAGATATTCGGATTGCAACTATTCGAAATTCTGTATTGCCCATCCCTAGCTAAGTCAAATTGAAATTACAATATTCGATAGTTGCGTTTTGCTTAAACTATGAAGAGAAGAAAAGGCAGAAATAAAGAAATGAATATGAAGGATTGGAGGTCATGAACAGTTTTAATTATTTAATTAATTTGTAATTTTTCGTTTGTTTTTGGTCCATTTATGCTGACATCTATTGATATTGTAGGCTAATTCTTATTTCGACTCAGTTGTGCTGACATCTATTGATGTCTACAGGCTAATTTTTATTTCGACTCAGTTATGCTGACGATTCCTAATGGAAGAAAACCGGTTCCATAACATAAATTTATCTTATTGAAATACTATTGTGTGTGTTAGCCTGGTCAAATGTTTTAAGGTTCAGACCAAGGAAAAAAAGCTATTGATTTATTTTCTTAGTGATATTGCTTTCTGTATTAGGTAGATCGCCCATTTGAGGAAGTGTCATAGTACCAGATCACCTTTTTCAGTTGGTTTTTCCCATTTTTTCATCCTGTAGTACATCATCACAATTCTTTGTGATTTTCACAGGTTATAATTTTGAAAAAATTAAATTTCATTTGATTATTACAGGTTATAAATCTCATTTAATTTTTACAGGTTTTTAAACAAACAATTTCTATTTATTTTGTTCAGATTACTACAGGATGCATTGATTATCAAGCTGCATTTTGCTTTTTTGTGATGTCATAGAGGTTGCCATCAAGTTGCTTGGTTTCCAGATGGACAAATTAATTGAAACTTTGTAGTAATGGATGAAGGTAGCTCTTAGTAATTCTGAGGTTTTTTATCTGCAGATTGGATTACGGTTATAATATTTAATATCTTTTCAGGAAGTACAGGTTTAAAGGTTTTTTTTGCAGATTACAGTTGTAATATTTAATATCTTTTCAGGAATTATCGATTCATTACTTTTTTGCATGTTTTTGCAGACCTTCTGATGATCCGTTAGGTGAAACAATTTGTAAAGGCTTCAGATAGTAATAACTATATTCAATGATTAAAATATTATATATATATATATTAGGGTGTTTCATTTGCTCCCTTTATTTGAATTTTGATCTGTCCCTAAGTTAATTTTGTTCCATTTGGGAAAAAAATAACCTGGAAATAATTTTTAATTTCATGGCCCCCCGTTTACCCCCCCCACCGCGACTCCGAAATTTCTGCCTACTCCAATCGCCATAACTCAAAAACCACTTTAGATAGACATGGGTTGTTGGGTATCAAAGTTATTGCCATACCCCACTTTAATTCAAAAATGCTGTCAAAATAATAATCTAAGCAAAAAAAAATTTTTTTTCATTTTTGCACAACATAAGAAAAGCAGTTGGCATGAATATTGAATAGCCAAACATACGATGTGAACAACCAAACACAAGTGGCAGCAACTGACACAACACCAAAATTAATCACATGACACATTATTATCAAAAACCATCTATAAAGTAATAGGACATCACAATAAGTAATAGCACAGCAGGGGCTCACACAACCTCCATTAAGCAGGCAGCAACGTGGTGTGTTGTGCTTAGCGCATTGGTCTTCGCACCAAAGAGTGTTTACATTAATTTCAGCTACTAAAACCACTGCATTGCTGTTTTCTTGTGCAAGAAAGGACAAAATGATTGCCTCCATCCAGTAATGGGTAGTTAAAATAAATTCCAGTCATACTAATGTAAGTCACTGGAAACAGTGTATTACAGGCAACTCCAAAGCAAGTGCTGCAAAAATTGCCTACTATGGGCTGTGCTTCAATGATGTTTTTCCGTCCTGGAGGATAAAAATTCAATGACGACAATACAACTGGGACATGAATCATGAATAGTAACACAGCAACAGCTAACGCTCATTAAGTAGGACATGGATAGGATACTAAGGCCCGTATTCTAAGACCCAACTTGAGTTCAAGCTGGAACACAAGTTGGACTTGGGTTATGGTATACCAAATGCATGGACCAAGTCAAACTTGAGTTTCAGCTTGAACGCAAGTTGGATCTTAGAATACAGGCTTAAGTTATCTATAATCCTGCAAATAGTTACATTTTTTCAAAAACTGCAAGAACGATTAGTATCCAAGCCAGTTGGTTGACATATTATCATGATTGATGATGCATGCATATAATTGTCAAAGAGGCAGTTGGGCATCATCAACAGTGGGTGCTTCTTTTGCGAAGGAATGGTTGACACTTTCTGTGTTTTTCTGCCACTTGCAGGGTGTCTTGGTAGGCCTAATGGTCTTCGCTGTGAGAAGATCCCAAGAAGTCTGAGCTTAATTTTATATACCTTTCAGCACAGTCATTAATTACATTGCTTCCTAGGACATTTACCAGGTTTTCGTTTAAGATGCTGTTATCATGCCATTCATTAACAGGCAGGTGCAAAAATTTATGGTTCAGGTTTAACAAGTTGATAAAATAGCATGAATCTTGTCCAACTAAATCACCAATCCTTGTTGATGGCCCAAAGTGTTGTGGATTTGTTTTTCAAAAACAAATCCACAACACTTTGGAAATTTTGGTTTTTCAAACCCAGATCCATGTCACTGTTTTGGGATGGCTGAGTGTGTATGTATCAATGCATTGTAGCATTCGATCAGCAATAAACCAAGTTTCTTCAACAGGGGTGTGTTCTCTGAATAGAAAAAGAGAAATAATTTCCTCTGTCAAGTACCAAAGGTGTCTCTTTAATGCCTTCAGAGCAATACAGTTATTGATGTTGCTGTAAGTGAACAGCATCTTGTAAAACTTTAGATCATTCCATGGAGCATCAGTGGGCGATGGACATGTCAAGCACCACTGAGAATACACATGACATGAGTAACGAAGTTGACAAAGCCTCTTATCTTTGAGGTTTGTTGAGTGGTAGTAACAGTGCCAAGTGGAAGTTCTCCAATGTACTTTCCCAGAAGATATATCTTAATGGAGTAAATCAGCTTTGCCGTCCATCTGGCTTTATGCAAAGCTCCTGGGTTTTTGAAGGTTATTGGATTTTGCAGTGAATTTTCCAGGAAAATATGACAGAGTTCAATGAACTCTAATTAATCACCCCTCTGGAAACTATGCTGAGCAGTACAGCGTAACATCAGGAGACTTGGTAATTTCAAATTTTAGATCATTAAAAATTCGAGACAGAGTGACTTCCTTTATACTATGGTGTCTACAGGCAGACTACAAGGGACGCTGCAGACTATCTTGATACATGCTGCTGAATACATCAGAAAGTTGGACTTGGGTTATGGTATACCAAATACATGGACCAAGCCAAATTTGAGTTTCAGTTTGAACTCAAGTTGGATCTTAGAATACGGGCCTTAGTATCCTATCCATGTCCTACTTAATCAGCATTAGCTGTTGCTGTGTTACTATTCATGTCCCACTTGTATTGTCGTCATTGAATTTTTATCCTCCAGGACGGAAAAACATCATTGAAGCACAGCACATAATAGGCAATTTTTGCAGCACTCGCTTTGGAGTTGCCTGTAATACACTGTTTCCAGTGACTTACATTAGTATGACTGGAATTTATTTTAACTACCCATTACTGGATGGAGGCAATCATTTTGTCCTTTCTTGCACAAGAAAACAGCAACGCAGTGGTTTCAGTAGCTGAAATTAATGTAAACACTCTTTGGTGCGAAGACCAATGCGCTAAGCACAACACACCACGTTGCTGCCTGCTTAATGGAGGTTGTGTGAGCCCCTGCTGTGCTATTACTTATTGTGATGTCCTATTACTTCATAGATGGTTTTTGATAATATTGTGTCATGTGATTAATTTTGGTGTTGTGTCAGTTGCTGCCACGTATGTTTGGTTGTTCACATCGTATGTTTGGCTATTCAATATTCATGCCAACTGCTTTTCTTATGTTGAGCAAAAAAAAAAAAAAATTTTTTTTGCTCAGATTATTATTTTGACAGCATTTTTGAATTAAAGTGGGGTATGGCAATAACTTTGATACCCAACAACCCATGTCTATCTAAAGTGGTTTTTGAGTTATGGCGATTGGGGTAGGCAGAAATTTCGGAGTCGTGGTGGGGGGGGTAAACGGGGGGCCATGAAATTAAAAATTATTTCCAGGTTATTTTTTTCCCAAATGGAACAGAATTAACTTAGGGACAGATCAAAATTCAAATAAAGGGAGCAAATGAAACACCCTAATATATATATATATATAGTAATGGATGAGCAATTGAGCGATTGCGTGGCCAATGGCTATTTAGGCAAATGCTCTGAAACAGCCATGCGTTAGAATCCAGAATCTGTATATAATTGCTAAATAGCCTCCTAAATTGCATTTCACATCATATATACAGACTACAGTAGAGTAGTACTTTCACCAGTTTAACTATAAGGCCTTCTTACGTAAACGAGTTTTAGTAAAGTATACACAAAGTGGCATTACTTGATTATTGTGTACTGTACAATATCCACTGCGTTTTCAGTTTATTCCTGGAAATTTACTTCACAATCACATCCTTAAGTCCTAATTTAAAGTTTGTTTTGAGTAACTTGTATTATATATAGTGTCTTTGTTCATTTTTTTAATTTTCTAATAAAAACTGGACAAATATGATGCTCTGGGTTTTTTTAAAAAAACCCACCCGGTTTTTTTTTGGGTTGGGTAAAATACCGACAACCCTGCCAGAAACACTTTGAAAACTATACCGCACGACACACATGAGTGCAAAAAGTATTTTGTGAGGGATAAAGGTCAAAGGAGTCTGTCATTACAAGAAGGTTGACCACAGGTGGTTGGATGACGTGCTAGTTTTCATTAGAACTGCTGCAACACTGCAGAAACAACAGATTACAACGGTTAACTGTCAGGTTAACAACGGTTACAACAGGTTAACAACGGTTAACTGTCCAGTGTCCAAAGACAATAGTCAAAAAAATCAAATAACCGCAATGCAAGCAATATTTAACTGAGGTTTCCACTGTTGGATACATTCAATCAAGTTAACATCTGGTGATGATAAAGAAAAAAATAAAGACTAAAAAACTACTCACTTTTCAAGTGAAGTCCTCGTATCATGTTGGTCCAAACACAATTCATAGTTCAAGAAATGTCTCAACAAGTCAACAAAACAAATTTGAAAAACTCACGTAGTTTCAAAGGCTACAACAAGAATTGAAACTCCACTTAATTATTTATTTCAAATCTGCAAAACAACAAAATCTAAATTTTGACTCACAATTCTAATTAGCCGTGCTGTATTGGTTCTAATAATAAACAAATTTTTACTGGATCATGTATATACTAGGCCAGGGATGGCGAACCTTTTTTAGTGCATGGGACACAAAAGAGACCTTAATCCTTGAAAAAGCAGAAGTGGGTCATACATTTAATTACATGTAATGCGAAAATACATGTTAATGCGAAACTTGCTGCTGCATCTTCTCTGTAAGTCTTATTATCCTTGGTTGGTAATCCATAGTTTTTATCTTCACACATGCAGCACTCATATCTGAGATGAAACGATTCCGTGTGTTTGATTGTATAAAATTCATGTGCGAAAATAAAGATTTGCACGAATATGAATAACCAAACAACGTTAACAGAGCTACCGCAAATCTTTTCATAGTTTCAAACAAATTTGGCAGGGAGTTCCACTCTGTAAGAATTTTATTTTCAGCATGGTTTTCAACAGCAGGAAAGTCACAACCATCCATATCCGTTTTCATTTCAATTTTTTGTAGGAGATGATTTAAGTCTACAAATTTTGTTTTCCAAACTGCACTTTCTTGAAAGTCTATCATTTCCATTTCCAAGTTGTAAAGACGAATTTAAGTTTGATATTCGAAGTTTGATAAGTTTGATATTTCGAAGTTTGATATTCAAGTTTGATAATTCAAGTTTGATAGTTTGAAGTTTGATAATTCAATTCAAGTTTGATAATTGTATAATTCAACCATTCGAAGTTTGATAATTCAAGATTTTCAAATTGAATTGCATGCGGGAAAAGAATGAACTGCAATGTAGTATCTAGCTTTCGGAACTGGGAAAACCTTTCTGACATTACATTTTTGGCCTCTTTTGTCAGTAAAACATACTTGTTGAGTGCAGTTTGCTTTTGTTCATAAGTTAAATTGGTGCTGGTAAAGTGCTTCAACAACTGAGGAAAATATTTCAGCTGACCTTGTTCAAGGTCTACAGAAAAAATAGCGAGTTTCTTCTCAAATGCTTTAATGTGCCCAAACATGGATAATACAATATTTCCACAGCCTTGCAATTTAGTATTTAACTTATGGTGATTCCCCTAACCAGTGGCGTACGCAGGGTTTTCTCAAGGGGGGGGGGGGGGGGGCTATTGAAAATGCTTTTGAATTGAAACGAAAAAAAAAAAAAAAGCCCATTTGCTAATAATATAATAATAACTGATTGCACTGGCAAAGCCAGAAAATTTGAAAGGTTTTTTTTTGTCGGGCTTCGCCCGCCGGCGTCTTCGTCATAGGCAACACCCAGTGACGGGGGGTCTGGGGAGCCTCCCCCAGAAAATTTAAAAAAATTACTTTGAATTTGGTGCATTTTGAGAGCATTTTCAACAAAAATGTGGGTATAAATATTCCTGTAAATATTCATGTATCATGTTTTTTTCGGCATTTTTCGGTAATAAAGCTAAGTCTCTATGTTTTTTTGTTCCTAGATCCTGGCTGAGATTTATTTGAATGTTTGGTATTGGCAAAACTCGCTCTTCTAATGCAGTTTCGTTTTAAATTAGACAAACTTTGTTTTAGAGACTGAAAGCATCACGATACGACATAACATTCTTAATGTCGCATTTAATGCTTTACGTAGACGACGTAGTTGGCTTACTAAACCCAATGAACTACGCGTATTGAGGGTACATTCAGTGGCGTACGCAGGATTTTGTTCCGTGGGGAGGGGGGCATTCGATATAATTTGACTTATATTTATCAAGAGTTGCCTTATGCTACTCTATCGGAATGGCCCGATTCGGTGAGTCCGATTCGGTAAGTTCCTTATTCATTGAGAGCCTTTTTCGGTGAGAGCCCTATTCGGTGAGTTTCTTTTTTAAATTATTGCGCGCCGTAGCCTAATTATCATTGCCGTTAGGCTATAGGGTTAGGGGTTTGGGGGTTTGTTTTTGGGGTTTGTGTTTTTGGGGGTTGGGGTTTTTGGGGGTTTGGGTTTTTGGGGGTTTGGGTTTTTGGGGGGTTGGGTTTTTGGGGGTTTGGGTTTTTGGAGGTTTGGGTTTTTTTTGGGAGTTTTGGGGGTTTGGGTTTTTGGGGTTTGAGGTTAGGGGTTTTAATTAGGCTACGGTACTCGATAATTTTCAAAAAAAAATTCAAAAAAATTACCGAATAGGGCTCTCACCGAAAAAGGCTCTCACCGAATCGGACTCACCGAATAGTAGCAGACCCCTACTCTATAGACTGACCAAGGTTTAAGGTAGCTTATCTGTTGGTGAAATATAGGCTCTCACGGTCTTTGTGTATGTCATTGTACAGATACCGATTCTGAATATGAAAAGCATGATAGTAGGCCTAAACGAAGTAAAAACCATAATAGTTCGATCATGATAGGCAACGTCATTACCTTAATTGAAGCATACTCTACGAAAGCATAATCGGACTCACCGAACTCACCGAAATTGAAGCATAATCGGACTCACCGAACTACTCTGCGAAAGTTTAAATATTGAATGCAATTTTAACTTTAATCAAAAATTATCGCACTCTGAACTATAGAACGAAAAAGAAGGCTTACCCTAAACCACCCTCAAGCCAAGGCCTTTGAGAGGGGGGTACGGAGGTTAGGCTACGGCGTAACATCATCTATAAAACAACATTGTTGATTGCTTTGACAGTGCAATCCAAAGCATATTAAATGCCTTAATCTACGTCGTTAACTACTAAATCATTTTTAGGGGGGGCCCCCTGCGTACGCTAGTGCCCCTAACCACGAATTTTTGGTAAAATAACCCGAAACACAAATTTCAAAATAAACAGGCTAATATTTGTTCAAACTCAAAAACTGAAATGGCACAGGCAAGAAGATTGCTATCCCTATTTCTGCACTAAAAATTAGACCAAAACCGCTTTTCAGATTTCAGCAAATGTTTGACCTAGTCCCAAAACCCTGTCCCTAATAAAATTGAAAACTTTCTGACCGTCTGCACTAACTTTGCTGTTAAACCTCTTCTGGTGAACCTGGAATTGCCATTGAAACATCAATAAAATCGGAAAATAATACTTTAGCGCCATGTGGCAAATAAAAGTTCAAAACAGCAACCACTAGATGGCGATAGTAAATATCGCGCATTCGAGCGATTTTACCAATGCGCAAGAGCGGCCATGCTTTTATTATATCTGTTTTGATCTGGTCATTGAAAAGGTAAGGAAGTGTAATGAATAGTTAGCCTTTGCCTAGGATGCAGATATAATTCAGATATGTGCATTAGAGAATGTAGATTGTAAAAACTTATTTAAACATGTTCATTATACAGGCTAGTGTGGGGGTGTTCAAAGCCGGAGACAAATTTACAAATGTCAATCAATCAATGGTTTATTTGTCAGAAACATAGTACCGTATTTTACGGACCATAAGGCGCACTTTAAATTCTTTTTTTTCCTCATAAATTGATCGTGCGCCTTATGGTCCGATGCGCCTTATGTATGGATCAAGTGCGGTAGTGCTTAATTATTGCCTACACTCAAAACCAGTACCGATATACTATTATATATGGTCCGGTGCGCCTTATGGTCCGGTGCGCCTTATAGTCCGGTGCGCCTTATGTATGAACAAAAAACTAATCAAAGCAATTTATTGACAGTGCGCTTTATAGTCCGGTGCGCCTTATGGTCCGTAAAATACGGTACATGTTTGAAAGATGCAAGTATATTAATATAGGCTGTGGATATGCCGAGGTCTCCTCCGGTCCAGGTCGTGCTGACACAACAGTGTTAGCTTCTTGCAGTGCTGCCGGTGAAGCTCTTCCATCCTTGATCGTCTTCCAAGGCAAGAACCTTCCAAACACGTGAAAATTAGTGTTGGGCAATATATCGAATTTTCGATACGATATCTGTTCAATATCGATATTTATTTCAATTTCGTTCGATCATCATCATCATAATCCATCGTCGGTTTGTTCCCCAATAGTGGGGGTGGCCGATTGTTTCCGCGCAGCAATTGTTTTAATCCCTTTTCTCCATTTCACCCTGTCCCTTGCATCTTCCTCCTTCAGTCCGACTTTTTTAAATTCATCCTTCACTTGTTGTTTTTACGTTCTTCTTGGACGACCGCGTTTCCTCTTCCCATCCACCATTAGATCTAGTGCCTTTCTAAGAAAACTTCCTTTCTCCCTCCTTATCACATGTCCATACCATCTTACTCCATTTGCCCTTGCCAGTTGGTCTATGGTCTCTCTCATCTCTAGCATATCCAACAATTCTTCAGTCCTTTTTTCCCTTCTCGATATTTTAACTATTACAGCCCTAACTCGTAACTGCAAACCCCTACAAAAACGTTGCCAAAGCCAAACGGCAAAAGTTGAAATTGCCTCGGCAACTGCTGTGAACGTTCATAACGAAAAAAATTGTACCAAAACATGTAAAACGAGAAGTGAAAAATATGCGGTACTAGAGTAGTCTATCACGACCGCACTATTTGATTTGTTGTGATGTAATAATACCAAAAAGTAGCGATAAAGTGAGCAACGCGATATGCACGCTGTTACGTTATTTCACGTTGAATAACTCAGGGGTAAAAAATTAAGTTAATTTTGGGTTGATTCAACATTCGAGTCAGTACAAATCAATTTCATTTTCCCGGCGGGTTATGTTACGTAACAACAATGCTCAATAAGAAATTTATGTTTGTTTTACATTAATTTGACGTTGAATTATCATCCAATAACGTTAATTGCTCAACCAGGTACCGGTAACAAATCAATAGCTCCCCGCGAGAAGATGGCCTCGATTTACGTGGCACAATTGGGATACTGCGAGCAACACAAAGTCTGTTTGATAGAACTAGCTGTCAGAATCGGAATCATCAGATGCTGCATCGAAGGATGAGGTTGTCGCGTCATAACTGGAATCGAACACATCAAAAGGCTCATCGCTTAGCTGTAAATTTACACTCTCTTCACCGTTCGCAATGAAGCGTCCACGTTTTGCCGTTTTCGTACTTTAATACCCATCCACACGCCTCTTTCGCAGAGCTCCATCAGGGTGTTGACTAAGGAGCATATCTATGGCTGTGGCATAACGACTGGAAGGAATGTCTACCCCTAACCTTATTTTTATTGCCGACGCTAATGCTCGAGGTCCACTGCTACGTTAAGGACGTGGCAACTAACCCGGGAATTTTGATAAATGTCCCGGATCATTAAAATCCGGAAATCTCCATTTTTCCAGCATGTGACATAATATCTGTTGCAGCCATGCTCCCTCTATTAAAGGCAATAAAAAATGGCAATGTACTAATTATGATGCCATAGTACATCTCGCCCGCACTCGTCACGCAGAGCGAGTCAAAATATTTGAAGACTTTGTCAAATCATTTTAACTCCTCCGTGTTGTTTTCGTGTTTCTTATGCTGTGTTGTTGATTTTAATTTCTTTAATAAATTTCTTTTTTCCACTGTTGCGTTGTGTAATGGCGTCCGCCCCGTTAGCTCAGTTGGTTAGCGCGTCACTTCTGGAATGAAGAAGCTTCAAGATCAATCGGTGCTGGTTCGACTCTCGGGGTGTGCGCTTGAGCAACGCACGTTAAGGAATGCTCTCCATTCAGTGGCATCTAATGGATGGAATAATTCCCTGGCAAAAAGACTTCAACAATCGGAAACTTCACTCTGTCAATCTCGGCGACCGGGCCTGCGTCAGTGATTCAAAGCCTCTACAAGTATGCGAAACTGCCAGGATTAAGCTCTGCAAGAAGCTTTCCCAGTCCGAGGATAAAGATTCAATCAATCAATTGATGAGTAGTGTCATCACTGCTATTGTGTTCTCAAGTCTTTAAAATGTTTGGATTGATATTTTTTCACTAAATAAATAAGAATCAGGAAAATTGCGGATACGTGGTAATTTATACATATTTTCCTACAGACCAACATTGTTTTCGAGATCCATTACGCCAAGGTTTTTTTTTTTTTCGGATGAAACTATGTGAAAATAATCAGTAGGTATGCAGGAGCTAACCATGTAGTCCAGTCGCTGAATGATTTGACCCGGAAAAAAATAATACCAAGCTGAAACTTTGTCAGGAGGTTCGATTGGTGATGTGTAGTCACCAAAAAAAAAGCCCCATGATTCCCTCTTGGGAATAGTGAGTTTTGGCCATTTTTCCATAATGGCGGCAGCCCCCATAAGCCAAAAATTCGAAATCGTCTAAAATTGATGATTTATACCTCATTCGAAAGATAATTTCATACTGAATCACTTTCACAAAAGAACTATGGTCAAAAAATACTCACATTTGAAGTTATTAGCCATTAAATGCGGACTATAAGGCAGAATCCACCATTAGGCTTTAGCCTGGTGGATTTTTGTGAGGAGTGACAAGCAATGAATTACTCCATGGTTAAACCAGAGCTGACGAAAAAGTGTACAATTTCACATCCGAAGTTACTCCTCAAACTGATTTAGGAAAACTTAATATATAAACAAAAAGTCTCCATAAAAGTAGAAAATTTAAACCAATTGTAGGTGTAGAAATTCAAAAATTGCTGAATCTATAATTTTTGGAATATTTTATCCTGACCTACTCCCAAACCAATATTAACATATTTTTGACATTAAAATACACCACACTGAAAAAGTGTTGACCGGTAAATAGCAAAATTGTAGAAATTATGTTAAAAAAATATGAAAAATGTTCCATATTTTATATTAGAATAAATCAAAGATGTTCCGTCCATCATCATCGTCGTTATCATCATCACTTGATTCGTAAACTTCGAGTACGGTATCTAAAATTAATAACATTGATCTTTATGAAATATCTGATCTGACTGCATGTCACCTGACATATAGCCTATAAATAGTTGAAGTCACTCCATACAACTAAAATGATGGTCACATGACTTGCTTCTGTTGTAGCCTAATGAATTATGGCGTTATACACTTATTTTCATCTTAATTGACTAAAAGCTTGATTGTCCAAGAAATTAGAAAACATTGAACTGAAGAACTGTTTACCTCTTTATTTTCACATCCTTCACCATGACAACCACTGCATGCTGCTACACAACTGAGGCCATGCTTCTTACATGAACATCTCTTTGTACCACACTGATTCTTCGTTGATTGGCATTTGCATCTTATAACCTGCAGGAGACACTCTGGAGCAACTTTATTGTCCGTCATTATTGGAGAATAATTGTTGTCTTGAAGTTTCCAGCCCCACTCCTCTTCCTTTGACTCTATTTCCCTATTGCTTAGAAATTTCCATATGGTTACTTGATTATGTGCACGAAGAGCATGGTAATAAGCTGCTCTGCTTGTTGGTGGCATTTTTCTGGTTCCAACACACCCTGGGTTGCCATCTCCATATACTTTCTATCACTACCGGTATGTCCAAAGTAAAATTAGTAATGGAAGGTATATGAAATAATAACATAGGGGAGATGCAGGACCTATTATACATTTTTTTCTTTTTTGCTCTCATTTCTTCAGCTCACATCAAAATTAGACAAGTTTTTTACAGAATACGGCCAAAGTCAATGGTTATTGACTGTATAAATATCTTGATAATCGAATTTAATTTTGTGAAGTTAGAGCTTATACAAACTTTTTTGAAGAGTGTATAATAGGTCCTGCCCCTGCAGGACCTATTATACACAAGCGAACATTGAAAAACAAAACATGTTTTTTCACTTTCATATCAAAAACAAGCACATACAAATGTGAAATAATAATACTTAGTGTTTATAAACACTTTAATTGCCAAAGTAAGATCGATTAGCATTACATCAATAGCTCTTAATTGGGGGAGAGGCGTCTTCATAAAGGGGGTGTTAAACTCTTTTCCACCACGGCCAAAATTCACTATTTTTGTTGAAATGACTTTTGGAGCTTACGTGTAATATAATGTTGCTAGAAAAGTAAGGCTTAATTTTAAAACATACAAAAGTTAATTCTTCAAGTGCCTTAACTCATTGTATAATAGGTCCTGGACGTTACTGTATAATAGGTCCTTCAAGGAATCATTTTTATTTCTTAGTTAATACAAAAGTACCTACACAAGCAATCACTCTGAAATTTTGTGACAACCTAGCTTAATCACCACACAACCGTAAATAACTGCAAACTTTTGCAAAGAGCTTTAATAACAAAATTTATTGCCTTATTGCTAAACTTCCAAAAATTTACATTTTGACCCCAAAATGGAAAGTCCTATGTTTCTCTTGAACCGAAAGCTTTTATCACACGAAACTTCATACAACTTAGTTGGACTAAAATCTCGATTCAAAACCATAAAAACCGAAAACATTTATTTTGAAGTAAAGAAAATACAGCACTGTATAATAGGTCCTTCTGTATAATAGGTCCTGCATCTCCCCTATTACAGGGATGTTTAAAAGATCAAGGAAATTATCATAAATTGCCTCTCTTCTGCGTTAATTACTTAAAATGTTGCACCCTTATTCACAAATGCAATGTTTTTGAGATTCGTACTAAAATGCTGATTTGCTATGTGGTTCTTTAATTTTCTGTAGGCTACTAGGGTAATATAAAGTGATCTTCAGTGAGAAATACATATGTATACACTATACAATAACTGACTGAGCCAATACTAACCTGAGATTCGTTAAGGTTTCAAATTTCTTTCCACCATACATTGCTACAAAGGTTGGTTCTGCTAACATTGCAATTTGAGCTTGGTCTTCCCAAACATCGCTCATTTTTATGGATAAATCTTTCAATTCATCAGATTTTTTCACAAGCTTGGGAAAGCTTACTTTTCCTTTACCAAATGGAGCCGAAACAGTATCACAGCCGGACCATGCATGAATAAACGGCTCGGGTTCCAAATAGCGACTGTCAGAACAGCGACTGTCAATAGAGCGACCACACGACAGCGATTAATTAAAAACAGCGACTGTCAATAGAGCGACTACACGACAGCGATTCATCAAGAACTCGATTAATTAAAAACAGCGACCTCGAAATTTGGCCTCCAAGTCAAAACCTGCTGACTGGCCTGATATAAATCCAAAAATTATGAAGTCGCTATTATGAAGTCGCTATTATGAAGTCGCCATTATGACAGTCGCTGTTTTGACAGTCGCTATCCGGCCTGGATGCCGAATAAACAGAGGATGCTCTCTGATTGTCTCCAGTGGTGGTGGTACAGTTTTCATGCTCCATCCCTTCTGAGCCCTTTCTTGGAAAAATACAACATCTTGAAAATCTCCCTTCCAATGATACGGTAACATAACAATGATATGTCTGTGTCGTCGGCTACAACAACAATAGGATTTCGTTTGCTTGCAGAAAGATTGATTGCTGTTTCCACAATTTCAATGTCAGCATCACCATCGCAGTTACCGTAGTTACTTGCTGTCCATCTTTCTTCAAACTCTCAGAAATCAGATCAATAAATTGAGCTTTGTTGTGTTCATTCGAAAGAAAACAATCTTGTGTAGCTGGTACAGAATTGATTGACGCCACTTCAACATTTGGACACTTTTTACTAGCAGTTTGTCAAATATGTTCATATGACTTTGTACAGTAGAAGCGTATTTATATCCATCAAAGATAACATGAGCAGAACCATAGTGTCTTCTAACATAAGATACATAGAGTTGACCCAATTCAGCGAATGTTGAGTCTTTCAACCATAAGATACATAGAGTTGAGCCAATTCAGCGAATGTTGAGTCTTTCAACCATCTGACTCTGTGAAGTAGGGCACCTCCATCAACAACATACAATTTGGTCCAATTACCAACAGCTTCTGTATCATTCATTAGTGCTGTTCTCAAAACAGCTTTAGCAGCTTTCCTCATAAGTCCATTCTTCAACAGTGAAGGAGGATATGGTATCATTTCGAATGAAAAGTAGGCTACTTCTCAACATCGTCTTCACGTTCTGCAATAGCGGCCAGTATTGTAAAATGAATGATTGGAATGACATTTACGTGTTCCTTGTCTATCTTTACAAAAATTCCAAGTACCTCAAGTGGTTTAATGCAGGTTTTGTGTTGAATAGTTGCAGTTGCTAAATTTTGACCATCCAATATTTTTTGAATGATTGCTCCTATCTCCTCTGATCTCTCACAATTAACCAAATCTTCTCCAGATATAGAAACCCAGCCGGATGTCAAGGAATGTAGATGCTCATCAGAAAAATAAATGGATTGCGTTGTTCAAGCCAATCTCTAAACATTACATACGGTAACTTAATCATCATAGTCGCGCTTGCGTCTGAAGTCACCCATATCTATGTGCTGTTCACTTGACTTTATATCTAGTGTGGAAAGCACCAGGCTAATGGTGGATTCTGCCTTATAGTCCGCATTTAATGGCTAATAACTTCAAATGTGTGCATTTTTTGACCATAGTTTGTTTGTTTGTTTGTTTGTTTATCTTTATCCTGCATTGCGGGAAAGCGGACTTGCGCGCTATGCATCGGTGTACGCCTTCCGACATACACCTGACCCACGCTGCAGCCGACAGCAATGTCTGTTTCCGGTTGTCTACTTTACTTATGACTTAAATTTGGTACTACCCATTACTCGAAATCGACCACTAGGTAGAGGCAATTGTCGTTAAGTTTCTTGCCCAGAGAAACAACAGCAAGTGCGGGTGGCTGGAGTCGAACATGCAGGCTCTCGACTGCGAGCCCAACGCGCTAACCACTCGGCCAAAGCTGCCGCCAAAGTTCTTTTGTAAAAGTGATTCAGTATGAAATTATCTTTTGAATAAGGTATAAAACATCAATTTTAGACGATTTCGAATTTTTGGCTTATAGGGGCTGCGGCCATTATGGAAAAATGGCCAAAACTCGCTATTCCCAAGGGGGAATCATGGGGCTTTTTTTTTGGTGGCTCCACATCACCAATCGAAACTACTGACAAAGTTTCAGCTTGGTATTATTTTTTTCCGGGTTTGACCATTTTTTTCAGTTCAGCGACTGGACTAATGTCAAATGGAAGCAAATTCATTCCAAAATAAACGTGCAATTGAAAGATTTGTTGTATCCACAAATTTCCCCATCTGCGCATTTACGCATTAGGGTAAAAACAAATGAAATCAACACAGCACCGAAACCGGAATCTCTCAGATTTTAATGAAAATTACATGATTTGAAGCCCTGTAACAAAAAATCATTTTCCCAAAATTTCGTCTTTCTACGTCGAGTACTTTTCGAGATAGAGTAATTTGAAATTTTAATCATTTTCACCACTTGATGGCGCCATGTTTCATATTTTTAACCATATCTCGGCCAATTTTCATCGTAGACACACGGTTGATAACTCATTTGAAAGATAATTTTAAGCTCTATCAATCTATCCAAACATAATGAAACTTTTTTTAATAATGAAAGAGGAATGTTGTGTTCTTGGTTGTAAACTTCCGACGAGCATAGCAAAAATATATATTTTCAAAATCAAATTTTTTTTTATTTTTTAAAAAAATTGATTCTTCTTCTACAGCCATGCAAAATATTGTGTTGTGTTTTGACCATTCTGTGTGTTTTTTAGTCAATTCATTTTCCTTGCTCTAACAATTCACCATAGTTTGCTCTGCATAACATTGTAGCCTATTAGGATGCATTGTATAGCCTATCTTGTCTGTACTGTAGCTATCTTGAAAGGACACTAGGCAAGGTGCATGCATGGTATGTGGATTTCAGGTTGTCATATACTGTACAATGCAGTGTGCCTTCTAGAATCTTGATCTACTGAAACAATGTTTGCTTTCTACTACAAAACTATCAGTCATATGTAAAAATATATATATTACCGTACCTATTGGCTATTGCATAGTTTGCGCTGGTTAAGCCAGCATAAAATCGATAGCCATGATGTTTGGCAGCACATTAATACGGTTGTGTTCTTTCCATGCTTCAAAAGTTAATTTGAATTATTTCTTTACAATAGTTAGCTACAAACACCTACTTGCCCGCTTAGCTTGCAACCCTGCTCAGTATTCAACCAAAATGATTTCTTGGACTAGCCTATGCGATAAATGTAGTCATATCAATGACCTAAAACGTATGATCACGGAATATGAAGAAAACCTGCTCGTTGATTCAATCACATACAAAGCATGGGTGTCTGTTGAAATAAATAAATAAAAACAACTAAACTGTTGACCGCACACATTTGGAAACCTTAATAGGCCCCTAGACAAGTTTGTAGAGAGTCTGTTGGAAAAACTATTGATCCTTCAAAGACGTAATTTTATAACTAAACAATAACCTGCAAGTTTGAATCGAATGAAACAACAAATTGATGGCTCTGTTAAAATTTTGGGTGTTTTTGCTGAAAATTACTCTTTTTTTGTGCAAGATGCTGCTCAAAGTTATCATTGGACATGGACAAATATGCAGGCTACCATTCACCCATTGTAATTTACCACAATTTCCCTACTGCTCAAGATCCATCTACTTCTTTGAAACACATTTGTTTGGCCATAATTTCTGATACTCTTCAACACAATGCTGAAACTGTTCACACCTTTCAACGTCATCTATTCAAATATTTTCAATCTTTTAAGTTTCTTGTAAAAAAGGCAATCTATTTTACCATCACATAGAAAGCGGCCTTTTCTATGTGATGGTAAAATAGACCAGCCTACAAAGAGTGTCTGATGACCACATTCGAACACCAACGCAAATTTTTGTTTGGGCAGAAAAGAGCTTAACTATAAGTGAAATGTTTGTATGTTGAGGATGAAGAAATTAAACGACATGCATCGGACCTTGAAGAAAGTTTTTCCTATGCAAACCCGATTCCAGGTAGGCTACACAAAAATTACATTTCTTTGAACCACTGACGAAATCTACTGAGAAGCTGATAGTCAAAGAATATTCATCGTCATCCAATTTTTCCACCGTAACAATCAACAACACAGTTCAAAAATTTTACAATGGGAAGAAATTACCTCATATGTTACATGTGTGTATGAGAAGAATTGGTGGCTAGCATATGTTTAGAAGTTCATGAGTAATGACGAGCTTGAACTAAAATTTCTGCATCCATATGGTCCTGTATCATCATATTCATTGCCAAGAAAAGATGATGTTCTGATAGTGATAGCACATTCTCTAACAAATCTATGCCAGTCGCGAGTTTCACACTCCAAACACTTCTATCACTGGTGTAAATTCTGGATGCATCTGTCGCCTTTCCGCTTATGGATGGGTTGGGGTCACCAGCTTAGCCCTTTGCTAAGCGCCACACGGTCTACGAAGCAACTGTGATGGAAGTCGCTTCGGCGACGTGACCGTGTAACTCTATAACAATAACTGTGTAGCCTACTTATTACCGTATTCACTGTTCACTGCGTCCAGTAGTTTATTCCACGTTACTGTACATCCAAAGGTTGAGGGTTGTATCTCCAATATATAATCATTACTTTGATACCAGATCCGAAATAAATCGATTATGCATTTAAACATATATCCAGTGCTTGACTGTAATAAGCGACCGTTAAGCAGACGTCCAAAACGAACTAACTTTCTTTTTCAAGTTTCAGAAATAAAAATGGCTTCTTACAAGAGGGGAGCGCATCTCTCATAACGAAGAAACAAACACTGCGCTCTCACTAAATCTAACGTCACATTCCAGAACTGTGGAAGAGAGGACCAATCACGTGCTACTACGAGCTTGTCTCCCCAGTGATGCACAAAACACATTATTATTTGGGTTCCATGGAGGGGAGTACCGCGACACATCCAAAACATATGACTACACAAATTTATACAAAAATCGGAACTAGTGTACAAGTCTCCGCCCTGGTCATAAATGCTACGGTACGGCATGAATATATGTCAAAGAATAAATCTAAACTTTTGTTAAGAGATTGTGAAACTAAAAAAATTAAAAAAAACTTCTCACCAACATCATGGTTAGTTTTCGTTTTAAAACTTTGTTCTTGGACTGACACCAGATTGGAAAGTTTGAACATTGCGCAGGGGAGAAGAGTTTCAGCTGCTGCATTTGCGCGGCTGTCAACATCAAAGGCTGGAAATTGCGAGGTTGTCAATATCAAACGCTGGAAATTGCGCGTTTGAAAATTATTCACAAAAACGTAAGGAAAACGCTTAGTGAAACCTTAACTTTACAATTGCAATGCGGTCCTGCCTCGCTGAGCTTCTTTTGGAAATAGCATAACAGCTCAATAACTGCGCTAATCTTGACCACAGTATCTATGATCCCAGTCCCACGGACCATGGTAGGCACTTTAACCCTGCTTTAACATAATCCACTGGTCGACGCAATCATGCGTGACATATGACATCACTGATGTTGGTAGCGCTATCATGCGTGACATCACTGATTTGTGCGGAGGCTACTGTGACAACTTGTTGTGTAGGTGCATTTTTTGGTTTTCTCATAGGTTACTACGACATTTTTTGATATCTGAATAAGGCTAAAAAAGCTAAAAGTTCGGAAAAGCATTCAATTCAAACCTTAAATCAATAAAAATAACCAGCCTTAATCAACTTCGCCTACCGTAGCCTACTTCCTTTTAGTCAAGTATATTTCGTAATTCTGTTCTTGATCTAGTAAACACGAGTGTTGTAGGAGCACGTCACTACTTTGCACTCCTTGATGTCACAAAGGCGATGGATAGAAACGAAACAAAGGCTATCACAAGCAAACAAAAGGCCAGGCTTAAAAAACTGTGTGAGGGATGCCAAGCCAGCTCTACTAAAATATATCTTTTAAGTTTGGTTTGGAAAACAAGTTGCCTGAAAATTCTTACTTTCCACAAAAATTTTTTCTTCGCGATTGTGTTATTTTTTTGGAAGGTGCTTCGCGGTCCTATAAAATTGTCTCGCGGACCCCAAAAGGACCGCGGACCCCAGTTTGAGAACCACTGGTTGGTCACAATGGTAAACCATAATCTCTTCGTGGGAAAATTGTAACGTAAGATTCCCAAATCCGTTCGTCTGTATGTAGGTGACCGAAAAATAAACACTCTTTCGAAACGTCTTTTCAAAAGTGTATTCCTGTAAAATTAGCCCGCGGCTATCGAAATCGAGATGCAACGCCGTACACCTCTAAAAAAACTGTCACTACGATACAGATTACTTGGATAAAAGACGGAACCTTTGTCCAGCTAGCAAGCACTAAGCCAACAGTTAAATGTGCGGCCAACTTTCAAACAATCATTTTACGCTTCCTTCCTCTCTCACTTCTATGTAATGTACCAATGTATTTGTCGTGATAATTTGAGAAAAAAAATAAACCAGTGATTGATTGATTGATTGATTGAATGACCAGAATAGATAGCAATATCTCAAATTCACGTATGCAGTACTGTGACGCAATAATGAAAGACAATTATGAAGTCATTCCAACAGGTGTTTAAAGCTGATGTAATATTTCCTGTTTAAACAGGCCCAAACAGGTCCAAACAGGTTTGACACAAGTCTTATGAACGATGGTGCAATTTTGGCACATTTTCTAGCAACTTGCATGACGTATTATTCAGTAGACTTGAACGGTTTTTATATGACGTTTGATTAGGTGAACCATTGTCTGGAACACTGGTATAACATAAGCTGTGACTTGATTTAACGTGCCATAGGAGCAAGGCATGGGATGGGAGGTATATTTTGGGATGGAAGATCCAAGGATGGAATGGAAGATTTGGATGATGGGATGGAAGAAGGTCTTCCATCATCATTCCATCATTTATTTTTAATCTAGGCTACGTATCATGGCACAAAACAATTTTTAACTTAAATGCGTAAAATTTTGATATGATGGTCAAAAATAAAAACAACTGAACTGAACTTTCTATCCAAAACTAAATTTTGTTTCTTGAAAACAATGAAATTTTTCCTGTTTTTTTAACAACGCGACTGACGACCGTTAGGCGTTGCAGTAGAAAACATTATTTCGCACGTAATTTCATTGCGGTTCGGTAATTTAAATGTGCTGCAGCGCTCTTGCATGATTCGACCAGTGCGCAAGACATGGGGCTACATAGAAATATTAAGAATGGCGTGCACAGTAACTTACAGCTTTTTTAAATATTGAGCAGTGTGTAAGGGCATAGCTAGGGGGCCCGCCCCCCAATCCAACAACTTTATGAGCAATATATTGCAACTTTTGTACATTTTGGACAAATTTTTCAATAAATTGCGGCTAATTGAATTCACTTTAACAATAATTTAGCTGATTACGAAGTAAAACCAATATTATTTAACATCATGCCCAGTGGCGTACGCAGGATTTTCTCAAAGGGGGGCCATTGAGAGTAGCGTAGCAAAGAATTTTGAAAGGGGGGGGGTTTCGACGACCGGCGGGCGAAGCCCGACGGCATTTCCTCGACAACACCCAGCGGCGGGGGGTCTGGAGAGCCTCCCCCAGAAAATTTTGAAAAATTACTTTGAATTTGGTGCATTCTGAGAGCATTTTCAACAAAAATGTGGGTGGGCCTATGAATATTTCTGTAAAATGGTGCTGTCAGGTGGCATAGCAAAAGGATAAGATCATGTTTTCTTCGGCATTTTTCGGAAATAAAGCTATAAGTCTCTATGTTTTCTTGTTGTTAATTCCTGGCTGAGATGTTTGGTATTGGCAAAACTCGCTCTTTTAATGCAGTTTTGTTTAAAATTAGGCAAGTTTTTTTTAGACTGAAACCATCATTCCCAAGCATAAAGAGACTGAAAGTATAGCGCCAGAGAGCTCTGTCGTCTCTGACGTCACACGTACACGTCACTAGAATCTTCCAGAAGACTCCGCCTTGAGCGCATAACTGCACGTCTCGGGAATTCAATTCAGCAATCGGGAATTCAACTTCTGTAATCAACGTCACTATGCCGAATTCCTACCTTGGTTCATCGTTATGTAGAATTGCAGTCGTGTTGCGTTGTGTGATCATATGTAAAACTCGCAATCTCACACCAGTACCTTCTTAAAGAAGTTAAGCTCATGATTTTAAATCAATCAGTTTTTTGTTAAGTTCTTGCAATATGCAAAATCAGTTCTTGCTATAAAATCAATCAGTCGTTTTGCTATGTGAAATTTAGTCTTTTGTAGAGTTCTACAACATGTAAAAATCAGAGTGTGTTAAGTTTTTGCTATGTGAAAATCAATAGTTTGTTGAGTTTTTGTTCAATATGAAAAGTCGGTTCTTTCAATATGGAAATCAGTTGAATGCAATATCAAGAGTCAGAACTTAAAACCAGTATCAAGAAATCAGTCTTGGTAATACTAAAGCAATATATCAGTTTCGTTGTTGCTACTGTTTTCTATTTTTGGCACTGCCAGGATGACGTTTGGATCAGTTTATTGTTAATGTAGCAGCGACGACATTTCGTATCCAGTTGTTGGTGGTGGAGCTTTAATATTCCGGTGTTTTCCTTTACTTTCTGTGTTGCTGGATTGAAGATTAAAAACTATAAACAATTACGTTGTGAGCAAGCATTGATCTTCTGAGTTGAGTTAGTAAACAATACAGCAGCGTAATCGACCTCGTGTCCTATCATTCCTTGCCGACTTTGCCCAGGAATGTTGCCATCCCACTGATGGCTGTGTATGGGTGGATATGCTGAAAGCAGCGTCCGCTACAAAAGCATCATTCTCAATATCGTGACGTCACACGCGTGCCAAAGTGGGGTTGTAACCCCCAAGGCCCAACCCCCCCCCCTTGGCTATGCCACTGGCCATTGATATCCCTAGTTTAGACTTTATCCATTTCTCTCTCACTAATCACTATAATAGGCTTACAGAACACTATGCTACATTGGCATACCTGGGGTGGGGTAGGTGGATTGGGCTATGTATTTCGTATTGGCTTAGTCTATAAAACAACATTGCTACAGTAATTGCTTTGACAGAGCAATGCAAAACATATTAAATGCCTTAATCTACGTCGTTAACTACTAAAACATTTTTAACGGGGGGGGGGGGGGGGCGTGGCCCAATGCTCCCCCCCCCTGCGTACGCCACTGATCATGCCAATTTTGAGGAAAAATTTTGACATTGTTGGTTCAAAAATGACTACCAAAAAGGGCTATTTTTGGTCAAAAATAGTCAAAATGTTCGGGGGAGACAAATTTTGCTTGGCATCTGTACTTCAAACTTTGGCATTATAACTTGCAAATTTATGTTTACATTGTCGCGGTACTCCCCTCCATGGAACCCAAATAATAATGTGTTTTGTGCATCACTGGGGAGACAAGCTCGTAGTAGCACGTGATTGGTCCTCTCTTCCACAGTTCTGGAATGTGACGTTAGATTTAGTGAGAGCGCAGTGTTTGTTTCTTCGTTATGAGAGATGCGCTCCTCTCTTGTAAGAAGCCATTTTTATTTCTGAAACTTGAAAAAGAAAGTTAGTTCGTTTGGACGTCTGCTTAACGGTCGCTTATTACAGTCAAGCACTGGATATATGTTTAAATGCATAATCGATTTATTTCGGATCTGGTATCAAAGTAATGATTATATATTGGAGATACAACCCTCAACCTTTGGATGTACAGTAACGTGGAATAAACTACTGGACGCAGTGAACAGTGAATACGGTAATAAGTAGGCTACACAGTTATTGTTATACAGCTACACGGTCGCGTCGCCGAAGCGACTTCCATCACAGTTGCTTCGTAGACCGTGTGGCGCTTAGCAAAGGGCTAAGCTGGTGACCCCAACCCATCCATAAGCGGAAGGGGCGACATTGGTGACCCCGACGTGATTGGATTTGGAACGTTGTAACAATTTTTTTATGTAACTTAACTTGGCCTAATTCAACCAACATGGAGTTTGTTGTTATTGTAGTGTCACTTTTGGCTATTGTGACGTCATTTTTAACTACCTTACTGTATTTCGTAGTGCGTAGCATTAATACTAAGGCAAATAATAACGCCACAGAGGCTTTTCACACTGCTGCACAAAATATTATGAACTTGTCGGCAAACGTACCAGTATCAAAAAAACTTAAATTACCTGTGTTTACTCATAGCAATGTGCAATTATGGTTATCATTGTGTGAATCTGCGTTCATGCAGCACCCTGACATGAGCTCACGTGATAAGTTCGATTGCATCGTACAAAAATTTGATCCTAAGCAATTGGCTGATATGACAGAAATTTTGGATAATTGTGTACATTGTGATTTACCGTATGAAAATTTTAAAACTTTGATCACTGCCGAGAATATGAAGTCTTCTACGGAGAGAAACTTCACGAGTTCTTACAGGGTAACAAAGATCGAGGCCTTAAGCCGACCGAGCTCTTAAAGCGTTTACGTCAGTTAGTTGCTATAAACGGTCGTGTTCCTGAGAATTTTTTTCCTCTTCTTCGCATAGTTTTTCTTGACCGTCTACCTCCTGGAGTGCGACAACTTTTAACCATCTGTAAGGGTGACGATCTTCAAACGCTCGCCGAACGAGCAGATGACATCATTGCTGCGGGAGAGCCATCTAATTCTGCTCCCACGCAAGATACCAATAAACAGCCAGAAATTAACTTCCACATGGAGAACCGCATTTCTTCACTCGCGGACCGCCTGGAGGAGCTCCAAACCTCCATTACTGCTTCTTCTGATTCTCGTTCATGTACAACCTCGATGTCTACACTGAGCTCGCCTGCGAATTTTAGGCGCTCGGAGCCGAGTACCTCTACTCCGAAAATTACGGACTCCACCGACTTCAAACCCAAACCGAGGTCCAATGACTCAAGGCGTGTTTTATGCTATTACCACCTCACATATGGTAATAAGGCACATCGCTGTGAAAAACCTTGCTCTTGGATCCCAAGAGGCAAGCCAAAAAACGAATAACGCCGAGGGATGGACGAGTGGGCAGCCTCGGCTCCGCAGGACCTACGACACATTCCGCTCTTTTCATGATTCTTGACACTCTTACTGACATTAACTTTTGTGTTGATACAGGATCGACCTTTTCGTTGTTGCCGCGTCGTTATACCGACGTTTCCGAACCGCAATCCAGTCTACGCGCAGCTAATCACACTGCGGTTAACATTTTTAGCGAAAGACCATTGACTTTGTCGCTTGGTTTTGACCGCACATTTGAGTGGACGTTCCGCGTTGCAGACGTAGATTTTCCCATTCTTGGACTGGATTTCTTACGCCATTTTTGTTTAACACCTGACGTTGTTAACGGCCGTCTCCTACAGACGACCCTAGCCGATCCCTGTGCATCGAGTACTGACTTTGCTCCTGATACGGATTTGTCTACTTCACCTACTGATGCTTCTGAAGTTCAACTCTATTCTGATGCCTGTTCACCTTCTGCGAGCACGGCACAGATTCCTGCTGAACTAGCTTTCCTAGAGGAAGAGTTTCCTTCTGTTTTTGAGCTGGAGAACTTCAACCGTCCAGTTCGCCACACAACGGAACACTATATTCCTACCAATGGTCCACCTGTGTGCCAACGGGCACGACGACTATCTCCAGAAAAGCTGGAGGGTCTCCGCAAGGAACTGCAGACGCTCCTTGACTTGGACATTATAGAACCGGCGAACTCTCCATACGGTACACCAGTACACCTTGTACCCAAGCCAAATGGGCGGTACAGAATCACGGGTGATTTTCGCTTACTCAACAAACAAACCACGAAAGACTCCTACCGCATACCCTATCTTCACGACTTTGTAGACCACCTCTCTGGATCCACTATCTTCTCCAGCCTGGATCTCGTGAAGAGCTACCACCAGATACCCATAGCAAAACAGGATCGTCACAAGACAACCCTTGTGACTCCAATGGGGAGTTACAACTTCAAACGTACAGCTATGGGTCTCTCGGGTGCCGCACAGACGTTTCAGCGCTTCATGGATGAAGTGCTGCGGGGTCTTCCCTATGTCTATTGTTACATTGACGACGTCCTCGTCCATTCTCGAGACTTAGAGGAGCACAAACGCCACCTATCTCAGGTGTTCAAACGTCTTGATCTCTACGGTCTCATCCTCAACAAGGAAAAATGTTCCTTTGCGGTACCCGAACTGAAGTTCCTAGGACACCAGCTCGACTCGAGCGGCATACGGCCGCTTCCTGGCAAAGTCTCAGCTATCCTGAACTTTCCTCTACCCACCACCGTAAGACAATTACGATGTTTCCTGGGTATGCTCAACTTCTACCGCATGTTCATACCACACTGTGCGGAAATCCTTCAACCTCTGTACACTACCTTACCGCCTGGTAAGTCGTCAAAGAAACCTCTGATCTGGACTGACATCATGAAGCATGCTTTTGAGACTGCGAAACAGAGCCTCGCGAAAGTCACGTTACTCTCTCACCCCGTTCATGGTGCTCCCATCCAACTAGTCACAGACGCGTCAGATACTGCCGCTGGCGCTGTTGTTCAACAACTCATCGATGGTGAAGCCAAGCCGCTCATGTTTTTTTCTCGTTTCTTTAATACAGCTCAACAGAAGTATAGTGTCTTTGACAGGGAGCTTACAGCCATGTACCTCGCCGTCCGACATTTCTCCTACTTCCTTGAGTCACGTGATTTCACAATCTTTACAGATCACCGTCCGCTAGCTGCAGCTTTCAGCGCAACGATGGCGAAAGCCACAGCACGACAGTTACGTTACTTGGCCTACGTCAGTGAGTTCTCCACTGATGTTCGCTACTTAAAGGATAGTGAAAACTTGGTCGCAGACTGTCTTAGTCGCGCTGCAGTCAATGCCATTTATGAAGATGGTATCAACTTCGACTTTTGTGACCTGGCCATTGCTCAACACGATGACACCTCCTTAGCTGACTTTCGTATGAGTCCTACCTCTCTTACGTTGGAAAAACGACTCCTACCTGAACACGGCATCTCCATCGAGGGGGATACCTCAACTGGACGCTTTAGAGTCCTGTTGCCGACGACGTATCGCCAAACAGTTTTTGACAAACTGCACACCTCAACCACGGAGGAATCAAATCAACACAACGCCTTATTGCTCAACGCTACGTTTGGCCTGACATGAAGGCTGACATTAAAGCTTGGGTTAAGACATGTGTCTCTTGTCAACGCGCCAAATTCAACGGCACGTCTCGGCGCCTCTAACTCATTTTCCTACTCCTGACAAACGTTTTGCGAATGTCCATGTTGATATCGTTGGAGAACTACCGGAGTCCAGCGGATATTCGTATCTCCTCACCGTTATTGACCGCCACACGCGTTGGGTCGAAGCCCTACCGTTGACCAGCATTACTGCACGTGCATGTGCTGATGCCTTTCTCTGGGGTTGGGTATCACGCTTTGGCGCCCCTGTCACCATGGTCACTGACCGTGGTCGACAATTCACCTCTCTCCTGTGGAAAGAGCTATGCCAATACCTTGGGTGTGATCATCGTACAACTACTGCTTACCACCCTGCTTGCAACGGATTAGTTGAAAGGGTGTATCGCACACTCAAAACTGCCATCAGAGCTCAATCCAACCCAAACAACTGGTTCTCCCACCTCGGATTGGCACTCCTGGGCACTCGTGCAGCGATAAAGGAAGATCTTGGTTTTTCTTCTGCTGAAGCCACACTTGGCACCACCCTTCGTTTACCAGGTGATTTTTTTGCAGACCCCGTTGTAGGTCCTGTCAATTCCCACTACGTGCGTCAGTTACGTGATTTTGTCAACAATTTTCTTTACATACGCCCGCGTCATGGCAAACGCTCTGTTTATATGGATGCTGACCTTGACACATGCTCACACGTTTTTATACGACATGATGCAGTGAAGGGACCGTTACGTCCACCTTACGACGGGCCTTACCGTGTAATCGATCGTTGTGAGAAGTACTTTACCGTTGACATCGCTGGTCGCACTGATACAGTTACCATTGACAGATTAAAACCTGCTTATATGGACACTTCCCCTGATGAGGATTTTTCAAGTCATGCCGAAACGTCACTGCCGTTTCGAGACGATACGTTCTTAACTTCTTCGACTTCTTCTATGCAGTACGTTCGTTCCCAGGATGATCCTAGGGTTTCCGATGAGCTCCCAGTCTCATCGACCGCTTCACAATACGTGACACGTACCGGCAGAGAAGTCAGGTTACCTACTCGTTTCCGGAAGTGATGAACCCTTGCCTTTACCGTACCTTTCTGCTGTACACAGTTCCTTTTTTTTACCTTACCTTGAGTCTAGGGATTCTGTGTTCGTGTCCCTTCGTTTCTCTGGTGAATCTTGAACATCTTTGAGTATGAGTGTGATTCAAAATTTTTGACTTACTTTAGACACCTTCCTTATGAAGGACTCTTACTGCCTTGTATATACTTTGTAGATATTCACCTCCAACACTGCTGTAGACTGGGTGACACAACTTTGAAAGATCAGAAGAGATCTAAGGACTGATTGGACAATTACGGACATTATGTCATCGCGAGCAGGGATACTCTGCATGTCGATCGCTCATGCGATACTGCGGCCGTTCCGCGGGATTTTTATCACATCCGGATTGCTACTCGGAATGACCGTCATGCTAGAAGAACAACGATCATTCTTCTCCGCCTGCTTCATGCCGTAACAACGACCATCAGCCGATTCACCCAGAACTACCAATATTTTGTCATTTCGTTTTGTATTCTTGTCGTGTGTTCGCATAACTTCGTACCCACTTAGAGGGGGAGCTATGTCGCGGTACTCCCCTCCATGGAACCCAAATAATAATGTGTTTTGTGCATCACTGGGGAGACAAGCTCGTAGTAGCACGTGATTGGTCCTCTCTTCCGCAGTTCTGGAATGTGACGTTAGATTTAGTGAGAGCGCAGTGTTTGTTTCTTCGTTATGAGATTTGCGCTCCTCTCTTGTAAGAAGCCATTTTTATTTCTGAAACTTGAAAAAGAAAGTTAGTTCGTTTGGACGTCTGCTTAACGGTCGCTTATTACAGTCAAGCACTGGATATATGTTTAAATGCATAATCGATTTATTTCGGATCTGGTATCAAAGTAATGATTATATATTGGAGATACAACCCTCAACCTTTGGATGTACAGTAACGTGGAATAAACTACTGGACGCAGTGAACAGTGAATACGGTAATAAGTAGGCTACACAGTCATTGTTATACAGCTACACGGTCGCGTCGCCGAAGCGACTTCCATCACAGTTGCTTCGTAGACCGTGTGGCGCTTAGCAAAAGGCTAAGCTGGTGACCCCAACCCATCCATAAGTGGAAGGGGCGACAACATAAATGCACTGTTAAATATCATCTTCATCATATTATAACTTACTGCGTCTGGTTACACTGTAATTGTAGGCTAACTGGTAGAGTATAGTACGGTAATGAAATTAGTAGCCTACAGTCTGTACACAGGGAGACCACAATAATAGCAAAAAATTTATGTCTTATGTTATTTAAACACTCAAGAGCCAGATATGAAGGCGGCAGGGTAGACTATTCATGTTTTGCATCGATAAATCCTGGTAGGCATCATCCACGTTGTTTGCATCAGGCGGTGGTAACTTCTTTAGTGGTTTCGTTGGTGATTTCGATAAATCAATGAATGCCGGATTGGATTTGGATGTTGGATGTTGCAAGTTGTTGTTTTCGGGTTTGTTACTTTCCTAAAAAGTGGAAGTAGACACGAAATCATTAACCGAATCAGCCGCGACATGTAATCAATCTCCTAAAAAGTTGTTATCATTATAACCTACTATTATACAAGATACATTCTATAAATCTATAAGTTACAGTTATACGTTGGTCGTCGAGTTATTATATTACTGTAAAATTCGTGAATGTTAGCCTACATAAATTGTCTTGTTTCTCTGAGTTTGTCCTGTTCAAAAAAACAGTTTGCGCTTCGGGGCAGAAAATGATGGTTTGGCACAGACTAAAAAATATTTGTTAGCAACAAGGCTAAGCTAAAACAAAGTTGAAATCAGAAACATAGTTTGACCACACTTCAGCAGAAAAACGTACGGCATTTTACCAGACTTAGGCTAGGCCTACTTGGAAGTGAGGGTACGTTGATAAGCCTTCAACGCCTCTTTTGCTAGCGGGCTGTGTTCTGAGACAATTTTGTCCGTTGAGACATTGCAATTCTTGTGAACAGAACCAATGTGTGCTTTTGATGTTGAAGTATTGAATCTTCCAAACCAAAATTTACTTTTGTTTTGCTCAAAGCAAACTAAGCAAAAGGACATCAACGTTTTTTCATGTCCGCTTTTCGTTGTTTTTTTACTTACTCCTTCACAAATATCCTGTTTTGATCGCCGTTTAAGAATAAGTATTAAGTAGGCCTACGTCTAAAAAATATGAAAATCATTAAATAACGACACCAGTTTGTCAATGGGTAGCCATCATAGGCGTAAATCCCGGAAAGAGGAGAATTATTCCCCCTAAAAGTTTGGCGGGGGATGCAAATATTCCCCAAAACTTTCTCTTTGTCAGCAACGTCTTCACAATGATCTGAGACTGGTGAAAAACTTCAAGATACTAGGCCTATTCATGATAGGGGAAGGTTTGGTTAGTTGAGCCGGGTAACGGTTGATCCATCCGGTTTTATCGCATCGTCGTGCATGATTAGTCAACCGTTTCATAACGAAAATATGGAAAAACTTGAAGTCCATCAGCACATGTAGTTTTAGGGATTTTCTACAAGCAAAAAAATTGTGAAGCAGTTAAATATAAAATGGTAGGTAAAAGTAGTTTTGAAAAAAATAAGAAATGTGTTATTTTTTCCTACGATGTTTCATCGTTGTCTTAATGGAAATACTGGGATAGGTGAGGGTAACTTACTCTTTGTTTTAGTAGTTCTCGTTGCTTGATTAGCCAGTTGGTTCTTGGCAATTTTTCATGAATTTTGGAAATGGCGGCGATGTTAACAGTTGAGCCACTTGCAATGTTCACGGTTGAGCCATGCCTTTATCATAAGGAATGTAGTTTATGAGCCGATGGTCCTTACGTACTGCCCTAATTTTGTTGTACCGTACTGTAATTGATGCGTAGAACTGGTGTCCTAGCCGGGGGCGGTCCACTGCCTCCCTTAAACTTCCATAAGAGTAGTTTTTTTTGTAAGGCGCCAGTTTGAGGGTAATTTTTTTAGCACTCCCCCCCACCTTATATTTTTCTCGATAGCAACGCCACTGGTTGCTAATGTTCGTTTTCTTCACAAACCTCGCGAAATCGTTTCAGAAAGGTAAAAGCACCTTCGTGCAAAGTTTCCTATTCAATGATTCTCAGTGTTTTCAGAAATATAAATTTCTGTTCGTTCAGTGTTCACTGTTCTTTCATTTTAAGACACTAGACACAATACACAGTTTAAACTTTTTTTGATTGTTTATTTGCAAGATGTTCAAGAGAAGAGTTTATTGTGTTTGATGCAGATTGAGCTCTGTTTTGGGATATCTTTTGGAAGTGAAATAATGGTGGATCAACCGTGAACAACGGGTGGCTCAACCGTGAAATTTAGGGTATCATTTGAGCCGGCTAAATTTCAATTTTAAAATGCCGATAAATGATATAAATCGGGGTCAGTCGCAAACACAAACATGTTCACAAGAACCGCATAAGACTGAAATTTATCATGATGGATTCGGATTTTTGGTAAAGTTTGTCGTTAAATTTTTATTGCAGAAAAATCGATTTCTGGCTCAACTAACTAGACCTTCCCCTACTGACTCAGTTTGTGTACAGTATCTATGCTGTAGGCCTAGGCTATAGGCCTACACATACACAGCCTAGCTAGCTCTATTATTATGACAGCATAATAGGTTAGCATAGGCTAGGCTATAACTAACTTTTCTAAACCGGAAGGATACCACTAGCCTAAGCTTATCATGCCTAACTGTAGCCTACGTCGAAGCTCAGTGAACTTTGTCATTGCTACTCAAGTTCAACTGTAAATCAACGGATTACCTGATTTTAACTAAAAGAATTGAGAACTAACTCACTCACTGCACTCACGTCCAATTCCCAAAATGGCGAAAATAGAAATCAAGCGACAGAAAGGCGAGAATGGGAAAGGGAGTGAGAGGGGGTTGGCGAGTGACGACGGAAACCTGGTGGCGAGTGACGACGGAAACCAGCTGATCATCGTTATTCCAATCATTTTTAGAACTTTTGAAAGGGAATGTTAATAATATTTTCTTTAAAAGTGCTAAAAACAACAATTCCCTATTTAAGACAAAATTTCCTTGTAAAATTGTTAAAAATCCTTAAAAAATCCTTCCGATCTTCATTTCCTTTTTTTATCCTTCGAAGCGTTGAAAAATCCCAATTTCGGGATAAAATCCTTCAAAGTGGAAGCACTGCGAAGGTGGGCAATTTTCGTTGTTACGTCACATAAGGTGAAACAATGGAACATAAATTGTTGATTTTCTCGATTCAACAAAAACTCACGAGAGGTTTTTGCATAAAACGATAGAATTGTTGCGATTATTTAGTTGCATTCTAGCGGCTGGCCGAAGCGATTTTGCGCGGCTGAGGTTGTGATTTTTAGTTAATTGCGCGGCTGCGCTTGTGATTTTTCGTGAATTGCGCGGCTGACACCGCGGCTGGAAATTGAAGTGCGCGGGGGATTTATCCCCCGCGCAGGCCAAACTTTCCAATGTGGGACTGACAAAGCCTTGATTGGTTATTCCTGGTAGTTTCGCATACTTGTAAAGGCTTTTGACACAGGGCTGGTTACTGAGATTGGCGGAATGAAGCTTCTGATTGTTGAAATGTTATTGCGGGGGATTTATTATTCCATCCACCATTGATTGAATTTTTATCCTCGGACAGGGAAAGCTTAATCCTGTCAGTTTCGCATCTAGTAGAACCCTTGGCAACAATGATTTCTAAGTGTAGGCCAATTTTCCTGCTGTTGCAAAGACTCAAAGGAGAAACTGTTTTCCTACTCTACTTTTGCAAATTTCTAGCCAAGACTTTTTAGATCAAAAAGTGGAGATTAAAACATAAACACCTTCACCTTGGCTTTCAGATTTTTACATTCATTATGACGGAGTGTTGCCAGATTGATTGAATCTTTCTCCTCGGACTGGGAAAGCTTTTTGCAGAGCTATGTAATGTAAAAGTATTGTTTAGGGACTTTATATTACGGGACGCGAAACTCCGCTTATCCGCCAACACTAGAAGGGTCACTGCACAATTTAAGTAGATACGCAGTCACATCGAACAGCACCATCAATTTTGAACATATGAATGTATTGTCACTAAAGAATGGCAACAACGTTCTAATAAAGTAATAAATGTATCAAAACGCTTATATGACATTTATTAATAAACTGACATAGGCCTATGCATATTATATGCTACAGGCTATATAAAGCTATGTTGCATACATTTCACATGCCAGAGCATTATAAACAATACTCATATATCAAGCATTGGCATGTACAAAAGTAAACAATTACACAATGTATAATAAATATGGTTCTTCTATAACCAAGCAACCTCTTCTCAATATATATTTGATGATTGCTTACAGTTAGTTTTTTGAAGGTAGTTTTTGAATTTTCCGCGATGAACTGGCAACCAAATCTTTTTTAATGTCTTCAAAACGTTAAGTTCATTCTTTGCGACACAATTGAAAGCAGTTTCTACAATCATCTTAAAGCTTGCATGACCAGAATCACACTTTAAAGATACGATGACAAGAAGGTAATTAAACTGAGACACTGCGCATTCCGTGAGAGCGGAAACAAAAATATTACGTTGATTTCCAATAGTGAACAGTCGTCCTTTTAAATTCCTTTTAATTTTCCACTCTAACACTCTAATAACACAGCATAATAATGGTGCACTGCAAGAGAGGTTACAATAAAACATAGTTCTGTTGGCTTGGATAAACCACCACGATCAGCTAAAACAAGAAGCTTGCAGTACCCATTGCTTTCTTCCACTAAAGTGTCATCTTGACCGGCAACAAGAAGTTCCTTGCAAGCATTACATTTCCTACGAGGACAAATGTTTCTGTCAATATACCCAGCAACATAGTATGCCACATTCATGTCAGATGTGAATAGGTCATCTAATGTCACAATCCTAAAAAAATCAACCAGCCAAGTTACTGACAATGCAACTTTTGTTGCTGTAATTGCTGGGAAATTTAAGGATGACAATTTGGCTCCAGCTAGCAAAGCTTCTTGTTGAAGTAAAGACAGCATCATTGTTAACAAAAGAGTGAGAGGGAGAACAAATATTACGTGTGAACTGTACTAGGTGCAACTAAAGAATGATTACACAGAACTAAGAACACGACGCCTACCAATTATGACGTCACCTAATTTACGTTGGTGCTTGAGGTTCCATCAACATCCTTCTTTCTTTAAGACTAGAGAAATACGTTTCCAAAATTATGAGGAGTACAAGCAATGCAATAAACATACAAAATAACATTAATAATACACATAATCAGCGAATCTTGCGGGAGGTTTTCGACTTCTCCGAGGACGCTCTCGGACAGACTCCATTTGCTGTTCATGTTGTTGTGGCTTGCAAGGCTCACAATGTTGACTGGCTTCTGGTAGTGGGTAGTAATAATACGAAGATTCATCACACGTCTTTTTACAATGATTAGAGCGCACATGAACTCTGTTTCTCCTGTAAGTGGCACCATCACTCGTGATGATCAAATACGTACGATCAAATAATTGTTTTATTACAGTTCCTTTAAACCAGCCAGGCTTATCCGGATGTTGGAAATAAACAGATTGATTTGGATAGAGGACACTTAAATCCTTTGCATTTTTGTCGTAGGATTGTTTCACCTGCTTTTGACGGTTCATCCTTTTCGAAGGATCAAAAGTACGTTGGGTAGAGTTAACAGAAGGAATGATAGAGCGAGTTGCTCGACCAAACACAAGTTCAGCGGGGCTACAATTAGTACTTTGTTGTGGAGTATTTCTAAATTCAAGAAATGCCAAATAAGGGTCTGAATTATCACGAATACACTTTTTAATCAAGTTTTTTACAATTTTCACAGACGATTCAGCTTTCCCATTGCTTTGTTGATGTCCTGGAGATGAGGTATTGTGTGTGATACCCCATTCTTTCGTAAATTTAAGAAATTCATAGGAAGTAAACTGAGTACCAGAGTCGCTTATTACACATTTGGGTATACCATAACGAGCAAACGATTTCTTCATACATGCAATCACTTGACTACTAGTTAAGTTTGGTAAAACATCAACTTCAAAAAAATTACTAAAATAATCAACAGTGATTAAGTAGTTTTTGTTTTGATAGTGACAAATGTCTACACCAACTTTTTCAAACGGCGTTTTACCTTCGGCATGTTGAATTAAAGTTTCTTTTTGATTTTTTGGTTTAAATTCTTGACAAACATCACATGAATTAGCAATTTCAGAAATTTCTTTACACATGCCTTTCCAAAAAATGGTGTTTCGAGCACGGCGCATCATACTGTCACATCCTAAGTGTGCTTTATGAAGGCGCTGCTTCATTTCATGTCTGAGAGTTTTTGGTATTAAAAGTCTCTGTCCTTTTAGGACAATGCCATCGTGGCAACTTAGAGTGTCTCTTAAAGAAAAGTATGGTCGTATAGATACCTCGAGTTGATTTTGGTGATCTGGCCATCCGCTTTGAATAACTTCTAATAGTTTCTGGATGTCGGGATCTTCATTGGAAGCTTTTCTTACTTCTTCTACCAGAAGATCGGTTATGTCTCCAAATCCGTCGACTGATATCGAGTTGACATTGACGAGAGGAATATCTAAGTAAGCTCGACTTAACGTGTCAGCTAAAATAAGTTGTTTTCCTGGAACATACTGAAAAGTAAAATTATATCTGTGCAGTCGTAGCATCAATGCTTGTAATCTTCTTGGGGCTTGACTTAGAGGCTTGTTTAGGATGATTTTCAGAGGCTTGTGATCGTTTTCCACCAGAATCGTATTGCCATAAGTGTATTGGTCAAATCGTTCCAAACCAAACACTACAGCAAGAGCTTCTTTTTCTATTTGGGCCCAATTACGTTCTGCGGATGTTAAGCATCTTGAGGCATACTCAATAGGTTTACCTTCTTGCATAAGTACGGCTCCTAAACCATCTTTGCTGCTGTCTACTTGAAGACAAAGCTCTTTTTCGGGATCGAAGTAAGCTAACAGTGATGTTTCAGACACTTTCTTTTTGATTGTTTGAAAAGCTTCTTCGGCCTCACTTGACCAATTCCATTCTGCACCTTTTCTTACGAGGGCTCTGATTGGTTCCAGGTCATTCGCCAAGTTAGGCATAAATCTTGCCAAGTATTGAATCATACCGGTAAATCTTTTCACACCGTGTATATCCGTTGGGGCAGGCATTTTCATGATTGCTTCAACTTTTGCTTTATCGGCTGAAATGCCTTCTTTAGTTATTCGGTGACCCATAAAAGTGATTTCTTCTTGCTTGATTACCGCTTTTTCATTGTTGAGAATGATGTTTTGCTCTTGACAACGTTTTTGCAGTTTCTTGATGTTGGTTTCGTGATCAACTTCAGCTTGTTCACTCGTGTTACCACAACCTACTACAACAATGTCATCGGCTACCGTTATCACACCGGAGAGATCAACAAGGGCATGATTGAGACGTTTTTGAAAGATTTCGCTACTCACTTTTAGTCCGAAAGGTAATCTATTCCATTGATATCGTCCAAATGGAGTGATCATGGTTGTGAGATTTCTTGACTCTTCATCAAGCTTGATGTGCCAATAAGCTTCTTTTACATCTAGTTTGCTGAATATTTTAGCTTTGTTCATCTTTGGGAGCACGTCATCAATGGTAGGTAGTTTGTAATGCTCACGCTGTAGAGCGGCGTTTAATGGTTGTGGATCAATGCAAATTCGTAATTTTCCATTAGGTTTCTTTACTACAGCCATTTGGCTTACCCATTGTGTAGGTTTGTCAATCGGTGAGAGAATGTTCCGCTTCACGAGACGTTCGATTTCTTCTTTGACCTGATCTTGAATGGCAAAGGGAAGTTTTCGGCATGGTGATATTCGAGGTTTCACGTTTGGATCAACAATTAAATTTGCTGTGCCTAAATCTCCTAATTGGTCAGGTTGTTTAACTTGAGATATAAAGTTATCGAAGTTTACTTTAATAAGATCCATATCTCGTATAGACTTTAGTCCTAGCAAACAGTCAAACTTGTTTTCTACAACTGTGAATGGTAATTTATAAACTTCCTTATTTTTAGGATTCACTACATGCAAAACTGTTTCACCAATCGATTTTACTTGTGTAAAGTTCCACATGGTTAGAGCATTGGGTTTAAAAGTTATTTGATGTTTGTGAACATTTTCTTCACGAATAACGTTTACATCAGCGCCAGTATCTAAGTGAAATTTGACGTCTTGTCCATTAATGTTGAGTTTCACCATTAAGCGAGTCTCATTGTGTTTCAACGCATAACATAAAAAATTGTCATCAGTTTCGAAGTTACCTTTTAGCTCTTCCTTGTAGTTGTTCGTCTTTTTCACAGAATGAATACGAGTGCGACAGGCCGTACTGAAGTGATTCATCTTGTTGCATTTCAAGCACTTTTTTCCATAAGCAGGGCAGTTCCTTCGGCGATGAGACTTTCCGCATCGTGGACAGTTCTTGATAAAGTTGTCTTGTGGTTTCGATGGTGTTGGATTCTGCACTTTCTGGATTATTGACTCAGATTTTTGAAGAGACATTTCATTAGCTTGTTTTTGTGACGTTTCGTCCAACTTGCATAATTGAATAGTTTTTTCTAAATTTAAATCCGGATCTCTTAACAAAACTTGTTGTAATTTGTCTGGAATAGAAAAAACAATTTTGTCCCTAATCATTCTGTCTGCTTCTTTGAAGTTACATCCTTCAGCTCGTTGTCTGAGTTCAGTTAAGAATGTGTCGAATGGCTGTTGATATTGCACTTTCCAAAATCTATAACTTTCCATGACTGAGTTCTGTTTTGGAAGGCAATATTCTTCAATCTTTTTCAAAACTATGTCTGGTTTGTTTTTGTCGTCCTCTTCATTGAAGTTCATCTGAAAGAATGCTTCTATAAATTGTGGTCCTGCACATTGAAGTATGATGGCTGCTTTTATTTTGTCTGCTTTTTCGTAAGCTCCACTTGCATTTAAATAAACTTCTAGATGCTGCTTCCATCTCTTGTACGTCTCTGATAAATTAGGATCACGTAAGTCTAACGGACAGGGCGCTCTAAAGTTATTGTTTGCCATCTTTTTTAAGCAATATACTTTCAACAGATAACTTCTTTCATTTGTTCAACTTAAAGTTTTCGCTGCCACCATGTTAACAAAAGAGTGAGAGGGAGAACAAATATTACGTGTGAACTGTACTAGGTGCAACTAAAGAATGATTACACTGAACACAGAACTAAGAACACGACGCCTACCAATTATGACGTCACCTAATTTACGTTGGTGCTTGAGGTTCCATCAACAATCATCTTGCATTTTATTACCTGAAACATTGAGTAAATGAAATATCTATATATCTAAGAAGCTTCAACTAATTTCGGCATAAGCATAATCTTTGGGTAATGACAGTACTTTATGAAGATAATGTGTTCTAATATGTATATTTTTTCTTTATAATCAGTCATACAAATTTTGGAGGTAACATGCCAGAAAGCTTCAGTCTCCACAAATAATTAAACAAATATACCTCTTCATGTGTGCCTTTGCAGCAAAATGTTATATAATATTTATGTGAAGTTGCTCTAACCTTTAAACTGATGTTTCACAGACATCACTTTCCACAAATTCTCCACCATTTTGATAAATCGAGCGGTTTCAAGAAAAGATGGGTGATCCTCAGCATAAAATTCCAATCCTTGACAAGTTGATTCATGGAAAATGTCTTAAAATGTGTCATATGTTTAAGAGTTAATACATTGCAACTTTCAAGAACACTGAAGTTAATGTAAATGACAGTCATGCAAAATTGATAAGCAAGCATATTTCTTTATATTTCAAACAAGCATATTAGATTACAATATAAAATACAGACAAAACCGGATAATTGCATAGTCCAATTGTCAATTTTTTTATGATACATGCGATTATCCAATTATTATATGTTATGGTTTAGTATTCAAGAATCTCATGCGATAAAACGGTTTGTGTATTTAACCAAGATATATATATATGTGGTAAATCAATTTTATCTGCACAAGTCAAAATTTTACTTTACGATTAACAAAAAGAAATAAAACAAAGTAACTTCAGTTACTTAGATTAACAAAAAATACTGTAAACATACTTTTTGACTTACTGAGAGCATGTGTCAGAAAAACATGGCTTGCATGAGTGTTCCAAAATGTGTTCAAAGCAAGAAGTTGGAATATCAAAATCAATCAATCAACTTCCAATTTTTTCATGGTATTGCTCGCACCCATTTTTCCTCAGTTCAACATCATTGGGAAATTTGAACAGAGAAGTTTTAACCTCGCTACTTGATTTATATCCAGTTGTACATCCGGGTACATAGCAAGTGTTAACCATTTTATGAATTAATGGTCAAATGCATTATATAGTTATACATAAATTGTACTAAAAATATAAGAATGATTAGTACGTTAAAACTACAGAATTACCTATGACATCAATACCTTGCGTAGGTTTTATGTGTGAAGCATTTTCTGGTATAAAAACTGTTTTATTTGAGACAGGTGACAGATTTTGCATAAATAAAACAATTAAAAAGTATATGGGTAATCCACTTAGTTTTCATTCTGCTAATAACAGGATTTCTGCTTTATTTGAACAAATGAATAATATTTATTACCCACATGACATGACATCTAAGGTTTAACAAATACCAACATACCTTCAATGTCATCATTATTATAAACTAATTGACTACTGTCACTGACTGACTAAAATATAGAGCAGACTATAAGACTAAAGAAAAGTTTGAAAATAGTCTCCACTGCTAAACTGTGTTAGGCTACTGGTTTGAAGTGCAATGGTCACACCAACAAATTGTTGCCACAGTTGATACCTATATGATATATCCCACACCATATTAACGTGTTAGGCTTTACTAGTGATTGCTACAGTCCATAAGCAAAAGGTGGCCATAGATTCAATGCAGACATTATAACTTGTTTTAGCAAAGTCCAAAACCAACCAAACTATAAGCCTGCCTTGGGCTAACGTACTTCTCAAAAGCACTTTAACAAATTTGTATAGTTAACAACTTATTTCCTTTAACTTCTTCAAATTGAAGTACCACAGCAACAATCTTTTGGTTACTTCTCACTTGCAGATACGCTGCACGCTAGCTTACTGCTAATCACTAAAAGAAAGTGTCCTGAAACTAGCCCTTCTAGTGTGCGGATAAGGAAAAAAACGGATGAGGTTTCGTATCCCGTAATATAAAATCCCTAGCATTGTTGCAGGGGAATCCACAGATGCTGCTAAATGGAGAGCAGTCCGTAACGTGCGTTGCTCAAGCGCAGATCCTGAGAGTCAAACCAACGCCGGTTGATTTTGAAGCTTTTCACAAAATTCAGACACCAACCAATCGAGTTACCGGGGCTGACTGATGTAGGACATCTTCATCCGAATCCTGAAGAGGTGAGAAATCGAACAAATCCATAGATTTAAGAAGGAAAAGCAAACAGAAGTGTGGTTTACAAAAAAATCTTCTTCTGGCTTTATTCCTATAGGCTACCCTTCAAATGGGGTCACCAATGCAGATTGCAGACCTCCACATCACTCTGTCATCAGAATATTTCTCATTTTTTGAATAGGCGTTAATTTTTCTAATCCAAAATGTTTCTTTGCGTATCTTCGCCACACAGTTTCTCTATTATTTTTTCGACCTTCCTCGCTGTCGTCTACTAACTTTCAACTGTTTCACTCTTCTTTAACATAATTTTCGTCTCTCCTTATCACATGACCCTACCATTCAGGACGTGTCTCTCTCAGCTTATCTTTCACCTTTCAGACTTGCATATATTTTCTGATAATGTCATTTCTTACTCAGTCTTGCTTTGTCGACCCCAGAGACTTTCGAAGCATTTTCCTTTTAGCCACTTTCATTTTCCATTCCTGTGTCTTTGTGTTTTAGTGATTTTAGACCAATCTTTATGTTATCAACTTTATCAAAATTATTTGAGAGAGTTTTATTTAATTGCATCCAAAATATTCTGCAGCAAAAAACATTCGAACTCCTTGTTAGTGCGGCATTCGATTATCTCAGTCTACCAACCTAGCTGTGACAAGCGTTTATGATAGGGCTACCATATGTCCTCTTTTAAGAGGATTTGTCCTCTATTTTGAAGAAAAATAAATTGTCCCCCGAGGACATCCAAAAATGCTCAAATGTCCTATTTTTTTTACATTTTCAATTTTCTTGCTCATATTTTCAACAGGATTTCATTGTTATGTGACTTTTTTGCAATTTCCAACCATTTCTGTACCAATGCAACATTTTGATTTATAGATTTTCAAAAAAACATTGGCGTACTATTTGATCTTCTATTCTAAACAATCTTAAGACATTTATTGAAACATACTAAGTACATTGCTTTGCGATTGTCTTAAAAGCCAAATAATGGTCAGCGATGAGCACGAGTGGAACTGCAAATCCACTTGTGAAATTTCCTCATTTGAGGAGATCTGATCAACCAATTTATGATAATGAAAAATTGGACAAATTTAAAAAAAATAAGAAAATAAAAAATGGAGTAAATCACAAAGAAATGAAACATTAAAAAACGCAAAAACTTGCAAAAGAGTTTGATATATTTACATTTTAAGGTTCTCACACTTTTACAATAAATTATTATTTTACCCAGATCTATTTTGCCTTGATTCAGCGCTTATAAACGTTGCTGATTACCAACGTAATAGTTTGGCTAATTTGTCAAGTGAAGCAAATCGAAAAATAATCCAAGTGGTTAATGCATGATGTAGCGGACGCGTCGGTTAGTGCGCGCGCTCATATGCAGCCGTCCGTGCTGACGGCGACATTCCTGGGCAGAACCAGATTGGAGCTGGCAAGGAATGACCAGGACACGATGGTCTTCACTGTCTATGTACTAACAGGCTTGACAGCTAATACTTAACTACGAGATTGAATTCTTCAAGGCTCCGTCGTTTATTAATTGGTCTGCTATTTTCAGAAGAACAGAAATTTAAACATAGCGAACTAAGAACACCGAACTAAAAGAACTTCAACTTGCAGAAATCAAATAGCCAGCTTGGTTGCAAGCAGAAAATAATAGCGAACCTTCTTGAATCGTCTCGAGTAGTATAATTGAATAGTAAAGTCTAGTAAAGTTGAATAGTAAAGTACAGTGAAGGATCATGGTTGCCGTTACTTAAAAAGCACTCTAGCTTAATTGGAAAGGCGCAATCTACAGGCATTGTCAATTCTACATGCGATCATATAACATTATATAACGGTGGATCCACTTATCGATGAAATACAGTGGTAGGCTACTATGATTCAGGCACGGTACAAAGATTAATTACAGGATTGCATTCCGAACGTATGTGGTATTTGTTGATTGGAAACGAAGGTGCTAGAATTTCATATGACGTCAGTATGTGAGGTGCGTTACGTCAGAGCTCTCGGGCGTCACACATGACATACAGCCTATTTCAAAATAGATCGGGGCATGGATAGGCCTACTTACAACTTATGTGAGTACAAATGCAGTGATGTACGCGCATACAAAAAATATTGACGCCGTCAGCGCAAACGCAAACGTTCAAAAAACCATACGTCGTATGCGTCAACGCAACTTGTAAAAAAAGTTGGCGGCGTCAGCGTCAGCGCATACACTAGCGCAAACTCATTTTGTTTGCTAGGGGCCAAACATTCACACGGTATAAACCACTCGAAACAAACAAGTTTTATTTTGAATTTCCACGAAGAAACACAAGCATCTGAAAGTGTTCATCTGACACTTTGTTGCGTTTTGGTTTCAATATGTCTTTGCCCATTGAAAACATTCTTTCAACTGCCCAGCGCTGGAAGGTATTGGCGTGTTGTAGCGAAAAAAAGTATTTTGGAAATCTTTCGTTGGAAAAGCGCCCACGGTTAATGGTCCTTTGTGTGGCCGCTCTTCCAAGTACGCTTTTACAACCTCGTCTATGCTGTCTTAGCCAGTGTCCTCATAAAGAGCATGGAGTAGCCCACGGGGTTCGTTGTCGCTGGCTTCCTTCGTCTGGTTGCAGTGGCTCTCAGCCTTAGAGTTTTTCAACAACTTTAATATGTGGCAAGTGGCCATTTTTCGAATTTCCACTGGATTGACATCAGGCAACCAATCGAGCCACCGCGAAAGCCTGTAATTCGGATGTGTGGCGCTGGCGAGTATGGAATCCGCATCAGTAAACAACCGTCCAAACCTGTAAAGTCAATGGTAACTTTTTCACAAACGAAACTTGCTTACATTACTTTTACATTACAGTTTAATTCTGTTTATGCAGTTGAATAGTAGATTAAAACTATTGCTCAGTACTCACCTGTTTTTTATACCCTGCACAAGGCTTTTATGAAGCGGAGAACAGTGTTCGAGGCCACTTGTTCCAGCAAACGCATTTAGCAGACTTGCTATTGTGTGCAGAAGAAGACCCATATATGCTTTTTCTTCTCCCTGAAGAATATCCAAAGCAGCAGCAACAGGACTCATTACAAATTTGTATGTAGGCCTACACATTACTACGCTACATAACCTACAACAAGAATAACCGGCAAAGGCAAAGTAATGTACTACATATAACATACAGAGTACAACATCATGCAAGCAATCACGGTCGGAGACCAAATATTTGAGTTTGTTTAGATACATAGGCTGCACTGCTCATTGCCTGAGAAGTTTCTGATTTTCCCCAAAATGCAAGACTTAACTAATATGAATTAAAGTGCTCACAATTGCTTACAAACGCCTTCAATACTGCTTGACTAAAAATGCTTCACACGACGAAGCCAAGTCATTGTTTAAATTTTACATGGAGCGACATTACCAACCTACCTACTTGCTTGCTTACATTACATTCCTGTTTTGACCCGTAATTTACTAATTTCTCAGTAGGCCTAAGTTGTTTTAACTAATTCTTTCTTTTTTTCTGCAAGACTTCAGTCTCCGCGTGGGACTCTAGCGTCAAAGGCAGTAGTGCGATATACAAACAAACTCCAGCTGACTGAACAATAGATGACACTGTGACACAACACTAGAACAATGGGCAATTGCAAGACGTCAACATTTCGCAGTTTGACAAAAAAATGCAAACAACAACTAAGACATTAAAAAGTATGCGTTGACGCTATGCGCTAAAAAACCGCCAAAACTTTACGGCGCAGCCTCAAGCGCAAACTATCCAAAAAAATGCGGCCGCAAGCGTTAGCGCAAACAAAAAGTCTACGCCGCAAGTATGCGGCATAGAATTTGCGGCGCATACGTACATCTCTGTACAAATGTAGAATGACTTTAATCTATGATGCAGCCACAATGGTAGGCTACAAGGAAAGAAACAGCTTTTTATAATAGGTGAGTCTGTCTTTAGCATCTCATTAACAGCTGTAGCCTATAGCCTACAACTTCAATTATATTTCGTGCAAGTAATTTTATGATTTTGTTAAAGCTGATCCTTTTTTTCTGAAAAAAGTTAAGGCATGGCTACCTGCAGATACCTCCTGATTTGTCACATTTTTATGACATTATCACATCACATTTTCATTTTGTCAAATCTAGCAAATCGGCTTTCGAGAAACAAACAAACTTATGTTTTTTTTTTTTTTTGCTGTAACTTTTGCTGCATACGTTTATAATTATCCAAAAGGATGTAAAAAATTCTTCATACGTAACATTCTACTTGTATTTTACACGCTGGCGAAACGTGTCCTCTTTTTAGGCGTTGAAAATATGGTAGGCCTAGTTTATGACCAACTTTTATTTAACATAAGCCAAAACAGACAGGGGTGTGCTGTTTTTCTAGACCTTAGCGAAGCCTTCGATAGGCTACGATAAGTCATAATAACCTTTTAGGCAAGCTTTTCTACGGGCTTCCATGCTAAAATCTGAAGCATTTTAAAATCATATCTTGAAAACAGAATTCAATGTACGGTAGGCTAACTCAAGAATCGGCAACATCGAGTTAAGTCTGAATTTCTTAACGTGACCTGTGGTGCCCCATGTAGCGCCTGCGGCTTTTTTCGTGTTTGCTTGAGTCTAATTGCCGTTGTGAAATTTGTGCTTGGTAGGAATTTGAAACGCTGGCTGAAAATTAGGGCGTTTCCTCGGAATTTGCACCACTTATCAGGGTTTGATTTACATACGTAGTTTTACGTTGTTGTAGCGTTGCGCATTTGACACATGCTGCATTGCTTGAAGCAATAAGCCTCCTTTAAATCAATCGTTCAGCGTGAAACACAGTCAGTTTTTCAGTTTTCAGTATGGTTTCTGTCGGCCAATTGTGTGGTGCCTTATTTTCTCAGTCAGTTTGCCACGGATTCATTTCTGTTAGTTTAATTATGGTTGTAGTGTAGTTTTTTTTATGTTCTGAATTAGTTTAACTCGTTCTATTTGAATTCAAGGCATTATTTGACTACAACGTTCCGACGTGGAAGTTCATCATTTCTTTGCAATAAACTTAAACTCGCAAAAAGGAGCAAGGTATTGTTCTCAAGATCATCCCCACTACGCGCTAGTACCCGGGATGTTGCTGTAGCAGCTACAGCTAGGTATGGGCGGATGTTCAGACCACTCGCCGTCCGCTACATAAAATGGTGACCCCGACGTGATTTGCTAACTGAATTATAACGTGATTTACCTGTGAATTGACTAACTGTGAACTGATCATTGGTTGCACTGTGGATTAGCCTACTCTGGATTACATCACGGATTACAACAGCCTGTCTTTTATCGGGACGCTCCCTCAACGACGACGCCGTTGGATTCAAGTTAAGTGACATTAATTCATGCTGTTTGAATATTATTTTTACGTTGTCGTAGCGGCCATAAGCCTCTCAATCTCCCTCACCGTCCTGGGCACGACGTGAAACTGCATCCATCCATTCATTCCATCTTTTTATAGTTAGTCTCAGTCCTGGGCAAGACGTGAAACTGCATCCATTCAACCAACCTTTCTTTAGTTAGTTCACTATCTTTCCTTTAAACGTATTATCTTCATGATAGTTTTCGTGAGTTTACTGAATCGGATTTCATCAGATTTCAACTACTGCTTCCCTTGGACATAAATCAAGTGTTATAGTTATCTATATAGGTTACCATGTCTAATTGCACTCTTACATGTGGCCTTTGTGCCCGACCATTGCGGTCACTGTAGATATTGATCTACCATAGACGTTCGCTGACTTTGGACTTTACCGACGTTGGTCTGATATAAGTCGACATGCATTCTGCCCTATTGGCGCCTTGTCGTGTCATCGCCCTTTCACCCCTGCTCTGTTGCCTTGGTTTCCCTTAATAATTGACATGTGCCTTACCTCCCATCATTCTTGCTGTACTTGGTCTATACTTACATCCTTCAATTACAATTATCATAGTATCCGATTTAGTATCACACTTAGTGCATTCTTAGATCGTGCTCCTTGTTCATCCTGGCCCGAACATAGACTTGGTGTTAGGTAATGCAGCTTACTTCCCCCGTTTCGTAGAGAGAGTGCGATCTGTGCCCCCTGACATGCTTTGCCACTTTTTTATAGACATCAAATTTCAGACATTGTATGTAGACGACAGACTGCTTTTGCAGTTTTTCACCATTGACGTACTGTTTAGGATTGTTATCGCCCTCATTAACCGCATTATTTTTTGTTGCACAGAATAGCCTTCTCGCTAGCCGGATGTCCGCCGCACGAGACCTCTGCTTCAACCAATCGAGAGCCGACCAGCCGCTCCCTGGGAACAGAGGAACTGTTAGCTCTCGCGCCGTGCGGAGGGAAGCCGACCCCGTCTTGTTGTTCACCCGGTGTCATTTCTGTGTGATGTTGTGCTACGCATTGTGTGCCTCTCCTGCTTCATGTCCTTGCTGCAGACAGCTTCATCAGAAGCCAAACGGCCAGCTCGTTTGCCTTCTTGTGGGGGTGTTTTGTAGCGCCTGCGGCTTTTTTCGTGTTTGCTGTAGTCTAATTGCCGTTGTGAAATTTGTTCTTGGTAGGAATTTGAAACGCTGGCTGAAAATTAGGGCGTTTCCTCGGAATTTGCACCACTTATCAGGGTTTGATTTACATACGTAGTTTTACGTTGTTGTAGCGTTGCGCATTTGACACATGCTGCATTGCTTGAAGCAATAAGCCTCCTTTAAATCAATCGTTCAGCGTGAAACACAGTCAGTTTTTCAGTTTTCAGTATGGTTTCTGTCGGCCAGTTGTGTGGTGCCTTATTTTCTCAGTCAGTTTGCCACGGATTCCTTTCTGTTAGTTTAATTATGGTTGTAGTGTAGTTTTTTTTATGTTCTGAATTAGTTTAACTCGTTCTATTTGAATTCAAGGCATTATTTGGCTACAACGTTCCGACGTGGAAGTTCATCATTTCTTTGCAATAAACTCAAACTCGCAAAAAGGAGCAAGGTATTGTTCTCAAGATTATCCCCACTACGCGCTAGTACCCGGGATGTTGCTGTAGCAGCTACAGCTAGGTATGGGCGGATGTTCAGACCACTCGACGTCCGCTACACCCCACAAGGATCCATTCTTGGACCCTTAGTATTTTTACAATTTTGTTAAAGAGGTGACTTTCTTCAACCATAAACAGATGAAACCAAGCAACCACACGACATTTAACCTAATAGGCCTATATTAAACTGAACATAAACTATCTACAAACGTTTTCGGCGATACACATGTTAGCCCTTTTCAAGTAACGAAAAAATAACTGATTTTACATCTACATTGAAATAAATAACTGATCTTCACACTAAATTAAAAACGAAATGCATAAGAATGAAACGGCAAAGCAAAGGAGAAAGGCATATCACATGGGGGTAATTCCACGAGGCAAACACGCAATCACGCATGATAGTTTAATTATGTTCAGTTTAATATATTATGTTAAATGCCGTGTGGTTGCTTGGTTTCATCTGCTTATTATTTTTAGTTTACATTAATGATTTATCTAATGCCTTATTGTTTAAATCAATAACTTTTGCAGGTAAGTCTAACAGTTTTTAACAAAACTTTGAAAACTTTTCAACTAATCACCAACAACGAAATAAAAAAAATTGACGCTTAGTTGAAATGCAACAAGCTTAGGCCTACATTAAACTAGCCTAGGCTATAACAAGACAAACTTGATGATCATGAGCAAAAACCCGAACAAACACTCTAAGTTTAATCGATGCATAAATGGGATCAACATTTTAAAAACTGAAAGCATCTAAGAGTCTACATTAGGGTGGCTCATTTTCCTTGATGTTCTTTAAAATTTCTGTCAGTTTGGAATAATGTTCCATTTTGCTCACTGATATTTGCAAACCAAAAATTTTTCTTAGGTTTTGACCTTTAACCCTGGTTCACCCAAGGAGAAATTCTGAATTTTTCTGAAAAATTAGTAAATTTTGAAGTGGTTTAGCAGTGTCTAAAAAGGGGATTTCTCAAAATTTGACCAGGTGATTTTGACGTCACTTCCTCTGTTAACTTCCACGTGGAACATCTTCACCCTACTCCAAGTCTGAGAGTCACTAATAGTGCATGCTTTTAGTGTCATTTTAGTTGATTTTACAGCCTTTTCGCAGTCAGTGAATCTACAACATAAAAACCAACAAAAAATTTTGGCACAAAGGATGAGAGTAATTTGGAGTATTTCAGGGCCCCTGATTCCGAAAATGCACTTAGTTTTTTCAAATTGGCTCTAGCTTTCAAGATATTCGACAATGAAAATATTTTTGAAATCGTTACTCAAAAGCTTTGAATTAGCAAATTACTTATTTTCAGCCCTGTTTACCATTATGATGTCATAATTACACTTGTCTAGTTCAATTGGTTCATATTGCACGAAAGTTCAAAACGCAAGCAAAGATCGAAATGAACTGTGTTTAACGCAAGGGAGCCATAAATATTCAATGTAAATAGTTGTGAATCAGTAGGCCTACATCACAAAAAAATATCCCGAAAGTCATGTGTTTATGAATGCAGCTTTATATTGAAAAGGTAGGCCTACTTAAATGGATACTGTACAAATGAAATTTTATTCTAAGCCTTTGCTAAGGCCAAGTCTTTGCTGCAAGAAGTTTTTTTCTGGTCTATAGGCTAAATAAATGGCATATAGGCTAATAAAATACGCCTTTGACAAGTGGGATGCTGTACAAACAACCCAGATATATTTTACTGCATGAGGCAACGCAGAGGAGTAACGCATTCCGCGGTAGACACAGCGCTATATAAAAACAAGCATTATTATTATTACTTTGACATGAAGCTGGGTGATCAAGATAAGCCCTGGGCTCCTCCTAAAGTATGCAAACATTGCACTCAAACCCGTTTCTGGGATCAAGGCTAAGAAGTTCAGAGTACCATGGCATAAAGAGAGCCCTGGAATCACCATGAAAATTGATACTTCTGTACGGTGAGCATGTTCGAAGGAAGTTGGAACATCATGTTTACATGGAGTGTGCAAGGCAGTCATTGCGTGGACGCTGCTATTTCTGTTTTTTGTTTGCCCTATCTTGTTTCAAGTGGTGATTTGCTTGAAACAATAGGAAAACGGGCATGACTGAGAGTAACCTCAATACCTTCAGTAATGTTTTGGAGCAAGGTCAAGCTTTTTTCTCAAAACCATTTCTACCACCTACTGTAGTAGTTAAAGATTTAGTTATCAAAAATGATTGCTGGAATCTTGGCTAACTCAAAAACTAGAGCCAATTCGATAAAACTTAGTGCATTTTCAGAATCAGGGGCCTCGAAATACCTTAAAATGACTCTCACATGTCCTGCCTTTTTATATATAAAATTTTTTTGTTGGCCTGTGAAAATCGATAAACATTGTCAAATGATTCAAGAAACTGAAAGCAGTATAGATGTATAGAGGATAGATGTATAGATGTATTGGATAGAGCAGTATAGGCATGGGTTCTATACCTTGTCGGGTCATACCAAAGACTTTTTAAAAATGGTACTGAATCTAATTTCTGCTTGGCACTGAGTAATGAAGTGGATTCGAGTAATAATGTACTCAGTTGCGCCTCTATACGGCTGCATTGACACTGTCTGCTTTGTAAAGCGCTGAGGAGCAACGCATTCTGCGATGGATACAGGGCTATATAAAAACTAACATTATTATTAGATATTTACTACAGTGAACGGTGCACAAAGAAAATCATGTCTGAAATGTGGTAGAATTCGATATTTTGAGAGTAGGCTAATACACGTGTCAGTGTTCATGGAGCTGCTAATTAAACCACTTTGCTTGCTACAAGTTTGTGTTACTGCCTCTTATTGTGTCCATTAAGATGCTAGAGTGCATTAGAAGATAGCGAGTGAGCAGTTTCAGGGATAAACGAAAATTCGATATTTTGAAAAAAATCAAAACAGGTGAACGTTAATATTTTTTTGTGAAATTTAGTATAGGAGATACATTTACCAAAAGGAACAATATTACAAACTGACGAAAAATTTAAAAGAAAAAAATTTTTTTTTCGAGATTTTGCGCCAGCCTAATGCATACTCAATGAGGTGTTTTAACACAGATAGGTTATTTTTAAGATAAGCAATGGATTCTAGAAAAAGATCGTACAGATATAAGGTAGAATGTACAGTGTGCAAAAAAAAGGTTTTACTCTGATTACAAAAAAGAACACCTGAAGAGGATACACAGTGAGGATAGTAACATTAAATTTATAAAAGTCAATGAAGATCCAAAGCAACTGCAGTTAGCGTTCAGTATCGATACAACAAGAGCTCAGAATGTTTGCAGCAGTGACACAAGCTTTAGAGCAGATGAAGAGTCAACAATTGCCGAGGTTGCTAATGAAGCAAACACTAATAAGGATATGGAAAATACTGAGGCCACTCATGTATCGATTGTAAATTTGACATCTGCCAGAAATGTAGAAATAGTAGATCATGATTTGCATGAGGAAGAATTATCTGTCAAGATTATAAACAAAGAACCAATAGTTATGGATGCCAGGAAGCAGAAAGTAATAATTCTATTGAAAGTTGTGTGTCAAATGATCCGAAAGAAATTACAACTATAACAAATGCTACAATATCCGAAGGTCCTCATCAGCCGATTTTATGTTTGTATGACAAAAGCAATGCACTTGGTCTATATAGGTCTAATTTTAACCAGTAGCCTACCTTATACTTTTTATACAGAATATTTAAGTGGGGTTGTTTTTTATTTGTGGTGTGTAAAACAATATTTGTTACTCTTACCTACCATGCCAAAGTGCAGAAGCATCGAGCAATGCACAAGCAAGGTATCTTCAAAGATGAATTCTGTTGTTCTATCTTGATTACTTTGGTAAGAAATTCTAGCTAGCTGGTGATCTTGTTATGTTAGTTTTTCACTGTTATCATGCACCGTATACATTATATTTGGGCAATTTCTATAAAAGCGTGCGGATTTGGGCAAATTTACGTTCTGCCCCCCCAAAATGGCTTGGTCTCGTACGTCAATGCAGACGACCCACGTTCACATATAGTAAAATTTAAGCTTAATTTTAATCTCGTTAACTTATAGTGCCCCTGACAGGTTGGATCCAAGTGTAGTAACTTTATAATCATTTCCTAAGGCAGAATTATGCTTGGCGAACCTTTTATACTTAACCTCGAAGCTCGACTGGAGGTGAAATTTATATCATACGACTGCTCCGCAGCGTCACCACAGGCGAAACGCCATATTTCACTGCTCTGGGACGACTTTAGTGGTGTTACGTCATACTGGGTGAGCGTCATAAGCGACGGATGAAACAAATGTTTTCTAGTAGGCCTAGATGTAATTGGTGGATCAAAGTTTGGTCGGAGTTGGTTTGAACAGTTGCATCATGAACGCTGAACTCAGCAGAAGCATTTTGTTTAACGGGTGTTGAACATTTGTTTGGAATCGCCTTAATTGGGCTCCAAAGAGGAGTTAAGTCACTATCTTTCCGGCATATATCCATTGGTTCAGGCCATTTCTGTACACCTTGATGAAAAGTAAGAAATGTATAATTAACATTTGTAAAAATGTAACATCGAAATAACACAGCCAGCTGATGCTGATACAATTGTCACTTTTGGGCATACAGCCATGCACATTCACTGCCAGATTGACTTTTTTTGGCCAGTCATATCTTCAAGTGATTTCATTTGTAGATGTGTACCAATTTGAGCAATCAATGATTGCAAAAAATAACTTTTGAACTCGTGCCAAAAGATTCAAAACTAAATTACAAACAAATAATTTTCTGGTTATTTAATTATTCTAAAGCATGATATCCCGTGGTTGCAAAAATGAGTGAAAAACATAGTTATAATTGCAGACAGTGGCACACCGTTTCGGCTTAAATGGCCTCATCAGTGCAGTAGGTACCCTGAATTATATTGACAAAGAAGTATCCTCCGTGTGGCGATTTTCCATTAACGTAAACATAAACAGTCACATAAATGGTAGCCTACTTTCGCCAACCTTGCCAAAGTGCTGAAACTGCAAGCAGTGAGCTTTGCGCAATGCAAGTTGTCAGTGCCGGTATTTAAAATCCTAGTTGTACAGTTACCGTAGCCTAGGGGAGATGTAGGATCTTCAAACTAAAATCAGGTTTTTCAAAGCTAAAAAGTTTATTTCTTGAGCAAGTACTAAAAAAATTTCACAAAACAATTTACATAACAGCAGTTAGCATAAGGTTGAGTAATGAGTATTTTTCTTCAACTTTTATTTTTAGAGAATTTGCGAGGATTTTAATATCTTAACAAAATTGGTTTAAAAGTCCTACTGGGGTGGGATCTTTGAACCCCCCCGGTGGGATCTTTAAACCACTTTGCTGAAATCAAACTTTCAAATCAAGTCATCATTACTTGTTTGTGGAGTCGTCTTCCGTCAAGCAATATCTGCCAAGATAGTAGCAACAAAAGATCACAACATTGCGGTTACAGTCATTGTATTAACGCGCCACCACAAGCTTAAATATGGAGTCTCGACTGGCCAAGTGGAGACATTCTATGTCAGCATGGAATCCCAGGGGCACACTTTTTGATGATTGAAACTTACAAACGGAAATTTTATTAAAATATTTTTGTGATTACTGGAAGCACTGCAGAGTGCAGAGGCTGTGAGGGGCCCATGCCACGCGATTGTGACAACTGCATAAAGAAGCATAAACATCACACGGTCTGAAAAGAGAATTAATTTATAAATCTTCTCAAAGTGTCAAGACCAATTAATTTATTCTGTACAAGTCGCCAGTATTCCATTCATGATGCGACGTATTCTGTCAAGGGTTAAAGCAGAGTGCTTGGATTGTTAAACCAAAACCGTTTATGGACAGAAGCTTCAATCAAAATCTGCACATTAAAATAGAAATCGCGCGACACTTGTTGGATTAATATTTCAAGTACATTCAAACAAAAAAATCAACATCAAAGTAAAAATTGTTAATGTTACGTCATAGTGTATTATATAGGGATACGCAATTACCACAACATACAAACAATCGCCTCTGTCGTTTCTTGCGTTCTTTTGTATTGGTAAAAGCATCAAAACTCAAATATGTGTGAAAGTTTTTTCGCAGGCTCCATCACTAATACCTGAGCACAGGAGTTCTCAAGCTGTTCATTATTACTTATTCGCGTTTCTGTTGTTAATCTAATCAGATGTGATGACATAATAGAACAAATTTTTAAGTCCATGACTGGCAGTTGATGCTAATTTTACGTTTCTGTGACGTCATGCGACATGCAGTTAACAAATTGTCAGCTTTTGCAGCAAAATTGTTGAAGCATTCTCTAACATTTGAGGCCAACATTGATTTCCACGCAAAAACTGTTTCTACTGTAATAACTTAACAATAACTTATTAACAGTAGCTTTGCTTTGTAAATCTCTATTGGAACAATTAATGCAATTGTGACGATGAAACAAACAGAATACGCAGAAATGAAAATTTGAGGATGAGGAACAAAATATTTTAAGTTTTCGTCGCAAGAAGAGGCAATTGGGGAAACTAGACAAAGGGTAGGCACTTTTACGTACTGCACTGCCCGAAGAGGCAACCGCAACCATGCGTATCGTATATGACATTACTGGTGTTTTAGTCACAACTTTTCTCATAAACTCCATTGTTTGCAGTCACTACGATTCTTCTTGCACTCAGTTCAGTTGAAGAAGAAAAAATAGTATTAGCAGAGGGTGGGAATCGAACCCATGCAATCGAAATTATTACTCCTCTGCCCTAACCATTAGGCAATGTTGGTTGTGGCGATGCATGCAGTTAAATTTCTTTGTATCAAAATCTTTCGACAAAGACGACCAGTTAATCACGTGTTGAGTCATGTCACGCATGATAGCGCTACTAACGTCAGCGATGTCGTATGTCACGCATGGTTGCTGTTACCTTTTCGGGCAGTGCAATACGTAAAAGTGTCTACCTAGACAAAGGGGTAAGCTGCTCCATCTAGTGGTGAATATGACAAGTAAGGTAAACCATCGGTTATCATGACGACTCGTTCATATTTTTGTTGTTGGTCTTATCACGTATGATGACGTAATAAAACAAGCTTCCGAGTACATTAATAATCAAGCCTGTAGCTTGCAATTGTTGGTAATTTTACGGTAATCTGACGTTATATGACGTAACTAATGAAACAAACTTCAGAGTACATTGATAATCAAGTCTGTAATTTGCAATTGTTGCTAAATTTACGGTGATGTGTTGTCATATGACGTAAGGAAACAAACTTCCGAGTACATTGATAAATAATCAAGTCTGTAGTTTGCAATTGTTGCTAATTTTACGGTAACCTGTCGTCATGTGACGGACAGTTCACAACAAATTATCAACTTTTGCAGCAAAATTGTTGAAGCCTTCTCTAATATTTGGGGCCTTCTTTGACTTCCATGCGATAACCGTTTCCAAGACGACGAGAGAAGAGAAAGAGACAAGAAGAAGTGATAAGAGCAAAAGCGATCAGCGCTGCTGCAACGATGATGTTGGTGTTTCCCTTTTCAATTAATTCCACGTAATGGTCTTCATGTTCTTCTGTGACGTCTGTAATGTAACAAAATCCTCAATTGAATTCCTCCCATCAAGTGACAAGATTAATTGAGCAAGTCAGTGTTTACTTGCATAAATTTTGAACTATGACCGCAGAACCGATTTCCAAGGTTGGGAATGTTAGATTTGTCTTTCTGGTGGGAATGATACAGCAAAGCTACAAAAGAATCTACCCACAAGTTTCGTTAGATTGACAAAAGTCTCAGCAAAATTATCTTGCATTTGAAGTGTTTAGAACGAAAAGTGACTAAGTCACAAAATACTATTAAAGAAATATTGACATGTACAGTTTTCAATTGCATTGTGAAATCAAGATTTAAAAGATTTTTTTGTTTTTACCATATGTCAGTGTCTACAACCCCAACCTAGTTCTGATTGCAGTATTAATTGATTTTTTAGTTGAACTTGTCAAAAAATATTGATAATATTCTTTTTTGGATTTTTCTTCAAAATTGCTGGACTTAGGTACTTTTAGACACAAATGATGGACTTAAGCACTTTTAAGTTTTCTATAGGCCTAACAGAATTTGCCATCTCTTACTCCAGATACTATTGTAAAGTAAGCTATTTAAATATATTTGTTCAAACCTCGTACTAATATGACATTGGAATAATCTGCAAAGAATTATTTTGGGTAAGAAATATCTTGAAAAAATTAGGCTGGTAGCACATAATAACTGTTACTGGTAATTAATGGGATAAAAAACAGGTAAAGTACAGAGACTTCCCCACCTTCATTGGCAATGTAGCCTACAGTAGAATAATAATTGGGTTAGGCCTACTAGACTACATAATAATAATTGGGTACACTCTCAAAACCTTCTTCCCTTCATTAGTAGTGTAGGCTAGTATAGAAGTAAAGAAGACTGGTAGATAGGCTAGGACCTTTACAGAATAAGTTATAAAAATAATAGTCCAACCTAATAGGCTACTTAATCTTAGGTTAAGTGTACTTCATTTCGTTTCTGCTGGCACCAACACTCCATCGAATAGCCTAATCATGTCCCATGAATATTGAAATCTGCACTGCTAAACTTCTTGCAAACTGGACCTGTGGACTGCTGAATTTGATTCGAAAGCAGTAGGCCTATAAATACTACCGGTATTTGATCACTTATTTGCAAAATATCTACAATTAAAAGCTGATAAAAACACTACCGTTTTTAACACTACCAATGATCCTAATCCTTCACCTACCCTACCTAAACCAAAGGCAGTGTCCCAGTCTAAATAACCGGTAACCAGCTAATGACTTTATATCCTCTAAAATGGAACCCCATCAAAAACCAAAATAAAAATCATGTCACGTGGTTAAATGACTCGACGCTATTGGTCAGAACGGACTTAGCTACTTTTAGAAGAAAAACTTACCTTTCCGCTCAAAACCTGTATTCGAAAATGATGGCTTAGCAACCTTTATACCAAAATATTTTTGTGTCTGGTGACAAAGGACAATGAAAGTAATACGTTTTTGTACTTAACTCAATTCGAGTGAAAATGTGACTTAGTCACTTTTCGTTCTAAACGCTTCATTTGTAAAAAGTCACTTATCCCCAAGCACTGATCAAGCGTTTTTGTTGCTGTGGGTATGGGTCTGGCTTCCGACTCGTTATCGTCATTACTTACAGCAGTGTCAGCTATCTTGTGTCAGCTTATCTCTGTCAGTCTCGGTAACTGGCCCTGCGTTAAAAGCTTCTACAAGAATGCAAAACTACCAGGAATAACCTATCAAGGCTTGGTCAGTCCGAGAATAAAGATTCAAAAACCAAACCACCAGCATTTGCAGCACGTCTGGTGAGCTCAGCAATGGAGATGTCATCTTAGTCATCAGATGTGTCCGCTGTGCCTTCAGTGTCAGGAGTCATAGCAGTGAAATTAAAAAGTCTGAAGCAATTGCCTTTCCCTCCAGTTAATATCCAAGCTCTATCAAGCATGTGCAACGCTTCAAAAACTTTGGCGTCATCAGTAATTTCGAGATAGAGAGGGCTGCATATGCCCTGGAGGCACAAAAACGCTTCGAGTTAACTCAAAGTTTCAAGTTAGGGATAGTTTTTTGGCATGTATAGGCGTTTTGCAGGCACCAGTCAACCTCCTTACAGGTAGGGAGAGTTTGAGTTATCGAGCTTTGAATGTAATACACAACACAACAATGCAAGTGAATGCTAAACAATAGGCCTACACATTAGGGTGGTCCTTATAATTTTTTTTATTTATTTTCATTAACCTGACCCTGCCAAAATGTTCCTTTTGGTTAAAAAACACCATGTGTAAAATTTCATTGAAATTCATTAATGTTTAGAGGTGGCTCAATGGATTTGAAATTTCTCTCAAATAAGGAGTCTCAGAATATATAGGCTACTGATTACATACCGCCTTTTTTCCACATTTGTTATTGATGGCTTATGAAAAACGTAAACATGTGTTTATTGTGTATCTAATTGAGAATTATGAGGAAGATATTAAAGGTTTCAAACTTCCCTCCAACAGTCCAACATACAGGTTTTATGCTTTTCTCTGCATAACCACAACAAGCTGAACGAAAGGGATCGCCAATGCTACTGTTGAAAATGTAGAAGGGTTTTGGAATCGGGCAAGGATTCCCATTTGCTACTTAAGCAGGATTGTATTAAAAAAGTAACTGGATTTTTTAAGTGGAAAGCTATCAAGAAGAACGCAGGAAGACTGACATCAACTCAACAAGATAAAGAAGCTTTCAAAAGTACGTTTGGAGTTGATTTCAATTGAGGAAGACCGAAAGTTTCTGATCGCCAAACGCGAACCTGGACGCCGTGGAGTAATAACATCAATGGATGGAACCTTGAAGAAGAAAGAATGCAGAAAAAGGAATAGAGCAGTGACTTGAAAATCAGAGGAAGAAAGCTGCAGTGAATAGCTACGCACTTTCAACATTCTCTGGCAGTCGGAATGGCCCGTTTCGGTGAGTCCGATCCCTTAACGGGGGATTTTTTAAATTTTTTTTAAAAATTATCGGGTACCGTAGCCTAATTATCATTGCCGTTTTAGGGTTCGGGGTTAAGATTAGGGGTTAGAGATTAGGAACTCACCGAATCAGACTCACCGAATCGGACTCTCCGAATCGTACTCACCTAATAGTAGCAGACCATCTGGCAGTAGGCTACTACAAAGCAGCACAAGTGGCAGTAGTACAGAAGAGTAAGAAGATCCAGTTGCAGGCCCCGGTAGGCTACCAGCTGTATGACACAAACACCCTTAAAACGTGGACACTGGACAAACAAGTGGTTACACAAAACCTTGTGGCAACTTTGGATCAAAATAAGGTTTCAGACATAGCAGCTGTGATGGTAATTGGCGAAACTGTCCCAAGTCTTGGCCAAGAAATCCAACCAGTAGCCATGAACTGATCCAGTATCAGGCGGCAACAACAGCAGCATCGTAAACTCATTTCAGAAAAAACTTAAATATCAGCTCGACCCACAGTTCCCACCATAGCCGTACGAGACCAAACCATTTTGGGGGGGCAGAACGTAAATTTGCCCAAATGTGCACGCTTTTATAGAAATTGCCCAAACATAATGTATGCGGTGCATGATAACAGTGAAAAACTGACATAACAAGATCACCAGCAGTGGCGTAGCCAGGAATTTTGAAAGGGGGGGGGTTTGATGACGTGTTTCGCTTATGGCGACACCCATCGGCGGGGGGTCTGGGGGGCCTACCCCAGAAAATTTTGAAAAATTACTTTGAATTTGGTGCATTCTGAGAATATTTTCAATAAAAATGTGGGTATGAATATTCCTGTAAAATGGTGCTGTCCGGTGGCATAGCAAAAGGATAAGATCATGTTTTCTTCGGCATTTTTCGGAAATAAAGCTACAAGTCTCTATGTTTTCTTGTTGCTAATTCCTGGCTGAGATATTTGAATGTTTGGTAATGGCAAAACTCGCTCTTTGCATATTTCATTTAAAATTAGGCAAACTTTGTTTTAGAGGCATAGACTGAAAGCATCATTCTCAATATCGTGACGTCACACACGTGCCAAAGGGGGGGGTGCAACCCCCAACCCCCCCCCCCCCCCCCCTTGGCTACGCCACCAGCTACCTAGAATTTCTTACCAAAGGAATCAAGATAGAAGAACTGAATTCCTCTTTGAAGATACCTTGCTTGTGCAATGTGCATTGCTCGATGCTTCTGCACTTTGGCATGGTAGATAGGAGTAACAAATATTGTTTTACACACCACAAATAAAAAATAACCCCACTTAAATATTCAGTTGTGATGTCATAAAAGACTCAGAAATATAAACATTGCAGGAAACCTGCTCAGTGTGACCATACGGATTCAGAAAAAAGTACATAACAATAGAGAAATTTAATTAAATGTAATAAAACACAGACATACTACTTCTGTTCAAATAAACTTTGTTCTGAAATCAATTAAAGTAGTTTTGATGATGCGAATTTTAGTACAAAAAATAAAAAGGTCTGGCAGCACTACTTCTAAAAATTTAGTTAGGCTAGGTAACTTGATGACAAAAATTAACTATTGTATTCTAAGGTTGCATACAGACGGTGACGTAGGATTCAAAGATCCCAATTAGTCTAACAGTTCGTATTTACATTTTCAATGTCTGAATATTGAATAATATTCAATCGTCGGATTTGCAGAAGGCGTCGTTGGATTTTCAAAAAATCGCCGAATAGTGCCGTAGCAGACCCTTTTATAAAAGTAACCAAACAAAGCTAAGCTACACCTTAACATTACTTTTAACAGATAGGCTATAACATTTTTTTGTTAAATGTTGTGGTGTTGCTTAGCTAATAGCTATGTCTGTTTATGGTTGAAAAAGTACTGTAACCTCTCCACCCGAATTGTTTTATAAAAGTGTTCACCTGATTTATATAAATTCATATTTTGTAGTCGCCCAAATCAAGATGATGCATTTATAGATATTATAAAAAAAATCAAAGACTTTGTAAATTTTGATGCGAGGCAACTGTATCATGCCAATTGGGCAGTTTTATAAATAGACTATGATCAGATAATTTCATATTTTTTTGTTGCCCAAATCTAAACGATACAGTTATGTAAATGGGAAAAATTAAGGCAGTGGCTATTTGACCGGCGCCGGCCTTTTAATCTGAAACACTATTTAACCGGCTCCGGTCTTTTAATCTGAAACACTATTTAACCAGCTCTGGTCTTTTAATCTGAAACACTATTTAACCGGCTCCAGTCTTTCAATCTGAAACACTATATGACCGATATCATATATAACCTACATTACTGTGGTTGTTCACGAAAAAGCCACTGCCTTAAATTAATGAATTTGTTCATTTTGGGGAAATTGCCTCACGCTAATTTGGGCAGTTGCATAAACAGACTAATCAGTTTTATCAAATAATTTTATGTTTTGAGCTGCCCAAATCAACACGATGCATTTGTGAAAATTAATAAAATTAGCTATATATATAGCAAATTTTGCGTTTTGATTTGGGCAGTTTCACAAAAGTATTAGAGACATATTTTGGTGGCTGCCCAAATTGGCATGATGCTGTTGGTTAAATGCATTTCGTACTACAGTTTGATCACCATGCAATACAATACATCAATATTGTGTGGCCAAATGAAGATTTTGCGGCACATTTCTTGTGCAAATAAGAGGCTGTACTTAGTTTGATAGGTAAAAGATATTAATTTATAGTTTTTCTTAATTCATGCAATTTTGTAGCTTTTCATATAGCAATTTTTGCCCTAATAATGGCAAGATTTTGCCCGAATTCGCGACGTTTTGAAACAACAGGGGGGGCGGCTGCCCCCCCTGCCCCCCTGGCTCGTACGGCTATGGTTCCCACTCATTGTGCACAGGGATCGCAAGCTTAATCCAGATCTTACTGGAACTGAAACAGTGGACAGACTGCCTGTGCTAGTGACAAGTAACGGCCAATCACAGCTACTTGCAGTCCCAAAGTTACCATCTCGGACAGGAGAAGCACAAGCTGAGGGGCCATCTTTTCTATTCTGAAAGACTGGAGTTTAGAGGAAAAGATCCAGGGGATGTGCTTCAACGCAACCAACTCTAATACCGGTCGGCACAAAAAGAGCCTACATTCTTTTAAAGCAGATGCTTGGCCATGAATTTCTGCATATTGTGTGTCGCCAACATGTCTTGGAGCTGATTGTTGCTTCAGCCTTTTCTGAAGTCATTGGGACTTCATAAGCTCCTGATGTTCTCTTGTTCAAGCACTTCAAAACAAGATGGAAGTTTATTGACCAGACTACATTTGAAGACTCGTCAACTGATCATTATACAGCAAATGCTGTGGTTGACATCAACAATGAGATGCTGAAGATCTTGGAGACGTCTGTGAAAGTCACTCAGCCAAGAGGTGACTACATAGAACTACTGAAACTGGCCATTATTTTCTTTGAGCTGTCCCTCCTCAAGTCATCCACTTTGCAGCTCCCGTAGCCATGCCCCAATGGATGGAGAAAGTGATCTACACTTTCAAAGTCTGGATGTTTCGTTCACAGTTTAAATTGACAGCGCGCCAGCATCGAGGATTGAGGGAAATTTACATAATCTTTTCCCACATCTACATTGAAGCATGGGCAACAGCGACCATTACTGTGAAGGCCCCAAGAAATGACCTAAAGCTGCTGAAGCAATTGCAGAAGTATCAAACGATTAATACTGACATATCCAACGCTACAGTGAAGATGGCAGGCCAACTATGGTTCCTTTCTAAGCGGTTGGTTGGCTTGGCATTGTTTGATGACGTTTTGGACAATGGCGCCAAGGACAAGATGGTTGTGGCTAACAAAGAGAAAGAAGGGGAAGAAGAGCCATTGAAGCGTGCAACTATCAACTTAAAACTCATTCAAGAGAAGACTGTAATCGACTTTACGATGAAGAACTCAACACTTCTTTTCAAGAACTTGAGTCTTTCAGATGGTTTCCTTGAATATCCGGCAGCTCAGTGGAAGGATCAGCCTAGCTTCATTGCTGCAAAAAGCTTCATCAGCACATTAGCTGTCACCAATGACCACGTTGAATGTGGCATTGCCTTAGTTAACACTTTAGCTGCCAGCGTTTTGAAAAAGTGAGAGGAGTTCTCCTCTTTCTCTGGTTGCCATGGTAATAAAAAAATAGGTTGCCAAACTATTGAAACGCGCTTTGAAATTTTGGAGCAAATCGGTGTTGCAATTGATCGTCGAAATGACCATTGCATTTACAAGCGCGCCAGTCAACAAAACAGTTTTTTTGCATTGAATCAACCTGTTCAGACGTGAAATCAATGTAAAAAAAACGATAGGCCGAGTGATTCAACGCATAGCCGTACGAGCCAGGGGGGCAGCCGCCCCCCCTGTTGTTTCAAAACGTCGCGAATTCGGGCAAAATCTTGAAATTATTAGGGCAAAAATTGCTATATAAAAAGCTACAAAGTTGCTTCATTAAGAAAAACTATACATTAATATATTTTACCTATCAAACTAAGTAGCCTACAGCCTCTTATTTGCACAAGAAATGTGCCGCAAAATTTTCATTTGGCACACCCGTATTGATGTATTGTATTGCATGGTGATCAAACTATAGTACGAAATGCATTTAACCAACTGCATCATGCCAATTTGGGCAGCCACCAAAATATGTCTCTAATACTTTTGTGAAACTGCCCAAATCAAAACACAAAATTTGCTATAAAGCTAATTTGATTAATTTTCACAAATGCATCGTGTTGATTTGGGCAGCAAAAAACATGAAATTATTTGATGAAACTGTCTGTTTATGTTCTGTTTATGCAACTGCCCAAATTAGCGTGAGGCAGTTTCCCCAAAATGAACAAATTCATTAATTTTTCCCATTTACATAACTGTATCGTTCAGATTTGGGCAACAAAAAATATGAAATTATCTGATCATAGTCTAGGCCAATTTATAAAACTGCCCAAATTGGCATGATGCAGTTGCCTCGGCATCAAAATTACAAAGTCTTTAATTTTTTTCATAATAGCCTATCCATAAATGCATCATCTTGATTTGGGCAAACTACAAAATATGAATTTATATAAATCTGGTGAATAGCCTACTTTTACAAAACAATTCGGGTGGGGAGGTCACAGTACTTTTTCAACCATAAATGGACATAGCTAAGCAACACCACAACATTTAACAAAAACATGTTATACCTGTTAAAAGTACGGTACTGTAATGTTAAGGTGTTGCTTAGCTTTGTTTGGTTACTTTCATAAAAGGTTCTGCTACTATTCGGCGAGAGCCTTTTTCGGCAAGTTCCCTATTCGGCGATTTTTTGCAAATCCAACGACGCCTTCTGCAAATCCGATGATTGAATATTATTCAATATTCAGACATTGAATCAATGTAAATACGTACTGTTAGGCTATTGGTTTCTTTGAATCCTACGTCGCCGTCTGTATGCAAACTTAGAATATATTAAACTTAGTTATTTTTGTCATCAAATTACCTGGCCTAACTATATTTTTAGAAGTAGTGCTGCCAGACCTTTTTATTTTTGTACTAAAATTTGTATCATCAAAACTACTTTAATTGATTGAACAAAGTTTATTTGAACAGAAGTAGTACGGTATGTCTGTGTTTTATTACATTTAATTATAATTTCTCTATTGTTATGTACTTTTTTCTGAATCCGCATGGTCACCCTGAGCCGGTTTCCTGCAATGTTTATTTTTCTGTGTCTTTTATGACATCACAACTGAATATTTAAGTGGCCTTGTTTATTATTTGTGGTGTGTAAAACAATATTTGTTACTCCTACTTACCATCCTCTTCAAAGATGAAGTCAGTTGTTCTATCTTGATTACTTTGGTAAGAAATTCTAGCTAGCTGGTGATCAGTGGCGTAGCCAGGGGGGGGGGGGCTGGGTATTGCAAAGAGCGAGTTTTGCCATTACCAAACATTCAAATATCTCAGCCAGGAATTAGCAACAAGGAAACATAGAGAATTGTAGCTTTATTTCCGAAAAATACTGAAGAAAATATGATCTTATCCTTTTGCTATGCCACCGGACAGCACCATTTTACAGGAATATTCATAACCACATTTTTGTTGAAAATACTCTCAGAATGCACCAAATTCAAAGTAATTTTTCAAAATTTTCTGGGGGAGGTCCCCCAGACCCCCCCGCTGCTGGGTATCGTCATAAGCGAAACACGCCTCAACCCCCCCCCTTTCAAAATTACTGGCTACGCCACTGCTGGTGATCTTGTTATGTTGCTTTTTCACTGTTATCATGCACCGCATATACATTATATTTGGGCAATTTCTATAAAAGCGTGCACATTTGGGCAAATTTACTTTCTGCCCCCCCAAAATGGTTTGGTCTCGTACGGCTATGATTCAACGTATTCAAACATTGAATCAATGTAAATACAAACTGTTAGGCTAATTCGGTTCTTTGAACAAATCGAATGGCTTTTGTAAATATTTCTCAGTTGCAACTTATACCTGGTCAGCAAAAGTTCCTTTTTTACACGATTTCAACGTCTAGCGACGATGAAACGATGTAAAAATGACAATTTTTGCTGGCCGGTAGCTAGGCTACTGTACGGTACCGAAGTTTAACTTAACCAACTAGGCGATTGCAAACATATTTCCTTTCAATGAAACCTATAGGCTACCACGTTTGGTTTGCCTTTACATTACATTCAAAAGTTTTGTTGACATCATAGCATAGTCATAGCCTATTGTTCCAGACAATGGTTCACCTATTCAAACGTCATATAAAAACCGTTCAAGTCTACTGAATATTACGTCATGGAAGTTGCTAGAAAATGTGCCAAAATTGCACCATCGTTCATAGACTTGTGTCAAACCTGTTTGGACTTGTTTGGGCCTGTTTCAGTTTGAAACCTGTTTAAACAGGAAATATTACATCAGCTTTAAACACCTGTTTGAATGACTTCATAATTGTCTTTCATTATTGCGTCACAGTACTGCATATGTGAGTTTGAGATATTGCTATTTATTCTGGTCATTCGTAAAATGATTGTTTGAAAGTTGGCCGCACTTTTAACTGTTGGCTTAGTGCTTGCTAGCTGGACAAAGGTTCCGTCTTTTATCCAAGTAATCTGTTCTGTAGTGACAGTTTTCAGTGGTGTACGGCGTTGCACCCCCCTCGTTTTCGATAACCTCGGGCTAATTTTACAGAAATACACTGTTTGAAAAGAAGTTCAAGTGTGTGTTTCTTCGGTCATTATATACAGACGAACGGATTTGGAAATCTTATGTTACAATTTTCCCACGAAGAGATTATGGTTTACCGCTGTGACCATAAAAAATAAAAGACGATTCTCTGTCTAGTGTTTGGCACAGAAGCACTTAGAAGCAAAAAAATAAAAGACGATTCTCTGTCTAGTGTTTGGCACAGAAGCACTTAGAAGCAAAAAATAAAAGACGTTTTTGTTAACTGGTAGGCCAAGAAGCATTTGAAGGCATAAAAAAAATAAAAGACGAGTTCTTGTCAGTTGGTAGGTCAAGAAGAAATTAAAGCAAAATAATAAAAGAAGATCTTGTTGGTTGGTAGTCTACAGAAGCAGAAGAAAATTAAAGACATTTCTTCTCGGTAGGCAACTGAAGAACTTTAAGCTAAAAAGTGAAGACATTTCTTCTCAGTTTGGTACAGAAGAAAAATAACTTTGACATTTATTGGCAAGAAAGAAGATTAAAGGCAATCCATCTGTGCTTGAAGATTCAAGTGGAAGAATCCAAGCAAGTTTTGTGGACGTTTGGACTTCACATACTCGTAGGACTACAGCTACGGTATCGTGCATTTAAATTCTTTTTTGTATTTTTACGGTCTTTGCAGTTGAGTTTTTTATAACTACTGTAATTTTGTGTGTTTGTGTAACTTAATTTTTTAATTGTTAAATTTAGCCCTAACATTTAATATGTCTACACTCGGTGGTGACAGGGACTCGACCGCCGTCGATTCGACTGAGTTTAAGCCTGATGATGTTCTTTGCGGTCGGGCAGGCCATTCTGGGGAGGGACCCATTAACGATGAGGCTAAGTCAGTTCGAGAGGCCCGGCATCTTAGACGGGATATTTTGACTCAAATTGGGAAACTTTCTGTGGCCCTAGGTTCTTTAAGTGATAAGCAGGAACTGTTAATTTTTCGATCTAACTTATCTACTTTAGAAGAGGAATTACGGCATTTCCATGCTCTCTTGAGTAAAATTTTTAACTCTGCAATCTTAGCAGAACTTCGTGATAGGGTAGATCCCGAATTTAACTCGTTAAAAAATAACTTCGAACAAAAAGAAAGTGAGTTCTCAGATAGGTTGGATGCTGACATACATCCTGAGGATAGCGCCTCAAATGTAAGCACTAGGATGTCTGAGAGCTCGTCACGGATAGTGGCACAAATTAACCTACAGCTAAGACGAGAGGAGCTCCAGATACAAGCCGAAGCTGAAGCGAGAGCTGCTGAGGCTGCCATGAGAGCTGAGGCCATACGAACTGAGGCTGCCGCGAGAGCTGAGGCCATACGAGCTGAGGCTGCCGCGAGAGCTGAGGCCGAAGCGAGAGCTGCTGAGGCCGCCGCGAGAGCTGAGGCCGTACGAACTGAGGCTGCCGCGAAAGCCGAAGCGAGAGCTGCTGGGTTCGCACTCAAAGACGCTCAGTTGAGGGCTGAACAACGTAAGGAAGTGGCATTAGCTGAATATCGATCAGAGGTGGGCTCCCGGCGTAGCTCTAGGAAGGGATCTTCTAGGCATTCCAGAAGTGAACATCAATCACAGTTTAATTTACATAACCTTTTCCAGACGCCTGTTCAATCTGTAAGTGGACCTGTACAATCCACATCTTTTCAAGCTGTTTCAGGAGGTCTCAGGGCCGCGGCTAAGGGTCTTCCGAAGGCTGTAGAGCCAAGGTCTGCAAATTACAACCGAACTCCTCCCCCAGAGCGTACAGGTCACGGGGCCGCCATTAGCAGTAATGCTTTGCCCCCTTCAAAGTTTTCTGCGCCGCTAGTTGCTGATCGCCCAGCTACACGTAATTTGGGTGGTTGTGAGAGGCGTATCGTGTCTCCTGATTTTAACGTGTTTGAGGATCGTGATCGGGCTGTACATGTGACTGAGCCCACTCAGCCCCTTAAGGGATATAGCTTGTCTTCTCCCGCTAAATCGAGTTCTCAACAGCAGGATTGCTTTTTTGAATACCAAAATAGTAGGACGTTCTTCGATAAGGCGGCCTTGATTGGTTACGATGGTAATAATATGCCATTTGTCTTCTTTAAAAATCGTGTTACGGCCTTGATGGCAGCTTCGCCCTTTAAGGGAACTCGTTTGACTTTGTTGCAAGCAGCTTGTGTTAGAACAGCTGCACAAACGATTGCTAATTTGGTTTCCGACACTCCTGGCTTGTCAGAGGAAGACAGGATAGAAATGTCGTTAGCTCGCTTGTCCCAACGTTTTGGAGTTCGTGGAGGTCTTTTCGCAGAACCAGAAATTAGAAAGTATCGCTATGGTAGCAAATTGACTTCTATCTCTTCCAGTGATTTGAAAGAGTTTAAAGATGAATTGTCGCAGTGTTTGCTTTACGCGAAAGCTTATGGTCAGCGTGATAAATTAGAAGGACGTTTTGTTTTGGATTTGGCTAAGCGACTCCCGTTTGACGCTAAGCAGCGTTATCTTGACTTTTTAGGTGATCAGTATGGTAGCACTGAGGAACCTACTTTTCAGAGTTTGTTTGATTTTGTAGTACGGGAGGAAACGCGCAAGTCGACTGATTTTAGCATTATGCTAATGGGCGATTCTGGTGAGTCGCAGCATTTTAAAAAGTTTGGCAAAGGAAAATTGCCTTCATGTCCGGTTAGGCAGACGTCTGTAAAACCCCATGATAATGTCATGTCAGGAAGTTCGCAGTACTCGACTGCTGTTGGCGCACCGCGCGGTGGTGAGGCTAGACGTAAAGACCTGCCGGCATGTTTTTGTTGTTCGTCACGTGGTCAAGTTGAATATCATTTTTTGTCTAATTGTAAAGAATTTTTGCGCTTGACACCTAAAGATCGGAGAGATGTCATTGTGAAAGCTGGCAAATGCTTGAATTGTTTGCGCCAGCATATGGTTAGAGACTGTAATCATGCAAATAACTGTCGTAAGTGTGGACCTACCAACGATAGGAAACACTATTTTCTTCTGCATGATTTTTATGTGACGTCACGTGATTCTCTGGATTTGGTCGGTAAAGATGAGGCTGGTGCCAGAGTTCCTGTGCGTAATGTTAAGATTGGAAATGTTAAAGCAGCTTTTAACCGCGTTACTGCTGCTCGTGTTTTGAATCCAATGACTGGCAAATCGAAGTTGGTGTATTGTCAGCATGATCCTGGTTCGCAGTTGACGTTTGTTTCGAGTGATTTGGTGTGCGAACTTGGTCTTAAACCGTATGATAAAGCGTCGTTTAAAATGGATACTCTGGCTGGTCAGAAACCTACTTGTGCTGAACTTGTTAAAATCAACATTCAGTCGTTAGAGACGAATGAACTGTTTTGTGATATAACTTCGGTGGTTAACCCAGCTTGAGCTGACGATGTTAAGACTTTACCACATAAGCAGGATTTAAATGGTTTCCGTCATTTTCATGACGTGAATATGTTTCATTTGAGTGATTGTAGTACTGTAGATGTACTGATTGGCAACGACAACGCTTATTTGATGTGTGCAAAAGAAGAGCGTGTTGGTGAAAATCGTAGTGAACCGCATGCTTTACTCACTCCTCTCGGTTGGTTGGCTTGTGGTGGTAAGTCACCCTTAGTTGAAAGCGTTGCTAAAGTGTGCAGAGTGCAGACGTCTTCAGAGTCGGATGTCATCTCTGGCTTTCAGCGTAAAATTCAGTATCGTGATATGGAAATAGCAGACCTGAATAAAGTCATTCAGGATTTGACTTTGCAAAATGAAACCTGTGAATTGTCTCGCAATGATATTTTGGCTAGAGAACTTGTCGAACCGAATATTGAGTTGAAAGATGGTCGATTTGAGATACCTGTACCGTTGAAGGAAGATATTGATCTACCTAACAATTTTGTGTTGGCGTCAGATAGAGCTGCTGCTTTAAGGAACAAGGCTTTAAAACAATCTGAATTTCGAGGAACTTGTGTTAATGATGTAATGTTTTCGGGTCCTGATTTGTTAAACTCTCTGGCAGATCTCTTGGCTAGATTGCGGCTTGGCAGATTTGGTTTCGTGGCCGATATGACCAAGTACTTTTTTCACATTTTGGACTCTTCAATACGTAAGCCCAATTTCATTGAACTGCTTACGTACACCAGTAGTGCCGTTCGGATCTTGAACGAACGCCCTTTGGTACCTTTGAGTGACGACCCTAGGGATTTTACTGTCATCACCCCTGCCTCACTTTTGACCCCATACTTAGACCCATACTGTGCTGTTGGGCAACAACATGATCGTGACCAACTAAGAAAGGATTATCGGTTCAATTTGTCACTTTCTCAGCAGTTTTGGAGTAAATGGATCGATTTTTACTTGCCAGGTCTTCAGGGCCGGAAAAAATGGCTAAAAATGGCCGAGAATTTGGAGCCTGGTCAACTTGTAGTGGTAGGTTCTCTCCAAGACATTGGTAAACGTGGGAAGTATCAACTTGGGAGGGTGCATGAGGTAGTTCCACAAATTAGGAAAGGGAAGCCTGTGGTTCGTAGAGCCAAAGTTGCCGTCTGCAACTATGATGAGAGTACGGGGAAAGTGAAAGTAGACTACGTGTTGAGGGATATTTCGTGCCTCGCCCCCGTAAAGAACACCTAAGTGTTAGGGTTTGAGCCTGGTTTTGTCTGCGGTGGCCGACCCTTGTCTGAGCCCAGAACAGTCGGTTATTATCGCAACAATTGTATATAGCGTCATTTTAGCGTGTACCTATGGTACCAATTTCATGTATCGTCGTGTATTATTTCTTATTGCTGTTCATTCTTTGCATGCCCTTTGTATTTGCCTATTAACTTAAACGTGAGTGATTCAAACAATTAGTGTATCATGTGTTTTTATTCATTGGCTCACAATTGTCGTCAATTCTTTTTTAGTTATGCCATGTCAGACTGTCATAACTAGGGGCCGCTATGTTCCAGACAATGGTTCACCTATTCAAACGTCATATAAAAACCGTTCAAGTCTACTGAATATTACGTCATGGAAGTTGCTAGAAAATGTGCCAAAATTGCACCATCGTTCATAGACTTGTGTCAAACCTGTTTGGACTTGTTTGGGCCTGTTTCAGTTTGAAACCTGTTTAAACAGGAAATATTACATCAGCTTTAAACACCTGTTTGAATGACTTCATAATTGTCTTTCATTATTGCGTCACAGTACTGCATATGTGAGTTTGAGATATTGCTATCTATTCTGGTCATTCGTAAAATGATTGTTTGAAAGTTGGCCGCACTTTTAACTGTTGGCTTAGTGCTTGCTAGCTGGACAAAGGTTCCGTCTTTTATCCAAGTAATCTGTTCTGTAGTGACAGTTTTCAGTGGTGTACGGCGTTGCACCCCCCTCGTTTTCGATAGCCTCGGGCTAATTTTACAGAAATACACTGTTTGAAAAGAAGTTCAAGTGTGTGTTCTTTCGGTCATTATATACAGACGAACGGATTTGGGAATCTTATGTTACAATTTTCCCACGAAGAGATTATGGTTTACCGCTGTGACCACCTATATTCATAAGAAAATGCTTGCTTGGATTTTTTTAGCGACTAGGGTTAGATAGCCTACAGGACTTCTAGCTAATACCAGTAAGCAGTCTAGTCTAGAGACTCTAAATGAATAGGTAAATTAGTCTAAACCAGGGGTCACCAAATGGCGGCCCGCGGGCCGCATGCGGCCCGCCACGCTGTATCGCTGCGGCCGCGAAAGGTATCAGCGTACAAGTATAACCAAAAATACTTTTCTTGAGGAGTTAAAGAGCACAAAGGCAAAAAATACTTTCCGGGAAGCATATTTTCGCTTTGCATACGATTCCACCGACCGACCAATCAGATTGTAGTTCTAGGTAGGGGTTGCTTAAAGCTATTCCAATGCGATGCCCAGCCACACTGTCCCAGTGGTTGATTAAAACGTCTGTTTTCAAATTTCGAAAATGTTGAGCATAGGGTTGCTTATTTTAAGTTTGCAAATATCATGTAAACACTAGTGTGCGTTTCACCGTTATTGTGTTTCACGACCAGTGTTCTCTTTATGCAAGTTTTTGTTGACAAAATAGGTCGGTGTGCCAACTCAATTTATAATAAATTGTCAAAATATTATATATAAATTTAAAGACTTTTTCTGATAGTATTATGAAAATATTTAGCTAAGTACTGCAAAATGTTTTTTTTTTTTCTTTTTTTAAAGAAATATGGAAGGGTGATTTCTACAAGCATTTGTTTCATGGTGCCTGGTTTCTTTTTCCCTGTTATTGGAGCCTATTTTTTACTGATATCTTTGCAGGTCACTATTGTTGCCTCTATTGCGATGTGTCAAACATTTCCTTGTTTACTGAAATTGTTAATTGCAAGATATCTTTTGTGAAGCGAAGTGACAACACCACTCTTGCTTGGCGATGAATATTCTGATGAAACCGCTCGATTCGCTATAAGTGCGCAAAACAAGTGGCCTCGTTTATTAAGCAATGTTAAAGAGTCAAAAGTGTTGTAAAAGGAGCTTGGCCTGGCAAGAGCTTTGTTCGATTAATTTTGTTGCTGCGGTATTCTAGCATAAATATGAACAACATGTAACGTTGGATACTGGGTACGAAATGCGTTCTTTTTTAGCATAAGAGTCAACCTACCTAACATTTCATTAGTGCGGCCCGCCGTAGCTCTCCTTAGTGCCAAAGTGGCCCGCACGCGAAAAAGGTTGGTGACCCCTGGTCTAAACCTTAAAAAATAATAGAATATTTCAATTACCTTGCTGCCTAAAAAGTAAGCTCTTTTACATGACCTATACTAGTAGCCTGGCATCATGATCCCAGTCTGAGAATTTCTAGACCTTGAAGTCATTGCTGAACTTCAAGCTTTGTTCACACTGATCGGTGTTTTGACTTTTATTTAATTTTAAGAATTTGGCGGGGAAATGGGTTAAAAATCGTTTTTTTTGGTTTAAAATTGAAGCAACCTGTCAGGCCCCCAGACTGGCAACACATTAGGATTTTTGGGGCATTGTGACGTCATGTGACGTTAAATTACATCACAATTGGACGAGCTAGCTCGTTTCCAGCAGCAGAACTGTTAACGATTTCTCTGCCTATCTCACAAAGGATGAGGAGCAACTGCAGTTTGCATTGAAAGTTGTTGCTGACCACCGCAAAAAGTTCCCTAACACCCTGAAGCAGACCTTACTGGGCAACAACGAGTGATATTGGTCATCATTAGCGTTTGGCAGAGAGCAACTATGGAAGTGCTTAAGCCTTCTATACCTCTTCTGGGTCGAATTTCAGATCCATTGAGCTACCTCTAAACATTAAGGAATATCAGTGAAATTTTACACATGGTGTTTTTTAACCAAAAGGAACGTTTTGGCAGGGTCAGACCAACAAATATCCAAATTTTTTTTTTTAGTATACAACTAAGGACCACCCTACTACACATACAACACAACACTGCATACCTCCACATGTTCTTCCATCTTGCAAAAGAGCCTTGCCTCTTGTGCAGGAACAAACAGCGTCGTTGCCAATCACAGTGCAGATATCGGAACATTTTTCGTTATTCTGACGAAATAAATGTGAAAAGATTTTGACTGTTTGGGTCGATTCAAAGTGAATTTAATTAATTGAATCTTTATCCTCGGACTGGGAAAGCTTCTTACAGAGCTTAAATCTGGCAGTTTCGCATACTTGTAGAGGCTTTGACTCACTGACGCAGACGCGGTCACTGAGATTGACAGAGTAAAATTTCCGATTGTTGTTATTAAAACACATCGGTCAATCACCCACCTCGAGTGTTGGCATGTAGCCTGACTCGTTCATGACATGACGCCTGACTCGTTTATGAAATGTAGTCTGACTCGTTCATGACATGTAGCCTGACTCGTTCATAACATGTAGCCTGACTCGTTCATGACATATAGCCTGACTCGTTCATGACATGTAGCCTGACACGTCCATACATGTAGCCTGACTCGTTCATGACATGTAGCCTGACTCGTTCATGAAATGTAGCCTGACTCGTTTATGACATGTAGCCTGACACGTCCATGACATGTAACCTGACTCGTTCATGACATGTAGCCTGACTCGTCCATGACATGTAGCCTGACTCGTTCATGACATGTAGCCTGACTCGTTCGTGACATGTAGCCTGACTCGTTCATGGCATGTAGCCTGACTCGTTCATGACATATAGCCTGACTCGTTCATGACATGTAGCCTGACTCGTTCATGACATATAGCCTGACTCGTTCGTGACATGTGGCCTGACTCGTTCATTACATGTAGCCTGACTCGTTCATGAAATTTAGCCTGACACGTTCATGACATATAGCCTGACTCGCATATGCTACATTGCTACATGTATTGTTTCAGGTACATCAACAAAAATATTCAGTAAGAACAACAACAAACACAAGCGACATCTTTCCAGAGTCTACTCACCCTTTCGCATGGCGACGCTTTCTTGTCTTCCGAAGGATCCGTCACGAGCAGTGGGCCATATGAAACAGTCTGTCCTGTTCTTTCGGGTCTTTCTCCTCCAACGCTGAGGTCACGACGCCTTCGCTGATAAGGACATAAATGGTATTTGTTATATAACAATGGCTTGGTTCAGTTTTACATTTTGCTTTTGAAAAATTCTTCCCTAGTCTCAAATATCCATCTTAATAAACACTTGATAGAAATTTAATTGTTACTAAATGTGAATAAAATTTGTTCTTACAATGTTTCAAAAAACCTGTTTCATGAAATACAGTTAAGTTGACGCTACATAAACCTAAGCCACAAGAAAAGTCCTTTGCCTTTACGTTCAACTAATGGCTGCTGACGATGAGGATTTTTAGAAACGGAATTAATGTGGAAAACACTCGTTTTGCTTGCTGGAAAAATATACATGCTGTTCTGAGTTAGCAAACATCCCTGGTCTGTATTACAATTTTCATGGATTAATTATTGTTATCATTGTGTTGTTAGGACTATGCCATGCAAAAAGCACAATGCACTTGGGGAAACAGTTCCAAACAAGTCAATACCTATTAAGATAACTTAATTGTTACTAATCAATTGTTGAATTAATTAATTGTTCAGAAAGGGCAATGTTCAAACACATGCGTAGTATGTTTAGACATCTCCACCTCAGAGCAATTAGTTTTTCTGATTTTCAAATAGCCTAGACTCGTTGTGCTGCGCAATCCAGTTCTCCTTTCATGTGAGCAAGGCAAGCAGTTTTTCAACTGTTTAGACCAGACCATATTTTTGGTATATTGTAATAATGTATGTTTCTCAAGTACTTCTTATACAATGTAATATTTTTCTTTAGGCTTGATAAGGGCTATATGTGTAGCCGAAAACGCTCGCTTTATTTTATTTTTTGTATGTTATTATGTTAAACTTTGCTCAGTTATGTCTGTTAATGCTTTCTCTACCACTTCTCCAATACTCGTTCTACAATTTTCATTCCATGGTCTAACAATTTCACTCCCCTATATGCATTGCAACTATTCACATTTCCCTTTCCCTTGAACAGTGACACAACAATGCTTTGTTTCACTCTTGTGACATTCCTTCACCATCCAGTACCTTTTCACAAAGCTGCATCATCACTTCAACCCCGAGCTCTCCACTTGCTTTTATCATCCGACGTACCGGTCGCTTGACGATGCCTCATTTTCTCCATTGCTTCCACCATTTCTTTTCGAGTAACCTTTTCCACAGGCCCCTTCACTTAATTAGCCTCTATGCAGTGGCGTAGCAGCCACTTGGCGGTTCTGGCTCTGCGCTAGGGGCGGCACGCAGCAAAGGGGCGGCAAAATGAGGCTGCGCAGTGCACACAGCACGAGAAATAAAGTAATGCAAAAATAAATATAAAGTAAAACAAGAAAATGATTTACAAAGAGACAGCTAGCACACCTTAAAAAATTTAAGGATAGAACAACAGCTAAAAAGCTCGAGTTGCTTCTTGCGTGACGTTGGATAGCTGTAGCCTGTACTCCGTCTGTTGTTCAATTCTTAGTAACATTTATTACGTCATAAATCTGTTGTTATAATCACGATTCATTTTCTCTATCTCAGCAGTTGTTTCTGTGGTCAGACGGTCAGACCTCGTGTGCAGTAAAGCTGAGATACTGGTGTATTTTATTGTTTTAGCGTAGTTAGATGGGGAAGGCAGACATAGTGTTGAGAGTTGACTAGAACTGCAGATTCAGTTTAGTTAGGGCAGGATAGGTTTTCTGTGCCAGCATCATAATTTTAGCTAGGTGTTTATTTAGTATTTGAAGTAGACTACCGGTGTGTCGTTGGGAAAGACTCTTCCGGTTACTTAGCAGACTTTTGGCGGCCAGGGGCTCTTATTGGCTTTTGACGCTAGCACGAAAACAAGTTTTAGCGAGTCCTCACGTTTGACCCTAAGAGAGGGGGGGACATTGTACCCAGGACTGAGGGGGGCCCGGAGAGATGGCTAATCACGAGCTAGTTAGTTACGATTTGGTTCCGCAGACCAAGAAAACTGTGGAAGGTGAACCAGTCCTGGGCATTTAAACGTTTAATTGTAAACGTTTAAGTTGTTATTAATTGTAAACGTTGAAATGACAGGTTGTGGTTAAATTTATACAAGTGTTAATTTAGACTCGAAAATGAAACGTGTCAAAGAGAGTGGAGCTTTTTTTAAAAAGAAGAAGAAAGCAAGAGAAGCACAATTAAAAAAGCACGAGGGAGCTATGCTAAAATTTGTAACCTCTTCTGGTTCAAATGTTTCTTTAACATTACCAGGGAACGATTCTAATGAAAACCCAGACAACAACGCTGAGCTCCAGAGAGATACTGAAAAGATCAGCTTATCAGCAGAAACGCAAGAAACGGGGTCTATCAAAAGTAAAACCAATGAAATCAATTATGCATTGCCAGTTATAGGCCTATATTGCTTGAACATGAAACTATTTCAAAATTTGCTGCGGTCTACTTAGGACGGCATTTTCAACGAAAGCCAGGGGCGGCAGCATATGCTCTTACGCCACTGCCTCTATGGTATATTCCTATACATTTTCCTCATTCATAATGTTTTCCATATGTGCTTTCCATGCTTTTTCTCTGCTTTCCGGACAAATGCAACTTTCCATCTCTACTCTTTATTCATCTTCCCCCGACAATATTCTTTCCATCATTTTTCATTAGTTTTAGAAGCATGATCGTTTCTTAAACAAACGGTCAAAAATATTTTTTCACAACCTTTTTACTTTTTTCATATTCAGATTTTCCACTACTAGTCAAAATGCTGCAATTTCCATGATATTACTTTTACATTTATCAAGTGCTTTCTGTCTTCCTGACCCAATCAAGATAAAATCAATCTCCAACCCATGTCCTCCTGAGCTATATGTCACCTTCTATATCTCCTTTTTTTTAAACCAAGCGTTTAAACGTAAAGTTTCTTTACATCAAAGAAATCAAGTAACATTCTTCCTTCCAAGTTTCTTTCTCTAAACCCAAATCCCCCATGACTACTTTCAAACCCATCCGTAATTGAGCAGAAATTGGAGAAACATAGCTTATAGTGGGTGATCTTTTCGTCACGGGCACGTTAGTGACGAACAATGGTAGGCTAGGATGCGATGAGGATTCGAACAAAAATTAGTTTTATTCAAAAACAACTTACTTTTGCTTTCGAGTTGCAATTTGTTTCGATTGTGTTGTCACAAAGATCAACTTCACAATGGGCAAAGATGTACTGATCTTGGTTGATGTTGTTTGTTGTGAAGAAGAAAGATCGGAAAGCAAACTTTGCATCATCTGGCATGAAATTCCTTAACTCCATTGTTGCGGGGGTGTTTTGGAGCATCCTGTAATTGCGTTCATCGCATCATTAGCAGCATCATGTGGTCATTCTTTGTGGTTTTGTTAGAAGGCCTACACTCTCGCAAGTTTAATGCAGCTGAGTTTTATCCAATGCAGCAGAAATATATTTCATCTTTTGACGACTTATCAATCAGTTGATGTTACATGTTCGATTTGTGAGCCAGACGTCACTAGAAATGGATTCCAGTTCGAACGAACGAAAGTTGGAAAGAAATAACGAACCAAAACTGCGACTTTTGCTGAAAAAAAATAGACTCTTTCGATTATTGCGCACTTACTTGTCTTTTATGACGTCATATTTGGGCGACACTTGTGAATCCTCATCACCGTTGATCCAGCAGTTTATAAGCTGCAAAACAGATTATTTTGTTTTAGTTACGTTATGTAGTTGGCTCTCCACCTGCGTACTTGACTATGTTGACGTGTTCTAGCACCAGCATGTTGAAGTTTTCATTGCACTTGATATTGTGTTTCTCAGAAAACTAAGATATTTCGGACACATAGCAAGACGGAACTCGTTGGAAAAATTAATGTTGACTGGGTTGATAGAAGGCAAACGAACAAAAGAAGAACAAAAATAACATATTTTGACAATATCAACCAAATTACGAGAATGAAAAGCATGCCGGAAGTAGGCTACTACTTAAAACAAAAGACAGAATGAAAAGGAAGGAGTTCACAAGCGACCAGACATGATTAATCTGTTGAAGAAATGGAAGAAGGTATTGTGTTGGCGGTTTTGATAAAAATGTTCACTTTTCGGTTTGAAGGACAATGGCATCTGCACAAATGACTGTAGGTCTAGGCCAGGGGTGGGCAAAGTTGTTTAAAGAAAGAGCCGCTCGTGGATAAACCATAAACACCAGCGAGCCGCATCTGGGGTGGTAAAAGGATAGACCCTCGGCCCCAGACGCTCACACGACGACAACCAGCGAGCCGCAAAATCAGTTGACATAACATAACAGCAACAAAAACACAATGATTGCTTATCCATATGAGTTTTGTACTTGACTCACTAATCTCTGAAAATTTGGACGATAAGTTGTTAATGCTGTGCAAATTAATTCTTCCAAGTGTTCATTTGTCAAGGTTGCGCGATGCTTTAATGCAGAAATTCATACTATAGGGATCGCCAACTCGGTTGAATATCCGACAACCAGAGTGTAAAAGTGTTGCCAGATAGTTTTTATATTTTAGAAAAAATATTATTTTGGCATTTTTAAAGTAGTAGTTGCCCAAAACTTGCCCGTAAATAAATATTTTAAAACTAATCTAAAGAAATTTTATTGTTCACTTATTAAACTATCATATTTTTGGCAAATTTACCCTCTCTTGTACATAAAACATATTAAGCCTACTTGAAAAAATAATTACCAGCTTCAACACTTAAAACATGAAGCTCTTTAATCCTGAGGTGTTATTTAATTTTCTCAATTTTTTTTGTTCTTAACTGGTTTCTAATAATTTTTTTTACACCTGCAAGTTTTATTTAAGTTTGGTACATAAATTTAGAACATTTTTATTGCAAAGTTACACAACTACAAACTACTTTAACTCAATCTTGTGCAACTTTAAACTTCAGGTTAGTTTTAAACGGACAAGCTTTGGGCGACCACTACTCTTTAAAAATGCCAAAATAATATTTTGTTCCAAAAATATAAAACATATCTGGCAACACTTTTACACTCCGATTGTCGGATTTTCAGCCGAGTTGGCGATCCCTATACTATGAATCCCTGCTTTAATGTTACAAAGTAATAAATTCTTGTAAAAATGAATAAGTAAGTTCTGGTACTACTTCTAAGCTTCAACTAATCGCTGCTTATATAGCGACGTTACTAAACTTCCAATTGTTCCTGACTGAACGCAAAATGAGCCAGGAGAAGCACAATGTTGCTTTTGCAAAGTCACAATTCCATTGTTTAACAATGGCTACAGTAAAATAGAAATTCTTTTTTGATCTTTGTGTTGTATTGGCCGCAAATTAAATTTTAAAGACAGTGTAGGCTAAGTCACAAATTTTAATTTATACCAACCGATTTTTGCGTCCCTACCAATGTGGCGCCCATGGTTCGAGCCAAACCTGCTACACCCTAGGTACGCCACTACTTGGTTGACAGTCCGAGATAATATATTTATAAAGTATGCCGCATGCGGCTCGCGAGCCGCAGTTTGCCCACCGTTGGTCTAGTAGGCTATATGACTCTGATTGTACGAGACGAAAACAACAGACTTATTCAGCAGCGAGGGTGGGACACTAATAAACCGAATGAGAAAGCTTACAGTAGGCTATCACGCAGTTCATTCCAGTTAATCTTTAGTTTAAGTTGAAAACTCGAAAGAAAACGCAATGTAAGGAAACGTGGCTGGCTAGCGTGTTTTCTTAGGCTAGCTAAAAAATCAGTGAAATGAAGAATCTTAATTCATTAAAACCCAAAATTTAGAAGATCAAGACTGAAATGTAATTGTTTGTATGTTGCAACTATTTTCGTTTACACTAATTTTGTTGTCCTGTAATTTGTAAATCTGTAGTCTACATCAGTTGACTGGTAGCCTAATATTGTATGTTTTTCACATGTTCGCGCCAACAGCAAAAAATTGATAAGTGAAAAAAGTCATAGAACTGATGCAGTGAAAATTTGACGTCATAATCCCTCACCTGAACATAGACTCTTCCCGATGCCGAAACACCAGTCACCCGAACTTTGACGTAAACCCACCCAGGCATGACTACCGACGTCTGAGGAGCGTTGAAGTCCACGTTATAGAATCCAATGGCAAGTTTGAAGACGCCATCCATTTGCTGGTTAGCAAAGGCGAGTTTCCTAAATTTCGTCACAATTACATCATTGACTCACAATAAGTTGTTACGTCACAGACAGGCATACAACTAGACAAGTACAAATCTTTCCTTGCTCGTGGTAATTTCAAACAATGAATAGAATTGTCAACGTTCCATTGTACACAGTCCTTACTCAAGTCCCACATTGAAGCCTCCAGCGGTGTTGAGAAAATACTTGGTGTTGTACCGACAAGTCCTGTTGAAGCAAGCTTCCTTGAAGCGAACAAAATCTTGGGTGAGGTCTGGAAAGTTCCTGAACGTCCATGTGAGAAAAATGTAGCCATCTACAAACTGAATTAAAATTTGGACAAGTAAAGATCAAGAAAAAAGAATATTTAAGTTGTTCTGATGAGTCTTCAATAGAAGAATACCGGTTCTCCAACATGGACATATTGCTATTAATTTTGTGTGTTGATTGGTCTTGTTAGATCAGGTAATGTGAAGAATAGTTTGTTTTACGGCCAGTGGGGATTTTCTTCTTTAATTTACAGCAGCCTATGTAAAACAAGTTTAAATTTTCACATTATCAGCATTTAAAAATAAAGAAAGAAAAAACGAAACGATCCTTCAAACTTTTTCTACACGTACTTGTGTTTTCATTAGAAATAACTTTAAATATGCAGTATAAGCTACATAAAATAAAAATGACACTGGTCAACAAAGACCTTTTTTTTTGCATGGATTTTGAGAACTGATTTAGGGTAATTTTGGGGTGCTAAATCCGAATCTGAGCTCAAATTTCCTCTATCACATCACGTTTTCTTGCAAAATGCATGTTCCATATTGATAAGTTATGTAAATGCTGCTCATTCACTCACGAGTTTGACACCACACAATCACGCACAAAACCAGCTCTGCCGTGATTTGGCTGAACCTAATATGCGCCATTTTTACGTTTTTGAGATAAATGACTTTTTGTGTTGTAAAATTGCCAAGGAAAAGCACTCGAAGTTGACTTTGTAAGGCTGGAACAGACAAGCAAACAAAATTTTTAAGAATGAAATTTGATCCAGGTTTTTCTTTGTTTATTAAAACATAGACATACGAAGCTGAGCAACGTGATCAAGTTTAACATATTCAAGTTTATTATATTTACAGAAACACAAAACTACGCAACAAATTAAATATCGAACGTTTTCGACATCACAAGATGTCCTCTTCAGGAATAACATATAAACAATTTTACTACATCTGAATAAAATACAATGGTTATTATAACTATAAACAGGAAAATATAAAAACTGTACAGTAGGCTACTTCTGACTAGCTCAAACTCAACGATATAGGCTCTGCGAGAATCAAAGGTAACTGCATCAAAAGGTGTTAAACAGATCACATGATGTGGTAGAAAGGCAAGGTGCGAAAAAACTAATTTTAAAATACAGAGAGCAAGAAAGACGAGCCGCAAACAAACAATTGTCTGTTCAAAGGTGGATTGTTATGTTTTATGTACAAGGCTTCTAAGATTTTAGTTTGTTACTCAGACCTGCCTCTGGACATGATCTCAAATTGTTTGATAGAAACGTTGTTTTTGCATTCTATACACATACTGTATTTTTGCTGGTGATATTTGTTTCTGCGCAGATTGCTTTTGCGTTATGTATTTTTTATCCTTGCTATCCATTTCGTTAATTTATCAGACTTTACGCGTTAATTCTTACCGAATAGTAGGGGTCGCACTTCAGCATATCCGGCAGCATGAACTGGTAGGTTGCTTCCATTCCATTTTTCTTGCATTCATCACCGATAGTGTTGATGTCATAAGTCAGGTCTCGACCGATGTAGACGTATTCATTTGTGTTGTTGGTGTCTACTTGAAGCTCCATCAGCTCTGCGGGGGCAAGCCTGAAAAATTTATTGGCCAAAGCTGTCACATGATCAACAATGTCTCGTCGCATTTCAGAATCAGATCCACACTTTGAAGCACATTTGCTTGGACTGATGGCAACATTTTTTAAGAATCTTTAGTAAAAGTTTAATTAAACTTGAAATTATGACAAGTAATTTGTCGTCAAGAAATATTTTGAAACTTTAAACAAACCGACAGCTACAAGAAAAATAAATCAAATTCAAGCTGAAGGATAGTAGTGATTCTGAAACTTTTAAAAACTTTTATTAGCATACAAACCTTAAATTAAAGATAAATAACAAAAACATCAAACAAATTAAATTGTGCAATCAAATAAGATTGAACGTGAACATCTAACTTCCAGTCGTCGCATGTATCATAGCCGATATGTAGAGGTAAGTTAGTAACTCTTAGTAGTCCAATTTTCATCATCATTGAGTCTCCACAACGATCGATTGTTCACAGTTCTTAGTTTACAAAATTTTGGTTTGTCCATGTTGAAAGATTTTTGAAGATTTCCAAACGTGGACGCCCCCGGTGCCTCTGACCAGGAAGTCGCCCCATCATTGCCGAATGTTCAATTCCGCGCTTGCGGTAGACATGCCCCGATAAATGCCATTTGCCTTTTTTTGATAGTTGTGATGAGGACGCCAGGGGTGCACCCAGAGCGTCTCCACACTTCTTCGTTAGTGATCTTATCCATCCAGTTAATTCCCATCATTCTCAGAATGAACCAAATTTCAGCACTGTTGATCTTCTTTTTTATTTGCGGGCATATAGTCCAGGATTCACAGCCATATAGCAGAACTGACCAAATGTATGCATGTAAAATTCTTATTCTAGTGTATAGAGAGATTGAGTTAGATTTCTGTATTTTGGGCATTTTGATGAAAGCTTGTTTGGATTGTGCAATTCTTGATTTTACATCGCTCCAGCATCGACCATTCGAAGTGACTATAGAACCCATATAGTTGAAAATATTTACTTGTGAGACCGGTGTATTCTGTATCTTGATTGTGCATACTGGAGTTATTTCCTTTGATGAGATAGTCAATGCAAATTTTAACATATCCTTAGAAATTAATCCTCTTTAATAACCTCCATGTAATGTCTATTCCTTCTTCGTCCATGACTTTTAGCATGTCCACACAGATTTCATCTAGTTCAACTGCTTTTAATGTTTTATTCAATACAGAGCCCACTTCTCAAAATTGAGACTTGTGGTTGTATAACAGACAGCACTTTTCAGTAGGCCCACTTCCTCGGCCTAACATCATGAACAAGATCTTGCAAAAATTCTTCTCAACTCTTTGAAACATCTTTTGTGTAGTGAACGATGTTTGCATTTGCCGCTCTGATATTCATTGATCCCGGAGCTGATTTTTTACCTATAGTCTCGTTCATCTTCTTGAACTTGCCTTATTCATCAAGAATATTGGCGTGTACGACATCAATGAAAACAAGTTAGAGACGTAGCATTACACCACTCGAAGCTTTGCTTTTCCGACCACCTTAGAGTAGAAGGGTCAATTTCCAATTAACTTAGACAATAATTCTTTACCTCTCGTTTACAAGGGTTGCTTTAGCAAAAAAAAATGAAGCAATAGATTGAGTTTGGCTTTTAGCAGCATAATCGTTGTTTACTTCACAAATGTAGCTATACAAACTACCTGTTTCAGCCTGATGCTGCAGGTTCGCTGTGGTAGTAGTAGTTTGCACTAGCTTATGGAACACAGTTCCCTGCTACTACTACAGGATCATAGACGATGCGGCCTTTGATGAACCAGATGCTTGGTTTGTATTTTTATCCAGCGTTTCCTATGCGACGCAGTATCCAAAAGTGTTCTTGGTTGGCTGATTGACTTATTTTGTTGAAAATGAGATAAAAATGTCATTCATTGTCTGCCACGAGCACGTCTCCCGAGAAGGCGACCGCGTAGATATAGATCTTTGAACTCTTCTTATCTGATGATGTGACCGAGAAATAGTTGGCTATATGAAATGCGGAGCATTCTTCTATAAAGCAACATTTCAGCTGCTTCAATGTTACGCCTAGTTTCTACAGTGAACGCCCACGTCTCCCAACCACATTGGAGAATAGACACACCAGTGGCGTATACATGGGGGGGGGGCATATGCCTCCCCATGCCTTGAAAAATGTTTTTTTTTTTAGCGTTGTTGTGATTATGTAGTGCAAACATGTTATTTTTAAAAGTAGTCTTGAATAGCAGTGTCGTATTAATCCCTTGCTATATCCCCCTGGAGGGGGCACGGCTGTTTAGGGGCCCACCTATTATTTTATTTTGTTTAATGCTTCTTGGAAATTTAAAATGAAAAATTGTTGTAAATACTGCTACAAAAGCTCGATAATCAATAGCTTAAATCACGCAAGGCCATATACACGCCTTCCAAAACCTCAGTTGGGAGGCTTATCTAGTTTGGGGGTTATTCAAGGTAAAGTAGAGGCGTTACGTTTCTTTCAGCCCCGCTCTCGCTACTTTTCAATTTAAAGTGAAAATATGACTCTTGTTTGGAGATTTTTCATGTAAACAATGCGTGAAAAAATCAAAGTAGAAATCAAAACTATTACGACTATTGCGGGAAACATCAAGCCACGTTGATACCGACAAGAGCGACCACCAACACCAGCCACGACTCGGAGGATGAATGTTTTGGTGTGCTGGTGCCATCACATGAAACGTCGGTACGAAAATAGCAAATTGTGGAAGCTTTTTTTCAGACAGAAGCAAGTCCTTGAGCTTTCCTGGTGCCGATTTATAACGTCGTTTTAAAATACGACAACTCCATTCCTTACAGTGCCACGATGAAGACATTTTTCTCCGTTGCAAAAGACGTGTTGAAGCTAAAGCGGGCAAGACTCGGTGACTCGCATTTTGAAATTGCTTGTGTTTTCTATGACAACTTTGAAATGCTTCGTTTTCAAGGCCATTTTGACGTCAAAAAGTGCTTCTTGTTTTGATTGTCTTGATTGCTGTCTGCTGAGTTTGTGTGTTGCCAGGCGTGATTGCTGTAATATTTGTCAAATCACAATCAATTTATTTTTAATTTTGGATTATCCTACTACGCTTATTGGAGGGAAAAATCATGCGAGGTATGACTGAAGTATGCGAAAAAACAGATTTATCAATAATAATGGTCTGTGGCCAAAAAATGTTGCTAAAGCCTAGCCTATTGTTCATAAACATCTGCTTTAAAAATGGATGTAAACTATTACACAATTTTTATTGCCCTACAATAAAAATTAAACAGAACACTTACTTAAATTTTGGTGTTTCCGTACATTCAATTAATGTATCAGTGATGGTATCTGAAAAGAATGAATTGCTCTTACATGCTACCATTAGAAACAAAGATGATGTTTTATATCTGTATTATTAAGGGGGGTTAATCGGCTTTTATTTTTTTAAATCGAGTTTGTTAAAGTGGCAAAAATTTTAAAACATTATTCCAGAGGCCATAGAATATACTGTTGTATCCTAAAATCAGAGCTAAAGTTGAAATTAAAATTACCCTTCTATCCTGACTTTTACTACTGGAACACACTGTCGTGAAATCTACTGCAAAATCAAAACTCAAGTAAATATCAAAATAAAAGCAGCAGAGCAACTCAAAACAAACTTAAGGCAATGTCGCAACAAAACAATCAACGATCAGCAAGAAGTAAAAATGGCACTATGCAAGCATTATCACGTCACACACTTCATCTCGTGTCTGTATTATCCCTGGAACACGTCAATTTGATTTATTTATTGCAGTTTACTGAGCAATTTTATTGCTTATGAACTCCTTTTTCTCAGTTTTTGAGAGGCATGCAACAGCATTATTAACACGTTCAATTCGTTTCTAATTTACCACACTCTTATCCTATGTCATCGAATAGCTTTTATTAAATTTGATTGAGCCAGCATAGCAAGCGAGATGATTTTACAAAAACGTCGTTTTTTTTCTCAGCTTCGGGGTGACATGTGGATTCTTTGGATCCGATACTGCTGCAAGGACAGGATAGGCTATATCAGAAGTTAATACTTTTTAAAAACATAACGGAGTTCCACTTCCTAATGCATATGACGTTGCTAAAACTGAAGGCAATAAATAGTAAGCCAACTTATTACAATTCCACTAAATGAAGAGATATCGCAACTTATTATATTACGTTGTACCTGTCAGTGAAATATCATCTAAAGCAATGTCGCCTGTACTCGAACTTCCACAAGTGCCAGTAAAAGATATCTGAAAAAAATTGGCCTGTTGTTGAGAACATTAAAAACTTTGAATTTAATTTTCCATTGCGAAAATGATATTAAAGAATATAATGAGATTATTTGCTGCATATGGTTCTCTGATTTCGGAAGAAATTTAGGGGGAATTGCATCACCACACTTTTCAATTCATCAAGTGTTGACGAGAATTTTTTGCATATTTTCATAAATTTGTTTGGTATCTTGCCTATCAAATGCTAGTCTACATTATGCCCTACCATCGCTCTTGTGCCCTACAATCTCTACTCTACATTATGCCCAACAATCGCTATTGTGCCCTACAATCTGTAGTCAGCAATGCATTGCATTGCAACATGCATTAAGTCATGCGCATAACCAACTGAGTTATCGGTACGAACCTTTTCCCACTTTTCGAAGAGGGTGACCTACTCTATACTATCAACTGGACAGCGGTGGAACAAGTAAGATAGTCGTTTACAATAGCCTATACTTCTTTATTGTTGACAAAAGTAGGAAAATTGACGTTACTCAATTTAATAAGTCTGTGAAACAGCAAAGTAAACTCTCTACCAAAGCTTTAAAATTAAAGATAATGCCAAGCGTGCATCTTTACTGCACCAAGCAGAAGAGTGGTTATTTGATATCTTCATAATCCTGCCAAGCAATGCAAATTATTACAATGCTGCTGAACAAGCCATTCGTAACTACTTAAAGTAGCCTATCAGATATATTCAGTGAGGCAGCGAACAAGGTTAGACCACAATAAAATGTGTTAGTTTGCTTGTTGGGTATGTAAGCCTACACTTCCGGTTTGATTGAAGCTTCATAGATTAATAGACGTTGCAACTACGACTCAGTGATGAGGCATTTGGGCCCACCACAAGTTTGTTTTCAGGTGCCGCAGCAAAGCATAAACATCCTACTCGAAAAATACAACAAAGTATGCCAATGGTAGTTCAACTCTCAGGCTGATTAAAACTCTTTTCTTAAAACAAACAAGCGTTTCAAGATTTTACCCTTAACTTCTATTTGCAGTAGGCAGTAGGCCTATTTAATATAAAATGCTTATGACGTTTCTTTTTACCCGAAAAGGTTGAGATGTGTAATCCAGTTCCTTAACAAACTGCAACCAATCAGTTCCTTGCTGTCCGCTTCTCTCCAATAAAATTATACTGCTACTGGCAAATATTTGGGTAACAGTCAGAGTTTGAATGTCGTCCCCATACATGTGGTACCTAAGCAATATTAAGATTTAACTGCAATGTTTTACATAAATAATATCGAGATTAGTGTAGTGCTAGTGAGTTACAATACACTAGTTAGAAGAATTGGATATCATGACCTCTAGTTTTGCTTTATAAGAAAGACGAATACTGTGGGCTATTTATGTAAGTGTAGTTTGCTATTGTAAGTGTAAATTATTTCTTATTTTTACAAGCTCAGTTACAGTAACTAAACAAACACAGCAAAAGTCACCTAGAAAAACACAAATGTAATAACTGGATCAAGAATACAATAATACCCTCACAGACTAAACGTCATAGTGTTATAAACTAATCATTTCATTTTCGACGTAACTATAAAGAACTTTCATTTCATCATCACGCTGAAGTCCAAATAACTGTAAGTTGTGGGCTACTATAAGATTGGTTTGTTTTGTTTCTCGTTTATAACTGTGTTTAACTGTGTAACTGTGTGTTTTTTGTTTATAACTGTGTGATGAATAGGCTACAACAATACTCTTAGGCTAAATAAGCAATATAATTTACATGATCACAAGTCACCAAAAGCAATAGCCAGTTGAGAGATATGAACCCTTTCACAAGAGAAGACATGTTTATGAAAGATCAGCATTGAGTAACGCGAAAAATTTTATACACATATCAGTAGCCTACAGCACCCGGGCTGTGTTTATCAATTCGGAAGCAGGGCAAGTGTGGCTTATTGCCGGTATCTAGGCTTAGCTACAGGCTAAGGCTGTTTTGTTGGTTAATTGCAATTTTTTGTAGGCTAATTTTTATGCTCGGCGAAGTTCGAACACGAACATGGCGAACATGAAGCAAACTTGATGTTGGTTATCAGTATCACGATTCCTGATAAATTCCATATTTGGTTTCCCGCGCTTTTTAAAGTTAAGCAGCAAAATTTTCGCTTTCCAGGTCCAAATCTAAAAACTGGATTCATAATAAATTGAAACCTAGAGATAAACTAAGTTTAGTGAAATGAAGAAGATAATTTAATTGTGAACATTTTAAATACCAAGATTTTTGAAATGATCAAAAACTTGAAGAGAAATTATAATATCAAGAATCCAACTCTGCGGTTGACGCATGCAGCAAACAAGCAATTGACTCCCCAGCCTCAGATTTGAAAGAATCAGGATGAGGAAAATAAGATTATTACCCAGTGAAGCAATTGAAGTACAGAACAAAATTGATCAAACAACGATTAGTAAGCCATGTGGATTAATTGTTTTACATTCTATTGTGTAACATCTTGTTTGCTACCCGTTATCAAATCGGTTCAAAGTTTGTTCTAAAATTTTTTGTTTTAAATTTAGTTGTTTTTTTGAACTTTTCTGGGTTAGTGTGTGCAGTCTCGGTATAACTCAATTTAGATAAACCAGCTCAAGAGTTTTCAATGATAAATTACATAGTTTGTGACATGAAAATCGAACGTTGGCCAGCAGTTGAGGCTAGTTTGTTTTGTAAGCGGGGTTGCCAAACAAGTTTGGATGAATCGCAATTAAATGGACAACACTGCTTTTACTTCAATGCGAAGTGTTTGATTTTTTTTAATGAAATTAATTTTTGTCGCTTTATGTCAGTGGAAAAGTGACAGGTGCATTTAAATCATCACAAATTGTTATTTTGGGCCCAAACTTTATAATGATAAGAGAGGGTGGGGCTAGTTTGAACACTTTTCACGTTATTTAGTCTCACAGTCATGTTTGTTTATGAAATAAAGTTGTTTTAGCTTTGTTGCATACCTATAACATTTGTAGTAACCTCGCAAAAAAAAATTGAAAACTTTTTTACAGTTTAGATTTTATACTGAAATACAAAATATTCTTCAAGTGTTTAAACTTACCCCGTGTACGAGGTAAGTTTAAACACGCATAGGGTAAGTTTAAAAATCATAAGACTAGCCATTACCAACTGGATAACTTCTTGTTATTATGCAGTTTCGCAGTTTAGATCAGAACAAACAGAAAAAGAACAAGGTGTATCGAAAAAACAACACAAACATCAACAGAAAATCAAGAAAATTCGGCCACAAGTCGAATTGCAGTATCATATCAATCAAGTGTCTCTTCGCATGTTTTCACTCAGAATCTGAGGCGCAGTTATGGCATACATAGTCTGGGAGGTCTTCTGTGCAGTCTTGGTGTGCCCATTGACGACATCCATTACACCTTACCCACTCTTCACCAGGACGGCTGTTCGTATACGGCTCGCTGCACACCAGGCAGAACCACAGCTCTTCACGTTTGGTTGTTTCCTTTGTTAGATATTCCAGCCTTCTTTTCGAGGGTTTTGTTGGTTTTATTTTTCTTCCTTTTAGCTCTTCTTTAAGTTTTTATTTTTCAGAGGTATCTGTCAAGATTGCTGCTCTTCTTTTTCCTGCATTTTGCCTTGTTGGAGCTTTTGGCATAGGCATTATCTTTAAAGGAGAAAAGCCATCAGTCTCCAGAGAACTCCCGGCCACACAAACACTGGTGGATATGCCCCTACCTGTCTTTCTCTTATAGGTTCTCATAATTATTTCAACTTAAACAACCTGAATGTAAATTTAAGTTAAGAAAAACAATTCAATAAACAATTAATAACACAAAAACGGTTTAGCAAATCTGATGGGGAAAGTTTAAACACCACGTTTAAACTTGCCCCCACAGCATCCAGTGGACATTTATTTAAATTTCACTACCAAGCTAACTAGCTATCAGTTCAAGTGACAGGCCATCTGAAAGACAGTGAGTTACAACAGGCAACACTACAAGTAGGCTGCGTTACAACACTACAAGTAAAAAATAAAAAGTTTACTTTTACCCCCCAAAACAGTCTTTTCTTTCTGGAAAGTTGCATGATCAGTCTATTTCGACTAAAATCGTTGCTGGTATTCGGTAACTATGCAATCATAGATAGAGCAACAGAGCTTCGATATATTTATTTTCGGAGAGGAGCTATTAGCAGTGTTTAAACTTGCCCCTGTTCAAACTAGCCCCACTCTCCCTTACATTACCTAGATTTAGTTTGTTAAATTTCATCTGAGGAAAACATTATTGACCTATTGTGTTATATTCGCTTACACTCAATTATTTCTCATTTACATTCTATTTAATTTCTTTCTCAATTAACACGGTCACATTGAGCTAGTTTCGTGCAGCCCAACAGGTCACACTGGGGGTCACTCACCATTTTTATGACAAAACAATAGGCATATTCTTTTTTTAAATTGTGATTATTTTTGTAATACTGTAGTGAAAATGTTTTTGCTTGTACTATTTATTGGCTTGAACTCTTATTGGTTGCACTGAAGTTTAAACGCCCTTGCTACAAGAGTTTATTGATTTCATAAGTTTTCCAATTTTTAATCACCCGGAATAAAGTTTGTATTTGAATAAAACCACAGGACTTCACTTGAGGATCGCAGCAGCACATGATTTCTTTTCTTTCATTAATATTACTGAACATCAGCCTATCTTGTTTCCACGTAATTTGCCGATGCTTGACATTTGTCACATCAAGAAGAGAGAAGCAGCTGACTCGATGACGGATATAGTCTTTCGCTGCTTCCTGTCTGTTGTGATATCTAGATTGCTATGGTGCTGTTCTATTCGTATTGTGTATAATTGTACCGTACTATTCTCGCAACAGACGAAATAAAAGTTTCTCTCTCTCTCCATCAAAAAAATCGATATATGATTAGTTTAGGCCTGCATGTCTTAATGCAGTTCCAGTAGATTGGTTTTGGTTTGCTGGGTAAAAAAAAAACAAAAAAAAGTAAACAAAAAAAAGTGAAAAGTTTAATACTTTCGTTGAAAAGTAAAAAACATATTTTTTGTTCTTGTACCCGTTTTCTTTCGTAATTGCGTCATTGATATAATTTAGTAAAAGCAAAAGCAATGTTTGGTTTGTTACATTTTTTTTCTTTCTTTAAAATAACATAAGTTGTTACGAAAGCTTCGATGCTGAAGACAAAATGCGTTTAACATTTAATTTTTTTTTTAACAAGAGCTTTCTCCAAAATATTGCAAAATGGAGAACCACGTGATTTTGGTCCTCATACTCCAATTGGTTGCATGTTACGAGTATTTTCTTCCTCCATTTTCATAGTTGCGTAGGATTTTTTAGATTTGTGTTTGAATAAAATCTTATTTTTAAAGATTGTACGTAACATAAATGTTATGTAACATAAATGTTATGTAACATAAATGTAACATACGAGTAACATAAGAATCGTAAATATTATAAATCTTGTAACATTAATCTTATAGTATCCTATAGTTGTCAAAGCTCACCAAAATGAGATGAACAGTCGTTGGGATGTATTGTTGAAAGATATTTCAGGTGAAAGCAAAGTGGCAAAGTCGGTTAGGGCACACGTAGACGTTTCAATGTAAATGTATTGGCCATCTGTGAAGATGAAATCATTGTTATGTCTCTTGCTATGGACCCAGATGGGTTCTGTATAGTGAATGGCACATCATAGTAGAACCAATTGAGAAAACACAATTTGTGTCAACATGAGGCAAAAAGTATAAAAAATACAACGATTGATATCCGTAGACATGATTATACTTTTTAAGTGGTAGGTATGAACACTCTGAACATTTGGACAATAAATTATGATGCTTTTCTGAAATATTCAAAATACAATGGTTTGGCCTATAAGCTTGATTGAAAAAATATCTGCTAACACTTGCTGTCATAATTATAATGATGGCGGTAAGTGTGTGCAGATATTTCGTCACATGGAAGTTTTAGTACAGTACTCCAAGAGAAGCAACTACTGTACCTACTGTAACTTATATTTTTTTCTGATTTATGTGTTTATACACAAAGTACGCTTAGCAAAATACAAAATTGAAATACATTTATTATGGAGTTACGCCAAAATCAAGAAATTAGGAAATGTTGTATAGCTCCTCAAATACAAAAATGTTAGAACTTGTTTTTAAGTTGGCGATCATGTTGTGTTTACTGATCACAATATAAAGTGAAAAATAGTTTAAATTATTGTGTTTAAACCTCACTATGATGTAACAACACTGATACGAATATGTGGGAACTTAATTTCTCTAACTTAAACTTACCAAAAGAATTTTATGTCGGCTACAGTGCAGAACCTTGAACAAACTTTATTTCACTTACTTGAATCCATCAGAGTGCGATCAGTTGTTGGACCAGTTGATGAAGTATCAGTCGGACCTTTTTGCAAAAACCAGTGAGTATTGTCAGCTGGCCGCAGGAGATTGCGCCACCCTCGGCACATACCATGCTCAAACGTGCACACTAGCTCGTCATCTAAATAGCAATACGAGCAAGTAAATTAAATAATATGCTGAATTCATTCTGTCAAGGCAATAACCATCACTCTAAAGATGCAACATCAATGATTTCACAAAACTTATTAGCTTAATCTATATGTTTTGCAACATTTTTACATGTAGCCCTATGATTACATACTGTTACTTGTGAAGTAATCGGAGAGTATCATAAGACAGGTATGCAAACTTGGTTAAAACAACAAGGTATAGTCACAAAAAACGCTTTGTTGACTCATTGTTCCTACAAAACAGTCAAGCTTTAAACTACGCAGTGCCAGCATACATCATCACTCAGCAATTCACTGCCTCCGAGCATAAAGCCTACCAGCGCATTGGCTCTTGCATAATTCCAGAAAGTTAGAGGGTAAAAGCAGCTAAACATTATCACCGGACGTAGTGAAAAAATTTAGTCAATAATATTTTCGTAGAATTTCATAGAATTAACATAGAAAACATGAATCAAACCTTTTATGTGTCTCTACCTAGCTAAGGAATTAATTAACATTAATAAGTAGAAACAAAAATTCTAAAATGAATCTGCTTTTACTTTCACTTGTTCTTACAAAACCTTCTTTGTTCGAATCTTGCAGTATCACCCTTCGTCATCACGGAATGCACCGATTATAAAGCATAATATTGCCTCCCAGCGCATTGCCTCATTTGAAAGAACTCTCATCAGGCCCGGACTTTTTTAACCTTTATAAGGTACATCACTTGGATGTGGCTGTTCCGCAGTGAATCGGAATGCGAGACATGTTAAAACGAGGGATTGTTGGGACCTCGAGGGATATTGACAACTAGTTTTGTAGTAGGAACGACCCCAAGCTCCGGTCAATTTCCGGCCATTTTTTCATCTCCGGCCCGGAGGTGAGTGTGCAAGCTGTGTGTGTGTGTGTGCCTATAGTCAGGTTTATGAATTTTAATAAATATTTTTTTTTTTGTATTATTGTGGTACTGCAGTAATGCAAGAATAAGCTATACATGTTACATCATTGGTCTCCCAGTAGCGGGTAACGCCAAAGAAAACAAAAATTAATCGTCAGAATTTTTTTATTCAAAAAGATGTAACCTGGTATAACCAACACAAAATATTAAGCAGTACACAATGTTGCACATTTGCAACATTGAGCTATAAAGGGACGCTTGAAATTATTTTTTGTTTTATTTTCCTCACAAATACTCATTCTACTCTCCCAAAATCATGTACTTCCCAGAAATCTTCGTGCATGTATGCAACATAGGACGCTACGGGGAACGTAACATTGATAATTGAATCAAGGGTGTTAGTCAAAAATTTTCAATATCTTAAATAGAATACTATATCGGGTGGATAAAAAACATTGCCAAATTTGAAATCTACCCATAAGTTTACTTTTAAATGAATCCTGAGGATCGCAAAAAAAAAAACCTTAGGCTATACCGCTAGCGTAACCTATTGCGTGATAGAAATTTTTTCCTTTGGCATCTCTTTAGTCTCGCTTAGTACGTAAATGGTTATGCACGTGCCCGCATACGAACATAGTTAGGAGCAAAATATGCAAGTTACCCAGAAACACAGCAAAGATATAGCGAAAAATGAACTGCAGATAAAAGAAAACGTAACAATACTACAATAATATGAAACAACGGCGTAATGCTACAGCGTTTAAGGTGTGCCGAGATGGCAAACAAGTACAACATTGTAACAAAGTAGCTAAACAAGAAAATAAGCTCCCAAGTGATTTGGCAATGCTTCTCTCGAAAGCTACTTCAAACAGATCCCGCAATTCAATCGTTGTTTTCTGAACCTTAACCGCTTCTTGGTAAGACCGACCGAACGCTTTACTATCCGTGTTGGCGGAGGATTCTTTCGTTTTTGGTCATTGGCATAGACGTTGACAACTAAAAGTAGCCTAGGTTACTTCATTTATAAAAGAAACCCGTTGTGTCGAATAGCACGAAATGGTTGATGCCAGGCGTTGGAACTTTAATCAAAGCATTTTCCCGCAGTGTTCAAAATGGCGGCGCGGACGCCTTAGGAATTTCTCGTGGCTTTTAGGCATTGCCTTCAAGTACCTGGCGCAAGCAAAGTTACGTAAGTCGGCACTCTTATGATTAGATCACGTGATACCCTCTCCCTCCCCCCGATTGTTCCTCGACTTGACTTGACGTCCTCTCTCAGTTTTTTTTTTTTTTGTAAGTCATGGCATTTGTCGAATAGTGACGTCGCGTGTCGAGCTGCATCGCCGCCGAAAAAGGTAAAAATCACAGCCCTGTTCACAATGTAGATAAAATGTACTATACATACAATCGTCATACACAAGACGAGGCAACTGTGTTCCGAAAGCTAGTGCAAATCGCTATTACCACAGCAAACTCGCAGTAGCAGACTAAAACAGGTTAATTGTTTGTATCTACATTGTGAAGTTAATAAACAATGTTTATTAACACAATAAAACATTGCATCAAAGCGCTAATGTAAGAGATTTCGCAACTTATGGTATAAATATTTTACCGAGGTTTGGACATGGTCCACTGGTCATTGAAATATCATCTAAAGCAATGTCTCCTGTAGCCGAACTTCCACAAGTGCCAGTAAAAGATATCTGAAAAAAATTGGAATGTTGTTTAATACTATGTTGGTTAACTGAGAATTTAGAAACTGTGTACATTTTTTCCTACGGAAATGAAAACAAAATACTTTGCATCATTTTCTGCATATCCAATTATCCATCTGTTTGGTTTGTTTATCATTTTTTAAAAGAACGTTTTAGCTAAAAATGCTGGAAGGGGGCAGAAAGCATACTTGTAAAGAACAAAGTGGAAATGCAATATGTGGTAAGCCAGGGATGAGAAATTCGATGCAATGCAAGAAGTGTAGTGAGTACATGGAAGATGTGTCAATAGAAAGGGGATTACAGCAACGGAAAGGGCGATGGTAAGAGCAATGTGTGAGCTTAAAACAAAAAAAGTGGAAAAGCAAGTACTGATGGATGGCTAGAAATGAGGGAGATTATAGATGAACTTGCAAGAGTAGATGGAGTAAAATAGTATGGGCATGTACTAAAAAGGGAGAAAGGAAGTTTCCTTCAAAGGGCATTACTTTTAAAGCTAAATGGGAAGAAGAAACGGGGACGTCAAAAAAATGGAAAGATTAGGAATCAGACTGAAGTAGGAAAATGTGATGGAGGAAATGATGTAGAAAAAGTGGCAAAAACAACAAAAACGCAAAAAGAATCGTTCACTTCCATTAGTAGATACAGCATACATGAAAAAATTATGGTAAAAATTAAAAGAAAAGAAGACAGCTGCAGGTGTCAATGTCTTTAATGAGTTGTTGTGGCTCCTGCAGTTAGTTGTGAACTGAGCAAGCGACAACTGAGCTAGCAACATTTGAGCAAGTGGCTGAGGTTGGTAAATGATGAAACTGAGAAATTAACAACGGAGCAAGTCATAACTTGGAACGTCACAAGTCAGCAAAATGAGTTTAATTAGCGACGACCAAGCACGTCGGACGTGAGCACGTAAATCTCATTTGCTGACTTGGCAGTAGCTGAAATGTAATTGCTAAGTTTAAGCACTTGCTGAGTTGTCGCATGCGGAGTGATCTGATGACCGTCTTTAACATGATTTTATCGAATCATCAATCAACAAGTTATAAATAACATTAAGTACGGAATAGAATATTCTGTACCACAAGCATTCTTCAAGTGTCGCAGCAGAATATTAACAACAAATTCGAAAATACTACAAAGTTTGCCAATGTCAGTTTAAAGTTCGGAGTTAATTATTTTTTTTTGTTTAAAATTTTTTTCTTGGTGTATTTTATTTTTAAACCATAGACAAATAAAACCTAACAACCACATAGCATTTAATACAATATAATAACATGAAAATAAACTAAAATTTACAAACGTTTTCAGCCATACTCATGTTAGCCCTTTTCAAATTAATAACTGACTGATGTTATACACCAATTGAAATTACAAATACTGATCTATATACACAAAATCAAAAAATAATATAGACGCATAAGTATGAAACGGCGAGGCAGTGGAGAATACATGAGTATGGCCGAAAACGTTTGCAATTTTTAATTTATGTTATTGTATTATGCTAAATGCCATGTGGTTGTTAGGTTTTATGTGTCTATGGTTCAGTAAAATGACCTCTTTATAAAAATTTTATTTTATTTTTAACTTCTGGTTGATACTATATATTTTTTAAAATGAAATAAAATACTAATGACGTATTTTACCCGAAAAGATTGAGATGCGTAATTCACTTCCACAAAACCTTGTAGCCAATCAGTTCCTTGCTGTCCGCTTCTCTCCCACAAAATTGTATTGTTATTGGTAAATATTTGGGTAACAGTCAGATTTCCAATAGTACCTCCATACATGTGGTACCTAAAGAATATTAAATGTCAAGATTTGCTCATGTGCCAATAAGCTATCGTAAACTGGTCGCAAGAATTAGATGGCATGACCTCTATTTCTGCCTCGTAAGCACAAGCACAAAAAATAAACTGTGATCACATCTCAGATGATGTCCCAAGAACAGTTTAATATTCTCAACATCCGCCAATATATTTATAATCTGCAGGTTGCTGCAGCAGATGAGGTTTAATAATCAACCAGAGGGTGAGATTTAAATCAACTGATTACAGTCACGTGATTCATGCACGTTAAAAAAATAACAATTCGCCGTCGCCAGCATAGCCTAGAGGGTTAGGGCTAGAGAATAGTCTTTTCAATGGTATGGGTTCGATTCTCACCTCAACCATTACTCTTTCTTCTTATTCAATTGTCAATCAAATTAAGAACCAACTCACTGGCTGAGCGCTGGAAGGGTCACAATGCTGCAGTCAGCTGGTTCATAGAGTAAATTTTCTATGATAAAGTGTCTACAAGTCAAAACACCCCATCTGCTGCAGCGACCTACAATTACAGATACGCCAATTTCCACTCTCTCGACATAATTTATACTTTTGTCTAGAAATGTGTTGCTGCACATCGTTAGAACCATTTTCATTTCTATCATTTACATTCACATGATATCTATTTTCGCCATCGCCCAGCATTCACCTCCACAATAATAAGTTGCTTACACACGCTTTTAAATAACCTTTGTTTAATCTGCAAGAAAGTGTGTTGCCACAGAAAGGGCAAAAAGGAGGTGTGCACTTGAGCAATACATTTCAAGAAATGCTCTCGATTCGGGGCATTCAATGTGGTCGTTGATGAATTAAATGCTCTGATCAAGAAAATTTTCAGTGTTTCTGTTGTCATGCAGTGTCCCAAAGCGTTTTTAGTTGACTAATTGATGTATTAATTAAACTACCATTCAACGTTTTATAAGCAGAGAAAACTTTTTCTCAAACCGTAGAAAGTTTCATTATCAGATCACCGCTTCAATGCGTGATGGAAATCTACAGATAAATCTGCATCAAGCATCAAGCATGCATGCAAGCATCAAGCAAGCATTGCATTTGAGAAAAAGTTTTCTCTGCTTATAAAACGTTGAATGGTAGTTTAATTAATTATTTCTGAAAGTTCCTTGGTTTCATATTATCTGAATTGATGTATTTTGTTGAAAATTAGACAAACATGTTGTTTGTTATCTGCCACAAGCATGTCTTCTGAGAAGTCAACCGCTTAGAAAGAAATTTTTGAATTCTTATTTCCTGACGATGCGGCCGAGAAATTTCAGAAGCCTGTGAGTTATGTTGTTCAATAGTTCCTTATCTTGATGTAACTGGTTAAAAACTTCTGCATTTGTGATATGATCAGTATATGAAATCCAGAGCATTCTACTATCAACCACATTTCAGCTGCTTCAATGTTACGCCTTGTTTCTGGAGTAAACGTCTATGTCTCACAACCATTCTAGAGAATAAGCCACACCAACACTTTAAGAACTAATCTTCAAAGGAATAGAGAGCTTATGATCTAATAGAATAGGTCGTAATTAAAAGTGTCTTTATCCAAACATCGGTATCTATCGCTTTCCATTCTTGCTAAAATCGGCTGTAGAAAAACACATATCTCATTGGACAGTCTTAATGGCTAGCGTGGAGGGCTGGAGGCTACACCTTAATGACTAGCGAATCGCAATTACTCGCTGGCATGGTGAGTACTCAGTCTAGTGCTGACTACCAGGTAGATTGCTTCGTTCTACATGTTATGTTAATAGCATTTTTGCCAGTGGCAATTTATCTCACGCTGCAAATGTACCCATTTCATTGGATAATAAACAAGCAATGAAAAAATGGATTCACAAAACCACTTCAGAAAATGAAGATACTGAAAGTGACATCGGATCGGTAGTTTAGTTGATCCTCAGAAGCAAACGCATTTGTACTCATGGAATTATACTGCAGTGCAAGGATTGTTGAGGTACAGTAAACACAATTTTGGTGAAATGTGCTTATTTTTAATTGCCTTTAACATTATTCGGTAGACAACTTTTCATTTTTCTTAAAAGTTGATATGATGAGGCTGCTATGGAAAGCTACAAGAAGGTTTATGAAAAATCTCTCATTCAACAATTTTAGAAGAAAAGAAATGTTTGTAAAGATAGATGTAGTGCTATGCTGAATATTAATGATTATACACAAGAGATCCAGTACACCAGCTCAGACACACTACTCGCCAGGCTGGGCTTGCGAAAGATCGAAGATGTCCTCCGATATAACCGTCTCCGCTGGTTTGGACACGTTGAAACAAGCAGCGGATGGATAAATCAATGCCGAGATGTGCCAGTTGCTAGTACAAAGAAGCCTGGACGTCCCAGGAAGACATGGAGTGATACCGTAAACGATGACAGGAAGCGGTGGCAGATAACCAACACTAGCCCCCTAGATCGTGATGAATGGAGACTGAGGATGTGCCTTGCCAGACCCCGTCCTACCCTGATTCTAGAAAATGAGACGTAAAACAGGAAGAACAAATTACATGTCTAGACCAAGTTCTTAGAGTTTGGTTTGGGCTTGTCTGAAGCGAAGTTACTTAATTTGTTTTACAAGCGTAATGTTTTTAAAACTCACCAAAATGAAATGCACAGTTCTTGATCTCCGTTATTGAAAGATATTTCAGGTGAAAGGTAAATGGCAATGTTGTTGGGACCACATGAAGACCTTTCAATATAAAGGTATTGGCCATCTGTAAAGGTGGAATCATGGTTATCATCTCTTGCTTGGTACCCGTGCGAGTTGCAGTGGGGTACCGTGACCACTTTAACTGGGTGGTTATTTTTTCAACGAGATTCAAACATATACATTTAGTTTGCACTAGTTCCCACTTACCAAGTCTACGATAAAGCCCACCCAATTAGTAAACCTAATTTGATCAGGCGCAGAATATGGCTAAACTTTTTCCTTTTATAAAAGAGTTTTCAAGCTTGAAACCATGGTTTAAAAGCCCAATTTTCAATATCATTAGGCAACACTGACATCAGACGCAGGGTTCTATTTTTTAAGGTAGCCTTTAACAAGAAAAAAATTCTGCCGCTGCATCTGAAACCTCAAACAATCAGAAGCTATGTTGTCTGTGACGTTAACCAATCAGAACATGTTATAAGAGGCTAACGTCCAATTGTTACCCTTCTAGCACTCAGCCAGAGAGTTGATTATTACTTTGAACTTTGTTTGGTAATTACAGAAGAAAAAAGAGCAATTCTTCTTCTGTAATTACCTTCTGTAATTACCAGCAGTGGTGGGAATCAAATTCATGTCAATGAAATGGCTAATGTACTTTCTAGCCCTAACCAGTAGCGTAGCAGCTACCTGGCGGTTCTGGCTCTGCGCCAGGAGCGGCAGGCTGCAAGGGGGCGGCAAAATGAGGCTGCACAGTGCACACAGCACGTGAAATGAAGTAATGCAAAAATAAATAAAAAGTAAAACAAGAAAATGATTTACAAAGAGACAGCTAGCACACCTTAAATAATTTAAGGATAGAACAACAGCTAAAAAGCTCGAGTTGCTTCTTGCGTGATGTTGGATAGCTGTACCTGTACTCCGTCTGTTGTTCAATTCTTAGTAACATTTATTACGTCATAAATCTAGAGGAGTTTCTCAAAGCTCAAAATGATAAAGTCGTATTTACGTTTTACCATGAATTTTAGTATATGTATTGCCGAAGCAAATGATCGGCTATCAGCTCTATCGATTCTTTCTATAGAAAGAGACTACGTTCAAAAACTTGATTTTGAAGATATTATCGCTGATTTTGCTTAGGCGAAAGCTCGAAAAGTTCAATTTTGAGGCGGCTATTGATCTTTTATTTGCCTAATACATTTGTTGTCCATTTTTTGTCTTTTATTTTTGGCCTTAAAGCTGAGACAGTGAGGCTTCTTTCTCAAGCCAGTGCCGGTCTTTGGGGTGTGCAAACCGTGCGATCGCACAGGGCCCGCAAATTAGGGGGCCTGCAATTTACTCAGATGCAGTAATTTTTGTCATTTCCAATGGAAAAAATTCAATTCGATTCACAAGCAAGTACTGTTATCCTTGAAGTCAGTTGCGGCTTTAGGAATTAGCAACAAGAAAACACAGAGACTAAGCTTTATTTCCGAAAAATGCCAGAGAAAACATGATCTTATCCTTTTGCTATGCCATCGGACAGCACCATTTTACAGTTAATATTCATACCCAAATTTTTGTTGACCATGCGCTCAGAATGCTCCAAATTCAAAATAATTTTTCAAAAATTTCTGTGGGAGGCCCCCCAGACCCCACACCGCTAGGTGTCGCCTTCGGTGAACACGCCGTCAGGCTTTTCCCACCGGCCGTCAAACCCCCCTCCCCTTTCAAAATACTTAGCTACCCTACTGAATTGGATCATTGTCATTGGGGCCAGCAAAGCACATTTCGCACAGGGCCCGAAATACCCTAAAACCGGCACTGCTCAAGCAATATAGAACTTCTGAGACGCGGCACATTATTTGTAATTATTTTTATTGAAAAGATTGCTTGAACATAAAACTATTTCAAAATTTGCTGCAGTCTACTTAGGGCGGCATTTTCAACGAAAGCCAGAGGCGGCAGCATATGCTTCTACGCCACTGGCCCTAACCCTATCCCCTAAACCAACCAGCTGACAGACAATCCATCACATGATTTTCTTTGCATCATCTTCTTTTCGCCCTTTTTCACGTCACGGAAACGTAGCTTATGATTGGTTCCAGGTTTCAGATGCAGTGGCAGAATGTTTTCTTGTTACCATTTCTTAAAGCATCTGTTCTGCCACAAACAATTTAGTTATCTCGCAATGGAAGGCAAAACAGCGAATGCTAAATTTCAAACATCAAAATGGCGAAAAAACGCCAAAATGTTTAAACTGTCTGAAAAACTTGAAGTTTTACAGAATAAAAGCTACTGAGAGCTGCGCGATCGATATCTGTCACGTGATTATACTTATTTAAATTGTAACCCTTTGTAGCTTCGGTAGAGAGGTAATCCTTGTACACCATAGGCGGAGGATTGATAACAACTTAATGGGGTTTAATCACATAATTCAGAAACAAAAATTGTATTAAAATCATGACAACATATTAAATTCGAACGTTTTTAGCAAGACTTTCTGCCCTCGTCAGGAAATAATTTAATTCATCTAAACCAGAGGTGACGAACCTGTGGCCCGTCAAAGAATTTTGTGCGGCCCGCAAAACAATTTGACAATCGCTCATGCATTAAGACAAAATACATCTCAAATCTGTTTTATGCCTTCACTGGTAGGCTGCACCTTTTCGTGCTATTTTCTTGCCCTAAGCCAGAGGACGACAATCTTTTGCTAGTCACGGGCCAAATGTCAAGTGTACAACTCTTTGGCGGGCCGGAATTTTCATTAATACTATAATTCACACTCACTTCAGTATATTACACTAAATTGCTGCATCCTCAATCATACCAATCACAAAAAGAGCAAAATATATGTATTCACACTTCAACAACACAGCATTGATGTGACACGTGATGCTGCTTGCTTTGTGAAAGTTTTTCAACATCTGGTGACAAGTCAGATGAAGCAAGAACCAGCACATTTTCTAAATGGGCGTCGGAAATGCGTGATCTTAGCTTGCTCTTGGTGAATTTCATTGTTGAAAACATTTGTTGACATGTGTACGTGCTACCAAACATCGATGCCATTTCTTTTGCATTGTTGGTCAAGCTGGGATAAAGACCACTTTCAAGAAGGTACTTTTTGTAAAATTCAAGCAGCGATATGCCCTTTGTATGAAATTTTGCCTTCAATTAGTCACTGCATTGCATTTCAATAAGATCCATTTGAAAATTTTCGGAAATGGTATTGGCGTCCACATCAAACGGAGTACTGAATAGCCTAATTTTATTTTGTAGAGAACGAATGTCAGAAAAGCGTGAGAAAAATTCAGTAATTAAATTTCGTATAACACTGACAAATGCAGTGTTGCTACTAGGTTTGCTCTCCTCCAGTATAGGAAAGTGAACATAATTTTCTTTGTCCAGTTGACATTCCCAGAGTCGCAGTTTTGTTTCAAATGCGAGTATGTGCCTCCACATCTCATATCTACCGCCTTCGCACAAGTTTTATGGCGTAACAATAGACTAGTACGAGGTACTTATGGAGTAACAATACCAAATTTTTTTCAAACAGAGCTAACACCGCAGTTTGAAACTCAATAAGAAACGGCGGGACATATTCTTGTGATAACTAATTAATGTATCTCGGGCGGACGATTTCGCATGGCGGGCCAGATCCGGCCGCGGGCCGTAGGTTGACGACCCTTGCCCTAAACACTAACTTTCAGGGTTTAAAGTTAGAAAACGCTTCGAAAATTAAACTGTCGTTATTATCAGTGCAAGTACTGTTGCTCTATCCTTTTTGCTCAAGTTGATTTGTTTTTATTTTTTACTGTTGTAGCCTATGTTTCGATTCTGCGTAAGATAATTTCAACTACGTAGGTTTTATTACTTTCATCTGCCGTTTGTTACTTTTCATGAATAATATCTTGAGTCGCTTCTAAAAGATTTCATTGTAAGTTACGATTAAAAAGTTGTGTGGCCCGATAACTCATGTGTAATTGACAAAGTTGCCCGCGACCGCAAAAAGGTTCATCACTTTAGATTCTAAACAAAGCAAATGAACAAATAGTCGTAAAATGAGAATAATAATAATAAATGACTGAAATTAATTACAATCTGCACTGGAGACAGCTGCTTGTTTTGCTTACAAAACAGATTGGCTACATTTGGCAATGTCGCTTAAACAAAGAAATGATGAAGAATTTAGTTTGAACTCCTTTAAAATAGATTTGGGTGAGCAAAGATTGATCAAAGGCCAACAAAAGATTTTTTTAAAAAGGTACGACACGTGAGTCATTATAGGGTGTTTCGAGGCCCCTGATTCCGAAAATGCACTTCGTTTTGTCGAATTGGCTGTAGTTTTTGAGATACAGCAAAAATATTTGTTTCGCAATTATAAGCCCCCATAGATTTAACTTTAGATTTAATTTTAGATTAGATTAGATTTTTAGATTAGATTTAATTTTAAGCCCCCATAAAATTATATTTTCTGAAAAGCTTATTTATTTTGTAAAAGCAAATTTGCAAAAATTTGTACCTATTGTTTTGTGTGCTCCAAGATTAACTGCGTGTCCTATATAACTACTAGTCATTTTGTATTGTATGCATGTCTGAATTGTGCGTGCAGTCAACGCCGAGAAGCGATTTCATAGAGATGATGGCGGTGACATCAAACAAATTTAAAAAAAAGGTGACTACTTTCAATGAAAAAGCTGGTAGAGTATGTGTGTCTGCTTAAAATTTTAACTAATTTGTCAATGATTTTTTTTCTAACTTTGCGAAACAAGCAACCCCGTAGCATTTCTGTATCAAAAGTTATTAAAGAATAATCGATTAATCGTGTTAATGGATTTAGTCCACACGTCATTAATTAATTACGTAATTAATTAATTACGTATTAATTACGTAAATTACACTAATTTGCTGGTTTGTGTGATAATTCACGAAAATGTGTCGACATTGACATTGCATGTGAAAGCTTACCCAAAGACAATTTTATGTGCAGTAGTTTCAACAAACTTAGTTTTGACTCACTTGGGTTGCTTAAAGTGTGATCATATCTCGGACCAGTCCCACCAGTAGGAGTCTCCGATCTGCCCAAAGTCCATTCAAAATCGTCATCAGGAGACTGGGCATTGCGCCAACCTCGGCAAACATCATTCTCAAATGTGCAGTTAAACTCTGATTTGCAATACGAGTGAATGAATTAACTCATGTCTTGAATCTCTAGACAATGATTATAAGTCGAAAAATTGCTCATTTTATTATTCAAGAGAAATTGGCTTAACCTATCTGCTTTGCAACATGTCACTGTGATTACATACGGTTAGTTGTGGAGCTATAGCAGGGTATCACGCGTCTAAATATTTTCTATTTAAGGTCAAATACAATATATCAGATCATCACACAAGCGCTCATGTAATTTTCAGGGGTTTTCAATTGGTTGCTTCTATTGAAACACAATAAATTGTTCACTGAAGCATAAATTAATTTGCTTTATTTGCATTGTTTATTTTTTATTAACGTACACAACTCAAACCATAGAAGAGATTCCTTCACAAATAACAACAGTGATATGAGCCTAAATTCTACACAGTCTAATTGTCTCCAATTGTCAACATTGAACAGACATCGTTTGACCAGGTACCACTTGACAACAAAACTTTTTTGATTGTTACCAACGCAAGCACAGTGGTGGTCGAATATTAATAATACTTGCACAATTTTGGAAAACCTATCATTGCTTGGTGAAATTAAGGAAACATTCTCCAATGCTGAGATTTGACTAATCAGAGCGGCACTGATCAGTAAAGCATAACACGTTGTGGCAAATTTCCCTGCGGTACGGACAACGGGTTGTAAAAACGGCATTACACTTCATTGATTCAATTTGCAAACAACGTATCATGCTCCACTTACCAGGGCAGCTCTGATAGGTCAAGTAATGGCACCTTTTCTGAAGTTACAACCGGGCCACAGTGGAGATTCACTATAACAAGCAATACGTAAAGCTGGGGACCAATGGAACACGGAAGTCGAAAGTTCAGAGCATTTTCATTTTGCAATTGATTGAGTTTCGCTTTCAGCAGCATGACCGTTGCTTACTTCACAGTGTAGATTCTAACGATCTGTTTTAGGCTGATGCTGCGAGTTCGTTGTGGCAATATGGAATTGCACTAGCTTTCGGAACACAGTTCCCTAGTCATGTGCTATGACGATCGTAAGAATGACATATTTTCATTTATAGTTGCTGGAAAAAATATCTGTACACACTTGCTGTCATCACTAGGCTGCACATGGGAGTTTTAGTACTCTAACAGAACCAGATACTGTAATTCAAGTTTTTGTAATACCTCACTATTTGATATATATGCTATACACCTAGCATAAAAGCAAAGTAAAGGTTTAATGCAATGGTTCCCAACTGGGGGGGGGGGAATTTTGTAATTTGTAGGGGGGAATTTGGCTTTAGGATTGCCTAAAGCTCTTCAAGCCTAGTAAGTTGGCCTCTATGCGCTGGCTTCTAAAACGCTTCCTGCTCCATTACGTGAAGTACAGTACTTGATCAAACAATTATAATGATCAACTTCGAGGAGGAGCCCTTAACTCCCAAAAGCATAGTATGACAACTTTTCAGCAAAGTTTAAGAAGTATCATATTCAAGATATCTTTATATTAGCTTTTTTCATGTGGAATGACCCTATTTTTCATTTTTTTCTGCTCTATATGGACCCAGCAGAGTTCAACTAAATTTTGTAACTTTTTACACAATTGATATTTTCTAGGGGTAGTACGACTTTAATATACTTCCATGAAAAACATTACCATTTCATCCAAATCAGCATAGCATGAGATATTGCATTACATCTTAGAAATGTTTTACCGGAAGGCGGACATGGTCCACTTGTCAGTGACACGTCATCTAAAGCGATGTCTCCAGTAAACGAAGTTCCACGTAAGCCGGTGAATAATATCTGATGAAAAAAGTAAAACTAACTTGTTAAATCAAGAATTTTAAAACTGTGAACTATATTTTCCTCTGCCTAAATAAAGTAATTACACAATTTTCTGCATATCAAACTGTCACTTTGTTGTCAGAGGGGAATTGCAACTTGTAGCGTACGTCACATAGTTTTGACTATCCGCCTATACCTAGCTGTAAATATTTATCCCACAGCAACATTATGAGCGCGGCAGTGCAGCTGGAACGACCAGAGAACATCGTCTAGTTTTCTCGATTATAGGCCTACATATGTATTTATTGTAGAAAATGAATCTTCACACCATCACACAAACTTAACCGTATTAAGACTGGGGCTGGCATAATGTGCCCGCGTCAATTTCAAACGATTGTATTTTATTGGGGATACTTGTTAATAAGCTGAAATTTCTTGACTTTTCCTAAATATTACTTGGCTAAACGTATTTAAGGTTTCGTGGCTTTACCTAAATCGGTTTGAGAGATATTCTACTGTTTTTAGCATGTACTTTGAAACATTTCATTAATTTGCTCCTGGAGTGAGAGCAGATTGCGCTTGGTTGGTTTCTATTATAAAGAGTGACAGATCAACGATCGTTTAATCAAAGGCACCAAGCCGAGTCGCCAAATAAGCTTATTACGCGTGTAATTGGATTAGTTGTGAAGAAGACACTGCATGATGTCAATTACCGATTTGCGTCTGATGTAAATTGCATACAATTATTTCTGTCTGCGACTGAAACAAAACCATTCATTTTAAGCTGATTGAACATCATTGCACAATAAATCAACACGAAAAGCGTGGCATTACAAACTGGGAATAGAGGAGTTTACACGGAAAAAACGAACAGTCGAAATTGAGGATATTTTTTATGGTAAAATTGTTTCATTTCGCAATTGTTCAACTTCAAAAGTCGAATATTTATAAGTCGATTTTTGATCGTTTTATTCACAATTTATACAGTATCGGCAACAATTTTTATTCAGTCATTTTCTAGCCGACAAAACTGCGCCGTTATTTCGTCGATTCAACGATTAGCGACAGCTATTAGGTGTAAAAACATGAAGATCGGCTGACGGATGTAATCAGTGACTCAGCATTGCGGCATTGTCAAGCTATAAGCAAATATAATTTATTATTCAATTTCAATCGGACTTGATTCTAGGTGGCTGGTAATGTTCAACATTGCCAGACTTCAACGTCCTCAGTTGTTGAATTTACGTAAACATAACTGATTTTGTCGACGAACATATTCTTCCTGGAATAACCTACTTCAACGTTTGGTTGCTTTTCCTTCATCAGTTTTTCGTCTTTAGATGTACCTCTAATATGAAATTGGCGAAATGAAGCAAATATCGACAGAAAAAGCAACAATATGTTGATGGAATGTACAGTATTTTGAAAATGAATTTGCATAAATATATTAAGGAATTTTGAACTAGATAAGTTGTCTAATACAAGTCAAATGCATCACTTTACAAATAGGGGAATGGCATTACATAATGCTATGAAGGATCTCTAATTATTTTTTTGCGGCTTGTGGCCAAATCTGCCTACATCTTAAAGGCATATTCAATGAAAGTTTCAAACTGGAATTAAGCATTAAAATGCGTAAACTGAACACTCAAGAATACATTTTTAAAAAAATTACCGAAAAAAAAATGTTTTTAAGGGCGCTGGCAAGGCCCAAAGTCCAATGTTTCATTTATTTTTTATTTTTTTCAAAATGACCAAAAAGTGGAAACACTGCTAGAGTATACGTCATAAATGCCAAGAGCTACAGCAATATCAAAAGTCTTTTCGCGCGCTGGGTTGCAAAGTTCGGACGTGTTGCGTTCAAAGGAGTTTTGCAGGATAGTTTTACACGTTTTTTAAGTTTCTAGGATATTTCGTTAAGTAATAGTAGCAATGTTACGAGAAAGGTGAGGTACGGTAGTGTATAATTCTAGTAGCATTGCTAAAAATTAAATGTCCATAAAATCAATATTGCATCATTGTTTGACTATTGTAGAAACAATATTGCATCATAGCAAATACTATGCCTGACGTTTGTATTGTGCTTGGCTGTGACACAACAGCATTGCATAAAGTTAGTATGTTTGGGTTTCCCAAAGACAGTACACAAAAAAGGAAATGGAATAAATTTGTCAACACCACAACTTGTCATTGGAGTGGACCAAAACCACACCACAGAATTCGTAGTCTGCATTTTCAAGAAGCAAACTTCAAAATTTTTCTTCAATTCCAAATGGGATATGCCAAAAGACTTGACTTGACACCCGGTGCATGTCCATCAATCTGTCCTTCTCCACCAGAAACTAATTTACAACAAGGCCATTAACCTAGTGCAGGGGTTCCCAACATGTGGGTCGCGACCCTAACTGGGGTCGCCTGACAATTTGCTTGGGGTCACCTGAGGCCTTCTGAAAAGTTTAGAATTTCATTAGTTTAGAAACTTTGCCACAAGAATTCCAAAATACAATGAAAAGCGTTGTAAGTGTCGTAAATTTTGTAAAAGCTAGTGCTTTAAACAACCGCCTATTTTCAAAAGTTTGCAGTGAATTGGATACATCCAGTAATGTTCTATTATTTCACACTAGTGTGAGATGGTTGTCCAGAGGCAAAGTTTGGAAACGTGTTTTTGATCTTTGTGATGAATTAAAAACATTTTTTAATCAAAATCTAAACCACAGTTTGAAGCACTTTTCGGCGACAAAAACCAACTTAACAAAATTGCTTAAATTGCTTGGTGTCAAACTCGTATGTTTACTTTGTCATTCTGTACTTGTTTGCGCCAGCAGCAAAAAATAAAATTGAATGAATTGAACTCACTTTAGGCCTATAACATCGTTAAAAACAGAGTGAAATGGTTTACCAGGCATTTGATAAATAAAGTAACTTGCGTTCTTCTAGGCTATTAGGTTACCAGAAGAACGCAACCTAGTATGGTTGCCTATAGTCACCAGAAGAACGCAAGTTACTTTATAACATCATTATTGTATGCGTGGTTTATATACAGTAGTTGTCAATTTTTAAAACAATGAAAACTATTAATACTACAAAAAGTGCTCAATGCCAAGCAAAAAGGCAAAGCAGAGCGAATTAAATCAAATATAGTTATTACTATCTGAAGCCTTTACAAATTGTTTCACCTAACGGATCATCAGAAGGTCTTATTCAAATAGAATTCTATTTGAATATTTATTTTTCTATTTGAATAAGACCTTCTGATGATCCGTTAGGTGAAACAATTTGTAAAGGCTTCAGATAGTAATAAGTAATAACTATATTTGGTTGTCAATTTTTAGGTGCTTTAGGTTACTATAAATTTTTTGTGTTATATTGGAGAATTTCTGCCTCTTGGTTTCCAATACGAAGAGGAAGATAGTACGGTGGCTGAAGTGAAAGTGATGATGAAGAAGAAAGTATGCTAGAACCTGAACCCTATCGTTTTGAGCCTGAGTACACAGAGGCAGAGATCAATCAGCTTTACCTTGCTGATGTGACTGACGTTTCTCAGCAGGAGGATCGAGTGGGGAACACTGATTGGTAAGCAAATTTAGATATTTGACAACATATACTGGATTTGTTTAGCTTTACTTAACATAAAATAATTAAATCACCGACCGTAGCGGGATAAGTGCTCACTGCTCAGCTTTGCATTGTATTTCCCTATGGGTTTGTAGGCCTTGAACCTACAACACGTTCAAAACAACTTTACAAATGCAACTGAAATTATAAGAAAATGAAATCTTAACGCTCTTAAGTGTACCTTGCCTAATACTAGTTATATTGCAAAGTTGAATTTTCCCGTCCCGGTAGCCTATGCAATGAATTATTACTAGGGCAATTAGTTTTTGGCCTAAAAATTGAAACTATTGACATTAAAATTTGTTTTGACAAATTTTCACGTATGACGAACTCAAGTAGTTAAATTACGCATCATTGTACAAAATGCTGTACAACACAGCTGCCGCAAAATGACCTATCAAAAATTTTACACATTTTGAGGTGTGTTGACCACCACACCATATTAACCTAATTATTTCACCTAATGGCTTATGATTCACAATAAGTAGACAATGGGCCGCCCATTTACACCAGTATAAAGTAAGCTAAATAGGCAAATGTAATCCCATACTTGATTCAACTTCAAGTGTTGGGTATGAGAAGATAGGTACGGTACTCATTGTACTAAACCTTTGGCACTAAGAAAGTAGGGTGGCCAGTTCCTTTCTCTCAGCCGCCTTCCCTGCAGCAATTATGCCCACCCAATTTATTACACCCTAGCTAGAGGTGAGCGATGTTTTCAACAACCAGCTGAAGTTGGGAGTCGAACCAGGTTTGGATGGTTTTGAATCTTTATCCTCGGACTAACAAAGCCTTGATAGGTTATTCCTGGTAGTTTCGCGTACATGTAGATTGTAGAGGGTCTGCTACAATTCGGTGAGTCCAATTCTTATCCGTTACACCATCCCTCTGCGCCAAAGTAGGCTACAAGGTGTAAAATGAAAAAAATTCACTGACTGTGCAACCTCTACGACACCACAACAATGCAGTTTGTAAACAATTACTTTGTGAACAATTTTGACAATTTTTGATCTAACGCTACAATTTTGATAAATTTTTGACTTTTTTTGACAAGTAAAAAAGTAATCACCCTAATTATTACCAATTTTATATCAACAGGTGTTCATGTTGTCATTGTGTGGCAATGGTTGAGCAACATCAAGCTTTGTGCTACTGTGAGATAGATACAGCACGGATGAAAGACATGCTAGATGGACAATTGGACATGCATGATTACATTTACTCTGCTTGTTTGTTAATATATGGCGCTGTTGAAACAAAATAAATTGACTTGACTTGCTATCGCCTTATTTGTTTCCAAGTTATCAATTCCGTTCAGTAAAAATAAAGTAAAAAAGAATTTTTTTAGGTTAAATTAAAATGGCCTTAGTAATATGTAAGTCTGCACCGAGTGAAAAATGCACTAAACTATGAAAAGCAATTCAATGTCCTGTTAAATCTACATAAAATCGCTCATTTTGTTGGTCCAAGAAATGTAACCTATGTGATCAGACGAGCGTGAATTTACACAGTAGCCTATGTAGAGTTGGTTGATTGTGTAAAATCATGTGTATGCCATTTCTTTGAATGCAGTATTTGAACTAGACAAAACATTATTTAATTCTCCAAGTATAAAAACTACCGCTTGTAATCATAGAAACTCTGGTTAATGAGAGAATACATACAGTTAAATCGCCCGCAGTAAGAAATATTGCTCGATCAGCTTTTATGACGTAGGCTGTACAGTCGCACGCTTCGCTGCTCACGCAAATTCCCGTTTTGACAGCTCTGACAAAACCACGCGCGCAATGATGGTCAGACCGCAATGGGGCAAAATTTTATTGAAAATCGTTTTATGGTAGCATGTTAAACACAAAGAACATGGAAAGTCGCCAAGTCAGGTTTTTCCTTTACTATCCCTTTAAGCAACAGTTGTTTCCGATCCGCATTTTTCCAACTAACTGAAGTCAAATAAACAATTTTCACGTCTAAGCACTGTGGTTAAACGTTGAGTTGATATAATAATGTCGCACTTTTGCCGGCTAGACAATATACTGATCCATCGCCTAGCAACGTTCAGCCAATCAGAGCGCATGAGAGCAAGCTATCTTCGGTTGCCAACTATGCAGCATTGATTTTATGCAGTTTCAGTCACGTTTATGCTGTTTTCGTGGTGGTAAATAAGAGATTTAGTTATGGCACTTGCAATTTTGACGACAAATATCCAGAGTAATGCAAAGATATCATTTTCATTTGCTTTCCTAAACCAAAAATAAAACTGGAAGACTGTTTACGTTGGATCAAAGCATGTGATCGGCCTCATGTACAGCTAAACGTGTCAAGAATTTACCTCCATTCATACGTTTGTTCAAAGGTAGGTGGTAACTACTAGCCTATCTAGAATCTGAAATTGTTTGCGATCTTATCAAAGCAGAAACTGTCTTACAATGCTGCATCAATTGCCTAAACAATCTATTAGCTCTGCTGGAGGGTGCTGATAGACTGATTTCAATGTTTATTTGTGGTGGTAGTTTTGCAATGTATTAACATACAATCAATACATGAAGTGTTACCAACTTTAGCATTTTTTGGATGGGAAACCTTCTAACATTCATCCAAACCCAATTCCAGCTGATGAATGATGGAATGAAAGTACAAACAACTCAAAAGAGCCGAAAAAGAGTTCTTCCAGATATGTCTCATGACAATGATGCAATGAACAGTGAACAAGATGACCATGACCATGTACAAAAGAAGCAAAAAAGTATTTCAGAAGCACAAAACAATGATAGGCTATGATTATCCATGACATCTCAATTAGTCATTTTATAAAGGGTTACGCTAAATGGTTTATTTCTTGATTTGTATGAATTAATTACTGGTAGCTTATTACGGTAGGCTACAAGGCTATTGGTATTATATGTTTCGGTTCATTTTTTTTTTTATCTTATTCAACCATTCAATTTAACCAACCATAGTTTACAGGCTATGCTATTCATTGCAGAATCATGCAAGCTGGTGACTGAAAATCAAGCTTTGAAAGAAGAACTTTGTGTTCTACTGTAAAACTGCAACATGAATCGCAATCTCTTCTTTTGCTACAATTGCAAGAAGTGTCATTTTTTAGTGTAGGCCTAAGTTCCATTATAAACTCTCCTGTTAATGAATTGTTTGCATATTATAGTAGTTTAAGTCACGTGCAATTTAAAACCATGTTTGATTTTTTGACGCAAAATGCCCGAAGTGCCATTAAATACAAAGAATGCAAAGAAAAATGTTTGAAATTGTCTTTGTAATATCAGCCACTTTTGACTCTTTGCAGGCTAAGAAATGGGTTTCATTTAAAAGATTTGGCCTACAGATTTAATCTTTCACTCCAGTGAATTGTAACAAATCAAACAAACAAGGTAGCAGTTGCAGCACAGCACACCATCCAGGCTATGTAACTTCTTCTATAAAAATATGATCAATTATTCAAAACATTGATAACACTGCATGGCTATGGCTCTAACAACCCAGTTAAATTGTGTCTTAGAAAGCACTATTTCCAGCAGGTTTCCGATTTTAAGCTTTTTAAGACATCTCAAGTAGGTATTTGCTGTTAAACCTGCAAGTACCGGAGAAGCAAATTCTACTTCTAAAAAATTATAGCATAAATGTGACAGAAACTGCACAAAATCAATGCTACATAGTTGGCAACCGAAGATAGCTTGCTCTCATGCGCTCTGATTGACTGAACGTTGCTAGGCGATGGATCGGTCTATTACAGAATAAATATTTTCTCGGCAGTTGATAAGCCGCTATGGTTGTTAATGTAAAAGAAACAGAACGCAAAGTGTGACGCGGGATTATCGTGACGTCATTACTTCAAGCAGAGCAAGATGAAAGCTTTGTTTCTTTATTATAATTTGCATCTAACTTTGGCGTTTTGATACCTGTCTAATAAATCTATTATAGCTATAGATATACACATGATTCGAAGACACGTTTGAATTTTTTGGAAAGTCAGATAAATTTTCTTTCACTTGATAAAATATCTAACTGACAGCATGCATATCAAAGGCGTAACAAACGTTCAAAAACCGCGGGCGCTTTACGCGTCGGTTTAATACGACTTCCAAAGTTATTTAGGACTGCCTGGAGTGGCGCTCGCAATCAACCAATCACGATAATTATACAAAAGCACTGTGGCCATGCAACATATGTAGGCTACAACGTTAAGAAGACATAAAACTACGTGTACGTAAGTATTAAACTACCGGTTGCAAGAATGCGTTTAACTTATAGGTGGCATTTTAATTCCTAAAAAGCACAAAAATGCCTAATCACGTCTTAAAATCCTAAAGCACAAGTACGGTACTTGAAGAAATGCACAAATACTTGAAGCTTGAATTCCTAGCTAGCGTTTCACATAAGCGACACAAAGTCCTAAGGAACGGTTTCACGACAGTAATAAGACGTTGAAAACACAAAAGCAAAACCGCAAGACACTACATAACTCATACTTTTCAATTTGTCAAGTGTTTGTGAAAAAATGCTACAAATTTGAGCAAAGAATTCACATATGATTTACTGATTTCATAAACATTAAATTTTTATGTGGTATCGTGCTTATACAATGAAATTATGCTCTGCAACCTAAATTGCATTGCAAGACTACTAAATTAGCTTAATAATGTAGGGTATTGTGTCAGAAGTGTCAGAAATTAAAAGTAATAAGTAAACAACATCAGTCAGGTTTCGGAAACCTGTATGCAGGGGCTCTATCCACTTTTAGAATTCGGGGGGGGGGGGTGATTTTGGACAGTGGGCTAAAATCGTCATAGTTATTTCAATTTCTGGGGGGCGTAGCCCCCCAGACCCCCCATTGTACCATCAGCTTCATTGATCATCAACGTGCGTAGGACTTCCAATTCGTTTTCACAAAGTATGTTTCGGAAACCGGTGACGCTGAAGTAGGGGGAGGGGATATGTCCTCCCCAATATTCCCCTCACAATAATTCAGAAAAAAATTGTTTGCTATGAAGTTGTACTTCGATTTAGTTGTTTGCAAGCATTTGGAATTGCTGTTGTTTTTCGTTTATTGAAGTTTGATCACAGTTCTGAATTGTCTTGGACTTGACGCTAGACAATGAAGGACCTTCATTGAAGATATTAAGGACGAGTTGGACCAGGCCACTGGCCACGGCACTGTAGTAATGAAGAAACTGCACAAACACATTTTGGACTTGTGCTGATTTTGAAGCCTTTGGCACTTATAGAGCAATTTGGTATCACGTTGCAAGGAGAAAAGCTTGACATTGACTCTTGTGAAGAGCTGTTTCAGACCCTGAAAATCACTCGAAAGAAATATCGTGATTTGGAGTTTGAGAACAATTACAAAAATGCAGTTTCACTTCCGGAAAAATTTTCTGCTAATTTTATCACGACTTTGCAAGCACCATGGCAAAGAAGAGTCCCTGAAAGATTGGGTGGAGGCTCGATGGCAACTACTGCAGACACTCAACTGCATTATAAAATACTTTACAATCAGTTCATGGACAGAGTTATCTCTGAACTGACCAAACGGTTTGAAAGTAGCCTGAATTCCGATTCGGCAAAGTATAAAGAACTTGCACGAATTTTCAAGACAGGCTTAGTTCCTTAAATGGTCAAAAATTATAACATTTTGTATAACAAATTATATAACAACAATACATTTTGAGCCAAGTATGGAGTACTGAAGTACTTTTCAAAGCTGATTTCAGTCGATACCGGTACTTTTTCGGCTCTTGCTTAGCTAGCATTATATCCACATTAGCGAGAATGCTTTCAGGTGTTTGGCTCATGAAAGTTGGAGTTCACACAATCAGTAGCGGCGCCACGGGGGGGACTGGGGTGGACATGTCCACCCCACTTCTATTTATGGTCAATTTTGTAATTCGTCGAGATCCGATGAGAAAACTTGGGGGGTGTATGCAGGGGGTTAGGGGGGCCTAGTGACTGCGTCATCAATTAATTTCAACTTCTTACTTATGAATTACTGTTGCAGCATTGACATACGAAGAAATAAAGAATCTTCATGGTTATCGCTCTATTGTATTGATTGATTGTAGTCTAATTTTACCATTTTGAGGTGATGGCTTTTATCACAGCTGAGACACAACCTTTGTAAGACCTAATAGGCAAAGGTTTTGATGGGGCCACCAACATGTCAGGCAAGGATGAAGGTGCACAGCAACACCTAATTGCAGCGGGTGCCAAACCGTCGGTATATTTTCATTGTTTTGCACACCGACTAAATCTTGCGCTTGGTCACAGTGTTGAAAACGTAGCGACAGTCAAAACAATTGGTAACATCTACAACTTTATGGACTGTTCTCCCAAGATACATTTTTTTGTATAAAGAGCATTTTAAAAAGGATGGAATCACGTCTGGAAAAATTGCATTGCACTCGTTATCTGATAGGCTACTAGATGGTCTCATTGGTCTACACGTTCAGATGATCTGGATGTTGTTATTAATGTAGCCTATATCCAGCACTGCTGTCAATGTTCCAACAAATGAAGGTAATGGTGTATCTACTGGATGTTTGTTCTGCATCAAGCAAACTGAATTTGTTACTGCTAGTCTAATTCTTCATAAATGCTTTTCGTTAAGTAAACAGGCTTCAGATTATTTAAAAAGTGAAGAAATGGATCTTACCACTGGGGTTGCTGCTATCAACGACTTGACAAGAGCATTTGACTCACTGCGTTCAGAGGAAGATTTTACCAAATTGGTTTTCAACACATCGCTGTTTGCAGATAGAAATCAAATTACCAGTGAAACCACTACGCCGGCTAAGCGATGCCGCTACCCACCAAGCCATTTCCGAAATGGTCAGATATTATTGATAGGTTGCAACAGTCTTCCGTGGAGTGAATCTGAATCCATTACAGAATAGTTAAGACGAGATTTTTCTTTATCCTTTGACAGAATGCTGAATGAACTTAAAAAGCGTTAGGCTACTCGGATCAAACATGTGAATTAATGTCAAATGCAGCTGCATTTTATTACACGCACATGTCTCCATCAAATTTGCCTAAAGTTGAATATTTAGTCAAATTCTATAATTTCCATGAAAATCAGGTTGGGCAGCAATAGGATCTTCTTTTTTGGGGTCAGCTAATAATTGTCACAAGTGGAAACTAGAAATTGAAAAGCAACAAAGTGGACCGTGTGGTTGTGTCTGCCTTCACTTTTGAAATTGTGTGGACAAAACGATCTTAAATCATTTGTACAGCGATTTGTTTCAAATTATTGCTACTGTTGCTACTTTGCCCATGACTGTGGCATCTTGTGAACGTATCCACAGCAAAATAAGACAATAAACTATTATCTGCGACCTGCCATCATTACAAAGACTTGAACATCTGGTGCAGATCAGCAGTAAGCGAGACATTGCCGACAACACTGGTCCTCAAAAATGGTGAAAGCTTTTCAACTGACCTGCGAGCTCAAAATAAAATTTTAGTGCAGTGATTCTTAACCAGTAATGTACGCGCATACAAAAAATATTGACGCCGTCAGCGTTAACGCAAACGTTTGAAAAACCATGCGCCGTATGCGTCAACGTAACTTGTAAAAAAAGTTGGCGGTGTCAGCGCATACATTAGCGTAAACTAATTTTGTTTGCTAGGTGCCAAACATTCACACGGTATAAACCACTCGAAACAAACAAGTTTTATTTTGAATTTCCACGAAGAAACACAAGCATCTGAAAGTGTTCATCAGACATTTTGCTGTGTTTTGGTTCCAATATGTCTTTGCCCATTGAAAACGTTCTTTCAACTGCAGCGCTGGAAGGTATTGGCGTGTTGTAGCGAAAAAAAGACATTAAAAAGTAGCCTATGCGTTGACGCTATGCGCTAAAAAACCGCGAAAACTTTACGGCGTAGCCTCAAACGCAAACTATCCAAAAAAATGTGGCCGCAAGCGTTAGCGTAAACAAAAAGTCTACGCCGCAAGTCTACGGCGTAGAATTTGCGGCGTATACGTAGGCTACATCTCTGTTCTTAACCTATGGCAATGGGTATTATTAGGTACAGGTAAAAGCCAGGTTTTTTAAAATTCTGTTTAAGGGGCCACCCAATAAATTTTTATGAGGCCGCCTATCATTGCAGCAGCTCCATGACATAAAGTAACGACAAGCTTGCTAACATAAAGATCGTAGTTGGCAATTCTATGGACCGCAGAGGAAATGTATGGGAGCGTTTGGCCCCATTCTATTCTTTTGTTTATATTACCTCAAAATATTTTCGTCCACCCCACTCATTTTTGGCTGGCGCCGCCCCTGCACACAATAGTATCACACCTTTCAGGCTACTCGGTTATCAGTGGTCTGCAGACGAGCAAGTCACTGTCAACGCTTATTTTGACACTAATGTCTGTGTGTGCTTGGTTATTCTACATCTTTACTGTATTTGCTATTCCAACCACGCTACTGCTCTATTGTGTTTTAGGGTAGTCTTTTTATGCTTTATTTTGTGTAACTAAAAGAAAACTATCTGTTTTATTGCTTCATATCTACTGCACAAGTTTTAATTTGAGTTTATATTCCTGTTATGATGCATACCCACTTTGTTTTCTCTTATTGCTTACCATATTCATAATTAACGTTTATGGTAGAGCTTTCTTTAGCCTGATGGCTACATGCCGACGAAAGCTTGAATATTCCATAAATATACAGTTAGTCACATGGTACATTTTTGTACTTGTACATGGATGACTAAGTGCCTCCTGATTGCTTCGTATCTTTATATTGTGGTGATTTTGGCGTCGGCCCGCTCCTGTCATAGCTATTTTCTAGTTAGCATTCCCGTAGTTGTAGATATCCTTGATTACCACCAAAGTGGAAGCGCTGACTGGAAGTGGAAACTGCATTTCAAATTCAATTGTGATGTAACAAAAGGTATTATGATCTCATTAATAAAGCATTCCTAATTACACGAAGAACTTTCTAAACCAGTGGTTCTTAACCTTTACTGACCTGCCGAACCCTTACGTTAATCTGCAAGCTTTCGCTGAACCCCAAGTTTTTGCTGAGTCACAAAAACAAAAATCTTCCATATTTAATAGTAGGCCTAATAGGCTACATTACTCTATCAATGAGACTTTGTTGTTGTTTTTCTGAGACCAGCAGTGAGATTCGAGGCTTTGTCTCGGAAACAGCCATTCTCATGTCATTTTCGCATGCAAGCCAGTTTCGTTTTTGTGCTTTCATCCACCAGAATAACTGTAGAAAGCGCATGCTCGCATAAATAAGTGGTTACGAATGGCATGAAAACTTCAAGTGCAACTTTTATAATAAGAGGATAACTTTCCACTTGTTTGCATCAAAACGTTTGAAGATTGTTGTGTTGAAGTTTTTTTTTTGTACCTCACTTTCTTGAAGCTCGATAATGTCATCCAAGCATAGCCGTACGAGACCAAATCATTTTGGGGGGCAGAACGTAAATTTGCCCAAATCTGCACGCTTTTATAGAAATTGCCCAAATATAATGTATGCGGTGCATGATAACAGTGAAAAACTAACATAACAAGATCACCAGCTAGCTAGAATTTCTTACCCAAGTAATCAAGATAGAACAACTGAATTCATCTTTGAATATACCTTGCTTCTGCATTGGTCGATGCTTCTGTACTTTGGCATGGTAGGTAAGAGTAACATTTAGGAGTATTATATACTTCAGCAGTAGCATTTTAAATGTTGGTGAAATTAACATGACACAGTTGCATATACAAAGTAAATATTTATTTTTTATTTTGGGGCGCAACTGCATCATTTTAATTTGGGTAGTTTTATAAAAGTAACCAAACAAAGATAAGCAACACCACAACATTAACATTACATTTAACAGGTACAGTATAACATTTTTTCGTTAAATGTTGTGGTGTTGCTTAGCTATGTCCGTTTATGGTTGAAAAAGTACTGTTATAACCCCTCCACCCGAATTGTTTTATAAAAATATTCACCAGTTTTATATAAATTCATATTTTCTAGTTGCCCAAATCAAGATGATGCATTTATGGATATTATGAAAAAAATTAAAGACTTTGTAAATTTTGATGCCGAGGCAACTGCATCATGTCAATTTGGGAAGTTTTATAAATAGACTACTGATCAGATAATTTCATATTTTTTGTTGCCCAAATCTAAACGATGCAGTTATGTAAATGGGAAAAATTAATGAATTTGTTCATTTTGGGGAAACTGCCTCACGCTAATTTGGGCAGTTGCGTAAACAGACTAATCAGATAATGTCATGTTTTCAGCTGCCCAAATCAACACGATGCATTTGTGAAAATTAATAAAATTAGCTATATACCAAATTTTGTGTTTTGATTTGGGCAGATTCATAAAAGTACCTATTAGAGACATATTTTGGTGGCTGCCCAAATTGGCATGATGCGGTTGGTTAAATGCATTTCGTACTACAGTTTGATCACCATGCATACAATACATCAATACGGGTGTGCCAAATGAAAATTTTGCGGCATATTTCTTGTGCAAATAAGAGGCTGTACCGTACTTAGTTTGATAGGTAAAATATATTAATTTGTAGTTTTGCTTAATTCATGCAATTTTGAAGCTTTTTATATAGCAATTTTTGCCATAATAATTGCAAGATTTTGCTTGAATTCGCGACGTTTTGAAACAACAAGGGGGGCAGCTGCCCCCCTGGCTCGTACTGCTATGCATCCAAGTATGAACTGTTTATATTTGCTGTTGTAGTATATTTTCCAAAAATATTCGCTGATATAGGCTACCATTCAGTAGCCTAGGCCGTGTGTTAATGTTTCAGAGGACGTTCTCGCCGAACCCCGAAACAGCTTCGTCGACCCCAGGGGTTCGATCGAACCCTGGTTAAGAACCACTATTCTGAACTGACAATTACTTTATTTGTTGGGTAGGTTTCAAAAATCACCATGGCAAGTCGAGTGACGTCACACTTTGCGTCAAAAACGTGGCTTAAAATTAGTTTTATTATAAAGCGCAGCTCAATAGGTGGTTTGGCCAAGCGACCTTGCAAATTAGTTTCTGCAGTGCGCTCAAGTTTTAAACGAAGCTTGACTAAAACTCCGCTTGCCTGAGAAGAGCTTGCCGAAAGTTAGGTTTATTTTGAGCGACCTTTTTGCATTCGACCCTTGGAGTCTTTTAGAATTGTGCGTAAATGTTTCACCGAATTTGACCCTGCAATCCTCGCCTCAATACGCAGTTGTTTGCCGCAGGCGCTTCCTATCTGCTTAACGTCTTTTCTTAATTCGTCATATGATGAGTTTTTTGCCTCGCGGAATTAACCGCCATGTGATGTGCCTTTCTCCCTTGCTTTGCCGTTCCATTCTTATGCATTTCGTTTTTCAATTCATTGTGTACATCAGTTATTTATTTTCAATCTAGATCTAAAATCAGTTATTTTTCGTTACTTAAAAAGGGCTAACATGTGTAATTGTGTATGGCCGAAAACGTTCGTAGTTTATAGTTTATGTTCACTTTAATGTATTATGTTAAATGCCGTGTGGTTGCTTGGTTTTATCTGTCTACGGTTAAAGAAAGTCACCTCATACCAAAATTGTATTTTCGTAATATTGCTTCCAAGTTAACTTCTTTCTCTTGTCATGAAGCGAGAGGTTAACGTCATCATCTCTTATGCATTTCTCACCTGTGGCATCTTCCTTTTCTTTTTTCATTTGTTAACTATGCAAAAAGTTGGTCACTGTGGAGATCTAAATCGTTTCATTTTTTCTTAATAGCTGATATTTTTGCTCGATGTATGATTTGTTTGGTTATACTTTTGGCTTCAATGTAGTCTTGTTTCCTGCCCCCATTTTCCACTGTTTGAAACATAATCAATTGCCTTTTCTCTGCAACCACTATGTTGAGGTCGGCATTCCACCACCAGATTTGTCTGTGCCTTTGTCGCTTCTTCGAGTAACCACATACTCTGCTTGCGGCATTATTGAATTCCTTCTTCAGTTTGCACCAGCGCTCCTCCATTGTTTTGGGATGTGCATCGTCCAGTTCTTCTAGGAAGGCGTGATGGAATTCCTATTGAACCTTCGAGTTTTTCAATTTCCAAGTTCTCCTGGAGCTTAAATTTGTGCGTTGATGTGAAAAATGACGATTGATAAGTCACATCAAAAGGTGATGCTGCAGGGCACATTCTTCACCGGGGATTACTTTTGTGTCTTTCACTCGTTTCAGATCCTTTCTCCTCACAAGAATGTAGTTCACCTGTGTTTTAGATCCACCAGATTCATAGGTTATCAAATGACTATCTCTCTTCCTGAACCACGAATTGCAAGCTGTGAGCAGTGGCAAACTCTAGTATTCTTTCTCCCTATTTGTTGCGTGTACCATAAGCACGCCCGCCATGTACTTCCTCACAGCCTGCAACAGCTCTCCTTACATGTCCATTCCAGTCCACACGAGATTAGAAATTCTTCGTCTGGGATCTTCGTTCCAGCCAACTTGAATTGGTCATAGACAGCATCCTCGTTGGAGTCACTGATGCCCACTCGAAGTGCGTTAACTGACAAGACGTTGAAAACATAGCTACTGACCAGAAACTTTGGTTGAATAATTGTATCAGAGAAATGTTGAATGTCAAAGACCTTCTCCATCCACTTCTCTGCAAGCAGAAAGTCCACACCTGCTGTGCCTTGGCTGCTTCCCGACCAAAAGGACTTGTACCTTTCGTGCTCCCATGTATCATGCGAGCTGAACCACCTTTCCATCGAGTTTCTTAAAGGCAGCAGATGTCAATTCCTCTACGGGAGACTGTCTCTACCACTTCACTGGCTCTATCTCTCATTGTTCCAAAATTTACCAAATCAATCCTAAAACAACTTTATTAGTTTTACACAACAGAACATTCATAACCTTCAACACTTTCTGGAAAAAGAAAAACGTGACAATCTGGTTTAGAAGAAACAGAGGAGTATGTTTTCCTCAAAAAGTTTAGGAATTCTCGAAATCGTAGTTTGTGTAGATGAAATGAAACCAGATCCTGAGACACTTCATAACATTTGAAAGACCTCTCTCCTTTATGTAGTCAAAAGCGTGTTATGGGATTAATTGCCAAATATTCACTGTTAGGTAGGGCAATATATGGTTTGACCCCAAAAAGTTGCAACAAAAGGTTTTTCAACTGATTTGATTAGTATTGGGTGTCAGTATTAACATATTCAAAATCTTAAGGGATTCGACTTGGTTATTTTCAAGATGGCTGCCAAACCATTAAAATAACAGTAAGTTGACCATAACTCGATCATCATATGACCAAAACATGTAGTTTTGGTGTCTATATCTAGGTTTTTTTACCCTGTAAAGTCAATGAGACCATTCTCAGAATTGTTGAATTATCTGATAGCCTATAAATTCAATATGGCAATCCAAGATGGCTTCCAAAACAATTAAAAATGAACAATAACAATGTATTGGTTATTAAAAAACCCGATGAATTTCTATATATATTTGGGTAAACTAAGCAAGCATAAAGAGTTCATACGATGTGGTCATGTACAGTAGACTCTTGACATAATCAGCGTAAAGAAAGCACATGGATCAAGTATTACTAAAGCTCATCGCTGTCACTCTCGATGTCATCATCTGTAATTATGTGATTGCTGTATGGATACATGAACCAGTTTGGCATGGTCCACATCCAGCATGGTATAGTAGCACATATCTCCGGCAACTACAGTGAGGTGAACACGATTCGCAATTGCAGTGATCATTTTCAGTAGGTTGTCCGGGGCAGCTTTCATGTCCGTCATGATTGGAACCATCTGATTATTGTCTACTTTCCATCCCCAGTCTAGAGCATCCATACCATCGTCAGTAGCCTACCCATCCTGACCATAATCTGGTAGTAAACTCTGAGGCAGTGGAATTTGGTAAAGGATGATGTAGGTGGCAAAATGTTCAGGGTGAACAAAGAACTTGGATGTTGTAATTTTCTTGACCAATGTATTGCAGCGCTGAGTTTCCAGGTTACTACTACCATCGTTGCCAAACATAACAGTCATGGCTTTGTTTTATCACTTTCCATCACTTCCTGCATGGAGAAGTCACTTGTTTGATTAAGGATCTTGGAACTGCCTCAGAGTCTATTCCACTGCCTCAGAGTTTACTACCAAATTATGGTCAGGATGGGTAGGCTACTGACGATGGTATGGATGCTCTAGACTGGGGATGGAAAGTAGACAATAATCAGATGGTTCCAATCATGACGGACATGAAAGCTGCCCCGGACGCGAAATTTTTTTCCCACGTACTTTCTGTCTCATTTACATATTTTGGTAAAAGTTTGTATTAAAACCGTGTGAATGCAACATTTTCTCGTTGGCACGGTTGGTTCAGTGGTTTCATCCTCTGCCTAGTGTTCATGAGAACGTGGGTTCGACGCCCGTCGGAGTCAAACTTTTTTTTTCTTTAAATTAATTTTTGCGGTGCACAAGAGCTTTTCAAAAAAAGTAGGGTTAGGGAAAGCTTATATTTTATAATGATTGCAGAATTTCATTGGTAAATAGTTACTTTGCAATCTGAATCAACCAATCTCTCAAAACACTTTCGGAAAATCTTACTTTTAGACTTTAGAGTGACTAGAATCAATGAGACAGAAAGTTCAAAAAAAAAAAATTCGCGCCCCGGACGCGAAATTTTTTTCCCACGAGATTTCTATCTCATTTGCATATTTTGGTAAAAGTTTGTATTAAAACCGTGTGAATTCAACATTTTCTCGTTGGCACGGTTGGTTCAGTGGTTTCATCCTCTGCCTAGTGTTCGTGAGAACGAGGGTTCGACGCCCGTCGAAGTCAATTGTTTTTTTGTTTAAATTAATTTTTGCGGTGCACAAGAGCTTTTAAAAAAAAAGTAGGGTTAGGGAAAGCTTACCAGTATATTTTATTATCATTGCATAATTTCATTGGTAAATAGTTATTTCGCAATCTGAATCAACCAATCTCTCAAAACACTTTCGGAAAATCTTACTTTTAGAGTGATTAGAATCAATGAGACAGAAATCTCGTGGAAAAAAAAAATTTGCGCCCCGGACAACCTATTGAAAATGATACACGGCAATTGCGAATCGTGTCCACCTCACTGTAGTTGCCGGAGATATGGGCTACCATGCCATGCTGGATGTGGACCATGACAAACTGGTTCATGTGTCAACCCATACAGCAATCACATAATTACAGACGATGACACCGAAAGTGACAGCGATGAGCATTAGTAATACTTGATCCATGTGCTTTCTTTACGCTGATTATGTCAAGAGTCTACTGTACATGACCACATCGTATGAACTCTTTATGCTTGCTTAGTCTACCCAAATATATATAGAAATTCATCGGGTTTTTTAATAACCAATATGGGAAAGCCGTGTATTATGAACCTCTTAACAATAAACGTTCCTAATTTCACAACTTCAATGAAAATATGGACAATATTTACAGAATAGCAAGCTAACATGCATACCTATTCCCCATCAATACATTAGTATGTGATATTTTGCAATAAAAAAGTTATTTCAATTTTATTAATTTACCAAAAGAGTTCATATTACACAACCCTCTGTGTAATATGAACCCAGTGATGTGTAATATGAACCGCTTTGAATCATTGCTAAATAGAGGTGGATTAACTACACAAAAACTGCACTAAAGCAAGCCACATTACATGTGCAGCATAACAAAATTTATTACCATAAGGTTTTCAAATAATTTACGCCAAATTTTAGTAAACATGCACTACTTTTTAAATGTAAGCATTAAACTCACAAAAAGATAAGCAGCATTAATCGAATGACGTGCACTGCATTGAGAATGCTGGTAAATTGAATTCTGAACCCCAGTTTACAGAACCCAGAACCACCCCAGTTTACAGAACCCCAGTTTACAAAAATTTATTACACCATCATAAAGCACTTGATAATATGAACCTGGGTTCATATTACACATTCAGCTAGGGTTCATGTTACACACTTGTGGTGATTCCAGTTAAAATGCTGATAATCAACTAAATAATGCATTTTTTAAACAAAACTTGTTGTGATTTCCATCATCAAGTTTATTTGAGGGTAGGCCTATATTAATCAAAAAATTACAAGTCCATTGATATACTGATAAAAAAAACAACAATTTCTCCATCTGCAAAATAATATCACACAAGCTTTAAACCTTCATACCCCCAAAACTTTAGCAACACGCCAACTTTTAACAAGAACATTTCCGGTCGAATGACCAGCAAACTTACTTAATTCAAGCTATTAAAAGTCAAACATTTTTATTGCCACGTTTTCTGAAAACAACAGGGGTTCATAATACACAGCAGTTCATATTACACGGCTTTCCCCTACATTGTTATTGATCATTTTTAATTGTTTTGCAGCAATCTTGGATTGTCATATTGAATTTATAGGCTGTCAGATAATTCAACAATTCTGAGAATGGTCTCATTGACTTCACAGGGTAAAAAACCTAGATATAGACACCAAAACTACATGTTTTGGTCATATGATGACCGAGTTATGGTCAACTTACTGTTATTTTAATGGTTTGGTAGCCATCTTGGAAGCCATCTTAAAAATAACCACTTTCCAGAAGTTAGATCCCTTAAGATTTTAAATATTATGTTAACACTGACACCCAATACTTATCAAATCAGTTGAAAAACCCTTTGTTGCAACTTTTTTTGGGGTAAGAGTACCATGTCATAAATTCCCCTACCTATGTGGATACGCAATGTTTCTGATAAAATCAGACCTCTTGACCAAAACAAATCGTTTCCACTTAGTTCAAAAGCATTATCAGCTTTTCAGTAGCTCAAGTAGGAAATTTTAAATTCAGTAGTTGCTGCAATTGACGAAGCATTGCCCTTTCAAATTGAAACCGATGCTTTAAAGTTTGCGCTAGCCGCAACTCTTAAACAAAATGGTCGCCCAATTTATTTCTATAATTATCACCATCAAAACTTGGTTTGGTCCTCACTATTGGAAAAGGTTGATTCACTTTTTGCAACAATTTTCTTCACACTCATTCTTCATCGCGTTTTGTTGAACGCGTCATATTTCTCCACGCTGACCTTGTCTGCGCATTCTTGTTCTTTTTATGTTTTTTTGGTCGTCCTTGTTATATAATATAAAATGCTGATGACACTTTTTACCTGAAAAGGTTGAGATGTGTAATTGATCTCCAAAAGCGTCTGTAGCCAATAAATGTCTTGCTGTCCACTTCTCTCCCACAGAATTGTATTGTTATTGGCAAATATCTGGCTAACGGTCAGACTTCCTATAGTCGCTCCATACATGTGGTACCTAAAAAGTATAAAAATATTAAGATTTGTTCCAGTGCCAATAAGCTATAATACATTGGTCACAAGAATTGGAAACCGTGACCTCTGTTTCTGCTTCATAAGCAAGAAGAATAAGCTGTGGGCTGTCGTAAGGTTGGTTTGTTTCTTATTGTTACAAGTTCAGTTGCAACGAATAAACAAACACAAAAAAGTCACCAAGAAAAAACGCAAATGATATGACTGTGTCAAAAATACAACAATACCCTTATAGGCCAAATAAGGTAGGTCATTTAAACGAAAGGGTCATAAGTCATCAGACGCAATAACTACGGTAGTTGAAAGGTTGCAGTCGTGTTTCAGTGATTGAGTGGTTCACACATTGTTTGAATGATATTAAATATCTCTCCAATGGATATTTTGAATTACAACAACTACTACTAGTACTGTAGTACTACAATATCATGGCCGATGTGGCCTTTGATGAACTAGATGCTCAGTTCGTAAAATTTTCCAATGTTTCCTTTGTCGCGCAGTGTCCCAAAGTGTTCTTGGTTGGCTGATTGATGTATTTTGTTGAAAATTAGATATAAATGTTGTTCGTTGTCTGCCACGAGCACGTTTCCCGATAAGGCGACCGCCTAGACAGAGATTTTCGAATTTTTCTCTTCTGATGATGTGACCGAGAAATTTTAGTTGCCTTTGAGTTATGTTGTTCAATAGTTCCTTATCTTGATGTACCTGGTTTAAAACTTCTGCATTTGTGATGTGATCAGTAGCCTATATGAAATTCTGAGCATTCTTCTGTAAAACCACTTTTCAGCTGCTTCAATGTTACGCCTAGTTTCTGTGTTGAAGGTCCATGTTTCACAACCATACTGCACAGACCACACCAACACTTTGAGAAGTCGCAACTTCAGAGGAATAGAAAGCTTGCGATCCAATAGAATAGGTCGTAGTCTATTAAATGCGTCTTTGGCTAGGCCTATTCCTCTACATATCTCTTTTTTTACATCGGGCGTCCGCTGTTAAGAGAGAACCAAGATAGTTAAAAGAAGACACTTGTTCAATTGTGCTGCCTCCCTGGTGAAGTGCAAAGTGGGGTTCAGGACTTTGTTTGGAAATAGTCATGCAATTTGTTTTTTTGTCATTAATTTGGATTCCATATTTTGCGCTGATGTCTGAAGTTTTGTTAATTAGTGTTTGTAGACCGTCCGGGGATGTTGCTATGAGCACAGTGTCATCAGCATAGATAATATTGTTTAAGGAGATGCTGTTTACTAAAACTCCCTCATCAACGCCTTCTATTTCTCTGAGAATCATTTCACTATGCAAGTTAAACTGATCTGGTGACATCACACAGCCTAGTCTGACCCCGCGTTGAATTTCAAAATATCTAGACAGACCTTCAGGTAAGTGAACTGCAGCTTGTTGTTGGTAACACATTCTTAATTATGTGCAGGTCCTTGTGATCAATGTTAATGTTGTTCAGCATCTCAAAAAGTTGTTCATGACGAACTTTATCGAAGGCTTTTTTGAAATCTACAAATGCTAGATATCGGTCTTGATACACTTCAATTGCTCTTTCACCGAGCATTCTCATGGTGAAGATTGCGTTGGTTGTTCCTCAGTCTTTCATGAAGCCAAATTGATTGCCCCTATTTCTGGAAGCAATTGCCTTCTTAAGCGTTGGAGGATGATCTTTTGTAGCAATTTCATAGTGTGTGAGATCAGACTAATAGTGCGATCTTTGTCACAATCAAGTGTTCCTGGGACTTTGGGTAAGGCAATGAATACTAATTTTAACATGTTCTCAGGAATCACACCACTTTCACTAACTTTAACTTTTCACTGACAACAACACTAGCCTTTAAAAAAAAACTTATAGCCTACCCATTTTTTGCAAACTTTCTAATCTTATCTGTAATGTTTTAACTGTAACAAAAATGTTGCTAGTGATTTTACTTGTGCCAATTTTTTCTCGTTGCAAATGTAATTGCTTTATAAGAGAATAAAAAAGTATTGAAAGTGATGTCGGATCAGTGGTCTAGTTCAAGGGTCACCAACCTTTTTTGCATGCGGGCCACTTTGGCACTAAGGAGAGCTGTGGCGGGCCGCATTAATAAAATGTGAAGTAGGTTGACTCTTATGCTAAAAAAGAACGCATTTCGTACCCAGCATCCAGCGTTACATGTTGTTCATATTTATGTTAGAATACCGCAGCAACAAAATTAATCGAACAACGCTACTGCCAGGTCAAGTTCCTTTTACAACACTTTCGACTTTTTTTAACAATGCCTAATAATTTAATAAACGAGGCCAATTGTTTTGCACACTTATAGCGAGGCGAGCGGTTTCTTCAGAATATTCATCGCCAAGCAAGAGTGGTGTTGTCACTTTGCTCCACAAAAGATGTCTTGCAATTAAGTTTCAATAAACAAGGAAATGTTTGACACATTGCAGTCCAGGCAACAATAGTGACCTGCAAACATATCAGCGAAAAATAGACTCCAATAACAGGGGAAAAAAACAGGTACCATGAAACAAACGCTTGTGGAAATCACCAAAAAATCGTAATTCATGAACAGTCTTCCCTCTAAAAAAGCAATGAGTTGGTTTTTCATCCTTTTTGTGAGAGTCTATAAAACCGTTTTCTTTTATTATTGACAACTCTCACTTGTGGTGCTTATCAGCATGGCAAAAATTTGTTGATTAACCACATTTTGCAGTACTTGCTTCGGCAAAACATATACTAAAATTGGAAAAATACAGAGAAGATCAGCATGGCCCTACGCAAGGATGATACGCAAAATCGTGAAGCGTTCCATATTTCTTAAAAAAAAAAACGTTTTGCCGTAAGTTACGAAGCTAAATATTTTCATAATACAATCAGAAAAAGTCTCCAAATTTATATATAATATTTTGCCAACTTATTATAAATGGAGTTGGCACACCGACCTATTTTGCCAACAAAAACTTGCATAAAAAGAATACTGCTCGTGAAACACAATAACGGTGAAACGCACACTAGTGTTTACATGACATTCGCAAACTTAAAATAAGCAACCTTATGCTCACAGACAATTTCGAAATTCGAAAACATACGCTTTAATCAACCACTGGGACAGTGTGGCTGGACATCGCATTGGAATAACTTTAAGTAACCCCCACCTAAAACTATAATCTGATTGGTCGGTCGGTGGAATCGTATGCAAAGCGAAACTATGCTTCCCGGAAAGTATTTTTTGCCTTCGTGCTCTTTAACTCCTCAAGAAAAGTATTTTTGGTTATACTTGGATGCTGATTCCTTCGGCGGGCCACAGCGATACAGCGTGGCGGGCCGCATGCGGCCTGCCATTTGGTGACCCCTGGTCTTATTGATCCTCTGAGGCAAGCGCATTTGTACTCATGAAATTAAACTGCAGCACAAGGATTATTGAAGTAAACTTCTTTTTTTTTAAATCTTCTTATTTTTAATTAGACCATAGGCATGCGAAGCCGAGCAACGTTATCAAGTTTAACATAATTATTCAAGTTTATTACATTTACAGAAACACAAAACTACGCAACAAATTGAATATCGAACGTTTTTCGACATCACAAGATGTCCTCTTCAGGAATAACATATACATACAATTTAACTACATTTGAATAAAATACAATGGTTTATTGAATCTATAAACAGGAAAAAAACAACAAAAAACTGCACAGTACTTCTGACTAGCTCAAACTCAACGATATAGGCTCTAAGAGAATCAAAGGTAACTGCATCAAAGGTGTTGAACAGATCACATGATGTAGTATAAAGGCAAGGTGCGAAAAACTAATTTTAAATACAAAGAGCAAGAAAGATGAGTCGCAAGCATACAATTGTCTGTTCAAAGGTGGATTGTTACGTTTTATGTACAGGGCTTCTAAGATCTTGGTTTGATACTCAGACCTTCCTCTGGACATAATCTCAAATTGTTTGATAGCAACGTTGTTTTCGCATTCTGTACATGAAAAAATGTGATCTTTAATTGCGCTTTTCTGTATAGAATTCAAATTCAGGTGTTCCCCAGCTCTAGTCGATAAATGTCTTGTTGACATACCGATGTATGTCAGGCTTGCATCACGCAAACAACTGAATTTATACACAACGTTGGAACATAAAGCAAAGGGCGTAGGTGACTTTAGCTTGAAGTATCTGCCTACTTTGAACGTTCTATATGCAGGGTAAATGTCACAATCAAATTTCTTTTTAACAATTTTAGCTAGATTTTTTGAAAGTCTTGCCGAATTTTTTCCCAAGAATGGTACATCAAAAAAGTTGCTAAAATCGTCTTCTTCGGGTATATCTTTCGGTTTTTTATCCGAAAAAGCTTTCACTATTTTATCAAAGAAATATGACGGGTATCCATTTAAATGTAGCATATTTTTCAACTTATTGGTTTCATTGTGGAACAATAAATCCGTCAAACAAACCAAACGGGCACGAGATAAAAGACATAAAATTAATCCAGAAATACACCTATTTGGGCAAAAAGCGCTGTAATTTAAAAGTAGGCAGGCCAGTGTTGGTGGGTTTTCGCCAGTTCTGTGTGTCAAACGAATCATGATTTAGTTTCACTTCAACATTTAAAAAGGCAATAGTGCTATCAGATTTTTCAACCGTAAATTTGATGTTTTGATGTTGAGCATTTAAAAGGTTTAAAAATTGAGAAGACTGATTGTTGTCAAAAATTGCAAAAATGTCGTCAACATAACGTACATACATTTTAAGGTAAAGTCACGAAACACTTCAAACATTTTCATTTCTAAGTGCGCTAAAAAGAAGTTGGCCAAAGTTGGACCAAATGGAGAACCCATCGATCTGTTTAAACAAGCGATTATTAAACATGAAGTTAACATACCTTCAGTGGCCAGATTTAACAATTTTATGAAATCCTTTTTCTCAATGAATGGTCGATGCGGTTGGTTGTTATTAAAAATGTGATCAGCAATAATATTGATGGTTTTTCGAAGCGCACGTCAGTAAATGGCGACGTCACATCAAAACTCACCATAACACTATTCGGAGGACATTTAAAATCCTTCAGCTTTTCCATGAATTGTTTAGTCGAATTTAGCATGTAAGTGTTAGGAATATACGGCTTTATGATATTGTGCAGTAATTTTGCCAGTTGATATTCCGGAGTGCCAATCATGGAAACCACTGGTCTCGCGGGAGTGCCTGGCTTATGTACTTTGATCAAACCATAATTATAATTTTCCAGGGTAACTTCCAGTCGGGATCAGAGATTTTATAATGTCTTTTCAAATTTTTTCAAACTTTTTCGTACATAATATTGAATAGATCTTTCTTTAGAAATTAGTGGATGTACTTTAACATTGTCGTCGACTTCAATGAATTTGGTTTTATCTTGAACAATTTGGTCCAGTTTTTAAAAATAGTCTTCGCTGTCCAGAATGGCTACACCTTTGCCTTTATCAAATTGGCACACCTTGATATTAAGGCGTTTTGAAAGGGTGTGTAAGGTGCAATGGACCGCTTGGTTCCGTCGGGACAAACAAACATGGTTTGCATTAACCATAAATCGTCTTACAAAAAACTTGATCTGGTCTTTGGTATCGTCATCGACAGGGATGTCTGTTTTCCCTTTTACTGACGTTAGGAGTTGTTCTACACTGCATTTTATATTGTCCAGTTTAACACTTTTAGGGTTGGGGGGAGGCTGTCAATTCAACTTTTTGTATCAACAGTTGTATTTGTTTGTTTGTTTATTTTTATCCTGCATTGCGGGAAAGCGGACTTGAGCGCTATGCATCAGTGTATGCCTTCCGACATACACCTGACCCACGCTGCAGCCGACGGCAATGTCTGTTTTCAGTTGTCTACTCTGCTTATGACTTAACTTTTGTACTACCCATTACTCGGAATCGATCACTGGGTAGAGGCAATTATCGTAAAGTTTCTTGCCCAGAGAAGCAAAAGCAGTGCGGGTGGCTGGAGTCGAACATGCAGGCTCTCGACTGCGAGCTCAACGCGCTAACAACTCGGCCACTGCTGAAACCACTGAAGCTGCGACTATTTACAGAAACACAAAACTACGCAACAAATTAAATATCGAACGCTTTCGACATCACAAGACATCCTCTTCAGGAATAACATATACATACAATTTAACTACATCTAAATAAAACACAATGGTTTAATAAATCTATAAACATAAAAAAAACATTTATCGACTAGAGCTGGAGTACACCTGAATTTGAATTCTATACAGAAAAGTGCAATTAAAGATCACATTTTCCCATGTACAGAATGCGAAAACAGCGTTGCTATCAAGCAGTTTGAGATCATGTCCAGAGGAAGGTCTGAGTATCAAACCAAGATTTTAAAAGCCTTGCACATAAAACGTAACAATCCACCTTTGAACAGACAATTGCATGCTTGCGACTCATCTTTCTTGCTCTCTGTATTTTAAAATTAGTTTTTTCGCACCTTGCCTTTATACCACATCATGTGATCTGTTCAACACCTTTGATGCAGTTACCTTTGATTCTCTTAGAGCCTATATCGTTGAGTTTGAGCTAGTCAGAAGTACTGTGCAGTTTTTTGTTGTTTTTTTCCTGTTTATAGATTTAATAAACCATTGTATTTTATTCAAATGTAGTTAAATTGTATATATATGTTATTCCTGAAGAGGATATCTTGTCATGTCGAAAAACGTTCATATTTAATTTGTTGCGTAGTTTTGTGTTTCTGTAAATGTAATAAACTTGAATAATTATGTTAAACTTGATAATGTTGCTCGGCTTCGTATGCCTATGGCTCAACAAGACAAGCTCTCTACCGAAGCTATATTATTTTTAATTGCTTTCAACATTATTTGGTGAGTGTGAAGAAATGCGTTCTTCCCGGCTATCAGCACAAGGCTGATTACTCACTAGCACAGCGAGCTGCAGTGACGCTTCGCTAACCAGAACGGTGTAGCTTCCACGCCAGCCATTGAGACCTCCAATTAAACGTTTAAGTTATTTTGGCAGCCGCAGACCTACCCCTGGCACCTGGTGGTTTTGTTGGCTCTTTCTTTCCACAAAGATAAGAGTTAAACTGACTGGTAAAGATTAATTACACTCCCACCTATATATATATATTTTTTTTGATTACAGTATATTGATTCATCGAGCCTCTGCTCCACATTTTTATTGATTATTCGTCTGCCACGAGAGCCAAATTATCCTTAAATGGTTCGACTCTCTTCCTCGTGGGAGACCCCAATTTTATCCGCTCTGCCTACTGGCAGACCGGGTATAAGAGTCAAAGTACCTGAGCGAGGACGCGTGAAGGAGACGTGGGCGCTGCCCGGCGGTCAATTACTGCCGGTTCCAGCGTCCACACACGACGGGTCGCCCGGTTCGTCGCAGGGCTTCTTTCTGGGCTATGCAGAAAGAGCCTGTCTCCCTGGCCCGCTCCGCCATTCTAAATTTGCGGACGGGCCATATAGTTTTTCGATCCACACTCTCCCTCCACAGGTACCTCGACTCCCCAGCCTGGCCCTCGCGACCTAAGCTGGTGGACTTAACCCTCCGGGTGCATCGTCACCCCATAAATCACGCCGCTCCCCGCCGCCGCGGGGTGTGGCAGGCCGGTTTCTGAAAGTCTTTGACCTGGCTATGTTTGTTTGTGCTCTCTCGCCGTGTCAATTATTTGTACCCGTGCGCTGTTGATGCAAATAAAACAGTTTAACACTACGGTGCGATACTGATGAGCCTAGCCTCATGGGCGAAACACGTGTCTATCGCTGTCTATTCGATGCTACAATCGGCTGCCAAAATAACTTAAATTATTTGGTGAGTGACTGTTCATTTTTCTTGAAAGTTAGTATGATTGGGCTGCTATAGTAGACTACAGAAATGTTAATATGAAAATTCTCTCATTCAATCATTTTCCAAGCAAAGAAACATTTGAAAGATATGTGTGGCGTAGTGCTTGATAAATGTAACCTGGGGTTTATCTGTCAAACCAAAACTGCCCACAAAAACATTTATTTTATTCCACCAGTATCAAGTTTTCAAAACTCACCAAAATGAGATGCACAGTTCTCCATATTCGTCGCTGAAAGATATTTCAGGTGAAACCAAAATGGCAATGTCACCAAAACGTTCATTGGACGAATGCATATAGATGTACTGGCCAGCTGAAAAAGTAAAATCATGATTACTATGTTTTTTGCTAGGGACCCGTGTGGGCTATGTGCGTTGAAGAGCAAACCATGGTGGAACCAATGTGAAGCAGCACAGTTTGTATAAAAAGATGAGACTTGAAAAAGCAATGACCGATATCTACCATACAGTATACACAAGGTTATACTTTTTCAAATTGCAGCTTAAATCTTAAAATGGTTTGAACAAACACTCGAATTGAGCCTTGATTGAACACTTCACACTTGATTGAACACTTCACACTTGATTGAACACTTCACACTTGATTGAACACTTCACAACTTATAAAGATGACTTTACTCACCTGAGATATTCAAAGTATAACATAACAAGTGAATGCTTTGAATTAAAATAAAACTTTCCACCAAATGAGAATGCTACATTTTTTTGAGGTCATATTTTCATTTATAGTTGCTGGAAAAAATATCTGTAGAATCATTACGCTACGCATGGAAGTTTTAGTACTTCAACAGAACCAGATATTGTAATACGTGTTTTTATCAGGGGCGTATCCTCAATGGAAGCAAGGAAAGCATTGCTTCCCCTGTCAAAATTGAAAAAAGAGAAGATAATATTTTCCAGCAAAACAATTTCGTAATTTCTTTACCTGAATACGAATTATAACGGTTTCTAACTCTCATGTCCCCGTATCCGTATGATTTCAGCTAGATTTTCATTTTAAAACAGTTGGAAGCTTACGAAAGCAGAGATTTGTATCACTTCCCTTGCTCTCGTTTTTGCTATACGAAGAAACAAGGTGAGAAACAAACGAAAAAAGCAGAGCAAAGTTACGCGATTTACGTTTCTTTTAATTAATCTATGGATGCAATCACAAATTTGCTTCCTGTTGGGTATTATCAGGGAGTCGAACCGAACCCGACCCTGATTTTTGTAAACCGGTTTTGGTGCGATTTTGTCTGAACCTTAACCGGAACTGAACCGAAAATTTGAGTTGGCTTAAACCCTAACCGAACCCGAACCGGTTGAAAAAAGCGGTTTCTTTCCAGCATTACGTCATTGTTCGCATTGTGGTAAGTGAAGTTGTACGTAGCATGTTGTTATCTTGGAGGCCACATTGTACGTATGAATTGTAGCCTATTCCGTAACACACGATCCACTATCATCGATGCTTTGGAGAGGAATTTTTTGAGGTAAGCAACTTCTGTTCTGTGACATCATAGACACCATAGGCCTAATTTTATCGGACCCGAACCGGAACTTATAAAACCGGTGTTGAGACTATTTTGTCGAAACCGAACCGTACTCGAACCACAAATCATTGTTGTTGAACCGGAGCTAAACCGGAACTCTTAAGTTTCTTCGAACCCAAACCGGAACTGAACCAAATTTTGAAATAATCTTTGAACCAGAACCGGACCCGAACCGAAAAAATCAAACGGTTCGACTCCCAGGTATTATACCTGGTAACGGCTAGAACATCCACACGCCCAGGGCGAAAGAGAAAATTGCATTGAGTCCTGTCTTTGTCATAAGTTACCATGGGGGGTAGGGGGAGACAGGTTATACCTGGGACTGATATATAAGTCCCGCCCACCCCCCTTGGTAACTCATGACAAAGACAGGACTCAATTCAATTTTCTCTTTCGCCCTGGGCGTGTGATGTTCTAGTCTTTTCCATTATACCTAGCCTAGCATTATTTCGAATGCGTAATGAGAAAATCTAAGGCTTTAGGGTTATATCTGCCTCGGAAGGGAAAGTTTGAGCTTAATATTAGATTTACACTGTTATCCAGTGTTGTGTACCACCTGTAAACCTCATCTATAAACATGAAATGCCAAAAATTATGTTTAAGTACAAAAGTGAACATCTGCCAACAATCTTTACTGGATACTTCCAAACTAAAAGAGAAATACACTACCATAACACAAGATCTTTTCAACAGAATAACTATTTTTTGCAAAGAGTTGAGACGAAGAAGTCAAGCTCTACCCAGAGCTCTAGGTATAGCTGTAACTGAGCAGCTAAGCTGAATGTTTGGTGTTCTGTAATTTGAGGCGCAGTTTTTGCCCGTTCGTGTAAGAGCTACCTTTAATAAGTTAATAGCTGTTTATCTGCTAATAAATTTCATACAAGCATTATCCTAAAAGTGTTTCCAGAAAGCATTATAATCCATTATTTGAGTGTAATTTTGCAAAAAAATTTCCGGGGAGGCATGCCCCCGTATCCCCCTAGAATACGCGTGCCTTCGGCACGCTCTTACCCCCCCCGAGTTTTATTGCTTCCCTTGCTTAACTCACCAGGATACGCCACTGGTTTTTATGATACGTCACTATTTGATACATAAGCTATACGTCTAGCATAAATCAAAGCAAAGGTTTAACGTGTTAAACTCGAAGTACCGTAATGCCGGATTCAAAAAATGAGAAAATTCTATGTGGCTAAGCGAATCAGCCAAATACATTTCAAAATGCTTCAAAGTGACCTATCAGAGAGTTGCATAAACTAGATAAAAGTTAAAAAATTGGGCTTAATAACTGATTAAGGTGTATCATTGATACATCTTGATACTATCAACACTAGTTCATATTAACCATATATATGTGGAAACTGGGAACTTGGTTGGCTGAAACTGACTATAGCCAAAAGCAGTTTAATAAGCATATGCTTAACAAATTTTGTTTTACTCACTTGCATTATTTAGAGTGTGATCGAATGTCGGACCAGTGCCTGAAGAAGAGGTCGGACCTCGACGAAACCTCCAGTCAAAATTGTCCTCTGGATGTTTCCTATGACGCCATCCGTTGCACATACCATTTTGAAATGTGCAGTTAAATTCATCATCTGTTTGGAAACACGATTAGGTAAAGACAATTGTATTGTTCCCTTTTAAGCAATGAACATTACCCAAAGTTCATATAGTTAGAATAACTTGGCTTGTGCTTTACAGCACCTTTACTCATAGCATTGTGATTATATTCGGTTGGTTGTGAAGTTATCGCAGGGTATCACAATCAAGGGTTTACACACTTTTTAAAAAAGTTGAGAAATTTGTCTTATTCTCACAAAAAAAAATAGGAGGAAAGATGCTTCTAACATTAATGGATTTTGATTTCATGTACAAAATATCGAATCACTACGTAAATGCAGGTGTAATTTTCTGGGGTTTCATCTTATTACTCACATTAAGACACAGGCATAGCAGTAGAAGAATAAAACGTTTTTGGGAGTGCAAACAAATTGGGCCAAATTTTGTTTAAAAATGCAACAATTCACAATTAACCCAAGTAACCCAAATTCTCGAGTGTTCCTCGTTTTTTAGAGGAATTGATTTCTTGCTTCAGTATATTAGCTTGTGACAGTCTTGATAGTTATTGAAACATAAGAGTGTGGAGAAGATATCATGAGGACATTTCTGTTTCATCTTGGTACAGATGACAATAGCAGAATGTTGTTCAAATGGTCATACAACGCTTCAGTACTTTTCACCTCTCTTCCCTTTGCTGGTTTGATCTGCGATGGTACTTCACGGCGGTTAGCCATTACTGTTCCTACCAATGTAAGGTTGTGAAGCAAAAGATTGCAAACCAGACTATGAGATGTAAAATATATGTGAACGTATATGTCCCGACCAGTACCAAAATAAACAGAACACAGGTTCATCACTATATCATTTGCAAGATTTCTGTGAGAAGCCGAGCTAGGTTGTCATCCGGAATAAATTACGGTATGCCATTCGAAGCAAAAGCTGTTGTAGCTTCACACACTCAAAAAAACTTGACACCACAGTTTCTTGGTTTCAATGGGATATATGTTTTTTCAGGAAATTTGCCTTGATATCCGACCAAACACTCAATGCTTCATTAAGGATGTAGAAGTAAAAGCAGACGAACAGCTATTCGAAAATGCACGTAAAACTTTCCTACACTCAGCCGGTTATTCATATGCAATAATAGCTAGCTATTGCGTAGTGATTTCAAATTTCAAACTCCCTATGTTCAAGACTATCTCCTATTGTTTCTGATTGTTGACGTTTTGTCAGCAGCTGTGCCGATTAAAGATAAAGCAGAGCGAATCGTATCAAATGCATTCACTGGCCTTAAAAACCCTTTACAAGCTGCTTCACCCTTGTATGGGATCATCAGAAGATTCTTAATCAAATAGAATGTATTTATTCTACGGAATCTATTATTCAAATACAATTTATTTGAAAATTAGTAACTCCATTTGATGTGATAGGTTGCATGTATATTAGTAACAAAGTTGTTCAGAGGTTTTGATTTGCATTGAGTCATGAAGCCTTTAACACTCACAGAACTCATCATATCCTGCACTAGCTGTGTCCACTCTCACTTTGGGAGAAATCATTCAGTAAATTAGGTGAAGCTGAAAATTATGCTGAGGAAATAAAAGCGTTTAAAATGTGTCAAAAAATATATAAACACAAAATGGTATGCCTATTTATTACCATTCTATCCAAATCAGTACCACCTTAAACTAAGATATTACATCATATGTTAGAAATTTATTTTTTACCGACTGCCGGACATGGTCCACTTATCAATGAAATGTCGTCTAAAGCGATGTTCCCTGACCTCAAATCTTCACAACTGGCAGTAAATGATATCTGATAAATAAAATAGGGTTGATGCGGGGTTCACATGAAGAAGTATCATTGAAAAATATATAACGTAGCAACAAAAACAAGTGTTCACACTGAGAGCGCGAAGCGTGGTCAAATCTCGCCACTGGTTTGAGATCACGATTTCAGGCGTGAAAACAGAAGTTGAATTATTTCAACTTTTCCCTCACACACTTGACATGAGAACTCGATCTGTTTTAGGTTCAGAAGAGGTCGGCTGACTGTACTCGCTTAGGCTATAGTTTGTCAGCAGTCTTGGCTCTGTAAATATTTACATCTTGCAATATAAAAACTAAGTTACATTATTTGTAGTTAGTTCAAATTCTACCCTGGAAGCAAAGCAAAATTGATTTAACATACCGGGAATGAAAAATCAGAGCCTGGCAAAAGACTATTGCCTTAACATGAAGCAGCGTTAAAAATGCATGTTACTGGTCTTCCTACTACGGTAAGTGAAACCTAAATAGTTGACAAAACATTTTAAGTTTAAAGAAAAAAGGGCCCATGCATCTGTTGCTTTTAAGTGGTCAACGTTCATTCTTTTAACGTTCATGTCTGTCAGTTTACTTATTTTAGTCATTTTTGTCTTGCCAGTACAAACTGATGGACGGTGGGCACAGTTTAACAGAAATACAATGTAGTAGGCCTCTCGAGAATCTGAGCAAAAAATACCGAGTTACTGTCAAAGGCTATTAATCTGATGGAAGAAATCTCAGCTAAACTGTGGATTTAAAAATTAAAACTAACCCTAAATCAATTCTTAGCACCCATGCCAGAAAAACCGTGTTGACCATTATAAAAGATAACTTCTCCCATTGACTTTCCAATTTTTCGGAGAATTATTTCATCAAGAAAGTTATAGAAAAAGTAGACAAACAAAAACATCGCTGCAAAATGAGTCTCGTTAAAGTAAGTTTCGTGGTAGTTGCTGAACTTTTGTTTTGAATTGTGCAGATGTCAATGTCTTCAAGATGATTTTGAATCCTTACACAGCAATGCAAATGAATTATTAACAACATTAAGTCAGACATGGGGTGAAATTAGATTATAAGATGTACAGGTTAAACTGCGATGGATTGCTACTGGGCATAACGAAGAAAACAAATCGGTTTTGGTGATGAAATATAAGCACTACAGCAGACGATTGATGAAGAAGCAAAACTACTGTAGGCCTACATGAGAGCAATAAATTGATTTAGCAATGAAAGTTCAACTCTTCAGATTGATTAAAATTTTTCTATTTTAAAGGAATCTTTATTTAATTGTTTCTTTAAATTCTCGTTTATTCTATCTTCTCAATTTATATGAAAAATATTGATGACGTTTTTTTACCTGAAAAGGTTGAGAAGTGAAAGTCACATTCAGAAACCCTTGTAGCCAGTCAAGCCCCTGCTCTCCACTTCTTTCCCACCCAATGGCATTGTTACTGGTTGATATTTGGGTAGCAGAGAGCATTCCAATAGCAAATCCATACATGTGGTACCTAAAAAATGCAAAATATCATGCGCTAATAAGCTACAATACATCGGTTATATGAACTGGATAATGTTATCAGAATTGCTGTCTTTTAAGCAGGAAGAATAAGCTGCAGGCGATCGTGAGGTTGGTTTGTTTCTTATTGTTACAAGTTCAGTCAATTATTGACCAGCCATTTTGTCATGCATTGTTCACATAGATTGTGACGCAGACGTGACTTCATCATTGCGATGCATTGTCATGCTACGTCGACAATCACCCTTTGTTTTAAATTTAATGACCTGTGTGTTCGCTACAAAGCAAGAACGTGGTTCGGTCTTCTACGACAGGGCTATGCAAACCGTGGGCCGCTAGCTTAAAGTGTTTGGCCTGCGGAAAGGTTCGAAATTTAATTAATGTGTGGCCCTCTAAAGTCTATTTAGACGATTTTTATTTATATCTCAAGTTTGCAACGTTTTGTAAACTAAATAAATGTAAAATAAATGCTAGATTATCCATAAAACTGAGCAAGATAAGCTTTAAAGGTAAAGGGGGTCCCATACTTGATCCAAGCATCGGGAGATGAGAAGATAAAGTTTTCATTATACTAAGCCATCGGCACTAAGGAGAGTAGGGTGGCCAGTTCCTTTCTCTCGGCCGGCTTTACTTCAGCAACTACGCCCACCCAATTTATTACACCCTGGGTAGAGGTGAGCGGTGATTTTCAACAACATGAAGCTTTAGGCATTTAGGCATACAAAAATTCGGCCCACCATTAATAAGAAGATTGGCCAACTCATCAAAAAAAAAAGTTAAATATTTGATAATATTATTGACGACTTTGCAAATGCGAAAAAGGTCACTGTCTTGAAATTTGTATAGACTGCAATTTTTATGCAGGCTATGCAAGTAGCCTACCTTGTAATTTGAAGTACTGTATTGATGTTTGACTCTTTGTATTGTTGCAATGACTTATTTCGCTGCAGCAGCTATAGTAAAAATAGCCTACTTTGTGAAAACTAACTGCTTTTTTTAATTCACTAAACGGAGACAACTGTCAGTGTCATGTATCCTACGATTTGTAAGAGCAATAGGCCTACTTTATATTACGTAACAGTTAAACTGAGATTAGAACCACGAAACAAAACTTGAACCATTTGCCAAGTCTATGGATGGCCATTCACATCATAACGGCCGAACACCTTAGTAGAAGTTTATTTGAAATAGGTTTAACTCCTCGATTGCAATCCAAAACGGGTCTTGAAAAAATTTGTATGCACGTCAAAATAAACCTACAAGTAATTTAAGCTTAAGGCCTAGAATACTCATAATCAGAGATAGGCATGATCTTAATCTTTACGATTAGCCTACTTTCATTTTGGTGATCTTGATCTAAGATCACGTTTTTTGTGTGATTTTGATTTTAAAAAAGAATAAGATCAAGATCACTTTATAATTAAAGTTTACTTATAAGATAGAGGCATTTTTTAGAACCCGTAGCCTACTGTACAAAGCAATTAGTGGCAATTACTAATATTTTAACCACTGTTTATATGATACGTGTCCAAGAAAAGTCGCTTTAATGTTTCAATAATTTGGTCAGTGTTGCCATTTTTAAATTTAAGAAGTTTTATGAGTTGGTCATATTCATAATAAATAAGCCAACTTCCCTATATAGCCTAACCTAGTCAGGGTTGGAAGTAACGACTAGTTGCGACTATTCGATAGCGTTTTTCGTTGCTTTCTGAATATCGAACGCTTATACCCATTCCTTTTAAAAATAAATATCGAATGCGTGTTATTCACTGTTTTTTTATGCAAGCAATGGAATCATTATTCGTTTTTCACTAATCGATATTTAAGAGAACTGCTGAATCATTTTTTGTTGTTCACTTACTTCGTCGTCAAAACGAATTTACGAAATTTAGTTTTCGGATTACTATCCAACTTAGTCCCCTTCCGGTTTTCCAACTTTAAAGGATTAAGGACAATTTGTGGCAACACAGTTCAGAAAAACCATGCCAGTGAGAGGAAAGCACTTTAACGTAATACACTCTTCGAAAAAACGTATACGCAAATCACCTGATTTCAGTCATGTCACTCACGTGCTGAGTCACATGACTGAAATCAGCTGATTCGCAAGGAAAACTGTCCTACGTCAAAGTGTCTACCACTCAAGTGAGTCAACATGTGATATTCTGATCGTCTTTATCGAAACATTTTGATACAAAGAAATTTAACTGAATGCATCGCCACAACCGGCGTGTTAGGGCCAAGAAGTAGTAATTTCGATTGTGTGGGTTCGATTCCCACCCTCTGCTAATACTATTTTTTTCTTGTGCAACTGAACTGAGTGCAAAAAGGATCTTAATGACTGCCATCAATGGAGTTTATAAGGAAAATTGTGACTAAACCTCCAGTGATGTCATATACGTCACGCATGATTGCGTTATGAATTCGGACATTGTGGTACGTTAAAGTGCCTACCCCAGTGATAGACGTTAACAGTGTTGCCAACCTTGCGGTTTTCCGCAAGTTTGGGCTTGTTTTTTCGAGCTTGCGTATTTTTTTTGAGTTGTTTTTTGGCCAGTCAAACTTTTTTTAACTGGTTTTTGACACTAAAATTGCGAGATTTTTATTGTAGTCAACATTGTATCCCTTGTTTTCAAGATAATTAGGTCTATTGCTTGGAATGGCGTAAACAAATGTCATTCTTGAAATCAACGTGATGTATGGACTGCAAAGGTTGTATTGAAAATTTTGAACTGATAAGCTACGTGCTTTATGCTAATTGGTATTGGTTGCAAATTATTGGGTTTGTTTTTGTGTTGATTTGTGGCTTGTTTTGGGCTTATTTTATAGATTCACGGCTAGTTTTGTTTCATCTGTGCTGTTAGTAAGTATTTATTATTTTAATTATGTTTACTAATTGCTATTCATTGCTTTTTTTAAGTATCGATAGCGGAAAGTCATTGCTTTTTTGGGCACCATCGAATAGTGAAATAGTCATTGCTTTTTGACTAACGACTTCCAACCCTGAACCTAATTTACGTTGACTCATAATAAAAACTGATTCAATTTTTTTCACAATTCTGTTTTGTGAATTCTAAAAAAAAATTTACTTTCTTCGAACCAATTTTAGATTTTTATCGGTTTATCTGGCCCCACACCTCTGAACATTTTTGATAGCAGACAACAATATCAAGGTTGCCAGATGAATAAATGGTGCAATAAAAATTGATACAATCCAGTGAAAGTTGAAAATACTTAGTCACGAATAAAAGCTTCCCATATGAACCAGACAAAAATTTGGTGAAAATTGATGCAGTTCAAAGGTGTTTTTTTTTTAAATAAGCATAAAACTAATCGTAAATTTTTATGACTTTCTTAGCATTGTAATTCTAATTACGCTCTGCCTTGGGTGTTACCGTTGTGATTTTACGCAAACTACGTCAACGATTGATAGGCCCAATAGCAACAGTCACTAACTTATTACAATTCTTAGGCCAGCGATCGAGCAGTTGTAAGCAACAGTAGCAATACCAACTAACTTTATCCAGGTTAGGCCTACTTATAGAAAAATTCTGTTTTTTTTTGCAACATCATTGATCACAAACTTCATGGTGATCTTGACCATCTCTGCCTATAATCCGACACTGGCACTGCAGCTATTGTCAGAGATTCATAGAATTGCGAGATTACCAAAAACTTTAAATCAATGTTTTGAAATTTTTAACTTCAGTTTAGTTTAAAATGGTGAAGCTTTGGGCGACCGCTGCTTTCAAACTATTAAAGAATATTTTTCTTAAAGTTTTAAAAATAAACTATGAATAACTTTAAATCAATGTTTTGAAATTTTTAACTTCAGTTTAGTTTAAAATGGTGAAGCTTTTGGCGACCGCTGCTTTCAAACTATTAAAGAATATTTTTCTTAAAGTTATTCATAGTTTGTTACCTTGCAATGGAAAAGTGAATTTTCGTACAAAACTTAAATTGATGATGATGACGTATGAGCGATCTTTCCAGGCTAGATTGGAGGGCAGGAAATCTTCAGCCACTCAGCAGTCTCGTCGTCCAGGACCCTCAGACTATGCGCACCGTGTGGAGGCCGCTGGGTTAGGCAGTGGTGGATGACATGGTCTGCGGTCTGTTCCGTGGCAGCACACTCGCATTCTAATGAAGGAGCCAGGCCCCACTTGTGCATGTCCGAACGAAAACGGCCGACGCCAGTTCGCAGGCGGTTAAGCCCGACCCACGCAAGCCTTGCGAGGGACATCCCTGGTGGACGGGGATCGGCGTCGGGCACGAAGTCACGGAGCGTGGAGGTGTGATCCCGCCACTCCGCGCTCCACATGTGGCTCGTCCAGTGTGCCGCACTTAAACCAAGTTCTTCTGCGCTCCTAAGGAGTTGTTGTGCGGCAGGCACAAAGGGGCGTCTTGATTTCAGCCGCTGCTTTATAGGTGGTGGTCTCTTGAATGTTGCATGGAGGAGATGGTCGGGGTCCAAAGCGCGGCGAGCGAGAGAAACCGTGGCTCCTTTACGGCGTAGCTCAGCGGGTTGGATGCCTGCTAGGATGGGTAAGCAGTCCGTTGGAGTGGGACGCAGGCATCCAGTCACAGTACGCAGTGCGTCGTTGATGGCGGTATCAATCTGGTGGGTGTGAGAACTACGACACCAGACCGACGCGCAGTACCCAGCGGTGGAACGAACAAGGGCTAGGGTAGCTGTACGAAGAGTTTTAGCACCAGCTCCCCAGCCGGAACCCGCCAATCGCCTCAAAAGTGCGACGCGTGTAGATAGTTTTTTGCGCAGTGACTTCAAGTGCCGGCGGTACGTGAGTGACCTGTCCAGGGTTATGCCGAGGTATGTAGGTTCGGCACAGTAGGGCAGGCGTTCCCCATCAATCTTGATGTTTATCCCACGCTGTGCCTCCCGGTTGTTAAGGTGGAAGGCTGCCGACACTGTCTTTGACTTGCTGAGCTGTAGCTTCCATTTCTGGAGGTATGCTGATAGTGTTTGCATGTCTTGGCTGAGGTTCCTCTCCACTGACTGCCAGTTTCCTGCTGAGTGCAGGAGTGCCAGGTCGTCTGCGTAAGCATATTTCCTGGAGATGGCGGGGGGCAAGTCGTAGGTGTATATATTGAACAGGAGAGGAGCCAAGACTGAGCCCTGTGGGACGCCGTTTTTAAACCGGCGTAGTCTGCTTCGACGACCGCTACCGGTTGTGAGGGTAAAACTGCGGTTTTGCACAAGTTCCATCATCATATGGACCATGTGTCTGTCAGGGAGCAGACGGAGTAACTTGCAGGTAAGGCCGCTATGCCATACGGTATCATAGGCAGCCGTGAGGTCAACAAACACGGCGCCAGCCTTCTTCTTAGCCGAGAAGCTGTCCTCAATGTCTTGGGTCATAAGTGTAACCTGATCTACGGTTGATCGTCCGTGTCGGAAACCAGCTTGTTCACGGGGGAGCTGCGGATCTATTATTGGTTCGACACGGGCGTAGAAGAGGCTCTCGAGGATCTTGAAGGGGATGCAGAGCAGTGAGATTGGACGGTAACTCTTCGGGTCCCCTGCGGGGCTTCTTCGGCTTAGGAACTGCAACCACAAGGGCTCTTCTCCAGATTCTGAGAATTTTCAGGTGGCGCAAACAGCAGGAAAGGAAGTATTTTAACCAGGACTTTAAGGAGGCAGAAGCATGGAGTATCAACTCCGGGCATAGGTGGTCAGGGCCCGGGGCTTTACCTGGCTTTATGTGCTGGAGGGCGGCGGAAAATTCTTCCGGAGTGAACTCACCCGAGATGTTGTCCCCGTCTGGGGTTGTTACCCTCCAGAGGTCCGTCATTTCTTGCAAGACGGATCTATCTGATTCACGGTCTCTCGATTTGTATTTCCCGTTCTCCACAAGTTGTGAGGCGATGGAATTTGCTGAAACGAGACATTGTTGACGAGAGGCACGTGATCTGCCAGTTAGGTTGTTCAGTGTACTCCATGCTATGCGGCTGGAGTGCGTTAAGTTGATTGATTCAACGGCTTCTGTCCAGCGCTCCTTCCTCTTTATGTCCAGCCTTGCCAGCAGAGCTGTGGCTGAGCTGTTGGTGTCATTGCCCTGAGAGGCGTGGAGGAAGTCGGAGTAGAGGCTTTCGCACTCCTTTTCCCAGCACGGTATGTAGGTCTTTCGTCGGCCGCGGGGGATGGATTGTTTTGCCGCTGATGTTATTGCATCACAAAAGTCCTGGTAGGCTTCTTCCACGTTGTTGGTGTGAAGGGATGGGAGATACTGTGTGGCTTCATTGGTGAGGAGGCTATAGTACTCCCAGTTAGCTATTCTGAAGTTCCATCGCTTAACAGGCTTGCTCGGGACAGGCATTATGAGCGTTGGAGCCGTGATAATGGAGGGTCGATGTTGGGACCTGGGGAACTTCTCTAGCACATGTCTGTCCGGTTGGCAATTATCGGGGTCATCACTTGCGAAAGCCAGATCGGGGTTTGTACCAGTGTTCCAGCGTCCGAAGAAGAAGCTCGCTGCACCCTTGGGATCGTGCAGTAAGGTGAGGTTATTATTGGCTGACCATGAGGCCAGGCTTTCTCCGTCGGTGTTGGTGGTGTTGTATCCCCAGTCAACGTGGTGGCAATTAAAATCGCCAGCATAGAGGCTGGGTTGGGGGAACACTGGGATTGGTTGGGGGAACACTGGTTGGTTGGGGGAACACTGGTTGGGTTGGTTGGGGGAAAACTGGTTGGGGGAACACTGGTTGGGGGAACACTGGTTGTTGGTGTTAAGCGTGAGGGTGGTGGCTTATAGACATTGATGATGTGATAGCTTGATATGTCTATGCATAACCACTCTATCTCCGATTGGGCACTGGACTGGTCTATTGGCGTCCAGCTCAGTCACATTAATTTGAAAATTTAAACTTAAGTTGAATTAAACTTACAGGTTTAAAAAATATATTACTAAGCATTTAAAAAAAACAAAAAAACACTTAAGAAATTTTGAAATACAACTTAGGAATATAAACCTTCATGTTCTAAGTTTTAAAGTGTGTAGTTTTTTTTTTATGTAGGAAAGGATATGTTAAACTTACAAAATTTATGATAGTTGGTAAGTGGATAATAAAATTGCTTTAGATTAATTTTGAAATAGTTGATTACAGGCAAGTTTAGATTACCGTCAGTGCAAAATAATAATTCTTCCAAAAAGTTTTTAAACTATCTAGCAACACTTTTGCATAACTGCCCTTTCCTTTTCTAGTGGTTGGAAATCCCATAAATCCATGAGGCTTGTCTGACAAATTAAAACTTTGCAAAAATATTTATTTTCTTGATCCACCGTATAGTTTTCACAGCTTACCAAAATGAGACGCACAGTTGTTGATTTGCATTGTTGAAAGATATTTCAGGGGAAACCAAAGTCGCAAACTGGTTTACGCTACAGTCATCCTGATCAATGTAAACGAATACGCCATCTGTAAAATATAAATCATAATTATCGTGTCTCTTGCAAGGGTCCAGTGTTTTTGTGTGTAGAAAAGCATGCCATGATGGAACTAATGTGAGAAAGTACAATTTGTGTGAATATGAATTGAAGCTAAAATATAAATAATGAAATTATTGTCTTCACCGCACATGTGATTACACTCTTTCAAATTGGTGTTATATTTTTTGAGAAGCGCTTTTTTCAATTGTGCTGTACATGTTGATTTAGCCGAAGAAGTATCTCAGAACACCTTTAGAATCTTGCCTGGGCAACATCCAGAAACACTTGCTGTCTTTTCGTTATGCTGCGCATCATTCTAAGTAGATTTTGTTCTCTTTATTAAGGGTGACCGATTCTTTCCTTGCAGCAATTGTCTTCATAGATTTCTTCCTTAACTTTTCTCCATTTCACTCTGTCCATCGCATCTTCCTTCTTATCCGGCTTTGTATACCTCATTTTTCTATTCTACCCATGTTTTTTTTGGACGTTTTGTTTCTTTTTCCATCTACTTTCAAAGTCAATATCTTTTGTAGACCATTTCAATCCTCCATTCTTAGTAGATGTCCATACTATCTCACTCTATTTGCCCTTGTAAGTTGTTCTATAGGCTCCCTTATCTCTACCAAATCCAACTTTTCAGTTTTTATCCCACACATTGCCCTTCTCGTCTTTCTCAGAACTGCCAGTTCACTCATTTTTAGCATCAATGTTTCGCTTCCACACAGCATTGTAGGCCGCACAAAACACCGATAGGCTTTCCCTTTATTTCTAAAAACAAGTTTCTTCCATATTTCCCCATTTTCCCATATTCTCTAAACTTTTCCTAACATAATCTTGCTCTTCTTGTCACAGCTGCTTCGCATCTGTCGCTTCCATTCATTTGAACACTCAATTAACAGAAATAAGTCATAGCTATTTCATGACAGAAGCTCTCAACGCGATCCTCAACTATTTCCTTGCTTTATCACATTTTCAGCAAACAAAGACACTTTCCTAATCTTGATGTCTTATGGAAGTTTTAGTACTTAAGCAAAAGCATACATTGTAACTTACACTTTTTTAATACATCACTGCTTGATGACTAAATTAGACTATTGAAGAGCAAAGTAAAAACTTGAATGCTTTTAGTATAAAGTTACGCTGGATTCAAGAAATTAGAAAATGTGGTGTGGCGAATCAGCCAAATATGTTTCAAAATACTTCAAACTGTCCTACCCAAAATCGTGTAAATGAAAGAAACGTTAAATTAATGCGCTTAATAACCTGAAGAGATGTGTCGACAGTTATATGAATATGTGAAAACTTGATTCGTACTCAAAACTTGTTGAAACTTATTCCAAACTTACCAAAACCAATTTTATAAATGAAAGCTATAACAAACTTTGCTTCACTTACTTGAGTGTGGTCGAATGTTGGACCACTGCTGAAGCTAGTCCCACCTCGATTGAATACCCAGTTAAAATCGTCATCCGGAGCCTCTGCTTGGCGCCAACCTTGGCACATAACGTTCTCAAATGTGCAGTTAAATTCGTCATCTGATTGAAAACACGACAAGGTAAAGCCAATTGAACGATGCATAGAATTCTTTCTTTTTAAAGCAATTTACAATAACAAACATTTTTATATTTAGAAAAACTCTGTTTATTTGATTTGCAACATTTTCATGCATAGCTTTGTGATTGTATATGAAGTGTGCGTGATACAAAACCAACATTCAAAAATCTATTGACATACCATCTCAAATGATTATTTTTGACAGAACTACATCGTATAACAAATAGTATTAACGTGGCACCCGGCACTTATATATTTTGAATTTTCCAAAAATTTTACTAAGACTATAATTGATGCTTATTCATTAGTCCATTCCAATTATATAGTTTCCTGTAAAGCAGACATGTTTGTCGAAGCTACTTTTGATGAAATTAATTTTTTAACAACCAAGTAAAGTTGCTCATGCAATTGTTTGAAAAGAAACACTTCTGATATTACTGTGTTTGGTGCATTTGTTGGTACAGAATTAGGATTTGCCAGTGGTAACATGACTTAGAAAATCAGGCAATGGGATAGAAGATGGAATGGAAGATGGAATGAAAGGCATACTTTAAGATAAAAGATGAAAAAAGTCAAAGATGGAAAGGGATAGAAGATTTTGATGATGAGATGGAAGAAAATCTTCTATCATTCTATCCTCATTTCATCATTAACTTTCCAACACGGTTTCAAAAACACAAGCAAAAATAAAACAATTTGAGTAAAAGTTGCTGTTTGATTGTGTTTCTTAACCCTTTGAAGGTTGGGGCGGGGGGGGGGGGGGGGGGCTGTCAATGCAACTTTTTTGTATCAACAGTTGAATCTCTAAAACCCCTGAGACTGCGACTACGAGATTTCTTGACTTTTTCTAACATTTATTACCTGTATTAAGCTGAAATTTTGAGCGAATAAAGGTTCTAAATTGAGAGATATAAGGCATTTCTCAGCACATCCTCTGAAATATTTCGTATAGGCCTAGTAGTGTTCAAAATGTTCCCACCAGCTGAATGAAAGTAATTAATTTGGCCCATGTCTCGTTAATCAAATGATTCAAATTGAAATTATATGAAAAAAATTTAATCACAACATTGTAATGCATGTTCTTCATTACTCTACTAAACAATACCAAATAATCCAAACGCCATAAGTCACTTCAACATTTCAACGTGTATGAGCAGTTCTAAAATTCACATAGTTTTAATTTTCGGATGTGCTCAGCGTGAATAATTTTGCAAAGTGAATCCAAAATTTTGAAACCGTGCCTTAAAAAATAACAGAGATATCACTCTTAAAGCATAAGAAGAATCGACAGCCTACCCCAAACTGAGCAAGACTCCAGGAGCCTAACCTTCTAAGAGTTAAGAGGGAAAAAGTTGTATGTGTTTTTTTGATGTTTATACGTTTGAAAGAGTTTTATGATGGGGAAAAAAAACGTCTTTCATTCCATCCCATACTCTGCTTAGTGCACTGCTTACGTTTAGAAGATGTGGTTGTAAGGCATTGTCACGATTTCTTTCTATCTCTTACCAGGAAAAAGACTTGGAAAGATTCAATGACGTAGTTTAATGGGTCAAACCGAAAAGCAGTCAATTAAATTCACGGATAGTTCTACTGGTGAAATGATATATAAAAACGCTTGAAGGACTCCAACGAATGGTTCACCACTTCCAACAATTAATCAAAGTAATAGTAAACAGCAATAGATTCCAATGCTTGCGACTATTGATCGAGTTTAACGTGATCCACTCACAGCTTCTCATACGATTCTAATTTCAATCAGAAATTATATTAGCATCAACTTTGCTTTACAGTACTCGTATTCAATACTTCCACTCTCGATCAACAATAATCTTTGCGTCTATTAACAACTGCTACTACTACAATAATGAACTCTCATCACCAACTCATCATAATACAACTCCCATAATAATAATCTCAGAATCTCAGAATAAACATTACACAAACTACACCACTATTTATAGTTGGCTGTTCAGTCCAATAACTTCGAGAAGGTTACATCATAAAGAACCATCGTTCGGTCACGTAGCATTTAAAAGGTAAACAACAGAAGCTTATAGAAGGTCACGTAGGGAAAATGATTCCAGAAAACACGTTACATAATACAGATTTCGTCATCAGAGGTTACTTCAGGTCATAACCGACAATAACACAACGCACCAGAATTCCATAATGAAAATAGCACATTCGTTGAAGATACAAAGCAAGCCATCGCGAAGCATTGCACCTTGATTGTGACATACGCCCCCCCTTAGAATATTGTTGCAAACAATATAACAACACAATCAATACAAAACACACCATAAAACAATTAATTACTCAATAATCAGTTCTCATAAGTCTATCGTTGCATGATCTACCAACGATAGCTTTTCTCAAAACAATAGTCACGTTTTCTGCGAAAGTCTCCAACGTCCTCAACATCTTCAGTGCATCGGCGAGCGAGATGACCCATCTTCCTACATCGGAAACATCTCCTCTCCGGACAGTCCTTGGCGAGATGACCTTCTTTACGACAATTGTAGCAAGCCTTTTCATCAAAAGGGCAGCTCCTGGCTATGTGTCCAATCTCCCCACATCGGTAGCAGTGGTTGTCACGGCAACGTCTATTTTCCGAATGTCCGCCGTCAGCAACGCACTCCCTGGCGAAGTGTCCGCGTCTACCGCATCTATAGCAAACTCCAAATGGTCGTCGCCTGCCTCTTCTCCTTGGTTCATCGCGCTCGTAATATCCGTCATCGTGAGATCGTTGCTGATTATCTGCAGAACAATCTCGAGCAAAGTGACCATTCTTGCCACAAGAATAACAAGTAACTTCAGAATTTCTCTCAATAACATTTCCGATTATAAGATCAACTAAAGAGTTTTGTAAACATAACGCTTTCACAGTCCCACTACAATATGGAGTTTCGATATATATCTTCGCTAACGGTCCTTGGATTGAAGTATTATTTATCGACATCACAATTCCAGTTTTTCCCGTTAATTGACTGTCTTTAACCAAATCTCTCCCCACTATTATACCCGTAGAACCAGAATCACGTAAAACTTTTACCTTTTTGTCTCCAACTTTTCCATCCACTACTGGCAGGTGATCTTCAGGTATTATTTTTCCGCAAACATCTTCATCCGGATTCTCCTCGTCAAGCGTGGGTTCAGGAATCATTAACGCACAACCGCATCGATAAACGTCCGTGTCTTTATCTTTTCCAGACTGATTAGGTAAGGAAAACGACTTGTCCTTGCATTCCTTCGCTTCGTGTCCTTGCCTATTGCAACGATTGCACCACTTCCTCGATTCCTGATGATTTCTGTTAGTCTTCCTCCGGCAGTTAACAGATTTATGACCTAAGCCATTACAATTAAAACAACGTACTTCTCTTGGAACAGCACCTCCTTTAGAATTATTTGTTTGCTCCTCGTCATTATCGCATGACAACGTTTCTTCAGTCGACAACTTCTCATCATGAGCAACTAAGTACTGTTCTGCCACACTGGCTATTTCTTCTAGAGTCTTTGGACTTCTCTCCATTAAATAAACAGACAGATCTTTTGAACATGAATCTGTGAGTTGTTCCTTAACTATAAGGTTTGCCAATCCGTCCAATGATTGTTCGGCCCCCGAAAGTTCAAACCATTTTAACAAAAGGTTTCTCAAACGTTCAATAAATTGACCTGGGCTTTCGTGTTTTTCAGGCTTTGCCTCACGGAATCTTTGACGGTATCCATGCTCGGTAAAATTGTATCGCTTTAACAGAGCTAACTTCAATCTGTCGTAATTCATGGCTTCTTCTTGCGAAAGTCTTGAATATACATCAAGAGCTTGTCCCGATAATAACATGCTTAGCTGGGTAGCCCACGTCGACTTCTCTAATTTGGCTATTGTAGCATATCTTTCAAATCTTAACAAATAACTATCCAACTCATCTTTTTCTTCAACAAATGATGGCAAATCTGGACGTCTAACTTGCGCCACAATAACATCTCGAACATTATCATTAGTAGAATTAGATCGCTCACCAATGTCCAGCTTTTGTCTTTCTAATTCAAGTTTTAACTTTTCCAATTCATATTGCGCTCTTCTTTCTTCAGCTTCTGCTTCGTACTGCCATTGAGCACGTTTTTCTTCAGCTTCTCGTTGTGCTTGTTTCTCTTCAGCTTCGCGCTGCGCCCGCTTCTCCTCTGCTTCGCGCTGCGCCCGCTTCTCCTCTGCTTCAGCTTCAAATTGTGCTCGCTTTTCTTCAGCTTCAAGTTGTGCTCGCTTTTCTTCAGCTTCAAGTTGTGCAGCTTCAGCCTCACGCTGTGCTCGTTTTTCTTCAGCTTCGAGTTCTGCTTTCCTTATTTCACGAGCAGCTCTTCTATCTTCTCTTTCGTCAGCTTCTCGCTGAGCTTTTTGGTCCATTATCTTGTGATACTCTTCCATCACAAACTGAGACTTTTCATTACCAGTCAGCCCCATTCGTTCAGCCATGCTCCCTAAGTCTTCAATCATCTCATGTTTGACAGTATCCGCCATCTTGACATTAATTTATTATTCTTTTAATAAATCTTCGGTATTCTTCGGTTTTTCGGTTAATTTTTTCGGTTTATCCCGGACGAGCCCCCAGAATGTCACGATTTCTTTCTATCTCTTACCAGGAAAAAGACTTGGAAAGATTCAATGACGTAGTTTAATGGGTCAAACCGAAAAGCAGTCAATTAAATTCACGGATAGTTCTACTGGTGAAATGATATATAAAAACGCTTGAAGGACTCCAACGAATGGTTCACCACTTCCAACAATTAATCAAAGTAATAGTAAACAGCAATAGATTCCAATGCTTGCGACTATTGATCGAGTTTAACGTGATCCACTCACAGCTTCTCATACGATTCTAATTTCAATCAGAAATTATATTAGCATCAACTTTGCTTTACAGTACTCGTATTCAATACTTCCACTCTCGATCAACAATAATCTTTGCGTCTATTAACAACTGCTACTACTACAATAATGAACTCTCATCACCAACTCATCATAATACAACTCCCATAATAATAATCTCAGAATCTCAGAATAAACATTACACAAACTACACCACTATTTATAGTTGGCTGTTCAGTCCAATAACTTCGAGAAGGTTACATCATAAAGAACCATCGTTCGGTCACGTAGCATTTAAAAGGTAAACAACAGAAGCTTATAGAAGGTCACGTAGGGAAAATGATTCCAGAAAACACGTTACATAATACAGATTTCGTCATCAGAGGTTACTTCAGGTCATAACCGACAATAACACAACGCACCAGAATTCCATAATGAAAATAGCACATTCGTTGAAGATACAAAGCAAGCCATCGCGAAGCATTGCACCTTGATTGTGACACTCATGTTGTATCAATAACCGTACTGTACTTTAATTTCTAGAACTTTGATTTTATCTACTACAGTGCTACATCGAAACTAGAAGTTTAATTGAAGTTTGGTCAATTAGCCAACCAATAAAGAACCTAAACCAGAGCAAGTTACCATCAAAGATAGAAAGGATTTGTTTATTGGTAAAATTGCAAAAATGCCAAACCAGAGTGAGAAGCATTCAACGCAATAACCAGTGATGTGCTGAAAGTGTGGCAAAAGCTGGAATATGAATCACTTAAAAACGGAATCTAGTAAAGAAGCTAAATAGTTGGCCATATAACTTATCAATTGGAAACAACTAAGAAAGAGCAAACTCATAGAATCCTAAAACAGGAAAAAGATGCATAGAAGGAAAACCTTGAGGAATTTTTTTCATCTGGCTAGCTTAAAGCGACTGGCGGATTACCCACATAGCAATCGACTTACACGCTTTATGAGCCAATGACGACGAAAGGCCAGCAACTTTAAAATATTTCCAATTTTTGCAAAGTTATATACTGCAATGCGATTAAAGGCAAGAAAAAATGAATAACGTGTGTTTCATTTTTTTCTCTTGTCTTCAACCGCACTGCAATAGATAACTTGCAAATTTTATTTTGTACGTTATTCGCTCTGAGGATGCGCATTGTCATGGTGCGCGAAACGTCAGTGAAGCAAAAAATTAGCTTGTTTGTCTGTGGTTTTACTTTCATTAGATGAACGTTGCAACTAGTGCTAGAAAGTTATCACTTTAGTTGCATTACGTCACATTTTGCAGTTATCCACCTTTTTTTTCACTTATCATAATTCTTACGTCACAACTTTCATACTTTCTTGTTATTAGTCAAAAATTTAAAGAAACAAGTTCTATTATTCTCTTGACTCAAATAATTTAATTCAGTGTGTACTTAAACATTATGTCACAATCAATGTGCAAGGCCTCGCGTCGGGCTGCTTTGCGTCTTGACAGAATGTGCTATTTTCATTATGGAATTTTGAGCGATGTGTTATTATCGGGTATTGACCTGAAGTAACCTTTGAATGAGAAATCTGTATTATGTAACGTATTTCTAGCATCGTCTGTAAGTATGCAACTCTGGAATGTTCTGTTGTTTTTCATGATTTCTGAGCGTCGTTTGTCATGACGTCATAAGGTTGTTTATCAGTAAATGTCCGATTGCAAAATATTTATTATGTAAGAATCTTCTACTCCTACGTGACATTCTTTATACTTTTTTGGGCTTCTGCTTGTTTACATTATTGCAACTTGACAGAACAATGTGACATTACGTAACCTTCTCGAAGTTACTAGACCGAAACAACCTTCTATAAATAGTGGTGTAATTTGTGTAATCATTATTATTGAGTTGATTATGTGATGATGGGAGTTGTATTATGACGAGTTGATTATGATGAATTGGTTATGAGAGATCATTGCTGTAATAGTAGCAGTTGGTAATAGAAGCAAAGATTATTGTTGATCAAAAGTTGAAGTATTGCATACGGGTAAAGCAAAGTTGATGCTAATATAATTTCTGATTGAAATTAGAATCGTATGAGAAGCTGCGAGTGGATTACGTTAAACTTGATCAATAGTCGCAAGCATTGGAATCTATTGCCGTTTACTGTTACTTTGATTAATTGTTGGAAGTGGTGAACCATTCGTTGGAGTCCTTCAAGCGTTTTTATATATCATCTCAACAGTAGAACTATCCGTAAATTTAATTGACTGCTTTTCGGTTTGACCCATTAAACTACGTCATTGAACCTTTCCAAGTCTTTTTCCTGGTAAGAGATAGAAAGAAATCGTGACATTTATCTATTTTGTTTCGCTTAGTTTCACCTCGACCAAAGGCGGGGCAAGTTTAGCTGTATCTTAATTGATCGCCTCGTCTATCAATTTCGAAATGACTAAATTTATCTGAACTTCATCGAAACGCGTCATCAATACAGTTTGTCAGCGGAAGACGGTCTGCAATGCAAACAGATTCATCTCATCGTAGATTCAACCATCCTACATTTACAATTACAACTTCTGCGATCATATCACTCCTGCTGCCAAACCAACCCGTTGCAACATCACAATCAATGAATATGATCACAATCAATGATTAGATGAATATGAAGAGTTTTTTCGTCTACAGAGAACAGGGTGAATGGAAAGAATGATTGGAAAGAAAAACAAGAAATAAAAACATTTTATTTCTTGTTTTTCGGGTTACGGGATTGGAAACTCCGTGGAACTGAAACCACTTTATCCCTATTTCCTGTGGGGGGGGTCGGTGGGGACTTGGTACTTTTCAAAGCAATATCATTAAAGAACTGCGCAATCCACAGCTTTGAAATTTTTAGACTTTTCCTAAAAATTATTCAAGTATTTATTCCGCTTTAAATGACGTTGCTATTGTCTATAGTTTTAAAGATATGACATAATTTTCATAACATACTCTGATATTTTAGTTAGTTACTAGCTAGCTCTTTTGTTTTCAAATTATACGGACTAATAGAATTACTGAGCGCCGCCGTGCGTGGAACTGCGAGGCAGATATCTCATGAGTTGGCTTTGTTGTAAAGCATTCAACCGTAATGATTCCGCTTTTTGTTTGCAAACTCGAGTTTTGAGTTGCTTTTATTAATCTTATCTGAGTTTCTTTGAAATTATCAGAGAGCATCCGATAAGCTATGCTGAAAGAAATGTAATTTTACGTTGTTTTCTATGGCTAATACATTTTGTTTCTAACTTATAACAAGAAGCAGTAAGAAAATTCTTGACAAAACTCTGTTTATCTCATAAAACAAACAGACTGATGTGGTAAGTTTCTTGATTTCTTGTTGGAAAGCAAGGAGTGCGTTCTTGACCCGCCAATGAACTTTTGCATGTACCATTGTACCTGTACAGTTATATTCACAGGAATATTTATGGATATTGTCAAAATGTTTTATGAAAACGAGAGATTGATGGATACTGAAAAGAACTTGACACAGACTATCTAAACTGCTTGGCTTTTGTGGAAAAACACGCGCAGCTAAATTATTGTGCTTTGACAAACATTGTGCATACTGTATCAGCACTGAATCTTTACCTAAATGGTAATTGCGCAGTTGCTTGAGAGATTACAAAATTATTTTTTCTCTACGAGGATTTAAAAGTTTTGATATATCTCAGCAGAAACACTATTAGGACCAACTCAATAAATTCAAACTTTTCATTCAAATGTTGGTCTTCAAAAGCTTAATTTCACAAAACGGTGTAGGCCTATATCTTTTTCTCCATAAATTTGGACGTTTGTGTCATTTGGAGCAAAGTTGTTTGTTGGGTTGAAAGAATCTGAAATCAATGCCTCGTTTTTGTAATGTAGGCTATTGTAACGCAATCTAAGCTATCAGCAGTGCTGGTCTTTGGGGTGTGCAAACCGTGCGATCGCACAGGGCCCGCAAATTAGGGGGCCCGCAATTTACTCAGAAAATGCAGTAATTTTTGTCATTTCCAATGGAAAAATTCAACGAAGGCATTAGCAACAAGAAAACATAGCAAAACAACCTATTTCGACCTCTGAACGTTATGTAGGCTACCCTGAAAAGATCGAGAAAAAAAAAACAACTTTTAGCTGAAGTCACTGATCGGAATTGCCGCAAACATTTCAAAATTTCTCTCGTTCTTTTCAGGATACGAAATAGATCGAAATGAGATTTTGTTGACAGCGGACAAACGTGTCCAGTCTGAGCAGCTATCTCTGCGGAAAAATTAAGTCTCACGGCGGACACATGAAATTTAACTTCGATCGTCATGCTTAATCACTTTATGTTGATAATTCTTCACTCTGAAAGGCCTTCATCAGACCAGACCATTGAAGAGTCAAAGCGCCCTGTAGCTGCCCATAACTGAACTTCCACCGAACGAGGTTGTGTGGCTTTTGTAACCAACCTTGCCTTATCAATATTACTCGGAAATCAAAGCCAGACATTGTGACGTATGACTTGAACTAAATTGCGCTGATTAGTGTAGAAGTAGGTACTCCAATCCATTGTTAGCGAATAATTCACCGTTATTATGCTGATTCAATGTCATCAAACGTTGAAGCAACCTAAAAATCCAAAACTTTTCTGCTTAAATGAAAGTTAAGGTATACAGTATTAACATTTTCTAGATGTGCCCTAGAATGTGCTGGAAATTATATTCTATCAACAATTGTTCGTGCTATGTAATCACGTCAAGGTTAGAAATGTTTAAGGATTCAACCTATGTCGTACCAGGGTCAGGGTACGAAATCGGGGTGCGAATCGTTCAGGGGACGAAATAGGCTGCATCCAGACTCAACTTCAACATAGAGACATAGCTTTTTTTGCTATGCCACCGGACAGCACCATTTTACAGTAGGCCTAATATTCATACCCAAATTTTTGTTGAACATGCTCTCAGAATGCTCCAAATTCAAAGTAATTTTTTTAAATTTTTTTTAAATTAGGTGTCGCCTTCGGCGAACGCAACGCCAGGCTTTGTTCGCCCACCGTCAAAACCCTCCACTTTCCCCTTTCAAAATACCTAGCTACGCTACTGAATTGGATCATTGTCATTGGGGCCCGCAAAGCATATTCCGCACAGGGCCCGAAATACCCTAAGACTGCACTGCTATCAGTCAGCCGCTTTTGTGCCTTTTTGTTTTCGAATACATTTCCGTGACAAAAGATTGTTTTTTGCAATAACGCCTTCAACCATAGAGTTGCATTCTCTGACTGCATCTCAAACGCTATACCATACTCAGCAATTTTGCTAAAGCATTGTTACACAAAATGCATATCTGACAAAATAAGGGAAATATGTTGAATAGAATTATTTTTTATACGGATCGTTTTCCTTGTCTCATAAAACTAATTAAAAAAAAAAGAAAGAACGATTTTTATCGTTTGGCATAAAAATATGTATATTGAGGTTCACCTTGGTTTGCATAATGAAAATCACCACAAAGAATTGCTCGAAGTAGGAAAATTCTTGACAAAACTCTGTTTATCTCATAAAACAAACAGACTGATGTGGTAAGTTTCTTGATTTCTTGTTGGAAAGCAAGGAGTGCGTTCTTGACCCGCCAATGCAGCTATTTGATCCTTCGCGATGATAGGCTATCAATTATAGTTTCTATCAGATGAAACCTGTTCAAACTATTTTTTTTTAAAACTATGGTTCATTCAAGAATATAATACTTTGTAAATATAACTTACTTCATTTTTGTGTTTTTACCACGATTTTTTCACAAGCAAGACTTTACACAAAACAACTTCAGTGTGAGCCTACCCAGGAATGACGACTCGATAAGCTATTTGCAACGTAAGTTGATTGACCATAGTAGCCTAAATGGACCAGAAAGCCGTGGCCAAAACTTGATTACTTTTTATCAAAATGTTTGCACATTGGGAACAGCAATCACTTTGTTTGAAATCAGCAAATCACTTTTTGTCATTGGTTCAACGTCTGCAGACGTCTAAACTAACATACAACAAAGTTGGTTTTCTGGGTCTTTGGTTCGGAAAAACATCATTATGATGTATTGTGACGTAGTCTATGAGCCAGCAGTAGTTTATGCGAGTTTTGTTTTTGGGTGTGTGTCAGTTACAAAATATGGCTTTTGCAGTAACGCCATCAACCGCAAACTGCATCTAAAATGCTATTTCAAAATTTGAAGAGAAAGAAATCTTCTAATGCGTAATAAATAACTTGACACAAAATGCATGTCCAACAAATTAGAAAAAAAATGTAGAAAACGTTATCTTGCAAATCTAGTTAACAACTTGAAAAAAAATATTTCAATCATTTAGACACAGAAGTGCATTTTTAAAATATCAATAACCTTCAATTTTGCCCAAGGAAAAAGTCAAAACCTTAGAGATTTTTTGTTTTTGTACGACAATAGCACTCAGCCTGAAAAGTTTTTTTTGGCAAGATTTGATATCTTGCTAAATGTATCCATTTTTCGTATCGTTATGCCACGACTTTGAGTTTGTCACGCAGAACGGGAGTAGTTCCATTTGGCAATGTGCAAAACCTCTTTTATAGCCTACCAACACGATTTGACTAAACGATTATTACCACTACATTTTATTACAACTGTTTGCAAAATTGTTTCATTCAAAGTTATCATTGTTGGTAAGCATTGAAACATATCACTTTTGTAATGCATCGTGACATAGTTTATCAGTCAGGAATTTTAGACGCTCTTTGTTTTTGGAGTGCATGATGGCCTAAAATGGAACGAGCTCCAATCGAAGCACGTCACTACCTTTGGATAGGTTGTTGTTCAAATACCACGTGACACCATTAGGCTACCTTACTTTTCTGTATTCAACCGCTACCCAGACAGCAAATCAGACACTTTTTACATCGATTCAACGTCTCTAGACGTTGAAACAATGTTAAAAACGAATAAATAGCTCCCTGAGATGTGCTGTGAAATACAAAGTGTTTCTTGATCAAGCATAACCAAATTCGACAGTGTGAATGTGAAAAAAATTTGCTTGATTTAGTTCCAATATCAAGTAATGACAGTACGTTTGAAAAAGTGTAGACTATAAACACGTGGCTCAAAAAGAACTTGAAATAGTTTTTTTTTGCAGTGATTTTGTCTCATTCTCTGCAAATGTTGAAACAAAGCAAACATTTTTACAATCATTCAAGAATATTCAAGATTAAAATTGTACACAATGGAACTAACCCGTCACGCTCAATCATAAGTTAATTAAGATGCGATTTCACAAGTCAAATAAAAAAATATGACCAACCATCGAATTATTTGATTTTTCAAGTTGTGCTGTTGGACAAATTGCAAAAGATTTTCGATGCTGTGTTGTCAGATAAATTATCTGCATCATGTGAAAATTTGATTGATCTATCTTGCGTAGTTTTTGAGTTACACGAGCTCAAAGTGCTAGTGTCGAACCGACCCCCCCGTCTGCAGGTCAACTGGCCAAAAAACGTCACAGGAAAAAGGTTTATACCACTTAGTACCGCTGTGATAAAGGTTCACATAAATTGATTTTAAAGGGAAGATCAATGGAAATCCAAAATTCATTCATAACATTCACGAAAATCATGCAAGCGAAAGTTTGTCCCAGAGTAACGTTTCCCAAATGTGCATGTGAATTTCCTTTTTTCTGTAGAATTGAACGTATTTTTATGTGTCTATTCAATTTATTCAATTTTATTTTTCTTAACTGGCGCAAACATATTGCGAATGACATTGCAAACACACAACTGTAGCACAGCAAGGAAGCCAATCTTCATGACCACCTTCAGGCATGTCTTTAAGTGTCCTGCCAAAGACACAGCTGCATGATCATGAGCGGTGTCGAACCGGCGCCCTTTCGATTGCCGTTCCAGCTCTCTCACCACTCGGCTATGCAGCCCGGCTTTATCTTTTATGTAACACATGTACTGTAGATAAAATCTCCGTTTCTTTTGTCACTTTAAAACTAAATAAAAGCTTGTGCTTTGACTATCTTAGGTTTTATATTTTGGCTTATAGCCTAATCTTAATTATGCTATACTGTAGCCCTCGAACAAATTCAGATTCTGAATGCGGCCCTCGAGATAAAAAGTTTGCCCACCCCTGATCTAGATTATTTTTTAAAAATTTAGATGAAAACAGTCCCAATGAATGCTAAAGCGTTATCGCATGATAGTCGACTGTACTATGTCCTACAATACAAAATGTTTTCGATATAACCAAGTTTGGCTGTTGTAATCTACGAAACTAGCCTTCGGCGATGGGCTTCGCAAACCACTCCTGGAAAACAGGCATGAACAACTAAATTTATATAATGCTGGCTGCAAGATGCGTCTTCATTATGGATACCTTATAAATTTGCGCATTCACTAGCAACCAAGCCTATCTCGGATAGTTTGGTCTCCACTAAGTTCGACTCCAACTGACGTCATATCACTAGGTGGCGTTGACGAGTTTGCCACTTCCATGTAGCGTGAGGGAGAAGCGCTAGAGAGCGTGGGAAAAGTGTCAATTGCTTGGCTGTGGGCCTTAATTGTAAGGAAGTGAGTTTTTCAACAGGAGTCGGATGTCTTGGCAATGGATTCTAGCCAATGTTAATTTGTTCGTGCAGTAGCACTTTAAGCAATTATGATGATGCAAAGATCTAGCTTTTGTTTCTTCGCTTTTGATTGTTTTGCACATATCAGGTGATCTTTATCATTGCAATATGATATAGATATTCCTGTTTATTAAATAAAACTGTTTTACTTGATTTCTGCATCAACTGTGTATATATCCCACGAAACTACAGAGATATTTTGTTGTGTTTATCTTCATTTTCACCAAGCTATACAATGCAGCACTAAAAAAAAATTATACTTGAAGCACAATGTAACATATAATATGTTACATTGTCTTAAAATAAAAACTAACCATATGTTGTATTATTTTATTGTTAATTGTTGTTAAATTATCTGCCAACAATTAAAATTCAATGTTCATTGTAAAACAATAGTCTCAATCTCTTATGTAGGCTACTTTAAAGCGTTCAAGTAGGCTACTTCCTACTTAATAGGTTGTGGGAAAACTCAGCAATTACATTTCAGCTACTGCCAAGTCAGCAAATGAAATTTACGTGCTCACGTCGGAATTGCTTGGTCCATTGCTTGTTAAACCGAATTTACTGACTTGTGACATGTCAAGTCAAGTTTCGACTTGTTCAGTAGTTACTTGCTCAGTTTCATCATTTACCAACTTCAGCCACTTGCTGAAATGTTGCTTGCTCATTGTCACTTGCTCAGTTTACAACTGCTGACTTGTAGCAGACTCACCCAATTCATGTCACTACCAATGAGATTGTTTTGATATTTCTGCGCTGGTAACAAGTAATGTAAGAGATTTCGCAAGTTATGTTATAAATGTTTTACCGATGTTCGGACATGGTCCACTTGTCAGTGAGATGTCATCTAAGGCGATGTCCCCTTCAAAGTCGTTTCCACGAGTTCCGGTAAAAAATATCTGTTTAAAATATCTGTTAACAAAGATTAAAAAAAAACTGTGAACTTCATTTCCCTCTATTCAAATGAAACTAAAAAATAGTAGGCTAAAAGTTGTGCATATCAACCTGTTTCTTTGGTAAGAGGGATCCAGGCGGGCACATGCAGGCACAAGGGAAAGATATTTGTCCAAGCTGCCTGAGTGCGCATTGAGAACAATTAGGTTATTTTGAACGTAATGAGAAAATAAAATGTTTTTTTTGTTATTCGAGAAAACATGTCTTCTGGATAAGGACATGTGGTAATATGACAAACTAATATGATTCAAACGCATCTTTGCGAGAGGAGTTCCACGCTGGGCAATAACACGATAAAGCTGTACCACAAATGTGTCGTCAGATGTCGCAACAAAGTATCAAAACCCGACTCAAAAATACAGAAAAATCTAGCAATGATAGTTCAACTCTCAGATTGATTAAATTTTTTCTCTTTTAAAAAAACTTTTTTTGAACTTTTTTCTCTAAAGTTTCATTTATACTGATGACGTTTTTTTTTACTTGAAAAGGTTGGGAAGTGTAATTCACTTCCAGAAACCCCTGTATCCAGTCAAATCCTTGATTTCCATATCTCTCCCACAAAATTCTACTGTTATTGCCAAATATTTGGGTAACAGTCAGCCTTTCAATGTCAGTTCCATACATGTGGTACCTAAGTAATGAAAATATCAACATTTTTTCATGTACTAGTAAGCTACAGTATAATATACTGGATACAAGAATTGAATGATGTCATACTTCTATTTGTGTCTCATAAGCAAGAAGAATAAGTTACGGGCTAAGGCAAGTTTGGTTTGTTTTTTATTGTTACAAGCTCAGTTACAATAAATAAACAAACACAGGAAAAGTCACCAACAAAAAACATTAATGGTATAACTGGGTCAAGAATACAACAATACTCGCATAGACTAAATGTCATAGTCTTATAAACCAATAATTTTATTATCTAACCATAAATAACTTTCATTTCATCATCAAGCTGAAGTCCAAACTAAAATGAAGTTATCTATAATTTAAAAAAAGAATAAATAGGCTACAATAAGCTATTTATTGTAAGTTGTAAGTTCAACAGGACTTACATCATTTATATAATTTCATTCATAACACTGGATCTGTATTATTTATCAATCAAATCTTTTGCTTTTATTCGCTTGCGTTGCTTTTAACGCATCAATAAACACGATCTCCGGGTCAACTCGGCATAACTCCAAAAGTTCTATCCCAAAGTTTCATCTTTTTTTCTGGTAACGTAGCCTAGTCATGCCTTCGCTTCCATCGCTATAGTCATGATTCAGATGGGCGAACTTGCCTCAACGTCTTGCTTTTGCACATTCGTTCTCGTTGAATCAAAGCCTGCTGTTCTTCAGTAAGTATACAAAATATACTCCCACCTATGGTTCTGTTTTACATTGACTGATTGAGCCTATCCTCTAGATTTTTATTTGAATTTGTCTCCTACGAGAGTTAAATTTGCTTTAACATACCTCAGCTTTTTTTTCTTGTAAGAGGCCTTAAGTTTATCCGCTAGTGAGAGGCCTTAAGTTTATTAAGTACCTGTGCTACGGTAGCGTGAAGGAGACGTGGGTTAGCCTAGTTACTGGTCATGTATCGGCGGGAAAATACTGCAGGCGACGCGCTGCCGGACCATTCTCAGGCCGACTTTTTGTGCTACTCAAAAAGGGCCTGTCACTTTGGCCTGCTCCACTATTCTAAACGTGCGGACAGGTCATGTAGAGTTTTCGATCCGCACCCTCCCTTTACATGTACCTCGACTCTCCAGCTTGTCCCCCGCGACCTAAGCTGGTTGACCTCTCTCCCGGTTGCATCGCCAACTAAAACCACGCCAGTCTCCACCACTGTGGAGTGTGACAGGCCGGTTTCTTAAAGTCTGACGTGCCTGTGTTTATTGTGTTCTTCTCAGCAAGTTGGATGACCGCAAGAATACGGAAATAGTCCAATGGTGTGGAAAGTTGGCATCCATTTACTGTGCGAACGGCGCCGTTGATGGCAGTCCCAGTATTGTGGCAGTTACAGTAAATTGTTAATAAAAGCAAAATTACTCAGAAAAATATTTATTTTTTTTTACCATCTTGGAATTTTCAGAGCTTACCAAAATGAGATGCACAGTTCTTGACTTCCGTCGTTGAAAGATATTTCAGGAGAAATCAAAGTGGCAATGTCGTTTAATCTCGTAGGTGAAGACGTTTCTATAAAAATGTATCGGCCATCTGCAAATATGAAATCATGATGATTATGTTTCTTGCAAGGGACCGGTGTTGGTTCTGTATATTGAAGAGCAAGCCATCGTAAAACTAATCTATGAGTTCACAGTTTGTGTAAAAATGATGAAAAAAACAATAAAAATAATACAATGATCAATATCCGTACACGTGACTATACTTTTTCATATTGTAGAATAAATTTAATGGCTTGAGTGGCTTAAATTCACAAAATGCAAAGGCGACTGCGCATAGTTTCCTGAAATATTCAATATGGTATACAATATGGAATTAATGCTTTAAAAAAAACTAAAACTTCCCACAAATACGGCTGTTATATTCAGGAATTTCTAACACATTCCTTCAATTGAACAATCGCCTGAACACATCACAAACTACAAAGATGAATAAAATTTCTTAGACATTCATAATATAAGGTAACGTACCAACGAAGATAAAACTTTCCACCAAATGTTTGTGCTAAATTGTTATGAAGGGCCTCTTTTCATTAAGTTTAATCTTGTATATAGACTTGCAGAAAGAAATATCTGTCGACGTTTACTGTTTTATTATTAAACTACATAAGGAAGTTTTAATACTCCAACAAATCTGTTATTAATGTAGTTGATGTTTTGTGATACTTCACCAATTGATACATAAAGTAAGCCTAACAAGATAGACAATTAAGAATTGAAATGCTTTTACTATGAAGTTATGCCGGAATCAAGAAATTTAAAAATATGGCATATCGCAATACAGCAAAATATGTTAGAAAATACTTTGAAGTGGATTACCATGGTGAGGTGATCACAACATGATACGGTATGTAGCGCTCTGCGGCTGATGTGTTTTATGTGTAGAAAAACACATAAGCCTCAGAGCGCTACAAGGTACTAGAAATAACTTTATTTACAACAATGTGCTCATCTGTGTGATAATTCACGAAAATGTATCGACCTTGATATTGCATGTGAAAGCTTACCAAAGATAATTTTATGTGCAGTAGTTTCAACAAACTTAGTTTTCCTTACCTGCATTCATTAGAGTGTGATCATATAGCGGACCAGTTGATGTAGATACGGTCGGACCTCTTAACAAATTCCAGTTAAAATCGTCATCTGGAGGCTGAGCATTAATCCAACCAATGCACCACCCATACTCAAATGTGCAGTTAAATTGATCTGATTTGTAAAACGAGTAAATAAATTTTAATACCTTCATTTCTTTATTTTAACCAATGAGAATTAGCTAAAAAAATGTTGTTTTATTGTTTCACAATAAAAAATTGTCGCAGCAGTTACGACAAATAATATTGAATTTTAACGTGTGTCACAGTATTACAATCTAAGTGTACGCAGTGCGGTCAGCAGATCGCTTGATGTAGGGGAAAGTAGTGCAATTAGGACCAACACTCCTTTCCATATTATAAAAGTTTTTTTGGTCATGGTTTGTAAACGAATTGAATCAAGAGATGAAATAATCCAAATCACCAAAATCTCGGTCCATTTGATTGAGAAACCTGGTAGCTGTGTTCGAATTTGTGCGACCATTCAAATTGATCTACTTCTGTCATGGCTTGAGATAAGCGATTGCACGGAAGAGCTTCAACCAACAAAGTCTTATATAACGTAGGGATGCAGGGATGCATACTCTCACCAATATTATTCAATTTATACAGCAAAGCAATAATCAAGGAAAAATTGACAACACTAAACAAAAACGGAGTCAAATTCAATGGTCAAGTAGTAAGCAACATCCGATACGCAGATGACACTGTCATTCTCGCTGACACAGAAGAAAAACATCAAGAAAGTATAGAAAAAATCAAGTAACCGTATCTGTTACTGGCGTAGACCTTATGGTTTCGCCCTCTGCTAATTCAGCAATTTCACATAGAAGCAGTGACGCTAGAAACCTGAGATTTCTTGACTTTTACTTTTTTTTCTTGCCCCAACTTTAAATCCCGATTATGCTGGTATCAGATAATTGTGAAGTTCACAATAAACCTTTTGTCACAGCCAGGTATAAAATGCAAGAAATTTCCTGATATTCAATAGCTTGATTGACAGTTTACTATTAGCATGCGGTTTCATTTTGTGTTTGGTATTCATTACGCGACAGCGCTAATATTCCATTCTCCACCCAGGCAGCAAAATCCGTCATTTTTACATTGATTCAATGTCGATTTTGCTGTCTGGGTAGGGAGTTGGTCTTTGACGCGATATAAGTCATTCTTTGCTGGCAGACAATGATTAGGAAGGTAATTTATTATTTGCGCAAATTGCTTTGTAGTGCAAAAAGTGCATGGAATACTGTTTGCGCCGAAACGGAAAAATAAAATTGATAAAATTCTGTGTTCTATGCAAGAGGACTTTCAAAATAAAATGTCAACTGAGAAATTTGACCAAGAAATGGCGAAAATAGGTCAAAAACCGAGTCTTCATCACCTTTTCTATCTAAAATACACAATCACGAATATATTTTGCGAAATAAATTGATTGAAGTGATAGATAAGGCTTTTGACCAACGGCATACTTTTTCCCGTTGTTATTTGATATAAGCCGACGGAGTAATTAGCAATAAGAGAGACGTAGACCTGATGGTCTCGGCCAGTAACTCTTGCCTCCAAAAGGAAGCAGTGACAAATACGGTTAAATCAGTAAAACTACGGAATGAAACTAAATTTGAAGAAAAAAAGACAATGTTGATAGAAAAAAACAGTGAAAATAATAAAGTAAAAATTAAGCTGGAAAGAGAACAATTGGATCAGGTCACCATGTACACATACCTAGGGTCCCTCATTACACAAGATGGAAGATGCACCAATGATGTAAAAAGAAGAATCGGTCAAGCAAAAGCTTCACTGTGAAAATGCAAGGAATTTTTAAGAAGAAATATAGATTTACAATTAAAACCGAGACTTATATCTTGTTACATCAAACCAGTCATGTCATATGGAAGTGACAGTTGGACCTACAGCAAAGAAATTCACAAAAAAAATAATGCTTTTCAACTCTGGTGCTACAGAAGAATACTAAAATTATCATATAAACACAAATAACAAACGAAGCAATTAGGAAAAGAATTGGAGTGCAAGATAGATAGGCAAACGACTTAGCAAAACAAAAGATGAAATTCGCGAGACATATTTTGAGAGGATCGGCAGGACAGCTACATCAATTGGTTATTGAAGGTATGGTGGAAGGAAGGAGGTACAGGGGAAGAAGGAGACGAACATGGAGAGATGATGTAAAACAGTGGGCTGATTTGTCAAGCATTGGAGAAGCTAAAAGAGTAGCGGAAGAACGTGACTTGTGGAAGAAAATGACAGTCAACCTTCGGATCGTAGACGGCACGTGATGATGATGATCTTTATACCAACATACAACCTAAATCAAACAACATTTTCTAAACAACAACATATAACCACAAAGATATGAACTAATCCAACACAGTTTGAATGTCCAGACATTCTCAACATTGTGCAAACTTTGTTTGGCCAGGGACAAGTTGGCAACTTTGTGCCGGCCTGTTACCAACCCAGACCACCGTCGAGATTTTATGTTACAAACAATGTGTTAATGGGGACTAATAGAACAAGAAAGTCGAAGGTTTAGAGCAATTTTTATTTTGTTTGTAATTGTTTAATCTCCACCGTGATAAAATACTGCTATTGTATAATTATGAGACTGTTTGATATGCTTGTTTTAGGCTAATAAGGAAGAGATTAGCTTAAAAGTTTTGCTCTAACTTCAAAATATGAAGATACACGCAAAACACTAAAAATATTGCTTTAAGCGTTAAAAATAACGTTAACCCTCTTGAAAATGGAAACTGAAAATTTAAGAAAATGTTACTATTTGAGGTAGCTTCCGTAAGCACATTACTTTTGATTAAATAAAAAATATCCTGTTTCTTCACTGAAGTCACATCATCTCTTTTGTCAAATTAAACCGTTTAATTTATTCATGAGAAGGTTGCACATAGCTCGAATCTGCATGCTTCGTCTGATTCTCTTCAGAAGCTAACGTCAGAATAATATTATAGTTTTGTCCGCTCAACAACTGCTAAGGTCTTTTAGCGACAGGGCTCAGTTTTAATTTTATATCAGATTTACGATGTCATCACATTATTACCCGACTTATTTTCGCTGCGTTAGGCAAGAAAAACACAATCAGTATAGTTTTTAATTAAAGTCTGGTTTGACCCGACCTGGAATCGATCTCAGATCTACCAGCTCCAGGGCCAAAGACGAAACCACTCGGTCACTGAGCTGGTTCGCCTTTGGCCAGAATAAAATAAATGTAAATGTGATGAAGTATTTATAATAAACAGATTTGAGCAAACCATTGGGAGAAGCTTCGACAAGAACATCTAGGAAGGGTAAGGTTCGGTTTGTTTCTATTTGATATGTGAATTTTAATGCAGTATGTAGTAAATTTATTCGATTTTAAAAAAGATTGCAGGATTCCTCATTGTGGAAAATTGCAAAAGTGCCATTTGAAAAACACAATCCTAAAACCATCAACCAAGGTTTTTAATCGTCAAATCACGGAAATTTTCCAGCAGACTGCTTGCCTATCATAAAATTTAGAAATGTAATTTACCAATTGAAGTGCCACTGCGCGAGTCCGTACGTAGGCCGCACGTCTCAACGCCTGGAGGAACGAATCAAATATTATTTTCGGCATGTCCCGAAAATAATAAGAAAAGAAAACAATACAACCAGAGCCCAACCAAATGGCAAAACCATAAATAACAAAAATATATGTAGTGACTCTGCAACAGGACAACATCTGCTGGATAGCGAAGAATATGCTTTAAACTTTAGATTCGAAATGTTTTCAATTCTTGCTAATTGCCGTTCCTCGTTCCACCATGTAGCACTGAAAGCAATCTTTATAAAAACTCTCAATCCAGTGTTATACCGTCAAAAAGAATTCGTTTATGCCTTACAGTTTTTTTGTTAATTTAAATTATTCTGATCAGCCAAGTTTATATTTCGTTTTTTTTCTAGTATAAATACATCACCACATTTATGTTTAATTTGTTTTGACGTTAGCTACTAAAGAGAGTCAGACGAAAACCAGGTATGTGTAACTTTTTACTCGCAAATTTCAAGTATTGTACCACTAATCAACTCTTCAATTTATTAAGTGTTCCAACAAGAAAATAATATGAAGCCCCAGAGGAACTCCTTCAAATTGGAAGATCTTAGGAGAAAACGAATGGGGAGTTAATGCTTTGCCTGATGACATCGTATTTTAAGCAATTTTTTTTGTAAGAACAGATTTCACTTCAATTTTTTTTTTACTGCTGGCGCAAATATATACAGAACGATAAAGTAAACATACGAATTTGACCCCAACAAACGGGAAAGATGGCAAAACCCAAAGGTTTAAAATATACATTTTGGAAATATTTGTTAAAAATATTATAATAATAATGTTTACAATATTTGGAAGTTTTATCCTAGTTTATTATATTGGTTGGTTTGTTATATTGGTTGGTTTGTTATATTGGTTGGTTTATTATATTGGTTGGTTTGTTATATTGGTTGGTTTGTTATATTGGTTGGTTAATTTAATCCTTATCTAGATAATGATACTGTGATACTGTGATACTGTGATACTGTGATATTGTGATACTGTGATACTAATGATACTAATGATACTGTGATACTGTGATACTAATGATACTGTGATACTGTGATACTGTGATACTAATGATACTGTGATACTGTGATACTAATGATACTGTGATACTGTGATACTGTGATACTGTAGTTTTAGCTTAGGACGTTTGTTTAATTCATAATTTTTGTTTTGATTCCATAATAAGCATGTCAACTAATTTATTTCACTAGGCCTGGTCATGAATTTTTAACTACTTTTAAAATATGATTTTTGGGAATTGTGCAATAGCCAATGCGCTGGTAGGCATTATGTCTGCAGGCAATGCATTGCTGACAATTTAAGGTAATTTTGCGTAGTTTTAAGTCTAACTAGTTTGTAAGAATAATGGATCAACAAAGCTGTTAGAATGCCAAATTTATTATATATTGTATACATGTACATTTAAAACAATGAAAACTATTAATACTACAAAAAGTGCTCAATGCTAAGCAAAAAGGCAAAGCAGAGCGAATTAAATCAAATTTTAATAATAAATAATAATAATAATAATAAATAATAGATAGTAATAACTATATTTGATTGTATACATTTATATATTTTGAAATTTTTGTTTTGGTTTAGCCAACATTTTATAAGAAATTTTCAAGGGGAAACTTTTATAAATGACAAATATTGTTTAAACTTAAAATTTGAATTAATTAGGCCAATAAATATATAAATCTTAGTTATTTTTATTTTGAAGTAAAATCTATTACCCTGAATAATTTGTAAGTTCACTCAAATCTCAAGCTTGAACTATGTGAATGTTCATGCATAGCTGAGTGGTGAGAGCCTTGGTATGGCAATCGAAAGGGCGCCGGTTCGACCCCACTCAAGAGTATGCTACTGTGTTTTTGGCAGGACACTTAAATGCATGCCTGAAGGTGGACACGAAGATTGGCTTTCTTGCCTTCCCGTGCGCTTAATCTGAATCTTCAATCACCGGACGTAAAGCCTGGATACAAAAATAAAAAAATAAAAAAAACTTATGTTTAAAAATTCTAAAAAATCCAAAGATTTCAATGTAGCTTATGTTAGGCTACAATTATTACTGTACATATATTTGGCTTATCCTAACAGGTTTGTTGACTCAACAATCATACAAAACAGTTAAGCCTCAAATTGTGTGACATCAACATACGTCATCACTCAGTAATGCATTGCATTTGACCATAATGCCTAAATATTCATTATTGCAGTCAATCAAATAACTTGGCTAATAAGTAACAGTTTATAGAACTAAAATAAAAAATATCAATTAAACTAACCTCTCAAGCTTAAAGTATGATTACTCAGGTAAGAAACTAATTAATATTATAAAGGTGGTGGTCCCATACTTGATTCCAACTGTAGGGATGAGAAGATAAGGTTCTCATTGTACTAAGCCTTCGGACCCACATTTCCTTAAGCAATTATGCCCACACAATTTATTACACCCTTGGTAGAGGTGAGAGGTGTTTTCAACAACAATCTTTATCTGGGAGTCGAACCACATTTGCATTATTTGAAAGCCAACACCTTATCATCCCGTTGCCCACTGTATTAATCCAGTAAAAAATAAACAATCTGCCAAATAAATTCTCTTTTACTTTCACTTGTTTTAACCCTTTAAAGATTGGGGAGGGGCTGTCAATTCAACTTTTTTGTATCAACAGTTGTATCTCTAAAACCACTGAGGCTGCCACTACAAGATTTCTTCATTTTTCCTAACTTTTATTCACCTCTATTGAGCTGAAATTTTAAGCGAATAAAGGTTATAAATTGAGAGATATAAGGCATTTCTCAGCACATCCCTTGAAATATTTCATATTCTATTGTTCAAAATTTTCCCAAATTTGTTCAGACTTGTTCAAAATTTTCACCTATATCCTTATCTTTAAAATCCTATATCTTTAAAACCCTATATCTATATCTTTAAACCCCTATATCCTTAAAATCCTATTGTTCAAAATTTTCCCCAATAATCCAAAAGTCATAAGTCACCTTAACATTTCAACGTATATGAGCAGTTCCAAAATTCACATAGTTTTAATTTTTGGATATGCTCAGTGTGAGTAATTTTACAAAGTGAATCCAAAATTTTGAAACCGTGCCTTAAAAAATAACAGAGATATCACTCCTAATGCATAAGAAGAATTGACACTTCCCCCCCCCTCAAACTAAGCAAGACTCCAGGAGCCCAACCTTCTAAGGGTTAACAAAACACCCTTAATTGTTTCAAATCGTGCTGTGTCACTCTTGGTCATCTGGGAAAGAATCAACTATAAATAATATTGCCTCCTAGCGCATCTTCTATTTGGAAGGAGCTCTTTCACGGTCCGGACCCCTCTGACTTTTACAAGATACATCACACCACTACTTGTATGTGGTCGTCCCACAATTAATCACAGTGGAATTTATGTGGTAATAAAGATATATATTTATGACCATGAAAGGGAAAACGATAAGTACTGTATCTGATGATAGCTTTCATATATTAGCAATTTGTTCTACGGTTATTGATTATATTTGGTCATGAATTCTTTCACAAACACGAAGTCATCGCTTCCGTGCATTTCCTCACTATCTATGCCAAGTTTTATTTTGAAAGATTGAATCCAATAGTTGAAGCGTGACTGGATATATTATTAAAGAGACCAACTTGAAACATGTCTAAAAAGAAACATCAAACGACACGCAAACGACACGTTAATTACTACTATTCTATCCACATCAGTATAACCTTGAAGTAAAAGAGTTTGCAGTTTATAATATAAATATTTTACCTAAGTTCGGACATCGCCCACTTGTCAGTAAAATTTCATCTAAAGCGATATCTCCAGTAGATGAATTTCCACGAGAGGCAGCGAAAGATATCTGACAAAGCACGTTAACTTGTTAGATCTAAAATTTTGAAAGTGCAAACTCAATTTTTCTGTGCAGAAATGAAACTAACAAGCAGAAGCTAAACAACATGAACATAATTTGCACCTAAGCCTGTGTTTTTGGTGTCGGAGAAAGATTAACGGGAGGCTTTAACTCCATAGCCTCCGGTTTATAGGCTATTGTCAGTGTGCTCCGATTATGTCAAATCTCATGATATGTTTAAAGCATCAGATACACACTCTATTTGCTTTTCCAACAAAAGCATGAAATTGCAGTATGATTCTGCTGGGATAGGTTCAGGTAGAATTTGAACAGCCAACCAAATAGTTTGATGTGCTTATTGATTGTTCTGTTCAATTTATTTGTTTTCGTTGACGAGAAAATAAAATTATACAAAACACAACAAACACAAATGGCAAATAAACAAAAAATAAAAATAAAATAAATTGAATTAATTCGTACAACAATGGATGGTAGCAAAAGACCAAAAGGTTATCAAAGTCAGCTGCCATCCAAATAAAAAAACACTAAAAATTAGGTACAGCCATTTAACACAGATTTCTTTTTTCTCTTTTTATTTTGCTTTAAAGAAGCCTGGTCTTCATTTTGAAATATCAAGGTCGACCAGTTGTCTGCAGCAACTCCTCCATCCCTTTCTATTGTTGGGATCTTCGATTTTTACGTTTCGTTTTGTCAGGTCGTCGGTCATTTCATGATGTCATACCATGTTTTCTTTGGTCATCTTTCTCTCATTTTTCTTGTCACTACCTCATTCCAAACTCGTTTTGTCAAATTGTTCTCATTCCTTTGTGGCAGATGTCCAATACATCTCGAAAGATGTCCGCACAAATACTTTTCAATGTATTCAACATCAGTTCACTCTCTCAATACATGATTTGTAATTTTGTCGGAAAGTGTCTTGCCACACATCATTGGAACCAATCTCATTTCTGCCGTTTACATTCGCTTGATATTTGTCTTCTCCATCGGCAAGCATTAACCTCCATAACACATCACGCGTCTTACACACTCCTTGTAAACATTGATATTAATAATAGGAGATAAGCAAATAAGTTTCAGGAGTGGTAACTATACAAATTATTTAAAAAACATTAATATTTCAATTTAAAAGTATTGTAAGATCTTTCTTTAATGTCATTTAGTATTTGGTTCCATAGTTACACTCCATTGAAACATAACATTCTCTTACCAAAGTTTGATGTTGCAGATTGCAAAATAAATCATTTTGCTTGGTAGGTTCATATCAAACCATTATGATGAATTTTATTGACAAAAAATCAACATCTAGCACAGGTTTGTGGCAGCATTTTCTTCATACCATCATTCAAACTAGGTTTTTTACCATTATTGGGGGTGGCCGATTCTTTGCTTGCAGCGATTGTCTTCACTCTTATTCTCCATCTCGTCCTGTCTACATCTTCCTTCAGTCCGACCTTGTCTGCCTCATTTTTCACCTGTTTTTTCCATGTTTTTTTTAGACGTCCCCATTTCCTCTTTCCATCTACCTTCAAAGCTATTGCCATTCGACAAAAGTTTCCTTCCTCCTCCTTAATTAGTGCGTGACAATACCATCTTACTCCATTGCCCTTGCGAGTTGTTCAATAGTCTCCTTCATCCCAAGCATATCTATGATTTCATCAGTCTTTTCTCTTTAACTTTACCCCACACATTGCTTTCAACATTGTCCTTTCCGTTCTTCTCAGAATAGCCAGTTCACTCTCTCTCAATATTATGTTTCGCTGCCGTACAATATTGCAGGCCGCACACAACTCCGATAGACTTTCTCCTATTATTTTTAACGAAAGTTGCAATTCATAATATAGCATTTCTCCACATTTCCTGAACTTTGCCCCACCCTGCCTTGCTTTTCTTGTCACAGCTGATTCGCATTCACCGCTTCCATTTCAATGACGGCCAAAATAACAAAAAATTTGTCGCTGCCTCTATTCCATGAAAGATACTCACGTTGCAATCTTCAACTAAATCTTTTCCTTTACACATTTTGAAAAACAATACATTTTGCCAGTCTTGCTGTAGCTCTCCTCATATTGACACATCTTGCATGAACCAGCTTACTACATCCCTTGCATTGCATTGAATTCTCCATCACTTTCTTTTCACATCTTGCACATGGATCGACTTTACTCTTTACAACCTCCCGCTCCACTCACCATCACTTTTGTTTCTTCTTTACCTTGGTACCTTTTGTCTCAAATGGTTCCTTCCATTTCCTAATTGTTTTTACCATCCCTCAATACTATCACTGGTCAAGACCAAGCCATCAGCATACAGAACTTTGCTCACCAAGCCCTTCCTTACCCCTCAGTTATAATATCAACCGCGATAGCAAATATCAAAGGTGACAGTCATAGGTATCAAAGGTGAATTCTTGGTGTACCCCGACTTTGTGTGTTGCGGTTGAGACAAATTGAATAAAAGTCTTTAAGCCAGGAAAGACATGTATGGCCGCAGTGTTTTAAAAACTCTGGTGGTATGTGATCGGGTCCTTGAGCTTTGCCACATTTCAGTTGTTGGATCGCTGTTTGCAGCTCTTGGGTAGAAAAAAGAGCTGACAAAACGCCATCAACACTCGGGGCACTCCAAAGTCTGCTACACTCTTGTTTTACTTTAAGTTCGTGTTTTTTGTCAGCACCAGGCAATTTTCCATTAGCTGGAAGTTGGTGGGCAACGTTGTTGGCTGATACAGGGCAGGGTTTAAATGGTTTTGAACTGCGGCCAGTGAGACGGTTGAACGTCTTCCATGCCTTCCTGCTAGATTGAGTAAAATCGATTGATTGGACTGTATCCTGCCAACGCTTTAATCGCTTTTTGTCAAGACAGTTCATCAGGTCAGAGGCACTGACTGCAGCATCTTCATTTGAGTCAGCGCTCAAAAAGGCATTGTAGTGTAAGTCACATTCCTTGTCCCAAGTGGGAATGTATTTGTGTCGAACGCAACGAGGGACTGTCTTCTTAGCTACCCGAGAGAAGATATTGCAAAGGGCTCGGTAGGATGCGTTGATGTCGGCAGAGGCGGGTTGAGGAAGTTTCTTTATCTCTTTATCAACCTGTTGTGTAAACTTTTCCCAGTTTGCTTTTTGAAAGTTCCACCTTTTAACTGTTGGATTTGTAGGGATGGGTGCGATGGGGTTTGCTGGGGTAATCAATGATGGCCGGTGTTGTGATGGCCAATTCATCTCAATAAATTTTCTTTTTGTTCTCAATAACCTTTAAACATCAATGTTACGTCCCTTACCAGTACCACCGGATACAACTTTTTCTCCTTGCCTATTCCATCATTCCATTCTTTGGGAATCTGTCGAAAGCTTTCTCTAAAATAACGAAGCACATGTAGGTTAGGTACAATTTCCTCTCTTTTTCTTTATATTCTTCTTGCATACTTTTCAAAATGAAACAATCGTCTGTTGTCCCACATATTCGTACATGCACTTTGCAGTACCGGTATTTAATTTAACAAGATCTTAAATTTTGGGCACATTAAAATTGTGATGAATAGTAGTTGTACCTATTTATTAATGACTATATGTTGTGTGAAGATAGTGGCGTCAAAACACTAATTAGAGCTTTGTATTTTGCAGCTATAGTAATAACATGTCTTTGTTTGTCAAATGTTGTAGGGTGAACGTAAAACGAGTTGTGAGCTTATTGCATGTCTCTACAACTTACAGCCGTGGTCTAATTCTCTGTTAAGTAAACTCTGTTAAGTAAACTATGTTAAGTAACCTTTGTTAATGTCTCTGTAAAGTGGAAAAATAAGTTTGAAGTTGCCAACAATAAGGAATTACAGACATGTATTTAGTTAAACACGAAAGTGTGAGCACTCATCAAGTTCATTGTAATCTACTAAATATTAATTCTCTGTTTAGCAAAAATGTATATAGTTTTTTGTTATCTTGCTCAGGTTTTGAAAATATCCCAATCAGTCCCCTGCTAAAAGCTGACGTTTATTTAAAACCGAATTTGATGATGTTGCCTGTAAATGCAAAGGTTGAAATGTAAGCTAAAGGAGATCAGGGACCAGTAAGACAAAAATAGCCTTTTATTTGATGACTCAAATAATTTAAGAAAAATATGTACAAAACCACATTTTTTATAAAGTTCCACTTTTTACTCACATCTTTAAAATATTTCAACAAACAAATTTTGATGTTTGATGTTTATTTTGAAGTTCTAAATGCAACACTAAAGTGCCCCACTCGTACCTAACTTGTGGAAACAGTAGGACACTTCAAAAATACATTTAGTCCAACAAGAAACTAGCTGCAAATAAAAAAAACAGAGATTTTGCATTGCTTTCATGCATGCATTTATGTTACAAGACATTTTTTTGACACTTTACATCAAAGAAACGTTCAAATAAATAGTTTTAATGGATTGACTCAGTGCCACAATCAATATGCGAAGCCTCACGTCAAGCTACTTTATGTCTTGACCGAGCGTAATGTTTTAATTGTGTAATTCTTGTACGATATATTATTATCGATTACTGTCCTATAGTGACTTTTGATTGCGAAATCCTAATCCTTATATGTGACGTATTTCTGGAAGCTTCTATGTACGTGCAAGTCTGGAATATTCTTTTGCTTGACTTGCCAGGTGTGGGTTGTTGTGACGTCATAAAGATATTTACAGGTAGTAAAACTTGACCAGAACAATGAGTTCTTACGATGTAACATTATCTACGTTCTGGAAGTTACTAGACCAAACAAACCGGCTATAAATACTGGCGGAGTTTGCGTAAATTATTGTTATGATTATTGTTGTTGTGGTTGTTAGAATTATGGAAGTAGAGAGTATTGTTGGATTATTGTTGATTGAAGTTGAAGTTATTGAATACGAGTAGATGAGAGTTGGTGCTATCATAAATTGTGATCGAAATTAGAGTTATATGAGAAGCTGTGAGTGAAGTACGTTAAAGTCGATTGTAAGAGTTACAAGCGTTGGAATCTATTGCTGTTCTCTTGTTTTACTTTAATTTCACTAAAAGTTCATCTAAAGCGATATCTCCAGTAGATGAATTTCCACGAGAGGCAGCAAAAGATATCTGACAAAGCACGTTAACTTGTTAGATCTAAAATTTTGAAAGTGCAAACTCAATTTTTCCCTGCAGAAATGAAACTAACAAGCAGAAGCTAAACAACATTAACATAATTTGCACCTAAGCCTGTGTTTTTGGTGTCGGAGAAAGATTAACGGGAGGCTTTAACTCCATAGCCTACGGTTTATAGGCTATTGTCAGTGTGCTCCGAATATGTCAAATCTCATGATCAGATACACACTCTATTTGCTTTTCCAACAAAAGCGTGAAATTGCAGTATGATTCTGCTGGGATAGTTTCAGGTAGAATTTGAACAGCCAACCAAATAGTTTGATGTGCTTATTGATTGTTCTGTTCAATTTATTTGTTTTCGTTGACGAGAAAATAAAATTATACAAAACACAACAAACAGAAATGGCAAATAATTCGTACAACAATGGATGGTAGCAAAAGACCAAAAGGTTATCAAAGTCAGCTGCCATCCAAATAAAAAAACATTAAAAATTAGGTACAGCCATTTAACACAGATTTCTTTTTTCTCTTTTTATTTTGCTTTAAAGAAGCCTGGTCTTCATTTTGAAATATCAAGGTCGACCAGTTGTCTGCAGCAACTCCTCTATCCCTTTCTATTGTTGGGATCTTCGATTTTTACGTTTCGTTTTGTCAGGTCGTCGGTCATTTCATGATGTCATACCATGTTTTCTTTGGTCATCTTTCTCTCATTTTTCTTGTCACTACCTCATTCCAAACTCGTTTTGTCAAATTGTTCTCATTCCTTTGTGGCAGATGTCCAATACATCTCGAAAGATGTCCGCACAAATACTTTTCAATGTATTCAACATCAGTTCACTCTCTCAATACATGATTTGTAATTTTGTCGGAAAGTGTCTTGCCACACATCATTGGAACCAATCTCATTTCTGCCGTTTACATTCGCTTGATATTTGTCTTCTCCATCGGCAAGCATTCACCTCCATAACACATCACGCGTCTTACACACTCCTCGTAAACACTGATATTAATAATAGGAGATAAGCAAATAAGTTTCAGGAGTGGTAACTATACAAATTATTTAAAAAACATTAATATTTCAATTTAAAAGTATTGTAAGATGTTTCTTTAATGTCATTTAGTATTTGGTTCCATAGTTACACTCCATTGAAACATAACATTCTCTTACCAAAGTTTGATGTTACAGATGGCAAAATAAATCATTTTGCTTGGTAGCTTCATATCAAACCATTATGATGAATTTTATTGACAAAAAATCAACATCTAGCACAGGTTTGTGGCAGCATTTTCTTCATATCATCATCCAAACTAGGTTTTTTACCATTAGTGGGGGTGGCCGATTCTTTGCTTGCAGCGGTTGTCTTCACTCTTATTCTCCATCTCGTCCTGTCTGCATCTTCCTTCAGTCCGACCTTGTCTGCCTCATTCTTCACCTGTTTTTTTTTCCATGTTTTTTTTTTAGACGTCCCCGTTTCCTCTTTCCATCTACCTTCAAAGCTATTGCCATTCGACAAAAGTTTCCTTCCTCCTCCTTAATTAGTGCATGACAATACCATCTTACTCCATTGCCCTTGTAAGTTGTTCAATAGTCTCCCTCATCCCAAGCATATCTATGATTTCATCAGTCTTTAACTTTGCCCCACACATTGCTTTCAACATTGTCCTTTCCGTTCTTCTCAGAATAGCCAGTTCACTCTCTCGCAATATTATGTTTCGCTGCCGTACAATATTGCAGGCCGCACACAACTTCGATAGACTTTCTCCTATTATTTTTAACGAAAGTTGTCATTCATAATATAGCATTTCTCCACATTTCCTGAACTTTGCCCCACCCTGCCTTGCTTTTCTTGTCACAGCTGATTCACATTCACCGCTTCCATTTCAATGATGGCCAAACTAACAAAAACTTGTCGCTGTCTCTATTCCATGAAAGATACTCACGTTGCAATCTTCAACTAAATCTTTTCCTTTACACATTTTAAAAAACAATACATTTTGCCAGTCTTGCTGTAGCTCTCCTCATATTGACATATCTTGCATGAACCAGCTTACTACATCCCTTGCATTGCATTGAATTCTCCATCACTTTCTTTTCACATCTTGCACATGGATCGACTTTACTCTTTACAACCTCCCGCTCCACTCACCATCACTTTTGTTTCTTCTTTACCTTGGTACCTTTTGTCTCAAATGGTTCCTTCCATTTCCTAATTGTTTTTACCATCCCTCAATACTATCACTGGTCAAGACCAAGCCATCAGCATACAGAACTTTGCTCACCAAGCCCTTCCTTACCCCTCAGTTATAATATCAACCGCGATAGCAAATATCAAAGGTGACAGTCATAGGTATCAAAGGTGAATTCTTGGTGTACCCCGACTTTGTGTGTTGCGGTTGAGACAAATTGAATAAAAGTCTTTAAGCCAGGAAAGACATGTAGGGCCGCAGTGTTTTAGAAACTCTGGTGGTATGTGATCGTCCTTGAGCTTTGCCTTGAGCTTTGCCACATTGGTCCTTGGGTCCTTTGCCACATGGGTCCTTGAGCTTTGCCACATTTCAGTTGTTGGATCGCTGTTTGCAGCTCTTGGGTAGAAAAAAGAGCTGACAAAACGCCATCAACACTCGGGGCACTCCAAAGTCTGCTACACTCTTGTTTTACTTTAAGTTCGTGTTTCTTGTCAGCACCAGGCAATTTTCCATTAGCTAGAAGTTGGTGGGCAATGCTGTTGGCTGATACAGGGCAGGGTTTAAATGGTTTTGAACTGCGGCCAGTGAGACGGTTGAACGTATTCCATGCCTTCCTGCTGGATTGAGTAAAATCGATTGATTGGACTGTATCCTGCCAACGCTTTAATCGCTTTTTGTTAAGACAATTCATCAGGTCAGAGACACTGACTGCAGCATCTTCATTTGAGTCAGCGCTCAAAAAGGCATTGTAGTGTAAGTCACATTCCTTGTCCCAAGTGGGAATGTATTTGTGTCGAACGCCACGAGGGACTATCTTCTTAGCTACCCGAGAGAAGATATTGCAAAGGGTTCGGTAGGATGCGTTGACGTCGGCAGAGGCGGGTTGAGAAAGTTTCTTTATCTCTTTATCAACCTGTTGTGTAAACTTTTCCCAGTTTGCTTTTTGAAAGTTCCACCTTTTAACTGTTGGATTTGTAGGGATGGGTGCGATGGGGTTTGCTGGGGTAATCAGTGATGGCCGGTGTTGTGATGGCCAATTTATCTCAATAAATTTTCTTTTTGTTCTCAATAACCTTTAAACATCAACGTTATGGCCCTTACCAGTACAACCGGTATACAACTTTTTCTCCTTGCCTATTCCCTCATTCCATTCTTTGGGAATCTGTCGAAAGCTTTCTCTAAAACAACGAAGCACATGTAGGTTAGGTACAATTTCCTTTCTTTTTCTTCATATTCTTCTTGCATACTTTTCAAAATGAAACAATCGTCTGTTGTCCCACATATTCGTACATGCACTTTGCAGTACCGGTATCTAATTTAACAAGATCTTAAATTTTGGGCACATTAAAATTGTGATGAATAGTAGTTGTACCTATTTATTAATGACTATATGTTGTGTGAAGATAGTGGCGTCAAAACACTAATTAGAGCTTTATATTTTGCAGCTATAGTAATAACATGTCTTCGTTTGTCAAATGTTGTAGGGTGAACGTAAAACGAGTTGTGAGCTTATTGCATGTCTCTACAACTTACAGCCGTGGTCTAATTCTCTGTTAAGTAAACTCTGTTAAGTAAACTATGTTAAGTAACCTCTGTTAATGTCGCTGTTAAGTGGAAAAATAAGTTTGAAGTTGCCAACAATAAGGAATTACAGACATGTATTTAGTTAAACACGAAAGTGTGAGCACTCATCAAGTTCATTGTAATCTACTGTCACAATCAAGGTGCAATGCCTCGCGATGGCTTGCTTTGTATCTTCAACGAATGTGTTATTTTCATTATGGAATTCTGGTGCGTTGTGTTATTATCGGTTATGACCTGAAGTAACCTCTGATTGAGAAATTTGTATTATGTAACGTATTTCTAGAATCATCTGTAAGCATGCAAATCTAGAAGGTTCTGTTGTTTTTCATGATTTCTGAGCGTCGTTTGTCATGACGTCATAAGGTTGTTTATCAGTAAATGTCCGATTGCGAAATCGTTATTATGTAAGAATCTTCTTGCGAACGTGACCTTCTATAAGCTTCTGCTTGTTGACATTTAAATGCTACGTGACCGAACGATGGTTCTTTATGATGTAACCTTCTCGAAGTTACTGGACTGAACAGCCAACTATAAATAGTGGTGTAGTTTGTATTCTGATTATTCTGAGATTATTATTATGGTGATTATTATGATGATTATTATTGAGTTGGTTATGAGAGTTGTGCTATGAGTTGTAGATTGGTAGTTGATGCAGAAATTAGAGTTATTTGAGAAGCCGTTCGTTAAAGTTCTTCAAGAAGTCAGATTATCATTTCGCTAGTAGAATTATTCGACATTTAATTGACTGCTTTTCGGTTGACCCATTAAACTACGTCATTGAACCTTTCCAAGTCTTTTTCCTGGTAAGAGATAGAAAGAAATCGTGACATTCTGGGGGCTCGTCCGGGATAACCGAAAAAGAAAAACCGAAGAATACCGAAAGATTTATTGAAAGAATAATAAATTAATGTCAAGATGGCGGATACTGTCAAACATGAGATGATTGAAGACTTAGGGAGCATGGCTGAACGATTGGGGCTGACTGGTAATGAGAAGTCTCAGTTTGTGATGGAAGAGTATCACAAGATAATGGACCAAAAAGCTCAGCGAGAAGCTGACGAAAGAGAAGATAGAAGAGCTGCTCGTGAAATAAGGAAAGCAGAACTTGAAGCTGAAGAAAAGCGAGCACAACTTGAAGCTGAGGAAAAGCGAGCACAACTTGAAGCTGAGGAAAAGCGAGCACAACTTGAAGCTGAAGCAGAAGAGAAGCGGGCGCAACGCGAAGCAGAGGAGAAGCGGGCGCAGCGCGAAGCTGAAGCTGAAGAAAAACAAGCTCAACGAGAAGCTGAAGAGAAACAAGCGCAGCGCGAAGCTGAAGCTGAAGAAAAACAAGCTCAACGAGAAGCTGAAGAGAAACAAGCGCAGCGTGAAGCAGAAGCTGAAGGAAGAAGAGCGCAATATGAATTGGAAAAGTTAAAACTTGAATTAGAAAGACAAAAGCTGGACATTGGTGAGCGATCTAATTCTATTAATGATAATGCTCGAGATGTTATTGTGGCGCAAGTTAGACGTCCAGATTTGCCATCATTTGTTGAAGAAAAAGATGAGTTGGATAGTTATTTGTTAAGATTTGAAAGATATGCTACAATAGCCAAATTGGAGAAGTCGACGTGGGCTACCCAGCTAAGCATGTTATTATCGGGACAAGCTCTTGATGTATATTCAAGACTTTCGCAAGAAGAAGCCATGAACTACGACAGATTGAAGTTAGCTCTGTTAAAGCGATACAATTTTACCGAGCATGGATACCGTCAAAGATTCCGTGAGGCAAAGCCTGAACGACACGAAAGTCCAGGTCAATTTATTGAACGTTTAAGAAACCTTTTGTTAAAATGGTTTGAGCTTTCGGGGGCCGACCAATCATTGGACGGATTGGCAAACCTTATAGTTAAGGAACAATTCACAGATTCATGTTCAAAAGATCTGTCTGTTTATTTAATGGAGAGAAGTCCAAAGAATCTAGAAGAGATAGCCAGTGTGGCAGAACAGTACTTAGTTGCTCATGATGAGAAGTTGTCGACTGAAGAAACGTTGCCATGCGATAATGACGAGGAGCAAACAAATAATTTTAAAGGAGGTGCTGTTCCAAGAGAAGTACGTTGTTTTAATTGTAATGGCTTAGGTCATAAGGCTGTTAACTGCCGGAAGAAGACTAACAGAAATCATCAGGAATCGAGGAAGTGGTGCAATCGTTGCAATAGGCAAGGACACGAAGCGAAGGAATGCAAGAACAAGTCGTTTTCCTTACCTAATCAGTCTGGAAAAGATAAAGACACGGACGTTTATCGATGCGGTTGTGCGTTAATGATTCCTGAACCCACGCTTGACGAGGAGATTCCGGATGAAGATGTTTGCGGAAAAATAATACCTGAAGATCACCTGCCAGTAGTGGATGGAAAAGTTGGAGACAAAAAGGTAAAAGTTTTACGTGATTCTGGTTCTACTGGTATAATAGTGAGGAGAGATTTGGTTAAAGACAGTCAATTAACGGGAAAAACTGGCCATGTGACAAAAATAGATACCACTTCAATCCAAGGACCGTTAGCGATGATATCTATCGAAACTCCGTATTGTAGTGGGACTGTGAAAGCGTTATGTTTACAAAACTCTTTAGTTGATCTGATAATCGAAAATGTTTTTGAGAGAGATTCTGAAGTTACTTGTTACTCTTGTGGCAAGAATGGTCACTTTGCTCGAGATTGTTCTGTAGATAATCAGCAACGATCTCACGATGACGGATATTACGAGCGCGAAGAACCGAGGAGAAGAGGCAGGCGACGACCATTTGGAGTTTGCTATAGATGCGGTAGACGCGGACACTTCGCCAGGGAGTGCGTTGCTGACGGCGGACATTCGGAAAATAGACGTTGCCGTGACAACCACTGCTACCGATGTGGGGAGATTGGACACATAGCCAGGAGCTGCCCTTTTGATGAAAAGGCTTGCTACAATTGTCGTAAAGAAGGTCATCTCGCCAAGGACTGTCCGGAGAGGAGATGTTTCCGATGTAGGAAGATGGGTCATCTCGCTCGCCGATGCACTGAAGATGTTGAGGACGTTGGAGACTTTCGCAGAAAACGTGACTATTGTTTTGAGAAAAGCTATCGTTGGTAGATCATGCAACGATAGACTTATGAGAACTGATTATTGAGTAATTAATTGTTTTATGGTGTGTTTTGTGTTGATTGTGTAGTTATATTGTTTGCAACAATATTCTAAGGGGGGGCGTATGTCACAATCAAGGTGCAATGCCTCGCGATGGCTTGCTTTGTATCTTCAACGAATGTGTTATTTTCATTATGGAATTCTGGTGCGTTGTGTTATTATCGGTTATGACCTGAAGTAACCTCTGATTGAGAAATTTGTATTATGTAACGTATTTCTAGAATCATCTGTAAGCATGCAAATCTAGAAGGTTCTGTTGTTTTTCATGATTTCTGAGCGTCGTTTGTCATGACGTCATAAGGTTGTTTATCAGTAAATGTCCGATTGCGAAATCGTTATTATGTAAGAATCTTCTTGCGAACGTGACCTTCTATAAGCTTCTGCTTGTTGACATTTAAATGCTACGTGACCGAACGATGGTTCTTTATGATGTAACCTTCTCGAAGTTACTGGACTGAACAGCCAACTATAAATAGTGGTGTAGTTTGTATTCTGATTATTCTGAGATTATTATTATGGTGATTATTATGATGATTATTATTGAGTTGGTTATGAGAGTTGTGCTATGAGTTGTAGATTGGTAGTTGATGCAGAAATTAGAGTTATTTGAGAAGCCGTTCGTTAAAGTTCTTCAAGAAGTCAGATTATCATTTCGCTAGTAGAATTATTCGACATTTAATTGACTGCTTTTCGGTTGACCCATTAAACTACGTCATTGAACCTTTCCAAGTCTTTTTCCTGGTAAGAGATAGAAAGAAATCGTGACATCTACTAAATATTGATTCTCTGTTTAGCAAAAATGTATATAGTTTTTTGTTATCTTGCTCAGGTTTTGAAAATATCCCAATCAGTCCCCTGCTAAAAGCTGACGTTTATTTAAAACCAAATTTGATGATGTTGCCTGTAAATGCAAAGGTTGAAATGTAAGCTAAAGGAGATCAGGGACCAGTAAGACAAAATAGCCTTTTATTTGATGACTCAAATAATTTAAGAAAAATATGTACAAAACCACATTTTTTATAAAGTTCCACTTTTTACTCACATCTTTAAAATGTTTCAACAAACAAATTTTGTAGGGACAGTAGATACCGGGACGCGCAACTCCGTTGTTCCGCCAACATTAGAAGGGTAAATTGCCAATTTGACATTTTTTTCACGCTTTGCTGCTGGCTTGCTTTCAACTAAATAGTTTAAATTACTTCAAAACCAACTTCACTCTTTTTATATAACCCATACAAAATACATTATTTTGTAAATAAAAAAAAAAATTACCCTTCTAATGTTGCGAATGAACGAAAAAGCGGATGTAGTTACGCATCCCCGTAATCTACTGTCCCTACAAATTTTGATGTTTGATGTTTATTTTGAAGTTCTAAATGCAACACTAAAGTGTCCCACTCGTACCTAACTTGTGGAAACAGTAGGACACTTGAAAAATACATTTAGTGCAACAAGAAACTAGCTGCAAATAAAAAAAATAGAGATTTTGCATTGCTTTCATGCATGCATTTATGTTACAAGACATTTTTTTGACACTTTACATCAAAGAAACGTTCAAATAAATAGTTTAAATGGATTGACTCAGTGCCACAATCAATATGCGAAGCCTCACGTCAAGCTGCTTTATGTCTTGACCGAGCGTAATGTTTTAATTGTGTAATTCTTGTACGATATGTTATTATCGATTACTGTCCTATAGTGACTTTTGATTGCGAAATCCTAATCCTTATATGTGACGTATTTCTGGAAGCTTCTATGTACGTGCAAGTCTGGAATATTCTTTTGCTTGACTTGCCAGGTGTGGGTTGTTGTGACGTCATAAAGATATTTACGAGTAGTAAAACTTGACCAGAACAATGAGTTCTTACGATGTAACATTATCTACCTTCTGGAAGTTACCAAACCAAACAAACCGGCTAGAAATACTGGCGGAGTTTGCGTAAATTATTGTTAGGATTATTGTTGTTGTGGTTGTTAGAATTATGGAAGTGGAGAGTATTGTGGGATTATTGTTGATAGAAGTTGAAGTTATTGAATACGAGTAGATGAGAGTTGGTGCTATTATAAACTGTGATCGAGATTAGAGTTATATGAGAAGCTGTGAGTGAATTACAAAAGTCGATAAGAGTTACCAGCGTTAGAATCTATTGCTGTTCACTGTTACTTTGATTATCTGTTAGAAGTGTTGAGCCATTCGTTAAAGTCCTTTAAGAATTTTCGTTTATCATCTCACTAGTAGAACTATCCGACCATTTAATTGACTGCTTTTCGTTGGTATTCCCATTAAACTACGTCATTAACCCTTTCCAAGTCTCTTTCCTGGTAAGAGACAGAAAGAATCGTGACACTTGGCGATACGAACAATGACAAAAACAAACAAGCAAAAACATCATCTTCTTGCAGATATTAAATTTTACCCAGGAAAGTTACCTCTTGCAGATATCAAAGCGGTAAAACTTGCAGTAAAACTAGAGACAGTGGAATACCGGGACGACTCACTTTACTGATTGTTTTTGCGATGTGGACAGCTGAAGGGTTACTGCGAAATTCTAAATTTGGCAAAACTGCAAAACGTTTTCTCTGCTTTTGCATAAATTCATTCTCATCAAATGAAATGCTATACTTTTCTTGAAATTTTGGGTGCTAGAACATCGGCAGAACCTTACTGCAGCAATGTAAAGCCGCATACCTTCACCGCTCTCGCGTGAAGTCCACCGTTGACAGATCATAAATTGAATAGTATAAAATAAACATGATATCATGTATTTCCATACATTTATTTGGCAGTAAACATTTTGTACACATCTGGACATGTCACAAATTCTGCACCTGGGTATGCGTCATATGGTGGTAGACCTTATGTTGTAGTTACACCAAAGTTTGTCATAACATTATGACCCTTCAGTTGTCCACCCTTGTTTTGAGTGAGCAATCCCCTACTTCGACCATCCCTAAGTAAAATTCTCAAACGTACACAACAAATACTATTGAAAACAAAATAAAATGTACAATGGAGCTGTTTAAATGTCCCATGACTTTTATGAAGAGAAGGCTTTGTCGACACAATCGTATTGTGTTATATGTGTTGTATACGTTTATACTGTCCCACAGGTCCTTGAACAAAATGTCCCACTAGTGCCGGAACCTCATTTTGAAATGTTTTGCCTCTCAGTCCGAAACTTGAAAAAAATTAACTTTTTTAATTTTTGCTTGATGAAAGTAGGCTATAAGTTATAAGGATTAACGCAACCTAAAAACTACTTCCTACAAAGTCATTGTTACATCAAAAACACAAAGGGACTTCTCCTGTTTACATCAACAAGTGAAAAAAATCATTTTGATCTCATTCTTGAACTATAAAAATTTTGCCATCAAACCACATCAAACAACATTGACCAGTAACTCGCTTTCATATGCAAAATTTCAGTCATCCACATTCACTGCGGTTCAAGAAAACGGTTGTGTCCTACTGGTCACCGATCTTCCCCTAATGATTAATACAGTCGTAGCAAAATGTCATTGAGCGATATGTCGAGTGGTGAGAGCCTTGGAACGGCAATCGAAAGGGCGCCGGTTTGACACCGCTCAAGAGCATGCGGCTATGTCTCTGGCAGGATACTTAAAGGCATGCCTGAAGGTGGACACGATGATTGGCATCCTTGCCTTCCTGTCCACTTAATCAAAATCGTCAACAACCGGGTGTAAGCCTGGATACGACAAAAAATAAATCGAGCCATGTTGCACTACCTGTGCTTATGTTTGAGTCTTTTCCTTGTACATTCTTTTTTGCTTTTTTTTATATAACTCCATAGGGGTGTGTTACATGTATGCACAGCTACAGTAAATAAATAAAAAGTTAATACATAAGTGTTTGTCAAAATAACATTGGTACAACAATGTCTGTCAGTTCACCCATTGCAGTTATTTTTGTCCTGCTGGAAAAATTGCTGGACAGTGAACACATTGTGTGTTTTTTTTACCTGAAAAGGTTGAGATGTGTAATTGACCTCCAGAAAAGCTAGTAGCCAATCAGTTCCTTGCTGTCCACTTCTCTCCCATAAAGTTGTATTGTTATTGGTAAATTTTTGGGTAACAGTCAGGTTTCCAACAGTAGCTCCATACATGTGGTACCTAAGTAATATTAAATATCACGATTTGTTGTTGTGCTAATAAGCTATAATACATTGGTTACATGAATTGGACGGCTTTAGCTGAATTTCAGCCCCATAAGCAAAAATAACAAGCTATCGTAGCCTAATTTTGGTATGTTTTTCATTGCTGCAAGTGAAGTTACAATAAACAAACAAACATAGCAAAAGTCACCAAGGAAAGATAAATGTTATAACTGAATCAAGATTAGACTTAAACTGTAAAAATATTGCAGGAAACCACTTTAAACTATGATAACCAACATTTACTTCACGCAGAAACAAATAGGCCTATGACAGGTCACAAACTGTAGGCCTGTAAATTATAGGTTACAGATTATTAAGGCTACAAGATGGACGAGTAAGCTTCACTAGCATTAGGATTTGTTTATTAAAATTGTTTAAATTTGTTGGTCAAGTGGACAATGTGATGTAAATCACAAATGCAATCATTGCACCGGGCGGCCTATTTGGCCGTTTTGTTTTGTTTTTTTCTGTGGGGTGCAAAGACGTTCTTCATGTAAGTTACGTTAAGATTGTATCTCATAGAAAATTATGGCAGTAAATATTCGTCTTATTGGTTACTCTACCACTGTAAATAGTAGGTCAACGTTGATAAAAATTTAATGAAACAAAATTTTGAAATAGGTTGTGTCTTGGTTGAAACACCAAGCGAAAGTGGTCGTCAGCACATCTTGTAATATACGCTTTCTACGCAAGCTGCACATTTTTGCTTCATAACGCTTTCTGCAATTTATGAATTTCATGCATTTTCATTTCATATTTATTTTAAGCGCATAACCAAAACAAATTGCTACAATCTTGAAATGAAGGAAGACAAAATAATTTTTCGGTAAAATAAAACAAAAGTTTGTTTAAACCTTTTAATGTGATGCTAAAGTTCTTTATGTTAGCGAGCTGTTCCAACAAACAATGGAAATTAGTGTTAAATAAAATTAAGTTAGCCACCAGCGAATAACTAGTAGCGGCTGACCAGATGACCGCTTATGGTTTTTCGCTGCCATGCTGATTGTGCCATAATCTAAGCAACAGTCTTAACTTATAACACATCATTTATACTTTTCATTTACTTTTTTTGCTTGTTTATATGTGACGTTATTGAAACAAAATAGATTGCCTTGACTCGACTTACGAAAGTACACTATGACTGTTTACACTACACTATGTATGAAAGTTCAATTATGACATCACAATTTAGAAAAAAACAGCTGATTAAAACATTAAATAAATTTTCTGTGTGTGCGTCACAAACTCCCTTGTTACAAAGCAATTACGTCACAAAGTACTTTTATATATTTTTTACAGTAAATGAACATACATTTTGATACGGGATTTCAGATCATTAGAGTGCACACTTCACAGAAAAAAGGCTACCTTAATGTTTTTTCATCTTTATAGTACAGCTATATTCAATAATGAGAATTCTTGTACGCATTTTCATAACATACTTAACTCGCAACATCTCAATATAACTTTTACAGTAGAAAAAGCCAATTAGACCAACCCCTTTCTCGATGTCGAAATTAAAATTAATAACAACAAATTTGATACTTGGGTTTGGTGAAAACCTACTAAAACAATTTCAATTAATGAACCTGGCTAATTGATGTTGCATCCGAACATAGATAAGATGTTTACAAGGTAGAACCACCAGTACGCTCACACGGCATTAATAAATTGGAGATTTTTGAAATTAGTGATTAATATAGGCTCTATCTGAGAAAATTAATTAATCCTTTACAATGGCATTAAAAAATTTCAGTGTAGTCTGCTTTGTATGAAAGTTTTTACTTTTCAGTTCCACGCATTAACAAGCTTGTTAAAAATATGCAGCACTAACCACGTCACTGAAGCTGATTTGAATAAATTTATAAATGCATAAGTGATCGCTACAAATTCTACCGGTGAAAATGCAAAAATGTAGCTTTTATTCATTATTTTTTTCTGCTATAACACTGGTTAATGCATTTTTTGGTGCAACAAAGATAAGAAGGGTTTTGGAGATTCTCAAGGCTGAGGAATTCGAAAAATGAAGTCCGTTTTCCGTATAAAATCTGTTTTTTTCACTGTAACCATCACACTTTAAAGTGTGATGGCTACAATGAAAATCCCAGATTTGATAGACGAAAACAGACTTCATTTTCGAACTCAGAAACCTAGATTTACCGTTGATAACAATTATTTTGTTCTCAAGTTGGTTATTTTGCACCAGAAAGTTGGTTTCAAATTGTTGACCAGTGTTATATCCAAGCTTGATAGTAAATGTAATAAAAGCATGGATAACATCGAGAAAAGACTGATTTAATTTGAGAAGATTACATTAGCACAACAAAACGAGACATTGACTGGATGTCGGCATAAATAAAATTTGGTTAAATTTTGCACCAAATAATAATATATGCTTTAATCAAACATTTTTATGGGGGTGGGAAAACAGCGAAGTTACATTGATTGCTATAAGGAGGTCGCAGTGCAAAAAAGGTTGAAAACCACTGTATTAAACCAATGCGATTTTAATTTTCGGTTTCGTAACTACAACATGTTATCGCACAGCGTTTAGTAACTTTCATTCTGTATAACTTTAAGTTTTTTAGACATTTAGGAGTGTTTTCGTCATTTTAATTTGTCAATCAATCCTCAGTTGTTGTGCTGTGCCATCTACTACGAAACAACTAAATTGTTTGTGACGAAACAGTTGCTTTACGAAATAGGTCAGCAATTTATCTGGTGTAGGTGTTGTCAAATGTGATCTAAAGTTGGGATTTTAGGATTAAAAACGCTTTTAATAGAAGAAAATGTTTACTCATATTTTGCACCGGATTAAATTAGGTAACCAATTTGGTGGACTTAACGACCTATTTTAGCCTGATGCTGCGATTTCGCTGTGCTAATACGGGTTTGTCACTATAGCTTTTGGAACACAGGTCAAAAGAACACAGGTCGAATCAGTTGATTATACTGTAGATTAGGTGTCGTAATTCTTCTCTCTTGGCACGGTTGTTGATTTTTGGTCTCTGTCCAGTTATAAAAATAGCTTCTTTGAAGCACAACTGCACGGCATAGTTTTCTCTGGCAATGATCATGAATTTGAAGTCGGCAGGTCAGTGTTGTTGATGATGAAAGACAGAACTTTTAGCAGAGCTAAAGTGTTCATTTAGGCGGGAAGAGAGGAGACGGATCTTGCTGCCTATGTTGCCTTCCCTGCGGTATTTGCATATGATCTTATGGACGCAATTTTTGGCAGTACACATGTCGTCCCGTAGTGGGCAGTCTTGTAGCCGGCAAGGTCCGTTTTTGTCTTTTTTTAAGAGCTTTCCGGTGAGTTTGTGAGAGTCGGAAGAAGCGAACATGCATATCATGGTCTTCCAAGACTTTCTTCACTTTACAGTCGCGTGGTTTCCCATGAAAGGAAGTTGACAATATATCGGGTAAATGGGGTGTTTGTAGAGTTTTATCTATTTTACTGGTGTTGGCGTCGACTGAGTGGTTGTTTTAGGAAGTCTTTGGGAGTAATCTACTTTGTCCTCCATCGTCTTCTGGAAGTTCTACAGTCCGTAGCCTACATTTCTTGGAATTGGTTTGGGCTGTTCTGACAAAGTACTGTAAGTAAAACTATCCAAAACAATAGTTAATTTGTAGTAACACCGTGATGTTTTCAAAGCTTACCAAAATAAGATGCACAGTTGTTGGATTCCATTGTTGAAAGATACTTCAGGCGAATCTAAAATGGCAATGTCGTTTGGGACCCTAGGGGAGGACGTTTCAATGTAAACGTATTGGCCAGCTGTAAAGATGGAATCATTATTAATATGTGTATTGCTAGGGACCCGTATAGGTTCTGTACATTAAACAGCAAGACATGTTGAAATAATGTGCGAAATCACAATTTGTGTAAAAATAAGATGATAAAAGGAATGAAAAAGAATACAATAATCAATACATAACAACATACGATTACACTTTCTCATATTGTAGCTTAACCCTTAGGCGGTTGGGCTCCTGGAATCTTGCTCAGTTTGGGGGGGGGGGCGGTCGATTCTTCTTATGCTTTAGGAGTGATATCTCTGTTATTTTTGAAGGCACGGTTTCAAAATTTGGGATTCACTTTGTAAAACTATTCACGCTGAGCATATCCGAAAATTAAAACTATGTGAATTTTAGAACTGCTTATATACGTTGAAATGTTGATGTGACTTATGACTTTTGAATTATTTGATATTTTTTGATAGAGTAATGAAAAACATGCATTGCAATGTTGTGATTAAATGTTTTTTACATAATCTCAATTTAAATCATTTGATTAACGAGACATGGGCCAAATTAATTGCTTTCATCCAGCTGGTGGAAAAATTTTGAACAATAGAATATGAAATATTTCAGAGGATGTGCTGAGAAATGCCTTATATCTCTCAATTTATAACCTTTATATGCTCAAAATTTCAGCTCAATAGAGGTGAATAAAAGTTAGGAAAAGTCAAGAAATCTCGTAGTCGCAGCCTCAGTGGTTTTAGAGATACAACTGTTGATACAAAAAGTTGAATTGACAGCCCCCCCCAACCTTCAAAGGGTTAAACTTCATAAGGGTTGAAATGCACTAAACATTTGATTCAACAATAAACTAAGATGCTTTCCTGAGATATTCAATACACATCATTCCGAGTTACTCCTTTGAAAAAAAAATATCCTCTCACATGTCGGTGTTACATTTCTTATAAATGGACTTGTTTCATTAATGGTGCATAAGCTTGCTGAAATATCAGTAGACACTTGAAGTTTTAATGATACTCTCAACTGAATCATATATTATAATTTACGTTTTTGTATACGAAGTAGCTATATCTACGGCAATGGTTGCGATCAAAGAGCATTGTTTCTTGAGAGGTGTTGCCAGGTTTAGGGTGAGTTGTTTTCTATCCAGGACATTTCAAATTTACCAAATCACAAGTTTTTGTTTCCAATGGCTTTAAAATTTTCCCAAGTTAAAGCAGAGTTATTAGGCTACCTGATAGATTTATTGCCGTAGATATAGCCACATTGTTTTGTAATACGTCCAATATTTGATACATAAAGACAAAGTAGCCCTAGCAAAAAGTAAACCAAATATTGAAATGCATTCACTATGAATCAGTGTGTTGGTTTGTATTCTAGATAGTAGGCCTACAAATCACAAACAAAGATGGACTATCTACAGTAGAATACAAACCAATATGGAAATTTTACAAACAATTAAATCAAGAAAATTGACATATTTTGGCCACATCGTTCGCAATAATTCTATTCAAAGACAACTATTAGAAGGAAAAATGAATGGAAAACTAAATAGGGGCAGACCAGCAAGAATTTGGACTAATAATATTACAGACTGGTCAGGACTTAAAGTGCTACTGCACGATCAAATTAACATTGGCTAGAATCCATTGCCAAGACATCCGGTACCTGTTGAAAAACTCACTTCCTTACAATTAAGGCCCACATCCAAGAAATCGACACTTTTCACACGCTCTCTAGCGTTTCTCTCTCACGCTACCTGGAAGTGGCAAACTCGTCAACGCCACCTAGTGATATGACGTCAGTTGGAGTCGAACTTAGTGGAGACCAAACTATCCGAGATAGGCTTGGTTAATAATGAATGCGCAAATTTATAAGGTATCCATAATGAAGACGCATCTTGCAGCCAGCATTATATAAATTTAGTTGTTCATGCCTGTTTTCCAGGAGTGGTTTGCGAAGCCCATCGCAGAAGGCTAGTTTTGTAGATTACAACAGCCAAACTTGGTTATATCGAAAACATTTTGTATTGTATTGTAGGACATAGTATAGCCGACTATCATGCGATAACGCTTTAGCATTCATTGGGACTGTCTTCGTCTAGGTATTTTAAAAACAATCTAGATCAGGGGTGGGCAAACTTTTTATCTCGAGGGCCGCATTCAGAATCTGAATTTGTTCGAGGGCCACAGTATAGTATAATTAAGATTAGGCTATAAGCCAAAATATAAAACCTAAAATAGTCAAACCACAAGCTTTTATTTAGTTTTGAAGTGACGAAAGAAATGGAGATTTTATATACAGTACATGTGTTACATAAAAGATATAAAAAATGTTTGTCTCAATTGTTTATTTGAATGCAACCCACATCCAGATAACACTTTGCCAGACGCACTTTGAGCGAAGTAAATAGATTACATCTGAGCTAATTAACACAATCAGAAAAATTGTCGCAATCGCTGCTTTTCTCTCTACCAAGAGTCTTGGCCTTGATCCAAGACTAAAACAAAAAAGAAAGTCTCATGATGCGACAGGCCGAAGTCAGAAATTTCGATTGTAACGTAATAAGCTTTTTAGCATTGGCTGCTTTGACACTAATAACAGCCATGCATTCATGCCAGATCACAATGTGGCTGGGAAAACAAACTACTACAATGCGACAAAAAGTCTATAATTTTTTTTTATCAAGATGAAATATATGAAGAAAAAGTTTAATTAAGTCTCGAAGAATTATGTTTTATATAATTGCTTCAGGCTTTCGCGGGCCGCACAGAAATTTGTTTCGGGGCGCATGCAGCCCGTGGGCCGTAGTTTGCCCACCTCTGATCTAGATGATAAAGCTTTGGTAGAGAGTTTGCTTTCTTGAACCAATAGAGAAATAAAACTCCTGACTCCAACTGACGTCATAACCGCGTCTTGCGCAATGCAATCCGCCATTGCAGAAACGTGGCCAAACATACAAGCGCGTGGAAAACCATGGTTTTGATAATTTTATTGAGATAAATAGGCTATAGCCTTAACCCTTTGAAGGTTGGGGGGGGGCTGTCAATTCAACTTTTTGTATCAACAGTTGTATCTCTAAAACCACTATAAAATAATAAAATCAATAATAATATCATACAATCCTCGCCTCAATACACAGTTGTTTGCCTCAGGTGCTTCTTATCTACTCAACGTCTTTTCTTGATACGTCATATGTTGCGTCTTTGCCTGGTGTAATTTAAACGCCACGTGATGTGCCTTTCTTCTGTTCTGCCGTTTCATTTTGCATTTCGTTTTTCAATTCAGTGTTTAGATCAGTCATTCATTTTCATTGTAGATATGATAAGCAGTTATTTTTTGTTACTTGATAAGGGCTAACGTGTGTATGGCCGAAAACGTTTGTAGCTTATAGTTTATGTTCAATTTTAACCCTTTGTTTTTCAACGTTTTTTTGGAAGTTAACTGCTCAAGGGGGGGCCATTTTTGGATCAAATTCAATCAGCTGTTACGTGTTATCCGCTGGTGCTATTTCAACAGAAGTTGCACTGGTGTGAAAGTAAATCATTTGTCTATAAGTTTGAAAAGTCATTATTTTAAAATTTTATATGTTAAACTTGATATTTCAATTTTTGCAAAGGTACCCAAAAACGACAATTTTGATTTAACTTGCCGCTATTTAATTACCGTGCTAATCCGATTTCATGCAAACTTCTGAATAACAAAGAGCTCGATCGAACGCACGAAGTGTGTGTGCGGTGTGCCGAATCATTGCATTGATTAGAATTTACGACTTGCGAGCAAATCTTATTGTAAGCTACTGCATTGATTAGAATTTACGACTTGCGAGCAAATCTTATTGTAAGCTACTCACTGATTCTAAAATAGTTACAATCAGAGTAACATTGTTACACGAATTTGAAAAAAAAAAAAACTGAGTTTGTTGTCTTACATTTTTATCCTAAACTAATGCATTCCGAAACTCATGGCTAGCTTCTAGTTTTATGGAACCAATTTTCTCATAAGTAACACCTTAGCCTGCTTGAATAGCTGTTTACATCTTCGTTTGTGTATTTTATGTCTACAATTGAGTTTGTAGTATGAATATTTTTAGTAGAGAGAAGACAATTGAACAAGTTGTTGAAATTATCTGAAATTTCTAAGTTCAAATTAGGTGCTTTTGAAATTGTGGATTTGTGTCAAGTCGCAACACAAATATCATGCAGGCCACATCATAAGTCATTTCGCTTACGGGTGTTTATAAACATGACTCATAAATTACATCCACAAAAAATACAGCATTTACATCAACAAAGCTAAGTTCGAAGCTCACTTTTTATTGAAGATTGTGTCAATCAATTTCAAATAACATTTTTAGTCCGCCAGCGTCGAAACAATGCAACAGCTAATCGAGGAACATGCGTAAACAAAGGAAATGTGAAATAACCCACAGTCAGCAAATCTACATAAATTTAACGTTTACAAATGTTGAATCAATGTAAAAGGACTAGATTGCTGACTGGGTCCTTATTGTTTGAAGCACAAAAAATACGCGTAAAGGCGACAACATCAGCAAGGCAGCGATTATGTTTCTGGCCAAAAAAAAAAATTAACTTTTGACTTCAAAGATAAAAATGATTATAACGAAGCTTCAAAGTTTGTCGTAAAAAATATTGCAGAGATACAATAAACATAATCATTTTGTGCCAGATTGTGAGAAGACTTCCTAGATTCTTTCCAAACATTTGCATGATTGCAAATTATTTTCTATAACTTTATATTGCTAAAAAATGGCTTCTTTGTTGAAACAACGTGGCTACAATTCTATAAAAAATTCTTAGGTCTACTACATTGAAGTAATGAAATTTTTTTTGTGATTTTGCTGATGACGTTTTACAATATCCGAGAAGTAAAAAAAATAATAATGATGAATTATTTTACAAAACCGTGGTTTGCAAGCACTTTACAAAAAATTGTTGGGGGAAAATTTACTATTAGACGTAAAATGTTTGTAAAAGAAAATTGTCGGTTTACGTATTTATAATGTTTATTGCGCTGTTATCGAATTATAAACTGCCTGTATTGTCTACCTTTGTGGTTGCCGGCCAGCTTAGACCAGCATGCAAACTACGCATTTTTGGTATTTGCATGGTGTTATGATTCTCGAAAATTTCCCACAAGGTCTTTATTTTTATCGTGATATTTTTGTGCCTTTTCTGTCCTAAACTTGAAGTCATTGTGAAGCACAATCCACATCGGTTTTTAGACTCAGTCTTCATTGAAAATCTTTTGTGTGGTGCATCATTTCAAGTAGTGTCTTCCCCTAAGCTGTTACACAAACCGCCCAGAACCAGGTTGATTATTATGTATCTTACAGCCGTTGAGAGCCCGTTATTGTACTGTATGTGTGGAATTATTACTGTAGATGTCTGACTAAATTCATGCCAAAGTCGAGCAAATTCTGCTTTCGGGATCCTTGCCGTTATTTACTGTATTTTTTGTTGATAAGTTTAGGCAGCATTTTTCCAAGATAAATGAAGACATCGGTATTATTCGTCACTTAGATTTAGTTTCCTCAGCATTGTTTATTCATTCTTTGATCCACTAGTTTGTCCCACTTTTGGTATAATCGGATCGTTTATAAATGGCGGGTCTTCACAATAGCCGGCCTCTTATACTGTACATTGGCGCAACGTATTCAGATGTTGAATCAATGATCAAGAAAGCTGATTTGTTTTTTGTCTAATGTGACGCCTAACTTTATGCCTTGTCTACATTACAAAATATTTTGTAATGTAGATGAGGCATTATCATCTTTATTTTGCGCTCTTTGGAACAACACACAGTGCACGGTGAAACAAAAATGCAGGACATAAGAACAAGTAGGCGACATAAAGCAGGGAAGGGACGCCATCGAGTTAGCTGCTACGTGTAAATGGAGCCTATCTCATAATTTTGAGTGTATCTCACAATTACTGTTTACAAAAACGCTATTTCTCTACGGCTTCTCCCAAAAGCATTTACAGTCATACATTTCCGCAATTGCAATGCTTGTCAATGAGAGTATTTCCATAGAACATTTATTTCGAAACCAGGTTTTCGTGCCTTTACCCAAGATTTCTTATTGTAACGTTTTTTATTCGTCAATGAATATTGTCTGCTTGAAACAACTGTTTTGAATAGTTTGTGGCCTACATAACCTACTATTTTGATCGTGGATTGCTATTCTTCTTTGTAGAGCTGATAACGCAAAAAACGTTTGCTATTATTTTTTCTAATTAACAGCTTTGTGATCACTGGCTTTTCTTTTGTAGCGTAAGAAATAACGCGCTTTGTATTATTGAGGTCAAACCAAACAAAGGAAAACAAGAGGACGTTTCTCTCTGCTCGCGCATATCGATGCACGAAGCAATTATGAGCTTATGGTTTGTTATCGCAATGTAATCCATTTCACGCTTTGCTGGAAGTTAGCTAGAAATAGCAAAAATTCACCAAAATCTTGAATTTACAAGAAAACTACACAACTGTTAGCATCAAATTTAATATCATCAGATCCGCCTGGCAATTTTAGGAAAAGTCAAGAAAAACCAAGTGCATGGCGTTACTGTGCTTCAAATAATCAAAGGAAATATGAGGGAGGGGCCAAATCTGTCCTCCCTTTAAGGAGCAAAGTGTTAATCCATTATGTTAAATGCCGTGTGGTTGCTTGGTTGTATATGTCTGTGGCTAAAACCACTGAGGCTGCGACTACGAGATTTCTTGACTTTTCTTAACTTTTATTCACCTCTATTGAGCTAAAATTTTGAGCGAATAAAGGTTATAAATTGAGAGATATATGGCATTTCTCAGCACATTCTCTTAAATATTTCATATTCTATTGTTCAAACTTTTCCTACCAGCTGGATGAAAGCAATTAATTTGGCCCATGTCTCGTTAACCAAATGATTTAAATTGAGATTATGTAAAAAAAATTTAATCACAACATTGCAGTGCATGTTCTTCATTACTCTATCAAAAATATCAAATAATTCAAAAGTCATAAGTCACATCAACATTTTAACGTATATGAGCAGTTCTAAAATTCACATAGTTTTAATTTTCGGATATGCTCAGTGTGAATAATTTTACAAAGTGAATCCCAAATTTTGAGACCGTGCCTTAAAAAATAACAGAGATATCACTCCTAAAGCATAAGAAGAATCGACAGCCCCCCCCCATCAAACTGAGCAAGACTCCAGGAGTCCAACCTCCTAAGGGTTAAAATGTAAGGGCAAGGTTGGTATTTATAAATAGAAACACGCTCTTTCAGATAAAGTGCGGTCAAAGTCATCGTGCAGTAGGACTTTAATTACAAAACTACAGTAGAAAAATCTCACAACAGAGAATCTTGGCGCTTCATTGCCTCCAACCCTCGACGAGAGGAAGCAACTTAATGAATGAATTCAGTATGAACATGGCAACTTACATACACAGTAATACAGATCATGCCAACTTGCAAGCTGCAAACTGATAGTTTGGGTATTACTTCATAAATAGGCTATGGTCTTTCTTTCAAATTGAATCTTTCATTTTGACATGGCCTTTGCATATAAGTGTCCATAGTGGAAACTTACTCAAAGCTTACCAAGAGCAATTTTATATAGAGAAGCTTCATCAAGTTTTATTTCACTTACAAGTATCCATTCGAGTTTGATCATATGGTGGACCAGTTTGTAAAGAGTCAGTCGGGTCTCGTCGCACAGACCAGTCAAAATCGTCATCCGGAGACTGCTCGTTAAACCAACCGGTGCACAAACCAAAGTCAAATGTGCAGTTGAACTGATCTGATTTGCAATACAAGTAAATGATTTAAATAATATCCTGAATCTTTTGGAAACAAGTATTAAACAAAAATTGCCCAATGTATTGTTTAAGAACAATCGCTTTAGTCTATCTGCTTTGAAACATTTTACTGAATTGAAATTGAACTTAATAAATGATGATTACATACAGTTAGTTATGAAGTTATCGCAGAGCATCATCATACAGGTCTGCACACACTGTTAAAAATACTGGGAATAGTCTGTAGCAGGCGCTGTATAGAATGGGCTTCCCGCTCATATCAAAGTCGTCTGGCAGGATGACGACACCTCTGGGCATTGTGGTGGCAATGGGTGATCCGGGCACGAGACCTGCTTTCAATCACCGACAGTGCGACTTTTATCTAGATTACGCAAGGATACAGCCAGAACTGGTAATAGAGGAAGACAGTACAAACGACCCGCAACTCAATTAGTACGAGAACGACATGGCTGTCTTCAATTGAGTCAGAAACAAGAATGAAAACAATCGTCTATAAGCAGCCCCTGAACTGAAAGAGCATGACGTCGAATGTTTCCCGCTTTTTTCGGCTGGAATGTAACAAGCGCGCATGTCGATTGAAGGAATTCTAGTAACACACACGCAGCACTGGACAAACAACGCAATTTAAATAAAAAGAATCCTACAAATCAAAAAATAGGGGAAGCTTTGCCACTTACAGTCAAAGGAATTTGAAATCAAGGATAATATATCGGGTTGTTACACCTTTATGTCAATTGACATAAGCGCTTATGCATTTTTTTTTACTGGTTCTGGCTGTTTCCGTTACTTTATCTGAAATAAAAGTTGCACAGCCGATGAAGATTTTTAGGTTCAAATGAAAGTCACTCGCCTTAATCACCCCTTGCCACCACAGTGCGTCCGCTGGTATTTGTCTTATCGGACAGTCCTGATGTGAGAGGATAGCTATATAGTGCCCGCTACAATGCAACTGTGTAAAAAGGTACTGGATGGTGAGGGAATGCCACAAGAATGGAAACAAAGCATTGTTGTGCCACTGTTCAAGGAAAAGGGAATGTGAGAAGTTGCAGTGCATATAGGGAAGTGAAATTGTTAGATCATGGAATGAAAATTGTAGAACAAATATTGGAGAAGCGGTTGAGGGATTCATGCTGGAAAGGGATAACTTAGATGCTTTGTTTATTTTGAAAAGGATAAAAGAAGGATATAAAGAAAAAGAGAGGAAACTGTAGTTACTCTACATCTGCTTCGTTGACTTAGAGAAAACTTTTGACAGATTCCCAAGGAAAGTGATGGAATGAGCAATGCAAAAAAGATGGATATCGGAGGTGCTAGTAAGGACCGTGATGTTGATGTTTGAAGATGCGAGAACAAAAGTAAAAGTTGGTTAAGACCAGCGGTTTTTAAACTTTTGGACTACGGCACACCAAAAAATTCGAAATCTACCTCGGCACATTGACTTACTACGTCAATGTTTTTTTCGAAACATTGTTTTTCACTCAGCCTCCTTCTTGGTCGAAGCTACTGTGTTAAAGAAACTATTCGCGATAGAACAGCGGTTCTTAACCTGTGGTCCGCGGACCACTAGTGGTCCACGGGCATTTGCCTGGTGGTTCACGAGCAAAGTATAAAATCGTTGTACTTTTACCCCTTTGCATAAAAGTTGTTAATTTCATCAAGGCTCATCCACTAAATTGTCGTCTGTTTGCTTCATTATGTTCGAATAAGGATCTTGATCATGAACAGCTATTGATGCATACTCAAGTTTGCTGGTTATCAAGGGGAAAATGTTTAACAGATTGTTTGAGTTACGTGATGCTGTGAGAGAGTTTCTTGAAGAAAAAATCCAAGCGTGTTGCTCATTTCAACGATAGCTTTTGGGTTGTTGTTCTAGCTTATCTAGCTGACATTTTTGAACAACTGAATCAACTTAATTCATCGCTGCAAAAAAAGCAGACAAATTTAATTACCCTCAATGATAAGGTGTCTACTTTTACGAAAAAACTTTATCTTTGGAAGACAAGATTATTGCAGGGTAACCTTGACATGTTTGATCAATTGCACGAATTCACTGAGAAACCAGAAAATGCTGAAATCAATAAACAACTGTTGACAAATTTTGTTTCTGACCACAGCCAGTCACTGCAGGATCAATTTAACTTCTACTTTGGTGATTTGAACGTTTAGAGTTTTTCATGGGTTTCCAGTCCGTGAACTGACCAGTGACACTACTTCGAGTATGTTGCAACTTGCATCCATCTGAGAGTGAGCTTGATAAAATTTTGGATACAAGCTTCACATGAGTATCCACAACTGTCTCAGAAAGCTTTGAAAATAATTTTACCTTTTGCGACATCTTATCTTTGTGAATGTGGATTTTCTGCACTGGTTACAATAAAAACAAAGTATTGTCTCGACTTGAAGTCGAAGATGAACTTCGATTGAGTCTTTCACGTGTTACACCTCATTCGGATATGCTGTGCTCAAATGTGCAAGCTCAAGGTTCGCACTAAATGTAGCAACCTTTCTAAAACCAACTACTGTTTATGACTTAGCAAGCACTAAGTGACACTTGTTCGTTACAAGGGGAGGAGGAAGGGGGGGAGAGTAGTGGTTCGTGACTGAGACACAATTTTTTTAAGTGCTCCTTAAACCTCAAAAGGTTGAGAACCTCTGCGATAGAAGTTACCGAACTTGAAGTTAACTTTGTTTCAATCCATGTACTGTAATGTATGACAGCAAAATCATTTAGGCTACTTACACTGCAATGTGAAAGGTGTAAATACTTTTGTGCACAAACAGTTTTGATTCGGAGGTTGATTAGTGTCAGTGCAGAAAAATACGATCTACACAAGTAAGCTCTGGTAATTTGTAATAAAATACAAACGGCTAGTGCAGTAATATCAGGACCCTCTTGATGCGTGTTCATCTAAAACAACTAACGCCCATTGCATTGTGTCTTGGCTGTGAGAAGCAATTCATACTTGATCATAACAGTTCTGATTAAGCATGGATTTCAATAGCTTTTAGATTGCCAATTTTAAGCAGGTGAAAGCAGAAATAAAACGAAAATTTTTACTACGCAGTTAAATTTTAGGAGTTGGTAGTGATTGATTGATTGAATCTTTATCCTCGGACTGGAAAATATTCTTGCAGAGCTTAATCCTGGCAGTTTCGCATGCTTGTAGAGGCTTTGAATCACTAACGCAGGCCCGGTCGCGAAATTTTTTTCTCACGAGATTTCTGTCTCATTGATTCTAGTCACTCTAAAAGTAAGATTTTCCGAAAGTGTTTTGAGAGATTTGTTGATTTAGATTGCGAAATAACTATTTGCAAATGAAATTCTGCAATGATAATAAAATAAAAGCTTTCCCTAACCTTACTTTTTTTGAAAAGCACTTGTGCACGGCAAAATTAATTTAAAAAAAAAAAAAGTTTGACTTCGACGGGCGTCAAACCTCGTTCTCACGAACATCAGGCTGAGGATGAAACCACTGAACCAACCGTGCCAACGAGAAGATGTTGCATTCACACGGTTTTAATACAAACTTTTACCAAAATATGTACTGTAAATGAAACAGAAATCTCGTGGGAAAAATTTTTTCGCGACCCGGTCACCCAGATTGACAAAGTGAAGTTTCCGATTGTTGAAATCTTGTTGCAAGGGAATTATTCCATCCATTAAATGCCACTGATTGGAAAGCAGTCCTTAACGTACGTAGCTCAAGCGCACATCCCGAGAGTCGAACCAGCGCCGCTTGATCTTGAGTGGCCATGCGATCAACCGATTACCCAGTAATCGTCGACAATTTATCACACGAAAGCAAATATGTTGTATTCTAAACTAAATTGACACTTTGCAGCTATGCGCTTAAGGTTGCTTGATTTAAATTACCAGGCTTTCGCTGCATCCCAGTGTGCCGTGGCACACACTTTTGGGAACCTTTAATTTAGACAATTATTCAGATGAGTTTTTGTGAAAGTCGGTGTACATCAGAGATTAATACTATGACCATTGATATTTTCTATTATTTCTCTAACTGAAGGAGTAAGGGAGGGCTTGCTGAAAAAAAGTTTGTATGCAGATGACATGGTCTTGACTCGACAGATGAGATATCGACAGAGGTTCGATTCCCATTCAAGTCGGAGACGTCCACAATGTCCATTTAAATTGGAAGTCTGGTTCCCGCTCATGACAACAACATGGATATGCACCAATGATGTTCCCAAACAAAAGTGAAACTCGAGTATGGCGTCTTCTATTTTCGTCAGGTCGTGACCTTAATGACTTCACAATTTTCCACATCCCCTTCAAATTAGATTAGTTTGAAAGCAAATACGTAGAATCATAAGCTTTGATCAAAAAATTGTTAATAGAGCAATAAAACAAAATGTCTTCAACTCACGGTTGATCGTAGTGACTTGCTGTCCTAATGCTGTGGCAAATAGAAATGAAGCTATCCAAATTTTCATCATTTCAGTATCAAAGTAAAATTATCGGTGAAAATTAACTTCCTGATTTTGCCACCTACAATATAAGTTTGGTTGAATGGAATAACTTCATGTGGAAAGGACTAAAGGTTCTTGGAAGCTTGATTTATTTTAGAAACATTAATTTATTTCGCGCAAGTAATGTTAGAAATATTGGTAATATGATTGCATTATTTCAGCAACAATTTATATTTTCACTTTCTATATAAAATGTCAACAATATAATAAATGAGACTGATACTAGATAAAGCCCCAAGGAATATATGTTCCAACTTTCTGGATAAGCCACTCGTTCGAGGCTATACTGTAGAGACGAATTTTTTTCTACTTATTGATCTTTCAGATAATTAATTGTGAAATAGTTTAAGTTATCAAGCAGCCGAGGCTGCCCTACCCTATACCTCAACATTGCCAAACATTTTAAATGCGATTTCCAAAAGGTTCCACCTGTTTTTTGATACTAAAAATTTGAAATATCGTTTATCCTACGTTAGATTTAGTCGTTTTCGGGTTGAGCACCACGCTTTTTTTGAGCTCAGCAAATATTCAAAGTCATTGATCAGGTATCACTGCATACTGCACATAAGCTCGACACAGTTTGACTATCAGAGCCGGATAAGATTAAGCTATACTTTTTTCTATGAAAAATAACAAGTTGATTTTTATGGCTTGTTGGTCTACTTGAACTTACAGTAGTTGGTAATAAGTAATAAGTTACAACGTGGCTGCCAATATTCTGAAGATATGGGCACCGTCTGGAAACAAACTCGTGTTTACGCAACCACGTATGTAGGTTATTGATAACTCCCACGTAGAGGATCCAAGAGAGCATTTAGTCACGTGCTTTCACAAAAAGCAAGAAAAAAATGTAAATTTTCTTTGTTTTTGTAAAATTTTATCGCTAAAATTTTAATTAAACTAATCTCTTCCAGTGCTAATACAAGTAGGCCATGTAGGGATATGTGCCCTGCATAATACAGAGAAGATGGGAACAACCCAAAATTTTTTTTAGAAATTTTACTGAAAGGCAATATAGCCTACCAAACGCGGTCGGCAGCTAGATTATTGAAATCCTGTTGTGATCGAGGAAATTCTTATTGGAAAGTTAAGCGGAACTGTCTTAGCAAATCAACCAGCATACGACACTGTTACCACGCATCATAAAAATTAAACTGTGTGGGCTGTGTTAAGATGGAAAGTAGGTTATGTTTGGTCACAACGGTAAACCATAATCTCTTCGTGGGAAAATTGTAACATAAGATTCTCGGATCCGTTCGTCTGTATGCAATGACCGAAAGAAACACTCTTCTGAAAACGTCTATTCAAGAATTGTATTTCTTTAAAATTAGCCAACTGGCTGTCGAAAATGGAGTGCAACGCGATACACCACTAAAAACTTGTCACTACAATCCAAACTACTTAGATAAAGACAGAAATTTCGTCCAGCTTGCAAGCAAGCACAAGCAACCAGTTTAAATATGCGACCAATTCTTCAAGAAACAATTTTACAAATGACGAGAACAGATTGCAATATTCCAAACGCACGTAAGCATTTTCTGTGACGTAATAATGATAAGCATTATGAAGCTATTCAAGCAGGTGTTAAATTTGGCTTACACCATATCTCGTAATTATATGAAGTATGTTGCAATCTCTGGACATTTTCTAGCAATTTCCATGACGTAAGATGCCAGCTAGGTTAAGTAGATCATAACGGTTTTATGTGACGTTTGATTTGTACAGAAATTGTCCGTAACAATGTTGGAAAAACATTTAGGCACGGTGCCAATGAGGGGCGAGTGCTCCCATAAAAAAAATTCATATTATACAGAAAACAATAGAACTACTGTATACAGAATAATTATGCAGTGGCTTTTAGATTTCGGACTTATGTGTAAAAATTTCAAGCCCCTAAAATGATCTTGGGTCAAAAGGTACTTAATCCCTAGACCAGTTGCGCCTCCTTGAACCAATGGCGCATATGTTGCTTAATATGCGGATGCAAGTGGTTCAGAAACTCGAGTGTAATTTTGGCGCAAAGTGGCCCGAGTACAAACAGCATCTTTTTGATGTCACTCACCACTGTACCTTAGTACCGTATATGGCTTACCGGAACAAGAGATGACATTTACATTTGTCTGAATCTAAAACAAAGTAGCAGTTAAGAAAAACATGCTCACACAATAGTAATTCCTCAAAAATCAACTTTATCCATTCCTGTTATTTTACAGTAAATTAAATGACTTGTAGGCCTCTCAGCTAGCGCATAACCTGACTGAAGCGTAAAAAACAATCACATAATTGGTAACAAGATTGGTTTGTTACGCAGTAATTGGATTGTCTTGGTTACGGTTGTGGTTAAGCGCATGCAATTTCAAATCTGTATGCCAGTGGCGTATTCTGGTTGGTTAAGCAAGGGGAACAATAAAACTCGTGGGATATTAAATAGAACGTGCCGAAGGCACGTGTTTGCTAGGGGGGTTCGGGGGCATGCCCCCCGAAATTTTTTTGCAAAATTACGCTCAAATAATGGATTATAGTACTCTCCGGAAACACTTTTAGGGTAATATTTGTATGAAATTTATTAGCAGATAAACAGCTATTAACTTATTAAAGGTAGCTCTTACACACGAACGGGCAAAAAGTGCGGCTATAATTAGAGAACACCGAAAACTCAGCTACAGCTACCTATACTGTTGTAGTAGCTTAAGCCAGAATTCATTTCAGTCAAGTCAAGTCTAGCCAAGACCTCACATATCCCGTGCGCGGACGTTTTGCCGAAAGATATTTTGTCGAAACCCATTTTGCTGAATGGACAAATTGCCGAAAGGACAAATTGCCGAAACAATTTGAAAAAAATTTACTTTGAAGTCACACAAAGTCTCGTTACCATGCAAGCAATGCCTTTCAAATAGAATTACTTTGCTACTATGGAGTTGTTGATGATCTTCCTCGTACTAACAATTCCATCGAAGGATGGCACCATGCTTTCGACCAACGAGTCTCCATCACACAGCCCACGATACGTCGACTGACAGAAAAGTTGATAAAGGAACAATCGCACAACGAACTAATCCTGGAGCAGTTATCAGCTGGCGTTCAATTGGCGCCACCAAATAAAAAGTATAAGGTTGTGAACGATAGACTAAAACACCTTGTGGAGAATTCGATACATATAACGCTTCTGTAGGATACTTACGCGCTGTCGCACATAATTTGTGAGTGAAATCTGTTTGTGAATGATATTTATGTGTTATTAGGTTATGATAATACATTTGTATAATTTCGGCAATTTGTCCAATCGGCATTTAGTCCTTTCGGCAATTAGTCCTTTCGGCAAAAAGAGTTTCGGCAAAATGTCCATTCCGCAAAATGTCTTTCGGCAAAATGTCCGGGTACGACATATTCTGTCTTATGCCAAAGTCTAACCAGCCAGGATAACACTGTAAAGATAACATTTGGCTCAAGCTTTTGCTTACTAGGCCGATATTATATATAAGCATAACAACGCCTTAGATTTTCTCATGACATAGCCCACTGGCACAATATCCAACAGAGCAGAGTTGCCAGAGTATAAAAAGGTCTTAAAGACAAAATAATAGCCTACAAAAAAAAGGCCGAAACAAGGAAAATATTGGACAAAAAAGCCAAATGGATATATTTACCTGTTTCTATTAAAAATAATAAAATATACATATATTTATGACTTGTAGCGGATTTTAATAAATTGTAGCAAAAATAATTCTGAAAGTAGCCCGAAACAAGCAAGTATAAAAGGACTGTAGCGGATGAGTTTTAATCCGCCACATTACGAGTATTAAACAAGTATAGAACCTGTATAGAACAATGGTGAATATGGTTTCATCTGGTAAGGCTATGATATTTGAGAAATATTGATTATTATGCGTTTTGAAGAGTTAATTTAAAAAGCCTGATTCATTAGGTCAATCTGGCAACCCTGCTACAAAGTAAGCAATTTAAAAATTGCTTCCACAGATTAGTTAAAAGAAACTTAAATCGCGCAAATTTTGCGCTGCTTTTTTTCCTTTCTTTATCACTTGTTTCTTTTTGTAGCAAAAACGAGAGCAAGAGATGCAATACAAATCTTTACTTCCGTAAGCTTCCAACTTTTTTAAAAGTAAAACCGAGCTGAAATCATACGGGTACATGAGTTAGAAAACTGTTTTAATTCATCTTCAGGTAAAGAAATTACGAAATTGTTTTACTGAAAAATATCATGTTCTCTTTTTTCAATTTGGACAGGGGAAGCAATTCTTCTCTTGCTTCCATTGAGGATACGCCCCTGCAGTAGGCTATGCGTACACAAAACTGTGTAATTGAAATACTAAAATCTACTTTAAGCCAAAATGTTTGAACATGAAAGGTTTTGAATAAATAATTTTGGCACAGCTACATGCAAGTAAAATTTGCCTTGCCACATTTCCGTTAAAAATCTACAGGTGAGGCACGCAGATCAAATTTTGCATAAAGTGTTGCTAGTTCCTTTAATACGATATAGTAATTCTTGAAAATAATTTTCAAACACATAAAAAAATCCATCCACTTTAGGATTATTTTTATAATTTTACAAGAAACCTTTTTTTACAATAAAATATTTAGTTAATTTGCAATTGCTTCTACTATTCAGTAAGGATAAAGTTGTTTGTAATATAAAAAGAAACTTTTTATTCATTTTATCTAAACTTGATGAAGACAATACGCCACTGCATTGTAGCCTAACAATCTCAAAGCTAAAATACGTTAGGACAATGCCAAACCAACTATTATGTGTTAGGAATGGCAGGAAACTGAAGACATGGTTTTCAAGAGGTATTTGAGAGGAAAGAGCAATTTTTGAAATAGCCATCAAGACAATGAATTAAAAGGATTGATTGACGCTATCCAAAAACAATACAATAAACAAACAAACTAACATACATATTGAATTTAAGCGTTTTCATTCAATAAGGCTCATCATCATCATTAAGTATGTAGATACAAACGACCTGTTTTAGCCTGATGCTGCAGGTTTGCTGTGGTAGTAGCGGTTTGCACTAAGCTTTCGGAACACAGTTCTCTAGTCACGTGCTATGACGAGTGGTGTTGACTGTTGAAATCAGTGTGTAGTTGTTTTATAAGGTTCTTTTCCTCTGTTTGGGGCTGCTGTCAAAAAAAGAAGAAAGCAACCTTTTTTATAAAATAACGATGCTCTGACTCTAACATCAAAGACAGAAAATAAATTAATTTAAAGGAAACTGATACAATCATTATCTCCATCTCATTCTGAGGCTTCCTCCAATTTCTAGCTTTTCCTCCTGAAAATAACTTCAGTCATGTTGCCACAGACATCTAGACTTTTGAAAACCTACTGTACTTGAAAATATTTTCGCTGTTTATTTTTTAAATAGTTTTGAATTATTCTTTCATAATAAGCAGCATTTTTAATGTTTTCAAACTAGTGTCGTCAGAAGGGGGTCTTGCTTTCATTACAGATGGTAGAGTTAATGCAATTATTTTATCGGCAGATGACCGAATAAAGCAGATAATCACGCGCGAAACTGGTAGCGATATAATAACTGGGAGACTTGCGTAACAATCCACAGTTGAGTGACAAGTGATACAACACCGACAAGCTCGGTCTTCCACAGTGAGACGTATTGCGTTGCTTCATGATCAAGATTAGGGTTGCCATACCGTCCGGAAAATTCCGGACATGTCCGGAATTTAGGGTTAAAGTTTGCGTCCGGGAGGAATTTAAAAAAAATGCTCAAATGTCCGGAATTTTATGATGGGCATTTTGGGGGAATTAAAATTGCGGAAATAATCCTGTAAATTAGGGGTGTCCTAGAAAATTCGCTCAGCCAGCTCATTTTACTGCATCTGCAATCGTACTGTGCACACTGCCAATCCAGAACATTGTTATTTTGTACCGTGTGCATTTTTTTTACTACGAGGTTGTACGGAATTATGATGTAACAGAGCGTTTTCCTTATCAATGATGTTTACCACTTAGAAGTCAGTGTTACCATTTTAGTCTTTTTAAAACCAAATCTGGTTTATTTTGCAACCGTTTGGTTTATTTTTTTTCGATTTGGTTTATTATTATTTTTTGGTTTATAATATGTTTTTTTTAACATACTTTACGTCAGGTATTCGGTTTGTTGCAGTGATTATTTCACTCGAACAAATTTTTTAGTTTAATTCTGCTTCAATTTGGCTTATTCTGGTCTTTTTTGTTTAGCTTCATGTGTCGTAATGCGATTTATCAGTACTGTATGTTGGTTTATTTTTTAGTGTATTTCTGCTTCAATTTGGTTTATTCTGGTCTTATTCTGGTCTTTATTCTTTTAAGCATGTAGCCTAATTGCTGTTCTTCCTTTTTCGGAACAACCTAATTCTCATTATTATTTTTCACTCTGAAGTTGAGATTTTTTTCAGTGACGGTCCGTAGCTATACATATTTAGAGAGTGCTTACCCTGCCTGGTGTGAGATTCTGCTCGTGACAGAAGACAATACTTTTCATTTCGATAGCTGGCGCTTTAGCATGAGTATCGTACACAGGGCCGGATTTATCTGATGGGGGGCCCGGGGCACTTTTAGATCGGGGGGCCCCCGTGCAAAAAAAATTTTCAAGCCTACGGCGCGAAAAACCATCTCTACGTCTACAGTAGCATCAGTCCAGTACTGCACAGCATTTTGCAGAAACTTTAAAGGCCAAAAGGGAAAAAATAACACAAAATCACATTTTTTTTCACATAGGGGGGCCCTTCAAAAGTCGGGGGGCCCGGGGCAACTGCCCCCTCTGCCCCCCCTAAATCCGGGCCTGATCGTACAACGTTTGCAGCTTTAGCATTTCGGTAGCGCATATATATGGTCTCATGAAAATAGTCATGCACTGTCCGGAATTTTGCTTTTTCAAATATGGTAACCCTAATCAAAATTGTTCCAACAAAGAAATTGCGGCTAAATGACAGTAGGTTTGCTGCTCTATCCTTTTATATCTGAAAATGTTTCTGCTGTTTCTTTATGTCAGATTCTGAAATTAAAAAAGATAAAGATAAAGACGTTATTCTAGTCACGTGACATGATAGAAAATGTTGATCGGCTAAACAATTGCATGTCACTTCCTTCGATTGATTGTTTATCATCTTTCCTTAGATTGTGTTATCGCGGCTTTTGTCGATTGCAAGCTGGGATCTCGCGCCTTGCAATAGCAAATCACCCACAGTTTTGTTAAATGGTGCAAGCATCCAGAAGCAGTGGGGGATTTAGGTTTGGGGAGAGGGTGGCGATTTATAAGGGGGGCCCATTTCAGAAAATACATAATAAAATTACGCATTCTAAGAGTACTTTCAGCCTAAACTCGTGGTACAACTCTGTCAAACGATGCTGTAACAGAAGGTAATATGTTTGTTCGAAATATTTGAATGGGGAAGAGCAATTGCCCCCTGACAACGCCCTTTTATGTAACCTAGCTGTGCGTTCAATAATTCTTTCTGTAACAACACAAATATGCAAATTTCCAAACAATAGGACATCACTAACAAGAATCCACATACAAGAAAATCAGTCACTACAGGCTCTCTCTTGGGACTCCCTTAGTCGATTTCCACAATTACTTTGTTACATTAAAACTATGCTTACTCTATTTAACAAATTAAAAAATCCCTTTATTAAATAGAGTACCGGTAGTTACAATGTATTGAAGTAAGCGTTTTAACCAATTGCGAGAGAAAAAGGGGGCTTGAGGCGACTGGTTTTCTTTTAGTTGTTGAAAACTTTATGTAACCTCTGGCACCAAAAAAAGCAAAATAACAAGTTGGAAAATTTTACCAACTAATTTTTTTTTAACAAACTAAAAATTCAGTCAAAATCAATCCCTCCCTTCGTGCCTCTTTAGTCGGTTTTACATACTTACGTTAAAACATTGGAACTACTCTACAAGCTGAAAACATCATTTTATCAAATAGAGTAGGTAAGTATAGAGTATGTTAAAGTACAGACATATACAACCAAGCAACCACACGGCATTTAACATAATCGATTAAAAATTGAACAAACTATAAGCTACAAACGTACACACGTTAAATGCCGTGTGGTTGCTTGGTTGTATATGTCTGTGGTTGAAGAAAGTGACCTCTTTACCAAAATTGTATTATGTTAAAGTAAGTGCTTAAACTGACTAGGGAGGCCTCCAAGAGGAGGGCCCTAGGCAATTGCTTCGTTAGCCTATACCTAAATCTACCACTGTAGGCTACGGAAGAACAGTCTTTACTTACAAAATCCCATTGAGATTACAATCGCATAAAGTTACCAAAGTGACCAATCACGTCGTACCCATGTGAACACGTGATATTCCAATTTCCCAGGCATTGACGTCACACTGTTACCTTTGGTTTGAACGCTGTGGTCAAGATACAAAACAATTTCGTTACAACTTTGAAACAAGAATGACGTTGTAGCAACGTTCTTGTGAAGCTAACGTAACATTGTCACAATTAACTACGCCGCATTTATTTTAACGTCTTCAGAATGTTAGAGCTTCGCAGAGAGTTTGTCTTCTTGAACTGTAGACGTACGAAGCCGAGTAAGGCAACCACATTTAGCGTATTACAATTTTGGTAAAGAGGTCACTTTCTTCAACCACAGACATATACAACCAAGCAACCACACGGCATTTAACATAATCGATTAAAAATTGAACAAACTATAAGCTACAAACGTTTTCGGCCATACACACGTTAGCCCTTATCAAGTAACAAAAAACACCTACTTATCATATCTACAATGAAAATGAATAACTGATCTAAACACTGAATTGAAAAACGAAATGCAAAATGAAACGGCAGAACAAAGGAGAAAGGCACATCACATGGCGTTTAAATTACACCAGGCAAAGACGCATCATATGACGTATCAAGAAAAGACGTTGAGTAAATAAGAAGCACCTGAGGCAAACAACTGTGTGTAATAAACGTTCAAAGTTGGCTATTATTTTCAGCTTAAATCTGGGACTCCCTCCTACTTGTGTTCAAATGTCGTGTACAAGTTCACTTGTTCGCATGACGCGAATTGTACATACATCGGTATGTCTACGCGGCATTTGGCCACGAGAGTGAGGGAGCACTTAGATTTAACTAATTTGAACAAGCAAAGTGCCATTAAAGATCACATATTCGATTGTCAAACATGTTCAAATAACAAACCATCCTTGGAGTCCTTTAGAATTATGCGTAAATGTTTCACCGAATTCGACACTAAAATCCACGAGGCTTTGCTAATAAAATCATACAATCCTCGCCTCAATACACAGTTGTTTGCCTCAGGTGCTTCTTATTTACTCAACGTCTTTTCTTGATACGTCATATGATGCGTCTTTGCCTGGTGTAATTTAAACGCCATGTGATGTGCCTTTCTCCTTTGTTCTGCCGTTTCATTTTGCATTTCGTTTTTCAATTCAGTGTTTAGATCAGTTATTCATTTTCATTGTAGATATGATAAGTAGGTGTTTTTTGTTACTTGATAAGGGCTAACGTGTGTATGGCCGAAAACGTTTGTAGCTTATAGTTTGTTCAATTTTTAATCGATTATGTTAAATGCCGTGTGGTTGCTTGGTTGTATATGTCTGTGATTTAGCGTATTTGCGTTTATTTAATCATTTACAAAAAAACAAAAAATGCATCGAAACAAATTTTACATCGAACGTTTTCGACGTTGTTGTTTTCTGTAAATGTTAAAATAAATTACTGAAAGTACGTAAAGTAAATATGTAAATATGTTAAATCTTAAGAATGTGTCGGGTAAACTGCAGGCTATGGTTCTTTTGTTACTTGTTTACAGGGTCGATTCAGAGTTATAATACTAATAGTTTTAAGGTTCAAAGATTACTAGGAGTATATTGCTCATTCCCATCCAATTTACAATAGATTCTTTTGTAGTTGCATATTTATTTTAACTTCTGTATGGTTATGGCTTTATCATACACTCAGATCGGGGGTCCAATCGAAGTAGCAAAATTATATCGTTTTTCATACCAATTTGTTGTTTGTTTTTTTACAAAATATATTTATTATGCGATTCGGCGGCTTAGTGGTAAATACGCCGCCTCTGAACCGGTAGGCATGGGTTCGATACCCTGTCGGGTCATACTAAAGAAAACAAGTCGTACCGAATCTTATTCCTGCTTGGCACTATGGAATGGATTCGGGTAATGGTGTGCTCAGTTGCGCCTCTATGCGGCTGCATTGACCCTAGCTGCTTTGTAAAGCGCTGAGGAGCAACGCGTTCTGCGATGGACATAGCCAAAAATAAAAGCAATTAGTTGTTATTATTCAATAAAATAAATACTATTGTGTATTCCATGAAATGACAGAAAACTTTAAACATCATATGAAAACTGTGTTTCTTGTTTGTAGGTCAACAGCTGAAATGAAGCCTTTGTCTTGAACAGAATTTTAGTTTTCCACTTACGAAGTCCTCATTACAGAATCACATTGTTTGTTGCTTGGTCAATTGGTCATATATTTTCTGCAGCTATGTAGCAGGTGAGAGGGAAAGGGGGTATGTTTGCTCATAATTTTCAACTTTTCATCTTTTATTTTAAATTGAAAGATGAAAATTTAATTTTCAACTTTTCATCATACGACATCTTCCCATCGTACAATGGCGGACACTACTTAATGCTGCGGTCTGACCATTGAAGCAAAATTTAACTAGAGGCAGCTACAGTATGTTAAAAAAAACGTCACATAACCAATAAGTAACATAAATGATAAACAACATTACCAATACATTGCAAGATAACAGATTAGAGCATGCATCTTAGCTACGGATGTGACGACACAATGTAGCCGATCGAATTCTATTCTTCAAGCACGACGAGTTATAAATTGATTCAATCATTTTTGTAACTATTCCTCGTCTCGAGTTTCCGCAGCTGTCGTGGACAACAAACGGAGCAAACCCTCCAAGCAACGTATTCGACTCGACTGGCGTCAGCAATAGAATGTCACACCTCTGGCCTGACAAGCTGTAGGTCCTTGCTTTGATGGCTGCCAATGGCACAAACTCGAGGGCACAATGATATCAACAGTCATCGTTTGCTAACATTAAATCTTATAGTGAAAAAAATATTGGAATCAATTTTAAGATATTAACATCTAGCCTTTAAAGTACGTGTTAATTTGAAGAGAAGGAGACATTATTTGTGGTCTCTGTTAAAGAAGGACCTTTAGTGCAAACTAGCACACGTTAAAATTATTTGGATTTGAACCAGTCAATTCATAGAACTCACGATGTGATACTTCTTCTTATCCACCATACTATACTTCCAAGTTTGATCAACTAATGAATTTATAGATTTAGAAGTCTTTCTAGTATTATTTACTTGTTTCTGTTTCTTGCTTTAGCCATCATAAAGTAACACACTGTTCACTTCAAACTCTGTTATTTATAATGAATACAAAGGACACAGCTTGATTAAACGAGGGCGAAGCATGAAAGCAAAAAAATTAATTGAATCGTCACAAACGAAATAATGAAGAATAATGTTGGCCACGCAATGGAATTTTACAGAGTAGCCTAGGTATAATCCACTTACTTTTTTGTGGACTTTACGCCCATTCAAGGAAAGTTTTTCTGATATCATTCTGTTATCATATCTGATATCCATGATATCATCAACAATATGATCTGAAAGTTTTTTAATTGTTTTATGTCCAATTATGTTCGTGATCTATCGCAAAGCGGTAGATCAACATCGTGCCGTAAAATTACGAAGTTGCGTGATGGATACTAACAACCGTGCACGGACATTTTGCCGAAAGGACATTTTGCCGAAAGACATTTTGCCGAAAGACATTTTGCCGAAAGGACATTTTGCCGAATGACATTTTGCCGAAGGACAAAATGCCGAAAAGACTAAGGTTGTGAACGATAGACTAAAACACACTGTGGAGAATATCGATACATATAACCCAAAAAGGAGTTTCGGCAAAATGTCCATTCAGCAAAATGTCTTTCGGCAAAATGTCTTTCGGCAAAATGTCCTTTTGGTAAAATGTCCGGGTACCCTAACAACAACCAGAGGTGCGACTTTATATTTTTGCTTAACCGCTTACAAATGTGCTATTGAATTGGTTCAATATTGGTAGTCTATGTCTATTAATGGACAAGCGATATTTTGGCGTCGTCATCAGTGGAATCGTACCTCGAACATTGAGAAATTAATTAAAGCTATACCAGCACAAAGTTTCAGCCAAGAATGCGATGGGAATAATTCAGTGATAACTTTCTTTGACATTGTTCCGCGTAGCCTACCTTGTTGTTTGTGTTGCATCAATGTCACACCTCTCCTTAAATTCACGTTGCATTGCAATTTTCTGTGCTGCTTAACGTAACTAAAATTAATAAACAAACATTTGCAGCTAACTCTGGATGGCTTCACCAACACTTTCTGCATCATCACAATTGATTCCATCTCCTTCTGTTGCTGTAACTCCTGTTGCAATATTTCTTAGTACAGTACAGGCTCACTTTCATAGAAGGAAATTTTTTTCCGGGTTGGCCCTTTTTTTGAGCTTAGATTACTACACTATACAACTACATAACTCACACCTAAAACAGTACTGCGGTGTTGTTTGTTCGGTAATTACGGTTTTCGTCGCATGGGGCCACTAGCGTATTCAATAAATACCTGTGTCCAGTACAGGTAGTCTAGAAGTACACATACCTGTCATTGTGATGTCCAGTTGAATTTGCATTACGTTGCTACCGCGATCAAGTGCCACATTTGTCACAGTGTCACAATTGCTACGTTGCAGCAGTGACGTAGCACCACCTGGCGCTCTTGGATGTTGGTACAAAATTGCCGCCTTTCTTAAACGAACTTTCAACAGTGCAGTTTGCTGATGATTTTTCCACAATACAAAAAACTATCAGTTTTACAAAACAAATACGAATTAAGTCTACATTGGAAAGCTCGCTACCAATGTACGTTTAAAATATATTTATTGAGTTCCTTTACCCCAGGGGTCGGCAAACTTTCTGTACTACTGGGCCAAATCTACAAACTTCCTGTAACGTGCGGGCCGCATAAATTTCAACCTATAAACAATCGCCACATTATCCTTAAAATCATGGCGCACCTGCAACTCCTATTCCTGTGTCAATTGCACAATGAGACGTGTTTGTTGCCGTTTCATATTTGTTATCAAACACGTATTAAAACACAATGTATTGTTTTTATTTACTTATCATTTATCAATGTGAAGGATGATGTTGCTTCTGTGTCATGGCCAAGGTGTTTAAATCAACTGGCAACTTTGTTGATGATATTTGCAATACGTCATTGAAATCACGATCTGACAGGCGAGTGCAAAGTTTATTCTTTGCGTAATTCATTTTTGAAAATAGCTGCTCACAGCAATATGTGCTTCCAAACATGCACATTACACGTTTTGCATTGTCATACAGATGAGGATAGGTGGATTTCTGCACATATTCTTTATAAAAGTTGGCAATTGGAACTGAATCGTATTTGGCCTTCAATATGTTGGATGATTGAAGTTCAATTATTTCCATTTGCATCTCATGTGGCACAGTATTGACATCCATTCAAAACCATAATTTTGAGAGATTTTGTAGCATACATGGGAGTTACCGAGTAATGTCGGGACACATGTTAAAGGGCTTTTTGTTATGATATAAAATAAATTCATGCGTAGATAATGATGAAACTTTAATTTATGCACTAAAAGTAAGATCGTTCGAGGGCCGCAAAAAGTTTGTCCACGGGCCGCAATTGGCCCGCGGGCCGCAGGTTGCCGACCCCTGCTTTAACCCAATCTTATTACGAGCTGTTTTCGTACGCGGAAAGCACGTCACGGGCTATCTTAGCCCCGTGCTAATTAGTCGCTAACAACGGGAGCTATGAAAATCACAGAGCCAAAATATTTTACAAGGCAATAGCTATGGGTATTGTGCGTATAGAAATTAGATTTTTACCCTACCAATTTATTGAAATAAAGTGTTTGAGATGAAAAGACGTCAGAATTATGGTTTTTATTCTACTTTCCCGAAAATAGCTTCAAAATTGAAATTTTTGAATTATAACATAAAGTAATGCTAAACTAAGCAAAATTTACTTTTGCTCATAAATATAATGCATTTTTGGGCGTTTTTACATTTCAAAGTAATTGCACTAACATTTATGTTGCACTTGCGTTAAATTATATATATCTAGCATTGCACAAAAATGTCTAGCCACCTGAGACGAAATGCTTATTGTGAAGGACAGGAACGTAGAAAAATTACCAGTGTAGGTTTAGAAAATTCGCCAAGAACAAAAACTAAAAGTCAAGAAATTTCACATTTTTAGCATATTCTCTTCTGTGAATTATTTCACTACGGGCGTTGTCATAAAACCCCGTGTAGCTACAGATAGTGTTAAGGAAAGGGGATCTCCTGACTAAGATTATTTTCCATCCACTTTTAATAAAAAATACTAGGTTTAAAATAGGCAAGCTTACTGCATATAAGTAAGTATTGCATGCAATTGTAGTTCATACATCTAAAGTTACAGGCTAATTAATTTAACAATTGGTGTCAGCTTTTATGAAGAATTCAAGAATCAATTCATCAAGCATTTGCAAACATAGCCTACTTTCTATAACGAATCATCACCATCAGACACGATCGTCAATGCAGACGACCATAGCCATACGAGCTAGGGGAGCAGGGGCGGCAGCCGCCCCCCTGTTGTTTCAAAACGTCGCGAATTCGGGCAAAATCTTGCAATTATTAGGGCAAAAATTGCTATATGAAAAGCTACAAAATTGCATGAATTAAGAAAAACTATAAATTAATATCTTTTACCTATCAAACTAAGTACAGCCTCTTATTTGCACAAGAAATGTGCCGGAAAATTTTCATTTGGCACACCCGTATTGATGTATTATTGTATTGCATGGTGATCAAACTGTAGTACAAAATGCATTTAACCAACCGCATCATGCCAATTTGGGCAGCCACCAAAATATGTCTCTACTACTTTTGTGAAACTGCCCAAATCAAAACGAAAAATTTGCTATATAGCTAATTTTATTAATTTTCACAAATGCATCGTGTTGATTTTGGCAGCTGAAAACATGAAATTATCTGATGAAACTGATTAGTCTGTTTATGCAACCGCCCAAATTAGCGTGAGGCAGTTTCCCCAAAATAAACAATTTCATTAATTTTTCTCATTTGCATAACTGTATCGTTTAGATTTGGGCAACAAAATAGATGAAATTATCTGATCATAGTCTATTTATAAAACTGCCCAAATTGGCATGATGCAGTTGCCTCGACATCAAAATTTACAAAGTCTTTAATTTTTTTCATAATATCCATAAATGCATCATCTTGATTTGGGCAACTACAAAATAATGATTTATATAAATCTGGTGAATACTTTTATAAAACAATTCGGGTGGAGAGGTTACAGTACTTTTTCAACCATAAACGGACATAGCTAAGCAACACCACAACATTTAACAAAAAAATGTTATACCTGTTAATGTTGCGGTGTTGCTTAGCTTTGTTTGGTTACTTTTATAAAACTACCCAAATTAAAATGATGCAGTTGCGCCCCAAAACAAAAAACATATTTAGTTTGTTTATGCAACTGTGTCATGTTGATTTCACCAACATTTAAAATGCTACTGCTGAAATATATAATCCCAAACCAATCATAATATATTCATTTATTACAAAGCTTTCCAAACTCAAAACCTGCCATTCAAGCTGGCAAAATATTTGCTTTGCAAGATCTTGTGTGAAACATGGCAGCTCCACTTTTTTTCATTGATACCTTGACTTCTGTTCTGTGGAGACAGATCCAGTTGTTTGCATTAACTTATCCAGCTTTTTCTGGTTGCAAAAAAATGTTGGCAAGCTGCATGCATAGAATGTGTTTCTTGTGATGATGTAGAAAGCATATTTTTATAGTTTTTAGCTCAAGCATTCAACAGTTACTGCTGCACGATGGCATGCATTGGATATGTGTACCGTACTATAGTTACTGCAGATGTATAGCCCTTGGTTCTGATGTCAGCAGTTAGCAAGCGCATGCAATACTGCAGAAATTTGACTATGAGAGCAACATATCTAAAACATTATATCTGGATGTGTATGCCTATCTTAATTTTGATATTACCTCATTGGCACAGATATTATACAATGGAGAATTAATTGAAGCACTTGAATGCATACTCAATGAGGTGTTTAAACACAGATAAGTTATTTTTAAGATAAGCAATGAATTCTAGAAAAAGATCGTACAGATATAAGGTAGAATGTACAGTAGGGAGGGCCGTCGGAAACAGATCGCTTAGCAACTCGAGTTTTTTAGGAAGTTCGTCAAGTAAATGGCGAAATCGAAAATCATTTTTTAATTGAATGCCAGGAAGACGGTGCACAACCAGGGGCGAGTTTAACTGATGGGGACTCGGGGGACTCTTAGATGGGGGCCCCGTGCAAAAAAGTTTTTTTTGCGCGAGGGCGCGAAAAACTTTACAAGGTAACTTGAAAGTCAACCACACCGTTGCTAATGCCTTTACGCCAAGGTCAGTTGCCACCATTGTGACTAAAAATTAACAAAAGAGGCACTAATTTTGCAGAAACTTCAAAGGCTGAGAGAAAATAATTATAACAACACAAAATCACATTTTTCCACGTCGAGAGGCCCTTCAAAAGGAGGGCCCAGGGCAACTGCACCCTCTGCCCCTCCTAAACTTGGGCCTGTGTACAACACGGTCCAACTAATCAGTAAATCATCCCATTTCATGGATATTACCTTCACCAGGGGTGACGTTCTCCGCAATTGCGCCCTAGGGAAAAGAAGAAAATCATGACAAAGGAGGACACCGGAGATTACAAGAAGGAAATGGAGCTGCGCGAATTGGCGGAAGCAGTGGCGACTAAACAAGTATCTACGATTTCGCCACAGTGGTGATTATCACGCGTGAGGGAGTGATCAAGAAGATTCTGAAGGAATGAGCTATGGTTAAGATGAAGATTAAAATCCCCACGGCGAGAAAGACGGCTAAATGGAAAACTTCATTGAAGGCCAGTCTTTGCCTCCACACTCTTTTCGACGTCGTCGACGACAAATTGCTGCACTCACGCGAGGTTGATTTCGTTAAGACCAACGCGGAGCACTGATTAGTTTCATTAGAAACGTCGATTGGGAGGCGGTGGAATCTGAAAAGAAGAGGGACGAGCGGAAGGAGCAACTGGTTTCGAGATAGAAACAAGAAAACGAGTGGAAGAACTAGAACAATGTACTCACAACTCCGATGACGACAATACAGAAGAAACTCCCAGAAGGTGCTTCCCTTCAGAATGCACGATCGGCAGAGAAGAGCTCGAAGAAGAGCAGGAGCGATGTACTTTCGATCTTCGTACAGTTGCACGTGAGGCGGAAAGGTATGGAATTGCGAGTCTAGCAGCAGCCGCCCTCGCAACCGCAACATTACTGGACACAAAAGATTTCAATCCGACGATGGTATTCGGCAAAATCAAGCTCGTTCGTGCACGAAAACGGGTCCGTTTAGAGACGAGTCACTTCGCTTCCAGTTCGCTCGGCACAATAGTTGAAGGCCTTTACTTTGATAGCAGAAAGGATAAAACCCATTGAATGGCATAACTGGCTATCGTCAAAAATCAATCGAAGCCCACTACGTGATGCTGAAATACCTAGGATCTGAATATATCGATTTCGTTTCCATTCACGGACGTTCAACTGGGAACAATATTGTCAAAACGATGTTGGCTGCTCTTGAAGTCAAGAGAACTGACGTGAAAGGCATTTGGGTCGTTGGCTGCGACGGAACTGCCGTCAATACAGGGTAAGCAAACAGGAGCCATTATCATCATTGAACAACATATCAGGAGTGCGGTTCAATGGTTTGCCAGTGTCCCTCAACGAAATCCCGCTTCGGCATCTTTTCGGCGAGCTGGACGGGAAATCATCAGGACCGCAAACCTTCAAAGAATTTATCGGCCGTGTCATCTCTAATGATAAGTGCAAAATGGGAGAATTTGCAGTCGTCGAGTTTGCAAAGGTAAAATCCAATATGAAGGAAGTCGATGAGGTGATGGAAATTAGCAGCGATCAAAAGTATCTGCTGGATTTCGTGTTGGTCATTGAGGGAAGTCTGCCTCCATAAACATTTGATTCCGTGATCCAGGTAAACAGCGTCATGCACGATGGCTTACTCTCGCTTCAAGGATATACCGATATCTCGGAACCAGAACCAACAGAGGCGCTGATAGAAATGACGACGTACATCGTTAAAGTTTACGCTCCCATCTGGTTTACTACCAAGCGAAACAAGAAGATTCACTTCGCTGCTCGGTCCTTCCTTCGGTTAGTTAAGCTGACTCGCTATCTGACTGGCCAATTAAAAAAAGTGGTTGACAGTTGCCTACAATCAAACGCCTTCGCTGCGCATTCGGAGAATGTAGTGTTGCCCCTTCTGCATGACGAGTCTAAGCCAATGCGTAAGCTCGCAGTTCATCGGATCCAGAAAGCAAGGGACGAGTACACAGGTGGGATATGTCGTTTCGAAATTCTTAAACTAAACTTTGAGTACACAGACTTGACAACAAACTCGTTGCTCTAAAGGAACGAGCGGAAAATCACTGAGCCACCAATTCTACGCGATTTCAGCATCCAACAGCTCTCAGAGCTTTTCGTCCAGACCGATGTTCCGACATCAATTGACAGTTTTCCGTGCAGCACACAAGCAGTTGAGCCCCCAATCAAATTCGTCACCGAAATGAGCCATGGCAGCAGACATGAACTTGCATTACTTCAAAATACTGCATCAAATATTGTTTCAGTTGCATCATCTTTATGCATCATCTTATATCTGATGCAGTATTTTGAAGTAATGCAAAAACCGTCATAAATCAAATCTAGTCTTAAACTTTTGGCCACAACTATATGTACCTTGTGACGTCACAGCGAACAGAATCACAGCTTGATGCGCAACGAGACCTCGCAAACGGGTATCAAACAAAAGCGGCCCTAGCGAGACGAGGGCAACAAAATTTGGATTTTATTATTGTTAAAACGCATGTTGTACACAATGACATCACGCTGAAACAAAAAACTTGCAAAGTTAATTTGGGTTTCCCCGCCCTTTAACCCTTTGCTTTTCAACGTTTTTTTGGAAGTTAACTGCTCAAGGGGGGGCCGTTTTTGGATCAAATTCAATCAGCTGTTACGTGTTATCCGCTGATGCTATTTGAACAGAAGTTGCACTGGTGTGAAAGCAAATCATTTGTATATAAGTTTGAAAAGTCATTATTTTAAAATTTTATATGTTAAACTTGATATTTCAATTTTTGCAAAGGTACCCAAAAACGACAATTTTGATTTAACTTGCCGCTATTTAATTACCGTGCTAATCCGATTTCATGCAAACTTCTGAATAACAAAGAGCTCGATCGAACGCACGAAGTGTGTGTGCGGTGTGCCGAATCATTGCATTGATTAGAATTTACGACTTGCGAGCAAATCTTATTGTAAGCTACTCACTGATTCTAAAATAGTTACAATCAAAGTAACATTGTTACACGAATTTGAAAAAAAAACAAAACTGCGTTTGTTGTCTTACATTTTTATCCTAAACTAATGCATTCCCAAACTCATGGCTAGCTTCTAGTTTTATGGAACCAAATTTCTCATAAGTAACACCTTAGCCTGCTTGAATAGCTGTTTACATCTTCGTTTGTGTATTTAGGTCTACAATTGAGTTTGTAGTATGAATATTTTTAGTAGAGAGAAGACAGTTGAACAAGTTGTTGAAATTATCTGAAATTTCTAAGTTCAAATTAGGTGCTTTTGAAATTGTGGATTTGTGTCAAGTCGCATCACAAATATCATGCAGGCCACATCATAAGTCATTTCGCTTACGGGTGTTTATAAACATGACTCATAAATTACATCCACAAAAAATACAGCATTTATATCAACAAAGCTAAGTTCGAAGCTCACTTTTTATTGAAGATTGTGTCAATCAATTCGAAATAATGCAACAGCGAATTGCCGCCAGCGTCGAAATAATGCAACAGCGAATTGAGGAACGTGCGTAAACAAAGGAAATGTGAAATAACCCACAGTCAGCAAATCTACATAAATTTAACGTTTACAAATGTTGAATCAATGTAAAAGGACTGGATTGCTGACTGGGTCCTTATTGTTTGAAGCACTAAAAATACGCGTAATATCGACAACATCAGCAAGGCAGTGATTATGTTTCTGGCCAAAAAAAAAAAAATAACTTTTGACTTCAAAGATAAAAATGATTATAACGAAGCTTCAAAGTTTGTCGTAAAACATTTTACAGAGATACAATAAACATAATCATTTTGTGCCAGATTGTGAGAAGACTTCCTAGATTCTTTCCAACCATTTGCATGATTGCAAATTATTTTCTATAACTCTATATTGCTAAAAAATGGCTTCTTTGTTGAAACAACGTGGCTACAATTCTATAAGAAATTCTTAGGCCTACTACATTGAAGTAATGAAATTTTTTTTGTCATTTTGCTGATGACGTTTTACAATATCCGAGAAGTAAAAAATAATAATGATGAATTATTTTATAAAACCGTGGTTTGCAAGTGCTTCACAAAAAATTGTTGAGGGAAAATTTACTATTAGACGTAAAACGTTTGTAAAAGAAAATTGTCGGTTTACGTATTTATAATGTTTATTGCGCTGTTATCGAATTATAAACTGCCTGTATTGTCTACCTTTGTGGTTGCCGGCCAGCTTAGAGCAGCATGCAAACCATGCGTTTTTGGTATTTGCATCGTGTTATGATTCTCGAAAATCTCCCACAAGGTCTTTATTTTTATCGTGATATTTTTGTGCCTTGTCTGTCCTGAACTTGAAGTCATTGTGCAGCACAATCCACATCGGTTTTTAGACTCAGTCTTCATTGAAAATCTTTTGTGTGGTGCATCATTTCAAGTAGTGTCTTCCCCTAAACTGTTACACAAATCGCCCAGAACCAGAACCATCGTGTTATCTTACAGCAGTTGAGAGCCCGTTATTGTATGTGTGGAATTATTACTGTAGATGTCTGACTAAATTCATGCCAAAGTTGAGCAAATTCTGCTTTCGGGATCCTTGCCGTTATTTACTGTATTTTTTGTTGATAAGTTTGGGCAGCATTTTTCCAAGATAAATGAAGACATCGGTATTGTTCGTCACTTAGATTTAGTTTTCTCAGCATTGTTTATTCATTCTTTGATCCATTAGTTTGTCCCACTTTTGGTATAATCGGATCGTTTATAGCCTAAATGGCGGGTCTTCACAATAGCCGGCCTCTTATACATTGGCGCAACGTATTCAGATGTTGAATCAATGATGAAGAAAGCTGATTTGTTGTTTGTCTTATGTGACGCCTAACTTTATGCCTCGTCTACAGTACAAAATATTTTGTAATGTACATTGTGTACATTGTACATTTTGTTTGTAGGCCTACATTACAAAATATTTTGTAATGTAGATGAAGCATTATCATCTTTATTTTGCGCTCTTTGGAACAAAACACAGTGCACTGTGAAACAAAAATACAGGACATAACAACAAGTAGGCGACATAAATCAGTGAAGGGACGCCATCGAGTTAGCTGCTACGTGTAAATGAAGCCTATCTCATAATTTTGAGTATCTCACAATTACTGTTTGCAAAAACGCTATTTCTCCGGCTTCTCCCAAAAGCATTTGCAGTGATACATTTCCTCAATTGCAAGTTTTGTCAATGAGAGCATTTCCATAGAACGTTTATTTCGAAACCAAGTTTTCGTGTCTTTATCCAAGAGAAGATTTCTTATTGTAACGTTTTTTATTCGTCAATGAATATTATCTGCTTGAAACAACTGTTTTGAATAGTTTGTGGCCTCCATAGCCTACTATTTTGATCGTGGATTGCTATTCTTCTTTGTAGAGCTGATAACGCAAAAAACGTTTGCTATTATTGTTTCTAATTAACAGCTTTGCGATCACTGGCTTTTCTTTGTAGCATAAGAAATAACGCGCTTTGTATTATTGAGGTCAAACCAAACAAAAGAAAGCAAGAGAATGCTTCTCTCTGCTCGCGCATATCGATGCACGAAGCAATTATGAGCTTATGGCTTGTCATCGCAATGTAATCCATTTTACGCTTTGCTGGAAGTTAGCTAGAAATAGCAAAAATTCACCAAAATCTTGAATTTACAAGAAAACTACACAACTTTTAGCATCAAATTTAATATCATCAGATCCGCCTGGCAATTTTAGGAAAAGTCAAGAAAAACCAAGTGCATGGCGTTACTGTGCTTCAAATAATTAAAGGAAATATGAGGGGGGGGCCAAATCCGGCCTCCCTTTGAGGAGCAAAGTGTTAAGCATGATATGCCGTGGTTGCAAAAATGAGTGAAAAACATAGTTATAACTGCAGACAGTGGCACACCGTTTCGTCCTAAATGGTCTCATCAGTGCAGTACGTACCCTGAATTATCATGACCAAGAAGTTACCTTCGTGTGGCGATTTTCCATTAACGTAAACAGCCACAGAAATGGTAGCCTACTTTCGCCAACCTTGCCAAAGTGCTGAAAGTGCAAGCAGTGAGCTTTGCGCAATGCAAGTTGTCAGTGCCGGTATTTAAAATCCTAGTTGTACAGTTACCGTAGCCTAGGGGAGATGTAGGATCTTCAAACCAAAATGAGGTTTTTCAAAGCTAAAAAGTTTATTTCTTGAGCAAGTACTAAAAAAATTTCACAAAACAATTTACATAAGAACAGTTAGCGTAAGGTTGAGTAATGAGTATTTTTCTTCTACTTTTATTTTTAGAGAATTTGCGAGGATTTTAACATCTTAACAAAATTGGTTTAAAAGTCCCACTGGGGTGGGATCTTTGAACCACCCCGGTGGGATCTTTAAACCACTTTGCTGAAATCAAACTTTCAAATCAAGTCATCATTACTTGTTTGTAGAGTCGTCTTCCGTCAAGCAATATATGCCAAGAAAGTAGCAACAAAAGATCACAACATGTTTCTCGGCAGCCGATTTGTAGCAAGAATTGACAGCGATAGACACCGTGTTTCGCCCATGAGGCTGGGCTCGTCAGTATCGCACCACTAATTCTGCTACAATGATATTCGACCACCGCTTTACCAGTCAGTTTAACTCTTATCTTTGTTAGAGCTTCGGTAGAGAGTTTGTCTTGTTGAACCATAGGCATACGAAGCCGAGCAACGTGATCAAGTTTAACATCTTCAAGTTTATTACATTTACATAAACATAAAACTACGCAACAAATTTGTTGCGCATTTGTTGCGTAGTTTTATGTTTATGTAAATGTAATAAACTTGAAGATGTTAAACTTGATCACGTTGCTCGGCTTCGTATGCCTATGGTTTTTATCTTTGTGGAAACAAAGAAAGTTGGCTCTTTCTCTGTTGGCTCTTTCTTTGTAAACCACGCTTCAATCGTGGCGCCCGGGCTCGCGCGTCTCGCCGTCGTTCGAACGGGGGCGGGGGTTCGCGCGGGAACGGAGCCCGATATCGTAGCGGCGTGGGGTTGCGAGCCGCCTTCTCGCGGGACGCGAAGGGAACGGTCCGCCGGATCGTTGAAGGCAAAAACAGTGACCGTCGTTGCGAAATCCCTCCTCAAAAAATTGAGGAGAGATTTCGACGCGACATGACCGCTCCTGAAGCTGGGAGTTGCTCGCAGATGCCCGAGTGGATGAACGCCCACCGCTACGAGCATGACAATGTGAACCTCTCCCCTGTCGATGACGGTGAAGGTCCCATTACGGCCCGGGAGGTGGAGGCGGTCCTCCAGTCGCTTGATGTCGGTTCCGCCCCTGGTTCTGACAGATTGTCCTACGGTTTCTGGAAGACCCTGGACCCAAGAGGGGGACTCTTGGCCAGCCTTTTCGAGACCTGCCGGATCAACCGTCGCGTACCTGACCAGTGGAGAACCAGCAGGATCACTCTCATATGTAAAGACCCTGAGGGTGACCTGCACGACGTCAGCAACTGGCGGCCCATCTCCATCTGCCGAAACATATATAAGATTTACGCTGCCGTATTGGCCCGGCGCCTGCAGCGATGGGCGGTGGAGGGGAATGTTATCAGCCGAGAGCAAAAGGGTTTCATGCCCACGGAGCCCGTCTATGAGCATGTGTTCATGCTCGACACCATCCTCTCGGATGCACAGTCACGCAAAAGGCCTGTGTCGATTGCGTTTCTGGACATCCGAAACGCCTTTGGCAGTGTCCGGCACGAGTGCATAGCCGAGGTCCTGCGTCATTTCGACGCCCCCACAGACCTCATTGAGTGCATCTCCGACATATACGTCGCTAACACCTGCACCGTCCGCTGCGGCAATGGTGAAACCGACCGTATCCCTGTGGGGCGGGGAGTCCGTCAGGGCTGCCCGTTGTCTGGGCTGCTATTCAATTTAGTCATCGAGGTGCTCCTCAGGGGCGTCCGTGACAAAACGGATTGCGGCTACAACCTTCCTGCCAAAGAAGACGACATTAAAGTGCGTTGTATGGCTTATGCGGACGACATCTGCCTCGTTTCTTCCGATCGCGAGCAGATGATCTCTCTCCTATCTTCTACCGAACCCTTCTCTTTCTGGTCCGGGCTACGGTTCAACCCACGCAAGTGTGGCACCCTTTCGTATGGGAAAGTGTCGGCGTCCCGTCTGCGGGCCGACCCGAAACCTTTCTCCCTTGCCGGGGAGAAAATTCGAGTCATCCCCAAGGGCGAGACGTATAAATACCTCGGCGCTCGAACCGGTTACGCCTCGGACGCATGCCTAACCCAACCCTTCATCTCCACTCTGGAGAAGCACATTTCTCTATTAATGAAATCCTTCCTTACCCCAAGCCAGAAACTCCTGGCACTCACCTCTATCATTCTCCCGTCCGCGTTATACCATCTGCGAGTGCGGCGCTTCAGACAGTATGAGCTTCTGAAGCTTGACCGACTGGTATTGCGGTGTTTGAAGGTGGCGTGGCGTCTTCCCAAGTGGGCGTGCAGCGCGTTCTTCTACTGTAAGCCTGCATTAGGAGGTTTGGGCATCCTGAACTTGTGTCGCGAAAGTGACACGCTTTCGGTAGCTCATGCTTTCAAGATGCTGACGTCACCTGACAACATTGTCTCTGCCGTCGCTCTCGGGCAGCTTAGGCGTCATGCCTGTCTGAGGCTCGGCACTCCGGATCCCACGCCTGGTCACCTGGCCAGTTATCTAAACAGTGAACCCCCTCCCGACAGCGCCCGCTCTAGACCGTGCCCTACAGGCGAGAGCCTGTGGGGCCGTGTCCCGGCGGCCACCCGTCGTCTGAACGTACGCTGGTCCGCCCGCCCGGATGGCGGCCTTGAGTTGGCCGCGGGGAGCTCCACAATCACCCCTCCCTTAAGGAAAAAAGTGGTGCCGACCCTCCATCAACACAATGACTTGTGGTGGAGGAGACAGTGGGAATCCAAACCTGACCAAGGCAAGACGGTCAGTGCCCACTGCCTGTCCGGTTTCTCAAATTTCTGGACCCGGCGCCCGGAGCTCCTGGATCACGCGGACCGAGTATTTGCGTACAAAGCTAGATTGAATCTAATGCCACTTAAATCAAAACCAAGCCATGGCCGCCGTTACCTACCTGCCATGTGTCGTGCTTGTGGGAAAGCGGAAGAGACTCTCCCCCACATATTGAATCACTGCCCTACCGTGATGACTGTCGTCACGGAACGACACAATTCAGTATTGAGGGAGATCGTGGGGCACGTGCCTGCCGAATGGCAACCCGGGCTTTCCATAGATAGTACGGTTCCACAGCACGTGGAAGCGGGCGGTGCCGATCTGCGTCCTGACATCGTCTTGCAACGCCCTGACGGTGTCACGGTCGTATGTGACGTCACATGTCCGTTCGACAACGGCGCGGATTCTCTTCGAAAAGCCGCCGACAGGAAACACGACAAGTACGGCGAGTTATGTGTCAACATAAAGGAAGACAGGAAGCGCCCTTGCAGGGACGTCCTGTCACTTCCGTTCGTCGTAGGCTCCCTCGGGAGCTATGCCCCGACGAGCTCTCGAGCTCTGACGGCCTTGGGCGTTCCTTCTCGTGGGGTAGCAGAGGTGGCTAGAAAAGTGGCTTCCCTCTCAATCAAAGGATCCTTCCGCGTCTGGAAAGCTTGGAACGCCGGGCTCACTTGTGGAGGGGCTACGTCATAGAAAAGACGACTTCAGCGATCAGAAACTTATTCCCCAATAACAGAAACGTTGCAGTAAGTATCCGAGCGCGCAAGACAGCAAACCGTTTAGACGTCATAACCTTATATCAATTGTCTTAAAATTCAGCACCTTATATCATCAACTTATGTCTATAAACCAGTGTCATCTTTTTTTATAACGCTCCAGTCTCATCAAACCCAAGCATTCAAAAATGAACAAAGGAAAGGAATAAAATGTCTAATGTACATGGTTTAACAGCAATTAAGTAACTTCAATCATCACTATATCTCTATGTATTAATCAATCAATTGTTTCGAATTATCTTACGCTGCCTTCGCCTTGTAACGCTGTTCTTGCCCGCTCGGATCAACCTCGCTCTGCTTTCAACGCATTGATCAACACGATCCCCTGATCAACTCGATGCAGCCTCAAAATTTCCACCCCAATTTTCTACTTTTTCCTGGTAATGTAGCCTATCAGTGCCTCTAGTTTCAATCGCTAGCCTCCCCGACCCAGCTGGGCGAACCTGCGTCAACGTCTGGCCAGTGCACATCCGTGCTCGCCGAATCAAAGCTTACTCTTCTCCAGTGAGTATGTATTACAATCCCACCTATATTTTTTGTTTCTATTGAATAATCGAGCCTCTGCTCCACATTTTTATTTGAATTTTGTTTGCCACGAGAACCAAATTATCCTTAAATAGTTGACTCTCTTCCTCGTGGTAGACCCCAATTTTATCCGCTCTGCCTACTGGCAGACCGGGTATAAGAGTCAAGTACCTGCGCCGAGGTCGCGTGAGGGAGACGTGGGCGCCGCCCGGCGGTCAATTACTGCCGGTTCCAGCGTCCACACGCGACGGGTCGCCCGGCCCGTCGCAGGGCATCTTTCTGGGCAATGCAGAAAGAACCTGTCTCCCTGGCCCGCTCCGCCATTCTAAATTTGCGGACGGGTCATGTAACGTTTTCGATCCACACTCTCCCTCAACAGGTACCTCGACTCCCCAGCCTGGCCCCCGCGACCTAAGCTGGTGGACTTACCCCTCCGGGTGCATCGTCACCCCTAAATCACGCCGCTCCCCGCCGCCGCGGGGTGTGGCAGGCCGGTTTTCTAAAGTCTTCGACCTGGCTATGTTTGTTTGTGCTCTCTCGTCGTGTCAATTATTTGTACCCGTGCGCTGTTGATGCAAATAAAACAGTTTAATACTAGTGGTGCGATACTGACGATCCCAGCCTCATGGGCGAAACACGGTGTCTATCGCTGTCAATTCTTGCTACAAATCGGCTGCCGAGAAACATATCGTTGATTGGATGGTCTGAATGGCTAGCGTGGAAGCTACACCGTTATGGTTAGCGAATCGCAGCTGCTCGCTGTACTAGCGAGTGCTCAGCCTTGTGCTGATAGCCGGGAAGAACGCCCTCTCTTCACAAAAAGATCACAACATTGCGGTTACAGTCATTGTATTAACGCGCCACCACAAGCTTAAATATGGAGTCTCGACTGGCCGAGCGGAGACATTCTATGTCAGCATGGAATCCCAGGGGCACACTTTTTCGATGATTGAAACTTACAAACGGAAATTTTATTAAAATATTTTTGTGATTACTGGAAGCACCGCAGAGTGCAAAGGCTGTGAGGGACCCATGCCACGCGATTGTGACAACTGCATAAAGAAGCATAAACATCACACGGTCTGAAAGGAGATTTAAATTATAAATCTTCTCAAAGTGTCAAGACCAATTAACTTATTCTGTACAAGTCGCCAGTATTCCATTCATGATGCGACGTATTCTGACAAGGGTTAAAGCAGAGTGCTTGGATTGTTAAACCAAAACCGTCTATGGACAGAAGCTTCAATCAAAATCTGCACATTCAAATAGAAATCGCGCGACACTTGCTGGATTAATATTTCAAGTACATTCAAACAAAAAAATCAACATAAAAGTAAAAATTGTTAATGTTACGTCATAGTGTATTATAGGGATACGCAATTACCACAACATACAAACAATCGCCTCTGTCGTTTCTTGCGTTCTTTTGTATTGGTAAAAGCATCAAAACTCAAATATGTGTGAAAGTTTTTTCGCAGGCTCCGTCACTAATACCTGAGCACAGGAGTTCTCAAGTTGTTCATTATTACTTATTCGCGTTTCTACTGTTAATCTAATCAGATGTGATGACATAATAGAACAAATTTTTAAGGCAATGACTGGCAGTTGATGCTAATTTTACGTTTTTGTGACGTCATGCGACATGCAGTTAACAAATTATCAGCTTTTGCAGCAAACTTGTTGAAGTATTCTCTAACATTTGAGGCCACCATTGATTTCCATGCGAAAGTTGTTTCTAATAACTTAACAATAACTTATTAACAGTAGCTTTGCTTTGTAAATCTTTATTGGAACAATTAATGCAATTAATTTGTGAGTATGAAACAAACAGAATACGCAGAAATGAAAATATTTGAAGTTTCGTCGAGAGAAGAGGCAATTGGGGAAACTAGACAAAGGATTAAGCTGCTCTATCTAGTGGTGAATATGACAAGTAAAGTAAATTATCGGTTACCATGACGACTTGTTCACATTTTTGTTGTTGATCTTATCACGTGTGATGACGTAATAAAACAAGCTTCCGAGTACATTGATAATCAAGTCTGTAGATTGCAAGTGTTGGTAATTTTACGGCAATCTGGCGTAATGTGACGGACAGTTTACAGCAAATTATCAACTTTTGCAGCAAAATTGTTGAAGCCTTCTCTAATATTTGAGGCCTTCGTTGACTTCCATCCGATAACCGTTTCCAAGACGACGAGAGAGCCAGAAGAGACAAGAAGAAGTGATAAGAGCGAAAGCGATCAGAGCTGCAGCGATGATGATGTTGGTGCTTCCCTTTTCAATTAATTCCACGTAGTGATCTTTATGTTCTTCTGTGACGTCTGTAATGTAACAAAATCCTCAATTGAATTTCTTCCATCAAGTGACAAGATTAATTGAGCAAGTCAGTATTTACTTGCATAAAATTTGAACTATGAGCGCAGAACCGATTTTCAAGGTTGGTAATGTTAGATTTGTCTTTCAGGTGGGAATGAAGTAGCAAAGCTACAAAAGAATCTACCCACAAGTTTCGTTAGATTGACAAAAGTCGCAGCAAAATTATCTTGCATTTGTAAAAGGTCACTTATCCCCATGCACTGATCAAGCGTTCTTCTTGCTCGGGGTCTGGCTTCTGGCTCGTTATCGTCATTACTTACAGCAGTGTCAGCTATCTTGTGTCAGCTTATCTCCGTCAGTCTCGGTAACCTGCCTGCGTTAAAAGCTTCTACAAAAATGCGAAACTACCAGGAATAACCTATTAAGGCTTGGTCAGTCCGAGGATAAAGATTCAAAAACCAAACCACCAGCATTTGCAGCACGTCTGGTGAACTCAGCAATGGAGATGTCATCTTTGTCATCAGATGTGTTCGCTGTGCCTGCAGTGTCAGGATTCATAGCAGCGAAATTAAAAAGTCTGAAGCAATTGCTTTTCGCTCCAGTTGATATCCAAGCTCTATCAAGCATGTGCAACGCTTCAAAAACTTTGATGTCATCAGTAATTTCGAGATAAAGAGGGCTGCATCGCATATGCCCTGGAGGCACAAAAACGCTTCGAGTTAACCCAAAGTTTCAAGATAGGGATAGTTTTTTGGCATGTATAGGCGTTTTTCAGGCACCGGTCAACCTCCTTACAGGTAGGGAGAGTTTGAGTTATCGGGCTTTGAATGTAATACACAACACAACAATGCATGTGAATGCCAAACAATAGGCCTACACATATAATACAACACTGCATACCTCCACATGTTCTTCCATCTTGCAAAAGAGCCTTGTCTCTTGTGCAGGAACAAACAGCATCGTTGCCAATCACAGTGCAGACATCGGAACATTTGCCGTTGTTCTGATGAAATAAATGTGAAAAATTTTTGACTGTTTGGGTCGATTCAAAGTGAATTTAATTGATTGAATCTTTATCCTCGGACTGGGAAAGCTTCTTGCAGAGCTTAATCCTGGCAGTTTCGCATACTTGTAGTGGCTTTGAATCACTGACGCAGGCCCGGTCACTTAGATTGACAGAGTAAAATTTCCGATTGTTGTTATTAAAACACATCGGTCAATCACCCACCTCGAGTGTTGACATGTAGCCTGACATGTTCATGACATGTAGCCTGACTCGTTCATGACATGTAGCCTGACTGGTTCATGACATGTAGCCTGACTCGTTCATGAAATTTAACCTGACACATCCAAGACATGTAGCCTGACACGCATATGCTACATGTTGTATTTCCAGACGTTTAATATAAAATAAACAATAATAATTGTAGCGATAGCCAACCAAGTGAGAAAACCATTTACCTCTTGTTACTTACTAATAATAATAATGTTATGGTTTTATTTATTGTCGCTCTACAACAGCTAAGGTCTTTTAGCGACAGGGCTCATTATTAATTTTTATCAGGTTTACGATGTTATCACATTATTACCCGACTCATTCTCACTGCGCGATGCAGGATAGAACACAATCGGTACCGTTTTTAAAGTCTTCGGTTTGACCCGACCTGGAATCGATCTCAGATCTACCAGCACCAGAGCCGAAGGCGAAACCACTCGGCCACTGAGCTGGTTTGTTACTTACTGATTCAGTGTATGAAATCAACGCAATATATAGTAAGAAAGAAACGCAAAACAATCAACTAAGGAACGTGGTACAGAACGCTCAATTGATTACACGCGCAGTGCGGTGGTAATCAATTCCAACGTCTGTACCAGAAAACGCTGAACGGTGATTATGTAGTGACGCTGGTCACGAGTTACATATATTCAACGTAGATGACGACTATAACACCTCCCCGATAATTTTTATACACAAACATAAAAAATGAACAAGACACCGAATTAACAATAAGACTCAAAGTCCGAAACGAGCCGGAGGTCTGCGGCGACGGCTCGACCTTCGTGGGTTGTGTGGCCCGAATTCCGGTACAGTCGGTGTGTCGTCCGAATTCGTTCGGGCTGAGGTGGAGACAGCGGAAGAGTCGATTGTTGGTGCAGGAGTATCTCCCGGCTCCTGGTCCTCCGATGATGCATAGCGAGGTTGCAGTTGGTCCATATGGCGCCTCCACGTCGGACCATGTGGCAGCAGACGTACCAGGAAGATTCGGCTACCCTGTCGCTTGATCACCTCGGCTGGAACCCAACGAGGATCCTGGCTCCGTCGTGGAGTGAATGATAGCGCGTAACAGGGATCTCCCGGTTTGAAATGTCGTTTGGTACCTTCGGAGGCGTCGGTGTTGTGAGGGTTTTGTCGGGGTACCACTTGAGACGGTGTAGGGAGAAGCGTGTCGATCTTGGTTCGAATCTGACGATTGTTGAGTAATTGGCTTGGAGAGTAGCCACTCGGAGTGGGCGTGCGTCGATATTGCTGTAGGAATTCCAAGACGGCCTGCTTCGGGGGTAGGGAAGATTTGCGAAGTGCTTGCTTGAACGTACGTACGAGGCGCTCCGCCGCTCCATTGGTTTCCGGATGGTAAGGTGCACCCGTGATGTGTACCATACCCCTCTCCTTACAGAAAGTTTGAAATTCTGTGGATTTAAAAGTAGTAGCATTATCGGTTACTACAGTATGGGGATAGCCGAAATGAGCAAAATCTTCTTCTAGCAGGTTGATAGTAGCTGTTGAAGATAAGGAAGTAGTAGCATGAATACAAGGGTATTTAGAAAAAGCATCAATGCTGAGTAACCAATGGTAACCCATGAATTCTACCGCATGATCTATGTGTAAGCGGCCCCACGGTGCTTCTGGAACCGTCCATGATTGGACCTGGGTTTTAGATTGCGGTTGATATTCGCCACAGGTACTGCACTTGTGACAAAGTTCCGCGATGTCTCGATCGATGTTTGGCCAGTAGACGGACGTCCTTGCCAACTGCTTCATTCTCTCAATGCCGAAATGTCCTTCATGAAGCAACTGAAGGACGGAAGGACGAAGTTTGGAAGGGATGACCACTCTGGAACCGTAAAGTAGACATCCGTAACAAGTAGAAAGAGAGTCTGCGTACTTACGGAACGGTTCGACCGGGTCTTGTGGAGAAGACTTGGCCGGCCATCCTTCATGAATGAAACGCATTACCGTGGAAATGATAGGATCTTTAGAAGATTCTTTACGCAGTGAGGCAGCATTTGGGGTCTGGACCTGTAAATCCAAAGCATCGATAGCGCAGACGATATCAATGTCATCCGCACTTTCCTCTTCATCGAAGACTTTATCCTCTCCTGCTGGTAAGCGACTCAAAGCATCAGCGTTTTGATTATCCTTTGTCTTCCTGTACTCAATAGTGTATGTAAATTGCGACAAAAAGAGTGCCCAACGAGCCAAACGATTTGCTGCCAAAGAAGGTGTCGATTTAGTCGGGCCAAAAAGACTAAGCAATGGTTTATGATCTGTGACCAAAATGAATGATCTACCAAAAAGATATTGATAGAATTTCTTTAGCGCAAAAATTATCGACAATGCCTCTTTCTGAATTTGACTATAGTTTCTCTGCGAAGCTGTTAATATCTTTGAAACGTTTGCTATAGGCCGTTCTGTGCCATCTGGGTAACGGTGAAACAAAGTAGCACCAATGCCCACACTAGAAGCATCACATGCGATACCTACCGGAAGTGACGCATTGAAATGTGTAAGAACCTCATCAGTAGATAGATGATGCTTCAGCTGAGCAAAAGAGTTTTCCTCTTGTTTTCCCCATCTCCAAGGAATGTCCTTTTTCGTGAGATGGTATAGTGGTTCTGCTACAGTAGAAGCGTTCAACGGTAGAAACTTCGAATAAAATTGTAAGGAACCTAAAAACGAACGAAGAGAAGATACGTCAGTGGGGGCAGACATCTCCAGTACGGCGTTTACCTTGGGACCTTTGGAGATGCCCTGCCTGGACAAAATGTGTCCGAGATACTCTACCTGAGGTTGTGCAAACTTACACTTGTCTTTCCTACACCTCAGGCCTTTTGAGTGAAGTCGATCGAGGAGCCGTCTAAGATTCTGGAGATGCTCCTCAGCAGTAGTGCCACTGACAAGAATGTCGTCTAGGTAGACTGCAACCCCTGGAAGGTCGGCTGTAAGGTCGTCCATGATCTTCTGAAAATAACCTGGAGCAGAAGATATGCCAAAAGGTAAAACATTTTGTAAAAGTACGCCACGGTGAGTGCTTAATGCGAGTCGTTTTCGACTGTTAGGACCAAGTCGAATCTGATTGTAGGCATCAGCCAAGTCTATCTTGCTGAAACCATACCCACCACCCAACTTTTGCATCAAGTCTTCTGGTAAGGGTAACGGGTGACGATGGGTCTCCAGGGAAGGGTTCACCGTGACTGAATAATCGCCACCTATGCGTAACTTGGCCTTCGCTTCTGAAGAGTTTGAAGGCTTACGGACTGGAACAACCGGTGTGCCCCAATCGCAAAACTGAACTGGTGTCCATACACCACGTGCAATGCCCGAATCATAGGCTTGTGCTAAGTCCTCCTTTAGCGCGAAAGGTACAGGCCTAGGTTTGAGAAAAACAGGTTTAGCATCAGACTTAAAATCTATGTCTAGTTCATAATCTCGCAAGCACCCGAGTTCAGGCTTAAAAACATCTTTGAACTCGTCACATAAGAGGGAGCATGCCTTCTCCAGACTCTTATCAGGCTTGTCGCATGACTGGATGCTCTGTAAAGTAGAACAGTTAGACAGAAGGAATTTATCGATAGAAATTCCTAAAGACGAGATTGCATCACGACCTAGCAAGTTTAGTCCTTTGACTGTCGTGACTACAAAAGAAATATTATCTGACCTTCCCGTGGAAGGACAAGTTACCTGGGCCGTGAAAGAACCCGTGATTGGTACTAGATGCTTGGTAGCAGATTGGAACTGCGACACTGGTGCTTGCAATTGAGGTGCGCCTACCCGAGTCCAGACGTCGCTGGAAAGGAAATTTCCATTTGTAGCAGTGTCCAGTTCTAAGTGTGTGGTTACCGAATTAATGGAGATCGGTACTTCCAACTTTGAATTTCGAGGTTTTCTGCAAGAACTAGAAAGCATGTTAATTTCCTCGATACAATTTACCTTAGAAGGTTTGAACTGTCTAGCTTTCTTTCGACAAACACTCTGTAAGTGTCCCGTAATATTGCAGAAATGGCAAGTGGCTTTCTTAAACCTACAGTCATTGGCGTTGTGGTTGGAATTACCACAGCGATAGCATTCTTTATTTTTAGAAGAAAAGAAAGTACCTGTAAGTTGCCTAGTTTTTGGAGGTTTACTGATGGTCCTTACTTTCGCAACTGGTACTGGTGGAGTGCCGTAAACAGTTTCTTTGGCCACCTTGGCTGCCTCTTCGGTTTCTGATGCAACCTCCACCGCACGTTTGAAAGTAAGTTCATCAGCTCTGATTTTGAATAACGCCTTAAGCACCGCCTCGTTACCTATTGAACAAATAAAACGAGTACGTAAAGCTTCGTCCAATGGATTTGAAATGGACGAGAAGTCACAGGTGGCAGCTGCCTGGCGTATGCGGATGGCTAGTTCTTGAGCTGTTTCACCGGGCTTGCGCTTCATTTCGCTCCAGAAACGGATTCGCTCCCTCACGATGAAGCGTTTTGGGTCGAATTGTTGAGCCATGTAATTTGTAATTTCCGTCATGGTGAGATCGTTGACTTCTTTTGGGTTTGTTTCCTGCGCAGCCAAATTTGTTAACATTTTGTAGATTGTAGGTGATTGATTGGTGAGAAAAACCTGCGGCATTTTGTCTTGTGCGACTGAATGTGCTGCTACAAAGGTGTTAAACCTCTTCCAATAGTCTGCCCACAGTTCAGTGGTGGCATCAAACGTTACGAACTTAGGTAAAGATACCTGTTGTTGTATTGTTGTTGGTTGTGGTCTTGAAGTTTGGGCTCGTATTTCTCGTAGTTGTTCAAGGTGGCGCTTTTCTTGGTTGGCAATTTGATCTTGATGACGTTGTTCTTGTTCTTGGTGACGTTGTACTTGTTCTTGGTGACGTTGTACTTGTTCTTGGTGACGTTCTTCTTGCCTGGCAATTTGCTCCTTCGTCTGGCGTTCTTGGTTGGCAATTTGTTGTTGCAGGACTTCGATCAGTTTCTCCATGTTTCTAAAATCCTGTAGAAATTCTGTAAAGAATCCTGCCGGCGACGCCAGTTAAATGTCTGTTGTATTTCCAGACGTTTAATATAAAATAAACAATAATAATTGTAGCGATAGCCAACCAAGTGAGAAAACCATTTACCTCTTGTTACTTACTGATTCAGTGTATGAAATCAACGCAATATATAGTAAGAAAGAAACGCAAAACAATCAACTAAGGAACGTGGTACAGAACGCTCAATTGATTACACGCGCAGTGCGGTGGTAATCAATTCCAACGTCTGTACCAGAAAACGCTGAACGGTGATTATGTAGTGACGCTGGTCACGAGTTACATATATTCAACGTAGATGACGACTATAACAGTACATCAACAAAACAATCTTCAGTAAGAGCAAGAACAAACACCAGCTACATCTTTCCAGAATCTACTCACTCTTTTGCATGGCGACGCTTCCTTGTCCTCCGAAGGATCCATCACGCGCAGTGGGCCATATGAAACAGTCTGTGGTTTACTTTCGGGTCTTTCTTCTCCAACGCTGTGGTCACGACGCCTTCGCTGATAACGACATAAATGGTATTATATTTGTTACATAACAAGGACTTGGTCCAGTTTTACACTTTGCTTTTGAAAATATCTTCCCTAGTCTCAAGTATCCATCTTAATAAACACTTGATAGAAATTTAATTGTTACTAAATGTGAATAAAATTTGTTCTTTTACAATGTTTTAAAAAACTTGTTTCATGAAATACAGTTAACCCTTAAAGGGTTGGGCTCCTGGAGTCTTGCTCATTTTGGGGGGGGGCTGTCGATTGTTGTTATGCTTTGGAAGTGATATCTCTGTTATTTTTTAAGGCACAGTTTCAAAATTTGGGATTCACATTGTAAAATTATTCACGCTAAGCATATCCAAAAATTAAAACTATGTGAAATTTAGAACTGTTCATATACGTTGAAATGTTGAGGTGACTTATGACTGTAATTGTAGCGTGAGTTTACAAATTAATTTTTGGTAGAGTAATGAAGAACATGCATTGCAATGTTGTGATTAAATTTTTTTTAAATAATTTTACATACAGCAATTCCCTTCACGCTGCGAAACAGTTAGGATTAACGAGACATGGGCCAAATTAATTACTTTCATCCAGCTGGTGGGAAAACGTTGAACAATAGAATATGAAATATTTCAGAGGATGTGCTGAGAAATGTCTTATATCTCTCATTTTATAACCTTTATTTGCTCAAAATTTCAGCTCAATAGAGGTGAATAAAAGTTGGGAAAAGTGAAGAAATCTCGTAGTCGCAGCCTCAGTGGTTTTAGAGATACAACTGTTGATACAAAAAAGTTGAATTGACAGCCCCCCTCTAATCTTCAAAGGGTTAAGTTGACGCTACATAAAGCTAAGCCAGCATGAAAAATCCTTTGCCTGTACGTTTAATTAATGTCTGCTGACGATGAGAATTTTTAGAAACGGAATTAATGTGGAAAACACTCGTTTTGCTTGCTGAAAAAATATACATGCTGTTCTGAGTTAGCAAACATCCCTGGTCTGTATTACAATTTTCATGGATTAATTGTTATCGTTGTGTTGTTACGACTATGTCATAATGCATGATGCAAAAAGCACAATAAGTTCAAACTTGGACCCTGCACTTGGAGAAACAGTTCCAAACAAGTCAATACCTATTAAGATAAATAATTGTTACTAATCAATTGTTAAATTAATTAATTGTTCAGAAAGGGCAATGTTCAAACACATGCGTAGTATGTTTAGACATCTCCACCTCAGAGCAATTAGTTTTTCTGATTTTCAAATAGCCTACTCGATTCGTTGTGCTGCGTAATCCAGTTCTCCTTTCATGTGAGCAAGGTAAGCAGTTTTTCAACTATTTAGACCAGACCATATTTTTGTTATATTGTATTAATGTATGTTTCTCAAGTACTTCTTGTACAATGTACTATTTTTCTTTAGGCTTGATAAGGGCTATATGTGTAGCCGAAAACGCTCGCTTTATTTTATACATTATGTACATTATATACCATTATATACCCCTATATACATTGCAACTATTCATAACCCCCTTTCCCTTGAACAGTGGCACAACAATGCTTTGTTTCACTCTTGTGGCATTCCCTCACCATCCAGTATCTTTTGACAAAGCTGCATCATCACTTCAACCCCCAGATCTCCACTTGCTTTTATCATCTGACGGACCGGTCGCTTGACGATGTCTCATTTTCTCCATTGCTTCCACCATTTCTTTTCGAGTAACCTTTTCCACAGGCCCCTTCACTGAATTAGCCTCTATGATATTATCCCATACATTTTCCTCATTAATAACGTTTTTCATATGTGCTTTCCATGCTTTTTCTCTGCTTTCTGGACAAATGCAACTTTCCATCTCTACTCTTTATTCATCTTCCCCCGACAATATTCTTTCCATCATTTTTCATTAGTTTTAGAAGCATGATCGCTTCTTAAACAAACTTTCAAAAATATTGGTTCACAACTTTTTTGCTCTTTTCATATTCAGGTCTTCCACTACTAGTCAAAATGCTGCAATTTCCATGATACTACTTTTACATTTATCAAGTGCTTTCTGTCTTCCTGACCCAATCAAGATAAAATCAATCTCCAACCCATGTCCTCCTGAGCTATATGTCACCTTCTATATCTCCTTTTTTTTAAACCAAGCGTTTAAACGTAAAGTTTCTTTGCATCAAAGAAATCAAGTAACATTCTTCCTTCCAAGTTTCTTTCTCTAAACCCAAATCCCCCATGACTACTTTCAAACCCATGCGTAATTGAGCGAAATTGGAGAAACATAGCTTATAGTGGGCGATCTTTTCGTCGCGGGCATGTTAGCGACGAACAATGGTAGGCTAGGATGCGATGAGGAATTAAACAAAAATTAGTTTTCTTCAAAAACAACTTACTTTTGCTTTCGAGTTGCAATTTGTTTCGATTGTGTTGTCACAAAGATCAACTTCACAATGGGCAAAGACGTACTGATCTTGGTTGATGTTGTTTGTTATGAAGAAGAAAGATCGGAAAGCAAACCTTGCATCATCTGGCATGAAATTTCTTATCTCTCTTGTTGCGGGGGCGTTTTGGAGCATCCTGTAATTGTGTTCATCGCATCATTAGCGGCATCATGTGGTCATTCTTTGTGGTTTTGTTAGGAGGCCTACACTCTCGCAAGTTTAATGTAACTGAGTTTTATCCAATGCAGCAAAAAAATATTTCATCTTTTGACGACTTATCAATCAGTTAATGTTACATTTGCGGTTTGTGAGCCAGTCGTCACTAGGGATGGATTCCAGTTCGAACGAACGAAAGTTGGAAAAAAGTACCGAACCAAAACTGCGACTTTTGCTGAAAAAAATAAACTCTTTCGGCACTTACTTGTCTTTTATGACGTCATATTTGGGCGACACTTGTGAATCCTCATCACCGTTGATCCAGCAGTTTATAAGCTGCAAAACAGATTATTTTGTTTTAGTTATGTAGTTGGCTCTCCACCTGCGTACTTGACTATGTTGACGTGTTCTGGCACCATGTTGAAGTTTTCATTGAACTTGATATTGTGTTTCTCAGAAAACTAAGATATTTCGGACACATAGCAAGAAGGAACTCGTTGGAAAATTTAATGTTGACTGAGTTGGTAGAAGGCAAACGAACAAAGGAAGAACAAAAAATAACATATTTTGACAATGTCAACCAAATTACGAGAATGAAAAGCATGCCGAAAGTACCACTAAAAACAAAAGACAGAATAAAATAGAAGGAATTCACAACCGACCAGACATGATCAATCTGTTGAAGAAATAGAAGAAGGTATTGTGTTAGTTGTTTTGATAAAAATCTTCACTTTTCGGTTTGAAGGACAATGGCATCTGCACAAATGACTGTAGGCCAAGGCTATATGACTCTGATTGTAGGCTACAAGGCGAAAACAACAGATTTATTTAGCAGCGATGGTGAGACTAGTAAACCGAATGAGAAAGCTTACAGTAGGCCTACGCTATCACGCAGTTCATTCCAGTTAATCTTTAGTTTAAGTTGAAAACTCGAAAGAAAACGCAACGTAAGGAAACGTGGCTGGCTAACGTGTTTTCTTGGGCTAGCTAAAAAATCAGTGAAAACGAAGAATCATTCTATAAAACCCAAAATTTTGAATATCAAGACTGAACTGTAATTGTTTGTATGTTGCAACTATTTTCGTTTAAACTAATTTTGTTGTCATGTAATTTGTAAATCTGTAGTCTACATCAGTTGACTGGTAGCCTAATATTGTATGTTTTTCACATGTCCGCGCCAGCAGCAAAAAATTGATAAGTGAAAAAAGTCATAGAACTGATGCAGTGAAAATTTGACGTCATAATCCCTCACCTGGACATAGACTCTTCCCAATGCCGAAACACCAGTCACTCGAACTTTGACGTAAGCCCACCCAGGCATGACCACCGACGTCTGAGGAGCGGTGAAGTCCATGTTATAGAATCCGATAGCAAGTTTGAAGACGCCATCCATTTGCTGGTTAGCAAAGGCGAGTTTCCTAAAGTTCGTCACAATTACATCATTGACTCACAATAAGTTGTTACATCACAGACAGACATACAATTAGACAAGTAAAAATCTTTCCTTGCTCGTGGTAATTTCAAACAATGAATAGAATCGTCAACGTTCGACTGTACACAGTCCTTACTCAAGTCCCACATTGAAGCCTCCAGCGGTGTTGAGAAAATACTTGGTGTTGTACCGACAAGTCCTGTTGAAGCAAGTTTCATCGAAGCTAACAAAATCTTGGGTGAGGTCTGGAAAGTTCCTGAACGTCCATGTGAGAAAAATGTAGCCATCTACAAACTGAATCAACATTTGGACAAATAAAGATCAAGACAAAAGAATATTTAAGTTGTACTGATGAGTCTTCAATAGATGAATACCGGTTCTCCAACATGGACATATTGCTATTAATTTTGTGTGTTGATTGGTCTTGTTGGATGAGGTAATGTGAAGAATAGTTTGTTTTAACGAAACGATCCTTTAAACTTCTTCGACACGTACTTGTGTCTTCATCAGAAATTACTTTAAACATGCAGTATAGGCTAAATTGGCATGAAAAGGGGAAGGCTTACGCTCTGCAGTGGGCTCTCACAGACTGAAAATGATGATAGGCTACATAAAATGAAAATGACACTGGTCAACAAAAAACTTTTGTTTTTTGCATAGATATTGAGAATTGATTTAGGGTAATTTTGGGGTGCTAAATCCGAATCAAAGCTCAAATCACATCACGTTTTCTTGCAATATGCATGTTCCATTATTGATGAGTTATGTAAAAGCTGCTCATTCACTCACGAGTTTGACACCACACAATCACGCACAAAACCAGCTCTGCCGTGATTTGGCTGAACCTAATATGCGCCATTTTTAAGTTTTCGAGATAACCGACATTTTGTGTTTATAGCTGTAAAATTGCCAAGGTAAAACACTCGGAGTTGTCTTTTGCTTGTCCGCTGGAACGGACAAGCAAACAAAATTTTTAAGAATGAAATTTAATCCAGGTTTTTCTTTGTTTATTAAAACATAGGCTAGTCTTTCTTGATGTCTTTCTAGTCTTTCTTGATTTCATAAGATGTCCTCTTCAGGAATAACATATATACAATTTTACTACATCTGAATAAAATACAATGGTTATTATAACTATAAAAAAAAACAAAAAAACTGCACAGTACTACTGACTAGCTCAAACTCAACGATAGATTTTACGAGAATCAAAGGTAACTGCATCAAAAGGTGTTGAACAGATCACACGATGTGGTAGAAAGGCAGGGTGCGAAAAAACTAATTTTAAAATACAGAGAGCAAGAAAGACGAGCCGCAAGCAAACAATTGTCTGTTCAAAGGTGGATTGTTACGTTTTATGTACAAGGCTTCTAAGATTTTAGTTTGTTACTCAGACCTGCCTCTGGACATGATCTCAAATTGTTTGATGGAAACATTGTTTTTGCATTCTATATACAATATACATACTGTATTTTTGCTGGTGATATTTGCTTCTGCGCAGATTGCTTTTGCGTTATATATTTTTTATCCTTGCTATCCATTTCGTTAATTTATCAGACTTTACGCGTTCATTCTTACCGAATAGTGGGGGTCGCACTTCAGCATATCGGGCAGCATGAACTGGTAGGTTGCTTCCATTCCATTTTTCTTGCATTCATCAGTGATAGTGTTGATGTCATAAGTCAGGTCTCGACCGATATAGACGTATTCATTTGTGTTGTTGGTGTCTACTTGAAGCTCCATCAGCTCTGCGGGGGCCAGCCTGAAAAATTTATTGGCCAAAGCTGTGACATGATCAACAACGTCTCGTCGCATTTCAGAATCAGATCCACACTTTGAAGCACATTTGCTTGGACTGATGGCAACACTTTTTAAGAATCTTTAGTAAAAGTTTAATTAAACTTGAAATTATGACAAGTAATTTGTCGTCAAGAAATAATTTGAAACTTTAAACAAACCGACAGCTACAAGAAAAATAAATCAAATTCAAGCTGAAGGATAGTAGTGATTCTGAAACTTTTAAAAACTTTTATTAGCATACAAACCTTAAATTAAAGATAAATAAAAAAAACATCAAACAAATTAAATTGTACAATCAAATAAGATTAAACGTGAACATCTAACTTCCAGTCGTCGCATGTATCATAGCCGATATGTAGAGGTAAGTTAGTAACTCTTAGTAGTCCAATTTTCATCATCATTGAGTCTCCACAACGATCGATTGTTCACAGTTCTTAGTTTACAAAATTTTGGTTTGTCCATGTTGAAAGATTTTTGAAGATTTCCAAACGTGGACGCCCCCGGTGCCTCTGACCAGGAAGTCGCCCCATCATTGCCGAATGTTCAATTCCGCGCTTGCGGTAGACATGCCCGATAAATGTCAATTGCCTTTTTTTGATAGTTGTGATGAGGACGCCAGGGGTGCACCCAGAGCGTCTCCACACTTCTTCGTTAGTGATCTTATCCATCCAGTTAATTCCCATCATTCTCAGAATGAACCAAATTTCAGCACTGTTGATCTTCTTTTCTATTTGCGGGCATATAGTCCAGGATTCACAGCCATATAGCAGAACTGACCAAATGTACGCATGTAAAATTCTTATTCTAGTGTATAAAGAGATTGAGTCAGATTTCTGTATTTTGGGCATTTTGATGAAAGCTTGTTTGGATTGTGCAATTCTTGATTTTACATCGCTCCAGCATCGACCATTCGAAGTAACTATAGAACCCATATAGTTGAAAATATTTACTTGTGAGACCGGTGTATTCTGTATCTTGATTGTGCATACTGGAGTTATTTCCTTTGATGAGATAGTCAATGCAAATTTTAACATATCCTTAGAAATTAATCCTCTTTAATAACCTCCATGTAATGTCTATTCCTTCTTCGTCCATGACTTTTAGCATGTCTACACAGATTTCATCTAGTTCAACTGCTTTTAATGTTTTATTCAATACAGAGCCCACTTCTCAAAATTGGGACTTGTGGTTGTATAACAGACAGCACTTTTCAGTAGGTCCACTTCCTCGGCCTAACATCATGAACAAGATCTTGCAAAAATTCTTCTCAACTCTTTGAAACATCTTTTGTGTAGTGAACGATGTTTGCATTTGCCGCTCTGATATTCATTGATCCCGGAGCTGATTTTTTACCTATAGTCTCGTTCATCTTCTTGAACTTGCCTTATTCATCAAGAATATTGGCGTGTACGACATCAATGAAAACAAGTTAGAGACGTAGCATTACACCACTCGAAGCTTTGCTTTTCCGACCACCTTAGAAAGGTCAATATTCCCAATTGGACAATAATTCTTTTCGTCTCGTTACAAGATTGCTTTAGCAAAAAAAAATGAAGCAATAGATTGAGTTTGGCTTTTAGCAGCATGATCGTTGTTTACTTCACAAATGTAGCTATACAAACTACCTGTTTCAGCCTGATGCTGCAGGTTCGCTGTGGTAGTAGAAGTTTGCACTAGCTTATGGAACACAGTTCCCTGCTACTACTACAGTATCATAGACGATGCGCCTTTGATGAACTAGATGTTAAGTTTGTAATTTTATCCAGCGTTTCCTATGCGATGCAGTATCCAAAAGTGTTCTTGGTTGGCTGATTGACTTATTTTGTTGACAATGAGATAAAAAATGTCATTCGTTGTCTGTCACGAGCACGTCTCCCAAGAAGGCGACCGCGTAGGTATAGATCTTCAAACTCTTCTTGTCTGATGATGTGACCGAGAAATAGTTGGCTATATGAAATGCGGAGCATTCTTCTATAAAGCAACATTTCAGCTGCTTCAATGTTACGCCTAGTTTCTACGGTGAACGTCTACGTCTCCCAACCACATTGGAGAATAGACACACCAGTGACGTATACATGGGGGGGGGGGGCATATGCCTCCCCCTGCCTTGAAAAATGTTTTTTTTAGCGTTGTTGTGATTATGTAGTGCAAACATGTTATATTTTAAAAGTAGTCTTGAAAAGCAGTGGTGTCGTATTAACCCCTTCTTGTATCCCCCTGGAGAGGGCACGGCTGTTTAGGGGCCCACCTATTATTTTATTTTGTTTAATGTTTCTTGGAAATTTAAAATGAAAAATTGTTGTAAATACTGCTACAAAAGCTCGATAATCAATAGCTTAAATCACGCAAGGCCATATACACGCCTTCCAAAACCTCAGTTGGGAGGCTTATCTAGTTTGGGGGCTACCTATTTTCAAGGTAAAGTAGAGGCGTTACGTTTCTTTCAGCCCCGCTCCCGCATCTTTTCAATTTAAAGTGAAAATATGACTCGTGTTTGGAGATTTTTCATGTAAACAATGCGTGAAAAAATCAAAGTAGAAATCAAAACTATTACGACTATTGCGGGAAACATCAAGCCACGTTGATACCGACAAGAGCGACCACCAACACCAGCCACGACTCGGAGGATGAATGTTTTGGTGTGCTGGTGCCATCGCGTGAAACGTCGGTACGAAAATAGCAAATTGTGGAAGCTTTTTTTCAGACAGAAGCAAGTCCTTGAGCTTTCCTGGTGCCGATTTATAACGTCGTTTTAAAATACGACACCTCCATTCCTTTTAGTGCCACGATGAAGACATTTTTCTCCGTTGCAAAAGACGTGTTGAAGCTAAAGCGGGCAAGACTCGGTGACTCGCATTTTGAAATTGCTTGTGTTTTCTATGACGACTTTGAAATGCTTCGTTTTCAAGGCCATTTTGACGTCAAAAAGTGCTTCTTGTTTTGATTGTCTTGATTGCTGTCTGCTGAGTTTGTGTGTTGCCAGGCGTGATTGCTGTAATATTTGTCAAATCACAATCAATTTATTTTTAATTTTGGATTATCCTACTACGCTTATTGGAGGGAAAATTCATGCGAGGTATGACTGAGGTATGCGAAAAAACAGATTTATCAATAATAATGGTCTGTGGCCAAAAAATTTTGCTAAAGCCTAGCCTATTGTTCATAAACATCTGCTTTAAAAATGGATGTAAACTATTATACAATTTTTATTGCCCTACAATAAAAACTAAACAGAACACTTACTTAAATTTAGGTGTCTCCGTACATTCAATTAATGTATCAGTGATGGTGTCTGAAAAGAATGAATTGCTCTTACATGCTACCATTAGAAACAAAGATAATATTTTATATCTGTATTATTAAGGGGGGTTAATCGGCTTTTATTTTTTAAATTCGAGTTTGTTAAAGTGGCAAAAATTTTAAAACATTATTCCAGAGGCCATAGAATATGCTGTTGTATCTTAAAATCAGAGCTAAAGTTGAAATTAAAATTACCCTTCTATCCTGACTATTACTACCGGAACACACTGTCGTGAAATCTACTGCAAAATCAAAACTCAAGTAAATATCAAAATAAAAGCAGCAGAGCAACTCAAAACAAACTTAAGGCAATGTCGCAACAAAACAATCAACGATCAGCAAGAAGTAAAAATGGCACTATGCAAGCATTATCACGTCACACACTTCATCTCGTGTCTGTATTATCCCTGGAACACGTCAATTTGATTTATTTATTGCAGTTTACTGAGCAATTTTATTGCTTATGAACTCTTTTTTCTCAGTTTTTGAGAGGCATGTAACAGCATTATTAACACGTTCAATTCGTTTCTAATTTACCACACTCTTATCCTATGTCATCGAATAGCTTTTATTAAATTTGATTGAGCCAGCATAGCAAGCGAGATGATTTTACAAAAACGTCGGTTTTTTTTTCTCAGCTTCGGGGTGACATGTGGATTCTTTGGATCCGATACTGCTGCAAGGACAGGATAGGCTATATCAGAAGTTAATACTTTTTAAAAACATAACGGAGTTCCACTTCCTAATGCATATGACGTTGCTAAAACTGAAGGCAATAAATAGTAAGCCAACTTATTACAATTCCACTAAATAAAGAGATATCGCAACTCATTATATTACGTTGTACCTGTCAGTGAAATATCATCTAAAGCAATGTCGCCTGTACTCGAACTTCCACAAGTGCCAGTAAAAGATATCTGAAAAAAATTGGCCTGTTGTTGAGAACATTAAAAACTTTGAATTTAATTTTCCATTGCGAAAATGATATTAAAGAATATAATGAGATTATTTTCTGCATATGGTTCTCTGATATCGGAAGAAATTTAGGGGGAATTGCATCACCACACTTTTCAATTCATCAAGTGTTGACGAGAATTTTTTGCATATTTTCATAAATTTGTTTGGTATCATGCCTATCAAATGCTAGTCTACATTATGCCCTACCATCGCTATTGTGCCCTACAATCTCTACTCTACATTATGCCCAACAATCGCTATTGTGCCCTACAATCTGTAGTCAGCAATGCATTGCATTGCAACATGCATTAAGTCATGCGCATAACCAACTGAGTTATCGGTACGAACCTTTTCCCACTTTTCGAAGAGGGTGACCTACTCTATACTATCAACTGGACAGCGGTGGAACAAGTAAGATAGTCGTTTACAATAGCCTACTTCTTTATTGTTGACAAAAGTAGGAAAATTGACGTTACTCAATTTAATAAGTCTGTGAAACAGCAAAGTAAACTCTCTACCAAAGCTTTAAAGTTAAAGATAATGCCAAGCGTGCATCTTTACTGCACCAAGCAGAAGAGTGGTTATTTGATATCTTCATAATCCTGCCAAGCAATGCAAATTACTGCAATGCTGCTGAACAAGCCATTCGTAACTACTTAAAGTAGCCTATCAGATATATTCAGTGAGGCAGCGAACAAGGTTAGACCACAATAAAATGTGTTAGTTTGCTTGTTGGGTATGTAAGCCTACACTTCCGGTTTGATTGAAGCTTCATAGATTAATAGACGTTGCAACTACGACTCAGTGATGAGGCATTTGGGCCCACCACAAGTTTGTTTTCAGGTGCCGCAGCAAAGCATAAACATCCTACTCGAAAAATACAACAAAGTATGCCAATGGTAGTTCAACTCTCAGGCTGATTAAAACTCTTTTCTTAAAACAAAGAAACGTTTTAAGATTTTACCTTTAACTTCTATTTACAGTAGGCAGTAGGCCTATTTAATATAAAATGCTTATAACGTTTCTTTTTACCCGAAAAGGTTGAGATGTGTAATCCAGTTCCTTAACAAACTGCAACCAATCAGTTCCTTGCTGTCCGCTTCTCTCCAATAAAATTATACTGCTACTGGCAAATATTTGGGTAACAGTCAGAGTTTGAATGTCCTCTCCATACATGTGGTACCTAAGCAATATTTAGATTTAACTGCAATGTTTTACATAAATAATATCGAGATTAGTGTAGTGCTAGTGAGTTACAATACACTAGTTGCAAGAATTTAGGCCTACCATATTTTCATCGCCTAAAAAGAGGACACGTTTCGCCTGCAAGTAAATTTTACGCTTGAAGAATCTTTTACATGTTTTTAGATCATTCATTACAATATTGCTCTACGCAGCAAAAGTTATCAAAAAAAAACGAGAAAACAGATTGACTGAACGTTTAACTTATTTGTTCTCATATCTAGTGCTTCCTTAAGACAACAAATGATTTTATATTTTTAAGAGTAAGCAAAAAGTTAAAAAAGACCTAATGTGACAAATCAGGCACGACCTCCAGGTCAAGCCTTAACTTTTTTAACAAAATTGTTCAATTATTTGCAAGAAATATGACTAAAACAGTAGGCTGCACATTACCGTTAAAATGCTAAAAACGGCGTGAACTAAAAAGCTGTTTCTTTCCTTGCAAAGCTGTAGGCCTATCCATGCCACGATTTCTTTTGCCGTAGGTTAGGTCTTATACACATTGCACTTTTAGACATTCGTTTCGATTTGTTCAAGTACCAAACTGAGTTGTCCAGGGTTGCATTCCTGGGGGCAGTGGCGGCTCGTGGTATTTATAGCCGGGGGTGCTGCAACCGGAGGTAGCCTATACGTGAAAGAGCGAGCGCCAAAGGCGCGATGCCAAGGGGTCTAGGGATAAGACCCCCATAAAATTTGACCTTATTTGAATGGTATTTCATGAATTCTGAGGCTATTTTAGCACTCAATTTCCTGATGTTCAACACGTTTAAATAGGCTGTTTTAGCATGTGACCTTTGGCCTTAACTTATTGTCGTACCGGTAAGTTAACAATGAACCTAGGTAAAATTTAATTTAACAACAATAATGAAAACCTAGTCTAAGCTTTATCTTTTCGTGCAGAAAGTAAAGCACATTAGTCTAACCATGTAACAGCATCAGTCGCAGCCACCTAATATCGTGCTTGAAAACAACAGTATTTGCAACAGTAGCTGGCCTGACCACGTGACCAGCAACTGCAAAATTTGCAGTTCGAAATTGTGGGATTTGAAGCAACCTCAGCCAAAATATGACGTCACAATTTCTCTTTGTTCTTCTTTTATAAGATCGCAACTGCAGGGCTTGCAGTTCAGAGCTGCCAAATACAAAACTTAAAAAATCATAATATTTTTTAAAATTCAGAAATTATGAAACTTCTAGTCAGTAGGATCTATAGAGAAAATGAAAAAAAAACGTGAAATTAATAAAAAAAATTAAATTCTGAAATGTGCAGGGGGTGCTGCAGTTCTGCAGTTTTTATAGACGAGCCGCCACTGCCTGGGGAGATTCGGGGGGCTCAGCCCCCCGAAATACGAAAAGGCTTGATGTAGGGGGGGCTTGTTCAAGCTTCCATTTTTCAGCTTTTCTGGCTGAACAACAACTTCTCGACTGAACAAGTAACACTCTAACAGCTTTCTCACAACAGAACTGCAAAAAAACACGAACATAAGTTGATAACAATCGCCAATTATCACTTTTGTCAGAAACTCTCCAGACTGGAAATATCAACTTCGTAGTAGCTAATCGTCATGTCAAATGGACTGTTAATTCTCTACTTCAAATAAAAAAAGCTATTCAAGAAGGAAAGTATTCGTTTGATGAAGCTGTTAACTTGAGTCACGGAAGTACAAAAACTACTCCTTTAAAGGCACAACATTGGACCAGTTCAAAGCTCGACGTAGAGACTACCCTTCTTTTGATCGTAATCGGTTTATTCAAGCTTTGATTGACAACATTGGAAGCAGGATGGTGGACACCAACAATGAAAATTTTGTGAAGAGCTTGAAAATTATTGTACCAGAGTTATGGCCTGCTGCAGTCGAAGTTCCATGGCAAGAAGGGGAGCAGAGATTACGAAAAATAGAGGAGAGATTTCATGTCATCACTCAGATTTTCGATTGCATGCTGACAATCCTTGTCATATACCAGATACGATAAAGTTGCTCAAGAACGTAGTACTAAACATGATTGCTATAAGTTCTGCTGAAGCCGAACGTGGATTTTCACAAATGAACTTGGTCATCACACCGCTACGATCACGGCTGACCATATCACTTGTTTCAGCATTGTTGTTCATCAGCATCAATGGACCACCTCCTCATTTATGGAATGGCATTGCGGCAGCTCAGAAGTGGTTGCAGACTCATCGGTCGGCTGTGGATATTCAAGTTAAGCATTCCAAGCTGCCCACATTGAATGAACTCAAATCTCTGCAAAAACTGTTTGCTGGGTAAAATCAAGGACTGTCGTGGTGCTTACAACTTAGCCCATAAAACCACAGACCTGGCAGACAGGCTATTTGTTTTGTGTAATCTCGTTTGCACCAACTTGGAATATGCTTTTGTTGTAATTGGAGTTTTTTAAACTGTTCGTTAATAATTAAATGAGATTTTAGTGTAACTGTCACATTGGCAGCTTATTGGTTCTTATACAGCAAATCTGCAACCACAAGCGCTCATTTCAAGAATTGCATTTCCTCACTTTCCTACAGTCAATGTTTTTGCAAGTGTGCTTAGGATTGGCTCATACAAATAAGTTTACAATTGAGTAAAGAGATTGGAATTAGCTCATGCAAATCAAGTGTAGGCCTACGCAGTAAAAAAACAAACAAAGGAGATTGTAGTGTAGCAACCAAGCCAAATTTCAAACTAATAATTTTATATCGGATTCAACCACGTTTTGTTGCTTCTACCTTTTCTGTACTTCAAGCTATGTTTTAGCGTGGGTTGTTTTTTGACATGATTTTCAGAAGTAAAAACATACTGAACAGTGTTTTCTTTTAAAAAAGGTAAACATTGTTGGCTAACCTACACCGATTACTTATACATACTTTGTCTATAACAACACAGCTAAGTGTTAGAGCCCCCCCAAAAAAATTTTAGGAATGCACCCCTGCTTACGTCTACCAGCGTTGTACGGTACTACATAAAACGTATGTAGGTAAAAAAATAATTCTTTGTGAAAGCGTGAGCATGGCTTTTGAAATGTCATTTTATATCTTACAGTGACCCATGCAATGAACGTTCAACAACGGTTCCATAAAAGGTGCCAATTTCTTGTAGAATTTATAAATCAGCATGTTACATTGGTATACAAAATGTTTAGAAAACAAGTAGCCTACAAGCCGTCGTTGAAACGTCACCAAGCAATGTAATTCCGTTGAAAATATAAGCATGAAAACCCAAACTGTCAAAAAAGAGGACATTTGAGCATTTTTTAGTTTCCTCGGAGGACAATTCATTTTTCTTGAAAAAAGAGGACAAATCTTCTTAAAAGAGGACATATGGTAGCCCTACAAGAATTGGATATCATGACCTCTAGTTTTGCTTTATAAGAAAGACGAATACTGTGGGCTATTTATGTAAGTGTAGTTTGCTATTGTAAGTGTAATTTATTTCTTATTTTTACAAGCTCAGTTACAATAACTAAACAAACACAGCAAAAGTCACCAAGAAAAACACAAATGTAATAACTGGGTCAAGAATACAATAATACCCTCACAGACTAAACGTCATAGTGTTATAAACTAATCATTTCATTATCAACATAACTATAAAGAACTTTCATTTCATCATCACGCTGAAGTCCAAATAACTGTAAGTTGTGGGCTACTATAAGAATCGTTTGTTTTGTTTCTCGTTTATAACTGTGTATAACTGTGTAACTGTGTGTTTTTTGTTTATAACTGTGTATAACTGTGTAACTGTGTGTTTTTTGTTTATAACTGTGTATAACTGTGTAACGGTGTGTTTTTGGTTTATAACTGTGTATAACTGTGTAACTGTGTGTTTTTTGTTTATAACTGTGTATAACTGTGTGTTTTTTGTTTATAACTGTGTATAACTGTGTAACTGTGTGTTTTTTGTTTATAACTGTGTATAACTGTGTGTTTTTTGTTTATAACTGTGTTTAACTGTGTAACTGTGTGTTTCTTGTTTAAGCAAGATAATTTGCATAATCACAAGTCATCAAAAGCAATAGCCAGTTGAGAGAAATGAACCCTTTCACAAGAGACGACATGTTTATGAAAGATCAGCATTGAGTAACGCGAAAAATTTTATACACATATCAGTAGCCTACAGCACCCGGGCTGTGTTTATCAATTCGGAGGCAGGGCAAGTGTGGCTTATTGCCGGTATCTAGGCTTAGCTACAGGTTAAGGCTGTTTTGTTGGTTAATTGCATTTTTTTTGTAGGCTAATTTTTATGCTCGGCGAAGTTCGAACACGAACATGGCGAACATGAAGCAAACTTGATGTTGGTTATCAGTATCACGATTCCTGATAAATTCCATATTTGGTTTTCCGCGCTTTTTAAAGTTAAGCAGCAAAATTTTCGCTTTCCAGGTCCAAATCTAAAAACTGGATTCATAATAAATTGAAACCTAGAGATAAACTAAGTTTAGTGAAATGAAGAAGATAATTTGATTGTGAACATTATAAATACCCATATTTTTGAAATGATCAAGAACTTGAAGAGAAATTATAATATCAAGAATCCAACTCTGCGGTTGACGCATGCAGCAAACAAGCAATTGACTCCCCAGCCTCTGATTTGAAAGAATCAGGATGAGGAAAATAAGATTATTACCCAGTGAAGCAATTGAAGTACAGAACAAAATTGATCAAACAACGATTAGTAAGCCATGTGGATTAATTGTTTTACATTATATTGTGTAACATCTTGTTTGCTACCCGTTATCAAATCGGTTCAAAGTTTGTTCTAAAACTCTTTGTTTTAAATTTAGTTGTTTTTATGAACTTTTCTGGGGTAGTGTGTGCAGTCTCGGTATAACTCAATTTAATTAAACCAGCTCAAGAGTTTTCAATGATAAATTACATAATTTGTGACATGAAAATCGAACGTTGGCCAGCAGTTGAGGCTAGTTTGTTTTGTAAGCGGGGTTGCCAAACAAGTTTGGATGAATCGCAATTAAATGGACAACACTGCTTTTACTTCAATGTGAAGTGTTTGACTTTTTTTAATGAAATTAATTTTGGTTGCTTTATGTCAGTGGAAAAGTGACAGGTGCATTTAAATCATCACAAATTGTTATTTTGGGCTCAAACTTTATAATGATAGGAGAGGGTGGGGCTAGTTTGAACACTTTTTACGTTATTTACTCTCACAGTCATGTTTGTTTATGAAAAAAAGTTGTTTTAGCTTTGTTGCATACCTATAACATTTGTAGATACGTCGCAAAAAAAAAATTGAAAACTTTTTTACAGTTTAGATTTTATACTGAAATACAAAATATTTTTCAAGTGTTTAAACTTACCCCGTGTGTGGGGTATGTTTAAACACGCAAGGGGTAAGTTTAAAAATCATAAGACTAGCCATTACCAACTGGACAACTTCTTGTTATAATGCAGTTTCGCAGTTTAGATCAGAACAAGCAGAAAAAGAACAAGGTGTATCGAAAAAACAACACAAATATTAACAGAAAATCAAGAAAATTCGGCCACAAGTCGAATTGCAGTCTCATATCAATCAAGTGTCTCATCGCATGTTTTCACTCAGAATCTGAGACACAGTTATGGCATACATAGTCTGGGAGGTCTTCTGTGCAGTCTTGGTGTGCCCATTCACGACCTCCATTACACCTTACCCACTCTTCACCAGGACGGCTATTCGTATACGGCTCGCTGCACACCAGGCAAAACCACAGCTCTTTACGTTTGGTTGTTTCCTTTGTTAGATATCCCAGCCTTCTTTTCGAGGGTTTTGTTGGTTTTCTTTTTCTTCCTTTTAGCTCTTTTTCAAGTTTTTATTTTTCCGGCCTATCTGTCAAGATTGCTGCTCTTCTTCTTCCTGCATTTTGCCTTGTTGGAGCTTTTGGCATAGGCATTATTCTTAAGGGAGAAAAGTCATCAGTCTTCAGAGAACTCCCGGCCACACAAACACTGGTGGATATGCCCCTATCTGTCTTTCTCTTGTAGGTTCTCATAATTATTTCAACTTAAACAACCTGAATGTAAATTTAAGTCAAAAAAAACAATTCAATAAACAATTAATAACACAAAAACGATTTAGCAAATTTGATGGGGCAAGTTTAAACACCACGTTTAAACTTGCCCCCACAGCATCCAGTGGACATTTATTTAAATTTCACTACCAAGTTAACTAGCTATCAGTTCAAGTGACAGGCCATCTGAAAGACAGTGAGTAGGTACTTTAAAACTGCAAAGAAACTTTAAATCACTTTACTGCAGACTGCGTTACAACACTACAAGAAAAAAATAAAAAGTTTACTTTTACCCCCCAAAACAGTCTTTACTTTCTGGAAAGTTGCATGATCAATCTATTTCGACTAAAATCGTTGCTGGTACTCGGTAACTATGCAAGCATAGATAAAGCAACAGAGCTTCGATATATTTATTTTCGGAGAGGAGCTATTAGCAGTGTTTAAACTTGCCCCTGTTCAAACTAGCCCAACTCTCTCTTACATTACCTGGATTTAGTTTGTTAAATTTCATCTGAAGAAAACATTATTGACCTATTGTGATATATTCGCTTACACTCAATTATTTCTCATTTACATTCTATTCAATTTCTTTCTCAATTAACACGCTCACAGTGAGCTACTTTCGTGCAGCCCAACAGGTCACACTGGGGGTCACTCAGCCATTTTTATGACAAAACAATAGGCCTATTCTTTTTTTAAATTGTGATTATTTTTGTAATACTGTAGTGAAAATGTTTTTGCTTGTACTACTTATTGGCTTGAACTCTTATTGGTTGCAGTGAAGTTTAAACGCCCTTGCTACAAGAGTTTATTGATTTCATAAGTTTTCCAATTTTTAATCACCCGGAATAAAATTTGTATTTGAATAAAACAACAGGACTTCACTTGAGGATCGCAGCAGCACATGATTTCTTTTTTTTTTCATGTTTACTGAACATCAGCCTATCTTGTTTCAACGTAATTTGCCGATGCTTGACATTTGTCACATCAAGAAGAGGGAAGCAGCTGACTCGATGACGGATATAGTCTTTCGCTGCTTCCTGTCTGTTGTGGAATCTAGATTGTTATGGTGCTGTTTTATTCGTATTGTGTATAATTGTGCCGTACAACTCTCGCAACAGACGAAATAAAAGTTTCTCTCTCTCTCCATCAAAAAAATCGATATATGATTAGTTTAGGCCTGCATGTTTTGACGCAGTTCCAGTAGATTGGTATTGGTTTGCCGGGTAAAAAAAAAAACAGAAAAAGTAAAAAGTTTAATACTTTTGTTGAAAAGTAAAAAACATCTTTTTTGTTCTTGTACCCGTTTTCTTTCGTAATTACGTCATTGATATAATTTAGTAAAAGCAAAAGCAATGTTTGGTTTGTTACATTTTTTTTCTTTCTTTGAAATAACATAACTTGTTACGAAAGCTTCGATGCTGAAGACAAAATGCGTCATTTAATTTTTTTTTAATTTTTTTTAACAAGAGCTTTCTCCCAAATGTTGCAAAATTGAGAACCACGTGATTTTGGTCCTCATACTCCAATTGATTGCATGTTACGAGTATTTTCTTCCTCCATTTTCATAGTTGCGTAGGATTTTTCAGATTTGTGTTTGAATAAGATTTTATTTTTAAAGATTCTATGTAACATAAATGTTATGTGACATAAATGTAACATACGAGTAACATAAGAATCGTAAATATTATAAATCTTGTAACATTAATCTTATAGTAGCCTATAGTTGTCAAAGCTCACCAAAATGAAATGAACAGTCGTTGGGATGTATTGTTGAAAGATATTTCAGGTGAAAGCAAAGTGGCAAAGTCGGTTAGGGCACACGTAGACGTTTCAATGTAAATGTATTGGCCATCTGTGAGGATGAAATCATTGTTATGTCTCTTGCTAGGGACCCAGATGGGTTCTGTATAGTGAATGGCAGATCATAGTAGAACCAATTGAGGAAACACAATTTGTGTCAACATGAGGCAAAAAGTATAAAAAATACAACGATTGATATCTGTAGACATGATTATACTTTTTAAGTGGTAGTTATGAACACTCTGAACATTCGGTTCAACAATAAATTATGATGCTTTTCTAAAATATTCAAAATACAGTGGTTTGGCCTATAAGCTTGATTGAAGAAATATCTGCAAACACTTGCTGTCATAATTATAATGATGGCGGTAAGTGTGTGCAGATATTTCGTCACATGGAAGTTTTATTACAGTACTCCAAGAGAAGAAACTACTGTACCTACTGTAACTTATATTTTTTTCTGATTTATGTGTTTATACACAAAGTACGCTTAGCAAAATACAAAACTAAAATACATTTATTATGGAGTTACGTCAAAATCAAGAAATTAGGATATGTTGTATAGCTCATCAAATACAAAAATGTTACAACTTGTTTTTAAGTTGGCGATCATGTTGTGTTTACTGATCACAATATAAAGTGAAAAATAGTTTAAATTATTGTGTTTAAACCTCACTATGATGTAACAACACTGATACGAATATGTGGGAACTTAATTTCTCTAACTTAAACTTAACAAAATAATTTTATGTAGGCTACAGTGCAGAACCTTGAACAAATTTTATTTCACTTACTTGAATCCATCAGAGTGCGATCAGTTGTTGGACCAGTTGATGAAGTATCAGTCGGACCTTTTTGCAAAAACCAGTGAGTATTGTCAGCTGGCCGCAGGAGATTGCGCCAACCTCGGCACATACCATGCTCAAATGTGCACACTAGCTCGTCATCTAAATAGCAATACGAGCAAGTAAATTAAATAATATGCTGAATTCATTCTGTCAAGGCAATAGCCATCAGTCTGAAGATGCAAAATCAATGACTTCACAAAACTTATTAGCTTAATCTATATGTTTTGCAACATTTTTACATTTAGCCCTATGATTACCTACTGTTACTTGTGAAGTAATCGGAGAGTATCATGAGACAGGTATGCAAACTTGGTTAAAACAACAAGGTATAGTCACAAAAAACGCTTTGTTGACTCATTATTCCTACAAAACAGTCAAGCGTTAAACTACGCAGTGCCAGCATGCATCATCACTCAGCAATTCACTGCCTACGAGCATAAAGCCTACCAGCGCATTGGCTCTTGTATAATTCCAGAAAGTTAAAGGGTAAAAGCAGCTAAACATTATCACCGGACGTAGTGAAAAAATTTAGTCAATAACATTTTCGTAGAATTTCATAGAATTAACATAGAAAACATGAATTAAACTTTTTATGTGTCTCTACCTAGCTAAGGAATCAATTAATATTAATAAGTAGAAATAAAAATTCCAAAACAAATCCGCTTTTACTTTCACTTGTTCTTACAAAACCTCCTTTGTTCGAATCTTTCAGTATCACCCTTCGTCATCACGGAACGCACCAATTATAAACATAATATTGCCTCCCAGCGCATTGCCTCATTTGAAAGAGCTCTCATCAGGCCCGGACTTTTTTAACCGTTATAAGGTACATCACTTGTATGTGGCCGTTCCGCAGTGAATCGGAGTGGGAGATATGTTAAAACGAGGAATTGTTGGGACGTCGAGGGATATTGACAACTAGTCTTGTAGTAATGGAACGACCCCAAGCTCCGGTCAATTTCCGGCCATTTTTTTCATCTCCGGCCCGGAGCCGGAGGTGAGTGTGCCTGTAGTCAGGTTTTTGACTTTAAATAAATATTTTTTTTGTATTATTGTGGTACTGCAGTAATGCAAGAATAGGCTATACATGTTACCTATATCATTGGTCTCCCAGTAGCGGGTAACGCTAAACAAAACAAAAATCAAATCGTCAGAATTTTTTTATTAAATAAGATGTAACCTGGTATAACCAACACAAAATATTTAGCAGTACACAATGTTGCACATTTGCAACATTGAGCTATAAAGGGACGCTTGAAATTATTTTTTGTTTTATTTTCCTCACAAATACTCATTCTACTCTCCCAAAATCGTGTACTTCCCAGAAATCTTCGTGCATGTATGCAACATAGGACGCTACGGGGAACGTAACATTGATAATTGAATCAAGGGCGTTAGTCAAAAATTTTCAATATCTTAAATAGAATACTATATCGGGTGGATAGAAAACATTGCCAAATTTGAAATCTACCCATAAGTTTACTCTTAAATGAATCCTGAGGATCGCAAAAGAAAAAAACCTTAGGCTATACCGCTAGCGTAACCTATTGCATGATAGAAATTTTTTCCTTTGGCATCTCTTTAGTCTCGCTTAGTACGTAAATGGTTATGCACGTGCCCGCATACGAACATAGTTAGGAGCAAAATATGCAAGTTACCAAGAAACACAGCAAAGATGTAGCGAAAAATGAACTGCAGATAAAAGAAAACGTAACAATACTACAATAATATGAAACAACGGCGTAATGCTACAGCGTTTAAGGTGTGCCGCTATGGCAAACAACATTGCAACAAAGTAACTACACAAGAAAATAAGCTCCCAAGTGATTTGGCAATGCTTCTCTCGATAGTTCCTACAAACAGATCTCGCAATTCACTCGCTGTTTGGTGAACCTTAACCGCTTCTCGGTAAGACCGACCGAACGCTTTACCATCCGTGTTGGCGGAGGATTCTTTCGTTTTTTGGTCATTGGCATAGACGTTGACAACTAAAAGTAGCCTAGATTACTTCATCTATAAAAGAAACCCGTTGTGTCGAATAGCACGAAATGTTTGATGCCAGGCGTTAGAACTTCAATCAAAGCATTTTCCCGCAGTGTTCAAAATGGCGGCGCGGACGCCTTAGGAATTTCTCGCGTGGCTTTTAGGCCTTGCCTTCAAGTACCTGGCGCAAGAAAAGTTACGTAAGTCGGCACTCTTATAATTAGATCACGTGATGCCCCCCCCTCCCCCCGATTGTTCCTCCACCTGACTTGACGTCCTCTCTTAGTTTCTTTTTTTCTTTTGTAAGTCATGGCGTTTGTCGAATAGTGACGTCGCGTGTCGAGCGGCATTGCGGCCGAAAAAGGAAAAAATTGCAACCCTGTTCACAATGTAGATAAAATGTACTACACATACAATCGTCATACACAAGACGAGGCAACTGTGTTCCGAAAGCTAGTGCAAATCGCTATTACCACAGCAAACTCGCAGCAGTAGACTAAAACAGGTTGTTTGTATCTACATTGTGAAGTTAATAAACAGTGTTTATATAACACATTAAACACATGCTTCGTACGCACAATAAAACATTGCATCAAAGCGCTAATGTAAGAGATTTCGCTACTTATGGTATAAATATTTTACCGAGGTTCGGACATGGTCCACTGGTCATTGAAATATCATCTAAAGCAATGTCTCCTGTATCCAAACTTCCACAAGTGCCAGTAAAAGATATCTGAAAAAAAATGGCATGTTGTTTAATACTATGTTGGTTAACTGAGAATTTAAAAACTGTGTACATTTTTCCTACGGAAATGAAACTAAAATACTTTACATCATTTTCTGCATATCCATCTGTTTGTTTGGTGTCTGGGAGGGGTTCAGTATCAAACTGAATTTCCCACATGTTTTATTTCATCAAGTGTTATTCAAAAAAAATGCTGAAAATTTGAGCAAAGAACTTAATGAATAATCATGATGTGATTAAAATTACATGTTTGATTGGTATCTTGCTTATAGGCTACAATGACAATTATGCTCTCCAATAAATTGATTTAAATGAATACAAAGTTATAGCATGCTTAATAATGCGGGGTATTGTTAGAAATATTTGTGGATGTTTTTTGTGATCAAGCAATTTTTGTTTTTCAAAATAACTTCAAGATAAAACAGCATTTCAATTTTTGAAATGCATTTTTTTTTTTGAAAATTTTTGAAATTTTTTTTTTTTTTCAAAAAAAAATTTTTGAAAAGCATTTCAATTTTTGCTCCTCCCCTGGATAGGACGAAGTGGCCTAATCGCGTTAGTTGGTAGGTAACTTTATTGCGTATATTTGGTTTGTCGTTTGCTTTTTTAGAAAATAAGTTGCATTGTAATAGATAAAATATTACAACAAAACACTTCTTTTGCATTACTCAACTACCTCAACCATTTACAAACGAAAACAAACAGAAAGTTTTAAATTTTTTTATAAACAAGTTTTAAAAAATAAGTTCAATCACGGCCGTAGCAACAAAGAACGTGGCCCCACTCCGAACATAAGTCCTGGGCCCCTTACAACGCAGAAACTAGAATGCGGTATTTATTGTAGGCCTACACAGCATGCAAGGTTCATATCATGTATGCACAGCACAGTTCCGCTAACTGCTAATTAGCGAAGCTAACGCTTTGGTTAGCGGATTAGCATTTTCGCTAATATTTATAAATTTTAGCGGACTTATTCGCGAAAGTAAATTTATTGGAAATCCTCTGACTTCTTTGTTGAAAGAGCTAACTTTAACATTATTTTATGAATATTTTCGCACAGTCGCAGCACAGCGGTTGGATCATTCGGCGCCGCCCAAACATTTTAGGGGCCCTCATTCCTTGCCGGGTCCTCTCCGATCGGAGGGTATGGAGGGCGCTTGCTACGCCTCTGAGCACAAAATTTTATTTTTGTCAAGTTAAGTATTGATTTGTTTATTATTTTTTAAAAGAACGTTTTAGCTAAAAATGCTGGAAGGGGGCAGAAAGCATACTTGTAAAAAACAAAGTGGAATTGTTGTGCAATATGTGGAAAGCCAGGGATGAGAAGTTCAATGCAATGCAAGAAGTGTAGTGAGTACATGCAAGATGTGTCAACAGAAAAAGATTACAGCAAAATTGGCAAAGTTTTATGTTTATGGGAAATGTGATAAAGGAAGGTACTTGCTTAAAGTGAAAGGAACTGGCCACCCTACTCTCGTTAGTGCTGAAGGCTTAATATATTGAGAACCTTATCTTCTCATCTCCCGATGCTTGGATCAAGTATGGGACTCACCTTTACCTTTACTTGATGAAAGATTGGGATAAGGGTTTCTATTATAACATTAAAACAGTGACAAACATCTTATCGAGGTGATTAGATAAATGAAAGTGCTGACAAGGGCAAGGCTGGGTTGGGAAACTTCAGGAAATGTTTTTCAGTAAGAAAGCAAGAAAACGTCATCAGAATCTCGTGTCATCTGCAACATTGTACGGCAGTGGTTATCTTTCAGGCTTATGACACGCTTCAGTCTTGTAGGCTACTATCCAGCGGAGGTGGTGGTGCAATATGGTGGCTTCTAGACTGGGCAACCGAGCATGATTGAGGATTGCATCGTTGGTGAGACGATCTTCCCAACCGGTGCCTAGTACTTGTCTCATGCCGTCATCAGCACTGAGTAGTGTAGGTTATATTCATGTTTCAGTTGATTAAGTAGAAAAGATTAGACTGCAATAAATGCATGTGACAACCCTTGTAAAAATAACTAGCTTCGTTTTTAACATAATTAGTAACCAAATATAAGTAACAACCAAAGTGGAAAGTTACAACTAATTCTTCACCAAGGCACCTGTTTTTACATTATTACATGGTAGCAGTGGCTCCGAGAGGGGGGGGAAGTCGGGCCAGTTTCCCCCCTAGCAAAACATTGTAAAGGAAAAACGAGTAGTTTTTTGTTTTTGCACTTTTGAGGGGGGCCCATTTTTAGTACCAAAGTAAAAATGTACCAAATAAATAATCAACAAATTCTTAAAATGTGCGTAGTTCCAAGTATTTCTCAATCATTGTAAATGTCACTCTCGATGCTTCTCATCAAGAACAAATCATTTTCGTGTTAAGGTAGGCGATGTTGAACAGCTTCAAGACGTAAAATCTGAAGCTGAAATGATTTCTGTATCACTGAACGGTTTCGATTGTATTGATAGTGGCAATTTGAAAACTGGTGCTGTTTTAGCTAAGCGGGAACTATTTTTGCTTGACAATTGAACCTTAACTTCAAAATCTGCGTTGGCCAGGCATAGGATATTGTATCCAACATAAGTTATCTGTGAAAGTTAAAGGTATCAGTCCAAGCACGATTAAAGAAAGGAAATCCTGTAGGCTATATTTTTTGTTTATGGATCATCATCATCATCAGTCATCATCTCTGCCTGCAGCAGATTGCGCATCAACATGAGTTATTTGCTTCCAAGAGTGGCGATTTTGAGCCAGCTCGCCCAGTGTCGCCAAGTTGAGTCCGGTCCATGATTGGATGTTGTCTTGCCATCGTTTTGGTTGTCTGCCACGTTTTCTTTTTCCTTCTACTTTTTCTTCTGCGCAAACTTTGCTGATTCCGAATTGTGATTTTTTAGTGTGGCCGAACAGTTTTAAAACTTTTGATTTTATTAACTTATTGCTGCAATTAGATGTAATTTTGTCATAGTTAAAAGATCTTCTGTTTTCGTGTGGTCAAGTAGCCTTTGTTGGTCATGCTTCTTTTGATGTGATTTTGGAAGGTAGTGAGTTTTTTTTTTATTTGAGTTTTTTGTTTATGGATGTTGTTGCTTAGGCTAAATCTAGTTGGAATAAATTCATAATGTTGCCTACAGACAGCGTTGTTCAAATGTCTTATCATTTTTGGAGTAATTGATTATCTGTAAGCTAGTGGCATCTTTAAAGTTATAGCCCAGTCAGAGGAAAAATTCTGAAAAATCTAAAGAAAGCTGTCCTATCATCTTGCAAAGAAAATTGACTTCGAGAGGGTAATCAAGGCGTGGTGCAGTCAAACCCAATGCTTTACATTACCCTTTTGCAATTAAAGCTCTAAAGACGTTTCTTAAATGCATCAAGTTGGAACCAACAAGAGCTTGATCGGAAGCTGAATCAATGCTAAAGTAGCCTACAACTAGCAGTTTTAAATTTGTGACTGCTTTGCATTATGTGGATTACGGTTCTAAACAAGATTCACTGATGAATTTAATGAAATTAAAGAAAGATGTAATCTAAGTAAGAGAAAGCTGAGAAGAGTAGGCTACTACTCGCAAGCTAAAGTTGCTGTGGCAATTATAAATTTAAAAGAAAATGATTTTCTTTTCCTGAGGACAGAACGCTTTTATAACTCCACTTAACTAGCTGAATCATTCAAAGGAAATGTATTCTACCGTACATTGCAAAGGATTCGAATTCGATAGTTGTTGGAATTGACAAATATCAACAAACTCAAACATATCGTCGATAAGTTTGAAGTTCCATGAAAATTTCATCGTATGTCTGTTGTGCAGTTGCGGGCATGTGGGACAAATTTAAACCATTTGTAGGCTACAACAATGACATTTTTCAAGACATTTTAGATAAGTTGGTACTTTTGACAGAAAGCCACATAGCAACATTCAGCTGCAAACCAGAACGAACCACCCCATAATCTCTACACAAGGAATCATTGATTGCAACTTTCGAAAGGTTTTTCCAAATAGTTTTGTTATGATTTTTTTTGTGTTCCGGCAGCTACCTCAAACGGTTGCGCTTTGAGAACGTGGTTTTAGCAATTACTGAAATTTGTAAAGAATTGTTTGCGCTCCAGTAGGCCTATGACTCAAAACCGATTGAAAAGCCTAACTATACACGTTGTGCATCAATTCAGACGTCGCAAAATTTTATCATTTGATGCTGTGATCCGTAACTTTGCATTGCAAAAAAGCCAGAAAGAGTTGAATTATATCAGGGATGTCCAAAGTCCGGCCCGCGGGCCAACTCCGGCCCACGAGACGTTTTTGTATGGCTCGCGTCTGTTGTTGTACAATGTGTTATTTTTGGCCTGCAGACACACAAAAATCATATAAATTCAACTTGCAGTTTTCAGAAAAATTATTGTGGCTGTTGGTAGTGTGGGCACATTTGTCATGAAAAAAGGTTTCGTGTTTTTTTTTTGTTAAAAGCAAAAACTTTCTTGATTTTGTCAGATGATACTATAAAGATGAAAAAAAATTAGGGTGGCATTTTTTCTGTGCACTCTAATGACCTGAAATCCCCTATCAAAATGGCCAAAATGAAATTTTGGCCCCATTCATTTACAGTAAAAAAATATGCAAAAGTGCTTTATGACGTAAATATTTGTAACAAAGTTACTTTGTGACGCACATACAGCAAACTTATTTAATCATTTTAATCAGCTGTTTTTTATAACTTGTGACGTCATAGATGAATGACAGTAGGCTACCAGAGAGAACCCAAGCTTGGACAGGTATAACGGTTTTTACAGGTTTACTCAAGCTGCTGGATAAAAATAACGAAGAAGTGATACGGTACTGGAGTAAAGGGTGAAGCAGCCTGTTAAAGCCAGGGACATCTTCCAAAACATTAAACAATCGCAAAGCACTGCAAACAAGATTCAGCGATGAAACAGTTCGAGACTATCCTCCAATTTGTTCGAGTCACCAGACAACTAGACATATCGCTGCACATGCAGAGTTTGGAATCACTCATAAAGTACTTCTTTGCCCATGATCATTTAAATTATGCACGCCTTTTACCACTTTACATTTCTACAATGCAGCAAGCAGAAAAGGAGCACCCAGAGATCTGGGCAGAATTCATGAAAGGGAATTTCTGCGTATCAGTAACCAAAGGTGTTGTTGGATTCACATCAATAGGTGCAGACCACGGGATGGAACAAGAAAACGTGAACTTAAGGTTATTGAAGGCATAGTTCGAATTACATAGAATAAAAAGTCACTGGACTAATACTTTCTCATCGCACCCGAAGTCTCAAATTTGCAGCATGACTTTGAGAAAAAGTACTACTCTGGTAGCAAGGCAAAGAGAAGGCAGCGCCACGAGCTTACAGGAGGAAAACTCTCCCGAATGACGCAAAATGCTATCAAACTCAGCGTAGTATTTCACGAGCATGGAAACCCATGTGAATCCTCTGACGAAGATGAAATTTACAATTTGCTCACCAAAGCAGTTATGAATGAAACTGCTACCAACGACATCCTTCGGCGTGACGAGATTGGGCAACAGATTTTCGAAAGTTTCGTCACTGAACATCTTGTAGAAGAAAAACTTTCCGTGTGGTACAAAATGACCAGGAAGAAACTGTCTACATTCAAAAGTGCCAATGCACTTGCAAAAATCAGCATGGGAGACAAGGTAATCAAAATTAAAGAAGAGCGAAGACTGTTGCAGAGGTTCATTGTAATATCAAGAAGTCGACCAGAGCTCAAGGAATGCATCGGAACGTATGAGTTTGGTGTGGTGCCTCGATCACTGTTTGCTTCAGATGGATCTCTCCTGCTGGCATATGATAAGGCATCAATACTTCGCCATCTTGAGAAGCTGGATACCGGTAGTAACAGACAACGGGTAGGCTACAAGTTGACAGGAATGAGGTAACTGTTACTCAGCTGTCCGATCACCATTCATTCTAAGTACCTTTGACACAGCAGTTGAATATACCACTGTAAACCCACCAGATGAACTGACAACTCACCGAGTGATCATCATTGATGGGATGGCTATGGTAAACGCAGTTGCCAAAACGGAACAAATGAAAACGTGCCAAAACTTTGCCGAAGCCTTTCTTCAGATAATTTGTAACATGGGTAGTGGGTACACAGTATGACGAGATCAGGTTGGTGTTTGACCGGCACATGGAAACATCACTCAAGCAACAGATGCGGACAAACAGGACCAAGGGAAAGTCAGCATAGCCTATTACCACGTGAAAGACAACACTTTAATCCAGAATATTGCCTTGGAGGACTTTCTCTCAGATATCCGCACCAAAGGATAACTGACCGACTATATAGATGAAAAGGTTGTACATCACAGCAAGAGCTCCAACAACAGACTGAAAAAACTACTGGTGACATCGGAAACACAAACCAAGGTCAATGTTAATACTCCAGACTCGCTCCTGACTCACAGCCAAGAAGAGGCAGACACTTTGATTGTTCTGCACGCTCATGACTGGGAGATTTGCTGGCAGAACCAAAGACTTATGCTTCAAGGCATTTATGTCTTGTGATGATGAGATCTTGGATGCACTTGCACATAGGCGTAGCCAGGGAGGAGCGAAAGGGGCTATGGCCCCCACCAAATTTTCAAAGTTTGGATTCCGAAGTTGAACCCTTTGTTGAAAATATAATATAATTTGTATAAATTTATATCGTTTTCCAAGACATCTGGCTATTTACACCGCCCAGGACTTGTTTTAGACACACAGAAAGACACCAATAAATTTTGCAAATCGTAAATCGCGCAAAGTTTACACGATTTACGCTTGTTTTAACTAATCTGTGGAAGCAATTTCAGCATCGCTTACTCTGTTTGGTTTTTGTGTAGCTGAGTTTCTTGTGTTCTCTAATTTTAGCCGCACTTTTTGCCCGTTCGTGTGTAACCAGCTACCTTTAATAAGTTAATAGCTGTTTATCTGCTAATAAATTTAATATAAATATTACCCTGAAAGTGTTCCCAGAAAGCGCTATAATCCATTATTTGAGTGTAATTTTGCAAAAATTTTTGTTTGTTTTATTGCTTCCCTTGCCTAACCCAATAGGATATGCGACTGCACATCAGATGGCGATGTCTTAAATCAAACACTTTGTCGTTCTCTTCAATTCATCAAATATTTGTTTCCCCCCCCCAAAATTTTTTTTCTGGCTACGCCACTGCACTTGCAATGCTCGGGAATGACACTGATCTTCCTGCTGATGTATGCTCGCAGGTGGAACGCTTTGTATTTATTTTGTATCGATCCAAAATCTACACGAAAGTGAATGACCTCCGTTGGTTCCTCTTCTCCAATCGTGCAGCCGAAGGAGAAGACTTCCCACCAACTTCTGGTTCACTAGATTTGCGCATTCGCCGGGCTCATTATGTATGCATGATTTGGAGAAAAGCTAGCAAAGCCCATTCCTGCCTTCCAGCATCAACTGCATTTGGTTGGACGTTTGATGCATGTTCAAGTCACTTCACGCCAGATCGTTGTTTAAATCCACCAATTGCAACTCATAAAGTGCGGGTGTAAACGTGGATGCGAAGGAAGGTGCAACTGCCACAAGAACAATATTCCATGTAGGCTACAGAAGTCTGGGGCTCTGGTCTCAGCTGTAAAAACAAAACTATCCAACCAGTGATAAATGAAGACTGGAAATTTTGAAGATGAATTGCTTTCTTTGACATTCAATAAATGTTATAAATTCCGTAGATGTCGGTTGTTATAACGATAATGGCCATTTAATCAAACGGCCTAAGACTTCTTACATCTTTCGCGTGTAATACGACTTAAAGGATCGAACATTAATTCAAGTTTTATTGTATTTAGATCTGTTCATTGACTTTCTAGTTGCGTATTCTTTGTGAAAAATGCATGCATTTAAGTTAATACAGTCTTTGGTGCAAAATTACGTAGGTAGCTTAGCATACGTTTCGGCTGCGCGGGGGTATTTTGAATAACATTTTAAAATTTGGCACTTGTATGTCATATATGTAACCTAAATTCGATGATTCCATTAGATTTCCTGTCTCAGAAAACATATATTTAGATATTTTATTTGTAATTGTAGCCTATATACTTGCGAAAATATTGCTTAATCATTGTTATGCCCCATTTTGGACGCCATCTTGGATTTCGTGCCCCAAAAATGTTCTGAAAAAATGCCACCCTAATTTTTTTTTAAACTTGTCATGTTTTCTTTCAAAAACAAGTGAGTTTTTGCTTTTAACAAAAAAAAAACACGAAATTACAAATATGCCTACACTATGGCCCGCGAACACTTATTATCAAATCTGGCTTGCGTGGGAAAAAGTTTGGACACTCCTGAATTAAATCCTTGGTTGAACTATTTTCGTTGCCTGTAGGCCTATTGTGTGTTTACAAAGCTTTCTAGACAATAGTTTACCTCAATGGCATTTTTGCTGCAAGTGTAATCCAGTGATTTTTACATTGAACGAAGTTCTTTTCATGCTGAGGAAAGTAGGCTAATTTCAGCTTAACATGAACATGCAACGCAATATTTGCTAAAAAGTATTATGGGGCCCATTTTTCGTATTGTTTCCCGACCAGTGCTGATTTCTCTCGGAGGCCCTGCATGGTAGTGTGGTTTAATAGGCGTGTATGATAGATGTTCTGCTTTTACAACCCACTGAAACCCTGATTAAATTTATCCATCCAAATAAAATTGTCTGGTTTGGTTGACAATTTATCTTCTAAGATTACAGATATTAATTGAAAAACGCGCTGTTTAAAAGTTTTGTCAAGTCAACACAAAATCCGATGCGATTGACCAGTTGAGACTTGGTCAGAGGCAGGTCTGAGTATCAAATCAAGATTTTAGAAGCCTTGTACATGAAACGTAACAATCCAACTTTGAACAGACAATTGTGGCTTGCGGCTCATCTTTTTTGCTCTCTGTATTTTAAATTTTTTTTTTTTGCACCAAGCCTTTCTACCACATTATGTGATCTGTTCAACTCCTTTTGATGCAGTTACCTTTGATTCTTGTTGAGCTTATATCGTTGAATTTGAGCTAGTCAGAAGTACTGTGCAGTTTTTGTTTTTTGTTATGCGATTATAGATTTAGTAAACCATTGCATTTTGTTTCAGATGTAGTTAAGTTGTATGTACATTATTCCTGAAGAGGACATCTAGTGATGTCGAAAACGTTCGATACCTAATTTGTTACATAGTTTGTTTTTGTAATAAACTTAAATATGTTAAACTTGATAACGTTGCTCGGCTTCTTATGCCTATGGTTCACTATGACAAACTTTCTACAGAAGCTCTAAGACATATATAATAAAAGAGAGTGAACAGACAATTTTAAAAATAACGGAAAGGACGATGGTAAAAGCAATGTGTAAGCTTAAAACAAAAAAGATGGAAAAAGCAAGTACTGATGGATGGCAAGAGATGAGGGAGATTATAGATCAACTTGCAAGAGTAGGCTAGATGGAGTAAAATAGTATGGGCATGTACTAAGGGAGAAAGCAAGTTTCCTTCAAAGGACATTAATTTTAAATCTAAATGTGAAGACGAAACGGAGACGTCAAAAAAATGGAAAGATCAGGTGATGTATCAAGCAGACATATCAAACTGAAGTAGGAAAATGTGATGGTGGAAATGATGTAGAAAAAGTGGCAAAAACAATAAAAGCGCAAAAAGAATCGTCCACTTCCATTAGTAGATACAGCATACATGAAAAAAAATTATGGTAAAAATTAAAAGAAAAGAAGACTGCTGCAGGTGTCAATGTCTTTAATGAGTTGTTGTGGCTCCTGCAACTAGTTGTGAACTGAGCAAACGGCAACTGAGCTAGCAACATTTGAGCAAGTGGCTGAGGTTGGTGAATGATGAAACTGAGCAAGTAATAACTGAGCAAGCAATAACTTGGAATGTCACAAGTCAGCAAAATGAGTTTAACTAGCGACGACCAAGCACGTCTGACGTGAGCACATCAATCTCATTTGCTGACTTGGCAGTATAGCTGAAATGTAATTGCTAAGTTTAAGCACTTGCTGAGTTGTCGCATGCCGAGTTGTCCGATAACCGTCTTTAACATGATTTTATCGAATCCGCAATCAACAAGTTATAAACAACATTAACCCTTTGAAGGTTGAGGGGGGGCTGTCAATTCAACTATTTTGTATCAACAGTTGTATCTCTAAAACCACTGAGGCTGCAACTACGAGATTTCTTGACTTTTACTAACTTTTATTCACCTCTATTGAGCTGAAATTTTGAGCGAATAAAGGTTATAAATTAAGAGATATAAGGCATTTTCCAGCACATCCTCTAAAATATTTCATATTCTATTTAATAAAGTGAATGTCTTCTGAGACACCGAGACCTAACCCTGGCACGCCGTCAGCAAGAAGCGGTTGACTTGATCACTTCGAAAATTTTGTTTGAGAATTATTAAAATAAAGTTCAACCAGCCTTATGTTTAAAAAGAATATATATTTCGCTACATAATGAGCATCTTCAGTTCTGCAAACAAACAAACAAATTACTGCAATGACTGCTGCATAAAGGGAAAACTATGCTGTAAGCCTCTATAATCAAAATTAAAATGATGAGCAAAATTTCTTCAATATTTACACATTAAGAAAATTGTTTACGTCATGGGATATAAAAACCAATGTTTAAAGTGAAGAATAAAAACCAAGAATGGATTTGGCAAATCTTCTCTCGTCGGTAAATGGCAGTTCACTCTAAGAGCTATCAATAGGTAAAGTAAAGTGGTATCAAGAAATGCAAATCATTCAAAAACGGCAGTTTAGTTTGTAAAATGAAAAATCAATTGAAATTGTTGATGTGGTTGCCAAGGAACAAATTTGTTTGCGAAAATAGTCTACGAGCAGTAATAATGAAACATATTTATGCAAATTATAAAGGTCATACATTATAAAGGCGAAGTGAACATTTGGGAGGGGTTCGGTTCATTCAAAACAAGCGTGAATTACAAGAAATAGTAGTAACAGTGGATAAATTAAAACCGTAGAAAACAGTAACACTTGAAATTACAGTGAAGCCTATTATCATTTCTAAAAACATTCTATCTGATTTTGGGTAAGAACATTTTTTTAATGTTAATGTTTGCATTTAAAATATGAAACCAAAAGTTTTCTCGGCTATCAAGAATGGAAGGTTTAGGTTCTTCAACGAAAATAACTTTGAAACAATCTGGAAGGGTGGGTTTATTCTTGATAATATTGGGGTGAAATCGGTGAAAATGTTTTAGTAAGGCTGCTTTATCTGAATTGTCCTTGCAATCAAAGCTGTTCCAGTTGTGTCGGTGACCTGTCCATCTTACGGAAAAGGGGTTTTTAGTTTGGCCAAGGTACTGATTTTTGCAGATCCTGCAAGTTGCGACGTAAATTCCAAAATTTTTGCAGGTTAAGTTTTGTTTCAGGTTAATTTTTTTTCCAGAGCATGCAGTTAGAAATGTGGTAGAAGGCACCATACTCGTTTGATGATTTTTTCTGTTCCCGCAAAGTGCACATTGTCCACAAGGTTGCGATGTGCCTGTTTCAGGTTTAAGATTTGTGCTTAGAGAAATAGATTTATAGTTCGTTAAGTGGTTTGCAAGTGTTGCTGGGCGTTTAAAAACGACTGCTGCATTGGGTTTTAGTTTTGCTTCCTTGGTGGTAACTTTCAAAAGGTGTGGAAAAGAAGTGGCCCAAATAATTTTTTTTAAATTTTGATTTCGTTTAGTAATGCTAGGTCCAAGACGCGACTTCCATGTTTTTGCCAAGGTGATCATTTCTTTCGTGATAGTTTTGTTGAAACCCGAGTCTATGCATTTTTTATAGAGTTTTTCCAAACTGGCCAGGTAATAATCTTCACGTTCATTAAGTCGGCGCATGCGAATTGCCTCTCCATAGATGATTGACTTGAAAACATGTGTGGGATGATGAGAACTTCCGTGTAAAAATTTTGAGTTAATTGCAGTAGGTTTCACAAAATTGGTTGTAAAGGATTTTGCTGGGGCTTTCTGGTCAATAATATGATGGACATCTAAAAATTCTACTCCTGTGCCATCTTTTTCTGTTGAGACCACCCTGAACTGTAGCTTTAAATCCCAATTTTCAAAGACTTGCCTTAATTTTTCTTGAATGTCGTTTGTCAAATCTGCACCGAATGATATAAACATTATGTCGTCTATAAATCTCTTGAAAATTTCTGCCCGGTTGATAGTGGTAGCGACTGATCTAATAATGTAATGCATACAGATGTTTGCAATTGATACCGAATTGTTGTCACCAGTCACTATTCCTTCTTCTTGTTTGTAAAATTTGTTTTTGAATCGAATGATGACGTTTTCCAAACACAACATGATTAACTGAACGAACGTTTCTTGACTTTTAGATTTCCATGTTGTGTGTTTTTGCAAAGCGTAACTGGTTGCTGTTTGGATGAGATTCCGGCTCACACTGGGATAAAGAGAAACAATATCAGCTGCTACCAAGAACAGATTGTTATTTTTGAATTGATTTTGAATGTCTTTGTTTTGTTGCCATTCAATTAATTTAGAAATATAATATTTGCTGTCTCTACAATATTCGTCTACTTCTGACTGACAAAAATTTATGCTGATTGGCTGTAGGAGTGACTCAAGGAACGCTGTTATTCTTGAGGTAGTAATGTTACCCGCGGATTGGAGCAGTCTAGTAGGTATTTTAAAAACATCAATCTTTTTTAATTCTATTGGATTAATTTTGTGCGTTTTAAACAGGGGATATACATAACCAACTGTATTATCACAAAAATACTTAGAGCTGGAACCGGTTTTCTTGTGGTAGCCTGTCGGTGTAACTTTTATTCCAGTGGTGTGAAATAATAAATTATCATCTACAACACCATCTGTGTGAAGCTTTTTGACGAGAGCTTCCGCTTGTTCCCGAACAGAGTTTAAGTGCTTATCAACGTTGCTAATACTCAAAGTTTCAATCTCTTGAAATTTCTTTAGCTAATTCTCCATGATTTGTTCATAATCCAAAAAATCTAAAATTACAATTTTTCCATCTTTATCAGAACGACAAATAACTAATATTCTGTTGTTGACTAATAATTTCAAATTTCAAATCTGAAACAGGCACATCGCAACCTTGTGGACAATGTGCACTTTGCGGGAACAGAAAAAATCATCAAACGAGTATGGTGCCTTCTACCACATTTCTAACTGCATGCTCTGGAAAAAAAATTAACCTGAAACAAAACTTAACCTGCAAAAATTTTGGAATTTACGTCGCAACTTGCAGGATCTGCAAAAATCAGTACGTTGGCCAAACTAAAAACCCCTTTTCCGTAAGATGGACAGGTCACCGACACAACTGGAACAGCTTTGATTGCATGGACAATTCAGATAAAGCAGCCTTACTAAAACATTTTCACCGATTTCACCCCAATATTATCAAGAATAAACTCACCCTTCCAGATTGTTTCGAAGTTATTTTCGTTGAAGAACCTAAACCTTCCATTCTTGATAGCCGAGAAAACTTTTGGTTTCATATTTTAAATGCAAACATTAACATTAAAAAAATGTTCTTACCCAAAATCAGATAGAATGTTTTTAGAAATGATAATAGGCTTCACTGTAATTTCAAGTGTTACTGTTTTCTACGGTTTTAATTTATCCACTGTTACTACTATTTCTTGTAATTCACGCTTGTTTTGAATGAACCGAACCCCTCCCAAATGTTCACTTCGCCTTTATAATGTATGACCTTTATAATTTGCATAAATATGTTTCATTATTACTGCTCGTAGACTATTTTCGCAAACAAATTTGTTCCTTGGCAACCACATCAACAATTTCAATTGATTTTTCATTTTACAAACTAAACTGCCGTTTTTGAATGATTTGCATTTCTTGATACCACTTTACTTTACCTATTGATAGCTCTTAGAGTGAACTGCCATTTACCGACGAGAGAAGATTTGCCAAATCCATTCTTGGTTTTTATTCTTCACTTTAAACATTGGTTTTTATATCCCATGACGTAAACAATTTTCTTAATGTGTAAATATTGAAGAAATTTTGCTCATCATTTTAATTTTGATTATAGAGGCTTACAGCATAGTTTTCCCTTTATGCAGCAGTCATTGCAGTAATTTGTTTGTTTGTTTGCAGAACTGAAGATGCTCATTATGTAGCGAAATATATATTCTTTTTAAACATGAGGCTGGTTGAACTTTATTTTAATAATTCTCAAACAAAATATTCTATTTATATGTTATTTTGCATTAGTATATGTTATTTTGCATTATTATATTATTTTGCATGAAAAATATAGATTCAAATTGAGATTATGTAAAAAAAATTTAATCACAACATTGCAATGCATGTTCTTCATTACTCTACCAAAAAATAATGTGTCAACTCACGCAATCGCAAAATAATCCAAAAGTCATAAGTCACCTTAACATTTCAACGTATATGAGCAGTTCTAAAATTCACATAGTTTTAATTTTCGGATATACTCAGGGTGAATAATTTTACAAAGTGAATCCCAAATTTTGAAACCGTGCCTTAAAAAATAACAGAGATATCACTCCTAAAGCATAAGAAAAATCGACAGCCCCTCCCCCCCAAATTGAGCAAGACTCCAAGGAGCTCAACCTTCTAAGGGTTAAGTACGGAATAGAATATTCTGTACCACAAGCATTCTTCAAGTGTCGCAGCAGAATTATAACAACAAATTTGAAAATACTGCAAAGTTTGCCAATGTCAGTTTAAAGTTCGGAGTTAATTAACTTTTTTTGTTTAAATTTTTTTTTCTTGGAGTATTTTATTTTTGAACCATAGACAAATAAAACGTAACAACTACATAGCATTTAATATAATACAATAACATGAAAAATAAACTAAAGTTTACAAACGTTTTCAGTCATACTCATGTTAGCCCTTTTCAAATTAATAACTGACTGATGTTATACACCAATTGAAATTACAATACTGATCTATATACACAAAATCAAAAAATAATATAGACGCATAAGTATGAAACGGCAAGGCAGTGGAGAATACATGAGTATGGCCGAAAACGTTTGCAATTTTTAGTTTAATTGATGTTATTGTATTATGCTAAATGACGTGTGGCTGTTAGGTTCTATTTGTCTATGGTTCAGCAAAATGACCTCTTTATAATTTTTTATTTTTATTTTTAACTTCTGGTTGATACTGTATATTTTTTTTAGATAAAATGAAATACTAATGACGCATTTTACCCGAAAAGGTTGAGATGCGTAATTCACTTCCACAAAACCTTGTAGCCAATCAGCTCCTTGCTGTCCGCTTCTCTCCCACAAAATCGTATTGTTGTTGGCAAATATTTGGGTAACAGTAAGCCTTCCTATAGTATCTCCATACATGTGGTACCTAAAGAATATTAAATATTAAGATTTGTTCCAGTGCGAATAAGCTATAGTACACCGGTTACAAGAATTGGAAACCGTGACCTCTATTTCTGCCTCGTAAGCACAAGGAATAAGCTGTCATCACATCTCAGATGATGTCCGAAGAACTGTTCAATATTCTCAACATCAATCCATTATAATTATTTATAATCTGCAGTTTGCTGCAGCAGATGAGGTTTATTAATCAATCAGAAGGTAAGATTTAAATCAACTGATTGCAGTCATGTGATTCATGTACGTTAAAAAATTAAATTAAACAATTCGCCGTCGCCAGCATAGCCTAGAGCCCTGGAGAGGTAGGGCTAGGGAATAGTCTTTTCAATGGCGTGGGTTCGATTCTCACCTCAACCATTACTCTTTTTTCTTATTCAATTGCCAATCAAAGCAAGTACCAACTCACTGGCTGAGCGCTGGAAGGGTCACAATGCTGCAGTCAGCTGGTTCATAGAGAAAATTTTCTATGATAAAGTGTCTACAAGTCAAAACACCCCATCTGCTGCAGCGACCTACAATTACAGATACGCCAATTGTCCACTCTCTTGACATAATTTATACTTTTGTCTAGAAATGTCTTGCTGCACATCCATCATTAGAACCATTTTCATTTCTATCATTTATATTTACGTGATAGCCTATCTATCTTCGCCATCGCCCAGCATTCACCTCCACAATAATAAGCTGCTTACACACGCTTTTAAGTAACTTTTTTTTTATCTGCAAGAAAGCGTTTTGCCACAGAAAGGGCAAAGCGGGGTGTGCACTTGAGCAATACATTTCGAGAAATGCTCTCGATTGAGGAAATTCAATGTGGCCGTTGATGAATTAAATGCTCTGTTCAAGAAAATTTTCAGTGTTTCTGTTGTCATGCAGTGTCCCAAAGCGTTTTTAGTTGACTAATTGATGTGATTTGTTGAAAATTAGACAAACATGTTGTTTGTTATCTGCCACAAGCATGTCTTCCGAGAAGTCAACCGCTTAGACAGAGATTTTTGAATTCTTCTTTCCTGATGATGTGGCCGAAAAAGTTGAGAATCCTGTGAGTTATGTTGTTTAATAGATCCTTATCTTGATGTACCTGGTTAAAAACTTCTGCATTTGTGATATGGTCAGTAGCCTATATGAAATTGAAATCCGGAGCATTCTACTATAAACCACATTTCAGCTGCTTCAATGTTACGTCTTGTTTCTGCAGTAAACGTTCATGTCTCACAACCATTCTGGAGAATAAACCACACCAACACTTTAAGAAGTAAATCTTCAAAGGAAAAGAAAGCTTGCGATCTAATAGAATAGGTCGTAATTAAAGTGTCATTATCTAAACACCGGTATCTATCGCTTTTCATTCTTGCTACAATCGGCTGCAGAAAAACACATATCTCATTGGACAGTCTTAATGGCTAGTGTGGAGGGCTGGAGGCCACACCTTAATGACTAGCGAATCGCAAATGCTCGCTGGCATGGTGAGTACTCAGTCTAGTGCTGACTGCCAGGTAGGCTAGATTGCTTCGTTCTACATGTTATGTTAATAGCATTTTTGCCAGTGGCAATTTTTCTCACGCTGCAAATGTACCCATTTCATTGGATAATAAACAAGCAATGAAAAAATGGATTCACAAAACCACTTCAGAAAATGAAGATACTGAAACGACATCGGATCGGTGGTTTAGTTCAGTGCTTCTTAAACTTTTTTAGTTTTGTTCACCCCTAGCATCTATCTCCAGATTTCATTCACCCTTGTCTCATGATATGATAAAACTATCTCGTCTATATATAACAGCACAAAACGACTTAGGTTGTTTTGATTTTCGTTAGCATCAAACAATTAGTTTTTGAAAATTATAAAAGAATCAAACAATAAAAAATATTGAAATTTATAAAAAAAACAATTAGTTTTGATTAAAAAATGGAAAACTTAGAATTGATTTTGTTTTTGGAAATTCTCACCTGTTCACTGAACAGGTTGAACACCCTGAATATCCGCCCTGCTCGCAAGCTATCATCCATTTCTGATGGTTCACCCTTATTCACCCTTTTGGTTGGTTCACCCCTTTAAAAATTTTATTCACCCTGGGGTGAACCATTCACCTCATTAAGAAGCACTGGTTTAGTTGATCCTCAGAAGCAAACGCATTTGTACTCATGAAATTATACTGCAGTGCAAGGATTGTTAAGGTAAACACAATTTTGGTGAAATGTGCTTATTTTTAATTGCCTCCAACATTATTCGGTAGACGACTATTCATTTTTCTTAAACGTTGACGTGATGAGGCTGCTATGGAAAGCTAAAAGAAGGTTTATGAAAAATCTCTCATTCAACAATTTTAGAAGAAAAGAAATGTTTGTAAAGATAAATGTAGTGCTATGCTGAATATTAATAATTATACACAGGAGATCCAGTACACCAGCTCAGACACACTACTTGCCAGGCTGGGCTTGCAAAAGATTGAAGATGTCCTCCGATTCAACCGTCTCCGCTGGTTTGGACACGTTGAAAGGAGCAGCGGATGGATAAATCATTGCCGAGATGTGCCAGTTGCTAGTATAAAGAAGCCTGGATGTCCCAGGAAGAAATGGAGTGATACCATAAACGATGACAGGAAGCGGTGGCAGATGACCAACACTAGCCCCCTAGATCGTGATGAATGGAGACTAAGGATGTGCCTTGCCAGACCCCGCCCTACCCTGATTCTAGGAAATGAGACGTAAAACAGGAAGAATATACTACATGTCTAGACCCAGTTCTTAGAGATTGGTTTGCGCTTGTCTGAAGCGAAGCTACTTAATTTGTTTTACAAGCGTAATGTATTCAAAACTCACCAAAATGTAATGCACAGTTCTTGATCTCCGTTATTGAAAGATATTTCAGGTGAAAGGTAAATGGCAAAGTTGTTGAGAAAACATGAAGACCTTTCAATATAAAGGTATTGGCCATCTGTAAAGGTAAAATCAAGGTTATCATCTCTTGTTTGATACCCGTGCGAGTTGCAGTGGGGTACCGTGACCACTTTAACTGGGTGGTTATTTTTTCAGCGAGATTCAAACATATACATTTATTTTGCACTAGTTCCCACTTACCAAGTCCACGATAAAGCCCACCCAATTAGCAAGCCTAATTTGATCAGGCGCAAAATATGACTAAACTTTTTCCTTTTGTAAAAGAGTTTTCAAGCCTGAAACCATTGTTTAAAAACCCAAAATTTACCACAATTTAAAAACGTAAAAAGTACAATTGTACCTAAGCCCCCGGACAAAGAGCAAACCAAATAATAATTCAGTTGAATTGTTATAGAAACGTTTGTTTGCTTGTACTAGAATTTTTCACAACTTTCTTCTGAATTCAAATATCGTCAGACTAATAAAATAATGGCGTAACTCACTTTTTGACGAAATTGAGATATTAGTGCTTTGTAGGTCCCTAAAATGTAGCGCATCTGCCACATAATTTTCTAAGACCTACGTTAACGGGAAAGTGGCATTTTCGTAAAAATGTCAAATGGCCTAACTCAAACGCATGACTTAGGCCATTTTACAAATCTTTTTAATCGTTTGCTGGAAGTAAAGCTTTCCTCCAACAGAGCAGATGGTCAGAAGACGACAATCTAAATTGTACAGAAATAGAGCTTCCACTTTATCACAAGTCAAGACGATTAATTTAGCGCAAAATAATTATGTTTTTTCTATTCTATGTATCGGAATCTTGGCCATTTTCAAGTAACCACCCTACTTAAATCTATTTGTTTTCTCTCTGTTCCTTTGAAAAGCTTCATTTTCCTAGCACTCTGGTAGTGCGACTTATCACCTCACACTGTGATACAGGTCAGATCTTCTCAATGCGCCGTTTCTGGGAGTGTTCTCGCACCCATGGCAGGTTTTTGTAGCAAGTCATTATTGGATACGGTACCTAATTAATTCTCAGCTTAATATCACACTTAGCGACTTCATCAGCTCGTTGCTGAGTTCTTCGCCATCATTCTTGAGTTTCACAGATGGGAGAAGGAGAACATAGGAAAACATAGATTTTAAAACGTTTGAATTGACTTTTATGTGTAGGTAGCTTAAATGTGACAAAGTGGGAAAAGAGGAAAATCACTTTTTGGCGAAATTTCTCAATGACTTGCCTACTGTAGATTCCCATCACTGTAGAAAGGTCACAATGTACAGAAAGAAGAAATTCTTGTACCCTGGAACTATACCATAACCCAACTTCATCGGCAATACAAAGAGGTTGCTTCTTCTTCTCTCGTTTGACTTGTAGTAGCTTAGATTGGCAATGCCTCATCGTGCAGCCATGATACGGTAGTTGCGTCCAGTTGTCGAATACCAATGATTTCACTTGGGGGCCGTAAGATGGGACATTCGTGGAGTATGTGTTGCATTGTTTGTTCTGCCGCTCCGCAGACACATATCGGCGTATTATGCAACCCCCACCTAAGCAGATTAGCTCCAGTGCAGCCAACGTCACATCTGATCCTGTTCAATGTGACCCATGCCTTTCTTAAGAGGTCTGCTCCAGGAGGGATGGATAGTGCTGGTATAACTGAAAACTGGGGAGGGATATGTGGCAGCTCGTTCCATTCCTGGGCCAATATCTCCATGCAGCTGAAGTTCTTATCCACAAGCTAAAGAGCTTGCTGAATCATCAGGAATACTACCATTGAGCACAGCCTTTTTTAGGGAAGTATTTCATAATGAGAACTTCTCCGTTTTCATCGTCGACTCCAACTCGTGTTCGAGCATTGGTTGATCTTCAAATTGAGTTTGGATGGTGATGTCGTATGTGACTTCGGAGGCCCAGTCTGTGATGGAAAAGACGTGGGCAACAGGCACTGGTAGACGATCATCATATATCCGCCGCCAATATGTGAAACCGGGCTGGAGGCTTCCAACTCTACCAAGCCTGTCCCCGTTACCCGTGATATTATTGCCATTGGGCTTTGTTTAGTCCAGGTCCAAATTGCAACAATTTAGGCGATTTGCTTGTATGTTTATTTACGGTGGTCGTAACTACGCGAGGGCCACGCAAACACTCTTGGCCAGCTCCATGTCCACTGTGGCCCAATAACATCGAAACGTGCAGCTTCAGGGGAACTGGTTGCAAGGGGCTACCGGGTGCTCTGTTCATACCACGTAAGGGTCAGTGCGACATGTGTGTTTCATTCAAATACAGTATTATTACCAAGGAACAATACGATGACCAAATCAAGTTGAAGATTGAAGCTTGAGATGAGAAGACGAAGACAAAGAGTCCGCTAGCACAGTAAAATCCGTATGGACAATGGATTTACAGGCTGTACTTCTGTGTCCTAAAACTAAGGCAAGCAGTAGCCTATTTATGTAGCCTACTATAAAACCAAGCTGCAGGTACACAATTTTACACTATTCAATCTTGAATCAAAAGATGCTTATTGCTCTATTTGGAATGAAACAGAAAGTGATTTTTGCTGTGAAGTATTCACTTTCTTGCAGTTTAATCATTTCGGATCGGTAATTTGTGGAAGCCCCGGTCTGGAGGAGATAGTTATTTGGAGTGATGGGTGTGGATATCAAAATAGAAACTCTAATGTCTCTAGTGCCTACTGTGCCCTTGCATGGAAGCATGACATCACTATTACTCAGAAGGACCTCGTGGCTGGTCTCACTCAAATGGAGTGCGATAGCATGCACAGTATTATCGAGCGAAAATTGGTAAACAACATTTTTACGACGAGAGATTACGAAATTACCATCCAGAATGCCAGGATCAGACCGCATCCCAACAATGTACAGAGGATGCAACACAGTGATTTTATGAAAATCGATGGATGATGCTTGTTGAGTATTAGGCCTGGAAAGAAAGCTGGAGATCCCACGCTTCATGATCTTAGAGGCCGAAATCATGAAAGCAGTGGAAAGGCATTGTACAAGGTCCCATTATGCGAGGCTGCACAATGGGAGGATCTGCCACAGCGGTCACAAATAAACTTAGACGACACTACATGGATTCCTATTTTTTCAAGCCATCTTCCAATCAAATTGAGGAAATACAATGATCTCCAATCTATGAAACATGTTATGCCAACATTGTGCCACTCTTTTTTTGATAATTTGCCTCATTACTGATAATTTATTCAGCTTATCTTGCCAACTGTGAACTGTTTTTGGGCGAAATATGCAGTCTAGCATGAAATATAACTCCTTTCGTTAGATTGGAGTTGCTATTAGGGATTTTCCTGTTAATTCTAGTCGTTAATTCTAGTCGTATCACTGTTATTATATCACCGTTAAAAAACTCATATTGATAAAGTCAAAATATCAAATTGCCTAAGTCATGTCAGTGCATTCAGAAAATGGCCTAAGTCATGCCAGCCCATTATGGGATGCAAAATGAAAAAATCAAAGTATACATGCTCATTGTACTTGCATCGACATGCTATTTTCGTTTAACTGTGCAATAAATATGATAAAAACAACCGTGTAGACAGTTTTTTTCGATTATCTCTGTCACGATTTCTTTCTATCTCTTACCAGGAAAAAGACTTGGAAAGGTTCAATGACGTAGTTTAATGGGTCAAACCGAAAAGCAGTCAATTAAATGTCGAATAATTCTACTAGCGAAATGATAATCTGACTTCTTGAAGAACTTTAACGAACGGCTTCTCAAATAACTTTAATTTCTGCATCAACTACCCATCCACAACTCATAGCACAACTCTCATAATCAACTCATAATAAACACCATAATAATCATCATCATAATCTCAGAATCTCAGAATCAACATTACACAAACTACACCACTATTTATAGTTGGCTGTTCAGTCCAGTAACTTCGAGAAGGTTACATCATAAAGAACCATCGTTCGGTCACGTAGCATTTAAATGTAAACAACAGAAGTGTCTAGAAGGTCACGTAGGGCCGAAGGTTGTAGAAAACACGTTACATAATACAGATTTCGTCATCAGAGGTTACTTTAGGTCAATACCCGATAATAACACATCGCACCAGAATTCTATAGCAAAACAACACGCTCGTTGAAGATACAAAGCAAACCATCGCAAGGCATTGCACCTTGATTGTGACATACGCCCCCCCTTAGAATATTGTTGCAAACAATATAACAACACAATCAATACAAAACACACCATAAAACAATTAATTACTCAATAATCAGTTCTCATAAGTCTATCGTTGCATGATCTACCAACGATAGCTTTTCTCAAAACAATAGTCACGTTTTCTGCGAAAGTCTCCAACGTCCTCAACATCTTCAGTGCATCGGCGAGCGAGATGACCCATCTTCCTACATCGGAAACACCTCCTCTCCGGACAGTCCTTGGCGAGATGACCTTCTTTATGACAATTGTAGCAAGCCTTTTCATCAAAAGGGCAGCTCCTGGCTATGTGTCCAATCTCTCCACATCGGTAGCAGTGGTTGTCACGGCAACGTCTGTTTTCTGAATGTCCGCCGTCAGCAACGCACTCCCTGGCGAAATGTCCGCGTCTACCGCATCTATAGCAAACTCCAAATGGTCGTCGCCTGCCTCTTCTCCTTGGTTCATCGCGCTCGTAATATCCGTCATCGTGAGATCGTTGCTGATTATCTGCAGAACAATCTCGAGCAAAGTGACCATTCTTGCCACAAGAATAACAAGTAACTTCAGAATCTCTCTCAAAAACATTTCCGATTATCAGATTAACTAAAGAGTTTTGTAAACATAACGCTTTCACAGTCCCACTACAATACGGAGTTTCGATAGATATCATCGCTAACGGTCCTTGGATTGAAGTGGTATCTATTTTTGTCACATGGCCAGTTTTTCCCGTTAATTGACTGTCTTTAACCAAATCTCTCCTCACTATTATACCAGTAGAACCAGAATCACGTAAAACTTTTACCTTTTTGTCTCCAACTTTTCCATCCACTACTGGCAGGTGATCTTCAGGTATTATTTTTCCGCAAACATCTTCATCCGGAATCTCCTCGTCAAGCGTGGGTTCAGGAATCATTAACGCACAACCGCATCGATAAACGTCCGTGTCTTTATCTTTTCCAGACTGATTAGGTAAGGAAAACGACTTGTCCTTGCATTCCTTCGCTTCGTGTCCTTGCCTATTGCAACGATTGCACCACTTCCTCGATTCCTGATGATTTCTGTTAGTCTTCTTCCGGCAGTTAACAGCCTTATGACCTAAGCCATTACAATTAAAACAACGTACTTCTCTTGGAACCGCACCTCCTTTAAACTTATTTGTTTGCTCCTCGTCATTATCGCATGGCAACGTTTCTTCAGTCGACAACTTCTCATCATGAGCAACTAAGTACTGTTCTGCCACACTGGCTATCTCTTCTAGATTCTTTGGACTTCTCTCCATTAAATAAACAGACAAATCTTTTGAACATGAATCTGTGAATTGTTCCTTAACTATAAGGTTTGCCAATCCGTCCAATGATTGTTCGGCCCCCGAAAGTTCAAACCATTTTAACAAAAGGTTTCTTAAACGTTCAATAAATTGACCTGGGCTTTCGTGTCGTTCAGGCTTTGCCTCACGGAATCTTTGACGGTATCCATGCTCGGTAAAATTGTATCGCTTTAACAGAGCTAACTTCAATCTGTCGTAATTCATGGCTTCTTCTTGTGAAAGTCTTGAATATACATCAAGAGCTTGTCCCGATAATAACATGCTTAGCTGGGTAGCCCACGTCGACTTCTCTAATTTGGCTATTGTAGCATATCTTTCAAATCTTAACAAAAAACTATCCAACTCATCTTTTTCTTCAACAAATGATGGCAAATCTGGACGTCTAACTTGCGCCACAATAACATCTCGAGCATTATCATTAGTAGAATTAGATCGCTCACCAATGTCCAGCTTTTGTCTTTCTAATTCAAGTTTTAACTTTTCCAATTCATATTGCGCTCTTCTTTCTTCAGCTTCTGCTTCGTACTGCCGTTGAGCACGTTTTTCTTCAGCTTCTCGTTGTGCTTGTTTTTCTTCAGCTTCAGCTTCGCGCTGCGCCCGCTTCTCCTCTGCTTCGCGCTGCGCCCGCTTCTCCTCTGCTTCGCGCTGCGCCCGCTTCTCCTCTGCTTCAGCTTCAAGTTGTGCTCGCTTTTCCTCAGCTTCAAGATCTGCTTTCCTTATTTCACGAGCAGCTCTTCTATCTTCTCTTTCGTCAGCTTCTCGCTGAGCTTTTTGGTCCATTATCTTGTGATACTCTTCTATCACAAACTGAGACTTCTCATTACCAGTCAGCCCCATTCGTTCAGCCATGCTCCCTAAGTCTTCAATCATCTCATGTTTGACAGTATCCGCCATCTTGACATTAATTTATTATTCTTTCAATAAATCTTCGGTATTCTTCGGTTTTTCGGTTATATTCTTTTTCGGTTTAAATCCCGGACGAGCCCCCAGAATGTCACGATTTCTTTCTATCTCTTACCAGGAAAAAGACTTGGAAAGGTTCAATGACGTAGTTTAATGGGTCAAACCGAAAAGCAGTCAATTAAATGTCGAATAATTCTACTAGCGAAATGATAATCTGACTTCTTGAAGAACTTTAACGAACGGCTTCTCAAATAACTTTAATTTCTGCATCAACTACCCATCCACAACTCATAGCACAACTCTCATAATCAACTCATAATAAACACCATAATAATCATCATCATAATCTCAGAATCTCAGAATCAACATTACACAAACTACACCACTATTTATAGTTGGCTGTTCAGTCCAGTAACTTCGAGAAGGTTACATCATAAAGAACCATCGTTCGGTCACGTAGCATTTAAATGTAAACAACAGAAGTGTCTAGAAGGTCACGTAGGGCCGAAGGTTGTAGAAAACACGTTACATAATACAGATTTCGTCATCAGAGGTTACTTTAGGTCAATACCCGATAATAACACATCGCACCAGAATTCTATAGCAAAACAACACGCTCGTTGAAGATACCAAGCAAACCATCGCAAGGCATTGCACCTTGATTGTGACAATCTCAAAACAAGAAAAAATGAGTTACACCATTATTTTATTAGTCTGACGATATGTAAGTTAACAAACTTATTCCTTGCAAAGTCACAAGCAGATTGAAGTCACAAGGAAATAAATATCCAAAGTCAATAACTATGTATATTGTATAAGTATATATTGTAATAACTATGTAACCTATATTCTGTTAGTATATATTGTAATAACTATGTATATTGTATAAGTATATATTGTAATAACTATGTATTATGTATAAGTATATACTGTAGTTCCAATATTACTTTTACGTAAAAGCAGCGACGTAATTTATGTTCTGTAATAAGCAAAAGGTGTTTTTCAAATCATCATATTGGTTTGGTGAGAAGTTGGTTTATTTGTAAATAAATAAAATATATTGGTATAATGCTCAACCCTGTTTAATTGTTGTGGCTTGCCCGTCTTTGGTACCAGAAAGCAAACTCTCTCCCAATAGTATTTTATGCTAGTCAGTTAGCTAGTTACCTTCAAGAAGTTGAAATTTATTGCATTTTTATAAATATTTTCGCATTCCTGATGAGGGCTTAAGTTAAGCCGAATACGTTCGACTGTTAAAACTATTTGTAAATACGTAAAATATATTGTTATAATGCTCATTGCTCAACCCTATTGTATTGTCGTATCTTGCCTGACTTCGGTACAAAAAACACTTTCTCTCAAAGTTATGTTTTCTGAAAAGCTTATTTATTTTGTAAAAGCAAATTTATATTGTTTTGTGTGCTCCAAGATTCACTGCGTGTCCTATATAACTACTAGTCATTTCGTATTGTATGCATGTCTGAATTGAGCGTGCAGTCAACGCAGAGAAGCGATTTCACAGAGATGATGGCGGTGACATCAAACAAATTAAAGAAAGTGACTACTTTCAATAAAAAAGCAATATTAAAAAGTTGGTAGAGTATGTGTGTCTGCTTAAAATTTCAACCAATTTGTCAATGATTTTTTTCTAACTTTGCGATACAAGCAACCCCGTAGCATTTCTGTATCAAACGTTATTAAAGAATAATCGATTAATCGTGTTAATGGATTTAGTCCACACGTCATGAAATTAATGCTGAAAATGACTTTGTCCTAATGAAGTTAAATTACACTAATTTGCTGGTTTGTGTGATAATTCACGAAAATGTATCGATCTTGACATTGCATGTGAAAGCTTACCAAAGACAATTTTATATGCAGTAGTTTCAACAAACTTAGTTTTGACTCACCTGGGTTGCTTAAAGTGTGATCATATCTCGGACCAGTCCCACCAGTAGGAGTCTCCCATCTGCCCAAAGTCCATTCAAAATCGTCATCAGGAGACTGGGCATTGCGCCAACCTCGGCATACACCATTCTCAAATGTGCAGTTAAACTCTGATTTGCAATATGAGTAAATGAATTAACTCATGTCTTGAATCTCTAGAGCCTAGACAAGGACTATAAGTCAAAAAATTGCTCATTTTATTATTTAAGAGAGATCAAATACAATATATCAGATCATCACATAAGCGCTCATATAATTTTGTGGGGTTTTCAATTGGTTGCTTCTATTGAAACACAATAAATTGTTCACTGAAGCCTAAATCAATTTGCTTAATTTGCATTGTTTATTTTTTTATTAACGTACATCATTCAAACCATAGAAGAGATTCCTTCATAAATAACAACAGTGATATGAACCTAAATTCTACACAGTCTAATTGTCTCCAATTTTCAACATTGAACAGACATCGTTTGACCAGGTACCACTTGACAACAAAACTTTTTTGATTGTTACCAACCCAGGCACAGTGGAGGTCGAATATTAATACTTGCAGCAACTTTGGAAAACCTATCACTGCTTGGTAAAATTAAGGAAACATTCTCCAATGCTGAGATTTGACTAATCAGAGCGGCACTGATCAGTAAAGCATAACATGTTGTGGCAAATTTCTCTGCGGTACAGACAACGGGTTGTAAAAACGGCATTACACTTCATTGATTCAATTTGCAAACAACTTATCATGCTCCACTTACAGGGGTCCCACGCTAGAGTTGTTCAATTTTATTATGATTTTATGCTCAAAACAGGCTATTTTTTATGCTTTTTTATGATATTCACATTCAGTACAATTTTAATGGCTTTTTTATGTTTTGAACAGATTTTTAAGATCATGTACACAACAATTGCACGACTTGGAATGGTAAAAATACAATCGTTAAAAACTGTTTTGGTTTAAAAATTGGCAAAACTATTTTAAACCAACACTTTTTACAGCAGAAGTGCTTATTATACTGAATTCAGAACAACCAAATGCATTCTTACAATGTAAAATACTTAATTATGAAAACTACCAGGTATGGTTCCACTGTAAAATTTTCAGCATTAGACGTAAGAAATGCAATTAAATTAAAAATAAAAAAAAGCAAACAAAGGTACAGTAAGTGTAACACAAAGGCTGTCCTACAGTCTACAACGTTCCAAAAAATTTTGAAAAGCCACTATTCCACTTCACAAATATGCAAAGTATGGTGAGCAGTAATAACCCTTACGTTTCACCCAAACTTCACTTTTTTCAATTTAAGGGCAGCTAGTTCTTTATTGCACCGACGCTTTCTGTCAAGGCCAATACTAATTTTCGCCAGCGCAGACAATAGTTCGTTTTTATGACGTGTTTTACTAGAAATAGCATCTTGTAGCTTAGCATTCCCTTGCTCAATAATTTCCTCTGCAGTCTTCAATTCAATCTCGCATCTCTCAATATCATCATTTAGCAAGGCCTTACGTGACAGCTTTTCTGTTTCAATTCCTGCAGCATCTTCTTGCTCTTGGCAATTCTGCCTCTCCTGTTCTTTCAAAATATTTGTTTCTTCCAAAAAAGCCATATATTTACTTCTTGCTCCTTTTACTTGTTGCCGAAGTTCTTGTGTGATAGGAAATTTTAAAGTGCCTCCAAGCTTATTGATCCATTCTTTAACAATTCGCAAAGATAGCCTACAATGGCATCTTCTTGTATTGAGTAGCCATGGCTGGCAAGGAGGAGCCCTTAACTCCCGAAAATATAGTATGACAACTTTTTAGCAAAGTTTGAGAAGTATCATCATCATCATCATAATCCATCGTCGGTTTGTTCCCCACTAGTGGGGGTGGCCGATTGTTTCCGCGCAGCAATTGTTTTAATCCCTTTTCTCCATTTCACCCTGTCCCTTGCATCTTCCTCCTTCAGTCCGACTTTTTTAAATTCTCCCATTACTTGTTGTTTCCACGTTCTTCTTGGACGACCGCGTTTCCTCTTCCCACCTACCTTTAGATCTAGTGCCTTTCTAAAAAAACTTCCTTCCTCCCTCCTTATCACATGTCCATACCATCTTACTCCATTTGCCCTTGCCAGTTGGTCTATGGTCTCTCTCATCTCTAGCATATCCAACAATTCTTCAGTCCTTTTTTCCCTTCTCGTTTTCACCCCACACATTGCTCTCACCATTGACCTTTCCGTTCTTCTCAGGATTGCCAGTTCACTCTCTCTCAATATCCATGTCTCGCTACCATATAGCATTGCAGGCCGCACACAGCTCCGATATACTTTTCCTTTCATCCTTAGTGAAAATTTTCTGCCATGCAACATTTCCCCACATTCCCTGAACTTTGCCCAGCCCAATCTTGCCCTTGCTGTCACCGCTGCTTCACATCCACCACTTCCATTTATCCAATCACCCAGATAACAGAAGTCTGTCACTGTTTCGATGCCATGGCAGAACTCATCATCATGGCCTTCCACTTCATTCCTTCCTTTACTGCATTTCCCACAAACAAAACACTTCGCCAATCTTGTTGCGGCTCTCTTGACATTAGCACATCTTGCATGTACCCACTTTCCACATTCCTTGCATTGCATTGAATTTCTCATCACTCTCTTGCCACATATTCCACAGGAATCTACTTTGTTCTCAACAACTGTTCCTTCTGCTCCACTCACCATCACTTTTGTTTTTTCAAGATTCACCTTCATACCCTTGGTTTCAAATGCTTCTTTCCATTTCTCAAACTTTCTCTCCAGCCCCTCCATACAATTACTTGTCAAGACCAGGTCGTCTGCATACAAAATTTCACTCAATAAGCCCTCCCTCACTCCTTCAGTTACAACGTCAACCACAAAAGCAAATATCAGAGGTGACAAAACTGATCCTTGGTGTACACCAACCTTCACAAAAAACTCGTTTGAATAATTTGATCCAACTCTCACTTTTGTTCTTGCATCCTCATACATAGACATCACAGCTACCATTAATATCTCCGGTATACCTCTTTTCCTGATTGCCCACTCCATCACTTTCCTTGGTACTCTGTCAAATGCCTTTTCTAAGTCGACGAAGCACATATATAGTTTTCTCTGCTTCTCTCGGTATTCCTCCTGCATTCTTCTCAATATAAACAGAGCATCCACTGTACCTTTTCCTGGCATAAATCCAAACTGCATATCATTTAATTTAACCAGTGTTCTCAACCTCTTTTCTAATATAGTAATTCTATCATATTCAAGATATCTTTATATTGGCTTTTTTCATGTGGAATGACCTTATTTTTCATTTTTTTCAGCTCTATGTGGACCCAGCAGAGTTCAACTAAATTTTGTAACATTTTACACAATTGATATTTTCCAGGGGTAGTACAACTTTAACAGTTCTGCTGCTGGAAACGAGTTAGCTCGTGCAATTGTGATGTAATTTAACGTCACATGACGTCACAATGCCGCAAAAATCATAATGTGTTGCCAGTCTGGGGGCCTGACAGGTTGCTTCAATTTTCAACCAAAAAAAACGATTTTTAACCCATTTCCCCGCCAAATTCTTAAAATTAAATAAAAGTCAAAACACCAATCAGTGTGAACAAAGCTTGGAATTCAGCAATAACTTCGAGGTCTAGAGATTCTTAGACTGGAATCATGTTGCTAGGCAACTAGTATATTGATCAATGCACATAGGTCATGTAAAAGAGCTTAGTTTTTATGCAGCAAGGTAATTGAAATATTCTATTATTTTTTAAGGTTTAGACTAATATACCTATTCATTTAGAGTCACTAGACTAGACTGCTTACTGGTACTAGCTAGAAGTCCTGTACGGTAGGCTATCTAACCCTAGTCGCTAAAAAAATCCAAGCAAGCATTTTCTTATGAATATAGGCCATGACTAATTGACTATGCTATGATGTCAACAAAACTTATGAATGTAATGTAAAGGCAAACCAAGCGTGGTAGCCTATAGGTTTCATCGAAAGGAAATATGTTTGCAATCGCCTAGTTGGTTAAGTTAAACTTCGGTACCGTACAGTAGCCTAGCTATCGGCCAGCAAAAATTGTCATTTTTACATCGTTTCAACGTCTCCAGACGTTGAAATCGTGTAAAAAAGGAACTTTTGCTGACCAGGTATAGGTTGCAACTGAGAAATATTTACAAAAGCCATTCAATTTGTTCAAAGAACCGAATTAGCCTAACAGTTCGTATTTACATTGATTCAATGTTTGAATACGTTGAATCACTCGGCCTATTATTTTTCTTTACATTGATTTCACGTCTGAACAGGTTGATTCAATGCAAAAAAACTGTTTTGCTGACTGGCGCGCTTGTAAATGCAATGGTCATTTCGACGATCAATTGCAACACCGATTTGCTCCAAAATTTCAAAGTGCGTTTCAACAGTTTGGCAACCCATTTTTCATTACCATGGCAACAAGAGAAAAAGGAGAACTCCTCTCACTTTTTCAAAACGCTGGCAGCTAAAGTGTTAATATACTTCCATGAGAAACATTACCATTTCATCCAAATCAGCATAGCCTTAAATTAAGAGATATTGCATTACATCTTAGAAATGTTTTACCGAAAGTCGGACATGGTCCACTTGTCAGTGACACGTCATCTAAAGCGATGTCTCCAGTATACAAAGTTCCACTTGAGCCGGTGAATAATATCTGATGAAAAAAGTAAAACTAACTTGTTAAATCAAGAATTTTAAAACTTTGAACTATATTTTCCTCTGCCTAAATAAAATAATTATTCTGCACATCAAACTGTCACTTTTTTGTCAGAGGGGAATTGCAGCTTGTAGCGTACGTCGCATAGTTTTGACTATCCGCCTATACCTAGCTGTAAATATTTATCCCACAGCAATATTTCAAGCGCGGCAGTGCAGCGGGAATGACCAGAGAACAACGTCTAGACTTCTTGATTATACGTATAAACTTATTGTAGAAAATGAATCTTCACACCATCACACAAACTTAACCATATTTAGACTGGGGCTGGCATAATGTGCCCGCGTCAATTTCAAACGATTGTATTTTAATGGGCATACTTGCTAATAAGCTAAAATTTCTTGACTTTTCCTAAATATTACTTGGCTAAACGTGTTTAAGGTTTCGTGGCTTTACCTGATTCGGTTTGAGAGATATTCTACTGTTTTTAGCATGTACCTTGAAATATTTCATTGATTTGCTCCTGGAGTGAGAGCAGATTGCGCCTGGTTGGTTTCTTTTATAAGAAGAGTGACAGATCAACGATCGTTTATTCAAAGGCGTCAAGCCGCCAAGCCGAGTGGCCAAATGAGCTTATTGCGCGTGTAATTTGATTAGTTGTGAAGAAGACACTGCATGATGTCAATTACCGATTTGCGTCTGGCGTAAATTGCATACAATTATTTCTGTCTGCGACTGAAACAAAACCATTTATTTTAAGCTGATTGAACATCATTGCACAATAAATCAACACGAAAAGCGTGGCATTACAAACTGGGAATAGAGGAGTTTACACGGAAAAAACGAACAGTCGAAATTGATGATATTTTTGATGGTAAAATTGTTTCGTTTCGCAATCCTTCAACTTCAAAAGTCGAATATTGATAAATCGATTTTTGATCGTTTTATTCACAATTCATACAGTATCGGCAACAATTTTTTTTCAGTAATCTTCTAGCTGACAAAACTGCGTTGTTATTTCATCCATACAACGACTAGCGACAGCTATTAGGTGTAAAAACATAAGATCGGCTGACGGATATCATCAGTGACTAAGCATTGCGCCATAGTCAAGCTGTAAGCAAATATAATTTGTTATTCAATTTCAATGGAACTCTATTCTACGTCCTCAGTTGTTGAATTTACGTAAATATAACCGACTTTGTGGACGAACATATTCTTCCTGGAATAACCTACTTCAAAATTTGGTTGCTTTGCCTTCATCAGTTTTTCGTCTTTAGATGTACCTCTGATGTGAAATTGGCGAAATGAAATAAATATTGACAGAAAAAACACAATGTTGATGGAATGTACAGTATTTTAAAAATGAATTTGCATATGCATAATATGAAGGAATTTCGAACTAGTTGTCTAATACAAGTCAAATGCATCACTTTACAAATTGGGGAATGGTATTTCATAATGCTATAAATGATCTCTAATAATTTTTTTGCGGCTTGTAGCAAAATCTGCCTGCATCCATCTTTCCAACCAACTGAAGTCAAATAAACAATTTTCACGTCTAAGCACTGTGGTTAAACGTTGAGTCGATATAATAATGTCGCAGTTTTGCCGGCTGGACAATTACAGAATAAATAGATTCTCGGCAGTTGATAAGCCGTCACGGTTGTTAATGTAAAAGAAACAGAACGAAAAGTGTGACGCGGGATTATCGTGACGTCATTATCCCCAGCAGAGCAAGTTAAAAGCCTTGTTTCTTTATCATAATTTACATCTAACTTTGGCAATTTGATGCCTGTCTAATAAATCTATTATGGCTATAGGCACACATCAGGCACTATATCAGGCACACATGATTCGAAGACACGTTTGAATTTTTTGGAAAGTCAGATAAATTTTCTTTCACTTGGTAAAATATCTAACTGACAGCATGCATATCAAAAGCGTAATAAACGTTCAAAAACCGCGGGCGCTTTACGCTCCCCCAACTCAAGGAATTTCTTGAGAACACAGTCTTAATGCGGTTAAAGGGTTGCAACCATCTTTCCAAGAACAGAACGCAATTAAAATAATAAATTAAACTCGTCACCACAACTGATCTGGAATCATGGCTTGAATTTCAAAAAAACTAAATGATCGACAAATACAGTACTGAAAGACTGAGCTACTGAAAGACTGAGCCAAAAAAACTATCTATACTGAAAAAACATAAAAAAACTTGAACACTGAATGCCGAATGCTATGGAACATACTGAGTAACGAATGGCATTCTGAGAATTGACTGAATCATCTGACGCCAGACGCATCGGTTTAAAACGATTCCAAAGTTATTTAGGATTGCCTGGAGTGGCGCTCGCAATCAACCAATCACGATATACAAAAGCACTGTGGCCATGCAACATATGTAGGCTGCAACGTTAATAAGACGTAAAACTACGTGTACGTAAGTATTAAACTACCGGTTGCAAGAATGCGTTCAACTTACAGGCCGCATTCTAAATTCCTAAAAGGCACAAAAATACCTAACCACGTCTTAAAATCCTAAAGCACAAATATTTGAAGAAATGCACAAACACATGAAGCTTGAATTCTTAGCTAGCGTTTCACGTAAGCGACACAAAGTCCTAAGGAACGGTTTCACGACAGTAATAAGACGTTGAAAACACATAAGCAAAACCGCAAGACGCTACACAACTCATACTTTTTAATTCGTTAAGTGTTTGTTAAAAAATGCTACAAGTTGAGCAAAGACTTTACATATAATTTACTGACTTCATTAACACTAAATTTTTATGTGATATCGTGCTTATACAATGAAATTATGCTCTGCAATCTAAATTGCATTGCAAGTCTACTAAATTAGCTTAATAATGTGGGGTATTGTGTCAGAAGTTTCGGTTCATGTTGTTTTAGTTATAAAAGTAATAAGTAAACAACATCAGTCAGTTTCGGAAACTTGTATAATTTATTGATAAAGCTTTCGCCATCGGCTTCCATGTAATCACTCATCTGTGATGCAACTTTAACCGGTTATAACAAAAATGGCTATTTTTGAAATGTTTCGGCTAAATTATGAAAATTACTCTTACCAATAGTAAAAGCAAAAAATGTTTGAGTTTATCGCATCAAAAAAGTAAAAACGCAACCATTACTTTTTTAAGGGATATTCATACAATTTTAATGCAATTTTTTTAATGGGGAATATGAAGACAACCTCTATGGCCTTCCCTGCAATTAACTTTGACCAAAGCTAGCAAGTACTAAAAGTGAAACCAATGTCTTCACCACGTCACACGACAAGAAGCAAACGATGCGGCAGGAGAAAATGATACAACTACTTGAATGCCCTGTCCTAAAAGCAAGCTGCTCTCCACAGGATTTAACCAAGTTCTACGATAGAGCGAGAGCTTGCGTGATGCTCTGGGCTACAGCAGTGTGACGCACAACGAAGAAGAATACAGTTCTCACATCTAAACAGCAATTGTCTTGAAACACGAAGTTTATTAGAAATGCATCGTACCGGTAATCCAATTTTTTTTTACTTCTCATTGTTCACTATTGCTAAATAACATAGCTTTACATAACACAACTTAACTCTTCGTCCTGTTTCACCTCTCATTTCTCGAAGTCGGGGTATAGGACGGGGTGTAGCAAGGCACATAGGCCTACTCAGTCTCCACTCATTACGATTACGGGGGCAAGTCGATCTATGCGATATACGGGTTATGCAATCACGGGGGGCATTACGAAGGACTAGTGTTGACCATCTGCCACCGCTTCCTGTCGTCACTTATTGTATCAGCCCACGTCTTCCTGGGACGTCCAGGCTTCTTTGTGCTGGGAACTGGCACATCTCAGCAATGATTTATTCATTCACTGCTCCTTTCAACATGTCCATTCTATCAGAGACGGTTAAAGCGAAGGACATCCTCGATCTTTGGCAAGCCCAGCCTAGCAAGTAGTGTGTCTGAGCTGGTGTACTGGATCTCTAGTGGTCTGATGTTGCAGATCCATCGCATCATTGCATGGTCATTTCGTTTGATTCTATCAAGTATCTCTTTCTCATAGCCCAGCATTCGCTCGCAAACAACATCATACTCCAAACATACTCGCAAACAACGCAAACAACAAGACATTATCTGCTCAACGAGCTTTCTTAGTTCGACATATGATGCGCTTTTTGCCTCGCCTAATTAACCGTCATGTAATGTGCCTTTCTCCCCTGCTTTGCCGTTTCATTTTTATACATTTTGTTTTACAATTCATTGTGTAGATCAGCTTTTTGTTTTCAATGTAGATGTAAAATCAGTTATTTTTGTTACTTGATGTGTATGGCCGAAACCATCCGTAGTTTATAGTTTATGTTCACTTTAATGTATTATGGTAAAAACTTTAAGAATTCTCGAAGTCGTAGTTTGTATAGGTGAACCAAGACACTTTATAACATTTGAAAGACCTCTCTCCATTATGTAGCCAAAAGCGTGTTATGGGATTATTTGCCAAATATTCACTGTAGATACGCAATGTTTTTGATAAAATCAGAACTCTTAACCAAAACAAACGGTTTTCACTTAGCTCCGAAGCATTATCAGCTTTCCAGTAGCTCAAGCAGGTAATTTTAAATTCAGTAGTTGCTGCAGTTGACGAAACATTGCCCTTTCAAATTGAAACCGATGCTTCAAAGTTTGCGGTAGCTGCAACTCTTAAACAAAATGGTCACCTAGTTTCTTTTATAATCATCACAATCAAAACTTAGTTTTGTCCTCACTATCGAAAAAGGTCGATTTATTTCTTGCAACAATTTTCTTCACACTCATTCTTCATGTCGTTTTGTCGATCGAGTCTTATTATTCCACGATGGCGTCTGCCTCACTCTTGTTGTTTTTTTGGTCGTCCTTGTTATATAATAAAAAATGCTGATGACACTTTTTACCTGAAAAGGTTGAGATATGTAATTGATCTCCAAAAGCGCTTCTAGCCAATAAATGTCTTGCTGTCCGCTTCTCTCCCACAGAATTGTATTGTTATTGGCAAATGTCTGGCTAACGGTCAGGCTTCCTATAGTAGCTCCATACATGTGGTACCTAAGTAATGCAAATATCAAGATTAGTGTAGTTCTAGTAAGTTACAATACACCGGTTACAAGAATTGGATATCATGTCCTTTATTTGTGCTTCATTAGCAAAACGAATAAGCTGTGGGGCGTGGGCAATCGTAAGTTTGGTTTGTTTCTTATTATTACAAGTTTAGTTGTAACACAGCAAAAGTCACCAAAAAAAACCGCAAGTGTTATGACTGGTTCAAGAATACACCCTTGTAAGCCCAATAAGGAAGATAATTTAAACGAAAGGATCATAAGTCATTAAAAGCAATAACTACTGCAGTTAAAAGGTTTCAGTCGTGTTTCAGTGATTGAGCGGTTCAGACATTGTTCGAATGATACTAAATATCTCTCTAATGGATATTTTACATAACAACAGCGGCAGCCTTTAAAGAAAACTCATAACCTACTCATTTTTGCATAGTTTCTAATCTTATCTGTAATGTTTATTGTTTACAAACAAAAAATATTGGATAGTGATTTTACTTGTGTCAATTTTTCCTTCTTGCAAGTGTAGCTTTATAAGAGAATAAAAAAGTATTGAAAGTGATGTCGGATCAGTGGCTTAGTTGATCCTTTGGAGCACGCACATTTGTACTCATGAAATTATACTGCAGCGCAAGGATTACTGAGGTAAACCTAATTTTTTTAAATCTTCTTATTTTTAATTGCTTTCAACATTATTTGGTGAGTGACTGCTCATTTTTCTTGAAAGTTAGTATGATTGGGCTGCTATAGCAGACTACGGAGATGTTATTATGAAAATTCTCTCATTCAATCATTTTACAAGCAAAGAAACTTTTGATAAAATGTGTGTGGTGTAGTGCTTGGTAAGTGCAACCAAGAGAAGGAAGTCATGAAAAGATTAGGGCTACATGTTTTGAAACAGTTTATAAAGATTGGTTGGGGTTTATCTGTCAAAGCAAAACTGCCCACAAAAACATTTATTTTATTTCACCACTATCAGGATTACAAAGCTTACCAAAATGAGATGCACAGTTCTCCATATCCATCGCCGAAAGATATTTCAGGTGAAACCAAAGTGGTAATTTCACCCAAATTTTGATTTGAAACTTCAATATAGATGTACACGCCAGCTGAAAAAGTGTAATCATGACTAATATGCTTTTTGCTTGGGACCCGTGTGGGTGGGTCCTGTGCGTTGAAGAGCAGACCATGTGGAACCAATGTGAAGCAGCACAGTTTGTGTAAAGAGATGATACTTATAGAATAGCAATGACCGATATCTACCATACACTTGTATAGTATCTATACAAGGTTATACTTTCTTATGGAATTGAGCCTTGATTGAACACTCCACAACTTATAAAGATGACTTTACTCACCTGAGATATTCAAAGTATAACATAATAAGGGAATGCTTTGAATTAAAATAAAACTTTCCACCAAATGAGAATGCTACATTTTTTTGAGGTCATATTTTCATTTATAGTTGCTGGAAAAAATATCTGCACACACTTGCTGTCATCACTAGGCTACACATGGGAGTTTTAGTACTCTAACAGAACCAGATATTGTAATTCAAGTTTTTGTGATACGTCACTATTTGATACACATGCAATACGCCTAGCATAAAGGCAAAGTAAAGGTTTGCAGTTGTTCCCAACTGGGGAGGAGGGGGAATTTCCCATTTGGGGGGAATTTTGTAATTTTTAGGGGGTAATTTGGCTTTAAGATTGCCTAAAGCTCTTCAAGCTTAGTAAGTTGGCCTCTATGTGCTGGCTTCTAAAACGCTTCCTGCTCCATTATGTGAAGTACCGTAATTGATCAAACAATTATAATGGTCAACTTTGTTAAAGGAGGAGCCCTTAACTCCCGATTATTTGAAAAACTGTGCACTGACATGGATGCAGACCATCATGTATTTCTTTTTCATACAAATATTCGATGGCTTTCAAGAGGAAATGTTACCAAGCGAGTGTTTGAGCTGAGAGACAAGCTTAAATTATTTTTTGAGCTTCAAATGAAATTGGAATTTGTTTCTTTGCTGAATTATGATAGATTATATGACTTTCTTATTTGGTTGATTATGTTTGATCAATTAAATAAACTAAATCTGAAGAGGCAAGGGAAAACACCAATATAATAATATTTAAAGATGGTTTAGAAGCTTTCACCAGCAAGCTTGATAATTGGAAGAGGAAAGTAAGAATAAACAATGCTGCAATGTTTGAAGAATTATCATCAGTTCTGGTTGTTGATGGCAAAGAACAAGCTCTTCCAGAGTTGGAAAAGAATTGATTTTGCAACATTTGACAGCATTAGAATCAGAATTCATTCGATATTTTCTTGAAATTGATGACGATGAGCTTGATTGAATAGGAAATTCATTCACAATGTGGGTGGAAAGAGTTCCCGATAAATTGCAGGATGAAGTTTCAGAACTCAAAACGGATTCTTGCGCAAGAAGCTTATTCAGGGAAAAATCAATTACTGAATTTTGGCCACTGATGTGTAATTCTTATCCCAAAGTGGCAGAAAGAGCCATTCGAACCATCCTTCCGTTTGTCTCCACTTATCTATGTGAATAAGGTTTTTGAACTCTTTTACAAATGAAAACAATACAGAGAAACCGATTGAACATGGAGAATGATATTCGTTGTGCTCTTTCCAATACTCTTTCACGCATTCATGAGTTGTCGAGACAAAAGCAATCACAGTCTTTATACTGACTGTTAAATGCACTCACTCTTATATTTTGAGTATATTCTTTGAATACAATATTTTGTAGCAAAGTTCATGATTAACTATTTTAGTACAAAGAGGAGTATTAGAGGATAAAAAGCTTATAACTAGTAAGAGTTTAATTTTTGTTCCAAGAATTACATTAAAATATTAATATAAACAAACTAAATTTGTCGGGGGGAATTAGATTTGAATATCGACTAAAAGGGTGCACAAGATAAAACAGGTTTGAAACCACTGATTTAATGTATTAAATTCGGAGTACCGTAAGGCCGGATGCCAATAATGATAAAATGCTTTGTGGCGAATCAGCCAAGTACATTTCCAAATACTTCAAAGTGACTTATCAGAGAGTTACATAAACTAGATAAAGGTTAAAAACAATGTGCTTACACTGACAAAGATGTATCAGCACTAATTCATATTAACAATATAGGTTATATGTGAGATTTGGTTGGTTGAAGCTAACTAATCAAAAGCCGTTTAATAAGCATATCCTTTAACAAACTTTGTTTTACTCACTTGCATTATTTAGAGTGTGATCGAATGTCGGACCAGTTGAAACAGAAGGGGTCGAACCTCGACGAAAACTCCAGTTAAAATCATCCTCCGGATGCTTCGCATGATGCCATCCGCGGCATAAAACATTTTCAAATGTGCAGTTAAATTTATCATCTGTTTGGAAACATGATTATGTAAAGACAATTGAATTGTTCCCTTTAAAATCCATAATAACTGAAGGTTTCTTGTGACATTCAGTTATTGAAACAGAAATGTGTGAAGCAGACATCATGAAGCCGCTGCTGTTTTGAAGACCTTGCCGGTTTGAGCTGCGATTGTGCTTCACGTCGATTAGCCATTACTGTTTGTACCAATGTAAGGTTTTGAAGTAAACAATTGCAGACTATGAGATGTAAAATATCTGTCAACGTATATGTCCCAACCAGTACCAAGGTAAACAGAACACAGGTTCATCACTACATCATTTGCATGATTTCTGTGACATGCCGAGCTAGGTTGCCATCCGGAATAAATTACGCCATTCGAAGCAAAAGCTGTTGTGCCTTCACACACCCAAAAAAACTTTACACCACAGTAGTTTCTTGGTATCAATGGAAACTGATTGATGCAAATAACTGATTTTGGTAACAATTTAACGTTTTGGAATTTCTACAGCAGTTAACAATTGTTCCTTGCAGTCTCACATCCACTTTTTGGTGCATAAAGTCATACATTCAATAAATTACAAAATGGTGAGCCAGATGAGTTGATTGTTGAAAATTAGTTAAAAAATTAAAACAAGCGTTGGGATACTAACAATCGCAAAGATTTATATGATAAAATTTGCGTGGAGAGGTAACTTTTCTAAACCATAAGCAGACATAACTCAGCAACAACTCTACATTTAAAATTACAAAAAAAAAAATCAATAAATGAACGTTTTCGGCAAGTCATACTACAGCCCTTTTCAAGCCTATAATAAAAATCTATTTTTTGAAAGAAATGCTAAAGAATCAGTATCACAACAAAATATGGTCAAATCTAAACATTTGAGAAACTGCCTAGCTCACACAAAAGGATAACCGGAAAATTACGCAACACAACGGTTTAAGTATTTGAGAGGTAAAATTAATTAATTGTTGAGAAAAGGACTCGAGCAAATTACGCAAGATGGACAAAAGCACAACACGAGATAGTGGTACAAACAAAGCAGAATTACGACAAGCACAAGAAGTGATAATTCAATCAAAAACTGTTAAAAGATAGGAGACTCCGCCAGCAAATAATTGCCATATTCTTTAGTATTTCTTTTAAAAAATATATTTTCTCATATGTAGCTGTATGCTATATGACTAGCATACGGTTATAGGCAAATTGTTCGTAAGCAATTGTTCGTAAAGCAATTGTTCGTAACCAATTGTTCGTAAAACAATTGTTCGTAAACTGTTTTTCGTAAATTGAAATCCGTAAAACAATTCTTCGTAAAGCATTTCTTCGTATACTTCAAATTTTAAGTGCATGCACGAAAAAATGCTTTAGGAAGAATTGTTTTACGAAGAATTAATTTTAGGAACAACTGTTTTACGAACAATTGCTTACGAACAATTGCTTTACGAACAATTGCTTTACGAACAATTGCTTACGAACAATTTGTCGGACACCCTAGCATACAGTTGGGCTGTACGACTAGCCGAAAACGATCGCGTATTGTTTTTTGTTTTTATAATGTTAAATGTAGTGTTGTAGCTGAATTATGTCGTTTTATATGATATATTTAATAAAACTACCATTTAACTTTTATAGGCAGAGAAAACTTTTTCTCTCTACATTGAGAAATTCCAAGTCTGACTACTTAGATTGCTGGAAGATGGAGACTACCGTTTCTTCGACTTGTTGTTTTTCTTTAGTCATTGCAAACAAACTGTACTTCAGAAATGACTGCAAATAAGCAGGCACTAACCGATCAATGCAATAAACAAAGAAAAACGAAACACATGCACTGCTTCAACGCGTGACGGAAACCTACCAAAAAATTACCATCAGGCATTGGTGCGTGTAAAGCAATTGTGATGATATTGAATATTGAATTGATATTATTGATTATTAATGCCTGATGGTAATTTTCTGAAGCAGTGTATGTGTTTCGTTTTTTCGAAGAGATAAAAGCATTTAAAATGTGTCAAAAATATATGAACACAAAATGGTATGACTATTTATTGCTATTTTATCCAAACCAGTAGCACCTTTAAAGATATTGCATCATAGGCCTAAGTTAGAAATTTATTTTTTACCGATGCTCGGACATGGTCCACTTGTCAATGAAATGTCGTCTAAAGCAATGTTCCCTGTATCTGAATCTTCACAAGTGGCAGTAAATGATATCTGATAAAAGAAAAATAGGACTGATGCGGGGGTTCACATTAACAAATATCATTGAAAAACGTAGGAAAAAAAGTAAGTGTTCTTACTGAGATCTTGTAGCGTGGTCATATTGCGCGAGACGCTTGAGTTTCTTAACTTCAAGTGGAAGAACAGTACGGTAGTTGAATTATTTCAACTTTTCGCTTACATGCTTTGGATATGAACTCGATCTGTTCTAAGTTCGGGCAGGTATCGGTTGACTGTACTTGTTTAGGCTTTATTTGTCAGCAGTCTTGGCTATGTAAATATTTAAATCTTGCAATATATAAACTACATTATCTATACTTAGTTCAAATTCTAGCCTGGAAGCAAAGCAAAATCGATTTAACATACCGGGATATAAAATCAGAGCCTGGCAAAAGATTATTGAATTAACATAAAGAAGCGTCAAAAATGCATGTTACTGGCCTTTCTACTACGATAAGTGAAACCTAAATATTGACAAATAATTCCAAATTTAAAGAGCAACGAGATTCCAAATCTGGTTAAATTTGACAATAAACTAACATTTTTAGGTCTGTCGAAATCTCTTTTATTGTTTACAATTTTGTGTGTTTTCTCTTTAACATTTACGTTTTTCAAAACTCTTCTATTTCCGTCAGCTCAGTGGTTACGCGCTCGACTGAAGATCATGCGGCGCTGGTTTGATTCTCGCGGTGTGCGCTTGAGCAACGCATTTCAGGACTGCTCTCCATTCAGTGGCACCAAGTGGATAGAATAATTCTCCGGCAACAACACTTCAACAATCGGAAAAACTTTACTCTGCCAATCTCAGTAACCGGCCCTGCGTCAAAAGCCTCTACAAGTATGTGAAACTACCAGGAATAACCGATCAAGGCTGTGTCAGTCCGAGGATAGAGATTTAAAACCAAACAAATCGTTTTACTCTTGTAGCGGCACAATGAATAACAACTCGCTCGTACGCAGCTGTAATCAAGACAGGTCACCCCTACAACTAGGCCTACCGTGCTCAGGATGTCGCTGTATTGATTACAGCTACGTATGCTCACTAGGAGTATCAAAAAGTTTGTCGAATATTTCACCATGAGTGTTTTTTTTTTCTTTCATGTTTTGAAGGAAAATATCAGTAAAAAAGCTTAACAAGTAAAAACGTCACCCCCGCCATTGAAAATATTTTCACGTATATTCTCTCATTGCATGCCTTCACGAAGACGGTGAATTTGATCAAGTGTTATTTGACAAATTGAAAATTGCATGGGAAGCGTTTAAGTTGTTGGCCACAAAGTTTTTGGCGAACAAAAGAGCTGACAAAAACACGAAATTGGTGTCCAATCTTATTAAAGCAAACAGATGCATGTGGTGCAATATGTCACTGAAGATACATCTTTTGGACTCTCACCTAGATTTTTTTCTACCAAACTGTGGAGAAGTTAGTGATGAGCATGGTAAGCGATTTCATGATGAGCGATTGCATGATGATCAATGCATATCTACAATGGAAAAGAAGTACCAGGGAAAACAGAATCAATCAATGCTTGCTGACTTTTGCTGGATGATATCTAGGGATGCTCCATTAAGCGTATACAAGCGACACGACAAAAGAAGAAGAACAGATAAAATAGATTAGAAATTAATATTTGAAAGGTGACAATTATTTGTTGCATAGACTATGCTGAAATATAAACGCATGCAATTATTGCAGTGTTTGTAGATTGTTACTGTTGTGTTCAATAAAGTTCACCAAGGCTTGCCATGTGTAGATCCACATACAATAACGAAAAAAGTTTTTATCTTTTAAACTGGAGCTAATCAGCAATTTTAACCGATATTTTTGGATTCAGCGTGCAAAAATGCATAAGAATCAAATGTTTTCTTATCGGAAACAAACAACTTTTGAAAAATTGTTGAACAGTGAAATCAATTCTTAGAAAAATGTCATAAAAATTGTATTGACCGCTATAGTAGATACTATTTTCTAAATTCTTTATTGAAATATTTTATTAAAAAACTATCAAAAAAGTAGAAACAAAGTTTAACAAACAAGTTGTAAAAACCATTAAAGCCCGACATGGAGTTAAATTTGATTATAAGTTAGCAGGTTAAACTACGATGGATTGCAGCCGCGCATAACGAAGAAAACAAATCGGTTTTAGTGACGTAATTTATAGTAGAGAATTGATGAAGGAGCAAAACTACATGAAGGCAATGAATTGATTTAACATTTTCAAGTTTTTGTCACCAGATTTTATTTTTACATAGGATAGATACTTTTCCAAGCTGCACTGAGAACATCTTTGCAAGAGGAGTTATACGCTGGCCCATAACACGATGAAGCTGTACCACAAATGTGTCGTCAGATGCCACAGCAAAGTATCAAAACCCGACTCAAAAATGCAGAAAAATTTGGCAATGATAGTTCAACTCAAAGATTGATTAAAATTTTTCTCTTTTAAAAAACCTTTTTTGGAAATTTTTTCTTTAAAGTTTCACTTAACTTTTCTATACAAATACTGATGACGTTTTTATTTACTTGAAAAGGTTGTGAAGTGTAATTCACTTCAAGAAACCCCTGTATCCAGTCAAATCCTTGATTGCCATATCTCTCCCACGGAATTGTATTGTTACTGGCAGGTATTTGGGTAACAGTCAGCCTTTCAATGCTAGCTCCATACATGTGGTACCTAAGTAATGTACAATATGAACATTTTTGATGTGCTAGTAAGCTACAGTATAATATGCTGGATACAAGAATTAAATGATGTCATACTTCTATTTGTGTCTCATAAGCAGGAATAATAAGTTACGGGCTAACACAAGTTTGGTTTGTTGCTACAAGTTCAGTTACAATAACTAAACAAACACAGTAAAGTCAGCAAAAAAAACACAAATGGTATAACTGGATCAAGAATATAACAATATCCTCACAGACTAAACGTTATAGTTTATAAACCTATAATTCATTATCAACATAATTATCATTAACTTTCATTTCATCATCAAACTGAGTCCAAAACTAAAATGAAGTCATATAGAATTTAAAAAAAGAATGAATACAATAGGCTATTTATTGCATGGTGGAAATTCGACAGGACTTATTTATGTAATTTCATTCATAACACTGGATCTGCATTCTTTATCAATCAAATCTTTTGCTTTTATTTGCTTGCGTTGCTTTTAACGCATCAACAAACACGATCTCCAGGTCAACTGGACGCAAATTCAAAAGTTCTATCTCAAAGTTTCATCAATTTTCCTGGTAACGTAGTCTAGTCATGCCTTCGCTTCCATCGCTATAGTCTCCATGATCCAGATGGCGAACCTGCCTCAACGTCTTGCTTGTGCACATTCGTGCTCGTTGGATCAAAGCCTGCTGTTGATTGATTGAATCTTTATCCACGGACTGGGAATGCTTTTTGCAGAGCTTAATCCTGGCAGTTTCGCATACTTGTAGAGGGTTTGAATCACTGACGCAGGCCCGGTCACCGAGATTGACAGAGTGGAGTTTCCGATTGTTGAAATGTTGTTGCCGGGGAATTATTCCATCCATTAGGTGCCGCTGGATGGAGAGCAGTCCTTACCGTGCGTTGCTCAAGTGCACACCCCGAGAGTCGAACCAACGCCGCTTGATCTTGAAGCTTCTTTGTTCCAGAAGTCATGTTCTTCAGTTAGTGGATAATACACTCCCACCTATGGTTGTGTTTTACATTATTAATATTTATTTGCATCAGACAAAGCTGTCCATATCCAAAACAAAGCAACGAAATAACACACAAACTGCAAATGCACAATCGTCACCGAGTGCCACTTTGGATGTCGTCAGTTTAAAAGCTCGCTAAATAGGCGATCTACTGTTACAAATTTACATACAATGAGCGTTGGAAGATACGTTTACTAATTGAGCATCTCCAGATTTTTATTTGAAATTGTCTCCCACGAGAACTAAATTTGCCTTAGAATATCCCAGATTTTTTTTCCTTGTGGGAGACCTTAAGTTTAACCGCTCTCCCTGCAAGCACACAGGCTATAAGAGTCAAACGTACCTGTGCTACGGTAGCGTGAAGGGGACGTGGGTTAGCTTAGTTATTGGTCATGAATCGATGGTCAATTGCTGCAGGCGCTGCGCTGCCGGACCAGTCTCAGACCGACTTTTTGCGCTACTCAAAAAGACCCTGTCACCATGGCCTCCTCCACTATTCTAAACTTGCAGACAGGTCATGTTGAGCTTTCAATCCACACCCTCCCTCTACATGTACCTCGACTCTCCGGCTTGGCCCACGCAATCCAAGCTGGTGATCCTCTCCCCCGCGTGCATCGCCATCCAAAGTTACGCCGGTCTCCACCGCTACGGGGTGTGATACGCCGGTTTTTTTGTTTTTTTTTGAAGTCTGACCTGCCTGTGTTTATTGTGTTCTTCTCAGCAAGTTAGATGGCAGCAAGAATACGGAAACTGTCCAATGGTGTGGAAAGTTGGCATTAGTTACTGTGCAAAGGGCGCTGTTGATGGCAGTCTCAATGTTGTAGCAGTTACAGTGACTTGTTAATGAAAGCAAAACTACTCAGAAATATATTTATTTTGTTTTACCATCTTGAAATTTTCAGAGCTTACCAAAATGAGACGCACAGTTCTTGACTTCCGTCGTTGAAAGATATTTCAGGAGAAATCAAAGAGGCAATGTTGTTTAAAAACCTAGGGCTAGATGTTTCTATATAAATGTATTGACCATCTGCAAATATGAAATCATGATGATTATGTTTTTTTCTAGGGACCCGTGTTGGTTCTGTGTATTGAAGAGCAAGCCATCGTAAAACTAATCTATGAATTTACAGTTTGTGTAAAAATGATGCAAAAAACAATAAAAAAATGCAATGATCAATATCCGCACATGTGACTATACTTTCTAATATTGTAGAATAAATTAAAGGGTTGAGTGGCTTAAATTCACAAAATGCAAAGGTGACTACGCATTAAGGCGATGTGAAAATCAAAAAATTTAAAAAAATCAAAAATCGAATTATCACACAGGGTGACTATTGCTATGTAGAGCATTTCTGTAAAATTTCACGCAAAAATATTCAGTAACCTTAAACATGTAGTCGATTTTGTCCCTGGCGTTTGTTGCCAGCACAGAGTTGCCAGGTACAAATTTTTTGAAGAAAAAAACTTTGTTTATTTTTTTTAAATTATAAAAATTTCCAACTTTAACAACCACAACAACAATTACGTATGACGCGACTGCTAGTTGCCCTTTTAGTTAAAGGCTGGGGGTGTACGGTAAGATATTAAACAATCACCCGGCAACCCTAATTTTGCTTGGTCAGCAAAAGCTGATGATATTAAAGCCTTTTTCACTTCTATGGCAAGAGTAGGAATGCACTGTGCATAAGATGACACTTTGGTTTTGTTGTAGTAATATGTATTACATAATCCAACAACGCACTGCACTAATATTCGATTGTTTTGGGCGATTTACATTTGTTTTTTTGAGAGATATAGTACCTTCAACTCTACCAATGGTAGCTTACACATCAACCAACCAACTTTATATGTGCTTGTAAAACGTGTACAAACGAATGAACAAGAGTTGCTGCCTTTGGTTTGCGAATATTTTTTAACATGTTCACAGAAAAAGATTGCAGAGCAGGATCATCACTGGATACTGGGGCATTGTCACATTCAGATGTATATACTTGGTGCAGCTGGTTCGAAAGGAGAGTCATTTTCTTCATCAATTGCTGCAGAAAACTTCTGTTTTTTCCAGTTCTCTTCCTCTACCACTTGTGACTTCTTTGCTGCAGCGAAATCATCTACTCGCTGTTGTTTGAGGCTTTTGAAAAACAAGTTTTTTGTGTGAATGATAAATGTAAAGAACACAAAATAATCCATGTACATCAGTTCAGTTTATTTTTATTTCTGACTGTCACAACAAAAAACAATATATACCAAACATAACAAATAATACTCTTTCGGACAAATGGCAGCAAAAATCAGTGATAGTCAAAAAAAAACTTCTCAACATAGCTCGACTAGCTTTAGTGAAAGCACAACCCTGTCTTTACAGACATAGAAATCAGAACATCTGAATCTCTTTCCCGCGAGGAAATGCTTTAGGAAAAGGAAAAATCCACTACCTACTATCTAGAGTTGGTTGCACTACATCTGCAATGGTGAAGTGGGGTTGTAGAATTGGCAGTAACTCATTGTCTCTCTCATATGGCTCCATTCAACAAATGTTGTTAGAAGAGCCACGTCAATGACAACAACTGACCAACCCCAGCACACAATATGAGACCTGTCTATGCATGACCCGACCCTGTTATCAAAGAATATACTTATACAAGCCTGTGATCGAACAAAAGTTTGGTACATTTCACAGAAAATCACTAGACAAAAAAATTTGTAAGAACTCACCTTTTTGTTAACTTTCTTTTGAAGCGTTTTCGTTGTCCTTTTGTCAAGAGGCCCAATTTGGTATAACGGTGCTTCTACTCCATGATAACGTTGGGAGAGGAGAAACCTCAATTCTGTTTTAGGAATGCGATCTTCATTTGAAAAGAGAATAGTTAGCTTTTTTTCCAGCTTCCTGAAAAAATAATTCCTTATGAGTGCTCTATCTTCGTAAACATGCAATTAATTATTTCAACACATTAAGGTTTTGAAAAGTGTCTGCTATTTGGTTATTGTACGTGTACTGTCCATTCATGCAAGCTATATGTTAGTATTTTTAACAACTACCGATACCCTTCATCCATATGAAAATATACGAGTTGGTCTATGTTTTATGCCTCTACCAAGCTTAATTAAAACCTGTCAGAGATAAAGTACTTGAGTATCACCTTCAACAAAGCACAGAATGCAAGAACATAACGTACCATAGTGTTGGTAAATCAGCAGTGGGAAGCTCCTTCGAGGGTCCAATGACAGAAGAGCTTTCCGTGCTTCTTACTCTTTTTTAAAACTTTTAGGCATGATTTAACAGTTAACAATGCTACCCACAACAAGGTCACCTTTATGAACTAAAGATAATATGTGAAGAGATTAATGCAATTTTTTGAAAACAGATAATCTACATACAGTACAGAGAACTAAGAATTTAAGTGCTGAAAACTTGAGATGTCTGAGCCTTCCGTAATACCTCTGGTAATACTATGAACTTTATTAATGTCATTTTAAAAGCTATATATTATAAACGCAGAAATATCAGAACCACAAACTGCAACTTGACCTGAACAAGCAGTTCTTATTCCAGAAGACCTGATAATTACAGACATTGCCTCCTACTTTACATGATTTGGAAAACCTAGCCTAACCTAACTTTGAACCGAAGCCTGAATGATTTAACAACCAAGCATAAAATTATAGTAAACAGTTCGGCTAAAACAACTTCTTATCTGAATTTTGCAACCTTATCTTCAGTAATCAGCATCAAGCTATAAATCTCTAGTCTCAGGAGTAAGGACTTTCAGCAGCAGACAGCAATCGCTCACGCGCGCGTGTGTGCGGCACACAACGCGTTTTCCCTAACTAGCCAATCAGAGCGCGCTATCTGGATCACGTGGATTGATGCGTTGTGATAGTATTTTTGTGGAATCACCTTGCAAGAATTAGAAAATACTAATCTTAAAATGATTACATGTTTACGGATACTGGATTTTATTGCATAAAACTTCACAAACATACTCTACACAACAGTAGTCACCCTGTGTGATAATTCGATTTTGTCCATTCAAATTTCACATCGCCTTACTACGCATAGTTTCCTGAAATATTCAATATAATATAACATATGGAATTAAAGCTTTAAAAAAAAAAACTAAAACTTTCCACAAATATGCTACATTCAGGAATGTCTACAACATTACTCCAATTGAACATTCGACTGAACACATCGCAAACTACAAAGATGAATAAAATTTCGTAGACATTCGTAATATAAGGTAACATACCAAATGCGCAGTGTTGTACGTTGACGCCGTCAATCAATTGATGGTCTCAACTTTTTGTTGACGCTGAGGCTAGCGCCGTCAGTTTATTTTTTAGTTGATGGAAGTTATAGCGCCGTCAATTATTTTGCCGATTTTAAGCGTCAAGCGCTATGCGTCAATTTTTTCGTTTTCATGAAAAGTCTCGTTTCACAATGAGAGTTAAATTTGTTTGACGTTTTGACTTTCAGACTGATAGCAATGAACAATCGTTTTCTGTGGCAGCTGTTCGTCTATCCAATTATGCAGTTTCAAGTTTGTTTATTGTATCCTGGGTTAGTTTAAGTGGAGAAAAGACGAAATAGTCTTTCGCATCTCGACACAGTCTCAAAAACCAATCTCGTTACAAGTCGAATATACAAGAATGGCGCACTAACGATAAAGAACCTTTGTCTTTGGCATGCCAACAGTTGATGGTCTATCCAAGAGGTTGAGAACCTATGTGTTTCTCAACCCCGTGTTTCTCAACCCCGTGTTTCTCAACCCCGAGTCTGCGGACTCAAATGAGTCCGCGGAAGGGCCTGGATGAGTCCGCGAGCACAGTTGCTTTTGCTAGTAGTCAGTTCATATTGCATTACAAATAAAACGTAAAATGCTCCTATTTCACCAACTTTATCTTTGTGATGTCGTAAATAAATGGGCTAAAATTCTAAAACTGACTGTGTTCTACCGGTGAGAACACAGTCAGTTTTAGATTAGATGCCTGGTGAACAGTTTCAGACAGAATTACTTAAAATGGCTAAAAGAAAACAAGTTTTTGCATATAATGATGAATACTTGAAGCTTGGATTTACTTTGATTGAGGTGAATGGCGAAGTGAGGCCGCAGTGTGTGTTGTGCTTAACAGTCTTAGCTCACAGCTCTTTAAAGGACACGAAACTTTGTTGGCACCTAGAATCAAACCATGGAAATGTTGTTAACTTAACAAATCTCTTGAAGTATTTAAAGAAAAAGAGCATCAGGTGAAGCGAAGTCGCATTGATCGCCCAACTGCTTGGGAAGGAATAGTATATTCTCACAGTCATGCAGTGCGTGCTTCTTTTGCCGTTGCATGGAAAATTGCTTACAAGTGCAAAAGCACCTCACACAGCTGGAGAAAATTTGATTAAACCAGCATCTGTTGAAATGGCCAGGATAATGTGTGGTGATTAGAGTTGTAAATGCAAAAAAAACGAACCGTTTTTTTTTTAAAAAAACGTGTTTTTTTTCAAAAAAAACTTGGGCCAAAAAAAACACGCGTTTTTTTGTTTTTTTTGTTTTTTTTCATATTTTTCTGGAAAAGTTGCAAATTTTTTACAATTTGCAGCTTAGTTTCATTATAGTGCTCTTGAAAAACATTAAACTAGTAAAATTGGTTTTATTGGTGTGCTGAAATTCCAAAGTGTGTGTGCTTGGCAGCAGCATATGTTTTTTGCATAGCCCTATACCTATAGCATACGTTGTTTCACTTTCTTTTTCATTCTCAGGCATGTTTATGGCAGTAGACCTGACAAACATTGAATTAATGCAATTTGATACATGACATAATGTAGATGAGTTGATTTATTTTTCCTTTTATGGAAGTGCCCTTTATGGAAGGTAGCCTACGATGTTAGTATACCGGTAGGCCTACTGGTTATTTTTGTACACACTCAATGGGTTGACAAAATTTTGGCAAAAACAAGATGGCAGTATTCAGAACACACATTCCCTTGTTTGTGGTAATTTACTAATGCAAGCTATTGCCAATAGCTTGTTTAAACATGTTTTTTAACTGATAGCTTAACAACGATGTTTATGCTTTATAAATGTTGAAACAGAAGTATTCTTTTCGTGTGTTGTAAGGTCTTAGACACTTTGTCATTGATGCTTCCTGCAGATCATTTGTGACATAATGCAAGAGATCTTATCACTGATATTTTTAGCTGTCAAAAGTAAGTGAATTTGTCAGAAAAGGTTTAGGTTAATGTTTCTTTCAAATGCCCACCACCCATGTTAACTATTGCTAGTAACTACCAACCATGAATGAAGAAAATTTCCCTTTAAAGTGGAGTTTTTCAGCATTGCTCAGTGTTCACATAGTGAATAAATGCTTCATAATACTTTTCCTGACAAGAATAAAGTTTTACCCATATTAGGCTACCGCAATGCAGGATAAAGATACAAAACAAACATCAAAGATGAAAACTTATTTTATTTGGGAACTACGCTGGAGTAAAAAGGAGTGAGAATTGACCTCTTGTCGTTACGCACCAATAAAACCATGATGCGTAACTTTAATTTTTTTTCTATTGGGCAGAGGAAAGATTGATGAAAAGTTTGGCAAAAACAGAAAAGTGATAAAGTCTCAAAGTCCTGAAAACTACAGTAGTTCAATTTGAATGGATAAGTGCAAAAATACAAGAAAATGTTGCCATAGTTTTCAAAGAGGTTGTATCTGTGGTGAATTATATTAAATCTCGTCCTTTGAACACTCGCTTATTTCGTGCTTTGTGTGACGAAATGGGAGCGGAACTCAGTGGGCTTATGTTCCATTCAACTGTTCGTTGGTTGTCACGAGGAAAGGTGCTTGAGAGAGTGGCTACTCTTAAAGAGGAAACCCATGCTTTTTTAAAAGAGCAAAATCATGAACTTGCTGATCGCTTTCGTGATGATGAATGGATTGCAAAGTTGCTATTTTTGGCCGATGTTTTCAGCCATGTAAACCAACTGAATAGTTCTATGCAAGGAAAAGAGAAACTATTTTTTGATGTTTTGGAAAGTATTGATGCATTCAAACGTAAAATAAAGCTGTGGATGCATTGAATGAAAAGTGGGAGGTTAGCTGCTTTCCCAGGATTGAACTTATTTGTGGAAGAGAAAGATATCAATTTGGGCGTCATTCTTCCCATCTTTCTTGGGCACCTCAACACATTTCTTTCTGAATTGGATCGTTATATTCCTTCCAACAATTATTGCAGGATCTTTAATTGGGTTCGGAATCCTTTTCAGGTGTCAGCGCTAGAACTTCACTCAGATATGGACTGTATTGCTGAACAGTTGCTTGAATTGCAAAGCCGACAGATGTGGAAAGACAAGTTTAAAAAGGCTTCTTTGACTCAATTTTGGGCAAATGTGCAGTCGATGGAGCCTAGTCTTTCAGATCTTTGCAAGCAAGCTGCAACAGCTCTTTTGCCATTTTCAACCACATACCTGTGTGAATCTGGCTTTTCAACTCTGACGATGATCAAAACGAAGTATCGCAATAGACTTCAACCGGAAGATGACATTAGATGTGCACTGACAACCATAATTCCGGAATTCGATAAACTTGTCAAGCAAGTTCAAGGACAAGGCTCTCATTGAGTGTGTGTTGAGTGAAAAACAGTGCTTGCTTTTTTTGTTGATACCGTATTAAACTCTCTTGGATAGAAATCAAAAAACCTATTTTTCGTTAATATATGACTTGAGTCCGCGGATATATAGGCGAGCTTGAGAATAGTCCGTGAGTCAAAAAGGTTGAGAACCACTGATCTAAACCCTCAACAGCCTGTTTCACCTAAAGGAGGATAATCAGAATGTCCTTATTCAAATAGAATCTCTTCTTGTTACTAAATATATTAATTATTGTGGAGATTCATCTGCTAAAATTAATAAATTTCATGCTTAAAATTAGTAAAAGTTAATTACAAATGCTTATTTAATGTGCAGCTGCAGAACTGAAAGACCCGGATGACAAGTTCAGTGAGAGCATAAATTTGTAATGACTTTCTGTCTTAAAGCATAAATTCCTTTGAAGACTTCACTGAGGGGTAATTATTACCTAGAATCAGAAAATGCAAGGTGATGATGTGAGAGTCCTGCTGGGGGTATTTAAGAAAGACTAAAAAGTTCACACAAAAATAAAATACATTGTAAGAAAAGGAAAATTTTTGTCTTGTCTGATATGCGGATAGTGCAAGTAACATCAGCACATGAAAAAGCATTGCATTTGTAAGAACTATAACAGATGTCGAGCTAATTGTGTCCCTTGTCCTTGATATTAAAAATATTAAATATCTTCAAATTAGGTATGTAAGATGTATGCTTGCTTTTCAATATATATATACTGTACAAACGTATACATCCATCTGTTACATCTAGGGTCGACCAAGCGTGTTATTTAAGTGTTGAAGGTTTTTGACATAAATCAAGGAACTTCAGTACTTTTCTGTGGTTCTTTTTTATGCGGCCTGCATCATAACTTATATTTTTTTTCAGGAATGTTTGCTCTCCATGTTAAAAGAAAACTCGTCAGCAATAGGGACAGCACTGTCTACTGCTACATACAATACTGATGAAGAAGCATTGTTTGGTCAATTGATTAACCACGCCAAACTTTGAACTAGACAAATATGCCTCCGATATGTGCATGTCACACAGTGTTTAGTATGTATGCACCATTCAACAGAAAAGCACATAAGTGTGATTTAACTTGTCTTGTCTGATTTTTTAATATTTGTGTTAATCACATAAAGTTTGCAGATGATATTTGTTACTCTTCCCCCAGTTTACATGGTCTCAAACAAATATCTTCTAAACTACTGTGTCGGTTAATCGGTTATGCCTCCAGACATGACATTGTTTGTAATTGTAAAAAATCTTTGGTTGTTACTTTCTCAACATTTCAAATTTTCTTGAATCACACTCGCTTGAGCCTGAGAAATTTCTCTTTGTTGGGTCGGTTAAGTGTTTAGGTGTATACCGGTATATACATGTAACTGTTTGTCTAATGAACTGGATATTTTGCGGCAAATGCGCTCACTTTGCTGCATTGCCAACAAATGAAAATCGCTATTTTATAAATGTTCAACGACTGTTAACAATACTCTGTTTTACTCATACTGTACGTCTTTTTATGCTTTGTAACTGTTGCATAAATATCGTATTTTTTGTTTTAATCGTTTACGAGTAGCTTATAATGACTGGTTTAGAACGCTACATAATCTGTCACGATATGTGAGCGCACGTGAAAATCAAATTAATTGTGTTTTTCTTCTTGATCAAATGATCACCCTGCTTGCCATCAGTTTGTTGCAAATTACAATGTGACTGGTTTGAAAAGTGATAAAAGATTGGAGGGGAGTTTGACACTAAATTGTAGTAATTTGAAGTAAGCCTTGGCTTAGACAATATGGTTTGCACTGACGTTATTCAGTTTATTTGAGATTATTTGAACACCGTAAAGAAGCTATTATATGCAACCCAGACAGCCACTCTATTTGGCCAAAGTCGTACCCAATCTGGTAAAGATTTGGACCAGATAAAGTGGCTGTCTGGGAGGGCTGTGGAGTCTTGCGAAAAATATGCGACTCCTCGTTTTATAACTAGCCAACTCCGGCTTCAGAGTTTCCATTTTTTTTATAATTTTTATCGTTTTCCATTTTTGTAAAATTTAATTTCATCAAATTCATGATCGAAATTGATACAGCGACTTTTACAAATTTAACAAAAACAAGCACTTCTATTTTCGGGTGAAGTTTTAGACCCAAATACGGCGAACAAGAAATTATATTCTTTTAAATGGAGTCTAAACAAAAATTTTGTTTTTCGGTATTTTGTATCAAGTCGGAGTGAGCCTTTTAAATTACTCCATTACGGACACGCCAAAATTCCTCCGATTCCACAGCCCTGGTTACATTACATATGTTCTGTATATTGTTTGCAATTATTTGAATTTGTATATCTAGTTTACTTTAATATGTGTGGCTGATAAAAGTGCTTATTGTCTGCAAATGTGTGGACTGTGCATTCACAATGATCTGTGGACTTATATGCACTGTACCGTCATTTTCATGCTTATACCAGATTAGCTTATTTCTTGCTATGGTAATCGTTCGTTGTGTTACTTGGTTCAATCACTGTTTAGAGCAGTGGTTCCCAACCTGGGGTCCACGGACCCCTTGGGGGTCCGTGTTACCTTGACGAATTTTTTGGGGGAAAAAACGAAAAGCGATGTTTTTACTTTTTTTGTCAAACAAAGTTTTGATCGGAAAAAGAAACTTTGTTCTATATGCACGGATGGAGCACCAGCTATGCTTGGGAACAAATCCAGATTTGCTGCTTAAGTAGAAAACAAAGCTCCTCGCGAGGTTGTTACCCATCGTTTCTTGTACAGCTACGCCTTAGCAGCAAAAAATTTACTTTAAGAAGCTTTAAAACGACTGCAGCAGCTAAAAAGTGAGGTATCAACTCTTTTGAAAGCAAAAGGAAGTCCCCTCTCAAAATTGTTTGAGAGTAAAGTTTTCTATGCGGCATGGCCTACTTAGCCGATATTTTCAGTCATATTAACAATATTAATCGTGGCATTCAAGGACTAGGTGTGACAATAATTGATGCAGCTGAAAAACTGAAATAGTTTTTAGCCAAGTTGCTGGTTTGGAAACGCTGATTGGAAGCAGGTAATAACGCTAACTTTCCAATGTTAGAAAACCTTATCTTGATGGATGAAACTCCAAGAGAATGTACTCTTTTGATCTCTACGAGAGAAAAATTTTGCGCACACTTGGAAACCCTGCAAATTTCATTTCAACGTTATTTTAATTTAGAATACCTGCCGAACGAAGTTGAAACATGGATTCGAAATTCTTTTCTTATTGACTTGAACAACATTAGCGATGACGATCTCAGTAAAGATGACCTAATTGATTTGAGATCAAAAGAGGTTCATTCACTCAAAATTTCATTCAAAATCTGCGGAAGAATTTTGGTGCTCACAGCTGAAAACCTGCCCAGTCTTGGCAAAGCAAGCGATTTGTTTTGTTACCATTCATAACCACTTACCTTTGCGAGGCAGGATTGTCAGCTCTTCTTACAATAAAAACTCCGGGACTACAGAGAAGGGGACTTCCGACTCAAAAACGGCATGGGCCTTAAGAGGGTTACTACCGCTCAAACGAAAATCGACAAAAGATAACATCTAAACGTCTTTCTGTTTCCTGTAACAACTTTTAAGGGTACTCAGCACAAAATTGAGTAAGCTGTGGCTATATTTACACTATATAGTGTAATAATTACCTCAATAGTGTTGCCAGATAAGGAATTCTGCCCTAATTTGAGAAAAGTTTAAAGCTGTTGAAAACAAAAACTTGAATTTTGTAAATTTTTTTAGTCCTGGGCAAAGATGAAAACGCTAATCTTATTCCTAACTCTAACCCTTACCTTAACCCTTCCTAACTTTAATCCTAAGTCTGGCAACACCTGATTGTAACCACGGCATTAAGTGTGGAAAAATAGCCACTTCCAATTGAGTATATGGTGAGGAAAAATATGCAAACACTGATAAAACGTAACTTTATTATGATAAACATTTCACTATAACATTTAAAATCAAAAGGCTACATGGAATCGCCATAGCCTACTATAAGACCGTATAGCCTATATTCATTTTTTTGAAAAATTAAACAAGGATGATTATAATGCTGCCGCAACGCCAACATTGTTAGGCCTATGTGTTTCCGGAGGCACCAGGTTCCCTGCTGCCACGGGCAAGCATATTAACCCTTGAAAAGGGGGTGTCACGACTGCCAAGTCGCTCATTGTTGCCTGGTTTTGGAGGATGTTTGAAGTTCCTTGATTGGGGTAGGATCTCTACACAAACAGATAGAAAATAATGTAGTGCAGTCGAGCATCTGTAGGAGCAGACAAACCTCCACGATCAGCTAACTCAAACAACTGGGCATATTCCTCTGGTACACACTACACAGTCTTGGATTTTATGTACATTTATAATCTTGCACAAGCAATTCTTTGCAAGCAGAGCACTTTCTTCAATGAGATACACTACATCCAATGTGTCCACTAACAGAGCACGTAACATTAGCATCAACAATTCAACATCAGACAAATCACCTATGCTAGAGATTGGTCAGAGGATACCAGGCAAGATGCTGAATGCTGATACCAAAGCTTGCTGTTGTAACAAACTTAAACAACAAACTTTTTTTTTGACTCGAGCAGCTGCTTTAATGACATGAAGAAGTTACCTCCATTGGTTTGACGATACCAACCAAAGCGCGATTCAATAGGGTCAGACATAAATTTTCTACTCAGGACATAATCAAATCCATGCTTCTGGAGGTATTCAGCAAGTTTCGGATCTGCGCCCATGCTCTGAATACAAGCCGTAAACGTTTCAGTGGTAAGTCCGTTATTGCTGGACTTTTTCCACTTCATAAATATATCCATTGCTTTCCAAAATGCAAGTTTTTGTTTTCAACAACTTTAAACTTGTCTCAAATTAGGGCAGAGTTCCTTATCTGGCAACACTATTGAGGCTATTATTACACTAAATAGTGTAAATATAGCCCCAGCCTATTTATAACGCCATTTCACTGTAATGGTTCTTAATTGGATGAGTAAGAAAGCCTACCTGTTGCATACATGGTTGTCAAATTCACATGCAGTAGCCTATTTTGAATGTAATGAAAGTGAACACTTTCATCTTTAACAACTTTTTAAGTATCCTTCAGGCAAGATTGCGTCTTGCAGCTAAAGCAAAAAAGAATTAAAATCACACAGAGCATCAAGTTGAAACAATGCAAGTTTTTGCTTTTCTATTTGTTCATTTTCTTTGTCACGTCAAGAAGCAGTACCGGTACCAGATGTTGTTGGTCGAGACATAGAGAGTGTTTTTTTGACAAATGCCTTGGCAGGTGAGGAAAAATAGATCTGGAACAGCATTTTCCTTTAGTCGCAAACGTTGATACCCGTGGCGCCCAAGTGCTTCACGCCGGATGCAACCCAATTCGTACCATGAAAAGATCAAGAGAAAAAACAGCACAAAGCCGAAGTCGCTGATCGGAGTTTCCACAAGCATTTTAAAGTTAGGGTTAGAGTTAGTGTTAAAAAAAATAGGGTTAGGTTAGGGTTAAAAATAATTTTAAAAAAGCCAAAATAACACACGGATCGGAGTTTCCGCTTAACCCTAACTTTAAAATGTTTGCGGAAACTCCGATTAGCGACTTCGGCTTTGTAGCGATCCTTGCTTTGTGCTATTTTTTTCTCTCAATCTTTTCATGGTACGAATTGTTCATGGTACGAATTAGGTTGCACCCCTTCATGCCGACTCTCTTCACGTATTCTTCCCGAAAATGCTTTACGCACACTCTGTGTGAGTTAGTTAATGTCCAATCTTTACGCAGAATTGCTATAAACCATTTGTCACAATCAAGGTGCAAATGCCTCGCGATGGCTTGCTTTGTATCTTCAACAAGCGTGTTGTTTTCATTATGGAATTCTGGTGCGTTGTGTTATTGTCGATTATGACCTGAAGTAACCTCTGATGACGAAATCTGTATTATGTAACGTGTTTTCTGGAATCATTTTCCCTACGTGACCTTCTAGACACTTCTGTTGTTTACATTTAAATGCTACGTGACCGAACGATGGTTCTTTATGATGTAACCTTCTCGAAGTTACTGGACTGAACAGCCAACTATAAATAGTGGTGTAGTTTGTGTAATGTTTATTCTGAGATCCTGAGATTCTGAGATTATTATTATGGTGATTGTTACGAGTTGATTATGAGAGTTGTGCTATGAGTTGTGAATTGGTATAGTTGATGCAGAAATTAGAGTTATTTGAGAAGCCGTTCGTTGGAGTCCTTCAAGCGTTTTTATATCATTTCACCAGTAGAACTATCCGTGAATTTAATTGACTGCTTTTCGGTTTGACCCATTAAACTACGTCATTGAATCTTTCCAAGTCTTTTTCCTGGTAAGAGATAGAAAGAAATCGTGACATTCTGGGGGCTCGTCCGGGAAAAACCGAAAAAGAATATAACCGAAAAACCGAAGAATACCGAAGATTTATTGAAAGAATAATTTAATGTCAAGATGGCGGATACTGTCAAACATGAGATGATTGAAGACTTAGGGAGCATGGCTGAACGAATGGGGCTGACTGGTAATGAGAAGTCTCAGTTTGTGATGGAAGAGTATCACAAGATAATGGACCAAAAAGCTCAGCGAGAAGCTGACGAAAGAGAAGATAGAAGAGCTGCTCGTGAAATAAGGAAAGCAGAACTTGAAGCTGAAGAAAAACGAGCACAGCGTGAAGCTGAAGCTGCACAACTTGAAGCTGAGGAAAAGCGAGCACAACTTGAAGCTGAAGCAGAGGAGAAGCGGGCGCAGCGCGAAGCTGAAGAAAGAAGAGCGCAGCGCGAAGCAGAAGCTGAAGAAAGAAGAGCGCAATATGAATTGGAAAAGTTAAAACTTGAATTAGAAAGACAAAAGCTGGACATTGGTGAGCGATCTAATTCTAGTAATGATAATGCTCGAGATGTTATTGTGGCGCAAGTTAGACGTCCAGATTTGCCATCATTTGTTGAAGAAAAAGATGAGTTGGATAGTTATCTGTTAAGATTTGAAAGATATGCTACAATAGCCAAATTGGAGAAGTCGACGTGGGCTACCCAGCTAAGCATGTTATTATCGGGACAAGCTCTTGATGTATATTCAAGACTTTCGCAAGAAGAAGCCATGAACTACGACAGATTGAAGTTAGCTCTGTTAAAGCGATACAATTTTACCGAGCATGGATACCGTCAAAGATTCCGTGAGGCAAAGCCTGAAAAACACGAAAGCCCAGGTCAATTTATTGAACGTTTGAGAAACCTTTTGTTAAAATGGTTTGAACTTTCGGGGGCCGAACAATCATTGGACGGATTGGCAAACCTTATAGTTAAGGAACAATTCACAGATTCATGTTCAAAAGATCTGTCTGTTTATCTAATGGAGAGAAGTCCAAAGAATCTAGAAGAAATAGCCAGTGTGGCAGAACAGTACTTAGTTGCTCATGATGAGAAGTTGTCGACTGAAGAAACGTTGTCATGCGATAATGACGAGGAGCAAACAAATAATTCTAAAGGAGGTGCTGTTCCAAGAGAAGTACGTTGTTTTAATTGTAATGGCTTAGGTCACAAGTCTGTTAACTGCCGGAAGAAGACTAACAGAAATCATCAGGAATCGAGGAAGTGGTGCAATCGTTGCAATAGGCAAGGACACGAAGCGAAGGAATGCAAGGACAAGTCGTTGTCCCGATCCAATCAGTCTAGAAAAGATGAAGACACGGACGTTTATCGATGCGGTTGTGCGTTAATGATTCCTAAACCAACGCTTGACGAGGAGAATCATGATGAAGATGTTTGCGGAAAAATAATACCTGAAGATCACCTGCCAGTAGTGGATGGAAAAGTTGGAGACAAAAAGGTAAAAGTTTTACGTGATTCTGGTTCTACTGGTATAATAGTGAGGAGAGATTTGGTTAAAGACAGTCAATTAACGGGAAAAACTGGCCATGTGACAAAAATAGATACCACTTCAATCCAAGGACCGTTAGCGATGATATCTATCGAAACTCCGTATTGTAGTGGGACTGTGAAAGCGTTATGTTTACAAAACTCTTTAGTTGATCTGATAATCGGAAATGTTATTGAGAGAAATTCTGAAGTTACTTGTTATTCTTGTGGCAAGAATGGTCACTTTGCTCGAGATTGTTCTGCAGATAATCAGCAACGATCTCACGATGACGGATATTACGAGCGCGAAGAACCGAGGAGAAGAGGCAGGCGACGACCATTTGGAGTTTGCTATAGATGCGGTAGACGCGGACACTTCGCCAGGGAGTGCGTTGCTGACGGCGGACATTCGGAAAATAGACGTTGCCGTGACAACCACTGCTACCGATGTGGGGAGATTGGACATATAGCCAGGAGCTGCCCTTTTGATGAAAAGGCTTGCTATAATTGTCATAAAGAAGGTCATCTGGCCAAGGACTGTCCGGAGAGGAGATGTTTCCGATGTAGGAAGATAGGTCATCTCGCTCGCCGGTGCACTGAAGATGTTGAGAACGTTGGAGACTTTCGCAGAAAACGTGACTATTGTTTTAAGAAAAGCTATCGTTGGTAGATCATGCAACGATAGACTTATGAGAACTGATTATTGAGTAATTAATTGTTTTATGGTGTGTTTTGTATTGATTGTGTTGTTATATTGTTTGCAACAATATTCTAAGGGGGGGCGTATGTCACAATCAAGGTGCAAATGCCTCGCGATGGCTTGCTTTGTATCTTCAACAAGCGTGTTGTTTTCATTATGGAATTCTGGTGCGTTGTGTTATTGTCGATTATGACCTGAAGTAACCTCTGATGACGAAATCTGTATTATGTAACGTGTTTTCTGGAATCATTTTCCCTACGTGACCTTCTAGACACTTCTGTTGTTTACATTTAAATGCTACGTGACCGAACGATGGTTCTTTATGATGTAACCTTCTCGAAGTTACTGGACTGAACAGCCAACTATAAATAGTGGTGTAGTTTGTGTAATGTTTATTCTGAGATCCTGAGATTCTGAGATTATTATTATGGTGATTGTTACGAGTTGATTATGAGAGTTGTGCTATGAGTTGTGAATTGGTATAGTTGATGCAGAAATTAGAGTTATTTGAGAAGCCGTTCGTTGGAGTCCTTCAAGCGTTTTTATATCATTTCACCAGTAGAACTATCCGTGAATTTAATTGACTGCTTTTCGGTTTGACCCATTAAACTACGTCATTGAATCTTTCCAAGTCTTTTTCCTGGTAAGAGATAGAAAGAAATCGTGACACCATTTTCTTTTCAACTCTTCATTCTTTGGAAAGACAAACATTGAAATTTTGGCATCTGTCGGTTAGATTTGTGACCTGACTGGCATTGAGGTACGTCACAAAATGTATTACGGTAACCAACTAACTATATTGCTGATAATTGTGACAAAAATGTACAAATATACAATAAACACTGAAAAACATATATGTTTGCAGGTAATTTAGGTGCTCTTCCACAAGACGCCCTGTTGGTCAACCGGACAAAATGATGACGTCATAGTACGTCACACACATAGGAATAAACTATTATGAAGGAGGAAATGCGGGGTGGAAATGCAATGAAACACACCAGAAGGAAATTGTCTCCCATTTATGGATTTGTTGTTCAATTTAAACAGATTTGCACAAGCATAGATCTAACCAACTAAGTTAATACCAAGTCCCAAAATACTACTAGCTCCATCTGGTGGCCACCTAAACTTGACCAAATTCAAACCATTATCAAAAGTTTATTTACAATGATAAAAGCATTAAACGACAGCCCATTAAAAGAACATGTTACTGTTTATTGAAGGGCTAACTTTCATTTTTATATCTTATTCAATATGCGCGCAATCGTTGTTCGAAGACAGCCCCCCAACGAAGCTTTTGCCCAGTGCATTTCAATGGCGAATCGATCGTCTTCCAGTTCACGCCCTGCATGTTCACGATAATTAATTGTCTCCCATTTATTCATTTCTTGCTCAATTTCAACAGATTTGCTATAGTTGAAAAGCACAAGCATAGATCTACAACCAACAAAGTTAATACCAGGGCCCACAAGAGGGGGGGACAACCGGTGCATTGCACCGGGGCCCGGTGAGTTCAAGGGGGCCCGACAAAATGTCTAACTTCACGCGATAAAAAGATTGATTTCAACGATTTTGCATAAAACATTGTTTTTATATTAGTTCCGTATGTCGAATGGGGCCCCCTTATGGGTAGCCTAGGCTATGCCCTTTTTTAAAATTACAGAATTTTCAATTTTTTGAGTTTAGGGGGGCCCGACAAAATGTTTAAACTTGCGTGCTCAGGTCGATTTTGCATAAAATATTGTTTATTATATGAATATTAGTTTTGTATTTTGAATGGGCCCCCTCGTGGGTATGCTAGGGCTACCATATGTCCTCTTTTAAGAGGATTTGTCCTCTTTTTTCAATAAAAATGAATTGTCCTCCGAGGACACTAAAAAATGCTCAAATGTCCTCTTTTTTGACAGTTTGGGTTTTCATGCTTATATTTTCAACGGGATTATATTGCTTGATGACGTTTCAGCAACGGCTTGTAGGCTATTTGTTTTCTAAACATTTTGTATCATCATCATCATCGGCCATGCCTGAATAAGGCGTCGGCTACCGTGAGTCTCCACAACGATCGATTGTCCATACTTCTAATTAGGTTTTCAAAATTTTGGTTTGTCCATGTTGAAAGATTTTTGAAGATTTCCAAACGTGGACGTCCCCGGTGCCTCTGACCAGGCAATCGCCCCATCATTACCGAGTGTTCAATTCCGCGTTTGCGGTAGACATGCCCAATAAATGTCATTTGCCTTTTTTTGATAGTTGTGATGAGGACGCCAGGGGTGCACCCAGAGCGTCTCCACACTTCTTCGTTAGTGATTTTATCCATCCAGTTAATTCCCATCATTCTACGAATGAACCAAATTTCAGCACTGTTGATCTTCTTCTCTATCTTCAGGCATACAGTCCAGGATTCACAGCCATATAGCAGAACTGACCAAATGTACACATGTAAAATTCTTATTCTAGTGTTTAGAGAGATTGAATTAGATTTCTGTATTTTGTCCATTTTGATGAATGCTTGTTTGGATTGTGCAATTCTTGATTTTACGTCGCTCCAGCATCGACCATTCGAAGTGACCATAGAACCCATATAGTTGAAACTATTTACTTGTGAGACTGTTGTATTTTGTATTTTGATAGTGCATACTGGAGTTATTTCTTTTGATGAGATGGTCATGCAGAAGGTTTTTGTTGCATTCAAATTAAGTCCAAGGTTCTCACTTTGCTTAATGACTATGTCGAGTAAATTTTGTAAACTGGAGTTTGATGTTTCGTTTTTGTATACTTACCAATTAATGTAACATGCTGATTTATAAATTCTACAAGAAATTGGCGCATTTTATGGAACCGTTGTTGAACGTGCATTGCCTGGTTCATTATAGGATATTAAATGACATTTTAAAGGCCATGCTCACACTTTCAGAAAAAATTTTTTTTTTACTTACATACGTTTTATATTGATACCACGCTTGTAGACGTTGTTGATTACCTATTGAGTTTAGCTCGTTTGTTACCTGAAACTAATCGAAACGAATGTCTAAAAGTGCTCCACTCCAACGCTGTTCGTTCAGGAGCAACTCATGAGTGAACGAATTCACAGACCCCTCCACTTCTACAAGCAGAAGCTTAACTCTGTCAACCTCAGTGTTCAGTTCAGTTTGTTTTTATTTCTGACCATCACAAAAAACAAAAAAACAATATATGACAAACATAGCAGATGTCTAGAAAAAGGTAGAACCGGGTTTGTGTCAGTGGTTCAAGCAGGGATGGGTTCAAGGCCTCCACACAGTGCAGCCTACCGGTAGCCTACAGTTTTAATCATATTTCTTGCAAAATAATTTAACAATATCGTTAAGGCTGACCATTCCTTGTTGAAAAAAGTTAAGGCTTTCCCTGGAGGTCGTGCCTGATTTGTCACATTTTTCAGATATTTGCGATCATTGCTGTCTGACTGAAACTGTCTAAAAATTATGTGTTTTTTTCACTTTTTGATGACTTTTAAAAATATAAAATCATTTGTAGTCTCAAGGAAGCAGAAGAAATGAGAAAAAATAAGTTAAACGTTCTGTCAATCTGTTTTCCTGTTTTTTTTTGGTAACTTCTGCTGCGTAGGCTTATAGGCTACTACAATCATGGCGGATTTAAGGGGAGGCAGAAGGTGCAGGTGCCCCGGGCCCCCCGACATTTAAAGGGCCCCCTACGGCCTACGTGGAAAAAATGTGATTTTGTGTTATTTTTTTCCTTTCAGCCTTTAAAGTTCCTACAAAATGCGGTGCAGTGCTGGATTAATGCTACTGCAGACGTAGAGGTGGTTTTTCGCGCCGTAGGCTTGAAAAAATTTTTGCACGGGGCCCCCCGATCTAAAAGTGCCCCGAGTCCCACATCAGCTAAATCCGGCCCTGACTGTAATGATCTAAAAACAAGTAAAAATTCTTCAAGCGTAAAACTCTACTTGCTGACGAAACGTGTCCTCTTTTTAGGCGATGAAAATATGGTAGGCCTAGGGTATGCCCTATTTTAGAACAACAATCTTTTCATTTTTTTGCATTCAGGGGCCAATAAAATGTTTGAATTTGCGTGTTAAGGTCAATTTTGCATAAAAATTTTTTAATATTTGAAGTTGGTATTTCTTATATGAAGTTGGTATTTCTTACATTGAAGTTGGTAGCCTATATCTTAATGTCATGAAGAATAGCAATGCATTCATCCTTAATTTTCTGCCCTTGTCTCTGCAGATTTCAAGGTCAGAAATGGTATTGTATGTTAATGTAAAGCTGTAAGCATACACAGTAGCGTAGCCAGGAATTTTGAAAGGGGGGGGGGTTGGACCACTCCGCGGCGGGGGGTCTGTGGGGCCTCCCCCAGAAAATTTTGATAAATTACTTTGAATTTGGTGCATTCTGAGAGCATTTTCAACAAAAATGTGGGTACGAATATTCCTGTAAAATGGTGCTGTCTGGTAGCATAGCAAAAGGATAAGATCATGTTTTCTTCGGCATTTTTCGGAAATAAAGCTAAGTCTCTGTGTTTTCTTGTTGCTAATTCCTGGCTGAGATGTTTGAATGTTTGGTATTGGCAAAACTCGCTCTTTTAATGCAATTTTGTTTAAAACTAGGCAATTTTCTTTTAGACTGAAAGCATCATTTTCAATATCGTGACGTCACACGCGTGCCAAAGGGGGGGTTGTAACCCCCAAAACCCCCCCCCCCCCCTTGGCTACGCCACTGAGCACACATATGCAATGCTATGTCAGCCATGTCGGATAGTATTGCAATTTTTATCTTCGAAATGGCTGATTTTACCCACTTGTTGCCATGGTTACACTCAGGTGTTGCCAGAGTTAGGAAGGGTTAGAGTTAGGAAAGGTTATGGTTTTGATCTTTGCCCAGGACTAAAAAAAACATCCAAAATACAAGTTTTTGTTTTCAACAGCTATAAACTTTTCCTCAAATTAGGGCAGAATTCCATATCTGACAACGCTATTGAGGCTATATTTAGGCTACACTATGTAGTGTTTTAGCATTTTATCTTTGTGTATAACTGGTGTGTATCTGTGAATTTGAAGTTATATTTACAATAGCGCAATTGTGAAATAATGGAGTATTAATACTTTAACCTTATTTATCCTTTGTAAGAACGCTCACCGCAAATTTTGCTTGTGATTTGTGAGATATCACGCGACATGTCGCGCTGGGGGGCCCGGCAGCAACATCTGCACCGGGGCCCGGCTGGGCTCTTGGAGGCCCTGCTAAGTCCCACAATACTACTAGCTCCATCTGGTGGCCACCTAAACTTGACCAAATTCAAACCATCGCTAAAACTTCATTTTAAATGATAAACCATCTAAATCAAATCCAATTAAAAGAACATGTTACTGTTTGTTGAAGTGCTAACTTTCATTTTTATATCTTATTCAATATGCGCGCAATCGTTGTTCGAAAACAGCCCCCCAACGAAGCTTTTGCCCAATGCATTTCAATGGCGAATCGACCCTCTTCCAGTTCACGCCCTGCATGTTCACGATAATTAATTGTCTCCCATTTATTCATTTCTTGCTCAATTTCAACAGATTTGCTATCGTTGAAAAGCACAAGCATAAATCTAACCAACAAAGTTAATACCAAGTCCCACAATAACTTACTACTAGCTCCATCTGGTGGCCACCTAAACTTGACCAAATTCAAACCATCGTCAAAACTTCATTTTAAATGATAAACCATCTAAATCAAATCCAATTAAAAGAACATATTACTGTTTGTGGAATTGCTAACTTTCATTTTTATATCTTATTCAATATGCGCGCAATCGTTGTTCGAAAACAGCCCCCCAACGAAGCTTTTGCCCAATGCATTTCAATGGCGAATCGACCCTCTTCCAGTTCACGCCCTGCATGTTCACGATAATTAGGCTAATTGTCTCCCATTTATTCATTTCTTGCTCAATTTCAACAGATTTGCTATCGTTGAAAAGCACAAGCATAGATCTAACCAACAAAGTTAATACCAAGTCCCACAATACTACTAGCTCCATCTGGTGGTCACCTAAACTTGACCAAATTCAAATCATCGCCAAAACTTCATTTTAAATGATAAACCATCTAAATCAAATCCAATTAAAAGAACATGTTAGCACTTCAACAAACAGTAACATGTTCTTTTAATTGGATTTGATTTAGATGGTTTATCATTTGAAATGAAGTTTTGGCGATGGTTTGAATTTGGTCAAGTTTAGGTGGCCACCAGATAGAGCTAGTAGTAAGTTATTGTGGGACTTGGTATTAACTTTGTTGGTTAGATCTATGCTTGTGCTTTTCAACGATAGCAAATCTGTTGAAATTGAGCAAGAAATGAATAAATGGGAGACAATTAATTATCGTGAACATGCAGGGCGTGAACTGGAAGACGATCGATTCGCCATTGAAATGCATTGGGCAAAAGCTTCGTTGGGGGGCTGTTTTCGAACAACGATTGCACGCATATTGAATAAGATATAAAAATGAAAGTTTGCCCTTCAATAAACAGTAACATGTTCTTTTAATTGGCTGTCGTTTAATGCTTTTATCATTGTAAATAAACTTTTAATAATGGTTTGAATTTGGTCAAGTTTAGGTGGCCACCAGATGGAGCTAGTAGTAAGTTATTGTGGGACTTGGTATTAACTTTGTTGGTTAGATCTATGCTTGTGCTTTTCAACGATAGCAAATCTGTTGAAATTGAGCAAGAAATGAATAAATGGGAGACAATTAATTATCGTGAACATGCAGGGCGTGAACTGGAAGACGATCGATTCGCCATTGAAATGCATTGGCCAAAAGCTTCGTTGGGGGGCTGTTTTCGAACAACGATTGCACGCATATTGAATAAGATATAAAAATGAAAGTTAGCCCTTCAATAAACAGTAACATGTTCTTTTAATTGGCTGTCGTTTAATGCTTTTATCATTGTAAATAAACTTTTAATAATGGTTTGAATTTGGTCAAGTTTAGGTGGCCACCAGATGGAGCTAGTAGTATTTTGGGACTTGGTATTAATTTTGTTGGTTAGATCTATGCTTGTGCTTTTCAACGATAGCAAATCTGTTGAAATTGAGCAAGAAATGAATAAATGGGAGACAATTAATTATTGTGAACATGCAGGGCGTGAACTGGAAGACGATCGATTCGCCATTGAAATGCATTGGGCAAAAGCTTCGTTGGGGGGCTGTCTTCGAACAACGATTGCTCATATATTAAATAAGATATAAAAATGAAAGTTTGCACTTCAACAAACAGTAACATGTTCTTTTAATTGGATTTGATTTAGATGGTTTATCATTTAAAATGATGTTTTGACTGTTTTGACGATGGTTTGAATTTGGTCAAGTTTAGGTGGCCACCAGATGGAGCTAGTAGTATTGTGGGATTCGGTATTAACTTTGTTGGTTAGATCTATGCTTGTGCTTTTCAACGATAGCAAATCTGTTGAAATTGAGCAAGAAATGAATAAATGGGAGACAATTAATTATCGTGAACATGCAGGGCGTGAACTGGAAGACGATCGATTCGCCATTAAAATGCATTGGGCAAAAGCTTCGTTGGGGGGCTGTTTTCGAACAACGATTGCTCATATATTAAATAAGGTATAAAAATGAAAGTTAGCCCTTCAATAAACAGTAACATGTTCTTTTAATTGGCTGTCGTTTAATGTTTTTATCATTGCAAATAAACTTTTGATAATGGTTTGAATTTGGTCAAGGTTAGGTGGCCACCAGATGGAGCTAGTAATATTTTTGGACTTGGTATTAACTTAGTTGGTTAGATCTATGCTTGTGCTTTCCAACGATAGCAAATCTGTTGAAATTGAGCAAGAAATGAATAAATGGGAGACAATTAATTATCGTGAACATGCAGGGCGTGAACTGGAAGACGATCGATTCGCCATTGAAATGCATTGGCCAAAAGCTTCGTTGGGGGGCTGTTTTCGAACAACGATTGCGCGCATATTGAATAAGATATAAAAATGAAAGTTAGCACTTCAACAAACAGTAACATGTTCTTTTAATTGGATTTGATTTAGATGGTTTATCATTTAAAATGAAGTTTTGGCGATTGTTTGAATTTGGTCAAGTTTAGGTGGCCACCAGATGGAGCTAGTAGTATTGTGGGACTTGGTATTAACTTTGTTGGTTAGATCTATGCTTGTGCTTTTCAACGACAGCAAATCTGTTGAAATTGAGCAAGAAATGAATAAATGGGAGACAATTAATTATCGTGAACATGCAGGGCGTGAACTGGAAGACGATCGATTCGCCATTGAAATGCATTGGCCAAAAGCTTTGTTGGGGGACTGTTTTCGAACAACGATTGCGCGCATATTGAATAAGATATAAAAATGAAAGTTTGCCCTTCGATAAACAGTAACATGTTCTTTTAATTGGCTGTCGTTTAATGCTTTTTTCATTGTAAATAAACTTTTGATAATGGTTTGCATTTGGTCAAGTTTAGGTGGCCACCAGATGGAGCTAGTAGAATTAATTTTGGGAATTGGTATTAACTTAGTTGGTTAGATCTATGCTTGTGCTTTTCAACGATAGCAAATCTGTTTAAATTGAACAACAAATCCATAAATGGGAGACAATTTCCTTCTGGTGTGTTTCATTGCATTTCCACCCCGCATTTCCTCCTTCATAATAGTTTATTCCTATTTGTGTGACGTACTATGACGTCATCAATTTGTCCGGTTCACCAACAGGGCGTCTTGTGGAAGAGCACCGTAATTTATATAATACATCAGCCAAAATTGTTAAAAACATGTTCTGTCCAGGGCCGTTGACAGGATTTCTCGGGCCCGGTACCAATTTATTTTCGGGCCCCCTTCATCGACAATGTTATGAATATATAAAGGTTGTGTACAAACTTTTATTGATGTGCTGTTAAAATGAGGATGACACATGCCGTTCAAAGTAGAAAATTAAGAGGAATATCATTTATATATTCTCAAAAATTTTTTGTACCGTAGGCTATGCACGGATTTCCCCAACTGTGCAATTACGCATTAGGGATTTCTTCGTAAACTGCAAAATCCTTGCTCTCAATCACGTTTTCGGCTAGGAATTAATTCTTTGTAAAGTAGAGTAGCTGTAGGAGAGTAAAACATTTTGGAGGGGGGGCGAACATAATTTGCCCAAATTTTGTCTTTGCGTATATATGTTTAAAAATACAAAATTACTCACAATCTCTGAGAGTCATCAACTTGGCCATGTACGAAACACAAGCAAAAAAAAATGTGCAACAGCAAAACAAGGCTGAACTTACTATAATTTACGTTCATAGACCTGTCTGTGTCCCAATTAAATAAACCATCAAATTAAAACATTCTTGTGTATCACAAAAATATATGATATACAGTATTTATATTAAGCCTAACTGGATTCAAAAAAATTCGAACTGAAACTTCACCAATAACTGGATAACAATAATTGCTGAATATTCATGTCACCAGATTATATGAAAATCTCCAGCCCAACTTCAATAAAAGGGCTGACCAAAAGTAGCTCAATCTTTTCAATTCAAAGGTAGTTCAAAGACTCAATATATTAGTAAATTTGCATTGAAAAAAACTAAAATGACAATCCGTTCACTTATCAAACCAGTAACATTACATACTTAATCCATGCTGCTTCAAATCCTACAGCAAGAAAAGAATTTGACAGTTTACCATGCTATGTGCATCAAACTTCCACCTTTGAACAAAACTACTTTTGATACCAAAAATATTGATATTATATTACAATGAAATCATAGTCAACGCTTTTTCAGAAGATCATTACAAAGATAATCTTACTTCACAATGAAGCAGCTAGGCCTACTCAAATCACAAGCACTGAAGAAAAATGACTCCCAGTCTCCCGGATAATAACTTCAAACTCAATCGTTGCCACAAAATAAAGACCACATTACCAAAACATGACACAAAAATCGCACTGTTTACATTGCCTGATATATTAACTGCATGAAATTGAATTGGATGACAAAACAACATAACATGTGTCTTTATATTTGATTGTTGTTGCTCTAATACTGTGTCATAGATAGTAAATAGCTGAGCATATCAACCTTGGGACTGGCAAAGACAAACAGCAGTTTATACTAAAACATTCAATACATATAGAAAACAACATAGCTCACAAAAACATGAAATTAAATCCAGGAAAATTCACAAGTTGTTTTCATTTAATATACTTTTTCACTTTGTGCATAACTATAGTTAGTGGCCGGGATCAATGCTCACAAAAGTGGGGTACATGTGGCCTCACAACTGTTGATTATTAAAGTTTATAACAAATGTTTATTTTGTTTGACCATATCTAAAAGTGATAAGCTATCTTTGTATGTAGTATTTCAGTCAAGTTTTGCGAGCACAGCATAACTCATGGTAAAATTGACTTATCCAATAATTGGATATTTTTGCCCAAATATTTTTACAAACAACTACATTAGTGGAATATAGAGAAAAAACAAAAACTTCATAAGCTCACCAGAACCCAGCAAGGTTTCAAAATTCTACCAATGAAGGAATGTAGACTAGTGTGATATTCTAATGAACATCTGTAATAAGCTTATCTCAGCTTGTGGAAGCATTGTTTTCTGCAAATACTGAATCGAAACTTAACATTCTGCCCAAATTTTAATACCAAATATAAAAGTTTTCAAAATTGTCGATACTGTACTCTGTTATACATTCAAAGCAAAATGTTTTTTTTATACAAAATGCAACACTATAAAGTTATTAAACTGGTAGAATGTTGAAAACTTATGGTAAGAATTGATTTGTCCAAATTACTAGACATTTTTGCCCAAATGATTTTTATAATCAACTACATTAGTAGGATATTGAGAAAAAACAAAAAACCTCATAAAGTTACCAGTACCCAGTAGGCTTTTTAATTTTACCCATGAAGAAATGCAGCCTACATGTTAGTGAATATCAGTAATAAGCTTACCGCTGTTTCCCAACTGTGCTTTTTTACAGTTCTATTTTGCAGTTGTCGAATCGAAACTTATCATTCTGCCCAGATTGCAATACCACATGCAACAGTTTTCAAAGTTGGTGATAATACATTTACATTCATTGAAAAATATTAATGTATCTCATAAACAATTATGTAGCGTTTCTAAACTGGTGAGGCGTCGAAACATTGTGGTAAGATTGATTTGCCCAAATAACTGGACATTTTTTGCCCAAATTTGCAACATTTTTTTTCAGCGGGGGAGCGACTGCCTCCCCCTCTCCTACGGCTATGTAATGTAGATGCAAGTAGCTACAAGTGATTACCACCAAAAAATATATATATTCAGAATTAAAAAGTGGGTGAAGATAAATATGTCGTGTTTTTGAAAAGAAAAATTATGGTTAGGGAAATCACTATACCCGGAAGGGGGCCCGGTACTTTACCATCTGACGGCTGAAGTAGCTGTTTTAAACTTTGATGGCAATTCCTTTGGATCTGATTATATTAAGATCTTGATAATGTTTGAAGTCGCGGGGAATCTTTTAAATCCGGGCCCCCTGAATCTTCCGGGCCCGGGTCCAAAAGTACCACCTAGACCCCCCTGTCAACGCCCCTGGTTCTGTCAATAGCCTCACAGCAATTGCAGTTAAACTGTCTAAAAAAAATCAAAAAGCTTAGCCTAGCCTAAATCACCATTTTATAACGTTGCTTGCTGCATTGCTTTTTGTTCAAGTCTTTCTCACCATTACTCTGCACACTTGTCTTAACTTTAAAGCAAAGCAAACTTAGACTACTACATCACTTCATGAGTTAACCTCCAGGCTCCAGTCTTCAATTGACAAACCAATACCGTACTGAACAAGTGAACATGCCACTAAGAAGTTCGCGCATGCGCACAACGACCCTCTTAAAGCCTAATGACAGAAGCAAATTTTTTTCAGTCGGAAGTCCCAGTTCAGTTCAGTTGTTTTTTATTTCTGACCATCATATCAAAACAATACACGTCAACATAGCAAAGGTCAAGAAAAAGGTAGAAGCGACAAAACGCGAACGTTAAAACGTGCTTGTGATCGAAGTAAGTTATTGAGTTGAAAAAAATTTGGCACGGTTGCAACACCTTCAGAAAAATTTAAGATATAAAGGGAAAATAAAAAATGTTACAAGTCCCCTTCTCTGTAGTCCCGGTGAAAACTAAACATCGAAATTACCTGGACGTTGAGAATGACATGCGTCTTGCATTGTCAAAAACTGAACCATAGTTCAATCGTTTAGTTCATGAAAGGCAACAATTACAGCCCTCTCATTAAATTTGCTTACGTTGAAAAAGTTTCGGCATGGCACTTTGGGTCACCTTAATATTCAAATACTGCTGACATTTCTTGAACAATTCATTCATTTTCTTATTTGCGCAACTGTTTAACCTGATATTTGCCGCAGGAGTCATAGCGGCAATGCAATATGCCCACAGTACAGTAGTTGAGTAGCATAATTATTACAATAGTCAATAGTATGTTAATTGAGTTTCAGGCAAAGTTTAGGTAGGGGTCCGCAGAATTAATAATTTTTTTAAAGGGGTCCGTGACAACAAAAAGGTTGGGAACCACTGGTTTAGAACGTTTACTGCCACTGGTATGATTGATATCACTTATCATTATTATGAATCTTTCTAGTCGTTAGAGTAGAGTAAGTTTAAGATGATTGGTGTAGGTTCTTTTTCGAAGGATTCAATATTGCAGTGTATGTTCAGGTCTTGGTTTCATCATATGCCTAAGCCTTATGCTAGGCCTATTTGCTCATTGTAGATACGAATGTAGCTACCAGTGGCGTATTCTCCATGCATGCAAGGCATGCACTGCATGCCTTACAATTCTGATGAAATCAGAAATCTTTCAGGGACAACGAATTTATGCGTGGAAACAGAAAATGTTAATAGCAAAACCTCCTCGCTCTCTTAATTTCAATATTTGAAACACTGTTCGTTTTCAAACTTTGGCAACTTTGCTGACCCTGGCAACCCTGCATGCTGAGGAGAGCTCCGCATGCGTTGATAATACAATTTGCCTATTCGCCGCTCTTTCACCAACACTGTGGCGCAAAGGCGACCAAGGCATGCAGATTTGAAATTGCATGCGTGTTGCCAGATTGGCTTTTTTACGACCAAATTTAAGAAATTTGACTTTTTTAAAAAGTGTTTGGCCGGACAACTTTTGTTTGGCCACTGGGCCTTTTTTAGTTTCCCAATTGGCACTTTTTTTCTTTTGGTCTTCATAGTTTAAGTCCTTGCGGCTTTCTACTGTAGATACTGTAACTCTAGGCCTATGCTGTAGGCTATCAAAGTTTTCACTTTTCAGTCAGATTTCGGCATTGGCGATGTCACAGAGCACCAGGGATCTTTCGGTTGGGTGGTTGGTAATCTAATCCTATTTCAGCTAGTCAGGTTTAAACTTTAAACTGGTATTCGTTGTATTGCATTGCAAAAGCTTTAGCCTAACTGGTTTTGAATGTTTAACATGACATATAAAATTAAGACATTGGATTCATGATGTGTTTCAAACTTCATTTTTTGCAAAACAGCTCAAACAATTATCAGCTAAGTAAAGCTCAGATTGCAAGAAAAGCTATAAAACCTAAGGCAAATTTGCAAAATTTTCCTGGGGGAGCACGCCCCCAGACCCCCCTACACTGGCTGTGACCCTCTCTCCATTGCATGCCTAGGAAAATCAACCAGGATACGCCACTGGTAGCTACACTATCTGCGGCTTGATTTTTCGTTTTTTTACGTTGTAGTTATCGTCAATTTTCGTTTTGCTCAACTTCGAAGCCTTATTACAATGTACTGGTACATCGTAGTTGCTTGCTTTGGTGCATCCGTGCTTGGTTTGGTAGTTTTTAGAGCAAAGAATTAAGAGCCCGACGCGTGTAGCTGTAGCTTATATTGCCAGTCTTATATGACTGTTGATGTTTGCAGAGCATCTGATGTCAGCCACAGCCTATACTTTTTGGACAGTTGTGATGCGGAGATATGTTAAGGCAAGACCGTCTTTCACAAATGGGCCACTTGAATGCACGACCAATTGTATTTCCAAACATCGCTGAAATAAAAGTAACCTGCGCTTGCAATTTGTTTTTATTCTGACCATATAAGTTAATATATGGCAAATATAGCAGAGGTCCAAAAAAGGGTATGATTGATTGAATCTTTATCCTCGGACTGGGAAAGCTTCTTGCAGAGCTTAATCCTGGCAGTTTCGCATACTTGTAGAGGCTTTGAATCACTGGCGCAGGCCCGGTCACCGAGATTGACAGAGTGAAGTTTCCGATTGTTGAAGGCTTGTTGTCGGGGAATTGTTCCATCCATTAGATGCCGCTGAATGGAGAGCAGCCCTTAACGTGCGTTGCTCAAGCGCACACCCCGAGAGTCGAACCAGCGCCGCTATTGATCTTGAAGCTTCTTCGTTCCAGAAGTGACGCGCTAACCAATTGAGCTGACACGTTTTGTCAAGAAAGCAGATCATCTAAGGTACCTACTACTACTCATTAAACTAACGATGGAAGCATTCTTCCATTATGTCACAAGATTTTGTTCTCCCAGGACCCAGGTCATCCCTTCTTTGAAATATGGGAGCACCAACCATCTAAATGTTTTGTGAAAAATTTATTAAAAATACCGTAGGCTACCGTCTTCAGTTTGTTTTGTTGGTTAATCAGCCAGGAAGTGAAGTAGGCCTACTTGTAAAGAACAATAAACCAACTTTTTTTTAAAGTATAGCCTAGGTCTATGCCAGAAGAAAAACTTCATTGTTATTTGTAAGTAGTCTTGCATAGGCTACTTTTCAAAAAAAAAATACTAAGTTAAGTTTTCTTATTGACGAAGCATCAGAGCGGATATAAATGCAATGTCGGGTTTTGTTATAACTTTGAAAGTTTGTCAACGGATATATGAACAAGCCTACTCACTCAATCGCTTCCACACGCTTAATGTCTTATTTCTATGGAAGCCAATGTGAACATGTCAGCGCAAATCATAGAGCCGAAACACGCCAGACATGAAAACACGCCCACCCGCTATATGCTAAATGCTAGACAAGCTCAGTGTGAACCCCGCATATGTCTTAAATGTATTTTTTTTTTCTTTTCATCTTTACAAACACTCAACAGAAGGTTTGCATCAACAGATGATCCCTCTCATCCTGATGAAAGCATTTTCAATTTTTTTCCCGTTTCCTTCTGATCTTACTCTTTCGAGAATCTTAGAGATCGGTTCTCGACTCCCGAACTCGAATATTATCACAAAACCGATTGTCAATATTACTCCATTTCCTGTGAAGAACTTAGCGAAACCCTATCATGCATGAAGAAGCCATGAAACAAAGACTCAAATATGTTTATTATAGGAAATTTGTTACAGGGATTCAAAAGAAACGGGATTTCCAACTAGGCTACTTTAACTTCCAATACTAAATGTGTGTTAATACAAAGTGTTGCCAGATGATTTTTCAAATTTCAAGCAAAAATGCTATTTTGAAGTAGTGGTCGCCCAAATCTTGTCCGTTCAAAACTAGCCTGAACTTAATCTTAAACAAAATTATTCTAAAGTGATTTGTAATTAACTCATCTTGCAATGATATTTGCAAACTTCCTTATTAAAAAACGTAAAAATTCAAAAAATACTTTGCTAAGCCTTTGAAAGTAAAAACTATGAAGAAAATAAAAATTACTCCTGAAAAACATAAAACAGCATGTATCATTATTATATTAAACTGAACATAAACTATAAACTACGTGTTCAGCCATACACATGTTAGCCCTGTTCAAGTAACGAAAAAATAACTGATTTTACATCTACATTGAAATAAATAACAGATCTACACAATAAATTGAAAACGAAATGCATAAGAGTGAAACGGCAAAGCAGAGGAGAAAGGCACATCACATGGCGGTTAATTCCGCGAGGCAAACACGCATCATATGATGAATTAAGAAAAGACGTTAAGCAAATAAGAAGCACCTGCGGCAAACAACTGCGTATTGACGCGAGGATTGCATGATTTTAGTAGCAAAGCCTCGTGGATTTAAGTGTCAAATTCGGTGAAACATTTACGCAAAACAAAACTCTAAGGGTTGAATGTAGAAACTAAACTTAAGCTGTCCTTAGCCATAAGAACTACTTAAGTACTAATCATGTCTTAAAACTGTATGCAGAAACTAAACTTTTGACTAAGCAATACTTGAGTTCTTATCAAAATGTTCAAAAGTTAAGACTGCTACTGACCAGTCTTAAGTTGTAAATGTGCAGGCAATCTGCACAGCAGATCGCATTTTTACGAATGTTGTTGCGCGATGGCCTGGGTCAACTCATGACTCCAGAATTTTTGAAAACAGCGTCATACGGGACAGACTCGAAACCAATAAAATAAACGGTCTCTTGTTAGGAGACAGTGGGTATGCATGTAAGCATTACATAATGACGCCAGTGCTGAACCCAGCTAACGACAGGGAACGAAGATACAACAGGAGTCACATTAACACACGTGTTCGAATCGAACAGTCATTTGGTGTCCTGAAGCAACGCTTCAGGTGTCTTCGCGTTCCACTGCGGACACATTTCAGCAACTCCTTGGTAATAATAATAGCAGTATTCTGTCTGCACAATTATGCAGTTAAACGTGGACAACCACTTCCAGAAGATGTTGTTGAACAAGATGACCACAATCAAGGACCAGAAGTAGATGATGCTGCTCCTTTATCTTCCTCAGCAACAAGCTTACAAGGACGTGCGGTTCGCTTTCAGTTAATAAACCAATACTTCCAATGAACCAATATTTTCAGTTAATAGACCCTTTGGCAAGTGTTTATGCGACTATGCATGCTTGAAAAAACTCAGATTCATGGTAATAAAAAACTGGTATCAGAGAATTGAAGTGGTTTATTATCATCGTTACCTTTAGAGGTTACAATGATGGTTCAGCAAAGTTGACCACATTTAATAATGAGACATGTAAATTCACTGCAGGGGGTAACTACAATTTGCAAAAATGCACAAGTATTGTAGACTTTAGTTATGTAAATACAAGAGGAAAATACTTCACCGCAGTAAATTTTAGCGCGCTAATCAAATTGGGGGGTGGGGGCCTCGAAAGCGCGTAAATCAACGTGGGGGGGGGGGCTGAGCAACTGCCCAATTTGCCCATTCTTATATCCACCACTGCAAACGGCTGTCGCCTGTCGCTCCCAGAGACCAGTATGTAATTTGCAGTACTATGTCAAAACTGGATCGCTTTATACATTATTTTTAATTCATGTTATTAGAAAGGGTTATTACAGCATACAAATGACCAGAATTAGAAGTTTCGTATGCGCAGGTGCTGCTTTGCAAGTCTAGTGTCGGTGATGTATCAGCGACAACGTAAAAAATTCTTACGCAATACGTCACGTACGTAGACTTAAGTCATTGACTGAAAACTTAAACAGAACTTAACTAAGAAGAGATTAAGAATACTTTCTGCAACAGGAAATCGACCAGGACTTAAACAATGCTTAGCTAAGTTCTTCTTAGCGTTAAGCAGTTCTTTAGTTAAGTTTAGTTTCTACATTCAACCCTAAGGGTCGAATGCAGAAAGGTAGCTCAAAACTAGTTTTAAGCAAGCCGGGCTTAGATAGTAGCTTGAGCCGAGTTTTGCGCTGCAGAAACTATTCTTACTTCAAGCCTAGCTTAAAACTCGTTTCATTCCAGGTTTTGAGCCACCAATTTAAGTCGCCATGAAAGGCGACTTAACAGCGGCGGATCTTGACTTAAGCATGTTTGCAAACTGGATTTCAAAGGATTGCGGTGAAGTTGTGTAATCAGTCCATCGTGCAGGGCACTTTTTGAAGCTTGCTAAAATGTGCATTCTCCTTCTGTAGAACACTGTAGGCCTTTCTGGAAATGCTGAAGCTTACTAGCACCATTTCATACGACCAGGTTAAAGATAAAATTCTGACCAGATTTATTTGAGTACAGGTGTCCCTATTTAGCCCCTTGACAAACCTCCAGATATTTTTGGTTCACTGCTATTTTTCAGTTACAAGGTTGTTAAAAACAACTGCTACTTGCAGGGGCGCCGGAACGAGTTTTCACTGGGGGGGGGCAGGATTGTGAAAAAACGGCACTTTTGTTGCTGAAAGGCCCATTTTTTATAGTTTTAAAACAACATATAGCGATAATACTCATCTTTCAGCTCATTATCGAGTAATGATGCAAGATTGCAAGTGTCAGGTATACAAAAAACAATGGAACGGAAGGGCATCATGCTATGTTATAATGATGTAACCTACAGTGATACAGATTTTGTGTCGTGAATATTATGTTGAAGCAAAAATAAAAGATTATAATTAGGCTGAAAAGAAATAGCAGAAATTGCTATATTGCAAAATGTGCAGTAGCTTACATGACCTTAAAAGGGCACCATTGCCCCCCCATCCACACAAAAATTGAGGCCCCCCTGCCCCCCCGCTCCCGGCGTCCCTGGTAACTCGTAGCCTACAAATTGTTGTCTACTACATGCTTGCTAGTTGCTGTCAACATGCTTTGTCTTACAACAGGCTACTAACTTGCTACCACCAAGTGGAAACTGCGTTTCAAATTCAATTGTGCTGTAACAAAAGGTATTATGATGTCATTAATAAAGCATCCCTAATTACACGAACAACTTCTAAACTTACAATTACATTATTTGTCAGGTAGGTTTCAAAAATCACCATTGCAAGTCAGTCGAGTGACGTCACACTTTGCGTCAAAAACGTGGCATAAAACCAGTTTTATTATGAAGCGCAGCTCAAAGGGCGGCTTGGCCAAGCGACCTTGCAAATTAGTTTCTGCAGCGCGCTCAAGTTTTAAGTCGAGCTTGACTGAAACTCCGCTTGCCTGAGAAGAGCTTGACGTTAAGTTAGGTTTATTTTGAGCTACCTTTCTGCATTCGACCCTAAGGGTCGAATGCAGAAAGGTAGCTCAAAACTAGTGTTAAGCAAGCCGAGCTTAGATAGTGGCTTGAGCCGAGTTTTGCGCTGCAGAAACTATTCTTACTTTAAGCCTAGCTTAAAACTCGTTTCATTCCAGGTTTTGAGCCACCAATTAAAGTCGCCAAAAAAGGCGACTTAACAGCAGCGGATCTTGACTTAAGCATTTTTGCAAACTGGATTTCAAAGGATTCCGGTGAAGTTGTGTGTTCGGTGGGTTATTCCTGGCCATGATGCGACAATATTTGTAATGCGTAATTCTGCATCAACAATGCACTGGGTATTTATTGAGAAATACCCTTTCCTGTTCGAGAAAATTTCAGCGTTTTCACCAATTGCATCTATTACACAAGGAAAATAGGCATAATAGCCTACCATAAAACTTCTGTTTGGTGTTTACAATTTCTGGTGGCGATGATGGAAACTTTATGTATGTGTTTTTCCTTGCAACAATATACAGTATGCTGAAACTTTTTTTACTGTACGCAGGGCCGTAGCCAGACTGCAGAGGAAGGGGGCCAATTTTTTTTTAGGGGGTGGGGGGCGAAAAAATTTAAATGGGCAAAGTCATTATAATTGTAGCTGTTGCTCGAGAATGTTGGGATTTTGCCAGGGGGGGCGAAAAATTTTTCAGGGGGGCAGGGCCCCCCTGGCCCCCGGCTGGCTACGGGTCTGACTGTAAGGCATACAGTCGTTTGGTGACATTGAATCAAGTCACCATCACTCCGTTTTAAATGTCCAGTTGCATAGAATCTTAAGGTAACAAGCAACTGTAACATTGGTAAGAGGGATTGACTTCGCTCTGTGAAACTATATCGGATAGTTGCTGGCACAGTTCTACTACAACAGCTTTGCTAAATCTGTAGCGTGCATGAAACTGGTCATCATCGTAATAATCAAATGGATTTTGTGCATCCCTAATCATCCTGCGTGATAAGTTAACCGTTGGTTCTTCATCTTCAATGAATCTTTTAAGCAAGTCTAATGTCTCCATAAAGTATGTTATTGCTAAAAAGTAAATCGTGTTCTGGTGAAAAAATAAACAAATGTTTGTCATCCTCCTTTTGCTAGCAAACAAAATATTGGATGCATGATTAACCAATGCTTATCACTTCGGCAATTTTATGTTTTTGTTGTAAAAACTATTTCCGAAGTATATCTGCAGAGGCTGTAGTACAGCATGCAGGTGAGCTATTTTATGGCTATACATTCAGTAAGATGAGGCTCTGCCTTTCTACAATCATCATTTATCAACGAAGTTCTATAGATATAAAAGAAAAAAACTCTACTTGTACAAGTTGCTGTTTATTCATACTTGCTCGTTGATTTTTTGGCTCTCATAAAGAATAATCTCTCTCTCGCCATTATGTAGACTTCAATAATACTTATAATTTTTGTTTTTATTAATACCCTTCCCTATTTAGCCCCTTGACAAACCTCCAGATATTTATTGTTCACTGCCATTTTTCAGTTACAAAGTTGTTAAAAAACAACCTACTTGTAGCCTACAAATCGTTGTCTACTACATGCTTGCTATAGTTGCTGTCAACATGCTTGTCTTGTACCAGGCTACTAACTTGCTACCACCAACTGGAAACTGCGTTTCAAATTCAATTGTGATGTAACAAAAGGTATTATGATGTCATTAATAAAGCATCCCTAATTACACGATCAACTTTCTAAACTTACAATTACTTTATTTGTCGGGTAGGTTTCAAAAATCACCATGTCAAGTCGAGTGACGTCACACTTTGCGTCAAAAACGTGGCTTAAAACCAGTTTTATTATGAAGCGCAGCTCAAAGGGTGGCTTGGCCAAGCGACCTTGCAAATTAGTTTCTGCAGCGCGCTCAAGTTTTAAACCGAGCTTGACTGAAACTCCGCTTGCCTGAGACGAGCTTGGCGTTAAGTTAGGTTTAGTTTGAGCTACCTTTCTGCATTCGACCCTAAAGGTCGAATGAAGAAAGGTAGCTCAAAACTAGTTTTAAGCCAGCCGGGCTTAGATAGTGGCTTGAGCCGAGTTTTGCGCTGCAGAAACTATTCTTACTTTAAGCCTAGCTTAAAACTCGTTTCATTTCAGGTTTTGAGCCACCAATTTAAGTCGCCAAAAAAGGCGACTTAACAGCGGCGGATCTTGACTTATGCATTTTTGCAAACTGGATTTCAAAGGATTGCGGTGAAGTTGTGTAATCAGTCCATCGTGCAGGGCACTTTTTGAAGCTTTGCGGCTTTTTTTTTTGAAGCATTGCGGTGTCCGACGTTTTTTCGTAAACAGTTGTTCGTAAAACAATTGTTCGTAAACAATTGTTCGTAAATAATTGTTCGTAAAATTAATTCTTCGTAAAACAATTCTTCCTAAAGCATTTTTTTCGTGCATGTAGTTGAAATTTGATGTAGGCTATACGAAGAAATGCTCTACGAAGAATTGTTTTACGGATTTCATTTTACGAACAATTCACCTATAACCATTCGTTGCATTGGTTTTGTTTGTTTGTAAATTCGACAATAAAATGTACAGAGTTAACAGAAAAGATGGTAATGCAGCAGAGCAACAAAAGCCCTTTAAGAAAAGTGTTCAGTGATGAACTGGCTTCGAAACAAGTTGCCTTGTTGATTGTTGTCATTTTGATGTGAATCACTTGAAAAGTCTTCATGGAAGTCCATTCCCGTAACGATATCATTGTGAGATAGCAACATTGTGCAGACAGGCCACTGCCACAATGATAACCAATGTATTTTCTAATTTGGTCCGCAGCGGCGTTCTCATGCAGCGAAATCTTTGTTTAAGAACCCCGAAAGCTCTTTCCACAACTCCTCGTGTCTTGATATGGCTTCTATTATAGCGCACTTGTGCTGCACCTAATGGGTTTTGCAGCCGGGCCAGTAAATAACTTCGGCAAGCGTAACCACCACCTCCTAGCAGTATTCCATTAACATTGCCTTGTTGAAATTGGGAACAAATCCGGCTATTATCAAAGATCCGTGCATCATGGGTTGTCCCTGGCAATGATGCGACAATATTTGTAATGCGTAATTCTGCATCAACAATGCACTGGGTGTTTATTGAGAAATAGCCTTACCTGTTCCGGAAAATTTCAGCGTTTTCACCACCAGGTGAAACTATAGGTATATGTGTGCAATCAATTGCACCTATTACACGAGCAAAATTGGCAATACCATAAAACTTCTGTTTGGTATGCAGAATTTCTGCTGGCGATGATGGAAACTTTATGTATGTGTTTTTCCTTGCAGCTATATATGCTGAAACTTTTTTTACTGTACGGCATACAGTCGTTTGGTGACATTGAATCAAGTCACCATCATTCCGTTGAAAATGTCCAGTTGCATAAAATCTCAAGGTAACAAGCAACTGTAGCATTGGTGAGAGGGATTGACTTCGCTCTGTGAAACTATCGGATAGTTGCTGGCACAGTTCTACTACAACAGCTTTGCTAAATCTGTAGCGTGCATGAAACTGGTCATCATCGTAATAGTCAAATAGATTTTGTGCATCCCTAATCATCCTGCGTGATAAGTTAACCGTTCGTTCTTCATCTTCAATGAATCTTTCAAGCAAGTCTAATGTATCCATAAAGTTTGTTATTGCTAAAAAGTAAACCGTTTTCTGGTAAAAAATAAACAAACGTTTGTTATCCTCCTCTTGCTAGCAAACAAAATATTGGATGCATGATTAACCAATGCTTATCACTTCGGCAATTTCATGTTTTTGTTGTAAAAACTATTTCCGAAGTATACCTGCAGAGGCTGTATTACAGCATGCAGGTAAGCTATTTTATGGCTATACATTCAGTAAGATGAGGTACAACCATTTTTTATCAACGAAGTTCTATAGATATAAAAGAAAAAACTCTGCAGTACTTGTACAAGTTGCTGTTTGTTCATACTTGCTAGTTGATTTTTTGGCTCTCATAAAGAATCATCCCTCTCTCGCCATTTTGTAGACTTCAATAATACTTTTAATTTTAGTTCTTATTAATAGCCTACCCCTCCCTATTTAGCCCCTTGATAAACCTCCAGATATTTTTGGTTCACTGCTATTTTTCAGTTACAAAGTTTTTAAAAAACAACTGCTACTTGTAGCCTACAAATTGTTGTCTACTACATGCTTGCTAGTTGCTGTCAACATGCTTTGTCTTACAACAGGCTACTAACTTGCTACCACCAACTGGAAACTGCGTTTTAAATTCAATTGTGATGTAACAAAAGGTATTATGATGTCATTAATAAAGCATCTCTAATTACACGAACAACTTTCTAAACTGACAATTACTTTATTTGTCTGTCGGGTAGGTTTCAAAAATCACCATGGCTAGTCGAGTGACGTCACACTTTGCGTCAAAAACGTGGCTTAACCCTTAGGCGGTTGGGCTCTCTGGAGTCTTGCTCAGTTTGGGGGGGGGCTGTCGATTCTTCTTATGCTTTAGGAGTGATATCTCTGTTATTTTTTAAGGCACGGTTTCAAAATTTGGGATTCACTTTGTAAAACTATTCACGCAAAGCATATCGAAAAATTAAAACTATGTACATTTTAGAACTGCTTATATACGTTGAAATGTTGATGTGACTTATGACGTTTGATTTATTTGGTATTTTTTGATAGAGTAATGAAAAACATGCATTGCAATGTTGCGATTAAATTTTTTTTACATAATCTTTATTTAAATCATTTGATTAACGAGACATGGGCCAAATTAATTGCTTTCATCCAGCTGGTGGAAAAATTTTGAACAATAGAATATGAAATATTTCAGAGGATGTGCTGAGAAATGCCTTATATCTCTCAATTTATAACCTTTATTCGCTCAAAATTTCAGCTCAATAGAGGTGAATAAAAGTTAGGAAAAGTCAAGAAATCTCGTAGTCGCAGCCTCAGTGGTTTTAGAGATACAACTGTTGATACAAAAAAGTTGAATTGACAGCCCCCCCCCCCCCCCCAACCTTCAAAGGGTTAAAACCAGTTTTATTACGAAGTGCAGCTCAAAGGGTGGCTTGGCCAAGCGACCTTGCAAATTAGTTTCTGCAGCGCACTCAAGTTTTAAACCGAGCTTGACTAAAACTCCGCTTGCCTGAGAAGAGCTTGGCGTTAAGTTAGGTTTATTTTGAGCTACCTTTCTGCATTCGACCCTAAAAGATTTCAAGGATGGTTTGTTGTTTAAACATGATTGGCAATCGAATATATGGTCATATTCAAAAAAGCTACTTCCCACAACATTTAATGATATAATTAAGTGTAAACCATCTAGTAGGATTACAACAAGAAGTAACTCTCCCTATATTCCGATATGTTGCAGACTTAACACTTGCAAACAATCAATACGGTACATGGGGCCAGCAGTTTGGAATAGGCTTCCCCCTACTATAAGAAATGAATGTAAAACTGTAAAAGGCTTTAAATCAAACATGAACAAGCTAAATCTTCCTTGAAAGAATCCTATCTAAGTATTGCATACACCAAACATATCATACTAATATTTCATTGCTCTGCAATAATAGAACAATATGTGTAGACTTATTAGCAAAATAGTAAGATTATAAATACTCCTACTGGCTTTCTGGTTTTTGTGTTTTTTTGTCTACAGAAGTTCTACAAGGTCCACAGAAGTTTTTCCATCCTTTTTGACCAATCTCCATCTTTCGGTGAAGCGGTGGCCATGTGCTCCAACCAGTTGTTTTTTTATTAATATCTTGGGCTGGATCGTCATGCTATTGTCTGTTTGTTTGCCTATGACTTGTTTCAACGTGATGTGCCGAATTGGAATACTTTTTTTAAAACACATAAAACATACTGTAACCCAAATTTCTCATATCACTGACATGTCACTGACATGTTACCAGTTAGCAAGGCCTGTTATTTTTTGCATTGATTCAACGTTCGTAGACGTTGGATCGGTGTGATGTTGTCGAGTTTAGATGGCTGGGGTACGTAAGTTTATATCAAAGCACGCAAGACATAACTTCCCTGGGTATAATTGGAGAAGGACTAGGTATAATAATCCGCAAGATGATGATGTTGTTTTTGCTAGTTTGTTTTATTTGTTTTTGTCATTGTTTCGTGCCATCAAGTTGTATCTATTTTGTGAGTCGTGCAATGCCTGGTGCGTTGCGCTTGAAATGGCTTTGCCCGTGGTAGGATTTCTTTGTGGGGTTTTCTTTGCCTGCCTTGCTCTTCTTTGCTATGAGCTAATCGCATCAAGATGTGTTCCCCTCACGACCATCAGCACTCTTGATAACGCACCATGGCCGATCTTCATAGCAAGTGTCTATACAAATCTTGAAAATATCAGCTAAAGCTATACTATACATACTATACAGCCTTCTTTGGTCATCAAAGAGCGTTGGGGAGAAGGCACCAAAATCCCAATATTCATGAGTTTCGATACCGAAACAACACCATTGTGTTAAAGCGCGAATTACATCACGGTTGTGCAGCTGGTCAACCTAGAAACGCCGGAAAGAGGAGTGTTCCATTTTTAATTTTGCTTGTGACTGCCAAGTGTTTTATTGTCTTTTTGTATTTTACTTTGTCCTGTGTATAATATTTTATGATAATGTTGAGTTTCTGCCCGTTTCTGCAAATGAATTACACTGGGGAACAATTTTGAAAAATTTTTTTGTTGACTTTGATTTTGCACTTGATTTAGGCTAATTCCGGTGTGCTGATTTCAAAAATGCCGCCAGTTTTCTTCTATCACGTCAAGTTTTTGCTCTACAGCATACATCCAAAATATGCAACTTTTCACGAGTTTAACCGTATTGCTTTTCCATACGTAATAGGAATGCACAAGTTAATCATAAAGTAGGTTATCTACAAGGAGGGTCAACTGAATTATTAAGCAAAAAAGGCACAGGCATCGATTTATGTCGATGATATTTCCCCGATTTTTGGTTGGAGGATGCAATCATCCAACGAAACTAGATTAGAATGGTAAAATTGAAGTTAGTTGCTTTCCACTTTCAACCATGTATGTACTACATGATTGTTTGTTAGAATACCATCATGTCTGCGTCTGCTGTTTTTCGTTGTCAGTGTCTAAATATCCCGGATTCCTTTTGCTATATTTGCGGCAATTTTACTATTGCTGGCCAAAGAAAGGACTTTAGTGCATTTGTCAAACAAGTCTACTTTGCACATTTTAAAATAAAACTTGGTGTTCAAGATAAGTCTTGGGCACCCCACAAGGTATGCAAGCAGTGCATCAAGAGTTTGCGAAAGTAGACCAAGGGAACACGTGACAAATTGGCATTCGGTATACCCATGGTTTGGCGAGAGCCTAAAGATCATTACACAGACTGTTACTTTTGCTTGGTGCAAACTTCAGGGTATAAAAAGAAACGTAATATTGAGTATTTAAGTCTTCCATCAGCTATACGTCCAGTGCCTCATTCAGCTAAAATCCCAGTTCCACTTTTCGTTCAAACACCTACGCTCAAAGATTTAGATCATGATAAATGTTTTAGTGATGGTAGGCCTAATAATAAAGATGTTGCAATTGAAGATGATTCAGAACGTGGAGTATTCCATCACCATGAGATGAATGATTTGGGACTAGGAAAAAAAGCTTAGGAACTCTTAGCATCCAGACTAAATGAGAAAAGTTTACTTGGAAAAGGAGCGAAGGTATCACACTTTCAATCGAAAACAAGTGTGCGTTTTTACCGTACTTTCAAAGTGACTGTAGCTTTGTGACCGAGATCTGACCTTAAACCTGGTGATCCTAATATTCTACATGAGCCACTTGTTGACAGGGAGAAAATTATTTTCCCACCTCTGCATATAAAGCTCGGCCTAATAAAGCAATTCGTTAAACCATTGTCAACTGAAAGCAGCTGTTTCAATTACCTCGTTTTGGCTTTTCCTGGCCTGTCAATACAAAAAATTAAGGCTGGTGTACAGGTATTTGATTGTCCACAAATTCGGCAACTCATCAAAGATGAACGTTTCAGTGGTTCAATGTAAGAATTGGAAGAAAATACATGGTTATCATTTAAAAACCTTGTCAAGGGATTTCTTGGGAATATACGGGCAGAGAATTATATCGAAATTGTTCAGAAGCTATTGGAAAGCTACAAACAACTTGGCTGCAACATGGAAATCAAGATGCATTTTTTGCATAACCATTTTGCTAATTTCCCGGAAAGCCTTTGTGCAGTAAGCGATGAGCAAGGAGAAAGATTCTACCAAGATCTGAAAGTGATGGAAGAAAGATATCAGGGAAGATGCTGGGACTTATATAATTATATATGCTGACTGACTGATGCTGGAATATTAAGCGAGACTGCCCATAGCTTGAACATGCCAGGAAAAGCTACAAGCGTAAATTATTGCCCTAAAACTCTCACTTTATTTGTTCTGCAGAAGCAATATCCGTTTTAAGGAACAGAATAGAGCTGTACAAATGTTTATTTGAAAACCATGGAGTTACTTTCGGTTGCTTGTAGTTCTTAAAACGTTTTATACAATAAATGCAGATGTCTTAAATGTTGTACTTTTTGTGGGCTATGAGACAAAGTGGTGGGTACCTAGCTCAAAAACTTGACGTGATAGAGAAAAACTGATGCCATTTTTGGATTCAGCGCCCAAAAGTTAGTCAAAAACAATTATTAGATCGAAGTCAACAAAAATTGTGTTCCCTTGTGTTATTATTGATTGATATTTTTTTTTTGGAAAAAAAACAACAACAAATAACTGGAAATACTTGTATTCAATAAGCGGAAATGAAAGCAATTCGTCCTCTACTATAATGTAAGGTCATAAGAGATATAACACATGACTTAAAAAGGCAAGCCGAATAACAGATAAATACAACAATCACAGCCAGCAAATAAGAATACGGCACATAACACAAATAGAAAAAACGAATGACATTTACGGTACAGAGTTCAATAGCAAGTTACAGCTTTTTCAAAGAGTTGCGAAGAGACTTAGCCTATTGTTCTTTGCTGTGGCATTTTCCGCTAATGACTTAGCAAAACGATGGCCTCTAATTTAAAAAAATAAGCGAGCAATTCTATGGACGCACGAGACGCATGGCCTGGTATCTTCAAGTTCCATATGTACACACATTTGTTGTATATGTGCTTGGACATGTGGCGATGCCAGACACTCGTTCATAATATTTAAATCGATACCATCAGCGAACGACTTGCTCTTTCAAAAGGCTTTTTCCAAAGCAATCAATATGCGAAGGAGGTCCGTTATTTCGAGAAGTGAAGAATCCGAACCTTTTTTAACGCACCTTTGCAAAAAAGATTTTTCTGTTTCCTTGTTCCAAGATTTGCGTAGCAGATTTTTTATTATATAACCTCCAATATACTTCACTCTTTTTTTTATCTTCGTCAGTGATAACAATGTCTGATGTCTGAAGATTGCTGGCAGCGGCTTCATTCTTCCGTTCGCAAAAAATTATTGGAATGACATCTAAACATTTTAGGAGCTCGCCTATCGAATGACCAGTTTCGCAGGACAACCGCTTAGCGTCTTGAGAAAATAGCCGTATCAATCGCCCTTCATCACGACTTTTCAATATAACTTTGAAAAAGCACAACCATCTCAATGTTAGCCATATCTGTAAAACAGGAATAGATTTTACTTTAGCAAAAATCAGCCGACTAAAAGCCTTACTCTTACCGCTCTTACAAAAAGTAACAATATTTCTTTTATCATGCACATTGCACACTCTCTAAGGAGGCTGAACTGAATTAAAATCTCGGTAGTAGGGGGAGAAAGTTCATAGCAGAATGTAGGTTACCGGTACTCAAAACGATTAGCCCATCGAAATGTTGGCAGCGTGGCCGAGAAGTCTAGCGCGCCATTTTTCCGGCGGTCTGTGATCGATAGGTCACAGGTTCAAATCTGATTTAGATTTTTTCATTTTTATCCTCCATTTACGGGAAAACGGCGGAGGCGTTATGCATAGGACCATTTGATCCAGACCCGCTTGGGAGTTTCCATATTCAGCTTTTTGGTTATATTTGAAGTTTGATCTTGTCTTTGAAGAATTTGCTGCTTGTCTGTGTAGGGTTTTTAACTTTGATGAGAGTTTTTAACTTTCCCTTTCTTATATCCCCTGTGTAGGGATTTGCCTAACTTATAAGTCCCCAGCGTAGGGTTTGGCTGTCTAATTGTCGTGTTATTTTTTATAAATGGAAAAATAAAAAGGATAATTTTAGGCTCCTGTCTGTCTAGGGGTATGATTTCCTACAAAAATTAACACAAGTAAAATGGAATATTAAACATATTTTATTATTAATCAAAGTTACAATTTTGCTATTCGGGGAATTGGGAAATATCTAACCAATTTAATTTATTGCAACGGGTGTCTGAAAAGCGACATTCTCCCGTCGTGAATTTAACCTTCTCTATGCTAAAGTTCAGTCCTTTCCCTTTGCAAGTCATCATCATCATCATAGTCCATCGTCGGTTTGTTCCCCACTAGTGGGGGTGGCCGATTGTTTCCGCGCAGCAATTGTTTTAACCCCTTTTCTCCATTTCACCCTGTCCTTTGCATCTTCCTCCTTCAGTCCGACTTTTTTAAATTCATCCTTCACTTGTTGTTTCCACGTTCTTCTTGGACGACCGCGTTTCCTCTTGCCATCCACCTTTAGATCTAGCGCCTTTCTAAGAAAACTTCCTTCCTCCCTCCTTATCACATGTCCATACCATCTTACTCCATTTGCCCTTGCCAGTTGGTCTATGGTCTCTTTCATCTCTAGCATATCCAACAATTCTTCAGTCCTTTTTTCCCTTCTCGTTTTCACCCCACACATTGCTCTCACCATTGACCTTTCCGTTCTTCTCAGGATTGCCAGTTCACTCTCTCTCAATACCCATGTCTCGCTACCATATAGCAAGTCTATTTTCGAATGTGTTCAGTCTGATCTCTTTCTCTGAGTGTTTGCACTTTTCAACTCCCCGCTTATTTCATAATATGGTACCTTTTTATCAGTAATAGCTTATCGTGGGAATTACGAACCGAACCCAGTTACACAATTATATCGCTTCAGAAATACAAATGCGGTGAACTAACTCCGTGAGAGCGGCATTTGTTAACAGGAAGCGTGGCCTAAATTCCTTGAGAACATTAGGTTTTGAATTTGCAGCATTGAAATGCATTTTGCAATTCTGATAAGTTTCGGTTAAATGTTAAAATATAATTTGTTAGTTAAAACATGGTACATGTTACACACTTCCCTCCTTACGGTAAAAATAGCAGATAAATAATATTACAAAGCTCGGTTATACATGATGCAATAATATACAGGTGTGTGGTTATGATACTTTACAAAGAAAATTGACAATTGTAGGCTAACAATTGCTAGGGGAAGACACATGACCCCCCTCCTTTCGTGGGATGAGGAGATTGGACGCGCACATAAGTTAATAAGTAGTCGATAATGTCATTGCAGGGGTAACACTCGTTTATCATAAGAGATAAGGCGATGTCTTAAGTTCCCTGGAAGCCTTTTGGCTTAGTACGATATACACAAATTGCAGTTGTAGGGGTAACACTCGTTTATCATAAGTCATGGCAGCAAATGCCGGCTGATGAGGCTCTAGAAGCTGTTCAAGTGTGAGAACAGGCAGGAAAAATCGGTAGACTGTATCTGTAAGTATGTACAATGTGATACAATAAAGGGGATGTAATGTCAGTGAATGAGCGAAGTCGTTGAGAATGAATAGCTTAGTTAACGTAAGCTAGGTGAAATGATGAGCACCAAAAATTGTAATAAAATGCAGTGAAAAACAGGTGATGATGCGATATATCTGGTCACAGCGGTAAACCATAATCTCTTCGTGGGAAAATTGTAACAGAAGATTCCCGAATCCGTTCGTCTGCATGTAATGACCGAAAAAGAAACACTCCTTCGAAACGTCTATTCAAAATTGTATTTCTGTAAAAATAGCCTCAAAGCTGTCGAAATTGGATGCAACGCCGTACACCACTAAAACTTGTCACTACAGAACAGATTACTTAGATAAAAGACGGAAAATTTGTCCAGCTAGCAAGCACTAAGCCAACAGTTAAATGTGCGACTAACTCTCAAGCAACCATTTCACGAATGACCAGAATAGATAGCAATATCTCAAATGCACGTACACAGTACTGTGACGCAATAATGAAAGACAATTATGAAGTCATTCAAACAGGTGTTCAAGCGGCTAATGCAATATTTCATCAGGTCTTACGACCGATGGTGCAATATTTGGACATTTCTAGCAATTTCCATGACGTAAGATGCCAGCTAGGTTAAGTAGACCATAACGGTTTTTATATGACGTTTGATTTGGTGAATAATTGTCGGGAACAATATCAGTGAATGAACAATGTCAGTGAGACATGGCGTAGCTTGAAGTACGATATGTAAAAGCGGTAAATAATAACATAGGGTAAATGGAAATACTACGTAACATGACAGTGTCATGGCATAGGCTAAGCTTACGGCTAATAGGGTGTATGTAACAGGAAACAGTAATGGTTCAATAGAACATACCGAGATAAAATCATTAGGCCTAAAGCGGCTAGTATGTTTTTTAGTGGTTAATCAACGTTTGAACGACGTGTGATGAATGGTGCTGTTTTGTCAATCTAAGTACGTGGCAGCGCTTTTGCGTTATCAAGAGATAAAATAATTTACATGGCCAAATGCCAACCAAGCTTACACACAAATTTCCACATTCAGGGTAAATAACTGTGCATAATACTCCAATTCCAAACAAAAGAGAAACAGCGGCTAAAATTGCTAAACAAAGTTTCTCAAATCATGTTAGCTCCTAATAATTATAAAAAAATGGGGAGAACGATAACAACTTCTATGACGAAGGCGACTTCGCATGATTTCCCTTTTCCTTTGCCCCATGGAGTTACACGAACTGATTGCTTCAGCTGAGAACGTATAAGGGTACCAAAGTGTCTCCTAGCCGGAGTAAAAAGACGCACAAAAATTACGATGGTTGCTTGGGAGCGAAACCACAACGCTTTGCAGAGCGGTGCCTGCACGTCTGTATAAAATAAGATTGGGACGGGGTGTCCTGCAATCTGCGATGCCGAGTAAGGCAACATAAAAGGAATATTAAAATGAGCTAAAAATTCAAGTTTCATTTGACACTGCGATTTTTCAACAAAAATTACATGGTTGTGTTTCCCTGAAAAGGAAACTTGTAGGCAATTAGTAAATATAATTTGAACGTTTAAAAATATTAAAAGTGGCAAATGGCGCTTCGGCATGTAGATAAAATTTTCGACATCGGCGGCTAAATAAGCGGTCTTCCGCTGAACAATTCGCTTTATTACTTCCCATGATCGAACAACAAAAACCAGTTACATTTAACAAGCAATAAGTTGCTGGCATTGCGCTTAATAGTACAGTAGGCTACACAAAATCTATTGGCGAACCAACGTGAGAAACATTTTCAAGTTACATGTTTTTAAAAGATATTTATGAGTACGTGCTTTTTTACCTTAGAAATAAAACATTGTGCTGGCATAGCGTACTTACCAGATTTGTCATAGCTAGTTTGGAGAAAATCTTTCTAAACTTACTTGTCTGAGTGGCGCCAAAGTGGGACGCAAATTATTTATTAAGCTTTTATTCATTTTCAACAAGACTTAAGTTCAAAGGTCACCAAATGTGGTAACATTTATATTATTTAATGGTTTTATAATTTAATTAATTATATTAAGACTGTCTAACTATCTCATAAACTTCTATATAGCCTATTTTGACTACCTTAAAAATTTTAATTTTTTTTACTTTGTTTGGACGAGCCCCCAGTGTAGGGTTTTGCTTGACTTACGACCCCAGCGTATGGGTTTGGCTGTCTAATTTTCGTAAATTTGTTTATAAAAATAAAAAGGATATTGAGAGACTCTAAGTCTCTAATTAAAAAAGGATAATTTAGGCTTTCTGTCTAGTCTAGGGGTATGACTTCCTACAAAAAAGCAAACGAATTAAAAGGAATTGGACACTTTTATTCAAATCAAAGTTAAAATTCGGGAAATTGAAAAAACATCTAGTTAATTTAATTTATTTCAACCGGTGTCAGAATAGCGACATTCTCCAGTTGTGAATTTTAGTTCTCCCGTTGTTCAATCTGTTCGCTTTGCAAGTTGGAACCGCGGGTGGTCCATCAGCGAAGTCACTTTAAAATTAACACTACAGTAGAACGGCCGAGGTGTCGAAATCGACACTTTTAGAAATTCAGTACACTATTTTGGGCCTTCGTTGTTATCGCAACGTTTTTAAAATTTCAGTAGCTTCCCAAGTATGCTTACATTTTATAGTTCAGTATTATTTTTCTAAAAAATCTTTTTATGTTATCTACAATGTGCGGATATACCTCCAACGGCCGAGGTGTAGAAATCGACACCTCATACAAATTTAATACGATTTGTAAGGTATAAAAGCTTTTCTGTGTGAAAAAAACTAATTCAATAGTTTTCCCAATTACTTATAGCATTTCTCATGGTAATTGTCCAACACTCGGCTTGATGTGTGCCATCGCTCGGCTTGATTTTAGGTCATCTTACTGAGTTTACAAATACCTTCCACAAATCTATCAGCGATTTGCAACAGATAAGGTTATTTATATTCGAGAGCCACTGGAAGGACTTGTTGCTAATTGCATCAACAATTACACTCTGGATTGGAGCCTGCCAATCGATGAACAGATATTTCCAATGGAAAACAGATGTCCTATTATCGTGTTCATGCCAAACAAACCAGACAAGTTTGACATGAAATTCTGGGTATTAGCCGAGGTTCATTCAAATTACGTATGCAATGCCGCACCGTACTTATCGTACCTCGGAACTATTGAAAGAAAACAAAGAAAAGGATGGCTTCTCCCCGAGGATGTAGTGATCAGGATCACCACCAATTTACACAGACAAAGCGGGTACAACGTCACAACAGTTATCTTCTTTACTAGGGTGAATCTTGCTGGTTTACTGCAGGGAAAAATTATAACCATTGTTGGAAATGTTCGAGCTAACAGTAAAGGACTGACAAAGATGATGACCAAGGGTGGAGGAGAAAGATTTTCAAGTAAATTCTTCTACAATTCAACGAACAACTGCATGCTTGTAAACTATCAGTGCAAAAAAATGCAAGTGTCCTTTCGACTATGCATGACAGTCCCAGTATTGATGCAACAGAGAAAAAGAAATCTTTTGTGATCCATTTTTATAACGAGAACAAAGTAGGAGTTGATGTGTTTGACCAAATGGCAAGAAAATGCACCACACATGCAGCAAGCAACAGGTGGCCTCTTGCAGTTTGTGGACAAATATGCTAGATATTGCAGCTTTGAACTCTTGGATTATTTTTAGAAAACGTTCCGGCAGCAACATCAGCCGACGTGATCATCTTCCAGATTGAGAGCTTGAGAACTGCTCATGTGCTGAAACGAAAGCCGACACTGCAGAGAGAAGAAGATCAAGAACGAACATCTAGAAAACGCAGAAAATGGGCTGGATATTATTGCAAAAAGAATACAGTTTCCATTTGCGGCCACTGTCGAAAAGTGGGAAGTGTGATAATGGTGACTGGAAAGTCACAGAGTGCAAAGGCTGCACTGCGTAAAGTGTTTGTTGGTTTGTTTGATTTTTTTTCTCTCCTGAATAAGAAAACTTTGTGCTATTTTTACGATAATTATGTCTTCTCTCTGTTGAATTTTTAGATCATCACACAGAGTCAAGATACAGATACAGTCAAGCTTCGAACTGATCAAAACCTGGTAGCCTACATCATGATTTTCGTCTAAAATCAAAAGATGAACACCGCAAATAGGTGACAAAAGTAATAAGTGCTTCAGATAATTTTATCACTGTAAAATAAAATGAACTCTTACTGTTAATTTTGCGGAATAAAAAAGTTTTTGTGAAAAGTGTCGATTTCGACACCAACGACCTTTGGAGGTATACTTTTTTTTCGGCCGTTCTAGTGTTAATATGCTGAAAGAGGGTGAAGTCAAAACTTTTAAGTACACACATTTTCATTGTATTTGGTGTTATATTAGAACCTTTTGCCATGTCTGCAAAGCGAGTTCAAATCGACAAAGAAATTGCCATGCAGTTCTTGTATGTATAAGTGCCTAAATTTGTATGTCGTGGGGGGAGATCAAAAACTTGTTCAAACCTCTTCAATTTTTTACATTGTGTTATGGTGATATATTGGCAACTTTTGCCATATCTAGCTAATTAAAATTGAGAAAAAAACTTTTTTTTGCCATTTTTGATCCACCCTAATAATGACCCGGTCGAGTTATGTCGGCAGTGTGGCCAAGAGGTCTGGCGCGCTGTTTTTGCAGTGGCCTGTGATTGATAGGTCTCAGGTTCAACTCTTCAGGTCATTTTGTTGCGTCCATCGGAAAGACGCTTTACGATAATTTCCTCTGCTTGTGGATTCAGACAAGCAGCAAATTCTTCAAAAACAAGATCAAACTTCAAATGAAATCGGAAACTTGAATGTGGAAACTCTCAAGCAGGTCTGGATCAAATGGTCCTATGCATAACGCCTCCGCCGTTTTCCCGTAAATGGAGGATAAAGATGAAGAATTGAAAAAAAAACATGCAACATTCTTCACTAGTTGGTTGTTCTTAAGTCGATTGTTGTCATAAAATTAGCCTACAACTTACCGTCGTAAATGGAAGTCATGACTTCAATAGACTTAAACTTAAAGCTACCCAGCAAACATTGATTGCTGGGCCAGCGTCGGCTATATGCTGGGTATGTTGGCACAAGGCTGGCAATTTTGTCCAACATTTTGCCAACATTGCCAACATTACGCCAACAATTTCAATACTTCTTATTATGCGTTCAAAAAGGTCTTAAAGATTTTGTTTCAGGTTTATTTGTTTTAAACTGTAAAAATACTAACACAAACCTCTTTTCATGTGGTATTGCTTCAAAACACAGTTGTGTGATTGGCTGACATCGGTCAGAAGCATTGCCAGTGTTGTGCCAATTCATAACAATTTCGGTGTTTTCTTCAAAATTATGCAAATGTAATACCATCATTTTGCTACAATTTTACATTTTAATAATAGGCTATCAATGCTGTTATTATTTTCTGATACCGTACAAGTATACTATGAATACTTAAGACCAGCGTTGGTCAGAAGGGTAGCCAACAGTTTGCCAACAAAGTAGTTTCATTTTAGTTTGTTTATGTCAAACTGAGCAGAGGTCTAGAAAAAGGCTGGAGCAACAAAACGCGAACGCGATAACGTGCTTGATACCCAAACAGTTTAAACTTTCCATTAGCCCTACACGTTTCCACAAAATAAACAATTGCAATGTCGGCTATATGCTGGATGTGAGGGCACAAGATTGGCAATTATGTCCAACATTTTGCCAACAATACGCCATCAATTTCAATAACTTATTTCTTATCATGCGTTCAAAAAGGTCTCAAAGATTTTATTTCAGGTTTATTTGTTTTAATCTTTAAAATTACTAACACAAACTTCTTTTCATGTGGTATTGCTTCAAAACACAGTTGTGTGGTTGGCTAACATCGGTCAGAAGCATTGCCAGCGTTGTGCCAATTTATAACAATTTCGGTGTTTTCTTTAAAATTATGCAAATGTATACCATGATTTTGCTACAATTTTACATTTTAATAATAGGCTATCAATGCTGTTATTATTTTCTGATACCGTACAAGTATACTATGAATATTTAAGACCAGCGTTGGTCAGAAGTGTAGCCTACAGTTTGCCAAGTTTGTTTATGCCAAACGGAGCAGAGGTCTAGAAAAAGGTAGGAGCAACAGAAACGCGAACGTGATTCCGTGCTTGATACTGAAACAGTTTAAGTTTCCATTTGCCCTACACGTTTCCACAAAATAAACAATTGCAATGTCGGCTATATGCTGGATGTGAGGGCACAAGATTGGCAATTATGTCCAACATGTTGCCAACAATACGCCATCAATTTCAATAACTTATTTCTTATCATGCGTTCAAAAAGGTCTCAAAGATTTTATTTCAGGTTTATTTGTTTTAATCTTTAAAATTACTAACACAAACCTCTTTTCATGTGGTATTGCTTCAAAACACAGTTGTGTGGTTGGCTAACATCGGTCAGAAGCATTGCCAGCGTTGTGCCAATTCATAACAATTTCGGTGTTTTCTTTAAAATTATGCAAATGTATACCATGATTTTGCTACAATTTTACATTTTTATAATAGGCTATCAATGCTGTTATTATTTTTTGATACCGTACAAGTATACTATGAATAGTTAAGACCAGAGTTGGTCAGAAGTGTAGCCAACAGTTTGCCAAGTTTGTTTATGCCAAACGGAGCAGAGGTCTAGAAAAAGGTAGGAGCAACAAAACGCGAACGCGATAACGTGCTTGATACCGAACCAGTTTAAAGTTTCCATTCGCCCTACGCGTTTCTACAAAATAAACAATTGCAACGTTGGCTACTTTATTTCAGCTTCACTGGATTTATTCTTTGAAAATATTAATAGCCAACAATAAAATGACTCTTTAACTAAATGACTCATGTGGTTTAGTGGAAAAACACAGTTTCTTTCGCATACCGTATTCTTGTACCAACAACGCCATGATAAAAATCGTTTGTTCATATTCAATTGCTTCAGATAATTTAGTGCAATAAATGTCTTGTGATTCAGAGAACACTTCCAGAAAGTTTAGGCTTTGGTGCCTCCAATACCCAACTAGCATAATCCGTTCTGTTTACATTGATTCAACGTCTGCAGACGTTGGTAAGGTAACTAACAAGCGATAAACTTAAAAACGTGGTTGATAATTCAAGTTGCCAGGTCTTCATTTTTTTCTTATGTTCAACAAAAGCTTTTTTAATTTTCAAGTTTAACTATACTAAAATGTTTTGTAATATTTTTGAAAACATTTTTTCAGGACTAACCTCAAAATTTGCGTGCAGTTCAAGAAAATTTAAAACAACTTGTAAGCTTAATCGAATTCACTTGTTGATGTTTAGTAGCGCTCGACACAGCAGCATGATTGTGGTGATCATGTAATCATTGAGTTGCGGCTGCACTGCCGCCGCGCTGCTGACCTGTCTGCAGACGCTGAATCAATGTAAAAAAAAATCGATTGATGCAGTATCACTTGTTGATTTTGTTCTGAGAGCAGTCGCTCACTGTCTGATTTTGACCACGTGGGTGAGATTCTCGTGTCGCCAACAAAGGGGCGTCTTTACTTTAAATGTAGCAAAGCTTGCACAATAGGCCAGCTTCAGGAGCAGTCATGTTGCGTCGAAATCTCTCCTCAATTTCTTGAAGCGAGATTTCACAAAACGATTGCTACTTTTACTTTCAACGATCCGGCAAATCGTTTTTTCTACTCCCGCGGTGCATAGAACAACACTGCAGGCACAATAATTGTTGTGAAAACTCCATTATGACGTCACTACTTAAACTTTGACTGGGCAATATGACGCGTTGAAGTGAAAGAGGCAACAAAGCTTTAGAATGCGGCGATGTGTTATATCAACGTGAGGAGATGCAATTTAGCAGAAGAACTTGGTTTGTTTTGATGAAGGAAGACAGAGGCCATGACTTAATCCTTTGCTAAAGGGATTATGACGTCACTCGATTCACTTCGACTGTTCAAGCATGGCGGTTGTGCTCAATACACAATTACGTGGAGAGCCGAAAGCACAATGCTTATGTGAACAGCGCTAAGAGGAATTTTCGCTTCTTGCATCGAAAATATAAAAAATCGAATTCAATTGAGATAGGCCTATTACGGCCGAAAGAAGTTTTAGAAATGATCAAAATGAAACTATAAGAATGACTTACGACAATGTTTATGAAAACCTGGTAAGTGAATGTCTTTTATTCATTGAACCTGAAATAATTGTGTAAAGTCGTTTTTGTCACTAGGCTACTTTTACACAATTTAAAGAAAGTTATAAAACTCAATTTAGAGAAAGTTATAAAACTCAATGACCAATGGAAAACTTTCATATGAAATATTCTCGTGACAAATTTAGTGCCAGTGCTTCTAGATGAGTGCTAAGAAGATATCAGCAAAGTAGCAGAGCTTGTGATGTCCCACAACATGTGTAGGGTTCTGCTCAATCTTTGATTTTGCTGCTCCGGCAGTGTTTGCCTGACTGCTTGAATGTGTTTGTATTTTTATGTCGTGTGGATAGGTCTGTGATGGTTGTAGAGTATTTGCAAATGTAGCTTTCATTGCCGTCAACTGAATAATAATAACATGTTTTATTTTGCGCCCATTGCGACAACATAGCCTACAGTAGCCTACACTGCGACCTACATACGCAACAAAACAGACGACTGGAATCCCAAAATAAACTTTAAACGTTGGCTGTCATTTGTAACAGTCGAAAATGTCTGTAACAAGTGCTGAAGCTTTTTAATATGATGGATGAAACCCCTGTCATTACATTCGATTTACATTTTGCAGGTAGCAAATTTAAGTCAAGCTGTTGGCAAAAATGCAAGCGATTGTATCAGTGGACTTATTACCAATTATTATTATCGAACACAACACAGTTCAAAGCATGTCGAGAAAAAAGAAAGGAAAAAAAAAACGTCGTGAAGTCTAAGCACTCGTTTGATTGTTTAAAAAAGAATCTGAAAAAGATTGTTCTTGGTGAGTACGGATAAATGTTTTTACTACGACTAAATGATTATGTCATAACTATGCCATTTTGTTCTTTTGATTAATGTATGATGTAATTGTGAAGAGTACCGTATTGAGTAATGTATGAAAATGTTTTAGTGGTGTATTCGCAGTGATGTGAACAACGAACATGGTGGTTAGTAGGCTATGTCGGCATTTATATACTGATTTAACACTTCTTTTTTTACTTTCATGATTAGACATGGTGATGGCGCACGACAAAGCTGCTGCCGTGCAGCAAATTGATGAAGAGTTTCAGAGTGATTTCGAAATTGGAAGGACAGGCAAGGTGGCTGAAAACGGCAAAAACTAACTTTTGGTGAGCTTGTTATATGTTTGAAAGACAACAGCGCATGTGTTGCTTTAGTTGTTGAATAACTACTGTACACGCAATTAGAATGTATTGGAACTTGATTATTGCTCTGCGTGGCGCAGAATCGAATGATAAGTTTTTTGTCACGCACGTTGGAGAGAGGGATATTACCTTGATATTGCAGATTGTCAATTAACTTCGTAGTATCCTGAACGACAACTGATCAAAATCCTACACAGTGGCGTAGCCAGAAAAATGTTTTGGGGGGGCCAAATATTTGATGAATTGAAGAGAACAACAAAGTGTTTGATTTAAAGCCATCGCCACTTGATGTGCAGTGGCGTATCCTGGTGGGTTGAAGCAATAAAACTGGTAGCGGGGTTAGAGCGTGCCGAAGGCACGCGTATTCTAAGGGGGTCCGGGGGCATGTTCCCCCGGAAAATTTTTGAAAAATTACACTCAAATAATGGATTATAGCGCTTTCTGAAAACACTTTTAGGGTAATATTTGTATGAAATTTATTAGCAGATAAACAGCTATTAACTTATTAAAGATAGCTCTTACACACGAACTGGCAAAAACTGCGGCTAAATTAGAGAACACCAAAAACACAGCTAAACAAAAACTCAATAACTACACAAAAGCCCAACAGAGTAAGCCATTCTGAAATTGCTTCCACAAATTAGTTCAAAGAAATGTAAATCGCGTAAATTTTGGGCGATTTACGATTTGGAAAATTTATTGGTGTCTTTCTGTGTGTCTAAAACAAGTCCTTGGGGGTGTTAATAGCCAGATCTCTTGGAAAACGATATAAATTTCTACAAACTTTATTGCATTTTCAACAAAGGGCTCAACTTCGGAATCCAAAGTTTGAAAATTTGGGGGGGCATGGCCCCTTTTGCCCCCCTGGTTACGCCTATGATTCCTACACTGTTGCCAAACAGCCCTCTTGATTTAAATATTTTTGTTTCATTCGCAGGAATTCACAATGATAAAGATACACAAGAAAAAGCTGCTGATGTGCAATGAATCTCCATCTGTCAATACGATTTGATGTGGCTTGTTTCTAATAAATGTGAAAATATACGAAGCTCGGCTGTTACTTTGCTTTGTCACAAAGGGAGAAGTGTTGCTTATAAATCCGTGTTGCTGCTGTTCTTTCGCCCAAGGATTAGCTAGGTTCAACAATAAACTTTTGGTGATGAGCGAGGTTTAAGTACAGAGACGTTTGGCAAATGTAGATGCCAATGCTGTTCAGATGTTTTATGCACCAGCTTGCTTTGCATGGCCAACCTTGGTCAAAGCGCGGGCATCACAATAGTCAATAGATCAGATGAAGCAGCATCATGGTGCATAAAAGTCAACCAGAATTTAGGCGCCAGATGAAGCAAAATGGTGCACAAGCCATCTTGCCACCGTTGGCCAGATACAAATGCCAACGTTGGCAAGATGAAGCAAAATGGTGCATAAAACATTTTGCCAACGTTGGCAAGATACAGAAGCCAACGTTGGCTAGATGCAGAAGTCGACGTTGGCTAGATGCAGACGCCAACGGTGGCAAGATGCATACGCCAACGCTGGCCAGATGCATCCAAATGGTGCATAAAACATTTTGCCAACGTTGGTAAGATGCAGAAGCCAATGTTGGCTAGATGCAGAAGCCAACGTTGGCAAGATGCAGAAGCCAGCGTTGGCAAGATGCAGACGCCAACGCTGGCCAGATGCATCCAAATGGTGCATAAAACATTTTGCCACCGTTGGCAAGATGCAGAAGCCAATGTTGGCAAGATGCAGAAGCCAGCGTTGGCAAGATGCATAATCCAATGTTGGCAAGATGCAGAAGCCAACGATGGCAAGATGCAGACGCCAACGCTGGCCAGATGCATCCAAATGGTGCATAAAACATCTTGCCAATGTTGGCGTCTGCATCTTGCCAATGTTGCGGCCAACTTCTTGCCAATGTTGCCCCAACAATCAATGTTTACTGGGTATGTTATCAAAGTCACAACAAACTATCTCATAACTTTTAATTCATGAAGCTTACGGGCGGAAGTCGGTATGAGCGGCAAAAGTCTGGGTCACAGACCTTTACGCAGCTCCAAACAGGGATTCATAGTATAGGGATCGCCAATTCGACTGGATTTCTGACAAGCGGAATGTAAAAGTGTTGCCAGATATTTTTTTTATTTTTAGAAAAAATATTATTTTGGTATTTTTAAAGTAATAGTCGCCCAAAACTTGCCCGTGAATAACTATTTTAAAACTAATCTAAAGAAAATTTATTAATCACTTACTAAACTACCATATTTTTTTGCAAATTTAACCTCCCTTTCTAAGTTTTATTTAAATTTTGTGCATAAATTCAGATTCATATTGCAAAGTAACACAACTACAAACTACTTTAACTCGATCTTGTGCAACTTTAAACTTCAGGTTAGTTTTAATTTTTAAATAGACAAGCTTTGGGCAACCACTACTCTTTAAAAATGCCAAAAAGTTAGTTTTTCTAAAAATTTAAAAAATTTACACTCCGCTTGTCAGAAATCCAGCCTAGTTGGCGATCCCTATACTAGGAATCCCTGGCTCCAAAATAGGCAGTTGTGAAGAGAACAAACAGTCTCAAACAAACAACAAACAGTCTCTGTTGAAGTAGATTGAAATATTAAACCATAGATTTTTGACAGACTATATCAACGACAGAGTTGAAGTATTACCAGTAAAAGTTCATCTGAAATATTTTACTGTCCGGAGCACGGTCTCCATTATAACCTCCACGTGTATTTCCCAATATTCATCAGAAGAAATAGGTTTTCACCAGACACTGCCATTGCTATTCTTATATAAGCATGAAGCTTCCGCTTCCAGATGTTTGATATTGTAAAAAAGTGTCATTTTCTGTTTTGCCCATGGAAAGCCAGTTAGAACCAGTCATGCGTGGCAAGGTAGACGCGTGATTTTAACGCCGCTTTGGTTTGTTGCATTAAAATCGCTTTTTTTTCGCAGTTTTGCGTCTATGATCAAACAAAATCACTGGATGACATAATTTTATTGTAAACACTAACAAATAAATAAAAACATCATTGATCTTTGTGCGTAAGGAAAATATCATCACCATCATCATCGATATCAACCACGATCTTCAACTTCTGTAAAAGACAAATCGAAAAATTGACGTTGATTTAATGTTGACACAATTAATTGTTACAACGTTGATACAACGTAAACAACTCTCACTTTATTGTCCAACCGATCCAATGCTTCTTGAAGCTTGGATCTTTCCTCCATGTTCGGATATCTCCAACTCCCATCTCCATCATCGAGGGAATCCCACATCACAACTTGCCCCTCAACTTTGTGCAACACCTCGATGACGTCATCGATAGATAGGCGGTTGACATGGAGATTCATCCGAACAATCTAAACACAAATTAATTATGATGCAACAATTAAACATAAACAATTTATTTATGTTGTGACTTTTTGTTTATTTATTTTATGTTTACGAGAATTGTTAGAAAATGACGTTACTGAGACGTTAAAACAACGTAATGCGACGTTGAATCAACGTAACAACTGACCATGAATCAATGTGTTGGTTATAAAGTTAAACATGACTCACGGATCCACGCATCGATTTGATCGCTTCCTTCCATGAAAGGAATTGATTGGAATTCATGAGGCATCCGGCTATTGATAGGAATCCAAGTCGCGTCGGCATGGACTTGATGAATGACGTCACTGCATGGATGTCATTCTGAGTGGGGGAGAAACTCACCTGTATCCAACCTCCATCAAAATGACTTCCTGCGGTAACTGTCACTTCCAAGTCATTGCCTTCCCGCAGAATCTTTGAGATGGGAATGATGGAGCGATAATATTTGTGATCTAACAATGCAGGAATAATATCAATCAATATTAGCTCGGCTGACCAGGTTGTAATCTAAAACCACAGTTTGGTTCTAACCATACAATAATCAAACATTGAGCACAAGTTGTTTACTAAAGAACAAAGGATTAATTTATTTATATCGCAAATAAAAATGTAAACAAATTATTTTGAACAAAACTTTCAGGTTTGAGTCAAAGTTCTAATTTGAAAATAACTTGAGTAGACTTTTGTGAGCTGATCACAAAATCACAAGTCACTGCTTCGAAGTTTTATCAAATTAGGATAAAAAACTTAGGCTAGCTTTCTAGGTGGAATCTAAACTTTTGTTAAAACATTAACTCTTTGAAGGTTGGGGGGGGGCTGTCAATTCAACTTTTTTGCATCAACAGTTGTATCTCTAAAACCACTGAGGCTGCGACTACGAGATTTCTTGACTTTTCCTAACTTTCATTCACCTCTATTGAGCTGAAATTTTGAGCGAATAAAGGTTATAAATTGAGAGATATAAGGCATTTCTCAGCACATCCTCTGAAATATTTCATATTCTATTGTTCAAAATTTTCCCACCAGCTGGATGAAAGTAATTAATTTGGCCCATGTCTCGTTAACCCTTTGCTTTTCAACGTTTTTTTGGAAGTTAACTACTCAAGGGGGGGCCGTTTTTGGATCAAATTTAATCAGCTGTTACGTGTGATCCGCTGGTGCTATTTCAACAGAAGTTGCACTGGTGTGAAAAAAAATCATTTGTCTATAAGTTTGAAAAGTCATTATTCTAAAATTTTATATGTTAAACTTGATATTTCAACTTTTGCAAAGGTACCCAAAAACGACAATTTTGACTTATCTTGCCGCTGTGTAATTACCGTGCTAATCCGATTTCATGCAAAGTTTTGTAGAACAAAGAGCTTGATCGGCCGCACGAAGTGTGTGTGCGGGGTGCATACTCATTGCATTGATGAAGATTTACGACTTGCGAGCAAATCTTATTGTAGGCTACTCATTAATTCTAAAATGGTTACAATCAGAGTAATATTGTTACACGAATTTGAAAAAAACAAAACTGCGTTTGATGTTTTATATTTTTGTCCTAAACTAATGCTTTCCGAAACTCATGGCCAGCTTCTAGTTTTATGGAACCAAACTTTTCATAAGTAACACCTTAGCCTACTTGAATAGCTGTTTACATCTTCGTTTGTGTATTTTAAGTCTACACTCTACAATATTGAATTTGTAGTATGAACATTTTTAGTAGAGAGAAGACAATTGAACAAGCTGTTGAAATTATCTGAAATTTCTAAGTTCAAATTAGGCGCTTTTGGAATTGTGGATTTGTGTCAAGTCGCATCACAAATATCATGCAGGCCACATCATAAGTCATTTCGCTTACCGGTGTTTATAAATATGACTCATGAATTACATCCACTAAAAATACAGCATTTACATCAACAAAGCTAAGTTCGAAGCTCACTTTTTACTGAAGATTGTGTCAATCAATTTGAAAATGCATTTTTAGTCCGCCAGCGTCGAAACAATGCAACAGCGAAGTAAGGAACATGGGTAAACAAAAGAAATGTGAAATAAACTCGTAGTCAGCAAACCTACATTAATTTAACGTTTACAAATGTTGAATCAATGTAAAAGGGCTGAATTGCTGACTGGGTCGTCATTGTTTGAAAGACAAAAAAGGCGTAAAGGCGACAAAACGATACAAGAGCAAGGCAGCGATTATGTTTCTGGCCAAAAAAAAATTAACTTTTGACTTCAAAGATAAAAATGATTACAACGAAGCTTCAAAATTTGTCGTAAAAATATTGCAGAGATACAATAAACATAATCATTTTGTGCCAGATTGTGAGAAGACTTCCTAGATTCTTTTCAAACATTTGCAGGATTGCAAATTATTTTCTATAACTTTATATTGCCGAAAAATGGCTTCTTGCTTGAAAAAACGTGGCTACATTTTTATAAATAATTCTTAGGCCTACTACATTGAAGTAATGAAATGTTTTTTTGTTTTGTTTTTTTCTGATGACGTTTTACAACATCCGAAAAGTAAAAAATAATAATGATGAATAATTTCACATAACCATGGTTTATAAACGCTTCACAAAAATTGTTGCATAGACTTTACTGTTAGACGTAAAACGTTTGTAAAAGAAAACTGTCGGGTTACGTATTTATAATGTTTATTGCGCTGTTATCGAGTTATAAACTGCCTTTGTTGTCTACCTTTGTGGTTGCCGGCCAGCTTAGAGCAGCATGCAAACTACGTGTTTATGGCATTTGCATCGTGTTATGATTCCCGCAAATTTCCCACAAGGTCTTTGGTTTTATCGTGATATTTTTGTGCCTTTTCTGTCCTAAACTTGAAGTCACTGTGCTCTACAATCCACATCGCTTTTTAGACTCAGTGTTCATTGAAAATCTTTTGCATCATTTCAAGTAGTATCTTCCCCTGAACTGTTACACAAACCGCCCAGAACCAGGTTGATTATGAATATTATAGCCGTTGAGTGGCCGTTATTGTATGTGTGGATTTATTAGATGTCTGACTAAATTCATGCCAAAGTCGAGCAAATTCTGCTTTCGGGATCCCTGCGGTTATTTACGGTATTTTTGTTGATAAGTTTAGGCAGCATTTTTCCAAGATAAATGAAGACATCGGTATTGTTCGTCACTTAGATTTAGTTTTCTCAGCATTGTTTATTCACTCTTTGATCCATTAGTTTATCCCACTTTTGGTATAATCGGATCGTTTATAAATGGCGGGTCTTCACAATAGCCGGCCTCTTATACATTGGCTCAACGTATTCAGATGTTGAATCAATGATCAAGAAAGCTGATTTGTTGTTTGTCTTATGTGACGCCGAGCATTATGCCTCATCTACATTACAAAATATTTTGTAGTGAAGACTAGGCATTATCATCTTTATTTTGCGCTCTTTGAAACAACACACAGTGCACTGTGAAACAAAAATGCAACACATAATAACAAGTAGGCGACATAAAGCCGCTCAGGGACATGTAGTCATCGAGTAAGCTGCTACGTGATCTCATAATTTTGAGTATACAGAATCTCACAATTACTGTTTGCAAAAACGCCATTTCTTCAGCTTCTTCTAAAAGCATTTGCAGTGATACATTTCCTCAATTGCAAGTTTTGTCAATGAGAGCATTGGAACGCTTATTTCAAAACTAGGTTTTTCGTATCATTACCTAAGGCAGGGGTCGGCAACCTTTCTTCAGTCGCGGGCCAAAACAAAACTGCGCAGATGTCAACGGGCCGTACAAGTTTTCCATTTGCACTTCCGTTTTCTTTACTTTTCATAATATTGTTAAAATTGGCGTTCTTATCAGAGTATCTCCATATTTAGCTACTATAGGCTTATATAGATTAATATAAAGAAAAATAGTAACAATTGGTAACGAAAAACACCAAGTACTTTATTTATTGACAGCACAACATTAATGTGATATTTGATGTTGTTTCCTGCTAGAAAGTTTCTGAAGGTCAGGTGATAGGTTGGATGAGGCAAGAATCATAACATCTTGCAAGTGGTCATCAGTAAGTTGTGTTCTCAACTTGCCGTCAAATATACGGTTAATTGACTATTACTAACGCAACTCATGTAGCCTGCAACTAGCATGCAGTAAATAGGCTAATATAACCGGACTTCAAGGTGAAACTGCCAAGTACCTTGATGCTACCTTCTGCAAGCTTAAGCTAAATTTTGCCCCAAACCTAGTTTACTATAACAAAGCGACCCGTGATCGATAGGTCGCGGGTACAAAGGCGCTTTGTGATAATTTTCTATGCTTGGTGGATTCTAACAAGTAGCAAATTCTTCAAAGACAAGAATCACTTGTTGAAAAAAACGGAAAAATGGAACTGGGAGTAAATTATAACTCTAAAAAATAAAGTAATTTAAAAGTCTGGACCGGCTGTCACTAAAAAGGCCAATTCCTGCTTCCTAAGCTACACATATTTCTAAATTATCAACCTTCAAACAAACTAATTCTTAAAACTTCAAATCTATCAAACTATCTGTCAGGCCTGCAACGTCGCTCTCTCTAAAATGCAGTTCGCAGAGAAAGAATATCAAGGAAATCCAAAATGGCGACAATGCCCTAACTAAGCATTGTTGCGGCATAAGTACACAGGCTACGTGATTACAAGTGAGCGTTACGGATAAATATGGAAAAGTAAAAATTGCGAAAGTTTTACATAACATTTATTAATCTTAATTCTGTTATGTTAAACCAAATGGCAGCATAAAATAATGGGATGTTCGTTTTGGCCCGCCAACTACAATTTGCAAAAATGCTGCGGGCCGGATAATTTTGCTTGGCGGGCCGGATCCGGCCCGCGGGCCGTAGGTTGCCGACCCCTGACCTAAGGGAAGATTTCTTATTGTAACGTTTTCTTATTCGTCAATGGATATTTGCTGGTTGAAACAATTGTTTTGAATAGTTTGTGGCCTACATAGCATACTATTTTGATCGTTGATTGCTATTCTTCGTAGAGCTGATAACGCAAAAAACGTTTGCTATTATTGTTTCTAATTAACAACTTTGTGATCACTGGCGTTTCTTTTGTAGCATAAGAAATAACGCGCTTTGTGTTATTGAGGTCAAACCAAACAAAGGAAAACAAGAGGATGTTTCTCTCTGCTCGCGCACATGGATGCACCAAGCAATTATGAGCTTATGGCTTGTTATCGCAATGTAATCCATTTCACGCTTTGCTGGAAGTTAGCTAGAAATAGCAAAAATTCACCAAAATCTTGAATTTACAAGAAAACTACACAACTTTCAGCATCAAATTTAATATCATCAGATCCGCTTGGCAATTTTAGGAAAAGTCAAGAAAAACCAAGTGCATGGCGTTACTGTGCTTCAAGTAATCAAAGGAAATATGAGGGGGGGGGGCAAATCTGGCCTCCCTTTGAGGAGCAAAGTGTTAATCCTAACTGCTTCACAGCGTGAAGGACATTGGCAGTATGCGTGGACCTTTTGTTCTCACCACTGCTTATAAGCGACGTCGATACAAGAAAAGCTTCAACTTTGATACGATGAGTTACCGTCGCTTGCGGTTGAAATTGCGTAAAATTAAACATAAGACTTGGTGCCAATGCATCTAGAGCGAGAATTGTTTTTCGCAGACAATGGTGTCAATCGGACTAGTACTGCAACATTTCTGCTAGTCCGCGCAAATTTTCACTAGCCATTGGCTAGCGGACTAGCGTTAAGATCGAACTCTGTAGGTTAAGAAGTTAGAAATATGACAAGAAATTGGGCAATATCACTGAAGCGGAACAGGTAAAAATGGCGATTTTTCTAATAACCATAACTCCACTAATATTTAAAAAATTTCAAAATTTTTTTTTGCATTCTTCATATTTCTTTAACATCTACAAGTATGCCAAATTTTAATAAAATGTATGACATGTGGTGTAACTTTTCCAAAAAATTTGCTCATTTGGCTTGGAATGACCCAGCTTTAAAAGGCTATTAGTGTTGAAAATTGGAGTGGTGATTTTTCTAACGAAAAAAAATTAAACTGAGTCCACCATTTTTGTGATGACATCTAGTTTTTAAAATAAAGCCATAGGTGTCGAAATAGGGTAGGCCGGGTGGGCGACGCCCACCCTGCCGTAAAACGAGGGTGGGCAAAATATGTTTCGCCCACCCTGTTTTCATGACACTTATGAAGTGTTCGTTACAATTAGGCTATTTCCGTTTTTGTTAAATGCTGAATTATCCAACCAACTGCAGCGCAACTTCTTGTTTTACGGTATGTCTCTCGCTAGGTATCCGACAGAACAAAGCAATTCCGCTAAAACGCTGCGTTGAAAAAAATGTAGTACTCACTGCATTGTTGTTGCTACTGTAACTGCCACACGCTGGCAATTCCTGGTGAGAGAAAGCTACGTTTGATCTTTTCTCCGAATGGTCTCACTTTCGTTACGTCACAGTCAAACTTCAGATGCGGGTCAGCGTAATGGAATATGAATATGACATCATAATGAACATGACAATAAAATAACCGATACAAACTAAAGACGTACTGAAACAATCGCTTTTTACAAATCGTTGCTTTTTACCAGTGTTGTACGTTGACGGCGTCAACTTTTTGTTGACGCTGAGGCTAACGCCGTCAGTTTATTTTTTAGTTGACGGAAGTGATATCGCCGTCAAATATTTTGCCGATTTTAAGCGTCACGCGCTATGCGTCATTTTTTGTTTTCATGGAAAATCTCTTTTCACAATGAGAGTTTCACAATGTATTCTGGCCAGCGCGACCCATCCGAATTACTCGCTTTTGCGTTGGTTGGAATGGCTACCTGGAATATAAGTGGAAGAAGTTTGCCAAATGTTGATCACTCATATCGTGAGCAGTAGGCTATCGAGAACGAGGGATCAGTGAGAGAAAGCGAAAAATAATGAATGTCATTGCGGAGGTTGAAGATACTTTATTTGTTCTATGCCCCTGAAAAGAGCGATGCTGGTGCAGTGGACCTCGTTAAAAAATGTATATATGCTAAGCCATCACAGCACGCTTGGAACAGTGATACCTTTCCGAGTAAACGTTTTCAAGACTTGTTTTTGAAATACAACACACCCATACCATCCAGTTCACTTGGAAAGGACATTATGCTTCCCAAACGCAGCAGATTGTCAGACAAACGTTTTGAAATACTTGTGTTTCTACAAGGAAATAACTAATAAGCTGAGCAGCTAATTACAATACAGTCTCAAAACATAATGTACCGTACCTGCTCTTCGTTCGTAGCTATTGTTAGCCTAAACTTGGTTGAAATGCTTCTGTTTTGTGAGACCCTGGCTAAAATAGTGCTGACGTCGTCAATTTCTTTGAGAGCTGACGGAGCACTTTGCGCCATAAAGCTTTTAGGCACTTCGGGCTGACGCTGATGCCGTCAATTTATTTCATTGACGCGTACAACACTGCTTTTCACAAATCAAAATGCAGCAAATCCGAAGGCGCCACTTTAAAGATAACAGGTCACGAGACGCGATTTTTAGGTCGCAAAGGAAAACATAAAAGAAGTTTGTTTAGTTTAGCAGCGCTAATAAGATCGTTGAAAAGTATGAAAACCAGACAATATACATTTCTCGGCCATGTAGTAAGAAAGTTTACTGGAGCATCTCTCTTTAACTGGTAAAATTTTTGGAAAGCGGGCACCTGGCAGACAAAGACAAACACATCTGGAACAATTTAACGACAAAACAGAAACAATCATCCATACAATATATAATAGGAACATTTGGTCTAATTATTCATCTGAGGCCGTCGATGCCTGGTGCAGGCAAGGCAATTGAAGAATAAGAAGAATAAGATCGCAAGGAGCAGGAAAGCAAACATCAACCCTATTATAGCTTAATTGCTGCAGCGACGCTAAACGCAGTCTTTGTGAGAAAGACTAACCATTGCGAATTTGCGAACATACACATTCAATGAAATCTGTTTGAAAACTCTCGCCCACCCAGAATTCCCCTCTTCTAAGAAAAAATCGACGCCTACGAATAAAGCTATTTATCAAATTTGCTTGAAAAACTGAACGAACTTAACTTGTCTCTTCCAAGCAGAAAACATCAATGTTTTTACATTGAATTCTAAATTTGAAGCGTTGATCAAAAATAATGACAAAAAATTTAAACATCTGCTTGAAAATGGTCCATTTGAAATGTTCTCATTTACTGTAGAGTTTTTGGCTAACAATGATGTAGAATCAAATGTTATTAGACCTCTGGTTATTAACCATTTGTCAAATCTGTTGAAACAGTTTCAGAAGTATTTTCTACCAAATTACAATGGATCCAAAACCTAATCTATTTGCAACAAAAAAACAAAGTACCGAGCAACTTTCTCAGGAAGAACTTACTGATCTATCTTCTGATTTGAAGTTAAAATTTTCTGGAAATTTATGAAATTAGTGCAAAAAAGCTTCACACTTTTTGGCTTTGCGTTAAAGCGGAATACCTACCATTCTCTGATTTAGCAGTAGGGCTAACCGCACTCCTGCCATTTATATCGTGGTATTTGTGTTGAAAATTTTCTGCCCCGAAAACTGAAGCAAATGCTGAGCACTAGTTGAGTGGATCGTCTCACCAACGATCTAATTACAATGATCAGCTAAAGGCTTCCTCAACCAAGCAAACATTGATGTAGAATCGTGAAAACAACGTGTCAGTGACATGTCAATCTGGAGGAAAAAACTAGTGAAAGCACGGAATTTTTCGAAAAAAAAAGCAGCATACAAAATGCTCAGGAAAAACAAAACATTACAAAAGACAAGCTGAAAAGATAACGTTCCCCACCCTCCATGCAATGTGACTTATTCTCACGTCTTTTCCACCATAGACTATGGGCTTCTAAAGCCACATTCGATATCACCATCCAAAGCGAAACTCGATTTGATGACAAAACTAATGTTCGGACACGAGCTGGAGCCGACAACAATTTGTACGAGTCAGTGTTTCCAACGTTGATGAACATGCATTAATAAACATTGACCCACGGCTGGACTTGCTTTGTAGCAAAAAGCGGTCACATCCATCACACTGAATGAATGTGTTTGGTTTTTCGTTTTTTTTTCAGTAGTTTGCTTGTAAATTGTAAATTGGTAGGGTTCGAGTAATCGAGTATCGTTGGTTGTTTTTAGTTTTTATTCGAATTAAACCTTTCCATAAATATCACGAATGCATATTTCGTACTGCTTATCATTTTTACCATGAAGGGTCGCGGAAAATTTTAGGAGATTGAAAGGGGTCGCGAGCAAAATAGTTTGCGAAGACCTGGTTCAGGATATAGGCTAAGAACAAAATATAGTAGCCTAAATAAAATGTGTAAATAGATGCTATCCCTTTTTATATAGTTTTTGTTTGAAAAGGTTTATGTGACCTCAGATCTCTGAACTTTTTGTTAGCAGACAGCCAGAAACAGCAGTACCAAGGTTGCCAGGTGGGTAACTAGTGTAATTAATGTTGATATAATCCAATGAAAATTTGCGACAACTACTTTGCAATACGATTAAAAGATTTGAATATTAACAGACAATAGTTTGATGAAAAATGGTGTAGTTCAAACATGTTCTTCCGATTATTCTCCTTTCTTAATTTTACGATATAGTCAATTATTACGTAATAGCAAATCAATCGCATTCGTACGAGGAACCCGGATGTTCCTAAACATTGCAGAATGCAGACGTTTGAGATTGCAGCATGTGCGTAGAGTGTAGTTATTTTCGCTAGTATGATCGTTGCTTTGGTACCCGGACATTTGCCGAAAGACATTTTGCCGAAACTCATTTTGCCGAATGGACATTTTGCCGAAAGGACTAAATGCCGACTGGACAAATTGCCGAAATTATACAAATGTATTATATGTATTATCATAACCTAATAACACATAAATATCATTCACAAACAGATTTCACTCACAAATTATGTGCGACAGCGCGTAAATATCCGACAGAAGTGTTATGTGTATCAATATTCTCCACAATGTGTTTTAGTCTATTGTTCACAACCTTATATTTTTTATTTGGTGGCGCCAATTGAACGCCAGCTGATAACTGCTCCAGGATTAGTTCGTTGTGCGATTGTTCCTTTATCAACTTTACTGTCAGTCGACGTATCGTGGGGTGTGTGAAGGAGACTCGTTGATCGAAAACTTTATACCAAATTGGTAACCCTGCCTGACTGAGGACTTCTCTGATAACGCTGCTCCTCAACGAAATAACTACAAATCAGGTAAAAATCCTAAACATGATACAATTTTTTCATAAAAAGTTATATATATCGTATTTAAAAAAAAAAGTAGGCCAATTGGGCGCCAAACAAAAAAAGCGCGCCCAACACGAATTTTTGGCGCCTGGAGAAATCAAAATTAGCCCAAATGGGCGTGAAAGCGCCCAATCTGACAACTTGGTATCAGTTCAAAATGATTACCAGTTCTAAGGCACTGCTTGCATAGTAACGAGACTTGGTGTCGCTTCCAAGTAATTTTTAGGCAAACAATAGTAGCAAAGTAATCCTATTTCAAAGGCACTGCTTGCATAGTAACGAGACTTTGTGTCACTTCAAAGTAATTTTTTTCCAAATTGTTTCGGCAATTTGTCCTTTCGGCAATTAGTCCATTCGGCAATTAGTCCTTTCGGCAATTTATCCTTTCGGCATAATGTCCTCTCGACAAAATGTCCGCGCATGGTTATTTTCTTGTGATTAGATTGCAGGATATTAGTCTTGAGGCTCCAGTATGGTCTGCTTAAGGTCTGCTAATATTTTGGAGGAATATGATTTAGACAAGAAATGTATCAAGCGCTCAGCCACAGCCAAGAATGATGCCACCAGCAGTGGTTGTTGTTCACCCAAAATTGCCAAGCAGAAGCAGTCAATACAAACGAATATAAAGATGTTTGCAAAGCGAAAGCAAGCTGCACCATTTCCAGTATGCAATTCTGCTGTGGAAAAGATTCTATCGCTTGCGGCCAATGGGCTTTTACCATTAAGCCTAGTGGAGCTACAAGAATTTAAGGACCTTGTTTTATGTGAGTAGGCTATAACTCAAATTGTTTAGTTTATTTCATAGCTAATCTTCTCATGAAAACAATTCATTTTAGTTTAATCTGCATTAAGATCATACTGTACAGTGTACACTGTACAGTAGGCTACCAGATAGACTGACTAAATATTTACACTGTGTCTTACATCTGATATATGATTAACGTGTGTCTTACATCTGATATATGGTCAACTAAGCACCGAAGTTTTTTTGGAGTCACTGCTTATTGGGTAAATATTTAGAATTGTATAGTAGATCAATAGATATTTTGTGTTGTCTTGAAAATGTGACCGTTCAGAATGGCAATAGATCAATAATAATTATTTCAATCCCGAGAGTCGAACCAGCGCCGCGTGATCTTGAGCCGGGCGTGTAACCACTGAGCTAACAGGGCTTATTCACGTGATAATTTTACAGTTTTTGATTGTTTTTAACTTGAAATTTGAACACTTTTGAAAAATAAAACCACGCAAAAAGCAAAGCAACATTGAGTTTCAGCGCCTTGAATATAGGCTACCCTGAAATTGGTGAAACCTTTTTAGCATAGAAAACTGTGTTGACCACAGGTAAAAACATTTACTTACTTGTAGCGACTTTTTGAGTTTTCTTGTACAGCTCTGAAATGAATACTTTCTGCTTTTGCAACTTCTCACCTGAAAGAAATCACATTCTAATGAAAATTACGGCTTGCCATCATCACTTTTCCTGACGCACAGCCACACCATTGCCAAACAGCACGTTAGCTTTATTAATGAATCATTGTAAGCTCAGAAAATAATTTCTTTACTGAATTTTTTATTATTTTTTATTGATTAGTAAATCATTATTTAATTAACCAACAATCTTGGTGTGCAAATGAACTTTTCAGCGTTCTACGTGAAGAAATAAGTTGCCTGTGTTTTAAGATACTTTATATGGTGTTGTTAAAGTCCTAATTTACCACACAAATGTTAAATATCCTACACTTTACCTGGTGAAGGTAGTCGGGTTTGCTGGGAAGGTTCTTGGCGTGGCAAAGCAACGGATTCTTTTGAAGGTAACTGGATGGTTGAAGAATCTATAAAAATACAAACAGGTTTGCAATCGCTAAACTATAGATTTTAAATGTTACTTAAAGATTACTTTATGAAGTTTATTAATCCTCCAACCCAGGGCTAGACAGACAATTAATTGCCAGCGTAGCCTCAAAGTTGTTAACACGTGCTGTGGCTAACTGGGCAATACAATTTTTTTTTCAATGCTTGATTCGTTTTACTGCATAGCGTATTTTTTACAATTTTGTAGTTTTCTCTAATTTTAAACCTTTTTTGTTTCTGCGCAAATCTGTACATTTTCTACCCTTTTTACGTGAGCAATACATAGCCTAATTTTTCAAAAGGTTTAACAAGCGCTAGATGTATAGCCGAAAGTGTTTGCAAATTGTATTTTATGTCATGCTGAATACCGTGTTGTTGTTAGGTTTCATTTGTTTATGATTGATTTAAAAATAACTTGTACCATTTGTGAAAGTTTAGCTGACTTTACACCAGAAGAGCGTATCATGATGTTGAATAAAATGCCCGATGATCAGTCTCATTTAATCTTCAATAGCAAGCTATAGATTGTTAAATATTTGTTAACGCTGCAATTAAATTTATTTTTGAACATCATGAAAAAGTAGGAAGGTAGATTTAAGAAACACAAACAACTAAACAAATTTTAAGCGCTAAAATCTTAAATTTTTTCAGCATTGTAACTATATAAATGCAAATCAAGGATAAAAATGGAAAATGAGAAACAGTGAGCTCTTTGCAACGAGGATTTTTTATCAATCGTAAAGTTACCATTTCCTGTGCTTGGATCCAGCAAAAGACCGGAGAGAAATTGTACAACAATGGACCAATGATCATTGAGCAGATTGTTTTGGACGAAGGAAGCGAACTCGCTTGGTGGCATGTGAAGACAAAGATATAAAGCTGAGAAGTATTCCTGGAAGGTTTGATGTGTGAAATACAATTGTTGGTTACCTTCCAGCAGCGGACATGTTTTGTTGGATCCTAATAAAGGTACCACAAAATCCTGAACTTCGCGGATGGTCAGATTTTTTTGTCTAAGAGTTCTAGCATCAATAAGTACTGTACCCTCTTTTGTCGCTTTATAGGCGATTTCAGCCAATTTCATAACAGTTTCATTCGACAAAGAACCGGTATGGTCAGACGCTTTAAGATTTTTAAGCACAGAATGAAACACTTTGGTCATTGTGGAAATGCACTTCACCTGTCCAGATGAACCCAATGAAGCTCTGACATAAAGTTGTAACATAAGTGGGTTGTGGCATAATGATTCTAGCTGGGGTGCTTTACTGGTTAATGATTCCCAGAGTTCGTCAGCTTTGTTCTGGTTATTGATTAAAGCATCAAACAATTTTCTCATATCTGAAGAGGTTAAATCACAAAGAAAAAAAATAAGGCTTGGTCTGCAGTATTTAGGAATGGAAAGCATAGCGTGTGGACGAGAAGTGAAGATGAGGTGGCAGTGACGTAGAAATTGTCCTTGGCAAAGGCTTGAAACTAGTTCCTGAGAAGTAAGTGAGCTGTTGATGTTGCATCTCTTTACAGTTTTTATGATACTCCATTCCACTTGATCAAATCCGTCAAGAATGATACAAACTTTTTTTGGATTGTTTTTGATCCATTCAAAAGCAGAAGTGGTTTCTTTCTCGTTTAAGTTGTAATTGTTATCTCCCAATAAAAATTGTTTCAAAGTGAATGTGTCTTCATCACAGTCGCTCATGTTCATGAAAAGCTTCCTTAAAACAACAAGATCATCACATTGACAAAGACGCCTAGCCAGGCGCTTGGACAGAATAGTTTTCCCTGCCCCAGGATATCCAATTATTGAAACAAAATCGTTCTTTTGAGCATCCAAAACTAATTTATTAAAGTCAACTTTTTCGTCAGATTTTGTCAGTTTAAACTCATGGGTTTTGGGATCATATTTGTTGTCATCGGGAACAAGATTTCCTTCGTAAAATTGAACTAAAAAAAGTTCAGCACACACTTCTGGCAAACCATCTGACGAAATGTTAAAATGGCACAGGTCGACGTCATATTCAGGATCATACAGCTTGAGGGTTGTTTCTTTTAGCTTTTCAATTCCGATGTTTGAGCCTAAAAAACAAAAAAACAAATTTATTAAATTTTTGCATTAAAAGCAGGAAATGTGGATCCTGACGTTTTTAAATTGTTTCTTGCAGTTTATCCCGCACATCCTTACAGATGTAACAACTGCGGAAAAAATATTCAAAATAAAAAAAAAATTAACTGAAGATGTAATGTAAGAAAACACATCTATTATTATTCACTTTTTGTTAGGTTTTAATAAGCTGTTAGTGAACTTATCTTTATGGAACATAAGATAAATAAAAGATCCGCTCACACTACACAGCATGCAACGCTTTTTACCCAGACAGCCACTTCATCTGGTCCAGAATGCCTACAGATGGAGTGCGTGCCGCAAATGTATGGAAGGTTTTGACACAAGGGACTGTACATACAACACGTCCTCATAAAATTTCAAAAAATCCCCTCCTTCCTTCTATTTCCGCACTGTGTCAACAGCTTTTCCTCCTCGTCCGTGCGGAAAACATTACCCATATCTCTGAAGTGTAAGTGGCCATGGCAGTTCTATAAACTTGTATTGCTTGCTTGAAACTATAAATATACTACTTGTACTGGAGTGGTGGTTTAGAAACCTTTTATAGTCAACTATTTCTGATCCCCACAAACTGTGCATTAAAGCTGAGAAAGCTTTATTTGAAATTAGGTTATTATACCACACTTTGTATAGCTTTGTATAAAATTCGGTTAATGTGCCACACCTTTCAAGTACTCTACACAAAACTCTCTTTCGACAGCATACAATACATGTAGGCCTCATCAAATCATCTTCGTTCATGACATATAGAACAGATACGTGGCTTTAATCTTTGTTAATGCGCAGTAAAGTGTGCATTAAAGCTGAGAAAGTTTTGTATAGGGACGATGCATTACGGGACTCGCAACTCCGTTGTTCCGCCAACATGAGAAGTGTCAATTGCTAATTTGACATTTTTTTACGCTTTGCTGGTGGGTTGCTTTTAACTAAAAACCTTAAATTACTTTAAAACCAACTTTACTCTTCATATATAACCCATAAAAAGTACAATATTTTGTAAATTAGAAAAGAATCGTAACCCTTCTAGTGTTGCGGATAAGCCGAAAGCGGATGTAGTTTCGCATCCCTATGATCTACAATCCTTAGCTTTGTATAAAATTCGGTTATTATACCACAGTCCACACTTTGTAAAGCTTTGTATAAAATTCGGTTATTGTACCACACCTTTCAAGTACTGTACACAAAACTCTCTTTCGACTGCATACAATACATCAGGGCTACTCAACCTATGTTAGCAAAGGTCCATTTTGACAAGTTGAATATTTTTGCAGTCCGGTGAATATTTCATATGCAACCACGAAAATTAAACAACCAGTAGCCTACGAGCACCAAAACACTTTTCAGGTAGTAGCCTATGTAACACGACTTGGATTTTTGTGTGACACAAACAAAGAAATAACAAAGGAAAAAATGTATTGTGTTTCTTTGTCTTCTTCTTCTCTCGTTTGACTTGTAGTAGCTTAGATTGGCAATGCCTCCTCGTGCAGCCAAGATACGGTAGTTGGGTCCAGTTGTCGAATACCAGTGACTCCACTTGGGCGTCGTAAGATGGAACATTCGTGGAGTATGTGTTGCATTGTTTGTTCTATCGCTCCGCAGACACATATCGGCGAATTATGCAACCCCCACCTAAACATATTAGCTCCAGTGCAGCCAACGTCACATCTGATCCTGTTCAATGTGACCCATGCCTTTCTAGAGAGGTCTGCTCCAGGAGGGATGGAGAGTGCTGGTATAACTGAAAACTGGGGAGGGATATGTGGCAGCTCGTTCCATTCCTGGGCCCATGTTTCCATGCAGCTGAAGTTCTTATCCACAAGTTGTGTAGCATATTGATGGAATGGGCGCCTTGATGATAGGCGTTGAGGTCTGACTGGTCCATTTGTTTGGGAGTGACTGTGGAGAAGGTGTTGAGGATCGAGTCTCGCATGCAGAGCCAGTTTGTGAGAGGCTTCTTCCCTACGGACATGAGCAGGAGCAATGCCAGCCAAAGTTGGCAGATAAGCAGTAGGTGTGGGGCGGAGACAGCCAGTGATGATGCGCAAGGTGTCGTTAATGCATACATCCATCTTTTTTGTGTGTCTGCTGCGGTTCCACACAGCTGAGGCATATTCGGCTGAGCTGTAGACCAAGGCTAGTGTACTTGTACGCAAGGTTGATGCTCGGGCTCCCCATCCTGTTCCTGCTAGGCTTCTCAAGAGGTTATTTCGCGAGGTAACCTTGGCACGGAGTGACTCGATGTGGGGTCTGTAGGTCAAATACCGGTCAAGTTTTACTCCAAGGTAAGTTGGGTTTGCAGTGTATGGTAAAGGATTTCCTTTTAGCGAGACAGACAGTTGACGCTGAGATTCCCAATTATTTAGATGGAAAGCAGAGATTGTTGTTTTCGACGCATTCAGTTTGAGCCTCCACTTGTCCAGATAGTCAGCCACCAGTTTCAGGTCAGTTTCAAGTTTTCTTTCCACCCCATGCCAGTTCCTGTGAGCATATAGAAGAGCTAGATCATCCGCATAGCCATACTGTTGCGATGTAGTGCATGGGAGGTCACTTATATAGATATTAAATAGGAGTGGCGATAGTGTTGACCCTTGGGGGACGCCATTTTTCAGGCGGTGTGGTCTGCTGGGTTTTCCCTTGTTGGTATGCAGTATGAAGGTACGGTTCGAGATGGTCTCTACCAGAAACTTAACCATGTGTCGGTCAGGAATGAGTTGTAATAGTTTCATAGTAAGACCACGGTGCCACATAGTGTCATAGGCTGCTGTAAGATCCACTAGGACAACACCCACCTTCTCACGGGCTTCAAAACCAATTTCGATGTCATCAGTAAGCTTGTCAACAGAAGGTCCGGATTCGGACCACGGTCCACCAGTTGAGTAGCTCTGCAATACATGTTGGCCTAATCTAGTCATCTTCGCTCAAGACACATAGAACAGATACTTTTTGACGTGTCCGGAGTCGGAGTTGTTAGAAAAGTCCGTCTTTATACAAAACGATTTACAATAAAATTTTAAGTTGTCGCTGAAATTTCTATCACATATTAAGTGAAATTAAATTTTTAAAAAATGGAAAAAAATCTGGCAACACCGAAGTCGGAGTGGGCCGGTTATAAAACGAGGAGTTGGAGTCGGGATCGAATATTTCTCATCCAACTCCACAGCTCTGGTTCTACCGGGTTGAACAAACTTGCTAAATACGCCCCTGCAACTTTTGGAGCCAAACTTCATGGCATCAATCGGCTATGCTTGCTGAACTAGGAACATAAAGTCCACGTGAGATATGGACTACAAGGCACGGTGCCGGTAGGAAACTGCCTCCCAAAACCACTTCCCAGTTAGATCTCTAAGATTCACAACAAGAGTCATTATCACTTCCAACTATTTCCAGGAGATACTGACTGTGACAAACATGGTTTTCTGCTCATTTCTAACCTACTACTGGAGGCTTGACTTCTTCGGGCTTGATGTACTCTGCAGTAACTGGATATGAATATTATTATGGATATTTCGGTTCCATAGTTTGGAACTGGTTTAAATTTGGAATCGGTTCTTAGGGATACGTCATTCTGAAATAGACATCTCTACTACATTGTTTATGTTGGTGTATATCTGAACCCCTCAGAGTTTTGCAATCAAACGCAAAACCTGGTTGTGAAATCGGTATAGAAACATGTATGGGTCAGATGATTTGGTAAAATGATTTTGTTGTATGTACTGTTAAAAGAATGTCCACATTCCAGCAACTCTCCCTTCCCTCTTGTTCACAAAAGTTTGCAATTTGCAAACCTCTCCCCTTCCCCTTGACTGTGGACGTCTTTTATAGACAGCCCCTAATGGTGAAGTTTAAATTAAGATTCGTTTAAACCTACTTTGTTGATGCAAGGGGTGAGAAGATGCAGAAGTTGATCTCGGTGTTGTTTGCTCATAATGCTCATTGTGAGAAGTTGCTTCCAATGTACCTTTATTAACATGTGATCAAAGTTAAACAATGAAACTGCAATTATATTATCTGCTACGGTTGAATAACATTATGCTTCTTTATAATCAGTGGAATCCACTACTTTTACATTGATTTGATGTCCTCAGATGCTGAATCAATGTGAAATTCTAATCAACACAATCCGTTACTTTTCTTCTTCTTCTTTTATTGTCGCACTTGATTCCAAGCATTGACTGCCTCGTGTATGAAAAAGTTTCCAGGATTCTCTGTTGTTTGCTTTGTGTATTAGGTGTATGTTGGTGTTAGTTTTGTCGGTTTGTTGGTTTAAGTATGTTAATCTTTGTCTGCCTTGGGCACGCTTCCCTTCAATTTTGCCTGTGAGAGAGAGATGTTCTAACTTTCCTTTTCGCAGTACGTGTCCTAAAAATTGAAGTTGTTTTTCTTTGATATTTTTTAGAAGATTGTTTGTTTGTTTGACTTGATTTAAAACAGTTTGGTTGCTTTTTCTGTCAGTCCAGGAAATCCTCTGCATTTTTCGGAATGCCCACATTTCAAACCCATTTATTCTTTTATTAATTGATTTGGTAATTGTCCAGGTTTCTGAATTATATTTAAAAATTGGATAAATGTAGCACTTCAATACTCTGAATCTGGTTGCGAAAGATATGTTCTTGTTGCATAATATTGTTTTCATTTGCTGGAAAGAGGCTTTTGCTTGAGCAATACGTATATTGAACTCTTTATCATCTTTGGCGTCCCAGTTTATTGTTGTTCCAAGATATCGAAAGCTTTTTACTTGTTTTATAGTTGTTCCGTTCATTTTAATTTGACAAATTGGAATTTCATTTTCTTTTTTCTTTGTGTTACTTTTACATTGATTTAACATCAGGTTTAACATCATTGATTTAACATCAGATTTAACAAATTGGAATTTCATTTTCTTTTTTCTTTGTGTTACTTTTACATTGATTTAACATCAGGTTCTTATGTTGAGTAGTGACAATTATTTTTCATCCAATCCAGATATCAAAGACGTTTAGTATAAAATGAATGTGTAAAACAATGTCATTTCTATATTCAGAAGCAGTAACGGAGCTACTTTAAAATTGGCAACTTTTCTATTTCAAAATTGGCAACACTGATTAAACTAGATTGAGACTTTAAATCAACTTTTATCAGACAGATATCACATTAACAGTGACTCAGTAGTTGCCACTGATTATTCAGATGCAGTAGCAGAGCTAGAAACAAATTCATTGTTATTTCAAGGGAGTAAAAATTGTAAGAGAAAATGAACAATGCTTGCGACCACCTTCCATTCTTAGATTCGCCGATTCACATTGAACAAAACCGGTTAATTATTTTATTGTGTCAAAATGACGGCTATCTAGATTTGGTTGTGACGCCATATGACCGAACAATTCACCGAACTTCTAAATTTGAAACAAAAAGTTTTAACAAAAACTTCTACTGTAATTTATCCAATCGAAAGTGACAAAGCACGTGACCAAGCGCCTCCCTGGATCGGCTACTGCACACAGCAGATTATCTAATACACTTTCAAAATAGAAATCTTGTAATTACTGATTTTACTCAGCTAATATGATTTCTGCTCCTCAGGTCAATTTATCATCATTCAACATTTGACCAACTTGGTCCTTCTATGATTAATCATTCAACATAAACGTTTACAGTATTTAAGCTTTCTTGCTTTAAAATTTCAGTTCCGTTCAAGTCAACTCCTTTAAAATGCAGCAAAGCTTTGGCAAATTTCTAGTCTACACAGGTACTTACATTGTACAATCACTGACAAACATAATGACATTTAAACATTGAATCAACATCAAACCGCGCTATACCAATGTATAAAGAAATGCTAACAGACGCCAATTAATTCTCAACGCGTTTGATAGCGCAAATTATTTATTAAGATTTTTTTTTTTTATTTAACATAGCATCGCTTGTGAAGAGTGAATTACGGCGCCTTATCATGAGTCAAACCTTTGTGGATCCAGTTTTGAGTTTGAAAAGTGACAGAAATTCATTTTTAATTTATTTTCACCTACCAGATAAAAAGTAGAGAAAAGGTGATTGTTTTATTTTACAATCTAATAAACCAAGTTTGTAGAAATGAAAAGTTTAAATTTGGTTTAATGCAATCTTTACGTTAGTAAACGTAATGTTATAATTTAATTAACACAGAGCTAGCTTACAATTTATACATTCATTGTATTTTTGTATTTTTCTCTATGGTTCAACATACAAAAGTAAACTATAAAATAAACGATCTTCTTTGCAAAACATGTCTCAGCAAAAAAAAAATCTCACCTGGCGGATGATGGTGGTGGATTACGGTAAAAGATCGATTGTCTGTTGGATTTTGAACAACCATTCCAGCTGAAAGTATGCTGTTATCAACTTGTCCTACATGAATTGATGGTCCAGAAGACAAACCACTGCCAGATGCCACTGACAGTTCCTGAAAAATACGAGTTTGAAAGAAACAGTTTAAACAGTTGAAAACATATCAGCAGTTAAAAAAATAACCAATCAAAAACAAAATTAGAAAACCCATCCAGTTTTTTCATGTGAGATATAAGAATTCAGGCCTCGAAATATCCGGCGGTCATGGCGGACATGACCTCCGGGATGACCTCGAATGTCTACCGAAGCCGACTCATTGGGCGGTCATAAATGACCGCCGCAAAATTCTTGACAAAAATAGAGCTAATGCAGCAAAAATATATTTTAAATTAGAATTGTTACAATTGTTTGTTTAACGCAAACAAATACGGAGCTGAAACAATAATAGTACAGGCAATTGCTTTAAAGATCACATTAGAGTGGCGTGGTTAACAAGCTGATGGCAAAAGTAGCCATTTTGACACTATTTCAACGCCTTGCAATGTTGCCTTGAAATAAAGTTGTTTGAACTTTTCGGCAGGATATGTATTCTAATTTTAACAATGAGGATTATTGCGTTACATTGATCGTTTGTTAAAAAGAAACGTCACAGAGAAGCAAGTCTCAGCTGGGTTCCGCACGTGCTTAGGCGAATGTGGCGACCTTATTCACGCTGATACTGATAGAAATAGAATTTCTGCACAGAAGGGAGGGTGTTAGACACATTTGTCTGAGGCAGTAATCGCTTGGCACAACGATTCTATAACGCGAAAACCATGGAATAAGTGATCGTAGTTGCTTTTGTAATAAGGAAATTTGGATTGTTGTATTCAATTGTGTTTATTGCGTCATTACACGACTGTCATTAACGCACTGATTTATTTGCAAACAATCTGCTCCAGTATACTTCAGTGTCGGTTAATTAAGCCATCAACCATTGCAGAGTTATTCTGTTGTAGAAAATCTTCTTCTACAAACATGACTACACAATACTGCAGTGTGATTTTGTGCAAAATCTACATGCAAAAAATATGTCCGGTTGAGATATTAAATGTCCTCTGAAAGGGCCAGTCCTGTAAGACATGCTTTACCGCCGGAAAAAAGTACAAATTTCGAGGCCTGGAATTCAATTTTTGTGATGGCACAAAGCAATTTCTGCTCACTTTTCTGCTCTGAATTTGACCTTCCAGGTACTCCATAGTATCTGAAAAGTAAAAAGATGGATTCAAACTCAAAAAAGAATAATCAAGATATTTTGACATTGAATCTACAATATCGAGGTGGCAATCAAACATATGATTGTTATCAATATCGACATCATGGTTAACGGGAAGCATTGAATCAAGTTTAATATCGATCGTTTTCACACTGGTGGTCGACCGTGGAAATATTGAAGTAGTCGACAGCGCTGTGTTTGATCTTTGGGCTTGTCCACCCCATTAGCTCAGCGCCCGGCGTTGTGCACGAAAAAATGCAAGATCAAGCTGCGATGGTTCAACTCTCGGGGTGTGCGCTTGAGCAACGCATTTCAAGACTGCTCTCTATTCAGCGGTACCTAGTGAATGGAATAATTCACAGGCAACAACACTTCAACAATCGGAAACTTTACTCTGCCAATCTCGGTAACCGGCCCTGTGTCAAAAGTCTCTACAAGTATGCGAAACTACCAGGAATAACCTATCAAGGCTTGTCAGTCAGACTGAGGATAAAGATTCAAACCAACAACAATAGCAACTAAAGGTGGTTAAAATAAGGAGAGATGCCTTATTTGGCAACAGTTTTTCAATTTCAATTTTAGTATCTGATTTTCAACGCAACATAATATTGTTAGACCCTTGATGTATATATATTTGTTTGTTTTTTCAAATATATTATATACTTTAATTATATGCAATGCAAACTGCACTCAAAGACGTTCATAACATAACTGTCTTTCTTTAGAACAGATCAAAAATTACCAAACGGTATCAGTATCACCAAGACACCAACGGTGTCCTATAGAAGATTGTGGTAAATTTAAATAGAAAAATATCCCGGTAATTATAGAGTTAAATTTGACGCCTACACAAATTGATGCTTTAAGCCTTAAAGCAGCCGGCGGCCATGGCCGCTGAGTAGTGCTTGAATGACCGCCGGAGCTACCTCCTCAGTCGGCCAATTCGGCCCCCGGTTTCTTCTAGCCAATTATTTAATTTCGCAATAGAATGATCGTGGATTAACTGTCGAAAATATGTAGTATCAAAGAGTGACACAGAATTAGGTCACCGCGTCATAATCACCACTGTTTGTATTGTGCGGAAACATTTGCTCTTGCATGGAAAATATCCAGCTGCGATCACCCAAGTCTTGTTTGTAATTCCCGACGTTTATTTTAACAAAGTGTTAATCCGAAGTGCTAATTTACATCGGCTGGCAATATTGTCGTTGTCAGACATTGAATCGTTATTAAAAAGGAGAACTACCCAGACAACAAAATTCGTCATTTTTACCCTGATTTAACAACTTCAAACGTAAAATCAATGTAAAAATGACGGATTTTGTTGTCTGGGTGGGTTAGTTAACATCCAAGGGGAAAACACGTGTCTTCAGAGTTGAGAAATGTTTCCGTTGTGGGTTAGTGACTTCACACTCTCAATGGTGACACTGACATCATAACGGTATAAATGATCAGGTTTTATGAAAAGCGGTATGCAGTTGAAACAATTTAGTGTCGTTAGTTGGTTCCGCAATACCGGATTACAATCCCGATAAAGCAGTTATTGCGTGGTACAACGATTCTACAGCAGGACGTCGCCCAGACTTCAGCAACACTAAGTGATCATTTTGGCATTGTTGCAAGTTTAATTCTATTTACTGGTGCTGTCGTTATTTGTATTTTGGCCTCCAAGCACGCAGATTTGGCCGCCGAGAAGGAGCTCTCGGTAGGCCACGATGGCTGCCGAAAATAACACGAGTTTTAAGGCCTGCAGGTAACCTGACAACTACTACCTGCATAAAAAAAGTTAATTGTCAGGTTACCTCATGGATATCTTTTGATGTAGTTAATTTTTTCGTCGCTATATTTGCTAGAACAGGGGCCTTACTGGTTAAAGCGCAAACTTTATCCTTTTTGTCAATTTAACCAATATTTTGCGTATCGTTGAAGTTTCCTGGTTGGCTTATGATAGACAATTTTATACCATACTGTTTCGTGCCATTTTTCACCTTTGGTTGTTCTTTTTCCATCAATTCTTTAACGTAGCAAAAGTGAAACGTTTTTCATTCTTTCGCACCTTCAATGAAGGTCCTTCATCATTTGATTTTTGTGCTGTTTACTTTCAGCTTAACTGAAGATGATCTAGCTGCTAGCTGATCGAAATCGATTTTTAGCTGTTCATGATTTAACTGACTCGTGTGAAAATAAATTCGTTTGTATGGGTTAGTACATATTTTTAATTTTTCAAAATATTGTTAATATTGTTATTGTTATTATTAAATACATATTGTTAGACCCAAAATATTAAAATATTGTTAGACCCTTGATGTATATTTGTTTGTTTTTTCTAATACTTTAATTACAATGCAAACTGCACTCAAAGAAGTTCATAACAAAACTGTCTTTCTTTACAACAGCTCAAAAATTACCAAACGGTATCACCAATGGTGTCCTATAGAAGATTGTGGTAATTTTAGATAGAAAAAAATCGCGGTAATTATAGAGTTAAATTTGACGCACACAAATTGATGCTAGAATCATAGTAGTTGCAAATTTTTGTTCTCTTGTAGTAAAATGTAGCAACACATTTCAAAATGTGATATTTGTATGTAAAATGTCAAAAGTCATGAATATCAAAGTAGACTAATCTCATATCATAGAAACCCTCCAAGCAAACTTACCAGGATTGGTTGACAAGTCACCTTCATCTACCACTTCATTATTTGGAACAACTGTTCTGGTTTGTTTGTGAGACATTTTGTGTTTAGTTCACGGAACTTGAAACAAGAACAAGTTTAAAACTAAGTATCTGTAGTTGATGCTGCAAAACGCAAATGTGATTGATTTTAATGATGCTTTTCCCAAGAAAAACATGGCGAATCAAGCAATGATCAAATTCAATTGAGCAAGCCAACGTAAACCTTTATCATCAATAATAGTTTACACTTCCCCTTAATTTTCATATTTGTTTGGCGAAAAACCAGCTTGTTTGACAACAATTTAATGATACAAACTCATCCACGCGGGATTCATAAGTTATTGTTCTAACTCAAACTTGTTTTTAATCAAAAAGACTACAAACAGCACAGTTTAATTCGGTTACTTTGTTTTGACTTTCATTTGACTACAACCCACCCGATGGATTCCACCTAATGCTGCCAGAACTCAGGAGGGCTGAGTTCTAACAAACATTTAAAGCATTTTTGGCATGTGGAAATGCCAACCACTCTTCAGCCAATTCATCCATTTTGTCTAACGAGACCAAGGATGGGAAGATGCAGGCAAGTGGTATAATTGATCTCACACCTCCTGTGACTGATGTAGCAACTTTTGGATCCAACGCTTTTAGCTTTGTTAACGTACAAGAATCTGACAAAACAAATCTTTGCTTAATTTGCTTACACAGTTCCACCAAATATAAAAGAATGTCTAAACTAAGTTGCTCCCCATTGCTTTTGAGAGGTTCTTGTAATAGCAAAGCTTCACAACTTCCAACAACAACAATATCTTCTGTTGCTTTATAACGGTTAGGGTGGCCAAGCATAGGCGCCGACTTTTAAAAAAACCTTGGGGGCGAGAAAGGTGATGACGTCATAACCATAACGCTATTTTACTCAATTAAAATAGTCTTTGATTGAGCTTAGTGTCTTGCTTATATTAACACCTAGGTCGCAAACTGAATTTATTAGAACCGCTGCTTGAAACGATTAGTTTTACGCATACAGTACGTAGGCCTACCATATTTTCATCACCCAAAAAGAGGACACGTTTAGTAAGCAAGTAAAATGCAGTGGATTTTTACGTTTGAACAATATTTACATCTTCTTAGATGATTACAGGCCTATGTAGCAAAAGTGACAACTAAAAAACAATATTTATTTGTCAGATTCAGTCGATGAACGTTTGCTGTTCATTTAATTTTCATCACAGAAAACATGAGTTTTACATTTGCATTTTGAGCCATAGGTTATATCAGACGAATAATTGCTCGATTTCATTAAAAAAATCTATATCTCTGCATTAGGTTTGAACTATTCTGTCCATTTTCTAATCCGCCATCGTTTAAACAAAGCTACCGTAATGCAAACTAGCTAGCAGGTTTAAGACGTTTTAGCACTAGCTTTGGTGTAGGCTAGAGCTTACAAATCTAACAGTTTAGCGATGCTAAATCATCAATGCCAACATATTTCTCTGGGAGATACTGCACACACCGCTGAAAAGGGTTATCCTATTCTTTGGTGTAAGACAGAATAAGCATCCAATCAAAGGATGTGAACTTGGAAAATGATATTAGTCTATTCATCCAAATAGGCCACACAAGAGTCGAAAAATAAAAACACATCTGACATGATCATCGAGTAGTTGGATTGGAACACGGAGTGGCAAAATCACACCTCCACGCTCCGTGACTTCATACCCGACGTCGATCCCCGTCCACCAGGGATGTCCCTCGCAAGGCTTGCGTGGGTCAGGCTTAACCGCCTGCGAACTGGCGTCGGCCGCTTTCGTTCGGACATGCACAAGTGGGGCCTGGCTCCTTCATCAGAATGCGAGTGAGGTGCCACGGAACAGACCGCAGACCATGTCATCCACCACTGCCTAATCCACCGGCCTCCACACGGTGCGCATGGTCTGAGAATCCTGGACGACGAGACTGCTGAGTGGCTGAAGATTTCCTGCCCTCCAATCTAGCCTGGAAAGATCGCTCATACGCCATCATCATCATCATCATCGAGTAACACGTCACTGCCTTCGTTTGCCACAGAAATAGATGTAGGCTAACCACCATATCCGCAGCAAGCAATAGCCTACAACTTCAAAGTTAACAAACACTTTTCTTAAATAAGGAGAGCCTACTTCTGCCACAGCTCACAGAAAACATACTTCTCATACTTCCCTTTTTCTATTTGAATACCGTAAGTGTAAGGTTAATTGATGATCTAGTTGATCGAAATCGATTTTTAGCTGTTTATGATTGAACTGACTCGTGTGAAAATAAATTCGTTTGTATTTTCCTTTTTTGGTATCGTTGCTTAGCCTTATTTAGCTTTCGTCAAACGTCACATAAAAATAAAACCCTGTTGAAAATAATAGCAATGCAAAAAAGAGGACATTTGAACATTTTCAAGTGTCTTCGGAGGACAATTCATTTTTTATGAAAAAAGAGGACAAATCCTCCTAAAAGAGGACATATGGTAGCCCTAAGTACGCCTAGTCGTAAAAATTTTGATATTGTTAGCTCATATAATTGGAACAGTTGGAAAACAAGCCGATTCATTTCCTTTTCGTGCGAGTGAATAACAACGATCAAGACAGTGAAGTTATCGAAATAAAACGCAAAAAATCATGATCTCAAGCAGATTGGAAACCCGCTATCAGTTTTATTAATCTCGTATCGCTCGTTTGGCTAATTACTTACCTTCAAAGCGTTAACAACGGCGAAGTGTTTTCCCCTTCTGTTTTTTATCGAAAGTTTTTATCGTCTTTTATCGAATACCGTGTATACTCGAGTATAGGATTAGGTTGAGATGTTCGCAAGTGATTTTCACCTCAAAAAGACAGATTCAACTTATACACGGGACAAGCTCGTCAGTTTTCAAAATGAACACATTTTTGCTGCGGCAAAATCGTTGCCGACGTAGATTACGGAGTGTGTAATGGCGTCGGCAGAACTAAAAGTTTTAAATACATTTATTTGTAGTGGTTCAAACTTTATTTTCAAATTTAATGATTTCTTGTCAATTTTAAACTTTATGCACTTGTTGAGCAATATACAAAGCTCACGAGACAACAGCGGAAAGAGCTGTTTTAAGAGATCAGTTTTTTAATTTTTGCGTGTAGGATATAATCGTTCTTATTAAGTAACATTTCATGATCGCTGAAGTCGATGTCAAACCTTAACGACCGCATAAACCAATGATGTCAGGTTAGCTAGGTGATAAAAGCTGTAAGAGACGTCGTTAATGCAGGCAATATCTGCGACCAACACCATTAAACACCTTTTCTTTTATCGGTTTTCGATTTAATTCTCATACACTGCAAACAAAACAATGCGTTCTGTTGAATCATAATTGATCTCACAGTGGGGGGGAAGTCCTCGTTGAAAATAGCGCGTCTAATTTAGCTGGTTTACTTAATATTGCCGTGAATAGTTACGTGACTATTCCAGCAGCGTAAGTTACTCTACCATCTACTTTGAAATTTCCATACCGTATGAGATAGCCATGCGATCAACTGCTGTTTTGCGGGCAAGAGCAACGTAGGCTATTTTTCGCTTTCGGCATTCTTTAAGTCCGTTAAAATCATCAAAATCTTTTTCGCGAAGTGTTTTATTTTTGAAACACCACTTGTAATAACCATTTTTGTTACCCCTCAACCACAAATTTAGGGGGGCGCCGCCCCCCGCCCCCCCGGAAGTCGGCGCGTATGTGGCCAAGGGTAATATCATTTAAGGCGATGGAATTCATAACACTTTTTTTAATGGAAAGGTTCAAGATGCTACAGTATTCATCTGAAATTGACCTGTGGAACTGATGCAGCCAACATTATTCGGATTGAAATTCTGCGTTCAATTTGTCATTTTTTTGCAAAATAAACTTCAGAAACAAAAGCATGTGCTTACTTCCTGGGTTTACCATTGCCTTGTAAATAGACAATGCCCTGTCAACTTTGTCAGTTTTAGACTCTTCAAAAAAAAAACTGTTTTAATGGGACCCACTGTTCCAAAATTCGCTCAATCACTTGTCTACGTGATAACCAACGTGTTTGACTTAATTTCAGCATTTTATGTTTTACCTGGCCACAGGTTTCTTGCAAACTGAAAAAGTTTTGCTTTCGCAGTGCCGGTCTTTGGGGTGTGCAAACCGTGCGATCGCACAGGGCCCGAAAATTAGGGGGCCCGCAATTTACTCAGAAAATGCATTAATTTTTGTCTTTTCCAATGGAAAAAAAATGATCTTATCCTTTTGCTATGCCACCGGACAGCATCATTTTACAGTAAAATTCATACCCAAATTTTTGTTGAACATGCTCTCAGAATGCACCAAATTAAACACCTAGCTACGCTACTGAATTGGATCATTGTCGTTGGGGCTTGCAAAGCATATTCTGCACAGGGCCAGAAATACCCTAAGACCGGCACTGGCTATCGTTAGCTGCTGCAACTAAAATAACAGCACACATTTCTTATGAATGGTTCCAACCAAGAAGGCAGTCGATTGCAAGCATATTTTACGCGAAGTGCAAAATAATGGCATATTCATCCCAAAATAAAAACACCAAGAACATCTTTCTTCAAGTGAGCCTGGAAAACGCCTGTTGCTCCCGTCATCGTTACACAATTGTCACTAGCGAAAACGATGATAATATTATCAAGTGGGATGTTGCATTCTTCCAACATTTCTTTACAGCATTGTAAAGTCCTAGTCCAGAAGAGTCTTCCACCTCCACAATATCAAACAAGGAGTCCACAGTTTTGGCAGCATCTTCATCAAAATACCGAACGACTACTGCAAAACTTGTTAAACAAAAATATCAGCACTCTCGTCAACAAGAATTGAAAACCTTTTTTTTGTAAAATATCCTGCAAGTCCAACTTCTCTTGCCATACAATACCACGTTGCATCATATAAGAAACTTTTGTTTTAATGTAAAGTGATTTTTTTGCTATTGTACTGTCCGGAAGAAAGCTTTGAGTGTTTCAACCAAGTGGTCACTTTGGCTGAATGGTGTATGGTGCTCAGCCATGAATGCCGTTAATAATAGTTCTGCTTTAGAAACTTTTTCATCCATGGAGCAGTTTTGAGGATGTTTGAGCAGAGTTGAGATGTTAACTTGACCTTTCTTTGCTGCTATGCATTTACTATGCTTCGTGGTACTTACATGCTTAGACAAAGCATCACAATTTGGATTTTTAAACTTAGTTTCGCAAACAGAACAAATGGCGAAATTTCGATTCTTTTTATCAGGCTTGAGCCAGTCCTGAAACTGAGGTTCATCAAGCCACTTGTCATTAAATAGCTGCTCATATCAAACCTTTCTTTTCTTGCGTGGGGTTGTTCTTGCATTTTCTTCGTGTAATGGAATATCGTTAATGTCCCTTTCCATCAGACTGCTCCACCTGTCTACTGTACAGCAGTATTACTGTACAGCAGTATTTTTAATTCTATTATTAAAATATAAACAAATCACCTGTTCACCTTAACTTGACTAAAAATCACTAGATTGCACAGAAAACAGCAAAAAGTAACTGTCACCAGTGACTAGGTCGGTCTTGAAATCACTTGATCTAGTGAAAAATCACTAGACTAGGCGTGGCACCACTGCTACAAGTGCTGAGCAAATCGCCTTTTGTGGTAAGCACTTTAACTTATTCCACTGCGTGACATATAATCGTGTTTTTATTTGCGCCCATTGCGATAACATACAGTAGGCCTACACTGCGATCACAGATGCGGATACAACAGAAAGACAGGAAGCAGCGAAGTGACATATAGTCTTCGAGTCAGCTGCTACCCTTATTTTGGCTTGCCTTTAAGTGTCTTTGCCGAGACACAGCCGCGTGCTCTGGAGCGGTGTCGAACCCACGTCCTTTCAAACGTCGCGCAGACGTTCTCACCATTCAGCTACGCAGCCACTCGGCTACGCAGGCTACGCATGTCGCATATGACATCACTGATGTTGGTAGCGCTATCATGTGTTAGATGACTGATAAGAAATTTTGCTGTAGGCCATGCACTGCACTGACAATTTTTTAACAGTGTTTGTGTTGGTGTTTTTTTTTGTTTTCTCATAAGCTACTACATTTTTTGATATCTGAATATAACCACAGGACTTCACTTGAGTATTGCTGCAGCAAATAACTTCTTTTCATTTTTACTGCACATCAGCCTATCTTGTTTCAACGTAGCCTAATTTGCCGATGCTTGACATTTGTCATATAAGAACACAGGAAGCAGCTGACTCGATGGCTGCTACAGTTTTTCGCTGCTTCCTGTCATGGAATTTTTGTTTACAATTGTACCGTACTGTAACAACCCTATATTACCAGCTACACAGCCAGGGGCGTTGACAGGGGGTCTAGGTGGTACTTCTGGACCCAGGCCCAGAATATTTAAGGGGCCCGGATTTAAAAAATTCCCCGCGACTTAAAACATTATCAAGATCTTAATATAATCAGATCTAAAGGAATTGCCATCAGAGGTTAAAACAGCCATTTCAGCCGTCAGATGGTAAAGTACCGGCTCCCCTTCTGGGTACCGGGCCCACTTCAGCTTTCTGGTTGTAAATTAGCCACTTCAACCACCAAACTGTAAAATAAGAATTTAGTCTAGTATAGTGATTTCCCTAACAACGAATATTACCCCAAAGGCGAATTTCAAAATAAACAGGCTAATATTTGTTCAAACTCAAAAACTGAAATGACACAGGTAAGAAGATTACTAAGCTTATTTCTGCACTAAAAATTAGACAAAAACCGCATTTCAGATTGCAGCAATCAGCAAATGTTTGACCTAGGCCCAAACACCTTTCCAAAATCAAAATGAAAACTTTCTGACTGTCTGCAGTGCTGTAAATTCTCTTCTGGTGAACCTAGAATGACCAGTGAAACATCAATGGATTCGGGAAGTAATACTCTAACACCATGTGACAAATAAAAGTTCAAAAAAACAATCGCTAGATAGAGATACACTAGTAAGTTTTGCGGTTCAAGAAATTTTAAGATAGCGCAAGATTTGTTAAATGACCATGCTTAAACAACATCAATAAAAATTTGTACACAACCTTTATCTTCATAACTTTGTCGAAGGGGGCCCAAAAATATATTGGTACCGGGCCCGAGAAACTCTGTCAACCGCCCTTTACACAGCATACGTCACAAGTTCATAGATTGCTGTTTGATAAAGACTATACAATGTATACATGCCTCATTAATGTCATTATATCCAAGCATGAATCCGCATCTTAGAGTTTCATAAATCCAAAAATTAATTTCCTGAAAATAATATTGATACCCCAGAAATACGTAACGTAAAAGTTAAACACCAGGGCAGTAGGCCTAATCAGGACATGAACAATTTCGACAACAAACTCAGCTCAAACCTAAAGTAAATCAAATCAACTAAGTTATGCTAATCAAACCTATGCAAACGCCCTAGGGTCTAGGCGACATAAGGTGGTCATAGTATAGCCTACTATTCTCGCAACTGACTAAATAAAAGTTTTCTCTCATCTAATAAATACACTGGGCGTTTGTTTTGATTGACAATCACAAAAGAATGCAATGGTTCTCCTGCCTGGAGTGTGCAATCAAAAGTTGGGCTAAATTTTATTTTGTTTAGACAGGGATATCTAGAGAAGGGGATATGAAGGCTCGCAGCGATTGCCTTATTCTCATGACACTACCAGGGCGGTAGTTTGTAGTGCTTTAAACATGTGGTTCTTTTTAAAATCGTAGAAAGTTTTGTAGTGCAGCTGATACAATGAGCTACAGAAGACAGTTAGCAAATGTTACGTAGAGCATATTTAAAGAATACTTGTTTACAAAGACAGTTGAAACGTTACCAGTAAGCTGTTTTTTTTAAACAAAGCCTTTGCAGTAGGCTAAATGTAAAGCAAGTATATGGGTAGTTGAATTAACAAGCAACCATGAGCATGCTGTGAATATCCAGGCCTGATTCTAATAGCGCAATGCAAGTTATCATAACAAGATTTATTAAACTACTATCGGTGCCAATTGTCATTTTACGATAAACAGAGATTATTTACGATAAACAAAAGCCCTTCTATTGTCAGACGTAATAAAAGCCTTCGTATCCCCTTCTTTAGATATCCCTGGTTTAGATCTTTACGAAATTAATCAACAACTCACATCAACTAATCGTTCACCTTACAATATTCAAAATGACATTTGACAGCATATAGTCCGGTGAAACGTCATAAATTTTGAGTGATAGACCCAGCCAAAAAAGCAGCATGCAGCAACTGTACCGTACATAATACTGTTCAGTGTTCAACCAATTTCCAAATTTGAAAAATATCAAGAACTAATGAAATTGCACTTAGTAGGCTAAATTCTGGAAACTGATTCCGAATAAGGGTATATGTCTTTATGCGATCACGTCAGGATGATTGCTCTTTAGAAGTTATATTGTGTTGCACAGTGTAATCAGTCTTCTTATTTAGTCAATGTAATTGTATGTTGTGAAGCATGATTCGGCTCCAGGTCCCCTGTTGTCACAGACACGCATAATACCCCTGAATAGGGGGGTATCAGGATAGCCAGTCGCTCATTGTCGCCTGGTTTTAAGGAAGAATCATATAAAAATGATTTGTAGGATAATGTTGCGTTTCTTGAAGCTTGCAAACTTTCGTTGGATAATGGAAACATCCAAAGAGATTAAGCAGCAAGACAGTTTTGTTTTATTGGCTGCTCCAATAAGGCTTCTCATTACATTGGTTTTATTATCAATGGTAGGTAGGCTATAGGTTCCAGAGTAATGAGCTAAAAGAATTAATATGACGCCATTTGTGTGGTAGCCTAATAAAGTTATAGTAACGGTAGTAGCCTACGTTATCTAGCACTCACCTGTCCAGCTTTACATTGTTTGTTTAGTATGTTTTCTTATTTCCTTCAAGGAAGATGCTGCACACAAAGACCTCATCATATTTGCTTTCTCTCCATGGCGATGCGCATACGGATTTGGTTTAGGTCGCTTGGGTAATGGATCACAAGCAAATTGAGTGTCGGGTTTGCGTTTCCTCTTGACTTTAAGAGATTTTTTGCCATCCTTTCGAACGATTAAGCCTGCATCAGAATTGCAAAGTGATGCAACATAATCTTTCATGGCGCACGCTCGATCAATCGCAATATCCAAGCCTGTAGGATCTTCCACATTGTATGCGAAGTTGATTGTTTCATTCATCACAACAGGGGCTCTATCCACTTTTAGAATTCGAGGGGGTGATTTTTAGACAGTGGGCTAAAATCGTCTTAGTAATTTCAAACCACTCCAACAAGTGGGGGAGGGGGTGATCACCCCCCTCACCCCCCTGCATACAGCCCATGCATCGCAGTGCGCAATTTCTTGATGCGGTTCAACATTTGCGTTGGTTTCAATATTGCTTCGCCAGGTGTGTTCTCTGGATGATGTGTTGATGTTCAGTGTTGATGCTACAATCAAAAACAGTGAAGTCGTTCACCTCGGTGGAGTCAGATGAGCTACCAGCTTTCAAGCTATCAACGCCGTGGGGATCAAGAACAATAAACGGAGAATTTATGTAGCAACAAGGAAAGAACTCCCAAGAAACATTGGTGAGATGTTCAATAACAGCAAATATATGTTTGCATGGCAGAAGATGCTGCTGGAAATCCTCGCATGGACAATTTGGAATTGTGGTTGTTTCTCCAAAGGCTACTCAATGCATCGATTCCGATGAAGCACTCTTGACGAGAAATATCTCCCCATGTTCAGAAATGGAAGAGGCTTTGATTTCTTCAGAAGTCATCCATTTTAAGCATTGAAAAATTACTTGCTTTGACCGATTATGCAGAAAGTTCGGTATTGAGAAGTTGTACTGGCGATAATGCTCAGAAGAAAAAAGGTTTTCCTGTTCGCACCTGCAACGTGTGTTAACAGATTTATCAGTAATATTAATTATTAAAAAAGTTAACTGGGTTCATTGAGCGTTCATGGTAAGGGTAATAAATGTTACTTGTTAAATTACTTGTTATAGTAAATGTTACTTGTTTATTCTTGTTTACTGTGCAAACAAATATATTGTTCAATCCGGTGTTGTTGCTTAGTTTTTAACCATCCCTAGACAATCGGGTAGCTCCCTCATCGTGCATGCGGGTGCGGCAGAGAGGAACAAACTGCTGACCATGTCGTTCTTGAATGTCCCATTTACAAGGCGCCAGATGGAATTCATGGCATAGCAGCACTGGACAAAGCTACACTTGTAGGGTTTTGGCTATCTGATGCCTTATTTTGGTTATTAGACGGATAACTTAGTCTTTCTATCTAGTCTAGGGGTACAATTAGGCAACCTACAAAATTAAACAAGTCAAATGGAATATTAAATATATTTATTATTAATCAAAGTTATTTGCTATTCGGGAAATTGAGAAATTTGTCTAACTCTAACCAATTTATTTTATTGCGACAGGTGTCCGAAAAGCGACATTCTCCCGTCGTGAATTTTACCTTCTTGTTCTGGTGTTGTTAAATCTGTTCTCTTTCTCTGAGTGTCTCTCTCTGAGTGTGAGCATTTTTCAATTCCCCGCTTATTTCATAATATACCGGTAGTACCTTCTTATCAGTACGGTAATAGCCTATCGTGAGGGATATAAAAGCGAAACCGGTTACATAGAAATACGAATGTGGTGAGATAAATTCCGTGACAGTGGCATTTGTTAACAGGGAGCGTGAACTAAGTTCGGTGAGAACAGAATTTAGGATTTGAATTTGCAGCGTTGAAATGGATTTTGCAATTCTGACAAGTTTCGGTTAAATGTTAAAATATAAATTTGTTGGTCAAAAACATGGTACATGTTACACACTCATCAGGCTTTCCATCACCTGCCCTAAAATCTAAACAATTCTTTCTCACAAGCGAAAAGAAGATGAAGAAAAAACTTATTTTTGATTTGTTGCTCAAATTATCAAAATTATACAACTCTGTTTAATTTAAAGCATGTAAAATTAGAAAAATCAACTGAAATTGAGCATGATTTAAATTGTGAGAGCTAAGAAATAAATGTGCAATTTGTTGAGATCCAAAATTTTAAGCAGAAAATACCCAGATGTTTGCAAATTTTATGAAAAGTATATCTCCATCCAATGTGCTCCAATATTGAAAGTAACGCTTCAAACGTATAACTTGCAATATCAACATGCTCAGCGGAAATTGTAGCCTGTAAGTGTAGTCCAAAAGATTTGAAATAACTTTTTAATATCTGAAAATATCCAGATGCCTACAAATTTTATGAAAAATATATCTTGAAAAGATGCCCAAATATTCACTTTGGAAGTGATGCTTTTTTATACGTATAGTCTAACTTTAACAAGATCAAAAGGCTCAGCTGAAATTGTAGTCCACAAGTTTGGTTTGTAACTTTTAAACGATTTTAGATCATTACGACAATTTGTATTTTGAAGTATGTGTTATAGAGGCTTTGAACCACTGACGCAGGCCCGGTCACCGAGATTGACAGAGTGACGTTTCCGACCGTTGAAGTCGTGTTTTCAGGTAATTATTCTATCCATTAGATGCCGCTGAATGGAGAGCAGTCCTTAACGTGCGTTGCTTAAGCACACATCCCGAGAGTCGAACCAGCATCGCTTGATCTTGGAGTTTGTTGACGAAGTTGAGCGCTAACCAACTGAGCTATCGTGACAAATTTTTTCCTCAACTTTACACACACAGAAAAAAAATCCCTCCTAGCATCCCAGGAATGTAGGCTACTCTACCTCATATCCGAAGAGAAGTCGCTACAAAAAAGGAAAGAGTAAAGCAAATATCCGACCAACTCCACCTTCTCTATGAACACACACGTATTCCAACAAGACTCAAGTCACGCAAGAGCTTCATCAAAGTTGGCCCATTGGAACACACAAGCGCGGCAGCTGCACGATTAGAAATGTGGACCTCTGAGTCCGATAGGACACAACATCCTGCCATCCTAAGTCCTTCCGAAAGTCTTCAACAAACTCCCACCCTTGAGAGAAGAGAACGGTGCTGCCTAAATAGATCCCGCTGCGGAATCGGGAGAAATAAAAGCAACCTTTTCCGATGGAAGATGACTCCCAACGTGTGATTGCGGCCTAGACAATCAGACGATGAAGCACATCCTCACCAACTGCCCTCTTAGCCCTTCATGTGATGACAACAACCTCAAAAACATCACAAATAATGCTCTTACCTGGCTCCGACACTGGCGTGACAAGCTATGAATGAATGAATCTACTAGGTGGCTCGGAATCCAGAGCTACCCTTAACTTAGGTTGCTCAAGCGTAGAAATAGTCTCAAGAAAGCATAAGCAAAACTGACAAGTAGATGTAGGTAGACTGGGTGTGTTTAATATTGACGTGCTGATTATTGAACACTTGATGATGCAAAAGAGTTAAAAATGCCACATGCAGAGAGTTTATATTCAGGAATTGCGGTGAATTGGCTGAACAACTGAAAGCTCCACTACGTCACTATTCACTCGTGTTTGATGATAGAAGCTTCTGGCAAAGTTTCCGAGGGCTTAACATACCTTCGTACTTTCAGGAAGATGTTACAAGCAAGGTTCAACTTGAAAGCATTAATTTGTTAAATTGTTTATGCTAAAAGCGTCACTGGTTAAACTGTGGTCTTTGACTGAACACTAACAACCAGCCTATCTCAAACGTGGGTGTCGTAGAGAATGCTACAAAGCAAGCTTCCAAAGGCAAGTTACACAGCTAAATTTTCATATCTATTTAGTAGGCTGACTACACGGATGTTTACAATAGTTAGGCGTGCCACTGTCCAGACCTGTTAACAGCGATACTAGAATAGATAAAGATTGAAAAACGCTACTACAGACAACGATAAAGTCAGCTGCCATGTATCTTGTCAAGACACAGCCGTGTGCTACAGCGGTGTTAAACCTGGGTCCTAAATTTCGAGTGCTTAGCAGACAACGGCCCATTATCCCATTCCTTAGTTACAAACAATGAATTGTCCGTCATAGGTTGGTTTCTTTACCCTTATGAACTTTACATATTGTCATGACGGAGCTCTAGGTGTACCATTGTGTAAGTTGGGGTTCAGATTTACAAATAAATTTCTTCTCTTATCTGCCCTCATAAAATTGAGCCCTCCAATCTTTAGATGACCACACCTTAATCGAAGTCACGTCCACCCGGTTTAGCATCGCATGGCGTCGATACCGAAAATATCGTTTGTTCAATATATAGAAAGCGATCGCGTCTAGACGGTCACGTGACGACGTGATCGAACACCATGACGATTCTCTCGTTTGCTATTATTGCGTCATCCTATCAGCTTGATACAAGGACTTTAAATTGGGCCGCTCGCCTTTGGATATGCAAGGCTCATTTATCACTGAATGGCGTTCTATTGACGAGCTGTCTTCTAGAAGTTTCTTACCCCAGCAAGGATTGAATTTATTGCTTGAAGTTCATAATTGCCCATCACTGATCGCAACAATCAGATAGACCTTTAATCTAGCGTGGTTTGTTGCGTAGACAGCCAATATTCTTTGGATTGCTGCGTTTTGCAAACACAACTCTACAAAATTATTGAAAGATTGCGCTGTGACCTGGTCTGGATTTGAACCCAGTCCTACCAGGGGATGAAATCACTAGAATGAATGGAAGACCACTATGGAACCAACTCGTGAAAATGACTCCTGCTTACCAAGTTGCCTCCCAGCTACAAAACCTTTATATTTTGACATCGTTTCAACGTCGTCGCTAGGTAAAAAGAAGCAAGAACTTGACGCTGATACGTTCAATTTTGTTCGGTGTAGTTTGAGAAATGAATGGTCGTGTTTCGATTTTATTGGAAAAAGAAAAATATTTTAAATTAACAACATAAGTAGACCGCAACCGTTCGTTGTAAATGTGGAAGCTACGATAGAAATTGAAGGTTTACAAATTGACCATGGACCTTATATGGCTGATACAGAGAACTTTATATTTTACTGAACTCGTAGCTAATTAATGGAAAGTTCCTATCTCAAACTAAAAAAAATTTAAAAATCCCAACTTTGAATGAAAATTGCTTGACTTGGGAGCACTGATGTCATTCAATGAAGAATACAGTACAGTCAAATGATGAAGCATTCCGCGATGACATATTCAAAAACTTAATTGTTGTTATCGCGTGTTCACGACGTTAGATTAATAAAAAATAATAAAATTTAAGATTTCCTTCCTGAGCTTTAAAGTCATCTAGTGACTGCATCAACCCGTGGAAGTCAAATCATCTCGAGTTCGAATCCCGACTGAATCCATCACGCCAGCCAGCGATCGCGTTCTCCATTCATGACGTCATGATCAGCTGTTTTCTGCGCATTGCCTGCTTCCCCAAACTCCAAATCTTTCCAATGCAAATCTCTGGGAAAATTAAAAATGCTTCTTTTCCAGATGAGTCGCGTGACTCGTCAGCAGATTTTCAAGCGTTGTTTCTTACTGCTGACGTCAAAATGACATCATTTAAACTGTTAATAAAGTTTTACTCAAGACGATAGGTCAACAAACATAGAAGTGGATAAAAAAATAGGGATAATTGTGGGGGCACCTTGACTTAGACAACCGCACGGTTCTTCGGTGTCTCGGTGTTGTAGCTTCCACATGAAGAAAAGTAATAAGTTATACTTTCTGTTGGTATACATTGAAATGGATGTGGAGCTATTCCAAAATAAACTCGATTGATAAATTTTGACTACTGAACCCACAAGAGGGTGGCTGGGAAGTGCAACTCCCCTTCAAGCTGTGTATGGCCTCACGATAAAGATCAATATCTCAGATAACAACCAGGTCAGTGGCCGAATAGTTTCGTCGTTGGCTCCGGTGTTGGTGGATCTGAGATCGATTCCAGGTCGGGTCAAACCAAAGACTTTAAAAACGGTACCGATTGTGTTCTTTCTGGCATAACGCAGTGGGAATAAGTCGGGTAATAATGTGATAACATCGCAAACCTAATATAAAATTAAAAATGAGCCTTGTTGCTAAAAGCCTTAGCAATTGTAGAACGACAATTAATAAAACCTTAACTTGAGATAACATCGTTATTCATTGTTATCATTCATCAATGTGAAGTCATGCAATTCTCCGGGGGCATTTAGCACAGTTCCTTGGCTCATCTTTGTCAAAAACTGTTCAAATCATAAAACACCACCATCAGCGATGTTTGGTTCAGAAAGGAAAAGCTTTTTGTCGATTTTTTTAAGTAAAAATAAAAAAGATAAAGAAACCCGAGCAGAGGTTGATAGACTATTCTAAAACACCTAATAAAACTTTTTGAAACTTTTATTCTAGACTCCTGTAAGTCTAAAACAATTAATAACTTTTGGATGTATATTTCACAAAGCCATGTGCAGTGATTTAACGCGTTCAAGCGTTCTAAGAATTTAACGTAGTTTTGAAATAGTTTTGTTGTTGAACAGCCCTAAACATATTTGTGGGTCGCTGTAACTTACCGCTTTCCTCAGACCTGACATCCAAGCGGCACAACTAACAAGTTTTTTTTAGGAGGCAGAGAGTAACTCTCTTTCAGTGAACCCCCGTGGAAAAATTGATGCTTCGTTTTTGTATATTTTAGGTGAAAAAGTCTGTATTGAGATCAACCACGTGATCACTACCCAGGTAGCAAATAAACGTTTCCAGACGTTGAATGAATGTTAAACATGACTGATTTACCGTCTGGCTAGGATCATGTAAGATGCCGCTCCTTCTACCCGGAACCAGCACACAGCCTAGTTACGCCACATCAAGAGCAAACCTCTAATTCCACAACCGCGGATGTTGTCATTAAAATTCCACGAGCGTTTCAACGATGAAACTAGACTTTGATAACTTCATATTTAATTATAAAACTCAAAGAAAATTAAAAACACCAGGAGTCAATTGAGATCAGTGAGACAGTAATTATGCTTTAACAATTTCTATATTACAATTAACGAATTCCACAATAACCTGATTAATTGTGACGTATTCGATTACGTGACGGTATGTCGAGCATGGTTCGAAGCAACCGCCGCAAGAACCCTGCATCATTGGGCGAAACCCGCCCTTTGAGTTGCTTGAATGAAAGAAACAAAATCTGCTCTCATGAGCTGCTCAGACATCAAAGAAACAAGGAGAGAAGCGGGCTGAGTGGGCTGCGCGAAAAGACAATGATAGCGCACGGCCTGAATGAACGGACAACTTTAGGCTGAGGACAGTGGTAGAGGTAGCAGGTTGCTCAGAGACCAGAAAAGGAAAATGCGACAAATTTGTGAGATGTTGAAGATTTTGTTTGGCCCGATCGTTCACTTGACGATCGGAGTTCTTTCATCTCCGATTGTGACGTCAAAGTTGAGGTCGAGCCAGTGAAGTGATGTCATTTTCATTTCGTTGACGTTTCGAGTTGTCAAAGCAACTTTTAAATAGAACCAGTTGCTTGCAGCCACAAACGTACACCGAATGTGTCACATTTTGTAATTTTGCCAAGTTTAATTGTAAATCCGTTTAAAGCAGCTATATCCCGCTGCGGCATTGTGAGGTCGCAAGTTAGGCTGCAACAGCTTTGCAGAGAGTGGGAAATCCTTTCTTCATATTTATGTTATGTAGCAGCAGACAGCTCACCAGCTGCACAACTTCTGAGTGATGTTCCGGGTCTCATGTTACTTTGTTGTCTTTTGGTGCCAAGTGTTTCACACAACAAGGAAAGTTACGAAATGAAACAAGAGTTGGATGTCACTTTGCGAGCTCTCGTTTACAAACCGCAGGTTTTCTAACTGCACACTTGTTATGCTTTTTTTTCAATTCGACTGACGGATTGTAACGTTGAACTTGCTGATGGCAGTCGCGGCTTCAGGAGGGTGGAGATCACCCCTCTTTAAAACACAGAAAAGTAACTTTATTTCCAGCGTATTTGCAAGGTCGAAATAATGTAAACCTGTACTCATTATTGTGTTTTGTTGAAATTTGTGTTCCTTCCCCCTCAAGACTGTTGGACCCGTTCCTGGTTCATGGCAGCAAAGCAACGAAGCAAAACATTAGCAAATTGTTAAAATTAATATCCTCTTGATTAGCAAGCTGCCATCAAAGTCAGGGGTTGTCTCAGAAACAAAATATCAACAAACGTTTTGAATTTGTGACGTGCCTACCCAGACACTAAAATCAGTCATTTTTGTGTTAATTCAACGTCTGCAGAAATTGAATCCATGTAAAAATGACGGATCTTGCTGACTGGGTAAAAAGTCCAGCACCTGAGCGGAGTCAACGACAGCGACATGTTCGGGTCAGTCTCTCAAACTTGAACAAGATTCTTCAGAGTCCACATGATGCCGACACTGATCTCTTGATTCAAAGCGCTTCGATACTTTATTGTCATTTCCTTGCCCGTCGCCAAAGCGCAAGGTCTGTGAAGGCTTGTATGCAAATCGGCGGCTTTTTTTGCAAAAGAGAAATGACGTCATGGAATCAGAGTTTCCGTTTTATTTTAATATTTATTGTCTTCTTGAGAATTAATTTTTATTTTTCATCTCAATTATAAACCGCAAATCCTGAACAATTTATATTATTAATTCTGTGATTTAAAAATACAAGTATTGGTCTGGTGGCAATGCTCACGCTGTCTTGATTGCAGCAAACGCCATTTTCGTGTCCATGAACGCCATTTTAATGCGATGCGCGTTTATACAGCTTCTCATCTGTCTTTCCAGCCTCAGACTTTCTTAAGTTGGTTGGCATTGCTGAATTGTTTTGCAGCAAACAGATTTGAAAATTTTGTCAAAGTGAATAGAAAGAACAAAAATAGACAGTGGATTAATTTGAAGCCATTGGTTTCGTATCGAACTCTTATTTCAAATGTGGGAACTAATAAGCAGTTTCGATTGAAGTTTCTATTCAATGTCCATGGATGACGCGTTGCAAAGTGGAACGAAGTAATGATGTGAGTTGCTTCATTTCAGTTTCTATTGTTACTGTTGAATTGCTTTTGTTGTTTAATAATAAAACTATAGCAGCTGTAGTTGTTTGAAGTTTTCTCCATTCCATCACGTAACTTTCAAATTGAAAACAGAGTGAAACTGTCCACCAGGTATTTGATAAATAAAGTAACTTGCATTCTTCTCGAGTGACTTAAAGTCAGTCGTGCTGACTGACGAAACGTCGGTAATAAAAGCTAGGAATCATCCTTAACATCAGGAGGTAACCTAGTAGCCTATAGTCACCAGAAGAAAGCAAGTCACTTTATTTTTTAGATTGAAGTTGTCTATAAATCCCACAAAGTATGAAAATAAGAAGGTTTTACAATTCAGGTGATAACCTTTTGACCTATTTGACATTTTGACCTAGCCAATTTGTGCAATGTACAGGCATTCAACAATTTTTCATCAAATCTTTAGTTCCTATCTTGTTTGATGTAAAAATGAATGGTTGAACTATTTGATGGTTGGGATGCTTGTCATGATGTCATAATGAAATCATGACTATGCTGGACGCCTATTATGACTTAGTTTGTTCGCAAAGGTTGGTAAGCACAACATGCTTTTGGAAGTTTAATCCAATACAACTTGATGCTTCGGTTGGAAGCAATGGCTGAGTTGCATTTAGAAAGAAATGCTTTCAGTTTGTGTTAAATTTTCTCAACAAAATCTTCACAAAGCTGTCAGGTGTAATACTTTTCATGTTTCTTGAAATTATTCGCACGTTTGTATTTATTAATTATATTCTTCTAATTTCTTGAAACACTTGTTTGTTGAATGAAATGAGAGTTGTAGAATATCTTGCTTTGCTGCCATGGGGTACCAGCCTACCCCTATTGTGGCACTGCGGAGAGATCTTCTTGTTTTGGTTGGCTGTTGTTGATGAAAATATTCCCAAGATGTGAAGTCACATTCCCAGACAGTAAATCAACCCTTTTTTACATTGATTCAACGTCTGATTTTCTGTCTAGGTTCTGCTTTGGTTGAAGAGACTTCATTGGGGAGTCTCTTAGAAATTGTATTTTGTAGTTGTGAAGTGAAACCATACAAAGCAGCATGCAACCCTGCAATTGGATGAGTGTGTAGACTGTAGAGGAAATATTTTCATCGATGAACCAACAGATGGATAAGCTTTTCTGTGGCTGGCTATACTTTTGAAGCTTGAAACGAAACTGTTTTTATTGTGGGCGAGACTCTGCATATAAACGTGGTTTAGAAAAAGATAACTTTCATTTTTGGTTTAATTATTATTATTCACTCAGTCATATTAGGGGATATTTAAAAAGCAATTTAGAGAACATTTTGTTTGATTTTTTAAAATCGTTTCAGAATGGCCTTAGATGGAAAAGCGACAATAGACCTGTTGTATTGTTACGTCATCGGTCGTGTATTTGCAAGAGCGCAAGATTTAGCAAATGAAGAATTGATTTCCTTTCCTGCATATTTTCCTGCATCATCTCCATAGCCTGGTAGTAGTTGAATAGGACGTCGCGCGACCACACGACTTCTCCTGGCAGCTGATGATGTAGATCCATATGGCGTTGGACAATGTTATCCCATTGTACTTTCTTAAGCGTCACATTGACAAGTTGTTCTTTGGTGTCGGAAGTCGCCGATAGACGGGAAAATACAGACAGTGTTGATTGGGTTTTAATAGCTGAGGTCCTAGCAACGGAGCTTGTTGCCGTGGCGGAAGTTATGGAAGCCCCTTTCATTCTTTCTTCCTGTGAAATTTCTACAGAACTATCACTGACTAGGTTCTGCCTTGAGACTTGGTTCTCGGGGAGCTCCCCGCTCGTCTGTTCAGCTTTCAATATTTCATCCGTGAATTCCTTTTTAAATTTGTCTACTTCATTTTTCGCTTCCTTCTCTTTTTTCTCCCAATGAAGATCATTTCTGATGGTCTGGAAGTTGTTCACCATGATTCCTGCAAAGATGTTCTTGAACACGAACGATCCAACCCAGATCCAGGACAGGATGAAGATGATGGTTACTGTGGACTCGTATCCGTCCGTCATCACTTTCATGATGTCCGACAGTGTCTCCAGCCAGTGGTCCAGTGTCATCAGCTGGAACAGTGTTGCAAACGACCACAAGGTTCCAGAAAACGCGTTTTGGTAAAGAAGAAAGATCCCAGCAGATCGTCCATCGAACTGGGTGTATCGGACAAAGATCACCTGTCCCATCAGCGCGAAGATCCACATGAACAATGCAAGCAGCAACAAGATGAAAGACATCGCGCTGAACGCTTTCGACACAGACATCAGAATGATGCGCGCTTGCTCGAATCGCGACACCATCTTCAGAAGTCTCGTTATTCTGAGCACTCTGAGAAAGCTGAGGCTAGCAACTAATGTACTTCCGGTACTTAACTGGTTTTCGTTGGTAAACCAAACGATTATCTCTGGAAGAATAGACACCACAGTGATGTAGAAGTCCAGCTCATTCCAACCATTTTTCCAGAAGATCTTAAAGTCGTCGATCCATTTCAAGAAGATTTCCAAAACAAAGACCCACAAACAGCAGTAATCCAGAGTTCTGATCACCCGAACAACATTCTGAAGCACTGGGTCTGTTACTGTCTCACCAAGCTCGGCTTCAACGACGAGCATTATCGCGTTTATGACTATCAACAAAAGCATGGAGTTCTGGAACATGTTACTTTCAACTACCCAGTTAGCCCATAAGTCCAGTGGAGGATAAGTTGTCTCTCTGCATTGGATCCGTTTCCACCTCCGTTCTTGTTTACTGATCACTCCTGTTCTCTTAGGGATAGCACTGAACTTCACCAAAGCGTACGGGCTCTCCACCATTAGCAACTTCCGAGTCTCTTTGTTCGCAATGTCGCTTGCGTGATACTTTGGAGTTTCCAGGATCAACTCAACTTCGTTCAGGTTTTCCAAGAGGCGAAAGTGACGAATGAGACGCATGCGGAAGCGCTCCGAGTGTTCGCTCAATACTTCCGTAGCTTTGTTCTTCTCCTTTTCTTTTCCGGGAGTCTGCTGCGCGGATGCTTCTTTCTCTTCTCGCTTCCATGTTTCCTGAAATTGACGAATAGAGTCCGATCTTTGACTGATGTTGTTTTCGGAGTCGTCGACGATTATTGGGTCAGGAAGAAATTTAGCGTTTGTTGATCGCTTCGAGGTTTCTTCCATTGTCAAGTTTTTTTTATGCAAATTTGCTAATTTGTAACAAACTTAATCAAACAGTTGGTTTTGCTTTTTGTTATTACGTCATAAAGTATTGATAGTTTCATCACAGATCGTAGACAAAATGTACATTACGTTTAATCAACAAATCTAGATGTGAAACAAACGTTATTTAAACCTTGAAGCAAATAAGTTAATCGTGGCTCTTCTTCGTGGTAATCTCTTCAAGGCTGGCCTCTGAAACTTGCTTGAAAATAAGACATCGACACTTCTCATCACAAGCTGGATATCACAAGTTTAAGGACTAGTTGCAGAAATGCTTTTCATTGGCGGAAAGTTGACTTTTTGATTGATTGATTTTTTTGTGTAGCCAATAACTTAGCCATAAACTAGATTGTAATGAACAATGCTTGTAAGTTCCCGGCTTCGATTGGCGGTTAGAGAGGCCGCAAAACCCACACTGAGGTTAAATGAGTTTTATAGCTAAACGTCATTCTCAATGAGCGAAGGAAGTATATGCTACCACTTCATCAAATTAACTTTCACACTTTGTTTCACCCTAGAATGACGACGTACCTCCAAGGTTCCAACCTTATGACGTATCTCCAGCCTTATGTAGACCAGTTTTAAGGTAAAGCAGACTGTTCATGTTCTTTATTTTGTTTGTTTTCACTTGGGGTAACTTTGGCAATTTTGATTCCATGTACAGTACGTATATCCTTTACGTCACTTCTAAGCCGCTGTACTTGACGTCACACTGGATTGGCTGAAGATAAAAAGAGAACGAGAATCTCGAGTGTCCGTGCCCTCCATTGCGTCACAATAGAAAAAGCTAAAAGTTCATCACGTGAACATTTTGTCAGTTAAATGATGTTCGTTCAATTACTGCGCAACAACTCTCACCTATGACCTCATAAACAGGGAAAACTTTGTGGTTTAACCCTCATACACCAGAAGACTCGCAGCGATTCAGCCACCATGGTTGTCCTTGACTCTGTCACGTGACTCTCATCTTGTTGAACGTGCGTGACGGCGCTCACTCACTCAAACGGTTGTGAGTCATCAATTGGCGATGTCTGGCAGTAATGGTCATTCGACTGAAAGGCTATTTTAGAAAAAACCTGGTTTAAAAATAGATCTTCGGTTGGTCCTTCATGAGAAGCGATTTAAATTAGTTTCCAGTTTCCACGTGGTGTTTGGTCTGTAGTTCACACACAGAGTTTCCACGTGGTGTTTGGTCTGTAGTTCTTCTTCTTCTTCTTCTTCGTTTGAACCTTGTTCTTCGCCACTTCAAGGGTCGAGGGGCTCTGCCTTTTACCACCCTTGGGCAGTGGCGGCGACGCGGTTTAAATGTTTGGGCAGGTGTCGAGCAGCCATTGAATTGATTCGTCATCCAGTTCACGCAGTCCACGCACACCATTTGGCGCATGGTAGATGGCGCAGTTACAGATGGTGTGGTCTGCGGTTTGTTCCTCCATGCCACACTCACAGATCGCGGATGGAGCCATCCCCCATTTGTGCATGTTGAAGCGAAATAGTCCGACGCCAGTACGAAGGCGGTTGAGCCGCACCCAGGCCTTCCTGGGCAAATGCATTCCGGTTGGATGGTGGCTGGTGTCGGAGATGAAACACTGAAGTCTTGAGGAGTTCTTCTTCCACTCCGAGCTCCATTGGTGGTCCGCCCAGGTAGCCGCACTGATGGATTGGTCTTCAGCACTTTTCATCAGGAGTTGTGCGGCACGTACAAATGGGTGTCTCGATTTCAGTCGCCGAGGTTTCTCGTTCACAGACTCGTAGAGACTTGAGTAGAGTAAGTGGTTGGGGTTCGTAGCTCGACGAGAGAGAGACAGGATGGCTTCTTCACGACGAAGCTCAGCTGGTTGGATGCCTGCAAGGACAGGGAGATTTTCCGATGGTGTAGGTCGCAGGCATCCTGTCACGATACGCAGGGCGTCGTTTATGGCAGTGTCGATTTGATGGCAGTGGACACTGCGGCTCCAGACAGGTGCACAGTATTCTGCTGGAGCGTGAACTAGCGCGATGGTGGCAATGCGCAGGGTATCAACTCCGGCTCCCCAGCCAGAGCCGGCCAGACGCCTTAGCAAAGCTGTGCGTGTTGAGATCTTTTTGCGTAGTGACTCCAAATGTTGACGGTAAGTGAGCGACCTGTCCAGGACTACCCCTAGATATTTAGGGTTTGGGCAGAAGGGCAGGGTTTTTCCATTGGTGCTGATCTTGAGCTCACGCTTTGCTTCCCGGTTGTTTAAGTGGAAGGCTGTCGTCACTGTTTTGGTTTCGCTGAGCTTCAGTCTCCATCTCTGGAGGTATGCCGAAAGTGTCGACATGTCCTGGTTTAGAGTCCCTTCTAATGTTTCCCAATGATTCGACAAGTGTAGAATGGCCAAATCATCGGCATAGGCATACTTTGCGGATACCGTGATTGGCAAGTCGTGGGTGTAGATGTTAAACAGAAGGGGGGCCAGGACAGATCCCTGAGGGACGCCATTTTTAAGGCGTCGTAACCTGCTTGGTTTACCACTTCCGGTGGTGAGAGTAAAGCTTCTGTTGTAAACGAGCTCCATGATCATGCGGACCATGTGCCTGTCCGGGAGCAGGCGGAGCAGTTTGCAGGTGAGGCCTTGGTGCCATACAGTGTCGTATGCAGCTGTGAGGTCGAGAAACACAGCACCAGCCTTCTTCTTTGCCTCAAAGCAGTCTTCGATGTCTTGAGTCAAGAGAGTGACTTGGTCCACAGTAGATCTTCCATGTCGAAAACCAGCTTGCTCCCGGGGCAAGAGTGGGTCTATAATTGGTTCGACTCGAGTGTAGATAAGACGTTCGAAGATTTTAAAAGGGATGCAGAGAAGAGATATAGGTCGATAGCTCTTCGGATCCTCTTGTGGCTTATGAGGCTTAGGGATCGCGATTACTTTGGCTCGTCTCCAAATTTTGGGGATCTTGAGTTGGCATAAGCAGGAAGACAGGAATTTTCGCAGCCAAGACTTCATGGCGGTGCCAGCATGGAGTACAAGTTCGGGGCAGATGTTATCGGGACCAGGGGCCTTACGGGTCTTAGTAGATTGTAGGGCAGCGGTGAACTCATCCGACGTAAACTCATCAGAGATGCTTTCCTCGTCTGGTGTTGGGATTTTCCAGAGATCAGACGTTTCCCTCTTTACAAGTTTGGAGAACTTGCGATCGCCTATTTTGTAGGTCCCATTTTTCACCAGTTCTGATGCGATGTTATTGGCAGTAACGGGGCATTGGCGGGAGGGGCGTGCTGAACGACCTGTAAGGTTATTGACAGTACTCCATGCTATCCGGCTAGAGTGTGTAAAGTCGATAGTGTTGACGGTGTTTTTCCATCTCTCAAGCCTCCTTGAGTCTAGCCGATCGAGCAGTTTTGTTGCGGCTGAGGTAGAGGCAGCACCTGGTGAGGCACGAACATAAGAGCGGTATAAATTTTCGCACTCTGAATCCCAGCACGGCGTGTAGTTCTTTCGGCGGCCGCGAGGGATAGCTTGTTTAGCTGCGGATTTGATAGCACGGCAGAAGTCTTGGTAGGCCTCATCCACGTTGGCGGTAGAAGGTGATGGTAGTTCCGCCACATTTTGATTGGTTATGAGGCTGTAGCGATTCCAATTGGCCTTTCTAAAGTTCCATCGCTTCACTGGGGCACTTGGGATGGGAGAGACAAGCTTAGGAGCAGTGATGAGCGAAGGTCGGTGTTGGGAACGTGGGAACTTCTCCAGCACACGTCTGTCAGGAAGAGAGCTGTCTGTGTCCATGCTTGCAAAGGCCAGGTCAGGGTTGGTGCCCGTTCCCCAGCGTCCGGACCAGAAGCTGGCTGGATCTTTTGGGTTGTAGAGGAGGGCGAGGTTGTTGTTCGCAGCCCAAGTAGCCAGGCTTTCTCCGTCACTGTTGATGTATTTGTAACCCCAGTCGGTGTGCTGGCAGTTAAAGTCACCAGCATAGATACTGGGTGAAGGGAATGCGGGTATAGATGATGGGTTCAGGCGTGAGGATGGTGGCTTGTATACATTGATGATGTTGTAATTTTCAATGCTCACACAAACCCATTCTATTTCTTCATTGACTGAGGAGTTTGCAAGCGTCCAGTTCAAGCTCTCATGGACGAACGTGGCGAGGCCATGTTTCCTGCTTTGGGTTGACCCAGCTAGTGAATAGTGTGGAATTACTAGCTTGTCTGCAGAAGTGCAGTGGGTCTCCTGGAGGAGGATGACAAGAGCTCGGTTCTTATGAGCGAGCTGCTCGATCACATCAATCTTGCTGGATGTGATGCCCTCAGCGTTCAGCTGTAAGATGGTGGGACGACGGTACTTGTCGACAGTGGGACTGCCGCGCTCTGAAAAGAGCGGTTCTCGTGGGGTCTTGTGCTGAGCGCTCCGGGTCGAGGTTCGGTTTTGACAGTCTTCGTTTCGCATTTTTATAATGCTACTTACAGGGGTTCATACATACAGGGGTTCATCTGTAGTTCATACACAGAGTTTCCACGTGGTGTTTGGTAGACCTCCCCAATCCCCAGACTTTCTTTTGTTTTCATCTATATTGTGACTTTTCTGCATGGGTTTTCAATGCTGATTTCAAAAATATGCATAAAAATTTTTTTCGATCAACATCTGGGAAGTTATTTGCTGTTGCTTAGCAACAACTTTTCATAAAAATTACAAAAATCCCCTTTAAAACCCCTTTACTTTTAACTTAGTATGCTGATATCTAAATTATCTGAAAGCATTTCTTTTGCTGAAGAATTAAAAAAAAAAAATATTAAAATTGGACAATCGGTACCAGAGTTATGACCGTTTAAGTACCCAGATTATGCAGTCACGCATGACTGATTTTTGGTAATTTAAAGCCAAATGATACTAGAAAAATGGTGAAAGTTGCTGTCAAGGGGTTTTTGGGGGTAAGGAGTTCAAAAAATATATTAAAAAGTGTCTCAGAGCAACAGAAAAAACGTTATTAAAAATTCATACAAATAGTCATGCATGAATGATTTTGTCGAAGTCGCTTCATTTCTATAACGAGATGTATTCCTTATGCACCACAAATGTTAAATGCCTGGAGTCATATACAGTATAACGTGGAACCGTCAACCGATCATCTTAATGTAGCTAACATCTGGGTACCCATTGCACTTGATGTTAGAATACACGCTTCATTGCTCGGAAAGAGCTCTGATCAAGTGCAAGATGGTCACTGTCCGCCACAATTTCAATAGCGTCTCTCACCCAGCATAATGTAGTCTATGTATCCAAATCATGTCGAAAAAAATGGAATAAGTCAGCTGAACCTAACGATAACCTTCTGTAATGCATTTCAGGTTTCACTATTGATCAGTTAGCATTTTCTACTTGTATCTTGTATGATTAGGCTATATAACGTATTGTATACACTTCTTCTGTCTAATATTCCGTGTGCATTCATGTATCCATCTTGGAGCTGAGTAAATGAACAATGGTGGTTTGCTTGGTAATTTGCAGCCTTTAAAACATTTTAAGGAAGGACAATTTAAACCAACTACTGGAGATGTTTTTCAGAAATACATATATCATCTTCAATTAAGTCCTCGTAACCACCGGAGTGGGAAGCTTGCAGCTTGGGATACAGCAGTATGTCTAGCAAAAGTATGGCAGCCTGCTTGCATTTCACTGAGGACAAAACAAGATATCCAAAACAAAGTTATTCGTTTGGTTGATGAATACAAGAAATACAAACATGCCAAAAAGGGATCTACTGCCTTAATTAAATTTCGAGAAACACTGACAACACGATTTATGATATCTGCTAAGAATGCTGAAAATCTTAACAAAAACAAAACATTGCTACCAGAAGATAAGGCAGAAGGTATACAGTTTCTTGAATTACTTGAAACAAACCAACCAGCATCTTTTGGACCCCTTGATAGAAAGAGGTTGAAACGCTTCAAGAATTATGCATTGAAGAATCGAATAAAGGTAATAAAGTATGATGTATGTTTGTTCCCAGCATGCTTAACATCCTAATGCTTTTTAAAGTAACATACCTATTAATTTTTGATACGGGCGCATAAACAAGACATTTTTTACAGATAAATGTAGATTCTCAGTGCAGATTCGACTTAATTTATTGGGAAGATGACATCAGAAGATCACGAGGAGAGTAAATTAAGTCCTGAGGTAGATGGCTGAGAATCTACATTTATCTGTAAAAAATGTCTTGTTTATGCATCCGTATCAAAAATTAATAGATATGTTACTTTAAAAATCATTGGGCTGTTAAGCATACTGGGAACAAACATACATCATACTTTATTCGATTTTTCAATGCATAATTCTTGAAGCGTTTCAATCTCTTTTAATCAAGGGGTCCAAAAGATGCTGGTTGGTTTGTTTCAAGTAATTTAAGAAACTGTATACCTTCTGCCTTATCTTCTGGTAGCAATGTTTTGTTTTTGTTAATAAGATTTTCGGCATTCTTAGCAGATTTCATAAATCGTGTTGTCAGTATTTCTCGAAATTTAATTAAGGCAGTAGATTTCTTTTTGGCATGTTTGTATTTCTTGTATTCATCAACCAAATGAATAATTTTGTTTTGGATATTTCGTTTCGTCATCAGTGAAATGCAAGCAGGCTACCATACTGCAGTATCCCAAGCTGCGAGTTTCCCACTCTGGTGGTTACGAGGACTTAATTGAAGATGATATATGTATTTCTGAAAAACATCTCCAGTAGTTGGTTTAAATTGTCCTTCCTTAAAATGTTTTAAAGGCTGCAAATTACCAAGCAAACCACCATTGTTCATTTTACTCAGCTCCATGATGGATACATGAATGCACACGGAATATTAGACAGAAGAAGTGTATACAATACGTTATATAGCCTAATCATACAAGATACAAGTGGAAAATGCTAACTGATCAATAGTGAAACCTGAAATGCATTACAGAAGGTTATCGTTAGGTTCAGCTGACTTATTCCATTTTTTTCGACATGATTTGGATACATAGACTACATTATGCTGGGTGAGAGATGCTATTGAAATTGTGGCGGACAGTGACCATCTTGCACTTGATCAGAGCTCTTTCCGAGCAATGAAGCGTGTATTCTAACATCAAGTGCAATGGGTACCCAGATGTTAGCTACATTAAGATGATCGGTTGACGGTTCCACGTTATACTGTATATGTCTCCAGGCATTTAACATTTGTGGTGCATAAGGAATACATCTCGTTGTAGAAATGAAGCAACTGCGACAAAATCATTCATGCATGACTATTTGTATGAATTTTTTAATAACGTTTTTTCTGTTGCTCTGAGACACTTTTTAATATATTTTTTGAACTCCTTACCCCCAAAAACCCCTTGACAGCAACTTTCACCATTTTTCTAGTATCATTTGGCTATAAATTACCAAAAATCAGTCATGCGTGACTGCATAATCTGGGTACTTAAACGGTCATAACTCTGGTACCGATTGTCCAATTTTAATAATTTTTTTTTTTAATTCTTTAGCAGAAGGAATGCTTTCAGATAATCTAGATATCAGCATACTAGGTTAAAAGTAAAGGGGTTTTAAAGGGGATTTTTGTAATTTTTATGAAAAGTTGTTGCTAAGCAACAGCGAATAACTTCCCAGATGTTGTTCGAAAAAAAATTTTATGCATATTTTTGAAATCAGCATTGAAAACCCATGCAGAAAAGTCACAATATAGATGAAAACAAAAGAAAGTCTGGGGATTGGGGAGGTCTAGTGTTTGGTCTGTAGTTCACACACAGAGTTTCCACGTGGTGTTTGGTCTGTATAATAGTTCATACACAGATAAGTCAAAATTTGGTTTCGTTTGTTTTTTGCTTCGAGAAAATCCTTGAAAATGCTTGCATTTCTTCAAGACAAGCTCTAGGCTTGTCGTATCCGAGCGTGTTTGTCGTATCTCGGCGTGTTTGTCGTATCCCGGCGTGTTTGTCGTATCCCGGCGTGTTTGTCGTATCCCGGCGTGTGTGTCGTATCCAGGCGTGTTTGTCGTATCCAGGCGTGTTTGTCGTATCCAGGCGTGTTTGTCGTGTCCAGGCGTATGTCTTGTGGTTGAAGATCAAGTATCTTTTGTTTAATAAATCAACAAATTTGTGACGTAACAATAAGGCTGGTTTAACTCGAATTCTACAGAGACGTGAAACTTACTCGTTGAGGTTTTGAGCCACTACAGGCTCAACCAGGCTTGGGTCACCAAGTCTGACGTAGTAAAGTTTCGGCTTGTTGTTTTCTGGGAATTGTTCCATGTACCAGGTGCCGCTGAATGAAGAGTAGTTCTTAAAATACATTCTTTAACCGCACACCTTGAGAGCTGAACCAGCGTCGCTTGATCGTGCGATAACATGCTTGATAGCTTGCCGTGGTATTTCGTAATGTTGTCCAGTTCAAGCTTATCCCAGTCAGCAAATCAATAAACATTGAATGAATGTAAAAAATAAACTTGCAAACGTACTAGCCATCTATTTGGTTGTTTGATCGCAGTGATCTTTTTACAACTGTGCGATTGCCTCAACTCTCTACTGCACATCCACGAACAGGAAGTTTGAAAACTTTATACAATTGCTTAGCAGCGACCACGTCTATGATGTCACAAACACGCCATGCTTATGAAAAGTTTTTCTTCAATTGGTTTCTTTGGGAATTCCATTTTCCACGCAGATAAAGGTCTATTCTATGATGAGGCATAAGGTATTGCATTAAGTTTTGCTTCTGCCAAAGGAAACTCTTGAATTTTTTTTTAGTATTTACAAATGAATCAGCCTCGCCATCAAGGTGAGAACCAGGGTTGGAATTTTTACGCTGAAATCAAGAGTTGAATGTTTAGAATAAGATTAAGAAGTTGTTGATATCATATAAATTCCCCAGAAGCCTCATTCTGCTTCACTGGTGTCAAAGAGTATTTAAAAAAAAGGAAAATCTAAAAAACTTGAACTACTTCGAACAAACCAATGTTGTCGTCACGTCCAATGACTTCAACATACCCCAAAGCCCTTGAAACTTTTACAGCACCAAAACCATACGTTGACCGGTGTTTTTTGTGATAAATTATCAAGAAGAATAATTGCAACTTTTGTGACAAGGTTCTGATGCAAAAACGTTTGGAATCTTATATCCGAAGTTAACCGTGAGCTGTTCTTATAATTACCCTGCAGACTATTGAACACGTCTTCAAAAAATATTAATAAAATCATTTGAAGTTGAATGCAAACTTGTACCCAACATCTGCAGACATCTAGCATTGATCTGATGATACAAGAACTGCGTCATAAACAACGAATCATTATTGGGTCACAAAATGCACAAAAATCGACCAAAGTCAGGTGAACTTGTCATAGGCCATACCCTCGGCCCCACATCTGATACCTTCGCTTATTCGAAACACAAATTTTGTATTGTATACTGCATTCCTCTTTTAGACCTTTGCTTTATCGGAACTTTAATCCCCCGATCCGCTTCTGCTCGGGTGACGTCATCATAGGTAACCGAGCTGAATTATTACTTTGCTGTCATCATGCGGCTGGGCATACTCAACAATGGCAGTCATGGGAGATTTTCCAGAAAATACACATCTTTAATTTTCAAGGAATTTGTAGAAAAATTTCCCCCTTAGCTATTTTGTAAGCCTGTAGTTAGGAGATAGTCAGTCCGACAGAGGGCAAGTTCTATATAGCTGCTACCACTGCAAGAAATATTTTTAATTAAAATTTGCCGTGTTTAGCGGTTTTCAATAGTAAACATTTCTTAGAAAGATTTTCCTTGTCTTCCAAGTTATTGCCTTGCAAAGCCAGTTTGTTAAATCAACTTTTACATCTTCCATTAAGCCAGTTAAGTTTTTTGACCCGCATCAAATACATTCATCTTTGTTTAATGTTTCGAGCTCTTTTTTTTCGCCGAGACTAATACCTCTAATACCTCTAATGCTGAACTCGTGTAAACAAATAAAAACCAAGAAATGCCTTGACTTTGATTCCCGTATGTTGTTTTAGTTTCTCCAAGGTGTAGCTTCAACGTAAATAAAAATAATGCTGTACATTCCCACAATGTAGATACTAAACTGATGTTCAGCAAACAAACGGTTCGAAAACTATACTGTCTTCACCTTTAGTGGTATAAAAATTATAATAGTGCTGTAAAATAACATTATTATAATATATATATTAAGTTATTATAAAAACTAAAATGGTTAAGTTATGTGCTACTTAAGGTTTTATTCTAGGTGCAACCGTCAGGCGCAACACTTATTCCAAATAGAAAAGTATTTTCATTTGAATAATTCTATAGGACATAACTTGACCATTTTAGTTTTTGTAATCACTAGCTCCGCTACCTGCATCGAGTACTTTGTTTTGCATTTGCCACAACTTATTCTTGGAATATTATCATCATCATCATAGGCCATGCCTGAATAAGGCGTCGCCTACCGTGAGTCTCCACAACGATCAATTGTCCATAGTTCTTATTAAGTTTTCAAAAGTTTGGTTTGTCCATTTATTATTATATACGATATACGATTATAAAAATTGATTCTACATTGTTGAGACAACAAAAAAGTTAAGAGAGCAGCTTAATATCCATGAACTAAATCCGACATTGAAATCGAATAAAATTTTGTTTTGTATTTTTATGAAAGTTGTTCATTCCATTGAACTTTATCTATTGGTGATACTCCTTTTGGTGATGAAAATATTCTCAGGTTACTGTAAACACAGTTCTGATCTATCTGAATCCATCTCAGCACAGAACTTTCCTTGGTAGTTCTTGAATTTACAAACCTATTCATCTTACAAAATTAAAGGTTTTGACGTCATAATGTCTGAGAAGTGTTGTAATGTTAATAAATTGTTTAGGAATCCACAAAGCAACTTGATAGCCTGGCTGCTTGGTTCCCGACGGTTGCTATTCGTTTGTCAACTCATCCAAAGCTGGCGGTCGCCCTAACGCGAGCAGGCACGCCAGTTCAAACACATCCGCTTCAATGCAATGATGGATTTATTGTCGTCAACGCTTTATGACGTCACAGCCGGTGAGGCGCAACGGTTCAAGTGAAGGTCATGGCTAGTCACGTACTGGACGCCAGAACCATGAGTCGCGTTCAAAAACCGCCAAGTTACTCTAACTTCGGTTGGTATTGTACTTGTGGAAATGTAACCATAACCGCTGTTCTTCAGTTCATCATGTTGCCGGAAGTTACTCCAAGACGACACATGATGACACAGAGGGATGTTGAAGATGATGATCGGGATGGTGGCATTTTCATCAAGCTGCTACTTGGAGCCGGTCGGCGTCATACCGGAGACCATTGTGAGTGGCTCAGGATGACAAGCCAAGTTACAAGATGACTTAACGCATACGGGTCGGATAATAAAATCATCTAGCGGCTTGTTTCTTTAGATGTCCCTTCATGGCCACCTGGAGATGCGGCCTGATTTGTCACATTTTGCAGATTTTGATTACAGCTACTGCTAGTGCTTGACTGATATTTTTTGAGATGTTTTTACTTTTTGCGGTTTCCTAATGATATAAAACTTTTTTGTTGCCTTGTGAAAGCAGTAGCAAATGAGAAAAGTAAATTGAAAAACGATAAATTAGACTGTTATTGAAAAATTAATCGTCTGACTAAAATCTTCGAAATCAAATTTTCTTTGTTTTTCAACATGTGAGGATGTTAAAATCTATTGTGTCATCTGAGGAAAAGAGTAAAGAAAGCGTAAAAATCTAAATTTTAGAAAAAATTATTTAAACGTTCTCCCAAAGTTAGAAAAACCTGGAAATTACTGCAAAATGTGTCAAATCAGGCCGTATCTTTAGGTGGCCATGCTTGACGCATAGGGGTCGGATAATAATAACTTTAATGACACAGGATTTCGTTTTAAAATGTATTGTGGTCAAACATTGGACTGTCCTTTGGTTGTTCTGCCACACTGTGAGCATAGTCTATTCGAATTTCTTAGAAAAATTTTTGTCAATATTTGCTCAGTTTGTTTGCAATGTCAGTAGGTCACCACCAGTGCAGCCGCTGTCTAGTTTCTTTTCAGCACCACCTTGTGGAACAAAATACAGCGTGTGGATTTCTGTAGACAAGACTGTTGAAGACACAATTTGATGCGAGTCGCATCATAGGTGACATGCATCCATCAGTGTGTGAGGTTTTGGGAATTATACGTGAGGCGATGCCCCATTTGTTCCAGCTTGCTGCGGCCCAACAAGCTCGGGCATATGGGTGATTAGATCACGTGCTAACCATAGAACCCCATTTGATTGCTTCATTAATGGATAAACTTGTCATAATTTTCTTTCCATTAGTCTGGCAATGTTTATTGAATGTAAATTAACGATTACTTTTCCAAACTTAACCGATGCGTTTGTTGGCAAGGTGTTACTTTTTCTTAGTGTTCAACACCTGAGGTAGTTGGTTGTATAGTTTGATGGTAACTGTGCAACCAGCTAGCTCAAATGTTGCCGCTACATGTCAGCAAAGAGTGCCTTGACCACTGACCAGGACACCACGCGGAGGCGTTTAGAGAATAACTTGGACCTCGTACCAATGAGTTTTCGGTACAAATTAAGACGCTTATGAGAAAATGGCACCCAATTCAACGAACATCAAGTTGTTTTGTAAAGTTTCCTAGTCGTTTGGAAAGGTGAAATTATTCCGTGTCCAGATGTACCCCATGGACCCCCTATCAACGCCACTGACACCATGAGCTGGTTATTTGGTTGCCATGACAATTACCAATTCATCCCTTGTACAAAAAAATTTTCCGTTTGTTATTCGAGCCACGACACAAGCCGCAGATCCTGAAGTAAAAGAACTGCCGAGGAATTGTTTTGAAATTAACATCCTGGAAAATGTTTGTACCAGAGTTGGATCAAATGCAATTTACTTTTTGTTGTTATGTAATGGAATTAAAAAAAAAAAGATCTAAATTAAGTTTACAACTGGTACGTTGCACGCATGATATAGCTTACTCTTGTCAAGCCGCTAGTTGGTAACTTTCATACCGCAAAAGAAACTTACCGGGGACAGACAACTTTCGCAACCTGATTTTTGTCAAATCTAGGCTACTGTCTGGTAAAAAAATCAAACTGTAAAAAAATCATTTATAAACATAAAAACGATTCGTTTTTGTAATTGAAACGTGTAATTTTAAATTTTGATGGCGTAAGGATAAAATTGATCAAACTCTGCTGTGTACACAACGCTTGGTCTGTTTTAGAAATACAGTAATGCACCTAAATATGTAACGCGGTTGCCCTCAGAAACGTTCCGGCAAGCAGTAACTTGAACGCGCCATCATCGCGTGGCGCAATTCATCTTTTGACGGATTTTGTAGGTCAAACTACAAATTCTTTTTAAATATAAAGCAGAAATCATTCTTTCATTGCGCCATAAAAATAAGAAATATAATGGTGATCATTTTCAGAGGTTCATTTGCCGGGAGGTGTCCCTGAGTCCTTAAAACGTGACCGCAGTCATCGCGAGTTGGGGACTCAGTCCACTTAGCGGGCCAACATGCGACAGCCAATCACCAGGCAGGGCAGCTTCAGTAATAATATTGGTCACAGCGGTAAACCATAATCTCTTCGTGGGAAAATTGTAACATAAAGTTCCCGGATCCGTTTGTCTGCATGTAGTGACCGAAAAGAAACACTCCTTGAAACGTCTATTCAATAAGTGTATTCCTGTAAAATTAGCCCGCGGCTATCGAAATCGAGATGTAACGCCTTACACCTCTAAAAACTGTCACTACGATACAGATTACTTGGATAAAAGACGGAAAATTTGTCCAGCTAGCAAGCACCAAATAAACCAGTTAAATGTGCGACCGACTTCCAACAAACAACTTCGAGAATGAATCAGAAAAATTTGTGATAACTCAAAGGCACGCCAGCAGTTCGTGCGACGCAATATTTCATGTTTAAACAGGTTTCAACAGGTTTGACACAGGTCTTACGAACGATGGCGCAATTTTGGCTCATGTTTTAGGAATTTCCATGACGTAACATTCAGTAGACCCGAACGGTTTCTACATGACGTTTGACCAGGCGAACAATCGTCTGGAACAAATATTGAAATTTATAGTTTTCTTAAAGCTATGCAAAGACACTGAAAACTACGCATGCCCTGGTGGCAGAGATGAATTTAGCCTACGATGCTCGCGAAGTAGGCTGGTTTGGTTACTTCAAAAGTCAATCTCGCTTTGGAAGTTAATCACTACCTGGCCCAATCTTTGTGGATTTTGAAACTTTATCCTCGGACTGACAAAGCCTTGACAGGTTATTCCTGGTAGTTTCGCATACTTGTAGAAGAGGCTCTTGACGCAGGCCGGTTACCGACATTGACAAAATGAAGTTTTCCGATTGTTGTTAATGCGTTGTTGCCTGGGAATTATTCTATGCATTAGGTGCCGCTGAATGGATAGGTCCTGACATGTGTTGCTCAAGCACACGCCCTGAGATTGACAAAGTGAAATTTCTGTTTGTTGTTGCAAATGAATAATTTCATCCACTAGCTGCCGCTGAATGGAGAGCTATCGGAGAGTCCAACCAGCGCCGGTTGATTGTGAGTCGGGCGCTTACCACTTGTCTAACGGATTGGTGAAAAGCTTCAAATTAATGGATCAGACGTTGAAAGAACGCAAAAACAAATTTTGTAAATTAAAAAAGGAAACAATGCCTCCTCTCGACCTAAGTTGCTTTTAACCTGGACAGCAGTTACAAATAAACTTCTTTATTGATTTCCAGACGGATTTAAACCATGCTGAAATTTTACGTTATAAATCTATGCACAAGCATCAAATTATTTTCTATGAAAGCTGAATGAACACCACGACGCGCGAATGATGCAATTACAATCATCGGTAAATTCATGATATCGTAAAAGTAATCTTCCAGAGGAAGTGTGAGACGAAGGGAAAAATGAGCGACTGAGGAACGCGGTAGTGGTCAGCAGCACTGGCGCCGACTTACTGGGTTACGGGGTGCCCACGTCACCCCGTAACCGCTGTGGCGGGGTGGCAGCCACCCCGTTTAGGTTACATTACTTACTGCAAATAAATGTAATTTGAACGGACGTTTAAATCTTTTTTTGATCATTGGTTTTCGCTTCAAGTCAACGTAACGCAAGAGGTGAACCAATACAGTATTGCGAAGAAAATGATTGTTTTTGTCACAAGCATGATACTCGCGTAACATTAAGCAAGCTACGTGAAGATTACGCAACACGTGGCTACGAGTTTTTTCCTTGTTGTTGTTGCAATCGTTTTATTTGTTACTTGTCATAATAGTTCAGGCCCTTAGGGGCAAAAATGAGCATCTTTAGGCTAAACATGTTACACGTTGTTTTTTTGCATTTTTTTGTAGTTGATGAATCTAACTTCAATTTTAGTGGGTGCCGCAACTTTTTGGGTCACGTGATCACCCCCAAATCGAGGATTCCCCCCAAGTCAATTTTGAGCTTTTTCACGGCATTTTTATGCAATTAGATACGTTATTTTTTACATTTGGACTGACTGCCACTACAAAATACACGAGATAAAATTACACAAAATTATGTTATTAATGACGTCATTGTGACGTCATGTATAAATTTTTTGCTTGTTTTTTCTTATTGTAGTCGCTTGTTTGTTGTTGGTGTTACTTTTTTGGTTACAATAAGTTACCAATGGTTTTTCAACTGATTTGATTAGTATTGAGTGTCAGTACTAACATATTCAAAATCTTAAGGAATCCAACTTCCGGAAAGTGGTTATTTTCAAGATAGCTTCCAAGATGGCCGCCAAACCATTGAACAAAACAGTAAATTGACCATAACTCGGTCATCATATGACCAAAAGATGTAGTTTTGTTGTCTATATCTAGGTTTTTATACCCTGTGAAGTCAATGAGACCATTTTCAGAATTGTTAAATTATCTGATAGCCTATAAATTCAATATGGCAATCCAAGATGGCTGCCAAAACAATTAAAAATGTACAATATAACAATGTAATGTTTATTAATAAACCCGGTAAATTTCTATATAAATTTGGGTTAACTGAGCAGGCATAAAGAGCTCATACGATGTGGTCATGTAGACTCTTGACATAATCAGCGTAAAGAAAGCAAATGGATCAAGTATTACAAATGCTCATCGCTGTCACTCTCGATGTCATCGTCTGTAATTATGTGATTGCTGTATGGACACATGAACCAGTTTGGCATGGTCCACATCAGTGGCGTATATTCAGGGTGTTCAAGGTGTGCACTGCACACCCCAAGAAATCCAGAAAAAAAGAAAATTTCCATCGGTTGTCGATGTTCTTTACTTTCATGATATTCTAACATCTTGCTGCATGCTGATTGCTTTCTTTTCAATTGCAAAACTCGTCCCCTTCTAATTTTAATACTCCAACGTTTGAGGTCATTGCCTTTAATTTTTTTCGGTCATTACCTTTAAGCTGGATGTGCACTGACAGCTTGGCGAGTGCTATTTAAAACAAACAATTAAGAAAAATGACGTCACAAGGCAGCGAAAACAGCAATGGTTTTAGGTCAGCCAGGCTGTGCACTCGCTGATCTGCACACCTTGGCGCGTCATTGGGAGAATCCCAGGCAATAGCAAGTTTTAGCTTGTTGGATTAGACTTAGAATTTGAGGTGATCAGCGTTGGAAACAACTTTTGCTAGAACTGAAGCAAAAGCAAGCTTTCTACGACGATGTAATTCAAAAATTTATTGCACAAACAAGAAGAATCGAATTACGCTATAGATGACTTTTCCTTCTGTAGTCGAGGTTTGTTTGTTTGTTTATCTTTATCCTGCATTGCGAGAAAGCAGACTTGAGCGCTATGCATCGGTGTACGCCTTCCGACATACACCTGACCCACGCTGCAGCCGACGGCAATGTCTGTTTCCGGTTGACTACTCTACTTATGACTTAAATTTGGTACTACCCATTACTCGAAATCGATCACTAGGTAGAGGCAATTATCGTTAAGTTTCTTGCCCAGAGAAACAACAGCAAGTGCGGGTGGCTGGAGTCGAACATGCAGGCTCTCGACTGCGAGCCCAACGCGCTAACCACTCGGCCACGGCTCAGGTGTTAAACATTTTCGTTTTTACTAAGTAGTACGGCGGATAAAAGTACAGCCGACCAACATATAGCAATCGACTTTCTTTTCTTGTTTATTATCGAGTTGCTTTGCTATTGTTTTTTGTTTTAACTTTCACCTGTTTGTTTTTAATTCGCTTGTACATTTCTCAAGGTGTTGCGACCGTGCCTAATCCTTGCATGAAGTAAATCATTTCCATCTCCAGCACGCTTTAACTTTCGCGTTTTTTCAGACTCCTGCTGTGTTATGGCAAGTAATATTGTTCGTTTTGATGGTCGGAAATAAAAAGTGAACTGAAGTATGTGACTTTAGAAATGCAACTTAATGTTTGATATTATTAAGTCTTTCATTTAATGCGCTGTCAAATAAATATCTATTTTGTATTCTTCTCCATTCCGACAACATTATTTTTGTCAGTTCTGTTCATGTTCAGAATTTGTGCTGAAAATGCTCTCTGAACGCACCAAATTCAATGTTAATTTTAAAAATTTTCTCGGGGAGGCCCCCCAGACCCCCCGCTGTTACTTTGCCGTCACTGAACACCCTGTCAAAGTGGTCACGGTACGCCACTGGTCCACATCCAGCATGGTATGGTAGCACATATCAGGGTGAGCAAAGGATTTGGCTGTTTTAATTTTCTTGACCAATGTATTGTATCGCTGTGTTTCTAGGTTACTACTGCAATCGTAGCCAAACATAACGGTCATAGCTTTGTTTCCAAGATCCTTAATGATGTGGTCTGTCTGATTTGGGAGAATAAAGCAATTTGCACATTCTTTGATTATTGGTTGACTTTTCACTAGTTTCTTGAAAGCGTCTTCCTATCAAATATCCTTGACGTTGAATCACAACCGGTGAATGAAGAGGAGCTGTAGCCTAAGCATAATTATGTCTGGTCGGATGATTGCTTTAAGTTTGTTGATGTCGTGTATCTTGGTTGCGTAAGCCTTTTCGGAGCGGAAGTAGAGGTCTTTAATGTCTGGGTCAGTGTCAGCATAGCGTAGTATCAATATTAAAAGGTCCGTGTCTTCACCAATTAAAGTTGTACTATGTCGATTAGGGCTGTCCATCTGCCGTCTTGACGATGTCAACATCTGTGTCACAATCAAGGTGCAAATGCCTCGCGATGGCTTGCTTTGTATCTTCAACGAATGTGCTATTTTCATTATGGAATTCTGGTGCGTTGTGTTATTATCGGTTATGACCTGAAGTAACCTCTGATTGAGAAATTTGTATTATGTAACGTATTTCTTGAATCATCTGTAAGCATGCAAATCTAGAAGGTTCTGTTGTTTTCCATGATTTCTGAGCGTCGTTTGTCATGACGTCATAAGGTTGTTTATCAGTAAATGTCCGATTGCGAAATCGTTATTATGTAAGAATCTTCTTGCGAACGTGACCTTCTAGAGACTTCTGTTGTTTACCTTTTAAATGCTACGTGACCGAACGATGGTTCTTTATGATGTACCCTTCTCGAAGTTACTGGACTGAACAGCCAACTATAAATAGTGGTGTAGTTTGTGTAATGATTATTTCTGAGATTATTATTATGGGAGTTGTATTATGATGAGTTGGTGATGAGAGTTCATTATTGTAGTAGTAGCAGTTGTTAATAGACGCAAAGATTATTGTTGATCGAGAGTGGAAGTATTGAATACGAGTACTGTAAAGCAAAGTTGATGCTAATATAATTTCTGATTGAAATTAGAATCGTATGAGAAGCTGTGAGTGGATCACGTTAAACTCGATCAATAGTCGCAAGCATTGGAATCTATTGCTGTTTACTATTACTTTGATTAATTGTTGGAAGTGGTGAACCATTCGTTGGAGTCCTTCAAGCGTTTTTATATATCATTTCACCAGTAGAACTATCCGTGAATTTAATTGACTGCTTTTCGGTTTGACCCATTAAACTACGTCATTGAATCTTTCCAAGTCTTTTTCCTGGTAAGAGATAGAAAGAAATCGTGACATTCTGGGGGCTCGTCCGGGAATAAACCGAAAAAATTAACCGAAAAACCGAAGAATACCGAAGATTTATTAAAAGAATAATAAATTAATGTCAAGATGGCGGATACTGTCAAACATGAGATGATTGAAGACTTAGGGAGCATGGCTGAACGAATGGGGCTGACTGGTAATGAGAAGTCTCAGTTTGTGATGGAAGAGTATCACAAGATAATGGACCAGAAAGCTCAGCGAGAAGCTGACGAAAGAGAAGATAGAAGAGCTGCTCGTGAAATAAGGAAAGCAGAACTTGAAGCTGAAGAAAAACAAGCTCAACGAGAAGCTGAAGAGAAACAAGCGCAGCGCGAAGCTGAAGCTGAAGAAAAACAAGCTCAACGAGAAGCTGAAGAGAAACAAGCGCAGCGCGAAGCAGAAGCTGAAGAAAGAAGAGCGCAATATGAATTGGAAAAGTTAAAACTTGAATTAGAAAGACAAAAGCTGGACATTGGTGAGCGATCTAATTCTAGTAATGATAATGCTCGAGATGTTATTGTGGCGCAAGTTAGACGTCCAGATTTGCCATCATTTGTTGAAGAAAAAGATGAGTTGGATAGTTATCTGTTAAGATTTGAAAGATATGCTACAATAGCCAAATTGGAGAAGTCGACGTGGGCTACCCAGCTAAGCATGTTATTATCGGGACAAGCTCTTGATGTATATTCAAGACTTTCGCAAGAAGAAGCCATGAACTACGACAGATTGAAGTTAGCTCTGTTAAAGCGATACAATTTTACCGAGCATGGATACCGTCAAAGATTCCGTGAGGCAAAGCCTGAAAAACACGAAAGCCCAGGTCAATTTATTGAACGTTTGAGAAATCTTTTGTTAAAATGGTTTGAACTTTCGGGGGCCGATCAATCATTGGACGGATTGGCAAACCTTATAGTTAAGGAACAATTCACAGATTCATGTTCAAAAGATCTGTCTGTTTATTTAATGGAGAGAAGTCCAAAGAATCTAGAAGAAATAGCCAGTGTGGCAGAACAGTACTTAGTTGCTCATGACGAGAAGTTGTCGACTGAAGAAACGTTGTCATGCGATAATGACGAGGAGCAAACAAATAATTTTAAAGGAGGTGCTGTTCCAAGAGAAGTACGTTGTTTTAATTGTAATGGCTTAGGTCATAAATCTGTTAACTGCCGGAGGAAGACTAACAGAAATCATCAGGAATCGAGGAAGTGGTGCAATCGTTGCAATAGGCAAGGACACGAAGCGAAGGAATGCAAGGACAAGTCGTTTTCCCTACCCAATCAGTCTGGAAAAGATAAAGACACGGACGTTTATCGATGCGGTTGTGCGTTAATGATTCCTGAACCCAAGCTTGACGAGGAGAATCCGGATGAAGATGTTTGCGGAAAAATAATACCTGAAGATCACCTGCCAGTAGTGGATGGAAAAGTTGGAGACAAAAAGGTAAAAGTTTTACGTGATTCTGGTTCTACTGGTATAATAGTGAGGAGAGATTTGGTTAAAGACAGTCAATTAACGGGAAAAACTGGCCATGTGACAAAAATAGATACCACTTCAATCCAAGGACCGTTAGCGATGATATCTATCGAAACTCCGTATTGTAGTGGGACTGTGAAAGCGTTATGTTTACAAAACTCTTTAGTTGATCTGATAATCGGAAATGTTATTGAGAGAAATTCTGAAGTTACTTGTTATTCTTGTGGCAAGAATGGTCACTTTGCTCGAGATTGTTCTGCAGATAATCAGCGACGATCTCACGATGACGGATACAATGAGCGCGAAGAACCGAGGAGAAGAGGCAGGCGACGACCATTTGGAGTTTGCTATAGATGCGGTAGACGCGGACACTTCGCCAGGGAGTGCGTTGCTGACGGCGGACATTCGGAAAATAGACGTTGCCGTGACAACCACTGCTACCGATGTGGGGAGATTGGACACATAGCCAGGAGCTGCCCTTTTGATGAAAAGGCTTGCTACAATTGTCGTAAAGAAGGTCATCTCGCCAAGGACTGTCCGGAGAGGAGATGTTTCCGATGTAGGAAGATGGGTCATCTCGCTCGCCGATGCACTGAAGATGTTGAGGACGTTGGAGACTTTCGCAGAAAACGTGACTATTGTTTTGAGAAAAGCTATCGTTGGTAGATCATGCAACGATAGACTTATGAGAACTGATTATTGAGTAATTAATTGTTTTATGGTGTGTTTTATATTGATTGTGTTGTTATATTGTTTGCAACAATATTCTAAGGGGGGGCGTATGTCACAATCAAGGTGCAAATGCCTCGCGATGGCTTGCTTTGTATCTTCAACGAATGTGCTATTTTCATTATGGAATTCTGGTGCGTTGTGTTATTATCGGTTATGACCTGAAGTAACCTCTGATTGAGAAATTTGTATTATGTAACGTATTTCTTGAATCATCTGTAAGCATGCAAATCTAGAAGGTTCTGTTGTTTTCCATGATTTCTGAGCGTCGTTTGTCATGACGTCATAAGGTTGTTTATCAGTAAATGTCCGATTGCGAAATCGTTATTATGTAAGAATCTTCTTGCGAACGTGACCTTCTAGAGACTTCTGTTGTTTACCTTTTAAATGCTACGTGACCGAACGATGGTTCTTTATGATGTACCCTTCTCGAAGTTACTGGACTGAACAGCCAACTATAAATAGTGGTGTAGTTTGTGTAATGATTATTTCTGAGATTATTATTATGGGAGTTGTATTATGATGAGTTGGTGATGAGAGTTCATTATTGTAGTAGTAGCAGTTGTTAATAGACGCAAAGATTATTGTTGATCGAGAGTGGAAGTATTGAATACGAGTACTGTAAAGCAAAGTTGATGCTAATATAATTTCTGATTGAAATTAGAATCGTATGAGAAGCTGTGAGTGGATCACGTTAAACTCGATCAATAGTCGCAAGCATTGGAATCTATTGCTGTTTACTATTACTTTGATTAATTGTTGGAAGTGGTGAACCATTCGTTGGAGTCCTTCAAGCGTTTTTATATATCATTTCACCAGTAGAACTATCCGTGAATTTAATTGACTGCTTTTCGGTTTGACCCATTAAACTACGTCATTGAATCTTTCCAAGTCTTTTTCCTGGTAAGAGATAGAAAGAAATCGTGACAATCTGCATCACCTGGAGCGTTCATCACATTGCAGCTTCTATTCCTCAGTTGAGCAGAAATTAATCCTTCCTTGTTGAAAGCTCGAGACAAGACTGCTCCTTCTTTCCAATGAACTCGGCGTCTACAGTAAAGTGAACAACCCGGTGGACGTTCATGCCGCGTCTTTGATGGGTATTGTCTTTGATAAACGGACTACCATATCCATCAAAGACCACCGTTGCTAAGCGATAATGACAAATGGTAAAATTTGCATACGACTGTGCAATAGACCCATAACTGTCTCCAGTTTCAATGGCACTCGAAGCAACAAGAACCCTCCATCAAGGACGTAGTGATCGGTTTTCGAGGCAGATTCTTTCGCTACTTCATAATCGGCTGACATCACACTGCTGGCATGTTCTGTGATGGCAGTAGGCCTAGCTATTTGAGGCTTATCTTCTGCAAGAAACAGGGTCTGGATGTTACGTGGCTGTCACAAGTAATACTCGTCTTCCTCTCAACTGGTCTGAGTTTTTGGGAAATGACAGCAACAAAACTGGTTCAACAAGCTGTGATAACTTCAGTCGATCCAAACTTGTTTACGATTGTTGTAACATCGTTAGATACAGCTCTTAACAATCAAACATTGGACATGTCTGAGGTTTCCCCATGTGATCACGAAGAGGCAGACACCCGTATGTTTCTCCATGTGAAACATGGAAAAACCGATGCCATAGTCAAAACAGTAGATAGGCCTACTAATGTGGTAATTATTGCAATTTCGTGTTTTGACAAGTTAGAAATCTGTAAACTATGGGTTGAATTTGGAGTTGGAGAAAAAACTCGCTTCATTCCAATCTATGATATTGTTTCATCTTCACCTCAATCTCCGATGATTTGCGCTTCTTTACCTTTGTTTTATGCTATCACAATCTGTGATACTGTTTCGTCTTTGGAAAAAAAGGCTTGGGATTGTTGGATGCTTAATCTTACCGCAATGTGTGGCTTATTTAAATCTCTGAATTTCTCAAGCTCACCTAGTTCTATAAATGACATACAAAAGTATGTCATAGCTCTTTATGGCAATGGTCCTACTATCACGGATGTAGACGAATGCCGTTATATGACCAATGGTTGCACTATTGAAAAGCTGCCACCAACGTCAGCTGCTTTGATGCAACATACACGCAGAGCGATACATCAAGCTGAAATACGGAAATCAATCCTAGTAAATGTTTAGCAACTACCTTCTCCTTTAGCTTGGGGTTGGAAACATAATGATGCAAATCAGCTTGTTCCGTTTTGTCAGTCTACTTGTGGCTCTCGATGTTCCTGTAAGAAAAAATCCATAAAATGAACAAGTCTTTGTTCATGCGAGTACGAAACATGCAATTCGACCACAAAATATCCAATCCTCTCTGATGTTTCATCTTCAATCCACATTGACGTTTCATCTCCAATCCACACTGACCATTCAAGAAATGCTTTTGACTTTCTAAACTCTATCTTGTAACTTGAAAAAACTTGTCGTACACGAATTTTTTTAACATCAAATTACGTATGGTAGGAATTTAACATCGAAAACTGCTAGTTTTTTCATCTTGAATTAACAGTGTTAAGACTCTGACATTGCATCATCTGGGGTCGTGTATTAATTTGGTTTGTAGATTATAATTAGGCCTACATATTATTTTAAATTTTAAAGTGGCATGACCAAAAGGAAAATTCACCCTGGTAACTGCTCTTCTGGTTATTCCCTTGATGACGTCGTTATTGCGTCATACTGTACTGGAATTATTGTTATTGCTTGCAATTGTAAAATTTTAAGCATTTGCAAAACTTATAATGAGAGTATTTGATCGCTTTTTTCGGAATAAACTTAGGCTACCTTTGGTTCCTGAATTTGAAGTTGTCTAGTTTTAATAATGTAATGATGACGTCATAAAAGATGCAATCATGACGAAACTACTTTTAGGAATTGTGAAATGGTTTTAGAAACCGGTACTCCAACTAAAACCAACGGCAAACGACCAAAATAGGTTAAAAAAGCAAAAAAATATATGTGATGACGTCATCAATCAAATTATTTTGTCTCACTTATTTGTATGTGCTTTTTAAGTTAAAATATACAAAAATCAAATATGTAATTGCACAAAAATGACGTAAGAGCTGAAACGTGATTTCTGGGGAATCCCCTATTTGGGGGTGATCACGTGACCCAAAAAGTTGCGGCACCCACTAAAATCAAAGTTAGGTTGATCAACTGCAAAAAAACAACGCGTAGGCTAACACGTTTAGCCTAAAGATTCCCCTAAGGGCCTGAACTATAAGTCATTGTTACATTTGTTAGGTTTACAATGGGATTTGTTAATCAATAAAATAAGATCTTTCCATTGCCTCCCTCAAAAATATTTTTTGAAAAATTTAAACTGCTTATAATATCGCTATAAATTGTGACCGCTATAAAATATTTGGAAATAAAATTATCTCGATGATTGATAGCTCCACACCCTAAATGAATATCTATTTTTAAATTTCATTAAAAAAATGCAATCTTCGAAACTTTTTGAGTTTTATTTAAAAAGTGCACTTAGTGAAGTAGCAGTTTTAACGTTCTGCAAATTTCCGCGTTTACATGATTCTATTCGAGAAAGGCTACACCCCCTGCCAATTCTCAATAATAAAAGCAACCTTTTTCAATTATATACTCAAGATTTTGCATTTTGAATTATTTTCCGATTTCAATTGGAGTGTACTGTCATCTACTTCATGCTTTAATTTCTACTTTGTTATCTACTTCATGCAGTAGCCTAATATTGCGTGTCAATGCGTGACAAACTGTGAGGCGGAAATTTATTGGTCTGACATGGGAGTTGCTTGTTACATCATAGAAAAAATTACGAAAAGTCGTCCAGTAAAGGTTTTCGCCGACATTCCAGTTTTATTCAGCTAAAAGATGCCACTGAAAAAGCGTTCAAAATTGCAGCCCTCCATTGAGTCATTTTTGTTGCGTCTAGTCAGGATTTCAGCCAGCATGAAAGTATCAGTATCATGATATGGGTTTGCAGTTGCCGCGTGGCCGTGATAGACGTACTGCAAGATCTTTCGATGACCAGCAACAGCAACCGTTTTTTTCTACCGTAGATGCCTACTACCAAAGCAATTATATTTAAACGTAATTAAACAGTGTTCTTCTTCACTTTTGTCACGTTATTCACAGCAGGACATGAAAACGATAATGACATGGAAACAGTTCTGCTTTCCAAGGATGAAGCATCGGAAGAGAACAGAGCTGCTTTTGAAAATGTCGCTGCCACATATAAAGATGACATAAACCCAACGCTTCTGCGTCTGGAATTGCAACAGCTGAAAAGTTTTCAACAGCAAAAACAGATTTTTGTTTTAACTATGTCGCAACTGCTTGATCTATTGGCAAGCAATGAAACAATTTCATTAATGCTTGCAAACGTGGTCTGCATTGTAAAAATATACTGATCGTTGCCTTCCACCACCTGCGAGGTGGAGCGATCGTTTAGTGCACTCAGGCGCATAAAAACCTACTTGCGATCTACCATGACGCAACAGCGATTGAGCCACGTCCTAATTTTAAATGTTTATCAAGCTGAAGCTTCACGGTTACAACTTGACCAGTTGATTAACAGTTTGATTGACAGAGCTGCTGTTCGCAAAAATACTTTTGCCAAATGTTAAGTGTCAGAGCAGCAACGTAACAATAAAGATCACGACATACCTCCTGTGCTTTGTTTTAAAGTTGCTTTGTAAATTATCGAGCTACAAATCAGGTGTGAAAAGACAATTGCATCTACGAAACACGCTTAGTAAAAATCAAACAAAAGCCTGCAGTGTGAAAGTTTTTAGGTTGCCATATTGTGCTATCCGCCACCTCGTGCAAAAATAAAAGTCGGCGCCTATGGTCAGCAGTGCGGTGCTGGGATGAAGAGTTTATACGATGAAGCATTATCAACAAAGTATAGTAGGGCTGCCATATGTCCTCTTTTTCAAGAAAAATGAATAGTCCTCCGAGGACACTCAGAAATGCTCAAATGTCCTCTTTTTTTGGTATTTTGAGTTTTCTTACTTAAATTTTTAACAGGAATTTATTGTTGTGCGAATTTTCGGCGATGGCTTGTATGTGCTTTCCAAAACAATTTTCTGCACCAATGTAATATTCAAAGATAATTCAAAAAATTGGCGTAGCCTATGTCTTGTTGATCCGTTGTTGTAACGTAAACTATCAGGTGCATTGTAACATATCAAACACCATTGTTTCGCAGTTATCAGAAATTTGTGACTTTGAATTTGGAATTTTATGAGGAAATTTGTGATGAAATAAGAAATTTGAGAAATCAAAAAAAATTAGTGGGCTACGTAGGCTAAATCAGGAGGAAATACATTAAAAATGTGACCAAAACACAGAACAATGCTAAAGAGTTTATCGTATTTATAATTTATGGCCCTCTGCATACTTTTACAAAAAAATAATCTTTTTACTCAGATTTTATTAAATTGATTCAACGCTTGTAGACGTTATGATTACTAACTTAAGAGTTTGGCTCGTTGGTCAAGTGAAGAAAGTAGGAAAGAATGTCCAAAAGTGCACCATGAATAACATAGCTTACGGTGGGCTACTGCAAAAACAAATCGTGGCATAGATACTTTCAGTTTATGCAGATGCAAATAGAACACAGTTTACTGTATGTACAATTATTCTCGTTTCAGCCTCAATGGTGCATGGAAACAAACAGCCTTTCAGTTATCTCAGTCCGTTTTCAGAATCTTAACTATTGAGTAGCAAACAATTTCAATCATATTTCATGCCAACAATTTTGTAATTACCAAGCTGATCCTTTCTCAATGAAAAAAGTTAAGGCAATGCTACCTGGATGTGGTGCCTGATGTCACATTTTGCGATCGTTGCTGTCTGACTTAAATTTTCTAAAAATCAGATATTTTCACTTTTTGCCGACTCGTAATAATATGAAAGCTTTTTGTCGCCTTGAGGAAGCAGTCAAAAATGAGAAAAACAATATTAAAAAAGCGTTCAAGCAGACTGTTAAAAAGTCTTTGGATGCAAGCCCTTTTATCAGTCTGAATGAAATCTTATAGGTTAAATTGTCTTCGTTTTTCCAACCCTTGCGATGTTGAAACTCATTGTGTCACTTGGAAAAGAGAGCAAAAGATGTTAAAATATGATTTTGAAAATTTCACTCAGACAGTAACCAAACGTTGGAAAAGTCTAGAAACGTGTTGCAGAATGTAGGCTAACAAATCAGGCCATATAAGGGGGCTGCAAAATATTCATAGACCAGATCTGGCATAGGCCTACAAATTTATCTTGTTTTTTTGCTATAACTGTTGCTGCATATGCTTAAAATTATTTAAAAGATGTAAAAGATTGTCCAAACGTAAAATTGTATTAGTATTTACTTGTTGGCGAAACGTGTCCTCTTTTTGGGCTATGAAAATATGATAGGCCTAAAGTATAGGATTGGCTGAACACAAACCAATGCTGCATCGCAAAGCCGTTAGCTCGGTGGTTACGCCCCGGACTCAAAGATCAATCAAAAATCAAATCAAAAGCTATCAAACAACAGCAGTTAAAATAAAAAGGTAAAACAAATGCACAACATCGTAAGACGCAAGTCAAATGCAAATCTAGAGCAATAAAAAATCCATATTTGATCATGCACAGGAAACGTATCTACTTCTGCAGCAACACTTGTGGACACAATTAGAATTGCAACATCTTCAACCGGAGCGGTCAATATTCGAGCGTGGGGTTCACCTCAGGGTGAGAACGCATCTTCTTCAGACTGTAGGAATGTGAAGCTTTTTCGACGAACAGAACATGACGTCAGTTAGCTGCATCATCACGTGACCTCACTATGAGGGCGACGATTGATTGTTGTCATCGGGACGTGTGCCAGCAACAGCGGCATCTTCCGGGAAGCAGGAAGCTAGTTCAGTATTGGGAAGATAGCGACGAAAGGGATGACTGGAGGTGGACGAGAAGTATCTCCCAACCTCCGTGTGGTCCACCTCCTTCTGTTGACGTACAGGTTCAAGATTCTCTTGGGCAGCGTATCTGCGTCATAATGAGATCAAATGGTTCGTCTCACCAGCTCCGCATGAACAACGTCTTCAACATCGTTAATGGCTCGGACAAGTGGTTTGTGTGGTCAGCAAGACCAACCAACGCCAGTTCGAATCTAGGAGTGTGCGCTTGAGCAACACATTCAAAAACAGTTCACCACTCGGCGGCACCTAGTGGATAAACCAATTTACAGACAAAACTTCAACAATCGGAAACTGCACTCTGTCAAACTCGGTGACCGGGCCTGCTGCAAAAGCCTCTACATTCTACAAGTATGCGAAACTGCCAGGATTAAGCTCTCAAAGAAGCTTTTCCAGTCCGAGCATAAAGACTCAATCAATCAATCAAACATTATTGTGATCGAACAGTGAAGTTGTATGCAGGGATGGCGTAGAAGCCGATGCTATTGTAACAATGGTGCTCGATAAAAACCTCTGTGATCCGTCATAATGCACGAGCACGTGGTAGTAAGGTTGGTTAGCTCCGTCCTGCAGACTATAAATCCCCATCTGACGTTTCCACGACTCCGGCATCTTACAAACGTTGTCCCAGCCTCTTATGACGCACACGTAATTGAAGCGGCGATGACGCATCACCATGCCAACCGAATAGTCCACGTTCTCGTTTGCATCGTCAGATCTACAAAATATGTCGCGTCTTTGATTATGGGAGGCGTCACAATTAGTGGAAGGCATTCCGGAACGCGGCCATGTCGCACACAGGGGTTCGCCAGGTACAAAAAAAGAAATATTTTATTTGTAAAATACAAGATAAATCTTTATTCTGCATAAACACTTCACATTCGCCAAGATGATGGTTACCTCAAATACCTCAATGACACAACAATCCGTTACCTCAATGACACAACCCGCTTTCTCTGTTTCTCCAGTTTGAGCTTCCTTGATTTGATCCGTTCCAGTATCATCTCCTCCATGACCTAGCCGGAAACAAGTCATAATTGTTGTCTTCAAACCAAAATGATATTTTACAAATAACATCATGAAAACAAAATATTGCATCAACTGTGTGGCGGATTGCACAGGTTTGGTGGGAGCTTGCTCAGTTACAACGACTTAAGCAACAACGCGTCATTGCATTCATGGAATGCAGTTGTACAATGTACATAACCCCACTGACCTCAGATGGCCGCATCGACAGATCAATCCTTGCTTGGTCTGGGATGGCTCGGTTGTCCTCCAACATGGTGGAGAGATTGAAGCCTTGATCGAAATGCATCTGGATCCTCCTCGCCCGCACCTGGAGAGATGAAAACAAACAATCAGCGAAGTCTAATACACTAGCTGCTGATTTAGCAACGAACAACTCCGGTAAGCATATTCGTAATCTGTACGCCGCTGCAGTAGATTGGGTGTTTTGACTGATAGCCACTTTAACACAGAAGTTAGAACCCGACGAACCAACTGACTGCAGCATGGTGAGTGACCCTTCTAACACTCAGCCAGAAAGTAGATTCTTGCTTTGAACCTTGTTTGGTAATTAAAAAAGAAACGAGAGTAATGGCAGGGGGGAAAATCGAACCCACGTAAACGCAATGACTAGCCCTACTTCTCTAACCTTCAAACCGTTAGACTATGCTGCCGACGGTGAAACGTTCACTTAATTTACTTTCTAGCGTGCATGAGTCACACGATTGCAATCAGCTGATTTAACTTTTTACATTTCAAGCCACTGACCCTGTGACTTTCAGGATCAAATATAAGGCATAGGTTGATGGAATCGAGGGAGGTGCGGGCGCTAAAGTTCATCTGGTCAGATATCCTGGCATGGGTGTCAACGTTGAGCGATACTCTGTGAAGGACCTGACAAAAAAGACACCAGGGATTTAGTTGGTGACGTATCTGTTGCATGTTAATTAATCTACCACAGGTTTATGTCTAGTAGTATGAGTGGGTGTGGTTGGAGTGGAAAGACGCAATAACCAATATTTGTGCATTTCCTTGCATTCTCCACTGTCGTAAAAACTGATGAGCATTATAAATAAACAAACAACTTTCAGGTTACTAGAAAAACAGAAGCATCAAAATATTGTGGATCCACATTATGCGCAGTTGATTAATCATTATCAGCCTAGTACCTCACTTATGGTGGCAGGGTGCACACGAAGTGAAACTTTGCGAAGCTCGCTGAATTCCAATATTCTCCCATCATTGAATACGTCAATATACCGGTAAGCTCTGAAATCAGCAAAGAAGCAGTAAGAAACGGATTCTTGAAGATAAATAGAACACATGCAACTATGTTGCCAGGACCATGGGTTATCTTGAGGAAGTATGTTGTGCAGTGAACAAGGCATCACTTGCGAATGCATGACAAAACATATTTTTCAAACAAAGATAATTTCTTTAAAATAAATTAGGAATTATGTCATGAATGACACAAATTTAAAAACTGTTACAATTTTAGTGACAACTATATATATTGTTCAATTTGTATCATATTATTAGCGAAACTTGATTTTCTTTTATTTGATGGATTATGAAAATATTTCCCTCAGACTGAGAAAGCTTCTTTACGAGCTTAAGCCTGGCAGTTTTTTTATAATTCTTTATGCAACTGACACACACCCGTCACAGAAGTCGACAGAGTAAAATTACTGCCAAATTTTGAAGTGTTGTTCTCAGCAAATAGAACATTTCATTAGGTGCTGCTGAATGGAAGGTGTCTTTGAAATGTGTTGCTCAAGCGCACACCCTGGATTCGAACCATTGTCACTTGAGCTTGACGTTTCTTCATTTAAATATGAACATGGATGTTTAACCAGCTGAGCTGATTCAACCCGCGAGGTGTGCGCTTGACCAACACGTTTCAAGGACAGCTGTCTACTCACCATCACCTCATGAAATAGTAATTACAGACAACAACACTTGAACAAGCATAAACTTTACTCTCTCAATCTTGGTGGCTAACTGGTGTCATGAGTTCTAAGTTGCTACAAGTTTCACAGCTTCTCAATAAAGTTTTCTTGAGCCGAAAATATAGATTCCTACAATCAATCATCCAATTCATCACTTTTCTTATAAAATTTTAACTTCTTTTCTTACCTCGCAATATCGGATATAGTTGGTTTGGCAGATTCTAGGTTTTCCACTTGGTAGCGCAATACAAAGTGGCCGGGATTGTTAACGCATTCCAGTGACAATCCAACTTTAGATGCAATCTCTCGGTATATTATTGAAAGTATAATTGGGATCCCTGTTCGTGATTCGATCACAGAACTAATAAAGGAATTCTTAACATTGAAATAATTATCTTTGTTTCCGCTGAACTTCAAGTCATTGAAGAAAACTTGATTTAATGACTCAACTTTTTTTTGTAAAATCTGTGAATGAGAGCTATCGTGTGATTCAACAGAAGAAGATTTATAGTGTTTGATGGTCTTTGCAGCTACATCTTCTATAAATCGATCCACTACCAATGAAGAGTCTTCTTGTAGGAGATTGAACCATTGCTCAATAAGAATTGTTCCTTGCAACAATGCTGAATGATGAAATAACGTCTTTGCACAGTTTGATGTCTTTTCAACGTCTATAAGATTGATCAATTGTGACCTTAACCATTTTTGCTTGACAATGCAATAGGCTCGTTTTGCATAATATTTTTCAGTTAAATTTGCAGTGATTTTGCATTTTGTAGCAACTATTTCATGTAAGACTGCAGCAACAAATTCATAGGTGTATTGATTTACTAACTCATCAAACATATCAAACGCAGCATCGTCCTGTTCATCTTCTAGAAAATGATCTCTCAAAATACTTCTCAAAGCAACAAATATTTTCAGTACTTGTTTGAAGACTACATTCCACTCTGGGGCTGCTTCTTCTTCATCATTTTTTAAGTTAATTTCTGGGGAAATTTTCAAGTGCTTGAGAACATTCATGAATCGTCCTTCTTTTCGCATCAGATATGGCCAACTGATTTGACAAAAGTGTCTCCAGACACTATTTGCCCCACACACAGCATGGAACCTACGACATGTTGAGCCAAAGTTGAGGACATCAATTGGCCGCAAAACTCCACAAGTCAAAACATCAACAATTGAGCTATCAGAAAGATGGTCAAATGTTGCCATAGCTGCTGTGACTATCAGTCAATACTTAAACCTACGATATACTTATCATGTCACAACAAATTCCTAATCAAATATATATCGTAAGCATAAAATTAGGTTTATAAAGTGTAAACGCTAAATAATCTAGCCTACCTCATCCAAAAAGGATTGCCATATGATATACTTAATTCATTAATTTCAAGATAATGGACACTTTAAATACAGTACCGTATGACATACCGTAATACAAATGAAAAGTATAATTAAGAATTACATACTGTACGGTACCAAAATAAGTTTAATGATGTGGTCCAAATGGGAAAACGACCCAACATGACCAAAAGCAACGACATCACCATGACATCCCAATATTGTCGACTCAATTCTAAAGTTAAGTTTGCTATGTTTAGAAATACGGTAATGCTAGAACAGTAAAATTATATCACTAACTCTTATCAAAGCAACTTGGTCAAAGATGCCAATGATAGTTTTTGAAAACCTGAGAGTAGGCCCTACGAACACATATGTCTGAAATAAAATCTAACGAAGTGCTTAACTTTACACACTGGTTGCCATAGTTGCATTCAAAAAGCATTGTTTAGTGCAGTGTTTCTCAACCTTTTTTGGCCCAACTCCCCCTTCATGAACTGGCAAAATGTCACCGCTCCCCCTAACAAAAACGAATAATTACGAAAAGCGAATATAAAACAATAAATGCTATTAATACTACAAAGTGCTCAATGCCAAACAAAAAGCCAGAGTGAATTACATCAAATATAGGCTAATTACCAGTCTCTAAAACCCTTACAGCCTGTTTTACCCTAATTCAAATAGAATTCTATTTCTATTAAAATAAGGACCTTTTGATCAGGGCTGCAATTTTTTCTTTCTTGTCGAACGACCAAAATTTCTGCGTTTGTTTGTCGAATAGTAATATTACAAGTCAGATGAGCGTTACAAGTCAGATGAGCGTTTGGCCGCGAATTATCGCCCAAGGCAGCAAAATCTGTCATTTTTAAATTGATTTAACGTCTGTAGACATTGAATCAATGTAGAAATAGCGGAGTTTGCTGTTTGGGGCACAGGTTTTGTAGATGTACGTCAGAGCCACTTAAGTTTTCAATCGCACGCTGGTTGCATGATAGCAAAGGAGTATCAAACGCTAAGTTGTGTAGGCCTACCTACTGGACATGTATTTTATTTTGTTTGCTCCAGGAAGAGATCTGTTGCAAACGTGAAACTGAGGATCGCAAAAGAAAAAAACCTTAGGCCATACCGCTAGAGTAACCTACTGCGTGAGAGGTTTTTTCCTTTGGCATCTCTTTAGTCTCGCTTAGTACGTAAATGGTTATGTACATACCCACACGCAAACACGGTTAGGAGTGAAATATGCAAGTTACCGTACCAAGAAACACAGCAAATATTTCATCCATGATCAGTTTATCAAAACTACCATTTCAAGCTACAAAACAATAAAACAGTATTAATCACAATTGAAGATATTCAAGCAGAACACCTGACAAGCGAACAAGTCCAAGCACTTGTTGTAACATTATTTGGTTCAAATCGAAGGTGTGGTCTTTTAGAGGGTAACCTACGCTTGTATTTTACACACCAAACTTTTCAAGAGTTTTTTAGCGCTTTATACATGGTCCATCAAATGCCGTTAGATAATTTCACATCATTTGTACAAACTAACCTACTGGTCGATGGGTGCAACCTAGTTCGTACCCTCAGTTCGTACCCTGAAAAGATCGAGAGAAAAAATTAAAAAAAGCCGAAGTCGCTGATCGGAGTTTCCGCAAACAAACTCGAGGGTTAGGGTGAGCGGAAACTGTTGTTAGCGGAAACTGCAAAACTGCGGAAAAATATTTGTAGAAACTGCGATTGATCAGCAAGGGTTAGGGTTAGAGAGCATAGATTACTCGATGGTTAGGCTAGAGTTAGGGTAAAGGTAAGAGGAAACTGCGGAAAAATGTTTGCGAAAACTGCGATCAGCAAAGGTTAGGGTTAGAGCATAGATTACTCTATGGTTAGGGTAAGGGTTAGCGGAAACTGCAGAAAAATATTTGCGGAAACTGCGATGAGCGAGGGTTAGGGTAAGAGTTACGGTTAGCGGAAACTGCGATCAGTGACTTCGGCTTTGTGCTATCTTTGTCTCGATCTTTTCAGGGGGAAAATTTTAAAATGTTTGCGGAAACTGCGATCAGCGACTTCCGATTTTTTAAAGTTTTTCTCTCGATCTTTTCAGGGTACGAACTGTTCAGGGTACGAACTAGGTTGCATCCCTGGTCGATCACTGGTCACTGACTTCAGTCGTTGTTCAATTCTTATCCGGAATTCTATTTGATTCATGCATGAATGAAGGTAATTATGTATAATAGACAATGCTTTGTTATCCAACTAAAATTGAATGCAATTTAATCATCCAATATTTTGGAGGATTTATCCATGAACACTAATCTTTGTCTTGTGAGAATCTATTTTCTCAGATTGAAACACTATTTTGAAACCTTAATCCTGAAAGTTTTCACAACTGACCAACTGAGATTGCTTCTTGTAAAAATGCCATGACCAATGAATTATTTGCACCACATAAACATTTAAGATAAAATAAAACATTTATAAAATGAAACAAACATAAAACAAACAAAGTTGAGGATTTGTTTATCCTAGCCATGGCAATCTACATACACAGGCGTTGACAATGTGCGAACTAGAGGCCTGACTAAAAAAGACCGATGTAATTTTAATTTTGAACTCGAAGCTAAATTTACTTTATGTCCATTTAAAATGAGAGTTTTGAGAATTCAAATTGTCAAAGTGTGATCACTGAATCTAAAATCACTGCAAAACTCCTAATTTTATGCAAAAAAATTTGTTTCACTTACCAGTGTTGCCAGATACTCTTTGGATTTCCAGCACAAACAGAGTTGCCAGATCAAAATTGCAAAAAAAGCCAAACTTGACTAAAAGTCCAGCCAAAATGAAAATAAAAAAGCCAAATATCTTTTTAGAAGAGCCAAAAAAAGCCAAACAGAGCATGACTATCAAGTACTAAAAACAAGTTATCATCACATACTTGGTGATATTAAATGGACGAATTACCAGTACAAAGCACTTTTTACCTCGTAAGGTGCACTGCAGAGAGCATAGCCAGAACAAAAGTATGTTTGGCAAAGAAAAGGCTCTTCAAAATATTCTTCAATTAAACAGTAAGAAATCTTGCACTCTTAAAAAGAGTGTGAAATATTGATTGAAGACCTAAAAAGCCTGTTTTAGAAAACTGTTGCACATTCAAAATAAACTTACAATTTAGGACGTGAGGGGCAATTACACTCTTCACCTTGCAAGGTGCACCCAAACATATAAGCGGAAACATTTGGTGCTGGCATGAAATCATGAATCATATTTGAAAAAAGTTACAAGTCATCAGTTGAGTCTTGCACGATTTCACTTTGCATGTACATTAAGGTGGCTCTTAAAATTGAATATTACTTGGGACACCCTTTCAAATGGTGAGATTGTCAGAAAAAACTACTCCTGCAAACTTTTTTTAAATTTGAAGTTGATTTAGGGGTGGCCTTCCCCCCTAAAGTAGGCTACTGTGCCCTCCCTCAAAATACCAAATCTGCGTATCTCAAAAACCACTTGAGCTAGAGATACTGTACGGTTTTGTGTCAAAAGATGCAGAAAACATAGTTTCCTAGATCTGCTTTCTGAACATTAAAGCATCTATCTTAAGTAGACAGGCAGTTATTTAGAAAAAACACCTTTTAACACAAAAGGTATGATGGCATTAGCTTTATAAAAAATATGTGACGATCAGTGTTCCCTCTAAGAAATTAAGACTCGTGAAATCTGTCCAAATCTTCATTTCACAATCTTTTTTGTGACCACGAAACGGTCTACAGAATTCAGGGATATCTAGAACAACAGGATTGCTGACTCTGTTTTGAAGTGCACAATAGGAGGGTTACTGCATCATTACTGCATCATTACTGCACAAACTAAAATGTGGATTTCTCAACATACAACCCATTTCTTGTTTTGAAAATGATGCTTGAAGATTAAATAATTTAAAAAAAGCAAAAAAAATTTTGAAAATGTGGCCGTTTTTCCCCAAACCGCCACCAAGTGGTGAAAAATACACAAATTTTAAACACAAATATTATTAATACCACTTACTGGATTTGAATCAAATTTTAACAGAATGTTTATAAGTATCAAGACGGAAGCTCCATGGAAGGAAATGAAGATATTTTAAGAAAATAAAAAGTTATTCGAATTGTTGCATTTTTTCAAAAATGTTTGATCCTCGAACATGAAACAAATGGGTGCCGACAGCATCATGGACAAAATTTCCAAAATTCTTTGACCAGAGGCTTTGCATGTTTACTCTGTCTGATAGTGTTAAAAATTTGAAAGCGATTGGCAAATAAATGAAAGAGATATTTGGGATTAAAATTTGGTACTTGGTCAAAAATCACATTTTACAAAAAACAACAATAAACATTTTCAACACCTTAAAGCCTCTTTTATCATAATTAGACCCTTTTATGTCTCTGCTTGGGTTTGTAATTTTTTCTTAAGTGCTTTTAATGTTTTTCTCCTGGCCTTGGATATGTCAAAGCTTTTTTTTCTTGATTGTCAAGTCAAAACTTGTTGAGTATTTGGCAGATTTCTAAATATGCAGAGATTTTGCCACTGTCTTGTTTTCCTAATTTTTTTTGCTGAAGTAGAAGGTTGGCAAAAAGAACTTTGATCTTCTGTTGTTGGATGGCTTCCTGGTGTTACAGGAAAGGTTACACTTGTGTTACAGTAACAGTTCATCAAGTCTGCCACCATTGTTAAACTTACAACCAACCTTATCCAACTTTCTTTGTTTAGCAATACCACGAAATTGAATTTTCTTACTTTATTTCCTATTTTTGATGACTAAAACTTGCCCAAAAGTGATGCAATAATCAATTAAATATGAAAACTAAAGCTGTGTTCAATACTCAATAGTCTTGGATGACTAACAGCAAAAGTTTGCTTTAAAATGATGATCTTAAGTTATAGACAAGGCCAGCCATTAGTTGTTGCTATGGGCGTTGCTAGGGAAGATGCCTAGGAGTGCCCACTTTCAAGACCTTATTTTAGCTTCACAGCAGGGATATCTAGAAAAGGCGACTTCTCAACAGCGTAATTGACACGCACTTTCGCCTTTTTCATTTTCGGGCGTTCACAGCGCTGACCCTTCTAGTGTCCATCGCTTTATCGAAATTTGCAAAGTCAGCAATTCCGTCGTTCAAGATATCCCTGACAGAATTTTGTTTATTTTCTCAATTTTTGAACCTTGGGGAACACTGGTGACGATATTCATTTTAAAATGCAATTCTGGTCTGTAATGCGAGAAGCGATATTATCGACAATATTGTTCTTGTTGCAATTTGGAAAACAGTTTCCGGTATTCAGTACCGGTAACAACTTGCAAAAGAAACTGAAGTTGGACCTCATCTTTAGTTTGAGTTTGTTAAAATCCTAAATTACAGCAACTCCTCTCTCTGCTCTGTCATTGACTGCTGAAAGTCCCTTTGCTTTGTGTAAAGCTTGAATAAATGCACCATATTCAGTCCAATGAGCACTGAGCAGGATCCTTCGAAAGTATTGCTTCATCTACACCCAACAGCTGAAGAAGCCGTTTTGAATTAGAGTTGCAAAACTGTTCTAGACCTTTATTGCCAAGAAACGCATCTACTTTGACGCTTCGTCTCCTTGATGGACGTTCTGCTGTTTCATCTATCATGGTTGCCGTCATTAGCTTTTTACTTTCCAGACAATCGAGAGTTAAACAAGGCTGGTCAGTAGTCACCCTAGGGTACATCCCAAACAGCAAAATCCTTCATTTTTACATCGATTTAACGTCTGCAGATGTTAAATTAACATAAATATGGCGGATTTTGCTGTCTGAGATGTTCACACTTAGTCAGGATTTTACGGAATTAGCAACGAGAAAAATTGCAGATGTATAGGCTATGTTCAGTAGGTTAAAAAGTAAAAAAAAATCTATAACTGGTTAAAAAGCCAAACTTTAAAAAAAGCCAAAAAGAAGCCAAATTACAAAAAAAAGCCAAACCGTAAATCTTCCAGCCAAAGGCCTTGAAAAAGAGCCAAATTTGAGAAATTTTTGCTTGAAAAAAGCCAACCTGGTAACCCTGAGCACAAATGCCAAAATCTAGTCCGTTATTTAAATGGTAATAGAAGCCCTAAACTAAAGTAACTCAAAACCAACAAAAAAAATAAGGACTATATTAAATAATACTCAAACAATATCAACTTATATGAACGATTTTGGCTGATAACAGATCGGCCTCCAGTCAAATTTTAAGCTGCACGTTGCCATGGTCTGTGTATCAAGGTCGCCAAGATCCGAATCATTAAAGCAAACATAGCCTATTTATAAATTATTTTTAATTGATGATTCGATTATGACCAAATAATTATGTCAAGAGTTTGTGACATTTGTTGTTGATTTTATATCCAAGGTTATGAGCAGCAGATAAATATTTTAGAAAGAGTGGATACCAATTCATTAATGAAACTAATATTTAATATGAAATAAACATCATTTCAGGTGAAAAGTTGCAAAAACAAGAAGTATTTAGAACGGAGCTGCACAAGAAAACTCGGGAAGTTGCTGCAAGTAAGTGAATGTTTTAAATTGGTGGACACAGCTTTTTTTACGCTAATAATGTTTCACATATTTAGTGGTAGGCCCATGGTTCGCCGAGCTAATATTGATTGATATTATTCCTTTATTATTAGATCACAATGATAATCGCTCCATCATCGCCATCAGCAGAATCCTGAGGGAAGGCAACGGCGAGGATGTTACCATGGCCGCAAGAAGTCATTTTGATGGAGGGAGGATACGGATGGGTGCCTCCACCCAGTGCCGGTCTTTGGGGTGTGCAAGCCATGCGATCGCACAGGGCCCGCAAATTAAGGGGCCCGCAATTTACTCAAAAAATGCAGTAATTTTTGTCATTTCTAATGGAAAAATTCAACAAGTAAATTCAATAAAGGAATTAGCAACAAGAAAACATAGAGACTCAACGGGTGCAACCTATTTCATCCCCTGAACATTTCGTATCCTGATAAGTTCGAGAAAAAAAAACAACAGAGCCGAAGTCGCTGATTGCAGTTGCCGCAAACATTTCAAAATTTCTCTCGATTTTTTCAGGGGACAAAATAGGTCGAAATTCGATTTTGTTGACAGAGGACAAACGTGTCCAGTCTAAGCAGCTATCTCGGCGGACAAATTAAATCTCACGGCGGACACACCAGATTTAACTTATCTGACTGAAATAGGTTGCATCCAGACTCAACATAGAGACATAGGCTTATTTTCGAAAAATGCCAAAGAAAACATGATCTTATCATGTTGCTATGCCACCGAACAGCACCATTTTACAGTAATATTCATACCCAAATTTTTGTTGAACATATGCTTACAGAATGCACCAAACTCAAAGTAATTTTTCAAAATTTTCTGGGGGAAGCCCCAGGCCCCCAGACCTCCCGCCGCTGGGTGTCGCCTTCGGCGAACAAGCCGTCAAGCTTCGTCCGCCGACCATTAAACCAATCCCCTCCCATTTCAAAATAATTAGCTACGCTACTGAATTGGATCATTGTTATTGGGGCCCGCAAAGCATATTCCGCACAGAGCCCGAAATACTTTAAGACCGGCACTGCTCCACCACACAGAATGACATCCATGCGGTGACGTCATTCCTCAAATCGATGCCAGAGCAAATTGTAAAGCTTAATCTGGAGGGATGCGAAATGACTTCCGACCAATTCTGTCAATGGATCAAGGCGATCAAATCGATGCGTAGATCCGTAAGTCATGTTAACCCTTTGCTTTTCAACGTTTTTTTGGAAGTTAACTGCTCAAGGGGGGGCCGTTTTTGGATCAAATTCAATCAGCTGTTACGTGTTATCCGCTGATGCTATTTCAACAGAAGTTGCACTGGTGTGAAAGCAAATCATTTGTCTATAAGTTTGGAAAGTCATTATTTAAAAATTTTATATGTTAAACTTGATATTTCAATTTTTGCAAAGGTACCCAAAAACGACAATTTTGATTTAACTTGCCGCTATTTAATTACCGTGCTAATCCGATTTCATGCAAACTTCTGAATAACAAAGAGCTCGATCGAACGCACGAAGTGTGTGTGCGGTGTGCCGAATCATTGCATTGATTAGAATTTACGACTTGCGAGCAAATCTTATTGTAAGCTACTCACTGATTCTAAAATAGTTACTATCAGAGTAACATTGTTACACGAATTTGAAAAAGAACAAAACTGCGTTTGTTGTCTTACATTTTTATTCTAAACTAATGCATTCCGAAACTCATGGCTAGCTTCTAGTTTTATGGAACCAAATTTCTCATAAGTAACACCTTAGCCTGCTTGAATAGCTGTTTACATCTTCGTTTGTGTATTTTAGGTCTACAATTGAGTTTGTAGTATGAATATTTTTAGTAGAGAGAAGACAATTGAACAAGTTGTTGAAATTATCTGAAATTTCTAAGTTCAAATTAGGTGCTTTTGAAATTGTGGATTTGTGTCAAGTCGCAACACAAATATCATGCAGGCCACATCATAAGTCATTTCGCTTACGGGTGTTTATAAACATGACTCATAAATTACATCCACAAAAAATACAGCATTTACATCAACAAAGCTAAGTTCGAAGCTCACTTTTTATTGAAGATTGTGTCAACCAATTTGAAATAACATTTTTAGTCCGCCAGCGTCGAAACAATGCAACAGCGAATTGAAGAACATGCGTAAACAAAGGAAATGTGAAATAGCCCACAGTCAGCAAATCTACATAAATTTAACGTTTACAAATGTTGAATCAATGTAAAAGGACTGGATTGCTGACTGGGTCCTTATTGTTTGAAGCACAAAAAATACGCGTAAAGGCGACAACATCAGCAAGGCAGCAATTATGTTTCTGGCCAAAAAAAAAATTAACTTTTGACTTCAAAGATAAAAATGATTATAACGAAGCTTCAAAGTTTGTCGTAAAAAATATTGCAGAGATACAATAAACATAATCATTTTGTGCCAGATTGTGAGAAGACTTAAAGCAGGGAAGGGACGCCATCGAGTAAGCTGCTACGTGTAAATGGAGCCTATCTCATAATTTTGAGTGTATCTCACAATTAGCCTACTGTTTGCAAAAACGCTGTTTCTCCGGCCATCTCCCAAAAGCATTTGCAGTCATACATTTCCGCAATTGCAATGCTTGTCAATGAGAGTATTTCCATAGAACGTTTATTTCGAAACCAGGTTTTCGTGCCTTTACCCAAGATTTCTTATTGTAACGTTTTTTATTCGTCAATGAATATTATCTGCTTGAAACAACTGTTTTGAATAGTTTGTGGCCTACATAGCCTACTATTTTGATCGTGGATTGCTATTCTTCTTTGTAGAGCTGATAACGCAAAAAACGTTTGCTATTATTTTTTCTAATTAACAGCTTTGTGATCACTGGCTTTTCTTTTGTAGCATAAGAAATAACGCGCTTTGTATTATTGAGGTCAAACCAAACAAAGGAAAACAAGAGGATGTTTCTCTCTGCTCGCGCATATCGATGCACGAAGCAATTATGAGCTTATGGCTTGTTATCGCAATGTAATCCATTTCACGCTTTGCTGAAAGTTAGCTAGAAATAGCAAAAATTCAACAAAATCTTGAATTTACAAGAAAACTACACAACTGTTAGCATCAAATTTAATATCATCAGATCCGCCTGGCAATTTTAGAAAAGGTCAAGAAAAACCAAGTGCATGGCGTTACTGTGCTTCAAATAATCAAAGGAAATATGAGGGGGGGCCAAATCTGGCCTCCCTTTGAGGAGCAAAGTGTTAAATTTTTCAACCAACGCTTAATTGCGTTGGTTTATAGTTACATTAACATCGGCTGCTAGGTAGATTCAACGTTGTATTGCATTTTTATACTCGGAGTTCAAATGAGTTTTTAATTTTTGTTATTTTCTGACAATTTTTTTTGAATTTTCACGAATAAACATAACGTCACAAACAACATATCATCATTTAATTGTTGAATCACAATTATTTGTGTTTAGATTGATCGGATGAATCTCGGTGACAACCTCTTGTCTGTCAATGACATCATCGAGGTGTTGAATAAAGTTGAGAAGAGAATTGAGAAGTTGGATAGCCTCGACGATGGTAATGGAAGGAAGAGAGATCCAAGCGGGAGGAAACGAATCATGTTGCAGGAAGCTCTTGATTGGTCGAACAACAAGGTGAGAGTTACGTTGTATCAAGTATCAACGTTTTATCTAACGTTACATCTATCAAATTCTAACCTCAAATTGTTCATTAAAAATCTTAAAATATTTTGCTTTTGGTTATGTAGCCTAGCTAACCTATAGGTAGCCTACAACACCAAAGTTTTTTTTTCTATTGTTGATTTTACCTTTAAACAATCAACGCCACTTATTTACGTCAGCATTACATTGCTTCAACATCTTAGTCTTCCATCGATAAACAACCTAAACAACTGAAAGGAGGCAAAGTATTCCAAGTGTGGAAACTTCTTTAATTATTAACTTTGTCTTTTACAGAAGTTGATGATTGTGGCTGCTATTGTTGGATTGGGTTATGATGAAGATGATGACAGTCTCCGTTATATTTACCTCAAGCACAAGGATCGAGATGCTTGAGAAATGTTGTTTTTGGTTTATTTGATGTCATTTCACCATAAATGTATGTTATCCGCCAGGGTTGTAGCTACCCAGTCGTCGGACTACTCGGCCTACGACATCAGCAAGTGATTCAACTCAGCAAGGACATTTCAGCTACTGTCAAGTCAGCAAATGAGATTTACATGCTCAGTTCGGACTTGCTTGGTCATCGCTTGCTAAATTGATTTTGCGGACTTGTGACATGCTAAGCTTCGGCTTGCTCAGTTGTCACTTGCTCAACTGCCATTTGCTCAGTTCACAACTTCTGACTTGTAGAAGACTCTAGCTACCGTATCTAGGATTCGTAAATTACAAGTGGATAGAAACGGTGGGAGAAAATTTAAGCAAAAGTTCTCTATTTTTCTCTGAGAAACTTCTTTTCACGCTCTAAACTTTGAAAATTACATTTGATTTGGTGCATTCTGAGCGCATTTTCAGCTTTAAATTGCGATAAAAGTTTAAGATAAAACTTGGCTTATTTAACAGTTTTGCAAATGTTTAATATTTTGAAGGGGACGATCAACAAACAAATGTGAATAACAAAAATTATCAAGCTTCGCCGCTATTAAACAATATTTATCTCGCAACAAACAATTTAGAGCAGTGATTCTTAACCATGGGGCCACATGCGGGCGGCCCACAACCATTCTTCCTGCGGCCCCCGTCAAGAAAGAAAAAGTATTATTTGTGCTGGAACAACTGCCCAGAATGGCGAGAGTAGCCTATATAGTTGTCACATAACTTACGTGCTAGCAAAAAATGCCTTAACTTTCTACACACTACGGATACAGGGCAATTATAGCTGTGTTTGTCAGGAGATTTACACCAAAATTTTCAAATTTGACCTTTCAAAGTTTTATTCAGTTGCAACAGAGGAGTGTACTTCCATGTTAGGGAAGAATCAAGGTCTTCATGGACTCTGATGACGTTAAGAAGATAGCCTAATCTCTGATGACGTGAAGAGGATAATTACCCTTGTGATGTGGCACCACTGCATTTTACACCAAGAAAATATCGTAGTTAAGGCACTGAAGATGTCTAATTTAACAATTGTAACGTCAACAGTGAATTAGATTTGTGCAAACCCCATTGGTCATCCCAAATTTGAGCAATTTCTGGCATATATTGATGCCGCCTGTGGAGAGGTGCCCATGTTTTACTGCCGTGCGCTGGTTAAGCTAAACTATTAAGTCAACTGGTCATTCGAAAGTACCTGGGCTTATTACTGTTAGGCTATATTAGGGACATAATTGATGAATTTAAAAGTCGCATTAACGGTATCAACACTTTCGTGTATCTCATGAAATGTGTGCAACACCTTTGACAATCTAATAGCCACCGCCAGGGCCTCCAAGAGCCTTGCCGGGCTCCAGTGCAGATGTTGCTGCCGGACCCCCCAGCGCGACATGTTGCGTAATATCTTACAAATCACAAGCAAAATTTGCGGTATGCGTTAATCCACAAAACCATTGCATACATGGTGTTGCGGACAGTGTTTTTATTTCAAAACCAGATCTGTTTAAAAAATAATACAAAGAATATCATACATTAGGTTAAAGTATTAACACTCCATTATTTCACAAAGAATGCAGTATTATGGTGGTGTAAATATAACTTTAAATTCACAGATACACACTAGTTATGCACAAAGATAAAATGCTGTGGCTATACTTACACTATGTAGTGTAAATATAGCCTCAATAGCGTTGCCAGATAAGGAATTCTGCCCAAATTAGAGGAAACGTTTATAGCTGTTGAAAACAAAAACTTGTATTTTGGAAAAAACTTTCAATCCTGGGCAAAAATCAAAGCCTTAACCTTATTCCTAACTCTAACCCTTCCTAACTCTGGCAACACCTGATTGTAACCATGGCAACAAGTGAGTAAAAACAGCCAATTTGAAGATAAAAGTGGCAATACTATCCGGCATGGCTGACATAGCATTGCATATGTGTGCATTGCACGCATATGCAATTCTATTTCAGCCATGCCTGATAGTTGTGCATACAGCTTTACATTAACACATATAATACCATTTCTGACCTTGAAATCTGCAGAGACTACGGAGCAAACTTACGATGAATGCATTGCTATTGTTCATGATTTTAAGAAATACCAACTTTATTTCAGGATCAATAGGCTGCTTCTTATTTTCACTCCTTTCGTTTTCTTTGCTCGTTTGAGTGAAACTGCATTCAAGAGCATGATTGAGGGTCACTTTCTCTTCATTTCCCAGCAAGTGGTCAACTCAGTAGAAAACAAAGTTGAATATCTTTCTATTTTCAAGTGCTATCAATGTAAATGTACTTACATCTGTCACTATACTATGTATCGAGACCTTTACAAACACCATGCACAACTACAGAATGCAAAACTACAAAATACAAAATCGTTGAAATCAATCTTTTTAACGCGTGAATTTAGACATTTTGTCGGGCCCCTTTGAACTTACCGGACCCCGGTGCAATGCACCGGTTGTCCCCCCCCCCTTTTGTGGGCCCTGGCCACCGCCTTCCAATGTTAGCTGGAGCTGTTAGATTGGCAGCCAAATGTAAAGCTGATACAAACATTCAAATGTGATCATCTACTTCACTTTTGGAGTCGAGTCTCTTCGGGAAGTACCCAACTTGATAGGCAATGCACTGAAAAATGCCTCTGTTCAACATAACTTACATGTGTGAAGCAGTGAAGCACTATTTGGTAAAACGATTGGAATTAAATCCAAATGCCACAACCGATTGACGAACCATGATTTTAATCAACTTTTGAATACTGCATCTTTTAACATTACCCCTTGTTTGGGAAAACATTTTAAAGTCCAACATCAAGTTTCACATTCAATTGCATTTATTTTTTGCGGCCCTTTACAAAATTTAGGTTTTGAATTCTGTGCTGAAAACGTTGAGAACCACTGACTTAGAGTATGGCTTGGAAACGCATATTGTTAAGGGCGCTGTATGTATGAAGCTAAAAACTACGCATTACCTGGCAAGAATAATCAGACTTTTACAAAAGATACCGCAGCAAGCTTTGCAATAATTTAACCTGTGTTTCTCTATAATTTAACATGTGATTAAATAGAAGACCTACGCTCAGTGGCGTACGCAGGGGGGGGGGGCCATTGGGCCATGCCCCCCTCCCCTTAAAAATGTTTTAGTAGTTATAACGACGTAGATTAAGGCATTTAATATGTTTTGCATTGCTCTGTCAAAGCAATCACTGTAACAATGTTGTTTTATAGACTAGGCCAATACAAAATACATGGCCCAATCCACCTACCCCACCCCAGGTATGCCAATGTAGCATAGTGTTCTGTAAGCCTATTATAGTGATTAGTGAGAGAGAAATGGATAAAGTCTAAACTAAAACCATACTGGGATATCATGAAGACGTCTGGGATATCAATGGCCAGTAGCATAGCCAAGGGGAGAGGGGGTTAGGCCTTGGGGGTTACAACCCCACTTTTGCACGCGTGTGACGTCACGATATTGAGAAAGATGCTTTCAGTCTCTTTTTGCTTGGAAATGATGGCTTCAGTCTAAAAAAAACTTGCCTAATTTTAAACAAAACTGCATTAAAAGAGCGAGTTTTGCCAATACTAAACATTCAAACATCTCAGCCAGGAATTAACAAGAAAACATAGAGACTTGGCTTTGTTTCCGAAAAATGCCGAAGAAAACATGATCTTATCCTTTTGCTATGCCACCGGACAGCACCATTTTACAGGAATATTCATACCCTCATTTTTGTTGAAAATGCTCTCAGAATGCACCAAATTCAAAGTAGTTTGTCAAAATTTTCTGGGGGAGGCCCCCCAGACCCCCCGCCGCTGGGTGTCGTCTTAAGCGGAAACGCCGTCGGGCTTCGCCCGCCGGCCGTCAAAACCCCCCTCTCAATATTCCTGGCTACGCTACTCTCAATGGCCCCGCCCTTCAGAAAATCCTGCGTACGCCACTGCCTACGCTTGTTTTTTTTTTAACGATTCAGGTCTCTTTTATAACTCATGCAATAGAAAAGGTCATTTCTACAGTAAACTCAAACGACAAACTACGTAAAACGTGTGTTGACAAGACGAGGCTACTCTGAGAAGATACCGATTGGGTTAGAGTCGATTTTTTCACTTGTCTAAAATTGTAAAAGACATACCTTTCACATCATATGAATCTCACCCACATCTGTACACACAAATAGTGCACACACAGAATTACTTCTACTTTGTGTCATCCAGCTTAACAAAATAGTTAAAAAACATGCTCCCAGTAATTTATCTACATATCTGTATGATCTGTATATGGACTTTGCATAAGAATCACAAAAATGACAGCCTAACCCTAAAAAAGGCTTAATTTTATTGCAAATACCTCAGTTTAGTTAGTCACCTGCAAAACTTGTCACCGGGCTGTCCAAAACAAACATTTCTGGTCGAAACGAAGCATCTCATAAAGAAATTTGAATCAAAATAACAAAAACTGACAAAAATACTTTGACAAAAATCTAAATCTCAGCTTACATGTGCATTTTCTATCTGAAACAGGTTAACTCGACCTGTTATCAGCCGGGACCTGATGGTCCCGCCCTCCACTAGTTTTGAAATTTTATATAGAAGGAATTTTCCTAAAGCGCTGATATTTCTTGACTTTTACTTTTTATCATTTGAGCATCGTTTAAACCTAATTTGGTTATTTTTGGAACATTATGTGGTTCACAATAAGCATTTTGTCACAGGTTGTTCAGAAATTTTGTCTAAATTCCTATATTTTGGCAATCGGCCTCGAAATGACTCATCGCTTCTGCTATTGTATACACAGTGGCCGCAGTCAACCGCGAGTCAAGTCATCAATCACACATTTAAACTTAGAACTAAACGCAATGGGACTCAGTGTAATTTATCGTTTTATCTAAATCCCAGGCAGTTTTTGTTGCGTCATTGCACAATCTCGGCAAGTGAAGTTGACCAGTTTTTACGAAGATTCGACGTGTTCAAAACATGAAAAGCAAACTTTGGTTACTAGGAATGATCCGTTACTTTAGTTTAGTATTTACACTTTGCTACTTCTGAAAAGAAAAACAGGGCTAATCACAACCGAATCATCAACCACAGTTATCCACAAAGCGTTGTACCATTATGTGTAGACGACATCAGAGGAACGGGTTATTCCAAAAAAGAAATAATCTCGGCAAAGTTTCTGATCGTCGCTCCAAATGCAATATGCCTTTTTGCACAAAGCACATATTGAAACTATGTATGTCATGCCATTCATGACATGTAGGCTACAGTTGAGAAGGAGCGATCTTCCCGGCGTAAGCACTACCTGACTACTCACAACAGAACAACGAGCATTGTGTTTCTCTAAATGCTTGTAAACTGAATTTTTCATAACTCCACGATCATTTGTGTGTTGATCCAGAATTGTGGTACATTTCATTTTTAATTATGTAAAAGTAAAATTAACTATTCTTACATTGTCTCGACATTGCCAGACTCAAGTTAAACAACCCAGACAGAAAAACCTGTCATTTTTACATTGATTCAACGTCTGAAAAATGACGGGTTTTGCTGTCTGGGAAATTTAGCTAAAAGCAGCAGCCCAGGCAGAAAAGTTGGCTTTTATATCGTTTCAACGTTTAGCTACATTGAAAAGTATCAAAAAGAAGCTTTTTTTCTGATTCTAAAACATTTTGGCAGGTTGAAATGAAAGCTACACTCTATGTTATGAAATGAAACGCCTGAAAAAACAGCTGACTGGAAATCGTGTTACCTATACTTCTAACCCAGCCAGTAAATCAACCACTTTCAAGAATGATTCGACGTCTGCAGACGTTAAATAAATGTAAAAAGGACCAATTTTGCTGGCTGGGAAAGAATGTGATAACCTAGAGTTCTTTCAACCAGAAAATCAATCTGCGAAGGTTGAATCAATGTAAAAAAATGATTTGCTGGCTGAGACGCGACAACTATTTTATGCTTTCATTCATCTTGATTTGTCATGAGAGATACTGCGGTGCTAAGCAGCCATGACCACATGCGGAGAACCTATCAGTGCAATTCATCACAATAAACTCAAAATCGCTTGATGTAGTATGAATATGAAAAATACTGTATTTATTGTAGGAAAAAATAATTTGTTTCAAAGTATTTTTTTGAATGTTCACAAAATCATCAAAATTAAAATTCGAACGAAGAAAATCGGACATAAAATGACTAAATGCCAGCAAAATTCGCGTTTTTAGAGCTTTTTTGCAACATATGTCTTCAGAATACACAAACTAGGCATTTATTTCGAAAACAAATAATTACAATATAAAATAAAAGCATGTGACTATGTGCATGCCAATTTTCTCAAATGTGCGATATTTAGCGGCTGAGTTATAACCCATTAATCAGAGCGTGACCAAATGGTCCCGTCTCGTGCTTTTCGCGTGTCTTTGACACGAATACCAGAAAGGGTTAATGCAGTGCACATACAAGTGCAGGCTGCACAGTGTATATTGCTCAGCATAGATGAGTGGGGGGTGTTTTGTTGCTTGGAGAATTTTTGCGTTTTGTGTTCTCTGGGAGAGAAGGCTACATGACAAAATACCTCGTAAATCTGTGATCAGTTGAACCATCTTTGGGTAATTTAAGGTTTTCAATTTACCTGTTTTTAATTCTGACCATCACAACAAAAAACAATTTATGTTAATATAGAAAAGGTCTGGCAACATTTTTAGAAAAATTCAAAATGCAAAAAACGGATGATCAAAAAAGTATTTACACATACAGCCTGTTTATCGGACATGGATATTTTTAAGATCTGCAAAAACAGACAATTGTTTTTAACTAAATTTTCGCTGAGTTGCATTGTGAAAAAGTGTATCTGATGCCGGCATATCACAACTTGGTTGTTGTCGTCAGCTTACCGTGAAGCGTGCTTGAAACTTCGAGCGTCATTGTTTGGTGTGGACACAATGGATATTACACCGAGCCGCGCGGTGGCTATTGTTGCTGTCATTGTTACGGTAGCCTGATCAAACACAATGACCTGGAAAGATTGCTTTCCTATTGAAAGTTAAACTGATACGTTTCCAACCAGAAGTAGTTTACTTGTGCCGATGTACTTCGCCTGTGTACTCAAACAACCAACTTGGTCAGTGTCAGGAAAGTTAATGACGTCAGATGACTGTTTCGTTGTTTTAATTGAAATCTATGACGTAGGTCAGGTTGGCACAGACCGCAGGGATACAAGTTTAAAACTTGGCTAATTCTTAGCTTTCCCAAAGCGGCCACGAATGTTCCTCGCTTGCTGCGATGTACAGTATATGCGATCCCACAAGCAGGGTTGCCACAAGGTTGTGATGTTTAGTGAAGGCTACTTATAATGCGGGCTTACAATAATACTAGGATGGAATTACATTGAAGGATTGAAGAGTGGCCAATGAAAGCGTTGGTAACAAAAATGAAAAATTTACAGAAACCGTTTCTTTTTAATCGCTTTCCACGCTGTTAGGCTGCATAGTTCAATCAGCCTTGGAGACAAAGAAACAGGGAGAACGAGCGACGTTAGTTCAAAACCGGATGAGTGCAGTTCAGCGATACATTTTTAGGACAGTTTTTCATTCATGAAATAGAACAATTAACAACCAACAATAATTGAAAGCAAAAAATTCCAGGATAAAACTTCCAAAACGGTTTTCCCACTCTGACTATGAATATCCAATGAACTAAGTTGGTTGGATTCTGGTTCGTTGCATCAACAATCACGTGATTGTGACGTGGTGCCTGCGTGTGATTCTTGTAAAGCCTCTTGTGCCTCTTGTAAAGCGTCGAGGCGTCACACGATCAGTAGCGTTGACAGGGGTGTCCAGGGAGTATTTTTGGACCATGGCCCTTGAAGATTTTAGGAGCCCGTAACTTTTCCAAAGAGCCTGAAAACTTGAAGAAACCATCATGTACAGTATTCTTTGAATACAGTGCGTTTTGTTAAATGCGTCTTGATCTGGGGTCCAAATATCTTATTGGTACCGGGCCCAAATTATCCTCTCAACAGCCCTGCACAAGCATACGGCCCTGCACACGCATACGGCTCTGCACAGGCATACGGCCCTGCACACGCATACGGCCCTGCACAGGCATAAAAATGGTGGTTAAAATAACAGCTTAGAAATGTGCAATAAGAGGAAACAACACATTCTTTGTGGACATTTATTATTATTATTATTCCTTAATTTGTTTGCTGTACAATAAAGAGATTTAACTTGTGTTAGTCAGGGCCTCTGAGAGAAATTTTTGCTAAGGGTACGAAGGGTCATTCCGGGCCCCCCTCTCACTCGGACCCTCTTTGTCTTGGGCAAAACGCGTGATGTTTGCTTAGGCATATTGCACACCATATAACTTACAACATTTTACTGCAAAATTGGACATCTGTGCGCATTGCGCAATAATAGTATCAGGATGCAACAAAACTAACTTCTTATTTAGTGTTTGCATATCATGTGATCTGTCCCTCGCCAATTTGTGTATCCTGCATTGAATTCGTGTGTCAGTTGTTGATGGTGCTGTTGAGAGGTGTCGCTTGTAGCCTACAGCCTTAATGTAAAATTTTCAAATTCATTTTTATTTTTTTCTCTTAGAATTAGATGTAGCCTATGGTTATTCCTAATGAGGACACTATGTGGTGTCGAAAACGTTGGATTTAGTAGTTTTATCTTGTTTTTTTGTGTGTTTAATAGAAAATGTTAAATCCGCTAACGTTACTGAGTGTTATATGTATCTGGTACAACAAGTCAAGCTCTCTACCAAGGCTCAAACATAACATCTGGTTAAAGCATAATCAAATTAATCATCTGACCAATAAACTTTCTTCATTAACTTTTGTATTCACCACATGCCAAGCAGAGGTGAACGAAGTCACTTTTTTTACTCCGGCTGCGCTCGTGCTTCAGTATTCACTCGGGCTCCTGCTCCGAAATTCATTTTGAAGTGAAACAAGAGTGAAACCACTGTTTTCGAAAAGTTTTTAAAAAACAAAAAAAGCCCAAAAATACCCAGAATTTAAAAAAAAAAACCTAGCGGGTTAGGTGTTTTAAAATAATTTAGGGTGCTATAAACAAAACGTTTTTGCACGTAAAGCATTAAATCACCACTTTGGGCCCCTAATTTGCGCGCAATTAATTCAATTACTTTTCCGGGCCCTTGTTCTACATTACGCCCCCCCTTCCCCCCCCAGGATTAAAGAATAAGAACTTTTATGCTTGAATTTAGTTATTTCGGATGGTTTTAACCAAACAATTTTGCGCGTAAACGATAAAATCACAATTTTGGGCCCCCAACAATCACAGTCTTAGGCCCTCAAGGATACGCCGTACCCTCCGTACCCCCCTATCATAGGCCTTGGTGTTAGTATGTCACTGTAATCTGACAAAGACAACTTGATATGGATACCCAAATACTTAATGTTTTCAACCAAGTGAATTGGTACCTAACTACTGTAACTAGATTTTAAGCGGTTTAATTTCTCAACATACAGAGCAAAGAGGAATCTACGCAAAATTCTTTCCTATCATTTACCATCTTTAACACGGAAGGGTTGAGAGAGGTGAATTCCTCAATTCACAAGCATGGTTTGATGCATAGCCAAGTAGTGAGAGCACTCGCATGGGCGCCGGTTCGACACCGCTCAAGTTCATGCGACTGTGTCTTTGGCAGAACACTGTAAGAGTTAAGACATGTCTGAAGGTGGACACGATGATTGGCTTCCTTGTCTTCACATCCACTTAATCAAAATCTTCAACTACCATGTGTAAGGCTGGACGTATAAAAAAGAAAGAATGCTGTACCAATACTGCAACAAACGAACGAATTGCATATAGGTGCTCTTGTTTCAATTAATGTTTTGAGTAACACGTGATTGTATTTTCTTATCCCAGCTTAGCAGTGAAATATATTTTACTTTTTGTGACACTGTGTCATCACAATGCCATAAATATGACGTCAAATCCAGCAGTGAAAAGACCCGAGCACTGGAGGGCAGTACACATCTCCTTGGAGGAACGAGAACGATTGTTTTCGGACCCAAAAACGCGATATACAGCGTTTTCACCGCGACCAGAGACGAGGAGAGCCTTGGAAAAATCACCAACGACAGACACAAAAATCAGTTTGAATCATAAGTAAGTTTATGGAAATATGATTTATTCAACCAAGAAGCTGATATGGAACGATAATGTGTGATTTTTTAAAATTAAGTCTAACGCTGTATTCATCACAAAAATGCATCGACCTCAGCGCATGATAAAGCAGACAGTATGAGTGATGCAACCGCCTACCCAATCACTGCAACTGCGAAAAGCTGTGTCTTGCTGCATCGGGAGTTGCTCATTTGTGAATCTAGACATTCGCCGCGTGTTTGCAACTTTCAGTTATCACCAGTAGCATCATCATCATCAATGATCACTTCACTTTGTAGGTTACGCACTTTCCGCGAAGAATCAACAATCATTTACCCTATGACGTCATATCAGACTTGGATGGACGCTGGAAAACTTGAGCCCATGCTCCCCCAAGCGACCGACCCGGAATACAACGCCAACGTGTGGCGGCACTTTAGCAGCAGAGAGGGGGCGCAATATTTTGGGGACTCAAAAGGGGTGTCAGCCCTCGTAGCGTCCATGTATCCTCTTAGTATTCCTCCACCGTCTCGCATGGGTGATTTCACGTACGCGCAGTTTATCAAGTATGGCGACATATACCGCGACCCCATTGTCAAAAAGAAGAAAATCACTTGGACAGAAAAGGAGATTTCGGTGAGGAAATGTAAGGCGTCGTTAGATGACGCAAAGCAGCGTTTTAAATCTTTTTCACGCGCGCCCTAAAGGTTTAAATGTGAAAGATTTGAATTCCAATTGTGGTTCCTCTCGTTAAACCTTTAGATTTCCCAACACAACTTGGTTTGGTTGGTTTGTTTTGGTTTTTGAATCTTTATCCTTGGACTGACAAAGCCTTGATAGGTTATTCCTGGTAGTTTCGCATACTTGCAGAGGCTTTTGAATTTTCGTTTGGTTAATTAAACTTTTGAAATCTACATGGTCCAAAGTACATGTGTGCCAATTTTCATGCTTGTGTCACCAAATGAAGTATTTTCAGGGTTATCTACCTCACTACAGGGCCGGTTACCGAGATTGACAGAGTGAAGTTTCCGATTGTTGAAGTCTTCTTGCCGGGGAATTATTCCATCGTTCCTCCAAGTGTTTCTACGATTCTGTAAATTTTCCGCGATTGCATTTCAGTTTTTCACCGACTTTTTAAAACTCCGACGTTTCATTAATTCCTATGATAGACATCTTCACATTAAAAACGTCCATTGTTGCGGTGTGCAAACGTCACAGTAGCAAGAAGCACGACTGATTCTTGTTTGGGTTTGTTGCGTGAAGTAGTTAGGAAGCGTCTACGTCAACAAACGCGATGATAACTTTTGGAGTATGTTTAAAGCTTTGTTGACGTTGGATCATGTAACTCACAATCTGGCGCTAAAAAGTGACGTGTTTCTATGATGTCACAATCACGTGTTCAATCAGGAAATGAAGAAACTTGATGTTTTGTCAAAAGCACGAGTGCCACCTACCGATGAAAAAGGACGCATCTTTCCTCCGCTAGCTTTCCGGAGGTTAAAAGCTCAGGGAAGGATACGCCATCTTCCAATGACTTTGGATAACAAGTGAGTTCTGAAACTTCCAAACCTGGAGTTTGGGATGAATTCATGCTGCCAGGTGAATCGTGCAGAGGAAGCTTGTTTTTGTTTTTATTTAATTTCATCTGCTCGATCAGTTTGGTCCAGGATAGCTACCCCTCGCCGTGGTGGTCTTTGTCTGTGGTTTCCTCCCATAGGCCACAAACAGATGCGTACAATGTTGTGTTTACATTATACAATAATTGAACAGCGTTGATGAAGAGCATAATTTTATCAATTCAATCAAATTAATAAACAGACATAACTCAGCAACAACACTACATTTAACTTATAAAAACAAAAACAATAAGCGAACGTTTTCGGCTAGTCATACAGCTCTTTTCAAGCCTAAGTTATAAGAAAAATATTTTTAAAAGAAATACCAAAGAATAATACACTATCACAGCAAAGTATAGTCAAATCCAATCAAATTAACTCCGTCAAATTCTCGTCTTTGATAAACTAGTTTTGAATGTTTTCAAGTTCCAGAAAATCTGAAGGATCAACATCACGCGAACTTTGTTTCAATTGTAAAGTTAGTGATCACGACGTCACAGATAACTCTTTGCAGATATCCATTGGGCAACGATCGGGAGAGGCCCCAACACATCACCGGGTTCGAAAAACAATCGGACACCGCGTCGCTGGCGTCGAGAAACACCAGCCTACGTCATAAAGGCTTACTGTGGAAGTTTTCCTACAAATTAAACAACCCGGAATACGACAGGGTGAGCTGATTGGTGTTTACCTAAAGTATTTTGTTCCACATTGTTTTGCGCACAAGATCATTGTCTACGTCATGTACAATAGATGCAATAACGTTGACAGAGGGAGTCCGGTAGGTAAGTTTAGACCCGACTTGGGATCATTTAAGGAGCCCCCAAATTTTTGCAAGGGCCTAAGAAGGAAGAAAGAAGCGCGTATTCTTTGAAGTTTCATATTGGTTCTTTGGTAGTTTCTGGTTTGAGGGGGCCCGAGCATTGCTTTGTATAGCCAAAATTGGACCCAATTTTTTTCTCAACAGCATAGGGTATGATGCGTAACTAAAGCCTACCAGGCTACCACTATAGCGGCAACCTACATTGTGTGAGCAGCATTGGCGAAAGACCGATACATCATCGACCATAATTGAAAATATGTCTCGCTTTGAAACAAAAACTCTATTCAAGTAACATTGAAACATTCAATGACGAGCGGAAAAAGTTAAACATTTTTAATGTGTTCAGGCAAAAGAAGTTCAAATGGAAAAAGAGAGGTGGAAATCCCAGAACAGTAAGATGCGGACGATTAGAAAGCGAGTCCTTCAACAACAACTTCTAGCCAGTTACTAGAGGATCCATTTGAGGAAACTGATTCCAAATCACTTCCTCGGTTATCAAGGACGGATGGCTCAACTGCGACAAAGCATAGTTTCATTTGTTGTTAGTTAAATTAAGCCTTCAAACATGGAAAGGGAACTTGCCCCATTTGGTTTCAAATACAAAGTTGAAAGCCGTTGTGAAGGTTTCTTGGACCTGTTTGTTGAACTTGTTTTCTTTACAAAAGTTTACTTTAAAAGTATAATCGGTTGTGGATCCCGCGCAACGTGAATGTTGTAGGTGGAACATCGCGCGAGTAGTCTAAGAAGCCAATGAATTGTTCTAGTTTGTTAAACTTGCTGATATCAAGCGAAGTTCTTAAACTTGCAAATCACAGTTTAAACTTTTTCAAAACATTTACTTGAGACTTCAAAATATTATACTTTTGTGTTTGTTAAGTTAGAATTTCATCAACAACAGAATTTCATCTGAATTTCATCAACATCAACAACAGAATTCTGAAGCGTGAAAAGTTGGCTCTGGACCCAAGTTTTTTACCTTTTGTTTATTAGCATCGCTAGAACGCGATTTTAAGCGGCCAATGACGTCATAAAGCATTGTTCCGTAACTTTACTATCTCAAGCTTCTCATCGAGTGGAGGATCGAGAACATTCGTGAGTTCCCTCAAGTTCTGTCTGTCTTTCAACAAACAAGATTTTTCTAACAACATGTCAAGTTTTTTTTTTGTTGTCGTGCCAAACTTTGTTTGTTTGTTTTTGTTTTGTTTTGTTTTCATCACTTTTTAAGTAAAATCTTTTATTTCGGCAAAAAGTAAGTTTCATTTCGAATGTCCGAGCTAGCAGGGAGGCTAGATCAGTTTAAATGTTGTGGGTTCTTCTTGACACGCAACTTCGCGAGACGTCGGTTCGGTAAAGTACTTTTTTTTTAATAATATTAATAATAATCGTGTTTTTATTTGCGCCCATTGCGATAACATACAGTACACTGCGATCACAGATGCGATACAACAGACGACAGGAAGCAGCAAAGTGACATATAGTCTTCGAGTCAGCTGCTCCCCTTAGTTTGGCTTGCCATTAAGTGTCTTTGCCGAGACAAAGCCGCGTGCTCTGGAGCAGTGTCGAACCCACGTTCTTTCGAACGTTGCGCAGGCGTTCTTACTTTCAGCGCGAAGAAGACTTGAAAAGTATTTTAAATTTAACTCAAAACTTTAACTAATTTCAAGATATGATGATTTGTAATCTCTGCTACTTCAAGGTATTATCCGTCACGGTTCGTTACCAAAAGTATCTGGGGTGGTACAAGGATGGACCCTCCTCAGCTACAGAGGCTACAAAGATGTCCGCCCCGATAGCTCAGTTGGTAAGCGCGTTGCTTCGTGAACAAAGAAGCTTCAAGATCAAGCGTCGCTGGTTCAAATCCCGGGATGTGCACTTGAGCAACACATTTTAAAAACTCCTCTCCATTCAGCGGCACCTAGTGAATGGAATAATTTCCCGGCAACAACACTTCAACAATCGGAAATTTCACTCTGTCAATCTCAGTAACCGGCCCTGCGTCAAGAGCCTCTACAAGTATGCGAAACTACCAGAAATAACCTATCAAAGCCTTGTCTGTAAGAGCATAAGAATTCAAAACCTACCAACCAACCAAATAGAAGCTTTATGATATGGACTCCTGCTACGGATGGTTTGTGAATATTGACTCCAAACTCTACTTCGACTCCAAACGCGAAACATAAACCACAATCCAGGTTGTTTTATAATCTAGCTTATTCCTTCCTTATCTCCTGCCATGAAAAGAAGCTTATTTAGAAATGAAAAAAATGACTGCTTGAAAAATAAAACCATTGAAGTACACACAAATAATAACTGCAGCAAGTACGACGTAAATATTCGTATGCTAGAAGTATCAGCATCAGACTTCGGCTTCAATCCAATTCGGCCTATTCCAAAACTCTGGCTCATGTACACCTCCGTTTGTTGCGTCTCTGGGACACTTCTTCCTGCTATAATTCCCTCAACAAGTTACCACATGGCTGTACAACGAATACGACGCCAAATATCAAAACTTTTTATTACAATCATTAGGTCATGGTTGAAAATGTTAGCGTTAGTCTATGACGCGCTTTAAATGGCGAGAATTGATAGTAATCATGTACAGATTTTTTAACCAAACAGTTTTGCATCTTTGAAGTGCGTCTTAAAAGTCGAGCCACACTCACCAAACACCAAGTAGATTTTCATTCCAAGCATCCTGAAAGAACTTTTGAGTCTCCCACATTGAGGAGGGATGGACATCGATAAAAAACAATAACTGCATTTCATGTCATCGATGTAATTACAATTAGAATGGCAATTGGTAGTATTGATTGGCACAATGCACAGTCTCCCGGACAGCAAAATCTGTCATTTCTACATTATTCAAGGTCTGCAGACGTTGAATCAATGTAAAAATAACGGATTTTTCTTTCTGGGACGAGAAATTAAACTTCATTGTGGCGTTGCTGTGAGTTGATTGTTCGTTCATGACTCCTAGCCAGCAAACATTGTGACGTTGTAGACGTTGAGCCAATAAAAGAGACGGATTCTGTTGGCTTGTTGCTTGGTATAAGAAATGCATACAATGAGTAAACAGTTCAAGAAAGTAAAACAATTTACGTCACGGAAATCCCGTTGTGTTGTATTTGTACAATCATGTACAATCACCCTTGGGGGTTTATAAAATCATGTAAATCACCTTTGGGGGTTTAGGTAAAAACTGGGAATAAGGATTGGGTAAGAACTGGGAGTAAGGATCGGAGTAAGAACTGAGAGTAAAGAGTGGGTTGGAGACTGTGGCAAGGATTTAGGGTGAGGAATGAGGCAAAGAATTGGGGGTAGAGAGTTGGAGCGTGAGTAGGGAAAAGCAAAACGATGAAAACACCTTCTCGAGTCCCTCGCAGTTTTATTTTAAAACTTTAGACATCAGGCGCTTTTCCTGAAATCATACATAAGTTAATTAGTTAATTATAACAAAACATTTGTGATTTGAGCCGTTTGAAACAAATTAAAATTTCCATTTGCTTCAAAAATTTCTAAGGTCTCAAGAATGACATCAGGAAATTAATATTACAACTCATCGGATGTTACTCACGGGTATTGCTGCTGTTTGATTCTGTTCAATATGGCTTGCGTTATGATGGTGTCCTGTGAGGCAAGAACCCTGCGAACAAAGACACGAATGTTACCGGTCATAGTAAATGTTACCGGTCATAATAAATGTTACCGGTCATAACGAATGTTACCGGTCATAATAAATGTTACCGGTCATAATAAATGTTACCGGTCATAATAAATGTTACCGGTCATAACAAATTTTATCGGTCATAACAAATGTTACCGGTCATAACAAATTTTACCGGTCACAACAAATGTTACCGGTCATAACAAATGTTACCGGTCATAATAAAATTCTGACAAAGCAATTCTGGGTCCGCGGCTGAATTGCCTCCGTTCTGACGTAGGGCACTTCGGATCCGTGATGCACAGATGGAGCCTATTAGCATCTGCAACATGCAACTGTGATGCAAAGGAACAGACAGCAGACCACATCCTCTGCCACTGCCCGATGTTTACTCCACCAAGAGCAGTTGATCTATCAACGCTGAAAGACTCTACCACCAAATGGCTGCTCGAAGAATGCCCAGACTTTTGACCCCGAAATGTATGGTATAGTCTGAAAACAACTTTCATACAAAAGAAGAAGAAAAAGAAGTTTAAAGTTGGATTTGTTTGTTGCATCTGCGATTGTGATTTGTGAGAGAGTTAACTCACAAGCAGAAGATGGATCGATACGATGATGATGAACATCTATCCGTCATCGCTTTGACTACCGGAAGATGGTTTTACATTATTAACGTTAAATCAACGAAAGTAGTATATTCCCTCCGATGAAATGAGAATTTGATGAGCTTGAAGTGAAATGTTGCGAGCTTCTTCATGCACGAAAATGCAACTTTGTTTCGGGTTTATTTAAAACTCAGACTAAACAAGACTCTTAGCAAGGTCAGGAAGAGTTCAACCCATTATGTCGTCAGCGTTTAGGTGCCCGAGGCTGCACGATGCGAAAGCATTGTCATCAAATTGCTTGGCAACACCAGAGCAGCGTTATAGTTCGACCGCTATCGCCGCGACACGCCGACAAGATTTGGCTTCAAGTCTGGAAGCCAGCAAGAATATGGCTTTGCTTGGATTTCTATTGGAATCCTGCAGCTTTCCAACTGCAGGAAGGCAGCCGACCAATGCTGCGTACTAATGAAACAGCCACGCACATAGTTTGTTTGTAAAACAACGTTGTTTACACGAAACAGCTGTACAGGAAGCGAATGACTCAGCAATTGTTTAAACGATGTACGTCGATGCGATTACTATCTCAAGACATATAAAGTTGGCAGTAGTCACATGGTCACGTGCTCCAACACCCAGGAAAATGTGAAACCGTTTTCTATTTTTGCAAATTCTTCGCTTGGGCCGCAAGTAATGGGCATCTAAGCACACAAAAAGTGACCAGACCAGGATATTTATGTCAAACTTTCATGGTCTCCCCAGACCCCCTTCTAGACTCCTTTCTAATCAATTTGTTTGCTTCTTAGGACGTCCGCTTTTCACTTTGTTTATTTTGTTTTACAATTTCACTTTAATGAAATTCTGATGCCCAACTGCCAATTTGTTTTTCTAGATCCGCTATTTGGAGTAAGTTGAAATTTGTGTGAAACAATTGACGTCTTTAAACAAACATCAAAGCTTTTTAAAAAAACAAATTTTATTTAACATTTAGATCTCCCTGGCTTCAACTCTTCCTATTTCCAAAAGCATCACCTCTCACCTTCTCATCGCTTGGCAAAACATTTCTCCATATTCTTCTCTGGAAAGCATATTCATTATATCCCTAAGGAATTCTCTTTGGAGTGAAGTTCGGCTGTAAGCTGAAGGATCTCTATCCAGCTGGACAGCAATTTGCTCCATAAAGGGATGACAATGATGAAGATACAAGTTTACACCTCTCCTGCTCTCTAAACACGATCCAGTCAATTTAGAGACTTTGTTCCCAATTTGAAAGTTTAAAACGACTTTTTAATTTGAAAACATAAAACATTTCACTTCAAGACAACAAATTTGTGACAAGTAGTTATAATTTTTCTTGCGTTTGTTTAAAAAATAGTTTTCTAATCACAACGAAAACCGCTCAGAATATTCTGCAAAACCTCAACCTACTCGTCATATGGACCGTAAAAGTTAGATCAACACTGGCCATGGTAGCCCGGTAGGTGCCGCTGTTGTAGAGCAATGTCGTCGTAGGGGGGTTTCGACCTCCAGATAACGGAACGATTGGTCTAAATAATAAACGAATTTCATGTTTTACCCACGAAATAAAGTTGAATCTTAACTTAATTTTAGAAGCAAAACTGTTTTTTTTAAGTGACTCATTTCATTTAAACGCAGAAACAAACATATTTGCTGATGATCACAATTCGTGCTTGAAGTAATAAACACAATCAATTACATTTCTGTAAACAAACTTACCAAAACAATAATTATGCTAGTCATTGAACAATAGAATGTGACGTAGTTGCTCAGCGCTAAACTCTGACTAGCTACAATATTTTTACGTAAGATACGTGATGTAACAATATAGAATTGTTACGAAGATGTTTACAATTCAAGCTCGCTTTGAAAGTTCCCGCGGATGTTGACTTCCTCCATTGGAATAAAAAGGTTGACAACGGATGGGGAAGTCCCTCCTGGGAGAATGTGGACGGAATAAGTCGCATTGCTCGAGTGCGCCTCTACGAGCATGTTGCTGCAAAACATTTCATCAATCAAACATCCGCAAGGTGGAGAGTGCTTCGATTGCGTTGAAGCAATGCAAAAAAACGTTGAAATTAAATGAGGAATTTACAACAAAACCTGAGACCGGATGTTACAACAAAAGAAGGAAAAGTGATACCAGGAGTAGCTGTAGCATGTAGGGAATCACAATATGAGCCTTTATGGGGTTGTTTGTGAGGCAGATTGATTCGCTTGCTGAGGAATGTGCTCACTATGACGTACAACAAATGAAGTTTGCATTGATGCCAATTCTCTGTAAGATTATGACTTCACAATGCACAAGAAATCAATTTCTTTTCACGCCACTCAGTTCAACGGTACAGTAAAGAATTGATTTCGATTTGCTAGATCAACAACAGCCTCGCTGAATGCAATGACCAAGACGACGAATTGTCTCATTTTTCATACATTTTTTACTCTCACACGTGTACTCTCAGTGTCTTACTTGAATGTGTTGAAGGAAAAGTTTATTTCAAACGTATTCCCAACATTTGGAAGGCGGAGCTGAGAGTTGGAAAGTTGCTGGAAAACGTTGGGATCTAGAAACGAAACAACTTGTTTGTTTTGTAGACTTAGTTAAAGACATCGTCATCATCGTTAAAGACAATCATCATCGTCGTTAAAGACAATCGTCTCTGCAGAGGTGCTGATCCAAACAATCAGCAACAATGTGATTGGACGATCAATTTGTAGGCTATTTGTTTGCAAATCCTGTTTCAGTAAAAAGTATTCGTTTCAATTCTCATGAACTTATGTCGTTGCCTCGATGGCGCAGTAGGTAGCGCGTGAGTCTCATTATCTCAAGGTCGTGAGTTCAATCCTCACTCACAGCATCTTTTGTTGCTTTTGCATACGAATCACATGGCATATGAATCACAGACGTGTTTGAAAAATAAAATGATAATTTGAGATATCGTTACATCTTTAAAGTTTAATAGTCCCAGACACAAATCAGAGGAGTGAATTAAGTTACAGACTCTGAGGTTGCAACATGAACCTTGTTCATCATCATCATTAAGTTCCTTCCTCTCATCGAGAGTTGGAAGCAATGAAGCGCCAAGTTTCTCTGCTGTAAGATTTTTTATTTGCAGTTTTGTAATCAAGTCCTGACTAGTCTTTAATATCATTGGCCTAAATTCTTGGTAGTCTGTCTCTTATTTCGTTACCTATTCATTTTTCCCTCGAGCAGTTGTCTTTGAATAGAATTATTGCGAATCAAATGGCCAAAATATTTCAATTTTCTTGATTTAATTGTATGTAGAATTTCCATGTTGGTTTGTATTCTGGATAGTACATCTTTGTTTGTGATTTTATTCCTCCATGAAATTTTAAGCATTCTTCTATGAACCCACATTTCATATGCCTTTAGTCGTTTTACCATTTGTCATGACAAGGTCCATGTTTCTGCATGTCCAGCCTTGTTTGGAATGGTTGATATTTCAAAACCGGTTACAATATGCAAAGTTAATTAAAGCAACTTGCGTTCTTCTGGTGACCATAGAAGAACGCAAGTTGCTTTAATTATCAAATGCCTGGTGAACAGCTTCACTCTGTTTTTAATATGCAAAGCTTTTGAATGTTTTAGTTTTCATATTTTCTATTTTCATGTTTTCATATTTTCATATTTTCTGTCTTAAAATTTTAGTTATTTCTTTATTTCTGAACAAATTTCCACCAGCATCGAAGAAAAAACGTGTTGGTACAAAGTCATGTGGAGTTGAAAAAAGATGCTACTGCTTTTTTTCATCCATCAAATACTGGCATTTAAATAGAAATAAATAGTTGGCTTTGTGGCCGTGCTTAACTACAAACATATAGCCTACTACATGATTTACTATTCAGGCACGTTTTAAACCTTTCAAGGTTTTGCCACCTTTTCCCGTTCGTTAACGTGCTGGTAGGTCTATATCGATTTTTGTAGTTAGTAGGCTATATTTTTTGTTCCGGACGTGTTAATGACGAAAAATAAAATGAACTTGCTTCAACATTTACAGACCACCCAGCAGTCTGATAGATGCGAAGCTGATGATCACATGAGAAGTCACCTTTGCGGGTTTGTGACCAAAACATCTTTGTGGCATTCAACTCACAACATTTGTGTATCTCACTTGTCACTTCTGTTAGTGAGTTCAAGGAAAATAAACAGAAAGTGATTATTGCTGGTAGGTATGGCGGTATTTTTGGAAGTGAATTTCCACTTGTTCTTCATCTCTTGCAGCCTGTAATTTCCTGCTCTCATTGTGAACATAATTTGCTGACCCTTTCATTTTTATATAAATTTTTTTTTTTTCAAAGTAAAACAAAAAAGTTTTTGCAGATAAAAAAACTATTTTCATACCACTTCCCACAATCTTGGTTGTCAATGTATTTACATCAAGCATCTTTTGTATGTATAGCGTGTTGTACCCAGATCTCTTCAACCACAAATTTGATTTGACTGAGGATAGTTCCTTGAAAAGATGAATCTTCCATTGTGATCAGTTTTTGTTTTTTGGAATTTCACCATTTTTTTAAAATTTTATCAAAAGCTTCTTGCAAGTCATAAAGTGGTTTTGTTGCAGTTTTGCATATTTATTGCAAAGAAACCGTTGCTCCAATTTTTTACTACAATAGTTTGTTTCAATGCAATTTTTTTGTTCCGGTGTTTTTTATTTTGGAAGAAATTTGTTGTTTTTTTGTTGAATTTGCTGTGAAGCAATTTTAACCCCAAGTTCAGTAGAAACCTTTGACTTCGTTTCGGACAGATGCAACCAATACAATGGCAATTACATGAATCTTTAATTGTTTGAGTGGTAAAAAATAGCTTATAGACCGGTGGCTTGGCCGCCCTCTGATCGTCCTGAGTCATCGTTGCGGGAAGCAAATTGATCCAAGAAACAAAGTGACTTTTACGTAGTAAACAGTATTGACTGTTGTCGCCTCGATGGCGCAGTAGGTAGCGCGTGAGTCTCATAATCTCAAGGTCGTGAGTTCGATCCTCACTCGGGGCACTTCGTTTTGCTTGGACAAAAAAAGCTTTTAAATTGTTTCTCAAACATGTTTCATGTTCAGATTGTGTTTTAGTTTAAAAGTTGCCAATGCTTCTATACAAACGCCACCCACAGAAATAACTTCTTTCTGAGTTTGCAGGAAAACATTTTTAATTAAAATTTTTATGTAAACTTTGTCAGAACTGTGGTGGATCTTGAAAGGTTGCGCGTAAACACAAAACCGCGGATTGAAACAAAGCAGTAGAACATCGCTCTGTGACGCAACAAACGCCGAGGACCGCGCTGCGAATTGTGGTCTCCCGGTAACAAACATTATTTGCATTGATTTAACGACTACAAGCAACGAAGCGATGTAATAAGTTTGGGCGTTTTACGTAACAAAGTTGTTTTTTTTTTCAAACACTTGCGGCAACACTGAAACGGTTTGTCATTCAAATCATGATCAGCTGCTTCAAATTGCAAATTATTTTCTTTATTTTTAATCAAAGATAGCAATTATCTTTCACCAGAGTTAAAAAGAAAGAAGAGAAAAAAAGGCCACAAAGAATTTTTGCTCGCTTTAGTGCAGAAGAGTGACATTTCTGAATGTTGAAATGTTGTTGCTGAAAAATTATTCCATTCATTAGGTGTCGCTGAATGGAGAGCAGTCCTGAAATGCGTTGCTCAAGCGCACACCCCGGGAGCCGAACCAGGGCTGTTTGATCTTGCTGCACTCGACTGCCGAAAAACATCTAGTAGATTGGAAAAGTCTTAAATGTTAGCGTGGAGGCCACACGTTATGGTTAGCGAATCGCAATTGCTCGTTGTTTCATGGAGTATTTAGCCACATGCTGACAGCCAGATCGCATCTGCCCAGACAGCAAAATTTGTCATTTTTACATTAATTCAAACTGCAGATTTTGTCTTTTAACAAGGCACTTGAAGGTAGACACGAAGGTTGCCTTCCCATCCACTTAATCTAAATCTTCAACTACTAGGTGTAACCCTGGATACTACATATAAAAGTTTAAGGTGCTTTAATGTTCGTTATTTAAACAAATATTACCAGATTATTTCAAATCAAACCCATTTAAATCTAAGTCAAATTAAATCCAAGTCATATTCAACATTTTCAGTATTCAGATTCTTTGATGCGCTGATTTTCAATTTACAAGCAGTTAGTAGTTTTAGCAAACATTCCCAATTGGGTTCTGCAATACATTCACGTTACAAGACAACCCCTGATGTTGACAACAGCGTTCTTGTGAAAAGACAAACCAACGCACCGTCATTTCGAAATAAAACTTCGTCATTGAACTTTTTCATGAAAGTCTCTTTGAATTCACCAATGATGCAAAAAAATGCGAAGTGTGATAAAAATCATCAAAAAAGCAAGAAATATCTAAATTGATAATTTCAAGTGTGTTGTAGAACCTTTGCATCACAAGAATGGCTTCGTCAGAGTATATCATTCTCATTCAAATAGAATGAAAAACTATTAGCTTGATGTCGCCATGAATATAACATGATAGTTCATGAATGCGATGAACAACATTGCTCAGTAAATAATAAAAACTGAAATAAACTGTTTCAACGGTTTGACTTTGAACTTGGGAATGAAAAGACTTACCCAATCGTGCGGCTTGTGACATCACAATGAAGCATAACAAACATACGTAGACGACTTTGCTGAACATGACGCTGAAGATGTTTATATGAAACTGTCACAACTGGATCATTCCTGAACATAACAGCCATTAATTTATTGAAAGTTTTACTGTGGGAAGAGTCATACCTTGCAATGCATTACAGACAAAAGTGGCAAATAACCTGTTGCCATGGCAACTTGGATGTCAATGCCGATCTGTCTCAAACCTCACATTTTAAATTCCAGAACTTAACCAAAAAATGAATTCTCTGTATTCTTATCATTGCCTTCATGTCCTTGGCTTTACGATTTGCTATTTTTCAAACAAAGCAATAGAACTGTGCAATTCGCAATTGCCACAGCGAACTCGCAGGATCAGGCTAAAACAGGTCGTTAATATCTACATTGTGAAGTAAGTAACAGAAACTTGTTTTGCTTTCTCAACAAGTAGCTTGTCAAAATGAAGCGACACTTTCATTTCACGGTTTCGCCTTCTGGGCGATGCTTAGCTTCCTGATGCTTTGATTAAAACTTTCACCGAAATTTATAAGTCTAAGAGCCAAACGGATCATTGCGCTGTTGCAATCCAGCTGGTTCACCGAAATGTTGAAGGCGACGACGCGTTGAACGTTCAACGTTTCATCAACAACCAGGCCCCGTTTAGAGGATAATTTTGGCCCGGGGGCCTCATGAAATCCTCATGTCCCAAATCAAGACATTTTTGAGAAAAACGCACTAGGTCCAAAATCCGTGGTGGTTTCTTTAAGTTTCAGACCCATTGGAAAGGCTACGGGTCCCTGGAACCATCCAAAAGTGCCACATGGGCCATCCTATCAACGCATGGACCATCCTATCAACACATGGACCATCCTATCAACGCATGGACCATCCTATCAACGCATGGACCATCCTATCCACACATGGACCATCCTATCAACGCATGGACCATCCTATCAACACATGGACCATCCTATCAACGCATGGACCATCCTATCAACACATGGACCATCCTATCAACACATGGACCATCCTATCAACGCATGGACCATCCTATCAACGCTTCTGTCAACATGCATTACTGGCTTTACATGAGGACCAATTGGTGGCGTCGACAATCCGTGGCGACAATCTCGCTGCAAGATTCTCCATGTTCACGAATGAACCTTAAAGAATTGCATACAAGAACAAGCCACCAACTGACTATCGCTCTCCCGTCATTCCGATGCCCTCACAATCCCCACCTCTTGCGCCATCGCGATATTGCAAGTACTTTCAAAACAATGGCAACCGCGCTTATATTGACCGACGTCATCAACAACGTTTCCTTTTTTTCTTTTGTCAGATATCATCAATTTCATAAAACTTTTTAAAGAGATTTATGAATGCGGCCTCTCCATGCTGATGAGGCCATGTCATAATGGATGTGGCCTCTCCATGCTGATGTCATAATGGATGTGGGTATAAAACTTAGTTGTGATGAACAAACAGATCAACGAATCTTTATCCTTGAAGTAAATGTTTCTACCAACGCACAAATCTGCGCGAATTCTGTCATTGTCTTCTCTGCAGAACCCGATGTAGGGTTTCAACGCGTGATAATTTCAAAGTCTTCTGCCTTTTGAGGTCACATAACAATCGCTACCCTCCAACAATAACAAAGATGGCCTCATTGTTATCTCGTCCCCTTGCTTCTCGCTGTCTCGTCTTCATCCTAACATCACACACGCGCATCACTGTCCCTATAGCCTGCCTGGGATTCGAACCCATGATCACAAGGTCGGAATCATTGCTCTTGTTATTATCGACACAACGGTTCGTGTTTTTTATTTATTTTGTTTTTAGGTTCGAATCTGTGGTGACTCTCAAAGCAGTGACGTCATCATCGACCGACACACCATATTGCAGCTTTCCCGACCGCGGTCGCCGCGAAAGATTAACAAACCGCGTCGGTCATTCCACCTCGCTTCAATCTGTGTGTGATAAAGTGAGGAGGTTGATTTGTTTGAGGTTTTGATAAAATTTCAACTTTCACCAACTCTCATCATCGTCTTCGAACGAATCAACTTAATTTGACTCTCAGTGATCTATAAATAAAACAATAGAAAGAAATATAAGAGTTGCAGAACGTGATGACCGAATCTGAACGAGTGAGTATGATTTTCCAGAGTTTGTATCAACAATATTGATTGTTGGGCTATAAACAAGTAAAGACATATATTCTCTTGTGGCAATTTGGCAACACCACAACAACGGATTTCACACGTGAGCATGTCAAAAGTTTTGATTCCTGTAGAGGTCATAACCTAGCTCCTAGTAGAGGAGATGGTATTCCAACATTTTCCTCCTTGCCTTACCCATATAGAATCCTTCGTGCACAATACTTGATGTCTCAATGTCCAGTTGAGAATTGTTTGTCAGCGAATTCCCATTTAAGTAAACCAAGTAAAACAATTTAAGTAACACAAACGATTGTAGCATTATTTCATAGGAACGCACCAACAAAACAATAAAATAGAAAAAGATTAAACGTTTTTGGTGCAAAGGGGTCACTAAGCTCTCACCAGGAAAATAATTTAAGTATCTTACATTTGAAGTGGAATGAATAGAAATCGTTAAATATGACTTTACTAAAACTACAAGCCATAGTTTTGAACGACACTGCAGATAATAGTTCGAAGCATCACAGCTCGACAAGGGTCGCAAGAGGCGGTGGACGCTTTAGGACAGTTTTCCGTTCGAACCAGCTGCCAAGGAAAGCAAGGAAAACTTCCCTATGTTGAAGTGCTTACCGTAAGAGGCAGCCCGCAAGACAAACCAGACGAATCCCTACATAAAAGTTTATTACCACTGATGTGCACCACCACAATGGCCAAGTGGTTATCGCTTGTCAAAAGTACGACACTAGCCTTGCCATTTTTGGACAATTTTTTAAGCCATTTTTGAAAGTAGACATTAAAATTAATGCCACTGGATTTGATAGTTGGGTTTGTCGCAAACCAACCCATACTGTTTTTTTTTAATTTAAAAAGTACAATAGCTAAAAGACGTTAGAAGTTGCAGAGAGACAATAAACAAACTACGCTTTTATCGCTGTTATTATGACCTCATGAAGTCTGTTTCGCGACAAGATGTTTAACACGACAAGAGTTGTCTGATGTTGGATTGTGCTTTTCAGGGAAAAGATATTTCCTGCAGCTTAAGTATAGCGACATCTGTAAAACTTAACCTTTAATCGACATGTTTTTATTTCTTGATCTGGTTGAGCAAGTTTTCTGTGCCTATAAATAAAATGACGATAAAATTCGTTTGTGTTTGCACTACTTTGTAGATAAGTTTGTTGTGCTACAACGTGAACGCTCTACCGAAGTTCAATATGATTTGAAGTGTAAAATTTGGCTTGTTTAAAGTAGCGGCCTCAAGCTTTTTTCTCTCACTACCAGTTTTAAAATCAAAATAGCCTCGCGGACCAGCAATCAGAAAAACGAAGTTTGACATTTAGGCTAATTATTGATTGCGGTTGAAATACATTAAAGCAAAATTGCAAAATAAAATAGACAAAGTAAAAGTGAGGTCGGAAAAGAAAACTGCTTTAGCAGGGGGCTAAGGATATTATTGATCTTAGCAGGGGGCTAAGGATAATATTGCTCCCCAGAAAATTGTGACTGATTTAAAGTTGTTTTGATCGCTTTTTGTACATTTTTAGGTTCAAAAATAAAGTTTAAAAAAATAAGTTTGAGCGACCAGGTTTAAATCGAAATTGATTAAGTTACTTTTTAAATGTAATGTCTTTCACGACTACAGACTAAGGATCCCAATATTTATTTGTTAAAATTTCTATAGGCTCTAGCATTGCGTGAACTTGAAAGTAAAATTCAAAAATTTATCTGAGGTGCCCCCACTTTTCGTATATAACTTATACAAGGCACATTTCACCTCATACGCCGATCTAAAACACATTTTATTTGTTAAGCAGTTAGTGAGCAAAGTGTTTACTGAGGAATATTTCTGCTTTTGTAGTTATATAACAAGTGAAAGGCGATATTCATTTGTACGTATTTAGTGCATGACTTCAATTGTTTTCATTCTAATCAATTTGTTCTATCCTTAGATACAACCAGATAAAAATCTTGACGGCCATTGTGGACGTGTTTTCGAGACCCGGTAACAGCCTTTTCACGGTCCGGTACTGAGTTGCGACTCGGTGTTTGGGGATCTCCGGTTTAAACGAGTGCTCCTAAAAGTTAATTGGCTGAACTTCTTAACTTTCTCACGAATAGACTCCATTGTTTGTAACAATGAACGCACATTGCATCAACTTCATTGAAATGACGTGTCACGCAAATTTCATGTTCGTGATGAAATGTCACAACCAGCCCCGTCTTCCTGGGCGCGCCGGTGACTCCTCATGTGGTTGGTTACCATGGTAACTTTGTTGAGCACCCCTGGGGCTGTTGTATTGATGATGAATGTCTTTGGGCTGGCCCTATTTAAGCAACATAGCCTAACTGGCTGTGTTTTATCACAATACGTTCTTGCTACGTTTGCAGATACAACTTGATATGGGTGCAGTTAGACTGACGTCATAATCAATTCACATTTAACGAATCCATCCCATTCAGTGCAACATGGCAGACTTGTATCAACGTTGAAATGACGTTGTAAGACAAAATCTTTTGCAAAGTAGAGAACTTGCATTATGTTCGAATTTGCTTTTGCTTTCTTGCCCCATGTTTTTCCAGTTACTTTATGTTCTTTCTCACGTGGCGAGTTAGAACACAATACAGAATGACGAGAACAAGATATCGCTTTCGGCTCTTGTGCTGGTAGATCTGAGATCGATTTCAGATCGGGTCAAACTGATGACTTTAAAAACGATACCGATTGTGCTTTTTTTTGCACACCGCAGTGAGAGTAAGTCGAGTATCGTAAACCTGATAGATAAAATTAAAAAAGAGCCTGGTCGCTAAAAGACCTTAGCTTTAATAGAGCGACAATAAATAAAACCATAATATTGTTGTTTAGTGACGATAAGGCGGAAGTGTGTGATGATCACAATTTGGATTCGACAAAAATTGAAAAAGTGCAATTTCCAAAAGACCAACAGTGATCGTAGAGAGGCAATAAACCATTTCATTATTGTGATGCCCCTCTAGTCATCATAACAGCGACTGGAATGAATTTCAAACCTTTCTACGAGATTAGCACGAGGGTAGAAAAGCAATCTCAAACTCAACTGTGATGAAACAATCTGCGTGCTTGCGTGGCTGCAGGAACATTGTGACGTGTTGTTATGTTCAACTAATTCAACTTTTTTTTCTATCAACTAAAAATAAAGACACTTCGGTTTCAAAACCAGTCGCCTTGAATCAGAATCTGAAGATAAGAAATGTTTTCGCGATTTATCTTCGTGTCATCGCGAAGCTGCTCAGCATGAACAAACAATTTGTTGTGCATCTCATTCAGGGTTCGCTTTCAACCTCACTTGGTTGTGACATCACTGTTAGAGATCGTGAGGTGCGCCTGCTTTGATATCAAACCTGATTGTCGGGTGCAGGGTCAAGTGGAGGTTGACTTCCCTCCGAAAGGTAATCGTCGTTCTTAATGTCTTTAAAATTACGCTAAGTAGCCAATTGGTTTGCACTGATGAGTATCATTTCAAGTTATGACAAAAATGCAACAGCGTCTCCAGTTTCAAATGTCTGAGCGCACGATTGAAAGGACGCGACCGCAAGCGATGTCTTCTTTCATCAAATTGTTCTTGTGTCAGACAACTGTGCATTGGTTGTTCGTGTTTATAAGAAGGTAGCACTGGGTTATTACGGCGATCTATACAGTTTGCAATGGAAAAGCAAGTGTCGTGTGTGAGAATCGAACCTGTGAGCTTCTAATTGCTTGAAACCACATGTTGGGAACGTGAGCGCAAGAAATTTACTAATATAAAATCTTATTTCTTTTTCAATCATAAACCAACTTTGCCGAGCAGCAAACACGGCACGCAAAGTGATAAAAATATTGCAAACGTTTTCGGCTATGCATCTAGCCCTGGTTAAGCCTTTAAAAAATCGATTTAAAATATACACAAAAGACAAAACTTTCATAAATTAATTTTGTTATGTCTCGTTGTTGCTGACTAGTTTAGTTTGCTTATGGTTTACAAAGTAACCTCTTCACACAAATTGCATTTGTTACTTCTCCGCATCCAGATTAACATCTGTGTTCTCCTGAGTGGATTTAACTTTGAAAGAAAAGTAAGAACGCCTGATGTTTCGAAGTGATAAATGTTGCAAGAGAAATATGAAATTTCAATATTTTCTTGAAAGCTATTGACAATTTATTTTGGATTCCATTTAAACTCGCCCAGAAGAAAGAAAACTTCCAATAAAAGCCACGTCACTTGGGAACGACAATTTCTAACTAGCAAGTACATGAGTTTGGAATGCAGGAAACAAATGAAAACATACTAATATAATAATAACAGAAACATTATAAATAAATGTTTTTATTACATTGATAAAACGTCAATAAAAATCGAATCAATCACTAGATAGAATAACGGGGTGTGGTTATTTCCACAAATGGTGAGAACGCCTGAGCGGCGCTCCAATGGGCGGCGGTTTGACACCGCTCCAGAGCACGTGTTTGTGTATCAGCAAGACAAGTAAAGGAGTGCCAAATTAATGGATGTAGCTGATGCATTTGTTCTGTTGCTTAGAATGAGAGGAGAGCAAAGTAAAAACTATCCAACTGTGATTTGCCCAGCTCTTGTTACTAATTTTACAAAATCAATGGAAGACTATTCTAGTGTGGCACATCATATAGAGATATTCAAAAGAGAACTTGGGCCTTTATTGAAAAGATGTTGATTTTCAATTTCCTTTTATACTACAAATATGGTTTTAATGCGCGGCTACTACTGTATGTCTGTGGTGACAATGCAATTGTAATGAAAGCTCACAACTTCAAGTATTTTTGTCCACGCAAGCACAATACGAATGGTGCTTGATAGCTGTAAGTCGAGTGTAGCAAGAATTGACAGCGATATACCTCTCTCGGTGATTTATTTCAGAGATACCGCCACACAACAATTTGCCGATCCAACTGGATATTGCTTGGTTGACAATTTTAACTCTATTTTTTTTCCAAGAAAACTTTAATACGTTTTACTTTCTATTTTAAATCGACAAACAGTTTCATGAAAATGTTTTTCAACCCTCATTGTTTTCATTGCTATGAGCTAAACAATGATTGCTATGAGCTAAACGCATCAAGACGTGTTCCCCTTACGACCATCAGCACTCTTGATAACGCACCATGGCCGATCTTCATAGCAACTGTCCATACAAATCTTAAATATATCAGCTAAAGCTATGTGGGCTAATCAAGCTATAGCCTAAATATATGTTGTTTAATTTTTTTTTGTTTTTTTGTAACATTTTCTTTTTTTATTTTCCCTTTATATCTTATATTTTTCTGAAGGTGTTGCGACCGTGCCAAATTTCTTTCAAATCAATAACTTACTTCGGTCTCAAGCACGTTTTAACGTTCGCGTTTTACCCTTTTCTCGACCTTTGCTATGTTGACGTGTATTGTTTTGATATGATGGTCAGAAATAAAAGCAACTGAACTGAAATAAAGTTAAAAAAATTGTTAGTTGGATGAATTACGTCATAGTCTATCATCGAGCCGTGACATAATCTCCCGTCACCATGGTATAAGCAAATCAAACTGTGAAATCATCAAACGTACATTTTATTTTCTGGAACAGTTGCAAGCGATTTGAATGTAAACGCTGTTTGACATTTTTGTGGATTTAGTTTCTTTTAAACCGTTTTTATTTACATTTAACGAGCAAATGTTTGTGTTAAGCAGCAAGATCAGCCTCGGCTACCACAACAATCTGCTAGCATAAACAAACAACCGGCAGTTTAGCAGCGACTATATTATTAAAGATTTCGATGTTGCGATGTTCGAGAAGTCGGACTTCGACTTGTAAAGCGGCAAGTTGTTCCAGAATTTTTAATTTTTTCTCGAATCTTCAGGATTTGCAAGGTGTCTGGTTAATCGTGAACGTGACATGATGAAAAGAACAAAAGACTGGCTTGTCCGTGTTTTGGGCTTCTAAGGCTCAAAGTAATTCTCAAACATTTCTACTTTTGATTCAGATTACTATATAACTCAACAACTAAGACTGGAGTTAGAAATTGGTCGCTTTCGATGATTGATGTGATTCTTTCATTGGGCAATCTTGGTAACCTAACACGTAGCCTAATTATAATTTTATAGAATGTCGAGTTGAAAATGCTAGACAACATGTTTCCACCATCCTCAAATGCCACACGCCCTTTATGGAATTTTTTTGGAAAATGATTTTATTTCGCAGCAGATTTTTGTGACGCTTCATAAATTTTATCAAGTAGCCAACGACTCACGTGATTGCAACGTCATACCACAGATGGAACGTCGTTTGAACGGCAAATATTTCATTAAGATCATCATGAACCGGACAAAGCAAGTAATTAGTCGAACTTTGAACTGTCATCACGCTGTTGAAAGTGCAACGAGCCAACAACATTGATTGCGGGGAATTTCGAACAAGCATTGCAAGACATAACTTTGCATCAACGCGATCCAACCAATAATGCGCGGGTTTGGTGCAGGGACGATCACAACTCAAACACGTTTTCCATCACGACCGGAGTTTTGGCCTTAACCTTCCTGGGTTCCAATCCGTAGCAGTGCAAAAAAACTTTTCCTAAAGGTTTTAAAAGTACACAACACGGGTTATTTCTCATACAATTATGTCATCTCGCGGCAATTCTTAAACAGATCTCCATCCGATGGATGGCATTGACGTTATGACGTTCGCGTTTTGTCGATGCTACCTTTTTCAACACCTTTGCTATGTTTACTGTTTACTAGTGTTTAGGCTATATTGTTTTTCGTTGGGAATGGTCAAAAACAAACTGAGCTGATAGAACGGTCCACGCTGAAAGATTTTCTGTCGTGGAAACCGCTTAGCTCAGTTTCTGAAGATCAAAACGAAAATAATACTTTTCATGGCATAGCATGGGTCCAAAAAAGGTAGAAGCGACAAAATATTCCTAAACTGACGGACCGAAGGTAACTCTCCATCAAGCTGGTGTCCCTCACAAATCCAGAACTTGATTCAATATTGTGTATGTTTGTATTCATGGGTGAAGTGACATGCATTGCATGACGTTAGTGAATCACCTCCACGCCGGGTGGCAACAGAGAAACTATATTTCGATATCATAAGATGTCGTTCGTTCATCTGTCCATATATGGCGATCCTAGTGACATCATATGACGGTCGAACGGCTCCTGAACATATGACAGTGCAAATAACTCAACAGCACGTCTAGCGGTAATCGTACCTGGGATAAATGACACATGAGGTCGCTACATAGCGTATTTCACGGTGATTGACAAAAGAAAATAAAAACTTCAAATAAAATCTTCAATTAAAAACGACAACGCATCTTTCGACCGACCTCACCAGTGGAGTCTTTGCGAACACATTTTCAACACAATTCTGGGCGTAGAACGAGATCAAATTCTAGCAATAAACATAGAGTTGTGGTTGTTATGGAGATGGTAGTGAAAATAGCATATTGTGAATTGTTATCATAGGAAATGTCGGTGTCACCCAGCTAATTATGGCGCTATCTGGCGGCGATGTTTCCCCCAACACAATTCACCACCAGACACCGCAAAATATTCCGACAATTGCACATAACGGATGCTACTAGTCACAATAGATGAAAGAACAATTCGCCTACAGCTGATCAATTGCGACATAATAACATTTCTATAATTGATGGATATATGAAAAGTTGCCCGACCCGGCAACGCATCGTCAGCTGAGAGATCTGCGCTATGGCAAAGCATGAACTTCAAGGACACATGGTCGATGAAACAGGGGGAGTCCTGTTTAGACAACAAAGCCTCTGATGTCACAAGTGCCCCATTGGGGAAGTCGGCCTCATGAATTCGATACAACCGGTGGTTTCCCTACAGGAAACATGAGCACATGAGATCTCATGTATGAAAGGTCAGGGAGCTTGGTTAAGATCTCTGCAGCATCCGGAGTCAACTCCTCTTCATCTTCAACTTTCTTTCCTGAAGAAACCTTCAAAGATGCAAGAATCTTCGACAGTGGATCGGATCGCTTCGCTTGAGCAGGATCCGGAGCGGCACTCAATGCAAACTCTAACAGTTCAGGATCCATTTTGTCTTGCTCTGAAAACAAAAAGAGCTTTATTGGAGATCCGGGGAGGATCCTCCAGAAACATCATTGTTGCTTCTAACAATAACGCAAACATCAATGCAAGAGCATCTGATAGAGACAAATATTTCATTCGATTTCAAAGTGTAAAAGAAACGGAAGTGGAAGGGACAGTGGGGATCGCCACAAAATGTCGCTGTCCAATGATGCCCAGAGTCCTCAGGTGGCGCACTTTTAAGTTTGTTGAAGATTGTCTCAACCTGCCCCAGACTCCGAACACGGATTTACAAAAATAAATCTACAAAACCACAAGGGGTTGGCGGAAAGCTTTAATGGGTTAATTAAGTGAATGCGTTGATTTGAGGAAAAAGAAAACTATCAAGTTCCTGACTGAGCAATTTTGCAACAAATTTATTCAGGGGCGGCTCCAGAAGTTCAGGGGTTTACAGCTCTGATATTTGTTTGGAAGGGCAGGTAACGATAAAAATGTTGGAAACCACCGACCCAACATAACTGTGGATGGTGAGAAGAGTTGGAAACACGAGAAGTGTCCGCTACCACAACACGTGCAAGCTACCAAGCCAGGGTTGGGCAGGTTGTGTCTACGTGAAGCCTTCTATTATCGTTGCATTGGTGAGGTTGCACCTCTGCCCACCCCTCGCATTATGATCGAGCGTGCAAACAATCTAAATATATAGTGGCACCTGGCGGAGAAGACAATTTGCTCGATTTAGAAGTGGAAGCATCTAAAACGTCGAAGTCTAAACTAATCGCGTCGTATCCACCAGACGCTAGAGAGCCGGCGTCTGCGTTGCTATGGCTACGTGAGTGAGTGGCACCTAGAATCAATCATGCGTGACAGGTTAGTGGTGCATCAAGCAATACTTTAATGCATTAAGTTGTGAATTATGACGAAAGTGAATCGTATCAAGCTATTTGCTAAAGTGCAACCCATTACCCAAATGAAAGCAAACAACAGACCAACTATAAGCGTCTATGACGTAGATTCTATAGTGAGAGCTTCGAAGACATCAAAGAATTATAAACGTTGCTACAGTTATGGTAGGTTGAAAAGTTGTTAGCCATCTTTAATTGTTAATCAGTTTGCGCAGCGACAAAGCTGCCTGTCCAGCGGCACCTGACAACCCAAAGCCCGTGATTGGAACGATCTGATAGGCTGTTGAGGCTTCATATCAATCAATTGCATTTAAGATTCCTTCTTGGCAAGTTTCCCTTAATATTGGTTGGTTGGTTTTGAATCTCTATCCTCGGACAGACAAAGCCTTGATAGGTTATTCCTGGTAGTATCGCATACTTGTAGAGTCTTTTGACGCAGGGTTGGTTACCGAGATTGGCAGAGTGAAGTTTCCTATTGTTGAAGTTTTGTTGCCGGGAAATTATTCCATTCACTAGGTGCCGCTGAATGGAGAGCAGTCCTGAAATGCGTTGCTCAAGCGCACACCCCGAGTCGAACCAGCGCCGCTTGATCTTTGAGTCGAGCGCGTAACCATAGAGAAAACGGAGCGGACCAAAGAGCGAATATTCGAACATCCATGCGAATAATGAAGGAACAACTATGGGATGCTTTGTCGGATCAATGATTGTTCAGCCACGTAACGGTCGTTGGTGTGGTATGAGGAATCCACTTGGTGTGAGGTTCCATAAACAAAACTATCCGCAATGGAATGGACTTCGGGATTCCTCTACCAACAGGAGGGCGGTCAGGCGCGGAAGTTGGATGCCATCAAACAGAGCGACGCACCATCTGTTCTGAACTCGGTCTATGCACGTACATGCCTGGCACTTGGCAGCTTTGTCGTCAACGAAACGCAATTTAAATGACGAAACAAACCTGTCTCCATCGTCCATGGCGTCCCTCCATCAACCTGCCACATCAATACATGAGGTTGAGGAGATAGTCGGGAGAGGATTCACCAAACATGCGTTGGCCACAATCATCGCTATCCTAACCGACATGCATCGACTTATGCAGTCACTTATCGCGTCATACACGGGTGACGTCACAGCTATTGTTTGGAGAGTAGACTCTCTCCAAGCGACAGCTATGGTCAAAGTGCAGGATAATGGCGTCAAATGAACAGCTGCGCGGTCGCGGATCGTACGAGGAATTTCCCACCATGTTAGGTGTCATGCAGTGATGTTGAGAAGTCACCACAATCACCAGGGTGCTCGATGGCGTCACGCGCATGCAGGCTGATTAACTCTTCGCCAATGAAGGGAAGTTATTAGGAAATGTTTTCATTGAATTTCCACCACTGCAATACTATTTCATATTTCGTCTACGTAAAAAAACTTTACGTACAAATTTCTTGCCAGAGAAATTGAATTTGCTGGAACCAACGTTTTTTAAGATTATGATGAAAAATAAGCAAGCACCGACTTGCAGGCCGATTTAGCGACCAGGTTTGAAGCTTCCATCGCCTCCACAACTAACCAAGTGGTTGTGTGCTCACAATCGGACCACAACGTCATAAAGCAATCCCAGACTACTTGTGCGAGTCGCCGGTTCGCATCAAAACGTGACATGAAATAAACTGTCATTGATCATAACTGACAACCCCTCGGCATTATGACGACAACAAAAGTCACTCACGTTAGAGGTCTTCTCGATCGGTGTGGTGGCGGTCACCACGTCGGTGGCTGACATCGGTTTCGTGTCAGGTTGAAGGAGACCCTGCATCAAACACACATCAATAATTCGATTCATAAAATCTGAACCTTCGAGCTTAATTTCATTTCGATACAGAGAGAGCTGTACGTTCAGTTACCAAGTAATCAGCGCGCCATCTTAACAAGAAAAATCCACAAATGTTTAAAATGGTGACCAGCTTTGCATCTAACTTTGTCAGGCAGAGCCCCTCGGCCCTTGGAGTGGCGAAGATAAAGGTTCATACAAAGAATTCAATAACTTTAGCACCCTCAGTAGTAGCACCCTTTAGCACCCAGACAAGCAAAAGGTTTTTCACCAAAGTGTTAAGGATACTGTTCCATAGAACAACACATATTAACTTACCAAACCAGCAGCGTAGTTGGGAACGTAGGTGGGGGCACGATTCCCGCTGAAAAGCTGAAGAACAAATACAAGTGAATGAACCATAGCTGAGTTTGTCTTTAATTAGAATCGAACACAGGCCTCTCACTCAGTGGACGACATCACAGCATGAAAGAAGCGACAAGAGTTAATGAGCCGAAGAGTGCGACAATACGGCGCAACCGCTTAGATGTGAGACCTATGTGGCTTAAGCAAGTTCAACTCAAATAGCAACCACAAACAGTAGCATATGATATTGATTGAAGCGATGACTGAAGTTTCCCATTTATTGTTCTTGTTATAACGGAAACTTCTTGTCCCGCGCGATCGTCACATGTCCATTAATAAAGTGAATCGTCGCATGGTGGGGCCAGAGAATCGTACCCATTCAACCGAAGCGACAGCAATTTATTATGTTGACTTACTATGTTCTGTCTGTTGATTCCAAGTGAAGTCAACAGCTGCTGATGATTCAATGAGTTGTTCCATTTGAACTTGAGCGCCATCGTGTTGTCCACATCTTCAAGCAAGTCCCATAGCTGGGTGGGGCTGCAAACAATGAGGGAGCAGGTCACCAATTGTGAACTTTCATATCTTAAATTATGACTTTCATCGAACTGAAGCACAAGCTGGTCTATCTGACAACAGCAATCGAAACGTTGCAAACCTCTTAAACAACTTGTTCGATCCCAAAACCTCGGTGCTGGATGTGGAGTCACAACTCAACAATGGGATCGTGTTCTCTTCCACGTGGCAATGGATCAAGTGGATGTTGGCATCCGGCTGGCCAATGGTTGCGTCATGTGGTGTTTCACATTGGGGGAACCACCTTGATATACTTGAAATGTTTGTCTGAAATGAGATGTTGAAATGTTAACACAAAGATGCCGGAGTTTGAGAAGTATGTAATTACCCAGTAGGATGAATTAGTTTCACAAAAAGTCTCGACGGTGGTGGTTACAATTTATATACCCCTGGCTAGATAAATCAATATATTTACGTTTAGGAAATATTCAAGGACACATTAAATAAAGTTGTGACGATCCGGTACTTCCCTAATCAGGCAAAAGATGCAAATACTTACAGCATTATTTGATTGTGTTTGAGCAAATGTTGATTCAGCCAATGGAAAATCTTCCGAGGCTGAACCAAAATCACCAAAGTCATCATCGTTATTCGTCTCCACAGGTGCAAAGTTGCTGTCACTAAAATCTCCAAACCCAGCATCATCATCAAACTTCGCAAAGTCATCATTGCTATTTTGAAACCCACTAGGTGGAGCAAAACAATTTTCATCGTTGGATGGTGACTCGTTTTCAGCTACTTGCACTGTGGATGGAAAACTAAAAGTTGCAAAATCAGCAAAGTCATCCTCCGCATTCTCTCCAAGTGACTCAGCGTTTAATTTTTGAGCAATACTCTCCTCCACAGAAGAACATGACTTCGTATCTTGATTGTCACTTTCAATAGATTTAGGAGAACCTCCCTCTGCTATGGAGTCTGAGATTTTATTGAAGTTATCTGGAACAACTGTCTCTTTGAATCCATCATTATTAGTAAACTGATTAAACGACGCAGTATCAACAAATTCTTCCGAGTGATCTGCAGGTTTATTGGAAGGGATAGAATCCTGAACATTTTCTGTTGTGGTTTCCTGGTTTGTACTAGTTTCAACCGATGAAGAGTCACTGCTCTCATTGTTCTGGCAACCTGCTGACTCAACCTCATCAACTTCACCAGTGGAATCCTTGGGAGTTTCTTCGGCAAACATGGAACCAGATGAGGTTGGTCTGCTATCCTTGTCATCAGATTGCAAACCACTGTTATCTAGATTTATTTCAGTTTCTGAGACCGTGTCTTTGTGACCAGAAGAAGCTTTCGAGTCAACTGGCGAAATGGTGTGTGACGCAACAACTTCATGAAAACAAACGTCATTGTTCGTTTCAAAATTATTTGTCATTTCAGTGAAATCTTCATGACTTTTTATCTTGTCATTGGCTTGAAAAGTTTCCTCGGATGGCTGACTCCTAAACGACGATTCATCCTCAGAGGGAATGTCGTCTCTTGATGGGTATTCAGAATTGTCACTTTCAAACTCTGCAATGACTGGATTGAATAAGTTGCCTTGAACACCCGGCTCTGTGGCATTGTTTTCAAGCTCCTTGATACTTGACGCACGGTCTTCATTGTCAGTGGGTGACTTTACAAAAGATTTATTGAGGTCATCTGAATTGGAAAAGTTCCTGTCTTCAAGATCGATTGAGACATCACCGGTCACAGTTGCATTACAAGAGGAACTTAAATCAGGCTCACAATCCCTTTCCAATGTTTCACTCACTCCATTAGTTGCGTTTGAATAGATATCATCTGGTTTTGCAGTAAATACTATTTCATCTTGTGCTTCAATGTTGTCAACAATTGAACAAAAATTAGTCTCGAATGAGTGGGGTTGAACGGATTTTAGGGGTGACCCAAAACTATCATCACTCACAGGTGGGGGACCAGAAAAGTCCCCAAAGTCATCATCACTCCCCCAAGAATTGGTTGCTTGGGCAAAATCAGTAAAATCATCATCAAAATCTCCCTCATCAATAGGAGGGGGGGTGTTTGAAACTATAGGGATAAAACTATCAGTCATTGCTTATTCGGACATCCAGCTGCATAAGAAATTCACTGAAAAAATACAAACATTTTCGGCTTTTCACCAATGATGCATATTGCATGTGACAAATTGAACCAGTGTGAAAATATGATAACAGATTGTAGCATACGTCCGATTAACCAAACCTTTTCAATCAAAATGCCTTTTACACTTCTAACAACGTGTTGTATGTGACCATGCATGGCGACATAGAATAACTCAAACTATTTATAACATTGAGTGTAAACATTAAGCTGTGCCAATGCCACAACAACTGTATCAGTAAGACACACATCTCCAATTAATGTTATTCAACTCACTGCACCTAGTTGACATTTGTAGACTGTATAACTGAATAGAACTCTTTAAAAAAGTGAAGCACAACTCGAAACAAAGCAATACAATGGAAATAATAACCCAAGCTGATTAATTGTGATGTCACATTATGGGGGGGATGACGTCGCGGATAAGACGTTGGCTTTCAAATCATGCAATTCTGGTTCGGTTCCCACCTTAAAAGCTGGTTGTTGAAGAACACTGCACACCTCTACATCATCATCATCATCATCATAATCCATAATCCATCGTCGGTTTGTTCCCCACTAGTGGGGGTGGCCGATTGTTTCCGCGCAGCAATTGTTTTAATCCCTTTTCTCCATTTCACCCTGTCCCTTGCATCTTCCTCCTTCAGTCCGACTTTTTTAAATTCATCCTTCACTTGTTGTTTCCACGTTCTTCTTGGACGACCGCGTTTCCTCTTCCCATCCACCTTTAGATCTAGTGCCTTTCTAAGAAAACTTCCTTCCTCCCTCCTTATCACATGTCCATACCATCTTACTCCATTTGCCCTTGCCAGTTGGTCTATGGTCTCTCTCATCTCTAGCATATCCAACAATTCTTCAGTCCTTTTTTCCCTTCTCGTTTTCACCCCACACATTGCTCTCACCATTGACCTTTCCGTTAACACCATTGACCTTTCCGAGTATAATAAATTGGGTGGGCGACTGGGCGTAGTTGTTGAAGGACCAAGGCGGCCAAGAGAAAGAAACTGGCCACCCTTCTTTTGTTAGTAGCACAGGCATAATGAGAATCTCCTTATCTTCACATACTCACAATTGGAACTGAGTATGGAACCTTTACCATGTTATGAAGGAGCGTAGCAATTTTGTGTTCAAGGTTTAGTGAAGCAAACTAGTGGCTGTCTCATAACTGGGATGTTGTGATAATAACCAGATACCTAACAACGATGATAAATTGTGTGGCATAACCTACAGCACAGCATATATACGTCAATAAAAATAAAGTTAACACATGATTGACGACGAGATGAAGCAGCATTAGGTTAAAAACACATCATTGCTTAGCTCTGCTAACAGCAGAACGATTGTGGGACATGCAACACTGCAACAGCCAATTAAAGGAATATCACCATCTAAAACCAAGGACAAGTTAGTACCAGGATCAAGGTAACCTGGTGGAATTTCAAACAAAGAATATGTTCAGTGCACAACAGCATATTATCACTTGGTCAGCGGAATGGGTTTGTTGGATGCCATGGAGGAGATTGCAGTCAACAGGGCAACTGCTTATGCAGAATATGTACTTTTCACCAGTAAAATTAAAATCATCATAAGTTTTACCGTAACACATAAAAAAGAGCATGGAACTGGAAGCTGGGTTTTTTTTTCGCTGAGACTTTTCGGTAATTTGTCCGAAATGACTTGAAAAAATTCGATCATTTTTTATTTACTTCGGTCATTTTTTCTGATGAAAATATTTCCTTTCAAGTCACTGATAATTTGCAAATTTGCACTTCCTGACTAGCTACAACATTAATAAGTTTCGCTGAGAAACGTTGTTTTTTTACACAACTGACCGAATTTTCAGAAATCTGACTGAATTGACTATATATATATTTTTCGGACATTTTGACCGAATTGACTATATATATATTTTTCGGACATTTTTGACAGATTGACTATATATTTTTCGGACATTTTGCTAAAAAATCCGCCAATGACCAATAAATGACCAAAAAAAAACCAGCATGGAAGTACTTTTGGTTAATTGCAGGAGACACATATAAACATCGTAGTACAATTTAATGAACTTACAAGATACTGTAAATATTACAGATTAATGGTCTTGCAAGCTAATTTGTATTTTCTATGAGACCAATAAAAATAGTTTTGATTTAATATCACTGTCATATATTTGCTCAAAGAAATGCTTTGGAAAGGTAACTGAAATTGCTTATATATAAGATGAATTTTCCAACATAATGCCTGCCAAGACATAACTGAAATTGCTTATAAAAGATATTTTTCCATAATGACTGCCAATAAGACTTTATAAAGTAAACCATGTTACAAATAACAATGAGTAATTCAATGAAAAAGTATAAAAGTCGAGATTGTGAATTGCCTGCATCATCACGTCATACAACTATGCAGTCTAACATGTCGCCGCCTGCATCATCATGTCATACAACTATGCAGTCTAACATGTCGCCGCCTGCATCATCACGTCATACAACTATGCAGTCTAACATGTTGCCGCCTGCATCATCACGTCATACAACTATGCAGTCTAACATGTCGCCGCCTGCATCATCACGTCATACAACTATGCAGTCTAACATGTCGCCGCCTGCATCATCACGTCATACAACTATGCAGTCTAACATGTCGCCGCCTGCATCATCACGTCATACAACTATGCAGTCTAACATGTCGCCACAGAAATTCACTGTTAAAATTTTGTTTATATCTGTTTCAAATGCCCAATGCGCCACCAAGTGTGGATGCAATGATGCATTACTACAAGTGTCTGAGCTAACAACAGAAAGAGAGTTGGAAACATTCCAAACATATAGAGAGCAGTCAGCACCACCAGATGCAATCATGGAACTATCAGAGCTGAAGCTCATTGAATAGATAGTATCAGTGTGTGAACGAATTTCCTTGATCAAATTTCCCGAGGCAATATCCCATATTCGAATACGACAATCTTCCCCGGAACTGGCAAGCATTTTCCCGTCTGGTGAAAATGCTAAGGTGGTCACCGGAGCCCAATGTCCCGTCATCAATCGAACAGTTTTGCCACTATTTACGTCCCATAACCTGACAGTATGGTCGGCAGTGGCAAGATAACTTGCATTATCATGAAAAGCTAACGTTTCAACACTGTGTTCATGGCCGGCATATAAACGCAAAGGAAATGTTCGGTCTAATGACCACAATCGGGCCGTACAGTCCAAAGAACCAGACGCAAAATACATGCTCAGGGCACTCATACTGAGGCACCACACGGGGTGATTATGTCCTTTGTATATCACTTTGTTTCTGAAATCTTGCAAATCCCACAACCGGATCGTGGTGTCTTCGGAAGATGTTAAAACGTATTTGTCGTCATGAGTAAAGCACGATGAATAAATTGGCCCACTGTGGCCTTGTAGAGAAGTGACTCTCTGCTTGCAAAGTTGCTGCCTACAGTTAGCAGACGCATCTCGGGATTGCTGCCAAACATCATCTTTGAAATCATTACCAAAAGAAACACGAGAAATATCTGGGTATGAAACAATAGGAATTTGTTTCTTGCTGTCATCAATGTTTACAGTGGTCTTGTGATTGAACAAGTCGCCATGACATACATTCCACAAACTGGCTCTTGAATCTTCTTTGCCGCAACAAATCAAGGCCCTGTTGTTAGAAATTGCTGCACTAGTTATAACATGGTGCTCATCATTAAATTTATACAAACATACACTTTGAACTACAGGGTGACTTTCTCTTAATCTTTTAATATGCTTGTTGACCAGTGCAGGATCAATGGTTGGCTGGAATGGCAACTTTTCAGGAGTTTGGGTTGAATTTGTGCAAGTGGGAGTGTTAGTCACTGATGGAGGACTGATGATCATTGGAAGAGGATCAGTAGGATGGGAAGCTAACGGTTCAAAAACTGATGCTTTTTGTTCACAATGAAGAGTTTGGATCTTAGTTTCATTGCATTCAACATCATCATATTTACTTAATTCCATTAAATCTTCATCTTCATCATCAAGATGAATCCGTTCATTGATAATCTTCATCACCAACAAGTTGTCTTGGCCATGCATAAACCTCAGCAGCAAATGTTTCTCATCAAAACTTAACCCAACAGTGCAAAATTTGTTGCGAATTTCAGCAATTGTGAAATAGTTTGATAAATCATTAGAATCTTTGACTCTTTGAAGCTGAAGCAAAACTTCATCATATTGTTTAAAGGTTTCATCATCGCTATAGAGATAATAAAACTCTTCGGCCTCGCCTTGTCTACCGGCTATCACCAAGTCAAGATAAGCATGAAGAAAAATAGGGAACAACAATCTCCGCAGACCTTTATATTGCTCATTTTCTGCGGCTTTTTCAATGAAATCCTGCAAAGCTTTAAAAGAGAGAAAGTAATCACTTAAAGACTGTGTCGTCATAGCAACACTGTCTAAAACAGAATATTTGGTTTCCACATACGCACGAGCACCAGCTTCAGGTAAAGACTGTTCAAACTTGAAATTGTTTCGAAAAGTGCACTCAGAATCTGTAAAGTTCCTTTTCTTCAAATAAAACAACACGGCCGTCTGCAATTGCTCTGCCCGTGCCCGTTTCATTCTTCACAGCATAACAAAAAAACTTAACTCTCAACAAATTTCTCATTTATCTAATTAAAAGCATAATATTCAAAGCTACATAACACAAGTGTATCTTGCATACAAAGACACAGTTTCTGGAGATAATATTAACAATTGAATTGTATTATATCTATCTAAAATGGTCTTAATATATATATATGAAAAGCAAACACAATAACTAGAAAAAATGTCATTGAGATTTATGTATAATAAATAATATACTTGGGTCGTCTCACCACTCGCCATGCGACAACTCAGCATTTACATTTCAGCTACTGCCAAGTCAGTCAGCAAATGAGATTTACGTGCTCACGTCAGACTTGCTTGGTCATCGCTTGTTAAACTGAATTTACTAACTTGGACAATCCTAGCTTTGACTTGCTCAGTTGTTGCTTGCTCAGTTTCATCATTTACCAACTTCAGCCACTTGCTTAAATGTTTCTAGCTCAGTTCACAACTGCTGACTTTTAGGAAACTCATATATTTGATGTTGCAATCACTGAGGTGCTTTTTGAGCATTTTGGTGTACATTAGGGGTGGCCAACACGTCAATCGCGATCGACCGGTCGATCACCAAGTCTCAACTGGTCAATCGCGCTTGTCAATCGGTTTGTTGACGTTACAAGATTCCAAAAATGTGAGTTTTTTAATCAAAGTGAAAAATATTGTCCATCAACTCCGACAAAATTCAATCTTTTGTAGGCTTTTGTAGGTATGAATTGAAAACAGAATATTATACCTGTCATGCACGGGTCTGCTACTATTCGGCGAGTTCCCTGTTCGGCGAGAGCCTTTTTCGGCGAGTTTTTGAAATGTTTGAAAGGAAATTATCGGGTACCGTAGCCTAATTATAATTGCCGTTTTTACATCGTTTTAACGTCGCTAAACGTTGAAATCGTGGAGAAAGGAATAAAAATAAAATGTTTGAACTATTAAATTAAAATTCGTTATGTCAGTTCAGTTGAGTTGCTTTTATTTCTGACCATCATATGAAAAACAATACACGTAAACATAGCAAAGGTAGAAGCGACAAAACGCGAACGTTAAAACGTGCTTGAATTCGTCATGTCAGTTCAGTTGTTTTTATTTCTGATCATGATATCAAAAACAATACACGTCAACATAGCAAAGGTGTAGAAAATGGTAGAAGCGACAAAACGGGAACGTTAAAACGTGCTTGTGACCGAAGTAAGTTATTGAGTTGAAAGAAATTTGGCACAGTCGCAACACCTTCAAAAAAATTTAAGATATGAAGGGTAAATAAAAAAAGAAAATGTTACTAAAAAAAATCATGTTTAATGTCTATAAATTAGTACTTTTGAATAGTTAAAATGATTAGTTTGGATCAACAAATGTGTGGCCTACAGCTTGGATTGAAAGAAAATTATCGGGTACCGTAGCCTAGTTATCCCGACCAGCAGAAATTGCCGTGTTTACATCGTTTTAATGTCGCTAAACGTTGAAATCGTGTAGAAAAGATAACTTTGCTGACTAGGATACGTTGAAACTGAGAAACATTCACAGAAGACTTGAGATTTGTTCCAAGAACCAAGTTAGCCTAACAGTTCATTTTTACATTGTAGTAACATAATGAAAAGGCTAACCAAATGTGTGGTCTACAGCAGGGGTGTGCAACCTTTATTACAGGAGGGCCATATATAAATATCTGGGTGAAACCACGGGCCACACGTTTATTTAACATATGTTTTCTAGTAGTTGCAGGCACAAAAAAGTAGTTTTTTTGTTATTCATGTTAATCTTATGGCATTATTAGAGGTTATCTCCTTGCAGAAAAAATAAGTTAAGACACATAAATTTCTAAAGAAAACTTCTATTCAAATTTATTGTCACACCGACTACGAGTTCAGTGAGAAATTTGCAGCTGGTTTCTTTTCCGGACGACTTTTTTCAAATTTACTTTAATGGAAGTGCTCGCAATTCGAAGTCCATTTTCCAGGTGTTCGCCTGTCAGAACGGATCGATGGGGATATTTTATGACGCCCATTTTAGAAAAAATCTGTTTGCACAAATACGTTTAGCCAAAAAGAGCCATTTTTGAAGTCATGTTTTTTTCAAATGTGGAAAGTCATCTTGGTGGAGATGTTTTCGGTAAAATCAAAAAATTTACGACTTCTTTCCGCAGTTCGTAAAATCGTTGCAACATGCAACCCTTGTTTAACCAACGCACCTCGGAAAAGTAAAGTAGATCTTTATGTGTCGTGTTGAGGTTATCCAGAAACTTTTGAAACTGACGATGGTTGAGCCCTCGTGCTCGAATGAAATTACTGCCTTAACAACCGAACTTCAGACATGTTTGAACTTCAAGGATTTTGCGCACAGGTTTTGCTGGTGAATGATACAATGAAAAATTGCTATGTCATCATCGATTTTTCTCTTCCTCAAGGTAGACTTCAAGAGACCTATGAATCCAATGCCAGTTCCGGACATGGATCGAGCACCATCAGTTGCGTTTCCGCATAAGCTGGACAAGTCCAGTTCGAAGTTGTCAAAAGCATCAATTCAGTAAAAATGTCAGCACCAGTAAGTTGTCGTACCCTTCATTGACTGTAATGACAGAAGCTCTTCCGTTTCGTTCAAGTCTTTGTCCACTCCTTTTCAAATATGGCCAACTGTGCTGTGTCCTTCTGGTCCGTAGCCTACTTTCATCGATCGCAAAGCTCCATGAAACAAAGTTCTTCACCTTATCCTTATTGAGAGTGTCACTAATATCACAAGCAAGATCATCGATAGCCTACGCCTCGCTATCGTCCACCATTTTCTCGAACGCACTCTTCATTTTAGAGCACATTTCTTCTGCGACATCAATAAGACACTGCTTCACAAAATTACTGTCAGAATACAGTTTCATAGTTTGAGCTATTCTCTGTGCAATTCTTTGCCTCTGATCTACTGACGTTCCAAATAATTAAATACAATCGGATTAGCGGTGGCCGGTGGGAGATTTTTAAAATAGTTAACAGAAGGTGCGAAATGTACAATAATCCACTCTATAATGAATTGTTCGCACGTACCAGACTAAACTAAATTATAAACACGTTTCGCGGGCCGCACACAATTCAAAATTGCCACATCTTCGCAGGCCACACAATTTTTCTTCGCGGGCCACATTTGGCCCGCGGGCCGTACGTTGCACACCCCTGGTCTACAGCCTAGATCGAAAGGAAATTATCGGGTACCTAGCCTAGTTATTCCGACCAGCAGAAATTGCCGTTTTTACATCGCTAAACGTTGAAATCGTGTAGAAAAGAGAACTTTGCTGACTAGGATACGTTGAAACTGAGAAACATTCACAGAAGCCCTTCGATTTGTTCCAAGAACCTAGTTAGCCTAACAGTTCATTTGTACATTGATTCAACGTCTGAATACATTATCTTGAAAATGCAATGTATCAAAGGGCTTATGTGAATGTTTCTCAGTTTCAATGTACACGATTTCAACGTTTAGCGACGTTAAAACGATAGGCCACACATTTGGTTAGCCTATTCATTCTGTTACTACAATGTAAAAATGAACTGTTAGGCTAACTGGGTTCTTGGAACAAATTTTTGCTGGTAGAGATAACTAGGCTACGGTACCCGATAATTTCCTTTCAATCCAAGCTGTAGGCCACACATTTGTTGATCCAAACTAATAATTTTAACTATTCAAAAGTACTAACTTATAGACATAAACATGATTTTTTTTTGTAACGGAACATTTTCTTTTTTTATTTTCCCTTCATATCTTAAATTTTTCTGAAGGTGTTGCGACCGTGCCAAATTTCTTTCAACTCAATAACTTACTTCGGTCACAAGCACGTTTTAACGTTTGCGTTTTGTCGCTTTTACCTTAAAAACAACTGAACTAACATGACGAATTCAAGCACGTTTTAGCGTTCGCGTTTTGTCGCTTCTACCTTTGTTATGTTGACATGTATTGTTTTTGATATGATGGTCAAAAATAAAAAGAACTGAACTGACATGACGAATTTTAATTTAATAGTTCAAACATTTTATTTTTATTCCTTTCTGCACGTTTAGCGACGTTAAAACGATATGAAAACAGTTAGGCTACGGTACCCAATAATTCCCTTTCAAAAATAAAATTTCAAAAGCTCGTCAAATAGGGCACTCGCCGAAAAAGGTTCTCGCCGAATAGGGAACTCGCCGAATCAGATTAGCCGAATCGGACTCGCCGAAACGGGCCATTCCGGTCATGCACACGTTCATTGAAGCAGATTGTGATGTAACGTAAGTATAAAAATTTGAAGTAGACCAAAACAGGTGCCTTGGCCCGAAGACAAAGGTTGAGGCCATAAATTTGAGACCATAAATTTAACAAAGAAAAACTGTGAAGCTGTGAAGAAAAAAAGAGTGTGGTTTACTACAACGAGAAAACAAAATGAGGAACTATCATTTTAAAAAGAGAATAATCGTCGTTGTGTGAGCCTCTGAGCCCGAGGGTTTATCATCCTTTCACCATCCCCAGATTCACGATGTTCCCGAACTACATTGGAAGGCTACTAGAGAGCAACCCGTCTTTAGTTTCATCATCCAAGACGCGCAGACCTTCTATTCTGTTAGGTTTTTTGCATATGATAGAATCGTTGATGATGTGGTCTGCGGTCTGTTCTTCAGCACCACATTTACAAGAAGAGGCTATTTCCCATTGGTGCTGGTTGAGCGTAAAAGTCCTAAGCCCGCGCGGTTGAGGGCACTCACGCCTGTCAAACAATAAGCAGCAAACAACACATTTTTCCACACAGCTTATGGTGTCACAGAAAAAAAAGTTGCTCAGTGACTTTATCACCGACCGGTCGATCACTAGTAAATAAGAAGTTTTGTAGTGGATCCCATTTCATGAGAAGTTGGCCACCCCTGGTGTACATAATGCAGTTGCTGTTAAATTAGATTAACGGCTACACTGCAATAACTAATAACACACATTTACACAGTGAATAAACCTTTTGTTGACGGTGCCATTTAAAAACTTAGAAACATTCGCGGTACTGGTACCATAATAAATCTAAAATTTTGAAAATTTCAAGTTATATTAAACATTGTATTTTAAAATGTCTGTTCAAAATGCAAAATACTGAAAGCATTCAATGTGAGCAATGAGCTCGTTGCTCTATGCATATATCATCAAACTGCGGTACAAAATTTGATATTGCAACATGCATTCAATGTCATTGTGGTACTTCGACTTATACTGTTTGTGATTGTTATAATTATTAAGCTACGCCAATCATTGAATTTCTTTTGGTGTTCAAAATTTTTTTTAATTACAAAGTGTTCAGAAGTTGAGAAAGGTTGAAAAACATTGTACGATAATAGACAAAAACACAACACTTGATACGTGAGAAAGGAGAACCGCAAAAAAACGCAACAACTTTCATGAAGCTCCTGGCAAAATTTGGTGGCGCACCAATGCCCACTTTGGGAACCGCTAGGCCGGTGGTTTCAAACTTTTTCAAAAAATTTGTGCAATGGTCCCTTTGCAGCTTTTTAAGGGAGCAAGTCTTTTAGGCGCTGACAGTTAGGCGCTGGTCTAATAGGCGCGCACACTGTGGCGTCTGGATATTTAGGTGCGGACCAATGTGGCGCCCGGTCATTTAAGTGCTATTCCTAGTAAAGTCTGTAGATTGCATCAGCTTGCCAGAAAATTATATCATGGCTGCCGTGAGTGAAGCTGCTTAAACCGGCAATGCTTTTCACACAAAATGTTATATTGAACAGAAAAATATATTGTTGATTTATTGATTTATTATTGTTTTATTTGTTGTTAGTCCAAGTTTGCGTTGGTGAAAGCTTTATCAATAAATTATTCAAGTTTCCGAACATTATTGAGTTCATTTTTAGTAAACTCTTTCGCGACCACGGACGTATACACACGCCTTGGGATTTTTGCCATGATGACCAAGGAAGTATCCCTACGTCCAAGGTTAAAAGGCTTATTTTAAGCAAAAAAATGTAAATGATGGCAGATCCATAGTCTTTGCCTGTCCTTTTTTGGCTAATTAAAAAAAAATATTTTGGCGGTGCAGTTATCAGATGAGGACTTCTTAAAGATGGGGACGCAGTGGATTTTTTTTCTTTCACTCTTTGGAATTGGCAGTCAAAACTGACTAGGCAACCCCTTACTTTGGAATTTCTCGATGAAAAAGACTGTAGGCTAAATTACGTAAACTTTTTGCTTAAAATTATAATATACATAACGTGTTGTGTGAAAAAGCATTGCCGATTTAAGCAGCTTCACTCACTGAAGCCATGACCAACAACGCACACGTATTAACAAAAGAACGTATTTTTCTGTTCAATATAACATTTTGTGTGAAAAAGCATTGCCGGTTTCGGAAAAAGCATTCAAAAAAATAACATTTTGTGTGAAAAAGCATTGCCATTTTAAGCAACTTCACTCACTGAAGCCATGACCAACAACGCACACGCATTAACAAAACAACATATTTTCCTGTTCAATATAATATTTTGTGTGAAAAGCATTGCCCTACGCCCCTCCCTGCCAAGCTGATACAATCTATAGACTTCACTAGGAATAGCACTTAAATGACCAGGCGCCACAGTGCTCCGCACCTAAATATCCAGACGCCACAGTGTGCGCGCCTATTAGACCAGCGCCTAACTGTCAGCGCCTAAAAGACGTGGACCCCTTTTTAAGGACTCCCAGTTCACTATAAAATTAAGACAAAGATGCACAAAAACGATAAAAGAACTCATTCAATTGTTGGTGCTCTTTCACAATTAGCCCTGTTGGTCAACTGGATGATGACGTCATCATACGTCACACACTTTGAAATGGATTAATATAAAGGAGGAAGTATGGGGTGAAAATGCCATGAGTTAGGGTTAGTAACACAGTACACAGTCCTCGAAATTAGCGGTTGCACACGGCAATTGCCTTGGTAAATGCCGCCGCAAACGTCATAATGGCCATTCTGCTACGGCAATAAAACTGCCGACGCAAAATGAGCATTTAATTCGGACAAAATTGTTCAAAATTTCTTCCTGTTTGATTTACTAGCAGCGGGAGTTTAATCAGCAGAAACATCGCACCAAGACCTAACCTCGGACTACTTTACTTGCTGTGAACACTCGCACAGTCTTCGTAATTAGCATATTTTTACTTTGCAAAAACGTTGACGAAGCCAAATGGCAAAAGTTGAAATTGCCTCGGCAATTGCTGTGAACGTTTGTTACAAAAAAATTGTACCAAAACATGTAAAACGAAAAGAGAAAAAAATAATCGAATAGTCTATCACGACCGCACTATTTGATTTGTTGTGATGTAATAATACCAAAAGTAGCGATAAAGCAACCAACGCGATACGCACGCTGTTACAGTGATTCACGTTAAATAACTCATTGGAGGGGAAAAAGTAAGTTAATTTTGGGTTGATTCAACGTTCGAGTCAGCACAAATCGATTTAATTTTCCTGGCGGGTTATATCGCGTAACAACAATGCCCAATAAGAAATCTACGTTTGTTTTACATCAATTCGACATCTAGCGACGTTGAATTATCATGAAATAACGTTAATTGCTCAATCAGGTATATACCGGTAACAAATCAATAGCTTCCTGCGAGAAGATTGCCTCGATTTACGTATACAGTACACTAACATAATTTCGGCACAATTAGGATACTGCGAGCAACAGAAAGTCTGTTGGATAAAGAACTACTGTAGTCAGAATCGGAATCATCGGATGCTGTATCGGAGGATGAGATTGTCGCGTCGTCACTGGAATACTTAAAGACGCAAAACTGCCCGTTCATGAACGCGCGATGCTATATGATCGGAAGCATTACTTTTCTTTACTGCCGAAGAACCATTTATCCAATTTTATACCAAAATTCGCAAGTATATTCGCAACGACACCGGTAAAAAAAAGGGCTTTTGATGAAAGAAAAACTTTTGCGTAACAATTAAGCAAGTATTTATAACTGTTTACAGTTCACAAGAGTATTGTCAGCGCATAAAATACCTTGCCCGATGCTCTGGGGTGTGACACACGATGAAGAAGCGCATAAAATTTCGTTTGATTAAAGCATACAATTGCTGCCGCAATCCAAGGTTTGTTGATTTGGCGACGGCAATGTTTTTGCCGTCGTAGATGGAAGCTAATTTCGAGGGCTGAGTACACAGTAACATGTTCTTTAATTGGCCGTAGTTTAATGTTTTTATCATTTAAAGTAAACTTTTGATAATGGTTGGAATTTGGTCAAGTTTAGGTGGCCACCAGATGAAGCTAGTACTATTTTGGGACTTGGTATTAACTTAGTTGGTTAGATCTATGCTTGTGCTTTCCAACGATAGCAAATTTGTTGAAATTGAACAAGAAATGAATAAATGGGAGACAATTTCCTTCAGGTGTTATTCAGTGCATTTCCATCCAGTACTTCCGCCATAGTCCATTCTAACGTGTGTGACGTTTGATGACGTCATCATCCAGTTGACCAACAGGGCGAATTGTGAAAGAGCACCCAATTGTTGTGTGCAATTAGAAATCCGCTTTTGTTTTGATAGCCAGCGATGTTGAAAATACTATTTCGCATTCCAAAGTTGTTTTGTTGGAAATGGAATCAACAGTTTAAGTGCCATCTTTACAATAGGGTGGAGTGAAAAAAATTTTTTTTTCCAATTCAAAAAACATGGGGTCTGTATACAGGCCAAATGACCCAAAACGGCTTTTAAAAATATTTTTTGAGGGTAGCTGTTAATATTGGCAGCTCTACCGCCACCTGGTGGCCATGAGCGAGCAAAAATTCTCAAATACGCCATAACTTTTGATACACACATGCTAAAGGGTTGATTTTGGTGTCTATAGATGCAGAATACCGTACATATGTTTATATCTGCTCTAAGAGACATGTTTTCTTTAAAATTCTTATAAATTAAGTTATTTGCAAAAAACTGATTTTTTGCATTAAAATTTAATGAAAAAGTATAACTTTTATTTTAGCTGGCTCTGTAATAGCAACCGTCACTCTGAAAGACCATGGTATTATAACAAATGAAGAAACCACGTTTGTTATAGACCAGGGCTACTCATTACTCAACTAATAATAGCAAAGGTCCATTTTGACAAGTTGAATATTTTTGCGGTCTGGTGAATATTTCATATATATACAACCACGAAAATTAAACAACCAGTAGCCTACGAGCACCGAAACACTTTTCACGTAGTATGTAACACGACTTGGATTTTTGTCTGACACAAACAAGAAATAAAAAAGGAAAAAATGTATTGTGTTTCTTTGTAGTGTAGCTGTGTGGATCGCACATCACAGAAGACGGCAAAGTGTTGGGGGGTCTGGGGAACGATTCAACTCAAAGTGTTATCTAAATTAACAGCAAATATTATCGCAATTCTGTGCTTGAAGAGCATTATGTAATAGTAGGGGAACCTGGTGAGTAGGGATGGGCAATTCAGAATAACGAATCCAGAAGGATTCGGATCCTAAACTATCCGAATCCAAAATGGCAATAAAACCGGGTAATAAGATTCGGTTTAAAGCTATGCATAAGTGATGTGCAAGCTGTCAACTTGAGACAGTGAACTGAAAAAAAGTGTGGTTTACTCAGTTTTTTCTTTCCACTGACATCATCCACACTTACAAAACATTTTGCACGCGTTGTGCGTGCACAACGCATGCCTTCTACGTCACTCGCTCGCATGAGCAATGAAAGAAACTAAGCGCGCAATTTTCTTCACGCTTTGTACACATGCACAATGCTTTTATTCAATCCACGTGCGTATGCGACTCCGCGATTGTTTGACTGGTGGCGCAACATTGAGCAGATGCCCCTGCTAAAGGAGTTGGCTCTGAAATATCTCAGCATACCTGCCACATCAGCATCTTCCGAGCGATGCTTTTCCAGTGTGGTCTTGATGGCAACTAAGCTGCGATCCTGTTCAGCGTTGCCAGATGGGGAAGTAGAACACCAAATTAAAAAATTCTGGTGAAATTTAGAGGTCTTTGGTGCCAAGCTTTTTGACCTTGCAATCAGACAACTTTTTGGTAAAATTTTCCCCATTCAATTTTTTTCAAGAAAGTCTTTACAATTTTTATACTTTTTAGCAAATAATCCCTGTTCGGTGCTCGTATAAAAAACGTTTTGCAAAAGGTTTGCGTGTGCGTGATGGCAGTGTCTTATGTCTTAAAAACTATTTTTATTTTCTAGGCGAAATTGCTTTATTTAGGTGTTTTAAATATCTGGTGAAATCAGGGCCGTAGCCAGACCGCAGAGCAAGGGGGGCCACGTTTTTTTAAGGGGGGGCAAAAAAATTTAAATGGGCAAAATCATTATAATTGTAGCTGTTGCTCGAAAATGTTGGGATTTTGCCAGGGGGGGAGAAATTTTTTTCAGGGGGGAGGCTAGGCCCCCCTGGCCCCCGGCTGGCTACGGGCCTGGCTGAAATTTTAGTTACGGTACTTTTTGTTGCCAAGGAACTTCCAGCATCTGGCAACACTGCTCCCGTTTGACTGGCAGTCATTTAGAATGCCTTAATGTTCTGCACTGCAACAAACATTTACTATGGTTGTGTTGCTTTTGTGTCTAAAGTTGCAAATAAACATTGCATGAAATTTTTTTACTTTTTGCGTTGCTGAAGCCTGGAAGTTATTAGGATTCGGTATTCTGGATTCGATTTAGTATTCCGGAATAATTCTGGAATAGTGAATTATTCTGAATTGCCCATCCCTGCTGGTGAGTTCTACTTGTCTCATGTAAATCCTGAAGATAGAAAGGGCATCAGTATTGCAAAAGTGCTTCATGATGAATTGGAAGGAACTGTTCTCTTGGATCATCTTTGTCTGATAGGTAGCGATGGCACAGCATCCATGACGGGAGTCGGGAGCCTATCCAAGGGCAATTGACTGCTTGGAACAATTAATAGGTAGGCCATTTGTTTGCTCCATTGCAATGAGCTTCCTTTGCCTCATGTTTTTATGAAAATTGATGGCACAACCAAGGGGCCTGATTCCTTTTCTGGAAATATTGGGAAATACTTATCTGGTTATGTTTCAGACTGGACTCCATCCCATAGCAATCTCTAGTGTTAATTTTCCAGAATTACCAAATGCTATTATGGATGATCTCAGTTCTGATCAGTATATATTATTCGCACAGAATATGTTGGGCGCCACTTCTTGGCAATGTGGATGCAGATCTTGCATTATTAGAAGTCGGTGGGCTGTGTCACTCAAGATGGCTAACTTTGGTGTGTAGGATCTTAAGGTTTTATGTATTAAGGTTTTATGTTTCTGTATCAACGCCATCTCCAAAGGTTGTCATTATTGTAGCATTTTGCATAAAGGTTTATTTCCCCTCTTGGTTTGTAATTAAACACAAACATTCGATATTTGACAATGCCAAGAATTTCTACAACATGATTAGAAGAATAATGACTTTTCCAAACTCAAAAGTACAGAAGATTGCTTTGAAAACTCTGCAACGAAATGCTTTTTTTGCGAACCCTGAAAATAAATTAATTGGTATGCTTGGAGATGAAGACACCAAAAGAATAACCGTCAATAAAATACACGCTTTGCATGGTAATATAACCTCAGCCGTAATCTTAGATTCAGACAACTTTGATGGTGGGGCATTGGAGCAATCAGATAGTGAGGAGAATGAACAATCAGACACGCCTGCTTCTACAGCTACTGTCAGGAAGTTCATGATTCCAAAGTTAAACGTTAGTGCAAAATGTTACTACAAACCAGTAAACATGAATGTGTTGGAGCTGACAGAACCACCCATTCTAAGAAGCTTATCTAATAGCGACATTGATGAGGTTAGGAGAACACCCTTTCGTTTGAATCATCCTTGTTATAACCAAGCCGTGAAAAGTCATATTTAAGTTGTTACTGAAGCAAGTGCATCTGTTTGGGGTTTTGGTCGACGTGATGAAATGATTGGTCAAAAACTGAATCAAGAAAACTAATGAAAAGATATGACACGAAAAACAATTTTCCTGCTGACGAAAGTAATGAATAATTTGAATTGATTATGAATGATAACATGAACATAAACAACACGATTGATGTAAATTAAATAATTAATAGTAAATTGCTTTTGGTAACTTGGTAAGCTAATGTTAAGAATATTGCTATTACAGTAAATTAGTAAACTACATATAATTATATAATATTGTGAGAATCTAAAATGTCATTGCTTTAAATAGTTTGAATTTGATTTAAATTTAAAATGCCATTAATTGCCAATTGAATAGTAGGCTATTGAGTTTATGATTAAATATAATTTGACACTGATTACAAAAAGAATGTTGAATTGAAAAAGTTGTAATTCATTATATATATAAAACTCAACACTAGTCAACATGTATTATAATTGTATTATATATATAATAGACCGCTTCAAAAACAGCCCAAAAAAATTTTTTTTTGAAACTTTCAAGTCTTACCCCCCAAAAAGTTTCCATTTACTATAAAAACACCTTGTGTGAAATATTTTTAAAAAATATTAATGTTTAGGGGTTCCCCTGCCCCCCCCGAAATTTTGGCTTTTTTAACGAAAAATGTCAAACTTCAGATGGCTGTATCTCAAAATTTTTTCATACAAACATATAAGTGTTGGGGTTCATTTTCATCAGCATGGTAAGCACTATTAGTAGAGAAAGTCAAACAAGGCAAAATTTGTATTAAAAATATTTTCGATTATTAATTTTTTTTTCGTTTATTGTAATATGGAAAGGGTTGAGTTTAAAAAATTGAATTTTACAAATTTACCTATGTGAAATTAGTAGCTTAACAGGATTCAGATCCCTCAACAGTATACACACAAGGTCGTAATGGGTCCCCCACCCCAAAAGTGGGTTTTATCTGTTTAGAACAGGGGTTTCATGGTGACCAACCGCTCATTGCTGCCCAGTTAAGGTGTTTTTAACTGGCTGGGGAAAGTCTTTGCGGTGACGAGAAACAACTTGCAAAAGATACTGTAGCTGATCTTCATCCTTTGTCAAGTGCCCAGAAAAGCTTTGCACAAGGGCAACGCCTCTTTCTGCATGGTCATTTATTACAACAAGTGACTTGTAGAAAGCTCTGGCAGTCTGGTAATCTTCATTTCCTTCCCACTGTGTTGCTGGCAGCTGAAGAAAAGAATCTGTAATCTTCAGTTTTTGGAACATTCATTGTGTATTAGAAGTAGCAAAGGTTTGCACTGTTTTGCTGTCGATGCTGTCTAATGCCACAGTAACTCTTTTTGTTGGGCCCTCTTTGTTATCATTATGGAACATTGCTTTTACCATCTGGTCCTTGATGTTTTGTAAGACGTCTTCGTTAAAAAGGGAAAGACCAATCAACTCTTCTGAGAGATACCGTACCATAAATGGTGAGCCATCTTCTCTGTCGTCACCACAGAAATCGCCTTATTAGTGGTTGCATAACCCTTCAAACTTTTCAGAAGGAATAGATCATTATTTGGTGCTTTCACTGCAAGTGGAGCAGTAACCCACGCTTTGACATAAATGCAGGAAAAGAAAATGCAGAGATCATGCAGTCCTTTCTCTTCACTGGACGTCAAAGGAAACTGGCCCCGGAACATCCATACCTTGAATGTATAAATAACTTTAGCCATCCACCATGCATGATGGTTAGCACCAGGGGCTCGAAACCGAGTTTCTCGAGATGATAACCTCCTGATAATCATTACAGGGTTGCGATTTCATGGTAAATGCTTTGTTGAGGAACTCTATTAGCTCTTCCTTAACGTCCTTTACACCATTATCTGCAACATCATCCGTAGAAGCATCTTTCCACTTTTCTTGATCTATGAAATTCCACTTCACTTTAAAACGTTTGAAGAGCTGGATCTTTGGTGCAGAAGGTGATGTCATCACTTCTTTAAATAAGTTCCTGTATGTGATGTCGACACGCAAAGTATAACAAATCTTTACCAAGCATTTATTTGATATTTACACAAGCACCATTTATGCGGCCAGTGTTGGTCTGTTGGAGCTTGTAGTGTCAAAGCAAATGGCCTCAACAAGTGCATCAACTACAGTAGGCTGCCTGACTTTGAGCTTTACCTGTTCCGGATGGAAGCTTTAGTACCGACAGTAGCCTAATTGTGATTCTCCGTCAAAAGATACAAGAATGGGAAGACGGTCAACATTATTGTCCCCAGTTAAATCTGGAAGGAGTTTTCCGTCACAGTGTACAGTTACAGGTGAGTTGGAGGAAAAATTCTTTAAAATGTCTTTTGAAAATGTCTCCCTATGTTTACACCTATTGCGCTGTATGTTGGATGCACTCAAGGTGAGTTTACAAGGCGTACTTTACAATATCAGGATAATCCTCTACCATGTGAACTCAAGTCACTGCAGCATATCTCACAGATAATCCATTGTTCTTTCGAAAGCAAATTGCTGAGAACAGTTCAAAACCGGCTGTTGATGAAACAACAGTAGGCTACTTTTGAAGATCCTGTAGGTTGCAAAAGTAACAGCAAATTTACTCTCCAAGGATGGTTAGAAAGGTCGTCTACCACTAAATCTATGATAAGAGAACGAAAAAGGTGACTATCTGGAGGAAGAGAGAGAAAAGGTAGGCTAACGCTTGGACATTCCAAAGCCATAACAATATAAGGGTGCCACAAAATTGAAGGGGTGCCACACTAAAAATCTATGACTACGAAGAAACATCATAGGTATAACGTATGACAAACAATTGCCCTGAAATAATGTCACAAAAACAATCGTGAATGAAAATTTTATCAGCAACAATGATGATAGCTAAAAATTTTCAAAACAGATAAAAAATGAAGATGAGAAATAGCTTGTGGCACCAAAGAATATTGTAAATGGCACCATAGGGGTACACGGCACCACAGTTGGGAACCACTGGATTAGACAAAACACTTTCTTTAATCGAAGCCTAAGCTTGTTGGCAGTTCTACAACAACAAAAAACTGAAACTAGAACAAGAAAGTGTTAAATTACAAGCCTAGTGTTTTTCACAGACTTTTTTTTCTCTACTGCCAGAACATTCCAGCCCAATTGCTCAAAATTAGTGCAAGTATATTAACCTAATCAGTTCAGTTAAACAAGCCCAAATATGTAAACTTACGCCAAGCAAAGACACAAAACCAAAATTTGTAGTTGTTAGTGGTAATTATTTTCTGAAATTTAATTCAAAGAAAAACGAAACAAAACAAACAATTACTAAAATTTGACACCACCATCATTCTGACCACCGTCATTCTGGCAGAATAATTTTTCCGCTTTCCGCGTAAAAAAGTTATCCGTGAATAAGTGCGAGACATAAAATGCGACCAGACATACATTAGAAAAATCTTAAATAAAACTATAATCCGCAATACGTGCCACTTAAATTTTACATGCATCGGATTCAGTATTAAATTACCTTTCCAGGGATGTGCACCAATAGGTGCGCATTTGGAAGGAACTCCCAGCAGAACACTTCAAAGATGGAGGATATATTTACGATAAACATTAAAATAATACGACTTTTGCATAATTGACACCACTCAAACATCTTGGAATAAAACTATAATCCGCAATATGTGCCACTTAAATTTTACATGCATCGGATTTAGTATTAAATTACTTTTCCAGGGATGTGCATCAATAGGTGCGCATTAGGAAGGAACTCCCAGAAGAACGCTTCAAGGATGGAGGATATATTTACGATAAACATTAAAATAATACGATTTTTGCATAATTGACACCTCTTCAAATATCTTGGAATAAAATTATAATCCGCAATACGTGCCACTTAAATTTTGCATGCATCGGATTCAGTATTACATTACCTTTCCAGGGATGTGCACCAATAGGTGCGCATTTGGAAGGAACTCCCAGCAGAACACTTCAAAGATGGGGGATATATTAACGATAAACATTAAATTAATACGATTTTTGCATAATTGACACCTCTTCAAATATCTTGGAATAAAATTATAATCCGCAATACGTGCCACTTAAATTTTGCATGCATCGGATTCAGTATTAAATTACCTTTCCAGGGATGTGCATCAATAGGTGCGCATTTGAAAGAAACTCTCAGCAGAACGCTTCAAAGATGGAGGATGTATTTACGATAAACATTAAAATAATACGATTTTTGCATAATTGACACCACTCAAACATCTTGGAATAAAATTATAATCCACAACACGTGCCACTTAAATCTTACATGCATCGGATTCAGTATTAAATTACCTTTCCAGGGATGTGCACCAATAGGTCGGCATTTGGAAGGAACTCCCAGCAAAACGCTTCAAAAATGGAGGATGTTAAAACAAACTTAATGTTTTAAGCAAAAGTAGCCATCACAATGAACATCTACCGAAGTAGGCCTATACTAATTTACAGTACTTGGATAAGCAATGAAAATTAATAGACGGTATTGTTATTAATATCAATTCAATATGATTTCAGTGATTATAATGCAATGTAATACAGTAGCGTATCCAATTAATTAGTGACGACCTTTTTTCGGCTCTAAATAAAGACACTCCAAGAAAAATGCACCATATCCAAAGAATGCAGTAATGCAGTAGGCTATAGTTTGTTCAAACTCTGTATAGTGTTAAGCAGTGCTGGCGTGTTTGCTGATGAATTCTTGTTTGTTTTTTATGTGGAATCCTGCAAGAGCCGCTTTTGGGTCAGTGATAACGTCTCCTCCCTTGACAAGTCTGCGTTGGTTCCAGTCATGTTGTGAATCGATATTGCTATAGGTGGTAATTTTAGTATAACCTACAGTAGCCTACATAAAGGAAAAACTGTGAACACACAATGCGGGCAATGAAAATAGCTCAACAAAGCATTCAATCCATTCCGAACCTTTTGCCATGCAAAGTTACGGATCACAGCATCAAATAATAAAGATTTTGCAAAGTCTAATTTGATGCACAACATAGCCTACATAAATTGTTCACTCGATTTTGAGTCGTGGTGGTGCGTAAACAAATCTTACAAATTTCTGTGTGCAAAAACCACGTTTTCAACTTGCAACCATTAGAGGTATAGGCTACTGGTTTACGTAACAAATTTTCAAAGCAACAAAAATATTTGAAAAAGTGTTTCGAAAGTTGCAATCAATGATTTCCTTCAGTAGATATCATAGGGTGATGCGTTCCGGTTTGTAGCTCAAGTTTGCTGGGTAGCCTTCTTTCAAAAGTAGCCTACCAACTTATCCAAAATGTCATTGTTGTCATTGTTAACACTTTGCTCCTCAAAGGGAGGCCAGATTTGGCCCCCCCCTCATATTTTCTTTAATTATTTGAAGCACAGTAACGCCATGCACTTGGTTTTTCTTGACTTTTCCTAAAATTGCCAGGCGGATCTGATGATATTAAATTTGATGCTAAAAGTTGTGTAGTTTTCTTGTAAATTCAAGATTTTGGTGAATTTTTGCTATTTCTAGCTAACTTCCAGCAAAGCGTGAAATGGATTACATTGCGATGACAAGCCATAAGCTCATAATTGCTTCGTGTATCGATATGCGCGAGCAGAGAGAAGCATCCTCTTGCTTTCTTTTGTTTGGTTTGACCTCAATAATACAAAGCGCGTTATTTCTTATGCTACAAAGAAAAGCCAGTGATCGCAAAGCTGTTAACCCTTTTAAGTACACTGGTACATATAGGTACCACAAGTTAATTTTGCTCTTGCGCAAGCAGTATTTTACCTATCAAGTCAGTTCAAAGTTTTAAATCTAGCCTAAAGTACGCACTTTAAAGTTAAATAAAAGTTTGGAAACTCTGAGCACGTGTTCGCTAGATACCGGTGTCTAAACTTTTTCTTTTTTGGCAAGTTGAAGCAACAGGCGTTCAGGCTGTGCTGTGAAAAGGTTTGAGTGTGTTTGTTTACTAAAATTGAACTAAGCATCTTGCAAGGGTATCGAGATGACATTTCTAACTTACAAAAACGTTTTTTGTGACATGGTCAGCAGTGAGAAGGTTTTTTTTTGCTTGGTACCTATAGGTACCACTGTACCTCAAGGGTAGTAATGGCCGTGTTGTGGTTGATCAAGTGAATGGCTGTTATTTTTTTTAGTAATTGTTTTATAATGGGACTAGAAAGTATTTGTTTACATAAAGAGTGTCATTATTGTTGTTTATGGTGAATTAAGCGTTCTTTTCAGTCTTAGGAAATTATTTTAGGATGAAAATCAGAACTTAAATTGGACTCAGGATATATTTTTTGAGGGATTTGTTATGCCACAGTCAAGAGAGCAAAACAAAATTCATAATTATTGCTTGTTTTGTTGTAGGCTATTTACCGTTTGTATTTGCATAATAGTAGGCGACATATATTTTCTATTACATTGTATAATGTCGTCACAAAGTAAAGTGTTCTATTTGAAAGAGGCAGAAATAGACAGAATACTGTTTTGTGATGAAAGCGACAACGAAGATGGTCTTGTTCTCGATGAAGAAGATTTAGAATTTTTGGAAAATGATGTTGCACAAGTTGAAAGCACTGGTTGTATAGACGAGCCGATTGAAGTTATTATTGACCCACCAGATGCACCACAATTAGAGGATGATGCAACAACAGAAGATGTGGCAACTACATCAAAGGAAAATATATTTCTCTGGAAAAAAGTACCTCTGAACGAGGCAGCTGGCCTCTCCAAAGATGATGTCGACCTATTATCTAATTATGAATATGGACAAGTTCTTGACAATGGGATGAGTAATAATTCAACTCCATATGAAATTTTTGACTCAATCGCAAGTTTTGAACAGTTTCTGACAGAAATTGTAATCCCTCAGACTATGTTGTATAGTCAACAGAAAGGCCATGTTCTTTCTGTAGGCTTGGAAGAAATGAAAGCGTTCTTTGGAATGCACATAGTCATGGGTTACCATGTTCATTCCTGTTTGCGAGACTATTGGTGTAGCGATGCTGACCTTGCTGTTCCCTATATTGCAAACATAATGCCACTGAGAAGATTTGAAGAGCTCCGTGCGTATCTTCACTTCAATGATAATCAATTTATGACAAGTCGTGATGACCCCAAACATGACAGAGCTTATAAGCTAAGGCCTGTTTTAGATCACTTTAATCGTTCCTTTTTAGCAGCCCTATCACCGAATGAGCATCAAGCAATCGATGAGCACATGATTAAATTTAAAGGGCACAACATCTTACGGCAATATGTGAAAGGAAAGCCTATAAAATGGGGCTTCAAAATGTGGTGTCGGTGCGATTCAAAATCAGGATATCTGTATGAATTTGACTTGTACACTGGCAAAAAGAAAGGACAAGTTGAACATGGTCTGGGTGAAGGAGTTGTCTTGCAGCTCACTGAAAAAATCCGGGATCTTGGTTGTCAAGTTTATATAGACAACTTTTTTAATTCACCAGCTCTTCAACAGGAGTTGTTGAAACGAAAAATATACAGTGCAGGCACTGTACGAGTAAATCGTAAAAACCTGCCCAAAACCTTGGTTCCTACCGACAAAGAAATGACAAAGGGAGACATTGCTTGTTTTTCTAGTGGAAGTGTCAATTTTGTAAAATGGATGGATAACAAAGGTGTGTTTTTATTGTCTAACTTTTTGTTTGCCCAGCCTTTGCATGTCGCCAACCACAAGAAGAAAGGTTCTAGTGACAGAGTTGCCATCTCTTGTCCTGCTGTTCGGAAAAGATACCATGAGTATATGGGAGGTGTAGACATTATGAATCAGAAAAAAGTGACCTACCAATTTGACCACCGCTCAAAAATCAAATACTACCTTCGCGTGGTATTTGATCTGTTAGACATTGCTGTAAATAATGCTTTCATTGTTTACACCAAGTTGCAAAATGACAGCAGTGATCAACTTAATTTGAAGACATTTAGAAGGGTTGTTGCTAGAACTTTGATTGGGTACTATTCCAACAGAAAACGAGCATTTCCAGACAGTGCTATTCTTACTCAAAGAAAGGTCAAATACAACAAGACCTCAAATGGCCCTGTCAAGCATACTATGCAGAAAGGGGAGAAAAATAAGCAACGTTGCAAGCATTGTCGCAACGGCCGCACGAACAACATGTGTCTAGAATGTGGAATTTATTTGTGTTACGTGAATGGCCGCAACTGCTTCCAAGCTTTCCACCAGCAGTTGTAATGAACTTGTGTATTCTATGTCGCTTTTCTGCATTAGTAACACGCATCCTAGTGTTTTTACACTTAAACGTGCTTTGTCAAGTTTGCTATTCAACTGCGATATTTCAAGTTGCTAAGTAGCAGCAGTTGCTTGTCATTGCACATTTTTGTCTATAGTAATCGATTTTTGACAACCTAATTTGCATGTTATCAATTTTCATGCCTAATTGGCAACATTCTTGCGCTCAGTACAAACGAAACCACTGCAATTGTGCTTCATTCTATTCGTTTCTACACGAGACTAAGAAAAACTCAAAATATAAATTGAAGTTAAAAATTTACCTTTGAAGCACCGTGGTACCTCTAGGTACCACGTCATATTTCAACGATTACACCTGTTTCATAAAAAAAATAAAATAAATCCCTTTAAGTAACCTCAATGGACCTTAAAAATGTAAGATTTATGCAAAAAATCATCCCCCAACTTTAATGTGCATTAAAGGGTTAATTAGAAGCAATAAAAGCAAGCTTTTTTGCGTTATCAGCTCTACAAAGAAGAATAGCAATCCACGATCAAAATAGTAGGCTATGGAGGCCACAAACTATTCAAAACAGTTGTTTCAAGCAGATAATATTCATTGACGAATAAAAAACGTTACAATAAGAAATCTTCTCTTGGATAAAGACACGAAAACCTGGTTTCGAAATAAACGTTCTATGGAAATGCTCTCATTGACAAAACTTGCAATTGAGGAAATGTATCACTGCAAATGCTTTTGGGAGAAGCCAGAGAAATAGCGTTTTTGCAAACAGTAATTGTGAGATACACTCAAAATTATGAGATAGGCTCCATTTACACGTAGCAGCTAACTCGATGGCGTCCCTTCACTGCTTTATGTCGCCTACTTGTTGTTATGTCCTGTATTTTTGTTTCACAGTGCACTGTGTTTTGTTCCAAAGAGCGCAAAATAAAGATGATAATGCCTCATCTACATTACAAAATATTTTGTAATGTAGACCTACAAACAAAATGTACAATGTACACAATGTACATTACAAAATATTTTGTACTGTAGACGAGGCATAAATTTAGGCGTCACATAAGACAAACAACAAATCAGCTTTCTTCATCATTGATTCAACATCTGAATACGTTGCGCCAATGTATAAGAGGCCGGCTATTGTGAAGACCCGCCATTTATAAACGATCCGATTATACCAAAAGTGGGACAAACTAGTGGATCAAAGAATGAATAAATAATGCTGAGAAAACTAAATCTAAGTGACGAACAATACCGATGTCTTCATTTATCTTGGAAAAATGCTGCCTAAACTTATCAACAAAAAATACAGTAAATAACGGCAAGGATCCCGAAAGCAGAATTTGCTCGACTTTGGCATGAATTTAGTCAGACATCTACAGTAATAATTCCACACATACAATAACGGGCTCTCAACTGCTGTAAGATACATAATAATCAACCTGGTTCTGGGCGATTTGTGTAACAGTTTAGGGGAAGACACTACTTGAAATGATGCACCACACAAAAGATTTTCAATGAAGACTGAGTCTAAAAACCGATGTGGATAGTGCTGCACAATAACTTCAAGTTTAGGACAGAAGAGGCACAAAATATCACGATAAAAATAAAGACCTTGTGGGAAATTTTCAAGAATCATAACACGATGCAAATAACATAAACGCTTAGTTTGCATGCTGCTCTAAGCTGGCCGGCAACCACAAAGGTAGACAATAGCCTACAGGCAGTTTATAATTCGATAACAGCGCAATAAACATTATAAATACGTAAACCGACAATTTTCTTTTACAAACGTTTTACGTCTAATAGTAAATTTTCCCCCAACAATTTTTTGTGAAGCACTTGCAAACCACGGTTTTGTAAAATAATTCATCATTATTATTTTTTACTTCTCGGATATTGTAAAACGTCATCAGCAAAATCACAAAAAAAATTTCATTACTTCAATGTAGTAGGCCTAAGAATTTTTTATAGAATTGTAGCCACGTTGTTTCAACAAAGAAGCCATTTTTTAGCAATGTAAAGTTATAGAAAATAATTTGCAATCATGCAAATGGTTGGAAAGAATCTAGGAAGTCTTCTCACAATCTGGCACAAAATGATTATGTTTATTGTATCTCAGTAAAATGTTTTTTTTTGGCCAGAAACATAATCACTGCCTTGCTGACGTTGTCGCTTTTACGCGTATTTTTAGTGCTTCAAACAATAAGGACCCAGTCAGCAATCCAGTCCTTTTACATTGATTCAACATTTGTAAACATTAAATTTATGTAGATTTGCTGACTGTGGGTTATTTCACATTTCCTTTGTTTACGCATGTTCCTCAATTCGCTGTTGCATTATTTCGACGCTGGCTGACTAAAAATGTATTTTCAAATTGATTGACACAATCTTCAATAAACAGTGAGCTTCGAACTTAGCTTTGTTGATGTAAATGCTGTATTTTTTGTGGATGTAATTTATGAGTCATGTTTATAAACACCCGTAAGCGAAATGACTTATGATGTAGCCTGCATGATATTTGTGTTGCGACTTGACACAAATTCACAATTTCAAAAGCACCTAATTTGAACTTAGAAATTTCAGATTATTTCAACAACTTGTTCAATTGTCTTCTCTCTACTAAAAATATTCATTCTACAAACTCAATTGTTGACCTAAAATACACAAACGAAGATGTAAACAGCTATTCAAGCAGGCTAAGGTGTTACTTATGAGAAATTTGGTTCCATAAAACTAGAAGCTAGCCACGAGTTTCGGAATGCATTAGTTTAGGATAAAAATGTAAGACAACAAACGCAGTTTTGTTTTTTTCAAATTCGTGTAACAATATTACTCTGATTGTAACTATTTTAGAATCAGTGAGTAGCTTACAATAAGATTTGCTCGCAAGTCGTAAATTCTAATCAATGCAATGATTCGGCACACCGCACACACACTTCGTGCGTTCGATCGAGCTCTTTGTTATTTAGAAGTTTGCATGAAATCGGATTAGCACGGTTAATTAAAGGCGGCAAGTTAAATCAAAATTGTCGTTTTTGGGTACCTTTGCAAAAATTGAAATATCAAGTTTAACATATAAAATTTTAAAATAATGAGTTTTCAAACTTATAGACCAATGATTTGCTTTCACACCAGTGCAACTTCTGTTGAAATAGCATCAGCGGATAACTCGTAACAGCTGATTGAATTTGATCCAAAAACGGCCCCCCCTTGAGCAGTTAACTTCCAAAAAAACGTTGAAAAGCAAAGGGTTAAATGTCAATGTTAATGTTTATCGTAAATACATCCTCCATCTTTGAAGCGTTCTGCTGGGAGTTCCTTCCAAATGCGCACCTATTGGTGCACATCCCTGGAAAGGTAATTTAATACTGAATCCGATGCATGCAAAATTTAAGTGGCACGTATTGCGGATTATAGTTTTATTCCAAGATATTTGTAGAGGTGTCAATTATGCAAAAATCGTATTAATTTAATGTTTATCGTAAATATATCCTCCATCTTTGAAGCGTTCTGCTGGAAGTTCCTTCCAAATGCGCACCTATTGATGCACATCCCTGGAAAGGTAATTTAATTCTGAATCCGATGCATGTAAATTTAAGTGGCACGTATTGCGGATTATAGTTTTATTCCAAGATGTTTGAGTGGTGTCAATTATGCAAAAATCGTAATATTTTAATGTTTATCGTAAATATATCCTCCATCTTTGAAGCGTTCTGCTGAGAGTTCCTTTCAAATGCGCACCTATTGATGCACATCCCTGGAAAGGTAATTTAATACTAAATCCGATGCATGTAAAATTTAAGTGGCACGTATTGCGGATTATAGTTTTATTCCAAGATGTTTGAGTGGTGTCAATTATGCAAAAATCGTATTAATTTAATGTTTATCGTAAATACATCCTCCATCTTTGAAGCGTTCTGCTGGGAGTTCCTTCCAAATGCGCACCTATTGGTGCACATCCCTGGAAAGGTAATTTAATACTGAATCCGATGCATGCAAAATTTAAGTGGCACGTATTGCGGATTATAGTTTTATTCCAAGATGTATGAAAAGGTGTCTATTATGCAAAAATCGTATTAATTTAATGTTTATCGTTAATATATCCTCCATCTTTGAAGCGTTCTGCTGGGAGTTCCTTCCAAATGCGCACCTATTGGTGCACATCCCTGGAAAGGTAATTTAATACTAAATCCGATGCATGTAAAATTTAAGTGGCACGTATTGCGGATTATAGTTTTATTCCAAGATGTTTGTAGAGGTGTCAATTATGCAAAAATCGTATTAATTTAATGTTTATCGTAAATATATCCTCCATCTTTGAAGCGTTCTGCTGAGAGTTCCTTTCAAATGCGCACCTATTGATGCACATCCCTGGAAATGTAATTTAATTCTGAATCCGATGCTTGTAAATTTTAGTGGCACGTATTGCGGATTATAGTTTTATTCCAAGATGTATGAAGAGGTGTCAATTATGCAAAAATCGTATTAATTTAATGTTTATCGTAAATACATCCTCCATCTTTGAAGCGTTCTGCTGGGAGTTCCTTCCAAATGCGCACCTATTGGTGCACATCCCTGGAAAGGTAATTTAATACTGAATCTGATGCATGCAAAATTTAAGTGGCACGTATTGCGGATTATAGTTTTATTCTAAGATGTATGAAGAGGTGTCTATTATGCAAAAATCGTATTATTTTAATGTTTATCGTTAATATATCCCCCATCTTTGAAGCGTTCTGCTGGGAGTTCCTTTCAAATGCGCACCTATTGGTGCACATCCCTGGAAAGGTAATTTAATACTGAATCCGATGCATGTAAAATTTAAGTGGCACGTATTGCGGATTATAGTTTTATTTAAGATTTTTCTAATGTATGTCTGGTCGCATTTTATGACTCGCATTTATTCACGGATAACTTTTTTACGCGGAAAGCGGAAAAATTATTCTGCCAGAATGACGGTGGTTAATTTGTTTCAGGTAGAGTCAGTGTTGCCACTTGCTAGACAAGAAGCCGCCAAATGGATTTTCTTTCTCATATTATGTGCTCTGATCTTCGGACTGACAAAAGTTTTTTTTTTTATTTTTTTATTATCTTTATCCTGCATTGCGGGAAAGCGGACTTGAGCGCTATGCATCGGTGTACGCCTTCTGACGTACACCTGACCCACGCTGCAGCCGACGGCAATGTCTGTTTCCGGTTGTCTACTCTATTTATGACTTAAATTTGGTAGGCTACTACCCATTACTCGAAATCGATCACTGGGTAGAGTCAATTATCGCAAAGTTTCTTGCCCAGAGAAACAACAGCAAGTGCAAGTGGCTGGAGTCGAACATGCTGGCTCTCGACTGCGAGCCCAACGCGCTAACCACTCGGCCACTGCTGCCGAAAAGTCTACTATGATAGGCTCTTCCTGGCAGCTTCTCATACTTGTAGAGGTTTTGAAGCAGAGTTGTATGGAGTCAGGTTTCGGGAATATTGACTCAAAACCTTAATTCGACTCCAAACGCAAAAACATAAACCATAGGTGAGAGAGAAACCTTTTATTTCGTCTATTGCGAGAATAGTAGCCTATACAGCGCAATCATAAACAATGCGAATAAAATAGCACCAGTCCATAACAATCAAGATTCCACAACAGACGGGAAGCAGCGAAAGACTATATTCATTAAAAGACTAATTCTGCGTCATTCTTTGATACTAGATATTTTCGACAGTTAATCCACGATTGTTCTGTTGCAAAGTTAAATATGCTACTTAGCTAGAAGAAATCGACGGCCAAATTGGCCGACTGAGGAGGTAGCACTGGCGGTCATTCCAGCACTACTTAGCGGCCATGGCCGCGATGGCCGCTGGCTGCTTTAAGGCTTGGACTATATTCATTATAATAAGACTATAGTCATCGAGTCAGCTGCTTCCAGTGTTTTTAATGTGACAAATGTCAAGCATCGGTAAGCTATTAGCCTAGGTTGAAACAAGATAGGCGTATGTTCAGTAAAAATGAAAACAAAAATTGTTTACTGCTGCGATAGTCAAGTGAAATCAAGAAAATATCTTCTGACAAGTGTCAAACCCACAAAGTGAAATCTTGTGGTTTTATTCAAATATAAAAATATATCATGGCCCTATTAAAGTAGTATGAAAAAACAAACAAAGAAAAGAAAAAAAAACACTTATGTAAAACAACAACTGTTAACTGCTAACATAAAAAAAACGAAGCAAAAACACTAAAAGTAGACCAAACGCCTAATCATACCCTAGTTTATAACTTCATACTCTAACACAATAAGTCAGTTTATAGGCCGACTTGAATGCAGTCAATAAAATGACCGCCTATATAGTAGGCCTATGTAGTAGCCTTCAAACAATGTTTAGTCCGAAACAAATTGCGAAACACATCAATGTTGTGACAATAAAAACATTCACAGATAAGGTTTATTTATATAATAAATTTGAAGTTTTTTCGTGAAAGTTTTCATACTCGTAGCCCCGACTATCTATTTCTGAAGGTATAGACTAAATCTTTCCATATTTGTGGGCTTGTCAGATTGCCTTGATCTTTTCTTGAGTTGACACTACGTAAGTGAAAGTTATTTTTTTGAGAAGCTCTCGTGCGATGGTAGTGGGCAAGCTTGAGGACCACATGTTAGTAAGTTGAGTACGGTAGCCTAAATATAGAAAAAAAACTAATTGAATCAATGGATAGCTGGATAGATCGAACGGTAAAGATAATTTAAACGATTTTTTTTCACTGAAGTGGGGCTTGGAAGGATGGTGTTGGTAGGCTATGTGTAGTGAGGGAGCTGCTGCAATGATAAGACATCCCAGCAAACATCACAGTATTGGGCCAATACTGTATTTGTGTCGGCGTGTATCGGGTGTATCGGTAACGTTTGCACTGTATCGGGCCAATACCGGCAATGCACAGTATTGTATCGGCAAAATGGTACAGTTTGTCCGATACAAAGCCTGTATCGGGCCGATACAATGTTGTTAGGGCAAAACTGTACCGTTTGTGTAAGAGCAATGCGGTATTGGCACAGTACAGTGTGGTAATGGCAAAACTGTACAGTTTGTGTAAAGGCAAGCCGGTATTGGCACAGTACAGTGTGGTAATGGCAAAACTGTACAGTTTGTGTAAGGACAATCCGGTATTGGCACAGTACAGTTTGGTAATGGCAAAACTGTACAGTTTGTGTAAGGGCAATCCGGTATTGGCACAGTACAGTTTGGTAATGGCAAAACTGTACAGTTTGTGTAAGGGCAATCCGGTATTGGCACAGTACAGTTTGGTAATGGCAAAAGTGTACAGTTTGTGTAAGGGCAATCCGGTAGCCTACTGGCACAGTACAGTTTGTGTAACGGCAAAAGTGTACAGTTTGTGTAAGGGTAATCCGGTGTTGGCACAGTAGCCTACTGTGTAGTAAAGGCAAACCTGTAGGCCTAGGCCTGCAGTTTATAATGGCAATCCGGTGTTGGTACAGTACAGTTTGGTAAGGTGTTGGCACAGTACAGCCGATATTGGCACAGTACAGTTTGGTAAAGGCAACACTGTACACTGTAGCTACAGTTTGGTTGCAAATTATTGGGCTTGTTTTTGTCTTGATTTGACTGTTTTGGGCTTGTTTTTTTAGATTCACTTACTTGTTTTCAAAAACCAACCTGGCATCACTGGTTTTCAGTTCACTACTAACGGGAACACACTTCGCGTGCCAGTTAAGCCAGGTGGCTACTTTCGTGCGTGGTAGAGAGAGAGAGTGTAAGATATTTTCTCTTCACTGCCTAAGTTTTGAAGTTCACGTGTTTACCAGTGGCAATATATTGATGAATGCCCTTTTTTGACGCATAATAGCTTTCTCCTGGCAATTAATCAACTGCAATTGATTAACTGGAAAGTTTCATAGTTTAAAACAATATAGAAAAACAATTTGTTTTGGAAAATATTTTGGTGATTTCATATGCCCTTGCAAAACACGGTGGCTCCAAGTTTATTGTGACGTAACAATTTACTGAAATCATTGCCCCTTGGGATTGCCTACAGAAATAACATTCTATGATTTCATCAAAAATATTGTGTTCGATTTGTTGCTTCTTTATTGTAACTTGGGAATTTCAAACCATGTAAAAATTTATCTTAAATAAGCGCACTTGTGCCTGAAGTATTATCAGACAGTTTGTAGCCAACGTTGGGCAAAAGTTCTGTTCATCTGTGAACTTGGGTTGTTTTGTCAGCCAGTTCGGACTTATTTAGTAAGTCGAGATTTGTAGAATTCGGACAAGCAGCTTTAAAGAGATTGCTTCGAATGTGAGTACAAATTGATTGCTAATTTATAAATTTAGCCTTTGCCATGTGTTAATCGTCTGACGTATCTAAGCTGAACATATCTATCACTATCAGTTTTGTACGCCCTGTGTTCACTTGTAAAAGGGCTTACTTAATGACACAGTTTTATTGCGCATTATCTACGTATCGTAACGCGTTATTTTCATTTGTTATAGCTGAATTGTAACCGCATTGGAATACTGTGTAAAGAATTTCAGACTGTAGCTGTTGCCGAAATTCAACGGCTTGCTTGGCAAAAATTGGTAGCCTATGGACATTTTAATTATGTGAATTTTGTTGCTGATTTAAGTGCACACTATCTGCTTTATAAAGCGCTAAGATCGACGCACATTCACGATGGATGTAGCAATGTAAAAATTCACATTAATCAATATTGCCTTGTCATCATCATCATCATTTTCAGCCTGTGGGAGCCCACTGCAGAGCGTAAGCCTTCCCCTTTTCATGCCAATTTACATGATTGCCTTGTAGTTTGCCTTGTAGATTGCCTTGTAGTTTTAGGCAAATGCGTGATTTGTGCTTTTATGTTATTTCAGAAAACGACTTCTCTTGTCACCGTTCTGTTCACTCGGAATTGTGGTTTTGAGAGACTGTTGACAAAAACGTCAAGTATCATTGTAATTTCGCTCCAATTTAATAAACCATTTCCATCTTTATTCGACAACAGTCGGATTGCCTTTGCGGTCGAGCCTAGTGATGTAGGATAATATCAGAGAGAGAGAGAGAAAGAAAACTTTTGAGAAAGCTTGCAGTCAAGTTTAGCTGTTTATTTATATTCTTTTTCGGTAGTTTCAACAAAGTATTTGGGTCTAGTTGACCAACATCAAGTTGTAGAGACAATTAAGGGGTGCAAGTGATTGCGACATGGCAAGGTATATCCTGCCACCCTCGGTAACGGGGATAACACCGGATTAAAACTGGAATACTACTACTACTCTAAAACTATATGCAACAGAACCCTTTTATTTGTCAACTGGCAGAACGCCTCGGAGCACTATTATGGTGCTGTGTTTGAGCGAAAAAATAAACTTGTTCAATTCATTCATGTATTGCAGAGGATTTGGTGCAAGGCTATAGCCTATAGTAGGGTGGCCCATTTTCCTTGATGTTCTTTAAAATTTTTGTCAGTTTGGAATAATATTCCATTTTGCTCACTGATACTTGCAAATCAAAAATTTTTGTTGGGTTTTGCCCTTTGACCCTGGTTCACCCAAGGAGAAATTCTGAATTTTTCTGAAAAATTAGTAAATTTCGAAGTGGTATAGCAATATCTGAAAAGGGGATTTCTAAAAATTTGACCACGTGATTTTGACGTAATTTCCTCTGTTAACTTCCACGTGGAACATCTTCACCCTATTTCAAGTCTGAGAGTCACTGATAGTGCATGATTTTAGTGTTATTTTCAGTGGCGGCTCGTGACTTTTGGCCATGGGGTGCTGTAAATGGTGATGTTGAATATGACGTCATAAAGTGGCAGGAACGGACGAGCGCCGAAGGCGCGAGCCTCCTAGGGGGGTCTGGGGGCATGCCCCCCCAGAAAATTTTGCACTTTTATATGCTCTAAAGTGCCATTCCTGGTGTTTTCAGGACAAAAAATAAAAATTTTAAGCAGTTGAAAATGTGGATTTTTAGAACTTTGAAACAAACAAATTGTTTTTTCTTAAAACGAAAAACCTGACTTGGCGATTATACAGTAATACTTGCACATAATCTTGCCTGAAAGCAGATAACCAAAACCATGATTGATTTGAAGGTAAGTGGAAAGTTCAACTACTGCTCCCATGGACTGAATGCAAGCTGTGAATGTCTCGTTCGAAAGCCCAGCCATTCCACAAACACGCCATTCTTCAAAATTTTTGTTTCCTCCTACATAAAAAGGCAACCCGACATGATTTTTCATGGCTGATGCTCACCATCGATGTATGAGCAAATCTTTCCAGGCTAGATTGGAGGGCAGGAAATCACCAGCCACTCAACAGTCTCGTCGTCCAGGACATGGCTGATGCTTAATAGCATGAACACTGTGATCTCTTTCTTTCTCTCCTGAAAAAATTACCAAAATTTAATATATTTGCACTATACTGCATATCTGCACTATACTGCTTGTGTCTTTGACCTCCACAGACTGTACATACCTTTAAAGCAAGTTTTAAAAGACATTACTTTCCAAACGTTGGTGATAAAATTGATGTATCGAGCAGTTTCTGAAAATGCTGAACAAGCTGTGCTCAGTGTGCTGTGATGTTCCAAGCCAATTCATTGAAAACACCTGCATCTGCATGCCAAAAAATAACTGGTCAGTGGTCACATAAAAATACTAGTAAAGCATTGACAGCAACAGGCAAAAATTTGTATTCTGCAACTGCAATATCAGGTCAAGAAAAACAATAATAAAAAAGCAAAAATCGTAATTCAGTCTCTATTAATCGACAAATTTTAAACATGTAAAATAGCCTACCTGTAATGCATTTTTCAAACTTCAAGTTTGATGTTTCCACTACGTTTAATGCATTTCATTAAAAGGTATTTTCCCCATGAAAAGATGTATAAAAAATTATGCATGGGCTATATAGTGCTGTTTGTGTTTTCAAGATAATGGTAAAAGTAGCAACAATAACTATGGACTTATCAAACAAAATAGGAGAGTTTTGGAGCGGAAAACCCAGAAAGGCATAACGCAGCCGCATCAATGAGGTTTGGTCGTGAAAATTCAAAGCATCAGCGTTTGGGTACAGATATACTCTCCCACTCAGCTCGGTATGATGTCAAACTTTTATGATCGCGTAAGTGCCAATGCCAACTCCATTAAATCTTTGACGTAACCTTTGGAAAAAATAACCGTTATAACAATCTCATAGTGCAAAGACGTACGTTGAATGAAACAAAATATTATCGGTAATAATATTGAAATGCAGGTAGGGCACCCGGAAAGCTCAGAGCCAAGTTTTTCATTTTGGAACTCAGAAACATTTTGAAGGCTTATTTGCTGTATACCAATCCATACTTTAGGCTACTATTTCAAAGTAAATGAAACTCGATTTCATGCAACAACATCTTATTGAAGGTCCGGATACTTGAATCCAACATAAACTTACCTCGAAAACTTCTCCTCACTTTGTTGATCACATATGCTGGCACAGGTACACGAATTGAACGGCCAAGGTGACCCTGACCCCACACCCAACGCACAAACTGCCGATAAGCTGCGTGCCTATAACGCCTGCATACATGAACGTTGTTACTATTTGAATTACATCAACAATCGTGAAGATTTTACAGTGAGCAACCGTAACATGGTATAGCAACTCAGCATGCCGATTTTTGACCATGGCGTTAACAAAAGTAATCAAACTCAGTTACATACCTTTGTTGCTGTGTCCATGCTCTGCTACCGTTCTGTTGTAATGCTGCATATATGCCAAGTAAATAATCACCTCTTCTGTAATAAAAATACTATAAATATAGTTGTGGTTATCCACGACGTGCAAATTGCACATATATATATATAATTTTTCGTTTTCGCCTAATTTCGGCAAAGGAAGGTTTTGGTGTTCCCTCTAAGGTTTTAACTCTTCAGATGTAGTCTGCAGAGCTTAAAATTCCAATAAGCACGTGTCTCAACATATTTACATATTAATGTTGTAGATTTTGTACTACCGTTTGGCAGAAATACGCTGTTTCACAATAATTCTATTTCACAAACCAACGAATGTGCACTTTATAAACTTTTTGTACAGAAAACTAGTGTTAAACATTCCTTACTTTTTGAAGCTTTTTTTGGGCTTAATTGTAGCTTGGCATCGTTTTGACAGTGAAACACTAAAATCCGATGTGTCATATTGTGTTGCTACGTCACAAGTCACTTTGGCTGCACAAGTCACTTTGGTTTGATCTGGCATTATAGATTTGATGTTTCATACGGTATGCAGTTTAAAGATTCATAGCCTATTAGTGTAGTCATCTAAGCTCAAAAAAAGGGCCAACCCGGAAAAAATTCGTAACTTAACAAATTTGGTACCAAAAGAAGCGCAATTTTATGTAGATCATCATATCCAAAATCCTCTTCAATCGGCTTTGAGCAAATAGAATGGGGGGCATTTGAAATTTGCGTCTAGCGCCTGCTAACGGAAATGAACTATAAGCATCTTTTCTAATACTTCCATACTGATTTCTGATTTGTTTTTTTAAATATCGCAATCTGTAGCTTTGTGAGAACATTTTGGTAAAAAAATTCTGGATGTGACGTCATGATGACGTCATGATGACGTCACAAAAATAATTGGAATATCGTAATTACTCTTCAATATTCCGTGCTATCAGAGAACTTAAGTTTCACTTATGTATAACTCTAGAAAAGAACAATGACCTTCTTTGGGAAATATCGTTTACTTTTTCTGATGTTACCAGACCAAACTGGTCGGGATTTATGCAGACGCATCGCAAAGGTACCTACCCAGGAAAGTGTGACGTTACCCTTCTACCTATTATCAATTTAAATCCAAATGATCACAACTGCATTTACTCAACATTATCATTTGTGATTGACTAGTCGAGGAAAGCCAACACAGGAACACCATGCATCACCTTCGACCAGCCGTTGTGGTTGAAAGGAGTAGAAATAATAACAGAAAAGTTCCTGAAGACTCTTTGCCGTCTTGGAGGGTTCCACACTTTGATAAGTTACTTAGGAAGCATTGGTAATACAATGAAAGGATCCGGTATTGTAAAATGCTTGCAAGTGGTTTATGGTGAAAATGCGGTTCAACGCATGATTTCAGGCAAGGCGATAGCGAGAGCAGCAAGAGGCCATTTTCTCTTACAAAGTGCTCTTCAATTAACAATCATTGGCAGACTCCTACAAGAAGAGATCATATCGGAAGACGATTTGAAAAAACTGAAGGCCATCTACCACAATCTTATCAATGATGAGATCCCATCTGATGAAATCAACAACTGTGAAGTATTGGAGAAGTTAAACAGTGCTATGGAACAGATGATGAGTAGACTTGGTGCTCTTTCCCGTACAGCCAAGCTTTGGGTACAATATTATCCGCTGTATCAACACCATTAAATTATTCATTGCTGCGGAAAGGACTGGTAACTGGCAAAATCATCTAGCTGCTACTGTACAAATGTTGAATTTATTTGCTGCAACAGGTCATATCAACTATGCAAAGTGTGCCAGACTTTATCTGCAAATGATGAATGACCTCCCATTAACATTCCCAGATTTGCATGAACAGTTCACGCTCAACGGATATCACGTTGTCCGACGAAGCGCTCAATTTTGAAACGGAATTTGGACTGATCTGTCGATTGAACAAGTGTTGATGCGCTTACTGAAGACACGTGGTGGCTTAACCCGTGGAAGAGGGATGACAGAAAATGTAATGCTGACCTGGGTAGGCCTACACACGATGCATGTTTGCGCTTCAATACATGACGCTATGACAACATTAACTGGAAACACATATAAAACAAGCAATCAACATTCAGAATTAGGAACAAACCGTATGAAGCGAGACAATGATGATTTAGTGAAGATTCGATCTTGGATTGAAAGCCATAACCCCTTCTATGAAAGTGCGCCTGTACTGAGAAATATTCCAACAGGAGTTACAGGAACAGAAGGAGATATAATCAATTGTGATGATGCAGAAAGTGTTGGTGAAGCAATCCAGCATCAACTAGATAGACGGTGTTTCGTATTCAGAAGCAAAAATTAAGAAGAGAGATCAGATCAAGACGCTAGAAGCACTAGAGATTGGTGTAAGAATCGACAAGGAGAAAGTGCATGTCGACCCATTGCTCCTATTTTCCAGGTTGCTTGTGTTGATTGAGAGGGAAGAGGATATAGCCTACAAAGCTATTTCCAGTATGAGCTGACAGCTGTCCCTACCTCGCTGTTTCAGAATTCGATGATGCGAAAATCAAGCAAAGCAAAACTGGGACAGGCTTTAAAGAAAGATGTCACATCTTCCATCTACATATGGGATCAATCATTTCATATACTGGATGGAGGTGCTCTGCTGCATAAAGTAAAGTGGCTCAAAAATCGTCCATATCGGTCAATTTTGGATCAATACACAAAGTATGTAAACAAGAAATATGGACGATCGTGTATAGTTTTTGATGGATATGATAATTAATGGTCCCTACGTAAAAAATCATGAACACAAACGAAGAACAGAGAAAATGAGTGCCTTTGTAAGTTTGGATAACTTAGAAATGATCCCAACATTCAACCAAGAAGTATTTTTGAAGAACGAGCAGAGTAAATCACAGTTCATATCTTTCCTATCAGACGAGCTGCGGAGAGAAGGTCATGATGTTCGAAACAGTTTGGGAGATGCGGACACTCAAATCGTTTCAGCAGCATTGGAGTATGCAGAAGATAACAACAAAGATGTGGTTGTAGTAGCGGCTGACACTGATATTCTAGTGTTGTTGATGTTTCACTGGAAAAATGGTATGCATCTCGACATGCTTTCTGATGCTAGCAACAAAGTTGACAAAGAAATCTGAAAAATTGAAGATTTGGTCAAATCAACTGGAGATGTCATTACAAGTCATATTTTGTTCATCCATGCTTGGTCGGGTTGCGATACTAAGTGTGCATTGTTTGGACAAGGTAACCTACAATTTGTTTTTGGCAACTAGGAACTTTCATGATAAACTTGGTTTTACTTGCTTGAATGATGTAAATGTTACTTTACGAAATATTGTATTTAGATAAGCCTTATCGTATTCTTTTTAATATAATTGTACACGATGGACATATTCGGAATTGCCTTCGTTCTTTACTAATTTTTCGGTTAAGCTATGCCCAGGCTACTTATATCTATAATCTTTTATGTCAGGAAAAACTAGTAGCCTACCCTGAAGAAGTTTGGGACAAGGGAAGTGTTCCAAGAAACTGCTAAAGTATTCGAAGACGAAACAGCCACTGCAGAGGAAGTAAAACAATAGGACTTAAATTGTTAATGTTTAGGTAACTTAAAAAGTTACATTAGTATTATAACGATAGTGTCAAGTTCCTACCACCAAATCATCAATAAAAGTTCAAGATGTGTGTTCAGTTTTAATATACAATTTTTATCTTTTTAGCTATGGTGGAAAGAAAACTGGGCGATGGAAGATTTGCGCTACCATCAGTTTAGGAAGGCAGCAGCAACATCTAAAACGACAATCAAGCCACAGTCTCTCGCTCCAAACAAAAATGCTGCAAAGTATCATTTTCTTCGAATCCATCTGCAGGTGATTGAATGGAAAACACTGATGAGCGTTGAACTAAATCCGCTCGATTGGGGCTGGAAATTATCTAATCGGAGTTACGATCCTATTCTGACAGACTTGAGTACGGCTCCTGATAAGATTCTCCGCTTTGTACGATGTAACTGTAACGTCACTAAGAAAAGTCCTTGCAGTACCAACGTTTGCAGCTGCAGGCGGCACGGGCTACCATGTGTTTCTGCGTGTGGTAATTGCAATGGAGTAGATTGTGAAAATTATGAAAAAGACGAAGTTTCATCAGACGAAGACAGCATTGGAAGTGACGAGGAAGCGGATAGAAACATATTTGATGTTGAAAAATAAATATCAGATCCAAATTTGGTCAAAATTATTCAAAATCTAGCTTTTTGAAGCGTTGGTTGCAAAAAAAAGCGATTTACAAGTCAGGAAAAGAAATCATGAAAACAAAACTTTTGAAACAATTTTAATTAATTTCAAACGCCTTCTACTGATATGATATGTTTGGTTTGACATGTAGATTATTGTTCATAAGCATTTGCAAAGATTGATATTGAATTTTACTATTTACCTTATAACAGTGATATTCGTGATCGTTCATAAAATATTCCTTTTACCCAGTGCATTATGACGCCATTGCTACTGCAAGTATTACAACTTTTCATTGATTTTCTAAATGCTCTGAAAGGTTTACTCAAGTAAGTGAACACAAAACAATATGCACATACCAACGATTGCATTCACTGGAAATTCTCGATTGTCAACATTTACATTTTCTGCACTAGATGGCGCAACATGTGTTTTAAGTAGCCCACCACTCCCCATTAAACTTATTGTATTCAACAAAGTAAAAAACGAAAAGAAAAAGTGGCTTTACTGGGAGTATTCTTGCATTCCATTCATCCACTAGTATTGAAGAGTAATTACGATATTCCAATTATTCTTGTGACGTCATCATGACGTCACATCCAGAATTTTTTACCAAAATGTTCTCACAAAGCTACAGATTGCGATATTTAAAAAAACAAATCAGAAATCAGTATGGAAGTATTAGAAAAGATGCTTATAGTTCATTTCCGTTAGGGGGCGCTAGACGCAAATTTCAAATGCCCCCCATTCCATTTGCTCAAAGCCGATTGAAGAGGATTTTGGATATGATGATCTACATAAAATTGCGCTTCTTTTGGTACCAAATTTGTTAAGTTACGAATTGTTTCCGGGTCAAACCCTAATATGACTACACTATATTCACTGTTGGCATATACCAGTAGTTCAGTTTATTTTTCATCATTAACGTGTCTGGAATGAAAATGGTTGTGAAAGCTACAATATAGACCTAACATCAATACGGTATACCAACATGCCAATAAACAGGAAAAGGTAACCAGTTAATGCTATGCATAGGTCTATCTATAGCCTACTGAGAAATGTTAAAGAAAATAAATGTAGCCTATGCTGTAAGCATCTGTTCTTAGTCCAACATCATAATTGTCTAAAACACTGACGTCTAGGTCTAACTCTACAAAAATACTTAATTTACATTAGTCTAACTCTAAACAGCTCAAAAAGCAACTGCAAGTTAGTGAGGGAGAACACACATTTAGCTGCCTGACTAGCTTCGACTGACAGGGTTGCCAATAGTAATACCACTGGCTTACAGTCCAGTAGTTTCTGTCGTAAGAGAAATTTCAAGACTACAACATGGCAACTCTGGTACTGCAAAAAACGCAGTCCCTCTCCCAGCCAAAATCGTCACTTATGAGAAATTCGCGCATGCGCAATACCGCACAAACTAGCCGAAACTGGGACTGCAGTACCAGAGTTTCCGTACCAGAATTTGTTTAATGCGGTGATTTGTGCTATTGTTTTCTAGATATGACGATAGGTTTGAGAAGATTTTCAAGAAATACACATATATTAGGTTCTTCAATAAAGGTTAGGTCATACATTAAGTTATATTTGTAACAAGTGGAATTACGCTAGGGGGTGCTGCAGTACCGCAGCACCTTCTGACGAGCCGCCACTGGTCATTTTAGTTGATTTTACAGCCTTTTTGCAGTCAGTGAACGTATAACGTATAGACCAACAAAAATTTTTGGCACAAAAGATGAAAGTCATTTTAGGGTATTTCAGGGCCCCTGATTCCGAAAATGCACTTAGTTTTTCAAATTGGTTCTAGTTTTCGAGATATTCGACAATGAAAATATTTTTGAAATCGTTACTCAAAAGCTTTGAATTAACAAATTACTTATTTTCAGCCCTGTTTACCATTATGATGTCATAATAGCACTTGTATAGGCTAGTTCAATTGGTTCATATTGCACGAAAGTTTAAAACGCAAGCAAAGATTGAAATGAACTGTGTTTAACGTAAAGGAGACATAAATATTCAATGAAAACAGTTGTGTATCAGTAGGTCTACATCACAAGAAAAATATCCAGAAAGTCATGTGTTTATGAATGCAGCTTTATATTGAAAAGGTAGGCCTACTGAAATGGGTACTGTACAAATGAAACTTTATTCTAAGCCTTTGCTAAGGCCAAGTCTTTGCTGCAAGAAGTTTTTTTTCTGGTCTATAGGCTAAATAAATGGCATATAGGCTAATAAAATACGCCTTTGACAAGTAGGATGCTGTACAATAGGGTGGCTCGTTTTTGAACCTTTTTTTTTAATTCTCTCGGGGTAGTGGGGAAATGGTGCTAATGAGTGAGAAAACAATCATGACAAAATTTGAGATTCGTAAAAAATTGTCTTCAGCCTCCTCATGGGGCCCAAAAATCGAAAAATGGGGTCAAAAACGCAATTTTTTTCAAAAATATTTTTAGTTTGGGTAGATACAATATTGTTTAGATATATCTAATTAACCTAAGAAAAAAAATTGGAGTCATTTGAACTATTCCTTCAGCTTCCTTACAGCTTCTGAAAATGTCCATTTTGGTGAAAATTTCGCATTTTTGTTTGTGGTTACATGATACATAATTGCGTTAGACATTTTTTTTCTTTTTATAGACCTGCTCTGAGCTGTTGCGTCATTTTTTAATGAAATTGGGTTAATTTGGTAGGAAAAAGTGACGTCTTTTATTTGAATTTACGTCACTGACGAAGTTTGTAGTTATGTTTCCACAAACAAAAATGCAAAATTTTCAGCAAAATAAAAATTTTCAGAAGCTGTGAGGAAGCTGAAAGAATAATTCAAATGACTTCAATTTATTTTTTTAGGTTATTTTGCTAATTGAGCCTTTGCTCCAGATTTTATATAATTTTCGTCTCCCACGAGTATTCAAATCGTCATTGTAGCTAAGCATCTCTTCCTCGTGGGAGACCCCAATTCCCAAAGTTTATCCGGTCTGCCTACGGGCAGACCGGGTATAGGAGTTAAACGTACCTGTGTTACGGTCACGTGATGGAGACGTGGGCGCTGCCTGGCTTTATAAAACTTCTGTCGCCCGGCCCGTCGTGAGCTGACCTTTTTGCGTTTGCAGAAAGCAAAGCCCGTCTCCCTGGCCCGTTCCGCCATTCTAACTTTTGCGGACGAGTCGCACAAAATTCTCGATCCACACTTTCCTTCCACAGGTACCTAGACTCCCCAGCCTGGCCCCCGCGACCTAAGCTGGTGGACTTCCCTTCCGGGTGCATCGCCACCCCATAATCACGCCGCTCCCCGCCTCCACGGGGCGTGGCAGGCCGGTTCTTTAAAGTCTCTGACCTGGCTATGTTTATTGTGTTCTTCTCGCCGTGTCAATTATTTTGTACTCGTGCGTCGTTGATCGAAATAAAACAGTTCATCATCATATTGTATCTACCCAAACTAAAAATATTTTTGAAAAAAATTGCGTTTTTGACCCCATTGTTCGATTTTTGGGCCCCATGAGGAGGCTGAAGACAATTTGTGTAGACAAGACTAAGAAGAGACTAAGAAGTTCAGAGTGCTATGGCATAAAGAGAGCCGTGGAATCACCATGAAAATTGATACTTGTGTACGGTAAGCATGTTCGAATGAAGTTGGAACATCATGTTTACATGGAGTGTGCAAGGCAGTCATTGCGTGGACGTTGCTATTTCTGTTTTTTGTTTGCCCTCTCTTGTTTCAAGTGGTGATTTGCTTGAAACAATAGGAAAACGGGCATGACTGAGAGTAACCTCAATACCTTCAGTAATGTTTTGGAGCAAGGTCAAGCTTTTTTCTCAAAACCATTTCTACCACCTACCGTAGTAGTTAAAGATTTAGTTATCAAAAGTGGTAGCTAGAATCTTGGCTAACTCAAAAACTAGAGCCAATTCGATAAAACTTAGTGCATTTTTAGAGTTAGGGGCTTCGAAATATCTTAAAATGACTTTCACATTTCTTGCCTTTACAAAACATATAAAAATATAAAACAAAATTTTTGTTGGCCTGTGAAAATCGATAAACATCGTCAAAAGATTCAAGAAACTGAAAGCAGTAGATATTTAGGGGAAGATGGGGCAAAGCGGGACGCGGGGCAAAGCGAGACATCGCGATTTCTCACGTTTTGTATTCTTTGGCTTCCTCTAACCGGAAGCACTACTTCGGCAACTATAAACTGTATTTGCTGTGAAAAAATGGCGACTGGCAGAGCACAACGCGTGTCGTGAGGAAGCAAAATGTGTTTTGGCATGGTTCGTTATAAGAAAGAGATGGAAAAGTAGCTACCACAGTCGTTAGCATAAGCGAATTTGTTGGTAGCTTTGTTTTTATCTTAGACACTGAGACAGTATTAGTTGGTAACAAAAGCAACTTTTACCTAAAACTTTACAGGTTTCAGCAGAGATGTTATTTTCTAAAAGCTATACTTTGGGGGAAAGTGGGACAGCTGTATTAGGGCAAAGTGGGACAGTGCATTAGGGCAATATGAGACTCTAGAAGTCTAAATTGTATCTGTGGTTCTTTTGTTGATTGAATTTTTGTTTATAACTCTTTTAGCCTTCAAGATTGTAAAATATTTATCAGCATTCATTTATATTGTACCGGTAGGCCTACACAATTTAATTTTGACAATGGTTCATCGCTAAGAGAAAAACTGAAATAGGTAATGGACGGCTATCAATATTAAGAATGCAATAGAAGATGTAAAAAACAAGAAGTTGTCTTTGAGAGAAGCGGCTAAACAGTACCAAATCATGCAAACACGAAGTGTCCCGCTTTGCTCCACAAAATTTTTTGATTTGTACCAGAAAAATAGAAAGATTCCGCTTGATCTTCGAATCCAAATATGCTGACCAACTAAGGCTTTCGATTAAAAAACAAATTAACTAAATCCAACCATCACTGTTGCTGAAATTACGTTTTTTACGAAAAGTGTCCTGCTTTGCCCCGTCTTCCTCTACTACAGTGAACGGTGCACAAAGAAAATCACGTCTGAAATGTGGTAGAATACGACATTTTGAGAGTAATACACGTGTCAGTGTTCATGGAGTTGCTAATTCAACCACTTTGCTTGCTACAAGTTTGTATTACGGCCTCTTATTGTGTCCATTAAGATGCTAGAGTGCAATAGAAGATAGCAAGTGAGCTGTTTCAGGGATAAGCGAAAATTCGATATTTTGAAAAAATTCAAACCAGGTGAACCAGGGTCAAACGTTAATATTTTTTTGTGAAATTTGGTGTAGAAGATACATTTACCAAAAGGAACAATATTACAAACTGACGAAAAAATTAAAAGAAAAACTTTTTTTTTTCGAGATTTTGCGCCAGCCTACTACTGTATATAGAGTTATACATTAGGCATGTCATTGTCATACCATTCAAAACGACGTAGAGTTAAAAAGCATGTTGATCACATGAGAGCACAGATTGACATGAAAATTAAAGAATTTTATAGTTTGGAAAACCCTGGGTCTACTAACGAAAACAATGAGATTCCATCCCCAAGCAGGCAATGTAACAGTTCTCTAGAAACCACTTTATGTATGAATTCAATGCAAAATTTGACTGAAAACGAAAGTGAAGAGAGTGAAAGTGATAATCCTCGTTATGCTGATACAAAAGAAAGCACTGATGATGATATCGAAGAAAACATTCTTTCTGAGTCTGATTGTGCAGAGTCATGCGAAGTACCCTTTTTGTAGTCCTTATTGTTGTCATTAGTTTAAGCCAGTTTAAGCCACCACCACATCGGGTGGATAACGTGACACTGTCATGCCTTCTAAACACCTTGTGTGGTGTAGCGCGTGTCGTCACGCACCACATCTCTCTTGCCGACAGCGCAGTGTGGGTTTGCCGATTGCCTGACTTGGCTTCTCTTGGTTTCTTTCGTGTTGGTTCATTCTCTAGTTTTCAGTTAACAGTGTAGCAGTGCAATCGGCAGTTTAAGTAGAGTCTTGTTTTAGTTTGTCATTTAATACTTTCTGTTAACATTCTTTAAAGCTAGTTTTCAATTGCAGGATATTCACGTTTTAAGTTTATTAAAGCCTACTTTACTGAAATGAGTTTGTTGGTTTCAATGTAGGTCATGTCAATTTAATAAACTTATTCAAGCAAGAATCAGAAAGATGGACAGACATATTCCTCGTCCTAAAGACCTTTCAGTTGATCCTAACTCCGCTGGCGCCCCTACCATTTTCAAGTTCTGGTTTCAGACTGTCGCTGACTACATCGCTACACTTGAAGAGGTTCGCCAGGAAGGAACTCCTAATATCAACAAAACTAGATTAATACGTAGCTTCTTGTCCCCAGAGGTATACCTCTATGTCGAGGAAGCTGACGACTATGATGCAATTGTAGATACTCTCAAGAGAACATACGTAAAGAAGAAGAACAATGTCTACGCCAGGCATTTACTAATCAGCCGAAAGCAAGCCAGTGGAGAAACGGTCTTGGAATACCTTAGAGCGCTGAAATTACTCTCTAAGGACTGTACTTTTGACGACGTTTCTGCTCAAACGTATAAAGAGCAGCTTATTCGCGATTCTTTCATAAATGGCTTACAGTCTCCTGTCATCCGCCAACGTCTTTTGGAAGAGAATAACATAGACCTTCAACGTGCTTCGGAACTGAGCGACAGTATAGAAAGAGCACAACAACAATCTTGCATCATGGGGAGAGCTGCAAACACTTCGATAGCCTCAACGGCAAATTATGCGCGAGAAGGTAACAACATGCGTCCAGAGCACAAGGATCACGACGTTTCTGCTGCCACTTCCAAGTCCAAGGTACAAACCAGAAAATCATGTTACTTTTGTAACGGACCACTCCATGACCGTTGGTTCTGTCCAGCACACAAACAAAAATGCTACAATTGTGGAAAACTAGGGCATTTTTCCAAGGTCTGTCGCAGTAAAAGTTCATCAGTATCTTTGGCTTCTGCTGCAGAAAACCCAGTTGCTAACGCGGATTCTCTTAATTACTCGTCAACGTTTTCCAGGCACAGAGGCCCGTTATATTTTGCTGGAGCTCCTAACTGCCTGCATCGCACAGTGGTGGACGCTTTAGTAAATGGACATCCAGTTAAAGCCTTGCTGGATTCAGGTGCCTCGGATAACTTTATTGATAGAAAATTGGTAAACAAGCTGAAGATAAACCTTACGAAACAACCTCACACTGTGACCATGGCGTCGACCCATCACTTGGTCAAGACCGATGGCTGCGCTTGTTTGCATCTTGAACTCCTCAATAGAAGTTATCCAAAGATTTGTTTCGATGTCATTCCAAACTCTTGTGCTGATGTGATTTTAGGCCAAAATTTCTTTCAAAAACACGAGAAAGTCACTTTTCAGTTTTGTGGCCCCGAAAAACCGCTTGTAATTTCCGCAGCAACACCGAAGCTCGTAGCACTTACCTCAGCTCGCGTGGATCCACCAAGTCTTTTCCAATACATGCAACCTAATTATAAACCTGTTGCAGCCCCTTCCCGTTCTTATTCAAAAGATGACGTCGCATATATTGAAAAGGAGGTGGAAAGACTATTAGCCGAAGACATAATTGAACCTTCAAGATCTCCGTGGAGATCGCAGGTGCTTGTTGTCCGGAATCAACATAAATTCCGCCTTGTGATCGATTATTCACAGACCGTGAACCGTTTTACACTTTTGGACGCGTATCCCCTTCCGCGAATTGAAGACATTGTCAACAAGGTTGCAAAAGATAAAATCTACAGCTCTCTTGATCTGCGGTCCGCTTACCACCAAGTTTCCCTCTTGCAAGAAGAAAGACCATTTACAGCATTCGAAGCTCTCGGCCATTTGTATCAATACAAAAGACTACCTTTTGGTGTAACAAATGGAGTTGCTGCCTTTCAGAGAGTTATGGATGACTTCATGTAAAGATACAATCTGAAGAAAGTTTACGCCTATTTAGATGATCTGACCGTTACAGGGGAAACTGTACAAGAACATGATGAAAACTTGAATGCCTTGCTTGATGCTGCAGAGAAGAGTGGATTTACTTTTAATAAAGACAAATCGAACATTAGACAATCTACAATCAATTTACTTGGCTACCAAATCTCGCACAACCAAAAGAAACCAGACGCTGAACAACTTCGACCACTGTTGGAAATGCCTCCACCAAAAACTCTGAAAGAATTGATAGAATTTGTGGTATGTTTGCATACTATGCCAAATGGATTGAAAGATTTTCATTGAAGGCTGGTCCACTCGTAAAGGCTGTTATACCTTTGGACGAAAATGCTTTGAATTCATTTAATACACCAAAGGAAGAGTTGGCGGCTGCTAGTCTGGGAACTATTCGTGATGACCTAAGTTTCGACATCGAAAGTGACGCTTCTGACTACGCTATAGCCGCAATCTTCTCCCAAGGCGGTCGCCCTGTCGCTTTTATGTCCCGCACTCTCAGTAACTGCGAACAGAAGTATCCGGCTATCGAAAAAGAAGCTACAGCTATCATTGAAGCCGTTCGAAAATGGGCCCATTTTTTAAAGGGTCGCACCTTTTCACTTGTCACCGATCAGCAATCGATCTCGTATATGTTTGATAGACGCAACCGTGGGAAGATCAAAAATAACAAAATTTTGTTGTGGCGTCTAGAGCTAAGCCAGTTTCATTATGAAATCCGTCACAAGCCCGGAAAAGAAAACATAGCCCCTGATGCACTATCAAGAGTGTCTGCAAGTCTGAGCCCTGGCAAAGACTTGCTTTCTTTACATGAATCACTTGGACATCCAGGATATGTTAGATTAATTGTATCACTTTATTCGATCCTGCAACTTGCCGTACACCAGCGAAGAGACTAAAGCAATTTGCAACCAATGCCAAACTTGTGCTGAACTCAAACCACGTTTTTACAAACCACCAAGAGGAACTCTTATCAAAGCTACGCACCCATGGGAACGACTATCTGTTGATTTCAAGGGTCCTGTTAAAGGTTTGAAGCCCTATTTGTTAGTGCTTGTAGATGAATATAGTCGCTACCCATTTGTGTTTCCATGCAAAAGAATGTCTTCCGAGTCCGTCATTGATTGTTTAACTAACTTATTTTGCCTGTTTGGTTTCCCTGCTTACATCCACAGCGATCGGGGAACTGCTTTCACTAGCCGAGAGATCAAAGATTTTCTTTCTACGCGTGGAATAGCTACTAGTTGCTCATCACCTTACCATCCTCAAGGAAATGGACAGTGCGAAAGGACAAACCAAACGGTATGGAAAACAATAAAACTTCTTTTGAGAACGCACCATGTTCTGGAGGACGATTGGGAGAAAGTCCTTCCACAGGCTTTGCATTCTATTAGGTCATTGCTATGTGTCGCGACTAATCAAACACCCCACGAGAGGTTATTCTCATTTGCACGACGAGCCATGTATGGCATGGCAATGCCTTCGTGGCTTTTGGACTCCGGTAAAACAGTTTTATTGCGACGCTTTGTGCGTAATAAAGGTGAACCTGTCTGTGATCCAGTAATATTACTCAATGCGAATCCTACTTATGCTCGTGTACGATATCAAAGTGGAAGAGAGGCGACTGTTTCGACTTCGGATTTGGCACCCTCTCCTCAAACTGAGGTTGATGCAGAAGAACGCTTTTCTACAACGACGGATCTTACCTTAAATGTGCCGGATGAACCTGAAATCCATAACATACTAACAAACGATTATAACACGCCGTTAACAGACGCTCCTTCGAATTTAACTACTGACGTTCGCAAAGACAGTAGGCCTACTTGTGATATTACAAACCCGATCACATCAACTAATGAAGGGTTTACCGACAACAGTACACCTATCTTGAGACGTTGTACTAGAATTCGAAAGTCACCAGAAAGATATGGCTTCTGAGTCAACATCTTGTCTGGTCCTTTTCGAAATTTATTTGGCGGGGGAGAATGTGGTGTAGCGCGTGTCGTCACGCACCACATCTCTCTTGCCGACAGCGCAGTGTAGGTTTGCCGATTGCCTGGCTTGGCTTCTCTTGGTTTCTTTCGTGTTGGTTCATTCTCTAGTTTTCAGTTAACAGTGTAGCAGTGCAATCGGCAGTTTAAGTAGAGTCTTGTTTTAGTTTGTCATTTAATACTTTATGTTAACATTCTTTAACCCTTTGAGGACCGTTGGTACATATGTGAACCTGGTTCTTGGTACACATATGTACCAACGGTCCTCAAAGGGTTAAAGCTAGTTTTCACTTGCAGGATATTCACGTTTTAAGTTTATTAAAGCCTACTTTACTGAAATGAGTTTGTTGGTTTCAATATAGGTCATGCACCTTGCTTTTAAGGTGAGTGGGTGTCGTCAGTAGTAGCAAAGTGCGCCTTTCTACGACAAGTTCCATGTCGCATTTCTCACGCCATCACGGCTGGACTGAATAATAATGGTTTTGATGCATGATTCTGTAAACATTACTTATTACTTATTCATTACCCCATTCTCGCTGGCATCCAACCTGCTGAGCTTCGTTGCGAAGAAGCCACTCTGTCCCTCGGTCGACGGGCACTGGAGCCTAATCATCTTCTCCACCACAAGATCTCTGCCTTTCCAAACGGGCACCCCCGCCGACTGAAATCAAGACACCCATTCGTGCCAGCCGCTCGGCTTCTGATCAACGAAGCTGACGAACAAGACATCTTTGCGGCTACTTGGGCGGACCATAAATGGCATTCTGAATGGAGGTCAAGCACCACCAGACTCCATTCATTCATCCCCGACGCCGACACACGCCCCATCGGCCTGACACTACAGAGACAGGCATGGGTGCGCCTCAACCGTCTCCGTACGGGCGTCGGGCTTTTCCGCTCAACCATGCACCAATGGGGAATGGCTTCTTCCTCCTCCTGTGAATGTGGTGCCGAGGAACAGACCGCAGACCACATCATCAATGACTGTACCATCTTCAAGCCACCTAACGGAGTGGAAGGTCTGCGCGTCATGATGAAACTAAAGATGAAATGAAACTATGATGAAACTAAAGACTGGCTGCTCTCTAGCAGCCTTCCAGTGTAGTCCGGGAACATCGTGAATCTGGGGTGGTAAAAGGATAGACCCTCGGCCCCAGAAGCTCAGACGACGACGACGACGACTTATTCTGAGACAATAAAATATCTGCTTTTACAGGTGCTGTTATGCGAACACCGAACTTGGATGGTGCCACTGAAAGTGCCATAGAAAAATGTATCAGTACTTGGATGCGACATTTTAATGACCGCGAAGGGGGACGGAAAAGACGAACCATCGGTTGCTCATATGTTCAATAAATTTTCACATAAGAATTTTCTTGTTTCTGTTTGAAAGTACGGGTTAGGGTTACTGATGCAGGCTTGGTGATGGCATTGTATATGCCTGTACATTTGTACTGTAGGTATTGGTATGGTGTAGGCGCAGGCATGGTATCTTTTACAGGTACAGGCAGATAAATGGCATTACCCTGGCCCAGTATTGGCATCGTATAGTGATATTCGCTGAGTAATGGCATTGTACAGACCAGAACAAGGGTGTAAGGTACAAAACCGGTTGGGTAATGGCATCGTGCCGGCAATTGTAGTAATACTGTATCGGCCCAATATAGAACTTGTTTGCACTTTCTTACCGGGCCTGTATAGATTACTGTATCGTGCCAATAAAGGGGCCCGATATAACACCGCATTGGCCCTATACCGGCCCGATTAGGGTATGTTAGCTGGGATGCAGCTAGGTTTCATGCAAAAGTGCGATTTGCGACTGATAGGCCTACACATAGGCCTATTTTAGTATAGGCCTATATTTAGTAGCCTACACTAGGCATATAGGCTATGATTCATTGAGAGAACCTAATAGCTGAAAAATATCTCCTCATCGAAATGCTGTTGTGCAAGACGCTGTGAAATAATTAATTTTAATAAGAGTTTCGCACTCAATAGCCTACCGGTAGGCCTACCCGTATTTTTGCAAGTTTCATAGGCTATGATGAAATGTAATTAGAGTTCGGAGTTTAAATCTCTTTTACTGCATTGTGAAGTAAGCTGGCTCACAAAACCAAAACTAAAAGGATATAAACATTGAAAATAAAAGTCGTGGTTTTTTCAACGGAATAAAATCAAACTTGGTCCATCATTTTTGTAATCACACCTGGCTTTCGAAATTATGGTAGCCTATTTGTGAGATCTGCTTGAAACACTGAAAAAAAATTAATGTAGGGCCTATCCATCTAAGGAAAAAACACAAAATCAAAAATTGAAGCGTTTGTCAAAAAACTAAACATCTGAAAAGAAAAGGTTGAAAATGATTCATTTGAAATACTCTCATCTACGGAAGAGTTTTGGACTAACAATGATGTGGGATCAAATGTTATTAAGCTTCTGGTCATCGACCATCTGTCGTAGGCTATCTGTTGAAACAGTTTCAGAAATATTTTCCTCTAGAATTTGACAGTGCCAAATTAATTAGATTGGATCCAAAACCAATTTGCAACACAAAAATAAAGTAGGCTACCGAGCACCTCTTTCCCAAATCTCAAGAATGCTAAGAATAATTTGCCGATCTATTTTCTGACTTTAAGTTACGGATTGAATTTTCTGGAGAAAAGTTTCACACTTTTTGGCCCGTTATAGCGGAATATTTATAATTACCCCACCCAGCGGTAACCGCACTCCTGTCGCTTGTCTCCACGAGTCTGTGCGAGTCAACCTTTTCAAAGTTGCGGGCAATCGCAAGACAATACCTTCCCAGTATAAGCAACATTGAAACCGCCTTGAGACCAGGTCCAGCAGTAACAAACATCGCGCCACGGTTGGACTTGCCTTGTATCAGAAAGCAGTCGCACTCATCGCACTGTCTGTTGTTGTTCCCGACAATTATTCACCAAATCAAGCGTCATATAAAAACCGATATGGTCTATTGAATCTTAGCGTATTACGTCATGGAACTTTTCCTAAAAAATGAGCCAAAATTGCACCATCGTTCGTAAGACTTGTGTCAAACCTGTTTAAACATGAAATATTGCATCAGCCTCTTTGAACACCTGTTTGAATGACTTCATAATTGTCTTTCATTATTGCGTCACAGAAACTGCTGACGTGCTTTTGAAATATTGCAAATCATTCTGGTCATTCGTAAAATTGTTTGTTGGAAGTCGGTCGCATATTTAACTGTTTGCTTGGTGCTTGCTGGCTGGAGAAATTTTCCGTCTTTTATCCAAGTAATCTGTTCTGTAGTCAGGCCCGGATTTAGGGGGGCAGTTGCCCCGGGCCCCCCGACTTTTGAAGGGCCCCCCTATGTGGTTAAAATGTGATTTTGTGTTATTTTTTTCCTTTTGGCCTTTAAAGTTTCTGCAAAATGCTGTGCAGTACTGGACTGATGCTACTGTAGATGTAGAGATGGTTTTTCGCGCCGTAGGCGCGCAAAATTTTTTTGCATGGGGGCCCCCCGATCTAAAAGTGCCCCGGGCCCCCCATCAGCTAAATCCGGCCCTGTCTGTAGTGACAAGTTTTAGTGGTGTACGGCGTTGCATTCAATTTTCGACAGCCAGGTGGCTAATTTTACAGAAATACAATTTTGAATAGACGTTTCAAAGGAGTGTTTCTTTTTCGGTCATTACATGCATACGAACGGATTCGGGAATCTTATGTTACAATTTTCCCACGAAGAGATTGTGATTTACCGCTGTGACCAGTTGTTGAATATATTTGTACCGTATACTATTTATTGCAACAGACAAAATAAAAGGTTTCTCTCTCATCAAACTGAATAAATGTGTTTTCGGTTTTGTTTCCAAAAGACTACGTGTAAAGTAGCAGGTTTCTAATACCGGCAGCTTGTTTTTATTCTATTTTCGTTCGAATTAAGCCTTTAAATATCACAATGTATATTTCGCATTGTTTACCATTTCAACTGTAAAAGGTTGAGGAAAATTTCAAGAGATGAAATAAGGTCACGAGAAAAAGCTCTGCTCTAGCCTATCAGTTTTATTTGAACTAAACCTTATTGCCAGCCAGTTGAATCTCTCAGAGAACTTATCTCTGCCAAGAATTGAACTCTGACTCCTTTCGAGTAGAAACTATATTAATATTCTTTTCTTGGTGGTAGGCTACGGTTGTGAATCTGCTGCTACTGTGAATGCTAAAAGAGTCGATTTCTAACTCATTGTTTACAAGGAGCTCGCGAAGCGCGTGATGCTTTGATATTTTATTGGAATCGAGAACGTTTTTCTTCAAAACGTTCATCCCGGGACTACAGAGAAGGAGACTTCTGACTCAAAAACGGCATGGGCCTTAAGAGGGTTACTACCGCTCAAACGAAAATCGACTAAAGATAACATCTAAATGTCTTTTTGTTTCATGTAACAACTTTTAAGGGTACTCAGCACAAAATTGAGTAAGCTGTGGCTATATTTACACTATATAGTGTAATAATTACCTCAATAGTGTTGCCAGATAAGGAATTCTGCCGTAATTTGAGAAAAGTTTAAAGCTGTTGAAAACAAAAACTTGAATTTTGTAAATTTTTTTAGTCCTGGGCAAAGATGAAAACGCTAAAAATCTTATTCCTAACTCTAACCTTAACCCTTCCTAACTTTAATCCTAACTCTGGCAACACCTGATTGTAACCACGGCATTAAGTGTGGAAAAATAGCCACTTCCAATTGAGTACATGGTGAGGAAAAATGTGCAAACACTGATAAAATGTAACTTTAGTATAAACATTTCACTATAACATTTAAAATCATAAGGCTACATGGAATCGCCAATACTATAAGACCGTATAGCCTAGATTCATTTTTTTGAAAAATTAAACAAAGATGATTATAATACTGCCGCAACGCCAACATTGTTAGGCCTATGTGTTTCCGGAGGCTCCAGGTCCCCTGCTACCACGGGCAAGCATATTAACCCTTGAAAGGGAGGTATCACGACTGCCAAGTCGCTCATTGTTTCCTGGTTTCGGAGGATGTTTGAAGTTCCTTGATTGGGGTATGATCTCTACACAAACACATAGAAAATAATGTAGTGCAGTCGAGCATCTGTAGGAGCAGATCAACCTCCACGATCAGCTAACTCAAACAACTGGGCATATTCCTCTGGTACACAGTCTTGGATTTTATGTACATTTATAATCTTGCACAAGCAATTCTTTGCAAGCAGAGCACTTTCTTCGGTGAGATACACTACGTCCAATGTATCCACTAACAAAGTATGTACCATTAGCACCAACAATTCAACCTCAGATAAATCATCTATGCTAACTACAACAAAGAAATCATCAAGCCATTTGAAAGTGGAAGCGTCTGAAATTTCCGGGGGAGATTGGTCAGAGGATACCAGGCAAGATGCTGATACCAAAGCTTGCTGTTGTAACAAACTTAAACAACGAACTTTTTTTCTGACTTGAGCAGCTGCTTTACTGACATGAAGAAGTTACCTCCATTGGTTTGACGATATCAACCAAAGCGCGATTCAATAGGATCGCTGAAATTTTCTACTAAGGACATAATCAAATCCATGCTTCTCCTGGAGGTATTCAGCAAGTTTCGGAACTGCACCCATGCTCTGAATACAAGCGGTAAACGTTTCAGTGGTAAGTTCGTTATTGCTGGACTTTTTCCACTTGATAAATATATCCATTGCTTTCCAAAATGCAAGTTTTTGTTTTCAACAGCTTTAAACTTTTCTCAAATTAGGGCAGAGTTCCTTATCTGGCAACACTATTGAGGCTATTATTACACTGTATAGTGTAAATATAGCCCCAGCCTATTTATAAAGTCATTTCACTGTAATGGTTCTTAGTTGGATGAGTAAGAAAGCCTACCTGTTGCATACATGGTTGTCAAATTCACATGCAGTAGCCTATTTTGAATGTAATGAAAATGAACACTTTCATTTATATATAACAAATTTTAAGTATCCTTCAGGCAAGATTGCGTCTTGCAGCTAAAGCAAAAAAGAATTAAAATCACACAGAGCATCAAGTTGAAACAATGCAAGTTTTTGCTTTTCTATTCGTTCGTTTTCTTTGTCACGTCAAGAAGCAGTACCGGTACCAGATGCTGTTGGTCGAGACATAGAGAGTGTTTTTTTGGCAAATGCTTTGGCAGGTGAGGAAAAATAGATCTGAAACAGCATTTTCCTTTAGTCGCAAACGTTGATACCCTTGGCGCCCAAGTGCTTCACGCTGGATGCAACCTAATTCGTACCATGAAAAGATCAAGAGAAGAAATAGCACAAAGCCAAAGTCGCTGATCACAACAAAGCCGAAGTCGCTAATCGGAGTTTCCATAAACATTTTAAAGGTAGGGTTAGAGTTAGTGTTAAAAAAAATTAGGGTTAGGTTAGGGTTAAAAAAAGCCAAAATAACACACAGATCGGAGTTTCCATTTAACCCTAACTTTAAAATGTTTGCGGAGACTCCGATTAGCGACTTCGGCTTTGTAGCGATCAAGGCTTTGTGCTATTTTTTTCTCTCAATCTTTTCATGGTACGAATTAGGTTGCACCCCTTCACGCCGACTCTCTTTATATATTCTTCCCTAAAATGCTTTATGCACACTCTGTGCGAGTTAGTTAATGTCCAATCTTTACGCAGAATTGCTATAAACCATTTTCTTTTCAACTCTTCATTCTTGGAAAGACAAACATTGAAATTTTGGCATCTGTCGGTTAGATTAGTGACCTGACTGGCATTGAGGACTGAGGTACACAAAATGTATTACGGTAACCAACTAACCAAATTGCTGATAATTGTGACAAAAAATGTACAAATATACAATAAACACTGAAAAACATATATGTTTGCAGGTAATTTATGGAATACATCAGCCAAAATTGTTAAAAACATGTTCTGTCAATAGCCTCACAGCAATTGAACTGTCTAAAAGAAATCAAAAAGCTTAGCCTAGCCTAAACCACCATTTTATAACGTTGCTTGCTGCATTGCTTTTTGTTCAAGTCTTTCTCACCGTTATCTGCACACCTGTCTTAACTTTAAAGCAAAGCAAACTTAGACTATTACATCACTTCATGAGTTAACCTCCAGTCTTCAACTGACAAACCAATACTGAACAAGTGAACATGCCACTAAGAAGTTCGCGCATGCGCACAACGACCCTATTAAAGCCCAATGACAGAAACAAAATTTTTTCAGTCGGAAGTCCCTTTCTCTGTAGTCCCGGCATTCATCAATTTCAAGTCTCGTGGAATTGCTCGTCAGGTTTGACTTTGCTTTCACGAGAAATATATTTACAAACAACATGATGGCAGCAGTGGCTGCTGGACATCCTCAGACAAGTTCATAGCAACTTGTCTGCATAACCTAATTTTCCTGAACGTTGCGTTTAGATCAAACAAATATACTGAATATAGTCAGCTCCGTTGAGAGGATACTTTGAGTTCGGTACCAATGAGACTCTCTGGTCCCAAGTCAAGACACTTCTAACAAAAACCTCACGCTATCTGAAGAATTTTTTCAAATTCACTGGCACCTTGAAAAAATTATGGGACCCTGAAGTTATGCCGAACCCAGGTCTAACAGTACCTTCTGGACCCACGTGTCAATGCTGCTGCATATAGTTAGTTTACTCTTGTGTAAAAAAATTAGTAGAAAACCTCTCAAACGATTGTGGATGCATCAGATATTGAATTCATCAAAATCTTTCATTCAACAAACGTGTGTATAGATTTCCACGAGATGGCAGTAGCAATAAAGTTTGGTTAAGTGACAAAGTTGGTACAAGGCAGCACAGACCATGAACTGTAACAGAACAAACTTTGCAATCATGCCCATGTCGCATTTGAAGCCACTTTGGCATTTGTCATACTTCCCCACAAAGAAATGCTACCACGGGCAAAGCCATTTCAAGCGCAACGCACCAGGCTTTGCGCGACTTACAAAATAGCTACAACTTTACGATACAATGACAAAAAAACAAGCAAAAATAGCATCATTATTTTGCGGAAATCCAATTTATACCCAGGGAAGTTATGTCTTGCCGATAACAAGCGTGCTTTGATATAAAGTTACGTCGATAGAGCGATAATTATAAGACCCTAGTCAGCAAAATTCGTCTCTTTCACACCGACCCAACGTCTGCAGACGTTGAATCAATGTAAAAAAATGACAGGCCACGCTAGCTGGGATGTAGTACTAGTACAGTAGTGGCAGGTAGGCACTTTTACGTATTGCACTGCCCGAAGAGGCAACCGCAACCATGCGTATCGTATATGACATTACTGGTGTTTTAGTCACAACTTTTCTCATAAACTCCATTGTTTGCAGTCACTACGATTCTTCTTGCACTCAGTTCAGTTGAAGAAAAAATAGTATTAGCAGAGGGTGGGAATCGAACCCATGCAATCGAAATTATTACTCCTCTGCCCTAACCATTAGGCAACGTTGGTTGTGGCGATGCATGCAGTTAAATTTCTTTGTATCAAAATCTTTCGATAAAGACGACCAGTTAATCACGTGTTGAGTCATGTCACGCATGATAGCGCTACCAACGTCAACAATGTCGTATGTCACGCATGGTTGCGGTTACCTTTTCGGGCAGTGCAATACGTAAAAGTGTCTACCGTAGTGGCATGTCACAGTAATATGAGAAATTTGGGTTAAGGTATGTTTTACGCGAACCAAAATAATAAAAAAGTAATGCAATTTGCCGCATTACTTTGTATTAATTAAGTAATAGACAAACAAACAGACAATGGCATGACGATCTAGTCCAAGATATTGATATAAAACAACTGGTTGGACATGGTGACCGCTTCAAGGAAATATGGCGATTGGTCAAAGAAGATGGAAAAACTTCTGTAGACCCTGTAGAACTTTTGTAGAAAAAAAAAACAAGAACCAGAAAGCCAGTACGAGTTTTACAATCTTACTGTTTTGCTAATAAATTTATACACATTGGCCTATCATTGCAAGGCAATGAAATATTAGTATGTTTGCTGTACGCAATACTTAGATGGGATTAATTCAAAGAAGATTTAGCTTGGTCATGTTTGATTTAAAGCCTTTCACAGTTACATACATCTCTTATAGTAGGTAGAAGCTTAGTTCAAACTGCTGGCCCCATGTACTGTGTTGATTTTTTACAAGTGTTGAAGTCTGCAATATGTTGGAGTATAAGGAGAATCAGTAGCGTAGCCAGTAATTTTGAAAGGGGGGGTTTGACCACCCAGCGGCGGGGAGTCTGGGGGGCCTCCCCCAGAAAATTTTGAAAAATTACTTTGAATTTGGTGCATTCTGAGAGCATTTTCAACAAAAATGTGGATACGAATATTCCTGTAAAATGGTGCTGTCCGTGGCATAGCAAAAGGATTAGATTACGTTCTCTTCGGCATTTTTCGGAAATAAAGTTAAGTCTCTATGTTTTCTTGTTGCTAATTCCTGGCTGAGATATTTGAATGTTTGGTATTGGCAAAACTCGCTCTTTTAATGCAATTTTGTTTAAAATTAGGCCATTTTTTTTAGACTGAAAGCATCATTCTCAATATCGTGACGTCACACGCGTGCCAAAGGGGGGGTTGTAACCCCCAAAACCCCCCTTCCTTGGCTACGCCACTGAGGAGAATTATTTCATGTTGTTCAGTTACTTGATAGTTTACACATAAATATATCATTGAAGGTTGTACCAAATAGATTTTTTGAATATTTAAACCTGAAAGATGCAATCTCTAGTTTTTATGGGGTTAATTGATTTTGAATTACTGAGTTCCATTACACCTTTTATGCTTTCTCTGCGGTCAGTGTCAAATACAGTACGAAGAAAGTTTTTGCATGTACGTTGTAGCTTTTGTAATGTACTCTTGTTTTCATTAAGACAGCATTAAAACAGTTACTGGTCCGTCTTCCGTTGTTTTTGTCGACATCGAAAGTTAAATAAATTCATATTCTGCAAAAAGTATTGAATGTAAACTACTCGCCAAACATTTTTCTTTCAGGGAGACAATTTGTGCTTAGTTCTTGCGATGAAAAACTGACACTTTGTTTGAAGTTCTCTGCTCTCTTCAGTTCTTTGTTACCGTATTTCATTTTATTTCTTTATCTTCTAATTGTTGTGCATCTTGAGTCATTTGAGCTGAACCCTTTGCGTTTGGTGTGTTTAGAAAACCGCTCACGATTTGTTTTGAGTTAGCTTCAAACAATGATGGAAATCTTGCTGCATATTTCCTCATCCGGTGATAGAAATGTCTCACAGCGCTCGATTGCAAGTCATCCAACTTGAGTCATAAACGTTGGTTTTGCTGTTATAATGTTCTTGTGATAAAGCAAGTATTTTCATGGAAACAGTATTTACAGACAAAGCAATAAATTAATTCTTATTTTGGTTTTGCATTGTGAATAGTTCCAAACTAAACTAAATATAAATTAATTGATTGTAGGAATCTTCTGCCTCGGCCAAAAATATTTTTTAGCAGCTTAATCGTGGCTGTTTCGAATACTTGTAGAGGCTTTGCACCATTGAAGCACACCCTGTCACCGAGATTGGCAGAGTTGAGTTGACGCTATGTTAAAGTGTTGTTGTCTGTATTATGTTTCGAATACTTATAGAGGCTTTGCACCATTGAAGCTCACCCTTTCACCGAGATTGGCAGAGTTGAGTTGACGCTTTGTTGAAGTGTTGTTTTCTGTATTATGTTTCGAATACTTGTAGAGGCTTTGCGCCATTGAAGCACACCCTGTCACCGGGATTGGAAGAGTCAAGTTGACGCTTTGTTGTCCGTGAAATATTCTAACCATTAGGTGCTTCTGAATGGCCAGCAGATCTTAAACATGAGTTGCTCAAGCGCTCATCCTGAGAATCGAACCTACGCATGTTGTTCTTGTACTTTGATTTTATATAAAGTCTGACGCTTAACCGATTAGGTATTGGAGGCAGACAAGTATTGACTATTATAGTGAATAATACAGGAACAATAATAATTTTAATGATAGGCTTCCAGTTCCTTTTCTAACTGGCATAGGTACAAAATCGAAAAGTCAATATATGCTTTACAAAGTGGTATAGGTTTAAGAGTGGCACGCAGTTAAAATGAATATCCTGATAATGTTTTCCTAATCACAAACGAATTTTAATTCATATTGCTTTAACAAATTATTGATATGTGACGTAATAATAGTCCAGGCCAACATGATTTCTATGGATATATATTTGTCTTCGTTTCATCGATGAAAACCTGACATTTTGTTTGAAGTTCTCAACTCTCTTCAGTAAGTTCTTGGTTAGTTTTATTTTGACTCCTTTCATTTTACATTTACCGTATTTCAGTTTATTTCTTTATCTTCAAATGACAATTCTTCTCATTGTTGTGCATCTTGAGTCATTTGAGCTGAAATCGAATAAAAATCTTTCTAGGATATCACCTTTGCGTTTGGTGTGTTTGGAAAACCGCCCACGATTTGTTTTGAGTTAGTTTTAAACAATGATGGAAATCTTGCTGCATATTTCCTCATCCTGTGATAGAAATGCCTCACTGCGCTCGATTGCAAGTCATCCAACTTGAGCCATATCTTGGACAATTATTTATTTCTGCAAGTCTGCTGCGATAACAAGGACAAGCCATTGCTTTGTTGCTTTGTCGAACGACTTTAATCATTCTTCTCCTTTTCTGCATTTTTTCTAAAATATCTCACTTGGTTGTAAACATTGTCACAAAATCCTCTTCCGTTTGCACATAATTTGTAGAAGCAACTTTTCAATACACCAGCATTCAACTGAATGGACCTTTGCATGTTGAATATTTAATACAAAACTTTCGATAACTTGTTAATTTAAAATTTTAAATAATTGAGTCAGATATTGAATTAATAAAACTTTTCATGAAACAAATGTAAATTCAATTTTTCACGAAATTGTAGTAGCAATAAACTTTGATTAAGCGACAAAGTTAGTAGCCTCGATAGCAGCACAGTAGGTATTACATCACACACAGGCAGCATTACTGTAGTTGCATTTGCATTTGTACATCGCTGAGTTGTTGTTTGTGAATTTATTACACTTTAAATACTGAAAAGTTTGGATGTTCATCAGGAATATTATCGTTTCTAGCAGTAGTTGCATAGTTCATATAATGAATGCGAAAATAAAAGATGAAACATACAAGTCGTTTCATTGCTTCACTGACGTTTCACCCACCATGACAACGTGTATCCTCAGAGAAAATAATCTGCAAAATAAAATTCAATAAGTTATATGCTGGCGCTGCAGAAAGGAAGAAAGCAAGAGAAAAAAGTAAAACATGCATAATTTAAAATAGTAACCAAAAGATGTGTGAGCGGTTACTTTCTACCAGACTTGAACCACTAGAGTTTTTTAACATTTTGAAATTAGATTAGGATTATAATTACAGCTATTCAAGTTCTTACAAATTATACTAGAATTAAAGCTACGCAATTTTTTTTACTAGTTAGAGTAGAATTTAAACTAGACTAAAATAAATTTGACGCAGTTGTCCAATATCTTTTTATATTTGGTTATAAACGCCGCTAGGCTATAGCAACTCTGAATCAAAGTGTCATTCCACCATCACTGCACCAATAGAACTTACGTCATAATAAACATTGTGATTTAGGTAGATTGATGAATTAAACGGGTTTTTAATAACTTCGCTGCTTAAGCGATGGAATAACAGCATGACACTTTGATCTTGATCGTTTTGTGCATTTTCCTGGTATGAAATTAATAAGAGTGCAGTTTCCTTTCATTTGCTAAAAAAACACTGTTGGAAAAACTATAATTTTTAGCAAAACTGGAGATTAGATTAGAACTAGAATTAGAGTAAACAAGTTTTTACCAAATTAGATTAGAATTAGAATTACCTACATTTTGCTCTAATTCATCGAATTATCTAGTTATCAAAGTCTGCTTTCTATGTTGGATAACATAAAAGAATCCAACTTCACAATGATGTCCATGTCGCATTTGGAAACCTCTTTGCAATTTACATACTTCCATCTATTTGGACTTATTGCTGGCACACCACTCCTTTTCATTTTTCTTTGGACTTTGTTACACTTCAAACTTGGTAGTTTGTGACGTCACACACGATTAAATGAAAAGTTTTAGCGGATTGAGTTAGAAACAATCAGGGCAAATTTTAAAAAAATTTATTTTCCATCGATTCAGGCAACAAGTGAATTACTTCACAACTTCTGTTGAACAATGTAGATCAGGGGTGTGCAACGTACGGCCCGCGGGCCAAATGTGGCCCGCGAAGAAAAATTGTGTGGCCTGCGAAGATGTGGCAATTTTGAATTGTGTGCGGCCCGCGAAACGTGTTTATAATTTAGTTTAGTCTGGTACGTGCGAACAATTCATTATAGAGTGGATTATTGTACATTTCGCACCTTCTGTTAACTATTTTAAAAATCTCCCACCGGCCACCGCTAATCCGATTGTATTTAATTATTTGGAACGTCAGTAGATCAGAGGCAAAGAATTGCACAGAGAATAGCTCAAACTATGAAACTGTATTCTGACAGTAATTTTGTGAAGCAGTGTCTTATCGATGTCGCAGAAGAAATGTGCTCTAAAATGAAGAGTGCGTTCGAGAAAATGGTGGACGATAGCGAGGCGTAGGCTATCGATGATCTTGCTTGTGATATTAGTGACACTCTCACTCTCAATAAGGATAAGGTGAAGAACTTTGTTTCATGGAGCTTTGCGATCGATGAAAGTAGGCTACGGACCAGAAGGACACAGCACAGTTGGCCATATTTGAAAAGGAGTGGACAAAGACTTGAACGAAACGGAAGAGCTTCTGTCATTACAGTCAATGAAGTGTACGACAACTTACTGGTGCTGACAGTTTTACTGAATTGATGCTTTTGACAACTTCGAACTGGACTTGTCCAGCTTATGCGGAATCGCAACTGATGGTGCTCGATCCATGTCCGGAACTGGCATTGGATTCATAGGTCTCTTGAAGTCTACCTTGAGGAAGAGAAAAATCGATGATGACATAGCAATTTTTCATTGTATCATTCACCAGCAAAACCTGTGCGCAAAATCCTTGAAGTTCAAACATGTCTGAAGTTCGGTTGTTAAGGCAGTAATTTCATTCGAGCACGAAGGCTCAACCATCGTCAGTTTCAAAAGTTTCTGGATAACCTCAACACGACACATAAAAATCTACTTTACTTTTCCGAGGTGCGTTGGTTAAGCAAGGGTTGCATGTTGCAACGATTTTACGAACTGCGGAAAGAAGTCGTAAATTTTTTGATTTTACCGAAAACATCTCAACCAAGATGACTTTCCACATTTGAAAAAAACATGACTTCAAAAATGGCTCTTTTTGGCTAAACGTATTTGTGCAAACAGATTTTTTCTAAAATGGGCGTCATAAAATATCCCCATCGATCCGTTCTGACAGGCGAACACCTGGAAAATGGACTTCGAATTGCGAGCACTTCCATTAAAGTAAATTTGAAAAAAGTCGTCCGGAAAAGAAACCAGCTGCAAATTTCTCACTGAACTCGTAGTCGGTGTGACAATAAATTTGAATAGCAGTTTTCTTTAGAAATTTATGTGTCTTAACTTATTTTTTCTGCAAGGAGATAACCTCTAATAATGCCATAAGATTAACATGAATAACAAAAAAACTACTTTTTTGTGCCTGCAACTACTAGAAAACATATCTTAAATAAACCTGTGGCCCGTGGTTTCACCCAGATATTTATATATGGCCCTCCTGTAATAAAGGTTGCACACTCCTGATGTAGATGATTCGAAATTCGAACGCGCGCCTCTTACCCTTGCGGTTTCAAAGTGCAGAAAGTCAGGCCCTTAACCAATTGAGGGATCGGAGCGAACTCTGTGAAATGTTGCAACAAAAATTACGCAAAGTTAGGACCATGATGAATTTCAGTATCGACATTTTCGTTATAACCAAGTCAAATGAAACTGTTTGGGAAAATAATTTGTCTTCGTTTTTTTGATAAAAACCTGACACTTTGTTTGAAGTTCTCTGCTCTCTTCAGTTCTTTGTTAGTTCTATGTTACCGTATTTCATTTTGCTTCTTTATCTTCTCATTGTTGTGCATCTTGAGTCATTTGAGCTGAAATCGAATAAAAATCTTTCCAGGATATCACCTTTACGTTTGATGTATTGGGAAAACCACCCACGATTTGTTTTGAGTTAGTTTCAAACAATGATGAAAATATCACTGCATATTTCCTCATTGTCACGATTTCTTTTTATCTCTTACCAGGAAAGAGACTTGAAAAGGATCAATGACGTAGTTTAATGGGATATCACTGCTTTCTTGACAGTTTCAATTAATTCGAACAATACTGTATGTACCTTGTGACGTCACAGCGTACAGCGTCACGGCTGGATGCGCGCGAGACCTCGCAAACGGGTATCAAACAAAAGTGGCCTTAGCAAGACGAGGGCAACAAAATTTGGATTATTTTTTTGTTAAAACGCATGTTGTACACAATGACATCACGCTGAAACAAAAAACTCGCAAAAGTTAATTTGGGTTTCGCCGCCCTTTAAAGTTGGCGGTATATCGAGAAGTTTTAAAATTTTTGTTTTGTTTGATTCTTCGTTTTAAGTTTGAAACAAATATAAAATCCATGAGACCCTAGACAGGGGCGGGCAACTTCTCCAGTCGGCGGGCCTGATATGGGAAAATGAAATAATTGGCAGGCCGGATTCATGAATCGCTACATTAATCGCGTATTTATCTATCTAAACAAGGAATAAATTGTATTTAATGTAATGTAAACTTTAAGTTTAAAGCATAGAGGCCAAAAACAGTATTTAATGAATTTATTAACAATTAACGTAATGTAGATTGTAGGCTACCGTACTTCAATAGCTGCTGAAGTCAATGAGACATCTGTGGTCGATCAAAGTTGTCAACAAGTTCTTTGAACTCTGGCTGCATGTCGGACGTAGAAACCCTCAGTAAAGACTGCTCGAGAACATCAGTGGGATTGGATCGCAGCTTTGTCTTGTTAATGTTCATGGTCGAAAATGTTTGCTAGCAAATGTATGTAGACCCGAACAGAACAAGTAGTTTCATGGCCATCTTTCTCAGGTTGGCAAACTTGGACTCATTCAGTGACGCATAAAATTTGCCTTTCAAGGTAGAGTCACACTGCAAATTAATCAATTCCAGCTGTAGAGCATCGGCACATTTTCAAAGTCAGTTGTAGCCTAAAGGGTGATGACAAGATCTCAAACTCAGCAGAAAGTTTCTGGAAGTCCGCAAAACGACGACCAAATTCATTGTCTAGTGCAGATATCATATTGGTGTACTTCTCAATTGTGTCATCATCTGGGGTGCCATAGTTTCGAGTGTTGGAAAGCGTGTTGTGATATTCTGACAGAGCTGGCTAGAAAACAATTTTAGCTTCACCCTGAATGCCTTCACTGTTCAGGCCCGGATTTAGGGGGGCAGAGGGTGCAGGTGCCCCGGGCCCCCCGACTTTTGAAGGGCCCCCCTACGTGAAAAAATGTGATTTTATGTTATTATTATTTTTTTCTTTCAGCCTTTGAAGTTTCTGCAAAATGTTGTGCAGTGCAGTGTTGGATTAATGCCACTGTAGACGTAGAGGTGGTTTTTCGCGCCGTAGGCGCGGAAATTTTTTTGCGCGGGGGGCCCCCGATTTAAAAGTGCCCCGGTCCCCCCATCAGTTAAATCCGGCTCTGTCACTGTTGAGTACATTTCGTGAGCAAGAGTGCCCTTCCCTTGAAGTATGGGGTTCAATTCATTCATATGTTCAAAGAGATCAACTAAAAACGCCAGATCTGATAGCCATTCGGAATTTCTGAGTTGAGGATGTTCTGTATCTTTCTCTTTTATTTCCAAATACCGTAATATTTTCGTTTTCAGATCCCAGACACGTCTCAGAACTTTCCCCAAACTCAACTACCGTACAGCAGTATGATACAAAACATCACTGTGATCGGAGCCGCATTCTTTCAGAAGCTTGATAAATTGTCTGTGATTTAGACCTCTCGCCCTGATGAAATTAACTACTTTCACAACTGGATCCACAACATGTTTCACATTAAGTACACTTTTACATAGCACTTCCTGGTGATGGACAACCATCCGTAGTAACCAGGGCCGGATTAAGGTTTTGATGGACCTGGGGCTATATGGTAATCTGAGGCCTATATTATATTTCATTCCCAGTGTTGTACGTTGACGGCGTCAACTTTTTGTTGACGCTGAGGCTAGCGCCGTCAATTTATTTTTTAGTTGACGGAAGTGATAGCGTCGTCAACTATTTGGCCGATTTTAAGCGTCAAGCGCTATGTGTCATTTTTTGTTTTCGTGGAAAATATCGTTTCACAATCAGAGTTTCACGATGTATTTTGGCCATTGCGACTCATCCGAATTACCCGTTTTCGCGTTGGTTGGAATGGCTACCTGGAATATACAAGCGGAAGAAGTTCCCCAAATAGTGATCACTCATATTGTGAGCAGTATCGAGAACGAGGGATCAAAGAGAGAAAGAGGAAAATCAATGAATGTCATCGCGGAGGTTGAAGATACATTATTTTAAGAGCTCTATACCCTTGAAAACAGCGATGTTGGTGCAGTGGACCGCGTTAAAAGATTTATATATGCTAAACCAGGGGTGGGAAACCTTTTTAGTATTGCGGGCCACATAAAATGAGAAATAATACAGGCGGGCCACTAAAAAATTCGAAATTTTATTTACAGATAAAAAATGCAGCGAAGTAGACAATGATTTATTTCACTTTCACAGCCAGTGGGATGGCTGAAAGCAGGGATATCTAGAGAAGGGGATATGAAGGCTCGCAGCGATTGCCTTATTCTCGTGACACTACCAGGGCGGTAGTTTGTTGTGCTTTAAACATGTGGTTCTTTTTAAAATCGTAGAAAGTTTTGTAGTGCAGCTGGTACAATGAGCTACAGTAAACAGTTAGCAAATGTTACGTAGAGCATATTTAAAGAATACTTGTTTACAAAGACAGCTAAAAAGTTACCAGTAAGCTGTTTTTTTTAACAAAGCCTTTGCAACAGGCTAGATGTAAAGCAAGTATATGGGTAGTTGAATTAACAAGCAACCATGAGCATGCTGTGAATATCCAGGCCTGATGCTAATAGCGCAATGCAAGTTATCATAACAAGATTTATTAAACTACTATCGGTGGCAATTGTCATTTTACGATAAACACAGATTATTCACGATAAACAAAAGCCCTTCTATTGTCAGACGTAATAAAAGCCTTCGTATCCCCTTCTTTAGATATCCCTGGCTGAAAGTTTTTATTTTTGGTGAGTCGTGTGATGTCTGCTGACACAGAAGATGTTGCAACTCTTATCTGCATCTCCACGTTTTTATCAGTCAGTCTGGAGCGAAGCCGATGGATTAACTAGTCACAGGCCATTCGCAATATACCGAGAATGTAGAGCCTACTCTTTTTTGAGCTGTTGTTTCAATATATTTTGGGTAAAGAAATTTTGACGCGGGCCACATGAAACAGTCACGCTGGCCGCATTCGGCCCGCGGGCCGCAGGTTCCCCACCCCTGTGCTAAACCATCACAGCACGCTTGGAACAGTGATCCCTTTCCGAGTAAACGCTTTCAAGACTTGTTCTTGAAATACAACACACGTACAATACCATTAAGCGCTACTGTGGAACGCATGTTTTCACTTGGAAAGGACATCATGCGTCCCAAACGCAGCAGATTGTCAGACAAACGTTTTGAAATGCTTGTGTTTCTACAAGTAAATAACTAATAAGCTAAGCAGCTAATTACAATACAGTCTCAAAACATAAAACCTGCTCTTTATTTACAGCCATTGTTAGCTTAAACTTGGTTGCAATACTTCCGTTTTGTGAGACCCTGGCTAAAATAGCGCTAGAAATTAGCGCTGACGCCGTCAATTTCTTTAAGAGCTTACGCAATACTTTACGCGTAAAGTTTTTAGGCAATTCGCGCTGACGCCGTCAATTTATTTCATTGACGCGTACAACACTGTTCATTCTCCTTATTGTACCAATCACAATTAAAATGAAATAACAAAAACTATACCCGAACTACAGTATTTACTTATTGAACACATTCAAATGACATGTTTTCTGGATTTAAACAAAGCAAAGCTGGTAATAACATCATGGGTGTCTATTTTTTTCCAAAATTTTGTTTTCAATGCAGAGTAGAGCTAAGGAATGCAACCTTTTCTGGCCCAATGGATGAACGCAGTTAATTCTTTACTCTTTTAAGCACTGAAAATAAGCGCTCACCTGAACAATTAGAAATCATCAGACACAGATACATTCTTAGTAGGCTACAACAGATACGTTAGGAAATGCATACATAAACTCATTTTCATTGATAAATCTAAACATTGGAGTGTCTTTCCTGCATTCGCTGTTAAAATGGTGTTGTTTTAGCAGTGAAGAAAAATGAATCATCTCTCCAAGCAGTGATTATTCTAGAATTTAGATCATCTGGATAATTGTGAAGCAATGTTTTTGCACTCTCTTCAATGTTTCAGTTAGACATGGTGTTTAATTCCGCCAGAAACGACAATATTATTTTAAGACGATCGTATGCTGCAATTCGGGATTTCATACACAAAATAATTTGGGCAATGTTTGGCAAATGTGAGTTAACTATGAATCTGCTCGATGGATCAAGTGATGTGTCTTCAGAAAATTTGTTGCCTTATTCAAAGTAGTTTTGCCATCCTGCAGTGCCCGACTAGTTTTATGAAACCGTTCTATTATGCACGACCATAACTCAATTAAATTAACGGTTAGGTCTCGCACCTCCCTTGGAAATTAGCTGACGCGCCCTGGGGAGGCATGCCCCTGGCTAAGAACCACTGGTTTACACAGTTAGCATATTCGTTGTATGATTCTCGTCCTTTATTCTTTAGATCATGACAATAAGCATGTCAGTTACTCTTAGTAAGTTGTTATCGGTGGGCCTATTTTCTTGGTGGGCCTGGGGCTGCAGCCCCATCAGCCCCCGCCTTAATCCGGCCCTGGTAGTAACTATAGTACGGTAACACTGGCCAGTTTTTGCCATGGTAGTTGCATTGCATGCATGGCATTTTTCACACATAATCTTTCCCGGTAGTAGTGCCTTTCATTGATTCCATTGAGAGCAATTCTTCTGTAATTTCAAAGTTAACTAATCAGCCAAATTTCACTTTGATTTATTGTTCCGGCTTGACGCAAGGTTTGAGACTGAAGGAGATTCTTACAAGAAACAAAGAAAAAGGAACGAAGGGCCCGTTTATGATGAAACATAACATGCTTGTCACTTGACTAAAAACCGAAGACAAAGAATCAAAGAACACAAAGAACTAAAGAATAACAGTCACTATTATTTGACGTAGTAAGCAAGTAGTGGGAGATTGCGGCAGAGTGTAGCCGCGGGCCACATTATCATGTAAAGACCGGAAAATGTCTGCGGGCCGCTCAAAATCCCGTCGCGGGCGGGATCTGGCCCGCGGGCCGTATGTTGCCCGCCCCTACCCTAGAGACACAGAAAGCGTCATGAGACGCAAAGTCTGTAGCCTTGCATATAAAGTGCTTAGTCAGCATATATAAATTATTTGCAAAGGTGTGTCAAAAATACAGTATAACTGTATCGTAAAATTGTACATCAGTGTGGTCTAATCCAGGCATGTTGAAGATGTGTTTGTCAGCCAATGACGATGTTGGCTTAAAGCAGTATTGTTAAAAACATAGTTATTTGAAACGTAATGTTGAAATATCTGTCAATGGGTAAGACTTGGGCTACCGTTATGCTACACAGTAAATTAACAGTTCAGTCAAACAGTTTAGACAACATCTGGCAACGCTTAAATTTAACACACCCTCCTTTTGGCAGATAGTTGGACAATAGATAGTTAAAAACCACTGCACGTAATTCAAGGATCCATCTACAATTTCCAGCAAGTTAAAAATTCAATCCCCGCTCAAAGCAATATAGATATCTATCACTGCTGATCTTAAATTAGGGTAAATGCGAGTATGATGGCTTTTATTTTCGTTAGATTGTGGTATCATTGACTTTTACAAATCCCACACCTCCATTATTCTTGTTATTATAATGTTGATTGTGAAGTTAGATAGTCTGAAAAAAAAGCTTTGACTTCTTCAATTTCCAAATTTTGAAACTAGCAAGAAATTGCAAACAAAATATTGTTTCAACGTCTACCAACGTTGAAACAACGTAAATAAAGATTCCCTTCGTTCATGCTTGCGAGTTAGAAACTTTTTTCATCAAAATCATTTCATTTTTTTATCGTTTTTCTGTCCACGCATTGCTCACGTGATCATTCGGTTATAAGCGCTGACGGCTGAGCGCTTCTGCATAGTCGACAACTTATGGATGCGAATCTTGGAAAGGTCAAATAAAAACTGTAAAATTACATTTTATTGCGATGTTTCTAGTTCAATGGGTGAGAATTATTTAGAGTTAAAGCAACAATGTGTCGGTTGCGTAGCCGAGTGGTGGGAGCCCTGGTACAACGCTCAATAGGATGCCGGTTCGATACCGCTCAAAAGTATGCGACTGTCTTTTTCACAGGACACTTAAACTCATGCATGCCTGAAAATTTCTTCCTTGCCTTCCATCCATTCAATCTAAATCTTCAACACCAGGCATAAGCTTTAGATGAGACAAGCTATAAAACATGTTCAATCCAACTTCATAATTGCTTGATTTGTCTTTTTTGTTGTTACTGGAGCGACATTATAATTACTTGCAATTGTGTTTTGTAGTATCAGCTACTAAGTTTTAGTATTTCAATCTGTCGACATTTAAAAATTAGAAAACATGTCTCTCTCAAACAATGACGAACAAAATGCACATGCAGTTGTTCCAAATGAGGAAGTGGTGGATGAAGGTGAGTTTGATTTGATGGTTGCTCTAACATGTTGATAATTTTGATAGGATTGCGTTTTAAGTATTTTACACATTTTAAAATATTTTGCTTCATTTTAGTGAAAGAGAACAAAACTTAACCGCCATGGTCCCGACATCAAATCATCGACGTCTTCTTACGTTAAATTCAAGGCTCACATGCTAATTGTTAAAACAATATTTAATAAGTTTTCTTACAGGACAACCTCAGCAACAACTGACTTACCAGGACAACCGACATTTTTCTACAACTGTCCATCACCATGTTGATGAAGCAGTGGTCCAGGTTGACCAGCGGCAGTATCACGCCCATCATCATCATACGCATGTTGATCAACGAGTGGTCAAACGTGTTGACAAGAGGCAGTTTCATACAACGATCTACAATTTGCCAGAGCAAAGCTGTGTTCCATGTGGAGATGAAGGTTTGTACTGTTTATATTTGATTGAAACAGTTTCCGTAATTATGGTAATAATTTCTCGTTTGTTAAAGTATCAGAGCACTGAGCTGAATGATGACAGACATAGAGAGTTTGCAAACTGTTGCTATGCTGCCATATTTTAATTGAAAAGTTGTATTAATAATAATTGTAATTGTCAGTGAATCTAGCTTCATCATCAGCTGAACCATGGCAAGCTATGCAAACAAATCAGCTTCATGCTTTAAATATTTGTAAAAACAAAAACTCGAAGATGCAGCAAAATCATAGTAAAATGTTATAAGCTTAGCACCTAACAAAATATTTAATTTTATTACGAGGTTGGAATAACATTAAAAAACATGACGTCACTTGTTTGTTGCAATAAAAATGTAGATATATTACATCTCTTTGCATTTTGTTTATTTAATCAAAACAAACGTTAACTAAAATCAACGAAAACGTTGATCAGGGTTTAGTGGATATATTTAAATGAATGAATTTCAAATGTTTTGAATACATTATTTATTTTCCAAATTGGGCTGTTCAAAATAAATTTTTGTTCGCAACAAAATCTTTCACAAAGAAACACAATTTGAAACGAATTGAAATCATGGAAAATATTTTTCCATCGAAAAGAAATGTTTTAGATTTTCGAAACGAAATTTTTTCTGAAAATTTCAAAAATAATTCTAAATTTAATTTTTTTCTAAAATAAGAAACATAAACGTGTAAAACAATGTCATCAGTTTATCGCATAAAGTCTTCACAACATGGCCGGGGCACAAAAGCAGTGAGGCTTGTTCTAAGGGAATTTAAAGCTCATCTACTCTTTTTTAAGACATCTATGACGTCACAATAATTTGTTTTGACTTACAGAAGTGCTAAATTAAGAGCGAATTGCGTGAGTGACGTTCAGGGATTTCTAGTTGTACGTGATGCAAAGGCAGCAGTGGCCGAGTCGGCAGCAGTGGCCGAGTGGTTAGCGCGTTGGGCTCGCAGTCGAGAGCCTGCATGTTCGACTCCAGCCACCGCACTTGCTGTTGTTTCTCTGGGCAAGAAACTTTACGATAATTGCCTCTACCCAGTGATCGATTTCGAGTAATGGATAGTACCAAATTTAAGTCATAAGTAGAGTAGACAACAGGAAACAGACATTGCCGTCGGCTGCAGCGTGGGTCAGGTGTACGTCGGAAGGCGTATACCGATGCATAGCGCTCAAGTCCGCTTTCCCGCAATGCAGGATAAAGATAATAAACAAACAAACAAAAAACTACTCAGAGTAGGGTACGTTATAAAACAGTATTGCCAGATGCTTTTTCAAGAATTTTTTATATTTTTGGTCAGCTCAGAAGTAAACTGTTGCTTTGTAGTTGAATCTGTTGAAAAATTTGCAACACTTTATAGAAATTATTCCTGTTCAAAGCAATTAAGCTATAACTATAAAAAACAAATTTAATAAATAAACTTCGCTACGCAACACAATTAAGTTACCGACAAGTAGATTTCAAATTCTTACGGTAGTGAATTTTTTATTGAATTTGTTCTTTCATTTTAAGTTGTAATATAAGGTGGTACTTGTTAATGCGGTAATTGTTTAAAGCTTTTAAAAGTCTTGGGTTAGGGTTTTAACTAAAAACGTCTGGCAACACTTTTGCATAACGCACCCTACTCTGAGCAGGTAGTTTTACATCCCATACTTCTAGAAATTCCTGGTATCTTTGGATCATTGTACGTATGCAATACCAGTACATTCCCTCATTTTACGATACCAATCGGTGGGGTTTTGCTAGTAGCCTAAGAAACTTTTGAAAACGATGATGCAAGATCGCTTCGAAACCTGAGTTTGTTTTATTTTGGTGTAAATTCTAATCTGAAATTTTTATGCGTGTCGTCTCGTTTCAAATGGATAACTAAACAAAACAGTTTCACGAAATGAAACTTTTTGCTAACAAATTAATACTAAAATTTCTACATACAATTAACAAAATCCTTCACAAAAGTTTTTAATATTGTATTGAAAATATATAAAACATATGACTTGTGGAAGAAGCGAGACATTAAATCAAAATCTTCACTGTACTTAGTTTTACATGTTTGGACTCTTTATTAAACTTTTAATTCACTTTGTTGAACAATAAGTCACTCAAGGTCTAATCAAGTAAGGTTGCCAGCAAAACCAGTCGCCATGCAATTGCACAAATAATTTTGGCAAACAATTTTCATTTCTGCTTTTTAGGTTCAAAACAAGAATTAAAAAAACTCCAAAAAGCAACTTGCAAACAATATCATCCCAAACATGACGTTGATCTCTCCAACTTTAAAGCTTCTTCAGAGGGTTTTCCAGAAATATATCCTGAAATGGCTCAAATTGATTTTTACCAAGGAAGGTCCATTCCTGACGATGACAGGTACAATTCCGAAAGTCAAGGAATTAAGTTGGCCGCCTCTGACCAAACAGTAACCATCGATCAATTAGTTTCTGATGTTCAAAAGAACAGTTTTGTGTCGGTCATCGGATATCCTGGGTCAGGAAAAACAACCTTTTCAAAACGTCTGGCACGACGACTTTCTCAAAGTGAAGACTGCCTTGTCCTAAGGAAGCTTTTTATGGACATGAATGACTGCAACGAACAATTATCATTGAAAGAGTTTCTACTGGGAGATTGCAACTACAACTTAAGCGACCAAGAACAGAATTCTGTTTTTGAATGGATCACAGCCAATCCGGAAAACTGCTTCATAATTTTTGATGGATTTGATCAAGTGAGTTGGAACTTGAACAAAAATGTGAAAAAATCCAACTACAATACTCCACTTCAATACTGGGAACTTGTTTCGAATCTTTGTTTGGGAAAATTTCTTGAAAGTTGTCACTTGATATTCACTTCTCGACCACACGCCATGCTTGATATTCCAAAAAGATGCCGACCCAAACGCATTTACTTCATTCGTGATCTGACGTCTGACAACATGAAAATATTATTTGACGCCTTAGTCAACGACCAACAACAATCTAAGATTCTTTGGAACAATCTTACAGTAAAAACTCTACATTTAACATCAATGTCTCACAACCCTCTGATGCTGCAACTTTATGTGAGAGCATCACTTGGATCGTTACAAATTGATGATATATCCACGATGACCAGGATATTTCATACTGTATTGTTAAATCTTAAAACCTCTACACACGCCATTTCCACATCTGATGATATTGTAATCAGACTTTCAAAAATCGCATATGAAGCAACAAAAAAAGGAACCGTATTGATCACAACAGATGATCTTGTAAAAGAAAGTCTCACCAGTCAGGTAGTTCAAGATCTTGTCGTCGCTCTAATGGGAGTAAACAGAGAATATGCACTCCTGGAAGGGCAGCAACGGTTATACTTTAGTCACCAGACCTTCCAAGAATACTTTAGTGCTTTGTACATCTGTCGTGAAATGTCATCACCTGATTTCAAATTATTCGTTCAAAATAACTTACTGGAGGATCACTGGGCTGTGGTTGTCCAATTTACGGCCGGACTCCTTTTGGATCCGATCATGAACAAAGGTAAGTTTGTGTTTTATCTACAGACTATTCATCATAAACCTAACAATAAATTATATTATCGCACTTGTTTTCATTGTAGTAAGTTAAAACATGATTTATCAACTTAATGGGAACAAATCATTGCAATAATTTATCCTCCTTAAGCAAATTTTAATTGACTGATAAAGCTTGAGTCTTGATGTCATTTTATATAATAATTATTTCACCAACAACAATACTTTTTTCAAATCTATAGATCTATCGAGCTCTGCAGTTAACAAACTTCCTTCAATGGAACCTATGTCAGCACTGACACAAACGTCATCTCAACCAACAACTTCGTCTTCACAAATTGCTTCAAGTAGGAATATCAGATTGATATTTTGCGATTATATTGTGACAAGGAACAATATGTGTTTGCTTGTTTCCTTCAAGTAAAATTACTTTTGGGAACCACTGGGCTAAGTATTCGTCGGCATGTGCCCACAATCTTTATTTCCCAACGGGTCAATACGCTGCTTCAATGCAGCTGCAGCTGCATTGAAGCAGAGGTGAACAAAGTCACTATATTTGACTCCGGCTCCTGCTCCAACTTTGAAATTCATTTTGAAGTGAAATAAGCGTGAAACTGCCTTTTCCAAATAGTTTCTAAAAGACACAAAAAACCCTAAAAAGGCAAGGGCTTTTTGACCGGGGTTTTCTCAAACTTGCTTATACTAGCCTACACTATTCTCCCCCCCCCCGGACAGGAGAATAACCAACTCTTATAACTTAATTTAGTGTGATTTTAACAGAACATGTTTTGCACGTAAAGCAATATTCCACCACTTTGGGCCCCTAATTTCTCAATTACCTTTCTTATGCTACATTACGGGCCCCCCAGAACTAAAGAATAACAACTTTCATGCTTGAGTTTAGTCGTTTAGGATGGTTTTAACCAAACATTTTTGCGCGTAACCTATAAAACCACAATTTCAGGCCCCCAACAATCCCAGGCCAGGGCCTTCAAGGGTACGCCGTACCCCTCTCTCATAGGCCTTGCCTACTACTTCCGCAAACAACTATCTGCCGCTCCGTGACATTTGCTAAATGTTCTGTAATGTTTGTTTGTATATTTCATAACATGTTGTTTAAATTATGAGCTAGGCCAACACAAAATTTGCGAGGCCAAGCAACTGCATGTAAATTTAAGGCAAACAATAATGATAAGATAATTTTTTACTTTGGCCTTGCACTGTATCATATAAACTGAGTTTCGACTCAAGCGTTAGCAATGATTTGTTAGCAGACTTACTACTGATGTAAAGTGTACAAAGATCACATGACACAAGCACAACCAAGTTAACCATCGTTTCCTTTCAAGATTTAAAACCGTCGTTCTATTTCAAGTAAAATATATAGGCAGGACTACTTTACATTTGTGCGTTGAGCTAGATTTTTAACAACTTTGTAAAGTAATCTTTAAGTAACTTTAAAATGCATACATTAGCGATTGCAAACCTGTTTGCATTTTTATAGGCTCTTCAATCATCCAGATACCTTCAGAAGAATCCGTTACTTTACTACGCCACAAACCTTCCCAGCAAACCCGACTATCTTCATCAGGTAAAGTATAGGCTACTTAATATTTGTGAATTAGGACTGTCTGTAACAACACTGTATAAAGTAACTTAAAACACAAGCTACTTTATTCCTGCACTTCGAACGTTGAAAAGTTCATTTGCCCACCAAGATTATTTGTTTAATTAAGATAAAACGACAAACCAGAGTGGAATAAAGTGGGAACCGCATTTCCACAATTTTTTTTACACGTTATCTCGCAAACATTTTGGCAAAACCCAGATCTGTACCGCTCGTCAAAATTTACAACAAATTACAAGCTAAACATTTCAGTAAATAATACAGTGATTTGCTGTAGGTACGTCTGCAAAAGTGATGATGGCAAGCCGTTCTTTTCATGAGAATGCGATTTTTTTTTCAGGTGAAAAATTGCAAAAGAAGAAAGTATTTATTTCAGAGCTATATAAGAAAACTCGGGAAGTTTCAAGTAAGTAAATATTTTTACCTGGTAAACACAGTTTTCTATTCTAAAAAGGTTTTACCAATTTCAGGGTAGCCTATATTCAAGGCACTGAAACTCAACAATGCATTGCTTTTTGAGTGGTTATATTTTTAAAAAGTGTTCAAACTTCAAGTTAAAAGCAATCAAAAACTGTAAAATTATCAAGTGAATAGAATCAGCAGGTTCGGAAACAAATGTTAAAACAACAAATATTAGATACAGGCAGTGGCGTAGCTAGGGAATGTGCCGCCCGGGGCGGATTAACTCAAAATCAAAAATCGTAGTCTAAAAGTGCCGCCCCCAGACGTGCCGCCCAGGGCGGTCCGCCACCCCCCCTCTAGCTACGCCACTGGATACAGGTATAAACACAGTAAGCGTAAAAGCACAATAAGTAAGCTATACAACAAAAGTGGAAAAGGCATGATCACGGTTCAGGCAACAAAAGTCAATTTATTTACCAAGCAAAACCTTGAAGTTGAAATGGTCTTGGCAAGATAGCCTTACTATTTTCCAAGATTTTAGTCTACACCTCGCTAAAGCCATTCCGTCGATTATGGAGTGGCAACCAGAGATGATCGGAATCTGGATTTTCAGGCTTTGCATCCTGTTGTTTGGGGAAAATCTTTACATTACAAAGTCATTGTCTGTTTCTTCCAAAAAAAATATATTTTTACTTGATAGGCTAGTAAACTTTGCATTCGCATCAGCTCCGGTTTTCAGACTCGCGCTCCGGCTCCAGTTGAAAACAGCCGAACTCCGCATTTTTTTACTCCGGAATTCCAGCTCCTGCTCATCTCTGGTGGCAACCCATCCACCCCTTCTATAGTCTAAGCGTAAAACGTGTTGACCTGGAATAAATTGCGACCTTAACAAATTAAGTATCGTTGGAAAGCTTAACTCCTCTAGATTAAGATTGTCGCTCTCCTCCAACCAGAGACCCTTGGCAAAAAAAGTTATGGCCGTTTTTTAAGCAGCACCTTGCGCTGCTAGTGTCGAAAGTGCAATTTTCCTTTTGCGCAAGTTTCTGGTCTAATTTTTAACTTTTTTCCCTACGTGTATAAGAAAGAGACAACTCACGTTTCAAAAAACATTTTTTTATTTTTAAATGACGTCCTCTGACGTCATCAAATTAACATTGCTTACCTATTACTCCCAGCCCATTGATAATTGCAGATCCAATACATTTCAGTTCAGTTGTTTTTATTTCTGATCATCATATCAAAAACAATACACGTCAACATAGCAAAGGTCGAGAAAAAGGTAGAAGCGACAAAACGCGAACGTTAAAACGTGCTTGTGACCGAAGTAAGGTATTGGGTTGAAAAAAAATTGGCACGGTCGCAACACCTTCAGAAAAATTTAAAATATAAAGGGAAAATAAAAAAAAGAAAATGTTACAAAAAAAAACAAACAAATAAACAACATATATTTAGGCTATAGCTTTATTAGCCCACATAGCTTTAGCTGATATATTTAAGATTGGTATGGACAGTTGCTATGAAGATCGGTCATGGTGCGTTATCAAGAGTGCTGATGGTCGTGAGGGGAACACGTCTTGATGCGTTTAGCTCATAGCAAAGAAGAGCAAGGCAGGCAAAGAAAACCCCACAAAGAAATCCTACCACGGGCAAAGTCATTTCAAGGGCAACGCACCATGCCTTGCACGACTCACAAAATAGATAGGCTGTAACTTGACGACATAAAAACAATGACAAAAACAAATAAAACAAGCTAGCAAAAACAACATCATCATCCTGCGGAAATCCAATTATACCCAGAGAAGTTATGTCTTGAAGAAATCAAGCGTGCTTTGATATAAAGTTGCGTTGATAAAGCGATAATTTTACATCCCAGTCAGCTAAACTCGTCACCTCCACACCGATCCAACGTCAGCAAACGTTGAATTAATGCAAAAATGACAGGCATCGCTAGCTGGGATGCAGTAGTGGGATCAAAAAGATCGTTTTTAGACAGAACGGAGCTTCATATAATGTTTCAAGGGGGCATTTTGACCCCAGGTCCGGTTTAATGACGAAACTAAGTTTAATGAACTATGTTTAATGACTAAACTTTATTTCAATAATTATGCCTTCGAGGAAATGGTTGACAGTTGAGTGCCCAAGGCGTAGAACTATTGTTCTTGTCGATGGTGAAAATTCGACTCACACTGCTAATGGATATGCCATGTCTGAGGAGTACAGCTCAACTATCCAGTGGAATCTTTCGGGTAGCCCAAATTTCGGCAAAACACAAATATCCATCAAACAAGAAAAATTGGCAAATCGTGCGTGGGCCTGGGCAACCACCCTATGTATTAACGCAGCAGGCGCCTTCCTGCCATAGGAGAATAAAGATCGCCATGAACTATGTGGTACAGTACAATTTTTCATTTGATATTGTTTTATATTATTTTATCATAAGCAAACTTAAGAAGAAAATTTCATACGTTTCTAGGCTCATTTTCAGTCCAGCCTTTGCAGTAACGTTCCTATATCACTTAACTGGTGTGAACTTCTATGCTCGGTCGCTCATAAAATCAAAAGGGCAAAACGTTCCATTTTTTTATGAAATCATTTATTGAAACATGATCAAACTGTCACAATCCTCAGGGCAGTCTTCTTGTACATTACTGAGATTGCAACAAGTTTCCCCACGACACTCTCCACATGCTGTTACGCACTTTAAGCCATGTTTTCTGCAGCTGCAAGACATTGTACCACATTGATTTTTTGTTCCTTCTTTGCATTTGCATCGTACAACGTTCAATAGCCATTCTGGTGCCGGATCTAAATTGGTCTTTATTGGCATATTTGCTCCTGCTGTGTCAGCTTTCCATCCCCACTGTGCGAGATCCAAGATTTCGGTGTCAAGATGCTTCCACTGACATACTGAAACAACAGTTTTATATCAACTTAGATAAATCAAGTCTGGTTGCCATAAAATTTTTGATTTGTAGTACACCACTTGTTTATGCTAGTCATGTTATAACGCAAGTTGTTTTGCTATAACTTGCATTTTTTCCCTTACAGCAGTTTAATCATCATCATTTTCAGCCTGTGAGAGCCCACTGCAGAGCGTAAGCCTTCCCCTTTTCATGCCAATTTACATGATTATGTGCTAGTTGGTACCAATTGGTTGTATTGCATTGTTTGTCAATGTCGTCCCTCCATCTCATTCTTGTTTGTACGCAGTAGTCATCTTTGCACACAGTATCCCTGCGTACTGCAGGTACAGCAGTTTAATACTGTAGCGCAATTGGCTGTAATATTTTGAAGTTACCGACAATAAACAATTCTTGAAAAATATCTTCAAGTGCTATAATCTATAGAGCGAAGACGCTTTTATACTAAATGATTACCGGTATTGTGTTACAATACCATTAGGCTGCGCACTATTATTTCACCTGCAAATGTACTCTGAAGGAATGAAAAAGAATCGCAGCTTCGGTGGGTGGCAATCTTTCAGGATGAACAGTGGAAGCTGTGGCCGTGGAAGTTGGCAGCAGTGGCCGAGTGGTTAGCGCGTTGGGCTCGCAGTCGAGAGCCTGCATGTTCGACTCCAGCCACCCGCACTTGCTGTTGTTTCTCTGGGCAAGAAACTTTACGATAATTGCCTCTACCCAGTGATCGATTTCGAGTAATGGGTAGTACCGAATTTAAGTCATAAGTAGAGTAGACAACCGGAAACAGACATTGCCGTCGGCTGCAGCGTGGGTCAGGTGTACGTCGGAAGGCGTACACCGATGCATAGCGCTCAAGTCTGCTTTCCCGCAATGCAGGATAAAGATAAACCAAACCAAGTTGTTGCAACCATCTGCATGTACTTGACATGCCGTTAGTTGGCCAAGTGAATCTGCAGGTTTTTCACTAAAGCTTGATAGATCAACAAAATCTTTCATTATTATTGGTGAATCTCATTCAGACTGGTAGGCTACTCAGCAACATTTTCATTTCTTCTTATTTAATTAACTGTGCACCAATACAGTCCCAGTGACCGACCTTTTCAATAACAAATCTCTTCCAGCATCAGCTATTTGCTCACGTGTAGAATCTAATCTACCAAATACATCAGCAGATTGTTGAAATTTTTCCTTCTTCAGGTAGGCTAATTGAACATCTTTAGCTTTCCTAAGCAACAAGACAGATGAAATAATTAATCATTGTCACCAAGTAATGTGTGCATACACTCCTTACATTGGTATTACAAATAGAAGTAAATACAATATTAGAATAATATTTAGTGGATTTGGTAATGACTTCCACCTGAATTCTTGCATATCTTTTAAAAGCTGATCAGAAAATGGTAAAAATGTACCGTACTTTCAGACAAGCATGGTAAGCAGTTCAAGAATGAAGAGTGGGGAAAATCCAGAAAATACTGAAAGCAAGATTAAAATGTAGGCTACCACAGCTGATTAATTATATTGGTACCTTGTTGATATATTACAGAAGTTGTATCACATCCCCTCCAAGCATAAGCAAACAGCAACTAGCGTAATTTGAAACAACTTAGAAATTATTATTTTCATAAAAACCTTTGTAAAGCTGTGAAGAGAAAAAACTAACCTCAGACCTGGGAAAAAAATGGCCACACAGCACATTTGCTCGTTTAAACTTAATCTATATATGAATATGATATAGCCTTTACAGGTAGTCTCAGAAGTAACAAGAACCATAGTTCATAGGCCTACTGGTAGGCTGGCCTCCTTATTGAACTGATAGAGTGTGCAATTACCAGAATACGCATTATTGCATGGATATCACTAGAAGCTACCAGGTCTCAATGAACACCCTTCATTTGTCAGTTTGTGCACCAGTGCACTGGTAGCCTATAACAGTGGCCTACTACTACTACCATATTGCATTCATTGATACAAATACTTCACAACTGCATGCAATGCCATTTGAAATCCAAGATGTTAAATGAAAGAGGACTCAGCTAAAACAACAACAGAAAACTCAAAAATTTAATATAAGCTAGACGATTAGACATGCTGCATGTAAAGAACATTTAGACCTGTTTCCTTTAACTTTCATCATAGCCTAGCATACACTGTTATAGGCCTAGTGCATCTGTGTATCTCCTGCTGCCCGGTACCGTACCTAACGTTTTGACTTCTGTTGCAAACCAAATTAAATGAATAACCTGACATAACTTACCGATAATGATGTTCTTGCAAACAGCTCCCAAAACAAATTAAACTGGGCTATGTGCTTGCCTGGTAGCCTACTCAGTTCTGTGATATTTAGGCTAGTACTGCAGCCAGTGCAAAGTGATACCGTAGATCAAGAATCTTTGCTGTCCCAAACCTACTCAGTAGGCTACTGCCTAGTTACTTACAAACCTCATGGCTAATAAGCTGGTCAGTGGTCACCGGAGCAACTTCGACTGCCAGAATTTTACACGGCTTGCTGGCCGTTAACCTAATCATTCTGCTACAAAGTACGTACAATTTCAACCATGTTTCTGCTGAAAGCATAGTTTCTGCTGAAAGCATGATTGGCTGCGCCACTAGCGGCGCAAGGTGCTGCTTAAAAAACGGCCATAACTATTTTTGCCAAGGGTCCCTAGTTGGAGGAGAGTGATAATCCTAATCTAGAGGAATTAAGCTTTCCAACGATACCAAATTTTGTTAAGGTCGCAATTTATTCCAGGCGGCCCTATATTTTCGCATTTTACGCTCAGACTATAAGGGTGTTACGGCCAATCTCTGTACAAATCAAACGTCATATAAAACCGTTCAAGTCTACTGAATATTACGTCATGGAAGTTGCTAGAAAATGTGCCAAAATTGCACCATCGTTCATAGACTTGTGTCAAACTTGTTTGGACTTGTTTGGGCCTGTTTAAACAGGAAATATTACATCAGCTTTAAACACCTGTTGGAATGACTTCATAATTGTCTTTCATTTATTGCGTCACAGTTACTTTCTACGTGAATTTGAGATATTGATATCTATTCTGGTCATTCGTAAAATGATTGTTTGAAAGTTGGCCGCACTTTTAACTGTTGGCTTAGTGCTTGCTAGCTGGACAAAGGTTCCGTCTTTTATCCAAGTAATTTGTATTGTAGTGACAGTTTTTAGGTGTACGGCGTTGCACCAGTCATTTCGATAGCCTCGGGCTAATTTTACTGGAATACACTTTTGAATAGACGTTTCGAAAGTGTGTTTATTTTTGGGTCATTGCATGCAGACGAACGGATTTGGGAATCTTACGTTACAATTTTCCCACGAAGAGATTATGGTTTACCGCTGTGACCATAAAAAATAAAAGACGATTCTCTGGCTAGTGTTTGTACGGAAGCACAGGCAGCATAAAAAATAAAAGACGATTCTCGGTCTAGTGTTTGGCACAGAAGCACTTAGAAGCAAAGAAATAATAAAAGAAGATCTTATTGGTTGGTAGTCTAAAGAAGCAAAGAAAATTAAAGACATTTCTTCTCGGTAGGCAACTGAAGAACTTTAAGCTAAAAAGTAAAGACATTTCTTCTCAGTTTGGTACAGAAGAAAAATAACTTTGACATTTATTGGCAAGAAAGAAGATTAAAGGCAATCCATCTGTGCTTGAAGATTCAAGTGGAAGAATCCAAGCAAGTTTTGTGGACGTTTGGACTTCACATACTCGTACAGCTACGGTATCGTGCATTTAAATTCTTTTTTGTATTTTTACGGTCTTTGCAGTTAAGTTTTTTATAACTACTGTAATTTTGTGTGTTTGTGTAACTTAATTTTTTAGTTGTTAAATTTAGCCCTAACATTTAATATGTCTACACTCGGTGGTGACAGGGACTCGACCGCCGTCGACTCGACTGAGTTTAAGCCTGATGATGTTCTTTGCGGTCGGGCAGGCCATTCTGGGGAGGGACCCATTAACGATGAGGCTAAGTCAGTTCGAGAGGCCCGGCATCTTAGACGGGATAATTTGACTCAAATTGGGAAACTTTCTGTGGCCCTAGGTTCTTTGAGTGATAAGCAGGAACTGTTAATTTTTAGATCTAACTTATCTACTTTAGAAGAGGAATTAAGGCATTTCCATGCTCTTTTGAGTAAAATTGTTAACTCTGCAATCTTGGCAGAACTTCGTGATAGGGTAGATCCCGAATTTAACTCGTTAAAAAATAACTTCGAACAAAAAGAAAGTGATTTCTCAGATAGGTTAGATGCTGACATACATCCTGAGGATAGCGCCTCAAATGTAAGCACTAGGATGTCTGAGAGCTCGTCACGGATAGTTGCACAAATTAACCTACAGCTAAGACGAGAGGAGCTCCAGATCCAAGCCGAGGCCGAAGCAAGAGCTGCTGAGGCCATAGCGAGAGCTGAGACCATACGAGTTGAGGCCGAAGCGAGAGCTGCTGAGGCCGCCGCGAGAGCTGAGACCATACGAGTTGAGGCCGAAGCGAGAGCTGCTGAGGCCGCCGCGAAAGCCGAAGCGAGAGCTGCTGAGTTCGCACTCAAAGACGCACAGTTGAGGGCTGAACAACGTAAGGAGGTAGCTTTAGCTGAATATCGTTCTGAGTTGGGCTCCCGGCGTAGCTCTAGGAAGGGCTCTTCTAGGCATTCCAGAAGTGAACATCAATCGCAGTTTAATTTACCTAACCTTTTCCACACGCCTGTTCAATCCGTAAGTGGACCTGTACAATCCACATGTTTTCCAGCTGTTTCAGGAGGTCTCGGGGCCGCGGCTAAGGGTATTCCGAAGGCTGTAGAGCCAAGGTCTGCAAATTACAACCGAACTCCTCCCCCAGAGCGTACAGGTCACGGGGCCGCCATTAGCAGTAATGCTTTGCCCCCTTCACAGTTTTCTGCGCCGCTAGTTTTTGATCGCCCAGCTACACGTAATTTGGGTGGTTGTGAGAGGCGTATCGCGTCTCCTGATTTTAACGTGTTTGAGGATCGTGATCGGGCTGTGCATGTGACTGAGCCCACTCAGCCCCTTAAGGGATATAGCTTGTCTTCTCCCGCTAAATCGAGTTCTCAACAGCAGGATTGCTTTTTTGAATACCAAAATAGTAGGACGTTCTTCGATAAGGCGGCCTTGATTGGTTACGATGGTAATAATATGCCATTTGTCTTCTTTAAAAATCGTGTTATGGCCTTGATGGCAGCTTCGCCCTTTAAGGGAACTCGTTTGACTTTGTTGCAAGCAGCTTGTGTTAGAACAACTGCACAAACGATTGCTAATTTGGTTTCCGACACTCCTGGCTTGTCAGAGGAAGACAGGATAGAAATGTCGTTATCTCGCTTGTCCCAACGTTTTGGAGTTCGTGGAGGTCTTTTCGCAGTACCAGAAATTAGAAAGTATCGCTATGGTAGCAAATTGACTTCTATCTCTTCCAGTGATTTGAAAGAGTTTAAAGATGAATTGTCGCAGTGTTTGCTTTACGCGAAAGCTTATGGTCAGCGTGATAAATTAGAAGGACGTTTTGTTTTGGATTTGGCTAAACGACTCCCGTTTGACGCTAAGCAGCGTTATCTTGACTTTTTAGGTGATCAGTATGGTAGCACTGAGGAACCTACTTTTCAGAGTTTGTTTGATTTTGTAGTACGGGAGGAAACGCGCAAGTCGACTGATTTTAGCATTATGCTAATGGGCGATTCTGGTGAGTCGCAGCATTTTAAAAAGTTTGGCAAAGGAAAATTGCCTTCATGTCCGGTTAGGCAGACGTCGGTAAAACCCCATGATAATGTGATTTCAGGGAGTTCGCAGTACTCGACTGCTGTTGGCGCACCGCGCGGCGGTGTGGCCAGACATAGTGACATACCGGCGTGTTTTTGTTGTTCGTCACGTGGTCAAGTTGAATATCATTTTTTGTCTAATTGTAAAGAATTTTTGCGCTTGACACCTAAAGATCGGAGAGATGTCATTGTGAAAGCTGGCAAATGCTTGAATTGTTTGCGCCAGCATATGGTTAGAGACTGTAATCATGCAAATAACTGTCGTAAGTGTGGACCTACCAACGATAGGAAACACTATTTTCTTCTGCATGATTTTTATGTGACGTCACGTGATTCTCTGGATTTGGTCGGTAAAGATGAGGCTGGTGCCAGAGTTCCTGTGCGTAATGTTAAGATTGGAAATGTTAAAGCAGCCTTTAACCGCGTTACTGCTGCTCGTGTTTTGAATCCAATGACTGGCAAATCGAAGTTGGTGTATTGTCAGCATGATCCTGGTTCGCAGTTGACCTTTGTTTCGAGTGACTTGGTGTGCGAACTTGGTCTTAAACCGTATGATAAAGCGTCGTTTAAAATGGATACTCTGGCTGGTCAGAAACCTACTTGTGCTGACCTTGTTAAACTCAACATCCAGTCGTTAGAGACTGATGAACTGTTTTGTGATATAACCTCAGTGGTTAACCCAGCTTGGGCTGACGATGTTAAAACTTTACCCCATAAACAAGATTTAAGTGGTTTCCGTCATTTTCATGACGTGAATATGTTTCATTTGAATGATTGTAGTACTGTAGATGTACTGATTGGCAACGACAACGCTTATTTGATGTGTGCAAAAGAAGAGCGTGTTGGTGACAATCGTAGTGAACCGCATGCTTTGCTCACTCCTCTCGGTTGGTTGGCTTGTGGTGGTAAGTCACCCTTAGTTGAAAGCGTTGCTAAAGTGTGCAGAGTGCAGACGTCTTCAGAGTCGGATGTCATCTCTGGCTTTCAGCGTAAAATTGAGTCTCGCGATATGGAAATAGCAGACCTGAATAAAATCATTCAGGATTTGACTTTGCAAAATGAAACCTGTGAATTGTCTCGCAATGATATTTTGGCTAGAGAACTTGTCGAACCGAATATTGAGTTGAAAGATGGTCGATTTGAGATACCTGTTCCGTTGAAGGAAGATATTGATTTACCTAACAAATTTGTGTTGGCGTCAGATAGAGCTGCTGCTTTAAGGAAGAAGGCTTTAAAACAATCTGAATTTCGAGGAACTTGTGTAAATGATGTAATGTCTTCTTGTCCTGAATTGTCTGACTTGTTAAACCCTCTGGCAGATGTCTTGGCTAGATTTCGGCTTGAAAGATTTGGTTTCATGGCTGATGTGACCAAATACTTTTTTCACATTTTGGACTCTTCAATTCGTAAGCCCAATTTTATTGAACTGCTTACGTACACAGGCAGTGCCGTTCGGATCGTGAACGAACGCCCTTTGGTACCTTTGAGTGACGACCCTAGGGATTTTACTGTCATCACCCCTGCCTCACTTTTGACCCCATACTTAGACCCATACTGTGCTGTTGGGCAACCACATGATCGTGACCAATTAAGAAGGGATTATCGGTTCAATTTGTCACTTTCTCAGCAGTTTTGGAATAAATGGATCGATTTTTACTTGCCAGGTCTTCAGGGCCGGAAAAAATGGCTAAAAATGGCCGAGAATTTGGAGCCTGGTCAACTTGTAGTGGTAGGTTCTCTCCAAGACATTGGTAAACGTGGGAAGTATCAACTTGGGAGGGTGCATGAGGTAGTTCCACAAATTAGGAAAGGGAAGCCTGTGGTTCGTAGAGCCAAAGTTGCCGTCTGCAACTATGATGAGAGTACGGGGAAAGTGAAAGTAGACTACGTGTTGAGGGATATTTCGTGCCTCGCCCCCGTAAAGAACACCTAAGTGTTAGGGTTTGAGCCTGGTTTTGTCTGCGGTGGCCGATACTTGTCTGAGCCCGGAACAGTCGGTTATTATCGCAACTATTGTATATAGCGTCATTTAGCGTGTACCTATGGTACCAATTTCATGTATCGTCGTGTTTATTCTTATTGCTGTTCATTCTTTGCATGCCCTTTGTATTTGCGTATTAACTTAAACGTGAGTGATTCAAAAAATTTGTGTATCGTGTGTTTTATTCATTGGCTCACGATTGTCCTTCAATTCTTTTTTAGTTATGCCATGTTAGACTGTCATAACTAGGGGCCGCTATGTTACGGCCAATCTCTGTACAAATCAAACGTCATATAAAACCGTTCAAGTCTACTGAATATTACGTCATGGAAGTTGCTAGAAAATGTGCCAAAATTGCACCATCGTTCATAGACTTGTGTCAAACTTGTTTGGACTTGTTTGGGCCTGTTTAAACAGGAAATATTACATCAGCTTTAAACACCTGTTGGAATGACTTCATAATTGTCTTTCATTTATTGCGTCACAGTTACTTTCTACGTGAATTTGAGATATTGATATCTATTCTGGTCATTCGTAAAATGATTGTTTGAAAGTTGGCCGCACTTTTAACTGTTGGCTTAGTGCTTGCTAGCTGGACAAAGGTTCCGTCTTTTATCCAAGTAATTTGTATTGTAGTGACAGTTTTTAGGTGTACGGCGTTGCACCAGTCATTTCGATAGCCTCGGGCTAATTTTACTGGAATACACTTTTGAATAGACGTTTCGAAAGTGTGTTTATTTTTGGGTCATTGCATGCAGACGAACGGATTTGGGAATCTTACGTTACAATTTTCCCACGAAGAGATTATGGTTTACCGCTGTGACCAAAGGGCTATAGGCGGATAGCCAACCAGAACTAAGAAAACGTTAATGTTTTTTCTTGGAAACATGAAATTCAACATTTATGACACCAATTTTCAAAAAAATGGTTTAATTCAAAGTAATTTCAATGAATTATCTAAACAATAAATTTTTTGGCACAAATTGTTACTTGAATTTGGGAGTAAATACTTTTTTTTTTGGGTAACCTTACGCAGAAATCCCGCGTAAAGCTGAAGACGACAGTTTGTGATAGTTGTTGACAGAGTTGCCAACCTTGCAGTTTATGAGCAAGCTCAAACTTGCTTTTTTAAGTATACGCGTATTTTTTGCAACTTAAAAGTTGTTTATAATTTTCAATTTATTTTTAGTAAAACGTAAATTTATTGTGTGATTTTTTCCAACTGGTTTAGTTTTACAACTTTTATTTTATTGTTTGACGCTATAATTTATTTGGCAATTTTGCACAAAACTCCCGCCCAAATCTGCAGATGACAGCCATTTTGTTTTCAGTCATTGAAGAGAAAGGATCAGTTTTGATTCAGTTGCAGCAAGAAATAGTTAACAGTTTCAGCTTTCAATTCTGTCATCATTCTGCTTGGTTTCATCAGACAAATGTTTTAAAGTTTGTTTCTGTTCGTGTCTTCTAAGTTTGAAGAAAGCATCAGCTTGGATTGAGCTGCAGCAAGAAATGGCCGATTGGGAAATTTTTATGATCAAGTTGTGAAGTTGCTTCGAAAGTTTATCGACAAAGAAATCAAAGTTTATTTTAATTTGCAAGCTCTGCTTAGTTTAATGTTTTAACAAAAGTTTGGTTTCCACCTGCAAAGCTAGCCTAAGTATTTTGTACTAATTTGATAAAACTTCGAAGCTGTTGAAGACAAAACTTGTGATTTTGTGACCAGCTAACAAAAGTCTACTCAGGTTATTTTCAAATTAGAACTTTGACTCAAACCTGAAAGTTTTGTTCAAAATAATTTGTTTATATTTTTGTTTGATATATAAATGAATTAATGTTTTGATCTTTAGTAAACAACTTGTGTTCAATGTTTGTTTATTTTATGGTTAGAACCAAACTGTGGTTTTAGATGACAACCTGGTTAGCCGAGCTAATGTTGATTGATATTATTCCTACATTGTTAGATCACGATGATGTTCGCTCCATCATCGCCATCTCAAAGATTCTGCGGGAAAGCAACGACTTGGAAGTGACAGTCACAGCAGGAAGTCATTTTGAGGGAGGGAGGATACGGATGTTCTCCTCCGACACTCAGAATGACATCCATGCAGTGACGTCATTCATCAAGTCGATGCCGACGCGACTTGGAATCCTTGATCTGTCCTGGCGCCTCATGAATTCCAATCAATTCCTTCCATGGAAGGAGGCGATCAAATCGATGGATGGATCCGTGAGTCATGTTTAACTTTTATAACCAACACATTGATTCATGGTCAGTTGTTACGTTGATTTAACGTCGCATTACGTTGTTTTAACGTCTCAGTTTCACAAAGTAAGTTCCAGTTTCCAATTTTAATCATTTTCTAACAATTCTTGTAAACACAAAATAAATAAACAAAAAGTCACAACATAAATAAATTGTTTATGTTTAATTGTTGCGTCATAATTAATTTGTGTTTAGATTGTTCGGATGAATCTCTATGGCAACCGCCTATCTGTCGATGACGTCATCGAGGTGTTGCACAAAGTTGAGGAGGAAGTTGTGATGTGGCAATCCCTCGATGGTGGAGATGGGAGGTTGGGGAGAGATCCGAACATGAAGGAAAGATCCAAGCTGCAAGAAGCATTGGATCGGTCGAACAATAAAGTGAGAGTTGTTTACGTTGTATCAACGTTATAACAATTAATTGTGTCAACATTAAATCAACGTCAATTATTCGCTTTGTCTTTTACAGAAGTTGAGGATCGATGTTGGCCTCTTCGATTCCCTCACGCACAAGGATCGATGATGTTTTTATTTGTTGATGTTTACAATAAAATTATGTCATCCAGTGATTTTGTTTGGTTGAGTTGAAAATACAACAAACTGCTTGTTTACATCAGGTGACGTAATATCAACAAAAATGTTCAACAATCAACAAAAGTAAGTTTGTTTCTTAAACTTATTTATTTTTATGAAATAATTTCAATTAAAAATTTAAATAAAGTTATTTGTTAAAAGTGTTGCCAGATTAGATAAATATTTTTGTAAATTCAGTTTGAGTCACCATAGCAATATAAATTAACCATCGATATGAGCCACATTGTAGGTGTACTCAGTTCATTTGTATACAGTGTTGCCAGATTAAATTACTTTTTTTAAAGTTAAATCAGACCTGCAACCGTTACCTCTAAATGCCCATTGCCAGGGTTGCCAATTTTGTTTGAACTAGTTTTGCTGATTAAAGTTTGGGTTATAGCAGTAGCGTACCTAGGGTATGGCAGGCATGGCTCTAGCCATGGGCGCCACATTGATAGGGGCGTAAAAATGGGTTGGTTAAAATTTGTGACTTACACTTCCTTCAAAATTTAATTTGCGCTCAATACAAAGATCGAAATGGAGTCTCTTACTGTAGCCATTGTTGAACAATGAAACAGTGTCGTTGCAAAAGCGGCATTGTGCCTCTCGGCTCATTTTGCGTTCAGTCAGCAACAATTGAAAGTTTAGTAAAGTCGCTAATGAGCGATTAGTTGAAGCTTAAGTGTTGTTCGCCCCGATAGCTCGACCAGTGGTTACGCGCCCGGCTCAAGATCACGCGGCGCAAGTTCGACTCTCGGTGTGGGCGCTTGAGCAACGCATTTTAGGACTGCTCTCCATTCAGCGGCATCTAGTGAATGGAATAATTCCCCCGCAGCAATACTTCAACAATCGGAAAACTTCACTCTGCCAATCTCGGTAATCGGCCCAACGTCAAGAGCCTCTACAAGTATGCGAAACTACCAGGAATAACAAATCAAGGCTTTGTCAGTCCGAGGATAAAGATTAAAAAAAACAGTCTCATGAAATCGATTTCTATTAAAATATTGACACTGTTGACCGATCCTTTGATACTTAGACAGTGCAGATAGATTAAAAAAAACAGCTTAGAAGTATAGCATCAAGTCAAGTCAATTTATTTTGTTTTAACAGCGCCATATATTAACAAATAATCAGAGTAAAATGTAATTGTCAAAACAATGCATTGTACAACTGTTGGTTAGATTATGGCGCAATCAGGATGGTAGCGAAAGACCATAAGCAGTCATCTAGTCAGCCACCACCCCATCACAGTAAATCTAACTACACATTCATACACACTAGTGTGCAGAGGCAGGCACACTACTTCATTGAATAAAAAGAGTTCGCCACTGAGATTGAAAAACAACTACTGTTGGTTTGAATCTGCATTCTCAGACTGAGTAAGCCGAGGATGAAGATTCAAACCAACGAGCAACGACCAAGAATTGACCAACCACCAATAATTAGTGATTGTGTGCTATAATAGGCTACAGCACTTGCGAAAGTTTTCCTGAAATAACGAGGAAAAACGTGGAAACCACCACCGAATTGCAACAATTTTTATGTGAAGCATACAAAAACAGGGCAATTTGATACTTACTTATTCTATTTTTATATATTACTTATTCATTTTTATAAGAATTTAGAAATCTAATGTGTTGTATGACTTCAATTTGGCCTGACCAGAGCACTCCGTCTGTTCTGAGAAGAAATTAGCATTAAAGTACAGTAGAACTTGGATAACTCGTCACCCCAGGAGGAGCAGAAAAAGTGACGACTGACGCGAACTGACGACCAATGCAAACAGCTAAATTTTGCCATTGTTTCGCGTCGCATTAATTTTATGGTGCTCCGCGACTTAATTAAATGCGATAGTGGTAAGTTTAAGCACTTTAACTTTCTCTTCGACATCCTGCGTTGCTGCAACTTTGGTTTACACGAAACAGTATTGTCGCAAATGAACCACGCACATGCTGAACAGCGCTTCTCCTATCGGCAACAGAGCACGTGCGCGCACACCCGCAATCGACCAGACCAACATAGTCCACGCATGTGCGCCTGGCCCGATAGATTGTGTGCGTGCACACGTCTTAGCGCAGTAATTTCTTCTCGAAAGAGTCTGTAAATGCCACGTCAGCATTTGGGTGGATGACAACTTAGACGAATTTTACGTCCCCGGGGAAAAAAAACAGTGACGACATAATCGAATTGACGAATTATGCGATGACCACTTAACCGAACTTGATTGTGTACAAAAGATAGGCTTTCTGCCGGGACCTGGCAATCATTGACTACTTGGGCAAACTGACGAGTTTTCCGAAGACGAGTTATCCAAGTTCTACTGTATTATTGAGCCTATCATCATTATCAGCCATTGTTGTTCCACTGCCGGATGAAGGCCTTCCCCATATCTTTATAATTTTGTCTGTCTTTGCAAGTTTGTGTCCAGTGTTTGTCGAATTGGTAGAGTTCGTCTCGCCATCTTGTTTTCGGCTGCATAGCCGAGTGGTAAGAACGTCTGCGCGACGTTCGAAAGGACGTGGGTTCGACTCCGCTCCAGAGCACGCGGCTGTGTCTCGGCAAGGACACTTAATGGCAAGCCAAAATAAGGGGAGCAGCTGACTCGAAGACTATACGTCACTTCGCTGCTTCCTGTCGTCTGTTGTATCGCATCTGTGATCGCAGTGTACTGTATGTTATCGCAATGGGCGCAAATAAAATAAAAGCAAAAAAAAACAAAAAAAAAACACCATTCTGTTTCCCTCTTTTGCGTTTATTGTCAAGCGGTATCCAGTCAGTATCCAGTCAGTAGCTCTTCTTGTCCATCTGTTGTCAGTTGTTCGCATGATATGTCCTGCCCAATTCCACTTTAAACTTTTATTGTTTGAATGATATCTTTTGATTTGTGTTTGTTGTCGTATCCATTTGGCTGGTTTGAGTGGTTTCCTGTCTTTCCCTGTAATACTTAGGAGTACTTTTTCATGTGATCTTTGCGTAGTTTGAGTGTTAGTGCTTTCGTTAAGTTCCATGTTTCTGCTCCGTATGTCATTGTTGGGAGAATGCATTGATTATATTCTTTTCATTGAGATCGGTAATTTACTTTTAAATATTGAGCTCGCTCTTCCAAATGCCTGCCAACCAAGTGCAATTCTTCTTTTAATTTCTTGCCAACCAAGTGCACTGTCTGCAGTTATTGACGCTCTTGGTTTACGCCAATTGAGCACTTTACTGGAGGCACCTTGCTATGCATTGCGCAAAGCTCACTGCTTGCAGTTTGAGCACTTTGGCAAGGTTGGCAGTAGTACCATTTTTGGTTACTGATAAGGTACCACAAATGGGAAAATGTCACATGGAGGTATATATATCTCCATGGCCATTATTCCAGTGTACTGCACTGATGAGACCGGGAGGTCGAAACGGTGTGCACTGTCTGCAGTTACACATGTACGTACACATACAAATACACATTGAGCCTATAAGCATGATGATATGAAATTTTGAGACCATGATTTAGGCTAGGTATGATTTATTTTTACGTGGTGTGCTGGCGCGGTCTAGCACATAGCAGTCTGAAGTTTTGAGGTTCATTCACAACTTCACTAGCTGTGCTTTATGAATATACGGTACTGTACTTTAACCTAACTTCCTCAAGTTATCAAACGGATAAAAAGAACTCAATTAGTAGTAGAATACACCAATTTTGGGATTGGGAATGATTCGCTATCAGTTTCTTCAATCTTTAGTTACCATACAACCCAACGGTCACAAAACTCTTCGACGCGCCAACAAATGTCGGCGACAATTTAAATTAATTAATATTAGTTTTTGAAAAGTTTTTGATCTGCCGGACTTGGGTCGTTTTATTTTTATCCACAGTTATCCGACAAAAATACCCGTATCTATAGGTCGGTCACCGCCGGTCGCATCAACACAGCGCTCTATTGAGATGAATTTTAAGTAGGCCTATACGTAAAAGATTATGAAAACATTTTTTTCCATGTAGGCTTATGTATTATGATTATAGACCAAGCCTATTTTTTAATTTAACTTTTATTTGTTAACCTTTTTAATTCCAAATAATTGTAATTTATAAGACACAAAGTGCAGCATTCTATCAAAATGATTAGCTCCGCAGACAGAACAAAACTTCCACGACGAAACAATCTCACGTGACTGCTTTTGAACTTACTGTAATAAAACGGCAATAACACATTTAATTTTTTTCGTGATTTGTTCATAAAAGACTTGTATGCAATTTTCAACTTAGATTGTTAAAAAGGGCGCACATTTAAACTTTGCCATGGGCGCCATTTTGCATAGGTACGCCACTGGGTTATAGTGAGGGTAACATTATGATCCGATAACAAAAGTAGCGCGCTACTGCCAGATGTTGCCAGTTCCATTCGGACTAGCTTTGCCGCTTAGATGATAACATGGTCCGATACCTATTCGAAATGTTTGCTAATCCCTAAAAGTATCGACAAGGGTTGCCAGTTCTACAGTTTTTGCCTCAAAATTGCCTTTTACAAAAGTTGAAGATCAGTTTGGCTTCGGTGGTCTTTTCCTCAAGCACAAGGATCGTTGATGTTTTTATTTATTTGCAAGATAATTTATTAAGATAAATACAAAGTATGTAACATGTAAGCCTACCATGTTTTTAAGCAACAAATTTAGCCTATATTTTAAAATTTAACCGAAACTTATCAGAATTGCAAAATGCATTTCAACGCTGCAAATTCAAAACTTAAATGTTCTCAAGGAATTTAGGCCACGCTTCCTGTTAACAAATGCCGCTCTCACGGAGTTGGCTCACCGCATTTGTATTTCTGAAGCGATATAATCGTGTAACCGGCTTTGTTTCATAATTCTCACGATAAGCTATCACTGATAAAAAGGCACCACATTATGAAATAAGCGGGAAATTGAAAGATGCTGATAACATATATAAAACAGAGATTTTATACAACGACAGGGCAGAAGGTTAAATTCACGACTGGAGAATGTCGCTCATCTGACACCGGTCGCAATAAACTAAATCGGTTAGACCTATTTTTTAATTTCCCGAACTTGTAACAATTGATTCATAATAACATACATTTAATATTACATTTTACTTGTTTAATTTTTGTAGGAAATCATACCCCTAGACAGAAGCCTAAATTATTCTTTTTAGCCAGAGACTCAGAGTCTCTCAATAACCAAAAGTCTATAGTAAAAAAGATAGTCAATAATTAGCAAAACCTTACAAGTAGGCTATATAACACTAGCCGACAAACACATTTTTTTTTTTGGTGCCGAAGATATTTCAACTGTTTTTAGCTAATTTGGTGTCGCTGATTTCGAAAATGCAGTCAGGTTTTGTCTATCAGGTCTAGTTACGGTGATTCCACTGCATACGTGCACTTATGCACAAATGCTCATGTGAAATCTATTCACGAGTCAAATATATTGTCAAAAGACACAAATCAATTTCAGCAAGCCAACAAAGAACTTAAAAACGTACACAAAAACATAAGATAAATAGGTATGATAGCTTCTCCTTGTCCTTCACCTTGCTTAAGTGTCTGCTACAAACTTGCGCTTAGCTAAGAGATCTACGAGAGTGAACTAGAAAGGAATCATCGCGTTTTAATAGACCAGCAATAGTCAGCTAGCATGGTAGCATCCCGTCTTCCTTGATATGTGACTTCCATCTCACAAATGTCTTCATGAAATCACTCCCCTTGCTCGTCACTCAAATCGCCAAGATTATCAGGAAAGTAGTCTAGATGATTGTGCAGAAAATGAACTTTGATGTTCATGTTAACATCAATATCCTGGAGTCTTCTAAGTAAGTTAGACACGAGCTCTTTGTAAGTGGATGCCTTTCTATTTGCCAAAAATTTCTTAACAACTTTCACAAAAGCATCCCAGGCACTCAGTTCTTTTCTCATTCATAGAAGATGGGAAGTTTGGGTCATTCATTAATTTTCTGATTTGGGGCCCATCAAATATGCCGGCTTTTAACTTTTCAATTGTTAATCCTGGAAACTTTGTGCAAATATATCTGAAACAATTTCCATCTTTATCGAGTGCTTTTACAAATTGCTTCATTATACCCAACTTTGCTACGTAAGTTATCATGAAGGTGGAAAAGCATTACTGTGCTTGCAACACCATCATTATTATTATATTAATGTGAAGAGGATGTAACACAATTTTTGATCGTTTCCACCAGAGAATGGGCTTAAACATTTTTCTCGCCAGGAATCATTTCACTTTTCATAGGCCAATGTTTCCTTTTCCAATGCTGATCTCTTGCCCTGCTGTCCCACAAACAGAGAAAACAAGGAAACTTTACGTATTTGAAGGGTTGCCACAATTGCTTGCTTGTCTTCGCTGTCAGGAAGTAAATCCAATTGTGGCAACCCTTCAAAATCAGGAACAGGAAGTTTTTCTCTGTGTAGCACTGGCCTGATTGCTGAAGCTAGGTTTGGATATTGCAAGGAAGTCCTATTTTTCCTGTTTATGCCTTTTATGTTTACTGCACAAAAATAATAGTGGCTCTTCTTCTCTCGTATTGTCGTTATATGTCAGGGCATCCGTTGGTTAGCCACTGCCTGGTGTCGTCATCGATGGAAATTAGGCCTTCCATACCATGGGGTGATCTATATAGCCGGCAATCCTTGATAATGTGGGCCGCCGTCTGCATTTCGCCACACTCACAAGCAGCACTCTCTATCAAGCCCCAACGCAACATGTCTGCACCATAGCGTCCAACACCAGTAAGCAAACGGTTACGCCTTGATGAGGCAAGTCTAGAGAGGCCATGTCCCAGCTGGTTTTCGGACTGGGATTTGAATACTTGGCGAAGTGGGGACGTGCTGCTTGACCATTGTTCACACCACGCCGCGTGGCACCACTGTTTGCTAGGGCTTCCACCAGAGGCTGTCAGAAGGTCTTGTGCAGCGCGTACAAATGGCTTTCTTGATTTTAGCGCTGCTTTGGTGGATATCTCAGCGTGGTTGTGTGTCTCTGTGCGTCTCAGAATGTAATGCAAGTGGCTATTATGATCTTTTGGTTCACGCCACACCATTGGAATAGCAAACCTTAATTCTTTTCTTCTTTTGTTCGTCCATTGACGTAAATGTTCTTTGCAAGTTTTGCAAATAATGTGGAGAGCCGAAGACTTATCTTGATCCCCCAGCTTCACTTTAAAGTAAGCAAGATAAGCACGCTTTACAAAATCATCCGTTGGTTTTCAATTGCGCTCTATAGTCTGTAATCACCACAGATGTAGCAGAAAATATTTGTGTTATTGAGACAACGTCTTCTAGATGTTGCAGCCATAAGCGCGCTAGATCCCCCCCCCAAAAAAAGCACCATTATGCCGTCTTGATTTGCACCTACTAGCATTTAACACAGAAAACAATTGTCTTGGCATTGTCTGCTTTCATTGTTTGTTTTAGAATGTAATGCAAGAGTAATAATAAAGGTTGTAATCCCATAATGACACCTCTAAAACGTATTGTATTTTTGCTACTTTGTGGGGCAATTGCAAAAAAGTCAAAATCACTGTAACTTAAAAAGTTGACCTGATGGAGAAAAATTGGTTGCATTTTCGGAATCAGCTCCCCAAACTTAGTCTAAATCAGTTCAAAAACCGCCGGCACCAAAAATTGTGTCGGCCAGTGTAATCAATGTTTTATTTGTTGATGTTTATAATAAAATTATGTCCTCCAGTGATTTTGTTTGGTTGAGTTAAAAATACAACAAACTGCTTGTTTACATCAGGTGACGTAACATCAACAAAATTGTTTATAATATTATCAAACCAAGGTTTGTTTATGTTCTTCAACTTGAGGGACTCGATAAACATCAACAAAAGTAAGTTTTTTTCTTTAACTTATTAATTTTTATGAAATGATTTCAATGAAGAATTCAAGTTAATGCGTTAAACCTTTAAAATGCGTAACAAGTTTTAGGAGTTGCCAGTTCTGCGATTATTGCTGCAAAATTGGACAAGTTTTCCTTCGAAAATTATGCCAGCTAGGAGTTGTGGCATTGTTGATTTCCTTGGTTTCATTTAGAACTGACTTCTAATGGATAAATACTATTTTTACATGAACACATCCTGCAACACTGACAATGGATATTTAGAGATAGTACTCCCCCTGCAAGTTGACTTCATGAATTAAGATTGAATCACAATTTCTGTAAAAAAAAACACGCATCGTAAGACTTGACTCGCCACCACAACCAAACAAAAGAGCAACTAGTAATGAAGAGCCACAACAGCTGAATGCATTTGGGCATCTTCCAGTTTGTAAGGCGAAACTACACTTACCAGAGCTCGATTATCACCCGAGATGAAGGACTCTAAGACTGAGCCACTGGTTAAAGATGGGTACGTCCTGGGTTAACTTTTATGACGACCGCAATTACTTCCAGATCAAGGATCCTGTTATTGAAAAGATGTTATTGATTTGGTTTTGAATCTTTTTCTCCTTGGACTGACAAAGCCTTGATAGGTTATTCCTGCTAATTTAGCAAACTTGTAGAAACTTTTAGCGCAAATCCAGTTACCGAGATTGGCAGAGTGAAGTTTCTGATTGTTGAAATGTTGTTGCCTGAATTTCATTTACTAGGTGCCGCTAAATGGAGAGCAGTCCTGAAATGAGTTGCTCAAGCGCACACCCCGAGAGTCGAACCAGTGCTGCTTGATCTTCAGTCGGGCGGGCAACCACTGATCTAACGGGGTGTTAATTATTTGATGACATTTTACAATAAATAAATGTCATCCGTTGATTGTTTATTTCATGGCTGGCTAGTGTGATGACGACGAAGTATCAACGACAAACGACGTTGTATCAACCTAAACTTCAATGCTGCCGATGATGAAGTTTCAATGTGTTGTTAGCAAAGGGTTGTGACAACCAACTTAGAGGCCGAGTGGTCATCGCCGCTGACTATTGCTGGTAGATATTAGATCGATTTTTGGTCTTAAACCGAAGACTTTAAAAACGGTAGCTTACCACTTGTGTTCACATCCTGTAACACTGACAATGAATATTTAGAAGTAGTACCCCCAAACAAGTTTGGAAAGCCCTGTTCTAGCCTATCAGTTTCCTTTGAACTAAACCACATTGCCAGCAAATTGAATTTCTCAAGTAACTTATCTTTTCCAAGACTTGAACTCTGACTCCTTTAGAGTAGAGACTAATGTTCTTTCCTTGGTGGTAAGCTACGATTGTGAATCTGTTGCTACTGTGAATGCTAAAAGAGTCGATTTCTAACTCATTGTTCGCAAGGTGCGCGCGAAGCGTGATGGTTTGATATTTTAGTGGGATCGAAAACGTTTTTCTTCAAAACATTCATCAATTTCAAGTCTCGTGGAATCGCTCGTCAGGTTTTGAGGAAAGTCATTGTCAACAGCGGTGGCTCGTTACTCTCTTCAATGGACAGGTTGCAAAAATGTCTTCCTGAAACAGCCTAGAAGATAATCACCATTGGTAAGTGGATTGTGCGATGTTATGTTGGTTGCCTATGCAGGTGTATGGTTGTAGGCTACGTCGTGGTAAAGCGCCACACTTAAAATCACACGGCGCTGGTTCGACTCTCGGGGTGTGTGCTTGAGCAACGCATTCTAAGGACTGCTCTCCATTCAATGGCACCTATTGGATAGGATAATTCCTTGGCAACAATCGGAAACTTCACTCTGTCAATCTCGGTAACCGGCCCAGCGTCAAAAGCCTCTACAAGTATGCGAAACTACCAGGAATAACTTATCAAGGTTTTGTTAGTCCGAAGATAAAGATTCAAAATCACCCAAAAGAAAAATTGAGGGCACGGGGGCCTTTCGCCCCCCCTGCCCACCCGCTTCCGGCTCCCCTGGTCAAAAGCCTCTACAAGTATGCGAAATCACCAAGAATAATTTATCAATGCTCTGTCAGTCCGAAGATAAAGATGCAAAACCAAACCAATTCTAAGCTATCACATTTTATAAACAATTAATCAAACTTGCGCGTTTATTAAGTCGCAAAATCCATATTGCTGCTGAGCGTTGCTATTGATATTGCATTTGAGCGTGCTAGAAGAGGCTGAAACATTGCATTTGAGCGTGCTAGAAGAGGCTGAAACAACAAGCATTGAGTCCCGCATTGTTCGAAATCAACTTAGATGGTGCGGGCATGTAGTGCGAATGCCAGATCAGCGTCTCCCTAAACAAATGTTCTACTCGGAATTGGCTAAGGGCAGGGCTGGATTTCAGCCGGAGCGGTCCGGAGCGCCGCTCCGGAAGCTCGATCAAAAAATTGACTTTTCCGGAACGGCGTTCCGGAAGCTCAAATACTTTATACTCTTATTATGCTTTGCCCTGTTCAGTAAAAGTATATCCATAATTCTTGATGAGTCGAACACGTTAAATCGGGTATTCACTCTGATAATATATCTTCGTACCGGTGTTGACGGAAGCGCACCTGTGAATGCATTTGTAGATCTTGTTGAGCTCGCTATAGTCTTACTGCGAATGGCATCTATGATTCCCTGAAGAGCTGCCTAAAATCATATGGCACGTCTACAACATGTTTATCTTCTTGTTTGATTGGTGTTGTATGTGATGGCGCGGCTGTGATGATAGGTCGCAAAAATGGTGTAGCAAAATTGCTTCGTGATGAATTTCCAGACATTGTGGTGTGGTATTGTGCAACCATAGATTGGAACTATCGGTTCGTCATGCTATAAAATCAGTCAGTAATTCGAATCGATTTCGATCGTTTATGGACAAACGCTATAGTCGTTACCACGCTTCTCCTAACAATAGCAGGGAATTGGGTGAATGTGCAGAGGCTGTTGGTGCAGTTGTTGAAAATCGGAAGGGTAGGCCTACTGGACACACATTGGGTAGCCTCGAGTTTCCGCACAGTTAGTGCCGTCTGGAATGATTTCCCAGCACTTGTCGAATTTTTTAAAAAGGGGGCTATTAGCGACACAAGAGATTCTCGGGAACGTGCGAAATCTCAAGGACTCTTGTCGAAGATAACATCCACGGATTTCTTGTTGGACTTGGCTTTGATGTACGAATGCTCGCAAGAATTATCCGAAATAGCCTAAGCCTTGAATTGTAAAACAGAGCATGTAGGCTTACTTATTGGGATGCAGATAACAAAATTAATAATCTTATTAGTGGCATGTCATGTAGATGCGTGTCGTGGATGATGAAACTAAATACTGGCTGCTCTCTAATTGCCTTCCAGTGTAGTCCGGGAACATCTTGAGTCTGGGCTGGTAAAAGGATTGGGTAGACCCTCGGCCCCAGAGGCTTGCACGACGACGAAGCGCACGGTTAATAGGTCCACCCGCTTATTAAGCCCAATTTGGTCCATTCCGGAATTACTGAAGGTATAGAACTGGTAGAAAATTGTCTCCCGCAGCCAAAATCGTCCGGTCCCGATGTGGCCTTAATAAGTTGGGACGACCGTATTGGAATTAATATTAATTTGCAAAGTGTTTTGCGCAAAATTATATGCTTCCGAAACGTTTGATTCGCAAAGACTTCGAACGATTACTTTTTGGGTCGCACCAAAAAGTATTTGCGGACCCCTGCGATAAGTGTCTTAAAAATTGTAGGCTATAACTTGAAAAATCAAAAATCTAAAAGAAAAAAATCTAAAATCTAAAAGAAAAAAGTAAAAACAAATTTTTATCTTTTATTTTTTCTAGGCTTTAACGTGTATTTTTTTTATATTATTGTTTCACTAAAATATGAATATTTGCATTGAACAACGCTATACCATCTATAAACCATGATACTTACTTTAGCAACGTTTTAGGTACATCAAGTGTGTTGTTTCAAAGTCTTATAAAAACATATTTCTGAATTTCTTCTACGGCACCTAGTGCATTTGGAAAGTAAAAAACTAGCGCTCCGGAAGCTAATCTTCTGGAAATCCACCACTGGCTAAGGGTAAGCGTTCGGTAGGTGGACAAAAGAAGCGGTATAAAGACTCACTGAAGAGTAATCTTAAAGTGTGTAACATCAATTATACAAACTGGGAGGAAACCGCAGAGGATAGGCTGCTCTGGAGATCTGCCACTCAGAAAGGTGTCGCCACGTTTGAGAAGAGCAGATCTAAAAGGTTAAAAGCAAAAAGAATGCAAAGAAAAGAACGACAATCACACCCACAACCAACTCTGCCAAACGATCTTAAATGTACCAAATGTAACCGAACTTTTAAAGCCAAGATTGCACTAATTAGCCATTTAAGAACTCACCGTTAGCTTTTATTTTATTGCGAAGGCCATCATCCTCGAAGACGAGGGATAGCCATCATTGCTGTTGAGTTTTCGTACTTCACAAGAAAAGGCCAAAACGCAATAAAAAGTCGTTTTTGTTTTACAAATTGCATCTATTCGAACTTAAATATGCAGCTTGGAACAGAAACTTCTGGCTTAAAATAATATTTACTTTCATGTAAAACTCATCTTTCGATTCTTGGCCGAACAGAAGTTTTGTGTTACTTTTTGATTCAAATCTTTCATGTCAATTGTCATCTATTTTTGCCAATAAGCCATTTCAAATACTAAACTCATGTTCAGCAAACGTTTCGAAAACTAAACTGTCAACTGTACGGTACATTTACAATTGTTACAAATGTCACATCTAGGTAATAGCACTGAAAGATGAAGACAGTTTAGTTTTCGAAACGTTTGCTGAACACGACTATAGTATCTACATTTTGGGCTCTTTATTTTTTGATTGGATTAACTAGGCGTTCCAACAGTGGCGTACTTAGGGTATGGCAGGCATGGCTCGAGCTATGGGCGCCACATTGATAGGGGCGCAAACATTGGTTGGTAAAAATTAAAATTTATGTATTACACTTTCTTCAAAATCTAATTTGCGCCCAATACTAGGGAGCTGAGTAGGAGCTGTGTACAGTTCAGATGTAGATGACAAGCAATATTATACTAGGAGATTCTAGATTGCAAATTGCAAGTCGTGCCAGCAATTATCACGTCCAGAAGACCTCCTGACATTCATAGCTGAATATGGGGATGAATGCCGCGTTTTTCCAAATCTTCTAATTGCTTTGCGAATAATGCTGACGATGGCAGTATCTATTGCAAGCTGCGAGCGATCTTTCAGTAAACTAAAACTGATCCTGTCATACCTCCGAGCCTCAATGAGTCAGGACAATTTGAGTGATCTAGCTTTGATGAGTATAGAAAAAGAAGAATCAGAGAAAACTGACTTTGATAAAATCATAGACGAATTTGCTTCGAGAAAGGCACGGAAATGTTCTTTTAATTAGCATGCATGTTGTGTTTTTTAAACCATGGCTGGATTTACAAAGAAATCGTCGTTTACTGTTTCAATATGTTGTATGATTTTGTTTTGTAAGATTGTCAATTTGGTTGGCCAATATACTACCGTATGATAATGTGTCTATTTGTAGATGTTATGGTCTTTATGAATATTTTATACAATGATTTCATTTGCTGAGAAGTTTTGCTTATTTTGTTGTTTATATTAGGCAGAATACATTTTATTGCGGCCACGGTCAATCGAGGATTAAACCACTATATACTTCGACCCTTCGTTTGGGGACAAGTAGATTGACGCACTTTAGTTGGTTTGTAGCAGTAGGGCCTAACCTGCATATAAAACAATACCAGTATGAGACACTAGCAAACAATTGACATGAACGATACATACGACAAACCAACGATATTAGCAAACAGTAGTAACTAGAAGGTCAACAAACTTATGTCCAATAATTTCACTTGGTAGTAGGCTACAGAGCCTACAGTATACACGGCGTCAGATGAAAAAGAAAGGGGGGGGCGCGTTAGCTAGTTTTTATGTGAGAAATAACTTTGAAAGAAGGCACAAAGCGCAGCATTCTATCAAATTGATTGGCTCCGCAGAGAGAACAAAACTTGCACGACGAAACAATCTCGCGTGACTGCCATTGAACATAATAAAGCGGCAATAACAAATCTACTTTCTTCGTGATTTGTTCATAAAAGACTTGTATGCAATATTTAACTTAAATTGTTAAAAAGGGCGCACATTTTAACTTAGCCATGGGCGCCATTTTGCATAGGTACGCCACTGCGTTCCAACCATTTTGCTTCTTAGTTTTGTTTCCTCTGAAGGTGAAACATTCCAAACTGAGTTTATAGCAATCCATGGTCGCCATGTAGTTGGTTAAGGGGGTTCATACCCTGTGGGTGCTTTGGGGTCGTATTATGTGGTTGAGGAAGATTCACATTCTGTGCGTCATAACAGTTACTGGGGGGTGTACAGGTATCTGGGGGTAACATGGGGCTTGCACAGGGGGGTAAGCGCTCTCATGAGATCCAACAGGTTCCGACATTCGACTACGCATCCTTTCCATCGGATAACTTTCCAGGTTATTTTCCATTGGATGCTGCTGATATGGCGTCATGGACGGTTCGAGTAGCTGACCATTGTTTGAGGTGAATGCTTCTTCGTGGTCGAAGGTCGGCTCGGTGAACTCGGGGAGTTCTGGAACGATGGGTTTCTTGAGCAGAGCGACGACCCCGACAATGGCGGCAATTGATGACGAAACAACGAAGACCGCGAGAAGAAGCGTCCAGTCCGGTTGGTTCTGAGGTGAGATCCCTGAAGAAAGATTTAGTCGTTCATGGATCGAAAAATATTATGTTTAAACATCTCAACAATATATCGATGAATAACTCGCTTGATTGTTCGTCAGCAACGTAATCTTTTCTTGTAATTTTCAATTATATACGTAACAATCACAAACAAGTCGCAAGCGGTCTGTTTGTGTTGCAGCTTACAGCGCTTTTGCTTGTGGAGCATTTTGCAGAAGGCGATGGATTAATTGAAGTTAGTTAGGGAATACGTACAGTAGCTAGATAAAGACCTAAACGTTTGTTAGAAATATCTAATTAAATTGCAATCTTGTTTTTTGATGTGCAATAACTCACCTTCTGTTTGGCCCATGGCCAGCATTACAAGACTTGCCAAGAAAACAACAACACAATTTTTAAGCATTTTTCTTTTAGATTCTAAACAAGAGATTATGGATTGAATCTTAATTTGTTCTCAGAAGCTTCTTTGAGAGCTTAATCCTGGTAGTTTTGCACACGGTAGGCTTACTTGTAAAGGCACTGGTTGGTTGGTTTTTGAATCTTTATCCTCGGACTGACAAAATCTTGATAGATTATTCCTGGTAGTTTCGCATACTAGTAGAGGTTTTGACGCAGGGCTGGTTACCGAGATTGGCAGAGTGAAGTTTCTGTTTGTTGAAATGTTGTTGTCTGTAAATTATTCCATTCACTAGGTGCTGCTGAATGGAAAGCAGTCCTGAATGCGTTTTTCAAGCGCACACCCCGAGAGTCGAACCAGCGCCGCGTGATTTTCAGCCTGGCGCGTAACCACTGAGCTAACGGAGCTCACGCATGCCCGGTCACCAAGCTTGACAGAGTGAAGTTTCCCATTAAAATACGTTGCTCAAGCGCACACCTTGAGAATCGAACCAGCGTCGCTTGATCTTGTGGTTTGTTCAAGCACAACTAAACTAAGCTATTGGGGTGAACAGAATTGAACTGACTCAGAAGACAGGTTTGAACTAGAACTAGAACTGTTATAGCCACAATTTGCTCTCCCTGGTGATCTATGAAGTAAGAACTTCTAAAGCTTGGACCAGGGGCGTTGACAGAGGGGTCTAGGTGGTACTTTTGGACCCGGGCCCGGAATATTTAAAGGTCCCGGATTTAAAACATTCCCGCGACTTCAAACATTATCAAGATCTTAATATAATCAGATCTAAATGAATTACCATCAGAGGTTAAAACAGCCATTTCAGCCGTCAGATGGTAAAAGTAGCGGCCCCACTTCTGGGTACCGGGCCCACTTCAGCTTTCTGGTTGTAAAATAGCCACTTCAGCCACCAAACAGTAAAGTAAGAAATTAGTCTAGTAGGCCTATAGTGATTTCCCTAACCATGAATATCACCCGAAACACGAATTTCAAAATAAACAGGCTAACTTAATATTGGTTCAAACTCAAAAACTGAAATAGCACAGGTAAGAAGATTACTATCCTTACTGTATTTCTGCACTAAAAATTAGACCAAAACCGCTTTTCAGATTGCAGCAATTAGCATATGTTTGACCTAGGCCCAGACAACTTTCCAAATCATCATCATCATAATCCATCGTCGGTTTGTTCCCCACTAGTGGGGGTGGCCGATTGTTTCCGCGCAGCAATTGTTCTAATCCCTTCAAATCAAATTGAAAATTTTCTGAGTGTCTGCAGTGCTATCAATTCTCTTCTGGTGAGCCTAGAATGACCAGTGAAACATCAATGGAATCAATCGGGAAGTAATAGCCTACCCTAACACCATGTGACAAATAAAAGTTCAAAAAAGCAACCGCTAAATGGAGTTGGTAAGTTTTACGGTTCAAGACATTTTAAGATTGCGCAAGATTTGTTAAATGACCATTCTTAAACGACATCAATAAAAGTTTGTACACAACCTTTATATTCATAACATTGTCGATGAAGGGGGCCCGAAAATAAATTGGTACCGGGCCGGAGAAATCCAGTCAACGGCCCTGGCTTGGACTGGACTTCTTCGTCATTTGCGATTTCATTGTTATCATTTATGCGAAGATCATCATTTCGAATCTTTGGATTGAAGGTCGTTTAGCGATAGAGTTCATTTTTAATTTTATATCAGGTTTACAATGTCATCACATTATTACTCGACTTACTCTAACTGCGTTATGCCAGAAAGAACACAATCAAAACTGTTTTTTGTTTTTTTTAAGTCTTCGATTCGATCCGACCTGGAATCAATCTCAAATCCACTAGCACCAGAGCCAAAGACGAAACCCACTGGGCCACTTAGCTGGCACAAGTATGTGAAGCTGCAAAGAGCTTCTGAAGTATTTTTTTCATTCCGAAGATAGATTACAACCAGTCGATGTCGATATGAGCGGACAATAATTTTCTTTCCTTGGATCTGCCACTGCCTTGAGGTTCACACAACACATCTGCAATCCCAATAAACATTTACTTTTTGATCATGTTCATGAGACTCTCGCATATCTCGTCAGTCAACCTCACGATCCTAACCTCTAACTTGAAAGGCAAGAACTAGTTGAACGTCTTATGTTTGCCTCGGGCTTATTTGCTTCAATCGCTGAGCAGTCACGGTTGATTGGTTGTCAACCTGTCCAACTGCTCTACCTGGCGGCAAAATCTGGCTGCTCTCTAGTAGCCTTCCAGTGTAGTCCGGGAACATCGTGAATCTGGGGTGGTAAAAGGATAGACCCTCGGCCCCAGACGCTTACACGACGACGACCTAGCGGCAAGATAACATGTTCTCATTTATTTCAGTTTCGTGGCGAGATTTATATTTTGTTGAGTTTGATGAAAGGGACGAACATGATTCATTTTGTGGAAACATTTTCTTTAACTTTGTAACTTCTCGACAATAATTCAAAATCTCTCAACCATTCAAAAACTCTCCTTTTATTAATAAACTTTAAATTGAAATCCAGTTGTATTTTTGCTCATGATTGTTCTTCACTGGGTGGCGTCCTATCGTCGAGATTGTTTTCCTTCAACTTTCGTTTCCCTGGAAACAATTATAAAATAAAAAATTAAGCATGTCATTTGCGACTATGACATCACAACATCTTAACTCAATCATGGACTAAATCAAGATTGCTTCAAAACCATTTATTTGTTTGTTTAACTGTTTTATTTATTTGGAATTTGTTGGTTTCATTTTATGTAATAGATTAACACTTTCAAGTCATCAAGGCTGATGTTGAGGTTTCGACACTTTCGTCGCTCCTCAATGTTGTCTGAGTGCTAGCGACAGACATGGCCTATCCTTCCATCTCAGTAGCTACTCATACAAAACTGCACGATTTAAAGAGTGAAACCTTTTAAGTTTTGCCACCTTTCTGTCCATTGATGCGCTGGTGAAACAACATTAAAAGCCAAAGTGAAGTCACTTCCGCTCATTGCCTTTATTGATGAAGAGATGTTTTGCAGGTTTCTGTTTGCACTTCTGCCAAGAAACACCTGTTCGCGGTTCTGTGACCGGACTTGTGACAGTGGTTGCAAACCTCTACGAGTGTGCAAATGTAAAACTGCCAGAAATAAGCTTCAGAAGAACTTTCTGGGTTTGAAATTGAACATTCACAAGTTTTCCTGGATTCAAGCGGTTATAGTGTTTCATATTCATAAAATTAACCCAGATCTTCTACCAAGTAAAGAAGTTGTAGGTTGTGGCTGTGTCTTCTTGAAAAGATCATTGTCCGTCAAAGTAGTCCCTGAGTTGAGGATGGAGGGATGAGGCTCAAAGTCATCCAACTCATCATCTTTACTTGTTCCGGGAGTAAACGTCAGCACAAAATCTGTCAAAAAACAAAAATCATTTTCTTGATAAAGTTCATCAAGAGCAAAACATCATTACGTCATCATTACATCATTATAAACGATTATGACAGTCAATCATAATCGTTTGTAGCTACAATCATATCGTTACTCTGCAACTGCAGGGAGTGACGTGTGGTTATTGATGGGTAGTTGCAGCGGGCCCAAGTTGAAATCTTATTTGCACGAAACATTGCTCGGTTACATCTTGTCCATGGGGAGCTAGGGTTCCGTATGACGGCGTTTTGTAAATGTTCATTAAATGTAAAATGTTCATCAAATAGCTGTTTATGTGCTGTATGGACAGAAGTGACAGTAGAAATGAGGTCTCGTGCTGACTGCTGGAGCAATGGGGAGGAGAGCATCGGATGCTTGCTTCAAGAAATTAAAATTTATTAAGCACAAAATTTACGTTTTCTAACCAAGAAATTCATGTCCTTCGCAGACAAATAAAGCTCTGTCAGAGCAGTTACAAACCAGGTTGGGCTCGTGTTTTGGTTTGCAGCGATGTACGACCAAAACGCCTTTTAGATCACGTCAGTCAATTTCCAAAACTCCTCACAGAAGCAACCATGGTCGTTGAGACGATAATTCGAGCCCGGTACCGACAACATCTTTGGGCTCCAAACATTTCCAAAGTATAAGTGGAACTTTCATCAAAATCCCCAGCCCCTTGAAAAGGTTACATGCCCCTAAAGTGGTCCCGGACCGGGACAAAAATTACCCGTGGACCTCCCTGTCAACGCTATTGCAAGCAACTTATTCATTTGTTTTTAGTATGGAATCCTCGTTTGGAATCCTCAATCCACTCACCACTATCCCTGGAATCCGATTTCCTTGTCGACGAATTTATTCCAAAGGAGATCATGTCATTCCCGCTTTCGTCTTCATCGTTGACGAGAACCTGATTTGAGGGCTCAAACAGGGTGAAACGAGGGTCAGTGAAATCATGAGACCTGCTGGGACCAACTTCCACTGCAGGTGCACCGTCCATGAATCTGTACATCAAATTATTACGTCATCATTAAGCTACGAGACACAACATTTGTTTCGATCATTATGACGTAGTACCGGACCACGTTTGTGACGTCAGTAAGCGAGCATTCGGAGCAATGATCTTATTTGTGACGTACCTCCTTGACACGATCATTCCGCTCCTCAGCTCAAACTGGCCGGTGTCTGGGGGTAGACCGTCTTCAACTGGGGACCTACATGTGGAATGACAAACAATCAAAACTAGAAAACTAGATCAAAAGTTGAAGGTTCATGGTTTAGCTTGTTGGCTGCACAGTGCACATTCTTATTCTGTTCCAGGTCGAAACTTCATTGAAATATCCCTAGAAGCGCTCGGCTTCAAACAATACTCGGCTTAAATGGAAAGGTTTAAACGTTTAATGGCAACCCTGGACTCTACGTGCTGCTCCCCACAAACAAACTTCTTACATACCAAGCAAAGTTGTCACTTGCGCCATCTTCTAGCGGGGTGATGGGGGAAGGGATGAAGTCACCCACTTTGTTGGGAGCCAACGTCGACCCAAATTGTGGCCCGCTTGGATAAAGGGGCCCATCGAATGGAAGGGAAGCTCCTACAACACCGGGGTTGCCTAGAAATGTTGAAATTAAAAGTTGAAATACACTCGAGGAGCCAATCTGAAGTGTAACTGCTTCGGTGTGTCAGCTGCTACTCTGGAGGAGCCGATCTGAAGTGTAACTGCTCCGGTGTGTCAGCTGCTACTCTGGGGGAGCCGACCTGAAGAGTAACTGCTCCGGTGTCAGCTGTGACTCTGGAGGCGTCAAACTGTTTCCTTCGTTATGTTTCTTCATTTAAGCGCAATGTTAGAGTTGGTGCACTTAAAACAACGTTTGTTGCTGGGATATATTTAAATCAGAGAATTCTAGTTTTGCTCCTTTTTTTGATATTTTGCCGTCACTTTTGTTGTTATGTTCACAAGGTAACAATAAATACAATTCGATTATATTGAAACCGTTTGAAATATTGATTCTATTTGAATAAGCACCGTTTGATGATCCTCCTTTCAGGGTGACACAGACTGTAGATGTTTTGGAGAGTAATAACTATCTTAGATATACAAAAGCTATATATCACATAATTAAAATATTATTGAAAAAACGCACAAAACGTTGAAACTCTTGAATAATTAAAAACAATGAACTAAATTATTAGTAATTTATTAATTCTTGCAAGTTCTCAACCAACCTTCCATGAGGAGCTGATTAACTTGCTGGACCACATTTGCCATCCGCTCTCTCGATGCGGACACAGATCTCATCATGGAGGAATCTGCAGTTGCCTGGCCCGCGCTTTGCAGAGGAATTGCGTCATAATTCGCCGCGTTTTCTTTTGTCGGAAGAACGTCATCAACGTCGACGTCATTCGGGACGTCACGAGAAGGATGCTTGATGGTCACTTCGTCATCCACGTCATTAGTACCGCCGTCAAACGTCACGAGATTATCCAATGAAGCGATGCGATTGATGATGTCACTATTGCCCATCAGCTTGGTCAGTCGTGAGGTTGCGATTTTTGATCTCGCCAGCAAGTTGTTCCGGCGGATCTCGCTCTTCATCACCGGATCGCTACACATCGTGCTCAGCGCTTTTTCGGACATCGCGTCAGGTATTTCGTCATCGACATCGTCATAGTTGGTGTTCACCTCACGGCTAAGACTAGTTGTCTTGACATCTCTTTCTACTTTTTCTGACGTATGAACGACGTCATCAGTGACTGGCTGGATAGTGACGGGAGATTCCCTCATTACATCTGAGAACAAGATTCCCACCAAGTGTCAGAAAAGTTACAAAGCGCCTAAGTACCAAAGCGAGAAAGTGGTGAAATGATACTAAGATATCGTCACCGCGTTGGCTTGGAATCGAACCAAGGCCCAGAAAACCATTTGATCTTACCAGGCTGAGATTGAACTGTTTCTTCAGCAGGTTGTGGCTCAGAAACTTCCTCTTCAACCTTTTTGTCACCTTCCTTCAAATCCTTCCTCCTGTAGTAGAGGTAGGCTCTCGGCACCAGCACGTTCTTGAAATAGCAGCCGATTCCATAATCTCTGAACAATAGAGGTAAGTTTTCACCAAACGTCGAACATAATTAAAGACATTTTAGATCTATCTAGTCACTAAAATCTACATTATCTAACAAGTTTTCAATGTGAAGTGTTGTTAGCAGCTGACTGACATAGTTTTATTAATATTTTCTTCCACTGTGAAGTAATTGAGGAAATTATGAAATCACAATCGATGAATGGAAGAAACCATAACGTCATATTCATTAATGACAACCTCAATGGGTTTTGATCCCACACTCAAAGAATGAGTAGCAAGCACTTTGACTATTGCGTCATAATGCAGAAAACAATAATCTCAACTACCGGGCCAGTTGCTTCCGATAATCTGCACAAGATTCATCTACAGAGTTGAAAAAATCGAAAAACGATTTCTTCTTCTCGCGTTCGAGTCGACTTTCGGGATCTGGAAAATAAAAAGTTTTGTGTTTGGTGAAGTTCGAGTCTTGAGAAAGCCTGGAAGCTCCAAAACAAAACTTTGTCGCTGAACTTTTCATTAATTTCCCATGTAACGATGATCCAAAAGGATGGGTATGTGATGAAATATCTTTAAAAAGTGGACTATCACAATACATCAGCAAATTCAATTTATTAAAGCAGAGCTTTCGCTACACACGTTTGGCTTCATCAGTACAGCCCTGTTTGAATAGAAAATTGATTGCAGTGTTTGCTGTTTAATGCTTGCAGGAATGACGACAAGGGTTCAGTTCCTGAGGTGTGCAGACAGCTTGTCAAGGCCTTCTACTGAGTGATATCCTATTGGCTGGATACAATAGCTTCCGTGCAACAACATGCTTGCTACAAAGCTCAACTTTCCTCGAAACGTTTCAAGATTAAAAAGAGGTGCACATCAACTTAGAAAACAATTATAAATTCCTTTTTCTTTTTCCAGTTAGTTTTTCCCACCATTGATTATAAATTTGTTTTACGTAAACCTAGTCCTAAATAAGGTTGAACAAATGCTCCTTCAATCAGTGACAAGAAAAACACAACGTTGAAGTCCACGGTCCCCTCGTTAACTCAGCATCCGAATCTAAAATTAGACGAGGTGGAAGTTTTATCGGCTACTGAAGGTCAGTGGGCTGTCATGGCAACCTGCTGAGCGTGTTCGTTAATGGCAATACAAAACTCTGAAAAACGGAAGCCACTTTAACAAGAAAAAATTCTGCCACTGCATCTGAAACCTCGAGCCAATCAGAAGCTACGTTGTCTGTGACGTCAACCAATCAGAACACGATATAAAAGGATACCGACGAATTGTGACCCTTCTAGCACTCAGCCAATTAATCCTTGTTTTGAGCTTTATTTAGTATTTACAGTAGAAAAAAGAGAAGCCTAATGGTAGGGGTGGGAATCGAACTAACGTCAATGAAATGACTACTTTATAGCCCTAACCCCTAAGCCAACCAGCAGACAGAGAATCCATCACTTGATTTGCTTTGTATCCTCTTCTTTACGCCCTTTTTCACGTCACGGAAAACGCAGCTTGTGATTGGTTCGAGGTTTCAGATGCAGTGGCAGATTTTTTTCTTGTTGAACTGGCTACCCTTAAAAACCTGCCTGTCGCCATCCAGTGGATGACCGATCCTATGGCGGAAACGACTTTAGGGCCTCGGTAGTCCAGCAGCCTGTCCTGAAGATGCATCGGAATGTGGTCGCAAGAGGGACTGTTGCTTGACGACCCTTCGTCGCTGTCTGGTAAACAAAAACAAAAGTTACCATGTGACATATTGTTGGTAACTTCAAGCAGCTCTGGCATGTTGAAACATACGCCCACAAGTGGTTGAATCAAATAGGTGTCGACCGCACGCACAGTTAATCGGGTTGCCCATTTCTAAACTACCTCGCACGATATAAAACAATCAGAACTCAAGAAACAATCAGAACTCAAGAAACAATCAGAACAGGGATGCAATGGAGAGATAAAAGCACAAGAAAATATAACAGGTTCAATTTACAACAGTGCAAAGTCAAACAGATCATCGCCTCATCCTCCTTTTGTATCTTTTGCATTTGACGATAAAAAATTAAAAAAACTTCTTTGCAACTACTCGTCGTCTGCTCCAACGGGGTAAATACTTTTGTCAAGTTTGTTTATAAACGAATAAACCCTGGAACAATGACTCGAGTGGCATTGGATTGCTCCTCCTGATAACTCATTAAGGGCCGTGTTAACCACCTCGAGTGCCTCCCAACCGAGGCGAGGTGGAGTGCGTTGGAGTGGCTATTTTCAAGAACGATGACTAAACATAGGGGCCCACTAGTGGATTGCAGGGGGGGGGCGAGGTGGTGCTCACACGGCCCTGAACTCGTTGATGATGATGATGATAACGATGACGATGATTAATAAAAGTTTTAGCAAAAATCTTTTGAAAGTAACAAGTGAAATACCTTCTGCATCTGCGTCACAATCGTCATCCCTCATCATCACGTCACGATGCGACATTATGACGTACTCGCAGTCGACAGGGTTGAGGTCGATGGTGAAAGACTTGTAGAGAACGTCATTGCTGAAGTAATTGTTCGGTAAGAACTCGAAACGGATCGTGAACCCGAGAGAAGCGTCAGCTAGAGACAAAAATCGACGTCACAAAACAAGAAACCAATCAAAAGTACGAATTGGTCAAGTTAAATGGTTCAAGAAGGGTCGCTTCAAATGGTTCAAAAATGTTGTCTTTGTAAGGTTTATGGATGATCTCTTTCAATGGTTCATGGATGGTATTTTTGAGTGGTTGAAAAATGGTCTCTTTAAATAGTTCACAAATGGTCACTGCGGATGGTTCATAAATAACACTGGTCAACAAAATGAGAAACATTTTTTTTGGCAGGACATCTAAGAGTGTTTTCTGGGGTTTTCAAGGTCGCTGATTACGAATATGACATTGGTTTTGCCAGATTGACTCTAGTTTAGAAGATACCTATACCCCTAGATTAGCCCAAATTAGTGTATTTACCTGTAGTTACCCACTAAACATCTCACCAAGAAGTACGTAAATCTTATCAATTTTGTTTGATATGGCATAATAATTAGTAACGAAAGCTAATTTAAAATTACTGTAAAGTCCTACGTTCCGTCCTACATTTTGCTCCTGTACCAATTGGACATTCTCCCAAGATGAAATAGGAGTATGATGCCATCAAACTTGTCCTTGAAAAGCTTGACTACAATACCCATAAGTGGCTCATCTGTGTTGAAATAAAAATGGTCAGTTTTCTAATTGGTCAACAAAGTGTATATACCAAGTACCGTGTCCTTGCTCCCAATGTTTGTGGGACAGCAGGACGAGAACCCAGCACTGGCGCAAGAAAAACTGGCCAGAACGCACCAGTCTTCAAGTTGTGACAGCCAATGTAATCAATGAACCTTTAGTTCCCATGGATAAAATTGTATTTCCTCCTCTGCACATTAAATCAGGGTTAATGAAGCAGTTCGTCAAAGCATTGGAGGGGAATTGCTTCAAGTACATTTGCAGTCAATTTCCAGGACTCTCTGATGAAAAGCTTAAAGCTGGTGTCTTTGATGGACCTCAGATTCGAACGTTGATGAAAGATTCAGATTTCATCAGTCAGATGAACAGCTATGAACTCACAGCATGGAACTCCTTCAAGGATGTAGTACAAAACTTCTTGGGGAATCACAAAGCACCTAATTACAGAGAATTAGTTCGGAAGATGTTATCTGCATTTGGAAAACTTGGAGCTAACATGAGCATTAAAGTTCACTTCCTATTCAGCCACCTTGACAGATTTCCTGACAATTTGGGTGATTACAGTGAAGAGCAGGGGGAAAGGTTCCACCAAGACATTAAGACAATGGAAGAAAGATATCAGGGCAGATGGAATGAGCACATGATGGCAGACTGTTGCTGGAACTTGTTGAGAAACTGCCCAAAAGTTTCTTACAAGCGAAAATCTTACAAGAAACATTTTTTCGGGGCAAATTTAGTTAATAATTTTAATCTTATTGTATTTCATACCATTATTTTCAATTTACAATGAAAAAGATAATGTGGTTCCTTTTATCTAAATTTTATAATACAAGGTTGATTGACTGATTTAATGCAACATTTTTTTAGTGTTTTATGTACTTACACTACTGTACGGTATATGATTGTGTATTTTGTGTATATGACATCGGTAACATCAAGTTTTCAAGTATGACAAATCTAATATAAAATCCCTAAAAATCTCGTGATGTTGCTGTATTTAAACTTAAAACTGTCTTTATTGTTCACAATTGACCATTAAATTGCATTTCTGAAATATTTATTATGGTTAAACCGTTTTTTTGATCTTGCGCATAAGGCTCAAATATGGGACTTTGGTCAAAATGACCCTATGCGATATCTCCAAAACTAGTGCCAATTCGGGGAAACTAAGGCCATATTCGGAATCAGCGCCCTTCAAATCCCCCAAAAGCACTCTAACTTTGTCTGCCAAAAAATTTGTGTTGACCAGTGTAATCATTTTGTAGGTGATAGATAAGCAATTGTCACCCTACTTTTGCTTTTATCAACAGTAACCTCACCCTATCTCGGTCTCACCTGCACATGGGTTGGTTTCATAAGACTCGGACAGCATGGGAATGGACTGGGGCATAGCCGGTTCTGTTTTCACGCTCTTCAAACTTTTAAGAATATCGATGTCTCCCGGATGTATCATCTGCCTCACAATGGGATCCGCGCGTAAAAGCACGTTCGGCCTGAACTCTTTGCAGGGTTCGGTGAAATGTTTGTCATCTACCGTACAATTGTGACGTCACAGCATTCAGAGCAAGCCGCATTGTTTGCGACACAGATTAAAAGTTTAATTCAGATAAGCTACAAATATTTTAAAATGGCAACTTTTATCAAATTAAATGAACCACAATCTTGGTGGGATAACAAGCGGAGTTTAGAATTTCTACACTTTCGCAACAATTCCAGGCTTGTTACTTTTAGCGTTTGTGTGTTGGAGTTGACAGAAAGTTGATCACTTTTGTTGTGAAGCGTTTGAAATACTTTGTTCAACATCTGGTATTGAAATTGATTGTTTTCTAATCAACGATTCTGTCGATGTAGCTTGAAGCATTGTTAACAATATTATTGTCGACTTCATAATCGGCAGTCATGGCTGAAAGCACAAAAATGTGTGGAATATGGGACGATACATTTCAATTAGGCCTATGACATGGAATGGAAGATTTTGTAAAGTATCAAAATGGAAACTTTTCACTTTCGTCCATGACTCGCGCATCGTCTGTGACGTCAGCACTCACTTGAAGCAAGCAGGCCGTCAACGTATCCCCGAAGATCCGCAAATTCGTCGCTAGGTGGGGTGAAGGAGATTTGACAAGAATCCAGCAACGCTTTGTCGTACACCGTGTCTTGGTTTCTGAAGGAAACAATAATATTAAATTGAAGTCTGAAAAAGACTTATCTTCCACTGAACGAGAAGCATAGACTGCAGTGGCTATATGCTGTAACAAACAAGCATTGTGCCGAGTGCGGTGTTACCCTGGTTCTTGGTTAGGCGCGCAAGTGAAGACTCTGATATACGACACCCTGCCAAGCAGTGCTGTATTCGTAAAAAAAGTACAGGGTATACTGTAAGTGTCAGATTTGCCAAAATGATAAATAATACACAACTTGCAAAATAGTAATCTTTATTCTACCATAACATGAATTATCAACATCAAAATTGGACGAGAGGTACAAAATTATTTATTTTTGGAAAACCAGAGGGCATACTATAGTTGCTCGAAAAAGCAGAGAGCATACTGCGTATACCGACGTATACCCTCGAATACAGAACTGCAGTGCCAAGCTTCCTCATCAGTAATTTCAACTTTGATCTTGCCATCGATGAAGCAATGATGTCACAATATTGCCGGGTTATATAACGCCAGGTCCAGTGATGAAGACACCTTGGAAATAACTCGTCCCGCCAGTTAGCTCAGTGCTGGTTAGGCGCCCGGCTCAAGTTCACGCGGCGCTGGTTCGGCTCTAGGGGTGTGCGCTTGAGCAACGCATTTCAGGACTGCTCTCCATTCAGCGGCACCTAGTGAATGGAATGATTCCCCGACAACAACACTTCAACAATCGGAAAACTTCACTCTGTCAATCTCGGTAACCAGCCCTGCCTCAAGAGCCTCTACAAGAATGCGAAACTACCAGGAATAACCAGTCAAAGCTTTGTCAGTCCGAAGATAAAGATTCAAAACCATCCAACCAACTCAGATTCAAACTCACCTTGGATTCAAGTCCAGCAAGGTTTTCCTGAGTGAAAAGAGGAGGCCATAGAACTTCCTCGTGTATAAGTTTTCCAACTCCAGAACATCCTTCTGGAATCGGACTTCCAAGTTGGCGAATTGATTGTGGATGATCGCGAGAGCTTTATGACGTTGGTTAACGTTTTCTCTCTGCAAGACAACCACGTATAATCAGCCCAGTGGTGTTAGTTTGTATCTTAATGATGAAGAAGAACAATAATATTTGAAGTCTGGATAATTAATCTTTCTGTTTCAAAAACTTGTTTAAAACTAAGAGCTCTACTTGAAGAGGTTGCAGATATCAATCTCTTGATGCCAAACATTAACATCGGTCGGCGAGGATGAGTCGTCTTGGATGACGAAACCAAAGACAGGCTGCTTTTTAGCGGCCTTCCAGTGTAGTTCAGCAACATCGTGCATCTGGGATGCTAATAAGATGATGTTCCTCCTCAGTAGATCAAGCGTAGAAAAACATCGAATAGACGCGTATAGTTACTGACAAGCAGACGTCTAAGTTGCCAAGTGATCAATTTGATCATAATCTGCAATAAAATTCTTCAATTTTGTAACCCCAGTTCTCAGCAAAGTGTTTTTATGCATTAAATTGAGTTTTGCTTGTTTCAGCAAGATAGTTTATCATTTCACAAATGTAGATTGAATGTTTCATTTCAGCCTCATCATTTACACATGACTAAGGGAACTGCGTTCCGAAAGCTGGTGAAAAACCGCTATAGCCACAGCCAACTGGCAACATTAGGCTGAAAAAAACGTTGAATTTACAATTGTGAAAGTATTCTTAGCATCTGGCGAAAAAAACAAGTGCGGCAATTTGAAGAACATCCTGCGACGAATGTGGAATATTCTTGTCAGGAAGAAAAGAAAATTAGTCCAATTAGTGACAACACAAGCGATCCATTTGTTACCTTGATCTTGAAGTCTGGAATCTCGCATTCCAAGTCGCTCGTGTTAGCCGATTGAGTGACGTACTGTGAAAAGGAAGAAACTTTATCGGCAAGTCAAAACTACTCGTTTCTTTGAAATGCAATAAAAACTTTTGAAGGGGTGATTGGTGCGGTACAAAACTTGAAAATTGCGAATAAAAGATTGAAGCTCGAAGCTTAAAAGAATAAAACGATTTTTAGTGGAATGTTTCTCATAGCTCGAAGTTGCAGGTTTTTATCTGACTCTCTTCCGAAGCTTTTGTATGTGTGCGTTTAGGTTTATTTCATTCTGACGTTAGCTCCTGAAGAGAGTTAGACAAAAACCTGCAGGTTCGAGCTATGAGAAACATTCCACTAAAAATCCTTTTAAAAGGGTAAACATCAAATAAATCATAAACGGAATAAATTCGTGCAAATTAACTCGCATTTTTGTTTGTGGTTGCATAGCCACAAACTTCGTCAGTGACGTAAATTCATAAAAGACATCACTTTTTCCTACCAAATTAACCCAATTTCATTAAAAAATGACGCAACAGCTCAGGGCAGGTCTATAAAGAGAAATACAATGACGTTTTATAGCTGGCAAAATGTCTAACGCAATTAAGAATTAGGTTATGTAACCACCCACAAAAATGCGAAATTTTCAGCAAAATGGAAATTTTCAGAAGCTGAAGGAATCATTCAAATGACTCCAATTTTTTTTCTCAGGTTAATTAGATATACAGTATCTAAACAATATTGCATCCACCCAAACTAAAAATATTTCTGGATAAATTGCGTTTTTGACCCCATTTTTCGATTTTTGGGCCCCATGAGGAGGCTGAAGACAATTTGTTACGAATCTCAAACTTTCTCATGATTGTTTTCTCACTCATTGGCACCATTTCCCCACTACTCCGAGAGAATTAAAAAAAAAGTTCAAAAACGAGCCACCCTAGTCATCAGCCTCTAACTGAAAAATCATTCCAATTGACTTTAAATGCGAGTAGCAATGTCTAATTTAAAGCGACCAAACCCTCTCAAAACTGCCAATAACAGCTTACCTCTATCAACCTAGGGCCTGCACTTTCTTGGATTTGTCTTTGTGCTGCAACAATGTTCAGCTTGCTGCACAACTGGGAATGAAACTCCGGATTTCTCCAAACTGTGTTCACTTTCTAAACAATACTTTGATGAAATTTGTTTTCATCTTTCTTTGAATTCTCTTTCTATTAGTGACAAGAGAGCTGTATCTTTCTTTGAATTGGCCAAAATGGAGCAGAACTTTCCGAAAGCTGCTCATGGACATGCGCGCACCTGACATTAGCAATTTGCAGAAACAAGTGGGCACTAGCTAGGTATTTTGTCTTCTATATTTTGAGATAAAATGCAGCGCAATAAATTGATTGTCTTGACGAAATAGCTCAAGATTTTTGAGCGACGAAAGTGTCGCTATTTCGTTACAATTTTAATCTAAGTAGCTTTGCACAAACTACATTTTAAATCACTGACCCCAGCTTCAGTTGAAATAGTTTGACGTGTGACATTTTACTTTGCAGAGAAAAACCAAGCCTCTGTAATTCAACTCTCTGCAAGTGCAATGGGAAACGTTCTTTGAGGACGGCTGCTTTCATTCGGCGGCGCCCAGTGGATAGAGTAGTTTACAGTCAACAAACTTCGTTCGGTCAATCTTGGCGGCCAGGTCTACGCCAGTGGTTCAAGGCCTCAACACAATCTTCCTAGTTTAAGCAACGGCAAAAGAGTTTGTGGGTCTTCAACTGCTCTTTATAATGCTAAAAATAATAATTTAAGAAAAGGCAAAAATATGTCAAAATGGCTGCGAGATGACTTCCCACAAAAATTCCAATATTTCAATAATTTTGTCATAGATCAGTTAATTTTGCCTCAACAACCATTTGCCGTCGCTATTTTAAAGTTTAAAAGAAATTTTGTTGGTTTGCGATCTGACGAGAATGTTTGATGTCAGCTATGAAAAATTCCTGAACATATTAAGGTAGTGCAGCAATTCAAAGTGATTGTTAAAAACTGTTTCGCTTCTTTAACATGAAACGATCTTTGAAAGGAAAATATGTTTAAACAAACAACTCGGGATAGAATTACCACAGCAACTGGGTGATGCCACAACTATCGCGTGCAATCACTGAAAATATTTTTGCTTTGCTTCAATGACTTGAACTCAATTTTATGCATCATTTAGTTTGAACAGTAGAATACAAAGATGGCTTAAAAAATTCTTAAAACATTTTGAAAATTTGCTAAGTACCAAACAAATATCCAACATGAAATCGCGCATTGATCCCGCGACTATTTTTAGCTTAATTAGCCTACTGAAAACTAGACACCTGTATATGTCAGCAATAAACAATAGTCCGGTTAATTACACCAACGACCAGCCTGGATCAACAATACGAATAGCCCAGTTTTACTGCAAACAGCGCTCTACTATCTTTATGAACAATAAAACATAATATGGATTCATCTGGCCAAGCAATTAGTAATTTGACATCAGTCAGGCCACGTAGGCTATCCTTTTCACTTCTTTCGTTTAGAGAATAAACATGACTAGGTTAGAAAGTAACTTATGCAAAAGCCATAACAAATAACAAAATATTCAAAACATAATCGGGATATCAAACTGAATGGGTGGAGTTTGACGCCAAAATCTCCATCTTTGGAGGAAGAAATCTCGCAACAAGCTTTCGTAATGCACAAAAAGAGAGATGGTAGTTGCCACTTTAAACTATTTACCTTTTGCAATAGATTGGGTTTCGCTAAAGCAGCATGATCGTTGCTTACTTCACAATGCAGATATTAATGACCTGTTTTTGCTTATTTACCTTTTTATCAAACTATTAAATCGTATAGAAACCTGCTAGGCAATATTCGTTTTCATATTGAACAAATGACTGCTCTGATGAACCCACAAATCAAAGTTTGATTCTTGATCACTTCTTCCTCTCGTTTTTAGGTTTATGTCAAGTAGTTGTGGATGAAAGATGAAAAGGTAAATTTTGTTGTTCTCTTTTTGATGTGTGTTTTAGCAAAACGTTCTTCCAGGACACAGTTGCCAGATTTCGATGAGCATCGAACCAGTGTTCAACCACTCATCTTCAGAGCCGACAAAAAGATGATTTGCCAATGTAATGATACGCAAAGAAATTGTCATCTCCACATGTTTTCATTTGCTTAAAACTGTGCAACGTTTTTCACTTATGTTTAGGACTGTTCAAAATAAAATATTTACAATGTTTCAATACGGTACTTTCTTTTCATGCAAACTTTGTTGCGTTAATCTTTGTTTCAAATTCAAAGCAATATGGCAAGTTTTCTTTTGCATTTTATAGTTGATTGTGAAGGGAGATAGAAGGAAAAGCTTAGGCTTCTTTAATTTCTAAATCTTTAAAACTAGCAAAAGATTATAAAAAAAAGTATTTCGACGTATACCAACGTAGAAGCGACATAAGTAAAAAGTCTATTTGTTCATGGTTGTAGGTTAGAAACTGTTTTCACCAAGAACATTTCCAAAACAGCCTACCATGCAAGAGCACAAATAACAAAAGCATCAAGTGAATGCATTACCCTATGCTTAATTACATGCGGACAGGTTGAAACTGTTTCTGCAAGTAAAGCAAACAATAAGTTATTGCAGCGTTCGGTTGACATTTTAAAGCGGATTTAAAGAATGTTTGTAGCGTTTTAAAAATACATCACAATCGTGTGTAATTGTTTCATAGCTTTTTTGACATAGGTTATTTTCTATTATAATTATTCTTTATCATAATAACAAATGTCGGCTGCACTGCCGAGTGGTGAGAGCCCTAGGTACGCGCACAAAACGGCTCTGGATCGACACCGCTCAAGAGTCGACAGCTTCTTTAAACACTTAAGACAAAATAGTATTTGAGTAAAACCAAAGCAATTCTTTCTTCTACACATGTTTTTGAGCATAATGGAAACCAGGTAAATACAAATTACACTCAGATCAATATCAATTAAACGTTTATTTTCGTAATTTCAACGTAAAAAGATCAGTTTCTCAACAACATTAAACCCAACAAAGCACGATCCAATGCTTGATAAACTACCAAGGCTAACAAGTGACAATATGGTAAACAAAAACTAAGACGTTTTATACACCAAAAACAAAAGGTATGAATAACTTGATACTGGTATAGGTTAATCATGCCAGCACAAAGCATAGTACAGGACAATAACTGTGACAGTGTGAGTGTGACTAAACAAATGGATATCATAGCATAATGTCAATGATATCATACAGAATTGCAACCAGATCTACACAGTGGAAAACACAGCATTTATGGTAGCTCGATGGTAAAACTTATAAAGGTTCATCGGAGGTTAATACATACCCCACCGGCGTGCACAATGGTCCTCCTTTTGCGATAAATGTTTTACCATGTCAAAACGGCTAAATGCAAGAAGCTGACATTTTCTGAAATTTATCGGAAAACATTTTGACAAAAAAAATGTTTAAAAAATAATCCGCACCTGGTAGGGATTTGATACGACAAAAGCAAAGTAAGTTATGTAGAAAAATCAGAGGTGGAACCTCTTGTCAATAAACAGCATAACTAGACCAACATTAGACAACTTACTGCATGAAATCGAAAGCTTATAACTTGCAAAACAGGTGCTACAGCCAAAAATTCTTCCAGCATAGAAAAATAGAACGGAAAACAACAAAATAAATAGTAAGGTCAAAATAAGAAATAGATGGGCAAACCCAAAAAAAATTGCAAGAAAACGTGACCTATTTCCAGTAAAAAATCTCTCTAGACTGCCAATTGTGAACCAACATAGCTGTTTTATCCATAATTTGTTGATAATGAATTCATAAAATAGCCTAAGTGTCTAGTGCAGCGGTTCTCAACCGGTGGGCCATGGCTCACTAGTAGTAGTGGGCCATGGAAAGATTTTGAGGTGGGTCACAGACCTATTTAAAAATTTGCCAGAGTTAGTGAAAAATTTAGTTTCATTTGTGTTAGGCCTACTATATTTAATTTTACACTTGTGTGTTTTGTTTAGTTTTTTTGATTGTAGCAACAATGAATGGTGCTGCTGTAATTTGCTGCGGAATGGTAATTTCCATTCTAATTATTGAAATAATAATTTTGGTGGCGTAATGTAGGTGTAGCCTAATCAATGCCGTCTGTTGCATAATATACGAACGTTAATTTTAAGCAACTACAACAGTGTAGTTCTTATAGGGAGCCACTTGACTCCGTGAGGAGAAATTTTCAACTTTAAAGGGAGGAATAATCGTGTTGAAAGGAATTGGGAAGAAATGTAAATTTATTTAAATAATCTATTGAAATGGTTAATTTATATATGACTGGGCACATAATTTTTGATCAACGTCGAGTTTTTACAACACTTTATGATGTAATAGACCACTTTGTGATTATGTCATAGCCAAACTGAAATCGGTAGCCCACTGAAATTTGTGCTGATCTGTTTTTAGTATTTTTTGTGAATTATTGTGGGGAGAAATTGACAATTAGTTGTGTCTTTCAAAGAAGAAATACGGCATTAATGTTGAGAACCACTGTAACTACAAGTTGGTCAATAACGTTCAAGAGCACGCATCTCATTGATGCACGGTATGATCTGTTTTGGAACATTTTCTGCTGTTTTTTGTTTTTACATCTATTCTGCAGTTTTTTTCTTGCATAAACAATTAATGGGCCATAAGAATTTTTGTGCAAAGAAAATGGGCCACGAAAGAAAAAGGTTGAGAACCACTGGTCTAGTGTTGTTATTTTTCCACTATACTGTATAGATCAGTGGTTTTCAACCGGGGGTCCGTGAAAGTTCCCGAGTCATGATTTGATAAATTACGAAATTTAAAAATATGTTGGTTGTGCTTTATTTGTGTATTACCGTGATTTTCAAACTGTACTTCCCAACGCACTGGTGAGAGTTCCTTTGAACTTTCAAAGGACATTACACAAAGGCTTGGTTTCCTAACTAAAAAAATCATAAAAACGAATTAATTTTGTAATAAAGCTATGTCCAACTTAATTCTTTTGAGACAGCAGTCTATTAATCAATGCTTAACTTAGAAATACAAACGTTAGTCTGCAGTCTATCACCACTCACAGTTTTGCAATGACAAAGATTATAACAAATTAATATGAATTAGAAATGAAAAAAAGGAGAAATTCTTTATAATAATCACAAAATTCTATTGATTTTTGATAAAATTTATAGAAAAACATCAAATCAACATAATAGTGATTACTGATTTTTGATGCTGTATGCCAACATAAAGCTCATAACATAACTTCGTCAATGTCATCAATCGTCATAAGTGCGTTGCGAGTTCAGCAAATTCTTCTAAGTGTGTGGCTTCGAAACTTATGAAACATTTGATTCCATTAGCCTACCGAGGAGAAGCGATATACCAAAATTCCAGATAATTTTTTTTAAGGGTTGGCGACCGCTTTGAAGGTACCAAAAGGGGTACGCCAAAATAAAAAGGTTGAGAACCACTGGTATAGATATATTTTGCTTGTGCTGCAATTGATATTATGGTATTTGTATTTGGTATTGGTATTTCTGCTTCACTACAATGGCTTAGAACCAATTTTACATTTAAGTTATTTGTTATGACGAATTCCAGTCAGATTTTAAAAAATCTCTTCGGAGCCTTCCAGCCATGAGACAAGAGCATCGTCATCGTTGACGCGAACGATACGTCACTGCTGTTGTGACAGCAAATCCGTCATTTTAAATTCTGTCATTCTAATTTTTTTCAAGGCTCAATATTCCTCAAAGACAGCTACCCAGAATCAACGTGCGTTGATGATGCAGAATCAGCGTAAAAATGATGGAATTTGCTGACTGGGTAGTTGTCTTTTAGGAATACTGAGCCTTGATAAAAAATAGGTTTTATTTTGTTGTTCGAAAAAGAACAAAAAAAAAGAAAAAAGACTATACAGATTGAATGTCTCTTTTTTAAAACCAAATCGATTATTTCGTCGGTTGATAAATAATATCTTTGAACGCATATAATCAAACGTGAAATTTATACAAAATTGAATACATCAAATTTGATGTTTTGCAAATACTGCAATGCAAATTGATAACACAAAGTTTTTTCAACTGCTCTTTATAATGCTAAAAATAATAATTTAAGAAACGGCAAAAGTGTGTCAAAATGGCTGCGAGATGGCTTCCCACAAAAATTCCAATTTTTCAATAGTTTTGTCAAAGATCAGTTAATTTTGCCTCAACAACCATTTGCTGTCGCCGTTTTAAAGTTTAAAAGAAGTTTTGTTGGTTTGCGATCTGACGAGAATGTTTGATGTCAGCTCTGAAAAATTCCTGAACATATTAAGGTAGTGCAGCAATTCAAAGTGATTGTTAAAAACTGTTTCGCTTCTTTAACATGAAGCGATCTGTGAAAGAAAAATATTTTTAAACAGAACAACTTGGGATAGAATTACCACAGCAACTCGGTGAGGTCACAATTATCGCGTGCAAACACTGAAAATATTTTTGCTTTGCTTCAATGGCTTGAACTCAATTTTACGCATCATTCAGTTTGCACAGTAGAATACAAAGAGATGGCTTAAAAAAATCTTGAATCATTTTGAAAATTTGCTAAATACCAGACAAGTATCCAACATAAACTCAACATTGATCCCGCGACTATTCTTTCATGCTAGGCCTACTCGTTTTTCCAATTATTCTAAGTGTGTCGCAGTGTAAAAACTCCTCGATATTGAACCAACATCAAAAACAAAGAGCACATAGCAATTAATTCGAATTAGTTTGAATGAAATGTAAGCGGGTGGACCCAATGAATGTTGGAAACTGTAGCTTGGCTTACTGAAAACTAGACACCTGTATTTGTCAGCAATAAACAATAGTCCGGTTAATTACATCGATGGCCAGCCTGGATCAACAATACGAATACCCAAGTTTTACTGCAAACAGCGCTCTACCTTTATGAAACCCAACAAATAAGGATTCATCTGGCCAAACAATTACAGTAGTAATTTGACATCAGTCAATCTACGTACCTTTTCACTTCTTTGATTTAAGGAAAAAACATGACTAGGTTTTGGTGACGAGGAAAAATAGAAAGAAACTTATGCAAAAGCCGAAGCAAATAACAAAACATTCAAAACATAATCGGGATATCAATCTGAATGGGTGGAGTTTGACGCCAAAAACACCCTCTTTGCGTCTAGCACAGTAAAATCACTTACTATTAAGTGTGTAATTTTATGTCAGGGTTTGAATATAAAAACGATTTCTGGGTTTCAGGAATTCAAGGAAAGGCATTTAATGTTTTCTTGTGGAAACAATCTCGCAACAAGGTTTCGTAATGTACAAAAAGAGAGATAGTAGTTGCCACTCTAAACTATTTAGGCTACCTTTTGCAATAGATTGAGTTTCACTTTTAGCAGCATGATCGTTGCTTACTTCACAATGCAGATATTAATGACCTGTTTTAGCCTATTTACCTTTTCATCAAACAATTAAATCGTATAGAGAACCTGCAAGGCAATATGCGTTTTCATATTCAACAAATGGCTGCTCTGATGAACCAACAAATCAAAGTTTGGTTCTTGACCACCTCTTCCTCTCGTTTTCAGGTTTATGTCAAGTAGTTGTGGGTGAGAAAGTAAATTTCTTTTGTTATCTTTTTGATGTGCGTTTTAGCAAAATGTTCTTCCAGGACACAGCTGCCTGATTTCGATGAGTATCGAACCAGTGTCCAATCACTCAGCTTCAGAGCCAACAAATGCAAGGCCTCATTAACGTCATCTAATGTTGGCAATAGACACCCCTTTTTTATGTTTTTCAACCTGGTGGCTTAGAAACATTAATAAAAGTGAAGTTCGTATTGTAGTTTACATTACATTACGTTGATTAGCGAACAATGAAAAGGATGAGGTAATCTTCAACAAGCTTATGTACAGTATATTTAGAGACAGTTTGATCATCTTGGCATTTTGGTCAGGTACAATATTGTAAGTCATCTTGTCTGCTGATGGTAAGGCGATTTCTGTGATTTCAATAACGTCTTGGCTGAACACCTTTTTCTACCTAACAAGACGTCAGTGATGAAATAACGTATGGTCTTATTTCGCTTCATATAAGCGAGTATGTAACAAGTTCCCTATCATTTAACTTTTTGAAAATACTCTATCGCGTCTCTATTGTATCTCTTTCGCCGCCAAAGTGTCGAATCGCTCGCTTAGTGAATCGCTGCTTTAGATTATGTTTTAATTGATTGATTGATTGAATCTTTATCCTCGGACTGGAAAAGCTTCTTGCAGAGCTTAAACCTGGCAGTTTCGCATACTTGTAGAGGCTTTGAATCACTGACGCAGGCCCGGCCACCGAGATTAACAGAGTAGAGTTTCCGATTGTTGAGAAGTCTTGTTGCCGGGGAATTATTCCATTCATTAGGTGCCGCTGAATAGAGAGCAGTCTTTAACATGCGTTGCTCAAGAGCACACCCCGAGAGTCGAACCAGCGCCACTTGATCTTGAAGCTTCTTCGTTCCAGAAGTCACGCGCTATCCAACTGAGCTATCGGGGCGGACTTTTAAAACAAATTCGACGAAAAGAAACAAAAATAATTTAAACTGCATTGCGGAAGCAGCATCGGAAATGACGAACAGTTTATTGCCTTTATTCTGTTTTCATGCCTTTATTAATTTATCTATTTACATTAGACAAAGCTGTCCATATCCAAAACAACAAATAATATATATACAAATTGCAAATGCGTTATTACAATATGTATAATAATATTTCCAATAAACATAGTGACAGAAATATTCGCTGTTTTCATATAATTTATGAAAGCTGCTCCTGAAAGACCCTCACGTGCCACAACTTGAAACATTACTGTATGTGAATCTAATTCAGCTCGAATCACATCTGGCAACGCTGTCTATTTCTGAATGTCTCTTGCGAGAAACAAGAACTCACTTTTTTGGAAATGGGAAGTTGAAGTGCTCAATTAAAACAGTCCAGGGCAGTTGTTTTTATTTCTGACCATCACAGAGAAAACAATACACGTCAACAAGCAAAGATCGAGAACAGGTAGAAGCGACAAAACGCAAACGTTAAAACGTGCTTGAAACCGAAATAAGTTTACAAGGTGAAAGAAAATTGGCACGGTCGCAACACCTTCAGAAAAATTTAAGATAAAACAATAAACAAAAATAAAAAACTACACCATCTTAAGGCAATAGCTTTTTAGCCCATATAGCTTTAGCTGATATACTTTCAAGATTTGTAGAAATAGACACTTGCTTTGAAGATCGGCCATGGTGCGTTATCAAGAGTGCTGATGGTCGTGAGGGGAACACGTCTTGACGCGTTTAGCTCATGACAAAGAAGAGCAAGGCAGGCAAAGAACACCCCACAAAGAAATCCTACCACGGGCAAAGCCATTTCAAGCGCAACGCACCAGGCTCTGCGCGACTTATAAAATAGCTACAGCTTTACGATACAATGACAAAAAAACAAGCAAAAACAACATCATTATTTTGCGGAAATCCAAATGATACCCAGGGAAGTTATGTCTTACCGATAACAAGCGTGCTTTGATATAAAGTTACGTCGATAGAGCGATAATTATAAGAACCTAGCCAGCAAAATTCGTCACTTTCACACCGAACCAACGTCTGCAGACGTTGAATCAATGTAAAAAAATGACAGGCCCCGCTAGCTGGGATGTAGTAATGACATGTCACAGTAATATGAGAAATTTGGGTTAAGGTATGTTTTACACGTTAAACCAAAATAAAATAAAAAAGTAATCCAATTCGGCACATTAGCTACGTTGTATTAAGTAGTAGACAAACAAACAGACAATGGCATGACGATCCAGTCCAAGATATTGATATAAAACAACTGGTTGTAGCACATGGCCACCGTTTCACCGAAAGATGGCGATTGGTCGAGGAGGATGGAAAAACTTCTGTAGACCCTGTAGAACTTTTGTAGACAAAAAAACAAGAACCAGAAAGCCAGTACGAGTTTTACAATCTTACTGTTTTGCTAATAAATCTATACACATTGGCCTATCATTGCAAGGCAATGAAATATTAGTATGTTTGCTGTATGCAATACTTAGATGGGATTCATTCAAAGAAGATTTAGCTTGTTCATGTTTGATTTAAAGCCTTTCACAGTTACATACATCTCTTATAGTAGGTGGAAGCTTACTACAAACTGCTGGCCCCATCAACACAATCAACAATCACAATCAAATCACAACACAATCAACTCAATCAACACAAACTGTGTTGATTGTTTGCAAGTGTTAAAACCTGCAATATGTTGGAGTATAAGGAGAATTATTTCATGTTGTTCAGTTACTTGATAGTTTACACATAAATATATCATTGAATGTTGTACGAAAGTTCTTGCGATGTAAACTGACACTTTGTTTGAAGTTCTCTGCTCTCTTCAGTTCTTTGTAAGTTCTATTTTAAATTATTTCATTTTGTTTCTTTATCTTTTCATTGTTGTGCATTTTGAGTCATTTGAGCTGAAATCGAATAAAAATCTTACCAGGATATCCCCTTTGCGTTTGGTGTGTTTGGAAAACCGCCCACGATTTGTTTTGAGTTGGCTTCAAACAATGATGGAAATCTTGCTGCATATTTCCTCATCCTGTGATAGAAATGTCTCACAGCGCTTGATTGCAAGTCGTCCAACTTGAGTCATAAACGTTGGTTTTGTTGTTAAAATGTTATTGTCGTGATAAAGCAAGTCTTTGTATTGAAACAGCATTTACAGATAAACCCATAAATTAATTCTCATTTTTTTTGCATTGCGAATAGTTCCAAACTAAACTAAATATAAATTAATTGGTTGTAGGAATCTTCTGCCTCGGCCAAAAATATTTCTTGGCAGCTTAATCGTGGCTGTTTCGAATACTTGTAGAGGCTTTGCACCACTGAAGCTCACCCTGTCACCGAGATTGGCAGAGTTGAGTTGACGCTTTGTTGAAGCGTTGTTGTCTGTATTATGTTTGGAATACTTGTAGAGGCTTTGCACCACTGAAGCACACCCTGCCACCGAGATTGGCAGAGTTGAGTTGACGCTTTGTTGAAGCGTTGTTGTCTGTATTATGTTTCGAATACTTGCAGAGGCTTTGTACCACTGAAGCTCACCCTGTCACCGAGATTGGCAGAGTTGAGTTGACGCTTTGTTGAAGCGTTGTTGTCTGTATTATGTTTCGAATACTTGTAGAGGCTTTGCACCACTGAAGCACACCCTGCCACCGAGATTGGCAGAGTTGAGTTGACGCTTTGTTGAAGCGTTGTTGTCTGTATTATGTTTCGAATACTTGCAGAGGCTTTGTACCACTGAAGCTCACCCTGTCACCGAGATTGGCAGAGTTGAGTTGACGCTTTGTTGAAGCGTTGTTGTCTGTATTATGTTTGGAATACTTGTAGAGGCTTTGCACCACTGAAGCACACCCTGCCACCGAGATTGGCAGAGTTGAGTTGACGCTTTGTTGAAGCGTTGTTGTCTGTATTATGTTTCGAATACTTGTAGAGGCTTTGTACCACTGAAGCTCACCCTGTCACCGAGATTGGCAAAGTTGAGTTGACGCTTTGTTGAAGCGTTGTTGTCTGTATTATGTTTCGAATACTTGTAGAGGCTTTGCACCACTGAAGCACACCCTGCCACCGAGATTGGCAGAGTTGAGTTGACGCTTTGTTGAAGCGTTGTTGTCTGTATTATGTTTCGAATACTTGTAGAGGCTTTGCACCACTGAAGCTCACCCTGTCACCGAGATTGGCAGAGTTGAGTTGACGCTTTGTTGAAGCGTTGTTGTCTGTATTATGTTTCGAATACTTGTAGAGGCTTTGTACCACTGAAGCTCACCCTGTCACCGAGATTGGCAGAGTTGAGTTGACGCTTTGTTGAAGCGTTGTTGTCTGTATTATGTTTCGAATACTTGTAGAGGCTTTGCACCACTGAAGCACACCCTGCCACCGAGATTGGCAGAGTTGAGTTGACGCTTTGTTGAAGCGTTGTTGTCTGTATTATGTTTCGAATACTTGTAGAGGCTTTGCACCACTGAAGCACACCCTGCCACCGAGATTGGCAGAGTTGAGGTGACGCTTTGTTGAAGCGTTGTTGTCTGTATTATGTTTCGAATACTTGTAGAGGCTTTGTACCACTGAAGCTCACCCTGTCACCGAGATTGGCAGAGTTGAGTTGACGCTTTGTTGAAGCGTTGTTGTCTGTATTATGTTTCAAATACTTGTAGAGGCTTTGTACCACTGAAGCTCACCCTGTCACCGAGATTGGCAGAGTTGAGTTGATGCTTTGTTGAAGCGTTGTTGTCTGTATTATGTTTCGAATACTTGTAGAGGCTTTGTACCACTGAAGCTCACCCTGTCAACGAGATTGGCAGAGTTGAGTTGACGCTTTGTTGAAGCGTTGTTGTCTGTATTATGTTTCGAATACTTGTAGAGGCTTTGCACCACTGAAGCACACCCTGCCACCGAGATTGGCAGAGTTGAGTTGACGCTTTGTTGAAGTGTTGTTGTCTGTATTATGTTTCGAATACTTGTAGAGGCTTTGTACCACTGAAGCTCACCCTGTCACCGAGATTGGCAGAGTTGAGTTGACGCTTTGTTGAAGCGTTGTTGTCTGTATTATGTTTCGAATACTTGTAGAGGCTTTGCACCACTGAAGCACACCCTGCCACCGAGATTGGCAGAGTTGAGTTGACGCTTTGTTGAAGCGTTGTTGTCTGTATTATGTTTCGAATACTTGTAGAGGCTTTGTACCACTGAAGCTCACCCTGTCACCGAGATTGGCAGAGTTGAGTTGACGCTTTGTTGAAGCGTTGTTGTCTGTATTATGTTTCGAATACTTGTAGAGGCTTTGCACCACTGAAGCACACCCTGCCACCGAGATTGGCAGAGTTGAGTTGACGCTTTGTTGAAGCGTTGTTGTCTGTATTATGTTTCGAATACTTGTAGAGGCTTTGCACCACTGAAGCTCACCCTGTCACCGAGATTGGCAGAGTTGAGTTGACGCTTTGTTGAAGCGTTGTTGTCTGTATTATGTTTCGAATACTTGTAGAGGCTTTGCACCACTGAAGCACACCCTGCCACCGAGATTGGCGGAGTTGAGTTGACGCTTTGTTGTAGCGTTGTTGTCTGTATTATGTTTCGAATACTTGTAGAGGCTTTGTACCACTGAAGCTCACCCTGTCACCGAGATTGGCAGAGTTAAGTTGACGCTTTGTTGAAGCGTTGTTGTCTGTATTATGTTTCGAATACTTGTAGAGGCTTTGCACCACTGAAGCACACCCTGCCACCGAGATTGGCAGAGTTGAGTTGACGCTTTGTTGAAGCGTTGTTGTCTGTATTATGTTTCGAATACTTGTAGAGGCTTTGCACCACTGAAGCTCACCCTGTCACCGAGATTGGCAGAGTTGAGTTGACGCTTTGTTGAAGCGTTGTTGTCTGTATTATGTTTGGAATACTTGTAGAGGCTTTGCACCACTGAAGCTCACCCTGCCACCGAGATTGGCAGAGTTGAGTTGACACTTTGTTGAAGTGTTGTTGTCGGTAAATTATTCCAACAATTAGGTGCTTTTGAATGGACTGCAGATCTTAAACATGAGTTGCTCAAGCGCTCATCCTGAGAATCGAACCTACGCATGTTGTTCTTGTACTTTGATTTTATATAAAGTCTGACGCTTAACCGATTAGGTATTGGAGGCAGACAAGTATTGACTATTATAGTGAATAATACAGGAACAATGATAATTTTAATGATAGGCTTCCAGTTCCTTTTCTAACTGGCATAAGTACAAAATCGAAAAGTCAATATATGCTTTACAAAGTGGTATAGGTTTAAGAGTGGCACGCAGTTAAAATGAATATCCTGATATTGTTTTCCTAATCAAAAACGAATTTTAACTTATATTGCTTTAACAAATTAATTATTAATAAAACTTATTTTCCGTCGATTTCAGGCAACCAGCAAATTACTTGGCAACTTCTATTGAACAACGTAGAATTGTAGATAATTCGAAATTTCCTTGCGGTTTCAAAGTGCAGAAAGTCAGGTTCTTAACCGATTAGGGTAACTCAACTCTCTTTAGTTCTTTGTTAGTTCTATGTTAACGTATTTCATTTTGTTTCTTTATCTTCTCATTGTTGTGCATCTTGAGTCATTTGAGCTGAAATCGAATAAAAATCTTTTCAGGATATCCCCTTTACGTTTGGTGTGTTTAGCAAACCACCCACGATTTGTTTTGAGTTAGTTTCAAACAGTGATGGAAATCTTGCTGCATATTTCTTCATCCTGTGATAGAAATGCTCACAGCGCTCGATTGCAAGTCGTCCAACTTGAGTCATGTCTTGCACAATTATCTGTTTTTTGCAAGTCTGTTGAAACAAGTAGAAGCTAACCAAATAGCGAAGATTTACTGGTGTCGTTGATTTGAAATATTTGTAGCTTCCAACTAATTATCGACAATTCCAACTATTATCGACAAAACTTCATGACAAAACTTCATGACTTCATGACGTAATCAATGCGAACTATTAAGCATCGAGATTTTGTAGCAGCATTTATTAAATCGTCAGAAACGTTATTATATACAAACTAAAAATGAGTGGGCCCCTTGTTGGCAGTACCTCTCCTCCGTCATGGATGTTAAAGGGACGGTTATCACTGGCCTGCGTTCAGGTAAACCATGGAGTCCGGTGTTGGTGGCACACCATGCTGCATTCAAAGTGTCTTTCATATAATCTTCTGCGCTGGGTTATATAACCAATAAATGATTGTATCAATTAAAGGGAAGCTGGTACAAAGATGCGTCTTAACTTTAATCGCTCGTTAAATTCTTCAGGTTGGATATGAAGTGCAAGTGGTGCTCTGATATGAAGTGCAAGTGGTTAGGTTCTGATATGAAGTGCAAGTAATTAAATTCTTCAGGTTGGATATGAAGTGCAAGTGGTTAAGCTCTTCAAGTTGGATTCTTCAAGTTTGTGTGGAGCAAGTGTTTAGGCTCTTTTGCCCGATAACGCGACAAGCCAGGTGTATAACGGCTCTCTGCAAATTCCAGCAAGTTGGGTACGGTCACTACACAAAAAGCTGACTTCTCACGTCGACTTGCTGAGGCGTTTGGCAGATACAGCTCGGGTGCAGGCGCTGACACCTTGGCTTTGGTTCAATCCATCGTTGCATATTAATGTACCGCACCTCCCTCATCGGCCGACCAATTAATGACTCATTCCGTTCTGTTGCTAGATGCCTGCGTCCAAAATTGATTGTAAAAAGATATCTTTTGTAGTGAGTGGCCGATGACCTTAGAGTATGGTGCAATGGAACAAAAAGTGAAATCGAAACTTAACTTGGCTGATGTCGAAATTTATATGTGTGATCCACTGCAACCTATGCTTTCGTTGTTCATACGCCTAGCAGAGAAGTTTGAAGTATAATTGGATTGTTGTCGACCCAGGTAGGCAACCGGCTTAACTTATTACCCGGACTATTTTTTATTAGTGAGAAATATAATTTTCATCGTTTATTGAAACACTTAATTTCATTTTAATCAGATCTCAGATGTACTAGGCTTAGTTGACATAGGTTGAACTTTTAATGTTGGCGGTATATCGAGAAGTTTTAAAATTTTTGTTTTGATTTTTCGTTCTTTGCTTAATTTTTTCTTTTAAGTTTGAAACAAATAGGAAATCCATGAGAATCTGTGAACATAAAAAGCGTCGTGAAGCGCAAAGTGTGTGGCCTTGCATATAAAGTGCTTAGTCAGCATATATAAACTATAGCCATCAGAGCCGTAAAATACAGGATAGCTGTATCGTATAATTTTAGATCAGTGTGGTCTAAGTCAAGTCTATTCCAAGCATGTTGAAGATGTGTTTGTCAGCTAATGATGATGTTGGCTTAAAGCAGTATTGTTAAAAACATAGTTATTTGAAACGTAATGTTGAAATAATTGTCAATGGACAAGACTTGGGCTACCGCTATGCTATAGCCTACAGCAAAATAACAGTTCAGTCAAACAGTTTAAACAACATCTGGCAACGCTTAAATTTAACACACCCTCCTTTTGGCAGATAGTTGGACAATAGATAATTAAAAACCACTGCACGTAATTCAAGGACGTCTACAATTTCCATCAAGTTGAAAATTCAATTCCCGCTCAAGACAATATAGATATGTACCACTGCTGATCCTAAACTAGGATAAATTCCAGTTTGGCGGCTTTCATTTTCGTTACATTATGGTATCATTGACTTTTCCAAATACCCACATCTCCATATGTCTTGTTATTATTTTGTTGATTGTGAAGGGAGATATAGTCTCTATAAAAAGTTTTGATTTCTTTAATTTCCAAATCTTCAAACTAGCAAGAAAATGAAAACAAAATATTGTTTCAACGTCTACTAACGTTGCAATTACATAAACAAAGAGCCTCTTTGTTCATGCTTGCGAGTTAAAAACTTTTTTTATCAAAACTATTTTATTTTTTCGATCGTTTTCCTGGTCACGGATTGCTCACGTGATCATTCGGTTATAAGCGGGAGCGGCTGAGCGCTTCTGCACAGTCGACAACTTGTACACCTGGATGCGAATCTTGGGAAGGTCAAACTAAAACTGTAAAGTTAAATTTTATTGCGCTGTTTCTAGTTCAATGGGTGAGAATTATTCAGAGCAACAATGTGTCGGTTGCGTAACCGAGTAGTGAAAGCCCTGGTGCGACGTACAATAGGATGCCGGTTCGACACCTCTCAAAAATATGCGATTGTGTTTTTGACAGGACACTTAAACGACGCATGCCTGAAAATTCCTTGCCTTCCATCCATTCAATCTAAATCTTCAACTCCCGGGCGTAAGCTTTAAATGAGACAAATATTGTGACTAACGTTGAAACAAGTTTGTAAAATTGGATGCTTAGCAAGGTCTCCAGAAAACATGTTCAATCAAACACTATAATTGTTTGATTTCTTTGTTTTGTGGTTACTGGAGCGGCATTATAATCACTTGCAATTGTGTTTTGTAGTATCAGCTACTAAGTTTTATTATTCTGATCTGTCGACTTTCACAAGTTAAAAAACATGTCTTTCTCAAACAATGCCGAACTAAATGCAGATGTTCCAAGTGAGGAAGTGGTGAATGAAGGTGAGTTTGATTTGGTAGTTGTTCTAACGCAGTGGTTCTCAACCTTTTTTCTTTTGTGGCCCATTTTTGTTTGCATAAAAGTTCTGTGGCCCATTCAGTTTTTATGTAAGAAAAAAATTAGAAATAAGGTTTATAAACAAAAAGCAGCAGAACATTGCCTTTGGAATGTTGCTGGAATCCTCCTGTTGAATCCAGGCGCTGATGCTTCACACTATCTTCTTTCCGTTAAAAAAAATCACATCTTCATCCTTGTAATTTGGATGAACTTTTCCAGGTGAAGTTTCAGTTTTGATGGCCTCAATGAAAGATGACTAAGAACTTTACAACATAATACACATTGTCCTTTTTCTTTTTTGTTATCAAAACTTGATGTAGGCTATATACATACTGAATGTAATTTTCATCAAACTTAAAGTATTGCCAATTCCTCCCCAAAATAATTCACAAAATAAAATGCTGCACGTACTAAAAAGCGAATCTGCAGAAGTTCAACAAGGCTACCGCTTATAAAGATGGCTTAACTGTAATCACGAACTAGTCTATTACATCATAAAGTGTTGTAAAAACTGAGTTGATGTAAACCTGTATTGCAATAATTAGAATGATGATTGCCACTTTGTAGCTAAAACAGCAGCATCATTCATTGTAACTAAACAAACACACAAGTGTAAAATTGACTATAGTGACAAAAATGAAACAAAATGTTTCAATAAATCTTTCAATTTTTTAAATATGTCTGTGGCCCACCTCAAAATACTCCTATGGCCCACTAGCGAGCCATGGCCAGGGTCGGATTTACCAATAGGCTAGGCAGGCTGAAGCCTAGGGCCTCAACGTCCAGGGGCCTCGAAATTCGGTTCCAAAGTTTGTAATTCTTTTAAAAATTTGACAAGTTTAAACCCTACCTAAAGTATATACCAGGTGCGGACAAAGTCCTTGGACTAAAATAAAATTTTAATTTACTATGTCCTTAAATAGATTTAGTAAGTGTTTGATAGTGCACATTTATAGTATCAAACCCTATCTTTCAGAATGTGTCATCAGTTTATCATAATTTAGCTTTATTTTTAAGTATGAGTGATAAACGTGCAGCTATCATTGAGCTTCATCGAACAGGCAAGACCAATTCAGAGATAATAAAGCTTTTTGAAGCACCGAAATCAACGGTTTATTACACTGTTAGCAGGTTTAAAGAACTGAACAGTGCCGAAGATCGCCCTCGAAGTGGGAGACCAAGAACTTCTCGTACCGTACTATTGTTTATGATAGCGGCTTGTCAAAATGTTGTGCAGTTTACGCAGCCAACAAAGTAGCCTAGATCCACAAAGAGGTGGGCAGTTCTAAAATCATTTTTGCAACCTCAATCAAAAGTGCCAAAGCATTTGTCAAATACTGGGTGGGATGCACATGCAAAAGCCACGGAATCTATTTTGGAAAGTTACAGTGCCATCACTAATGCTCTCAGTCATTTGCACTCCAATGTAAGTGAGATAGGTGATACCAGACTCCATGCTAACAACCTTTTGCAAAAAATGGAAAAATTGGAATTTGGGTTTATGTTGCATTTTTGGTCCAGAGTAGCCCACTAGGTCGTTTTCACAGGGTTAGCAAAGCCCTTCAGAAATCTGAATTGTTATTAAGTACTTGTGCCAAATTGTACAGTTCACTTGTAGATTTTCTAAGCGAAATTAGAGATGAGTTTGACGAGTTTGATCAGCAAGCAAAAGCAACCTTGCCGAATATTAACTACAGAGCTGTCACTAGGAGACAAAGAAATGCACCTGACGCTTTAAGTCAACTCTCTTCAAAGGAAAGGTTTAAAATAAATTCCTTTATCCTTATGCTCGACGCACTTGAAGCCAATTTAAGAAGAAGAGCTAATGTGTACAGTGACATTGCAGAAATGTTCCTCTTTCTTGCTAATCTGAAAGCAACTAAGGTAGAAATTGTACGAGGCGTAGAACTTTTAAAGGAAGCGAATCCGGAAGATGTTGACCCGAAACTTACTGATGAACTGCACATTTTCATTTGTACGTGAGACAAACGCAAAACCAAGGGCTTACCGGTACAGAAGAGCAATCTATTTCCTTGTCTCATAGAGACCTTTATGAAATTATGTGCAAGGAAAAAATTAACACTGCCTTTCCTGATGTGGAAGCAATATGAAGACTGTTTCTAAGCTTAATGGACACTAACTGCTCAGAAGAGAGATCTTTCTCAAGGCTCAAAAGCATCAAAAATAAACTGAGATCGACAATGTCTCAAGAAAGGTTGTCCGCACTGAGCATTCTGTGCATTGAGAGTGACAAACCTAAACAGATAAATTTTGATGAATTTTTGCATGATTTTGCTTTGACGAAAGCTGGAAAAACAATTTGGTAGCCTAGTCTTACTCTATTTGATGGCTGTAACTATTTCTTATGTCCTCGTAAATAAACTTTACAATTATGGTAACGGTTGTTTGATCAAAGAAATTAAAATTAAAAGCAAAACTGCCTTAACTAAATTTTTATTCTTTTGATTAAAAATTTGCACCCATGAATGTGGAAAATGAAAAGAACGAAGAGTTTAATACACTCATATTTTTAACATTAAGCAATGACATGTGATGTTGTTTAGAGAGAAATTCTGAGCTCAAAAATAGGAGGGGCCTCACAAATGGAATAGCCTAGGGCCTCTCATGATCTAAATCCGGCCTTGGCCATGGCCCACTGGTTGAGAACCGCTGTTCTAACATGTTGATAATTTTGATAGCATTGCTTTCTACGTGTTTTACGCATTTTAAAATATGTTGCTTCATTTTACTGTAAGAGAACAAAACTTACAACTGCCATGATCCGACATCAAGTCATGGACTAAATAGGGCAATATATGGTTTGACCCCAAAACATTGCAACAAAAGGTTTTTCAACTGATTTGATTAGTATTGGGTGTCAGTATTAACGTATTCAACATCTTAAGGGATCCAACTTCCGGAAAGTGGTTATTTTCAAGATGGCTTCCAAGATGGCCGCCAAACCATTAAAATAACAGTAAATTGACCATAACTCGGTCATCATATGCCCAAAACATGTAGTTTTAGTGTCTATATCTAGATTTTTATACCCTGTGAAGTCAATGAGACCATTCTCAGAATTATTGAATTATCTGATAACCTATAAATTCAACATGGTAATCCAAGATGGCCGCCAAACCAATAAAATAACAGTAAAATAACACTACAGTGAGGTGGACTCGATTCGCAATTGCAGTGTATCATTCATTTTCAGTAGGTTGTCCGGAGCAGCTTTCATGTCCGTCATGATTGGAACCATATGATTATTGTGTAAGACACAAAATCCTTAGACATAAACGATGCACCTCTATCCGAATGCACATAACCACGTTTACCAAACATTGCAAAAAGACTAGACATGCATGAGATTACAGTTTCAGTGTCTACTTTACTACAAGGAAAGACAAAAGGAAATCGAGAATACTCATCTACTACAGTTAGAATGTATTTGTTATTCGTAGCAGAAGGTAGCCTAAAGGACCTTTGAAATCGATGCTTAAGCGCTCTATAGGTTGCGTAGCTTTTATCAATAGAATTTCAATTGGCTTGTAGAACTTAGGTTTCAACTCAGCACAAATTTTACAAGAGGATGTCATTTTACGGATGTTATCAATAGAATAAGGCAAATTCTTTGTTTTAACATAATGATGCATGCGAGTTACTCCAAAGTGGCATAAGGCCGCATGAATTTCATACAACGAATTGTCCATCATAGTTGCACAATACACTCTAGATAAAGTGTCGGGAGCAGTATTATACTTCCCTACTCGATAAACGATTTCATAATCGTACTGTGATAGTTCCAGTCGCCATCTCAAAATTTTTGCGTTTTTTACCTTGCCGTGGTTGTTGCTGTTGTACATGAATGCCACCGATTTTTGATCTGTAACAAGTTTGAATCGGCGTCCCGCTAAAAAATGGCTTCATTTTCGAATGGCTTCGATAATTGCCGTCGCTTCTTTCTCTATGCTTGAGTGAACTTTTTCACTTTTGTTGAGTGTCCTGGAAAAAAATGCAACGGGTCGCCCGTTTTGATTTAAAGTGGCTGAAATGGCAATGTCAGATGCGTCAGTTTCTACTGTAAATGGGATTTCTTCATCTATCACCCCAAGCGATACTTGGGCCAATTCAGCTTTCAATGTCGCGAAAGAGTTTAGGGCTGCATCATTCAGAGGAAAGGTAGTGTTTCGAATTAGAGGCTGAATCTTATCAGAATAACGCGAAATCCATTGCGCATAATACGCAAATAAGCCGGCAATCCTCTGCTGTTGTTTACTACTTTCTGGAGGCGGGATTTTTAGTAGAGATTCCACTCTTTCGGGGTTAAGACTTAAAGTACCTTAAGAGATTTTATATCCAAGCAAGTCGATTGTATCTTCCGAATAAGTACTTTTTGCTTCATTGAAAGTTAGATTGCATTCTCGAGCTACTGCAAGAAATTTTGATAAATTTTGATCGTTCTCTTCTTGGGTTTTCCCGCAAATAGTAATATTGTCAAGATAAGGGTACGTACCTTTGCACTCGTAGTCTTTGATAATGTTGTCCATTATCCGTTGAAAACCAGGTACTGCATTCGTTAGACCAAACGGCGTTCTCTTCCATTGCCACAAGCTTCCATCGGCTTCGAAAGCAGTGTAATTTCGATCTTGCAGAGGAACTTCTACCTGGTGGTACGCACTTTTTAAATCTAGCGTTGTATAGATGCTGTTCCTAGCAACATTGTTCACTACGTCTGACATAAGAGGTAAAGGATACGCGTCCAAACAAGTGAATTTGTTTATGGCTTGGCTAAAATCGATGATCATACGCTTTTTGTGATTTTCTTGAGTGACCACAAAAGGTTGCCATGGCGAACGACTCGGCTCAATTAAACTTTCCTTATAAAGTCGCTGCACCTCTGAAGAGATAAAACTTCTATCGGCTTGAGAATATTTTCTAGGCTTTGTAGCAATCGGATGGCACTCCTTTCTTAAGTGTTTGAAAAGCTGTATTGAAGTTGACGTTTTAATAGCTTCTGATGCTCTAATCTGTAACATTGGCATAGGCCCTCCAAATTGAATATTCACGCTTTTGTGCTGTTTCATAAAAGTTTGTCCGATAATTAGGTCGGTGAGCAAATTTTTCAAAACAGTGACTCCTACATTATCATACTCTTGTCCAAAAAGCGCGACTTTTACATTACAGATTCCTAAACTTTGCGATGAACATCCTTTCACGGCTAAACCAATGCGGCATTCACTTTCTTCAAGATTTAGTTTTAGACGCTTTCCTAAACGGTCGCTCATGTGACAAAGGGTAGAGCCAGTGTCGATGAGAGCATTGGCTTGAACTCCGTTAACTGTAACAGGGACGTTGACCTTTGCGTGGGTGTCGAAAGATTCGGTTGTCATATTCATAATGACATCTCGTGGAGTAGAAGCAGATGAATAAATAGGTTTTCGATTTACCCTGGGAAGACGACAAACTTTTGAGAATGACCTTTTTTAGAACATTTGAAACAAATAACTTTACGAGCAGGGCAATATCTTCTACTATGTCGCCTATTTCCGCAATAGTTACACTTTTCAACCAACGCGGCGCTAACATCTGAGCTTTCTTCCTTATCTGAGGAATCTTCCATTTTAAAGGGAGGACGAGTTTCAAAAGCTGTTGCGCCACAATCAAGTGAAGACGGAGTCTGGCTCGCAGTCATTTCGAAATGATTGCAAAACATTTGGGCATCATCTAAGGATCGAACTTTATCAAAAGTTTGTTGTAGCGAAGCATTTTTGTCCTCTAGCAAGCGTTGTTTAATGTTATTTGACGAAATCCCAGCGATAAACGAGTCACGTATAGCTTCCTCTTTATGCGCAACTGCCGATACGGCCCGAAAGTCACAGGAGAGGCTCAATCGCTTTAAGGTCTGCATGTACTCGTCTAGTGATTCATCTGGCTTCTGCTTCCTAGTTTTTAAAACAAATCGAGAAAACATGGGGTTAGAAGTCTTGTTAAAAAGGCGCTGCAGTTGTTCGATAGCTTCATCGTAATTTGTTGCCTCACACACCAGTTCATATATTGAAGCGTCTATGTGATTTATAAACAAATTCAACTTGTCTTCAGCTGAAACTTCTCCGAGCTTCTCTACATAAATTGTAAAAGACTTGTACCAATGTACCCATTGTCGTTTAGCGTCTTTACTTTGCGGGTCCGCAGCTAAGAGTCTAAAGCGCAAGTCTTTTAGATCCATACTTTATTAGCGTAATAAAATTTAGCAAAACCATCTACAATTCTTCTATTAAAGAAGCTTATTACGCTAAAATGCAGCTAGGTTGTTCTGAAAACAGAAACTGCAAACTAAAATCAGACTGAGAATAAACACCAGTAAAAACGACAAAGGAACTTAAGGCAACGTAGTAACAAAGCAATCAGCAACAAAGCAATCAGTAACAACGTAAATTACAATGCAACTTAAAGCAATAACATGTCAATAGACACCAAAACTACATTTAGTCATATGATGACCGAGTTATGGTCAGTTTACTGTTATTTTATTGGTTTGGCGGCCATCTTGGATTGCCATATTGAATTTATAGGCTATCAGATAATTCAACAATTCTGAGAATGGTCTCATTGACTTCACAGGGTATAAAAATCTAGATATAGACACTAAAACTACATGTTTTCGTCATATGATGACCGAGTTATGGTCAATTTACTGTTATTTTAATGGTTTGGCGGCCATCTTGGAAGCCATCTTGAAAATAACCACTTTCCGGAAGTTGGATGCCTTAAGATGTTGAATATGTTAATACTGACACCCAATACTAATTAAATCAGTTGAAAAACCTTTTGTTGCAATTTTTTGAGGTAAGGGTACCATATGTCATAAATTGTCCTACCTAGACGTCTTCTTACGTTAAATCCAAGTCTCACATGTTAATTGTCAAGACAATATTTGTCGGCAGCAGTGGCCGAGTGGTTAGCGCGTTGGGCTCGCAGTCGAGAGCCTGCATGTTCGACTCCAGCCACCCGCACTTGCTGTTGTTTCTCTGGGCAAGAAACTTTACGATAATTGCCTCTATCCAGTGATCGATTTCGAATAATGGGTAGTACCAAATTTAAGTCATAAGTAGAGTAGACAACCGGAAACAGACATTGCAGTCGGCTGCAGCGTGGGTCAGGTGTACGTCGGAAGGCGTACACCGATGCATAGCGCTCAAGTCCGCTTTCCCGCAATGCAGGATAAAGATAATAAAACAAACAAACAAATATTTAATAAGTTTTCTTACAGGACAAGCTCAGCAACAACTGACTTACCAGGACAACCGACAGTTTTCTACAACTGTCCATCACCATGCTGATAAAGCAGTGGTCCAGGTTGATCAGCGGCAGTATCATCATCATCAACATGTTGACCAACGAGTGGTCAAACAGGTTGACAAGAGGCAGTTTCATACAACGATGATCTACAATTTGCCGGAGCAAAGTTGTGTTCCATCTAGAGATGAAGGTTTGTACTGTTTATATTTGATTGAAATAGTTTCCATAATTATGGTAAAATAATTGCTCGGTTGTTAAAACATCAGTGCATTGAGCTTAATGCTGATAGACATAGAGAGTTTGCAAACAGTTGTTATGGTGCCAAATTTTAATTGAAATATTGTATCAGTAGTGTTAATTGTCAATGAATCTTGCTTCATCATCAACTGTAGCCATGCCAAGCTATGCAAACAAATCAGCTTCATACTTTTAATCTTCGTAACAACGAAATCTCAAAAGATACAGCAAATTGTTATAACAATTAGCAAAATATATCGTTGATTATATTGCGAGACTGGAATGACACAAAAACATTATAAAGTCACTTGTTCGTTGCAATAAGAATGTAGTTATTTTAAAAGTAACATTTTAAAAAAAGGTATATTTTAAAGTAACATTACTTCTTTTTGTATTTTGTTCATGTAATAAAAAAAAATCATTTAATAAAATAAAAACAAAAAAACAATATCAACAAAAATATTGATCAGGGTTTTGTGGCTATGTTTAAATGGATGAATTTCAAACATTTTGATTACAGGATAAACATTACACGAAGAGTTTTATTTTAATAATTTATCATTTTTTTCCAAACATAATTTAGTTTCCACATTGGGCTGTTTAAAACAATTTTTTTGTTTGAAACAAAATTTGTCACAAAGAAATGTAATTTGAAGCGAATCGAAATCATGACAAATATTTCGCATCGAAAAGAAATGTTTCGAAAGTTTGTAACGAATTTTTTTCTGAAAATTTCAAAAATATTTCTAAACTTAATTTTTTTCTAAAATAAAAAACATAAACGCGTAAACTGTTCAATCAGTTTATCTCATAAAGTCTTCATAACTTCAATGTTATGACATGTATGACGTCACAATAATTTGTTTTAACTTTCAAAAGTGCTAAATTATGAGCCAATTGCGTGAGTGACGTTTGTTGCGTGAGTGATTGTTTTGTTTGTTCTTTCATTTTAAGTTGTAATTTCTACAGATCATGTTATTGCAACACGTTATTAACACCAAAAGTTATTGTTGTTGTATCCAGGTTTATAACTAGTTAATGTGCTAGTTGTTCAAAACTTTTAAAAGTCTTGGCTTAGGATTTGTTTGCTCATGAGACAACCAACAATAACATTTTAACTAAAAACGTCTGGCAGCACTTTTGCATAACGCACCCTACTCTGAGCGAGTATTTTTGCAATCTATACTTCTAGAAATCCTTGATATTATTGGTTCGTTCTAAGAGTGCAATACGTGTACATTCCATCATTTTACGATGCCCATCGGTGGGGTATAGCTAGTAGCCTATGGAACTTTTGAAAACGATGGAACAAGATCACTTCGACAACTGCATTTTTGTTTTTATTTTTGGTGTGAATTCCACTTTGAAATTTTTTTGCGTGTCATCTCGTTTCGAATGGATAACGAAGCATAACGGTTTAACGAAACGAAACCTTTTGCTAACAAAATTATTTCGAAACGAAAACAAAAACAAGATATTATGGAATTTCGCTTTTCAAGGAAACAAAATATTTGGTTTCGAACAGCCATGTTTCGAAACTTGGTGATTTTGTTAAAATTGATAAAATTTATTTAAGCTTACATTTAAAAAAATCCTTCACAAAAGCTTTTAATATTGTATTGACAATATATAAAACGTATGACTTGTGGAAGAAATGAGACGTTTAATCAAAATCTTCACTGTAATTAGCTTTGTGTGTTTGGACTCTTTATCAAACGTTTATTTCACCTTGTTGAACAATAAGTCACTCAAAGTCTAATCAAGCAAAGTTGCCAGCAAAACCAGTCGCCATGTAATTGCACAAATAATTTTGTCAAACAATTTCTATTTCTGCTGTTTAGATTCAAAACAAGGATTAAAAAAACTTCAAAAAGCAATTTCCAAACAACATCATCCCAAATATGACGTTGATCTCTCCAACTTTAAAGTTTCTTCAGAGGGTTTTCCAGAAATTTATCCTGAAATGGTTCAAATTGATTTTTACCAAGGAAGGTCCATCCCTTATGATGACAAGTACAATCCCAAAAGTCAAGGAATTAAGCTGACCTCCTCTGACCAAGCAGTAACAATCGATCGATTAGTTTCTGATATTCGAAAGAACAGTTTTGTGTCGGTTATTGGATATCCTGGGTCAGGAAAAACAACCCTATCAAAACGCCTGGCACGACGACTTTCTCAAAATGAAAATGTTCTCGTCCTAAGAAAGCTTTTTATGGACATGAATGACTGCAACGAACAATTATCATTGAAAGAGTTTCTACTGGGAGATTGTAACTACAACTTAAGCAACCAAGAACAGAAGTCTATTTTTGAATGGATCACAGCCAATCCGGAAAACTGCTTCATTATTTTGGATGGATTTGATCAAGTGAATTGGAACCTGGAAGAAAAAGTAAAAAAATCCAACTACAATACTCCACTTCAATACTGGGAACTTGTTTCGAATCTTTGTTTGGGAAAATTTCTTGAAAATTGTCACACGATATTCACTTCTCGACCACACGCCATGCTTAGTATTCCAAAAAGATGCCGACCCAAACGCACTTACTTCATTCGTGATCTGACTTCTGACAACATGAAAATATTATTCGACGCTTTAGTCAACGACAAACAACAATGTAAGATTCTTTGGAACAATCTTACAGTAAAAACTCCACATTTAACATCAATGTCTCACAACCCTCTGATGCTGCAACTCTACGTGAGAGCATCTCTTGGATCGTCACAAATGGATGATATGTCCACGATGACCAGGATATTTCACACTGTATTGTTAAATCTTAAAACCTCTACACACGCCGTTTCCACATCTGATGATATTGTCATCAGACTTTCCAAAATCGCGTATGAAGCAACGGAAAAAGGAACCGTATTAATCACAACAGACGATCTTATAAAAGAAAGTCTGACCAGTCACGTAGTTCAAGATCTTGTCGTCGCTCTAATGGGAGCAAACAGAGAATATGCACTCCTAGAAGGGCAGCAACGGTTATATTTTAGTCACCAGACCTTCCAAGAGTACTTTAGTGCTTTATACATCTGTCGTGAAATGTCATTATCTGATTTCAAATTATTCGTTCAAAATAACTTACTGGAGGATCACTGGTCTGTTGTTGTCCAATTTACGGCCGGACTCCTTTTGGATCCGATCATGAACAAAGGTAAGTTTGTGTTTTATCTACAGACTATTCATCATAAAACTTACAACAAATTATATTATTGCGTTTCCTTTCATTATAATAAATCGAGACATGATTTATCAACTTAATGGGAAAAAATCATTGCAATAATTTATCCTCCTTAAGCAAATTTTAATTGAACGATAAAACTTGAGTCTTGATGTCATTTTATATAATAATTATTTCACCAACAACTAAACTTTTTTTTAAATCTATAGATCTATCGAGCTCTGCAGTTAACAAACTTCCTGCAATGGAATCTACGTCATCACTGACACAAACGTCATCTCAACCAACAACTTCGTCTTCACAAACCGCTTCAAGTAGGAATACCAGATTGATATTTTGCGATTATATTGTGACAAGGAACAATATGTGTTTGCTTGTTTCCTTCAAGTAAAATTACTTTTGGGAACCACTGGGCTAAGGAATCGTCGGCATGTGCCCACAATCTTTATTTCCCAACGGGTCAACCATGCAGCTGCTTCAATGCAGCGTACTTGATAGTGGAGGATGGTTTGTATGTGAGCACTAACATTAGGGTTACGTTGTTATGACATTTCTGTTGCCCTGTTGTTGGTAGGTATTATTTTCGCTAGATGGTCAATAATTAAAATAAACAGTACCAAAACAGAGACAAGTTAATGACACGTAGCCTAGCTACTGAACATTAAAAGTTTTCGCAACTACAGAGCAGCGACAGCGCAACGTGTGTCGATTGTACGTGGTATGCAAAATCACAAATTGTATTAGCTCTGATCCAGGTCAAGCACGTTTGTTCAACAACTCACAAATGGGAACAGCTACTTCCTCTTTATTTCTATTTACTTTAATACTGAAAGGGTCAAGCGTGTGAGCATACTTTACTGTGTGTGCATTCATTAGTAAAGAAAACGTTCTGGAAATATGTTTTTTATTTTTAATGTGTTGGATTTTTTGGATTGTGCGCCTGAGCAATGCATTTTAAAGCAGCTCTGTATATTTTATTTTGAAAAGAAAAAAGTATAAACTACGCCATAGAAGTTCTGACTTAGTTGGTGCTGACTTTTAAAAGCACATCAAACAGCGGTTGAATGGCTAGAGCAGGGGTCACCAAACTTTTTTCTCTGAGGGCCGGATTGCTGCGAGATTAACAGCTGCGGGCTGGATGCAAATTGAAAAAAGATATAGCCTACAACTATTTAGAACCTCCATTGACTTAAATTGAGGACAATAAATAACAAAGTCAGCGGTGGAATAGCAAAGTTGTGATGAAAATCGAAAGGTTGCTGGAAAAGTTATCCCCTGCTGTGATAGGGCATCATGACAGGGCATGACAGGGCATCATGCTCCTGAAATAACATTACATCTTTCCGAATTTGGCCTAGGCTATCCCCATTTGTGGTGGCCTAATGATAAAAGCAGAATCATTAGCAGGTTGCGTGTTGCTCAACAGCAACGTCAGTCCTTTACAAAAAGTTTAGTAACTTTTTTCCTTAACAGTTGTAGTCGTCGTCGTCGTCGTCGTCTGAGCTTCTGGGGCCGAGGGTCTATCCTTTTACCACCCCAGATTCACGATGTTTCCGGACTACACTGGAAGGCTGCTAGAGAGCAGCCAGTCTTTAGTTTCATCATCCATGACGCGCAGACCTTCCACTCCGTTAGGTGGCTTGAAGTGCAGTTGTAGTGCAGCTGTTATTTCCGCAGCACGTGGCGGCCGAATGAAATTAGTTCGCGTGCCGGTTCCAGCCCACGGGCCTTAGTTTGGTGACCCCTGGGCTAAAGCAGTGGGTCTTAAACTTTTGCCTTGTCGGCACCACCTTGAAATTACCAACCAGTTCTCGCACCCCTCTTAGGATTGGTTCAAAAGCAATAGTCGCCTACACTTCGAAATTTTTGTTGAAACCTGTTAAACAACTTTGCTTCATAGGTCATAGCAAATCTTGAATATTCAGCATCCCCGCACCGCCTAGACACAGGTTTCGCACCCCTTGGTGGTGCGTGCACGCCTGGTTAAGAACCCCTGAACTAGAGTGTTTTTAATTTTTATGTATGTTGAGATTATAGTTGTCTCATGGCGGCACAATACTGTGCTACGACACACTGAGGGACTCAACAATTCTAGCTCGTTTTTCAGATGTGCCCCAAGATTCCTTGTATCAAAAATCTCAGCAACTGAGCAGGCCATCCACTTCTTCAAATCAACCGCAATCATCTTCCAAGGATGTTTCATCTGCCTTTCAAAAGTCAAAGCCTCAAAAGTTAATGAGCAGATTGAAATATTTCACAAAAAAAATATTTCCAAGTAAGAAATGAATTATATGATTTTATGTTTAAAATAAACAGCATTCAAAACATTTATCACGTAACAATAGAAGATAAATGCTTTTTCAAACCTTACAATTTTTTGTGCTGTTATTGATGATTACCGGGCCAAAAATAATTTCAAATATTCGACTTTTAAGTTTATCTCAAATTTAATTAAAATAACAAACTTTACGTCCAGGCCTCGTTTTATCGCAATAAACATGACAATAAATTAACATTGTGATTAACATTTATCGCTATTTGTTTTTTTGCAGAATCATCTGGAAGAACTGCTAAATTTTCACCACAATTACAGCCATTTTCCCTTCCTGGACCAAGTAAGATTGAACTACACAGACAATTAAAGCTTTGTTAATCCTTTTCAACTGTTTGCATCTTTACACTTAGATCAGTTTGCTCAACTCGAGTTTCTCGATCGGGCCATGTACGACTCCCGCAAGCAACTATCTGCCGCTCCGTGACATTTGCTAAATGTTCTGTAAATGTTTGTTTATATATTTCATAAAATGTTGTTTAAATTATGAGCTAGGCCAACACAAAATTTGCGAGGCCAAGCAACTGCATGTAAATTTAAGGCAAACAAGAATAATAAGATAATTTGTTACTTTGGCCTTGTACAAATGTACAGTATGAACTGAGTTTGGACTCAAACGTTAGCAATGATTTGTTAGCAGACTTTATTGATGTAGAGTATACAAAGATCACATGACACAAGCACAACCAAGTTAACCATCGTTTCCTTTCAAGGTTTAAAACCGTCGTTCTATTTCAAGTAAAATATAAGCAAGACTGCTTTACATTTGTGCGTTGAGCTAGAATTTTAACAACTTTGTAAAGTAATCATTAAGTAACTTTAAAATGTATATTTTAGCGATTGCAAACCTGTTTGCATTTTTATAGGCTCTTCAAGCTCTTCAATCATCCAGATACCTTCAGAAGAATCCGTTACTTTACTGCGCCACAAACCTTCCCAGCAAACCCGACTATCTTCACCAGGTAAAGTATAGGATGCTTTACATTTGTGCGTTAAATTAGGACTTTAACAACACTACATAAAGTAACTTAAAACACAAGCTACTTTATCACAATCCAATCACAATCCAAACTTTGAAAATTTGGGGGGCCATGGCCCCTTTCGCCCCCCCCCCCCCCCTGGCTACGCCTATGCTGTCTGTAACAACACTGCATAAAGTAACTTAAAACACAAGCTACTTTATTTCTGCACTTCGAACGTTGAAAAGTTCATTTGCCCACCAAGATTATTTGTTTAATTAAGATAAAACGACAAGCCAGAGTGGAATAAAGTTGTAACCGCATTTCCACAATTTTTTTTAGACGTTATCTCGCAAACATTTTGGCAAAACCCAGATCTGTACCGCTCGTCAAAATTTACAACAAATTACAAGCTAAAAATTTCAGTAAATAAATTATTTTCAGAGCTTACAGTGATTTGCTGTATGTCTGCAAAAGTGATGATGGCAAGCCGTACTTTTTATGAGAATGTGATTTTTATTTTTTCAGGTGAAAAGTTGCAAAAGCAGAAAGTATTTATTTCAGAGCTATATAAGAAAACTCGGGAAGTTTCAAGTAAGCAAATATTTTTACCTGGTCAACACAGTTTTTTATGCTAAAATGTTTCACCAGTTTCAGGGTAGCCTATATTCAAGGCACTGAAACTCTATATTGCATTACCTTTTGAGTGATTTTATTTTTAAAAAGTGTTCAAACTTCAAGTTAAAAACAACAAAAAACTGTAAAATTATCAAGTGAATAGAATCAGCCAGATTCGGAAACAAAAGTTAAAACAACAAATATTAGATACAAGTATAAACACAGTAAGCATGAAAGCAAAATAAGTAGGGCCAGATACAGGCAGGGCCAGATTTATCAATAGGCAGAGTAGGCAGTTGCCTAGGGCGGCAAATTATTGGGAGCGGCAAAATATACGAATATACAGGGTGGTCCACAAAAATGTGACACATTTCGTTTGTTCATAATTTCTACAAATCTGAAGATTTTTCAAAATCGTTTCAGCCGGAGATGGTTCATAGCTATAAGTTGTTGCCCTCAAAAGCACTTTTGAAAAAACGAACCGGTTTCTGAGTTATTTCAATATTTGATAATATGTTCGATCCATGCTCCTCGCTGCTGAATCATCGCTGTCACTCTCACATTGAAATTGTCGATTACTCTCCCTAACATGTCCCTTGGAATTCTTCTAATTTCTCTTATAATGTTTTCCTTCAATCTGTCAATGGAATCAGGATTGTCCTGGTAGACTCTATCCTTCAGATATCCCCAGATGAAGTAGTCAGGAGGGTTAAGATCAGGTGAATATGGCGGCCAGGGGTTGTTGGTCCTCCTTGAAATCAATCGATCCCCAGGAAAGTAACTTACTGATGCAGATACTCAAGGGTACGATTGGAACAATGCGATGGGGCAGCGTCTTGCTGGAATACAGCTGTATTCAAGTCGGTCCCCCTTCTCCTCCTTACTGCTGGAATGAATTGTCGTCTGAGCAATTTGATGTAACGTTCAGTGTTAACAGTCACCTGGCATCCCTCGTCGTCCTAAAAAAAGTAGGGACCAAAAATGCCATTACGTCCTATTGCACTCCAAACAGTGACTTTTGTTACACTCAAGGGTGCTTGCACATGCGCAATTGCGCATGAGGCTGTGCTTCTGCCCAAAATCTCATATTTTGTTTGTTCACATGGCCACTCAAATGGAAGTGGGCCTCGTCGCTAAAGAGAAGCACATCCAAAAGACCGGGATTGTTCTCAATCCGTTCACTGATTTGCTGACCAAATTCAAATCGTTCATCCTTGTTGGCTTGACTTTGAGTCTGAAGAAGCTGAATTTTGTATGGGAAAAGTTGCAAGTCAGCATGAATAATTCTATTGACAGAAGATCTTGAAATCCCCACTTCTTGAGAAAGTCTTCTGGTGGATTTCCGTAGAGACTTCTCCACACGAGTTCGAACATCGTGAACTTTTTCGGGGGTTCTTGCGGTGGAAGGTGGACCACTATGGTTCTTATTGTTGTTAGTCACACTGCCAGTGTCTCTGAACTTCTCCAACAAGCGTTTGATAGTATTCCGAGACGGTGTTTTTCTTCCAGGAAGGTCATGACGAAAATGTCTCTGAGTCAAGATTACAGATTTTGTCGAAAAGTAATGTTCAATGATTTTTGTCCGCTCAGCCACTGAAAATTGATATCCCGGTTCCATACTGCTACACATAAAACTTATAGCTGCACTCTGTAACTAACCTGAAAATCAAGAGGTAGAATTAATTTTTATGGAAATGACAGATAAACAAAATATGTCACATTTTTGTGGACCACCCTGGTATTACATTGATAACACTGTACGTGAATATAATAATTCACAACAGATATATTCAGATATATAGCAATTAATTAACTGCAGACAGTGCACACCGGTGTTAAACTGTTTTATTCGCATCAACAGCGCACGGGTACAAAGGATTGACACGGCGAGAGAGCACAAACAAACATAGCCAGGTCGAAGACTTCTCGAAAACCAGCCTGCCACACCCCGCGGCGGCGGGGAGTGGCGTGATTTAGGGGTGACGATGCACCCGGAGGGGTAAGTCCACCAGCTTAGGTCGCGGGGCTAGGCTGGGGAATCGAGGTACCTGTGGAGGGAGAGTGTGGATCGAAAACGTTACATGACCCGTCCGCAAATTTAGAATGGCGGAGCGGGCCAGGGAGACAGGCTCTTTCTGCATTGCCCAGAAAGATGCCCTGCGACGGGCCGGGCGACCCGTCGCGTGTGGACGCTGGAACCGGCAGTAATTGACCGCCGGGCGGCGCCCACGTCTCCTTCACGCGACCTCGGCGCAGGTACTTGACTCTTATATCCGGTCTGCCAGTAGGCAGAGCGGATAAAATTGGAGTCTACCACGAGGAAGAGAGTCAATTATTTAAGGATAATTTGGCTCTCGTGGCAGACGAAATTCAAGTAAAAATGTGGAGCAGAGGCTCGATTAATCAATAGAAACAAAAAATATAGGTGGGAATGTAATACATATTCACTGGAGAAAAGTAAGCTTTGATTCGGCGAGCACGGATGTGCACTGGCCAGACATTGAGGCAAGTTCGCCCAGCTGGGTCGGGGAGGCTAGCGATCGAAACCAGAGGCACTGATAGGCTACATTACCAGGAAAAAATAGAAAATTGGGGTGGAAATTTTGAGGCTGCATCTTGTTGATCAGGGGATCGTGTTGATCAATGCGTTGAAGGCAGAGCGAGGTTGATCCGAGCGGGCAAGAACAGCGTTACAAGGCGAAGGCAGCGTAAGATACTTCGAAACAATTGATTGATTAATACATAGAGATATAGTGATGATTGAAGTTACTTAATTGTTGTTAAACCAGTCTCGATTCACAATGTACATGAGACATTTTATTCCTTTCCTTTGTTCATTTTTGAATGCTTGGGTTTGATGAGACTGGAGCATTATAAAAAAGATGACACTGGTTTATAGACATAAGTTGATAATATAAGGTGATGAATTTTAAGACAATTGATATAAGGTTATGACGTCTAAACGGTTTGCTGTCTTGCGCGCTCGGATACTTACTGCAACGTTTCTGTTATTGGGGAATAAGTTTCTGATCGCTGAAGTCGTCTTTTCTATGACGTAGCCCCTCCACAAATGAGCCCGGCGTTCCAAGCTTTCCAGACGCGGATGGATCCTTTGATTGAGAGGGAAGCCACTTTTCTAGCCACCTCTGCTACCCCACGAGTAGAAACGCCCAAGGCCGTCAGAGCTCGAGAGCTCGTCGGGGCATAACTCCCGAGGGAGCCTACGACGAACGGAAGTGACAGGACGTCCCTGCAAGGGCGCTTCCTGTCTTCCAATATGTTTACACATAACTCGCCGTACTTGTCGTGTTTCCTGTCGGCGGCTTTTCGAAGAGAATCCGCGCCGTTGTCGAACGGACATGTGATGTCACATACGACCGTGACACCGTCAGGGCGTTGCAAGACGATGTCAGGACGCAGATCGGCACCGCCCGTTTCCACGTGCTGTGGAACCGTACTATCTATGGAAAGCCCGGGTTGCCATTCGGCAGGCACGTGCCCCACGATTTCCCTCAATACTAAACTGTGTCGTTCCGTGACGGCAGTCATCACGGTAGGGCATTGATTCAATATGTGGGGGAGAGTCTCTTCCGCTTTCCCACACGCACGACACATGGCAGGTAGGTAACGGCGGCCATGACTTGGTTTTGATTCAAGTGGCATTAGATTCAATCTATCTTTGTACGCAAATACTCGGTCCGCGTGATCCAGGAGCTCCGGGCGCGGGTCCAGGAATTTGAAAATCCGGACAGGCAGTGGGCACTGACCGTCTTGCCTTGGTCAGGTTTGGATTCCCACTGTCTCCTCCACCACAAGTCATTGTGTTGATGGAGGGTCGGCACCACTTTTTTCCTTATAGGAGGGGTGATTGTGGAGCTCCCCGCGGCCAACTCAAGGCCGCCATCCGGGCGGGCGGACCATCGTACGTTCAGGCGACGGGTGGCCGCCGGGACACGTCCCCACAGGCTCTCGCCTGTAGGGCACGGTCTAGAACGGGCGCCGTCAGGAGGGGGGTCACTATTCAGATAACTGGCCAGGTGGTCAGTCGTGGGATCTGGAGTGCCGAACCTCAGACAGGCATGACGCCTAAGCTTCCAGAGAGCGACGGCAGAGACAATGCTGTCAAGTGACGTCAGCATCTTAAAAGCATGAGCTAGCGAAAGCGTGTCACTTTCGCGACACAAGCTCGTGATTCCCAAACCTCCCAATACAGGCTTACAGTAAAAGAACGCGCTGCAGGCCCACTTGGGAAGACGCCACGCCACCTTCAAACACCGCAAAACCAGTCGGTCAAGCTTCAGAAGCTCATACTGTCTAAAGCGCCGCACTCGCAGATGGTATGACGCGGACGGGAGAATGATGGAAGTGAGTGCCAGAAGTTTCTGGCTTGGGGTAAGAAAGGATTTCATCAATAAAGAAATATGCTACTCCAGAGTGGAGATGAAGGGTTGGGTTAGGGATGCGTCCGAGGCGTAACCGGTTCGAGCGCCGAGGTATTTACTTGTCTCGCCTTTGGGGATGACTCGAATTTCCTCCCCGGCAAGGGAGAAAGGTTTCGGGTCGACCTGCAGACGGGACGCCGATACTTTCCCATAGGAAAGGGTGCCACACTTGCGTGGGTTGAACCGTAGCCCGGACCAGGAAAAGAAGGGCTCAGTAGCAGATAGAAGAGAGATCATCTGCTCGCGATCGGAAGAAAGGAGACAGATGTCGTCCGCATAAGCCATACAACGCACTTTGATGTCGTCTTCTTTGGCAGGAAGGTTGTAGCCGCAATCCGTTTTGTCACGGACGCCCCTGAGGAGCACCTCGATGACCAAATTGAATAGCAGCCCAGACAACGGGCAGCCCTGACGGACTCCCCGCCCCACAGGGATACGGTCGGTTTCACCATTGCCGCAGCGGACGGTGCAGGTGTTGTCGACGTATATGTCGGAGATGCACTCAATAAGGTCTGTGGGGGCGTCGAAATGACGCAGGACCTCGGCTATGCATTCGTGCCGGACACTGCCAAAGGCGTTTCGAATGTCCAGAAACGCAACTGACACAGGCCTTTTGCGTGCCTGTGCATTCGAGAGGATGGTGTCGAGCATGAACACATGCTCATAGACGCCCTCTGTGGGCACGAATCCCTTTTGCTCTCGGCTGATAACATTCCCCTCCACCGCTCATCGCTGCAGGCGCCGGGCCAATACGGCGGCGTAGATTTTATAAATGTTTCGGCAGATGGAGATGGGCCGCCAGTTGCTGACGTCGTGCAGGTCACCCTCAGGGTCTTTACATATGAGTGTGATCCTGCTGGTTCTCCACTGGTCCGGTACACGACGGTTGATCCGGCAGGTCTCGAAAAGGCTGGCCAAGAGTCCGCCTCTTGGGTCCAGGGTCTTCCAGCACCGTAGGACAATCCGTCAGAACCAGGGGCGGAACCGACATCAAGCGACTGGAGGACCGCATCCACCTCCCGGGCCGTAATGGGACCTTCACCGTCATCGACGGGAAAGAGGTTTACATTATCATGCTCGTAACGGTGGGAGTTCATCCATTCGGGCATCTGCGAGCAACTCCCAGCTTCAGGAGCGGTCATGTCGCGTCGAAATCTCTCCTCAATTTCTTGAGGTGGGATTTCGCAACGATGGTCACTGTTTTTGCCTTCAACGATCCGGCGGACCGTTCCCTTCGCGTCCCGCGAGAAGGCGGCTCGCAACCCTACGCCATTACGATATCGGGCTCCGTTTCCACGCGAACCCCCGCCGCCCGACCGAGGAGAAGCCCCACTCGAACGAAGGCGAGCCGCGCGAGCCCGGGCGCCACGATTGAAGCGTGGTTTGCGAGGACGTGTCCTCTTGGGCGGCGAAGTGCCAGCGGTCCACTCTTCCAATTCAATGCAGAACTGGTCGAAATTTATGCCACCCGCTAAAGTAAGGTTCACTAAACTGCAAAGAGCCCGCCTGGAGCTCTTCGTCTTACTTTCCCTGACCGGTTCAACAGGGTCTTGGATGGATCGTTGAGTGTTGGGTGTGATAGACATCCCTGGGTAGTCTGTGTGAGTCCGGGGTCATTGGTGGCTTGGTTGCATGCCATGGTGTCGCTTCGGGGTCGAGTCAAGGTTTGGGAAGAGATAGTTGAATGGAATTCATCGTGGGTGGTTTGGGTAGGTGGGGTAAAGGGTTGGGCTTCGGCAGACAGCTTCGAGGTACAAGATTGTATAGGACAGATGGAAACAGGATTAAAAGATAAGGAGGGGTGAGATGGGTAGTGTTGGAAAGACTTGGAAGAAGAGGTCTGCATACCTCCATGACATTTTCCCATTTGTGGTACCTAAACAGTAACCAAAAATGGTACTACTGCCAACCTTGCCAAAGTGCTCAAACTGCAAGCAGTAAGCTTTGCGCAATGCATAGCAAGGTGCCTCCAGTAAAGTGCTCAATCGGCATAAGTCAAGAGCGTCCATAACTGCAGACAGTGCACACCGTTTCGACCTCCCGGTCTCATCAGTGCACTAGGTACACTGGAATAATTAATATGTTATCACATCACACACATTTATAAACAGTGCGGCAAGTCATGTAAGGTAAGTCATCGCCCCTAGAGTGCTTCACGCTTGATTGGTTTTCAACAATATGTGCTGCTTATCGCTTCTTTTAGTTATCTGTCTCGCTTAGTATGGAGGACAAGGCTTTGTCTGCAATGGCGTAGCTTGAGAATGTGCCGGAATGTGCCGCCGGGGCGGATTCAGAGTTCAAATTCAGAGTCAAACTCAGTTCAAATTCAGGATTCAGAGTCAAATGGCGGCATTGAGGACAAATGAGAACAAGTGCCTGTGTTGTATCGAAAAATCGAAAATCACCATCGAAAAATTTTTTTTGGGGGGCGGCACTGTTCTCATCTGCCTAGGCCAGCACTTAGGCTAAATCCGGCCCTGGCTGCAAGTATAAACACAGTAAGCATAAAAGCACAATAAGTAAGCTATACAAGAAAAATGGAAAAGTATGGTCACGGTTCAGGCAACAAAAGTCAATTTATTTAGCAAGCAAAACCTTGAAGTTGAAATGGTCTTGACAAGATAGCCTAACTATTTTTCAAGATTTTAGTCTACACCTTCGCTAAAGCCATTCCGTCGATTATGGAGTGGCAACCAGAGGTGATCGGAGTCTGGATTTTCAGGCTTCACATCCTGTTGTTTGCGGAAAATTTGTACATTACAAAGTCATTGTCTGTTTCTCCCAAAAAAACATTATTTTTACTTAATACAGTAGGCTACTAAACTTTGCCTTCTCACCCGCTCCGGTTTTCAGACGAAAATTCGCTCTCCGGCTCCAGTTGAAAACAGCCGGACTCCGCATTTTTATACTCCGGAATTCCGGCTCCTGCTCATCTCTGGTTGTAACCCATCGACTATATCCCTTCAGTTTTTTTCATGATTATGGACAGTACTCTGCTCTAGTGAGCAATGCCTACAGCCCTTCTAAGGGCTATAGCCTACCAGAACTAAGAAAACGTTAATGTTTTTTTTTTGGAAATATGAAATTCAACATTTATGACACCAATTTTCAAAGAAATGGTTTAATTCAATGTAATTTCAATAAATTATCTAAACAGTGAATTTTCTGGCACAAATTATTACTTGAAATTGGGGGTAAATACTATTTTTTTTTTGGGCAACTCTACGCAGAAATCCCGCGTAAAGCTGAAGACGACGGTAGCCACTTTAACAAGTCGAAATTCTGCCACTGAAATTGACTAGAATGAAACCACCAACCAATCATAAGCTACGGTTTAAGTGACGTAAAAAATGGCGAAAAGAAGATCATAAAGCAAATTAAGTGATGGATTTTTTGTAAGCTGGTTGGCTTTGGGGATAGGGTTAGGGCTAGAAAGTAGTCATTTCATTGACGCGTGTTCGATTCTCACCACTGCTATTGCTCTTTTTCTTCTGTAATTACCAAATAATGTTCAAAACAAGCATTAACTCTCTGGATGGGTACTAGAAGGGTCACAATTGGACGGTAGCCTCTTATAACACGTTCTAATTGGTTGGCGGTTGCATTGTAGTCAATTTCAGTGGCAGAATTTCGACTTGTTAAAGTGGCTACCGAAGACGACAGTTTGTGATGGTTGTTGACAGAGTTGCCAACCTTGCAGTTTATGAGCATGCTCAAACTTTCTTTTTTTAAGTATACGCGTATTTTTTGCAACTTACAAAATGTTTGTAATTTTCAATTTATTTTTAATAAAACGTAAAATTATTGTGCGATATTTTTCCAACTGGTTTATTTTACAACTTTATTTTATTGTTTGACGCTTTGATTTAATTGGCAACTTTGCACAAATATTCCCGCCCAAACCTGCAGGCGACAGCCATCTTGTTTTCAGTCGTTGAAGAGAAAGGATCAGTTTTGATTCAGTTGCAGCAAGAAAAAGTTGGTTTCAGTTTTCAATTCTGTCATCATTCTGCTTGGTTCATCAGACAAATGTTTTAAAGTTTGTTTCTGTTCGTGTCTTCTGAGTTTGAAGAAAGCATCAGCTTGGATTGAGCTGCAGCAAGAAATGACTGATTGGAAAGTTTTCAAGATCAACTTGTGAAGTTGCTTTGAAGATTTATCGAAAAAGAAATCAAAGTTTATATTACTTTGCAAGCTCTGGTTAGTTCAATGTTTTAACAAAGGTTTAGTTTCCACCTACAAAGCTAGCCTAAGTATTTTGTCCTAATTTGATGAAACTTCGAAGCCGTTGAAGACAAAACTTGTGATTTTGTGACCAACTAACAAAAGTCTACTCAGGCTATTTTCAAATTAAAACTTTGACTCAAACCTGAAAGTTTTGTTCAAAATAATTTGTTTATATTTTTGTTTTGAGATATAAATGTTTTGTTTTTTAGTAGCTTAAACAACTTGTGTTCAATGTTTAATTATTTTATGGTTAGAACCAAACTGTGGTTTTAGACAACAACCTGGTTAGTCGAGCTAATATTGATTGATATTATTCCTGCATTGTTAGATCACTATGATGATCGCTCCATCATCGCCATCACAAAGATTTTGAGGGAAGGCAACGACTTGGACGTGACAGTCACAGCAGGAAGTCATTTTGATGGAGGGAGGATAAGCATGAAATCCTCCGATACTCAGAATGACATCCATGCTGTGACGTCATTCATCAAGTCGATGCCGACGCGACTTGGAAAGCTTGATCTGGACGCATGCAGAATGAATTCCAACCGATTCCTTCCATGGAAGGAGGCGATCAAATCGATGCGTGGATCAGTGAGTCATGTTTAACTTTTATAACCAACACATTGATTCATGGTCAGACGTTGATTCAACGTCGCATTACGTTGTTTTAACGTCTCAGTTTCAACAAGTTTCACAAAGTAAGTTCCAGTTTCCAACTTTAATCATTTTCTAACAATTCTTGTAAACATAAAATAAATAAACAACAAGTCACAACATAAATAAATTGTTTATGTTTAATTGTTGCGTCATAATTAATTTGTGTTTAGATTGTTGGGATGAGTCTCCAAAACAACGGCCTATCTGTTGATGACGTCATGGAGGTGTTGCACAAAGTTGAGGAGGAAGTTTTGATGCGGGATTCCCTCGATCGTGGAGATGGGTGGATGTGGGGGAGAGATCCGAACAAGAAGGAAAGATCCAAGCTACAAGAAGCATTGGATCGGAAGGACAATAAAGTGAGAGTTGTTTACGTTGTATCAACGTTATAACAATTAATTGTGTCAACATTAAATCAACGTCAATTATCCGCTTTGTCTTTTACAGAAGTTGAAGATCGTGGTTGACGTGCTCGATCGTTTCCTCACCCACAAGGATCGTTGATGTTTTTATTTATTTGTTGATGTTTACAATAAAATTATGTCATCCAGTGATTTTGTTTGGTTGAGTTAAAAATACAACAAACTTGTTTACATCAGGTGACGTAATATCAACAAAAATGTTTAACAATCAACAAAAGTAAGTTTGTTTCTTAAACTTATTTATTTTTATGAAATAATTTCAATAAAAATTTAAATGAAGTTATTTTTAAAAGTGTTGCCAGACTAGATAAATATTTTTTGTAACTTCAATTTGAATAATTTAACAATATAAAGTAACCGTCGATATGAGCCACATTGTAGGTGAAATCAGTTTATTGGTATACAGTTTTGCCAGATTAAATTACTTTTTTTTAATTTAAATCAAAGAACTGCAACCCTTACCTCTAAATACCCATTATCAGGGTTGCCAATTTTGTTAGAACTAGCTTTGCTGATTAAAGTTTGGGTTCTAGTGAGAGCAACCTTATGATCCGATAACAAGAGTAGCGCGATACTGCCAGATGTTGCAAGTTTCATTCGGACTAGTTTTGCCGCTTAGGTGAGTTGAAACGTGGTCCGATACCTATTCGAAATGTTTGCTAATCCCTAAAAGTGCCGACAATGGTTGCCAGTTTTACAGTTTTTGCCTCAAAATTGCCTTTTACAAAAGTTGAAGATCCAGTTTGGCTTCGGTGGTCTTTTCATCAAGCACAAGGATCGTTGATGTTTGTATTTATTTGCAAGATAATTTATTAAGATAAATGCAAAGTATATAATCAATGTTTTATTTGTTGATGTTTATAATAAAATTATGTCATCCAGTGATTTTGTTTGGTTGAGTTAAAAATACAACAAACTGCTTGTTTAAATCAGATGACGTAACATCAACAAATTGTTTATAATATTATCAAACCAAAGTTTGTTTATGTTCTTCAACTTGAGGTCGATAAACATCAACAAAAGTTAGTTTTTTTCTTTAACTTATTAATTATTATGAAATGATTTCAATAAAGAATTCAAGTGAATGCGTTATCCCTTTAAAATGCATAACAAGTTTTAAGAGTTGCCAGTTCTGCGATTATTGCGCCAAAATTGGACTAGTTTTCCTTCGAAAATTATTCCAGCTAGGAGTTGTGGCATTGTTGATTTCCTTGGTTTCATTTAGAACTTCTTCTGGATGAATACTATTTTTACTTGAACACATCCTGCAACACTGACAATGGATATTCAGAGATAGTACTCCCCCTGCAAGTTGGCTTCATGAATTGTTGGTTTATAAGATTAAACAAATGACGAACAGACAAAAATTTTAAGGCGGTTATTTTCATAAATGTGCATTGTGCAACAGAAGAAAAATGATTGAATCACAATTTCTGTAAAAAAAAAACACGCATCGTAAGACTTGACTCGCCACCACAACCAAAAGAGGCACAATAGCTGAATGCATTTGGGCATCTTCCAGTTTGTAAGGCAAAACTACACTTACCAGAGCTCGATTATTACCCGAGATGAAGGAATCTAAGACTGAGCCACTGGTTAAAGATGGGTAGGCCTACGCCCTGGGTTAACTTTTATGACGACCGCAATTACTTCCAGATCAAGGCTCCTGTTATTGAAAAGATGTTATTGGTTTGGTTTTGAATCTTTTTCTCGTTGGACTGACAAAGCCTTGATAGGTTATTCTGCTAGTTTCACAAACTTGTGGAAACTTTTAACGCAGGTCCAGTTACCGAGATTGACAGAGTGAAGTTACCTTGACAGAGTAAAGTGACAGAGTGAAGTTACCAAATCCAGCTACCGATTGACAGAGTGAAGTTTCTGATTGCTGAAATGTTGTTGCCTGATATTTCATTCACTGGGTGCTGCTGACAGGGGCGCCAGAACGATTTTTGACTGGGGGGGAAAGATTACAAAAAAAGGGCATTTTTGTTTACTAAAAGGCCAATTTTTTTTCAAGTTTTAAGATAAAATATAGCGATAATGCTAATCTATCAGCTCACTATGTATTGAGTAATGATAGCCTACAAGTGTCCGGTATACAAAGAAGGGCATCATGCTATGTTATAATGATATAACCTACTGTCAAGCCTTAAAGCAGCCTGCGGCCATGGCCGCTAAGTAGTGCTTGAATGACCGCCGGTGCTACCTCCTCAATCGGCCAAGTTTGGCCGCCGGTCACTTCTAGCCAATTATTTAATTTCACCATAAAATGATCGTGGATTAACTATCGAAAATATGTAGTATCAAAGAGTGACGCAAAATTAGGTCAGCGCGTCATAATCGCCACTGTTGCATTGTGCGAGAATATTTGTTATTGATGGAATATATCCATCTGCGATCACCAGCGCTGTAAATCTTGTTTGTAACTCCCGACGTTTATTTTAACAAAGTCTTAATCCGAAGTGCTAATTTACATCGGCTGGCAATATTGTCGTTTTTATGTCGATTCGATGTTGTCGGAGATTGAATCGTTGTTAAAAAGGAGAACTAGGTTAGTTGACATCCCAAGGCAAAAACATTTTTTGATCATATTTTGCAAAAATTATGCTTCTTTTAGTACGGTACCGGTAATGTCCTTCACATAATGAAAATACTTATTTTATTACCTTGCCATCATCGTCAACACAATCATGTCGAACGTTGTTTTTCGTTGCTAAAAACAATTCTAGGGGAGTGGCGAACTTCTTTAAAATCAGCCACATTGGAGACACTCGTGCAAGTGTCGTCAGATGGTCCCGCAGTACTGGATTGCAATCCCGATAGAGCAGTTATTGCGTGATGCAACGATTCTATTGTAGGACGTCGCCCAGACCCAGACTTCAACAACGCTAAGTGATCATTTTAGCATTGTTGCAAGTGTAATTCTATTTACTTGTGCTATCGTTATTTTTATTTTGTATTTTGGCCTCTAAGCACGCAGATTTGGCCGCCGAGAAGAAGCTCCCGGTAGGCCACGATAGCTGCAGAACAAAAAACGAGTTTTAAGGCCTGTAGCCTACTGTGTTGCAAAATTTTGCGCCGTAAATATTATTTTGAGGCAAAAATGAAAGATTATAATTAGGCTAAAAGCGAATAGCAGAAATTGTTATATTGCAAAATGTGCAGTAGCTGACATGACTTTAAAAGGGCACCATTGCCCCCCTGCCCCTCCATCTGCAGAAAATTTGAGGGCAGGATCAGTTTTTAGTTTGGCAGGGGGGGCATCCGCCCCCCCTGCCCCCCCCCCCCCCCCGATCACACTTATAGCTGGTAGATTTTAGGTCGGGTTAAACCAAACACTTTAAAAATGGTAGCCTGCCAATTGTGTTCACATCCTATAACCCTAGGGCTACCATACGTCCTCTTTCAAGAGGATTTGTCCTCTTTTTTCAAGAAAACTGAATTGTCCTCCGAGGACATTACAAAATGCTCAAATGTCCTCTTTTTTGACAGTTTGGGATTTCATGCTTATATTTTCAACGGGATTACATTGCTTGATGACATTTCAGCGACGGCTTGTAGTCTATTGTTTTCTAAACATTTTGTATACCATGTAACATGCTGATAAGAGGTTGGAGCATTTTATGGAACTGTTGTTAAACGTTCATTGCCTGGTTTACTGTAAGATATTAAACGACATTTCAAAGGCTATGCTCACACTTTAACAAAATTATTCTATTACCTACATACAAACGTTTTATATTGATACAACGCTTGTAGACGTTGTTGATTGCTAACTCAGTATGGTTCGGCGCCGGATTAACTATAGTAGCAAATGTAGCAGCTGCTACGGGCCCCGCGCTTGGTGAGCAAACATCTTTTTTGCAAAAAAAACTGTCGAACATAGTTGGTAAGTAATTTTTAGCTTGCAAACTGGAATGGCATGGGAGAATATTATAGTTGTAGGATTAAATTACTTAGTCCCAACGTCTTATCCCTTCCTAATTATTGTAAACTTTAAAAGCCAGTAATTTCCGCTGGAGGCAACTGCCTGATCGAGTGCCACGAGCCCACGACACTAGTTGTTTGAAAGATCATTCGACTGTACTGTACAGTGTACACCAGTGAGAAGAGTATCAATCTTGCCGATTGCCTTGGACAAGATCCCTACAGGCTTTTAGAGAACAATTCGCTAATTTTGAGTCAGAGGCGCAGAAGCTGACTCAAGTGCCGGATTACCGACCAACAAGCACAAGAAGAATTCTCCAAAATCGAACGCACGATGAGAATGTAGGCAGTGGCCGTTCAGTTTCAGATGCAATAGATATCAACTAAAGACAGATTCCCGGTGGAAGATTTCCTTGCAGTATTGGACAGCCTACAATCTGCGCTGTAGCAACGTCGCAAGGCATAGCCTACACCAGCGGTTCTTAACCGGTGGGCCATGGGTCACTAGTGGGCCATGGAAAAAATTTGAGGTGGGCCACAGATCTGTTTAAAAATTTGCCAGAGTTAGTGAAAATTTCAGTTTTATTTGTGTTACTATAGTTAATTTTACACTTGTGTGTATTGTTTAGTTGTTTTAACTGTATCAACAATGAATGGTGCTGCTGTAATTTGCTGGAAAAAGGTAATTTTCATTCTAATTATTGAAATAATAACTTTGATGGCGTGACGTAATCAATGTCATCTGTTGCATAATACACGAACGTTGATTTTAAGCAACTGCAACAGTATGGTTTTCATAGCGAGCCACTTGGCTCCAAAAGGAGAAATTTTTAACTTAACGGGAGGAGTAATCGTGTTGGAAGGAATTGGGAAGGAATGTAAATGAAATAAATTTATCTAAATAATCCAAGTTGGTCAATAATGTTCAGGAGCACGCATCTCATTGATGCACAGTTGATAATCTGTTTTGAAATATATTCTGCTGTTTTTTTGTTTTTAAACCTATTTTGCAGGTTTTTTCTTGCATATATAGTTAACGGGCCACAAAAATTTTTCTGCAATAAAAATGGGCCACGAAAGAAAAAAGGTTGAGAATCACTGGCCTACATCAATTCGTAAAGTAGGCTACATTGCTATTGATTGCTCCTCTCCAGAACTCAACTATTTCACTTCGATATAAAGAAAACAATATTAACACCACGTTTCCTAACATTGACAATTTGTTACGCATTTATCTATGTATGATGGTAACCAGAGATGTACGTTTACGCCGCAAATTCTATGCCGCATACTTGCGGCGTAGACTTTTTGTTTGCGCTAACGCTTACGGCCACATTTTTTTGGATAGTTGTTGCTTGAGGCTACGCCGTAAAGTTTTCGCAGTTTTTTAGCGTATAGCGTCAACGCATACTTTTTAATGTATTTTTTTCGCTACAACACGCCAATACGTTCCAGCGCTGCAGTTGAAAGAATGTTTTCAATGGGCAAAGACATATTGAAACCAAAACGCAGGAAAATGTCAGATGAACACTTTCAGATGCTTGTGTTTCTTCGTGGAAATTCAAAATAAAACTTGTTTGTTTTGATTGGTTTGTACCGAGTGAATGTTTGGCATCTAGCAAACAAAATTAGTTTACGCTAATGTAGCCTATGCGCTGACGCTGCCAACTTTTTTTACAAGTTACTTTGACGCTTACGGCGTATGGTTTTTCGAACGTTTGCGTTAATATTTTTTGTATGCTCGTACATCACTGATGGTAACTAATTGTACTGGAGAGAGATCATTTTCGTAAATTAAAGTTGATTAAAAGCTAGCCTGTCTGCGAAACAAGATGGGGCAAGAGCGGCTACACGCCTACACTATAATTAAAAATATCAAATCTAAAAAATATTCAATTACTTACCAGTCATTATCTGTAGGCTACATCAAATCAATCTGCTACAGGCCCTGCACTTGGTTAATCCGGTGTAACGGTCCAGGAGTGACCGCAGTCCAAGAGTTACCAGGGTTGCCAAATATAATTAATTATTATTTTTATGAAAATAATTGTTACTTCTACCGCACAAAAAGTTACATTGACTATTTTAGGCATTAATTAATCTTAAATGAAAAGGTATGCATGTGTTTGAGAATAACTACTTAATTAAACTTAGTTGTAAAATTTTTGTTTTTGTATCACTTTCAGAAGCGCCGGGCAGCTCTGGTTATTTGTGATCTGACGTCATTTCTAGAGTGCTACGCTGCAGCAGCACGGTAACTCTTGGACCGCAGTAACTCCTGGACCGTTACACCGGCACTGGTTTGGTTCGTTTGTTACTTGAAACAAATGTCTAAAAGTTGCATTGTGTATAGCCGAACACCTGACCTACAGCAAAATAAATCGTGGCATAGATAGGTCTACAGCTCTGCAAGGAAAAGAACAGCTTTTTAGTTCACGCCGTTTTTAGCTTCTTAAGGTTACATGTGCAGCCTACTGTTTTAGTCAGATTTCTTGCAAATAATTCAACAATTTTGTTAAGGCTGACCATTCCTTGTTGAAAAAAGTTAAGGCTTGGCCTAGAGGTCGTGCCTGATTTGTCACATTTTGCAGATTTTTACGATCATTCTGTCTGACTGAAACTGTCTAAAAATTAGGTATTTTTTTCACTTTTTGTTGACTCTTAAAAATAACTTATAAAATCATTTGTTGTTTTAAGGAAGCAATAGAAACGAGAAAAAATAAGTTAAACGTTCAGTCAATCTGTTTTCTTGTTTTGTCTTTTTTTTGTAACTTTTGCTGCGTAGGCGGATGATCAAAAACATGTAAAAAACTTTTCAAGCGTAAAATTCTACTAGCTGGCGAAACGTGTCCTCTTTTTAGGCGATGAAAATATGGTAAGCCTATATAACACTGACGATGAATATTTAGAAGTAGTAGGCCAACCTTGCAAAAAAAATTTAAAGGCAGATGATCAATCAAGTAGAAATGATAATAAGATAATCTAGAAATGATATCTTGATAATCAAATATTTAAATATTTGAACGTTCCCATAACGTTATCCCTTTAAAATGCTTAACAAGTTTTAAGAGTTGCCAGTTCAGCGATTATAGCGGCAAAATTGGACTAGTTTTCCTTCGAAAGTTATGCCAGCTAGGAGTTGTGGCATTGTTAATTTCTTTGGTTTCCTTTCATTTAGAACTGACTTCTTCTGGATAAATACTATTTTTACATGAACACATCCTGCAACACTGACAATGGATATTTAGAGATAGTAGGCTACTCCCCCTGAAATTTGATTTTAAGAATTAAGACGGTTTTTAAGATTAAATAAATGACGAACATACAAAGATTTTAAGGCGGTTATTTTCATAAATGAGAAACAGTCCCGAAATGCAGTGCCCAAGCACACACCTCCAGAGCCGAACCAGCGCTGCTTGATCTTCAGTCGGGCGGGAAATCATTGATCTAACGGGGTGTTAATTATTTGATGTTATTTATAATAAATTGATGTTATCCGTTAATTGTTTATTTCATGGTTGGCTTGTGTGATGACGACGAAGTATCAACGACAGACGACGTTGTATCAATCTAAACGTCATTGCTGCCGCTAATAAAGTTGCAATGTGTTGTTAGCAAAGGATTGTGACAACCAGCTGAGAGGCCGAGTGGTCATCGTCAGTGGCTCGATTGCTGGAAAAGATTAGATCGATTTTAGGTCGGGTTAAACCGAAGACTTTAAAAATGGTAGCCTGCCAATTGTGTTCACATCCTGCAACACTGACAATGAATATTTAGAAGTAGTAGGTCAACCTTGCGAAAAGAATTTAAAGGCAGGTGATCAATCAAGTAGAAATGATAATAAGATAATCTAGAAATGATAATCTTGTTGTCAGCTTTAAATGATTTGTTTTTTAGAATACTCTACCTCCATCCTAAGTGCCTCTGACAGATGAATAAATTCGCTAAATTTAACTGAGATACCAAAAAGATGACAATAACAAACTTCCCTAACCAGTAAATTGCAAAAATTATCAACAGGCTACTAAGTTAAACGATTGCAAACTTTCGTTCACTGTCGGCAAATCTGGCACTCATTCAATTGCAAAAATAAAAACGGCAACACCGCTGTGACGTCACCATGGGTGGAAAGGATACATTCTTTCTCTGTAATGACTTAATAAGGTATGGTATACAACAACTGCAAAACGTGAACGTGTGGGGCTCTATTGGTCTAAAGCAGCGTTTCTTAACCTTTTCTGACTCTAGCACCCCTGTAAACAGGCCTGGCCAGTCTAGCACCCCCTAACTATTGTTGACACGTGAGTACTACAGTGCCGACCAAAAGTTTAGCAGAGGCCGAAATTTTGACATGCCTTCAGATCGCTGGTAATATATTTTGTAATGAAGTCTCTTGTTGTTTAACAAACTGTGCAGTTGTTTTAACGAAGTTGATTCCGGATTTGGTATTTGACTTTCATTCACCAACAGAAATTCAATTAAAATCATATGTAAGTGAATCAACTCTCTTAAAACAACAGCACAGTTTGTTAGGCGACAAAAAAATACAAAATATACCGCCAGCGATCAAAAACCATGTCAAAATTTCGGCGCCGCTATTAAACTTTGGCCTGCACTATTGAAAGGAAAGCGATGTACAAATTGATCATTGTGTATATTTTTCAAAACTACTGTCGTCATTAGTGATAAAAGAAATAGGAAAACTCGAGAATAGTGAAAGAACATGGACAAACTTGAGCATACTTAAGTTACCCAGCTGGGTAACTAGTTACACATGTATCAATGGGATTTCTATTGTTGCTTATGTGTGACCAATTTCTCTATTCGAGGCTTCGTGTTGGTCAAAGCCACTCTCATATCGTGGAGCAACCCATGTTGAAGGCGATTCCTTTGTTTTTATTTGGAGCATAGTGGAAAACGCCTTTTCACACAAGTAGGTATAGTCGGAAATGGAACAATCAATTCCAGTGTTGCTCGTGCCAATGCAGGATATGCTGTCAACTGATCACACCAGAAATCAGCAAGCGGAAGGACAAAATTTTGTCCAACAACTCTGATTCACCTGCATGTCAATCAGCTCCTCCTTTAGTCTATTATCATCACTCATGTCTGCCAAGAAGGGCTGCTGTTTCCACTCTGGATACGAGTGATTTGTGGGAATGTATTTTGTCATGGTGGTTTCTAGAAGTGAGAAGTGAGCAACAATATTACTACAAAGCACCCACCAGGTAAGTTCGCACAATCTACTCAGGATCAATTTGCGTACTTGACTGGGAGATGACTACAATAACAGCAAGTCATGTTGGCTACTTCGAAACAGCAATCACTGATATGACAACTGCTGATACTGGCAGAAAGATGAAAAAACGCAGAAAAATAAAATAGCATTTTTTAGTAGGCCATTATACTGCATGCATTTAGCACCCCCTACAGTCTATTCCAGCACCCCCAAGGGGTGCTAGCACCCCCGGTTAAGAAACGCTGGTCTAAAGCATGTGCAAAATGAGAATTACCGAATGAAAAAGTCAACTTATTATTACTATCAAGTTTAGATCAAATAGGTTGAGTTTATTTTTATCAAACAGCATCTCAATTCAATTGAAATTGCAGTTTTTCTAAACTCCTGTAGGGCTACAATTTTGATAATTTTTTATTTGTCTTAATCTGGCTATAGGCACTTGTAGTGTAACAACAATATCTCGCAAACAACAGTCTACCTTTTTAATTTATGGTTGAGGTAATGCCTGCAAATTGCTGTTTATGTGACAGCGTCAGTGACAAAGACCGTTGTGTTATCTTTTCATGCTTTCCCACAAAACAAGGTGCTGAGAAGAAAATGGTCAAAGTTTTCTTCAAGTGTTCGAAAGTGGGATGGGCCATTCAAAACTACTCGTATATGTTCCCTTCACTTCACTGAAGATGATTTTGTTAACACCACCCAAGTAAAAATAGGCTTGAGCAAACTTTACATTTTGAAGAAATCTGCCAGGGGCGTTGACAAGGGGGTCTAGGTGGTACTTTTGGACCCTGGCCAGGAATATTTGAGGGGCCCAGATTTAAAAAATTCCCCGCGACTTCAAACATTATCAAGATCTTAATATAATCAGATCTAAAGGAATTGCCATCAGAGGTTAAAACAGCCATTTCAGCTGTCAGATGGTAAACTACCGGGCCCCCTTCTGGGTACCGGGCTCATTTCAGCTTTCTGGTGGTAAAATAGCCACTACAGCCACCAAACAGTAAAATAAGAATTTAGTCTAGTATAGTGATTTCCCTAACCACGAATATTACCCGAAACACGAATTTCAAAATAAACAGGCTAATATTTGTTCAAACTCAAAAATCCAAATCTCACAGGTAAAAAAATTGCTATCCCAACTTCTGCACTAAAAATTAGACCAAACCCGCTTTTCAGATTGCAGCAATCAGCAAATGTTTGACCTAGGCCCAAACACCTTTTCCAAATCAAATTGAAAACTATCTGTCAGCACTAACTTTGCTGTAAATTCTCTTCTGGTGAGCCTAGAATGACAAGTGAAACATCGATGGAATCGGAAAGTAATACTCTAGCCGCCATGTGACAAATAAAAGTTCATAAAAGCAACCGCTAGATAGAGATAGTAAGTTTTGCGATTCAAGAAATTTTAAGATTGTGCAAGATTTGTTAAATGACAATGCTTAAACGACATCAATAAAAGTTTATACACAACCTTTATATTCATAACATTGCTGATGAAGGGGGCCCGAAAATAAGTTGGTACCGGGCCCGAGAAATCCTTTCAACGGCCCTGAAATCTGCCATACCATCTATAAAAGCACAGATGCAACCAGTTGCTGATGATAATTCCAGCACTTCTAAGCAACAACGTTTGCAAAATTGATTGATTGATTGATTGGTTTATTTTGTTGTGCAATATTATAACAGCAAAATCATTAAATGATGCAGCACGCTTAACGAACACAATTGAAACAAAGAAAAATAACAAATGTACACTGCATCGTTGATAAGTAAATCACAACGGGAAGCTGCGAAGTGACCATGAAGGTCTTCGAGTCAAGCAGCCACCCTTAGCCGTCGATGATAAACATTTAATAAACATTACACTAAATTATCTACACTTGCAACAAAGAGTCAAGACAGAAACAAACTTGCATCCATGATATGTGTTGTGTTCTTAGCTCATTCAATCAGAGTCGTACTGAAATTCTGTTTTATTATGAAATTGCACAACCAAGATATAGTGTGACCCCTGCAAAGTAAGCCCAAAACGAGAAGTGCCAATTAACAAAAGCATGCGGATGAATATTAAGCAAAAGAGAAGACCTGAGGGAAACGAAAACAAAGTACATCGTTTCAATGCAAATAAACTAAAATACATAACACCTCCCCAATAAAATTTATGACCACCCATAACGAAGAGGTGGTTGGCGTCTTCTCTTTGATCGCCTTAATGTTTGTTCTTGATGCGATGACGATGATGGATCGTCGGTCGCTATTGGCGTCGATGAATCCTCGGTCGCAATCTGCGTCGATGAATCTTCGGTCGCAATCGGCGTTGATGAATCCTCGGTCGCTGTCGGCGTCGATGAATCCTCGGTCGCAATCGGCGTCGATGGAACTGGAAACTCGTCAGCTGTCGATGACGACGTGAAAGTAGTCTCCCCTGGGTCCCCGTCTTCCGGCGAGATGTAACGCGGACGTAGCTGGTTGATATGGCGTCTCCATATTGGACCTCGAGGGTCCACTCGAACCTGCAAACTACGACTCCCGTGTCGCTTCACCACGACGGCAGGAACCCACCGAGGGCTTCGGCTTTGCCTGGAACCAAAGTATAAAGCATAACAAGGATCACCAACATCGAAGTTAATTGTTTTCCGGTTTTGTTTCCGAGGCAAAGGACTCGTCGATGGTTTCGTGATCTGAGCTGAGGAAGGAAGTAAAATATCTAATTTAGTACGTAGTTGTCGGTGGTTTAATAACTCACTGGGAGATGGGAGAGTAACCACTGGCATTAGGCGTACGGCGAAACTGCATCAAGAATTGAGTGGTGGCACTTTTAGGCGGTAACGACGATTTTCTCAACGCCTGCTTGAAAGTGCGCACCAAACGCTCGGCAGCACCATTCGTAGCTGGATGGTATGGTGCTCCAGTGATGTGGACTATATCCCTAGCTGTACAATAATTCTTGAAGTCTTCAGAAGAAAACGTAGTCGCATTGTCTGAGACAATGGAGTGGGAGTATCCAAAATGGGCAAAATCCTGCTCTAAAAGATCAATAGTAGCAGACGTCGATACGGAAGAAGTTGGGTGAATAGAAGGATACTTACTATAAGCATCGGTAACAATAAGCCAATTGGAACCTAAAAAATTAATAGCGTGATCGACATGAATTCGACTCCAAGGCTTCTCTGGAGCTATCCATGGGTGGATAGGAGCCTTGCTTGGTGCAGCTTGATGCTCACCACATGTAGTACATGTTCGGCAGAGGTCGACAATGTCCGCATCGATATTGGGCCAGTAGACTGCTGTCCTGGCCAGCTGTTTCATTCGCTGCATGCCGAAATGACCTTCGTGTAAAAGAGAAAGAATATCATTGCGAAGTTTAAAAGGAATAACTACTCTAGAACCATATAATAAACAACCATAACATGTTGTTAGAGAATCAGCAACTCTTCTAAACTGTTCGATTGGATCGTTAGAGTTTGATTTCGCAGGCCATCCTTCTTGTGTAAAGCGAATGATTTTAGACAAGACTGGATCCTTGGAAGTTTCCTTGCGTAAAGTAGAAGAATCGGAATGACTAACCTGCGAATCCAACGTATCAATTGCGCAGACAATATCAACATCATCTGCACTTTCCTCCCCATCAAAAATTGTGTCATCGTTGGACGGAAGACGGCTCAAGGCGTCAGCATTTTGGTGATGCGTTGTTTTGCGATACTCTATAGTATAACTAAATTGACTCAAAAACAACGCCCAGCGTGCTAACCGGTTAGCCGCCAGCGAAGGGGTAGGTTTATCTGGACCAAAAAGTGAAAGTAAAGGCTTATGATCCGTTACCAAAATAAAATTCCTACCGTAGAGGTATTGGTAAAATTTCTTCAAAGCGAAGATGATAGACAAAGCCTCCTTTTGGATTTGGCTGTAGTTTCTTTGAGCCTTTGTCAAGATTTTCGACACATTTGCTATTGGCCTCTCGCTTCCGTCCGGGGAGCGGTGAAACAGTGTGGCGCCAATGCCCACGCTTGATGCGTCGCACGCAATTCCTAAAGGAAGCAACGGGTTAAAGTGTACGAGAACATCTTCTGCGGAAAGAAACGTTTTTAATTTTGCAAAAGCGCATTTTTCTTTATGTTCCCATCTCCAAGGAACACCACTCTTGGTTAAATGATATAACGGTTGCGCTACCGTAGAAAATTCTGGGGGCATAAACTTAGAATAAAATTGAACCGACCCCAGAAAAGAACGTAAGGTACCAGCATTGGAAGGAGCAGGCATGTTCAGTACTGCATCGACTTTAGGACCCTTTGAAATCCCCTGTTTAGAAAGAACATGACCTAAGTACTCGACATTTGCCTGGGCAAATCTACATTTTTCCTTCCTACATCTAAGACCTTTCGAAGATAAACGATCGAGTAGTCGTTTAAGGTTCTGGAAATGCTCTTCCGCTGTAGCTCCACTTATCAAAATGTCATCCAGGTACACTGCTACACCTGGAAGGTCACTAGTTAAATCATCCATTATCTTTTGGAAATGGCCTGGGGCAGAAGAGATGCCAAATGGCATAACATTTTGCAATAAAACCCCTCTATGGGTACTTAATGCCAATATTTTTCGACTCCTTGGACCTAACCTAATCTGGTTATAAGCATCTGCCAGGTCAATCTTAGTGAATCCGTGGCAACCCCTAGTTTACGCATTAAATCCTCTGGAAGAGGCAAAGGGTGCCTGTGAGTTTTAAGTTGTGGATTAACTGTCGAAGAATAGTCACCACAAACCCTTAATTTGGATATCTTACCTTCGGTAGAAGCCTTGCGAACTGGTACTACAGGAGTTCCCCAGTCGCAAAATTGTACAGGTGTCCAGATACCTTTTTCTATGCCGGCGTCATAGGCAAGAGCTAAGTCTTCTTGAATGGCGAAAGGCACTGGTCTGGGCTTTGAAAACACTGGTTTACAATCAGAGTTAAACTCAATCTCTAATTCGTAATCCTGAAGACAACCTAACTCAGGTTTAAATAAGTCTTCGTATTGATCACATAACTCGGAACATGATTTTTGCAAGTTAAAATCTATGTCGTTGTGACGATGAATAGCATGTAAAGATGAAGAAAAGAACTTATCTACCGAAATATCTAGTGCTTGAATAGCATCACGCCCTAATAAGTTAAGATTAGGGATTTCACATACCATAAATTGAACTGTGGTCGTCTTTCCCGATTTGTTGCAGCTTGCTTCGGCAGTGAAAGATCCAATAATAGGCATCGAGTGCTTACTTGCCGACTGAAAACGTAGCTGCAGAGTCTGCAAGATAGGTTTGCCTAGCTGCGACCAAACTTCAGAAGAGATGAAATTTCCCCCTGTAGCTGTATCAAGTTCCATTAAGACGGGAAAAGACTTAATAAAAATTTGAACCTCGAGTTTAGGAACTTTAATCGACGAATTATGAACAGTATTTACCTCCTGTATGCAGTTGACCTTAGAAGAATGAACTTGAGCGGCTTTTTTACGACATGCGGATTGTACATGCCCTGTAAGTTTACAGAAATGACAGACCGCATTTTTAAATCTGCAGTTGTTAGCAAGGTGATTAGAGTTACCACATCGATAACACTTACTTTGCTTGTTCGCATTAGCACTGGCCACTGTAGCTTTCTTGAAAGAATATCGTATATCGGTGCCTTTAACTTTATGTACCACCGACGGTTCAGTGCCAAACACCGTCTCCTTAGCCACTTTTGCAGCGTCTTCAGTTTCTATGGCTATTTCAAGAGCACGTGAAAAAGTAAGATCGTCAGGTTTAATTTTAAAGAGAGCTTTAAGAACTGCTTCGTTTCCTACCGAGCACATAAAACAAGTACGCAAAGCTTCATTTAAAGGATTAGTAATAGAAGAAAAGTCGCACGTGGCAGCGGCTTGCCTTATTCGTGCACCCAATTCTGGAACAGTCTCACCTGGTTTCCGCTTCAAGTTGCTCCAGAAGCGAAATCGTTCACGAATAACGAAGCGCTTAGGGTCGAACTGCGCCTTCATGTAATTCGAAATTTCCTCCATTGTAAGTTCATTGATTGGCTTTGCTGTAGACTCTTGTGCGGCCAGATTGAGGATCATCTTGTAGATGCTGGCTGACTGGTTAGTGAGGAAAACTTGAGCCTTCTTATCATCAGGAACGGACTGTGCTTTTACAAATGTGCACAAACGTGACCAATAATCAGTCCAAAGTTCTAAAGTTGAATCAAACTCACAAAATTTAGGAATACCTTGAGATAATCGATTTTGGTTTTCTGATTCGCATGGAATTTTGAGCGCTGAAATTAACTTCTTCAGTTGTTCTTCATGATGACGTTCTTGCTGTTGCATTTGTTGTCGCGCCTGTTCTTCTTGCTGTTGCATCTGTTGTCGCATATGTTCCAGCTGCGACTGCATTAATTCCACGACTTTTTCCATATTGTAAATAATTTTAAAAAAACTAAAACTTGTAGAAAGTAAAACTCGTAGGGACTAAGACTGAACACTTCTGCGTACCACTGTAAGTTTCTCGTTCAGACGTTCAGCATCCCATCCTCGTCGCCAAATAACTCTGTTGTGTTCTTAGCTCATTCAATCAGAGTCATACTGGAATTCTGTTTTATTATAAAATTGCGCAACCAAGATATAGTGTGAAACCTGCAAAGTAAGCCCAAAACGAGAAGTGCCAATTAACAAAAGCAGGCGGATGAATATTAAGCAAAAGAGAAGACCTGAGGGAAACGAAAACAAAGTACATCGTTTCAATGCAAATAAACTAAAATACATAACAAAATGTCAAAAATGTACCCTTGCACAGGTAAAGCAGGCTTTTACGTGTATAGACTCTGCTATGTACGGTAACTGTAAAACTAAGATTTGGTTAACACCGGCACTCACAACTTGCATTGCGCAAAGCTTGGAAAATTGCCACGCGAAGGTATATATAGGCCTACATTCGTGGTCATTTTTTCAACAATTTTGCAAGTCCAGATGTCCGTTACACAGGATTTCAATGGCCAACTGAAATTACTGAAGGCACATTATGAGAAAGAGAGAACTTCTATTTATTTATGAATAGTGAATATGAATGTGATTCGTACGATTTCTTCATTTTTCACTTCAAGTATATTTTAGGTTTTGTAGGAACGTATCCAGTACAGTTTTATTAAACTGCAAAAAACAATAAATCTTTGAAAAAAGCAACCGCTTGTACCAACTCCGACCAAACTGTGATCCACCAATTACATCTAGGAAGCGTTTGTTTCATCCGTTGCTAACGACGTCCACCCAGAATACCACCAAAGTCGTCCCAGAGCAGTGAAATATGGAGTTCCACCAGTGGCGCTGCGGAGAAGGCGTTTGATATAAATTTCGCCCTAACCAGTCGAGGTTCAGATTAAAAAGTTCTCGAAGCATAATTCTGCGCTAGGAAATGATTAAAAAAGTTACTATACTTGGATCCAACCTGTCAGGGGCACTTTAAAAGGGATCGCAAGCAAACAAGTTTGGGAAGCCCTGTTCTAGTCTATCAGTTTCATTTGAACTAAACCTTATTGCTAGCAAATTAAATTTCTCAAGTAACTTATCTCTACCAAAAGTTGAACTCTGACTCCTTTAGAGTAGAGACTAATGTTCTATCCTTGGTGATAAGCTACGATTGTGAATCTGTTGCTGCTGTGAATGCTGAAAGAGTCGATAAGGGATATCTACTGTAGAAGGATATCTAAGGATATCTAATCATTACTGCACAAACTAAAATGTGGATTTCTCAATATACAACCCATTTTTTGTTTTTAAAATGATGCTTAAAGATGAAATAACTTAAAAAAAAGCAAAAAAAATTTGAAAATGTGGCCGTTTTTTCCCAAACCGCCACCAAGTGGTGAAAAATACACAAATTTTAAACACAAATACTTTTAAATATTTTTAATAATTTTACTGGATTTGAATCAAATTTTAACAGAATGTTTATAAGTATCAAGACTGAAGCTCTATGGAAGGAAATGAAGCTATTTTGAGAAAATAAAAAGTTATTCGAATTGTTGCATTTTTTCAAAAATTTTTGATCCTTGGACATGAAATAAATGGGTGCCGACAGCATCATGGACAAAATTTCCAAAATTCTTTGACCAGAGGCATAGCATGTTTACTCTGTTTGATAGTGTTAAAATTTTGAAAGCGATTGGCAAATAAATGAAAGAGATATTTGGGATTAAAATTTGGTAGGCTACTTGGTCAAAAATCACATTTTACGAAAAACAACAATAAACATTTTCAACACCTTAAAGCCTCCTTTATCATAAGAAAACCCTTTTTTGCCTCTGCTTGAGTTTTCAATTTATTCTTCAGTGCCTTTAATGTTTTTCTCCTGGCCTTGGATGTGTCAAAGCTTCTTTTTCTTGATTTGTCAAGTCAAAACTTGTCGAGTATTTGGCAGATTTCTGAATATGCAGAGATTTTGCCACTGTCTTGTTTTCCTAATTTGTTTTGCTGAAGTAGAAGGTTGGCAAAAAGGGCTTTAATCTTCTGTTGTTGGATGGCTTTCTGGTGTTACAGGAAAGGTTACACTTGTGTTACAGTAACAGTTCATCAAGTCTACCACCACTGTTAGACTTACAACCAACCTTATCCAACTTTCTTTGTTTAGCAATACCACGAAATTGAATTTTCTTACTTCTTTTCATGTTTCTTTTATTTCCTATTTTTGATGACTAAAACTTGCCCAAAAGTGATGCAATAATCAATTAAATATGAAAACTAAAGCTGTGTTCAATACTCAATAGTCTTGGATGACTGACAGCAAAAGTTTGCTTTAAAATGATGATCTTATAAGTTATAGACGCCTAGGAGTGCCCACTTAGGAGTTATTATATGCCTAGGAGTGCCCACTTTCAAGACCTTATTTTAGCTTCACAGCAGGGATATCTAGAAAAGGCGACTTCTCAACAGCGTAATTGATACGCGCTTTTAACCTTTTCATTTTCGAGCGTTAACAGCGCTGCCCCTTCTAGTGTCCATCGCTTTATCGAAATTTGCAAAGTCAGCAATCCCGTTGTTGTCGATATCTAACTCATTGTTCGCAAGGGTCGCGCAAGGGGCGCGCGAAGCGCGTGATGGTTTGACATTTTATTAGGATCGAGAACGTTTGTCTTCAAAACATTCATCAATTTCAAGTCTCGTGGAATCGCTCGTCAGGTTTTGAGGAAAATCATTGTCAACAGCGGTGGCTCGTTACTCTCTTCAATCGACAGGTCGTCCTGAAACAGCCTAGAAGATAAGGACCATTGGTAAGTGGATTGTGCGCTGTTATGTTGGTTGCCTATGCAGGTGTATGGTTGTAGGCTACGCCGTGGTAAAGCGCCACACTTAAAATCACACGGCGCTGGTTCGACTCTCGGGGTGTGCGCTTGAGCAACACATTCGCAGGACTGCTCTCCATTCAATGGCACCTATTGGATAGGATAATTCCCTGGCAACAATACTTCAACAATAGGAAGCTTCACTTTGTCAATCTCGGTGACCGGCCCAGCGTCAAAAGGTCTCTACAAGAATGCGAAACTATCAGGAATAACTTATCAATGCTCTGTCAGTCCGAAGATAAAGTTTCAAAACCAAACCAATTCTAAGCTATCACATTTTATAAAAAATTAATCAAACTTGCGTGTTTATTAAGTCGCAGAATCCATATTGCTGCTGAGCTTTCGTACTTCACAAGAAAAGGACAAAACAAAACGCAATAAAAGTCGTTTTTGTTTTGCGAATTGCATCTATTCGAGTTTAAATAATTAAGCAGCTTGGAACAAAAACTTCTGGCTTAAAATAGCATTTACTTTCATATAAAACTCATCTTTCGATTCTTGACCGAACAGAAATTCTGTGTTACTTTTTCATGCAAATCTTTCATGTCAATTGTCATCTATGTTTGCCAATAAGCAGAGCCATTTCAAATACTAAACTCATGTTCAGCAAACGGTTCGAAAACTAAACTGTCAACTGTACGGTACATTTACAATTGTTACAAATGTCATATCTATGTAATAGCACTGAAAGATGAAGACAGTTTAGTTTTCGAAACATTTGTTTGCTGAACATGAGTTTGGTATCTACATTTTGGGCTCTTTATTTTTTAATTGGATTAACCAGGCGTTCCAACCATTTTGCTTCTTAGTTTTGTTCCCTCTAAATGTGAAACATTCCAAACTGAGTTTATAGCAATCCATGGTCGCAATGTAGTTGGTTAAGGGGGTTCATACCCTGTGGGTGCTTGGGGGGTCGTGTTATGTGGTTGAGGAGGATTCACATTCTGTGCGTCATAACAGTTACTGGGGGGTGTACAGGTATCTGGGGGTAACATGGGGCTTGCACAGGGGGGTAAGCGCTCTCATGGGATCCAACAGGTTCCGACATTCGACTACGCATCCTTTCCATTGGATAACTTTCCAGGTTATTTTCCGTTGGATGCTGCTGATATGACGTCATGGATGGTTCGAGTAGCTGACCATTGTTTGAAGTGAATGCTTCTTCGTGGTCGAAGGTCGGCTCGGTGAACTCGGGGAGTTCTGGAACGATGGGTTTCTTGAGCAGAGCGACGACTCCAACAATGGCGGCAATTGATGACGAAACAACGAACACCGCGAGAAGAAGCGCCCAGTCCGGTTGGATCTGAGGTGAGATCTCTGAAGAAAGATTTAGTCGTTCATGGATCGAAAAACATTATGTTTAAACATCCCAACAATAAATCGACAAATAACTCGCTTGATTGTTCGTCAGCAACGTAATCTTTTCTTGTAATTTTCAATTATTTGCAGTACCTAACAATCACAAACAAGTCGCAGGCGGTCTGTTTGTGTGGCAGCTTACAGCGCTGTTGCTTGTGGAGCATTTTGCAGAAGGCGATGGATTAATTGAAGTTAGTTAGGGAATAAGTACAGTAGCTAGATAAAGACCTAAATGTGTGTTAGAAATATCTAATTAAATTGCAATCTTGTTTATGTTGTTCTATAACTCACCTTCTGTTTGGCCCATGGCCAGCATTACAAGACTTGCCAAGAAAACAACAACACAATTTTTAAGCATTTTTCTTTTAGATTCTAAACAAGAGATTATGGATTGAATCTTAATCTATTCTCAGAAGCTTCTTTGAGAGCTTAACCCCGGTAGTTTTGCACACGGTAGGCTTACTTGTAGAGGCACTGGTTGGTTGGTTTTAGAATCTTTATCCTCGGACTGACAAAATCTTGATAGATTATTCCTGGTAGTTTCGCATACTAGTAGAGGTTTTGACGCAGGGCTGGTTACCGAGATTGGCAAAGTGAAGTTGCTGTTTGTTGAAATGTTGTTGTCTGTAAATTATTCCATTCACTAGGTGCTGCTGAATGGAGAGCAGTCCTGAATGCGTTTTTCAAGCGCACACCCCAAGAGTCGAACCAGCGCCGCGTGATTTTCAGCCTGGCGCGTAACCACTGAGCTAACGGGGTTGACGCATGACCGGTCACCAAGCTTGACAGAGTGAAGTTTCCCATTAAAATACGTTGCTCAAGCGTACACCTTGAGAATCGAACCAGCGTAGTTTGATCTTGTGGTTTGTTCAAGCACAACTAAACTAAGCTATTGGGGTGAACAGAATTGAACTGACTCACGAAGACAGCTTTGAACTTGAACTTGAACTGTTATAGCCACAATTTGCTCTCTCTGGTGATCTATGAAGTAAGAAATTCTAAAGCTTGGACCAGGGGCGTTGACAGAGGGGTCTAGGTGGTACTTTTGGACCCGGGCCCGGAATATTTAAGGGGCCCGGATTTAAAACATTCCCGCGACTTCAAACATTATCAAGATCTTAATATAATCAGATCTAAAGGAATTACCATCAGAGGTTAAAACAGCCATTTCAGCCGTCAGATGGTAAAAGTAGCAGCCCCACTTCTGGGTACCGGGCCCACTTCAGCTTTCTGGTGGTAAAATAGCCACTTTAGCCACCAAACAGTAAAGTAAGAAATTAGTCTAGTTGGTCTATAGTGATTTCCCTAACCATGAATATCACCCGAAACACGAATTTCAAAATAAACAGGCTAACTTAATATTGGTTCAAACTCAAAAACTGAAATAACACAGGTAAGAAGATTACTATCCTTACTGTATTTCTGCACTAAAAATTAGACCAAAACCGCTTTTCAGATTGCAGCAATTAGCATATGTTTGACCTAGGCCCAGACAACTTTCCAAATCAAATTGAAAATTTTCTGAGTGTCTGCAGTTCTATCAATTCTCTTCTGGTGAGCCTAGAATGACCAATGAAACATCAATGGAATCAATCGGGAAGTAATAGCCTACCCTAACACCATGTGACAAATAAAAGTTCAAAAAAGCAACCGCTAAATGGAGTTGGTAAGTTTTACGGTTCAAGACATTTTAAGATTGCGCAAGATTTGTTAAATGACCATTCTTAAACGACATCAATAAAAGTTTGTACACAACCTTTATATTCATAACATTGTCGATGAAGGGGGCACGAAAATAAATTGGTACCGGGCCGGAGAAATCCAGTCAACGGCCCTGGCTTGGACTGGACTTCTTCGTCATTTGCGATTTCATTGTTATCATTTATGCGAAGATCATCATTTCGATTCTTTGGATTGAAGGTCGTTTAGCGATAGAGTTCATTTTTAATTTTATATCAGGTTTACAATGTCATCACATTATTACTCGACTTACTCTAACTGCGTTATGCCAGAAAGAACACAATCAAAACTGTTTTTTGTTTTTTTTAAGTCTTCGATTCGATCCGACCTGGAATCAATCTCAAATCCACTAGCACCAGAGCCAAAGACGAAACCCACTGGGCCACTTAACTGGCACAAGTATGTGAAGCTGCAAAGAGCTTCTGAAGTATTTTTTTCATTCCGAAGATAGATTACGACCAGTCGATGTCGATATGAGCGGACAATAATTTTCTTTCCTTGGATCTGCCACTGCCTCGAGGTTCACACAACGCATCTGCAATCCCAATAAACATTTACTTTTTGATCATGTTCATGAGACTCTCGCATATCTCGTCAGTCAACCTCACGTTCCTAACCTCTAACTTGATGGGCAAGAACTAGTTGAACGTCTTATGTTTGCCTCGGGCTTATTTGCTTCAATCGCTGAGCGGTCACGGTTGGTTGGTTGTCAACCTGTCCAACTGCTCTACCTAGCGGCAAAATCTGGCTGCTTTCTAGTAGCCTTCCAGTGTAGTCCGGGAACATCGTGAATCTGGGGTGGTAAAAGGATAGACCCTCGGCCCCAGACGCTCACACGACGACGACCTAGCGGCAAGATAACATGTTCTCATTTATTTCAGTTTCGACGCGAGATTTATATTTTGTTGAGTTTGATGAAAGGGTCGAACATGATTCATTTAGTGGAAACATTTTCTTTAACTTTTGTAACTTCTCGACAATAATTCAAAATCTCTCAACCATTCAAAAACTCTCCTTTTATTAATAAACTTTAAATTGAAATCCAGTTGTATTTTTGCTCATGATTGTTCTTCACTGGGTGGCGTCCTATCGTCGAGGTCGTTTTCTTTCAACTTTCGTTTCCCTGGAAACAATTATAAAATAAAAAATTAAGCATGTCATTTGCGACTATGACATCACAACATCTTAACTCAATCATGGACTAAATCAAGAATGCTTCAAAACCATTTATTTGTTTGTTTAACTGTTTTATTTATTTGGAATTTGTTGGTTTAATTTCATGTAATAGATTAACACTTTCAAGTCATCAAGGCTGATGTTGAGGTTTCAACACTTTCGTTGCTCTTCAATGTTGTCTGAGTGCCAGCGACAGACATGAAGGCCTATCCTTCCATCTCAGTAGCTACTCATACAAAACTGCACGATTTAAAGAGTGAAACCTTTTAAGTTTTGCCACTTTTCTGTCCATTGATGCGCTGGTGAAACAACATTAAAAGCCAAAGTGAAGTCACTTCCGCTCATTGCCTTTATTGATGAAGAGATGTTTTACAGGTTTCTGTTTGCACTTCTGCCAAGAAACACCTGTTCGCGGTTCTGTGACCGGACTTGTGACAGTGCTTGCAAACCTCTACGAGTGTCGAGTGTGCAAATGTAAAACTGCCAGAAATAAGCTTCAGAAGAACTTTCTGGGTTTGAAATTGAACATTCACAAGTTTTCCTGGATTCAAGCGGTTATAGTGTTTCATATTCATAAAATTAACCCAGATCTTCTACCAAGTAAAGAAGTTGTAGGTTGTGGCTGTGTCTTCTTGAAAAGATCATTGTCCGTCAAAGTAGTCCCTGAGTTGAGGATGGAGGGATGAGGCTCAAAGTCATCAAACTCATCATCTTTACTTGTTCCGGGAGTAAACGTCAGCACAAAATCTGTCAAAAAACAAAAATCATTTTCTTGATAAAGTTCATCAAGAGCAAAACATCATTACGTCATCATTACATCATTATAAACGATTATGACAGTCAATCATAATCGTTTGTAGCTACAATCATATCGTTACTCTGCAACTGCAGGGAGTGACGTGTGGTTATTGATGGGTAGTTGCAGCGGGCCCAAGTTGAAATCTTATTTGCACGAAACATTGCTCGGTTACATCTTGTCCATGGGAAGCTAGGGTTCCGTATGACGGCGTTTTGTAAATGTTCATTAAATGTAAAATGTTCATTAAATAGCTGTTTATGTGCTGTATGGACAGAAGTGACAGTAGAAATGAGGTCTCGTGCTGACTGCTGGAGCAATGGGGAGGAGAGCATCGGATGCTTGCTTCAAGAAATTAAAATTTATTAAGCACAAAACTTACGTTTTCTAACCAAGAAATTCATGTCCTTCGCAGACAAATAAAGCTCTGTCAGAGCAGCTATAAACCAGGTTGGGCTCGTGTTTTGGGTTTGCAGCGATATATATTTTTTAAATATGTACGACCAAAACGCCTTTTAGATCACGTCAGTCAATTTCCATAGCTCCTCACAGAAGAAACCATGGTCGTTGAGGCGATAATTCGGGCTCGATACCAACATCTTTGGGATCCAAATCAAGACATTTCCAAAGTGTAAGTGGAAGTTTCTTCAAAATCCCCAGCCCCTTGAAAAGGTTACATGCCCCTAAAGTGGTCCCGGACCGGGACAAAAATTACCCCTGGACCTCCCTGTCAACGCTATTGCAAGCAACTTGTTCATTTGTTTTTAGTATGGAATCCCCGTGTGGAATACTCATTCCACTCACCACTATCCCTAGAATCCGATTTCATTGTCGACGAATTCATTCCAAAGGAGATCATGTCATTCCGGCTTTCGTTTTCATCGTTGACGAGAACCTGATTTGAGGGCTCAAAAAGGGTGAAACGGGGGTCAGTGAAATCATGAGACCTGCTGGGAACAACTTCCGCTGCAGGTGCACCGTCCATGAATCTGTAGATCAAATTATTATGTCATCATTAAGCTGCGAGACACAACATTTGTTTCGATCATAATGACGTAGCGCCGGAACACGTTTGTGACGTCAGTAAGCGAGCATTCGGGGCAATGATCTTATTTGTGACGTACCTCCTTGACACGATCATTCCGCTCCTCAGCTCAAACTGGCCGGTGTCTGGGGGGAGACCGTCTTCAACTGGGGACCTACATGTGGAATGACAAACAATCAAAAATAGAAAACTTGGTCAAAAGTTGAAGGTTCATGGTTTAGCTTATTGGCTGCATCTGCTTAGTCTGTTCCAGGTCGAAACTTCATTGAAATATCCCTAGAAGCGCTCGGCCTCAGATAATACTTGGCTTAAATGGAAAGGTTGAAACTTTTAATGGCAACCCTTGACTCTACGACTACGTGCTGCTCCCAACAAACAAACTTCTTACATACCAAGCAAAGTTGTCACTTGCGCCATCTTCTAGCGGGGTGATGGGGGAAGGGATGAAGTCACCCACTTTGTTGGGAGCCAACGTCGACCCAAATTGTGGCCCACTTGGATAAAGGGGCCCATCGAATGGAAGTGAAGCTCCTACAACACCGGAGTTGCCTAGAAATGTTGAAATTAAAAGTTGAAATACACTCAAGGAGCCGATCTGAAGATTAACTGCTCCGGCGTGTCAGCTGCGACTCTGGAGGCGTCAAACTGTTTCGTTCGTTATGTTTCTTCATTTAAGCGCAATGTTAGAGTTGGTGCACTTAAAACAACGCTTGCTGCTGAGATATATTTAAATCCACGTTTGAGAGAATTCTAGTTTTGCTCCTTTTTGATATTATGCCGTCACTTTTGTTGTTATGTTCACTAGGTAACAATACATATACATAAGCTAAACAATAAATACAATTCGATTATTGAAACCGTTTGAAATATTGTTTCTATTTGAATAAGCACCGTTTGATGATCCTCCTTTCAGGGTGACACAGACTGTAGGCTAGATGTTTTGGAAAGTAATAACTATCTTAGATATACAAAAGCTATATATCACATAATTAAAATATTATTGAAAAAACGCACAAAACGTTGAAACTCTTGAATAATTAAAAACAATTAACTAAATTATTAGTAATTTATTAATTCTTGCAAGTTCTCAACCAACCTTCCATGAGGAGCTGATTAACTTGCTGGACCACATTTGCCATCCGCTCTCTCGATGCGGACACAGATCTCATCATGGAGGAATCTGCAGTTGCCTGGCCCGCGCTTTGCAGAGGAATTGCGTCATAATTCGCCGCGTTTTCTTTTGTTGGAAGAACGTCATCAACGTCGACGTCATTCGGGACGTCACGAGAAGGATGCTTGATGGTCACTTCGTCATCCACGTCATTAGTACCGCCGTCAAACGTCACGAGATTATCCAATGAAGCGATGCGATTGATGATGTCACTATTGCCCATCAGCTTGGTCAGTCGTGAGGTTGCGATTTTTGATCTCGCCAGCAAGTTGTTCCGGCGGATCTCGCTCTTCATCACCGGATCGCTACACATCGTGCTCAGCGCTTTTTCGGACATCGCGTCAAGTATTTCGTCATCGACATCGTCATAGTTGGTGTTCACCTCACGGCTAAGACTAGTTGTCTTGACATCTCTTTCTACTTTTTCTGACGTATGAACGACGTCATCAGTGACTGGCTGGATAGTGACGGGAGATTCCCTCATTACATCTGAGAACAAGATTCCCACCAAGTGTCAGAAAAGTTACAAAGCGCCTAAGTACCAAAGCGAGAAAGTGGTGAAATGATACCAAGATATCGTCACCGCGTTGGCTTGGAACCGAACCAAGGCCCAGTAAAACCATTTGATCTTACCAGGCAGAGATTGAACTGTTTCTTCAGCAGGTTGTGGCTCAGAAACTTCCTCCTCAACCTTTTTGTCACCTTCCTTCAAATCCTTCCTCCTGTAGTAGAGGTAGGCTCTCGGCACCAGCACGTTCTTGAAATAGCAGCCGATTCCATAATCTCTGAACAATAGAGGTAAGTTTTCACCAAACGTCGAACATAATTAAAGACATTTTAGATCTATCTAGTCACTAAAATCTACATTATCTAACAAGTTTTCAATGTCAAGTGTTGTTAGCAGCTGACTGACATAGTTTTATTAATATTTTCTTCCACTGTGAAGTAATTGAGGAAATTATGAAATCACAATCGATGAATGGAAGAAACAATAACGTCATATTCATTAATGACAACCTCAATGGGTTTTGATCCCACACTCAAAGAATGAGTAGCAAGCACTTTAACTATTGCGTCATAATGCAGAAAACAATAATCTCAACTACCGGGCCAGTTGCTTCCGATAATCTGCACAAGATTCATCTACAGAGTTGAAAAAATCGAAAAACGATTTCTTCTTCTCGCGTTCGAGTCGACTTTCGGGATCTGGAAAATAAAAAGTTTTGTGTTTGGTGATGTTCTAGTCTTGAGAAAGCCTGGAAGCTCCAAAACAAAACTTTGTCGCTGTACTTTTCATTAACTTTCCCATGTACCGATGATCCAAAAGGATGGGTATGTGATGAAGTGTCTTTAAAAAGTGGACAGTATCACAATACATCAGCAAATTCAATTTATTAAAGCAGAGCTTTCGCTACACACGTTTGGCTTCATCAGTACAGCCCTGTTTGAATAGAAAATTGATTGCAGTGTTTGCTGTTTAATGCTTGAAGGAATGACGACAAGGGTTCAGTTCCTGAGGTGTGCAGACAGCTTGTCGAGGCCTTCTACTGAGTGATATCCTATTGGCTGGATACAATAGCTTCCGCGCAACAACATGCTTGCTACAAGGCTCAACTTTCCTCAAAACGTTTCAAGATTAAAAAGAGGTGCACATCAACTTAGAAAACAATTATAAATTCCTTTTTCTTTTTCCACTTAGTTTTTCCCACCATTGATTATAAATTTGTTTTACGTAAACCTAGTCCTAGATAAGGTTGAACAAATGCTCCTTCAATCAGTGACAAGAAAAACACAACGTTGAAGTCCACGGTCCCCTCGTTAACCCAGCATCCGAATCTAAAATTGGACGAGGTGGAAGTATTATCGACTACTGAAGGTCAGTGGGCTGTCATGGCAACCTGCTGAGCGTGTTCGTTAATGGCAATACAAAACTCTGAAAAACGGAAGCCACTTTAACAAGAAAAAATTCTGCCACTGCATCGGAAATCTCGAGCCAATCAGAAGCTACGTTGTCTGTGACGTCAACCAATCAGAACACGATATAAAAGGATACCGACGAATTGTGGCCCTTCTAGCACTCAGCCACTTAATCCTTGTTTTGAGCTTTATTTTAACCACGGTCTCCGCAAAATACGCTTATGCGGACGATCTGGCAATTCTCCACTCCACAAAGTCGTGGGAAAATCTAGAAGACACCTTGAGCCAGGACATGCAAACCATCTCAGCCTATCTCCAGAACTGGCGACTGAGACTCAGCGAAACCAAAACTGTGGCGGCAGCTTTCCACCTACACAATCGGGAAGCTGATCGTGAGCTACATGTCCACAACAACGGAAAACCTCTGTCCTTCTGCTCCGAGCCAAGGTACCTTGGGGTGACACTAGACAGATCGCTCACATACCGCCACCATTTGGTGTCACTGCGCAAGAAACTGACATCCCGCGCTGCATTACTGAAGCGCCTGGCAGGCTCTAGCTGGGGGGCGAGGGCTGACACTTTGCGTATAGCAGCCTTAGCCCTTGTCTACTCTTCAGCAGAGTACTGTGCACCTGTCTGGTGCCGCAGTGCTCACTGCCACAACATCGACACTGCCATAAACAGCGCCCTGCGCACAGTGACCGGATGCCTGCGTCCCACACCATTGGACAATCTCCCCATTCTCGCTGGCATCCAACCTGCTGAGCTTCGTCGCGAAGAAGCCACTCTGTCCCTCGGTCGACGGGCACTGGAGCCTAATCATCTTCTCCACCACAAGATCTCTGCCTTCCCAAACGGGCACCCCCGCCGACTGAAATCAAGACACCCATTCGTGCCAGCCGCTCAACTTCTGATCAACGAAGCTGATGAACAAGACATCTCTGCGGCTACTTGGGCGGACCATAAATGGAATTCTGAATGGAGGTCAAGCACCACCAGACTCCATTCATTCATCCCCGACGCCGACACACGCCCAATCGGCCTGACACTACAGAGACAGGCGTGGGTGCGCCTCAACCGTCTCCGTACGGGCGTCGGCCTTTTCCGCTCAACCATGCACCAATGGGGAATGGCTTCTTCCTCCTCCTGTGAATGTGGTGCCGAGGAACAGACCGCAGACCACATCATCAATGACTGTACCATCTTCAAGCCACCTAACGGAGTGGAAGGTCTGCGCGTCATGGATGATGAAACTAAAGACTGGCTGCTCTCTAGCAGCCTTCCAGTGTAGTCCGGGAACATCGTGAATCTGGGGTGGTAAAAGGATAGACCCTCGGCCCCAGAAGCTCAGACGACGACGACGACGACGACGACGAGCTTTATTTGGTATTTACAGTAGAAAAAAGAGAAGCCTAATGGTAGGGGTGGGAATCGAACTAACGTCAATGAAATAACTACTTCCTAGCCCTAACCCCTAAGCCAACCAGCAGACAGAGAATCCATCACTTGATTTGCTTTGTATCCTCTTCTTTACGCCCTTTTTCACGTCACGGAAAACGCAGCTTGTGATTGGTTCGAGGTTCAGATGCAGTGGCAGAATTTTTTCTTGTTGAACTGGCTACCCTTAAAAACCTGCCTGTCGCCATCCAGTGGATGACCGATCCTATAGCGGAAACGACTTTAGGGCCTCGGTAGTCCAGCAGCCTGTCCTGAAGATGCATCGGAATGTGGTCGCAAGAGGGACTGTTGCTTGACGACCCTTCGTCGCTGTCTGGTAAACAAAAACAAAAGTTACCATGTGACATATTGTTGGTAACTTCAAGCAGCTCTGGCATGTTGAAACATACGCCCACAAGTGGTTGAATCAAATAGGTGTCGACCGCACGCACAGCTAATCGGGTTGCCCATTTCTAAACTACCTCGCACGATATAAAACAATCAGAACTCAAGAAACAATCAGAACTCAAGAAACAATCAGAACAGGGATGCAATGGAGAGAAAAAAGCACAAGAAAAAATAACAGGTTCAATTTACAACAGTGCAAAGTCAAACAGATCATCGCCTCATCCTCCTTTTGTATCTTTTGCATTTGACGATAAAAGATTAAAAAAAACTTCTTTGCAACCACTCGTCGCATGCTCCAACGGCGTAAATACTTTTGTCAAGTTTGTTTATAAACGAACAAACCCTGGAACAATGACTCGAGTGGCATTGGATTGCTCCTCGTGATAACTCAGGGCCGTGTTAACCACCTCGAGTGCCTCCCAACCGAGGCGAGGTGGAGTGCGTTGGAGTGGCTATTTTCAAGAGCGATGACTAAACATAGGGGCCCACTAGTGGATTGCAGGGGGGCGAGGTGGTGCTCACATGGCCCTGAACTCGTTGATGATGATGATGATAACGATGACGATGATTAATAAAAGTTTTAGCAAAAATCTTTTGAAAGTAACAAGTGAAATACCTTCTGCATCTGCGTCACAATCGTCATCCCTCATCATCACGTCACGATGCGACATTATGACGTACTCGCACTCGACAGGGTTGAGGTCGATGGTGAAAGACTTGTAGAGAACGTCATTGCTGAAGTAATTGTTCGGTAAGAACTCGAAACGGATCGTGAACCCGAGAGAAGCGTCAGCTAGAGACAAAAATCGACGTCACAAAACAAGAAACCAATCAAAAGTACGAATTGGTCAAGTTAAATGGTTCAAGAAGGGTCGCTTCAAATGGTTCAAAAATGTTGTCTTTGTAAGGTTTATGGATGATCTCTTTGAATGGTTCATAGATGGTATTTTTGAGTGGTTGAAAAATGGTCTCTTTAAATAGTTCACAAATGGTCACTGCGGATGGTTCATAAATAACACTGGTCAACAAAATGAGAAACATTTTTTTGGCAGGACATCTAAGAGTGTTTTCTGGGGTTTTCAAGGTCGCTGATTACGAATGTGACATTGGTTTTGCCAGATTGACTCTAGTTTAGAAGATACCTAGGTTAGCCCAAATTAGTGTATTTACCTGTAGTTACCCCCTAAACATCTCACCAAGAAGTACGTAAATCTTATCAATTTTGTTTGATATGGCATAATAATTAGTAACGAAAGCTAATTTGAAAATTACTGTAAAGTCCTACGTTCCCTCCTACATTTTGCTCCTGTACCAATTAGACATTCTCCCAAGATGAAAGAGGAGTATGATGCCATCAAACTTGTCCTTGAAAAGCTTGACTACAATACCCATAAGTGGCTCATCTGTGTTGACATAAAAATGGCCAATTTTCTAATTGGTCAACAACGTGGATATACCAAGTATCCTTGCTTCCTGTGTTTGTGGCACAGCCAGAGATGGGCAAGATCACCAGTATTGGTGATCTTGAAGATCAAGATCAAGATCACCAAGAATAGGTGATCTTGAAGATCAAGATCAAGATCACCAAACTATGTGATCTTGAAGATCAAGATCAAGATCGTGAACTTGAAGATCAAGATCACTTTCAAGATCACTTTTTGTGTACTTGAAAAAAAAAATCAAGTTTTTGATCAATGATGTTGCATAAAATAATTACTATAAGCAACCTGGGTAAAGGTATAGTTGGTATTGCTAACTTTTAACTACTCGATCGCTGGCCTAAGAATTCTAATAAGTTAGTGACTGTTGCTATTTAGGCCTATCAATTGTTGACGTAGTTTGCGTATAATCGCAACGTCATACACAAGGCCGAGGTTACACACACTAGTACTGAAAAAGTCGCCAAATTAGTGTTATGCTTTTTATTTATAATAAATAAATAAAAATAAACTCTGAACTGCATCATTTTTTACCAAATTTTTGTCTGGTTCATGTGGGAGTTTTATTCGTGTTACTAAGTAGTTTTAACTTTCACTGTATTATGTCAATGTTTATTGCACCATTGACCCATCTGGCAACCTGGATACTGTTGTCTGTAATCAAAAAAGTTCAGAGGTTTGCGGTCAGACAAACCGCTCCATACTCAGACCCTAAACATTGTAAACAAGTCTTGGTCTGGTTGATTTTCTGCAATAAACCACTTTACATGACCAAAGTCGGCTAGAGTCCAGATTTTTTAACACCGCCATTCTAGACTTTTGAAACATCTAAAATTGAGCAAAAGAAAGCAAACATTTCTTTAAAATTCACACATGGAAATTGTGAACAAAGTTAAATCATTTTTATTATAAGTCAACATAAAGTAGGCTACACGGAAGTTGACTTCTTTATTATGACCAACACAGAAAACTTTTTTCTATTTGAAATGGCAACACTGACCATATTAGATGGACTTTAAATCGTCTTTTGTTGGACACATATCGTATTAACAGTGGCTTAATGTTAGTAGTTGCCACTAATTACTTTGTACAGTACGAGTTCTAAAAAAATGCCTCTTTCCAGCAAGTAAACTTCAATTTTAAAGTGATCTTGATCTTATTGTTCTTCAAGATCAAGATCACACAAAAAAAAGTGATCTTAGATCAAGATCAAGATCACCAAAAAAAAGTGATCTTCAAGATCAAGATCACGCCCATCTCTGGGCACAGCAGGGTGAGAACCCAGCACTGGCGCAAGAAAAACTGGCCAGAACGCACCAGTCTTCAATTGTGACAGCCAATATAATCAATGAACCTTTAGTTCCCAGGGATAAAATTGTATTTCCTCCTCTGCACATTAAATCAGGGTTAATGAAGCAGTTCGTCAAAGCATTGGAGGGGAATTGCTTCAAGTACATTTGCAGCCAATTTCCAGGACTCTCCGATGAAAAGCTTAAAGCTGGTGTCTTTGATGGACCTCAGATTCGAACGTTGATAAAAAATTCGGATTTCACCAGTCAGATGAACAGCAATGAACTCACTGCATGGAACTCCTTCAAGGATGTAGTACAAAACTTCTTGGGGAATCACAAAGCACCTAATTACAGAGAATTAGTTCGGAAGATGTTATCTGCATTTGGAAAACTTGGAGCTAACATGAGCATTAAAGTTCACTTCCTATTCAGCCACCATGACAGATTTCCTGACAATTTGGGTGATTACAGTGAAGAGCAGGGGGAAAGGTTCCACCAAGACAATGGAAGAAAGATATCAGGGCAGATGGAATGAGCACATGATGGCAGACTATTGCTGGAACTTGTTGAGAAACTGCCCAAAAGTTTCTCACAAGCGAAAATCTTACAAGAGACATTTTTTCGGGGCAAATTTAGTTAATAATTTTAATCTTATTGTATTTCATACCATTATTTTCAATTTACAATGAAAAAGATAATGTGGTTCCTTTTATCTAAATTTTATAATACAAGGTTGATTGACTGATTTAATGCAACATTTTTTTAGTGTTTTATGTACTTACACTACTGTACGGTATATGACTGTGTATTTTGTGTATATGACATCGGTAACATCAAGTTTTCAAGTATGACAAATCTAATATAAAATCCCTAAAAATCTGGTGATGTTGCTGTATTTAAACTTAAAACTGTCTTTATTGTTCACAATTGACCATTAAATTGCATTTCTGAAATATTTAATATGGTTAAACCGTTTTTTTGATCTTGCGCATAAGGCTCAAATATGGGACTTTGGTCAAAATGACCCTATGCGATATCTCCAAAACTAGTGCCAATTCGGGGAAACTAAGGCCATATTCGGAATCAGCGCCCTTCAAATCCCCTAAAAACACTCTAACTTTGTCTCCCAAAAAATTTGTGTTGACCAGTGTAATCATTTTGTAGGTGATAGATAAGCAACTGTCACCCTACTTTTGCTTTTATCAACAGTAACCTCATCCTATCTCGGTCTTACCTGCACATGGGTTGGTTTCGTAAGACTCGGACAGCATAGGAATGGACTGGGGCATAGCCGGTTCTGTTTTCACGCTCTTCAAACTTTTAAGAATATCGATGTCTCCCGGATGTATCATCTGCCTCACAATGGGATCCGCGCGTAAAAGCACGTTCGGCCAGAACTCTTTGCAGGGTTCGGTGAAATGTTTGTCATCTACCGTACAATTGTGACGTCACAGCATTCAGAGCAAGCCGCATTGTTTGCGACACAGATTAAAAGTTTAATTCAGATAAGCTACAAATATTTTAAAATGGCAACTTTTATCAAATTAAATGAACCACAATCTTGGTGGGATAACAAGCGGAGTTTAGAATTTCTACACTTTCGCAACAATTCCAGGCTTGTTACTTTTAGCGCTTGTGTGTTGGAGTTGACAGAAAGTTGATCACTTTAGTTGTGAAGCGTTTGAAATACTATGTTCAACATCTGGTATTGAAATTGATTGTTTTCTAATCAACGATTCTGTCGATGTAGCTTGAAGCATTGTTAACAATATTATTGTCGACTTCATAATCGGCAGTCATGGCTGAAAGCACAAAAATGTGTGGAATATGGGACGATAAATTTCAATTAGGCCTATGACATGGAATGGAAGATTTTGTAAAGTATCAATTGGGCTAGGCAAAGTTCAGGGAATGTGGGGAAATGTTGCATGGCAGAAAATTTTCACTAAGGATGAAAGGAAAAGTATATCGGAGCTGTGTGCGGCCTGCAATGCTATATGGTAGCGAGACATGGGTATTGAGAGAGAGTGAACTGGCAATCCTGAGAAGAACGGAAAGGTCAATGGTGAGAGCAATGTGTGTGGTGAAAACGAGAAGGGAAAAAAGGACTGAAGAATTGTTGGATATGCTAGAGATGAGAGAGACCATAGACCAACTGGCAAGGGCAAATGGAGTAAGATGGTATGGACATGTGATAAGGAGGGAGGAAGGAAGTTTTCTTAGAAAGGCACTAGATCTAAAGGTGGATGGGAAGAGGAAATGCGGTCGTCCAAGAAGAACGTGGAAACAACAAGTGAAGGATGAATTTAAAAAAGTCGGACTGAAGGAGGAAGATGCAAGGGACAGGGTGAAATGGAGAAAGGGTATTAAAACAATTGCTGCGCGGAAACAATCGGCCACCCCCACTAGTGGGGAACAAACCGACGATGGATTATGATGATGATGATGATGATGATCAAAATGGAAACTTTTCACTTTCGTCCATGACTCGCGCATCGTCTGTGACGTCAGCACTCACTTGAAGCAAGCAGGCCGTCAACGTATCCCCGAAGATCCGCAAATTCGTCGCTAGGTGGGGTGAAGGAGATTTGACAAGAATCCAGCAACGCTTTGTCGTACACCGTGTCTTGGTTTCTGAAGGAAACAATAATATCAAATTGAAGTCTGAAAAGGACTTATCTTCCACTGAACGAGAAGCATAGACTGCAATGGCTATATGCTGTAACAAACAAGCATTGTGCCGAGTGCGGTGTTACCCTGGTTCTTGGTTAGCCGCGCAAGTGAAGACTCTGGTATACGACACCCTGCCAAGCAGTGCTGTATTCGTAAAAAAAGTACAGGGTATACTGTAAGTGTCAGATTTTCCAAAATGATAAATAATACACAACTTGCAAAATAGTAATCTTTATTCTACCATAACATGAATTATCAACATCAAAATTGGACGAGAGGTACAAAATTATTTATTTTTGGAAAACCAGAGGGCATACTATAGTTGCTCGAAAAAGCAGAGAGCATACTGCGTATACCGACGTATACAATCGAATACAGAACTGCAGTGCCAAGCTTCCTCATCAGTAATTTCAACTTTGATCTTGCCATCGATGAAGCAATGATGTCACAATATTGCCGGGTTATATAACGCCAGGTCCAGTGATGAAGACACCTTGGAAATAACTCGTCCCGCCAGTTAGCTCAGTGCTGGTTAGGCGCCCGGCTCAAGTTCACGCGGCGCTGGTTCGGCTCTAGGGGTGTGCGCTTGAGCAACGCATTTCAGGACTGCTCTCCATTCAGCGGCACCTAGTGAATGGAATGATTCCCCGACAACAAGACTTCAACAATCGGAAAACTTCACTCTGCCAATCTCGGTAACCAGCCCTGCGTCAAGAGCCTCTACAAGAATGCGAAACTACCAGGAATAACCAGTCAAAGCTTTGTCAGTCCGAAGATAAAGATTCAAAACCATCCAACCAACTCAGATTCAAACTCACCTTGGATTCAAGTCCAACAAAGTTTTCCTGAGTGAAAAGAGGGGGCCATAGAACTTCCTCGTGTATAAGTTTTCCAACTCCAGAACATCCTTCTGGAATCGGACTTCCAAATTGGCGAATTGATTGTGGATGATCGCGAGAGCTTTATGACGTTGGTTAACGTTTTCTCTCTGCAAGACAACCACGTATAAGCAGCCCAGTGGTGTTAGTTTATATCTTAATGGTGAAGAAGAACAATAATATTTGAAGTCTGGATAATTAATCTTTCTGTTTCAAAAACTTGTTTAAAACTAAGAGCTCTTTACTTGAAGAGGTTGCAGATATCAATCTCTAGATGCCAAACATTAACATCGGTCGGCGAGGATGAGTCGTCTTGGATGACGAAACCAAAGACAGGCTGCTTTGTAGCGGCCTTCTAGTGTAGTTCAGCAACATCGTGCATCTGAGATGCTAATAAGATGATGTTCCTCCTCAGTAGATCAAGCGTAGAAAAACATCGAATAGACGCGTATAGTTACTGACAAGCAGACGTCTAAGTTGCCAAGTGATCAATTTGATCATTATCTGCAATAAAATTCTTCAATTTTGTAACCCCAGTTCTCAGCAAAGTGTTTTTATGCATTAAATTGAGTTTCGCTTGTTTCAGCAAGATAGTTTATCATTTCACAAATGTAGATTGAATGTTTCATTTCAGCCTCATCATTTACACATGACTAAGGGAACTGCGTTCCGAAAGCTGGTGAAAAACCGCTATAGCCACAGCCAACTGGCAACATTAGGCTGAAAAAAACGTTGAATTTACAATTGTGAAAGTATTCTTAGCATCTGGCGAAAAAAACGAGTGCGGCAATTTGAAGAACATCCTGCGACGAATGTGGAATATTCTTGTCTGGAAGAAAAGAAAATTAGTCCAATTAGTGACAACACAAGCGATCCATTTGTTACCTTGATCTTGAAGTCTGGAATCTCGCATTCCAAGTCGCTCGTGTTAGCCGATTGAGTGACGTACTGTGTAAATGAAGAAACTTTATCGACAAGTCAAAACTACTCGTTTCTTTGAAATGCAATAAAAACTTTTGAAGGGGTGATTGGTGGGGTACAAAACTTGAAAATTGCGAATAAAAGATTGAAGCTCGAAGCTTAAAAGAATAAAAAGATTTTTAGTGGAATGTTTCTCATAGCTCGAAGTTACAGGTTTTTATCTGATTCTCTTCCGAAGCTTGCGTATGTGTGCGTTTAGATTTATTTCATTCTGACGTTAGCTCCTGAAGAGAGTTAGACAAAAACCTGCAGCTTCGAGCTATGAGAAACATTCCACTAAAAATCTTTTTAAAAGGGTAAACATCAAATAAATCATAAACGGAATAAATTCGTGCAAATTAACTCGCATTTTTGTTTGTGGTTGCATAGCCACAAACTTCGTCAGTGACGTAAATTCATAAAAGACATCACTTTTTCCTACCAAATTAAACCAATTTCATTAAAAAATGACGCAACAGCTCAGGGCAGGTCTATAAAGAGAAATACAATGACGTTTTATAGTTGGCAAAATGTCTAACGCAATTATGTATTATGTAACCACCCACAAAAATGCGAAGTTTTCAGCAAAATGGAAATTTTCAGAAGCTGGAGGAGTAGTTTAAATGACTCCAATTTTTTTTCTCGGGTTAATTAGATATATCTAAACAATATTCAGTCAGAAATAAAAAAAAGAACTGAACTGAAATATTGTATCTAGCCAAACTAATAATATTTCTGGATAAATTGCGTTTTTGACCCCATTTTTCGATTTTTGAGCCCCATGAGGAGGCTGAAGACAATTGTTACGAATCTCAAATTTTGTCATGAGTTTTTTCTCACTCATTGGCATCATTTCCCCACTACCCCGAGAGAATTAAAAAAAAGTTTAAAACGAGCTACCCTAGTCATCAGCCTCAAACTGAAAAATCATTCCAATTGACTTTAAATGCGAGTAGAAATGTCTAATTTAAAGCGACCAAACCCTCCCATAATGGCCAATAACAGCTTACCTCTATCAACCTAGGGCCTGCACTTTCTTGGATTTGTCTTTGTGCTGCAACAATGTACAGCTTGCTGCACAACTGGGAATGAAACTCCGGATTTCTCCAGACTGTGTTCACTTTCTAAACAATACTTTGATGAAGTTTGTTTTCGATTTGTTTTTACCTTTCTTTGAATTGGCCAAAATGGAGCAGAACTTTCCGAAAGCTGCTCATTGGCATGCGCGCACCTGACATTAGTAATTTGCAGAAACAAGTGGGCACTAGCTAGGTATTTTGTCTTCTATATTTTGTGATAAAATGCAGCGCAATAAATTGATTCTCTTGACGAAATAGCTCAAGACTCTTGAGCGACGAAAGTGTCGCTATTTCGTTACAATTTTAATCTAAGTAGCTTTGCACAAACTACATTTTAAATCACCGACCCAGCTTCAGTTGAAATAGTTTGACGTGTGACATTTTACTTTGCAGAGAAAAACCAAGCCTCTGTAATTCAACTCTCTGCAAGTGCAATGGGAAACGTTCTTTGAGGACGGCTGCTTTCATTCGGCGGCGCCCAGCGGATGGAGTAGTTTACAGTCAACAAACTTCATTCGGTCAATCTTGGTGTCCAGATCTACTCCAGTGGTTCAAAGCCTCAACACAATCTTCCTAGTTTAAGCAACGGCAAAAGAGTTTGTGGGTCTTCAACTGCTCTTTATAATGCTAAAAATAATAATTTAAGAAACGGCAAAAATATGTCAAAATGGCTGCGAGATGACTTCCCACAAAAATTTCAATATTTCAATAGTTTTGTCATAGATCAGTTAATTTTGCCTCAACAACCATTTGCTGCCGCCCATTTTAAAATTTAAAAGAAGTTTTGTTGGTTGCGATCTGACGAGAATGTTTGACGTCAGCTCTGAAAAATTCCTGAACATATTAAGGTAGTGCAGCAATTCAAAGTGATTGTTAAAAACTGTTTCGCTTCTTTAACATGAAACGATCTTTGAAAGGAAAATATGTTTAAACAAACAACTCGGGATAGAATTACCACAAAAACTTGGTGACGCCACAATTATCGCGTGCGAACAATAATAGTATTTTTGCTTAGCTTCAATGAGTTGAACTCAATTTTACGCATCATTTAGTTTGCACAGTAGAATACATAGAGATGGCTTAAAAAATTCTTGAATCATTTTGAAAATTTGCTAAATACCAGACAAGTATCCAACATGAAATAGCGCATTGATCCCGCGACTATTCTTTCATGCCATGCCTAGGCCTAGGGCAAATGTAAGCGAGTAGACCAAATAAATAGTGGAAACTGTGGCTTACTGTAATTCATCATCATCATCATTATCAGCCATTGTTGTTCCACTGCAGGATGAAGGCCTTCCCCATATCTTTATAATTTTGCCTGTCTTTGCAAGTTTGTGTCCAGTGTTTGTCGAATTGGTAGAGTTCGTCTCGCCATCTTATTTTCTGTTTTCCTCTTTTGCGTTTATTGTCAAGCGATGTCCAGTCAGTAGCTCTTCTTGTCCATCTGTTGTCAGTTGTTCGCATGATATGTCCTGCCCAATTCCACTTTAAACTTTTTATTGTTTGAATGATATCTTTGATTTGTGTTTGTTGTATCCATTTGGCTGGTTTCCTGTCTTTCCATGTAATGCCTAAGAGTACTTTTTCATGTCATTTTTGCGCAGTGCGTAGTTTGAGTGTTAGTGCTTTCGTCAAGTTCCATGTTTCTGCTCCGTATGTCATTGTTGGGAGAATGCATTGATTATATTGGCTACTTTTCTTTTCATTGAGATCGGTAATTTACTTTTAAATATTGAGCTCGCTCTTCCAAATGCGTGCCAACCAAGTGTAATTCTTCTTTTAATTTCTTCTTCTTTATCAGGTGATGTGGTTACTATTTGGCCAAGGTAGCCTATGTGTATTTGTTTACGTTTTGGAGATTGGCTCCATCTAATGTAATGTTTTGGTTTCCTTTGACATGGTGATTGAACATAACTTGTGTTTTAGTGAAATTCATTTTGAGACCGACCTCTTTGCTTGTCTCGTCGAGTTCAGTCAGCATTGTTTGGAGTTCATTGGGTGTTGAAGATATAAAAATGATGACTTCAGCAAACCTGAGATTGAATAGGTATTCGCCATCTACTTTGATACCTTTTTCTTCCCAATTTAAATTTTTGAAAATTTTCTCTAAGCATGCTGTGAAAAGCTTAGGAGAGATGGTGTCTCCTTGCCTAACACCTCGTTTAAGTTGAAATTTGGCTGAGTCTTTGTGTAGTCTGATGAAGGAATAGCAATTTTGATAGATGTGTTGAAGGATATTGATATATGTCTGGTCAATTGCTTGGTTTCTGATGGCTTGTAGCACTGCAGGGATCTGTATTGAATCAAACGCTTTACTGTAGTCAACAAAGGCAAGGCAGAGAGGCAAGTTGTATTCATTTGTTTTTTCGATTATTTGGTTGATTGTTTGTAGATGATCTATGGTGGAGTAGCCACTTCTAAATCCAGCTTGTTTGCCTACTCATCATTTGTTTTGTGTAGCCTACTACTACTGAAAACTGTAATTAGGCTATTGAAAACTAGACACCTGCATTTGTCAGCAATAAACAATAATGGTCTTCCTTTTGCGATAAATGTTTTACCACGTCAAAACAGCTAAATGCAAGAAGCTGACATTTTCTGAAATTTATCGGGGAACATTTTGACAAAAAAAAATGTTTAAAAAAAATTGCCCGCACTGGGTAGGGATAAGATACGATAAAAGCAAAGTATGGAAAAAATCAGAGGTTGAACTTCTTGTCAATAAACAGCATAACTAGACCAACATTAGACAATTTACTGCATGAAATCGAAAGCTTATAACTTGCAAAACAGGCGCTACAGCCAAATATTCTACCAGCATAGAAAAATAGAACGGAAAACAACAAAATAAATAGTAAGGTCAAAATAGAAAATAAAAGGGAAAACCCAAAAAAAATTGCAAGAAAACGTGGCCTATTTCCGGTAAAAAATCTCTCTAGACTGCCAATTGTGAACCAACATAGCTGTTTTATCCATAATTTGTTGATAATGAATTCATAAAATAAGTGTGTAGTGTTGGTATTTTTCCATTACACTGTATAGATCAGTGGTTTTCAACCGGAGGTACGTGGACCCCAAGGGGTCCGTGAAAGTTTCCGAGTCATGATTTGATAAATTACGAAATTTAAAAATATGTTGGTTGTGCTTTATTTGTGTAGCCTATTACCGTGATTTTCAAACTGTACTTCCCAACGAACTGGTGAGAGTTCCTTTGAACTTTCAAAGGACGTTACACAAAGGCTTGGTTTCCTAACTAAAAAAATCATAAAATTGAATTAATTTTTTAATATAGCTTTGTTCAACTTAATTCTTCTGAGACAGCAGGGTATTGATCGAACCTTAACTTAGGAATGCAAACGTTAGTCAGCAGTCTATCACCACTCACAGTTTTGCAACCTTTTGCAATGGATTGAGCTTCGCTAAAGCAGCATGATCGTTGCTTACTTCACAATGCAGATATCAATGACCTGTTTTAGCCTATTTACCTTTTCATCAAACTATTAAATCGTATAGAGAACCTGCTAGGCAATATGCGTTTTCATATTGAACAAATGGCTGCTCTGATAAACCAACAAACCAAAGTTTGGTTCTTGATCACCTCTTCCTCTCGTTTTTAAGTTTATGTCAAGTAGTTGTGGATGAGAAGGTAAATTTCTTTTGTTCTCTTTTTGATGTGCGTTTTAGCAAAACGTTCTTCCAGGACACAGTTGCCTGATTTCGATGAGTATCGAACCAGTGTTCAACCACTCAGCTTCAGACCCAACAAAAGCAAGGCCTCTTTAGTCTTTAACGTCATCTAATGTTGGAAATCGACACCCCTTTTTTATTTTTTTCAACCTGGTGGCTTAGAAACATTAATAAAAGTGAAGTTCGTATTGTAGTTTACATTACATAACGTTAATTAGCGAACAATGAGAAGGATGAGGTAATCTTCAAGAAGCTTATGTATATTTAGAGACAGTTTGATCATCTTGGCATTTTGGTTAGGTGCAATATCATAAGCCATCCTGTCTGCTGATGGAAAGACGACCTCTTTGATTTCAATAACGTCTTGGCTGAAAACCTTTTCCACCTAACAAGACGTCAGTGATGAAATAACTCATGGTCTTACTTCGCTTCAGACAAGCGAGTATGTGACAAGTTCCGATCATTTAACTTTTTGAAAATACTCTATCGCGTCTCTATTGTATCTCTTTCTCCGCCAAAGTGTCGATATCATCAAATGCCATGCAATCTTTCAATCAATGCAGAGGGCTTAAGTAACAAAGCTTGGCAGTAACAAATACCATCTTCAAACGTTTCGCTTATCGCCTACAAGCAAACATTAATTATGTTTTGGACGGGTTTTGGCATCTAGTTATCAGTTATCTTGCTTTACGCCCTACAGCAGAAGTTCTCAACCTTTTGACATTCAAGGACCACTTAAAAATATTTTGTCTCAGTCACGGACCACTACTCCCCTTCCTCCTCTTGTAACGAACAAATTGCACTTATTGCTTGCTAAGTCATAAACAGTAGTTGGTAGGCCTATTAGAAAGATCAAGATTGCTACGTTTAGTGCGAACCTTGAGCTTGCACATTTGAGCACAGCATATCCAAACAAGGTGTAATACTTGAAAGACTCAATCGGAGTTCATCTTCGACTTCAAGTCGAGAACAACACTTTGTTTTATTGTAACCAATGCAGAAAATCCACATTCACAAAGATAAGATGTCCCAAAAAGTAAAATTATTGCCAAAGCTTTCTGAGACAGTTGTGGACTACTCATGTGAAGCTTGTATCTAAAATTTCATTAAGCTCACTCTCGGATGGATGCAACATATTCAAAGTAGTGTCACAGGTCGGTTCAATGAATTTGTTTAATTCCGATGTTAGCATCTTTAATAAATCAATGTGTGCAAGAAACGGACTGGAAACCCATAAGAAACTCTGAACGTTAAAATCACCAAAGTAGAAGTTAAATTGATCCTGCAGTGACTGAGTATGGACAGAAGTAAAATTCATCAACAGTTGTTTATTGATTTCAGCATTTTCTGATTTCTCGGTGAATTCGTACAATTATTGATCAAACATGCCAGCGTTGCCCTGCAATAATCTTGTCTCCCAAAGATAAAGTTTTTTCGTAAAAGCCGACATTTTATCACTGAGGGTAATTAAATTTGTCTGCTTTCCTTGCAGCGATGAATTAAGTTTATTCAGTTGTTCAAAAATGTCAGCCAAATAAGCCAGAACAGCAACCCAAAAGCTATCGTTGAAATGAGCAACAAGCCTGGATTTGTTCTCCAAGAAACAGCATCACGTAACTCAAGCAGTCTGTTAAACACTTTTCCCCTTGATAACCAGCGAAGTTGAGTATGCATCAGTAGCTGATCAAGATCCATATTCGACCATATGGAAGCAAAGAGACGACAATTTAGTGGATGACCCTTGATAAAATTAACAACTTGTATTGCCTTTTTGCAAAGAGTTAAAAACAACGATTTCGGACTTTGCTCTCGGACCACTAGGCAAATGTCCGCGGACCACAAGTGGTCCGCGGACCACAGGTTGAGAACCGCTGCCCTACAGAAATCAAGCGTTACGCCGATAGAGCGATAATTATAAGGCCCTAGCCAGCAAAATTCGTCATTTTCACACCGACCCAACGTCTGCAGACGTTGAATCCATGTAAAAAATGACAGGCCCTGCTAACTGGGATGTAGTAATGGCATGTCACAGTAATATGAGAAATTTGGATCAAGGCATGTTTTACGCGAACCAAAATAAGAAAAAGTAAGACTTAATCCAACTTAGCAAGTTACGTTGTATTAAGTATTAGACAAACAAACAGACAATAGCATGACGATCCAGTCCAAGATATTGATATAAAAGAAAGTTTTTGAAAATAACTTGTTGGACCACATGACTAACCCTAACCGCTTCACGAAAATATGGTGATTGGTCGAAGAGGATGGAAAAACTCCTGTAGACCCTGTAGAACTTTTGCATACAAAAACACAAAAACCAGAAAGCCAGTAGGAGTTTTACAATCTTATTATTTTGCTAATAAATCCACACACATTGGCCTATCATTGCAGGGCTTTGAAGTATTAGTAGGCTATGTTTGGTGTATGCAATACTCATATAGGATTCATTCAAAGAAGATTTAGCTTGTTCATTTTTGATTTAGCTCTTATAGTAGGTAGAAGCTTATTTCAAACTGCTGGCTCCATGTACTGTGTTGATTGTTTGCAAGTGTTAAAGTCTGCAATATGTTGGAGTATAAGGAGAGTTATTTCATGTTGTTAAGTTATTTGATAGTTTACACATGAATATTTCATTGAATGTTGTGCAAAATATATTTTTTTGCATATTTAAATGGAAGGTTGCAATCTCTAGTTTTTATGGGGTTAATTGATTTTAAATTATTGAGTTACATTACACCTTTTATGCTTTCTCTGCGGTCAGTGCCAAATACAGTACGAAGAAAGTTATTGCATGTACGTTGTAGCTTTTGCAATGTAGTTTTGTTTTCATTAAAACAGTTACTGTTCCGTATTCCGTTGTTTTTGTCGAAATCAAAAGTAAATAAATTCATATTCTTCAAAAAGTGTTGATTGTAAAATACTCTGCCAAACACTTTTCTTTTAAGGAGACAATTTGTGCTTAGTTCTTGCGATCAATAGCTTCTTCGATGAATAGCTTCATATGATTATCTTCATTCATTTGAGCTGACATCGAATAAAAATCTTTCCAGGATATCTCCTTTACGTTTGGTGTGTTTAGAAAACCGCCCACGATTTGTTTCGAGTTAGTTTTAAACAATGATGGAAATATTGCTGCGTGTTTCCTCATCCTGTGATAGAAATGCCTCACTGCGCTCGATTGCAAGTGATCCAACTTGAGTCATGTCTTGCACAGTTATCTATTTCAGCAAGTCTGTTGCGATAACGACTAACGAGCCATTGCTTTGTTGCTTTGTTGAACGATTTAATCATTTTAACGCTTTTCCTCCAATTTTCTGATTTACCTCACTTGGTTATAAACATTGTCACAGAATCCTCTTCCGTTTGCACATAATTTGTAGAAGCAACGTTTCAATCCACCAGCATTCAACTGAATGGATCGTTGCATGTTGAATATTTAATACAAAACTCACGATAACTTGTTAATTTAAATAATTGCATCAGATATTCAATTAAAATAAAACTTTTTATGAAACAAATGTAAATTCAACTTTTAAAAATGGGAAAAACCAACTGAAAAAGGTGATCTGGTACTATGACACTTCCTCAAATGGGCGATCTACCTACTACAGAAAGCAATATCACTAAGAAAATAAATCAATAGCTTTTTTTCCCTGGTCTGAACCTTAAAACATTTGACCAGGCTAACACTCACAATAGTATTTCAATAAGATTTAATTTATAATTTAAGACCAGAGAAAAAAAGCTATTGATTTATTTTCTTAAATTCAACTTTCCACGAAATTGTAGCAGCAATACACTTTGATTAAGCGACAAAGTTAGTAGCCTGCATAGCAGCACAGTAAACATTACGTCACACACAGGCAGCATCACTGTAGTTGCATTTGCATTTGTACATCGCTGAGTTGTTGTTTATGAGTTTATTAGACTTTAACTAAATACTGAAAAATTTGGATGTTCATCAGGAATATTGTCGTTTCTAGCAGTAGTTGCATCGTTCATATAATGAATGTGAAAATAAATCAGAAACATACAATTTGTTTCATTGTTTCACTGACATTTCACCCACCATGACAACGCGTATCCTCAGAGAAAATGACCTAAGTCCTACAACATAAAATTCAACAAGTTATATGCTGGCGCTGCAGAAAGGGAGAAGGCAAGAGAATAAAGTAAAACATGCATTACTTGAAATAATAATCAAAAGATGTGTAAGCGGTTACTTTCTACCAGACATGGACCACTAGAATTTTTTAGATTTTTGAAATTAGATTAGAATTAGCCTATAATTAGAGCTATTCAAGTTTTTACACATTAGACTAACATTAAAGCTGCGCAAGTTTTTACAAATTAGAGTAGAATTTAATCTAGATTAAAATTAGTTTGACACAGTTGTCCAATATCTTTTTCTATTTGGTTACGCCAACAGGCTATAGCAACTCTGGATTAAAGTTTCATTTCACCATCACAGCACCAAAACAACATTACGTCATAATAAACATTGTGATGTAGGTAAATTGATGAATAAACGAGTTTTTAATGACTTCGCTGCTTAAGCGGTGGAATGACATTTTGATCTTGATCGTTTCCTTGTATGAAATTGATAAGAGTGCAGTTTCAGTTCAGTTCAGTTGTTTTTTATTTCTGACCATCATATCAAAACAATACACGTCAACATAGCAAAGGTCAAGAAAAAGGTAGAAGCGACAAAACGCGAACGTTAAAACGTGCTTGTGATCGAAGTAAGTTATTGAGTTGAAAATAAATTTGGCACGGTCGCAACACCTTCAGAAAAATTTAAGATATAAAGGAAAAATAAAAAAAATAAAAAATGTTACAAAACAAATAAACATATATAGGCTATAACTTTATTAGCCTACATAACTTTAGTTGATATATAGAAGATTTGTATGGACAGTTGCTATGAAGATCGGCCATGGTGCGTTATCAAGAGTGCTGATGGTCGTAAGGGGAACACGTCTTGATGCGTTTAGCTCATAGCAAAGAGCAAGGCAGGCAAAGAAAACCCCACAAAGAAATCCTACCACGGGCAAAGCCATTTCAAGCGCAACGCACCAGGCCTTGCACGACTCACAAAATAGATAGGCTATAACTTGACGACATGAAACAATGACAAAAAACAAATAAATCAAACTAGCAAAAAACAACATCATCATCTTGCGAAAATTCAATTATACCCAGGGAAGTTATGTCTTAAAGATATCAAGCGTGCTTTGATAAAAGTTGCGTTGATAAAGCGATAATTTTAGACCCCAGTCAGCTAAACTCGCCACTTCCACACCGATCCAACGTTGGCTAACGTTGTATTAATGCAAAAATGACAAGCATCGCCAGCTGGGATGTAGTAGTGGTATGTCCCAGTAATATGATAAATTTGGGTTACCGTATGTTTTACACATTAAACCATATTAAAGTGACAAAAAATATCCAATTTGGCATATTACGTTAGAAAAAATAGATAAACAATCAGACAATAGCATGACGATCCAGTCCAAGATATTGAAATAAAACAACTGGTTGGAGCACATGGCCACCGCTTCAACGAAAGATGGAGATTGGTCAAAAAGGATGGAAAAACTTCTGCAGACTCTGTAGAACTTCTGTGGACAAAAAACACAAGAACCAGAAGGCCAGTAGGAGTACTTACAATCTTACTATTTTGCTAATAATTCTACACACATTGGCTTATCATTGCTGGGCAATAAAAAAAATATATATATATATTAGTAGGCTATGTTTGGTGCATGATGTAATACTTAGATGGGATTATTTCAAGGAAGATTTAGCTTGTTTATTTTTGATTTAAAGCCTTTTACAGTTTTACATTCATTTCTTATAGTAGTTGGAAACTTGTTCCAAACTGTTGGCCCCATATACCGTATTGATTGTTTGCAAGTGTTAATTCTGCAATATATCGGAATATAAGGAGAATTACTTCTTGTTGTTAGGCTACTTGATTGTTTACACATAATTATATCATTGAATGTTGTGGGAAGCAGCTTTTTTGAATATTTAAACATGAAAGTTGCAATCTCTGTAGTTTTCATGTGGTTAATTGATTTTAAATTATTGAGTTGAGTAAATTATTGAGTTTCCTTTCATTTGCTGAAACGCACTGTTGGACATACTTGAATTTTTTAGCAAAACCGGAGATTAGATTAGAACTAAAGTTGGAGTAAACAAATATTTGCCAAATTAGATTAGAATTACCAAAATTTTGCTCTAATTCATCGAGTTATCTAGTTGTCAAAGTCTGCTTTCTATGTTGGATAACATAAAAGAACCCACCTTTGTAATTTACATACGTCCATCTATTTGGACTTTGTGCTGGTACATCACCTCCTATTTCTTTTTATCTATGCCCGGAACTAATACTCCAAGCTGCCCCCTCTATGAAGTCCTGGCTAAAAGACTTCCTTTCCTGCTGCTTGCGTCACCTGCGCATCCCAAGAATCTGGAGAAGAGCCCTAGTGGTTGCAGTCCCAAAGCCGAAGAAGCCCCCAGGGGATCCGAAGAGCTACCGCCCCATCTCTCTGCTCTGTATCCCCTTCAAGATACTCGAGAGACTTATCTACGCCCGTGTCGAACCGATAATAGACTCTCAGCTCCCTCGAAAACAAGCCGGCTTTCGCCACGGAAGATCAACCGTAGACCAGGTCACTCTGATGACCCAAGACATCGAGGACAGCTTCTCGGCAAAAAAGAAGGCTGGCGCCGTGTTTGTCGATCTCACGGCTGCCTACGACACTGTATGGCACAGCGGCCTTACCTGCAAACTACTCCGTCTCCTTCCTGACAGGCACATGGTCCATATGATTATGGAACTTGTGCAAAACCGCAGCTTTACCTTTTCCACCGGTAGCGGCCGACGAAGTAGACTACGTCGACTCAGGAACGGCGTCCCACAGGGCTTTGTCCTGGCTCCCCTCCTCTTTAACACTTACATCTATGACCTGCCTGACACCATCTCCAGGAAGTATGCTTACGCAGACGATCTGGCTCTCCTGCATCCATCCGGAGATTGGCAGTCAATAGAGAGGAACCTAAGCCAGGACACGTCAACTATATCAACATATCTCCAGAAATGGAAGCTGCAGCGCAGCAAGGCAAAGACAGTGTCGGCGGCCTTCCATCTAAACAACAAGGAAGCAAAACGTGAAATCAACATTACCACCGATGACGAACACCTCCCCTACTGCGCCGAGCCCGCCTGCCTCGGCGTAACCCTGGACAGGTCATTCACGTACCGACGACACCTGGAGTCACTGCGCAAAAAACTATCTGCGCGCGTTGCACTTTTGATGCGATTGGCGGGTTCCGGCTGGGGAGCTGATGCGAAAACCCTTCGCACAGCTACCTTGGCCCTCGTCCATTCTACCGCTGAGTACTGCGCACCAGTGTGGTGCCGCAGCTCTCACACCCGCCACATTGACACCGCCATCAATGACGCGCTACGCACTGTGACTGGATGCCTGCGTCCCACTCCGACGGACTGCCTTCCCATCCTTGCAGGCATCCAACCTGCTGAGCTTCGCCGTAAAGGAGCCATGATTTCCCTTGCTCGTCGCGCACTGGACCCCGACCACCTCCTCCACAGTACACTCCAGCGCCTACCTGGAGGACAGCAGCGACTGAAATCAAGACGCCCATTTGTGCCCGCCGCACGACAGCTTCTGAACAACGTTGAAGATCTTGGAATAAGTGCGGCACTCTGGACGAACTACACATGGAACATGGAGTGGCAAAACAACACCTCCCGACTCCGTGATTTCCTACCCGACGTCGATCCCCACTCTCCGGGAATGTCCCTCGCAAGACTTGCGTGGGTCCGGCTTAACCGCCTACGAACCGGCATCGGTCGCTTTCGTTCAGACATGTGCAGATGTGGCCTGGCTCCCTCACCGGGATGCGAGTGTGGCGCCACAGACCAGACAGTAGATCATGTCGTCCATGACTGCCCAATCCATCAACCACCACATGGAACGCTTGGACTGAAGGCCCTGGATGACGAGACTGTCGAGTGGCTGATGACATCATGCCCAAACATATAGTCCGGAAGAACAGCTCATACGACGAAGAAGATTTCTTTTTATTTGTAGCCTACTTCGGTTCACTTCAAGCTTGGTAGTTTGTGACTGCAAATTTTAATAAAACTTATTTTCCATCGATTTAGGCAACAGGTGAATTACTTGGCAACTTTTTTGAACAATGTAAGGGATTCGAAATTCGAACCAGCGCCTCTTACCATTGCGGTTTCAAAGTGCAGAAAGTCAGGTTCTTAACCAGCTGAGGTATCGCGGCGAACTTTGTGAAATGTTGCAACAAAAATTAACAATCGTTTGGATACGCAAAGTTAGGACCATGATGAATTTCAGTATCGATCTTACATTTTCGTTATAATTACAAGTCAAATGAAACCGTTTGAGGAAATAATTTGTGTTCAATTCTTCCGATGAAAACCTGACACTTTGTTTGAAGTTCTCTGCTCTCTTCAGTTCTTTGTTAGTTCTATTTTAACTCCTTTCATTTTGTTTCTTTATTTTCTCATTGTTGTGCATCTTGAGTCATTTCAGATGACATCGAATAAAAATCTTTCCAGGATATCCCCTTCATGTTTGGTGTGTTTAGAAAACCGCCCACGATTTGTTTTGAGTTAGTTTTAAACAATGATGGAAATATTGCTGCGTATTTCCTCATCCCGTGATAGAAATGCGTCACTGTGCTCGATTGCAAGTCATCCAACTTGAGTTATATTTTACGCAATTATTTATTTCTGCAAGTCTATTGAAACAACAGGCCATTATTTTTATTACGCTTTAAGTGACTTTCTACTGACCTATGACAGTGAACCTCTAAAATTATCATAGCCCTAAAAACATACCCACAAGACTGGGCCCCCTTTCAAAGCTGTTTGCTTTTAACACTTTTACTTTTCCAACACTTTTACCTCTGCACAAACAATTAATGTTTGTAAAGGCATATTGTATATAGTACTATAGTACTTTTTGGCATGACCTTCTGATGATCCGTTAGGTGCAACAATTTGTAAAGGCTTCAGATAGTAATAACTATATTTGATTTAGTACTTTTTGTGTGTATATTCTAACCAAATAGCGAAGATTTACTGGTGTCCTTGATTTAAAATAGTTACAGTCTTCCAACTAATGATCGATAATACAAAACTTTATGACGTACGGTAATCAATAGGCTATGAGCTATTAAGTATCGAGCTTTTGTAGCCGCATTTATTAAATCGCCAAAAACGTTACACAAACTAAAAATGAGTGGGCCCGTTGTTGGCAGTACCTCTCCTCCATCATGCATGTTAAAGGGGCGGTTATCACTGGCCTGCGTTCAGGTAAAACATGGAGTCCGGTGTTGTGGCACACCATGCTGCATTCTAAGTATCTTCTATGTTCGCACTGGTTATATAACCAATGAATGATTGTATCAATTGAAGGGTAGATGGTACAAAGAGGTATCTTGACTTCAATCGCCAGTTAGATGCTTAAGGTTGGATGTGAAGTTTGGGCTGAGCAAGTGGTTAGGCTCTTTTGCCCGTCAAGCCAAGTGTATAATGGCTCTCTTTCGGCGTATCCCAGCAGGTTGGTGAGGCGTTCGCTTTGCTGAGGCGTTTGGTAGACACAGCTTGGAATGCAGGTGCTGACACCTTGGTTTTGGTTTACTCTATCGCTGAATACTATAGTGACCTGCCTGATGCCGCAGCGCCAACACCGGCCTCATCTACCGACCAATCAATGACTCACTGCCTTCTGTGATTATGTGCCTGCGCCTGACATTGACTGTAGGAAAATATATTTTGTAGTGAGTGGCCTATGACCTGAAAATATGATGCAATGGAACAAAAAGTGAAATGGAGGGTCAAGGCTGATGTCGAAATTCACATGTGTGATCAACTGCAACATAATGCTTTCATTGTTCAATGTTCATACGCCTAGCAGAACTGTTTGAAGTAAAAGTGGATTGTTGTCGATCCAGGTAGGCAACCGGCATAACTTATTACCCGGATTATTTCTCATTGGTGAGAAATATGGTTTTCATCGTTTATTGAAACACTTAATTTCATTTTAATCAGATCTACTAGGTTTAGTTGAGATAGGTTGAACTTTAAAAGTTGGCGGTATTTCGAAAAATTTTAAAGCTTTTGTTTTGTTTAATTTTTCGTTTTAAATTTAAAACAAATATGAATCCATGATAACCTGTGAACACAGAAAGCGTCGTGAGATGCAAAGTCTATAGCAGGGGTTCTCAACCTGGGGGCCATGGCCCCCTAGTGGGCCATGAGCCTTTTTCAAGGGGGCCATGGAAAATTTTAAAATATAATATAACAAAATAAATAAATTAAAATATATTAAAAATTCTAGTACATTTTACCCAAATATTCATGAATGGTCTTTAATTCCCAGTTGCTTCAAAAATAATGGAACACAAAGCGAACTCTTGAAGCTGAGAGAAGAGACGGCAACCCGATCGAGCTTTGAGAAAAATAGTTTGACCACATTTTGGGCAAAACTAAGCAAATCGTACCCTAAGCTTAATGACATTGTCATGCCATTGCTGTTGCCTTTCCCATCAACATATCGTTGTGAATGTGGGTTTTCAACAATGTTACTTCTGAACAAGGGCGCGGGAAGTAGGGGTGCTCAAGGGGCTGCAGCCCCCCCTAGAGCTAATTCAGCCCCCCTAGAAAATTCTGACAATTTAAGGTACATAACGTTGTAAAGGAGGTGAGGCTTGTTGCCGATGCCCACTTCGTTTAAACAGTTGCAGTTGTAATTCGTGAATCGTCTAAACGTAAATATTTATTCATGTCGCTTTTTGATTCCGATGAAGTTGCCTGCAATTTGCTGAGTTTGTGTCCTACTCGTTGGTGCGTTCGTGCTTCTGCCCTCGCTCGTGTTATTAAGTGCTACCCTTCCCTGTTGCAATGTCTGACAGACATGACAGAAGATAGTGCAATGAGAGGAGACGCACGTAGGCCTACAAAGATATTCGGCTTGGTAAAACAAGCACGCACGATGCGACCTTATATTGCGATTACTTGCAGCGGTAAAGTTTTTCAGCCTGCAGAAGCCGTCGCAAGATAGCTCCAAAACAAGAAGATCTCTGCTTCTACAGCTTTAGAATCTATCACCATTCTCCACAAACGGATCAAAAATCTCAGAAAATATGAATTCGTTTCCAAGCCTATGGAAGCAGCGAACGTCTTTACATCTGCTAATAAACTAAAGACGCCAAAAGATCTCCAAGTGAGCAAAACTCCAGTAAGATTTCGAAACACAGAGGAATCGGATCCTTTGTCGTCTGCGTGAGAAGGAGCGTGGAAACGGAAATACACTAAGGGCGGAATTCAGATTTGCGTCTCAAAATAAGTCAGTGTTATGCGTAAGTCAGACTTATATAGGCCAGGCTTATACGAGAAGCTTATTTGCGATGCAGAAACTCGAATTACGCGCGACTTATATAAGACCGTATTAAGCCTCTTTGTTTTTGCGCGAAAGAGAAATTGCTATAGCAACTCCTTGATTGAGGTAATGAAGCGTGAAACTGAAGGCTGTAAAGCTGAGCTACATTCCTGCTGAAGCACCAAATAAGGCAATGTTGTGCTTTAAACTCACAACTAGAAAAAAGCACTTTTTGATGATGTTGAAATACGTTATAGTTGCATCAGTAAGTCGTTCGTTATCTAACGTAGATGCCAAGTAATCCATGACGCAACAGATCTAGCACAAAAAGTTCATTCACAAGCAAGGAATACTCATTTAACAATGAAACAACGTAAAACAATGTTATGCCAATATGCACATGGCTTTCGTTTACAATAATTCATAAATTTGAAAGAATCAGGTTACTCAAGTTATTTTTGATGCCTAAATAGGAAAGTTTTGACTTTGCTTGCACAATCATGGCCAGGATTGACACATGATGCGCGGATTTTTGACAACAGCATCATTCGAGATAAATTTGAGAATGGAGAAATTGATGGAATCCCATTGGGTGACAATGGGTATGCACCGAGAAATACGCGCTACAATTCTGCAAACAGAACTTTGACTAACCCCGGCCAAGTCGCCATCGCTTCTCTGGAAATGACCAGTTGCAAAAAATCGAAGGCTTAAAATACAATTAGGCCTATATGCAATAATATACTGTGACCTAAGCTAAGTATCAAACCAAAACCTGTGTCAATAACGCCATATTTCAGATGGACTAACTAACCCTAACTTTTTCAGCTGATCTGTGCCCAGACAGCAAGATTCGTCATTTTTACATTAATTCAACGCCTGCAGACGTTGAATCAATGTAAATACAACGGGTTTTGCTCTCTGGGTGGTCCTTTCAGTAGAGCTGTTCGCGTTAAAAACTTTAGTTAAATCAATCTTCGCTTGATTATTTTGGAAAGGCTTTTTTATCATTTTTTTATTTATTTTCGACCACTGGAAAGTCTTTGATGAGGTCAATAAGCAGTTGGCGTTCAGAATCGTTGTAATTAAATCCTCTTGGTATTTTTATTGAAATAAGAAATGACAATGCAATTTACATTAAAGGGTTACGGGAATTTGTATAAACTATGTTTATCTAAAAGCGCAGTAAACATGAGTAAACTCGCTCATCAAGTTGCTCACAGAATTTAAAGCAGTAGTTCATGTCTTAGCGATAGTTTTAACTGACGCGAAGAAGTGTTTGCGTATAGCTGAGCTATATTCATGCTAAATCAACAAATAATGCAATGTTGTGCTATTTAAACCTACAACTAGAAAAAAGTCGTTTTTTGTGATGTTGAAATAGAAACGTTGTAGTTGCATCAGTAAGTCGTTCGTTAACGTAGATGCCAAGTAATCCATGACGCAACAGATCTGGCACAAAAATTTCCTTCACAAGCAAGTAATACTCATTAAGCACTGAAACAACGTTAAGACAACGTTATGCTAATACGCACATGGTTTTCGCTTGCAATAATTCATCAATTTGAAAAAATCAAATAACTCAGGTTATTTTTGATGCCTTGAAAGTTAAAAATAGTACAATTGTAGGAATACTGTTGCCAGTTTATGACTAAAAGGGCGGCGCATACACTCCCTTTAGTCTGAAACTGTCAAATGTAAGATAGTTAATAGACTTGTTTTTTTTCCTGGCATTGCAGACAAAGGAAAAAGGTATGACCAATCACAATTGTATGTTTGCAAAAGTGATGTTACAAGCAGTATTACTAAACTGCGTGTCAGCGTCTGGTTATTCAACAACACAAAATAGGCATTTCAAAATTTACACCACCAGCAATAACACTAGTAACCTACTATTGTCAGCGTCTGAAAGAAGTCTAGTTATTCAACAATCAAGCCAACTGTCAGACCGAAACTCTGCCTGCAACTAAGCTAAGATAACAGGCACACCTGCTTCACATTATAAACTATCAAAAAAGTCTCGTGGCCTTTGCACCAGAAGGTCCATTTTAAAAAAAAATGCTGTAACAAACCTATTACTTTTAATACCTCCAGTATTAGCCAAACACTTTTTCCTTCAACAGAGGCTTAAACCACCTCCGCAGGTGGCTTATATCTTTCGGCTTTTAAGCCGAGTATAAGCCTTGCGAAAACGTAAGTCTGCTTTCTGAATCGCAAAATCGACGCTTAACGCAGACTTTTGTCCAGACAGACTTAAGCCGCCTTAAGTCTGGTTTCTGAATTCCGCCCTTAAGCCCTTAATTTGGTTCAAGCTGAGCTTGATCGAAGATTCAACTAGGCGGATCTGCTTACAGCAGCCAACAGAGAGAAGGCCCTTCTGAGCTGTGCAAACGGTGACGAAAGGTCTGATACTGAGATCAGCTTACCCGATGCCATCAGAATAATCTCCAAAAACGCAACTTACATTGCTCAGCGATGTTGTAAGTGGAAAAATCGCAAACTCCGTTAAAAAGGTTGCTGAGATACTATCGCAACTAAACCTTCAAGCACTAGATCTTTTCAAAGAAACGCGGAAATTCGTGGAGCTCTGCCTTTGCCTCCCGATTTCAGCTGCATCATCAGAACGTTCTTTTTCTGCTCTAAACGCCTGAAAACATGCTTGAGAAGCTCAATGACACAAAAAAGACTTAGCCTACTCACCTTGCGTTGATGCATGTCCGGCTGCGTAGTCGTCGGCATTCGTCGGCTGCGTAGCCGAGTGGTGAGAACGTCTGCGCGACGTTCGAAAGGACGTGGGTTCGACACCGCTCCAGAGCACGAGGCTGTGTCTCGGCGAAAGATACTTAAAGGCAACCCAAAATAAGGGGAGCAGCTGTGACTTGAAGACTATATGTCACTTCGCTGCTTCCTGTCGTATCGCATCTGTGATCGCAGTGTACTGTATGTTATCACAATGGGCGCAAATAAAAACATGGTTATGTCCACCAAAACATTGTCGATGTCAAAGTACTCATCACACAGTTTATAGAAAAAACACTTGAGCGAAAAGCACTCTGCGGAAGCGTATTTCATATTGATTTCCTGAACAGCTGCTTTGTTGTTACCGTTCTTCATTTGTTACAATGACAAAGTGTGTGATTTGGCGTCGTTTTTTGCACAGGAGGGGACCGAATCCTTACAACCCGCTCTAAAAGTGCACCTGCATAAGGGGGGTCTGGGGGCGAAGCCCCCCAGAAGCTGACAACACGACGAAAGCTTCGGCTCCCCCTAGAGAAAAATAGTTCCCGCGCCACTGCTTCTGAAGACAAAGCAGCACAGTGTCTTTGATATTCAATATGACACGTGGCTTGCTCTTTCCATCACCAAACCAGCAATTAAGACATTCTCAGAGCAAAAACAAACTCAACCATCACATTAACTGCATGTGTAATAACTAATTAATGTACTATCATGTTTACTGTGTGTTGTGTTTATATAATTTTATCATTCTAACTACCGGTTACTGTATAAACAAGTTTTTTAATTAAAATGACGTTTCTTAATCTTTTCAAAAGGTTGAAAAAATATGCGGACCATTGATTTTTAAATTTTTCAAAGGAGGCCACGGTGTAAAGAAAGGTTGGGAACCCCTGGTCTATAGCCTTGCATATAAAGTGCTTAGTCACCATAAACAAATTACTTGTAGAGGAGTGTCAAAAATACAGTATCGTATAATTGTAGATCAGTGTGGTCTAAGTCAAGTTTATTCCAAGCATGTTGAAGGTGTGTTTGTCAGTCAATGACGATATTGGCTTAAAGCAGTATTGTTACAGTAAAAGCATAATTATTTGAAAGATAATTTTGAAATAATTGTCAATGACAAGACTTAGGCTACCGTTGTGCTATAAAAAAACAGTTCAGCTAAACAGTTTAAACAACATCTGGCAACACTTATATTTTAAACACCCTCCTCTTGGCAGATATTCGAGTATGGTGGCTTTCATTGTCGTTAGATTGTGGCCTCATTGACTTTTACAAATCCTCACATCTCCATAATTCTTGTTATTAATATGTTGATTGTGAAGGGAGATAGTCTGAATAAAAAGCTTTGATTTCTTTAATTTCCAAATCTTCAATTAAGCAAGAAATTGCAAACAAAATATTGCTTCAACGTCTACCAACGTTGAAACGACGTAAATAAAGATTCCCTTCGTTCATGCTTGCGAGTTAGAAACTTTTTTCACCAAGAACATTTAATTTTTTTATCGTTTTCCTGGTCACGTCTTCTTCCCGTGATCATTCGGTTATAAGCGCGAGCGGCTGAGCGCTTCTGCACAGTCGACATCTTACCAGCTCAGTGGCCGAGTGGTTTCGCTTTCGGCTCTGGTGCTGGTAGATCTGAGATCGATTCCAGGTCGGGTCAAACCGAAGACTTTAAAAACGGTACCGATTGTGTTCTTTCTTGTATGACACAGTGAGAATAAATCGGGTAATAATCTGGTGGCATCGTAAAACCTGATATAAAATTAAACATGAGCCCTCTCGCTAAAAGACATTAGCTGTTGTAGAGCGACAATAAATAAAACCATGCCATTATTATTATCAGTCGACAGCTTGTAGGATGAGGTTCGAATCTTTGAAAGGTCAAACTAAAACAGTAAAAATGAATTTTATGGTAGGCACTTTAACATTACCCACTCGTGGAAGAGGTACGCAATCATGCGTGACATGTTCACTCGCGATTCAGCTGATTTCAGTCATGTGACTCGACACGTGATATTCTGATCGAAAAATTTTGATACGAAGAAATTTAACTGAATGCTTTGCCACAACCACCGTTGCCAAATGGTTAGGGCAGAGGAGTAGTAATTTCGATTTCGTGGGTTCGATTCCCACCCTCTGCTAATACAATTTTTTCTTCTGCAACTGAATTGAGTGCAAGAAGGATCTTAATGACTGCAATCAATGGAGTTTATAAGGAAAATTGTGACTAAACAAAACACAAAGCAATTTCACATTGAAAAGCAGGCGCTCTTCGACGAGTGGGTGATGTAAAAGTGCCTACCGAATTTTATTGCTCTGTTTCTAGTTTAATTGGTGAGGATAAGTTAGTTAGAGCAACAATGAGTCGGTTGCCGAGTTGTGAGAGCCCTGGTACGATTGGATGCCGGTTCGATACCGCTCAAAAGCATGCGGCTGTGTTTTTGACAGGACACTTAAACTCATGCATGCCTGAAAATTGGTTCCTTGCCATCCATCCATTCAATCTAAATCTTCAACCTTCGGGCATAAGCTTTAGATAAGACGAAAATTGTGACTAACGTTAAAACAAGTTTGTAAAATTGGATGCTAAGCAAGGTCGCCATAAAACATCTTCAATCAAAATTTATAATTGCTTGATTTCTCTTTTTTGTTGTTACTGGAGCGACATTATAATCACTTGCAATTGTGTTTTCTAGTATCAGCTACTAAGTTTTAGAATTCTAATCTGTCGAGACTCACAAATTAAAAACATGTCACTTTCCAGCAACCCCGAACAAATTGCAGATGTTCCAAGTGAGGAAGTGGTGGATGAAGGTGAGTTTGATTTGATGGTTGTTCTAACATTTTGATAATTTTGATAGTATTGCTTTTTGCGTATTTTACACATTTTAAAATATGTTGCTTCATTTTATTGAAAGAGAACAAAACTTACAACCGCCATGATCCCGACATCAAGTCATCGACGTCTTCTTACGTTAAATTCAAGGCTCACGTGTTAATTGTCAAAATAATATTTAATAAGTTTTCTTACAGGACAAGCTCAGCAACAACTGACTTACCAGGACAACCGACAGTTTTCTACAACTGTCCATCAGCATCAGCATGTTGATCAGGCAGTGGTCCAGGTTGACCAGCGGCAGTATCAACAAGTGGTCCAGGTTGACCAGCGGCAGCATCAACAAGTGGTCCAAGTTGATCAGCGGCAGTACCATCAGCATCATCAACATGTTGACCAACGAGTGGTCAAACATGTTGATAAGAGGCAGTATCATACAACGATGATTTACAATTTGCCGGAGCAAAGCTGTGTTCCATCTGGAGATAAAAGTTTGTATTGTTTATATTTGATTGAAATAGTTTTCATAATTATGGTAATAACTGCTCGGTTGTTAAATTATCAGAGCATTGAACTTAATTATGATAGACATAGAGAGTTTGCAAACTGTTGCTATGCTGCAATATTTTAATTGAAAAGTTGTACAATAATAATTGTAATTGTCAGTGAGTCTAGCTTCATCATCAGTTGTAACCATGGCAAGCTATGCAAACAAATCAGCCTCATGCTTTAAATCTTTGTAAAAACAAAAACTCGAAGATGCAGGAAATGATATAGCACCTAACAAAATATTTAATTTGATTACGAGGCTGGAATAACATTAAAAGGCATGACGTCACTTGTTTGTTGCAATAAGAATGTAGATATATTACTTCTATTTGTATTTTGTTCATTTAATCAAAACAACATTAATAAATATCAACAAAAACGTTAATCAGGGTTCAGTGGATATGTTTAAATCAGTGGTTCCCAAAGTGGGCGCCAGCGCCCCCCTGGGGACGTTTGCGACCATGAAGAGGGCGCTGGCCATAAAGTGGGCGATTGGGGGGCGCTGAAAGTAAATCAGGGCAGTTACAAGAAGAGGATTGCAAAGCATTTTTTGTCATGCAACTATGTTGGCAACGTCGCTTCGCAGTGCCTTACAAGTTTGTTGAGGTCGTCACGCATGACTTACTGTACTTTGAAGCACTGCGAATACGCAAATCCGATCTTTTGAGCGCTTACTACTCCACACCGAAGTACGATCGCTTTCCAAGGGAAATTGCCTAGCACGATTTTATTCGCTGTTTGAAACTGTCGTGGAATTTCTACAGAGTTGTGACCCTGGCCTTGCAAATGACATTCTGGTTGTGAGAAATGATATCGCCTACTTGTCAGACATATTTTCCAAATTTAATCAATCTATTCCTTCAGGGTAACGAAGTAAATCTAATCAAAGTGAAATCGGCACTGTCTGGATTCAGTAGTAAGCTCGTGTTGTATCAGCGAAATTTAGCTAGACAAGAATTTTTCCAATTCTCAAGCTTGCATCAGCTTGAAACCAATGACAGAAGCACATCTGGTTTTGATGTGGAGACGTACAGCAATCATCTTCAAGAAGTACACAAAGACATGGAAGTTCGGTTCTAGGATTGGTTGGTCTTGAATCTTTATCCTCGGACTGACAAAGCCTTGATTGGTTACTTCTGGTAGTTTCGCATACTTGTAGAGGCTTTTGACGCAGGGCCGGTTACCGAGATTGGCAGAGTGAAGTTTTCCGATTGTTAAAGTGTTGTTGCCGGGGAATTTTTTCATTCATTAGATGCCGCAGAATGGAGTGCAGTCCTGAAATGAAATGCGTCTTGAGCCGGGCGCTCAACCACTGAGATAACGGGGCGGACAAGGATGTATTCCAGTTAGAAATCCCTGACTGGATAATCGACCCATTCTGTGATATTTCCGAACATGGAATTCTTGAGAAGGAACTGATAACATTGCAAAGCGATTTTGCACTCAAACCGAAGTTCAATATCTCGTATCAATCGTTCTGTTTACAGAACCAAATTAAAGAGAAATACCCTCACGTGTGGAATCGGATCAAAGTTTTTATCATAGCCTTTCTCAGCTCATACTTGGTGGAACGTGCTTTCAGTGCCGTGACAACGCTGCTAGATAACAAAAGAAACCGTCTTGACATAGTTAGATGGGGAGACTTAAGACTGTTCCTATCCAAACTCTAACCCGACGTCAAGAGGCTGATGACATTGCACCAACCTCATCCGTCTCATTAGAGTTGGACTTTAAGTTGTGATGAATGGAAAATAACTTTGGCTTTACTTTTTTTTTGTCGAGGGGGCGTTTGATACTCTGTTCATTGTCTTGGGGGGCGCTATTAAAAAAAGTTTGGGAAACACTGGTTTAAATGAATGAATTTCAAATGTTTTGAATATAGGATAAATATTACACAAAGAGTTTAATTATAATATTTTTACAATTTTTTCCAAACATAATTTAGTTTCCAAATTGGGCTGTTCAAAACAATTTTTTGTTCAAAACAAAATCTTTCACAAAGAAACATAATTTGAAACAAAACGAAATCATGACAAATATTTTTGCATCGAAAAGAAATGTTTTAGATTTTCGAAACGAAATTTTTTCTGAAAATTTCAAAAATAATTCTAAATTTAATTTATTTCTAAAATAAGAAACATAAACGTGTAAAACAATGTCATCAGTTTATCTCATAAAGTCTTCACACCATGGCAGGGCACGAAAACAGTGAGGCTTGGCCTAATGGGAATTTGAAGCTTGTAACCTCGTTTTCAAGACGTCTATGACGTCACAATAATTTGTTTCAACTTACAGAAGTGCTGAATTAAGAGCGAATTGCGTGAGTATCGTTCAGGGATTTCCAGTTGTACGCGAAGTCATCTACTCAGAGTACGGTACGTTATAAAACAGTGTTGCCAGGTGATTTTTCAAGAAATTTTTATATTTTTGGTCAGCTCAGAAGTATACGTTGCTTTGCAGTTAAATCTGTTCAAAATTTTGTAAAATTCAATAAATTAAATTTATTTTTGCGACAGTTTATAGAAATTATTGCTGTTCAAAGCAATTAAGCTATAGCCAGAAAATAAAAATTTACTAAATGAACTCCTGCTACCCAACACAATCAATTTATCGACAAGTAGATTTTAAATTCTTACGGTAGTGAATTTTTTATTGAATTTGTTCTTTTATTTTAAGTTGTAACATAAGGTGGTACTTGTTAGTGCGTTAATTGTTTAAAGCTTTTAAAAGTCTTGGGTTAGGGTTTTAACTAAAAACGTCTGGCAACACTTTTGCATACCTACTCTGAGCAGGTAGTTTTACCATAGATATCTTACATATAGATATGCAACTCAGCAATCGTGGAATTATCGTCACGCTCGACTGACTTTATGGACATAATCAACAATCAAGGTTGCCAGCTTGGCTAGCGTATCTATGGTAGGCTATTATTGTACGGTTTGGGCTTGGCGAGTGGTGGCTTTTGAGCTCTTTTGGAATATTTTGTTTGGCGTATATTTCAAGTTTTCACAGAATAGCCTACTATGAAAAATCAAGACAATAATCTTTCTTCACGTAGGTTATGCAACTTCTGTTTCATGATCGTTGGAACTATCATTTAAGCTTATTTCCAGTGACTCATTAAAGCTTGTTGTAGGCAGTTTACAAACCTGAGATAGAGGGGCGCCGGAACGATTTTAGGGTGAGATATACGGTAGCGATAATTGCCAAACATTTTCAGGGGTTGTCGAGGATTTCCAGGGGTTGTCAGGCATTGTGGAGTGGCTACTTTCAGGCATTGTTGGGAATTTCCAGGCATTGTTTAGGATTTCCAGGCATTGTCGATCAATAGGCTATCAGTGGTTGACAGGTTTGGTAGTCATTAATGACTCATTATGGAACATTTTCAGGCATTGTCGAACATTTTCAGGGATTGTCGAACATTTTCAGGGGTTGTCGAGCATTTTCAAGGGTTGTCAGGCATTGTAGAGTATAGCTACTTTCAGGCATTGTCGGTAATTTCAAGGCATTGTGTAGGATTTCCAGGCATTGTCGATCATTATCAATGGTTGACAGGCTTGTCAACCATTATCAGTCATTGTCCGAAATTTTTAAGCATTGTCGAACATTTTTAGGCGTCAGGGGCTCTCAGGCATTGTAAAGTACTTTAGATTCTTTCTGGCAGGCATTGTCGGCAGTGGCGTAGCTAGGGAATGTGCCGCCCGGGGTGGATTCAGATTTTGCCGCCCCTTCAAGAAAAAGCATGTGAAAACAGACCCGGATTTAGGGAGGGGGGCAGAGGGTGCAGGTACCCCGGACCCTCCGACTTTTAAAGGGCTCCCCTACGTGAAAAAAATGTGATTTTATTTCTTTTTTTTTTTAGCTTTTGTGGTTTCTGCAAAATACTGTGCAGTGCTGGATTAATGCTACTGTAGACGTCGAGGGGGTGTTTCGCGCCGTAGGCGAATTTTTTGCACGGGGGCCCCTGATCCATAAGTGCCCCGGGCCCCCCATTAGCTAAATCCGGCCCTGTGTGAAAATGAAATGCGTTTTTTATCAGATTATAATCAAAATCAAAAATCGTAGTCTGAAAGTGCCGCCCCCAGACGTGCCGCCCGGAGCGGTCCGCCCCTCCCTCCCCCCCTAGCTACGCCACTGATTGTCGGACATCTTCAGGCATTGTCTAGGATTTTCAGGCATTGTCGAACATATTCAGTGGTTGATAGGTTTGTTAGGCATTGTCGAACGTTTTCTTGGGTTGTCGATCATTACCAGGTTTCAGTTCAGTTCAGTTCTGTTGTTTTTATTTCTGACCATCATATCAAAACAATACACGTCAGCATAGCAAAGGTCGAGAAAAAGGTAGAAGCGACAAAACGCGAACGTTAAAACGTGCTTGAGACCGAAGTAAGTTATTGAGTTGAAAGAAATTTGGCACGGTCGCAACACCTTCAGAAAAATTTAAGATATAAAGGGAAAATAAAAAAAGAAGAAAATGTTACGAAAACAACATATATTCAGGCTATAGCTTTAGCTGATATATTTAAGATTTGTATGGACAGTTGCTATGAAGATCGGCCATGGTGCGTTATCAAGAGTGCTGATGGTCATAAGGGGAACACGTCTTGATGCGTTTAGCTCATAGCAAAGAAGAGCATTGTCGTTTGTCAGGCATTGTCGATACTTATGATAGCCAGGTCATTTAAACGCTGCTGTGTTTGTGTATACCGTAAATACGTTTACAACTTACGCAAAATAGAAAGGGATCATTCTGCTGCGCAAGCAAAGCTGGGAATAAAAATGCATGAAAATGTTCGACAATGCCTGACAAACGTGTCAAAAACCAATAATGATCAACAATGCCTGGAAATCCTAGACAATGCTAGGAAATGCCCAACAATGCCTGAAAGTAGCTTAATCTAAAATGCCTGACTACCCCTGAAAATGTTCGACAATGCCTGACAAACCCGTCAACCACTAATAATGATCAACAATGCCTGGAAATCCTAGACAATGCCTGGAAATTCCCAACAATGCCTGAAAGTAGCTACTCTACAATGCCTGACAACCCCTGAAAATGCTCGACAACCCCTGAATATGTTCGATAATGCCTGAAAATGTTCGACAACGCCTCACAAGCCTGTCAACCACTGATAATGATCGACAATGCCTGGAAATCCTACACAATGCCTAGAAATTCCCAACAATGCCTGAAAGTAGTTAGCCTACTCTACAATAGCTGAAACCCCTGAAAGTGTTCGACAACCCCTGAAAATGCTCCACAACCACCCAAAAAGCCGACAATGCCTGACAATGCCCGACAATGGGTATTTAGAGCCTTAGAGGTACCCTCTGTGACTGTGATTTGTTTTCAATCGCCAGAATCTATATAAAGCAGTCCATGCGGAACGAGAATGTGACGTCATCACAAGCAATCTATACGTCAACTTGAAAACGAAGAAAGTTTTATTTAAACAAAAACCAAAAAAATATATTAAAAATAAAGTTATTTTGCTGTGCCAAGTTTGAAGTCAATGCATACAGCGATAGCTACGCTGTTAGCCTTCAAACATCATTACGCACCACTGAGTTGCATATCTATATGTAAGATATCTATGGTTTTACATCCCATACTTCTAGAAATTCCTGATTTCTTTGAATCATTCTACGTATGCAATACGTGTACATTCCCTCATTTTACGATGCCGATCGGTGGGGTATTGCTAGTAAGGCATCTGCAGCTAATAAAGCCCGGCCAGTAATAAGGCCCACCCCCTGGATCTCCGTTGTTATAAATCTTTTAAACAAAATTGGAAGCTCTGATTGCTGCGATGGTGAATTGAGACTAACCGGTAAAGTTTCACAGCAGGGTGACCAATTTGGCTTTTTTGAAGCCAGATTTTGAGAATCTGGCTGTTTTTCAACTCCCTTGGCTTATTTTTTTTAAATAAAAAAAGCCAGAAAAATTAGGCTTTTTCTGGCTTTTTTTCATGTTTCATCGATTTTTTGTCAACTTAATAAAAAGCCAACATAATTTTGGCTTTTTTTGGCTTAATTTTATCTTTCCCGTTTTTTTTAGAAAAAAAATTCAGTCAGCGTCAGTCGGAGAAGTAATTTCTAACTTATATTTAGTTATAGTGTCCGACCGAATGTCGTTTTGAAGCCGAAACGAGAAAATTTTCTAGTTGCTTGTCTTTTCATTAACTATGTTTCTGCGTTGTCGCTGAAGTCAAAGTTCGGTGGGACACTATTTGGTTGTGCAATTTTTATATATGTATGTTTAATGAATACTAATTGGCCTTTTCTTGGCTGTTTCAGCTCTTTTATACTGGCTTTTCCAGCTATTTTTTTCTGGCTTTTTTTAGGCTTTTTTTGTGACTAGGTCTGGCTTTTTTTTGGTGAAGACAGGTTGGCAACCCTGTTTCACAGCCTAAAAAAAGTTGAGAACTTTTTGAGTTACGGAAAGTTGAAGTTTGGGGGGACTGAAATTGAGTGGTTTTATTAATTTTCACATATTTTAGACTGTTCTGCAGTTAACAAACCGCTGTGACTTCCGTTTTTTTGCATTTTATGTGAAAGATATGTGCATGCTGAAGCAGTAAAAACAATAAATTTGAACTTTTTTTCTAATTAAAGCAAGACTGATAATGATGATCAGATCAGACTAGGCTAATTTTGGTAATGAGGCCCATGGGCCCCTGGGGTAACGTTGTGCACTAGGGTGGTCCTTAAAAATAATTTTTTTGAAATTTACTGCTCCTAACCCTTAAAAAGTTTCGTCCTTACAAAAAATGAGGTCTTGCAAAATTTTTTTAAATTTGAAAATAATTTAGAGGGTGCACAAGACCCCTCAAGTTCCGCATCCCCCTAAAAATGCAAAATTTGGATATCTCGAAAACCACTTGAGCTAGAGATGTGCTTTTGGTGTCTAAAGATGCAGAAGACAAGGTTTTCTATATGCTTTTTGAACATTGAATATGCCTATCTAAAGTAGAAAAGCAGTTATTTTGAAAAAACTACTTTTTAAGGGTTTTGCATGTAAGATTCTCAGTTAAACAATAGTGTAGACCAAAAAACACAATTCTGCAATTTACTTTTCTAACCTGTTAAATTGTGATGTTACAAGTAAACAAAAAACAGTGTTTAAAGTGACTAGAAATCCAGCGACCTAGGCAGCAGATACACAAAGTTCATAATCTTTAACAACCTGTAAGTACTGTTTTCATGTCCCTAAGTCTAGCTGAGTTCCGAGCTAATGTAAAACTTCATGAAATTCATGTAAAACTTAAAGCTGAGTTCCGAGCTAATGTTCCTCTGGTTGTCCACTGGGATGGAAAGCTTCTCAGAGACTTGACAACCAAACAGCATGTCGACCGATTATTGTAACTGGTAATGGGGTTTCTCAGCTGCTGCAAGTAGCAAAATTGCCAAACGAAACGGGATCAAAACAAGCAAAAGCTGCTGTAGAAGCTCTCAATGAATGGGGCCTAAAAAGAACAAGTGATTGCGCTATCATTTGACACTACTGCTTCCAACACAGGGCGAAAGCTTGGCTCATGTGTTCTTATTGAACAAAAGCTGCAAAAAGACCTATTGTATCTAGCATGCCGCCATCATATTCATGAGCTGCTAGTACAAACAGCTTTTACCACAATCATGGGAAGCATTGCTTCACCAGATGTTCTAGTATTTAAAAGATTTCAAACACGCTGGGAGTTTATAGACACGACAAGGTTCACCACAATAGCTGAAAACAAACAAATAGCTGCTACAGTCATCGATGTGGATTTAATAGCTTGGGCTGAAAAATCTTTGAAGGAAAGAAAAGAGTTACGATTTACTATTTCTCCGAGGGGTGTTTATTTTATGACTCCTGGCCCAATGCATAAAGAAATGTCGAAGATTTTGTACTCATTAAAAGTTTAGATGTTTTATGACCAGTTTAAACTTACAGAAAGAGAAAGGAGTGGGCTCTTGCAAATGTGTATTTTTGCTACAAAATTGTACCTAAGGCATGGATAGAATCTCCTGCTGCGGCCCCGAATAACGATTTAGATCTTTTAAAGCATATTCCAGTATTAACACTGCAGTGTCGAATGCTGTATCATCCACGTTTTCCTCCCACCTGTGGTATCTGTCTGAAGAACTACCTGCTCTTGCCTTTTTTGATCATTCTGTGTCGGCCCAAACCAAAAGACTCACGGTTAAAGCAATACAAAAGCGGGAAGAAACTGAGGATGCCCCTTAACGACTGACCATCAATTCTGCAATGACTGATCGACTAGAGTTGTCTGACCAGGTTAATAAGGGGTCATTGTCACTGTTCAAAGAACTGGACATATCAACTGAGGTTATGGAACAGGATCCAGAAACCTGGGCAATCTGTGATGCTTACTGTGAGGCATCAAAGGTAGTAGACACTCTAACTGTCACAGATGACCACACTGAGCGAGGTGTAGCTCTCATAAAAGGGATATAACCGCATCCTCACTCACAATGAAGAACAGGTTCAGTATCTGATGCAGGTGGTTGCAGACCTTCGGAAACGATTTCCAAACTGCACTAAAGCCACTTTAGCTGACAAGCATGTGTTGGCAAACAATTAACAATGCGGACAGAAAAACTATGTGATTTTTATGCCAAAGCAATGCGAAAAGCTAGTTAATTTTGCGGTCAGTGATATTCTGATAAAGCCCAATAATTTATCATAATGCTAAGCTTATGCTTTGTATGATATAGTTTACTGCGCATTTTTTTCCTATTTTTGATTACAAGAAGTGATTTTGTAGCTTTTTTCAAAAACAAATTATCGAGTCCGAGATCAGAATTTAAGTGAATTTTCTCGTAAGGACCACCTTACCCGACCCTGTTATTTGTGCAAGGACCACCCTATTACCCTACAACACATGTTTGCAATGTTCTATTTGTTTACTTGTAACATCACAATTTAACAGGTTAGAAAGATAAATTGTAGAATTGTGTTTTTTTGGTCTACACTATTGTTTAACTAAGAATCTAACGCAAAACCCTTAAAAAGTAGTTTTTTCAAAATAACTGCTTTTTTACTCAATAGGCATATTCAATGTTCAGAAAGCATATAGAAAACCTTGTCTTCTGCATCTTTAGACACCAAAAGCACACCTCTAGCTCAAGCGGTTTTCGAGATATCCAAATTTTGCATTTTTGGGGGATGCGGAACTTGAGGGGTCTTGTGCACCCTCTAAATTATTTTCAAATTTAAAAAAATTTTGCAAGACCTCATTTTTTGTAAGGACGAAACTTTTTAAGGGTTAGGAGCAGTAAATTTCAAAAAAATGATTTTTAAGGACCACCCTATTGTGCACCCCTGGTTAAGAAAGTGAGGTTGAAGACTTGAGTGACCTAAACAATTCTTGTGACACCGTTAATCCAATTTGTTATTGCAATGGAAATATCATAATTTCAGATTCAAAATACTTTATCATCCCTACCATATCTAAAAACACCATGTCGCTTTTTTAAAAATGGAGCATGGGGCGGGGAAGGGAATAGTTGTCTCTGTGTATTTAATTATTAGTTATGTGCCTGTGTTGTCGATTAGAATTTGTTTTGTGGTGTTATAGTGAAAATACACCTTTGCCATCAGTTTTGGTGCTAATTCAAACCGGGCCTTATTCACAACACGTGCATCTAATAAGGCCCGCTTGAGATTTTATTTATTTTTTTAATATTTTACAACCCCTTTTTTACTTAGAAACTTGTTTCATAGATATGTTGTTTAGATAGATCCAAAGTATCCTCATTCCAAGTTTCGTTCAAAATTATGCAGTATTTAGAAAAATATTGAGGTTTGAAAATTAGCGGGCCTTATTAGCTGCAGGTGCCTTAGCCTATGAAACTTTTGAAAACGATGGTGCAAGATCGCTTCGAAACCTGAGTTCTTGTTTTATTTTGATGTAAATTCCAATCTGAAATTTTTATGCGTGTCGTCTCGTTTCGAATAGATAACTAAACAAAACAGTAACGAAATGAAATTTTTTGCTAACAAATTAATACTAAAATTTCTACATACAATTAACAATTTCTACATACAAAATCCTTCACAAAAGTTTTTAATATTGTATTGAAAATATATAAAACGTATGACCTGTGGAAGAAATGAGACGTTAAATCAAAATCTTCAGCCTACTTAGCTTTACATGTTTGGACTCTTTATTAAACTTTTATTTCACTTTGTTGAACAATAAGTCAGTAAGGTGTGTCAATGAGTAAAAATGATTTTTTTTGAATTTCAGATGGGAACTTATTTAAAAATATGTGTATGGCCGTGAATAAACCAAATCCAAATTTTTTTTTTGGTAAATCTTTGTTTGTTTTAAATATTGATAAAAAAAACCACAAATATAAAACATTTTATTTTTTTTCCCCGATTATTCTTTCTAATGAGACACGTGTTCTTTAATTCCATAATAATACGGTGTTTATTAATTACTAGGAACTTTTTCTCCCTTTAAAGATCCTTTTTCAGGTTCCACAAGCTATTTTTTTCCCAAATTCACATTTTTGAAAATTTTTACAGTCGTTTCTCAATATTTAACGTTATATAATACTCGTTAGTATTATAGTATGAAGATAAGCATGCTATTGCAATTTGTTAATGTAATTTTTTCCATGAACTAATGTAAAAACATGTGGACCAAAATTAAGTCGCCTACCAAAAACAAATCAACTAACATTAACGATTACCAACAGCAATAACCAACGATAAAATGACAACACAAAACGCAAAATAATGGTATTTTCTTAACCAACAAGTTTCATCAAGTCTTGTTTTGATTCATTCCTTGACATCATGCGCCGACTTGCTACTTGGCCCCTGATGCAACCCTCACGTCTTTCATGCGTGTACACTGTACACTTTTCCAGCTGCCTCAGTGACTTGCTTAACGCACCTTTCAATTGACTGACCATGACAAGGCCACTGTGGAACTTTCATAGGTTCGTTAATCAAGCACTTTACTTGCGCTATTGTAAGCTTGCAAGTCAAAGGTGGTTAATTCGTACACCCTGTCGGACCAGTCGATTAGCTCAATTAGAGATGAAGCATCTGGGTTAATGAAAGGTGTCTTTCTGGGTCGTACTGAAACATCTCCGAGTGTGTCATCATCTCTTCCCCTCAGATCTATAATCTTTTGTACTCCAGCTTTTTTCTCCTCAATGTCTTCTGAGCACAAAAGAGTCTGGATGATGTTTTCGCTGAATGCATACCATGCTGAACGTTTGATGGTTGACATGACAGCATCCACTACTGTCTTGTTTTGCATCCTGACCAGCCAGAGTTTGCGCAGAATGTGACGTGGCCCTTCGACCCAAGAGTGCTTAATTTTAATATTGAACCAACAGGGATAATATACCTCGACGATAAATTCTACCATCATTCTTAAATTATGAAGAGTATTGCCTTCAAGGCCATGGTTTGAGTTCCATATTCTGCAAACCCTATTTGCTGTTGTCAGCCACCTGGAATGGCTCACAGGACCAATCTCAAGGAGAGCCAAATCAGCAGGGAGCTCTCCTGTTTTAATGGCCTCGGTAATTCTATATCAGTAAGCTTGATCAGTAGACAGATCCGTTATAACATTTTGAGATAAAGCAATAAGGGGTTCTCCAATGGGAAGTTTAACAAATGAAGTATCCACTTTAAGTGTTGTGGCAATGTCTAACATCTTCCCAATGTCACCTGTCCACTTGTTGTTAGACAAGGTCTTTCCATCGATTGTTTTCATTAAATGCCTTAAGGGTAACTCGTTGTTGTGGAGGGCACAAATCAACCACATCAACTTGCGTCTGAGCTTCACTTCTACCCAATGGATAGCACCACGTGCCCAGCCAGTATTAGCATTTGTGGAATCGCTTCCAATTGCCTGCAGACTTTTGTCAATCTCTTTATTAACAAAAAAATCTACGAGATTTTCTGCAATCACTTCAACAGGTTTTTTGTTGGAAGATCCTTTCACAGGAGTGAAATGATAGATATCTTCCTCCTGGTTCACTGCATACTGAATAGTGCTCTTCTTTGATGATGCTCGGGAATTGTCTGTCTGAATTGTCTGCTTTTATTAGAACCTTTGTCATGTCTTGGCGGCCGTCAGAAAAGATGCATTTAATGTTACCATCCTTGCAAAACTCACCAAACTCTGCATCCAAAGCGTTCATGACTTTTAATTGGGCTCTTTTGACTTTACTATGATCAACTACAAGTCTCTTGTCTTCTTGTGTGATCAAGTCACCATCCATAATGATAAAGGCAGCAGTGGTCATTAGGGTGGAGTGAAAAAGACTTTTTTTTAATTTCAAAAAAAGGTAGGGGAGAGTGGGGCTAGTCGGAAAGTTTTTTTTTTAAAGTGAAATTACAACAATTGGTGCATAACCTGACAACTTGAAGTGGCTTAAATTATCACCTATGGTGTCCTCTATCATAAAACCAAAAATAAGTATTGAGTCAATTAAGCTTTTAATGAAAATTTAAAATCAACAAACATAGAATTGATTTTTTAACTAACCCCATGCCTGGGGTTAGTTGAAAAACGTCAGTTTAATGCCCACTAATGAACTGGATACTCTTTTTTCAACCAACAAACATTTACATGGGGTTGTAAGCAAATATGCTTACTTGCTTTAAAATTAAAATGCAATGAATTCTACACCTGATCATCGTAAAAACATTTTTTAATAAACGCATTGATAAAACTTGTGATGCCACATATATAGCACTTTCCAAGTTATTCAAACTAAAATTTTACAATGTATGTCTGCTTAAAACAAGTAGGCTACATTGGAGCTTATACTACTTATTATCATACCACGACGATATACTCGTATCATACTGCATGGTCATACCGTTATCAAAACGTTTTCCAACTAACCCCACCAACAATTTTCCAACTAGCCCCATTAGCATATGACAAACTATTTTCCTAAAATATTCAAGCATGGTGCATTGGACTAAAATTTTTTTATTTCTTAGTGTTGTAGAACACCTACAGATGACATACATCAAAAAACTTCTGTCTATCTTTAACGATATCGCCGCATAAGATGTTTTTTAATACCCCAAAAATTTTACTTCAAAAGTAAGAAAATACAAAATTGTCAGCCAAACAGGTATATTTTGACTTAACAATTCGAAACTAACATGGATTATGTGTTTTTATAAACTACTTTACATGTTGGCAGTAAATATTTAAAAAAGTTATCGAGAGTTAAAAAAATGATCATTTTTCAACTAACCCCGCCTTCCAAGTAACCCCACTCTCCCCTAGTGCTAAAATGAGGGCATATTGCTAAAAAACAACTTTGAAAGTGATTTTGGGGAGTAGGTCTTAATAGGGGCAGGCCTGCCCCCACTTTTAGGGACCGAAATCCCCCAAAATTGATAAACGGTTATAACTTTGGAACTAGTTGAGCTAAGGAGTTGGTTTTTGTGTCAAAAGATTTAGAACTACGATTTTCCTATTTGTTCTAAGAGAAGTTTTTTCTCTATCTGCATTATGAAAAGAGTTATAATAAATAATGTGATTTTAGCTTTTTATTTTGTGTCTGTAGTACTGTATAGGCCTATAGCCTAGAGTCCTAGACAGTAGGGTTACGTCATATTAAAATATCATGTCATGTTTAGATAATAATGATACATTGATACGTGTATGGCTCCCCAACAAGAAAGTGTTGGGCTGTATGCGCTTGAAAAGTTTGTAGAAAGTTACTTGGTCATTATTAAGGACATTAATACATATAAAACATGGTAGGCTATAGTCCTACACCATAAATAGTACATGACAGCGTAGATTAGAAGTAATGTGAAATATATACACTGTTGAATAGTTGCTGCTCATAAGAAACAACACAGTATTAAATAATGGGCAATAAACTGATTTAGTTAACTAACACCTTGCTATAAATAACAATCCTGGGAATTTTATCATTTCAGGCTTTTATGGGTTATACCTGACTATAAATATTGTAAAATATCTTGTCTAATTGCTATTGGTAGTGATTGCAAGAGACTTTAGAATTCTGGGTGCATAATGCACAATTTGCGCATTGTAAAATGAATGGCAGTCATAACAAAGTGGAAACTTTACCATGTAAAATGTTAGCTCAGAACAATGTCTATTGCTCAAGATACAATCAAATTGTTCGTTGTCATAAATCAGTTTATCATCCAACAAATTGCCTTTTAGTGTCAAATCGTGTCATGAGTTTGCGAGATCGTAACTTCTGTCGGATTATTCCATCTCTGTTTTGATAACCAGCTACCAGTGTGCTTGCCTCTGTAACCACTTTGATATGTCTCTCAACTGCTTGGTTATGACATGGACATGAAAACCTTAAAGGGGTATGAATTGCCTTTTGTATTTCTTCAAGGGAGAGAGAATGTGTTAGTGGTGGTTCAATCATATCTGGCTCATTAAGGTTTACCAGCTTATGGTAAGATTTTACATTGAAATTGATTTTTGGATTTGATTTTTCCTCTTCCAAGAGATAGGCCATTAGGCCTATATCTTTTGCCTGTTCCCAGCTCAAACGAATCTTTTTTAAGATTGCGGGTCGGCACGCAATAATTAGGTATACAAAACAACAATTTGCTCGGCCCCATATTTTCAATAGTTCAGGGTATTATGTCCATTGCCAGATTTGATAGAGGGTAGTTTCTCACATCCTCACAGCTTCGTTCTCTCAACAGTAGCCCGTATCTCAGAAGACATCTCAGAGTGGGAAGCTCAGAAGGCAACATCTCTTAACCTGTTCCGATAAGATTGCTCAAAGTCCCTTGTCTTGTCCACTTCTTAGAAGCCATCTTTATTAAATTTATTTTCAACAAGTTAATGTAAATATTTTAATTTTGAAAATAAAGTAAAATATAGCGTGGTAACAAGGTGATAATAGCGTGGTAACAGCAATACAAAACAACGATATGGATTTACAGTACAAAAATAGGCATCTGATATAAAACAAAATCTCGAAAGCTGAAAAAGTATCTTTACATGAAGACTAACAAATTAGAAACATTTTAAAATCATGTTTATATGGAATTGAAGAACTTATAACTAAAACATGACCATAATCGGAAGTATTTTTTTTTATTTGTTGTATTTTAAATAAACGTAACTTTACCAAGCTAAATCTTGTTTAATCGAATAATAATTTTGGATTTTAATTATAGATATCTATACACATGTTTTTATATACGTTCCCCAGCAAATTTCCAAAATAATTTAAATAAACACGCCCTAATAAACCTAAAAAATTAACAACATGGACACCACGAGAAACCAAAAGAAAGAAAGGAAAACCAAAAGTAAGATGGAGGGACGACATTGACAAACAATGCAATACAACCAATTGGTACCAACTAGCACATAATCATGTAAAAATCAGTCTACGTCTAATCAAGTAAGGTTGCCAGCAAAACCAGTCGCCATGTCATTGCACAAATAATTTTGGCAAACAATTTCCATTTCTGCTTTTTAGATTCAAAACAAGAATTAAAAAAACTCCAAAAAGCAACTTGCAAACAATATCATCCCAAATATGACGTTGATCTCTCCAATTTTAAAGTTTCTTCAGAGGGTTTTCCAGAAATTTATCCTGAAATGGTTCAAGTTGATTTTTACCAAGGAAGATTCATTCCTGACGATGAAAAATACAATCCTAAAAGTCAAGGAATTAAGTTGGCCGCCTCTGACCAAGTAGTAACAATCGATCAATTAGTTTCTGATGTTCAAAAGAACAGTTTTGTGTCGGTCATCGGATATCCTGGGTCAGGAAAAACAACCTTATCGAAACGTCTGGCACGACGACTTTCTCAAAGTGAAGATTATCTTGTCGTAAGGAAGCTTTTTATGGAGATGAATGACTGCAACGAACAATTATCATTGAAAGAATTTCTACTGGGAGATTGCAACTACAACTTAAGCGACCTAGAACAGAATTCTGTTTTTGAATGGATCACAGCCAATCCAGAAAACTGCTTCATTATTTTTGATGGATTTGATCAAGTGAGTTGGAACTTGAACGAAAATGTGAAAAAATCCAACTACAATACTCCACTTCAATACTGGGAACTTGTTTCGAATCTTTGTTTGGGAAAATTTCTTGAAAGTTGTCACTTGATATTCACTTCTCGACCACACGCCATGCTTGATATTCCAAAAAGATGCCGACCCAAACGCACTTACTTCATTCGTGATCTGACGTCTGACAACATGAAAATATTATTCGACGCCTTAGTCAACGCCCAACAACAATCTAAGATTCTTTGGAACAATCTTACAGTAAAAACTCCACATTTAACATCAATCTGCCACAACCCTCTGATGCTGCAACTCTACGTGAGAGCATCTCTTGGATCGTCACAAATTGATGATATATCCACGATGACCAGGATATTTCATACTGTATTGTTAAATCTTAAAACCTCTACACACGCCGTTTCCACATCTGATGATATTGTAATCAGACTTTCAAAAATCGCATATGAAGCAACAAAAAAAGGAACCGTATTGATCACAACAGATGATCTTGTAAAAGAAAGTCTCACCAGTCAGGTAGTTCAAGATCTTGTCGTCGCTCTTATGGGAGCAAACAGAGAATATGCACTCCTGGAAGGGCAGCAACGGTTATATTTTAGTCACCAGACCTTCCAAGAATACTTTAGTGCTTTGTACATCTGTCGTGAAATGTCATCACCTGATTTCAAATTATTCGTTCAAAATAACTTACTGGAGGATCACTGGGCTGTGGTTGTCCAATTTACGGCCGGACTCCTTTTGGATCCGATCATGAACAAAGGTAAGTTTGTGTTTTATCTACAGACTATTCATCATAAAACTTACAACAAATTATATTATCGCACTTCTTTTCATTATAATAAGTCGAGACATGATTTATCAACTTAATGGGAAAAAATCATTGCAATAATTTATCCTCCTTAAGCAAATTTTAATTGACCTATAAAACTTGAGTCTTGATGTCATTTTATATAATAATTATTTCACCATCAACTAAACTTTTTTTCAAATCTATAGATCTATCGAGCTCTGCAGTTAACAAACTTCCTGCAATGGAATCTACGTCATCACTGACACAAACGTCATCTCAACCAACAACTTCGTCTTCACAAATTGCTTCAAGTAGGAATATCAGCTAGATATTTTGCGATTATATTGTAACAAGGAACAATATGTGGTTGCTTGTTTCCTTCAAGTAAAATTACTTTTGGGAACCACTGGGCTAAGTAATCGTCGGCATGTGCCCACAATCTTTATTTCTCAACGAGTCAACCACGCAGCTGCTTCAATGCAGCGTATTTGATAGTGGAGGATGGTTTGTATGTGAGCACTAACATTAGGGTTACGTTGTTATTATATTTCTGGTGCCCTGTTGGTAGGTATTATTTTTGCGGAATGGTCAATAATTAAAACAAACGGCACCAAAACAGAGACAACTTAATGACACGTAGCCTATAGCTACTGAACATTAAAAGTCTTCGCAACTACAGAGTAGCTACAGCGCAACGTGTGTCGATTGTACGTGTCATGCAAAATCATAAATTGTATTAGCTCTGAGCCAGGTCAAGCACGTCTGTTCAGCAACTCACAAATGGGAACAGCTACTTCATCTTTATTTCTATTTACTTTAATACTGAAAGGGTCAAGTGTGTGAGCATATTCTACTGTGTGTGCATTCAATAGTAAGGAATAGGTTCTGGAAATATGTTTTTTATTTTTAATGTGTTAGATTTTTTGGATTGTGCGCCTAAGCAATGCATTTTAAAGCAGCTCTGTATATTTTTATTTGAAAAGAAAAAAATATAAACTACGCCATAGAAGTTCTGACTTAGTTCGTGCTGACTTTTAAAAGCACATCAAACAGCGTTTGAATGGCTAGAGCAGGGGTCACCAAACTTTTTTCTCTGAGAGCCGGATTGCTGCGAGATTAACAGCTGTGGGCTGGATGCAAATTGCGAAAAGATATAGCCTACAACTATTTAGAATCTCCATTGACGTGAATTGAGGACAATAAAGAACAAAGTCAGCGGTGGAATAGCAAAGTTGTGATGAAAATCGAAAGGTTGCTGGAAAAGTTATCCCCTGCTGTGATACACTACAGGGCATCATGCTCTTGAAAAAACATTACATCTTTCCAAATTTGGCCTAGGCTATCCTCATTTGTGGTGGCCTAATGATAAAAGCAGAATCATTAGCAGGTTGCGTGTTGCTCAACAGCAACGTCAGTCCTTTACAAAAAGTTTGGTAACTTTTTTCCCAGTTGTAGTGCAGCTGTTATTTCCGCAGCACGTGGCGGGCCGGATGAAATTAGTTCGCTGGCCGGTTCCGGCCCGCGGGCCTTAGTTTGGTGACCCCTGGGCTAGAGCAGTGGGTCTTAAACTTTTGCCTTGTCGGCACCACCTTGAAATTACTAACCAGTTCTCGCACCCCTCCTAGGATTGGCTGAAAAGCAATAGTCGCCTACAGTTCGAAATTTTTGTTGAAATCTGTTAAAACAACTTTGCTTCTTAGGTCATAACAAACCTTGATAATTCAGCATCCCCGCACCGCCTAGACACAGGTTTCGCACCCCTTAGTGGTGCGTGCACGCCTGGTTAAGAACCCCTGAGCTAGAGTGTTTTTAATTTTTATGTATGTTGACATTATAGTTGTCTCATGGCGGCACAATACTGTGCTACGACACACTGAGGGACTCAACAGTTCTAGCTCGTTTTTCAGATGTGCCCCAAGATTCCTTTCATCAAAAATCTCAGCAACTGAGCAGGCAATCCACTTCTTCAAATCAACCGCAATCATCTTCCGAGGATGCTTCATTTGTTTTTCAAAAGTCAAAACCTCAAAAGTTAATGAGCAGATTGAAATATTTCACAAAAAAAATATTTCCAAGTAAGAAATGAATTATATGATTTTATGTTTAAAATAAACAGCATTCAAAACATTTATCACGTAACAATAGAAGATAAATGCTTTTTCAATCCTTACAAATTTTTGTGCTGTTATTGATGATTACGGGCCAAAAATAATTTTAAATATTCAACTTTTAAGTTTGTCTCAAATTTAATTAAAATAACAAACTTTACGTCCAGGCCTCATTTTATCGCAATAAACGTCACTATAATTACCACGGTAATTAACATTTATCGCTATTTGTGGTTTTGCAGAATCATCTGGAAGAACTGCTAAATCTTCACCACAATTACAACCATTTTCCCATCCTGGACCAAGTAAGGTTGAACTACACAGACAATTAAAGCTTTGTTAATCCTTTTCAACTGTTTGCATCTTTACACTTGGATCAGTTTGCTCAATGCGAGTTTCTCGATCGGGCCATGTAGCCTACTACCAGGGCCTCTGAGAGAAGTTTTCCCTAAGGGTACGAAGAGTCATTCCGGGCCCCTCTCACTCCGTGCCCCCTTCGTATTGGGCAAAGCGTGTGATGTTTGCTTAGGCGTATTGCACACCATACAACACTTTACTGCAGAATTAGACATCTGTGCGAAATAATAGTATCAGGCTGCAATAAAACTTGTACAGCTTTAATGTAAAATTTTCAAACTTAGTTATTTATCTTAGATGTAGCCTATAATTATTCCAAATGAGGACACTATGTGGTGTCGAAAACGTTGGATTTAGTAGTGTTTTATTGTTTTTTTGTGTTTAATAAAAAATGTTAAATCCGTTAACGTTACTGAGTATTATATGTATCTGGTACAAGTCAAGCTCGCTACCAAGGCTCAAACATAACATCTGGTTAAAACATATATCAAATTAATCATCTGACCAAACCTGACCTGTCTTCATTAATTTTTGCATTCACTACATGCTTAGCAGAGGGAAATGAAGTCACTTTTTTTTACTTCGGCTCCGCTCCTCCTTTGAAAGTATTGACTCTGGCTCCTGCTACAACTCCGAAATTCATTTTGAAGTGAAATAAGCGTGAAACTACCTTTTTCAAATAATTAAAAAAAAACACAAAATACCCTAAAGTACCCGGGCTTTAAAAAAAAATCTGGCGGGTTAGGCAATCTCAACCCTGTTTTTGCTACACTATGCCCCTCCCCCCCCGGACAGGAGAATAATCAACTTTTATGATTTAATTTAAGGTGCTTTTAACAGAACATTTTTAACCTAAAGCATTAAATCACCACTTTGGGGCCCTAATTTGCGCCCAATGCACTTAGTTACCTTTCCGGGCTCTCTTGCTACATTACGACTAAAGAATAACAACTTTTATGCTTGAATTTAGTTGCTTAGGATGGTTTTAACCAAACATTTTTGCTCGTAAACTATGAAATCACAATTCCGGGCCCCCCAACAATCACAAGATTGGGCCCTCAAGGGTACGCCCTACCCTCCGTACCCCCCTCTGATAGGCCCTGTCAGTAAGTTGTTGATGGTGCTGTTGAGAGGTGTCGCTTGTACAGCTTTAATGTAAAATTTTCTAATTAATTTACCGGTACTGTATTTATTTCTCTGAGATGTAGCCTATAATTATTCCTGATGAGGACACTATGTGGTGTCGAAAACGTTAGATTTAGTAGTTTTTTCTTGTTTTTTTGTGTTTTATGTTAATGTATAAAAAATGTTAAATCTGTTAACGTTACTACAAGTCAAGCTCTCTGCCAAGGCTCAAACATAATTTTCTTGTTAAACTATAATAAAATTAATGATCTGACCAATAACCTTTCTTTTAACTTTTGCATTTACCACATGCCTAGCAGAGGTGAACGAAGTCACTATATTTGACTCCGGCTCCTGCTCCAACTTTGAAATTCATTTTGAAGTGAAATAAGCGTGAAACTGCCTTTTCCAAATAGTTTCTAAAAGACCCAAAAATAACCTAAAAAAGCAAGGGCTTTTTGACCGGGGTTTTCTCAAACTTGCTTATACTAGCCCCTCCCCCCCCCCAGACAGGAGAATAACCAACTCTTATAACTTAATTTAGTGTGATTTTAACAGAACATGTTTTGCACGTAAAGCAATATTCCACCACTTTGGGCCCCTAATTTCTCAATTACCTTTCTTACGCTACATTACGGGCCCCCCCAGAACTAAAGAATAACAACTTTCATGCTTGAGTTTAGTCGTTTAGGATGGTTTTATCCAAACATTTTTGCGCGTAAACTATAAAACCACAATTTCAGGCCCCCCAACAATCCCAGGCCAGGGCCCTCAAGGGTACGCCGTACCCTCCGTACCCCTCTCTCATAGGCCTTGCCTACTACTTCCGCAAACAACTATCTGCCGCTCCGTGACATTTGCTAAATGTTCTGTAATGTTTGTTTGTATATTTCATAACATGTTGTTTAAATTATGAGCTAGGCCAACACAAAATTTGCGAGGCTAAGCAACTGCATGTAAATTTAAGGCAAACAATAATAATAAGATAATTTTTTACTTTGGCCTTGCACTGTATAAACTGAGTTTCGACTCAAGCGTTAGCAATGATTTGTTAGCAGACTTACTACTGATGTAAAGTGTACAAAGATCACATGACGCAAGCACAACCAAGTTAACCATCGTTTCCTTTCAAGATTTAAAACCGTCGTTCTATTTCAAGTAGAATATATAGGCAGGACTACTTTACATTTGTGCGTTGAGCTAGAATTTTAACAACTTTGTAAAGTAATCTTTAAGTAACTTTAAAATGCATACATTAGCGATTGCAAACCTGTTTGCATTTTTATAGGCTCTTCAATCATCCAGATACCTTCAGAAGAATCCGTTACTTTACTACGCCACAAACCTTCCCAGCAAACCCGACTATCTTCATCAGGTAAAGTATAGGCTACTTAATATTTGTGAATTAGGACTGTCTGTAACAACACTGTATAAAGTAACTTAAAACACAAGCTACTTTATTTCTGCACTTCGAACGTTGAAAAGTTCATTTGCCCACCAAGATTATTTGTTTAATTAAGATAAAACGACAAGCCAGAGTGGAATAAAGTGGGAACCGCATTTCCACACTTTTTTTTTACACGTTATCTCGCAAACATTTTGGCAAAACCCAGATCTGTACCGCTCGTCAAAATTTACAACAAATTACAAGCTAAACATTTCAGTAAATAATGCAGTGATTTGCTGTACGTCTGCAAAAGTAATGATGGCAAGCCGTTCTTTTTATGAGAATGTGATTTTTTTTCAGGTGAAAAGTTGCACAAGAAGAAAGTATTTATTTCAGAGCTATATAAGAAAACTCGGGAATTTTCATGTAAGTAAATATTTTTACCTGGTGAACACAGTTTTTTATGCTAAAAAGGTTTCACCAATTTCAGGGTAGCCTATATTCAAGGCACTGAAACTCAATGCTGCATTGCCTTTTGAGTGGTTTTATTTTTAAAAAGTGTTCAAACTTCAAGTTAAAAACAATCAAAAACTGTAAAATTATCAAGTGAATAGAATCAGCCAGGTTTGGAAACAAAAGTTAAAACAACAAATATTAGATACAAGTATAAACACAGTAAGCGTAAAAGCACAATAAGTAAGCTATGCAATAAAAGTGGAAAAGCATGGTCACAGTTCAGGCAACATAAGTCACTTTATGTACCAAGCAAGACCTTAAATAATATGAGATGTTCTACTGGTGCAAATTGAGCTAAACTATCACAAGATGTATACAGTGACAATTTGCTTTTATTGCGACGTTTCGTCAATCAGACACGACTGACTTCTTCAGGGGCTAGACCAGGTAGTGACTACCTGTCTAGCATGGCAAAACACAGGACCATGTTGCTGAAATTAACTAAACATGCAAAAATGAAAATTCAACTTCTAGACAAAAAATTATCGCGCGCAAAGTTTGAAATACCGGTAACTTAGAAGAAGGGACTTAAATGTTAACAATCAACAACCCTTAAATGTTAACAATCAACAAATGACAGATTTTTTGTCTGGGTTGTTGATTGTTAACATTTAAGTCTTTCCTTTTTTCTAACTAATTCAAACTTTGCGCGCGATAATTTTGTCTAGAGTTGAATTTTCATTTTGCGTGTTTAGTTGGTTTCAACACCATGGTCCTGTGTTTTGCCATGCTAGACAGGTAGTCACTACCTGGTCTAGCCCCTGAAGAAATCAGTCGTGTCTGATTGACGAAACGTCGGAATAAACGCAAATTGTCACTGTATACATCTTGTGATAGTTTAGCTTAATTTGCACCAGTAGAACATCTCCTATTATTTAATTTAATGCCTGGTGAACAGCCTCATTCAATTTTAAGCAAGACCTTGTTAAGTTGAAACAGTCTTGACAAGATAGCCTAACTATTTTTCAAGATTTTAGTCTACACCTCCGCTAAAGCCATTCCGTCGATTATGGAGTGGCAACCAGAGATGATCGGAGTCTGGATTTTCAGGCTTTGCATCCTGTTGTTTGCGGAAAATTACAAACATTACAAAGTCACTGTCTGTTTCTCCCAAGAAAAAAATTTTTACTAAATACTAAATTTTGCCTTCGCATCCGCTCCGGTTTTCAGACGAAAATTCGCGCTCCGGCTCCAGTTGAAAACAGCCGGACTCCGCATTTTTTTACTCCGGAATTCCAGCTCCTGCTCATCTCTGGTGGCAACCCACCGACAACAACCCTTCAGTTTTTTTCATGATTATGGACAGTAGCCTACTCTGCTGTAGTGAGCAATGCCTACAGCCCTTCTAATAGTCTAAGCGTAAAACGTATTGACCTGGAATAAATTGCGACCTTAACAAATTAGGTATCGTTTGAAAGCTTAACTCCTCTAGATTAAGATTTTTGCTCTCCTCCAACCAGAGACCCTTGGCAAAAATAGTTATGGCCGTTTTTTAAGCAGCACCTTGCGCTGCTAGTGTCGAAAGTGCAATTTTCTTTTTGCGCAAGTTTCTGGTCTAATTTTCAACTCTTTTCCCTCCGTGTATAAGAAAGAGACAACTCACATTTGAAAAAATATTTTTTTTTAAATGACGTCACTCTGACGTCATCAAATTAACATTGTTTCCCTATTACCCCCAGCCCATTGATAATTGCAGATCCAATACATTTCAATTCAGTTGTTTTTATTTCTGACTATCATATCAAAAACAATACACGTCAACATAGCAAAGGTCGAGAAAAAGGTAGAAGCGACAAAACGCGAACGTTAAAACGTGCTTGTGACCGAAGTAAGTTATTGAGTTGAAAAAAAATTGGCACGGTCGCAACACCTTCAGAAAAATTTAAGATATAAAGGGAAAATAAAAAAAATAAAATGTTACAAAAAAAACAAACAAATAAACAACATATATTTATTATTTAGGCTATAGCTTGATTAGCCCACATAGCTTTAGCTGATATATTTAAGATTTGTATGGACAGTTGCTATGAAGATCGGTCATGGTGCGTTATCCAGAGTGCTGATGGTCGTGAGGGGAACACGTCTTGATGCGTTTAGCTCATAGCAAAGAAGAGCGAGGCAGGCAAAGAAAACCCCACAAAGAATTCCTACCACGGGCAAAGCCATTTCAAGGGCAACGCACCATGCCTTGCACGACTCACAAAATAGATAGGCTGTAACTTGACGACATAAAAACAATGACAAAAACAAATAAAACAAACTAGCAAAAACAACATCATCATCCTGCGGAAATCCAATTATACCCAGAGGAGTTATGTCTTGAAGAAATCAAGCGTGCTTTGTTATAAAGTTGCGTTGATAAAGCGATAATTTTACATCCCAGTCAGCTAAACTCGTCCCCTCCACACCGATCCAACGTCAGCAAACGTTGAGTTAATGCAAAAATGACAGGCATCGCTAGCTGGGATGCAGTAGTGGGATCTAAAAGATCGTTTTTAGACAGAACGGAGCTTCATATAATGATTCAAGGGGGCATTTTGACCCCAGGTCCGGCTTAATGACGAAACTAAGTTTAATGACTAAACTTTACTTCAATAATTATGCCTTCGAGGAAATGGTTGTCAGTTGAGTGCCCAAGGCGTAGAACTATTGTTCTTGTCGACGGTGAAAATTCGACTCACACTGCTAATGGATATGCCATGTCTGAGGAGTAGCCTACAGCTCAATTATCCAGTGGAATCTTTTGGGTAGCCCAAATTTCGGCAAAACACAAATATCCATCAAACAAGAAAAATTGGCAAATTGTGCGTGGGTCTGGGCAACCACCCTATGTCTTAACGCAGCAAGCGCCTTCCTGCCATAGGAGAATAAAGATCGCCATGAACTATGTGGTACCGTACAATTTTTCATTTGATATTGTTTTATATTTTATTATCATAAGCAAATTTAAAGTGCCTCTGACAGGTAAATAAATTCTCTAAATTTACCTAAGATAGCAAAAAGATGACACTAACAAACTTCCCTGACCAGCAAATCGTAAAAAATATCAACAGGCTACTAAGTTACACGCTTGCAAACTTTCGTTGACATCGCCGAATCTAGCACTCATTCAATTGCGAAAATAAAAACGGCAACACCGCTGTGACGTCACAGTAAGCGGGAAGGATACATTCTTTCTCTGTGATGACTTGGTAAAGTATGGTACGGCTACTGCAAAACGTGAATGTGTGGGGCTCTGTTGGTCTAAAGAATTAAGAATTACCGAAATGAAAAAGTGAACTTATTATTACTATCAGGTTTCGATCAAATAGTTGAGTCTACTTTTATCAAACAGCATCTCAATTCAATTGAAATTGCAGTTTCATAGGGCTACAATTTTCATACTTTTTTATTTGTCCTGATCTGGCTATAGCCATTTACAGTGTAACAACAGTAGGCCTATCTCACAAACAGTACCTTTAATTTATGGTTGAGGCAATGCCTACAAATTGCTGTTTATGTGACATTGTCAGTGACAAAGACCGTGTGCTTTCTTTTCCCATTTTCCCACAAAACAAGGTACTAAGAAAATGGTCAAAGTTTTCTTCAAGTGTTCGAAAGTGGGATGGGCCATACAAAACTAGTCGTATATGTTCACTTCACTGAAGATGATTTTGTCAATACCAATCAAGTAAAAATGCCTACAGGCATGTGTTGGAGTGTATACTACAAGCAGTGCTCTCATAAATGAAAACCTGAAAGTCCCCAAAGCTACGTCTAAAAATCCCTAGATTACATCAAAATTCCCTAAATCAGTATTACATTCAGTTTCACGTTCTGAAACAAAAAAACAAGAGTTAAGCGGTTTAAACAACAACACTAGCAAAAACCATTCTACATAACTTTGTTGTATTAGTGGGCAAAGTCTCACAGCAAAAAGCAGTACGGTATGTTAAATTACAGTGATGTTTAACATTACAGGGATACAGTGAAGATTTCTCAATGCTTATCACATGCTAAAAATGACATAAACTGTGCACGACTATCGACTTATTCATGAGAGCTAATTCGATTATGTGCTTCAGCATCTGTAGCTGAACTCTTCACAGCCCTTGCCAACTGCAACAATTTAGCTCGATCACTTAATCCCAGTTTGTCAGCTGACTTCATACCTTGGGTGTGTAGCAAACCAACTAAACTTTCTGACTTTAAACTGTTCCTGTAGTCAGTTTTAATGTCCTTCAAGCTACTGAAAAGTCGTTCAACTGGGGCATTTGAACATGGCAGGGACATTAGGCAAGTGACTACTTGACGCAAGTGCTTGTACTTCAATTCACCTCTAATTGTTTTCTGAGATAACCGTTCCTTCCAAAATTCCATATCATTGCGACCATCCTTGGTATCAGTAGGCTCTTCAATCGCTTGTTTCCTCCACTCTATGTCTACCACATCTAGTGGTGCTACATTTTCCAAAAACTTGAAAGATGTATATACTTTTGTCAATGTTGGTGGAAAGCATTTCACGGCATTGGACGGAATTAAAAACTCTAAAGATTTAAAAGTGTCATTCCTGGAATCGTTAAACCTTTTCCTAATTTGGCATACTAGCTCCAGCATAAAACTGAGGCAAGATGATCTCACCTGTCGAACTCCAGCTGGATCTTTTTCAAAGCATTGAGAAAGAGTAGCTGTCGAGGCAACACCCACATAGACATGATCAAGTGGGACTCTGTTATTGGGATTATAAATGTCAACCTCAAATGGATCAGTTTGCCTCACAATTTCCACACACAAGAAATCACAAAGTGTTTCCTTCAGTAGTTTAGATACTTCGGATCTCACATAGTGAAGCATTGGGGATTGTGTTTGGAAGAGTGTGTTAAAGGCATTAATTCTCTTCAACTGAAAGCTTAAAAATTCCAATACAGCTTTGTGGAATTTGTTATCTAATGCCTGAAGTATAGTTTTTACTGTATTTGATGGATCACGGTTGCTTGTAACATAATCTGTAAAATATAAATAAAGAGCAGGCCATTGTTCCAAAACTCTGTTGACAACACTTTCCATTGACAGCCACCGTGTCTGGGTAAGACCGAGAAGTTTGTGAACAGGAATGCTACAAAATGCTTGAAATTCTTGTAAATTCTTTGTTCGTTGGCTTGAACGACTGAAATGAGCATAAATGTTCCTCAACATGTCTTCCAAAGAAATTGACAATTTTACACAGGCATAGGAAGCACAAAGATGAATCATGTGACAGCTACACCTCACTGATATAATATCAGGATAATCTCTTTTTAGAAAGGCAACTACGCTACAGTTACTTCCAAACATGACATTAGTTGTATCTGATGAGTAGCCAATCACATTACTCATAGATATGCCTTTATCACTAAGACATTGTCCAATAGCATCATATATTCCCTTACCTGTGCTGTCAGTAACAGGTATTAGATCAAGAAACTGGGTTACAATGCTGAGAGTTTCATCATCACAATACGTTACAACAATGCCAAGTTGTTTTTCAGTTCCTATGTCAGTGGTTTCGTCTGGTATTATACTGAATTTTGTTTTCTTGAGTTTCATTTCCAGCTCCTTTGCAAAGTAACAGCCTGTCCCTTGCCTCACAATATTAGTGCACTTTGTAGTGTCCAGGTGTACATTTGACAAAGCGTTTTGTTCTATCACGCTAGTTGGCGCTCTAGATTGAATTAATGACAACAAAGGATTAGCCAATGTAAAAGGTAAGTTATGCTGAGCTATGAAAGCAGCAATCTGTACTTCTGTAGTTTCCTTGTATATGCTTTGATTTGCAATTTTTTCAAAAGCAGAACTTATTGATGGGACACCTTGTTTACTTGACATACTTTTTATATGCAATTGAGTGTTCGAATGTTTCATTAGTGCAGATCGATGACATGGTACATCTTTGTTGCACAAGCAGCATCTTGCTTCCTTGTGAGTTTTTGTTGGGCCCACCAACCAGTCTTTAAACTCTTTTTGCTGCAACCACTCAGCACGAAACTTTTGATCATATTTTATCCTTTTCCTTTTTCGCTCAACTTCTGCCATAACTAAACCTATACCTTATTAAAAACAACGAATTCAGAGGCTATTCCTGCGGGCTGTATGGAAAGCAATGTTGCCATTTAATACTGTAAGTCATTTTGATACTAGCTTCAACACAAACCTTAATCTACCTCTCAACTTAGCCCTAAGCCTCACCTATTAACCCTAGCTTTATCTCCTCACCACAAGCATAGCTCAGGTGGCAATACTGCAGCATAGGCCTACTCTGTAACTGAGACACGAAGCATACTTTTTGCTTCAGTCTTCACAGCGCAGCTTCCTTGCCCAACGTCACTAATCACTGTGTTAACACCTTCGCCAAACGCACATAAATTGCTGCTACCGGTACTGCTTGCTAGACTGCTGCGGAATCGCCTCGATCTTCTTGCTCATCAAAGCTCAAGTCAACGGAGTAACGGACAAAAAACAGCTCGCTGCTGTTTTCCGGGGAATACCCTGTAATGAGCTTGTCAACTATTGGATTATGGATATAATTATAGCAATTACGTGTTTCCTCTTTGCTTAATATGAACTCAAATATGGAAGAAAACTTTACAAATAAACTTCCATTCATCTTGTAAGCGAACACGACAAAACTGCTAAAATCCCCAAAAAATCCCTAAATCATCAAATTCCCTAAACTTGTCCCTAAAAGTGGTCAAAAGTCCCGATTTAGGGACAAATTTCCGTAAAATGAGAGCACTGACTACAAGGTGATGCTTTCGGAAGCAACAATCGGATTGTGATGCCGTCATGTATTGTTTGGCGAATCCGAAACAATTTTCCAGATCCAGATGGCCGTTACACAGGATTTCAATGGCCAACTGAAGGCACATTATGAGAGAGAGAGAGAGAGAACTTTTATTTATTTTTGAATAGTGATGATGAATTAAATATGAATGATGATTCGTACGATTTCTTCATTTTTCACTTCAAGTATATTTTAGGTTTTGTAGGAACGTATCCAGTACAGTTTTATTAAACTGCAAAAAACAATAAATCTTCGAAAAAAGCAACCGCTTGTACCAACTCCGACCAAACTGTGATTACATCTAAGAAGCGTTTGTTTCATCCGTTGCTAACTACATCCACTTAGGATGACGTAATACCACCAAAGTCGTCCCAGAGCAGTGAAATATGGAGTTTCGCCTGTGGTGGCGCTGCGGAGCAGTTGTTTGATTAAATTACGCCCTAACCAGTCGAGCTACAAGGTTAAGATTAAAAAGTTCGCTAAGTGTAATTCCGTGCTTTGTTGTTTTCGCTAGTTGTTTTCGCTTCCGTGCTTTGTTGTTTTCGCTCAGTTTTGTCGTGTTCGCTAGGAAATGCTTTAAAGAGTTACTATACTTGGATCCAACCTGTCAGGGGCACTTTAAGAAAAAAACTTCATACGTTTCTAGGCTCATTTTCAGTCCAGCCTTTGCAGTAACGTTCCTACATCACTTACTGGTGTGAACTTCTATGCTCGGTCGCTCATAAAATCAAAAGGGCAAAACGTTCCATTTTTTTTATGAAATCATTTATTGAAACATGATCAAACTGTCACAATCCTCAGGGCAGTCTTTTTGTACATAACTGAGATTGCAACAAGTTTCCCCACGACACTCTCCACATGCTGTTACGCACTTTAAGCCATGTTTTCTGCAACATACAAGACATTGTACCACATTGATTTTTTGTTCCTTCTTTGCATTTGCATCGTACAACGTTCAATAGCCATTCTGGTGCCGGATCTACATTGGTCTTTATTGGCATAACTGCACCTGCTGTGTCAGCTTTCCATCCCCACTGTGCGAGATCCAAGATTTCGGTGTCAAGATGCTTCCACTGACATACTGAAACAACAGTTTTATATCAACTTAGATAAATCAAGTCTGGCTGCCATAAAATTTTTGATTTGTAGTACACCACTTGTTTATGCTAGTCATGTTATAATGCAAGTTGTTTTGCTACAACTTGCATTTTTTCCCTTACAGCAGTTTAGTCATCATCATTTTCAGCCTGTGAGAGCCCACTGCAGAGCGTAAGCCTTCCCCTTTTCATGCCAATTTCAGGGGTCCCACTCGGCATAAAATCATAAAAAATCATAAAATTTTGCTTGATTTGGAAAAAATCATAAAATAGCATAAAATTTAGACACAATCATAAAAAATCATAAAATTTAGTGTTGATGGAGAACTGAGCATGTAAAAATTAAAAAAAAATTGATATAGTGCAATGTGTAACAGTTCCAACCATGATAACAGCTTAATTATTTGTGTAACGATTGTGACGCCGTCTGTTGAATGCGCTGATTTAGGATAAACCTGTGGTTGCGTAATCAAGTCCAGCGTTGTCTGTGGAGCTGGAATTAGAAAAGGAGCGTAGCTAGAGATACCTTCATTGCATGTTTTAAACGTCATTAGACATAGACAAATAGACGCTGAGAAGATTTCAAGACATTGCAGTTATTGTGGGAGAATGGAGAAAGGATAATTTGACAGCAATGTTTTGGGAAAAAGCGTAGAGCTAGGCAAGGAAACTATTGAGGCCATTTGCAAGCAATGTCTTACTCAGGCCTCGAAATTCACGGCGGACATGTCCTTAAATCTTGAGTGGGACTCGGCCTCGAAATTCACGGCGGACATTACTTTCTGCAGTTTTTGCCTAAGCAAAACAACTTCAAGTCAAACATTGCATCCACCCAGAGATACAAAAGGATTTCAGAAGCATTAAAGGATTCTTTGATTGAAGCTTATATTTCATTTGTATGATTTGCTTCTGGTGACTTTGAATGGTTTTTAGTCCTATTGCAATGTGAAGAGCCACTGATTCACATTCTTTACTCAGCAATGTGCTATCTGATCACAGCTTTGTTTAGCAAATTTATCAAAAAAAAGAACATATCATCCACAGAGTCAGAAAATCTTGTGTTTGATGTCACAAACAAAGAACTTCAGAAGCCGTTAAACTTGATTGATGTTGGAACACAAAAATTTTAGTCAGTGACAGTGATATTGCTGATATTGCTTGATATTGCTGATATGACAGTGACAGTGACAGTGATATTGATATTCCTTACTGAAGCTGACAAGAAAAAATTTAAATCTGACTGTCTAAACTTTTTTGTGGTTGCTACAAGTTACCTTTTAGTTTACATCATTTGCCATTACACTCATCTGTTATTAAGCAGGCACAATTTTTGCACCCAGTAAAAAGAAATGATGTTGGAGCTACAACGTCTATCGTCAATCAGTCTCCAATTGCCAAAAGTGCCTTGCAAATGCTTTTGCAATGATGTATCTGTTTTAAGAGAAGAGCTTTATGATAAGGCAAGACTGCAGTGGTTACGGTGTCAATCTAAGGATATTCTAGATGAGTTTTACAAAAAGACTGATCTTGAAAGTAACAAATACACCCATTTCCAATCTTCTTACTGGATTCTGGCACTAATCAAATATGGTTTAACCGTAACACCCTTACCAAAAGTGTCTTCCTACAAGGGAATTGACTATTATTGGGCAAAAATTGGAGGCCTGTTAGATGATGCTGGGATAAAAAAATATCCGCAACTACTTAGTCTTGCAAAATGTGTTCTAACATTAAGTCACGGTAATGCCAGTCCTGAAAGAGGTTTCTCCATTAATAACATTTGATTGATTCACATAGAAGTTTTCTTAAAGAAATCACAATTGTTGCACTGAGAATGGTGGAAGATGAACTAAATCGGTATGATGATGAGGTAAACTTTCCCATTAACAGAACACTGGTTTCAGAAGTGAAGGGTGCTCGTGCAAAATATATGGCTGACCTTGAGCAGGAAAGAGCTCTGGAAGAAAATTTGAGAAAAGAGAAAGAAAGTGCTCAGGCTACTGTTGAAGCCAACAATATGGCAGAAAAACAAGGGAGTAGAAAAAAATGAAGATGAAATTAAAAAAACTGAAGCAAGCATTAAAACTGCTGATGAAATTATTGGAGATGGGCATGCAAAGCTTCAGGAGGCATTGTCAAACATAGCATTGGATCGGAAAGTTCTTCAAGCAGCTGATGCAAGAATTGACATCGGCCGTAATCGTAAAAGAAAATGTGAGAATGCTAGGCTCCAAACTGAAATTAAAAAGAAAAGATCGTAAATGTGAATTCTTTACCAATTAACTTTGTCTCAACAAGTAAGTTGACTTTGAAATTGAACGAACGCCATTTTCAGTCTTATTTTTTTAAATTCTATTTTGTTCGTGAAATGTTTCAACTGCCTTGCTGTGAGTGTGAAGTATCCTAAATTCTGCTGACTTTGATTGTTTTTCTGTAATCGCTTGTTATCCTTAAAGTGTAAATAGAAATACTTTAAAAAATTAAATATAACAAAACATCGAGCTTTGATGTAAAATCATAAAAAAAGCATAAAATTTTGATGAAAAATCATAAAAAAATCATAAAATAACCAAAAAAATTCATAAAAATTCATAAAATTTTTGACTTTTTTGGCATAAAATCATAAAAAAAATAGGAAAGTCTTGAGTGGGACCCCTGCAATTTACATGATTATGTGCTAGTTGGTACCAATTGGTTGTATTGCATTGTCTGTCAATGTCGTCCCTCCATCTCATTCTTGTTTGTACGCAGTAGTCATCTTTGCACACAGTATCCCTGCGTACTGCAGGTACAGCAGTTTAATACTGTAGCGCAATTTCCTGTAATATTTTGAAGTTACCGACAATAAACAATTCTTGAAAAATATCTTCAAGTGCTATAATCTATAGAGCAAAGACGCTTTTATACTAAATGATTACCGATATTGTGTTACAATACCATTAGGCTACGCACTATTATTTCACCTGCGAAATGTACTCTGAAGGAATGAAAAAGAATCGCAGCTTCGGTGGGTGGCAATCTTTCAGGATGAACAGTGGAAGCTGTTGCAACCATCTGCATGTACTTGACGTACCGTAGTTGGCCAAGTAAATCTGCAGGTTTTTCACTAAAGCTTGATAGATCAACAAAATGTTGCATTATTATTGGTGAATCTCATTCAGACTGGTACTCAGCAACATTTTCATTTCTTCTTATTTAATTAACTGTGCACCAATACAGTCCCAGTGACCAACCTTTTCAATAACAAATCTCTTCCAGCATCAGCTATTTGCTCACGTGTAGAATCTAATCTACCAAATACATCAGCAGATTGTTGAAATTCTTCCTTTCTTAGGTATATATTTGAACATCTTTAGCTTTCCTAAGCAACAAGACAGATGAAATAATTAATCATTGTCACCAAATAATGTGTGCATACACTTCGTACATTGGCATTACAAATAGAAGTAAATACAATATTAGAATAATATTTAGTGGATTTGGTAATGACTTCCACCTGAATTCTTGCATATCTTTTAAAAGCTGATCAGAAAATGGTAAAAATGTACAGTACTTTCAGACAAGCATGGTAAGCAGTTCAGGAATGAAGAGTGGGGAAAATCCAGAAAATACTGAAAGCAAGATTAAAATGTACTGTTACCACAGCTGATTAATTACCATTGGTACCTTGTTGAAATATTACAGAAGTTGTATCACATCCACTGCAAGCATGAGCAAACAGCAAGTAATTTGAAACAACTTAGAAATTATTATTTTCATAAAAACCTTTGTAAAGCTGTGAAGAGAAAACACTAACCTCAGACCTGGGAAAAAAATGGCCACACAGCACATTTGCTCTTTCAAACTTAATCTGTATATGAATATGATATAGCCTTTACAGGTGGTCTCAGAAGTAACAAGAACCGTAGTTCATAGGCCTACTGGTAGGCTGGCCTCCTTTTTTAACTGATAGAGTGTGCAATTACCAGAATACGCATTATTGCATGGGTATCACTAGAAGCTACCAGGTCTCAATGAACACCCTTCATTTGTCAGTTTGTGCACCAGTGCACTGGTAGCCTATAACAGTGGCCTACTACTACTACGGTACCATATTGCATTCATTGGTACAAATACTTCACAGCTGCATGCAATGCCATTTGAAATCCAAGATGTTAAATGAAAGAGAACTCAGCTAAAAGAACAAGAGAAAACTCAAAAATTTAATATAAGCTAGACCAGGGGTGTGCAACCTTTATTACAGGAGGCCCAGATATGCATACTTGGGTGAAACCGCGGCCGTACGTTTATTTAACATATGATTTCTAGTAGTTGCAGGCACAAAAGAGTAGTTTTTTTGTTATTCATGTCATTCTTATACTAGGGGTTATCTCCTTCCAGAAATAATAAGTTAGGACGCATAAATTTCTGAAGAAAACAGCTATTCAAATTTATTGTCACATCGTCTTTAAACGAGCTCAGTGAGAAGTTTGCAGCTGGCTTCTTTTCCCGACGGCTTTTTCCAAATTTACTTTAATAGAAGTGATCGCAATTCGAAGTTCATTTTCCAAGTGTTCGTCTGTCAGAACCGATCAATAGGGAGATTTCATGACGCCCGTTTAAAAAAAAAATGTTTGCACAAATACGTTGAGCCAAAAAGTGCCATTTTTGAAGCCATGGATTTTTCAAATGTGGAAATTAAGTCATCTTAGTTGAAATGTTTTGGGTAAAAATCGCCAAGATTCATTTCTAAATACTTTGCTTTCAAATCCGTTTTCTCTTGAAGATCAATCAGTTCAAGTTATATCTTCTGGTGCTTTGTTGATGTCTGTGTTGAATGCCGAGGCGAATATACCAAACAAATGTTCATGATATTTGAAGTCCTTGAAACGAGCCAAAAATTCATACAACAATTTTTCAAGTTGGTCAGCAAATTCAGTTTTCTTCTCAGGATGCATTCCATAATTTCTTAAAGTTGGAAAGTGGAAAAGATTTCCTGTCTGTACGTGAGCTTTCCAAAGTCGTAGTTTGTTCATAATGCCTTTTATGTGACCACACATTTTTACGTTCCAAATAATTAAGTACGATGGATTAGCGGTGGCCGGTGGGAGACTTCTAAAATGGTTAACAGAAGGTGCGAAATCTACAATAATCCACTCCACAATGAATTGTTCAAACGTACCAGACTAAACTAAATTACCGTATAAACATGTTTCGCGGGACGCACACAATTCAAAATTGGCACATCTTCGCGGCCACATAATTCTTCTTCGCGGGCCGCACGTTGCACACCCCTGAGCTAGACGATTAGACATGCTGCATGTAAAGAACATTTAGACCTGTTTCCTTTAACTTTCATCATAGCCTAGCATACACTGTTATAGGCCTAGTGCACCTGTGTATCTCCTGCTGCCCGGTACCGTACCTAACGTTTTGACTTCTGTTGCAAACCAAATTAAATGAATAACCTGACATAACTTATTATTTAAATGGAAAGAAGCATTTGAAACCAAGGGTATGAAGGTGAATCTTGAAAAAACAAAAGTGATGGTGAGTGGAGCAGAAGGAACAGTTGTTGAGGACAAAGTAGATCCCTGTGGAATATGTGGCAAGAGAGTGATGAGAAATTCAATGCAATGCAAGGAATGTGGAAAGTGGGTACATGCAAGATGTGCTAATGTCAAGAGAGCCGCAACAAGATTGGCGAAGTGTTTTGTTTGTGGGAAATGCAGAAAAGGAAGGAATGAAGTGGAAGGCCATGATGATGAGTTCTGCCATGGCATCGAAACAGTGTGACAGACTTCTGTTATCTGGGTGATCGGATAAATGGAAGTGGTGGATGTGAAGCAGCGGTGACAACAAGGGCAAGATTGGGATGGGCAAAGTTCAGGGAATGTGGGGAAATGTTGTATGGCAGAAAATTTTCACTAAGGATGAAAGGAAAAATATATCGGAGCTGTGTGCGGCCTGCAATGCTATATGGTAGCGAGACATGGGTATTGAGAGAGAGTGAACTGGCAATACTGAGAAGAACGGAAAGGTCAATGGTGAGAGCAATGTGTGGGGTGAAAACGAGAAGGGAAAAAAGGACTGAAGAATTGTTGGATATGCTAGAGATGAGAGAGACCATAGACCAACTGGCAAGGGCAAATGGAGTAAGATGGTATGGACATGTGATAAGGAGGGAGGAAGGAAGTTTTCTTACAAAGGCACTAGATCTAAAGGTGGATGGGAAGAGGAAACGCGGTCGTCCAAGAAGAACGTGGAAACAACAAGTGAAGGATGAATTTAAAAAAGTCGGACTGAAGGAGGAAGATGCAAGGGACAGGGTGAAATGGAGAGAAGGGATTAGAACAATTGCTGCGCGGAAACAATCGGCCACCCCCACTAGTGGGGAACAAACCGACGATGGATTATGATGATGATGAACTTACCGAAAATGATGTTCTTGCAAACAGTTCCCAAAACAAATTAAACTAGGTTATGTGCTTGCCTGGTACTCAGTTCTGTGATATTTAGGCTAGTAGGCCTACTGCAGCCAGTGCAGAGTGGTAGATCAAGAATCTTTGCTATCCCAAACTTACTCAGTAGGCTACTGCCTAGTTACTTACAAACCTCAAGGCTAATAAGCTGGTCAGTGGTCACCGGAGCAACTTCGACTGCCAAAATTTTACACGGCTTGCTGGCCGTTAGCCTAATCATTCTGCTAGTGCTACAAAGTACGTACGGTACAATTTCAACCATGTTTCTGCTGAAAGCATGGCTAGATTGGCTGCGCCACTAGCGGCGCAAGGTGCTGCTTAAAAAACGGCCATAACTATTTTTGCCAAGGGTCCCTGGTTGGAGGAGAGTGATAATCCTAATCTAGAGGAATTAAGCTTTCCAACGATACCAAATTTGTTAAGTCTCAATTTATTCCAGTCGGCCCTATATTTTCGCATTTTACGCTCAGACTATAAGGGCTATAGGCGGATAGCCTACCAGAACTAAGAAAACATTAATGTTTTTTCTTGGAAACATGAAATTCAACATTTATTACACCAATTTTCAAAAAAATGGTTTAATTCAAAGTAATTTCAATGAATTATTTAAACAATGAGTTTTCTAGCACAAATTATTACTTGAATTTGGGAGTAAATACTTTTTTTTGGGCAACCCTACGCAGAAATCCCCCGTAAAGCTGAAGACGACAGTTTGTGATGGTAACCACTTTAACAAGTCGAAATTCTGCCACTGAAATTGACTAGAATGCAACCGTCAACCAATCATAAGCTACGGTTTAAGTGACGTAAAAAATGGCGAAAAGAAGATCATTGAAAGCAAATTAAGTGATGGATTTTTTGTCAGCTGGTTGGTTTAGGGGTTAGGGCTAGAAAGTAGTCATTTCATTGACGCGTGTTCGATTCTCACCACTGTTATTGCTCTTTTTCTTCTGTAATTACCAAATAAAGTTCAAAACAAGCATTAACTCTCTGGATGAGTGCTAGAAGAGTCACAATTGGACGGTAGCCTCTTATAACACGTTCTGATTGGTTGGCGGTTGCATTGTAGTCAATTTCAGTGGCAGAATTTCGACTTGTTAAAGTGGCTACCGTTTGTGATAGTTGTTGACAGAGTTGCCAACCTTGCAGTTTATGAGCAAGCTCAAACTTGCTTTTTTAAGTATACGCGTATTTTTTGCAACTTACAAGTTGTTTATAATTTTCAATTTATTTTTAGTAAAACGTAAATTTATTGTGTGATTTTTTCCAACTGGTTTAGTTTTACAACTTTATATTATTGTTTGACGCTTTATTTGTTTGGCAACTTTGCACAAAACTCCCGCCCAAATCTGATGGCGACCGCCATTTTGTTTTTAGTCGTTGAAGAGAAAGGATCAGTTTTGATTCAGTTGTAGCAAGAAATAGTTTGTTTCAGCTTTCAATTCTGTCATCATTCTGCTTGGTTTCATCAGACAAATGTTTTAAAGTTTGTTTCTGTCCGTGTCTTTTGAGTTTGAAGAAAGCATCAGCTTAGATTGAGCCGCAGCAAGAAATAGCTGATGGGAAAGTTTTCAAGATCAACTTGTGAAGTTACTTTGAAGATTTATCGACAAAGAAATCAAAGTTTATTTTAATTTGCAAGCTCTGGTTAGTTTAATGTTTTTACAAAAGTTTAGTTTCCACCTGCAAAGCTAGCCTAAGTATTTTGTACTAATTTGATAAAACTTCGAAGCCGTTGAAGACAAAACTTGTGATTTTGTGACCAGCTCACAAAAGTCTAGTCAGGTTGTTTTCAAATTAGAACTTTGCCTCAAACCTGAAGGTTTTGTTCAAAATAATTTGTTTATATTTTTGTTTTCGATATAAATAAATTAATGTTTTGTTCTTTAGTAAACAACTTGTGTTCAATGTTTGTTTATTTTATGGTTAGAACCAAACTGTGGTTTTAGATGACAACCTGGTTAGCCGAGCTAATATTGATTGATATTATTCCTGCATTGTTAGATGACTATGATGGTCGCTCAATCATCGCCATCAGCAAGATTGTGCGGGAAGGCAACGACTTGGAAGTGACAGTCACAGCAGGAAGTCATTCTGGTGGAGGGAGGATACGGATGGAATCCTCCGACACTCAGAATGACATCCATGCAGTGACGTCATTCCTCAATTCGATGCCGACGCGACTTGAAGTCCTTGATCTGTCCTATTGCGAAATGAATTCCAATCAATTCCTTCCATTGAAGGAGGCAATCAAATCGATGCCTGGATCCGTGAGTCATGTTTAACTTTTATAACCAACACATTGATTCATGGTCAGACGTTGATTCAACGTCGCATTACGTTGTTTTAACGTCTCAGTTTCACAAAGTAAGTTCCAGTTTCCAATTTTAATCATTTTCTAACAATTCTTGTAAACATAAAATAAATAAACAAAAAGTCACAACATAAATAAATTGTTTATGTTTAATTGTTGCATCATAATTAATTTGTGTTTAGATTGTTCGGATGTATCTCCATGGCAACCTCCTATGTCTTGATGACGTCATCGAGGTGTTGCACAAAGTTGAGGAGGATGTTGAGATGCAGTATTCCCTCGATGATGGAGATGGCAAGGAGAGAGATCCGAACATGGAGGAAAGATCCAAGCTACAAGAAGCATTGGATCGGTTGGATAATAAAGTGAGAGTTGTTTACGTTGTATCAACGTTATAACAATTAATTGTGTCAACATTAAATCAACGTCAATTATTCGCTTTGTCTTTTACAGAAGTTGAAGATCGAGGTTGGCAGTCGTCGCCTCACGCACAAGGATCGATGATGTTTTTATTTATTTGTTGATGTTTATAATAAAATTATGTCATCCAGTGATTTTGTTTGGTTGAGTTAAAAAGACAACAAACTGCTTGTTTACATCAGGTGACGTAATATCAACAAAAATTTTCAACAATCAACAAAAGTAAGTTTGTTTCTTAAACTTACTTATGTTTATGAAATAATTTCAATAAAAATTTAGATTAGTTATTTGTTAAAAGTGTTGCTAGATTAGATAAATATTTTTTGTAAATTCAATTTGAGTAACAATAGAAAAGTGTAACAATGTAAAGTAACCATCGATATGAACCACATTGTAGGTAAACTCAGTTCATTTGTATACAGTGTTGCCAGATTAAATTACTTTTTTTAAAGTTAAATCAGACCTGCAACCGTTACCTCTAAATACCCATTGTCAGGGTTGCCAATTTTGTTTGAACTAGTTTGGGTGAGGGTAACATTATGATCCGATAACAAAAGTAGCGCGATGTTGCCAGTTCCATTCGGACTAGCTTTGCCGCTTAGATGATAACATGGTCCGATACCTATTCGAAATGTTTGCTAATCCCTAAAAGTATCGACAAGGGTTGCCAGTTCAAATTTTGTAAAAGGCAATTTTGAGGCAAAAACTGTAGAAGATCCAGGTTGGCTTCGGTGGTCTTTTCCTCAAGCACAAGGATCGTTGATGTTTTTATTTATTTGCAAGATAATTTATTAAGGTAAATGCAAAGTATGTTACATGTAGGCCTACCATGTTTTTAAGCGACAAATTTATATTTTAAAATTTAACTGAAACTTGTCAGAATTGCAAAATGCATTTCAATGCTGCAAATTCAAAAATTAAATGTTCCCAAGGAACTTAGGTCACGCTTCCTGTTAACAAATGCCGCTCTCACGGAGTTGGCTTACCGCATTTGTATTTCTGAAGCGATATAATTGTGTAACCGGGTTCGTTTCATAATTCTCACGATAGGCTATTACTGATAAAAAGGCACCACATTATGAAATAAGTGGGAAATTGAAAAATGCTGAACATATATGATGATGATGTTCGCCCTTCGTTTCCGAAGATGGCCAAATCCAGGATCATGACTTGCGCGTGATTTTGTTTTAAGTGAGGGAGGGCTGCGCGGGACTCCAACCTCACTTTCTTGTCTCAGGTTTCAGGGTCCAATGGCAAGACATGGTCAAGACGATTGGGTGAAATGAACATATATAATACAGAGATTTTATACAACGACAGGGCAGAAGGTTAAATTCACGACTGGAGAATGTCGCTCATCTGACACCGGTTGCAATAAACTAAATCGGTTAGACCTATTTTTTAATTTCCCGAACTTGTAACAATTGATTCATAATAAAATACATTTAATATTGCATTTTACTTGTTTAATTTTTGTAGGAAATCATACCCCTAGACAGAAGCCTAAATTATTCTTTTTAGCCAGAGACTCAGAGTCTCTCAATAACCAAAAGTCTATAGTAAAAAAGATAGTCAATAATTAGCAAAACCTTACAAGTAGGCTATATAACACTAGCCGACCAACAAATTTTTTTTTTGGTGCCGAAGATATTTCAACTGTTTTTAGCTAATTTGGTGTCGCTGATTTCGAAAATGCAGTCAGGTTTTGTCTATCAGGTCTAGTTACGGTGATTCCACTGCATGAGTGCACTTATGCACAAGTGCTCATGTGAAATTTATTCACGAGTCAAATATATTGTCAAAAGACACAAATCAATTTCAGCAAGCCAACAAAGAACTTAAAAACGTAGGGTGCTTAAGTGTCTGCCACAAACTTGCGCTTAGCTAAGAGATCTACGAGAGTGAACTACTGTAGAAAGGAATCATCGCGTTTTAATAGACCAGCAATAGTCAGCTAGCATGGTAGCATCCCGTCTTCCTTGATATGTGACTTCCATCTCACAAATGTCTTGATGAAATCGCTCCCCTTGCTCGTCACTCAAATCGCCAAGATTATCAGGAAAGCAGTCTAGATGATTGTGCAGAAAATGAACTTTGATGTTCATGTTAACATCAATATCCTGGAGTCTTCTAAGTAAGTTAGACACGAGCTCTTTGTAAGTGGATGCCTTTCTATTTGCCAAAAATTTCTTAACAACTTTCACAAAAGCATCCCAGGCACTCAGTTCTTTTCTCATTCATAGAAGATGGGAAGTTTGGGTCATTGATTAATTTTCTGATTTGAGGCCCATCAAATATGCCGGCTTTTAACTTTTCAATTGTTAATCCTGGAAATTTTGTGCAAATATATCTGAAACAATTTCCATCTTTATCGAGTGCTTTTACAAAGTACTTCATTATACCCAACTTTGCTACGTAAGTTGTCATGAAGGTGAAAAAGCATTACTGTGCTTGCAACACCATCATTATTATTATATTAATGTGAAGAGGAGGTAACACAATTTTTGATCCTTCCACCAGAGAATGAGCTTGAACATTTTTCTCGCCAGGAATCATTTCACTTTTCATAGGCCAATGTTTCCTTTTCCAATGCTGATCTCTTGCCCTGCTGTCCCAAAAACAGTGAAAACAAGGAAACTTTACGTATTTGAAGGGTTGCCACAATTGCTTGCTCGTCTTCGCTGTCAGGAAGTAAATCCAATTGTGGCAACCCTTCAAAATCAGGAACAGGAAGTTTTTCTCTGTGTAGCACTGGCCTGATTGCTGAAGCTAGGTTTGGATATTGCAAGGAAGTCCTATTTTTCCTGTTTAGCCTATGCCTTTTATGTTTACTGCACAAAAATAATAGTGGCTCTTCTTCTCTCGTATTGTCGTTATATGTCAGGGCATCCGTTGGTTAGCCACTGCCTGGTGTCGTCATCGATGGAAATTAGGCCTTCCATACCATGGGGTGATCTATATAGCCGGCAATCCTTGATAATGTGGGCCGCCGTCTGCATTTCACCACACTCACAAGCAGCACTCTTTACCAAGCCCCAACGCAACATGTCTGCACCATAGCGTCCAACACCAGTGAGCAAACGGTTACGCCTTGATGAGGCAAGTCTAGAGAGGCCATGTCCCAGCTGGTTCTCGGGCGGGGATCTGAATACTTGGCGAAGTGGTGCTGCCTGACCATTGTTCACACCACGCCGCGTGGCACCACTGTTTGCTAGGGCTTCCACCAGAGGCTGCCAGAAGGTCTTGTGCAGCGCGTACAAATGGCTTTCTTGATTTTAGCCGCTGCTTTGGTGGATATCTCAGCGTGGTTGCGTGTCTCTGTGAGTCTCAGAATGTAATGCAAGTGCCTATTATAATCTTTTGGTTCACGCCACACCATTGGAATAGCAAACCTTAATTCTTTTCTTCTTTTGTTCGTCCATTGACGTAAATGTTCTTTGCAAGTTTTGCAAACAATGTGGAGAGCCCAAGACTTATTTTGATCCCCCAGCTTCACTTTAAAGTAAGCAAGATAAGCACGCTTTACAAAATCATCGATTGGTTTTCTGTTGGGCTCTAGTGTGTAATCACCACAGATGTAGCAGAAAATATTTGTGTTATTGAGACAACGTCTTCTAGATGTTGCAGCCATAAGCGCGCTAGATCCCCCCCCCAAAAAAAGCACCATTATGCCGTCTTGATTTGCACCTACTAGCATTTAACACAGAAAACAATTGTCTTGGCATTGTCTGCTTTCATTGTTTGTTTTAGAATGTAATGCAAGAGTAATAATAAAGGTTGTAATCCCATAATGACAGCTCTAAAACGTATTGTATTTGTGCTACTTTGTGGGGCAATTGCAAAAAAGTCAAAATCACTGTAACTTAAAAAGTTGACCTGATGGAGAAAAATTGGTTGCATTTTCGGAATCAGCGCCCCAAACTTAGTCTAAATCAGTTCAAAAACTGCCGGCACCAAAAATTGTTTCGGCCAGTGTAATCAATGTTTTATTTGTTGATGTTTATAATAAAATTATGTCCTCCAGTGATTTTGTTTGGTTGAGTTAAAAATACAAAAAACTGCTTGTTTACATCAGGTGACGTAACATCAACAAAATTGTTTATAATATTATCAAACCAAGGTTTGTTTATGTTCTTCAACTTGAGGGACTCGATAAACATCAACAAAAGTAAGTTTTTTTCTTTAACTTAGTAATTTTTATGAAATGATTTCAATGAAGAATTCAAGTGAATGCGTTAAACCTTTAAAATGCGTAACAAGTTTTAAGAGTTGCCAGTTCTGCAATTATTGCTGCAAAATTGGACTAGTTTTCCTTCGAAAATTATGCCAGTTAGGAGTTGTGGCATTGTTGATTTCTTTGGTTTCATTTAGAACTAACTTCTTCTGGATAAATACTATTTTTACACGAACACATCCTGCAACACTGACAATGGATATTTAGAGATAGTACTCCCCCTGCAAGTTGACTTCATGAATTAAGATTGAATCACAATTTCTGTCAAAAAAAAAACACGCATCGTAAGACTTGACTCGCCACCACAACCAAACAAACGAGCAACTATAGTAATGAAGAGGCACAACAGCTGAATGCATTTGGGCATCTTCCAGTTTGTAAGGCGAAACGACACTTACCAGAGCTCGATTATTACCCGAGATGAAGGACTCTAAGACTGAGCCACTGGTTAAAGATGGGTACGTCCTGGGTTAACTTTTATGACGACCGCAATTACTTCAAGATCAAGGATCCTGTTATTGAAAAGATGTTATTGATTTGGTTTTAAATCTTTTTCTCCTTGGACTGACAAAGCCTTGATAGGTTATTCCTGCTAATTTAGCAAACTTGTAGAAACTTTTAGCGCAAATCCAGTTACCGAGATTGACAGAGTGAAGTTTCTGATTGTTGAAATGTTGTTGCCTGAACTTCATTTACTAAGTGCCGCTGAATGGAGAGCAGTCCTGAAATGCGTTGCTCAAGCGCACACCTCGAGAGTCGAACCAGTGCTGCTTGATCTTCAGTCGGGCGGGCAACCACTGATCTAACGGGGCGTTAATTATTTGATGACATTTTACAATAAATAAATGTCATCCGTTGATTGTTTATTTCATGGCTGGCTAGTGTGATGACGACGAAGTATCAACGACAAACGACGTTGTATCAACCTAAACTTCAATGCTGCCGATGATGAAGTTTCAATGTGTTGTTAGCAAAGGGTTGTGACAACCAACTTAGAGGCCGAGTGGTCATCGCCGCTGACTATTGCTGGTAGATATTAGATCGATTTTTGGTCTTAAACCGAAGACTTTAAAAACGGTAGCTTACCAATTGTGTTCACATCCTGTAACACTGACAATGAATATTTAGAAGTAGTACCCCCAAACAAGTTTGGGAAGCCCTGTTCTAGCCTATCAGTTTCCTTTGAACTAAACCACATTGCCAGCAAATTGAATTTTTCAAGTAACTTATCTTTGCCAAGACTTGAACTCTGACTCCTTTAGAGTAGAGACTAATATTCTTTCCTTGGTGGTAGGCTACGATTGTGAATCTGTTGCTGCTGTGAAAGCTAAAAGAGTCGATATCTAACTCATTGTTCGCAAGGTGCGCGCGAAGCGCGTGATGGTTTGATATTTTAGTGGGATCGAAAACGTTTTTCTTCAAAACATTTATCAATTTCAAGTCTCGTGGAATCGCTCGTCAGGTTTTGAGGAAAATCATTGTCAACAGCGGTGGCTCGTCACTCTCTTCAATGGACAGGTTGCAAAAATGTCTTCCTAAAACAGCCTAGAAGATAATCACCATTGGTAAGTGGATTGTGCGCTGTTATGTTGGTTGCCTATGCAGGTGTATGGTTGTAGGCTACGTCGTGGTAAAGCGCCACACTTAAAATCACACGGCGCTGGTTCGACTCTCGGGGTGTGTGCTTGAGCAACACATTCTAAGGACTGCTCTCCATTCAATGGCACCTATTAGATAGGATAATTCCTTGGCAACAATCGGAAACTTCACTCTGTCAATCTCGGTGACCGGCCCAGCGTCAAAAGCCTCTACAAGTATGCGAAACTACCAGGAATAACTTATCAATGCTCTGTCAGTCCGAAGATAAAGATGCAAAACCAAACCAATTCCAAGCTATCACATTTTATAAACAATTAATCAAACTTGCGCGTTTATTAAGTCGCAAAATCCATATTGCTGCTGAGCGTTGCTATTGATATTGCATTTGAGCGTGCTAGAAGAGGCTGAAACATTGCATTTGAGCGTGCTAGAAGAGGCTGAAACAACAAGCATTGAGTCCCGCATTATTCGAAATCAACTTAGATGGTGCGGGTATGTAGTGCGAATGCCAGATCAGCGTCTCCCTAAACCAGTGGTTCCCAACCGGGGAGGAATTCCTCCCTAGGGAGGAATTTCATGAGTTTAGGGGAGGAATTTCAGTTATTGCCCGTTCGTGTGCAAGAGCTACCTTTAATAAGTTAATAGCTGTTTATCTGCTAATAAATTTCATACAAATATTACCCTAAAAGTGTTTCCAGAAAGCGCTATAATCCATTATTTAAGTGTAATTTTGCAAAAATTTTCCGGGGGAGCATTCCCCCGGACCCCCCTAGAATACGCGTGCCTTTGGCACGCTCTAACCCCCCACCACTTTTATTGCTTCCCTTGCTCAACCCACCAGGATACGCCACTGCACATGAGGTAGCGATGTCTTTAATCAAACACTTTGTCGTTCTCTTCAATCCATCAAATATTTGGTCCCCCACAAAAAAACATTTCTAGCTACGCCACTGGCCAACACGCCACTGGCCAACACCCCACTAAAAAACCTTCACATACCTTGGGTTCCGCTCGCGCAGAATGAGGATGATCGACACGATGGTTTTGAGAAAGCCAAACCAAAAACTGGCTTATCCGGTAATTTTTATAGACCGCCGGCTGTGCGGTCCCTGTTCCCGTTTTTACTTCCGATCGGAATGAGGAAAAAGTCTTAGAACCCTAACATAATGGTGTCTATTACAATCTGGGGGAATTGTAGAGAAACCATTTTAATTAAAATTCTAGGGTTTCTAAAATTTAGGACTCCCTTTTTTGTTTTTAGTAATATGGGGAGGAATGAATAGTTCCAAAATAGGCAAAGGGAGGAACGCAACAAAAAAGGTTGGGAACCACTGCCCTAAACAAATGTTCTACTCGGAATTGGCTAAGGGCAGGGCTGGATTTCAGCCGGAGCGGTCCGGAGCGCCGCTCCGGAAGCTCGATCAAAAAATTGACTTCTCCGGAACGGCGTTCCGGAAGCTCAAATACTTTATACTCTTATTATGCATTGCCCTGTTCAGTAAAAGTATATCCATAATTTTTGATGAGTCGAACACGTTAAATCGGGTATTCACTCTGATAATATATCTTCGTACCGGTCTTGACGGAAGCGCACCTGTGAATGTATTTGTAGATCTTGTTGAGCTCGCTATAGTCTTACTGCGAATGGCATCTATGATTCCCTGAAGAGCTGCCTAAAATCATATGGCATGTCTACAATATGTTTATCTTCTTGTTTGATTGGTGTTGTATGTGATGGCGCGGCTGTGATGATAGGTCGCAAAAATTGTGTAGCAAAATTGCTTCGTGATGAATTTCCAGACATTGTGGTGTGGTATTGTGCAACCATAGATTGGAACTATCGGTTCGTCATGCTATAAAATCAGTCAGTAATTCGAATCGATTTCGATCTTTTATGGACAAACGCTATAGTCGTTACCACGCTTCTCCTAACAATAGCAGGGAATTGGGTGAATGTGCAGCGGCTGTTGGTGCAGTTGTTGAAAATCGGAAGGGTAGGCCTACTGGACACACGTTGGGTAGCCTCGAGTTTCCGCACAGTTAGTGCCGTCTGGAATGATTTCCCAGCACTTGTCAAATTTTTTAAAAAGGGGGCTATTAGCGACACAAGAGATTCTCGGGAACGTACGAAATCTCAAGGACTCTTGTCGAAGATAACATCCACGGATATCTTGTTGGGCTTGGCTTTGATGTACGAATGCTCGCAAGAATTATCCGAAATAGCCAAAGCCTTGAATTGTAAAACAGAGCATGTAGGCTTACTTATTGGGATGCAGATAACAAAATTAATAATCTTATTAGTGGCATGTCATGTAGATGCGTGTCATGGATGATGAAACTAAATACTGGCTGCTCTCTAATTGCCTTCCAGTGTAGTCCGGGAACATCTTGAGTCTGGGCTGGTAAAAGGATTGGGTAGACCCTCGGCTCCAGAGGCTTGCACGACGACGAAGCGCACGGTTAATAAGTCCACCCGCTTATTAAGCCCAATTTGGTCCATTCCGGAATTACTGAAGGTATAGAATTGGTAGAAAATTGTCTCCCGCAGCCAAAGTTGTCCGGTCCCGATGTTTTGCGCAAAATTATTTGCTTCCGAAACGTTTGATTCGCAAAGACTTCGAACGATTACTTTTTGGGTCGCACCAAAAAGTATTTGCGGACCCCTGCGATAAGTGTCTTAAAAATTGTAGGCTATAACTTGAAAAATCTAAAAGAAAAAAATCTAAAATCTAAAAGAAAAAAGTAAAAACAAATTTTTTTCTTTTATTTTTTCTAGGCTTTAACGTGTATTTTTTTTTATATTATTGTTTCACTAAAATATGAATATTTGCATTGAACAACGCTATACCATCTATAGACCATGATACTTACTTTAGCAACGTTTTAGGTACATCAAGTGTGTTGTTTCAAAGTCTTATAAAAACATATTTCTGAATTTCTTCTACGGCACCTAGTGCATTTGGAAAGTAAAAAACTAGCGCTCCGGAAGCTAATCTTCTGGAAATCCACCACTGGCTAAGGGTAAGCGTTCGGTAGGTGGACAAAAGAAGCGGTATAAAGACTCACTGAAGAGTAATCTTGAAATGTGTAACATCAATTATACAAACTGGGAGGAAACCGCAGAGGATAGGCTGCTCTGGAGATCTGCCACTCAGATAGGTGTCGCCACGTTTGAGAAGAGCAGATCTAAAAGGTTAAAAGAAAAAAGAATGCAAAGAAAAGAACGACAATCACACCCACAACCAACTCTCCCAAAGGATCTTAAATGTACCAAATGTAACCGAACTTTTAAAGCCAAGATTGGACTAATTAGCCATTTAAGAACTCACCGCTAGCTTTTATTTTATTGCGAAGGCCATCATCCTCGAAGACGAGGGATAGCCATCATTGCTGTTGAGTTTTCGTACTTCACAAGAAAAAGACAAAACGCAATAAAAAGTCGTTTTTGTTTTACAAATTGCATCTATTCGAACTTAAATATGCAGCTTGGAACAGAAACTTCTGGCTTAAAATAATATTTACTTTCATGTAAAACTCATCTTTTGATTCTTGGCCGAACAGAAGTTTTGTGTTACTTTTTGATTCAAATCTTTCATGTCAATTGTCATCTATTTTTGCCAATAAGCCATTTCAAATACTAAACTCATGTTCAGCAAACGTTTCGAAAACTAAACTGTCAATTGTACGGTACATTTACAATTGTTACAAATGTCACATCTAGGTAACAGCACTGAAAGATGAAGACAGTTTAGTTTTCGAAACGTTTGCTGAACACGACTATAATATCTACATTTTGGGCTCTTTATTTTTTGATTGGATTAACCAGGCGTTCCAACAGTGGCGTACTTAGGGTATGGCAGGCATGGCTCAAGCTATGGGCGCCACATTGATAGGGGCGCAAACATTGGTTGGTAAAAATTAAAATTTATGTATTACACTTTCTTCAAAATCTAATTTGCGCCCAATACTAGGGAGCTGAGTAGGAGCTGTGTACAGTTCAGATGTAGATGACAAGCAATATTATACTAGGAGATTCTAGAATCTAGATTGCAAATTGCAAGTCGTGCCAGCAATTATCACGTCCAGAAGACCTCCTGACATTCATAGCTGAATATGGGGATGAATGCCGCGTTTTTCCAAATCTTCTAATTGCTTTGCGAATAATGCTGACGATGGCAGTATCTATTGCAAGCTGCGAGCGATCTTTCAGTAAACTAAAACTGATCCTGTCATACCTCCTAGCCTCAATGAGTCAGGACAATTTGAGTGATCTAGCTTTGATGAGTACTATAGAAAAAGAAGAATCAGAGAAAACTGACTTTGATAAAATCATAGACGAATTTGCTTCGAGAAAGGCACGGAAATGTTCTTTTAATTAGCATGCATGTTGTGTTTTTTAAACAATGGCTGGATTTACAAAGAAATCGTCGTTTACTGTTTCAATATGTTGTATGATTTTTGTTTTGTAAGATTGTCAATTTGGTTGGCCAATATACTACCGTATGATAATGTGTCTATTTGTAGATGTTATGGTCTTTATGAATATTTTATACAATGATTTCATTTGCTGAGAAGTTTTGCTTATTTTGTTGTTTATATTAGGCGGAATACATTTTATTGCGGCCACGGTCAATCGAGGATTAAACCACTACATACTTCGACCCTTCGTTTAGGGACAAGTAGATTGACGCACTTTAGTTGGTTTGTAGCAGTAGGGCCTAACCTGCATGTAAAACAATACTAGTATGAGACACTAGCAAACAATTGACATGAACGATACATACGACAAACCAACGATATTAGCAAACAGTAGTAACTAGAAGGTCAACAAACTTATGTCCAATAATTTCACTTGGTAGTAGGCTACAGAGCCTACAGTATACACGGCGTCAGATGAAAAAGAAAGGGGGAGCCGCGTTAGCTAGTTTTTATGTGAGAAATAACTTTGAAAGAAGGCACAAAGCGCAGCATTCTATAAAATTGATTGGCTCCGCAGACAGAACAAAACTTGCACGACGAAACAATCTCGCGTGACTGCCATTGAACATAATAAAGCGGCAATAACAAATCTACTTTCTTCGTGATTTGTTCATAAAAGACTTGTATGCAATATTTAACTTAAATTGTTAAAAAGGGCGCACATTTTAACTTAGCCATGGGCGCCATTTTGCATAGGTACGCCACTGCGTTCCAACCATTTTGCTTCTTAGTTTTGTTCCCTCTGAAGGTGAAACATTCCAAACTGAGTTTATAGCAATCCATGGTCGCCATGTAGTTGGTTAAGGGGGTTCATACCCTGTGGGTGCTTTGGGGTCGTATTATGTGGTTGAGGAAGATTCACATTCTGTGCGTCATAACAGTTACTGGGGGGTGTACAGGTATCTGGGGGTAACATGGGGCTTGCACAGGGGGGTAAGCGCTCTCATGGGATCCAACAGGTTCCGACATTCGACTACGCATCCTTTCCATCGGATAACTTTCCAGGTTATTTTCCATTGGATGCTGCTGATATGACGTCATGGACGGTTCGAGTAGCTGACCATTGTTTGAGGTGAATGCTTCTTCGTGGTCGAAGGTCGGCTCGGTGAACTCGGGGAGTTCTGGAACGATGGGTTTCTTGAGCAGAGCGACGACCCCGACAATGGCGGCAATTGATGACGAAACAACAAAGACCGCGAGAAGAAGCGTCCAGTCCGGTTGGTTCTGAGGTGAGATCCCTGAAGAAAGATTTAGTCGTTCATGGATCGAAAAATATTATGTTCAAACATCTCAACAATATATCGATGAATAACTCGCTTGATTGTTCGTCAGCAATGTAATCTTTTCTTGTAATTTTCAATTATATACGTAACAATCACAAACAAGTCGCAAGCGGTCTATTTGTGTGGCAGCTTACAGCGCTGTTGCTTGTGGAGCATTTTGCAGAAGGCGATAGATTAATTGAAGTTAGTTAGGGAATAAGTACAGTAGCTAGATAAAGACCTAAACGTTTGTTAGAAATATCTAATTAAATTGCAATCTTGTTTTTTGATGTGCAATAACTCACCTTCTGTTTGGCCCATGGCCAGCATTACAAGACTTGCCAAGAAAACAACAACACAATTTTTAAGCATTTTTCTTTTAGATTCTAAACAAGAGATTATGGATTGAATCTTAATTTGTTCTCAGAAGCTTCTTTGAGAGCTTAATCCTGGTAGTTTTGCACACGGTAGGCTTACTTGTAAAGGCACTGGTTGGTTGGTTTTTGAATCTTTATCCTCGGACTGACAAAATCTTGATAGATTATTCCTGGTAGTTTCGCATACTAGTATAGGCTCTTGACACAGGACCGGTTACCGAGATTGGCAAAGTGAAGTTTCTGTTTGTTGAAATGTTGTTGTCTGTAAATTATTCCATTCACTAGGTGCTGCTGAATCACTAGGTCCCGCGAATTCAAACATTATCAAGATCTTAATATAATCAGATCTAAATGAATTACCATCAGAGGTTAAAACAGCCATTTCAGCCGTCAGATGGTAAAAGTAGCGGCCCCACTTCTGGGTACCGGGCCCACTTCAGCTTTCTGGTGGTAAAATAGCCACTTCAGCCACCAAACAGTAAAGTAAGAAATTAGTCTAGTAGGCCTATATTGATTTCCCTAACCATGAATATTACCCGAAACACGAATTTCAAAATAAACAGGCTAATATTGGTTCAAACTCAAAAACTGAAATAACACAGGTAAGAAGATTACTATCCTTACTGTATTTCTGCACTAAAAATTAGACCAAAACCGCTTTTCAGATTGCAGCAATTAGCATATGTTTGACCTAGGCCCAGACAACTTTCCAAATCAAATTGAAAATTTTCTGAGTGTCTGCAGTGCTATCAATTCTCTTCTGGTGAGCCTAGAATGACCAGTGAAACATCAATGGAATCAATCGGGAAGTAATAGCCCTACCCTAACACCATGTGACAAATAAAAGTTCAAAAAAGCAACCGCTAGATAGAGATAGTAAGTTTTGCGGTTCAAGAAATTTTAAGATTGCTCAAGATTTGTTAAATGACATCAATAAAAGTTTGTACACAACCTTTATATTCATAACTTTGTCGATGAAGGGGGCCCGAAAATAAATTGGTACCGGGCCCGAGAAATCCAGTCAACGGCCCTGGCTTGGACTGGACTTCTTCGTCATTTGCGATTTCATTGTTATCATTTATGCGAAGATCATCATTTCGAATCTTTGGATTGAAGGTCGTTTAGCGATAGAGTTCATTTTTAATTTTATATCAGGTTTACGATGTCATCACATTATTACTCGACTTACTCAAACTGCGTTATGCCAGAAAGAACACAATCAAAACTGTTTTTTGTTTTTTTTAAGTCTTCGATTCGATCCGACCTGGAATCAATCTCAAATCCACTAGCACCAGAGCCAAAGACGAAACCCACTGGGCCACTTAGCTGGCACAAGTATGTGAAGCTGCAAAGAGCTTCTGAAGTATTTTTTTCATTCCGAAGATAGATTACGACCAGTCAATGTCGATATGAGCGGACAATAATTTTCTTTCCTTGGATCTGCCACTGCCTCGAGGTTCACACAACGCATCTGCAATCCCAACAAACATTTACTTTTTGATCATGTTCATGAGACTCTCGCATATCTCGTCAGTCAACCTCACGATCCTAACCTCTAACTTGATGGGCAAGAACTAGTTGAACGTCTTATGTTTGCCTCGGGCTTATTTGCTTCAATCGCTGAGCGGTCACGGTTGATTGGTTGTCAACCTGTCCAACTGCTCTACCTAGCGGCAAAATCTGGCTGCTCTCTAGTAGCCTTCCAGCAGAGCCACTATATACATAGTCTGGAAAGTCATGTTTTGAGGTTGTTGTTTACAGCGCCACCTAGGAGAGCTATGGTTAAATCACAGAATCTGCTTGGAAGGTATGCAAATACAGGCATATTGTCTACTATCAACAGTGAAACTGTGGATGATATTGTGGTTGCAGACTTGTTTTAAACTATTGTAGAACGTTTAGGATGTTAGTTACAGTTATTATTTAGAAAAATTCGTTTGGTTTACTTTTCTGAGGTTTAGTTAAGCATGACTACAAGTAGTTAAAAGATGATGTGACTTTTCAAATTACTAAGGAATTGATTAGTTTATAGTTTGAAGTAGTGGTCTTTAAAGTTCATAAGTTTCAATGTACAAAGTATATACAGCAGCTTACTAATGGAAGGGTTTAATTAGTAAATATTTGTGGAACCTTTAAGCTGAAGTAGGCTTGAAATTAGTACCGTAATTGGCAGATGCTACTTAGCCAGCATCATTTCCAAAAACATTGATTGATCAACTAATTCAGTTGACAGTTATTTAAAAAAGGTCTATAAAGATACAACAAAAAGTTGATAGGTTTCAATCTGTGACACTCAAAATAGCCACTCCCAAAAATAATTTGTAAACAAAGAGCATTAGCAAGACAATTTTGAGTAGGCTACTGTATCGGTAACTATGCAGGTTCAGTAATTTAAAGCAACAATGTCACAAAGGTTACAAGTCCTGAGATTTAACTTAAAACTAGTTAGGCTGAGGGAAGATACAGCAGAATCCGATACCGTAACGTGTTCCATATTTGAAGAACCTGGTTTGCGACGTATATAGCATCTTAATTGATTACGTACAAACTGGAAATTTGATTGAATGGACCAGTTAAGGCAGTTATGCTGACAAAGGTTATGTTTTGTTTATTTCCTTTGTGTTGTAATTTCCTATTATCTTAAGCATGCCGTTCTTTGAAGATCAATTAGTCTACTTTGAGACTACTAGCAGACACTAATGCATTAACCGGTTAACCACTACCTTTGTTAGCAATTATCTTTTGTTGTTATTAGCATTACAGTTATAATCAAATGCTGTACTCTATGTAGGGTTGTGAATTATCTTAGTTATGATTATTTAGTTTGATAATGTCCCAAGTTACGCGTAAATGGAGTGGAATAAACTGCTGTTTACCACAATGTAACAACACTACAACTATGGGATTTTGTTACTTGTACAAAGTTCCAAGTGATGAAAAGAAAAGGTTTTCAGTTTCAACAGCACAGTGGGAAAAACAGTTTCATCAGGTAAGATCAGCACAATAAAATAGTATAATTTTATGCTGTATGTCATGATGGTTGACATTAGTAAAAATTAAGAGCTTATGCCTAGTGAATCACATATATATATATTATGTTTTTTTTTAAATTTAAGCAATAAGCATATGGTGCTCACTGCTACTTTACTCGTATATTGAGAAGATTCACTAATCTAGCATCCCTGTGTAGTGTGTATAGTTGATTAGTGATGAACACGTGTGCTAATTGTAACATACATTGCTAAATGTTATTTATGATAGGTCATTGATTTTCAGATTTAGTTGGGGATGTCAATAGAGAGAATATGCTACTAAGTAAAGCTTCAGATGCTCTTCTTGTATCGTCCTTACCAGCAATAATTCGAGAAACGTCTGCTACTGGCGCAGATTATGTACGGTACCATACTTGCAAGAATAAAGCAGGATCCTCTTGAACACTACTTCGGTCGACAGCATCAAAGAGTTGCATGTGATACCGCGCCTGCAGTTCGAATGTTTAGCAGTACCGCCAAAACTTTAGATATTGTAAAGCACTCTGCAGTGAAGGGATCTAATGTCTAGAGTGAACATTAGACTAACCACCCCGGCATACTGCGCTTTACTCGAGACTGCATAAAACAGTGATTGAAATTGGCACTTTGAGAATCTGTACCTACATTGAAGGAACTCCGTATCTACAATGCATGCTGTATATTCCGGTACAGTAAACCTCACATAAGTTATAACATACAGTATGGGTATATAAACGAGAATTTTAATCCGCATGGTTTCTTATACTTTTTAGTTCATTCGAATGAATGGGGATTATAAAAGTGGTTTACTGTACTTTCACTGCAACTACATCATTGCCGCATTGGCACCCTTCTGTGTACTTTTTACAGTATTTAAGTTACGGTATTAATAGAAAGCCTATTTTATTCTTTATTAAAGGAATGTGCTGTGAAATCAGCTTGAAAAGCATGCTACGATGTTTATTGTACAAATCAAAAACGGATAACAAAATACAACAGGAATCCCCCTTCAATGTTTGCTTTTAGAATTGTTTATACTTTTCGGAGTGCTAGGCCTACGAAGTGCACTGTTCGGCTTATGCGATTGTTTAGCTGTTTTGTTTCTACCATGTAAGAAGTCTTGTAGTGGTAAGTAAAAATATGACTCCTCATACGCATACAGCACTTTTTTTTATAAGTTTAGTTTTTTTTTTATTTCTGACCATCACAGTGAAAACAATACATGTCAACATAGCAAGGGTCTAGAAAAGTTCTTCAAAAGCGCCATCGTAGAGGTTCCAGTTAATGGATTGCTGTATACCTTCCACAGTCCAAGTCCGGCAATAAGCTTTCTTTACAATACTCATGATATGCATTAGGCAGATTAAGGTTGTTGATTTCATTGAGCAATATGTCAGTGTAATACGCCACTTTTCGAAGAAAATTCCCCTTTCATAGGCGAATTTCCACCATCCAAATCTTCATTCAACTGTAAAATACAAATAAATTCAGTAATGCACCATCTTCATCAAGTGCCATTAATCTCTCCGAACTAAGGTGACCATGTGATGCCATTGTTCTTTAGCATACCAGTAATGTAAAGTAAGTCACGTTCAATTGCTATATATAGTATGCAAAAAAATGGCACCAAAGAAGAACGTTCATTACTGGTACCTCAAAATGTAAATATAGCTCGGAATTATTGAATTAATGCACTTCTAAAGTAGCACCAGTATAATCGTGTATATTGCATATTATGCTTTTGAAAGCTAACTTTTTCGACCTGAAGGCCCTGAAGCAGTTAAGTATTTCATTGGTTAGATTTCCAAATTTCATATTGATAATGTTATTATTACAAATTATTTGCACCACACCAATAAGTCCATATTAATTACCATACATGCAAAAAGACAAAAAAAAAATACAAGAATAATCACAATATAATAGCCCGGTTAACAGACAATGCTGTTGCGGAGAATTGTTAACCAGTAAGCTTTAGGTTTAGATAGTAATAACTATATTTGATTGAATAGTATTTTGCATGTAAACAAGTCAAGCTCAACATACCTCATCGAAAAATATAAGATGTTCTTCACTCATGTCTTGAAGAGCTTCCAAGCATTGTGACAACATTTTAATGACTTTTAAGAATTGTATAATTGTAAACCTTTTTGTACACTTATTGCTGCATTGTAAGAAATATATAATATATATATTATATACTGTATTTATGAACATTCTCTATTTGTATTAAGCATATAATTGTTTTCATAAGCATAAATTGTTTTCAAAATCAGGAATGACAGGCCCACAAGTAACATGCTAAAATGTAACATATCCGAAATATTCAAATTGTCAAAATCAACAACTTGGCAGTTCATTTTAAATATGTGAATTAGTTAAGAAATTGGGATGCAACCTCATGCCAAGTTGTTGATTTTGACACGTTATGATAGCCTATAGGTATTTTGTAACATATGTCAAGCAGATCACAAGCAATTAGTAATGGTAGCCACTTCAACAAGAAAAACTTCAGCCATGCCACTGAAACCTCAAGCAGTCATAAGCTATGTTTTCTGTGATGTGAAAAAGGGCGAAAAGAAGATGATACAAAGCAAAGTAGTGGTTAACCGGTTACTGCATTAAACCAGTGTTTGCTAGTAGTCTCAAAGTAGACTGATGACCTACAAAAAAACGGCATGCTAATAAAAAATAGGAAATTACAACACAAAGGAAATAAACAAAACATAACCTTTGTCAGCATAACTGCCTTAACTGGTCCATTCAATCAAATTTCCAGTCTGTACATAACCAATTAATTTAAGATGCTATATATGTCGCAAACCAGGTTCCCCAAATATGGAACAAGTTACGGTAAGTATCTGATTCTGCTGTATCTTCCTTCAGCCTAACTAGTTTTAAGTTAAATCTCAGGACTTTTAATATTTGTGACATTGTTGCATTAAATTACTGAACCTACATACTTACCGGTACTCAAATTTGTCTTGCTAATGCTCTTTGTTTATAAATTATTTTTGGGAGTGGCTATTTTGAGTATCACAGATTGAAACCTATCACCGTTTTGTTGTATCACTAAATAAAACAACTTTATAGACCTTTTTAAAATAACTGTCAACTGAATTAATCGATCAATCAATATTTTTGGAAATGATGCTGGCTAAGTAGCATCTGCCAATTACGGTACTAATTTCAAGCCTACTTTAGCTTAAAGCTTCCACAAATATTTAGTAATTAATCCCTTCAATTAGTAAGCTGATGTATATACTTTGTACATTGAAACTTATTAACTTTAAAGACCACTACTTCAAACTATAAACTAATCAATTCCTTAGTAATTTGAAAAGTCACATCATCTTTTAACTACTTGTAGTCATGCTAACCTAAGCCTCAGAAAAGTAGACCAAACGAATTTTTCTAGATAATAACTGTAACTAACATCCTAAACATTCTGCAATAGTTAAAACAAGTCTGCAACCACAATATCATGCACAGTTTCACCGTTGATAGTAGACAATATGCCTGTATTTGCATACCTTCCAAGCAGATTCTGTGATTTAACCATAGCTCTCCTAGGTGGCGCTGTAAACAACAACCTCAGGCAGATTTGCCATTGACTTTCCAGACTATGTATATAGTGACTCTGCTTCCAGTGTAGTCCGGAAACATCGTGAATCTGGGGTGGTAAAAGGATAGACCCTCGGCCCCAGACGCTCACACGACGACGACCTAGCGGCAAGATAACATGTTCTCATTTATTTTAGTTTCGACGCGAGATTTATATTTTGTTGAGTTTGATGAAAGGGTCGAACATGATTCATTTAGTGGAAACATTTTCTTTAACTTTGTAACTTCTCGACAATAATTCAAAATCTCTCAACCATTCAAAAACTCTCCTTTTATTAATAAACTTTAAATTGAAATCCAGTTGTATTTTTGCTCATGATTGTTCTTCACTGGGTGGCGTCCTATCGTCGAGATCGTTTTCCTTCAACTTTCGTTTCCCTGGAAACAATTATAAAATAAAAAATTAAGCATGTCATTTGCGACTATGACATCACAACATCTTAATCATGGACTATTAATCAAGAATGCTTCAAAACCAATTTATTTGTTTGTTTAACTGTTTTATTTATTTGGAATTTGTTGGTTTAATTTTATGTAATACATTAACACTTTCAAGTCATCAAGACTGATGTTGAGGTTTCAACACTTTCGTTTGCTCTTCAATGTTGTCTGAGTGCTAGCGACAGACATGGCCTTTCCTTCCATCTCAGTAGCTACTCATACAAAACTGCACGATTTAAAGAATGAAACCTTTTAAGTTTTGCCACTTTTCTGTCTATTGAAGCGCTGGTGAAACAACATTAAAAGCCAAAGTGAAGTCACTTCTGCTCATTGCCTTTATTGACGAAGAGATGTTTTACAGGTTTCTGTTTGCACTTCTGCCAAGAAACACCTGTTCGCAGTTCTGTGACCGAACTTGTGACAGTGGTTGAAAACCTCTACGAGTGTGCAAATGCAAAACTCCTAGAAATAAGCTTCAGAAGAACTTTCTGGGTTTGAAATTGAACATGCACAAGTTTTCCTGGATTCAAGCGGTTATAGTGTTTCATATTCAAAAAATTAACCCAGATCTTCTACCAAGTAAAAAAGTTGTAGGTTGTGGCTGTGTCTTCTTGAAAAGATCATTGTCCGTCAAAGTAGTCCCTGTGTTGTGAATGGAAGGATGAGGCTCAAAGTCATCCAACTCATCATCTTTACTTGTTCCGGGAGTAAACGTCAGCACAAAGTCTGTCAAGAAACAAAAATCATTTTCTTGATAAAGTTCATCAAGAGTAAAACATCATTATGTCATCATTACATCATAATGTCATCATTACGTCATAATGTCATCATTACATCATTATAAACGATTATGACAGTCAATCATAATCGTTTGTAGCTACAATCATATCGTCACTCTGCAACTGCAGGGAGTGACGTGCGGTTATTGATGGGTAGTTGCATCGGGCCCAAGTTGAAATCTTATTTGCACGAAACATTGCTCGGTTACATCTTGTCCATGGGGAGCTAGGGTTCCGTACGACGGCGTTTTGTAAATGTTCATTAAATGTAAAATGTTCATCAAATAGCTGTTTATGTGCTGTATGGACAGAAGTGACAGTAGAAATGAGGTCTCGTGCTGACTGCTGGAGCAATGGGCAGGAGAGCATCGGAAGCTTGCTTCAAGAAATTAAAATTTATTAAGCACAAAACTTACGTTTTCTAACCAAGAAATTCATGTCCTTCGCAGACAAATAAAACTCTGTCAGAGCAGATACAAACCAGGCTCGTGTTTGGGTTTGCAGCAATGTACGACCAAAACGCCTTTTAGATCACGTCAGTCAATTTCCACAGCTCCTCACAGAAGCAACCATGGTCGTTGAGACGATAATCCGGGCTCGGTACCGACAACATCTTTGGGCTCCAAATCAAGACATTTCCAAAGTATAAGTGGAAATTCCTTCAAAATCCCCGGCCTCTTGAAAAGGTTACATGCCCCGAAAGTGATCCCGGACCGGGACAAAAATTACCCGTGGACCTCCTGGCAACGCTATTGCAAGCAACTTATTCATTTGTTTTTACTATGAAATCCTCGTTTCGAATCCTCATTCCACTCACCACTATCCCTGAAATCCGATTTCATTGTCGACGAATTCATTCCAAAGGAGATCATGTCATTCCCGCTTTCGTCTTCATCGTTGACGAGAACCTGATTTGACGGCTCAAACAAGGTGAAAGGGGGGTCAGTGAAATCATGAGACCTGCTAGGACCAACTTCCGCTGCAGGTGCACCGTCTATGAATCTGTAGATCAAATTATTACGTCGTCATTAAGCTGCGAGACGCAACATTTGTTTCGATCATTATGACGTTGTATCGGACCACGTTTGTGACGTCAGTAAGCGAGCATTCGGAGCAATGATCTTATTTGTGACGTACCTCCTTGACACGATCATTCCGCTCCTCAGCTCAAACTGGCCGGTGTCTGGGGGGAGACCGTCTTCAACTGGAGACCTACATGTGGAATCACAAGCAATCAGAAATACAAACATCACGAGGTAACCTAGTAAATAGTCACCAGAAAAACGCAAATTAATTTTATTACCAAATGCCTGGTGAACAGTCTCTCTCTGTTTTTAAAAATATAAAACTTGGTCAAAAGTTGAAGATCTATGGTTCATTGGCTGCACATTCTTATTCTGTTCCAGGTCGAAACTTCATTGAAATATCTACAGAAGCGCTCGGCCTCAAATAATACTTGGCTTAAATGGAAAGGTTTAAACGTTTAGTGGCAACCCTGGACTCTACGTGCTGCTCCCCACAAACAAACTTCATACATACCAAGCAAAGTTGTCACTTGCGCCATCTTCTAGCAGGGTGATGGGGAAAGGGATGAAGTCACCCACTTTGTTGGGAGCCAGCGTCGACCCAAATTGTGGCCCGCTTGGATAAAGGGGCCCATCGAATGGAAGGGAAGCTCCTACAACACCGGGGTTGCCTAGAAATGTTGAAATTAAAAGTTGAAATACTCTCGAGGAGCCGATCTGAACAGTAACTGCTCCGGTGTGTCAGCTGCGACTCTGGAGGCGTCAAACTGTTTCGTTCGTTATGTTTCTTCATTCAAGCGCAATGTTAGAGTTGGTGCACTTAAAACAACGCTTGCTACGGGGATATATTTAAATCCACGTTTGAGAGAACTCTAGTTTTGCTCCTTTTTGATATTATGCCGTCACTTTTGTTGTTATGTTCACAAGGTAACAATACATATACATAAGCTAAACAATAAACAATAAATACTATTAATGCTACAAAAAGTGCTCAATGCCAAGCAAAAAGCCAAGCAGAACTAATTAAATCAAATATAGTTAATATACTCTCTAAATTCAAATAGTTTTTATTTGAATAAGGACCTTCTGATGATCCTCCTTTTAAGGTGAAACAGGCTGTAGAGGTTTTGGAAAGTAGTAACTATATTTAATGTATAGAAGCTATATATCACAAAAAAAAAACAATTAAAAAAACGCACAAAACGTTGAAACTCTTGAATAATTAAAAACAATTAACTGAAATTATTAGTAATTTATTAATTCTTGCAAGTTCTCAACCAACCTTCCATGAGGAGCTGATTAACTTGCTGGACCACATTTGCCATCCGCTCTCTCGATGCGGACACAGATCTCATCATGGAGGAGTCTGCAGTTGCCTGGCCCGCGCTTTGCAGAGGGATTGCGTCATAATTCGCCGCGTTTTCTTTTGTCGGAAGAACGTCATCAACGTCGACGTCATTCGGGACGTCACGAGAAGGATGCTTGATGGTCACTTCGTCGTCCACGTCATTAGTACCGCCGTCAAACGTCACGAGATTATCCAATGAAGCAATGCGATTGATGATGTCACTATTGCCCATCAGCTTGGTCAGTCGCGAGGTTGCGATTTTTGATCTCGCCAGCAAGTTGTTCCGGCGGATCTCGCTCTTCATCACCGGGTCGCTACACATCGTGCTCAGCGCTTTTTCGGACATCGCGTCAGGTATTTCGTCATCGACATCGTCATAGTTGGTGTTCACCTCACGACTAAGACTAGTTGTCTTGACATCTCTTTCTACTTTTTCTGACGTATGAACGACGTCATCAGTGACCGGCTGGATAGTCACGGGAGATTCCCTCATTACATCTAAGAACAAAATTCACACCAAGTTACAAAGCTCCTTTGTAAAAAAGCAAGAAAGTGGTGAAATGATACCAAGATATCATCACCGCGTTGGCTTGGAATCGAACCAAGGCCCAGTAAAACGAGTTGATCTTACCAGGCTGAGATTGAACGGCTTCCTCAGCAGGTTGTGGATCAGGAACTTCCTCCTCAACCTTTTTGTCACCTTCCTTCAAATCCTTCCTCCTGTAGTAGAGGTAGGCTCTCGGCACCAGCACGTTCTTGAAGTAACAGCCGATTCCATAATCTCTGAACAATATTAATAGAGGTAAGTTTTAACCAAAGGTCCAACCTAATTAAAGACATTTTAGATCTATCTAGTCCTAGTGGATGTAAAATGTACATTATCGAACAAGTTATCAATGTCAAGTGTTGTTAGCTGACTGACATAGTTTTATTGATATTTTCTTCCACTGTGAAGTAATTGAGGAAATTATGAAATCACAATCGATGAATGGAAGAAACAATAACGTCATACTCATTAATGACAACCTCAATGGGTTTTGACTAATAATAATAATAATAACAATATTTATATAGCGCCACATCCACAGTCAAACTATGCTCCTGGGCGCTGTACATGACAATGGTGATAATTAATACGGTAATTTCAGTCATAATCTTCATTGATAAATGTTCATTGATTAATAAAACTTTTCTGTTTTTAGTGAACCACCCAGCAAACTGTCCACTTGAAGCGGTTGACTGTCACTTATCATTAGTCTCGTCCTGTTGCTCAACACAACAAACAGTGTACCAGCCTCATTTTTGTAATCAAATATCGATTTCGCTTTTAAAGCATCTTCAGGTTGATATTGTCAAGAGCAAAATAAAAATAAAAAATTCTTCAAAGGTTAAAAATGAGGCTGGTACACTGTTTGTTGTGTTGAGCAACAGGACGAGACCAATGGGTTTTGATCCCACACTCAAAGAATGAGTAGCAAGCACTTTGACTATTGCGTCATAATGCAGAAAACAATAATCTCAACTACCGGGCCAGTTGCTTCCGATAATCTGCACAAGATTCATCTACAGAGTTGAAAAAATCGAAAAACGATTTCTTCTTCTCTCGTTCGAGTCGACTTTCGGAATCTGGAAAATAAAAAGTTTTGTGTTTGGTGAAGTTCGAGTCTTGAGAAAGCCTGGAAGCTCCAAAACAAAACTTCGGCGGCAAACTTTTCATTAATTTCCCATGTACCGATGATCCAAAAGGATGGGTATGTGATGAAATATCTTTAAAAAGTGGACAGTGTCACAATACATCAGCAAATTCAATTTATTAAAGCAGAGCTTTCGCTACACACGTTTGGCTTCATCAGTACAGCCCTGTTTGAATAGAAAATTGATTGCAGTGTTTGCTGTTTAATGCTTGAAGGAATGACGACAAGGGTTCAGTTCCTGAGGTGTGCAGACAGCTTGTCGAGGCCTTCTACTGAGTGATATCCTATTGGCTGGATACAATAGCTTCCGCGCAACAACATGCTTGCTACAAGGCTCAACTTTCCTCAAAACGTTTCAAGATTAAAAAGAGGTGCACATCAACTTAGAAAACAATTATAAATTCCTTTTTCTTTTTCCAGTTAGTTTTTCCCACATTTGATTATAAATTTCTTTTACGTAAACCTAATCCAAGATAAGGTTGAACAAATGCTCCTTCAATCAGTGACAAAAGAAACAACGTTGCAGTCCACGAAACCCTCCGTCAACCTAGCATCCGTATCTACAATTGGACGAGGTGGAAGTTTTATCAGCTACTGAAGGTCAGTAGGCTGTCATGGCAACCTGTTGAGCGTGTTCATCAATGGCGATACAAAGCTCTGAAAAACGGAAGCCACTTCAACAAGAAAAAAATTCTGCCACTGCATTTGAAACCTCGAACCAATCAGAAGCACCGTTGTCTGTGACGTCAACCAATCAGAACACGATATAAGAGGATACCGACAAATTGTGATCCTTCTAGCACTCAGCCAATTAATCCTTGTTTTGAGCTTTATTTGGTGGTTATAGAAGAAAAAAGAGTATTCCTAGCAGTAACCCCTGCCTAAGCCAACCAACTGACAGAGAATCCATCTCTTGATTTGCTTTGTACCATCTGCTTTTCGCCCTTTTTCACGTCACGGAAACGTAGCTTGTGATTGGTTCCAGGTTTCAGATGCAGTGGCAGAATTTTTTCTTGTTAAAGTGACTACCATTTCTTGAAGCATCTGTTCTGACACAAACAATTTATTTATCTCCTAATAGAAGGCAAAACAGTGGCAAAATTTTTTCTTGTTAAAATGACTACCCTGAAAAACCTGCCTGTCGCCATCCAGTGGATGACCGATCCTATGGCGGAAACGACTTTAGGGCCTCGATAGTCCAGCAGCCTGTCCTGAAAGTGCATCGGAATGTGATCACAAGAGGGACTGTTGCTTGACGACCCTTCGTCGCTGTCTGGTAAACAAAGACAAAAGTTACCATGTGACATATTGTTGGTAACTGCAAGCAGCTCTGGTATGTTGAAACACACGCCCACAAGTGGTTGAATCAAATAGGTGTCGACCGCGCGCACAGCTAATCGGGTTGCCCATTTCTAAACTACCTCGCACGATATAAAACAATCATAACAGGGATGCAATGGAGAGATAAAAGCACATGAAAAAATAACAGGTTCAATTCACAACAGTGCAAAGTCAAACAGATCATCACCTAATCCTCCTTTTGTATCTTTTGCATTTGAAAATAAAAAATTAAAAAAACTTCTTTGCAACTACTCGTCGCATGCTCCAACGGGGTAAATACTTTTGTCAAGTTTGTTTATAAACGAACAAACCCTGGAACAATGATTCGAGTTGCATTGGATTGCTCCTCCTGACCAGGGCCGGATTTAGCTGATGGGGGGCCCGGGGCATTTTTAGATCAGGGGGCTCCCGTGCAAAACAATTTTCGCGCCTAATGCGGGAAAAACTTCCTCTACGTCTACAGTAGCATTAATACAGCGCTGCACAGTATTTTGCAGAAACTTCAAAAGCTGAAAGAAAAAAATAACGCAAAATCACATTTTTTCCACGTAGGGGGGCCCTTTAAAAGTTGGAGTGGCTATTTTTAAGAGCGATGACTAAACATAGGGGCCCACTAGTGGATTGCGGGGGGAGCGAGGTGGTGCTCACACGGCCCTGAACTCATTGATGATGATGATGATAATGATAACGATGACGATGATCAATAAAAGTTTTAGCAAAGATCTTTCGAAAGTAAGAAGTGAAATACCTTCTGCATCTGCGTCACAATCGTCATCTCTCATCATCACGTCACGATGCGACATTATGACGTACTCGCAGTCGACAGGGTTGAGGTCGATGGTGAAAGACTTGTAGAGAACGTCATTGCTGAAGTAATTGTTCGGTAAGAACTCGAAACGGATCGTGAACCCGAGAGAAGCGTCAGCTGGAGACAAAAATTGACATCACAAAACAAGAAACGAATCAAAAGTACGAAATGGTCAAGTTCAATGGTTCAAAAATGGTGTCTTTGTCAGGTTTATGGATGATCTCTTTGAGTGGTTCATGGATGGTCTTTTTGAGTGGTTGAAAAATGGTCTCTTTGAATAGTTCACAAATGGTCACTGCGGGTGGTTCATAAATAATCATTTTGTAGGTGATAGATAGGCAACTGTCACCCTACTTTTGCTTATTTATCAACAGTAGCCTCATCCATGGCCACCTGAAGATGTGGCCTGATTTGTTACATTTTGCAAACTTTGATTGCCGCTACTGCTAACGTTTGACCGACATTTTCTTAGATTTTTTTCCTTTTTGCTGTCTCCTAATGATATAAAAGCTTTTCGTTGCCTTGGGGAAGCAATAGCAAATGAGAAAAAGTAAGTTGAAAAACGCTGAATCAGACTGTTATTGAAAATTAACAGTCTGACTAAAATCTTCGAAATTAAATTTTCTTTGTTTTTCAACATCTGAGGATGTTAAAACCTATTGTGTCATCTGGGGAAAACAGTAAAGAAAGTGTAAAAATATAAACTTTAGAAAAATTTATTTAAACGTTCGCCAAAAGTTAGCAGAATCTAGAAATTTCTGCAAAATGTGACAAATTAGGCCATAGCTTTAGGTAGCCATGCCTCATCCTACCTCGGTCTCACCTGCACATGGGTTAGTTTCATAAGACTCGGACAACATAGGAATGGACTGGGGCATAGCCGGTTCTGTTTTCACGCTCTTCAAACTTTTAAGAATATCGATGTCTCCCGGATGTATCATCTGCCTCACAATGGGATCCGCGCGTAAAAGCACGTTCGTCCAGAACTCTTTGCAGGGTTCGGTGAAATGTTTGTCATCTGCCGCACAATTGTTACGTCACAGCATTCATAGCAAGCCGCATTGTTTGCGACACAGGTTAAAAGTTTAATTCAGATAAGCTACAAATATTTTAAAATGGCAACTTTAATAAAATTAAATGATCCACAATCTTGGTGGGATAACAAGCGGAGTCTAGAATTTCTACACTTTCGCAATAATTCCAGGCTTGTTACTTTTAGCGTCTGTGTGTTGGAGTTGACAGAAAGTTGATCACTTTTGTTGCGAAGCGTTTGAAATACTTTGTTCAACATCTGGTATTGAAATTGATTGTTTTCTAATTAACGATTCTGTCGATGTAGCTTGAAGATTGTTAACAATATTATTGTCGATTTCATAATCGGCAGCCATGGCTGAAAGCACGAAAATGTGTGGAATATGGGACGATAAATTTCAATTATGACATGGAATGGAAGATTTTGTAAAGTATCAAAAATGGAAACTTTTCACTTTCGTCCATGACTCGCGCATCGTCTGTGACGTCAGCACTCACTTGAAGCAAGCAGGCCGTCAACGTACCCACGAAGATCCGCAAATTCGTCGCTAGGTGGGGTGAAGGAGATTTGACAAGAATCCAGCAATGCTTTGTCGTACACCGTGTCTTGGTTTCTGAAGGAAACAAAAATATTTAATTGAAGTCTGAAAAAAGAATTATCTTCCACTGAGCGAGAAGCGTAGGCTGCAGTGGCTGTATGCTGTAACAAACAAGCATTGTGCAGAGCGCGGTGTTGCCATGGTGCTTGGTTGGGTTAGCGAAGACTCTGATAAGTTATACGACTCCTGCCAAGCTTCTTCATCAGTAATTTTAACTTCAATCCTGCCACCAATGAAGCCATTATGATGTCATGATGATGCCACAATGTCGCCGGGTTATCTAACGCCAGGTTCAGTGATGAAGACACCTTGGAAATAACCCATAGATTCAAACTCACCTTGGATTCAAGTCCAGCAAGGTTTTCCTGAGTGAAAAGAGGGGGCCATAGAACTTCCTCGTGTATAGGTTTTCCAACTCCAGAACATCTTTCTGGAATCGGACTTCCAAATTGGCGAATTGATTGTGGATGATCGCGAGAGCTTTATGACGTTGGTTAACGTTTTCTCTCTGCAAGACAACCATGTATAAGCAGCCCAGTGGTGTTAGTTTGTATCGACGAAGAAGAACAATAATATTTGAATCCTGGAAATTAATCTTTCTGTTTCAAAAACTTTTTTAAAACTAAGAGCTCTTTACTTGAAGAGGTTGCAGATATCAATCTCTAGATACAATTTTGGTAAAAAGGTGACTTTCTTTAACCATTGACAGATAAAACCAAGCAACCACACGGCATTTAACATAATGCAATTAGAGTGAACAAAAAACTATAAACTACGAGCGTTTTCGGCCATACTCAAGTTAGCCCTTCTCAAGTAATGAAAATAACTGATTTTACAATAACATCTACATTGAAAATAACTGATCTATACAATGAATTGAAAAACGAAATGCACAAGAATGAAACTGCAAAGCAGGAGAGAATCTCTAGTTAAATCTTAAAATCCTTCACTTTTGTAACCCCAGTTGTGAACAATGTGTTTTTAATGCATTAAATTGAGTTTCGCTTTTATCAGAAAGATTGTTGATCATGTCACAAATGTAGATTGAACGTTTCATTTCAGCCTCATCATTTACACATGACTAAGGGAACTGTGTTCCGAAAGCTGGTGAAAAACCGCTATTCCAACAGCCAACTGGCAACATTGGGCTGAAAAAAAAACGTTCATCAATTTCCACTTGTAAAAGTATTCTTGGCATCTGGTGAAAAAAACGAGTGCGGCGATTTAAAGAACACCCTGCGACGAATGTGGAATATTCTTGTCTGGAAGAAAAGAAAATTCGTCCAATTAGTGACAACACAAGCGATCCATTTGTTACCTTGATCTTGAAGTCTGAAATCTCGCATTCTAAGTCGCTCGTGTTAGCCGATTGAGTGACGTACTGTGTAAATGAAGAAACTTTATCGACAAGTCAAAACTCAATAAAAACTTTTGAAGGGGTGATTGGTGCGGTACAAAACTTGAAAATTGCGAATAGAAGATTGCACAATGCACATAGCTCGAAGCTGCAGGTTTTTGTCTGACTCTCTTCCAAAACTTGTGTATGTGTGCGTTCAGGTTTATTTCATTCTGACATTAGCTCCTGAAGAGAGTTAGACAAAAACCTGCAGCTTCGAGCAATCAGAAACATTCCACTAAAAATATTTTTAAAAGGGTAAACATCAAATAAATCCCAAACGGAATAAATTCGTGCAAATTAACTTGCAGTTTTGTTTGTGGTTGCATAGCCACAAACTTCGTCAGTGACGTAAATTCAAATAAAAGACGTCACTTTTTCCTACCAAATTAACCCGATTTCATTAAAAAATGACGCAACAGCTCAGGGCAGGTCTATAAAGAGAAATACAATGACATTTTATAGCTGGCAAAATGTCTAACGCAATTATGTATCATGTAACCACCCACAAAAATGCAAAATTTTCAGAAGCTGGAGGAATAGTTTAAATGACTCCAATTTTTTTCCTCAGGTTAATTAGATATATCTAAACAATATTGTATCTACCCAAACTAAAATTATTTCTGGATAAATTGCGTTTTTGACCCCATTTTTCGATTTTTGAGCCCCATGAGGAGGCTGAAGACAATTTGTTACGAATCTCAAATTTTCTCATGATTGTTTTCTCACTCATTGGCACCATTTCCCCACTACTCCGAGAGAATTAAAAAAATAGTTCAAAAACGAGCCACCCTAGTCATCAGCCTCTAACTGAAAAATCTTTCCAATTGACTTTAAATGCGAGTAGCAATGTCTAATTTAAAGCGACCAAACCCTCTCAAAATGGCCAATAACAGCTTACCTCTATCAACCTAGGGCCTGCACTTTCTTGGATTTGTCTTTGTGCTGCAACAATGTTCAGCTTGCTGCACAACTGGGAATAAAACTCCGGATTTCTCCAAACTGTGTTCACTTTCTAAACAATACCTTGATGAAATTTGCTTTTCGATTTGTTTTCACCTTTCTTTTAATTGGCCAAAATGGAGCAGAACTTTCCGAAAGCCAAACTGCTCATGGACATGCGAGCATCTGACATTAGCAATTTGCAGAAACAAGTGGGCAGTACTAGCTAGGTATTTTGTCTTCTATATTTTGTGATAAAATGCAGCGCAAGAAATTGATTCTCTTGACGAAATAGCGACACTTTGGTCGCAAGACTCTTGAGCGACGAAAGTGTGGCTATTTCGTTACAATTTTAATCTAAGTAGCTTTGCACAAACTACATTTAAATCACTGACCCCAGCTTCAGTTGAAATAGTTCGACATGTGACATTTTACTTTGCAGAGAAAAACCAAGCCTCTGTAATTCAACTCTCTGCAAGTGCAATGGGAAACGTTCTTTGAGGACGGCTGCTTTCATTCGGCGGCGCCCAGTGGATGGAGTAGTTTACAGTCAACAAACTTCGTTCGGTCAATCTTGGCGGCCAGGTCTACGCCAGTGGTTCAAGGCCTCAACACAATCTTCCTAGTTTAAACTTCAAAAGATGGTTTTTATTTGCATTTTTCAAACAAATTCCGCTTGGAAAGTTTCCCTTGTCACTAAATTCATATTATATCCACTAGGCTGCGCTAACTTGTTTATAATCGTAAGGGGCCTCCGCTTTATCGTGGGTAATTTCTAAGAACAAAATATTTCGGGAATCACAGGCACCTGAAAAAGACACCGTTCACATGGAACATAAGAGGGGCTTCTGTGTGACTTTATCTACAATTCTAGATAGGGGAAGGCGGGGCAAGTTGAGCAGGTTTTTTTTTTTAAATCAAATTTTTTTTTATTGCACTAACTTTTTCGAAGACTCAAGTATTGCATTTCAAAAACATGCTAATAAGCCAAGTTTTTAGACAAAAACTGGCTGGTTTTATTTATAATTTTGCCCTGCATTCGAGTTTAAGTAACGATTGCACAACTTGCCTCGGATTATTTTTCTCGGGCAAGATCTGCAGCACAACGGGGCAAGCTGTGTAGCACCATGGAGTAACTTGAGCAACACTAGGGGCAAGTTGAGCAACATAAAGTATAACATAAAATTACGGCCGGCAAAAGTACAGACAATTTAACAAATCAGCTATTTTTGCATTCATTCACGTGGAAGACTTTGAAACTATGTAAAAATGGCTAATAGGCTACAACATTTTTAAAGAACAAAAAAACTTCAAGAAAACTAACAAATGTACGAAAAAATTTGACCTGCAAAAATACAACTACATCATATGTCTACTGACCCCTACTGCTAAAGTTTGACTAGTTCTACTGTGCATCCAAAAAATCAAAATTTCGTTTGCATCCGAATTTAGATCCTAAGACCTAAACACCTTATATCGTTGATCAAGCCTAACTGGTCCAAAAACTGATAACTGCGATTCACGTGCTTCAAAGGCATTACGGGTACAATATAATAATGGCGTTAAAGATTCATTACGCTCTTTATTTCCTTTCAAACGGGGACTTGCTCAACTTGCCCCGCCTTCCCCCTACTGAGATGCTTAGTGATGAAATTCCTTCAACCTTTGTCGTAAGTGCAGCTTTAATATGTTGCCGCCACGTTATTTGAATGTTACGTTATTTGAATTGTTATGTTACATGTTACGAAGACCACCGTTTTCAAATTAATAGGACAAATTGCATAGTTTGGGCTTTTGCTGTGCCAAATTAAAAGCAAAATAGTTTATTGAATTCACTCAGTTTTTGTGTACACGCACGTTTTTTAGAGATTTGGAGAAATAACAAGTTTTTGCTTCTTAGAAAGTTACTGTAGCAGTAATGTAAAAATACCAACCTTTACCGGTGCGATTTTTGGTAATACTTTTTTGATTTCCTTTTTTTTCTTTCTTCGAGTTAATTTTCGAATTTTTTTCGGAGCCATGTTGTCATGAGTCAGCGAATGAATTGTTCAGATAAAAAAAATTCAATTTCGTTAATTTATTGTAATTTTTTGTGACATCACAAAAGATTATATGTTGCAACAGTTAAATGTGTGACGCGACAGAAGCCAAAGCCTTAGATTTCCTAATCAATGATTTTCAATCGGCGATCCGCGACAAAGTCTTCATTCCCACAATGCACCGTTGCACTGCGGCTTTATTATTCAATAATAATGTCAACGCATTCTGCAAGTGCATTAAAGTAAAAAAAATGAGTCGTTTTTGGATTTTTTTATGAAAACATTAAGCCACGTTGATACCGACAAGAGTGACACCAACACTTAGAGCAGTGGCGTAGCAACCCATTGGATCTTGTGTATAAATCCAGGGGCGGCACGTTGCTGGAGGGCGGCAAAATGCGATAACGTTTTAAATTGAATTATTATTTTCAGACTTTGCGACCTTGAAGCGAAGAGAACAATTCAACAAATTCACTTGCTTGCAACATGCACTATAAGAAGGGTTGCCATACCGTCCTTATTTTAAAGATTTGTCCTTATTTTAAAGGGCAATATCTTAAAAAAATTAATTGTCCTTATTTCTAAGAAATGTCCTTGTTTTTGACTTGAGTCCTTATTTTGTCTTATTTTTAACAATTACAAATCTTCTACCTTTTTTTGGGAATACATCAATGAGTGGTATCATTTTGATAAGCATCCAACACTCCAAGAGATCAAACAATCAAACTGCTAAGAGTTCAAACAATTGAGTATGAGAAAGTTAAGGGGTTAGCGAAACAAATTGATCCACCACCACCAATGGCAATGAAGCATGGGTTCTTCGATGAGGTCTCGGCTGTCATTGCTCTGCTCAAGAAGATTCCAGATGTTGTGCTCCGCAAGGATGAACCTGAGGACAAGTAGATGAAGATCTTTACTACGAGACGAATATTTTCTGTTGCTCTACAAGCTGGTTAGCGTCATCGTCTCTCTTCCGGTCAGTAATGCGTTTGTGGAGAAGGTGTTCTCTCTTGTTTCAGCTCAATGAACCAAGAAAAGAAACAGACTTAGTGAAATGACAGTTAAATCTTCGCTGCAAGTAAAGGTAAGCCTAGACTTGAGCTGTCATGAGATGCAGAAAGTATTTTCTACGAACATGGAGTTGCTAGAACAGATCGTTTCTGGCAAAAACTAGTCGCCTTTGACATCATATCTCGTATTAGTGCAAACAAAATTTTTAGGTTGTCCTTATTTTAGGGTCTATGTCGATGGCAACCCTGACTATAAGACATATGCAAACAGAAACAAGTTAACGCATTAGACATGCACGTTCAGAATAAAGTTACACGAGATACATTGTTTGTTTGTAGTGTTGAAACGATGACAACATGAAAGAGGCCGACTTCATGAACGACGAAATTAAACTATTAGCTGAGATTTTGAAATGTTCAATAAATGAAAAAGAGCCTTTCTCATCAAGGCCTCAAATGGACTGATGCGACGAAAGATTTGCAATGCAGTAAAGTGAGCGCACTTGACGAGAATATCCAGCTCATCAGTTGCATAGAGCTATGTACATGAACACATAAGCATTTGACTCAACAACAACAAAAATTTTCTCACGACCTATGGGTACCGAGAAAGTTTGAAATGCTGAAGAAAAATTTTCAAACTAAAAGATTTATTACAAAACAATTTGATGACAGCAGTGTGATTTATTACAAAACAATTTGATGACAGCAGTGTGATTTATTCATATTTTCTCGCTCAGGATCAGTTTCAAACAAAATTTATCCCAAACCAGCGAATGATGATCGTGACGTGACATGCGAGAGTTCAGCTCTGAGACCTTCACGGAGGACAATCATCTTACCAGCTGCGGTCCTTATGACGTGACAGTGAGTAACTGTCACAACCCCAACAGGGGAGAACCCCACTCGTTGCCATGGTAAACATTCGAACATGACCATCGATTTAACAAAGTAAAGGAAGCATGTAAGCTGTTGGGAAAAAAATGAGTGGTTTACGAAAACGAGAATATAAAATAAGAGATTATTTCGGAAAGAGTAGAATAAACAGCAAAGTAAAAAACCACACCCCGTTTTCCCTCACAGCTCATGCTTTTGTTTTTTCTTTGATGGCCATGTTCTAATGTTTACTCGTTGCCATGGCGATCTGTGATGCTACACATCGATAGATAATAATCTCTGAAGGGCAAATGCGGGTTTTGATTTGTTGCAGTACAGTGTTGCCCTACGTTCGCCGTGTGAAGCTGAAAGACTTTGATAACTTTGCGGCTACATCAAAGGCTGTCGGCCGCATAATCTCGAGTACTGTTACGTCATCATGGCAATGCGTCTGCATCGGGGCTGGCTCCGAGTGGGAGGGGGTGAGGCTACCACACACAGGCTACAAACATGCACGATTAAATGTGTGGGATATGAAGATAAATAGATTTCATTATGCTGCAAATCCTAAAATAATGACATGTGCATTCTACCCGGGCAATATTTCTGGAAGCGCATGTGGTGGTTTCATCCTTTTTCAAAATTCATCACAATAAATTTGTTTCTTAACGTTTCTTGAAGGGAATATGGGCAGTGGAGCTGATCCCAGTCCTTGGATGCGTTCCTCTCAACGAGGTTGGAGTTGCTCTTCAGTAAATCCTCCAGAGGCCACAACATGTACCGCGGGGACTTCCCCTGCTTAGCGAAGACATGGATATCACAATAAAACTCCTGGCTGTTCACTTCTTCGTTGTCCTGGAGGAGATTCAGCAGTGTGTCTGTGTCCTCCACCTTGTAAACTCTGGAAACATCTGGAAGAGTCTCCAACTTCTGCCGACCGACCAAGTTAGCAACATCCGGAATGACCGCGCCTGAACAAAACATTAAACAGTTGAATTTGTTGAAGTAGACAAAGGTTGCAGTTCTTACGAACAAAACTTATTCCCTTCCCGATTGCTTTCAGCCATGGCCACTGATTGTTTGTCATAGACTATTTATCTTTGCAATGATGGATCGGAAGCAATTTCACAAAAGATTTATCTTCGATACACCCACCAGCTAACAAAGTTAGCAAAACCCGTTGTTTTTACATTGATTCAACGTCTACAGAACCCAAATGACAGATTTTGCCAGCTGGAAAATAGCTACAGGTGATAAAAGTTGTAGAAAAATAACGATAAATGAAACGCATCTTCAAGTGTGGTAAAATCGTCAACCAAATCGTGGCATGCTTCGTCGTAGGAGGAGGTGTGGCTCACCTGTTACTAATGCCCAGTGTGCGAAGTGGCCCTTCCTCTGGCAAGGCTCATAGTTTCTGTCATTATCATACGGCATGAGTATGGGATGGCCTTGTAACAGATGCTTCAACACAAGAAATCTGTGGTTTGTCGTCCCGAGATCAATGATTGTTGCGTCACATTTGTATAGGTCCTTGGCCAGGTCGGCCATCGTGAAGACTAAACATAAAAGTTTGAAGTTCATAGTAGGGTGGAGTGAAAAAAAGTTTTTCTTTCATATTAATGAAGAGGGCTGATAAAAAGGTGCTATAAGGTCTAATATTGACGTTAAAAATATTTTTTTGATGTGGCACCCAAAATTGAGCGTGCCACCCAGCCCCATGGCTCACGCAAAGGTCAAAATCCATGAAAACGGCGTAACTTTTTTTATAATGCTCCTAGAAAGCTGGGAGTAGGCTTAAAAGTTGCAGAACAGCTATGTTCCTATATGCTCTAAAAGAACATTTTGTTCTAAATGCATCTATTGGGCAGATATTCCAAAAAACGGATTTTTACCATTTTCGGGGGCAAATTTAGATGAAATTGCATTTATTTGATGCTTAAATACATTTTTTACTACACTTTGTTCAATTATTTTGGGTGTTATTATGGAGTCAGTCTACATATTTGGACAAATGGCAACCTTAGCTATTTTAATTGAATGGTTATGGTTGGTTACCTATAGTTTGTTGGACGTTGGTGGGTAGGCCTACTATACCATACCGTCCTTAGCATTAGCATATTGTAGCGGACTTAATGAAGCAAGCAAATACTTTCTTTTAATTTGATATTGTTATATATTCATCAATATTTTAGAGTTACTTACTCATTGAACAGGATATTTAGAAGAGTACGTATCTAGGTATTTAAATTAAAATAGAAAATGCACCTCAAACCATAGCTAAGCCACAATTCGACTGACCTGCCACCATCCCAGTCCACAATTGTTCAATCTGCAGGAAGTTTAATTAAAAGCAACAGTAGCCAGCTTCGAAGAAATACATGGATATAAAACAATTGTACAGTAAAACCATAAAAAGTGTTACAAGAATAGTAGGTATTTAAATCATCATAATATTAGTCCATTAAGAAGCAAAATGTTTCTTGGTGTCAAAGCATTTCATTAAACACCGAGAGTTAATTTTTTGCCTGATCAATCCGTCACGTCTTTCATAGCCAGCAACTGAAGACGATGCCTCGGTAACAAGTTTAATGTGCCTTTCAACAGCTTGACTATGACATGGATGTTGAAGACACAATGGGGTGGATCTTACGTCTTCAAGCTGAACATTATTCAAGTGTGGGATTGCGGGAGGTTCAGAGATGTCAGCCACGTTTAAATTGACCATTTTAAAATATTCCTTCGCTTTAAAGTTTAGCTTTGGCACCAAGAATCGTCGCACATCAGCATTATCGTTGCTTGATTCGTCTTCACCATCTGATTGATCAACAAATCCACCTTCAAAATCACCCAAACTTCAAAATCACCAGCCCCAATTTCCAGAAGTTCCAAATGATAGTCCACATGCCCGAGAATAACCGCCCAACATATTTTGTAGGCATAATGGTGATCAGTGCTGAGATTATCCACAATTTCATTTGTGAGAAACGGAAAATTTTGGTTTAAAATGGGCTTAGTTAAACGTAATAACTGGCCAATCAGATACACTTCCATTTAACTCCTTTCCAATTTTTCCAGAAAAGGTATCATGGCTTTTTGTCGTTCCATCCAAAGCCATAAAAACATGATGTAGTGGCCACTCAAAATATGGATATGGGTGATTTTGAAGGTGGATTTGTTGATCAATCAGATGGTGAAGATGAATCAAGCAACAATAATGCTGATGTGTGACGATTCTTGGTGCCAAAGCTAAACTTTAAAGCAAAAGAATATTTTAAAATGGTCAATTTAAACGTGGCTGACATCTCTGAAGCTTGTGGCTTAGCTATGGTTTGATGTGCATTTTCTATTTTAATTTAAATACCTAGATATCTGCTCTTCTAAATATCCTGTACAATGAGTAAGTAACTCTCTATAATATTGATGAATATATAACAATATCAAATTAAGAGATAGTATTCGCTTGCTTCATTATGTCCACTACAATATGTTAATGCTAAGGACGATATGGTATAGTAGGTCTACCCACCAACAAACTATAGGTAACCAACCGTAACCATTCAATTAAAATAGCGAAGGAGCCCATCTGTCCAAATATGTAGACTGACTCCATAATAACACCCAAAATAATTGAACAAAGTGTAGTAAACAATGTACTTAAGCATCAAATAAATGCAATTTCATCTAAATTTGCCCCCCAAAAATGGAAAAAATCCGTTTTTTGGAATATCTGCCCAATAGATGCATTTAGAACAAAATGTTATTTTAGAGCATATAGGAACATAGCTGTTCTGCAACTTTTAAGCCTACTCCCTGCTTTCTAGGAGCATTATGAAAAAAGTTACGCTGTTTTCATGGATTTTGACCTTTGCATGAGCCATGGGGCTGGGTGGCACGCTCAATTTTAGATGCCACATCAAAAAAATATTTTTAAAGTCAATATTAGACCTTATGACACCTTTTTATCAGCCCTCTTCATTAATATGAGAGAAAAACTTTTTTTTACTCCACCCTAGTTCATAGAGTAACTCAAATATTTTCTGCTTGATTTTTTATGAGTATGTTGATTATGAGTACTGAGTAAGAATAAACAACACATGAGAACAGGAACATAAATTGGCAAACACCGAGAGTTTTCAACGGAGCCAAGAATGGATTGAAACAACAATTTGCACCTGAAAACATTTCCCCTTGTTTGGTGATTCCCCTTGCAATGGCAACTTCTAATATTTCGTCGCTTGTGAACTGCGGGGTGTGCGGCTTTAGCTTTCTCAACATGCAAGCAGCCATCTGCAGAGCAACCAATCCGCACCTGTACAGAAGCAACCAGTTCAATGAGCAAGTTATATTTCCATGACAGCAGGGTTGAGAAAAACCCGGGTTTTTTTGGGTTTTTTTAAAAAAGATGCAAAAAAAGGTAGATTTATGCTTATTTCACCTCAAAACTACTTTTTACGAATGAAGTGCCTTTCACTCACAGTACATACTTGCATAACTCAATAAAATAATGCGCTAGGGCTGTTGTTGCTTGAATGTTGCATCATCCATTAATTTCAAGATCAAGTTGGATGTTGCATCATCCACTGATTTCTATACCAAGTTGATGCTACCGTGGTAGAAATCACATTATTGCATCATTTGCTTTAGATTTGAAGGCAAGGAGCATTTATGCCATCATGTTTAAATATTTTTTATCATTTATATATATATTATATATAGTAATAGATGAGCAATTGAGCGATTGCGTGGCCAATGGCTATTTAGGCAAATGTTCTGAAACAGCCATGCGTTAGAATCCAGAATCTGTAATTGGTAAATAGCCTCCTAAATTGCATTTCACGTCATATATGCAGACTACAGTAGAGTAGTACTTTCACCAGTTTAACTATAAGGCCTTCTTGCATAAATGAGTTTTAATGTAGTACCATATACGTATACACAAGTGACAAAGTGGCATTACTTGATTTTTGTGTACTGTACAGTGTACAATATCCACTGCGTTTTCAGTTTATTCTTGGAAATTTACTTCACAATCACATCCTTAAGTCCTAATTTAAAGTTTGTTTTAAGTGCCTTGTAGTGTTTTTGTTCATTTTTTTAATTTTCTAATAAAAACTGGACAAATATGATGCTCTGGGTTTTTTTATGGGTTTTTTTGGGTTTTTTTAAGTGGGTTTTTTCAAAAAAACCCACCCGGGTTTTTTTGGGTCGGGTAAAATACCGACAACCCTGCACGACAGTGAAGTTTGCCTGAGCAATACTCAGCCATGCCAGTGATTCGCTTCTACAAAACAACGTATCAGTTGATTTGAAAGTGGAACAATCCTTAGACGCACTCGCAAAACTATCTTTAAAAAGTATTTTGGTCAAAGTAACTGAAAGAACTGAAATATTTTCCAACATATACAGTCCATGTATATATTACGTAAGCCAGTGTTAAAGGTATATCATCTCTCATCTTAGTAGAATCTTATTCTCACATTGGCCTTCGGAAACCCTGAAGAATGGAAGGAATCCGGTTGTTGAACATCAACCAGCATGAACTTCTTCCAGGTTTACATCTAAATGAAGAATATAGGTGGATACTTGAAATAAATCCGTTCGTAGACACAACATTTATAGCTAACCACAAAATAAGAAAAGGCTTGCAGAGAATTCAACTTAGGTAGACACATCAAAATTAAACAATTTGCTTAGAAAGTCTGGAAAATATGCAGGGTCATTTTGCTTACAATAATGTTTTCATTTATATTCTGGAAAAAGTTATGACAACATTGATTTATAAACTGTTAACTAGTGAAGCTATAAAGTTTCGCAATTGCTTTGTTATTTAACTGCAGGTAGAGCCGGAATAATGTGAACACGTTCACAACCAATGAATAAAAAATCCAAATGTTGTTAAGTCAATCTATGTTTCCAAAGGTGTCAGAACAGGTTTAGAATTTCCACAGAGGATTCTTGATATATTGCAAAGTTAAAAAGCTGTTGTTACTTCATGGCTCTTGTTTTTTAATAAAACCTGCTAATTGCACCCTGGGTAGGGTCCACAAAAGAAACTTAAGCAAGTGCCCAGGGTGCAGCCATTTGAGGGGGTGCAGAACTTGCTTCCTAAAGCATATAACTTGTTTTTTGCACTAGCCTAGCACCAACACAAACTTTCTCAGTGCTTACCAAGCAACTCCTACCTTCTACAAGGCAATGTGTTCACTAACTTTCCACAAAGAGCTGATTCCTGATCTGTAGATTTCTCTTCAGAGTTTGCAACGATTCCTGGAGCTTTGAACATAAAGGCCGGATATATACTTGCTCCAGAGGAACGGTGGTTGTCGGCACCAGTGTGCAGTTCATGCTGCATGGCAACAATTAATCACTAACTGCAGAATTGAACCAACCTAGACAATAAGATGATTTGATAGTTTCAAAAAATAAACAATTCAAGCAGAAACTACAGACAATGTCACACATAACAAGCATATTTAACATTTTATAAATAAACACAAGACAACCTCCTAATGTCACATTAGTTAACCCATGGGATCATCTATGCCAGATATTAAGGAACGAAGAAAATAAAAATAGCCTAGGATTTGAATGTAAGCAGACATACAGTAGAATTGCATGAGACTAGGTGGTATGTATTTCTTATTGTGTTTCAATAGGTCAAAAAATATGTGATTGTTATCCATAACGCTCAGCGTCCAGAATGAATATGGCTTGGCATGCATGTGGCAACTGGGCAATGTGGGCATCATGTAATATGTAAATAGTTACACTTGTTCTATGGTGGCCTGAAACTTGCAAGAATGTCTTCAAGAAATATTGAACAATGTCAATTCAATAGACAAAAAATTTAAGATGAAAATTAACGCTAAATAGACCAAGTTAATAATAATCTCAAAATTACCAGACACTCCAGTACTTCAAATGATGAAAATATACAGAGAGTAAAATCTTTTTCCTATCTTGGACATTTAATATCTGAAGATGGGAGGTGTGACCATGAAATTCTAAGACGGATAGAAATTGCAAGAACTACATTTGGAAAAATGTTTTAATTAATCAAACTTTAAATTTAGCAATTCATCAAAGGATATTAAAATGCTACCTCTGTTCAACCCTGCTATACAATTCTGAAACTTAGCCAATATCAACAAAAAAATGGAGAAACATATTGATTATTATTGATCCCTTCGATACGTCGCATAACTGATTAACTTCTACCGAACGAGGTCGTGTGGCTTCTTGCGTCACAATGCTCTGGGCACGAGTCAGAAAGCTTCTACACTAACGCTAGTATTTTCTGCTGTGCAAAGTTTTACAGACTCTTTTCTTTAAGTGAATAAAAAAATAAGAGTTAACCTCTCAAGTACATGTAGCTCCACACAGAGTGAAATTTACATGCCTTTTGACTCTTTTTTATTTCTTTAAAAGTAATGTCTAAAAAGACATTATTGACCCAAAAAGAATGTCTAAAAAGACATTATGAAAAGTAACTACGGACAAAGGCCAGTGTTTCGATCTTCCGATCTCTTCAGCGTAGTAAAGTGAAGGTAGAAAGTTGTCTTGAAGTGTTGGTTGAGGTGATGATTTGAAACTTGAGTGATTGTTGTGAGACAATGAGACTGGATTTAATATTTAATTTCGGACTCGAGCGAAACGTAATTTTACAGCCTATTGGAAGGTGTGCTTTTTTTGAAAGAATTTGTGCTAAGGAATGACTGGAATTTGTTAAAAATAAAAACTAGAAAAAAAGACAAGAATTTGCAACTGAGCTAGGACATAACAATCATCTGAGATGGATCTAAAATACAAGAAATTAGATACAAGCGGCACATAAAAGTATAAACTACTTTAACTACTTAATTTGTTCGTGCTATGCAATGACGATTTGTATCGCTAGTTCTTGTGTTATTTCTCGGCGGACAAATATGACCGATCTAGATGGTACTTCCCGCGGACATGACATGCTGTGACGGCGGACATGTCCGCGGTGTCTGCCGTGAATTTCGAGGCCTGTAATATCTATCCCATCTATAAACATACATCCCTCAATTTTAAAGGTCAAGAGTTCATTTTGTACTATACTTTTTAACATTGAGGACAGGAGTCATGTTTTGTTGTTGTTATATTATATTAAACATAATCACACAACACATTCTACAACATGAATTTGTAACAAATTCATGCAAAAGAATATTGGCCTAACGAAGACAACATTACGCAGGAAACAAGAATATTAAACAGGTCCAGGTGCAACAACAACTTTCCACCTGTAAAATTTAAAGATGTCAAGGAAAAGACAATGTTCATATTTATCCGTCATGTTGTTTGTAAGCGATCACATTGACAAAGCTTTTTGCTGAATTCTTTGGTGTGGTTCGTATCGCAGTATCTGCAATTCAATAGCCTACAACTTGTAAAGCTTTTTGAAAAGTCTGTTTTTGCTTTTGAACCCATTTGACTCCATACTCGACCATGTCATGAGCGGATGCAACCTAATTCGTACCATGAACTATTCGTACCGTCAGTTCGTACCTTGAAAAGATCGAGAGAAAAAATTTAAAAATACCGAAGTCGCTGATTGCAGTTTCCGCAAACAAACAAAAACTCTTAGGATCATTACCAGAAATTTTGAAATGTTTGCGGGAACTCTGATCAACCCTAAAACTTTTAAAATGTTTGCGGAAACTCCGATCAACCCTAACCCTTTTAAAATGTTTGTGGAAACTGTGATCAGCAACTTCGGCAAACTCTTAGGATCATTATCGGAAATTTTAAAATGTTTGCGGAAACTGCGGAAAAACGGAAACTGCAATCAGCGACCTTGGCTTTGTTCTATTTTTTATCTCGATCATATTTTCAGTTTGTTTGTTTGCGAAAACACCCTAACCCTTTTAAAATGTTTGCGGAAACTACGATCAACCCTAACCCTTTTAAAATGTTGGCGGAAACTGCGATCAACGACTTCGGCCAACTCTTAGGATCATTACCAGAAATTTTAAAATGTTTGCGGAAACTGCGGAAAAACGCAAACTGCAATCGCCGATCAGCCATGTTCTATTTTTTTCTCGATCTTTTCAGTTTGTTTGTGGATACAGATATCTAACCAATACTCCGATACCCTAACTACCGATACACCGTGCGGAAACTGCGATCAGTGACTTCGGCTTTTTTTTATTTTTTTTCTCGATCTTTTCAAGGTACCGTACGAACTGATGGTACAAATTAGGTTGCACCCGTCATGAGCAACCATAACACTTCCTACATCTACCTTTTTGCAATTTTAAAAGTGAACGTTTTCTTCTTAACAAATTTGACAAAAGAAATTGTGTAAGATACTATGATAAAGATGTAAGTTGTTTTTTTATGCTCTTTGGAAGAAAAAATAAAATAAAAAGCAATTGTTTTTTAGCGCAAAGAGTTTGTCTAAATTTAAATGCTAGAACAAAATTTGCACTTTTTTCTGAACTATCTGATCTCAAATAATCAAGACACAGATAAGTCACCAAAATACAACTTTGTCACTAAACTTTTTATTAAAGTCTTCTTTTGACTTTAGTGATGATAACCAAAAAGGTGTAGGCGTAGTGTAATAAAATAATCAAAAAAGTAAGAAGTATAAAGTTTATTAAATTTGAGTTTGAATTAAAAGAACTTGATTTTGTAAGGTGTTATCTTTCTTCAGTCAAATGCATAATTGCAAACTACATGACACGGCTACTATGGTTGCTGTAAAATAATCATTCAGAGCATAGCAAAACAATAACTACGTAATAAATGTAGGCGTTGAGCTTACCAATGAAATATTGTCGATCATCATTTGTCAACATAATGCAGGGCTAGTAGCCTACCTTGTAACCCATGCTTATTTATCTCTCTAACATTAAACATTTGAAGACATGCTTCAGCAAACATGCAACAAGCAAAAGTGCAAAACTAATCAGAATTTGGAAAAACTACCTATGATTTTAATTTCAACTTTGACCTGACCAAAATTTCAGTGTTGCCACAAACGCAGTGGTTCAAAATTTTCTCCACGTTTGGAGAAGTTGCCAGAAACTCATTAAAATTCGAGTCTCCTGCAAGTCAGCAGTTGTAAACTGAGTGAACGACAACTGAGCTAGCAACATTAGATCAAGCGGCTGAAGTTGCTGTGAATTATTTGTTAATGCATTTGCATTATTCAGTATTTAGCAAGTATTCTTGCAATGTAACATCTATCATAGCTAAAGGGTTCTTTTCATGGAGTGGCCGTTTTTAACGAACGTCGAATTGGTATTGTGGTCTATGCCAGTAATCTTCAAGTATCGTACAAGATTCATTCAGTCAAATTTTGCTTGAATTTATTTTAGTCAGCTTGCTTAAAGTGATCACTGGTGTAAGTCTGCCTCTAAGTTTGTTTGTTGTTGTATGTATTTCTCTTTGCAGTTATAACGACCGCTGTTGCCATCTTTTGGTGCCAAATCTGTGTTTGCTTTAATCGTTGTTTTCATTTTCGAGCCAGCAATGAAAAATACAATTGAGATTCAGATCATGCACACCTCTGTTAGTTACACAAAGAAACCTTAATTAGTATGAGCTGTAAGGAAAAAAGGTGTGGGTTTCGAAAACGAGAAACTTAATTCCTTGTTAAATCACGTGTATTTATTTACCGTTACGCTTTGTTAATTTGTAGTGTTGCTAATTAAAATCTTTTTTTGAATACGGACCTTTTCTGCCAGCACAGCTGACTTGGTTTAGTTCTACTGCGCAAGGGATTTCCATTGTAGCCTACAATGCGTAACCAACTTCAAAATTTTAGGATAAAACCAAGCAGCTGTAACAACCTCATATTATCAGCCACATCACAATTTGATGGATTGTTGTTTGGCAAAGACTAGCCTACGTGATTCATTATATCAAAGTATTTTAGTGTTTCTTAACCAAGTAGTAATTTCCTGAAAATACGAGCCTACTGTTGAATTGGAAATGCGTGCGAAGCGTGGCCAGAAGACTGCACAAATAATTATTGTTTTATCCCCAGATCACCTATAGTCTAAGCGTAAAACGTATTGACCTGGACTAAATTGCGACCTTAACAAATTAGGTACGGTATCGCTGGAAAGCTTAACTCCTCTAGATTACTATCGGAGTTTCGCAATTAAGAATATTGTGTGTGAATTGTTAGGTCATTCTTTACATGTCGGAACTTTTGTAAAGATATCGAACCCACTCATAAATCACTCGCAAGATGTCACATCTGCGTCAGATTAAATTTCTTAAGTGCAGACTGATAAATTATATAAATTTTCGTTGTTGCATTTATTTGATTGATCAATGAGTGTCTATGTGTACCTATTCAAGCATTTCATTGGCTGGACCAGACATAAGTTATAAGCAGGTGTTTGCTTGCCAGAAGTTAGTTGGGTTTAGATTGGGTTTTCATCTAGACCAGCTCAGATGCGCGGCAAGCATCGGCACATGTTTATATGGTTGGTCCTAATGTGTCAGATTGTTTCATCAGATTAATATAATCAATGTATAATATAACATGTGTTGTAGTCTTGTCCAGAAAAGTTAAATCAGGGCAATAATCAGGACTCACGAACAATTTGAATAAAGAACTTAACCCCGAATAAGTCAACTTAAGTAAATTATTAGCCTACGCTAATCGGAACTTTACAATAATTATATGAGCACTCTAGGCGACATGTGGGTGTCATACAACCACACGGCATTTAACATAATACATTAAAGTGAAGTATTGAACATAAAATACGAACGCTTTCGGCCATACTCAAGTTAGCCAACTGATTTTACATCTACATTGAAAATAAATAACTGATCTACACAATGAATGGAAAAGGGGCTAACATGCGTAATGCAGTGTTTTTTTTAAGGTGTTTTGGGGGACCGAAACGGTCCCCCAAATTTCTCCAGCGGTTTCCCAAAATTTGGACTTGCCACTACAGTAGAAAAGTAATGGTTGTTTCTCGTTATGTCTTAAGCAAATATGGCTATTTTTTGGTATTTAAATGAAGCACTTGGGGTCTCTTAAAACTACTTAGCGGTCACCCAAACCAAACCTTAAAAAAAAACTGTGTAATGTATGGCTGAAAAAGTAGTTTATGTTCACTTTAATGTATGTATGGAAACAAAATAAATTGCCTTAACTTGTTAAATGCAGTGTGGTTGCTTGGTTTTATCTGTCTGTGGTTGAAGAAAGTCACCCCTTTATCAAAATTGTAGGCTATTCAAAATTTTTCAATCAATTTGTTTTGACTTTTTGTAAAAATTTTGTTTAGGTTGGTTTGGAAAAGATGCTTGAAACAACTCAGACACTACATCCTTCATCGGCACTACCAAAGAATCTCCACCTCTCATTAGCGATACCAAAAACACTCCATCCCTCACTGACGCTATAAAAGATGATTCAACTCTTATTGGAAATACCAAAAACACGCTCCTATGTCATCATGCTTCTTATGCTCTTACATGTGCATTGTGCAGGGAATTAATTTATAAAAACAAAGCTTTTTTAACTATTTTATCTTGATAATGAGCTGCCATATTGTGTATTTGTTCTGCAATCTATAACTTAGGCTACTTAATATCGTTGCTGCGAACAGTTTCTGGGCAGCCGATTGCAGCATCGAATAGACACGTGTTTCGCCCATGAGGCTGAGCTCATCAGTATCGCACCGTATTCTTGCCACTTGGGTAATCGACCGCCGGTTTACCAGTCAGTTTAACTCTTGTCTTTGTGGAAAGAAGAGCCAACAAATCGTTACTGTGAACACTTTATTTCTGTATAAAATCTGTAAATAGTCCCTGTTTTGATAGTCCGTTACGCAATTACAGTGTGTGCGTGTAACTGTGTATATTAGTTTGTTTTTGTGATGTTGTTGGGTTCAGTCGTGTTCTCATTGCTTTAAGAATTGGCGCTCCAGTTGTTTCAGGAACGAGGAGGCGACTGATTCTTAACAAATTCATCTACTTGTTTTAAAGTACAGTATCAGGTTTGGTGGCCGTGATTAATTATAGCCTACATACATATACCGCGATATTAGATCTTTTCATGCACGTCTTAAACCATTATGAAGGTTTTGCCACCTTTTCCTTTTGTTGGTTTTGTTTCTGTATTTCTTTTTCACAATATCATTTCTTTTGCATTCTGACAAAGAAAAATAAATTGAATTGAAATTTTCATGCTTTGGTAACACAAAATGTTCTAATTAGTCTGTTGCTGGTTTAAGTTTTCGGCAAATTATAGTTCGTGATTGTTCGTTGCTACCTCCTCGCTGGTTGCCATTCTATGCGAATGTTACTCAATCTTGTACTAACAATGTCGGAGAAACACACAACATCGACAACAAATTATTTTTTATTTCCAGCAACCTGCATGCACCAGCCAGCCAAGGAAGCAAAAAAGTAAAAATTTGTACAAACTTTAAAGCAACAAATTAAATGAATTCATGAAGTTTTTTACTTTGAAATCAAATTTATTTCCATTTTTTAGTTAAAAAGGTGAGGTACGTTTTTCTTCAGCTAAATGGCAAAACTGTCATTTTTGAATTGCGCCAAGTGTTTCCAATAACAGAACGCTGTTTCCAGACTTCCAACACGACAGTTTCTACTTGATCAGTCTCGCTGTGTTCGAAAGAAATCAACTTCCCAGTGGCAAACAGCTGTCAAAGAATGGCAGCCAACGAAACATCGGGCGAAGAGCGAACGAGTCCAGCTGCATTGTGACATCACAAGGCTGATGGAGCGACGCGTCCACCGAACACATCTACAACTACATTGGCAATTCTCGAAGGAAAGACATGTCGTTCTGACGTCACTTTTGACTGATCACAAAAACTTGATACATTCAAGTATTGACGTAACAATAAGATTTTGCACATCATTGTTGCGTCATTACTTGAATTGGGAAAGTTTGGCAAGACAATAACCTTCTAACAATCGGCATTTACAAATATACCATATCACACATCTGACGTCATTGATAACCGGAAAGAATTGGTGACCTAAAACACAAGCTGTCCAGCCACAACGACGTCATGGTGATGTAAAGATTGGTGACACTTACACTTCACATTAGCAAGAAAAGTCCCAACAATAACAAAAGCAACACTATGACGTAGCACCGCGTAACAAGCCGGCGTTTGTTATCAGTCACTCGCTGACGTTGAAGCGACGGAAAGCCAGAAACAATCTTCGCATTGAGTCTTTCAAGATGGGTTATGACGTCATCAGACGGGTTGTTTGCGTCACAATCGTTGGCGGTTAGTTGCTACGTTGGTTTTGTGTTGTGAACGAAAGTTACGAATCTACGTCGCTCTAACGTCGTTTTGCGGTAAATCAACAACTTCACTTGCAAACAAAGTCAAGACACAGAGAGGCTGGAGTCTATTGCGTCTTCGGTTTCGAACCCGGAACCTTAGACTTGATGGTGGCGACCACCTGGCTGATCTTAGAGCAGGCCATGCCGTGGTAGGCATCGATGGGTTCCTGATACTTCTCGTATACCGGCGGGAGGGCGAAGGCAAGAAGGACAACTGTGAACGAACAATGAAGGTGATCAGTGAAGCAATCTAAATCCGCCATGGTTCAACGACAACTTCATTGAAGTTCAAGTCATTACAGCGAAACATACCACCAGCTAAAAACTTAATTCTCTTCCATTATTGTTCAGCGACTGTTAAACTCTCCACAATGACACACCCCTAGAATGGGGAACACCTCTTACAAGAAGAAGGTGGTAACTCCACAACAAGTCTCTGAGGAATGTGCTCACCTGCAGTAAGGATGGTGAGGCCGTTCATGCAGCATCCTATGTAGGTCAGCAGCCACATCAACAACCCAAACTGCGAAGAAAACAAACAAGTTATCCGTTGCCTATACCTGTGATCACCACCTGCTGTGGTGGAAGGTCAGTAAGTGATGTCAGTAAGATGGCGCCATTGCAACTAGCGAGTTGTACGCGACACTTTCTTAAAATCACTTTCAATAAACGCATTTGCATTTTTCCAAATGACGTCACAATGAAACGAGTACAAATTACATGCAGCGATGGAACAAAGGTTCCCAATGAAAAGTGACCCTAACTTCTAAAAACACGAAGTTCAAAAAAATGTTGCGACGGAAGCACAATCTTTGTTTGAAGACACCCAGTAAACTTCATGGTGGCAGCAATACGTGTTGATGGAGCTATACGTCGCTCGAAGGTAACATGAACAAAATGAAAGTACTTGTAAAATAAGAACAATCGATAAGCTTCACTTGTAGGGTTTTGCTTGATACACGATTAAAACATACTTTAAACTAAACATTTTTCTTGTTTGAAACAAAAACAAGCGACATGGGTTGGAAGCCACCGGAGTGATTACTGATTAACTGTCTACTCTTGTAAACAGCATCGCGCACTTACCTTGAGGGAGGAGACGACGCTTTTGACGAGCAGAAGATCACGAGTCGTGGCCACAGTCTTATTGAGATAACCTAAGAGCGACACCACGTACTTGTCCACCTGCTCCTGAGAGAGTGTGACGTCAGCATCCAGAAACTGTCTGGAGGTGGAGGGAGTTTGTTAAAGTTGTGATCACACTTGCAGTGAATAGCAGAGCAACAATAAAAGGAAGTTTCACACAATCCACACCAATGATCCACTCCGAGATTAAATTGTTGAAGATGCTGGAGATTAGTGGATCCTTCACTTAATGCGAGAGGTTCCTGCTGCGAGTACGAACAGTTAGAAGAGTTCATTAGGGTCTTTATGGAGTAAATCAGAAGATACTCACTGGAAGGGATTCGGTTGTTGGGATCCGTTCAATGTTTGGAGGACGAACTTGTAGAGCCGGATGGAGATGGTGACAGTGAGGAGGGACAGAGCCAGGTATGCACCAACCGTGAGGACGCTGAAGAAGCGCAGGGAGAGGAGGACAAGGAGACTCATGGTGAAGACGAACGAGCTCATCTTCACATCTCGCCAGAAAAGAAGATCCACAACTGATGAAGGACAAAAATGTAACTAACGTGTGACGTCACAATGACAACTCGTGACGAAGCAACTGGCTCCATGACGTCACACGACAATCACCATAGCAACAGGGTTCCTTGTACTTACTTCTTTCCTTCCACAAAGCGAAAGCTTAAAATAAAGGCATGATTAGTGATTTCTTTTCAAACTTATCTGAAATCATTGTAACAAACACAAGTGTGGATTGAGTTCAAACTCAAAGTGTTTGTGTATCGCTGTGAACAACTACAAGACAATTGCACAACCAGAGCACTTTGTGACATCACAAGTCACCACCAACCAGTGCAACAATCACTACATGCAACTTTGGAAGTTGGAATATAACTCAGAAACACTGCAGGCAAACCACTAGGAAGGTATAATTACAAACCTGGATGATTGTCCTCAATTGACCTATGCGTCATTTAAGTTCATTCTTAATTCCCATGCGGTGATGTGTCGACAAGCTTTTACCTTTTTGTATTATATGTGTTACGCCAATCCGGTTTGCGAAAGGGAAGTTTAAGAGGCTTTAATGATACCACAAACTGACAAAATGCTTTTAACCACAGAATGATACGCCTGGCAACGCAGCTAGCCTTTCAACTGTGTGTTGACTTCAAATGACGACGAGATTTCAAATAAATTCGAAACCATTCGAACTGAGCTTCCTCTCCTCAAGGACGCCTCCAATGATTGATGTGGTGAGGAAACTCCTCGTCATGACGCGCATTGTGGAAACGTCACGGACGAGCCACGTGAACAGTATGGGAAGTATTTCAACCCCAACTTCCCTTCAAGTGACATATATTTACTTTAAATTTTTTTTTCGACTGAGAGCTCATCTTTGTTGTGATCGAATTGATGCAGCAGCGATGCATCAAACTACCTTCCACTTTCCAAGGTTGGTCTTGTGGCTACCGACAAGATCTTAGACATAGCGTTGAGCATGATTTAAATAACGATTGTTTATTAATGACGTAGTGAGTTGTCAATAATAAACAAAATGAACCCTGTTTCAAAGCCAAATCTAACACTTAACTTTGCTAACGCTTCTGCAATATTCTTGTGTGGTGATGTGCCTTAGTACTCATCAATCAAGCACTGCAACTCTACTACAAATCCATGCAAGATTATACCTGCCAAGATCTTATCTTATGACATGATCTAAGTGAGTGTCTATATCAAATCAGTGAACGTGGAATGACCCCAACATCAAAGTGACTGACTGTATGAGGCTGGCGGTGAAATGTAGGCAAACTGATGGGATGATATGCCTTCCATGCATGCGGCCACTCACAGAGCCAACCACTCTACATACAAGCTGTTATTAATTTGTTAACAATCAGCTTAGAAACTGCAAGTGAGCTAAGCGAAACACTAAACCTGAGAAGTGTCAATCCTGTACCTGGGTCACTCTTTTCGTTCCACCTTGCCTCTTCCTCACCTGATGAAGAAAACATTGTTAATCTCAGGAAGCTGCCTATGCAACTTTGATACTGATTCCGCACTACACAAGAAACCTTTAACACATTGCTACAATGCTACATGGATTATTTTATAAAAAGCACGACCCCAACCTAATGAAAGAAGTGATACCAACACAGTGTGATACAAATTTGTTAATTAGTATAAACAAGCAAAAACCCACTACCTCCACCAAGTGACTGTGAGATAGCATGGTCTTGTTCCGATGACGATTCTTCGCTGGGATCATTTTCTCCAGGGACATCCATGGATGGCGACTCATTAGGAGCTTCCTTCAACATCTCTTCCTTATTTGATAAATCGTCAGGATACGACTCTTCCTCCTTAGGAGAATCATCGAGTTGTTTGCTCTCCAGGGATCCCCGCTCAACTTCCTCTAAGTGCGGAACTTCCAATGGATGTTGACTTCTAAGCTCTGACAAGTCTTTATCAGGCTTTTCTTCTTGAAATGACGCTTCCATTGGAACCTCTGCAGAAGTTAGCATTATAGCTGAGGACAAGTGAAGCGAGAGAGTACGATACAAATCATTCCAGCAGTGGTGGATGTGATGAAGTTGTAATAATTCCAAGATCCGATGCACAAAGTGATGAGTGAAAGCACATGCAAGCTAAAGCCACGTTCACGTTAATTCAACGTCTTCTGATGTAGAATTATCGTAACGTCGGCCTTTGTTTCCCACAAGCCCACAACAAAATGCAAGTGAAACCCCTCCACCACTGTAGCCTCCATAACCTCAACTAACTATCATTGCAAACAAAATAATATGGTGACGTAACAATCAAACCTTCTGTTTCCTGGGTTACGTCATCAGCGACCTCCTTCTTAGCTTTTCCAGACATTTTAGTAAAAGAGAATTACAAAAAACAGAACAGTGGTTACAGCTACCAACAACAAAGCCTGCAACAGGAATACGTAACGGTCACGGTTTAGTGAGCAAAGGTCAGCCTCTAGATATAATTCTGGGAATAATTCAATGCAGTATTTTAATGATAAAACGAAAAAATTTGTGACGCCCTACATAAACTAAACCTGTGATTGCACTACAAGCGGCTGCGTTAGTGGCAGGCCACTCACAACAGGCACTTGAGAGATGGTGCTCAACTGGTTATGATAACAAGCCGGTGACCGGGTATGCACACCAAGCAACCGCAATAGATCGGTCAGAACGTTGATAGATTGATAATAACGTTGATAAGACGTCTACTGATTGTGACACAATAAACTGGCTTGTTGTTTGTTCAATGCACGTCATTAATAGAAACGGCAGCGTGTCATCTCTACACGTTGTTTCAACGATTGATGACGCAGATGGCGCAAAGGTGCAGATGAATGAACCGGTTCCACGCCGCGTACATGCACCAGATGGCGATGATCCCAGCAAAGCAGTTGCATCATTGTTCCAAACAACGAAATCCGTCATTTCTACATTGATTCAACGTTTGCAGGTGTTCTGACATACCCATCGGCGACACGCCTGGCGGTTCTGCAGACGTTGAATCAATGTAAAAATGATGGATTTTGCTGTCCAGGGCAGCGCTTATCTGCCAGAGGAACATCTCTTTTGTTGAACCTAAATCTTAATTACAGTTTTTATAGCAACCTAGTTTTTATTTCATAGTGGCAGCACAAGTAGGTTGGTCTGAACACTCACCACCCAAACCAACTACAGACCTCGCGCAACGACCAGCAGCAAGTTCCCACAGACAAAAGCTGAGAGTTTGCTGACCTGATTTGCTGAAAGGAAGGTGTCGAGGTGGCGCCTTCTACTCTAGTTCAGTCGGTTTCTCTCCGCAAAGGTAAAAATTCAAATTACTTACAAAAGAGCCCTATAGGATAAATTAGTGATGCGATACTGATTAGGCTCAAAAGCAAAACACGTGTCTATCGCTGTCAATTCTTGCTACACTTGAATGCCGAAAAACGTTTCATCCAGCTGATCAAACCTAACTTAACCTGGTTCTAGGAAATGAGAAGTAAAACAGGAAGAATAATGCAATTTAGACATTCAACAACAAAAGCATGGCAAGTATAGGAAATCTCTTAACCTCATACGACAAACGAATTTCATCTCACACTAACACAAAACATTGAAATAAAGACATGAACAGCTTTCTTACACCGCAGCAAGCCTAAAACTTTTCTCATCAAAACTTTTGAGCAGCTGACTTCAGATCAAAGACTGAAGAATCCCGGTGATTTCCCATACACGAAACCAGCATTGTTACCAAACTGTCACATCACAATTCCATTTTCATCTGTGACAAACTGAGAGCAAAGCAACCAGCAAACCATTTGAAGCTCCACTTATCTACTTGACAATCAAGCATCGACATTCCGCTTATAGATGAAGCTCGTCTGCGGTTGTTACGTCATAAACCAATTAAGCGCACGATTGCGCAACCGACAGGCAGTATGTACGCCGGCGGGTGGCGGAAGACGTGTTCGAGGGCGAGGCAACTGATTGAAGCCGCAGCAGCAAACAAATGTTACATTTTGATCCCCGCTACCTCACGCAACAGGCTCGACATTGTGGTTCGGTGAGTGACTCTGCAGGTAGCGACGGTGACGTCAGCAACTTCGTCATCTTTCGTCGTTCCACTTCCCAAGTGACGAGGTTGCTTTTATGCAGAATGGATGACACGCTGCACAAAATCGTTTCTCTCATTTCCATCTCTGTTTTGATTTGTACCATCAGTGTATGATCCTCAACATTGCTGGTAGTTTGCGCTGCAGTATCACGGACCTGGAAGCAGCGGATAGACGGAAAAGTGGAAGTGAAAGGTTTTACGGAACGTCATCAACATGTTGGCTTGAAGTAAAAAGTGAAAATGAAAAGGGAGGAGAGCAGAGAGCGCCTTGACTTAGGTAACCACATGATTTTTAGTTGTCTCTACGATGCAGCTTCGAAATGAATAAAATAATGTGCTAAATTTTCTGGCATTGAACTAAATGTGGGCAGAACAATGAACATCAGTGTGCACAGCGACATCATCTGGTCAATCTAAGCACGAGGAACCCCACACAAACACGTGACCCTGACAGCGCCGGTTGCAACGTCATCAATCGATTGCATGGCGCGCGGTGCCAGGCGACTGCAATGTGATGTCACAGACGGCGCTTTCAAGCCTTCGACGAACTGCGTTGAATTGACGCAAGCTTACCATCATCTGCAATGCAACAATCAGCATAGAATAGTTGAATCCGACCAATTGCAGGGAATGAAAGTGAAACAATCAGGCGATATCATCCAGAAGCAAGCCAAGCATACATTTTGTTTATAAGCAAACGCAAGCCATCTGCGCAACGAGGTTTGCAATCGTAAGTGAAGAACACAAACATGCACATTGCACACGCGCTGTGAAAAACAAAGCGCTGCTCCAACGTCCAAAAACATAGTGACATAATAAACCGTATGTTTCTCGGCAGCCGACTGTAGCATAAATAGTTGATCGGATAGTCTGAATGGCTGGCGTGGAAGCTACACCGTTATGGTTAGCGAATCGCAACTGCTCGCTATATGAGCTGATAGCCAGGAAGAACGCTCCCTTCTTCACATTAATAAACCGTAGTTGATGAGCAAATTTTTTAAAGCAGATGTTTGGAACATCACGATTGGAAAGTGATTCATAGAGATTGATTGCTTATTGTGAATAAGCGGATTATGTCCTGTTTGTGAAGTCGACAGCTGTTGACGACATAATGCGCAAGAAACTCGGTCGATTGTACATATCATAAAGTCAAATACTGACTAAAAACAAGCAAAAAGCTGGACACACTCCGATCTGGCCCAAAAAAGCAATTCGACACAGTGAAGATTTCTCTAATCAGCTTTATCAGCTTTAAAATATCGCAATCAACATTGTCCTCAGCCAAGACATGCAAACACTATCAGCATACCTCCAGAAATGGAAGCTACAGCTCAGCAAGTCAAAGACAGTGTCGGCGGCCTTCCACCTTAACAATCGGGAGGCACAGCGTGAGATAAACATCAACATTGATGGGGAACGCCTGCCCTACTGTGCCGAACCTACATACCTCGGCATAACCCTGGACAGGTCACTCACGTACGGCCGGCACTTGAAGTCACTGCGCAAAAAACTATCTACACGCGTCGCACTTTTGAGGCGATTGGCAGGTTCCGGCTGGGGAGCTGGTGCTAAAACTCTTCGTATAGCTACCCTAGCCCTTGTTCATTCCACCGCTGAGTACTGCGTGCCGGTCTGGTGTCGTAGTTCTCACACCCACCAGATTGATACCGCCATCAACGACGCACTGCGTACTGTGACTGGATGCCTGCGTCCCACTCCAACGGACTGCCTACCCATCCTAGCAGGCATCCAACCCGCTGAGCTACGCCGAAAAGGAGCCACGATTTCTCTCGCTCGCCGCGCTTTGGACCCCGACCATCTCCTCCATGCAGCATTTAAGAGACCACCACCTATAAAGCAGCGGCTGAAATCAAGACGCCCCTTTGTGCCTGCCGCACAACAACTCCTTAAGAACGCAGAAGAACTTGGTTTAAGTGCGGCACACTGGACGAACCATATGTGGAACACGGAGTGGCAAAATCACACCTCTACGCTCCGTGACTTCATACCCGACGCCGATCCCCGTCCACCAGGGATGTTCCTCGCAAGGCTTGCGTGGGTCAGGCTTAACCGCCTGCGAACTGGCGTCGGCCGCTTCCGTTCGGACATGCACAAGTGGGGCATGGCTCCTTCATCAGAATGCGAGTGTGGTGCCACTGAACAGACCGCAGACCATGTCATCCACCACTGCCTAATCCATCGGCCTCCACACGGTACGCATGGCCTGAGGGTCCTGGACGACGAGACTGTTGAGTGGCTGAAGATTTCCTGCCCTCCAATCTAGCCTGGAAAGATCGCTCATACGCCATCATCAACATTGTCCTCGGAATGTAGATTGTCTCAACAACCTTTGTGTTCGCTTTTATTTCTTCACATTGCTCACAGCTCGAAGCTATTCCTCTGATTCTTTTCAGGAGCTGTCGTCACTCGCTATCTGAAAGTTCTGTACCACCGATCAACTCTTCACTTTTATGTCTTGTAATAATTTCGGTCCTTTGGTGCGAAATTAAACATTTCAGCTCTGACGTTGATTTCTCTGACCGTGTTTAGTTGCGACCTTCTGGAAACGCATACCGGCCTTTTACAACTACTGTGAGTGAATTGCAAACAGCTTAAAAGCGGAAAGAGGACGAATTGTTTGGAAACAAAGTTTGAAGCATCGTCGCAAATCCAAGAGCAACTTGAAATTTATGCGGAGTGACATTTATTAAGGAACGGGAATCGTGAAACGGAACTTATTTGATGGGGATTCAAAAAAAAGCATCAGATTCTACTTCTACTGTTCCAACGCTCATAATCTCATCTAGCATTCTCACATCACTGCTTCCAGGTGTGAATCTGATGGAATGCATCAACACATTGGAAACATCCATTCCCACTTCGCCGTTGAAACTTCTGATGGCTGCCATCGCAACCTCCACTAGAGGCGCACCATGCAGGCCCATGGGATAACATGACGTCATCAAATTAATTCAGTAACTTCCAGAGGAGTTGACATTTAAAGACGAGTTGCTGGCGGTACACTGCATCTAAGCCTAGCTACACGTAGCTTGCTTGCAATACATGAAGCGATGTCACAGCAACATTGAACTTGGCGTTGATTATAACGACGCCGCGCTTGGATAAACATCTTCAAGGTTTAATACTACACGACGGGTGTGGTTGCCCATGCGGAACCAACCTTGTGACCAACAGACCGTGACTTCAGAAGGCTTCGTTCTGGCGATGGCAAACAAGAAATAAAATCGTCTGCTTGGCAGAGATTGTGACCGAATCAATCCCCACGAGTCCTCGTCTCAAGCCATCGCAAGCTGACGTCAGGCAAACGTCACGCCCTGTGTTCGTGCGACCTGCGCAGCCGTGACGTCAAAGTATCTCGACCTTTCACAATAACATATGAGTGATAAGGGTGGAATGGCAACCCTGCCCGAGCAGTGGCGAGCATGAAGTGCAACAAAACTGGAACAACGTCGACTTGCGTTAGTTTCGCGTTACGCAACAGTTAATACATGACGCAAACACAGCACGGCGCATGCAACAGGCGATAATGCGCACCTGAGGGGGGTTCTGGGAGACCCTCTTTTCCATTGTCCGAAGCTTCGTTCGGAAAGGAGGGGTCAAAAGGGGCGAAATCTGTTGTGGAGTCAGATGCCTCGGCAGGATCGCCGGATATGGATTCACAATGATCGTTTAGGGGTTCAATCAAGTCACCCACAAACTGGTCCCCTGAGGGGCTTCCCCCTTCGTCGGGTGAAAACTCGTTGACAGAGAAAGGAGCTGCAAGAATTAAAAGTTCAGAAATCGTGGAATGTAAATGGGATCGAAAGAGCAAGTTGATAACATTTTCTTGCAATTTTTAGTGTCCGGGAAAAAGAATGAAACACAAATTAATCACAAAAGATGTTAAGATAAACAAAGACTGAAGATGAAGAGCAGGTGAAACATACCGGTCTCCGTTGGGAGTTGGTCGTAATAGTCGCGGAGGCACTTTTCGGAAGCAAAGTCTTCACCTAGCAGCAAGTCATATAATAAGTAAACATGAGTTAACTTAAAACAGCAATAAGACACAAACAGCAACCTTTCCAAAAGCAGCTCACTCGCCACATTATGACGTTACAACAAAGACTCACCGAACCCAGAAGACATGTTCAATTCTATGGGAAGAAGCAAAAATAGTCTGCAAGTTATCACTTCAACTAGACAGTGAACCACATCGACCACAATAGAACAGCAACGTTGTTGAGATATATACGTTTAGACAGCTACAGAATCAGTTCTGCCACTAATTTAATTAAACTGCCCTGTGCTGTAACTACCTGGCACAAAGTATTAGTTACATTACAACACATACCTCCAACTAATGCGGAAACACTTTTAAAAACTGACTGAAAGACAACGAGCTTCACGTGTGAGAGTAACAGACGATGCATAAACCTATATGCTGTCTCGAGCAAACTGCCATTGTCAAGGTTGTAGAAGAATACGTTGGTGGCTACCAGAGGAAAAACAATTCTGTCCTCAAATGCAACAAACTACTTTTGCTTGCGCTTCTGTGTTGCTTGCTTGTCCACAGCAACTTAGATGGTTTGGAATTGCTTCTCATCGGCAGACAAATGTGTACCTTGCCTTGAAAACTCATTAATATTTCAGTGAAATTTTAAAACGGAGGTGGTTACGTCATGACATCAGGCATTGAGTGTGACGTCATAGCAAGAATATAGCGAAACAAGTTCCATTGAAAGACATCAAAACTTCAACTTAAAACTGCAATTTAAGGCGGCTGGCCCTCTTATGGTTGCAAGCGCTATGATTAATCTAACCTGGAAATACGAAACAAATATACAGCAAATTAAATAAATCATGTATGGAAACTAAATAATGGAGGAAATGTGCCAGAGCCAAACTAACAAAAAGCAAATCTCTGGCAGCAAGCCAACAGATTAAAAATAAAAAGTAACATTGAACATAAACAGAAAAAGAAACAAGCAAAATAATAACGTAACATTCAAACATGCATCAAGCAGATTGTGCAAGCCTCTGAAAGGGTGCACAAAAGTAAACTTATAAAACAATAAACATATGGGCAGTCCGCACTGCAACAAAATAATTGTGGAAATTTATAGAAGTAACACAATATCAACCATACAACCATCACAAACCATCAAAACAACCGGATCAACCAAACAATGCAACCAGACACTGGTCAACCAAAGACAAAGTTTATTCGTACTTCAAAGAATGCTTTAAGTAAAAATTGATTGAGTTAGTCAGAATGAGTCACATTGGAATCAAAACTTTTGTAAATATAAGATAGTGCTTGTAGAAGCTTTAAACAACTAGTAGTTTGGTAATTGAGTTTGATTAAGTAAAGTGTTGCTGTCTGTAAATTATTCCATCCACTAAGTATTCCAAGAGTTGCACGCATGTAGCGATACTCAGAGCAGGATTTCCATCTGTCCATCACTGGAACAATCAGAGCGTTATTTCCCAAATATAAGACAACTGTTTAGCAACACATGAAAAAAGTAATATTTGCCTTAAATTAACACAAAATGCTGCCTGACCGAAAGTTTGCTTTTCTATTTAAACACAACGAATTTTCTTAGTTCCATCCGAGTTAATATTGGTATGAAATGATAGTCATACAATTAATTCCAGAACACAGAAGACTAAACTGTTAACAAAAGTCAAGTAGGGGCAAAAATGCCAAAACAAGGTGGAAAACTTGACAAACTAGATCTTTCACTAATCTGCAATTAACCTGGCTAATTGCAACATTCATTTCTCCACCATGAAGTCAACTCCTGGTTCTGCTGAAGCGTAACTTGCTACACTGTAACTACGGTTGTTTGTTAACGTCACTTTCTAGCTCTTACAAAGTTTCCTTTGAAAGTGGACCATACAAATTGGCAGAAGATTCCTTCATTCCGAATCCTAACAATCTCCAGATGAAACATGACCTGCTTCATAATATTTCACAAATACAAAGCAAACATGGCAGCATCCTGTCAATTAATTGACATTTTTGCAGTCCTGATAAAAATAACTTACAACTAATCTAGACAAATAAAACATGTTGGTTGAACAGTCATATATAATATATGTATATACAACTTGTACATTTCCTGAGAGAGAGAAAGCTTATTGAAAGCTGAGAAATGTTCCATTCATTTCATGTTCTTTTGTGAAAAGTGTGCATGAACATTTCATCGAGTGTTACTTAGCTATATATATAATACTTGCATTCTTGCAGCCCCACAAAGCACCTCCTGTTTCTTCGTTACAATTCACTAAAAGCTGTGCAAGATAACATGTCGGACTATCGCATTTATTTTAAGCTTAATTCTCTTGTTAAACTAAAACATTTTCCAAAATGAGTAAATCAATTGAAATTATTTATCGTAATGCCCTCTTTGTATTCGGCAATATATATTAAAAATGGAAAGCAAGGAAACATTCACCGAACTTTATATTTCAACAAAAGGTTCATTCGCTAAAAGCAGAACACTGAAGGATAAAACGACATCATGTGGCAGATTGTGCACATCAAAATTGTCAATTTTAAATATTCTGTAAATAAAATCTTTACGTCAGATAATTAATCCAGTCAATAAATTACAGTACTAGTTATTTTTCATATTGATGCAACGTCTGTCGACATTGAATCAACGTAAACAAGACAATCTTTCCTTGCAAGGAAACTGATCATTTAGTATTCAAACATTTCCATTATCAAAATCTTAATGCTGCTTTGAAAGATTAAAGCAAAAGCTTAAACAAAATTATTCTTTGAGTCAAGATCATAGTTTAACAGAATTGTGTCAACACACTGCACGCACTATCTGTGCAGGATGCGATTTTCAACTTTGCTTCGTAGGTTGCCATATTATATAAGCAGTTAATGTCAAGACGACCCCAGATGGGCTGGATCATTACGGTGATGTTTGGATTATTAAAAGCACCACCTACCTTTAGGTTCGAGGCAATCATTCAGAGCCGTTTCTGTCACGCGAACATGAAAAACAAAAGAAAACTTAAAATTAAAAAAATAAAGCAATTAAGCATCAGTGTGATCAGAACAAACACTAGTAGGCTATTATCATTGTAAAGTGAAAACCTAGAAATTCATTTCTAACATTTACAAATATACAAATTGGGTGGGGCAAAAACGATAACACTGTTGTGTGTTCTTTGTGTGTCATGTGAGCGAAAGTGAGTTTTCCCTGGGCCTTTTCTTTCTTACTGTGATACCAAACCTTGCAGAAAGATGCAGCAAAACAAATTTTGCTGCATCTTGCTGTAATAGAACCTTGCCTTATCAATATTACTCGGAGCAGACATTGTGACGTAAGACTTGAACTAAGTTGCACGTGATTAGTGTAGAAGTACCGGTAGTACTCATTAGTCATTAGGGCAAGTTTTTGCAACTTTTTTTTACAGCTTCCGGCAGCTTCCTAAATACTCAGAATTTATGTAGTATAATATGATGTTTTAAGCTGTTTGTAGGAATTTTATATTGCAACTTTTTTCTATTTTTCATGCAACTTTTCACTGCAACTTTTATCAAGTATTGAGCAAAATGTAAAGGAGTGATTTAAAAAACATGCTATAAAACTGTTTCTAGTACAGTATGGTTCTATTCTCTTTGATTTGCACAACAAAAGCTATGTGATGGATTAGCTGCATCTCAATGTTAGCTATGACGCAACAGTTTGCTTGCAAGCTAGAAGTTCAACAACCTCAGCCAAGCACGACAGCGCCCGAACTAAATTAGAAGTGGAAGTATGACTTGGCTTTTGGCCAAGCCCGCATAAACGGAAACAGGTTGTGTCTAGTCTTTCGAAGTAAATGAATGGTAAAAAGGTAAATAAATAAATGCATTTTTTTACTGCAACTTTTGTTAAAATTAAGTGCAACTTTCTCATGTTTTTAGTGCAACAAAAACTTGCCCTAGTCATTATGCTTATTTTGCATTATGCTTATTTTTGCGGTCCTGCGAATATTTCATATTATGCAATCACGAGTTTTTAAATGAGGAACTGTACAGTGTACACACCATGTTGAGTAAGAAATTTAACACTTCTCTGAAAATTTCAGCTTTTAAGCGACATAAAAAACAAGTTATGTGATGTGCCATTGTGCCAAGTGTGATGTGTGCTAAGTTATGATGTGTGCCAAGTGTGAAAACCATAGCTGCAATCATTTTCAAAAATTTAGAAGTTATAAGCAGGGTTCGATCTTAGCACTGGTCCTCTGGCCAATGTCTAGTGCGAGTTCCCCGCGGACCAGTACGAATCGTTTCACACTGATCCGACTGTCCAGTGCGAAAATATCATCATATTATGTCGTTTGATCGTTTAGAGTGAGTGGTAACCTCATTTGCGCTTCTCTTCAAACAACAAAACACGTGATCCGTGCGTGTTAAACCGTAAGAAAAAGGCAATCGCAACATCATGTGTTAAATCGTAAGAAAAAAGCAATCGCAACATCACGTGACGGTGTTAAATCGTAAGAAAAACAAAGCTGAGGTCAAGGCTCCGGGCTGACCATGTAACAGATATTCTGACCATCCAGCTACGGTCAGAAGAAATAAAAGATTTTGACCCCAAACTTGCCATGGCAAACAATTCATCTGTGAGGTCAAAAAGGCCCGACACTGGCTATAAGTTTACAAGGCCAGACAAACACACATCGGATTCCGATTATGACCCATCATCGGATTCAGAAATTGAAGAAGAGCCCCAAGTAGATTGAAAACTCAACGTAGATTGAATGTCTTGCCTAGATAAACTATTGTTACTGTTATTGCCATTGTATATTTCCATGTTATTGCCACCATTCATTATTGTCATTTTAAGGCGGTTTTCCCTGGGTTGGCCTCGTGCTTCCCACGACAATCTTGTTTTTATCGGTAAACGGGACGAACCAGTGCGATCTCGTGTGGACTGCGGACCAGTGCAAATGGTGAGCCACTGGTCCGGTTGGCCAGTCCGATGAAGAGCCCCAAGTAGATTGAAAACTCAACGTAGATTGAATGTCTTGCCTAGATAAACTATTGTTACTGTTATTGCCATTGTATATTTCCATGTTATTGCCACCATTCATTATTGTCATTTTAAGGCGGTTTTCCCTGGGTTGGCCTCGTGCTTCCCACGACAATCTTGTTTTTATCGGTAAACGGGACGAACCAGTGCGATCTCGTGTGGACTGCGGACCAGTGCAAATGGTGAGCCACTGGTCCGGTTGGCCAGTCCGAAAAAAAGTTAAAGTTGAACCCTGTATAAGTGTTATTGGTTTTTGCCCACTGGATAAATAACTGAAAAAAACAACAAAAAATCAAAATTGAAAAGTTAAAGCAAAAAAACACTAATTTACTGAAAATTAATGCCAGTATTTTAGAGCAATTATTGCAATCAAACCCAACATTGAGCTACTAACCGAGGTTGCTTGTTTTCTCAGGTTGAGGAGTCGATGAAGGAATTGTCTCAACAACCGGTTTCACGTCGTCAACAGGAGACAATTCTTCAGTTGTTGGAGTTTTCTGATTTTCTTCTTCAAAAGCTTCATCCACTGATGTTGCATAAAAAATTTATAAAGTTGAAAATAAACTTACACTAGTTAAGGTTTTTGTGTATGGGTGGCAAAATTTCAAGAAAATGGAATTTAGTGACATCTGTCACAAAACCAAATGACACTTAAATACAATTTGTTATGTTTTGAGAAGTGGCTAACTGGCTATATCTATGGCAATACATGCAAAAAATTAAAGCTGTGGCACTCTTATTGAATGTGCACGTAGTCTTTCACATAATCTCAATGCTTGTGATAGTTCAGCTTACTTTGCAAAAGAAGAACACAATTTTTACACAATGAATGTAACGTTATTGAACTAAATGCCTGCAGAACACTGAACAGCCTCATTTAATTTTTAGCATAGTCACCATTGTAGTTCATCGATCATGAATTGGCAAAAAGCAAGCAAACACCTGAACAAGTAGGTAACAATATAATTATTTCTTCATATTCGAGTCAAAAGCTCAGGATCAATATGGTAGCTGGTAAGCTATATAACATAAGTCTTCTAAGCATTTTAGGCCAAAAACCAGTTTTCTAGTTTAACCGGTTTGGAAGTTATGGGATTTTTGCCAATTTAGCAGGTTACATCATCTTTCAGGACATTTAGTCAACTGGATGCAGGTGACAGATGACCAAAATCATATCGAAAGTTCTTTTTAGACCTAAACGCCACTTTTAAGACATCTGTTTTTTTGATACGCAAAAAAAATTCACTCCACCCAAATGTGCACCTATTTGGCAGACACTTGACTGTCTGCTCTTAAAAGGCTATTTCATTATAGTTTAAATTGGCAGTGGCTATTTGACCGGCGCCGGTCTTTGAATCTGAAACACTATTTGACCGTCATTACGTCATTATACAGTCACTTTTTTTCTTTTTCTCTTTCAGAGCAAAAGACGAGAAGCGCGTATATAAGTTCTAAATCCGACCATTTTATTCAACTCGATACGTGGCGTGTGCGATACTTTGCCGGCTCCTATTCTAGAGGGACTGAGTTCGATACTACCCGGAAGCGTTCTTTTTTTTTAACTAAATTTTGACCCGAAGTGCATTTTTGTAGTCAATTTTTAATTTGAGTTGCATTACATTTACATACCATTACCATTTTGTTAAAAGAAGCATTGTATATAACTAACTTGTTGAAAGCAAAAATGCAATGCTTCGTTCGGCAAACACGGTCACATCAATCAATCATTTTATTTTTCGTCATTAACGCGTCCGGGACGAAAAAGATACTAACTACAAAAATCGATATAGATCTACCAGCACGTTAATGAACGGGAAAAGGTGGCAAAACCTTGAAAGGTTTAAAACGTGCCTGAATGAAAATTTATGTAGTAGGCTATAGTTAGCACGGCCACAAACGGAAAATTACCCAGAGAAATTCTCAAATTCCAGCAAATTAAAAAAACTCTAACTTTATTACTCACATTTGAAAAGACATAAAAAATTGGGTTGTAGGCAACTCAAATTAAAAATTGACTACAAAAATGCACTTCGGGTCAAAATTTAGTTAAAAAATAAATAAATAAAAGGAACGCTTCCGGGTAGTATCGAACTCAGTCCCTCTAGAATAGGAGCCGGCAAAGTATCGCATGCGCCACGTATCGAGTTGAATAAAATGGTCGGATTTAGAACTTATATGCACACTTCTCGTCTTTTGCTTTGAAAGTGAAAAAGAAAAAAAAGTGACTGTATAATGACGTCATGACCGTTCAAATAGTGTTTCAGATTCAAAGACCGGCGTCGGTCAAATAGCCACTGCCTTAAATTTTTATAAAAATTACTTACGAAAACTTAGAAACGTGTTACATTCCAACCGAACAACATTTTTTTTCGAATTATACAAATGAAATTGTACGCATGTCGCATGTGTAGCAACTGAGCGATGTAAATGTAAAAAGTTTTGCATGGAACGGCAACATGTAGTACGCCGTCATAGATATAGCCACATCCTATATTTTATCTATGTTCAAGATAACAAATGGACACAGATTCTGACACAAAAACCAGACGTTTTCAAAGAATGCAAAGTATACATTCAGAATAATATAAATTAAAATCATTTAAAACATAACGTATGACAAAAATATTATAGGCCATTTCTTAAAAGCCTGCAGCGTAAAATTGATTTATACTGACCATTATATGATACCAGTACTTACGAGCAATAACTGTAAAAACGGAAAGAAATTATCACAAGCAACATGTTATCACTCAAACCTTTGACAAATCCATCACTTCCTTCGCTTCCAGTCTTTTCACTTTGAGTGTCTTCACTGGTGACAGCTTCATTCTCCAACTTCATGGTAGGACTTGTTTCATAATCCATGGCCAGTTATTACACAGTTTAAAGTTAATTAAAATAGAATGAAAGCTTAATCTCAAGTGGAAAAAAAGATTTGAATAAGTAGGTTACCGGTACTGTAGATCAAAAATTGACATGGAAATTTCATGCGTATTTGTACTGGAAGAAAATTTCTTAATGAAAGCTATACCCTGCTGCCTTCTTTTAAATTAAATTATATCCGATGGCTTACAAAAACCAACAAGTCAAGTCACATGTGAATATTGAGCAACATGCTGTCACCTTACAGCTGAGATTGAAAGGAAAAGAATGAAATCATCACAGTATTTCCAGCCAAAAACTAGCAATGATGTCGCAAGTCATTACCAGAGTTGCCAGATAATCATGGGGAAAATGGTCAATTAAATCTTCTAAAAAAAAAACTTAAAAAATAATCTGAGAGGTGAACCTTTTATTTGGTCTGAAGAGAAAATACTATACGGTACGTCGGTACATTTATAAACAATGTGAATAAAATAGCACCATAACAATGCGTATTCCACAACAGATAGGAAGCAGTGAAGGACTACACCAGTCATGGTTTGTTTAGGTTTGGTGGCCGTGCTTAAATTTACTTTCACCGACGTATCCTTTAAATTTACATCGCATGCCCGTTTTAAACTTCTGTGGTTTTGCCGCTGTTTCCTTTTGTTGGTTTTGTTCCCGTAAACTATTGATAACTTTACCATTGCTGTTGTTTTCCGACAAAGAAAAAATAAATTGAATTGAATAGAATCATCGAGTCAGTTGCTTTCCGTATTTTTAATATGACAAATGTCAAGCATCGAGAAATTACGTTCAAACAAGATAAGCTGATGTTCAGTAAAAATAAAACAAAAAGTTGTTTACTGCTGGGATACGGTAGTCAATAGAAATCTTGTGGCTTTATTCAAATAAGTTATAAAAAAAAATATCATGCCCTACAAATGTAGCCTACCATGAAAAAATGAAAAGAAACAAAAAACACATAGGCTATGCAAAAACAACAACTGCTGCTAGCTTAAGAAAACGAAGCAAAAACACTGAAAGTATGAATATTCATAGCTCATAACTTCATACTCTAACAAAGTTAGTCAGTTTATAGGCCGACTTGAATACAGTCAAAAAGATGACAGGCTATGTAATCGTAGGCTAGTAGGCCTACCAATAAAGTCCGAAACAGTCGTTAATATTATGACAAAAGAAATACAGACGTAGTTTAGGCTACTCAGTACTCATATAATGACCTTTCAGACAAAATGCACAATAAAAGCTGTTTACTGGTAGCAAAGTATGCAGTAGCCTATGTGATGAAAAAAATCTTAATATGAAAGCTTTGGTCAAAAGTTAATTTTAGCGGTTCGAGAAACTACAATTAGTACGGTAGTGAAAGTGAACAAACAGACAGGTTGTAGCCTAACTTAGTTCAATGGTTCTCAACCTGTGGTACGCGGAAGCTTTCCGAGTGGTAGGCCTACGCGACTAGCTTTTTGCTATAGCCTATCGGTAGGCCTACTCAATATGTTCAAAATTAAATCAAGAATTGCAACAAATTACACTACTCCCAACCAGCAATGACAACTGGGGCCTTTTCTAGGTGGGCTACCAAAGGGGCAATATATTGGGCAATCACAGTATTGCCGGAGAAAAACTTGCAGATCACTTGAAATTGCTCAGAACGGAACTGCTGCATTATTTTCCAGATATAAAACGCTGCACGTTCGTTCTCCACCAACACTTTTAGTGAACAAGAAGAGTTCATTGACATCCAAGCTGACAAGGCAGCGAAAATGAAGCACAAAGAATGCTCACTAACTTAATCAATTTTTGGCTGAACATTGTTTTCACTTAGGCTACCCGTAATGCCGTTTCCCAGATAACGGTTTTTTCCTCCGCGTTGGGGTGTGAGCAAAGGTTCTTAGCCATAATGGAAATTAAAACCAAGAGCAGGAATCATCTTGTTGAACCGGGGCATAATTTCCGATGCATTGCGAGGTGAGGTTACACCCCACATTGAGCAGGTTGTAGAAAAACAAACACTTGCAGCCCTCGCATTAAACTATGCTTTTTGTAAATTCGTTTCTGGTGTTTTGTAATAATAAGTGCACTTGAAAAAGTTCAATTTTCTAAAAGTGGGTAGGCTACAGTGCCGGTCTTAGGGTATTTCGGGCCCTGTGCAGAATATGCTTTGCGGGCCCCAATGACAATGATCCAATTCAATAGCGTAGCTAGGTATTTAGGGAGGGGGTGGTTTGACGGTCGGCAGGCAATGCCTGATGGCGTGTTCGCCGAAGGCGACACCCAGCGGCAGGGGTCTGGGAGGGCCTACCCCAGAAAATTTCCAACAATTACTTTGAATTTGGGGCATTCTGAGAGCATGTTCAACACAAATTTGGGTATGAATATTACTGTAAAATGGTGCTGTCCGCTGTCAACAAAATCGCATTTCAACCTATTTCGTCCCATGAAAAGATCGAGAGAAATTTTGAAATGTTTGCGGCAACTCCGATCAATCATTTTATTTTTCGTCATTAACGCGTCCGGGACGAAAAAGATACTAACTACAAAAATCGATATAAACCTACCAGCACATTAACGAACGGGAAAAGGTGGCAAAACCTTGAAAGGTTTAAAACGTGCCTGAATGAAAAATTATGTAGTAGGCTATATATCAGTAGTTAGCACGGCCACAAAAACCCAGCGACTTCGGCTCTGTTGTTTTTTTTCTCTCGATCTTTTCAGTGTACGAAATGTCCAGGGGACGAAATAGGTTGCACCCATTGAATCTCTGTTTTCTTGTTGCTAATTCTTTTGTTGAATTTTTCCATTGGAAATGACAAAAATTACTGCATTTTCTGAGTAAATTCAATTCAATTTATTTTTCTTTGTCAGAATGCAAAAGAAATGATATTGAGAAAAAGAAATACAGTAACAAAACTAACAAAAGGAAAAGGTGGCAAAACCTTAATGGTTTAAGACGTGCGTGAAAGGATCTAATATTGCGGTATATGCATCAATAAATATAGTCAAGCACGGCCACCAAACCTGATACTTTAAAATAAGTTGATGAATTAGTTAATAAATTGCGGGCCCCCTAATTTGCGGGCCTTGTGCGATCGCACGGTTTGCACACCCCAAAGACCGGCTATGCTGGGTAGCCAAGTAGCTTACGCAATTAATTAAGGTTGAGAACCACTGCTGTAGTTGGTTGGTAGGCTATGAATATTTATCCTTGGATGGAAAACCTCTGAAAATTTATTCGGTTCAGTTTATTTCTGACCATCACAACAAAATACAATACAAGTTATGCCAAGATTATAGAGACTTAGATCCATTTCAACACGCACCGGTCACCAAGATTGACAGAGTGAAGTTTTCGATTGTCTGTGAATTACTGTAATCCATCCAGGGCCTCTGAGAGAAGTCAGCACTGGTCGGGAAACAACACGAAAAATGGGCCCCATAATATTTTTTAACAAATATTGCATTGCATGTTCGTGTTAAGCTGAAATTAGCCTACTTTCCTCAGCATGAAAAAAACTTCGTTCAATGTAAAAATCATCAATAGCCTATATAATCACTGGATTACACTCGCAGCAAAAATGCCATTGAGGCAAACTATTTTGTCTAGAAAGCTTTGTAAACACACAATAGGCCTACAGGCAACAAAAATAATTCAACCAAGCATTTAATTCAGGAGTGTCCAAACTTTTTCCCACGCGAGCCAGTTTTGATAATAAGTGTTCGCGGGCCAACAGCCACAATAATTTTTCTGAAAACTGCAGTTGAATTTATATGATTTTTGTGTGTCTGCAGGCCAAAAATAACACATTGTACAACAACAAGCGCGGGCCATACAAAAACGTCTCGTGGGCCGGAGTTGGACCGCAGGGCGGACTTTGGACATCCCTAATTTAATTCAACGCTTTCTGGACTTTTTGCAATGCAAAGTTACGGATCACAGCATCAAATGATAAAATTTTGCGACGTCTGAATTGATGCACAACATGTCTAGTTAGGCTTTTCAATCGGTTTGGAGTCATAGGCCTACTGGAGCAGAAACAATTCTTTACAAATTTCAGTAATTGCTAAAACCACGTTCTCAAACCACAACCGTTGGAGGTAGCTACCGAAACACAAAAAAAATCATAACAAAACTATTTGGAAAAACCTTTCGAAAGTTGCAATCAACGATTCCTTGTGTAGAGAGATTATGGGGTGGTTCGTTCTGGTTTGCAGCTGAAGTTTGCTGTGTGGCTTTCTGTCAAAAGTAGGCTACCAACTCATCCAAAATGTCTTGAAAAATGTCATTGTTGTAGCCTACAAATGGTTTAAATTTGTCCCACATGCCCGCAACTGCACAACAGACATACGATGAAATTTTCATGGAACTTCAAACTCATCGACGATATCTTTGAGTTTGTTGATACATTTGTCAATTCCAACAACTATCGAATCCTTTGCAATGTAGCCTACGGTAGAATACATTTCCTTCGAACGATTCAGCTAGTTAACTGGAGTTATAAAAGCGTTCTGTCCTCAGGAAAACAAAGTCATTATCTTTTAAATTTATAATTGCCACTGCAACTTTAGCTAGCGAGTAGTAGCCTACTCTTCTCAGCTTTCTCTTACTTAGATTACATCTTTCTTTAATTTCATCAGTGAATCTTGTTTAGGACCGTATAATCCACATAATGCAAAGCAGTCACAAATTTAAAACTGCTAGTTGTAGGCTACTTTAGCATTGACTCAGCTTCCGATCAAGCTCTTGTTGGTTCTAACTTGATGCATTTAAGAAATGTCTTTAGAGCTCCAATTGCAAAAGGGTAATGTAAAGCATTGGGTTTGATTGCACCCCGCCTTGATTACATTCTCGAAGTCAATTTTCTTTGCAAGATGATAGGACAGCTTTCTTTAGATTTTTCAGAATTTTTCCTCTGACTGGGCTATAACTTTAAAGATGCCACAAGCTTACAGATAATCAATTACTCCAAAAAGGATAAGACATTTAAACAACGCTGTCTGTAGGCAACATTATGAATTCCAACTAGATTTAAGCAACAACATCCATAAACAGAAAACTCAAATAAAGAAAAAACTCACTACCTTCCAAATCACATCATGAAAAGCATGACTAACAAAAGGCTACTTGACCACACGAAAACAGAAGATCTTTTAACTATGACAAAATTACATCCAATTGCAGCAATAAGTTAATAAAATCAAAAGTTTTAAAACTGTTCGGCTACACTAAAAGATCACAATTCGGAATCAGCAAAGTTTGCACAGAAGGAAAAAGAAAACGTGGCAGACAACCAAAATGATGGCAAGATAACATTCAATCATGGACCGGACTCAACTTGGCGACACTGGGCGAGCTGGCTCAAATCGCCACTCTTGGAAGCAAATAACTCATGTTGATGCGCAATCTGATGCATAAAGGCAGAGATAATGACTGATGATGATCCATAAACAAAAAATGTACAGGATTTACTTTCTTTAATCGTGCTTGGACTGATACCTTTAACTTTCCCAGATAACTTATGTTGGATACAACATCCTATGCCTGGCCAACGCAGATTTTGAAGTTAAGGTTCAGTTGTCAAGCAAAAATAGTTCCCGCTTAGCTAAAATAGCGCCAGTTTTCAAGTTGAAACTATCAATACAATCGAAACCGTTCAGTGATACAGAAATCCTTTCAGCTTAAGATTTTAAGTCTTGAAGCTGTTCAACATCGCCTACCTTATAGGCTAACACGAAAATGATTTGTTCTTGATGAAAAGCATCGAGAGTGACATTTACAACGATTGAGAAATACTTGGAACTACGCACTTCATTTAGGAATTTGTTGATTTTTTAGTTGGTACATTTTTACTTTAGTACTAAAAATGGGCCCCCCTCAAAAGTGCAAAAACAAAAAACTACTCGTTTTTCCTTTACAATGTTTTGCTAGGGGGGAAACTGGCCCGACTTCCCCCCCCCCCTTCTCGGAGCCACTGAATCCATCCACTTGGTGCCGTTGAATGAAGAGCATGTCTTCAAAATGCGTTTCTGAAGCGAACACTTCATACTTCCGAACCAACGTCACTTGATGCGGAGCTTTTTTCGTCCATAAATCCGGGAGGAGGTTGTCACGGAAGTATGAATTCTACTATGAATTTGACCAAATTCATCACATTCAACTGGAATTCCTGTAAAAGTTCGAGTTGCAAAATTTGGTGTAGAAATGAAGTTATGTTTCAATTTTTTTTTACGACCACGAAAATATTTTAATGATTTATATTTGACGAACGTTTGTAGCCAATAGTTTTTTTGTCTTAGAAAAAATTTTAAAAAAAGTTTTAGAAAAATAGAAAAAAATTTTTTTACAAATCAGTGAAGAAAACTTTAGAAAGCAAACAATAAATTTTAAAGCCGGCCTAACCAGGACAGGAAAGTCAGAAAACTAAGGGGCTGAAGTTCTATGAGCGCTTGTGGTTGGTAATTGAAGGAACTAGACTGCTTTCGCAGACTAAAAATGAGTGAGGGGAGGGTTTTGTAGGTTATTGTGAATGAAGGGCTATGAGGTCCAATAAACTGTAAACGAAACCCGCAAGTTCCTCAAATTAATAGGAATTGGAAGGTAGGGGAAGTCCCAGAAACGAAACTAAACAGGCGGCAGTTGCTCTTTCATCTTCTCGAGAAGATTGTCGAAATATTTGAAGCGGATCAATTGCGACTTTGCTTCGGCCAGTCTATCACCCTTGAACGATTCGGCGATAGCATCGGACAGGGCTTCCACTTCCGCTTTTAGACTTTTATGTCTGTCGCGTAGATCCTCTACGGATGTTGTTTCGGCAATCTGTGGATGTTTTAAAATGTCAACAATTTAAGAACTTCGTGATTACATCTTATTTGAAAATTCATTTTAACCCCGGAATGCAGAAGCCGGTTTATATGACGAGGGCAGCATAATTCTTCAGTTTTGCCTTAAAAGTGCAAATTGTATAACTTTTCCGGCTAATACGTGATTACCCAGACAGCAAATCAACTAATTTTCACATTGATTCAACGTTTGCAGACCTTGTAATAAGTCAATGTCAAAAACGATTGATTTGCTGTCGGGGTAATCACGTTAATAAGTTTCAACCTGCATACATTGAGCCGGCAATAGCACCAGCTTCAACAATGTGGGACTGCAAGAAAACATAGGTTTGTCCACCGCTTTACAGAGCACAAAGACAAAAGAATCAGTTCAATGATCATTTTTATAAATTGTATCACGATCTTCCGCCCAAATGTTGTTCTGGCATTTTCTCACATCGCCAAATGTTTGTGGTGTTCTAAGAAGGCAATCAAGGTCGTGCGCCCCGATAGCTCGGTTGGTTAGCGCGTGACTTCTTGAACGAAGAAGCTTACAATGCGTTGTTCAAGCGCACACCCGAGAGTCGAACTAGCGCCGCTTGAGCAACGCATTATAAGCACTGTTCTCCATTCAGCGGCATCCAGTGAATGGAATAATTCCCCGGCAAGAAGACTTCAACAATCAGAAACTTCACTCTGTCAATCTCGGTAACCGGCCCTGCGTCAAAAGCCTCTACAAGTATGCGAAACTACCAGGAATAAGCAACCAAGGCTTTGTCAGTCCGAGGATAAAGATTCAAAACCAACCAAACTAAGGAAACGTTTTCATTTTTTCAAACAAACGCTTCGGGGTCATTTCTTCTACACGGCAGTGTCAGTGACACCTTGACACGTGTGAGCCGGTGCTGATTTTGTTTTCATGATGGGCATCGCTAAGGAATTGGACAGTTCTTGTGGGAAAAGTTAACAGGGCCGTTAAAGGGATAATTTGGGCACCGATGCGATTCTTGGATCAAAAATCAAGACACTTCGAAGAAACGTCCTGATCCTTGGAAAGATCTCCCGAATCGGGTCGAGTCGCCGAAGCGGGTCTAAAAGTACCAGACTGGCAGTAACAACATGACTGGAACAAAACGTGTCAGTGGTGCCAGAGCCCGTGTTAATTTAAAGGTGTGAAACTTTTCCATTGTGGCCGAAAAATTGAAGAAAAACATGACGAATGATTTTGCTATATCAACATTCAGCGAATCTCTTTAGTTTCATTTCAAGTTTATTCCTGACCATGAAAGCAAAAAAACATAACTTGCCATAACATAGCATGAGTCTGGAAAAGGGTAGAAGCGCCAAAACACAAACATTGAAGCGTGTTAGAAAAAGAAAGAATTTACTAAATACAAGGATTTATCAGAGTGGCAACACTTTAGTTTGTTATCAACCTGCCCCACATAGTTTTAGTTTCGATTGCTTGTAATTAGTGGTAATAGAAATACCTCGCAGGTGATGCGATTGAAATATTGATTTGATGAGATTAACATGTCATTCTTCACCTTGTTCAATCAATCACTGTAATGAGTCAATCAGAGCTCCAAGATAACTTCTCACCTCTTCGTTTAGTTCCATAATTTCCAGAAGAAACTCGGGATCGTCCGCGCTGACATCCTCCCCCAGGGTAATCCCTGCAACGAGCCAGTTCATTGTCGTCACAGTTCATTGACGTCACAACACCACGAAGACGGTGCACGGTCGTTTGGTTGACAGACATTTGGTCGACAGGACGTTTGGTCGACAGGACGTTAGGTCGACAGAACGATTTATTTTAGGGTTAGGGTTAGAGTCAGGGTTAGATTAGGGTTATGGTTAGTTAACTAACCCTAACCCTAAAATAAATCGTTCTGTCGACCTAACGTCCTGTCGACCAAACGTCCTGTCGACCAAATGTCTGTCGACCAAACGTCCTGTCGACCAAATGACCGGGTACCACGAAGACGACCCCACAAATCCAGGCGCGGTACAATTATGAACATTTAAAAGTGCCCCGCAGCTTCATTTGCTCATGGTACTAGGAAAAGGTGCAAACACCCAATTGCGTTACTGGCTGAACTCATCATTTCCTTTCAATGTTTTTTTAAATTTCATCGTAAGCGACATGAGCTGTTTGGTTTCCTTCTTTTAGCACGCAATGACACGTGACGTCACTTTCATACGTGTCCACCACAGCAGAGCGTTCCTACCTTGCAGTTCCAACATGTAGAGGCCTCTAGCCAGCGGCTTCAGTAAAGTGAAGTAGGCTTTGTTGAGCAGGGATGACACACTCTCCGATATCTGCGCCTCTGTCGGGCTCTTCAACGTGAACTTGTCGGGATGAAGCGACACCTGGTGGCGACATCTAAAGCGATTATTAGTCGACAAACTCGTCGATAATTGTCATGGTTTCACTTTGATGCATACGAATCATTTGTACTTTTGTGTTTCCTGTGATAGTCATTCCAGATTTTATTCACTGCAATTGAGTTTTATATCTTTCAAACGTCGAGTAAAACATTAATCTCATTGATTCTTCAGCTTGATTTGGTTGAACACAAATACTTTTTAATGGAAGAAAATTAAAAACCTGTAAACCTTTGAACTTTGCCTGTAGCTCGGTGAGCGGCAATTGGAAATCCGGCTTCATATCGAACAGAGTGAAGTAATCTTCACTTGACTTTACAGGGAGGACTGTGCCACAGCTTACGCAGAAGAACTTGGATGTGATCTCCAGCTTTGCTCTGTGAGGAGAAACATTACATTTTAGTTTCAAACGTCTAGCTATGTTACAATAATGTAAAAAGCAGCTTTTGCCAGCTGGGTCTACAAACTGATCAAGCAGGTAGCTTGAAACTTTGATGTGGGGCAACACTGGTGACAAGTACAAAGGAAGTTTCCCAAAGAAACTAAACTACAACATACTCCACTGAAACCATTTCCGTTGTTTCCTATGGCATGTTGAACTTTCTAGTTGAATTGCACACGGCAGCCCTGCAATACTCAGTGCGGAATCTATTTCTATGATGTGCATTTATTACACGTTGCAACCATGTGCACTGGTCGGGAAGTCAAAAACACATTTACATAAAGTCGTTATCTGCCATCCATTATAAAAGTGATGCATCGTGAGACTGCCTGCCCTCAGGTGGACATTTGAAGAAGCACAATTTTCTTGCCCATACACTATTTGTCACTACACAACTTTTATCATCAGCTTCTTGATGGAAAGTCCACCTGATGAAGTTATGATCATGAGTCTAGTGCACTTCATCGTGGTCATTGGATGCCATATAAGAATTGCATTGGGCATTTTATTGACCGGTTCAAACATACCAAGGACACAGAGATAGGAATCCGAGATATAAGTTTGTGTTGTTCATTACAATGAGACCATGGATGACAAGCTCCTTGCCAATTGAAGCTTCTTATGACACAAGTTATGACTTATCGACTACAAATGAACCAGCCCAGACATGTCAAAAGCTACTTCCACAAAGTTTTCCAACAATGTGTCGTATTTGTCGGAGGAATTATTGTTTCCAATGAGGCCTCATGCTTTTAGAGGATGATAGAAAATTTTTAGAAAAATAATCATGCATTTGTTAGACACCCAGCGCAATAATACCTGCTGTAATCGCCTGAACACAAAAAACTCAAACCAGAATGTTGATGAACATCATCAAGTGACAAACAAGCTTTTCTTGCCATATTGTGAAGATGGAAAAGTTAGAACACACTGCTTTTCAAAGAAATATCAAAGGCAAACAAGGTAGTAGACAACAGCGTCTAACTTTTATCAATAACGTCAACGATTATCTTCATGTTCTAACTACAACAATTTTTAATACAGTTAAATCCCGAAATAAATGGAAGGAGATGGTATTATACACAAAGAAGTAATCACCTGCACTTCCAACAAACTCCATCATCATTACGTAGTTTAACAGATTCTACCATAGTCACATGGCAAACGGAGTAATTTTTTCTCAAAGTCACATTCGTCTTTTTTAACACAAGGAATGCATGGGGATGGAGGCATCTGGAGCAATGATGCGATGAAGAAGGGTGTCGAATGGAAAGCGGACGTAGTGTCTTTGTACAGTCTGCAAAAGTAAAAACGAAGCCTTAATTCACAACAGGCACCTACAATCCATTTCGAAGCAATATTTTTCCCTTGAAAAGATGCATATATGCAAAGAAGGATGAATAATCTGTTCAAAAACTACATCCTCCAAAGTAACATTTTTTTGTAATAAAACGTTTTATCAAAACAAATAATCAGAATTCTAAAAGCATCTTCATGAAAATCCCATCAGATGATAAAGAGTTTGCTTTGTTGAACCATAGACAAGCAAAACTAAGTAACTTTAGCAGGTTTAACATGTTTTATTACAAAGAAATATAACATAATTAAAAAAACAACTCAAACGTTTTTGACACGTACTTGTGTCCTCATCAGCAATTACATCCGAAATATATATAAAATGAAAATTGATAAATTTGACTAATGACTAGGCTATGTCGTTACAGGTATAAAACATAGTCAAATTTATCTTACAATTTTCATTTCAGGCATATTGCAGATTTAAGTAATTCCTGATGAGGACACACGTACGTGTCGAAAACGTTTGGGTTGATTTTTTTAATTATGGGTCATTCTATTATAATACAGTCACACTGTGTAACCGATCCTCTCAGAATTTCTTCATTTTTTAATATGTTAGAGCTACTGGGAAAAGATGAAGATTGGCATTTACGCTGTCAAAATCCATCAAGCGGTTTTCAAGATATCGACAGTTACATTTTTGCCACTAGGGGCGCTGTTTTCGCATCACAAAAACAAAAATGGCTTATAATTCTTATTTTATAAGATACAGAAATAATGAAAATATGTATTCTTATTGTTTTTGGGGCAAGGAATTCAAATATGTTATTACATTTGTGAAAAAAGCAAAGGGAAACACTTTATTTTATTGAACAAAAGTTTTGGGGTGCTTCATTTCAATGCCCCATATCTCAAATCTGCAAAAAGATTTTTTCCCCCAACCAATGCTAAACTGTCAAGAAAAGCTACCGGCTTCATGTGCAAAAGTATGATAAATACGTTTTGTTTCAAACTTCTGCAATTGACAAAAATGTTTCATTGCTATATTCACAATGTTTTCAATCAATAGACTTGAAGTATAATACATGATCACATTTTATTCTATTTGAATTAAGGCACTAATGATGCTCTACAGTAGCAGAGCAAAATGCATATGCCATAAATCGGGCTCTGCTGATTCTCCATGCACTTTTAATAAAAAATACATGAGCACACAGCATATGCAATATGCATTATGATGTCAATCATAGTAAATATTCTGGAGTAACAAGATATCCAGGCTATCTGTTTAATGTGTAAAAGTAAGATAAATGTAATTTGTTGCAAAATTTTGCAATTGTCATGAAAAAAACATTTTATGGGTACTTCAAAATACACTTCTACACAGTACACACTAGTTAGTAATGCTATTTATGATTTGATATATAGATTGAATGTAGAGCATACACAAAACTGCAATATATCAGGATTAAAAAGTGCCAGTGATAAGTCAAGGAGAAACCAAAATAATGAATGCAAGATTTTGCAGGGTTGATCGGTTTAAACTGGGGCGGTTTAAACGGCCCGGTTAAAACCTGGTTTAAACCGGGCAGTTTTGACCACCTATTACTGGTCAAAACCCCTTTAGTGTATGAATCAAGTGCTTTTCAATTGAATTAAAAATATTACCCTCCATGTTATTGTTTAGTAATGATGTTCAACTATATTTTGTTTTGATCAACAATAATCTAAATGCTGGATTTGGAACAAAAAATATTCAATTTCTCTGTTTATTTTTGATATTTCAATCAGTTGGTATTTTAATTATTGATATTTCAATTGCGTGGTTATTTTAATTATCGAGAAAATTCAAATTCTAACAATAAGTTTCTGATAAACCAAAAAATGCTTGATAGAACGATGAACCATTTGCACAGCCAACTGAAGTACAAGAATTTATTCCAACATATTTTTTTTTTATGAAAAACATTTACCATAAAATTTGCGCAACATTTTCCCTCCCGTTGCGTAGCACATAAGACGTAGCATGACATGTAATTAAGGTAGTAGTCTTAACGCTGTTTGATGTCTTGTTTTTGGCGGTGCTGAAACAAGAGAAAAATCCAAGATAAATATAATCTTTCGTATGAACTTTACAGGCAGCCATCTGTGACTGCCTGACAGGTCGGTATTGGCGGCCATTAATGAAAGTTCAGGCGGCCATGGCCGCCAGCTATTTCGAGGCCTGCATATCAATATGGTCACAACTGCTTTTATATTTCCTAAATAGCCCATAGTCCAGGTAGCCGACCATTCACTACATAAAAATATTCTTCTGGGTTTTGACCGTTTAAACCTAGTTTTCACCGGTTAAAACCAGGTTTAAACCGCTTCAAAGTGATCAAAACTGGTTAGAGATCAACCCTGATTCGATAGTTTGACAAAGATTTCTTGCTAATTAGTACAGTGGCAGCCAACCCTCAAATAAAGAGAGGGCACTCAATGATGATGAATAGAAAATTACAGCTTCCACTAAGATAAAAACGCAAACTCTGCATCAGTAATTTGATAAACACGTCCAGTTCTGCTGATGCTCGGTGCAGCAACTTTTGATATAACTTTTGTCTTAGGAACATATAAAATATCATCATGTTTTGGCCATTGAAACGTTTGACATGGCCCACTGGGATGCATGAACTTGACTAAAAGTTCTTCATCAGCTGCTGTATCATTCAAGATAATACCAATCCACCATGCCTGGTCGTATTTCACTGCAACATACTCCTCAACATTGAAGTTTTCAGTTTGCTGATGGCTATCAAAAAATTTGAAACAACCTGCAAACAAATGATCCTCTGCTGCGAATTTAAACCTGATGCTTGCAATACATTATAAGGAAAACAAGTAATAGCTTCTGGTGCCTGGTATTGTGTGGCCTTGAATGTATCTTTTATTTGAAGCCAGTCGAATATCAATGAGCTTTTCTTTGGATAAAAAATAAAAACTGATTGAAGGCATAGCTGATTTGCAATAACTGTAAGCATCTTTCGCTGTCAGAATTTGATTTTGGCATGGCTGAGCTAAACTTTTGTGGAAAAGTTTTCGCTTAATTGCCCCACCAAGTCCATCAAAAGAAGTCTTGTCATGACTTGTAACGAAATTCCAATTTGCAGAAAATCCCAAGACCTGTTGATGATAGGTCAGACTTGAAAAAATTTTGAAGTTTTTTGTATTTCCCAGGACACCCATCTGAAAAGTACATACTAGATGGGTTGAATGAATGGATAGTTTTGTTTCAAATAGTGAGCCAATTCTTCTTGCATTGCAAACACAAAACTTGTATTATGATTCAGGTCATCAAAAAAGAAGGCCATGCTCTGTTGAATATGAGATGAAGTAGATACTGTAGAGCATCATTAGTGCCTTGATTCAAATAGAATAAAATGTGATCATGTATTACACTAGTCTATTGATTGAAAACATTGTGAATATAGCAATGAAACATTTTGTCAATTGCAGAAGTTTGAAACAAAACGTATTTATCATACTTTTGCACATGAAGCCGGTAGCTTTTCTTGACAGTTTAGCATTGGTTGGGGGAAAAAATCTTTTTGCAGATTTGAGATATGGGGCATTGAAATGAAGCACCCCAAAACTTTTGTTCAATAAAATAAAGTGTTTCCCTTTGCTTTTTTCACAAATGTAATAACATATTTGAATTCCTTGCCCCAAAAACAATAAGAATACATATTTTCATTATTTCTGTATCTTATAAAATAAGAATTATAAGCCATTTTTGTTTTTGTGATGCGAAAACAGCGCCCTTAGTGGCAAAAATGTAACTGTCGATATCTTGAAAACCGCTTGATGGATTTTGACAGCGTAAATGCCAATCTTCATCTTTTCCCAGTAGCTCTAACATATTAAAAAATGAAGAAATTCTGAGAGGATGGGTTACAAGATTTCAAAATTTTGACTGTATTATAATAGAATGACCCTTATGTTATGGTATATTTCTAAGTTGTAATAAAACATGTTAAACGAACTAAAGTTGCTTTGTTTTGTTTGTCTCGTCAGATGATTGCCATAGAACTTGTACAGGACACTACTTGCCATGTATGGAAAATGTTAGTAAAAATACATTTCATCAATGAACAACCAAAACTTACACACCAAAGGCAGTAACTTCTTCATTATTAAAGAACCATTAAAGTATAAAGGTTAAAATTAATGGATATAATAATAAACTTAGTATCTAATAATAAACAATAATGAGCAACGTTAAACATGAAAGTGTGGATGTGCAATACCAAGCTATGACCGACCATACACAAGGTGTGTATGAAATCAAGGATGGATCCAAGGGGGGGGTGCGCACCCCCCAAAAAAATTTCAAAATGCCAGCATAAAACTCAGAAATATCAAGTGACACATTTCATCAAAACATCAACTTGACATCTGCACTTAATGCATGGCCATTGGCCATGTTGATCTTTTTTTGCCCCTTCAACTAATATTTAGTTTTTTTTTACAAATTGCTATTATTTTAATAAACTAATGGTATTAAGATCTACTAGTATTACTTTATATTTTGGTAGATCATAGCATTTTACATCAGCATGTAACGAATTGATGCTGTGTAGATTATGGAATGTGTACCGATGGAAATAATCATGTGTTTTGTACTCCTCATGTTTTTAAACTTTAGAATATTTCCCAAAATTTCATCACATTCTTGAATTTGTTATACCATAAGTGTTTTTTATTCACGTTTGTTTTTAAGACTTGATTTTTCATGCACACTTTTTCCGTTTTCAGGTCTTTATTAATATTAAACAAAAACATCTGTATTAACAACATGAATGCTTATCAGTATGCCAGTATACATTTTTGCTCTCAACAAGTTAGTTATATAGCCTACAATGCTTCTTTTAAATGGTAGGCTGGTAGCCTAATGGTAAAACCATTTTTTTACAGAAGTATTGTATATAACTAACTTGAGAGCAAAAATGTAATGGGTCGTTCGGCAAACACAGTCACATCCTCTTATGACGAACGGAAAATTACCCGGAGAAATTCTCAAATTCCAGCAAATTAAAAAACTCTAACTTTATTACTCACATTTGATAAGACATAAAAAATTGGGCTGTAGGCTACTTAAATTAACAATTGACCATAAAAATGCACTTTGGATCAAAATTAAATTTAAAAAAAAATGCTTCCGGGTAGTATCGAACTCATTGCCTTTGGAATAGCAACCGGAGAAACATAGTACGCGTGGCGCGTACTGAATAAAAACTGTCGAATTTAGAACTTATATAGGCGCTTCTTGTCTTTTGCTTTGAAAGCAAAAAAGAAAAAAGTGCCTATATAGTGACGTCATGACCGTCAAATATTGTTTCAGATTCAAAGACCGGAGCCGGTCAAATAGCCACTGCCTATAATATATGGTGAAGCGTGTGAACAGTACCGGTAATAAACAGCATTTAACCAAGAAAAGGCTGTTTATGTCTTTGCCATTTCCTTCACTATTTTATAACCTTAACCTTCTTGGTTAGGTTAGGGACACAAAATAGTAAGGCAGTGGCTATTTGACCGGCGCCGGTCTTTGAATCTGAAACACTATTTGACCGTCATTACGTCATTGCCCAGTCACTTTTTTTCTTTATCTCTTTCAAAGCAAAAGATGAGAAGCGCGCATATAAGTTCTGAATCCAACCATTTTATTCAACTCGTTATGTGGCGCATGCGATACGTCGCCGCTTCCTATTCTAGAGGGACTGAGTTCGATATTACCCAGAAGCGTTCTTTTTTTTAACTAAATTTTAACCCAAAGTGCATTTTGTTGAGAGCAAAAATGTATTGCTTCGTTCGGCAAACACGGTCACATCAATCAATCATTTTATTTTTCGTCATTAACGCGTCCGGGACGAAAAAGATACTAACTACAAAAATCGATACATACAGACCTCCCAGCACGTTAATGAACAGGAAGACGTGGCAAAACCTTGAAAAGTTTAAATCGTGCCTGAATTGAAAAATTATGTAGGCTAAGTATATACCGTATCAGTAGTTAGCACGGCCACAATCGGAAAATTACCCAGAGAAATTCTCAAATTCCAGCAAATTAAAAAAACTCTAACTTTATTACTCACATTTGAAAAGACATAAAAAATAATTAAAAACTGACTAAAAAATGCACTTCGTGTCAAAATTTAGTTAAAAAAAACAAATAAAAAAAAAGAACGCTTCCGGGTAGTATCGAACTCAGTCCCTCTGGAGTCGGAGGCGGCGACGTATCGCATGCGCCACGTTACGAGTTGAGTGAGATGATTGGATTTAGAAGTTATATGCGCTTCCCGTCTTTTGCTTTGAAAGAGAAAAAGAAAAAAGTGACTGTATAGTGACGTCATGACCGGTCAAATAGTGTTTCAGATTCAAAGACCGGCGCCGGTCAAATAGCCACTGCCAAATAGTAAAGCAGTCAAGACACAAAGCAACTACTTCACCCTATATTTTTAGTCAATTCCAATCTATGACATCATGGCATTTTAAACCAGGAAGGAAGGAGACTTGTACACCAGTTCCTAGTCTTGACTACTAGTATCTTTGCTTTACCATTCTCTAACCCCAACCGAACCCTAACCTAGCCCTGGAGGTTAAAAAACAGTGAAGGAAATGGCAAAGACATAAACAGCTTTTTCTTGGTTGAATGCTGTTTCACATTTGTTGCGCCGATAACATTTGTTGCACCGATAACGGCAATTTGTTGCGCCGATAACATGCATCAGAGTAGTACAGAAGGAAAACAGAAAAATATATCGTTCAAATGGATTGCCACAACCAAAAGTAAAAATGAATAACAGGTTTTCCAGCTGATGACTTTATTGGGCAAAATCGGAAAATACTAACCAACTTCAGTAGACCTCTACCTGTAGTTAATAATGTCAAGGACTTTCTAATTGTAAAGTCACAATTGGTTATTTTCGCCATGTGTTCAGTTTATTGTCAAACCTACAACTATACATTAAACTGATCCCGTCGCTCCAATTAGTGCCACCTGCCCAAGCAGTACAAGACTGGCATATCACACTAAGCAGTGGAAATAACAAGAGTGCAAAAAAGTAAACCCAGTAAATTCAATTTTCAAGAAAATAAAACTCTTTTAAGTTGTAAACTTAGGCTACAGAAGTGTTAACCTTCGACCCGTTCTTTACTGTATTGGAAGCGATCTTGCCCGGCAAAGATAGGAAGAATTTCCTGTATTAGGCTACACAGCTTCAAAAGCTAAGCATGCAAATTAAAATTTTGATGCAGAACTTAATGACGATGCTACTTTCGAAATACCTCAAAATGATACAGGAGCACTGCATCTAGGCTACATAGACTAGCGGTGGAAGATGAATTTTTCTTGGTGTTGATGAAGGTTTGGTATTACTTCTGCATTCGTACTGTACACCGTATTTTTTATTCATGAATGCATCTCATCTCATGTATTCAAGGTTGATTAGTTTGAACATATTTCGTCATCGTGATGTTATCATAGCAGCCATGAAGCTAGACTTCAAAAAGGACTAGCCTACTCAAGCACCATGATCGCCATCGACTGCACTGAAGTACGTCTCGAAACACCATCCTCACTTCACCGTCAGTCGCAAACGTACTCGAACTATAAAAGTACGAACACTGCAAAGGCATTAGATTAGTGGGAGTCGATCTAAGAAATGGGGCTATTATGTTTGTATCTCAGTTGTAGGCTACACTGGTAATATGAGTGACAAAGAAATATGTCAGAGGAGTGGATGTTTCACCTTTTGAAGCAGAAAATAGCTGCTAATGCACTGCACTTCAATGATGCTGTTATGGCCAAAAAAGGGTTTCTTATAGAAAAAGATTTAGCCTACATGGTATTGGTCTACATTTGAATATCTCTCCTTTCCTAGGTAGGCCTCAAATGAGTGAAGACGATGTGTTGAATAAGCTACACGAAGTATTGCACGCCATCGCATTCATGTATTGTAGAGAGTGGGCCATAAAAAAAATTCGTCAATTTCACATCTTCGACAGGAAAATACCAGTGACTATGCTTGGCATCACCAATGAAGTGTGGTTGGTTTGTTGCATATGTTATGCAGAATGAAAAGAAAATGTTGCAAGACAAGGTAGGCTACCACTAACGTGATCCATAATTCCCAGTCAAAATGCACACGCTCCACAATGGCCGTCCTAAATTGCCTTTCCTAGTCTGTTAGCCAACATTATGATTAAAATGAACAAGAACTGAAGTGTACCGATAACCTACAACAATTCATAAACACAAAAAATTTACTTTCACCTGCCAGCGACCTCACGCTTGCGTGCAATAACAAGAAACGTCTTCATAAACCGTAGAAAACAAGCGATTCTTAACCCTCAGACTCCGCGTAACTCAAACGTCACGCTCTGGTGATTTTGAATGTGCAAAAGGTCCATTGATAAACAGAGTAGGCTACCAAATTTTTTTCACCTTTAAAAATAACAAATTTTTATCCACTTCATTAGCGCAGAACAAAATTATGACCATAATTCTTTCCATCGATTTTTTTTCTTTCAGACAAAATTTAACTTTTTCTGTGCAATTCGCTCTTATCGTATCGAGCCAAGTCAAATCAATGTGGATTGACAGGAAGGTTACAAACTTTACAAAAGTTGAAATCTTTTTTGTCTTTGTCATTTACCAGGCTAGATTCAGTTGGGCTGCACGACCAAGTGAATTCAACTTCCCATGTTTCAAATGCCTACGATTTTTATGATAGCATTTGGTTGCTTTAACTTTTGCCGTACACCATACAGCAAAACAAATTTGATGAAATGACACTGTCATTGTCAGGTTGTCAAACTTTTCCGATAGAAAAAAAAGTACAATACGAATGATAAAAACCAAAAATTAAAAATAGTACCAAATAGTAACAAATGTTATGCAGAGTACCAAATCATTTTTTAGGGTACCAATGCAACCAAAATAGTACCAATTTTTTTACTTTTTGGTACTCCAGAGTACCAATCGGCAACACTGCACGAGAGTTGCCAAGTTGAAGTTTGCAAATTTGTAAAATTTAAGACAGTTTTAGTTCAGTTCAGTTGTTTTTATTTCTAACCATCATATCAAAACAATACACGTCAGCATAGCAAAGGTCGAGAAAAGGGTAGAAGCGACGTTGCTTCCCAGCGGCATGCAGCGAAAACTAGAAGAAATCTAACTGTGAAGCGGTAGGCGTATGATGAAGGCTACAGTGAAATACCAGATTCAATTATATTAGAGAAATAAAACAGAGTAACCTTAGCGGGTTTAACATACTTTTTCACACACAAAATAAATATATAATTTAATAGTTAACTATATAATTTAACGTTTGAGCGTTTGAGTTTATTTAAATTATGTTCTATTTTTTTGTGTGTGAAAAAGTATGTTAAACCCGCTAAGTTACGGTACTCTGTTTTATTTCTGTATGGTTCAACGAAGCAAACTCTCTACTAAAGCTTTATCAATTATATTAGGCAAATATTGCCATAGTTTGTCCCTGGTCTGACAGCTCGGTTGATCGAGTTTGTACACAAAAAAATCGCAGATCAAGCAGCGCCGGTTCTCAGGGTGTGCGTTTGAGAAATACATTTTAAGGAAAGATCTCCATTCACTGGCACTTTGTTGATGGAATAATTCAAAGACAATAACATTTCAACAAGTAGAAACTTCACTATTTAACTGCAGCAAAAGACAGAACAAGACAAAAACAGGCAGAATAAGTCGAAGTGAAATATTGTAGTCGATTGTGCATTTGTGCTACTGTAGTAGATTCACCAAAACTGAAGTTAAACGCCATGCAATTTCTACTGCGTTTGTAGCCTACCCTGTAGACAAAAATGTTCCGGTAGCCTACGCTTAACTAACAAAAGACCAGAACACCTCCCGGATAATTTTTGTACACAATAAAATGAAGACACCGTAGCCTATTAAACAATAACATATCAAAGTCAGAACAAACCGAAGGTCTGCGCCAGCGCCTCGGCCTTCGTAGATTGTGTGGCCCGTATTCTGGCACAGGTGTCTAGTCGGCGTCGGTCCGAGCTAAGGAAACTGTGGAGGAGTCGACGGTTGGTGTCGAAGCTTCTCCTGGTCCTACGAAGATGCGTAACGAGGTTTTATTTGGTCCATATGGCGCCTCCAAATTGTAGGCTACCATGTCAAGGTAGACGTGGTAGCGTACCAGGAAGATTCGGCTGCCATGGCGTATTACTTAGGCTAATTACAATTCCGATGGAACGCTGCAAGGGTCCTGACTCCACCGTGGAGTGAAAGATAGCACGTAACGAGGATCTCTCGGTTTGAACTGCCAATCTCTGTAACCGGCCCTACGTCAAGAGCCTCTACAAGTATGCGAAACTACCAGAAATAACCTATCAAAGGCTTTGTCAGTCCGAGGATAAAGATTCAAAACCAACCAACCAAACCAAGTCTATTCCACGGCAATCTTAACTTAGCCTACGCTTTTCTGGCGTGGGGAAAATATCTCTAGTTCTGACCCAGTTTATTTTATAACTTACAAACTCAGCCTATGCAAGAGCGGGCGTTGGACTGTGATGTTTCATCAGAAACAACTGCAACTTGTGCCTTGTAGAATCAAATGTAGAAAAAGTTTAAAAGCAGAAAAAAATCAAAATTTATATTTTATATCTTAGAGTTGTGAATAATCCAAAAATAAAAGAAGGAAGACATCATAGCCTATGGTTTGAGGAGTAGCTGCTACCTTGAATGAAGAGCTATAGATGGACGAACACCCAGCCACCAAGCCCTTTTTTATCTTGATTCCACTTTTACAGACAATAATGTTTTGCTGAAAAGCTAGGCTATTCTTCAAGAAGATAGAGATAAAAAATTCTTCCTTCTGTTTTGAGAATGCCTTTTACGTTTGTGTCGCATTTATTTTTTATTTTTTCTCACTATTACTGAAAGCGTGTTTTGCTTGATCATCATCAACTATACCGGTAACCAAACTGAATTTCATATTGAGAAAGATATTTTATCAAATGACATTTTTGTCATCTTTTATTAAAGTTGAACTATATGACTAGCCTACACGGCACTGCTTTCTGTGTCAAGTTTCCTTAATTGCTTGGCCAAGCTAAAAAATGTTGATTCTTTACACTGCATGCCCGGTTTTCATTTCTTGATACAAGAAGCTGTTATGAATCGACCATTGTTTTCCTTTCATTGTCATTGTTTTCCTGTCGTCAAGTTATAGCCTATCTATTTTGTGAGTCGTGCAAGGCCTATGGTGCGTTGCGCTTGAAATGGCTTTGCCCGTGGTAGGATTTCTTTGTGGGGTTTTCTTTGCCTGCCTTGCTCTTCTTTGCTATGAGCTAAACGCATCAAGACGTGTTCCCCTTACGACCATCAGCACTCTTGATAACGCACCATGGCCGATCTTCATAGCAACTGTCCATACAAATCTTAAATATATCAGCTAAAGCTATGTGGGCTAATAAAGCTATAGCCTAAATATATGTTGTTTAATTGTTTTTTTGTAACATTTTCTTTTTTTATTTTCCCTTTATATCTTAAATTTTTCTGAAGGTGTTGCGACCGTGCCAAATTTCTTTCAAATCAATAACTTACTTCGGTTTCAAGTACGTTTTAACGTTCGCGTTTTGTCGCTTCTACCCTTTTCTTGACCTTTGCTATGTTGACGTGTATTGTTTTGATATGATGGTCAGAAATAAAAACAACTGAAATGAACTGACCTCGTGGCGGTGAAATCAATTTTATTTTTGTACGCACGATGGCGCTGCTCTACAAGACATGTGAGGGAACCGAACCGCCTTGTAGAATTGAGTGTGGAGTAGAGTGGAGCTGGAGTTTTCTCGATTTTGAGAAAATGAAGTCGGTTCGTAGTTTGATTCAGCGACTTTGTATTTTAGTTAATTCAAATAAGTCCGGTACTGTGGGCCACAATTCTGTTTGTAGAAGAAAAAATAAATAAAAACTGTCTCCGCAATGTTTGGCCAGCAATTATGCTTATAGAAGTGGGCCACTGAAAGCATTGCCGTACCGTAGCCTACTACTAAAGTTAACAGGCATGAACCGAACTCAATTTGACGACTCGTGGAAACAGATAACCCATGTTGACGCGCATCTGCTTCAAGCGGAGATGGCGATTGAATATATATGTAGGAATAATTTTTGCACCCCAATGTTATTTCGTGCTATACATTACACATTGGCTAGCATCACGTTCACTCAGAAATAGATTTTGGAGTGGATTCGGAGTCTGAAATGATGAAATTTTTCTGAGTTGGATTTGAGATAAGTACTTTCATGGAGTAGTCTAAGTGGAGTCTCAAAAACCACACTCCGCTCAACATTGTCCCAGATGGCTTGCTCAAAAAGGCAACTTAAGGATGATGCCGTGAGAACGACGTTTCTCTAACTATCATCCACAGAAAAAATGAATATGGAGTCTCCACTCGTTTGCCTGCAATGAAGGTAGAGCTACCATATATCTTCTTTTAAAGAGGATTTGTCCTCTTTTTTGAAGAAAAATAGATTGTGTTCCGAGGACACTTAAAAATATTCAAATGTCCTTTTTTACATTTTCAGTTTTCTTGCTTATATTTTCAACAGGATTTCATTGTTATATGACTTTTTGGCAAAGGCTTGTAGTTGATTTCCAAAATATTTGTATTAATGTAACTTACTGATTTATAGATTCTCAAAAAAACATTGGCGTACATTTTTGATCTTTTGTTTGTATCTTCTCCTCCCAATCCCACGTTGTCTGCCTCATCCTTCATCTCTTTTTTCCATGTTTATTTAAACGTTCTCGTTTCCTCCTCTTATCCAGCTTCAAATCCATCATCCAATCATTTTCAAAGAAAAAACTTCCTCTTCATTACCTGCCCATACCATTCCATCTTTCACCATTTTTCCCTGGTTGAAAATAGTCTTCCTCATTTGATGCTGTTTTATTTTCTCCATTGATTCCATCGCTTTTCCACTGGCACATTTGCTGAATAAGCCTAAGCCTTTAATATGATTCCATTCATAACGTTTTTTATATGTTCTTTCCTTGCTTCTTTTTTGCTTTCCAGAGTAAAGTGCAACTTTCCATTTCTACCCATTATCCATCTTCCTCTACAAACTTTTCCTATTATTTTTCACTAACTTTATGAACCTGCACAGCACACACACCTTGGATCATCAAATTTAATTCAAAATGTTTTAAAAGACAGCGCAGCACCGTCCAGAGATGGAACAATTCACAGACAACGACACTTCAATTACAAGTAGTGGAAACTTCGCTCAGTTTCTTCTTCTTCTTGTGATTCTTGGTACTAATCTAATCTTGGTGATCGAACTTGCGTCAGTGGTTCAAAGCCTCTACAAATAAACGAAACTGCCAGAATTAAGCTCTGCAAGAAGCTTCCCAGTCCGAGGATAATCATTTTCAGAAATATAATTGCAATTCTCCGTTGAATGAAACTTTTAAACGTCAAAGGAAAACGAGCTCGTGGAAAACAGCATCCCACTTTCCTCAATAACCTCGAGGATCATCTTCATGTTACAACCAGAATTTTTTTTTATTGCAGTCAAATACAGTACCGGGATAAATAGAGGGAACCAATAGCGTAGCCAGGAATTTTGAAAGGGGGGGGTTTTGACCACCCAACGGCGGAGGGTCTGGGGGGCCTCCCCCAGAAAATTTTGAAAAATTACTTTGAATTTGGTGCATTCTGAAAGCATTTTCAACAAAAATGTGGGTACAAATATTTCTGTAAAATGGTGCTGTCCGGTAGCATAGCAAAAAGATAAGATCATGTTTTCTTCGGCATTTTTCGGAAAAAAAAGCTAAGTCTCTGTGTTTTCTTGTTGCTAATTCCTGGCAGAGATGTTTGAATGTTTGGTATTGGCAAAACTCGCTCTTTTAATGCAATTTTGTTTAAAATTAGGCAATTTTTTTTTAGACTGAAAGCATCATTCTCAATATCGTGACGTCACACGCGTGCCAAAGGGGGGGGTTGTAACCCCCAAAACCCCCCCCTTGGCTACGCCACTGGAGGGAACTATGCATGAACGCCTAAGCCTGGAATAGGCATGGTAGCAGAAGCTTTCATAGTGCAGCTCAGCAGCCATTTGTCTTCAATAGCAGCAGCTGAGAAAGGAGAAGAAAACTGTATTGTAAACGGGCCGTGAAAATAATTCTGGACAATAATTGGTGAAGTTTGCGCCGTGTCGGGCAAGAAGTTGCTGACAATTGGACGATGACAGCAGCCTTGGTTCAATGTTTAACTGTTTGATGCTTTCAAGCTTGTGTTGGAAACTTTTTAACTTTTTCAGTTCAAAAATATTGCTTACAATTAGGAATTGTAGTTGACAGCAGTCTCATCGCTAGAATCAAAAAAAGAATTGTCAGTGTTTGTTCCAGCGTTTGCTCAACTGCTAGTGACGGAGCTGCAAAAGCAATAGACCAGCTGAATATAGTGACGCAACAGCTGCAGATGCTGAGAGTTGTTGCGTATTTCTGCGTCAGATTTGCGTTTAAAAATGTTGAAACAATGCAACAAAACATCTATTTAAGCAAAACTTGTGGTCGTTCTGAATGTACGTTTCATAATTGATACTAATGTTGCCATATCGCACCTAGTTTATATCACCAGAGTTGCCATACGGCACCTTTACTTAACTTTGTTAGTGTTGCCAAACGGCTGCAGAAATTTAAATAAAATAAACTTGAAAACTTTATAGAAAAACTGGGTGATTAGATAAACTTATTACGCTGTTAACTTTTCCATGTGGTAGATGGGTGGTCAACTGGTCAAGGGAAGTGGTCAGGGGTGGTCAAATGGTCAGGGATGTTGTACTGATTGTCTGATTGAGTTGGTTTGTCAGGAATACACTCAATGGTTAAATATAGTTAGATTAACTGGACTAGGTGGCAAGGTCATGGTCAGTCTTTCTTACGCGTTCAAGCGTGTCATCATGTGTCTTTCCCTGACACAGTTGTGTGCCAAGCCAAGACACAATTCGACCCGACATTCTATCGAGTTTGTGCAAGCTCTGTCACCAATGAGCCACGTAATCGACACATTTAGTTGATTCCAATTTAAGAGATGCTTCTGCAAATGATGATGCTGATACCTTCTTGTCCGCCCCGATAGCTCAGTTGGTTAGCGCGTGACTACGTGAACAATGAAGCTTCAAGATCAAGTGGCGCTGGTTCGATTCTCAGAGTGTGCACTTAAACAACACATTCTAAGGACTGCTCTCCATTCAGCGCCTCCCAATGCATGGGATAATTTCCCTGCAACAACACTTCAACAATTGGAAACTTTACTCTGTCAATCTAGGTAACGGGCTCTGTGTCAAAAGCTTCTACAAGCAGGGGCGGATCCAGGTGTTAACGTTAGGGGGGCGATGTCATGGACATTCAAGCAAGTGATCAGCGCGGCACAAACAACTACGGGGGTCTCCCCTAAAAAATTTAGGTTGAATTTGATGCGTTCTGAGAGCATTTCGAACACAAATTATGAGAAATTCTATAACTTAAAAAACCCTCAACAATGCTGTTGTTTAACAAAGGGAGGGATGAAGAGCTGATGTGCCCTTGCCATGTCAAGTTGAAGCCTGAACAACCTAGCCGCATTTATAGTTGAGACTGAAGGTTTCACTCTTGATTGTTTCACGGAAATTTAAAAATTGACCACGGAAAGATAATAACAGGTAATTCTGTCTTTGCAATGTCACAGCATAATATTGAGGTTGTTGTAGACTTACTGTATAACTTCGAGATTTTATTCCTCTGACAAGTTTGAATTGTTATAAAGAGCAACGAGGAAAGGTTATGCATACATTCAACATGATAATGAGCAACAAAAGTGGGGGCCAGGTCAAAACACTGGGTCATGCTCCACCTCCCGTAGAATCGCCACTATAGGCTAGGTATCGATTGCAAATTTTTATTTTGGACCAGCGAAACACTACAATTTGTACATTAAACTATAGAATGGCAGTTAAACATAGTGAAATGACGACCAAAGGACATAGTCAAGTTTGCGGTTTCTACTGTTGGCAAATCGATTTATCACGGAGTCTGTGTCAATTAAAATGTCCCGATGCAGGTATAGTAAGGCCAATCTATTCAATCTTCCCTTGCCGATATTGTTCCTCAGCCAGATTTTGAACGACCGAAGAGATGAAAAGCTTCTTTCGGCTGATGCTACGCTAACTGGCAAGGTTAATAGTATTTTTAGAAGAGAGTGTACGATTGTGTACACATCTTCATCACACTGTTGTAAAGCTTCTTGCGCTGTCATCGGTAAGACTGCAGCAGTCGCCGGAACAGTTATATTTGCCCACTTCTCCTTCCATAGTTGGATCTCTGAACATAGAGCAGATTCCACTGATTCCATACTATATGTAGCCTATATATGACGTAACAAGCCGTTGTAGGCGTTGCAAATTACTTTTGTCAATGCTATCGGGTCGATACTTGAGCAATTTCGTGGTAGCAATGATGTTAGGTGACAAGATGCTAAAGTCTCAGCTGAAAATCTTGTTTCCGAGTCAAGTAGGCTATATGAAGGAATCCAACATTGGAATATAGATCGACCTTTAGTAGTATTGCTCTGGTAATGAAGATGGAACGTTTGTCCTGTGAACTTGTCGTTGATTAATTCGAGGTAAGGTAAGGAAAGGGTAATGTCCAAATTTGACAAAACTTGGGATGCTTTTTGGAATAAACTACATAATTCATCATCACAATTTTCACGCCGGGCTTTGAGAATGCTTATCTCTGACAAGTGTTGTAGCTGCAGATAAATGCAGACTCTTCTTCTGAAACAACCTGCTAAGTGGTAGACACAACATAAGCACAGATTGTTGACAAAAGATTGTGATGATGAACTCCACATTTCTTATGGATGAAATCATACTTTTAGCTTGAAAAGCACTTTTTGTTTCATTCCAGTTCGAAATGTATTCAAGGCATGGCTTACTTAATACAGGCCTTGCCATCGTGCGAGCTGGAGGCGAACAAAAACTCATGTCTATAACTTGCTAAACACACTTTTCCAGGCTTGTTTGCCCTTTTTGTATTTGCGTTACTGACGTTAAATCAACGTTAATAATAGCAGATTATGCTTGACAAGAAATATTGTTTTCTTGTGATTCAAGGGCTTCAATTATCTTCCGCAACTGGTCAAGAAATTGCGCCAATGATTCTGTTCTTTCAACCCACCTGGTTTCGCACATGCTCCGCAATTGAGCTTTAATCACGTTTAAAAGAACATGATTTCGCTTTGCAGAAGCGTTAAAGAAGGACAGGACTTCTTTAATTGTTCCAATTGTATTACGGACACTGGAAACTGATGACGTCTTGGACACAGACAAATTAAGTGCATGGTTGAAGCAGAGGCACATGGATGCATGAATTATTATAGCCTACCCTAATCTTTGAACATGGCAAAAGACTTATTCAGCTTTGCTTTCGATATGTTGTTTTCCAAATCGTATACATATAAATGAAGAATAAAGCTACTTTCTTAGGTTTTAGGGGGGGAGGCGATCGCCCCAATCGCCCCCTCTGGATCCGCCCCTGTCTACAAGAATGCGAAACTACCAGGAATAATCTATTAGAGGCTTTGTCGGTCCGAGGATAAAGATTCAAAACTAAATCAAATGTCAGCTTAACGAAGTCGCAGTTCAATAGTTTTGAACAAGATGAAGCTTCTCTTACAACCTGAAGCTTCTCGCGTTGTGCAGTGCGTACAGCTTGAAAACGTTCAAGTCAAACTTTGTGGTTGCTTGCTGCTGATGAAAGCATCCCGATTTTCATGGACACTTCAATATATGAAGTTTGGTGCAACATTTACTGATGGCGTCCTTCATGGAACGAGCTTTAACATCAGCTAAAGTCACCGACACAAAAGCGTCCATTGTGAAGCAACAACGTGATGGAAATCGTCGCAGAAAGAATGAAGTTTTGACCCGAAGTTTGTCGAAGGCTCAAATACAAACAAAGAGTGATCGGGCCGTTGAATACAAACAAACTGGTTCGTTCTTGTCCGATCGCGACGCTCCATTGTGTGTTGTCCAGTCAACGTCGAGCTATGTCTTTGCGACGTAACTGACGACAGTGAGGGCGTAGTAGCGGACAAGCTCTGTCCAGACCAGCTTTGCTTTATAAATCAGCAGAATTCCCATCGGTCCAGGCACGCGTCGACACGCCAGAGGCTCACTGATTGTTACGTAATAATTTTGATCAGCAACATCGTAAACCGCTTTATAGCCGTTTATTGCTGTGTCTAAGAAATTATGATGTCACATATTCGTCATGTGGCAATGGATGATGAGTCTCCTACAAGTCAGCAGTTGAGAACTGAACAAGTGAAAACTGTACTAGCAACATTCGAGCAAGTGCTGAAGTTGGTGAATGATGAAACTGAGCAAGTAACAACTGAGCAAGTTGAAGCTTGACATGTCAAAAGTGAACAAAATGAGTTTAACAAGCAATGACCAAGCAAGTCCGATGTGAGCACGTAAATCTCATTTGCTGACTTGGCAGTTGCTGAAATGTAATTGCTGAGGTAAAGCACCTGCCGAGTTGTTCGATTGCCGAGTTGTTCGCATGCCGAGTTGTTCGACAATCATGAATGATCCGCTGTAAACATCAGTGGACGTAAAAGCTGCTTCATGTTTGAGAGCTCGGCTGAAGATTGGCAAAGATCAATGAACTCTATTCACCTGTCACCGATCACTTGAGGTTTGTGGCAAGTGCAAAGGCGACCTCCAGCCACAGTCCTGACACTAATTACAAGGAAACTGACCCAGTACCTTTTCGTGGATACATGCAGCGAATACTCAGTGACGTAGTCATCTTAATTTGCTTAGTCAACAATTAAGCTGTGCGTTTCCATGGTAACCTGACAGTGGACAATTCGCCTCGCTGTTTTGAGGCGACGTCACGTCCGCTTTGCGATGTCACATCCGTGTAGGAAGCATATCACAACAACCTGATGAAAAGTGTTGCCTGTTGTTTACGTGATATTAACGTTTTCCTCCCTTCTTTTATTCCCAATATACTTTCCGTTGGATTCCATCTTTCCAATCGGCACCAGACCATGACCAACCGAGACCATGATTTCCACAAATCCAAGGTTGGTCGCCCATACTTTGATTGCCCATTTGCTTACTGAGCCCCTGGCCAGCAACGAGGGGATGGGTTGCCATGATGACGAGTCGGAAAGCGCTTGTTCATCGAAGTTGAATCCAAGCGCTTCCAACGTTCAGTCACAAAGGAGTTGAGAGCTGCTCGCCCGATGGGAAGATCAGGTGCCTTCCGCTGGCTCTCGGTGACGTTGGTAACCCTAAAACAATGATCTCTTGTTAATCTCACAGGACGTCACAATAAGAGCGCTTCCGACCGGTGGGAAAGTCGGGTCGGGTTTCGCTTTGATCGGCTCGATACAAAGACATGAACCGGTACTCGTCTGTGCTGGTCTTTGTATGACAAGTCTACTCTCAGCTGGAAGAGTTTCCTATTCTGATTTTGACATTCTTGAAATAATTCACTTTACCAAAGTCGCGACTGAATAACGCCAAAGAAAACGGAGGATAACCTTTTTGTTGTGGTTGTCATCGCAACACTGACACCAACAGAACAGCATTCTAACAAGCAAGCCCCACCATCTCCTTCTTTGCATTTGTCATACTCCAAAACAAGTCTTAAACATTGAATTCCGTGCAATGCTCCTTGCCAATGAGAGTACCGAACGACACCAATGCACTGATCTGCGTTTGAAGCAAAGCTGAACTACAAACCACTCTTTGATCAAAAACACATTTCAACTTCTGAGGATCTTTCAAGAAGCTACGACTTCACTGATTTGCGCAAGAAACGACGCGATTGGTACCCACACAAACAACCTCTCTAGACGTTGAGTCAATGTAAAAACAACGTGTTTTGCTGTCTGGGTAACACGTTTCATTTTCGTGATATGACCCAACCTGGAATCGAACCACAAACTACAGTGCTGAAGATACCGATCGATTCGGATGTACTGTAAGCTCACTCACCCTTGTGTAAAGTCACCAGGTGTCCTCGCAAAGCATCATACCAGCAACCACGGCTGAGGTCAACGTAATCACAGCCTACGTTGGATAGACGTTAGTTTAGTGTAACTGCAAGGGAACCAAAAGAATGTTTTCGTCCATGGGTCAAGAAAGGTAGTGTATGAGCATTGTGATGTCATTATAAGAATACAAGAGCAAATTTAACGGTAATAAACGCGTTAAATGTTTGAAATGTTTTTAAAACAAATTTGTCATTGAGTCTGGTCCAGGTTGGAAAGTCGATTCACAAATTCTTTCCATGTTTTGTCAGCGCCACGCAAAATAACGTTAAATCAACGTGATTCTTCAGCAGGTGATGAACTGGGACTGCGCGTGGGAACCAGCCTCTTTTTTCTTTTCCTCTCTCGAATTTTAACCGTTTTTAACGGAAGAACAAGTCTTTGCCTGCCGCATTGTACGTCATAAAAGAACGGCGGTTGCAGCGGGGACCAACAATGCCGGCCCATAAAGGGTTGGTTAGATCATGAACGTTTGGATTAGCCACTAGCGAGCCTACAAAAGCTCGGATTGTCGGACAAGTCCCCACAGTTTGCAGACAACGCCCTAGGGGTAAGTAACTAGTTGAGTCTCAGAAGCTTGTTCTATCTGGTTATGATGTCATAAAACTTTAAGCTTTGTTGGTGTGATAAATGTAGCTCTAGTTGTGGAGAGTTAACCCTAAAGCCAAGATAGCGCCTAAATAATCTCAAAGATGTAAACGATGATTCATTTATGTTTTATCAAGATGCTTGCTTGAACAACATTAGTTGGTAGATGAGCGACAACGACTTTTTCTTGAAACAGCTAAAAGTTAATCGCGATTCATTACGAAACAATTACGTCGCCTGAATAAACTAGTTAGCAAAAGTTAATTGGATTCTTTTCTTATCTTTTATGCATAAAAAACTTCGTCTTTGTTATGGAACTTGATATAATTTCTTGATGTGTTAGTTGATGTTAATTCATAGATGGCTGACTTTGAAAGGACGCTACTGAAGCGATAGAATAATTGACGCTGAATATTCGCATGATCAGCTGTTGGAAGATGTATATGAAGCACGTCCAGTCATATGGAACAGTGCCTGTTCCATTCTGTTGTGACGTTTCAATAGACGTGACAAAGTCCGCCCCTTGAGCGAACAGCGACGCATTTGTTGACTTTCGTACCAGTTCACCTGGTTTCGTGCGGGTGCTCTGCTTTTCTCTGAATCATCACTTTATTAATAATTCTTCCTTATTCCGTCACAAGCACAATTTGTGTTTGCTTATCAAACTTAAGCTTTATCAAAATGCGACTTTTCAGCGGTTGACATCGTCACATCACATTCAAAATTCTCTTCCATTCATTCGGCTTCCACAGCTACCGAGATTCTGCTATGCTCTGTGACGTCACAGAGGTGGATTGATTGGCAGGGCGAGTGTCAGCTGACTGGGCAGGCGTGTCTGAACTTGCGATAACTTTTTGTCTCGTAGCGATTTGTTGTCTACGTTGTCGTGACGTCCTGAGACGTTGCACTAACGTGCGTAAGATTCAGTTGATCTAATATTTCCCAGATTACGTCACATAGACATATTTTGATGTAACTTACACCAATAATTCGACGAACTACTTTGTTGCTGTGGTTGCGAAATCTGATCTCGCCCGATTTTGTCGTTTTGTTTTGAAGAAGTTACCACATCACGCTTAGATCAGCTTGTCTTATTGCGGAGTTTGTAAACAAGATCCGACAGCTCTTCCCAATCTCTTGCTTTGGTTCAAGCTGCATAGCCGAGTGGAGAGAGCATTGGCTCGACGTTGAAAAGGCGCCGGTTCGACACCGCTCAAAAGCATGCGACTGCGACTTTGGCAGGACACTTAAGGTATGCTTGAAGGCAGATAGAAAGATTGGCTTCCGCCTTCCTTGCATTCGTGTCTGCTTAATCTAAATCTTTAACTACCAGGTGTAAGTCTGGATAAGAATAAAAAGATGCGATATACTCCTTTACTCGACGGATTGCGTTGCTGCAACGGCAGTATCGCTCTCTAAAAACGCAGTGTTTCCATTCAGATTCACCGCTTCCATTGTTGAAACGACGTTGAAACAAAACCGAGTTGTGCCTCTGCTATTGTGCTACGTCACTGTGTTAATACGTAATAATGAAATGAAGTTTTAAATCCGTTTTGTTTTAATTAAACGCCCTTTTTGTCTCGTGCCTCGCTAAGAGGATTTCTCCTCGCTTGGTGCTGGGTCTGATGCTCCATTTGGAATTAAGTTGAAGGGCGTGTGCGACTAAGCGTCATCAACTGGTTGTGTACAAACTACGCCCTCCACCTCGTGGTGGAAGCACCCCTCTACGACCAATAGAAGCAAACCTTCCTTTAAATGAAGGAAAGTGTTGTTTTAAATTAAATTTCTTAAAAAGTAATTTCAAAATTCAAGCGATTTCGTTTTCTCGAAATGGAGACGTGAGAAATGTACGCGGTCCTATGAGCAAATTGATCAACGAGTTACCTAATTTTTTGAAACCTTCCCCATCAACGGTGGCACTCTGTTATCAGCTCAGCCCTTTGCCTGTGACGTCACAACGGCTATTGCTTTTTTCTAGCAAAGTATAAAAAGCGCCAGCGATCGTAGCGACTTTGTCATTGGCGAGATGAAGGCAGGCGTGGTCGATAGTTTCACCGGTGTCTATGAGGTCATTAATGATGTTGGTCTGATCTTTCGCACTTAGCTGTTCGTCAAGGTCTCCTCGTTGCTTTATTGTTAATCGACGTAGAGTTTCGTCAAGAAGCAGATTCGGCGAACAAAGTTCAATTGGTCAATACACCATGGTTTGGCAATAATTAGTGGGTGTGACGTCATTATCGTGACTGGAGGCCAGTTTGTAGAACGCCCGAGCACCTCTCAGCTCGCAAGTTCGTACTTACAATGAATGCGTGCTGAAGCCGCGCTCGTAAACCATCTTAGTTTACAACGAGGGCGTGGTAAAAATGCTCAAAACAAAATTATTCTCCTTGATTTTGTTTGAAGAAAAAGCTATTTCGATGTGAACTCGACTCACAAGTGTTTACCTTAAAAGTGTTTTGCTTTGTTGCATAATTCCTTCAAGTATTGCGGAAGGCGATAAAATTCTGGTCGACAGTCGGTGCTTGAGCTTCATGAAACGACAACGAAGAATACACGAATATTATCTCCATCGCTTTATTACGCGATTCCGCGTTTCCGCTAATTCACAGCACAGCGTGATCGACAACACTACACGTATGAGCTATTGTGATGTGGCGCGACGCTACACCGTTCCTTCCCACCGCGCAGTTTCGCGAAGGAATCCACAACATATTCCAACAGTAAGTTGTAGTCAGTGTCATTTGTGGAGAGCGGAGTCTCAGCTGTCAGTCAACTCACTCAGCGTCTGATTGGTTGTTCACTGCGTGCGATTCGGAGGCAGTGTAGTTAGCTAGTTGTTGTGACGTCATAATGAACAACTGCCCTCTACACTACCACAGAAATCGCTTGAGCTATCGACGACATGGGGTTCGGTTTGCATCTATTCAACGTTAAAGATTCACAGTCGCCTGAGCAGAAGCTAGCCTACTTCCGAGTTTGAACAATAAGAAACAATGTATTGCTGGGATCGTTTCCCACAGTCTTGTCTAAAGAAATCTCAATGGTGAAACACAATCCATTCTGATGATTCGAAAGTCGCGAAATTCGATGCGACATCTTGTTCAGGCTGCAGGCCCGGGCTTGGTCGAGTATCAGCTCGACAACAAATAGAAGCTGACAGAGCTGGTGTCGCGATTGAAGTGGCAAATCGTCAGCCGCATTCTATATTTATTGGTTTGACTGCGACTTCATTCCATCCAGCAGCTTTTGAAATTGAACCGTGACGTCTGTAATCAGTTTTTTATATGACGTCATAACGGGTATTTGACGACATGAAATCAACTTGGTTGTTTTTACCTGATGGCATCGTTTCCATGACGACGGTGCGTAGCAGGACCGAGCTGGGCAGGTTGGATCTCTGTCTTGGCCTGCTTTGTCATCGGGATAGGGTTACGGCGTAGTAGTCGAGCGAACAAAGCGACACTGAAGTTGAACAATCGCAGACCAGACATGCCCGGATGCATTGTTGACCAGCCAAGGCCCGCCCGATCATGGTCTGCCTGTGTTTACTCATGTCGCCTAGCATCGACGTAGCTGACCTGGCGCGATGACACTATGGGGGAGGCTTCTAAGTGGTTGCTAAGGAACAAGGCGTGGTGATGAAAGGTGTAAATTTGTTATTAGAAGATAAATGTGATCGTCGCATCGCTGCCTCAGCATTGTTGGGTTTCGACGCGACACTGACGAGTGACATCACAGAGATGTCACTCGAGGACATTGATAGCCTTGGAGTCGTGGAAGCCATCTTTTGGTGAACTGCAACTACGGAAGTTATGATTACTGGGTTCACACGCCTAGGTGAGAGATCAAAGGTCGTATTGTTACATCACAAAGGAAGCAAGTAGGTTATGCATAACCAGCACCTCAGTATGGACTGGCAGTGAGTTATTGTAGCAGGCTGTTCGCATCAACAGCTGCTGCCTCACTCCCCTTCCACGCTGTGGCCCAGCAACACAATGGAGTGGACAACAATCCCTCGGCAGCGCGACTATGACGGATTGAAACAAAGGAGCGAGCAGCTCGAGAATTGCTTAGTTGTCATTTACATCGATCTTTGCCCTGCAATGAAGACCACATAGAAATTCAGTTCTGCATTCAAACAATTTTCATGTGTGTGCACTGCAGTGGGTAAAGTTAAAGTGTTATCATGGACAACAGTTTTACCTCAAATTCACGTCATCGCCTGCGTCACCAGTTAAAGATCGCGTCTGATCTTTCAAACTTTCTGGATTCGAAACGCAACAATTCTCACCACAAGTAAGTTTGACCGACTTAAGATCAGCTGGGAGAACTTGAGATGCAATAGATTGGCAATCCGCTTATCAGTGAAACATTGGCAATCTTTAACTAACGAGGCTGTACCAGGACATTGGTGCCAGCGCAGATACCCTGATTGTTATTTAGTGATTGATGTTAATTGTTTGTCTTCTACATAGTTTATTAGATCATTAACAGGCAACTATGTCGTCATAAAGGGGATTATTTCGTCTTTTGTTCTCATCTATAAAAGTCAATATTCAACCGCGCCGCACCGCGCGCTCGTCGTCAAACACCAACTTTGTCGATTTAACTTTTAAAGTCCCATTGCTTTCAGTTAATGTTCAACTTCTGTTTTCGATTTCAGAGAAAGGACGAATGTTGTAACTTTGACGTCTTTCAACGTTGGAATCTTAAATATTTTTGCAGCTCTTAGGTTTCTTGGCAGCACGTGATAATCGGTCTGACGTCACAGAACAAAGAGCAATTACAACATTGCAACATTATTCACGTGACGTTCGGTCACGCTTGACTGGTTCAGCTGAGAAGATATTCACCGCCTTGAACATCGCGATTCATAATCATCTTGTTTATATTTTTCAATGAAACCAGGAAAGAAGTTTGCAACGTAACAATCAATGAGTTTCACCTTCAACTTTTATCCTTCAGAGGTTTTTGTTGCACTTTGTGCAAGCATTGCATCATTCTAACGTCTGCGAACGTCCATTCGATGCGAAAAGAAATTCCTTCACCGCATCACGAACTCTGGACCTTCGCTGTTGACTCGCAACCAACCGTCGAGTTGTCACAGTGACGTCACAATGAGAGCAGCAAGGTAACAAAACGTTTAGGGTTGCCAAAGAAAATGAGCTAGTTAGTGTCGGTTAGGGTTGCACATAACGTGTCTGTACATTTGGCAGTACGTGCAAGTTAGGCCCTTTTATTGATAAAGGGTTTACCCTGCCTGCCATATATGAAGGCGCTCTAACTTCAACCCTCAGCTAGCGTGGGCAACACTGTTTAGGGGGCAGTTGTACGGAAACAATGGCAGATTAGTTCATAAATTGTTGAGTTTATTGTTTCAACCATGCAGAAACACATAATGGTTACGTCACAGTGACATCACCGCCGGTCCACGGTCTGGCAGTGATTGCAAGTTAGCGCCCTGTGATGTAACAGGGTCTATATTGCCTGCCACATCGCGACGGGCAACATCAGCACTGGCCGGAAAGCAAGTTCATTACTTTGCAAGCGCTTGGAATGGCAGGTGCAGTAAGTAGGTTGCTGCATGGCAGTGATCGCAAGTTAGCGCCCTGTAATCAAACAGGGTCTAAGTTGGCTGCTACACGGCTTCCTACGTCATCTTCTCAGTCGCATAATTAAGAGAAACAGCACATTGTCGTCAGCAAATCGTTTGTTTATGACAACATAAAAAACGTTGTGTCGTCATAAAGCGTCAAATCTACCGTTGGACGGCTATGATTGATGTTTAATGGCTCTTATGATGAAATAGAGCTTTTAACCATCATTCTGCCGTCACTCAGGGTACAAGCAACCACAACTCACAAAACATTAAGATGCAGTTCCGTAAACGTCACTAAATGACAATGGAAACATTTGTTCGACGTCTAACCATTACGAGGCAACCGGACGGTCCGCAGTATCTCGGATGCCATGATTTGGCAGTGAGTTGAGTTTTTTGCCCTGTACCTTGCACAGGGACTGAACCCACTACCTTGTGATGAGCTTCGCTGTCATCGGTGGAAAGTTTCTTATTTTGGTTGCAAAGTAAAAGCTTTTCCATGGGTCATCTGCAGTGGCGTAGCTAGGGAATGTGGGGCAGATTCAGATTTTGCCGCCCCTTCAAAAAAAGCATGTAAAAATAAAATGCGTTTTTTATCAGATTAGCCTATAATCAAAATAAAAAATCGTAGTCTGAAAGTGCCGCCCCCAGACTTGCCGCCCGAGGCAGTCCGCCCCCCCCCCCTAGCTACGCCACTGGTCATCTGTCAGTTGTCATGCCATAAACAAGATTGTTTAAATATTCTGGGTCTTGTGTTGCAATGTTGAGTATGGAATCCCAGAGTATGAAAGCGAGGACCTTACTTTGCGACCAGGAAATGTTTCAAAACCCAAAAATAATGTTTTTTCGGAATATTTTCAGAAGTTGCTGCTTGTTTACGCAAAGTCAAACGTTGAATCACGTGACGCTTTCACTTTTTGTTTTGCTCGACAATCCAATAATTTGCGAATAATGGCCAACAAAGCTATTTCTGTGTTCATTGTTATCTAAGTCATTGTTACTGTTGTGTCGTTATTTTGTTGTGTCGTGACTTGTGAAAGAAAATATATAATCCATGTTGCCACCTGGTGATCAAATGTTTTGTGAAAGTTACTTACAAAGTGATGGTAGAGAGCAGTAAACCTTCCGATTTCAAACTTCAAAGTTCCTTTTTTGAAAAGGCCGGCAAAGCAAGTCCGTTTGTATGAACAACCAGGGCCGAATTTAGCTGACGGGGGGCCCGGGGTACTTTTAGATCGGGGGGCCTCGTGCAAAAATTTTTTTCGCGCCTACGGCGCGAAACACCACCTCTACGTTTACAGGAGCATTAATCCAACACTGCACAGCATTTTGCAGAAACTTTAAAGGCTAGAAGAAAATATAACACAAAAATCACATTTTATCCACGTAGGGTGCCCGCAAAACGTCGGGGGGCCCGGAGCACCTGTCCTGCACCCTCTGCCTCCCCTTAAATCCGGGCCTGTGAACAACAGGTTTGTTTCTCATAATTAAACTATTGTGTCGTCACTATTAAGCGTATCACAATCGGGTTGAACCAGCCTGTCAACATCAGTCGCCATCTTCGTTAGATTGCGCCTCAACATGGGTTGGTTGCTTCCAAGAGCCTGGAAGTCACACCAATCTGTATGTTTGATGTCACTAAGAATGAAAATAAAATCATTTTTTGTCTTTATTCTCGATCTGTCGATGTAACCTTGTAAATAATTTTGCCCAAAGATATTGGATAACTATTCGTCGTCGTGTGAGCCTCTGGCACCGAGGTCTATGCTTTGAGCACCCAAGATCCACGATGTTCCCGGACTACACTGGAAGGTGATTAGAGAGCAGCCAGTCTTTGGTTTCATCATCCATGACGCGCAAATCTTCCACTTATAGCCATAAGAGAGTAAAACATTTTGGGGGGGCAAACAAAACTTTCTCAAAGTTTGTCTTTGCAAATATAATTTCAAAAACGCAATTTTATTAACAATTGGTCCGCCTTGTTAGCTCAGTGGTTACGCACCCGGCTCAAGGTCAAGCAGCGCTAGTTCGGCTTTCGGGGTGTGCGCTTGAGCAACGCATTTCAGGACTGCTCTCCATTCAGTGGCACTTAGTGAATGGAATAATTCCCTGGCAACAACACTTCAACAATCGGAAACTTCACTCTGTCAATCTCGGTAACCGGCCCTGTGTCTCAAGAGCCTCTACAAGCATGCGAAACTACCAGGAATAACTACAATAAACTACCTATCAAGGCTTTTTCAGTCCGAGAATAAAGATTCAAAACCAAACCAATCTCTTAGGTGGAGTAGCATATAGCCTATACGGCAGTCTAATACAAGCGTCGGGAACCTTTTTAGGTGAGTAAGACTTAAAAGAGCCATGAAGCTACATTTTTGGAAATATCTTTCCGTAAGAACAAGCTAATACTTCAACACTAAATACAACTAAAATGTAGTGGCAGGTGATGAATTGTAAAAGTGGGGCAATGTGTTTACTGTTTACTGAAAATGAGAACAACAGCGGGCGTCTGGGAGACTTGCCCCAGAAAATTTTGAAAAAATGCATTCAATTTGGTGCGTTCTGAGCGCATTTTTAGCTTTAAATTGTAATGAAAAGTTGAGATCAAACTTTTTCTGAGCCAGATGCCGTCACCAAGAGACATGGGCTCACGAGGCATGGGCTCCCGACCCCTGGTCTAATAACTCCACAGTCATCAGCTTGGAGGTGTACGAAAACACAGGCAACAAAACGTTCAACTTAGGTAAACAAACTGACTTAACTTTAATCTACATCCATAGACCTGTATGAGGGCCAGTTACCATGAACCATCACATTGAATCATTTGTATTAAACTTGCATCTTTGAACAAAACTACTTTTAGTAGGCTATTTAATAGTTAATGTTCTTCCAGTACCATCGTTACGTTAATAACTGGATATTTTTGCCCAAATACTTTTACAAATAACTGCATTAGAAGGATATGATGGACAACAAATCAAAAAACTCAAACATGTTTCCGATGCTAAAACAGAAGCCTTATAAAGGTTATCAGTAGGCTACCCAGCAGGCTTTCAAAATTGTACTGATGAATAAAAGTGGGCTAGTATCCTAATGAATAGGCTATCTGTAAGTTAATAAGTTTACATCTGCTTACCAATTGCCCTGTTTTACATTTAATTTCTGCAGATACCGAATCGAAGCTTAACATTCAGCCCAAATTGCAATACCAAAAACACAAAAGCCTCCAAGATTAATGATGCTACATTTTACATTCTAAGAAAAATGTTAATGTACGATACTTCAAAATACAACACTATACAAACTTCCTAAACTGGTAAAATATTGAAAACTCATGGTAAAAATTGATTGGTCCAAATAACCAGACATTTTGCCCAAATGGTTTTATTGATAACCGCATTAGTAGGATATTGAGAAAAAAGAAAAAGAATCCTTAAGGTTACCGCGGCAACCAGCAGGCTTTTGAATCTTACCCATGAAAAAATGTAGCCTACATGCTAATGAATAAGCTTACCTCTGCTAGCCAATTGCGCTCTTTTACATTTACTTTTTGCAAATGTTGATTCGAAACTTATCATTCTACCCAAATTGCAATACCACATGCAATAGTTTTCAAAATCGATGATAATACATTTTACATTCATTGGAAACTATCAATGTAGGCTATCTCATAAATTATTACAACTATGTAAAGTTTGTAAACTGGTAAGACGTCGAAACATCGAAGTAAGATTGATTTGCCCAAATTTCTGGACATTTATGCCCAATTCCACTACGTTTCGTCCCTTTCAAAAATTCATTCGGTTTAGGCCTATATCTGAAGGTTTTATTGAGTCATTGCTAAGCACAACTCCACAAACACATTGCAGTTTCGACACACTAGCATCATCTGTGTCGTGCAGTAAAAAACTTGAACGATATTTTTTACTCCAGCACTTTGATACTTTCGATACGGTATCACTTTTGTCCGAATCAATTGAGTTTGAAAGTGATTGCCTCTAATTTATATAGGTCAGTATTTTTCAAACTTTTTTGAGCCACGAAACACTTTATTGCATTAAAAAATATCTTGCAGAAGACCAAACGAATTTTTTTTAATCCGGGTCGAAGTTGGGTTTCGACAGTCTTCGTCTCGCATTTTTATGTTGTCACTTACAGGGGAGACCGTGTGAAGGTGACTGTTTATGATGTCACAGGGGGACCGTGTGAAGGTGACTGTTTATGATGCAAAAAATAAACAACGCATCAACAATTTATTCATTTTCATTTATTCTCAGTGCGATATTTGGGTCTGTTTGGATGAGACAAAGTTGATATTCGGACAAGAATTGCAGAAAGACAAACGCGAACATTTGACAAATTAGCACTTTAACAGCACTCTTGGTAACCAATATGACCGATCTTCATAGCAAGTGTCTATTTATAAGTTAAAAATCTTGAAAATATCAGCCAAAATCTAGGCTATATAGGCCGATAAAGCTATAACCTGGATCAATGCTGTTATTTTTATTTGTAATTTTATTTATTTTTATCCCAAATTTTTCTGAAGGTGATGCAACCCTGCCAATTTTCTATTCACTTAATTACTTATTTCTGTCTCAAGCATAAAAACGTTTTGTCGCTTCTACCTCTTTCTTCACTTTTGCTATGTTGACGTGTATTGTTTTCGCTGTGATGATGGTCAGAAATAAAAATTACTGAACTGAACTAGCCTATAGTTCAACTGAACTATTAAATTAAGCTTACACCGAAAAAAATCACCTTGAGAAATAAATTATGCCGAGAAAAAAACAACCTGAGCATGGTAAGAAGCACGTTCTGATAAACACAAAATATTCCCAATTAACTATTTTCAAACTAATCGCGTAAGCTACTAATAAATTAATAATAATCATAATCATGCTTTTATGTACTGGCAGTCAACTGCTTGCATACCGGTACCGGCACGGGTACCACAGTTTGATTAGCACTAGAATAGGCGATTAATCCTTATTCTTAGGCGATCTTAGTAGGCTACGGTGTCGGTACCGTACCGGTACGAGCTGTTTTCGTACGCGGAAAGCACGTCAAGGGCTTTCTTAGCCCCGTGCTAATTAATCGCTAATAACGGAAGCTATGAAAATCACAGAGCTAAAATATTTTACACCCAATTTTTACCCAACAAATTTATTGAAATAAAGTGTTTGAGATGAAAAGTCGTCAGAAAGTCAGTTTTTATGCTACTTTCCCAAAAATAGCTTCAAAATTGAAATTTTTGAATTATCATAAAGTAATGTTAAACTAAACAAAAAATTACTTTTGCTCATAAATATAAGGCATTTTTGGGCGTTTTTACATTTCAAAGTAATTGCACTAACATTTAAATTGCACTTAGGCCTATGTTAAATTATAAAAACAATAGAAACTATTAATACCACAAAAAATGCTAAGCAAAAAAGCAAAGCAGAGCGAATTAAATCAAATAACTTATAGTTATTACTATCTGAATCCTTAACAGCCTGTTTCACCTTTAACGGATCATCAGAAGGATCTTATTCAAATAAATTCTGTTTGAATAAGACCCTTCTGATGATCCGTTAAAAGTGAAACAGGCTGAGGGATACTAAAAGAAAAACCTGACTTTGCGATTTTCCACGTTCTTTGTGTTTAACATGCTACCATAAAACGATTTTCAATAAAATTTTGCCCCATTGCGGTCTGACCACCATTGCGCGCGTGCTTTTGTCAGAGCTTTCAAAACGAAATTGGCCTGAGCAGCAAAGCGTGCGACTGTACAGTTACGTCACTAAAGACTATAGCAATCAGCTAATCTCGCAATAATTGTTACTGCGGGCGATTTGACTGTAGGCTATGTATGTATGTACATCAAAACAACACATTTCAACATCAAAACATCAGACAGTTTGCTCAAAACATCAGATGTGGTAACGTGGCTTTTGTTATTGCTGTCTTTAGTGACGTATTCTCGAGCAGTGTTTGCACTTTTTGGTCATTTTGAAAAAAATGAAAATAAATGAAACATTGGACTTTGGGCCTTACCAGCGCCATTAGAACAATTTTTTTTCGGTAATTTTTTTGAAATGTATTCTTGAATGTTCAGTTTACTCATTTTAATGCTTAATTCCCGTTTGAAATTTTCATTTAGTATGCCTTTAAGGATTCAGATAGTAATCGGCTAACTATATTACGTTAAATATCTAGCATTGCACGAAAATGTCTAGCCACCTGGAACAAAATGCTTATTGTGAAGGGTAGAAAGGTAGAAAAAATACCAGTTTAGGTTTAGAAAATTCGCAAAGAACAGAAACTAAAAGTCAAGAAATTTCACATAGGCTATCATCAGTTCAGTTGTTTTTATTTCTGACCATCATATCAAAAACAATACACGTCAATATAGCAAAGGTCGAGAAAAAGGTAGAAGCGACAAAACGCAAACGTTAAAACGTGCTTGTGACCAGTGGCGTACGCAGGATTTTCTCAAGGGGGGGGGGGCCATTGAGAGAAGCGTAGCCAGGAATTTTGAAAGGAGGGGCTTTGACGACCGGCGGCGAAGCCCGACGGCGTTTTCGCTTAAGACGACTCCCAGCGGCGGGGGGTCTGGGGGGCCTCCCCCTGTTACGGCCAATCTCTATACAAATCAAACGTCATATAAAACCGTTCAGGTCTACTGAATCTTACGTCATGGAATTTTTCCTAAAAATGAGCCAAAATTGCACCATCGTTCGTAAGACTTGTGTCAAACCTGTTTAAACATGAAATATTGCATCATCACCTTTGAACACCTGTTTGAATTGCGTGACAATGTCTTTCACTATTACGTCACAGTACTGCGTACGTGAGTTTGAGATATTGATATCTATTCTGGTCATTCATTTTAAAATTGTTGCTTGAAGAGGTTGGTCGCATGTTTAACTGGTTTGCTTAGTGCTTGTCAGCTGGACGAAAATTTCCGTCTTTTATCTAAGTAGTTTGTTCTGTAGTGACAGGTTTTAGTGGCGTACCGTGTTGCGTCCCATTTTTGATAGCCGCGGGCTAATTTTACAGAAATACAATTTTGAATAGACGTTTCAAAGGAGTGTTTCTTTCGGTCATTACATTCAGACGAACGGATTCGGGAATCTTATGTTACAATTTTCCCACGAAGAGATTATGGTTTACCGCAGTGACCAAAAAAAATAAAGACCTGACTTGTTAGCTGGTAGGCCAAGAAGCACTAGAAGCACATACAGAATAAAAGACGTTACTCTGTCTAGTGTTTGGTGCAGAAACAATAGAAAATTAAAGACATTTCTTCTCAGTTGGTACTGAAGAACTTCAAGCTAAAAATTAAAGGCGTTTCTTTGTCGGTTCTGAAGAAAAAACTACATTGACATTCATTGGCAAGATAAAAGATTAAAGACAATCGATCTGTGCTTGAAGATTTAAGTCGAAGAATCCAAGCAAGTTTTGTGGAACTTTAGGACTTCATATACCCGTACAACTACGGTATTGTGCATTTAAATTCTTTTTTGTATTTTTATGGTCTTTGCAGTTAAGTTTTTTATAACTACTGTAATAATTTTGTGTGTTTGTGTAACTTAATTTTTTAATTGTTAAATTTGGCCTCAACATTTAATATGTCTACACTCGGTGGCGACAGGGACTCGGCCGCCGTCGATTCGACTGAGTTTAAGCCTGATGATGTTCTTTGCGGTCGGGCAGGCCATTCTGGGGAGGGACCCAGTAACGATGAGGCTAAGTCAGTTCGAGAGGCCCGGCATCTTAGAAGGGATATTTTAACTCAAATTGGGGAACTTTCTGTAGCTCTAGGTTCTTTGAGTGATAAGCAGGAACTGTTAATTTTTAGATCTAAGTTCTCTACTTTGGAAGAGGATTTACGGCATTTCCATGCTCTTTTGACTAAAATTTTTAACTCTGCAATCTTGGCAGAACTTCGTGATAGGGTAGATCCCGAATTTAACTCGTTGAAAAATAACTTTGAACAAAAAGTGAGTTCTCATATATGTTGGATGCTGACATACATCCTGAGGATAGCGCCTCAAATATAAGCATTAGGATGTCTAGGAGTTCGTCTCGGATAGTGGCACAAATTAACCTACAGCTAAGACGAGAGGAGCTCCAGATCCAAGCTGAAGCCGAAGCAAGAGCTGCTGAGGCCATCGCGAAAGCTGAGGCCATACGAGCTGAGGCTGCCGTCAGAGCTGAGGCCGCACGAGCGGTACCCGGACATTTTGCCGAAAGACATTTTGCCGAAACCCATTTTGCCGAAACCCATTTTGCCGAAAGACATTTTGCCGAATGGACATTTTTCCGAAACTCGTTTTGCCGAAAGGACTAATTGCCGAAAGGACTAAATGCCGACTGGACAAATTGCCGAAATCATACAAATGTATTATATGTATTATCATAACCTAATAACACATAAATGTCATTCACAAACAGATTTCACTCACAAATTATGTGCGACAGCGCGTAAGTATCCGACAGAAGTGTTATGTGTATCGATATTCTCCATAATGTGTTTTAGTCTATCGTTCACAACCTTATATTTTTTATTTGGTGGTGCCAATTGAACGCCAGCTGATGACTGCTCCAGGATTAGTTCGTTGTGCAATTGTTCCTTTATCAACTTTACTGTCAGTCGACGTATCGTGGGGTGTGTGATGGAGACTCGTTGGTCGAAAGCATGGTGCCATCCTTCGATGGAATTGTTAGTACGAGGAAGATCATCAACAACTCGATTGTGTATATTCCAATGGAACGAAGGCAGGACGACGTCGACGACCACGCTGCAAGATACCAATCCAAGTAGTTTCAAAATATACAACAAAGTCATGAAGTACGTCATCAATGTCGTCGTCAAGCGATGCCAGTAGCTCGTCGAACGCCTCCGTTACACGGTCAGTTGGAATGAATGCTAGCGATTGGAACGTTTTGATGAGAAGCGCGTTGTCTGGGGATTCTCTGTACCACTGCTGAAGACCAAGTTCCTGTACCTTCCTCCACAGGCATTGGCCGAAGTGAAACAGACAACCCTTAACTTCAGCAGCCGGAAAAGCGGCCCTTAGCGATTGGATTGCGGCCATTTCAAAATCCACCATCACCGAAACAGGAGCCAGGTCATTTCGACAATCCTTCAAGTAGGTAAAAATACGGTCGTACGTAGTTCTGTTCTTGTTCTTTGCGAGACAGTACACAACCGGTATTGTTCTTGTGCCGGCTGCGATCATGTGGATGGTGTAAAGCTGATAGCCATTAGGAGCACTGTCAAATGTTCCGTCACAAAACCAGTGGTGTTCGGCAGCTAAACGTTCCAGGTTTCGTTCGGTTGCGAAAATGTACAAATCTAATTCCTCGTCAAAAAGGGCCAGAAACTCCTCTCCACGTGTTGTGCGGCGCAGCTCGTCGGGAATGTCGTCACCATCGGGGGCTTTGCGTTTTCTTCTGACCATTTTCGCTAATGTATCGACGTTGGGTAGACTACCAGATGCTGCCAGGGGAAAATCTTGTGTGCAGTTCTGGATAACGTTGCTGGTAGATTCTTCGGAATTAACGGCGCGGTGTTGAATTGCTGAAATAGTCTTCACAACAACCGTACGTGATAGATCAGGAGCGTGAGAATGAGGTGAACAATGACCTTGAAGAACGTCGCAAACTGTTTTCATCCTACTTGAACACTCTTTGCGTTTTTCACATCTCCAGTACGACTTGTCATCTATGCGTTTATCAAGAACGTATACGAAACCTTCATGAAGAATTCTGCGGTTGCCTTTAATATTCTGAATAAATTCCATAATTGGCATAAACTGAGCACAAAACAAACTGATAAAAAGCTTCAATTGAATTTCAAAAAACAGGTGAAATAAGCAGTGGTATAATCTAACGTCTAATACTGATGTCCAAAAACTGTGGATACTGCATATATACTCAATACTCATAGATGTGACTTGATGTCACTTCAAACTAATAGGCTACTGATTTCCAAAAACTGTGGAGACTATATATAAAATAATTTTTGAGCAAACAACAGTAGCAAAGTAATTACTATTTCAAAGCCACTGCTTGAATAGTAACGAGACTTGGTGTCACTTCAAAGTAATAAATACCAGTGCAAAGGCACTGCTTGCATGGTAACGAGACTTGCGACTTGGTGTCACTTCGAAATAATTAAGCTACCAGTTCAAAGGCACTGCTTGCATGGTAACGAGACTTGCGACTTGGTGTCACTTCGAAATAATTAGGCTACCAGTTCAAAGGCACTGCTTGCATGGTAACGAGACTTGCGACTTGGTGTCACTTCGAAATAATTAGGCTACCAGTTCAAAGGCACTGCTTGCAACGTAACGAGACTTGTGTCACTTCAAAGTAATTTTTTTCCAAATTGTTTCGGCAATTTGTCCATTCGGCAATTAGTCCTTTCGTCAATTAGTCCATTCGGCAATTAGTCCTTTCGGCAATTTGTCCATTCGGCAAAATGTCCTTCGGCATAATGTCCTTTCTGCAAAATGGGTTTCGGCAAAATATCTTTCGGCAAAATGTCTTTCGGCAAAATGTCCGTGCACGGCACGAGCAGAGGCTGCCGCGAGAGCTGCTGAGGCTGTACGAGCAGAGGCCGCCGCGAGAGCTGAGGCCGAAGCGAGAGCTGCTGAGGCGCCGCGAAAGCCGAAGCGAGAGCTGCTGAGTTCGCACTCAAAGACGCTCAGTTGAGGGCTGAACAACGTAAAGAGGTAGTTTTAGCTGAATATTGATCAGAGTTGGGCTCCCGGCGTAGTTCTAAGAAGGGCTCTTCTAGCCATTCCAGAAATGAACATCAATCGCAGTTTAATTTACATAACCTTTTCCAGACGCCTGTTCAATCTGTAAGTGTACCAGTACAATCCACATGTTTTCAAACTGTTTCAGGAGGTCTCGGGGCCGCAGCTCAGGATCTTCCGAAGGATCTAAAGCCAAAGCCTGCGAATTTTAGCCGAACTCTTCCCCCAGAGCGTACAGGTCACGGGGCCGCTGATAGCAGTAATGCTTTGCTCCCTTCACAGTTTTCTGCGCCGCAAGTTTTTGATCGCCCAGCTACACGTAATTTGGGTGGTTGTGAGAGGCGTATCGCGTCTCCTGATTTTAACGTTTGTGAGGATCGTGATCGGGCTGTGCATGTGACTGAGCCCCCTCAGCCCCTTAAGGGATATAGCTTGTCTTCTCCCGCTAAATCGAGTTCTCAACAACAGGATAGCTTTTTTGAATACCAAAATAGTAGGACGTTTTTCGATAAGGCGGCCTTGATTGGTTACGATGGTAATAATATGCCATTTGTCTTCTTTAAAAATCGTGTTACGGCCTTAATGGCAGCTTCGCCCTTTAAAGGAACTCGTTTGACTTTGTTACAAGCAGCTTGTGTTAGAACAGCTGCGCAAACGATTGCTAATTTGGTTTCCGACACTCCTGGCTTGTCAGAAGAAGACAGGATAGAAATGTCGTTAGCTCGCTTGTCCCAGCGTTTTGGGGTTCGTGGAGGTCTTTTCGCCGAACCGGAATTTAGAAAGTATCGCTATGGTAGCAAATTGACTTCGATCTTTTCCAGTGATTTGAAAGAGTTTAAAGATGAATTGTCGCAGTGTCTGCTTTACGCGCAAGCTTATGGTCAGCGTGACAAATTGGAAGGACGTTTTGTTTTGGATTTAGCTAAGCGACTCCCGTTTGACGCTAAGCAGCGTTATCTTGACTTTTTAGGTGATCAGTATGGTGGCACTAATGAGCCTACTTTTCAGAGTTTGTTCGATTTTGTTGTACGAGAGGAAACGCGTAAGTCGACTGATTTTAGCATTATGCTAATGGGCGATTCTGGTGAGTCGCAGCATTTTAAAAAGTTTGGCAAAGGAAAATTGCCTTCATGTCCGGTTAGGCAGACGTCGGTAAAACCCCATGATAATGTGATGTCAGGGAGTTCGCAGTACTCGCCTGCTGTTGGCGCACCGCGCGGTGGTGTGGCAAGACGTAGAGACATGCCGGCATGCATTTGTTGTTCGTCACGTGGTCAAGTTGAATATCATTTTTTGTCTAATTGTAAAGAATTTTTGCGCTTGACATCTAAAGATCGGAGAGATGTTATTGTGAAAGCTGGCAAATGCTTGAATTGTTTGCGCCTAAATATGGTTAGGGATTGCGTTCATGCAAATAACTGTCGTAAGTGTGGCCCTAACAACGATAGGAAACACTATTTTCTTCTGCATGATTTTTATGTGACGTCACGTGATTCTCTGGATTCGATCGGCAAAGGTGATGCTGGTGCCAGAGTTCCTGTGCGTAATGTTAAGATTGGAAATGTTAAAGCAGCCTTTAATCGCGTTACTGCTGCTCGTGTTTTGAATCCAATGACTGGCAAATCGAAGTTGGTGTATTGTCAGCATGATCCTGGTTCGCAGTTGACGTTTGTTTTGAGTGATTTGGTGTGCAAACTTGGCCTTAAACCGTATGATAAAGCGTCGTTTAAAATGGATACTCTGGCTGGTCAGAAACCTACTTGTGCTGACCTTGTTAAACTTAACATCCAGTCGTTAGAGACAGATGAACTGTTTTGTGATATAACTTCGGTGGTTAACCCAGCTTGGGCTGACGATGTTAAAACTTTACCGCATAAACAGGATTTAAGTGGTTTCCGTCATTTTCATGACGTGAATATGTTTCATTTGAATGATTCTAGTACTGTAGATGTACTAATTGGCAACGACAACGCTTATTTGATGTGGGCAAAAAAAGAACGTGTTGGTGAAAATCGTAGTGAACCGCATGCTTTACTGACTCCTCTCGGTTGGTTGGCTTGTGGTGGTAAGTCACCCTTAGATGAAAGCGTTGCAAATGTGTGCAGAGTGCAGACGTCTTCAGAGTCGGATGTCATCTCTGGCTTTCAGCGTAAAATTGAGTCTCGTGATATGGAAATAGCAGACCTGAATAAAGTCATTCAGGATTTGACCTTGCAAAATGAAACCTGTGAATTGTCTCGCAATGATATTTTGGCTAGAGAACTTGTCGAACAGAATATTGAGTTGAAAGATGGTCGATTTGAGATACCTGTACCGTTGAAGGAAGATATTGATCTACCTAACAATTTTGTGTTGGCGTCAGATAGAGCTGCTGCTTTAAGGAAGAAAGCTTTAAAACAACCCGAACTTCGTGATTTCCTTACTGACACCATGAAAGATCTTAAATCTAATGGCTATATTGAGCGTGCTGGTGAAGCAGGAAATGTCAAGGGATTTGAATAGTATTTACCATACAAAAAAAGCGTATTGTTTACGATGGCAAGTCTGAATTTCGAGGAACTTGTGTTAATGATGTAATGTTTTCGCGTCCTGATTTGTTAAACTCTCTGGCAGATCTCTTGGCTAGATTTCGGCTTAGTAGATTTGGTTTCGTGGCCGATATGACTAAGTACTTTTTTCACATTTTGAACTCTTCTATACGTAAGCCCAATTTCATTGAACTGCTTACGTACACCAGCAGTGCCGTTCGGATCGTGAACGAACGCCCTTTGGTACCTTTGAGTGACGACCTTAGGGATTTTACTGTCATCACCCCTGCCTCACTTTTGACCCCATACTTAGACCCATACTGTGCTGTTGGGCAACCACATGATCGTGACCAACTAAGAAGGGATTATCGGTTCAATTTGTCACTTTCTCAGCAGTTTTGGAGTAAATGGATCGATTTTTACTTGCCAGGGCTTCAGGGCCGGAAAAAATGGTTAAAAATGGCCGACAATTTGGAGCCTGGTCAACTTGTAGTGGTGGGTTCTCTTCAAGACATTGGTAAACGTGGGAAGTATCAACTTGGGAGGGTGCATGAGGTGGTCCCACAAATTAGGAAAGGGAAGCCTGTGGTTCGTAGAGCTAAAGTTGCCGTCTGCAACTATGATGAGAGTACGGGGAAAGTGAAAGTAGACTACGTGTTGAGGGATGTTTAAACTCTTAGGGATATTTAACTCGCCCCCGTAAAGAACACCTAAGTGTTAAGGTTTGAGCCTGGTTTTGTCTGCGGTGGCCGACACTTGTCTGAGCCCAGAACAGTCGGTTATTATCGCAACTATTGTATGTATATAGCGTTATTTTAGCGTGTACCTATGGTACCAATTTCATGTATCGTCGTGTTTATTCTTATTGTTGTTCATTCTTTGCATGCCCTTTGTATTTGCGTATTAACTTAAAGTGAGTGATTCAAACAATTTGTGTATCGTGTGTTTTATTCATTGGCTCACGATTGTCCTTAAATTCCTTTTTAGTTATGCCATGTTAGACTGTCATAACTAGGGTTCGCTATGTTACGGCCAATCTCTATACAAATCAAACGTCATATAAAAACCGTTCAGGTCTACTGAATCTTACGTCATGGAATTTTTCCTAAAAATGAGCCAAAATTGCACCATCGTTCGTAAGACTTGTGTCAAACCTGTTTAAACATGAAATATTGCATCATCACCTTTGAACACCTGTTTGAATTGCGTGACAATGTCTTTCACTATTACGTCACAGTACTGCGTACGTGAGTTTGAGATATTGATATCTATTCTGGTCATTCATTTTAAAATTGTTGCTTGAAGAGGTTGGTCGCATGTTTAACTGGTTTGCTTAGTGCTTGTCAGCTGGACGAAAATTTCCGTCTTTTATCTAAATAGTTTGTTCTGTAGTGACAGGTTTTAGTGGCGTACCGTGTTGCGTCCCATTTTCGATAGCCGCGGGCTAATTTTACAGAAATACAATTTTGAATAGACGTTTCAAAGGAGTGTTTCTTTCGGTCATTACATTCAGACGAACGGATTCGAGAATCTTATGTTACAATTTTCCCACGAAGAGATTATGGTTTACCGCTGTGACCACCCCCAAAAAATTTTGAAAAATTACTTTGAACTTGGTGCATTCTGAGAGCAGTTTCAACAAAAATGTGGGTATGAATGTTCTTGTAAAACGGTGCTGTCAGGTGGCATAGCAAAAGGATAAGATCATGTTTTCTTCGGCATTTTTCGGAAACAAAGCCAAGTCTCTATGTTTTCTTGTTGTTAATTCCTGGCTGAGATGTTTGAATGTAATGCAAAACATATTAAATGCCTTAATCTACGTCGTTAACTACTAAAACATTTTAAGGGGGGGGGGGCATGGCCCAATGTCCCCCCCTGCGTACGCCACTGCTTGTGACCAAAGTAAGTTATTGAGTTGAAAAAAATTTGGCACCGTCGCAACACCTTCAGAAAAATTTAAGATGTAATGGGAAAATAAAAAAATGAAATGTTACAAAAATAAAATAAAAAACATAAATTTAGGCTATAGCTTTATTAGCACACATAGCTTTAGCTGATATATTTAAGATTTGTAATTTTGTATGGACAGTTGCCATGAAAATCGGCCATGGTGCGCTATCAAGAGTGCTGATGGTCGTGAGGGGAAAACGTCTTGATGCGTTTAGCTCATAGCAAAGAAGAGCAAGGCAGGCAAAGAGAGAGTGAGAAACCTTTTATTTTGTCTGCTGCGAAAATAGTATACGGTACAAATATAAACCGGTACAAATATATTCAACAACAGACGAAAAATCAAAGAAAACCCCACAAAGAAATCTTACCACGGCAAAGCCATTTCAAGCGCAACGCACCAGGCTTTGCACGACTCACAAAATAGATAGGCTATAACTTGACATGAGAACTCGACTAGAGTGGAGCGTCCTCATAAAACCTCCGTGTCGCTACAGATAGGATTAAGCCTTGCTTAGAAATTTGACCTAAACAAGAAAAAGAAAGATTTTTATTATTTATCAGTGTTGCCAAATAAAATTCAATTCTGTGAGGTGAACAACACTCAAAGTCAAAATTTCAAACAGTTAGTACGGTATTAAACTTAAAATTTAAATAACGTTTAAGTCTGTATCTGTATATTTTTTGTTACTTGTACGTATATAGTGATGTCTAGCGTAAAATGTATTGTTATTTGAACAATTATGTACTACAGAAGATTTTTAACCAAAGAGAAGCAACAAACAACAATGTTCACTGTTAAATCATCAAAACGTTTGGCCAATGTTTTCCTGCAAATCAGCTCAACCGTACTGCTAGTCTGTAGCTACTCGAGAAGGTTATCTGGTGTGAAGATAAATATACCGACTCTTATTTTTGATAGTCTTAGTCATTTTTAGTTGATAAATTCTATCTATGTCAAGGATTTGAGTGGAGTCTATGCAGACAACTAGTCCCTGATCAAACTAGAAACAATAATTGTCATGGCATAGCCATAAAGCAGTTCAAGAGACAAAATACAATGTTTAATTAATTGTTCTTGATTGTTGTAATTTTAGAATATATTATACATACTAATATGCCACACTGTTAATGTTTTTTGCCAATTTGCATTCATCAAATGCTGGCGTTCGCACGACAATCTAATCTCTCTAACATGGTTTATTAAAGAGTTGATTTCACTATTCCACTGTCCTTAGGCTATGCTAATAGCATCTTCAGCCTAATCAAATGTTTTTAACTCTTTAGAAAGCATTTCATAAAATGAGTGCTTGTTTTTTTGTATTCTCCTAGAAGGCTACTAGGAAAACAATTTACAGATTCCTAAATATGTGCTTAAAAAGTATATTCTTGTCCAAGAAGCCGTATGCTTTGTTAGCTGGGTAGCTATTGACCACACAGTTGATATGGGAACGATAAGTGGTATGGAGTATGTTCATGATTGTGAGTCGTTTTCTGAAGTATCAACCAAAATTCGAGATGGATGGGAGCTCAAAAGCGCAGAATCAGCAAAGTTTCCATTTCTTGCAAAAAAGTTTATAAAAGTGGTAAACTCATTTGATGATACAGGTTTGAGCGAGATAGAAACTTTGGTCAATGATGTTATTTTTTTTGAATGTCATGTTCTTTATAGTGAAAGCTATATGACCCCAGTTTTTTATTTTACCTGTTGTGAATCCGATGGTAGAATGGTAAAGCTTGAAGACTGTTGGAAAAATGTTCATTTAAGTTACAAGCACAATGTATCGGCAGACTCAAAGTGGTCATTCCTCACACAATCTGAACACCCAATTCTGTTGTGTCCATTTTTTATGCTTCACCCATGCCACACCAGTCAGTTTATGAAGCCAATTAAGGAAGCATCAGGTCATTCTGTCAATTACATCGCAACATGGCTCAGTGTTGTTTTGCCTATGTTTGGATTAGATTTTTGCATTCAAGAATATTCTCAGTTTTTCTCAAACAAAACTAGTATTTCGAAATGAAGATTTTATCAAAATTGACTGTTTAACATTGTTATTGGCTTCATGTCATTTCCCTTTTGTGCAATAAGTAGCTGCTGTATTTTATTAGAAAATTAAAATATAACGCTATCTGGTATAGCCTATATGTCATTGATTTTGATCCACATATGCAATTATGCATACTCCTGGTCATTGAAATAACTTTTAAAGAGAATGTAGTCTGTGCCATAATGTCAATTTTGGATTGTTGTGTTTTAGCCATCCCAAGCATACAGTTGCAATACGATGTCTCTGAGCACCTATTGTGCCAATCTGCTACACATGACAGCATTTAAAATTGTTAGTAGAACTTGAAAGTTTGAGTAATACTTGATAGATGCGGCAAAGTCTTTGTGCATAGGCGCCGACTTTTATTTTTGCACGGGGTGGCGAAAAGCACAATATGGCAACCTAAATACTTAAGCAAAGGGAATTCGCTTTCCTACGATTTTTGATAGCTTCTCCCTTCAACAGCGATTATCGTGCTCGGTTCTTCCACCTCCTTGATTATGCTAACGCCTTTTGGCGGTGGCACACTTTCGTTTCGTTCAGGCGTTTGGTCACTTTCATGCTGGCTGAAATCCTGACTAGACGCAACAAAAAATGACTCAATGGAGGGCTGCAATTTTGAACGCTTTTTCGGTGGTATCTTTAAGCTGAACAAAACTGGAATGTCGGCGAAAACTTTTACTGGACTTTTCGTAATTTTTTCTATGATGTAACAAGCAACTCCTATGTCAGACCAATAAATTCCCGCCTCACAGTTTGTCACGCCATATTACTGCATGAAGTAGATAACAAAGTAGAAATTAAAGCATCAAGTAGATGACAATACACTCCAATTGAAATCGGAAAATAATTCAAAATGCAAAATCTTGAGTAATTGAAAAAGGTTGCTTTTATTATTGGGAATTGGCAGGGGGTGTAGCTTTCCTCGAATAGAATCATGTAAACGTGGAAATTTTCAGAACGTTAAAACTGCTACTTTACTAAGTGCGCTTTTTAAATGAAACTCAAAAAGTTTCGAAAGTTGCATTTTTTTAATGAAATTTGAAAATAGATATTTATTTATTCATTTAGGGGGTGGAGCTATCAATCATCGAGATAATTTTAATTCCAAGTATTTGATAGCTCTGTCGTAATTTATAGCAATATTACAAGCAGTGTAAAAAATTTCAAAAAAAATTTTTGAGGGAGGCAATGGAAAGATCGTATTTTATTGATTAATAAATCCCATTGTAAACCTGACAAATGTAACAATGACTTATGACAAGTAACAAATAAAACGATCGCAACAACAAGGAAAAAACTCGTAGCCACGTGTTGCGTAATCTTCATGTAGCTTGCTTGATGTTACGCGAGTATCATGCTTGTGACAAAAACAATCATTTTCTTCGCAATACTGTATTGGTTTACCTCTTGCTTTACGTTGACTTGAAGCGAAAACCAATGATCAAAAAAAGATTGAAACGTCCGTTCAAATTACATTTATTTGCAGTAAGTAATGTAACCTAAACGGTGTGGCTGCCACCCCGCCACAGCGGTTACGGGGTGGCGTGGCCACCCCGTAAGTCGGCGCCAGTGTCTTTGTGAACATATATTTTATGTGATTTTTGACTGCAACTGTTACCATGCAAATATTGAACTGGAGCGCTTGTGCTGAATATCTGGCAACACTAGTTTCAGGAAAATATTTTTCATATTTCAGAGTGAAACCAGGAACTTTGCAGTGAGTTAGAATTTGATTCACTGATTGCACTTCGAAACTTTCGTTTTTCATAAATACAGTATCATTTCAAAGTAAACTTAGCCTAGAGTTCAAACCTAAATTACTGTCATTGAAAGAGGTTTGCACGATGACCAGGCCTTTGAATATAGATTGATCAACAATCAATGTTATGATTAATAATAATCTTGCTCCACTTCTCTTCCGTTGATTTCATTTATTTTAATGTTTTCACAGCCAAATAATTTAGTTTGTGATGAAAATGCGCTATTTTTTAATTGACTTTCTGCATATTGTTTTATTGCTTTCTTTTGTTACTTTCACAGAGCTTGTTTAAGAATTGCAACAATGAATGGTGTGATACAGCTCAAAACAATGAATGGTGTGATACAGCTCAACACATTCCTGACAAGATCATGCTTAAGAATTGTCAGAATCAATAAACCTCCAATAATATCAACCTCTTTCTCCTCTCACCTCTCCTGCTCCCGTTGCCTGGTAACGCAACGTCGGATAAAATTGAACTCCAGTGTTTCCATCGCTAGATCGCAACAATTTTCTAGCAGTTCTAATCAAAGTGATACTTCTGAAAAATGTGAGGATGAAGACCAAAGAGATTGTGATGAGGATATGAAAAGTATCAAGTTAGCAATCTTAGATCAAGCTCTCGATCATGTTGATGATCTGGGATGGTCCAGAGAGGCGTTATCCTGTGGAGCTGAGGATGCTGGCTACGCAGCAGTGGCCGAAGGAATGTTCGAGAACGGAGGTAAGATTTCATGATTCTCGTTCCTGGTTTATCTACTAAGCAGAGTCGAAAATTCGACTTCACCGATTTTTCTGGTTTCGAGTAAAATCCGTAAGATGACATTGTTGTCACTAGGTGGCGATCTTGCGTTGCACCTGGTTAGGAGATCAAACGAACGCCTCGTGCACTACCTTCAAGAACACGTGAAGAACGAAGAGAAACTGAGGACAGGAGATTTCATTCGGAACGCGGTAGAGTTTCGTCTAAGGCTGATGATCCCTTACATCAGAAGAATGCCAGAAGGGATTAGTCTCCTCCTTAGTCCCAGGATGCTCGGCTCGAGCAGCTATGAGCTGTGCAAGATGGCGGATGACGTGTGGCACTACGCCGGGGACACCGCTACCGACATCAACTGGTACACAAAGCGAGGCTTGTTGGTGAAGTTGTACGGCAGCACCGAGCTCTACATGCTCCAAGACCAATCCTCCGACTTTGAAGATACGTGGAACTTCCTAGACAGAAGGTGGGCGCTTTCTTGTTTGTTTGACGTTTGTTTTATCTCAGTGTAATGTGCAGCCTCCGTAGTGATGACCACTTGTAGTCTTCCCTGCGGCTCTGTTTTGATTCCTTCTCAAATTGCGCTGCAGAAGCAATAACTATGTTTTCGTATCTTAAGTTTTATATTTCCGACATAAACGCATCAAACATTCGGTTGGCGATTATGCCTACCCGTATCAATCACAACACTGGTTTCATCTCACCATGTCCGACAGGATGCGCGATGTGGAGATGTTTGGGAAGGTATCTCGCTCCCTTCAACAATCCGGGAATATGCTTTATGACGTCATGGACACGATCGTGACGTTGGCGCGGAACGTTTCCGACTTGTCGAGTAGGAATCGATGAAGATGGATTGTTGCGAAAAGCGGACGCCAACAACTGCCGCGTTGATTCCCTCACATTGAGCCCTTCTCGTTTTAACGTCCCAGCTTGCAATGTGTTTTCCTTAGTGTTGTTTGATTCATTCAACCGTGAAGTTATTGTCGCTGAAAACTGCCATTTGCGCAACGGGGACACAGCGTGAGCCTTGGCGGACAAGATGTTGCTAGATGGTTCTAGAAGAACGCCGACCCAGCTGCATCACGCTGGTTGCAATTATTCTTCTCAATCACAACTCGGCCTGTCTAAACCAGTGCTTCCCAACCTTTTCAGTTCGCGACCCACTTTTAATGCAAGTTTTATTGTGTAACCCACAATGAGATATGACATCTTTATTATGGCATCTTTACTACTGGCGTACGCACTGAAATAGTTAATGCGATTAACACATCTAATTGTTACGTATTTGTTATATTGTTGCATAATTGTTACGTAATGATAATGCAATAATGTCCCGATCTAATAGAAAACAGGGTGCACAATTCATCAAAATGGAAAGTCAACAAATGAAGTGAAGATAAGAGTAGTGATGGCGAAGACGCAGTACTGTTCAAGACCAAACTGCGGCTTGTGAGATCCATAGTAATGTCGGTATTTATTAGAACATTTTAACATTCAGTAACATTTAGAAATGCTTCGCGACCCACCAGTTGGGAACCACTGATATTTGTTAAAGACTCGTCATATTTATGGCAATGAATCGTTGGGATCCGTGAGAAGGGTGTCACTTTCGTCAGTGTACAGATGCGTTGCAACTAACCGCAATTTTGGCGCCGGCCTCAGTCATTTGATACGTCACCATCTCTCAACCCTGAAAATCTTATCGTCTGGTTGACATTGAATGAATGACATAAGCAGCTTGTTGCTGGGACTGCAGCAATTGGGTGAACGAAATTAGATAATTTCACCAATTTATAAAAAACTTACTGTTGTAGTCAGTTTGCATAGGTCATCACTTTCGTAATTCCTCAGATGTGGCCAATATTGCAACAACACAACAATTATGTGATCGCGAGAATTGTTTTAACGCGAAGTGAATGATGTTTCGCGACGCCTATTTGTACTGGCAGAAAATGCAAATTTGTTATGCTTGTAAATTATTGTATTTCCTGGATAGAACAAGTCTTCATTGCGCGGTGCGAATGATATTTACTCTAATTTTCATTATTTCTTGTGTCCCACGTTGAAGTTGCGCTGTTCGGAGACGTCATCGAATTTATTTTGATCCTGCTTTGTTTGTTGCGTAACTTGTGATGCTTTGGTAGAGAGTTTGCTTTGTTGAGCCATAAACAGACAAAACAAAGTAACTTTAACGGTTTTAACATAATGTATCACACTTAAAAACTATATAACATAATTAAAATGAACTCGCACTTAAAAGAAATTTTTGTGACATTCATCCTGCATATGAAACATTTAAAATGCACCAATATTTTCAACTGAAGCCGCCTACCCTCTTTCTTCGAATGCTGTGCATAAATTTAGTTGTTTGCGTGACGCAAACCAGACATAGCCTACATTGGTATGGCAACCAGACATTTGTTAAAAAGGGCCGAGGAGCACTTAAACGCAAACCTAACAACCAAAAGAGCACATCGCCTCTTGTGTAACTGCACTGACAATGTATCGATTGACCAATTCAAAATCATCTCTCGGGGTAGATCTGAATATGTACCAGATTAAACCTTAAAGAATCAAACGTAATAAGCTCTTGTCAGGCAATTATTTGCCCACGGCTCGTCTTACCTTCTGTACAGAATGAAAGTTGTTAAAAATTAAATGCTTGAAACATGCTTGAAAATTATTTACCGGTAGTCAGATTTACCTTACAATTTTCATTTTATGTATATTACTGATATGTAATTCTTGATGAGGACACACGTACGTGTCGAAAACGTTACAGTTTATTTTAATTATGTTATATTTGTGTATGTAATACATTATTTTAAATCCGTTGAAGTTACTTTGTTTCCTCTCATGACAATAATTGATCAAAAGGTTAAATATAATAAAGATAATTTTGGTCTTGGCCGCTTTCCCTCTGAACTGTGAAACCTCAACAACGGACAAACCTGCGCGGGCTGCAAGCTCGAGGGAGGGTCACCTGTCGTGACGTCACCTCGGTGTTACTGTGAGAAAATAAATAAACCCGCATTTTGTCTCGATTGTACTTTAATAATGATGACGTCAATATAGCGATTTGAAAGTGAAAGCAGCGGAGAAACCGCCCGCAAGTCTGGAAGTGCGTGTCGTCCATGGAATTGGAAGAGTGGGGGGGGGTTTAAGTCAGTCCAAACTCTTCCAATATACTCCGGGTTGCTTCCGCCTCTTGGTTCTCCTCTTGTAGAGCATCAGCATGCTCCACCGCTCGTAGGACTTTGCTCTTTGATGACTCCTGGATCTCCCCGGCCAGGAGGAACTCATCCAGGATGAAGTAAGCCTTCTCGAAGTTGAAGATGATGTCAAGCTCACACACGCTCCCGAAGTATTTGTCCAGGATCTCGACGTAGCGATGGATCACCTCCAAAGTGAGAAGCTCATTGTCTGTGTCCTCGATCGCGCAGCAGAAGAACAACGACGCGTAGCGTTTGTAAACGATCTGGATATAAAATGATGAGAAAATGTGAATATTGAACAAAAGTAGTGCAACATACGGAATCATGAATTTACTACAAAGCACCGCATCACTGAACACAGATTGTTAAACTGTCTTCAACAGAATGTAGCACTTTTATGCAAATTTTGAGTTTTTACCTTTTTTGACTGCAACCCGGTCTATGTAAGGTATTGAGCCGCCTTACGCAAAAATATTTGTTTCAAGTTTGGACAGGGGTTGCTTCTGTTACACAAAACCTGCCAGCAATAACATAATAGCGGGGTGTGTGAAGAGTGAAGTCCCAATCCTGATACATGATTAAGTCTTGTTACTCAACGCAACAAACTGTGTGCCAGCCTCATTTACTAATCATAAATCGATTTCGTTATCACAGCATCCTCAGTATGACCATGTCAAGAGTCCTTTTATATATCTCACATGTGGTAAAGTGCCTTTACCTGGGGCAGTGGCATACGCAGGATTTTCTTAAGAGGCATTTGAAAATTTTTTCGAATTGAAAAAAACGCTCATTGAAAATTTAAATATCGAATGCAATTTATTACGGTACCATACTAATAAAATAACAAAAATTATCACACTCTAAACATAGGCTATATAACGAAAAAGAAGCCTACCATACAGGGCGGAGTGAGCACCATCTTGCTCCCTCACTCCAAAATTCATAAGTGGGCCACTGCTTTTTAGTAAAGGTGCCTAAAGTGTTTTTCAAACTGTAAGTTGTGAATTCGAATTAAAAACATTAGACTGATCGGCAGCTGTGGCCGAGTGGTTAGCGCGTTGGGCTCGCAGTCGAAAGCCTGCATGTTCGACTCCAGCCACCCGCACTTGCTGTTGTTTCTCTGGGCAAGAAACTTAACGATAATTGCCTCTACCTAGTGATCGATTTCGAGTAATGGGTAGTACCAAATTTAAGTCATAAGTAAAGTAGACAACCGGAAACAAACATTGCCGTCGGCTGCAGCGTGGGTCAGGTGTAGGCCTACGTCGGAAGGCGTACACCGATGCATAGCGCTCAAGTCCGCTTTCCCGCAATGCAGGATAAAGATAAACAAACTGACTCCAGTCCACAATCTGTTGGGACTCCATCTTTGACTACATAACAATGCAAGTGGTCATTGAGTTTAACCAAATGATTTTACAGGGCCTTCTTTAGAGGATAATTTGGCAATGAAAAAGGCCGTCTCTAAAACATGTAGTTACATCACTGTTAAAGTAAAAAAGCTAAACACGAGGGGAAAAAATAATGCATTGTTCCTCTTAATAAAAAAACGACGCTGAGTTGAATGCAAAACAGCCCACTTAACACTAACAGGGTAGTCAGAAAACATTTTGCGACGTGGAGTTTTCTTCCATGCAAGATTCACTCCTACAAAGGTTTTGAATTAACAATGGCCTTCTTCCCTTGCGTACGCCACTGCCTGGGGGCATGTTTTGTGACAGATGAAACCTTAGTAACCTCACAAGAGCCACCGACTTAATTCATAGGTGGATAGACACAAAATGAGGGAACTTCGCCCAAAATTGTCTCCCGGTGTTCTTGTATACAAACTTCTCATTTTACCCCAGTCTCAAGTCAGCATGTCTTTAAACTTGTTTTTTTTTAATATTGCAACTGGACAGCTGGTGATTTAAAAATGAAGAGTTTGGCAACTTATGGTTTGAGCTAAGTTCTTCACTCTAGCCATAAACAAAAAAAATATGCTGCCATGACAACTTTAATCGGTGTCCAATAATCTTCTGCACTTAAACTGGTAAAAATGGCACAAGTTTAGTTAAAAAAGGCGTTACTATACCTTTGTAACTTTATGCTTAAAAGAATCATCCATAAGTAAACAACCCGAGTCCCATTGCATTTCATGAAATGTTTCATTTCAATGGTAGTTTTGAAGTTAAGTAAAATGTTTGTTTGCAACTTTAATAAAATTATCTACGATAAGCATATTCACATTTGAGTCTGAACAATATCTGCAACAAACAGATGTTGCAAATGTAGTAGAATTTGCCTATATTGGCACTTTTTGGTTGGTCCTGGCAAAATTTGTATTTTACATGCATATATTAGGGTTCGCTCATTTAGTTTCAACTATGGCAAATATCTTAAAAGATCAAACTCTCCAAAACATTAAAAATTTGTTTGTTAAAATGTTTTGCTTGGATGTGAAACTTGGACACTTATGGCAGAAAAGATGCAGAGATGCGGTTTTATAGAAGAATTCTATTTCATGGACAGCTTTTCAGACCAATGAATAGGGGTGTTCAATTTCGATTAAGGTGATATTCGTTTTTCGTATCGGACATATTCGAAATTATAGCCGCCCTTTCGGCTGAACGCGGTTGAAAGCAACGCGAGTGGCGAGAAATCTGTCTTGTCGCATTTTGCAAGCGAAAAAAGACTTCGACGCATGCGCATCGTCGATCACGTGACTATCACACGCTCTCGCGGGTCCAACGGCCGGTCCTGCACCAGGGATGCCAGGTTGGCATTTTTAATGCCAAATTTCTCAAGAATGAAGATAGCTAGGTTGTGCAATAGCAGAAAGTGTAGGCTGAGCTTTGTCGCATTTTTATCCATTTTTTACCGAATTTATACGCGCCTAAGCCGTGGGGGCAGGGCCCGTAGCCAGACCGCAGAGCAAGGGGGGCAACTTTTTTTAGGGGGGGGGGCGAAGAAATTTAAATGGGCAAAATCATTATAATTGTAGCTGTTGCTCGAGAATGTTGAAATTTTGCCAAGGGGAAGCGAAATTTTTTTCAGGGGGGGCGAGACCCTCCTGGCCCCCGGCTGGCTACGGGCCTGCGTGGGGGCAACTTTTTATGCTGCATTGATACATAAAACAATAGATGAACTAGCGATCGGCAGCAGGAAAACATTTTTTGAATGCAAACCGCAACAGCTTCACGATGAATAATCACTAGAACGAGTTGCGATGCTACAATCCAACACCAGACAACAAAATCTGTCATTTTTACATTGATTTAATGTCTGCAGATGTTGAATCAATGTAAAAATAACTGATTTTGCTGCCTAGGACATAGCAAAAATCTACCATTTTGTGTCGATTCAATGTCATCAGATGTTGAATGAACCCAAAAACAACATAATTTGCTACGTAGACGGAGCGTGCGTTTAGCTTTATGCGCTTGAAAACATACTCGATATCGCTTTCGAGTCGAAACCTCTGCACTCTGCAGTGAAATGTCGCGGCAGTGAATCGCTCGCTGTGAAAATGAACTTGAAGTGGTTGGGTCAGGGATTCATAGTATAGGGATCGCCAACTCGGCTGAAAACCCGACAATCGGAGTGTAAAAGTGTTGCCAGATATGTTTTATATTTTTAGAACAAAATATTATTTTGGCATTTTTAAAGAGTAGTGGTCGCCCAAAGCTTGTCCGTTTAAAACTAACCTGAAGTTTAAAGTTGCACAAGATTGAGTTAAAGTAGTTTGTAGTTGTGTAACTTTGCAATAAGAATGTTCTAAATTTATGTACCAAACTTAAATAAAACTTGCAGGTGTAAAAAAAATTATTACAAACCAGTTAAGAACAAAAAAAATTGAGAAAATTAAAATACACCTCAGGAATAAAGAGCTTCATGTTTTAAGTGTTGAAGCCACTAAATGCAGAGATTTCGACTCGAAAGCGACATCGAGTATGTTTGCAAGCGCATCAAGCTAAACGCACGCTCCGTCTACGTAAGCAAATTATGTTGTTTTGGGGTGCATTCGACATCTGATGACATTGAATCGACGCAAAATGGTAGATTTTTGCTATGTCCCAGGAAGCAAAATTAGTCATTTTTACATTGATTCAACGTCTGCAGACATTAAACCAATGTAAAAATGACAGATTTTGTTGTCTGGTGTTGAATTGTAGCATCGCAACTCGTTCTAGTGATTATTTATAGCGAAGCTGTTGCGGTTTGCATTCAAAAAATGTTTTCCTGCTGCCGATCGCTAGTTCATCTATTGTTTTATGTATCAATACAGCATAAAAAGTTGCCCACACACAGAAATATGCGCAGGCCCGTAGCCAGCCGGGGTAGCCAGACCGCAGAGCAGGGGGGCAACTTTTTTTCAGGGGGGCCTCGCCCACCTGAAAAAAATTTCTCCTCCCTTGGCATAATCTCAATATTCTCGGGCAAAAGCTACAATTATAATGATTTTGCATATTTAAATTTGTTCGGCCCCCCTCTAAAAAAGTTGTCCCCCTTGCTCTGCGGTCTGGCTACCCCTTGCTCTGCGGTCTGGCTACGGCTCTGCCCCCACGGCTTAGGCGCCTATGGATTCGGTAAAAAATGGATAAAACTGCGACAAAGCTCAGCCTACACTTTCTGCTATTGCACAACCTAGCTATCTTTATTTTTGAGAAATTTGGCAATAAAAATGCCAACCTGGCATCCCTGGTGCAGGACTGGCCGTTGGACCCGCGAGAGCGTGTGATAGTCACGTGATCGACGATGCGCATGCGTCGAAGTCTTTTTTCGCTTGCAAAATGAGACAAGACAGATTTCGCGCCACTCGCGTTACTTTCAACCGCGTTCAGCCGAAAGGGCGGTTATAATTTCGAATATGTCCGACACGAATAACGAATTTCGAATATCACCATAATCGAAATCGAATCGAAAATCGAAATTGAACACCCCTAATTGGAGGTTTGCTGGTAGCTAAGGGAAAAAATTTGCAGAAATAGAAGGCATCTAAGACGAAACAATAAAGCTGATGCATTGCAAGATGCTTATTGCTAGTCAAAACTATTTCTACACCAGATTGTACTTTAGATGCAGATTCACATGATATTTTATTTAATTCTGATAAAACTGTTGGCATGATGTTTGATACTACTTACCTAAAGCTAAACCTGCAGCTCAAAGTCAAATTGGGAACCTCTTATACCAAATTTGTTGACACTGTCAATTATCTAGGCATTGTTGTAAACAAGTTTTTGTCTGATGACGATGACATTAAGCGCCAAGTTAGAGCTATATATTGTACAGCGAACATGCTACGTTCACGCTTTTCTAACTGCTCTTCCGTAGACCTCCCCAATCCCCGGACTTTTTTTTTGTTTTCATCTATATTGTGACTTTTCTGCATGGGTTTTCAATGCTGATTTCAAAAATATGCATAAAATTTTTTTCGATCAACGTCTGGGAAGTTATTCACTGTTGCTTAGCAACAACTTTTCATAAAAATTACAAAAATCTCCTTTAAAACCCCTTTACTTTTAACCTAGTATCCTGATATCTAGATTATCTGAAAGCATTTCTTCTGCTGAAGAATTTAAAAAAAAAAATTATTAAAATTGGACAATCGGTCACAGAGTTATGACCGTTTAAGTACCCAGATTATGCAGTCACGCATGACTGATTTTTGTTAATTTATTGCCAAATGATACTAGAAAAATGGTGAAAGTTGCTGTCAAGGGGTTTTTGGGGGTGAGGAGTTCAAAAAATATATTAAAAAGTGTCTCAGAGCAACAGAAAAAAAGTTATTAAAAAATTGATACAAACAGTCATGCATGAATGATTTTGTCGCAGTCGCTTCATTCCTACAATGAGATGTATTCCTTAGGCACCACAAACGTTAAATGCCTGGAGTCATATACAGTATAACGTGGAATCGATCATCTCAATGTAGCTAATATCTGGGTACCCATTGCACTTGATGTTAGAATACACGCTACATTGCTCGGAAAGAGCTCTGATCAAGTGCAAGATGGTCACAGTCCGCCACAATTTCAATAGCATCTCTCACCCAGCATAATGTAGTCTATGTATCTAAATCATGTGGCAAAAAATGGATTAAGTCAGCTGAACTTAACGATAACCTTCTGTAATGCATTTCAGGTTTCACTATTGATCAGTTAGCATTTTCTACTTGTATCTTGTATGATTATATAACGTATTGTATACACTTCTCATCATCATAATCCATCGTCGGTTTGTTCCCCACTAGTGGGGGTGGCCGATTGTTTCCGCGCAGCAATTGTCTTAATCCCTTTTCTCCATTTCACCCTGTCCCTTGCATCTTCCTCCTTCAGTCCGACTTTTTTAAACTCATCCTTCACTTGTTGTTTCCACGTTCTTCTTGGACGACCGCGTTTCCTCTTCCCATCCACCTTTAGATCTAGTGCCTTTCTAAGAAAACTTCCTTCCTCCCTCCTTAATACATGTCCATACCATCTTACTCCATTTGCCCTTGCCAGTTGGTCTATGGTCTCTCCCATCTCTAGCATATCCAACAATTCTTCAGTCTATTTTTCCCTTCTCGTTTTCACCCCACACATTGCTCTCACCATTGACCTTTCCGTTCTTCTCAGGATTGCCAGTTCACTCTCTCTCAATATCCATGTCTCGCTACCATATAGCATTGCAGGCCGCACACAGCTCCGATATACTTTTCCTTTTATCCTTAGTGAAAATTTTCTGCCATACAACATTTCCCCACATTCCCTGAACTTTGCCCAGCCCAATCTTGCCCTTGTTGTCACCGCTGCTTCATATCCACCACTTCCATTTATCCGATCACCCAGATAACAGAAGTCTGTCACCGTTTCGATGCCATGGCAGAACTCATCATCATGAGTTCTGCCATGGGATCTACTGCCCTGAAATCTACTGTCTGATATTCCGTGTGTATTCATGTATCCATCATGGAGCTGAGGAAGAGTAAAATAAACAATGGTGGTTTGCTTGGTAATTTGCAGCCTTTAAAACATTTTAAGGAAGGACAATTTAGACCAACTACTGGAGATGTTCTTCAGAAATACATATATCATCTTCAATTAAATCCTTGTAACCACCAGAGTGGGAAGCTCGCAGCTTGAGATCCAGCAGTATGTCCAGCAAAAGTATGGCAGCCTGCTTGCATTCCACTGATGACAAAACAAAATATCCAAAACAAAATTATTTGTTTGGTTGATGAATACAAGAAATACAAACATGACAAAAAGGAATCTGCTGCCTTAATTAAATTTCGAGAAACACTGACAACACGATTTATGATATCTGCTAAGAATGCCGAAAATCTTATTAACAAAAACAAAATATTGCTACCAGAAGATAAGGCAGAAGGTATACAGTTTCTGAAATTACTTGAAACAAACCAACCAGCATCTCTTGGACCCCTTGATAGAAAGAGGTTGAAACGCTTCACAAATTATGCATTGAAGAATCGAATAAAGGTAATAAAGTATGATGTATGTTTATTCCCAGTATGCTTAACAACCCAATGATTTTTAAAGTAACATACCTATTAATTTTTGATACGGATGCATAAACAAGACGTTTTTTACAGATAAATGCAGATTCTCAGCCATCTACCTCAGGACTTAATTTCCTCTCCTCGTCATCTTCCCAATAAATTAAGTCGAATCTGCACTGAGAATCTGCATTTATCTGTAAAAAATGTCTTGTTTATGCATCCGTATCAAAAATTAATAGGTATGTTACTTTAAAAATCATTAGGCTGTTAAGCATACTGGGAATAAACATACATCATACTTTATTACCTTTATTCGATTCTTCAATGCATAATTCTTGAAGCGTTTCAACCTCTTTCTATCAAGGGGTCCAAGAGATGCTGGTTGGTTTGTTTCAAGTAATTTCAGAAACTGTATACCTTCTGCCTTATCTTCTGGTAGCAATGTTTTGTTTTTGTTAATAAGATTTTCGGCATTCTTAGCAGATATCCTAAATCGTGTTGTCAGTGTTTCTCGAAATTTAATTAAGGCAGCAGATTCCTTTTTGATATGTTTGTATTTCTTGTATTCATCAACCAAACGAATAATTTTGTTTTGGATATTTTGTTTTGTCATCAGTGGAATGCAAGCAGGCTGCCATACTTTTGCTGGACATACTGCTGGATCTCAAGCTGCGAGCTTCCCACTCTGGTGGTTACAAGGATTTAATTGAAGATGATATATGTATTTCTGAAGAACATCTCCAGTAGTTGGTCTAAATTGTCCTTCCTTAAAATGTTTTAAAGGCTGCAAATTACCAAGCAAACCACGGGAGCAAGTCTTTTAGGCGCTGACAGTTAGGCGCTGGTCTAATAGGCGCGCACACTGTGGCGTCTGGATATTTAGGTGCGGAGCACTGTGGCGCCCGGTCATTTAGATGCTATTCCTAATAAAGTCTGTAGATTGTATCAGCTTAGTAGCTTGCCAGAAAATTATATCATGGCTTCAGTGAGTGAAGCTGCTAAAACCGGCAATGCTTTTCACACAAAATGTTATATTGAGCAGAAAAATATATTGTTGTTTTATTGATTTATTATTGTTTTATTTGTTGTTAGTCCAAGTTTGCGTTGGTTAAAGCTTTATCAATAAATTATTCAAGCTTCCGAACATTATTGAGTTCACTTTTTAGTTAACTCTTTCGCGACCACGGACGTATACACACATCTTGGGATTTTTGCCATGATGACCAAGGAAGTATCCCTACGTCCAAGGTTAAAAGGTAGCCTATTTCAAGCAAAAAAATAATGTAAATGATGGCAGATCCATAGTCTTTGCCTGTCCTTTTTTTTAACTAATTAAAAAAAAATTTTGGCGGTGCAGTTATCGGATGAGGACTTCTTAAAGATAGTGGATTTTTTTTCTTTCACTTATTGGAATTGGCAGTCAAAACTGGCTAGGCAACCCCTTACTTTGGAATTTCTCGATCAAAAAGACTGTAGGCTAAATTACGTAAACTTTTTGCTTAAAATTTTCCAAATTTCTCCATAATCATTCTGCTGTACCTCCTAAAGCATTGCGCGCAGAAACGAAGTAAATTTTTTCTCATGTGCAGAATTGTTTTGGCATTCGATTATACTACATATATTTTCAAATTATTTTATCATGCTTGGGTAGTAAAGATTATAATGAAGTACACTTTTCTGCCAATTTTTAATTTTTTTAGAAATTAGAAAAATACCGTTAAGAAAGTTGCTAGTTGTACATACAATGTTTTAAATTTTATTGCAAGGGTTTGCATCTTCGGATAGCTGAAGGTGTATGCTTTCATTTTATGTCAAGATTGTGCGTCTACGTCGATCACATGACATGTTTTTACCGCGTAAATACAACAGATTTGTGTGAAAAATGTCTGGTAATTTGGATGAAATATAAATTACTTCTGTTCGGGATGGATTGGCCATGTGACGGGAACGTTCACATGTACTACTGTTCACATGAATACATTTCTACAGGGCATATAGGCTACACCTTGGCTACAAGTTGCAAGCATAATGGTGAGACTTCGCTCGTTATTAAACCTAGTCCGGGTTTTGACGGAAAACTAAGTTACTCTTCACTCAAGCCTACCGCCCGCTTGAGTACAGCCTACGGTACATTTTTTACTGATGTTTAGTTATTATTTGACCTAACTAAAAGTGAACTCATACATGTTCGGAAACTTGAACAATTTATTGATAAAGCTTTTGCCGGCGCAAACCTGGACTAACAACAAATAAATGCTGAACACGCGCATTAAAAATACAACATATTTTTCTGTTCAATATAACATTTTATGTGAAAATCATTGCCGGTTTAAGCAGCTTCACTCACGGAAGCCATAACATATTTTTCTGTTCAATATAACATTTTGTGTGAAAAGCATTTTCGGTTCAAGCAGCTTCACCCATATATTTTTCTGTTTAATATAACATTTTGTGTGAAAAAGCATTGCCGGTTTAAGCAACTTCACTCACTGAAGCCATGACCAACAACGCACACGCATTAACAAAACAATATATTTTGTGTGAAAAGCATTGCCCTACGCCCCTACCTACCTGCCAAGCTGATACAATTTACAGACTTTACTAGGAATAGCACCTAAATGAACGGGCGCCCTAGTGCTCCGCACCTAAATATCCAGACGCCACAGTGTGCGCGCCTATTAGACCAGCGCCTAACTGTCAGCGCCTAAAAGACGTGGACCCCAAACCACCATTGTTTATTTTACTCTTCCTCAGCTCCATGATGGATACATGAATACACACGGAATATTAGACAGTAGAAGTGTATACAATTCGTTATATTAATCATACAAGATACAAGTAGAAAATGCTAACTGATCAATAGTGAAACCTGAAATGCATTACAGAAGGTTATCGTTAAGTTCAGCTGACTTAATCCATTTTTTGCCACATGATTTAGATACATAGACTTCATTTTGCTGGGTTGGAGATGCTATTGAAATTGTGGCGGACTGTGACCATCTTGCACTTGATCAGAGCTCTTTCCGAGCAATGAAGCGTGTATTCTAACATCAAGTGCAATGGGTACCCAGATATTAGCTACATTGAGATGATCGGTTCCACGTTATACTGTATATGACTCCAGGCATTTAACGTTTGTGGTGCTGGTGCCTAAGGAATACATCTCATTGTAGGAATGAAGCGACTGCGACAAAATCATTCATGCATGACTGTTCGTATCAATTTTTTAATAACTTTTTTTCTGTTGCTCTGAAACACTTTTTAATATATTTTATGAACTCCTCACCCCCAAAAACCCCTTGATAGCAACTTTCACCATTTTTCTAGTATCATTTGGCAATAAATTAACAAAAATCAGTCATGCGTGACTGCATAATCTGGGTACTTAAACGGTCATAACTCTGGTACCGATTGTCCAATTTTAATAATTTTTTTTTTTAATTCTTCAGCAGAAGAAATGCTTTCAGATAATCTAGATATCAGGATACCAGGTTAAAAGTAAAGGGGTTTTAAAGGAGATTTTTGAAATTTTTATGAAAAGTTGTTGCTAAGCAACAGCAAATAATTTCCCAGACGTTGATCGAAAAAAATTTTTATGCATATTTTTGAAATCAGCATTGAAAACCCATGCAGAAAAGTCACAATATAGATGAAAACAAAAAAAAGTCCGGGGATAGGGGAGGTCTACTCTTCCGCTGTAATGAATGTACTATTTCGCACGTATTGTTTACCTATGTACTCCAGTCAACTGTGGGCCAGATACTTATCCTCAAGTATGAATAAATTGCGTGTGGCTTACAATAATGCATTTCAAACATTGCACAAATTACCGAGGCGTGTTAGCATTAGCAGTATTCAGACGTACCATCATATTCCTACGTTTCATGCCCTATTCCGAAATCGTATATTTAATTTTGTCAACCGCTGTCAGGTCTCATCTAACAAGTGGTTAGTTGCAGTTTTTACCTCAGAGCAGTGGCGCCGGCAGGGGGGGGGCAGGCGGGGCAGCTGCCCCCCCAATGTTTTGGGCAACATCTTTTTAATTTTTTTTTTATTAATACATATTAATATTTTTTTTTTAACATTTGGATCCCAACTTCAAGTAAGTCAACTGAAGCTGCAAGGGGGGGGGGGGGGGGGGGGGGGGGGGTAAAAGCTCTCTCTTTAAAAAAATTTAAAAAAAGTATGGAAAACCTTGATGACTAAATTGTACAGTAGATAAAAAGATTTTTTACAGAAGCAAAGATATAGACTTTTTAAAGTTTTAACTAACGTCACATTGATGTAGACAAATAACAACCTGTTAAATTTTTGATACTTCACACTCCCATGACTTCTTCCGCGCGCATTTTGGCATTGGTTGCTTGCAGTGATTCTTTCACTTAAACAAAACGTTTCGTTTCAGCAGTTTTGAGTTGTTCGATTCTTAAGTTGTAAAGGAGACTCAATTTCTCCGTTATTTATCATTTATGTTTCTTCTTTAATCTCAGAAGAGTATAAAACTTGTAAAAGTTTTTCATCCATACGACGTCATGAATGAAATTATATTTCAAATCGGCGTAATGACGTGACATCATCTAAACATTTTACCGAGTAATAAATTAAAAAATTCGATCGTCAAAAGTGGTTTGGTGGTAGTAAATATTACGTAATGAAAAAAAATGTGATAAAGTTGGAAGACATTACGTCATGTATTTTCAATACAAATTGAAGTTTAAAATTTATTCTTTTGTTCATAGTGGTAATCCACCTTCAAAGCGGTACTACAAAAACAAAGAACAATTTTCGATAAGGGGGGCATCAAGAATAAGTCGACATGACTTTTAACCCTTAGAAGGTTGGGCTCCTGGAGTCTTGCTCAGTTTGGGGGGGGGGGGGGGCTGCCGATTCTTCTTTTGCTTTAGGAGTGATATCTTTGTTATTTTGGCACGGTTTCAAAATTTGGGATTTACTTTGTAAAATTATGCACGTTGAGCATATCCGAAAATTAAAACTATGTGAATTTTAGAACTGCTCATATACGTTGAAATGTTGAGGTCACTTATGAGTGTAATTTGTAGCGTGAGTTTACACATTATTTTTTGGTAGAGTAATGAAGAACGTGCATTGTAATGCTGTGATCAAATTTTTTTACATTATTTTACATACAGCCAATTCCCTTCACGCTGTGAAACAGTTAGGATTAACGAGACATGCGCCAAATTAATTACTTTCATCCAGCTGGTGGGAAAATTTTGAACAATAGAATATGAAATATTTCAGAGGATGTGCTGAGAAATGTTTTATATCTCTCAATCTATAACCTTTATTCGCTCAAAAATTCAGCTCAATAGAGGTGAATAAAAGTTAGGAAAAGTCAAGAAATCTCGTAATCGCAGCCTCGGTGGTTTTAGAGATACAACTGTTGATACAAAAAAGTTAAATTGACAGGCTCCCCCCCAACCTTCAAAGGGTTTGCATTGAGTCAACAGATCTATGCCTTAAAGTTAGCTCCGGAGATCAGTAAAATATAAGGCTGTCATCTTCGGTGCAACAAGACCATTGATTGATTGGTTTAGTGAGGATTCGTAGTCCCATTGCCTTCATTTTGAGTGATCATACTGATTTTCAATTTGTTCCTACAAGACGTTACGTAATGAAAAAATATATAACTAAGGTTGGAAGACATTACGTCATGTCTTTTCAATTCAAAATGAAGTTTAAAATTTATTCTTTTGTTCATAGTCGTAATCCTCCTTCAAAGCGGTATTACAATAAACAATTTTCGATAAGGGGGGCATCAAGAATATGTCGACATGACGTTTAAGGTTTACGTCAGCTCCGGAGATCAGTAAAATATAAGGTTCTCATTATCGTGATTGTAAGCCGCATTGTAATTTCTCGTCAAACTGTGCAAGGATGCAAGCCATCTGCAACTGCTGAGATCGCTTGTTCGATCTAGATTAACATCTAAACAGCTATTCGTTATACAAAACTTGAACATATCAGAAATAGCCTAAAGTAACTTCATTGTCTCAAAGCTTTTTGTTTGATACTCATCAAGATGTATGACCTCTATGACGTTACATTTTCTAAACTTTGGGTTGACTTCAGAGCATAAAAGTTAGTGAGTTACCGGAATAAGATCTCTTTTTGAATCAACCAAGTAGAAAATTGATAAATAATAAAACTGTAATAATCTCGCAAAAAAAAGCAATCAACCTATGTCTTTAAAACAAAGTTTGCCTAATTTTAAACGAAACTGCATTAAAAGAGCGAGTTTTGCCAATACCAAACATTCAAATATCTCAGTCTGGAATTAGCAACAAGAAAACATAGAGACTTAGCTTTATTTCCGAAAAATGCCGAAGAAAACATGATCTTATCCTTTTGCTATGCCACCGGACAACACCATTTTACAGAAATATTCATACCCACAATTTTGTTGAAAATGCCCTCAGAATGCACCAAACTGAAAGTAATTTTTCAAAATTTTCTGGGAGAGGCCCCCCAGACTCCCCGCCGCTAAGTGTCGCCTTCGGCGAACACACCATCGGGCTTCGCCCGCCGGCTGTCAACACCCCCCTTTCAAAAATTTTGACTACGCTACTGTCTTGCACTGTCAATATTTTGCCCCCCCATTGTTGAAGGTCTGGCGGCGCCACTGCCTCAGAGTGTTATGCTTCTTCTGACTATGCGTCTCACTATAACGTGACTATTTACGCATAGGTTTTGCTTGTATATGTAACCGTGTGTGTTTTGTGACTTGTGTTGTGTTTATGAATATGGGCCTGTCTCTTTAGTGCCTGATGCAAATAAATAAATAAAATAAAAATAAACCTGCACATTTTTGCCCATAGCACCTTGCTCTTCTCAGTGATAACTTAAACACATCAAGATGCCTTGCTTCATAACTATCAACACTTCTTGACAGCATGCCATGGCTGATCTTCATAAAAACTTTCTAATTATGGAAGTTTTGAAAATATTCTATTGCCGACACCGATAACTATATTGATATGGTATTTTTTACATTTTTCTCAAAATGTTGCTGATTTAACTTATTTTAGTTTCAAGTGCATCTAAACGTTTGTATTTTGCACTTTTTACTTTTCTTTAGACCTCTGCTATGTTGACATGTATTGTTCAAGATTGCTTTCATGGTCGGACAGAATAACTAACGAAACCTTACTGTACCAGACTTTAAGATTCAAATGAAATTGGAATTCAGAAAATATTGACATTTCCGAATACATATGCACTTATTTTTCATCCCAATAACGCTTCCATGAAGGCAAATTCTACTGTACCTTAAAATCTTTCCAATCTAAAAAGTTGCACATCTTTGGTCTTCTAGTTAGCACAAGTCCTACAAGTTCTCGAATTATCTTCTTTCTCTCTTTGTCACCTATTGCATAAAACCATTTCTGCAGCCTGACTTTTCCTTGGCGACTAAATAGCAGCATAAATTTCATCATTTTGAAAGTTTTTACTAAGTTTCACAAAAACAACAAAAACTTGAAACTTTATCGCGAAACTAATTCATTGGATAGAGGAAATCAAGGAAATTGAAAAAGCGGACAAAGAAGCCCAAAACAAAACGGAAAAGTTTTTTATGCTTAGGCTTACACGAAAGGTCAGGAAGGCCTATCTGCTTTAGGGTTGAAAACATTGCAGCATCACATAATTGTATTAAATTCAAATGTAAATTAGATAAATTTTTAAGTAGCGCTACTGAAATCACACAGAAACAATCGTTTTTGAAATATATAATGAGTTTTCAGGGCTGCTATGTTGTTTTTCGTTGTGATGGTCAGGAATAAAATCAAAACTGAAATCGTCCCTACTGAAATCGGACTAAAACATTGTCGAAAGTCGGGTAGAAAGTTTGCAATGTTAAGCTAATGCATGCAGAAAGCCAAATACCATATAAAGTAGGGAGGAGGGGTTGAACTTTTGATAAATTTCTGAGCAATAAACTATATGGAAAATTCCAATGATTATGCTACGAGCAAGAATTAGATAGATAGGCCTAACTTACAACTTTGTTATCTTTGGTACTGGGCTGGGACTTTAGCCTACTGGTAAATTCTCAAATTTTGTATATTACAGAATCGTATTGAAACCTCATTAACAGACAATGATAAATCAATTCTTACCTACAAGAGTGATGGTTTAAGCGTCCACCGTTATTCTTTCAAGACACATTAACTCAAATCTTCTGAAGATCTGAGCGAGTCTAAGTTTTAAATTCTGTTTTAGGTAGGTTATTGATTAATCTTTGACGTAAGCTGATTGATGTAGGGTTTGCTTTTGTCCCAACACGAAAATATAAATCAAATTAATTTATCCTATACTGTAGGGGAAGGGAAGGTAATTTGATACGGAAGTTAATTTGATACACCCCTTCTACAGAAATGTACAAAAAATATTAGTCAAAAATATTGTCATTAGGTGGAAGATCTGTGAGAATAATGCCTACAAACATTTCGCCATGCAGCTAACTCGTGCTTTTATGGCATAAAATTGTAAAAGTGTGTTTTTTGAGTATTTTCATAAAAATTTTAACTCATGTTTATTTTCGTCTGGAAAATTAACGAAAAGTTCCTGAAAGATGAAACCAAACTCATTTGACAGTTGATTGATAAGGCTTCAAGGGCATGTCACGTTTTTTCTGCAATGTGCATCCAAGCATACAAAAATCAGAATTTTATAACTTTTTTTGAAAAAGGTAAATTGATACATGTGGAGAAGGTAAATTGATACAGTATATTAAATTCTTTTTTGTGAATGTAATAAATGTTGTCATTGATTTAGTTGATTTAAATAAGTTATTCTTTATTAACAAGACCTGCTACTTTGGGAAACAACTATTATATAGGCTTTCGTCGGCCTACACGCTATCTGCTGTCAAAAAATGAGAAAAGCGCAAAGCACTCCCTTGAATAAGAACTCCAGCCAATCATCCTTCCCATGTCCATCCCGCTGCAGGAGCTTCGCTGCACGCATAGGTCTCAACAGTCATCCTTGCACCCAAGCATGCCAAACACATATTAAATTTTCATTTATTGCTTTGCTGTCAAAGGGGATTTCTGTATTAGTTTTACTGTATCAAATTACCTTCCGGGTGTATCAATTTATCTTTCGTGGAAGGTAAATTGATACATTTGAGTAACGTTTTTAAAATTTCAATTAAAAAAAAGTAACAAAAATAGAAAAATGAAATGTTTTTAAAAAGTGTGTAAGGGATCAGACTTTCATTTCAGCTTAAAATCAATAGTTTGTGTCACGTAATTTTCAGTTAACAGGCAAAAATGTTAAAAGTGTATCAAATTACCTTCCCTTCCCTAACTTGCTGTTACTAGCCTACGTCTTAAAATTATCGCTCAATCCACGTACCGGTAACAAAGAACGCTTGATAGCCTATGTGTAAAATGTAACTTTCCTGGGTAAAATTGAAATTTCGCAAGAAGGTGATGTTGTTTTTTTTGTTTGTTTGTTTTTATTTGTTTTTTTGATATTGTTTCCTATCGTCAAATTGTAGCTTTTGTAAGTCGTGCGAGGCCTTGAGATCGAAATGACTTCACCCGTCGTAGGATTTCGTTGTATGGTTTTCTTTGCATGCCTAGCTCTTATTTGCTATGAGCTAAACGCATCGTGTCCTTCTCACGATCATCACCACTCTTGATAACGCACCAAAGTCAATTTCCATAGCAAGTGCCTATTTATGCAAATCTTGAAAATATCATCTCATCTAAAGCTACAGTAGGCCTATATAAATATATGTTGTTGTTTTTATTATTGTTTGTAACATTGTAACTTTGGTCTACCCCGATAGTCCAGTGATTAAGCGCTCGACTCTTCAAGATCAAGCGGCGCTGGTTCGACTCTCGGGGTGTGCGCTTGAGCAACGCATTTCAGGACTGCTCTCCATTCTGCGGCACTTAGGCTAGTGGTAGAATAATTCTCCGCAACAACACTTCAACAATCGGAAACTTCACTCTGTCAATCTCGGTAACCAGCCCTGCGTCAAGAGCCTCTGCAAGTATGCGAAACTACCAGGAACAACCTATCAAGGCTTTGTCAGTCCGAGGATAAAGATTCAAAAACCAAACCAATCTGTTTTTTATTTCTCTTTTATCTTCAGTTTTTCCAATAGTGTTGCGACCGTGCCAACTTACTTTCAACTTAATTAGGGGAAGGTCGGCACCTGCGAGCCACTTTTTACTTTTAGATGCATATCTTCTACGTTTCTCAATATTTTTCTCTAAAAATTGGTTTTGCAATGCCTTGTAGTGCTACCTACTCTACAGCAAAAGCACAAGTTATTATTTCAGCAAATGTTTAATTAACGCTCAAAAACATAAACACACGCCAAGCGTCTTAGCGCACCCCACCTGTGGGGATAAGTCACAATTGCGTTACGAAAAAATGTAGTATTTTTGCAAAGAAATCACTTCACCATATCAAAAATACAATTCTAAAACATAGTTGTATTATTTATGTGCCAAATCAATCTTCAAGCCAGCTTTCAAGCTTTAAATTTTGAAATAAGCGATGGAGAATTTTCAACTGATTCCTTGGGATGCGTTGTCAGAATTTTCATGTGAAATAGCATAATTAATAGTGTAGTGATCCATTATTTCATCATATAAATTCCCTTTCTTTAACTAAAATGAACCATTTCAAACCATGCGTAATTTCCTAAAGAATTGTAATTTTCTATTTAATCTGCTCCCGAAGTCAATAAGAAAAAGGGAACTGATGATTATAAAATGGTTTGTTCGTCCTTTGACGAGAGCTCTAGCTCTATTAAATTGGACCAGCTCAAGCAGAGCCCAGTTAGACCAGTTCAGCTCTCAGAAAACATTAAATTGTTTGTTTACTTAAAATGTAATAATTCGCGATAATGTTTTACTGTTTTGCAATTTCACTATTCTGTAATGTTTAAATTCAATTTGTGTTATAGACCTACAATATTATACGAACACCTTCTGATAACTTAAAATTATAATTCGAATAACAATAATTGTGTGGAAACTATTTCATGGAGTCAGATAGCCAAATTAGATAATGGAGTCAGATAGATAAATTAGATAGATAGAAATTTCATCAGGTACTTAGACAGCCTTCATCTTAATTCAGCTTATAAACAAACCATTCTCATACTTAAACTCATACTTAAATAACCTAAATAAAAGATAACCACATTTTTATAAGTTACGCATAAATAAAATATAACTACAATAGTTGCAAACGAAACAAAAGTCAGAATTGTGATATATTCTAATGGAAAGGTGTGAAAAGCAAAAAATGTTGTCATATGACACTTTAACATCTACTATCATAGGCACTTGTCATGGCTTGCAGGTCCCAACACAGGTGACTCAAGGCTCCCTATCTGACGTTTCAGAAATGAAACAACAGCAGAAAAAAAAACTAACATTGCTATCAGAAAGACTTTCAGCTTAATCTCATCTTAAATACATCACCTACCATTACAAAAAAGTTCATGAATATTTCTTGCATAACAAATGAGTTATTTTAAAACACATTCAGTCAAAAAAATTTACTTTTTTAACACAAAACCTATAAATCCTCATTGCACCTTCATTTTTCCGTACAATTTTGACCAAAGGATTGTGGGAAAGTTACCCAAGCATAAAACATATATTGACCTCAAAAAATGCAAAAAGAATACTTTATATTAAAAAAAGGGGGGTGGAAGATGGCTCCCATCATGATCATGGGTCCTACTTATATCGGTATCAAACAAGTTTTAACGTTCGCGTTTTGTCGCTTCTGCCTTTCTCTAGAGCAGTGGTTCCCAACCTTTTTGACCTTGCGGCACCCTATCAAAGAGATAAATAGTTTGCGGCACCCTGGCAAAACTGGGTCAATTTTATGAGACTTCTGTATTTCAAATAACTGTATGAAATAACACAGAATGAGTTGTACAGTATAACGCGCGTAAATAAATGTATTTATTCAAAAGTTAGTGTGAAACTTGGGCTTGACTTCTTGCACAAAGTTCCTTAATATCTGGGGGCACATTCGACAATGCCACCCACATTTCTTCCTCGACTACAAGCAGGCGTTCTCGTTTTTTAGTTTTAATGTTCGTTTGTACGGAAAATCCACTAATTTGGAGACCCAATTGTAATCGCAAAGCAATTCACAAAATATATTCATAAGTAGGGGGAAGGTGGGGTAAAGCGGACCAACGGGGCAAAGTGGAACCCTGCCTTTTTTTTCTATTAAAGTTTCACCAATGTGCGGATACCATTAAGTTTAGTGAAGCATGACGATAAGTAGCTACACACGCCATTATTCAAGGTTTCATGGTTGAGAAGACCAAAAAAAGCACGGAAATTAGTTTTTGCACCATCTGATCTATTGAAAGATATGTAGTATGGTAACCTAAATTGTATCTTATGTACATAAGGTAGAAGTTTTTTTGAATGATAAAAATGAGCCTCACTATATCACGTACGCATTACGTAGATTCAATCTTGTTGTTGACTAGCCTAAATTTGGCCAACAGTTAAATTAGTAGTAATGTAGAGCTGGGGTAAAGTGGACCAGTGATGGCAGAGCAGCTTCCAGATCAGCTTTCCAGCTTCCAGATCACCAACGCATCAGAAGCAAGACACTATCAATGAAAGTGGAACTAACACTGATGCTGAATTCAGAGAATGATGGGTGGATCCAGTGTTCCAAATGTTTGCGGTGGGCGCATGAAGCCTGCGCTGGTTGCAATGAAGAAGATGACAAATTTATCTGTGAACTCTTTCTTCAAAGTTTAGTTCGTAATGGACTTATGAACTGCAGTTGTGAAGTTTCATAATTTTTTCGCTAATGATGCTAGTTGTAAATAATTTGATTGTGTGGAAAAAAATTACGGAATTTGCTCAAAACTTACAACGGTCCAGTTTACCCCACATATGTGGGGTAAAGTGGACTATTGGAGGTAATTTTAAAATTAAAAAAATGTATATAAAAAAGCTGGCTGTCATCAATAGTGCACTTTAAAAATTGTTGAAATATGTTAGAGTTAACGCTCAAATAAAAAAAGTTAAATTTTTTGGCAAAATCAGTGAACGGTACTGAATTAACCCTTAGGTATTCCACTTTACCCCACCTTCCCCTAGGCTATAAAGAACAAATCAATTTAATATAACTTAGCCTTTTCTCGATTAGCTATGTATCGTGTTTGTATGCGCAGGTATCCCTCATGGAAAAGTTTCTATTTTATAATGGTTCGCAAACAATCGTGCAATTTTATAATCGTGCTGGGTCACACAATCCGATAATCCATCACTGCAATTTGACTATGTGCTCCTTGAAAAGCAAAATAAAATCATGAAACCTGGCAATAATGATGCGTTTCAAACGTTTTTATGGAAAAAACAGCAACGAGTCAAAATCTCTTTCGCGCTGTTTTTCCTGGGCGAGAAAACAAAGGCTTACCGTGGATTAGAGTTAAAATAAATAAATAAATTCCACACTTAACGGGTTAAAGTTAAAATAAAGAATGGGCCGCAGTATTGCAATATCTCGCGGCACCCTTGAGCATTGCAATTGGCACCCCAGGGTGCCGCGGCACCCTGGTTGGGAACCACTGCTCTAGAGTCTAGACCAGGCATGGCCAAATGGCGGATCGCGATCCGGTTCTGGATCTTTTCAACTTTTTTTGTAGATCTGTCAAGTTGTCTCTGAAAAAAAAATTCAAAGTAGCCTATTTATTTTAAAATTTGCTTAATTTTTTTTTTTTTAGTCTAAAGACCTATTTTCAAGGCTTTTATCAGGGTAACCTGTAAGAATCGCTGTAAGTAGCAGGAAACCACGTTTCGATAGTATTGTGAAATCAAAGCCCACTCATCATTTTTCTCACTAATACCAGGCCTGTTTATTACAGCACACGCTTGTTTTAGATGTACACAAATAATTGCATGTTTTTTGTATGATACAAAAGGAAAAGTGCACATCTTCAGCTCATTGTGGATCTTTAAGTTGTCAGATTTGGCGGTAGTGGATCATGGCCAAAATTATTTGGCCATCCCTGGTCTAGACCCTTGCTATTAATCAATCAAACAATAGATTATTTGCCAGAAACAGGAACTGCATATGTTTAAAATATGCACATTATAGACCTACAGTACACAGGCTACACTGCAAAGGTTGTACAAAATTCTGTACTGACGGGAAGGCAACGAGACGACCATACGGTATACAAGTCAATTGCCACATTGCAGTAATGATAATATTGTCATATAAAATATCAAATAAATGTAAATAACACACATTTAATACACACGAAAAAAGAAAATAAACATGTTTAGAAAACTTCAACATAAAGCTCTAAAAAATTAGCAGAGGTTTCTCTAAACTTAACCTAATCGCGTGTGAACCTGACTGGTGGATTGCTATGTTGACGTGTAGTGTTCTCGCTGTGATTTTCAGAAATAGAAACAACCGAACAGAACATGTGGAGCTATGTTCTTACCCTGACCCTGATATAATAAAAGTCCTTTGGATATTTACTGTTGTGCTGATTGTTTGATGCAGGGATAACATTCAAATAACTTCACCAAGTTCTAATGTGAAATGCAGAAATTTCTCAAGTTTTCGAAAACAAACACAACAAGATTTATATTTGTCAATTTAAAAATGAGAATAACAGTTGACAAACAGTGCGAAGATACGGAGTTGACAGGTAGCCTTCATTGCAATAGATCCAGTCTCGGCAGATGAAACTAAAGTCAAACAAAAACTTTGTAGAGTTTCATTTATGATCTCAATCGAGGTAATTTGATGAGAAGAGTTTGTCAATAGGCCTATAGGCTACTTTGTCATCATTCCAAACCTTGCTAACTGCACCCATTGAATAAGGTGTCAGGGAAACGACTTTCTGCTTCGGAACGCGACTGGGAATTCGTCTCAGCCACTTCATCTCTCGATACAGGACCCACGTGGCGCAGGACATCAAATAAGTGTAATTGATTGCAAAGTGGATGGTTGACAGGGCTAGCTGGTACGATATTGAGTCGGTTGTGAGGTCGCTCGAGAAGGAGTTCGAGCGTTTTTTGGAGTTGCCTCTAACATCTGGATCTCTGCTGCAAAAATAAAATATTTTAGTCGTTGGCCAACTTCGACTTCAACCGCATAAATAAACACAGACAATGTTGCACATCATACATTATAATAACGTCCGCATTGTGTGGCGTCTAAACTTTTCTAAACCTCTGCTATGTTTGGCGTAGCCTATATTGTTTTTTTCGTTGTGATGGTTGGAAATAAATTCAAACTGAATTGAGCAGATTTATTGTTTATAACTTTCCTATTATTAAAACAATAACAACATTTCTTTGGGGCCACATCTACAGTACAAACAATGCTCCTGGGCGCTGTACATGACGATGGTACGGTAGGCTACTCTCAGTCATAATGCAGTAAAACAAAATGTTTTGAATTCATTTAAATTTTCAGCTTCTTTTACAAAAATAGGTAAATAACTCAAGCAACAACAACTGGATTGGGGTTGATAGGGGTCTAATATCGTTATTTCGTCAATCCAGTTGCACCGTAGTTTATCGATCCTGTGTAAAGCAAGTGCTTACAATTACATCATAAACAATTGCTTTTTGGAAACGGTTTTTATAGAAAGTATTTGTTTATACAAAACTTGAAAATATCCGTTTCCGATATGTAGGCTAAATAGCCCGTAACCTATCATGGCGACTTATATCCACAGGCCATGACAACGTGCAAGCATCAAATTTGACTGGAGGTCGATCTGTTGGTAGCCGAAATCACAAGTATTAGTTGACTGTTTGATCAGTAGTTAATAAACACAGTATAGCCTGTGTGAATGTTGTGTATGCTTTTGAGCTACTTTTGTGCTATTGTTACCAGGGCTGTGGAGTCGGAGTCTTGGAGTTGGAAGGATTTTGGCGTGTCCGGAATCGGAGTCAAACATTTATAGACCGAGGAGTTGGAATCGTATATTTTTCACCTGACTCTACAGTCTTGGAGAATTATCATATAAGTAATTGACAAGATCTTGCCATTTGCGTCGGAAATTCAAAAAATATCTGGCAACACTGGTAACAAGAAAAGATTTGTCATTGTTTTAATCTAATTAAGAGATTTGCAAAGATTTGAGATTTAGAGGCATGACTGAAGATCGATTTTGACATCGATCTTCAGTCATGCCTCCAGTTCGCGCGTTGTCAAGGCCTGTATATAGATCGCTATGACCTGTATAGAGTGGTAGCTTATATGTGTTGTGCTTTTTTATACTGTAATTCTTTTTTGTTTCTTTTTCATTTTAAATTTTTCTGCAGGTGCCGCCATCTTGATTTTATTTAACTCAATAACTTATTTCCTTATGTACCTTCTTTTCTTTTGAATTTTCGCGTTTGCAAAACATGGACAAGGAAAGCAATGAAGATGACTGCTCCCAGAAAGGCGACTATCGTGACTCCGATCACCAAACCGGGGTTGAAGGGGTACTCCAGGATGAAAGTTGTTGCCGTTATTACGCCATAACTGACGCGAGAAGGCTGGCTGTAGACGATGATGTAAGTGCCTTGGTCGGATGCAATCACCTGCGAAACATAGTTTGTGAATGATCCTATTGGCGGTAAGCCTGTGATGAGTGATGACGCAGGCATCTCGACACGCGACGGTTCAACTTTCTACAAGAACATCATCTTCGGGCAGCATGAAAGCAAATCGAACAGATGCAGCCAACTTGAACATCACCAGAAGTTTGACTCGGTGCCTTAATAATTGCAACTACGTAAACAACGATACAAAACTTTCATCAAATATTTTCAAACTCATCGTTTACATTTTGCTGGGTCATTGTCAAGTTTAACACGTCATAAGCGCTATCGTTGCTTTAACTTGTTTGTCACAATCACAATACAAACTCCAAGTTTAGGCCAACCAAAGCCGGAATGACGTAGGTGTGACGTACCTGGTCGCTTCCAATCCTCACAATCATGGAATTGTCGCCAGGTTCCACAAGCCTTGCTGTGTTCCCATTGAGCGGGATTCCTGAGTGTACGTAACGATTTCATTAGCAATGGCCGCCAGCGTTCCAGAGGAAGCAATCGAAATCATGTTAATTACATTGAAAGATTTCAGTGTCAGTAGGGATACAAACAGTAGCGTTTCCAGGGGGGTCTAAGGGAAGAATATAAACAGTAGCGTTTCCAGGGGGGTCTAAGAGAAGGATACAAACAGTAGCGTTTCCAGAGGGGTCTAAGGGAAGGATACAAACAGTAGCGTTTCCAGAGAGGTCTAGGGAAAGGATAAAAACAGTAGCGTTTCCAAGGGAGTCTAAGGGAAGAATATCAACAGTAGCGTTTCCAGGGGGGTCTAAGAGAAGGATACAAACAGTAGCATTTCCAGGGGGTCTAAGGGAAAGATACAAACAGTAGCGTTTCCAGGGAGGTCTAAGGGAAAGATACAAACAGTAGCGTTTCCAGGGAGGTCTAAGAGAAAGATACAAACAGTAGCGTTTCCAGGGAGTCTAAGGGAAGGATACAAACAGTAGCGTTTCCAGGGGGGTCAAAGGGAGGGATACAAACAGTAGCGTTTACAGGGGGGTCAAAGGGAGGGATACAAACAATAGCGTTTCCAGGGGGGTCAAAGGGAGGGATACAAACAGTAGCGTTTACAGGGGGGTCAAAGGGAGGGATACAAACAATAGCGTTTCCAGGGGGGTCAAAGGGAAGGATACAAACAGTAGCGTTTCCAGGGGGGTCAAAAGGAGGGATACAAACAGTAGCGTTTCCAGGGGGGTCAAAGGGAGGGATACAAACAGTAGCGTTTCCAGGGGGGTCAAAGGGAGGGATACAAACAGTAGCGTTTCCAGGGGAGGTCTAAGGGAAGGATACAAACAGTAGCGTATCCAGAGGGGTCAAAGGGAAGGATACAAACAGTAGCGTTTCCAGGGGGGTCAAAGGGAGGGATACAAACAGTAGCGTTTCCAGGGGGGTCAAAGGGAGGGATACAAACAGTAGCGTTTCCAGGCGAGTCTAAGGGAAGAATACAAACAGTAGCGTTTCCAGAGAGGTCAAAGGGAAGGATACAAACAGTAGCGTTTCCAGGGGAGTCTAAGGGAAGGATACAAACAGTAGCGTTTCCAGGGGAGTCTAAGGGAAGGATACAAACAGTAGCGTTTCCAGGGGAGTCTAAGGGAAGAATATAAACAGTAGCGTTTCCAGGGAGGTCTAAGGGAAGAATACAAACAGTAGCGTTTCCAGGGGGGTCTAAGGGAAGGATACAAACAGTAGCGTTTCCAGGGGGGTCTAAGGGAAGGATACAAACAGTAGCGTTTCCAGGGGGTCAAAGGGAGGGATACAAACAGTAGCGTTTCCAGGGAGGTCTAAGGGAAGAATATAAACAGTAGCGTTTCCAGGGAGGTCTAAGGGAAGAATACAAACAGTAGCGTTTCCAGGGGGGTCTAAGGGAAGGATACAAACAGTAGCGTTTCCAGGGGGTCAAAGGGAGGGATACAAACAGTAGCGTTTCCAGGGGGGTCTAAGAGAAGGATACAAACAGTAGCGTTTCCAGAGGGGTCAAAGGGAAGGATACAAACAGTAGCGTTTCCAGGGAGGTCTAAGAGAAGGATACAAACAGTAGCGTTTCCAGGGAGGTCTAAGAGAAAGATACAAACAGTAGCGTTTCCAGAGGGGTCAAAGGGAGGGATACAAACAGTAGCGTTTCCAGGGGGGTCTAAGAGAAGGATACAAACAGTAGCGTTTCCAGGGAGGTCTAAGAGAAGGATACAAACAGTAGCGTTTCCAGGGGGGTCTAAGAGAAGGATACAAACAGTAGCGTTTCCAGGGGGGTCTAAGAGAAGGATACAAACAGTAGCGTTTCCAGAGGGGTCAAAGGGAAGGATACAAACAGTAGCGTTTCCAGGGAGGTCTAAGAGAAGGATACAAACAGTAGCGTTTCCAGGGGGGTCTAAGAGAAGGATACAAACAGTAGCGTTTCCAGGGGAGTCTAAGGGAAGAATATAAACAGTAGCGTTTCCAGGGAGGTCTAAGGGAAGAATACAAACAGTAGCGTTTCCAGAGGGGTCAAAGGGAAGGATACAAACAGTAGCGTTTCCAGAGGGGTCAAAGGGAAGGATACAAACAGTAGCGTTTCCAGGGGAGTCTAAGGGAAGAATATAAACAGTAGCGTTTCCAGGGAGGTCTAAGGGAAGAATACAAACAGTAGCGTTTCCAGGGAGTCTAAGGGAAGGATACAAACAGTAGCGTTTCCAGGGGAGTCTAAGGGAAGGATATAAACAGTAGCGTTTCCAGGGGGGTCTAAGAGAAGGATACAAACAGTAGCGTTTCCAGGGGGTCTAAGGGAAGGATACAAACAGTAGCGTTTCCAGGGGGGTCTAAGAGAAGGATACAAACAGTAGCGTTTCCAGGGGGTCTAAGGGAAGGATACAAACAGTAGCGTTTCCAGGGGAGTCTAAGGGAAAGATACAAACAGTAGCGTTTCCAGGGGGCTAAGGGAAAGATACAAACAGTAGCGTTTCCAGGGGGGTACAAGGTAGCGATACAAACAGTAGCGTTTCCAGGGGGGTCTAAGAGAGGGATGCAAACAGTAGCGTTTCCATGGGAGGTCTAAGGGAAGGATACAAATAGTAGCGTTTCCAGGGGGGTCAAAGGGAAGGATACAAACAGTAGCGTTTCCAGGGGGGTCTAAGAGAGGGATACAAACAGTACCGTTTCCAGGGGGGTCTAAGAGAAGGATACAAACAGTAGCGTTTCCAAGGGGTCTAAGGGAAAGATACAAACAGTAGCGTTTCCAGGGGAGTCTAAGGGAAGGATATAAACAGTAGCGTTTCCAGGGGGGTCTAAGACAAGGATACAAACAGTAGCGTTTCCAGGGGGTCTAAGGGAAGGATACAAACAGTAGCGTTTCCAGGGGAGTCTAAGGGAAAGATACAAACAGTAGCGTTTCCAGGGGGGTACAAGGTAGGGATACAAACAGTAGCGTTTCCAGGGGGGTCTAAGAGAGGGATGCAAACAGTAGCGTTTCCAGGGGAGGTCTAAGGGAAGGATACAAACAGTAGCGTTTCCAGGGGGTCTAAGGGAGGGATACAAATAGTAGCGTTTCCAGGGGGGTCTAAGGGAAGGATACAAACAGTAGCGTTTCCAGGGAGGTGTAAGGGAGGGATACAAACAGTACCGTTTCCAGGGGGGTCTAAGGTAGGGATACAAACAGTAGCGTTTCCAGGGGGTCTTAGGGAGGGATACAAACAGTAGCGTTTCCAGAGGAGTCTAAGGGAAGGATACAAACAGTAGCGTTTCCAGGGGGTCTAAGAGAAGGATACAAACAGTAGCGTTTCCAGGGGGGTCTAAGGGAAGGATACAAACAGTAGCGTTTCCAGAGGGGTCAAAGGGAAGGATACAAACAGTAGCGTTTCCAGGGGGGTCTAAGAGAAGGATACAAACAGTAGCGTTTCCAGGGGGGTCTAAGGGAAGGATACAAACAGTAGCGTTTCCAGGGGGGTCTAAGGGAAGGATACAAACAGTAGCGTTTCCAGGGGGTCTAAGAGAAGGATACAAACAGTAGCGTTTCCAGGGGAGTCTAAAGGAAGGATACAAACAGTTGCTTCTCCAGGGGGTCCAAGGTAGGGATACAAACAGTAGCGTTTCCAGGGGGTCTAAGAGAAGGATACAAACAGTAGCGTTTCCAGGGGAGTCTAAAGGAAGGATACAAACAGTAGCGTTTCCAGGGGGGTCTAAGGGAAGGATACAAACAGTAGCGTTTCCAGGGGGTCTAAGAGAAGGATACAAACAGTAGCGTTTCCAGGGGGGTCTAAGGGAAGGATACAAACAGTAGCGTTTCCAGGGGGGTCTAAGGGAAGGATACAAACAGTAGCGTTTCCAGGGGGTCTAAGAGAAGGATACAAACAGTAGCGTTTCCAGGGGGTCTAAGAGAAGGATACAAACAGTTGCTTCTCCAGGGGTCCAAGGTAGGGATACAAACAGTAGCGTTTCCAGGGGGGTCTAAGGGAAGGATACAAACAGTAGCGTTTCCAGGGGGGTCTAAGAGAAGGATACAAACAGTAGCGTTTCCAGGGGGGTCTAAGGGAAGGATACAAACAGTAGCGTTTCCAGGGGGGTCTAAGGGAAGGATACAAACAGTAGCGTTTCCAGGGGGTCTAAGAGAAGGATACAAACAGTAGCGTTTCCAGGGGAGTCTAAAGGAAGGATACAAACAGTAGCGTTTCCAGGGGGGTCTAAGGGAAGGATACAAACAGTAGCGTTTCCAGGGGGTCTAAGAGAAGGATACAAACAGTAGCGTTTCCAGGGGGTCTAAGGGAGGGATACAAACAGTAGCGTTTCCAGGGGGGTCTAAGGGAGGGATACAAACAGTAGCGTTTCCAGGGGGGTCTAAGGGAAGGATACAAACAGTAGCGTTTCCAGGGGGGTCTAAGGGAGGGATACAAACAGTAGCGTTTCCAGGGGGTCTAAGAGAAGGATACAAACAGTTGCTTCTCCAGGGGGTCCAAGGTAGGGATACAAACAGTAGCGTTTCCAGGGGGGTCTAAGGGAAGGATACAAACAGTAGCGTTTCCAGGGGGGTCTAAGAGAAGGATACAAACAGTAGCGTTTCCAGGGGGGTCTAAGGGAAGGATACAAACAGTAGCGTTTCCAGGGGGGTCTAAGGGAAGGATACAAACAGTAGCGTTTCCAGGGGGTCTAAGAGAAGGATACAAACAGTAGCGTTTCCAGGGGAGTCTAAAGGAAGGATACAAACAGTAGCGTTTCCAGGGGGGTCTAAGGGAAGGATACAAACAGTAGCGTTTCCAGGGGGTCTAAGAGAAGGATACAAACAGTAGCGTTTCCAGGGGGTCTAAGGGAGGGATACAAACAGTAGCGTTTCCAGGGGGGTCTAAGGGAGGGATACAAACAGTAGCGTTTCCAGGGGGGTCTAAGGGAAGGATACAAACAGTAGCGTTTCCAGGGGGGTCTAAGGGAGGGATACAAACAGTAGCGTTTTCAGAGGGGTCAAAGGGAAGGATACAAACAGTAGCGTTTCCAGGGGGGTCCAAGGTAGGGATACAAACATTAGCGTTTCCAGGGGGGTCTAAGGGAGGGATACAAACAGTAGCGTTTCCAGGAGTCTAAAGGAAGGATACAAACAGTAGCGTTTCCAAAGGGGTCAAAGGCAAGGATACAAACAGTAGCGTTTCCAAAGGGGTCAAAGGGAGGGATACAAACAGTAGCGTTTCCAGGGGGGTCTAAGGGAGGGATACAAACAGTAGCGTTTCCAGGGTGGTCTAAGGGAGGGATACAAACAGTAGCGTTTCCAGGGGGGTCTAAGGGAAGGATACAAACAGTGGCGTTTCCAGGGGGGTCTAAAGGAAGGGATACAAACAGTAGCGTTTCCAGGGGGGTCTAAGGGAGGGATACAAACAGTAGCGTTTCCAAGGGGGTCTAAGGGAAGAATACAAACAGTAGCGTTTCCAGGGGGTCTAAGGGGAGGATGCAAACAGTAGCGTTTTCAGAGGGGTCTAAGGAAAGGATAAAAACAGTAGCGTTTCCAGGGGGGTCTAAGGGAGGGATACAAACAGTAGCGTTCCAGAGGGGTCAAAGGGAAGGAAAGAAACAGTAGCGTTTCCAGGGGGTCTAAGGGGCACTTTGGATCCCACCCAGGATGATTTTAGACCCTTAGCATTTCCAAGGGGCCCGATAACTTGAAAAAACATCGCTAGTTTTATAGAAATGTCTTGATTTTGGGCCCGAAAATATAATTGGTACCGGGCCTACATTGTCCTCTCAACGGCCGTAGGTATGAGAAAAATGTGTTTTGAATACTGAAGGAAAGGGTGGAAACATCTCACACCAAGTTTTGAAGTTTCATTCAAAGGCGATAAGTTGCAAGCCAAAGACTATTCCAAATTTCGTCAAAAATAAATTTATTACACAAAAAATACCATCGGGTCGCAAATCACAAAAAGTGATCACAGTAAGATTCTGTCGGACAAGCTCCTTAGACCAAACTTTTTTTTTTTTTTTGACCAAACTATCTACTGTTTTGAACCTTAACTTTCAGATTGCTTATATTTCTTAGAATTTTTGCTTGTTTGAAACTCTTGGAGGTTGCCCCTCAATTGTTTGTTTCTACTGACCCTGAGTGGCCAACGATATTGAAATAATCACGCATGACCAATTCTCAAAAACTCTGAAGAGAAAATAAAGCTTTCAAATTAAAAAGTTCTTTCAAAATGATTCTGTGTAATTTGGTTTCATGGAATGATCCCAGACTTGGTAATTTTATTGTAATCTAACGTAATTTCAACAACTTAATACAATATAGTTGTCCAAGCACTGATTGAACAGAACTCACTGATGACAATCTCAATCGCTACGTCGGCTGGTGGCGCAAGAAAGCAATTTCAACTGTGTTATTTTTACTTTTTTTCTCGAACAGTAATTACAGTATGACACAGCCCATCCCTATGACGTAGGCAGCTTACCATTCCGTGTCACTGAAATCAACTTCGTTCCTGCTTCGAAAGGTATGGTGAGGTCACAATACTTGTTTTCTCCAAGAAACAAGGTGCAGAACACTATAAGACAAGGAAGTCAGTCAAACTGTGATTACGTCATAAAGCTTATTTTCAACCTATCAGAAGGCATTCACGCATGATTGATTTTACGTAGATGATTCGTCATTTCAAGCAACAATCATCTGTGCGGGATATTTTATGTTCCCATCGTATCTAGTGTAGTGTGGACGTCCCTGATTAGATCGATTGATGGCAACTAGCATGGATCAGTCAAATAAAACTTTTCTGTTTTGTGAACCAACCCAGCAAACTGTCCACTTGAAGCGGTTGACTGTCTCTTATCATTAGTTGCTTTGTTGTTCAACACATCAAATAGTTTACCAGCCTTATTTTTTAATTGTTGCTGGATCGGTCAAAAGTGTTTGGCCACTTTTGTTGTTGCGACTTCTTTATGGTTCTTTGTAATTTTTCTGGCACAGAATGTAACCTACCTGGCGGTGGCAGCTGACGAACTATGACGCGGAAGAAAAGGGCATACATGAGGCCTGGGAGTGGGGCGTAGTTAACAATGAGTCGGTACTCCCCTGCATCGTCCTCGGTCACCTAAACATCGAGATGTATTATTATCAACGCGTCTCTAGAGATTTCACGCCAGATGAATTCGCTTCTACCTCGCCCGACAGTGAAGATCCACCGCGTGGCAAGACGTCAAGCCACATTGTTGACCCAAGACATCAAGGATTGCTTTGGGCCAAAACACTGTATGGCGTCCCGACCTTACTTGCACCTACGCGCGAGAAGCGGATGGTAAGAGCAGTATTCGTGTTCATGTTATCTTTGTGTGTTGCAGTGACAATTCATTCCACTTTTGAAGGTCTTCAAACTTTTTTCGAGCTGTCACCTGCTTCTAACTGACCTTTAGTCATATACTCGCCTCCTCAACGCCCCGTGCATAGACAACTTAAGGCGGTCCATTGGTAGATCCTTGGTCCCAGAGGTCAAGCCTAGTTTCATCATAGATTATCAAGCCCCTCACCTTGTCACTATGGAAACGATATCGATGCGTCGTCCCATTGATCAGTATGACGTTGGATTCATCGTTGGACGCCTTAGTACCTGCAACGAAAGGCATGGATGACGTCAGAAAGAAGTCAAGGATCTCGTTAACAAATTTGTCTGAAAATAATTTTTGAAGTTTAACAGCTGAGGGGTTCAACATTGACCACGTCACAATCACAACTCAATCGACAACATTCCCAACTGTAGTCAAACCGCCGATGACGACTGACCGTGACCACAACGAACGCGTCGCCACCAAATGCGACCATGGATGTACAACATTGTTTTGAACGCCGCCTCGTTTTATGACGTCACATACCGTTTTTGATTAAGTCGTTGAATTCCGCTTCCGGCTTAGAGCGAAATATGACGTCACAGATTCCAGTTTGGTTAACGTACCAGACGCAAGATGACGGACTTTCTTGGAATGGCGCCACTGGAATGGAAGGAATACATAAGTTATTGTTGATTCTTTAATACAAAATGGTGCTCCACACAAAGCAATTTTAGATTGCAACTTAGAACAAAACAGGAGGAGCAATTGATGTAAATAGCAAGAACAACAAAGTGAAAAGCGGAAGATCGATTGTTAAAAGTCAAGCAACTACATTTTCAACATAATCTGCCCAATTGGATTACTTTTCTGTTTTGGTCTAACGCGTAAAACATCACCCAACATTTCTGTGACATGTTGTTAGGCTACTACATCTTAAACGTATTGCTCAATCGACGCAACTTCACGTCAAAGCACGATAACTTCCCTACGTAAAATTGAAATTTCGCAAGAAGATGATGTTGTTTTTGCTTGTTTGTTTTATTTGTTTTTGTCATTGTTTCGTGCCATCAAGTTGTAACTATTTTGTGAGTCGTGCAATGCCTGGTGCGTTGAGCTTGAAATGGCTTTGCCCGTGGTGGGATTTCTTTGTGTGGTTTTCTTTGCCTGCCTTGCTCTTCTTTGCTATTAGCTACACGCATTAAGACGTGTTCCCCTCACGACCATCAGCACTCTTGATAACGCACCATGCCCGATCTTCATAGCAACTGTCCATACAAATCTTGAAAATTCAGCCCAAAGCTATATAGGCTGATAACAGGGATATCTAAAGAAGGGGATACGAAGGCTCAGAGCGATTGCTGATTCTCATGACACTAGAAGGGCGGTAGTTGGTACCGCGTTAAACATGCGGTTCTTTTTAAAATTGCAGAAAGTTTTGTAGTGCAGCTGGTACACTCAGCTACACAAGACAGTCAGCAAGTGTTATGTAGAACATATTTAAAGAATACTTGTTTGAAAAGACAGTTGAAAGGTTACCAGTTAGCTGTTTTTTTAAAAAAACCTTTGCAGTTGGCTAGGTGTAAAGCAAGTATACGGGTAGTTGAATTAACAAGTAATTATGAGCATTCATTGAATATCCATACCTGGTGGTAATAGTGTAATGCAGGTTGTCATAACAAAGTTTATTAAATTACTGCTGGTGCCAATTGTTATTTTACCATAAACAGAGATTATTTAAGATAAATAGAAGCCCTTCTATTGTCAGACGTAATAAAAGCCTTCGTATCCCCTTCTCTAGATATCACTGGCTGATAAAGCTATAACCTGGATACACGTTGTTATTTTTATTTATTTTTATCGTAAGTTTTTCTGAAGATGATGCGACGTGCCAATTTTCTTTTAACTTAATTACGTATTTCGGTCTCAAGCACGATATAATGTTTACGTTTGGTCGCTTGCTCGCTTCTATCTTTTTCTAGACCTTTGCTATGATGACGTGTATTGTTTTCGCTGTGATGGTCAAAAATAGAAAACAATTGAACTGAACTGATCCATCGTATAACTGAAAACAATAATCAAGGGGTTGGAAAAACTATGTTAAAATATATATTCGCATAAAAATTTACAAAAAGGTAGGCCCATCAATGGTAGGCTGATCTGGTGTCACTGCTGATCTGGTGTCACTGCTAGTTTGGTGTCACTGTTGATCTGGTGTCACTGCTAGTCTGGTGTCACTGCTAGTCTGGTGTCACTGCTAGTCTGGTGTCACTGCTAATCTGGTGTCACTGCTGATCTGGTGTCACTGCTAGTCTGGTGTCACTGCTGATCTGGTGTCACTGGTAATCTGGTGTCACTGGTAATCTGGTATCACTGCTGATATGGTGTCACTGGTAATCTGGTGTCACTGGTAATCTGGTGTCACTGCTAGTCTGGTGTGTTTTTCAACTTGGAAGGGTTCTTTTCATTTGGAAGGGTTCTGATAACACCAAGAGTGAGCACCCTTGAGTTGAAAGATCGGTGGGAACTCAACCGAGACAGGAATATCACCAGGCCGCTCAGATATGCCACGTCACAACTTGACAGCGCAGCATCAACGCAGTATCAACGTTATATAACCTCGCATCAACATTAATAATCAAAAAACAAAAAAAATCTGCAAGGTACTCACCTGTTGAAACGAGAGGAATCATCCGGGACCTTCCAGTGTCGTTGAAGATTCTTGTGAAGGGCGTCGCTGGTTGGCAGTAGAGATACTTCCCATCATGACGAGGCTCGATGGCCCTCAGCGCAAACGGCGGGATCTGAGAGAGCACTCAAATGTTAAGCAACAATGGTGGTTGTTAATGGGGAGGGGAGGCTTATTTGGCAAAAATTTTCAAATTCAACTTTAGACCTTGTTTTGCACACAGCAGGAAATTCCAAAACCTCTGGTATAATTTTTCGAAACTTCCATTCAAAAAACTCCCTACCTACTCTAAAAATTACTTTTAAGCATTTTTATTTTTACTGGTGCAAGTTGCCCGAGCAGATGGTATAAAATTGTCTTTGTTGAATAACAACAAAAAGAAATTATATCACAGGTCTCATAATCTCCTGCTGTATACTCAAATCAGGGCTAAAGTTGAAAGTAATACCCCACTCCCCCTACTGTTGACTAGATTGATGGTGTGGGAGAATTCATAGTGAGGTGAACCTGCTGTTTTTATCATGAAATAAAAAGTTTTTGCTTGTTGATTTCAGCAGAAACATCCAAAGAGTCCTTGTGGTTGTTGCACTTGCAAGTGTTAATAGTAAATGTATAGGACTGTTTTCAAAAAAAAGTTTTTTTTTTCCATCTCTCTTCTATAGGTTTGGTAGTTGTGCAATTTTAAGTTGGTGTTTATATTACAGAGGTGACGAACTTGCGGCCCGTCAAAGAATTTTGTGCGGCCCGCAAAACAATTTGACAATCGCTCATGCATTAAAGACAAAAGATATTTCAAAGCTGTTTTATGCCTTCACCGGTACACCTTTCCTTTGCTACAGGTCGTTTCAGGTCGAGGCTGACAGATGAAAATCTTTGTGTGCAGTTGAGAGTTGCCACATCGTCTGTTCGACCTAATATTGAACGCTTAGTCAAGCAAATAACTTTCCAAAAATCCCACTAAGCAAAATAATTCAATGCTCCAAAGTTATTTTTTAATATTTTATGCTTCAATGCTGCATTAGATAGATTCAGCTGTATGATTCGGCTCGGGTTCCAAATAGCGACTGTCAGAACAGCGACTGTCAATAGAGCGACTACACGACAGCGATTCATTTAAAACAGCGACTGTCAATAGAGCGACTACACGACAGCGATTCATTTAAAACAGCGACTGTCAATAGAGCGACTACACGACAGCGATTCATCAAAAACAGCGACTGCCACAACAGCGACCTCACTTCTTTTATTAAATCCAAGGCTTACGCGCACACGCACTCTTTCACCCCCTCCACACATACCTTCCATCCCCCACACCTCTCTACACACGTATGCACGCACAAATAGGCAAACACTGCGTAGTGAAAGATTGAAACCAAAAGGGACTTTAAAACAACATTTTATTTGGACTATCCATAGAAGTCACATGATTTAAAAAGAAATAGGCTAGTCAAGCCAAACAACAGAAAGTCGTCAAGCCTTGCAATAAAATTCAGGGTCTAGAAAAAGATTGAAACCAAAAGGGACTTTAAAACAACCAAAAGTCTTGCAATAAAAATCAAGCCACGTTTATTTCTAAATTGTGAGCAAGGGCTCGAAGGAACTGCCGCAGATCATACTGGCCTCGATTTTGCTGTACAACAGTGATTCGTGTGTTCATTGTCACGTATCTTTTCATTCGCTGAGTCAGGTCTCTGCCTTGTAGTAGCTGGGTTCGGTTTGGTTCGGTTTAAAGTGTTAAGTCGCTATCATAACGGTCGCTGTTTTAATGCAGTCGCCATTATGACAGTCGCTGTTTTGACAGTCGCTCACTTCATTACGTCGCTATTATGAAGTCGCCATTATGACAGTCGCTGTTTTGACAGTCGCTATCCGGCCTGGATGCCGTATGATTCGCATGGGCTTTTGTTTGTTGTTTGAAAAAGAAATTTCATTAACTGATTTGTTGTTTCGAAGTATAATGGTTGAAACATTTAGTCAACTTGAGAAAAAAGGATAGAGCCAAAAAAAGCAGAAATCATACTCATATGAAAGCAAACGCTTAAACTGGAAAATTAAACTTAGAAAATTAAACTGTCTTCAGTGCAAATACTGTTGCTCTATCCTTTTTGCTCAAGTTGATTTGTTTTTATTTTTACTGCTGTATGTTTCGATTCTGCGTAAAATAATTTCAACTGTGTGGGTTTTATTACTTTCATTTGCCGTTTGTTACTTTTCATAAATAATATCTTGAGTCGCTTCTAAAAGATTTCATAGTAGGTTACGATTAAAAAGTTGTGTGGCCCGATAACTCATGTGTAATTGACAAAGTGGCCCGCGACCGCAAAAAGGTTCGTCACCCCTGGTTTATAACAACACTGTCGATGTATATTTTAAACCTTTAACTTTTGCGATATTTTCCTTTGGTTGTTATCAAGTTTGTGCGTTTACTTTGTCGTTCTGTGCATGTTTGCGCCAGCACCAAAAATAAAACTGAAGTGATTTGAAAGAGAAAATACGTTTCAAAAGTGACTTAAAACTTAAAAGCACAAGTTGAACGTCACAAGACAATTGTTACTATTGGCAAAGTATGACGTAACAAAATGTCTGTGACGCTAAACATTTTAAAGAGAAAAACATACTTTTCAATTTTGAAAGTTTAAATCTTATTTTTTCAAACTTTCAAACACAGAAAACTGATGATTTCATTTGGCAGCACTCACCAATCCCACCTCATTGACCTCGTCACCAACGTAAATAAAAGTGGTGTTGCCTGAGGGAAATCCCCAGTCGCCAATATCACAAACCACGAAGACTTCTCGTTGAGTCTGATCGTACAGAAGCCTTATACTGACATCGGTTGGTGCTGAAAGTGAAAAGCAGGCGTATTTTTGTAAGAAAGATACTGTAAGTTAGAAATTTTAATAGCAAAAGCTGTAAAAATACAATTTGTTACAGACTAAGAAGCAGTACAGTTAGCCCCTCCTACGACAGCCCAGAACTTCTGCCAATCCCGGAGTTGTTTCCTGGTAAAGTCCAGCGTTTGCAAATGCAGAAATGTTAAATTTAATTTATTCTGATCAATGTTGACGAAGCCTTCCAAACTACAACCTCCAATGCCAAGATAGGAAGATTAAGGCTCAACATTTTGTGAGGAGCAATAAAATCTGTTAATGTATGAAAGGGATGTGCTTACTGGCTGTCAGTACAAGGCTGAGCACTCACTAGAAAAACGAGTAATTGCGATTTGCTGATCATTACGCCTCCACGCTAGCCATTTAGACCATCCGTGGCCTACGATATAACACGGCCGGATATCGTGCCGCGAAGAGAAAAAATTAGAGGGGTAACTTTTCTGCACAAAGTTGCATATACTAACAGCTTTACAATGGTAGTAAAAACAGAGAGAGACTGTTCACCAGGCATTTTATAATAAAAGTAATTTGCGTTCTTCTGGTGACTATTTACTAGGTTACCTCCTGATGTTAAAGATGATAACTAGCTTTTGTATTTCCGACGTTTCGTCAGTCAGCACGACTGACTTTATCAAGGTGGCTAAAACAGGTTAACACAACCTGTTCAGCAACGATGGCACAACACAAAAACGTACTGATAAAATGAATAAAGTAAGCAGCAAGAATCAGAATTAAAACACGCAACAAGACACCTAGAGGTTAAACTGAATGCAGTGAATGCCTAAAACCAGTAGGCTGCTTTCCAACAGCGTAAATTTATCTATCTATTGGGCCACCGTCAAGAAACATTGAAAAGTCATCAGACAAGACAGAAACCAAGGGAATTGGCAATAACAATGATAGAGAAGACGCACTGAGAATGGAAAAGGTGAAGTTGAAGTTAAAGTAATTTACTTTACAATGGCTTTACAATGGTTAACAGACAAAATATTTTACATTACTGAACAATTTATGGACATAATGATGCGTTAAAAAGCATTCAACATAAAATTGTACTCATACGCTGATATGCTTGGTTCAATTGCTAACCTGGTCAGCCAAAACTTAAAAATTCGATGTGGCAAAGTATCACAGCTACCGTCATTGTCACTTTCGCTTTCATCTTCTTCTTCAGAACTCGATGGTACTTCAATGACCTTGCGTTTCTTGCCTCTCTGACTACTGGTACTTCCAGATCCTGTTCCAGATGGCATCTTCGACATTTCTTTCTGTGCAGCTATGTCTTCAGACGTACGGTATAAGCCTTCCCTGCTGCTACTTTGGAGCCACGTTTTTGACGTGTTGTTGCTGAAGACAGGTGCTCCTTCAACATGTTTGCCACAACTTCTCCCAGGGCCTCTTGGACTGTCTCAGTTGGATTGCTGTTTGCTTCAGGGAGACGCTTAAGCACCTGCTGCTCATCCTGAGGTACTAGACCGCAAGCCTTGAATCCAGCTGCAAGGTTTTCCTTTTTCTCCTCCATCTGGTTACACAGTCGTTTCAAAAGCGATGGAAACAAGGTCTTTGGTATGCTGCCCCTCACTCTGCTCTCCTTTCTCCAGTCCTCCAGTATCCTTCTCCACATCTTCTTTACTGGCCCAAATACGGCAACATCAATTGGTTGAAGTAGATGGGTTGCATTGGGTACTAAACTGATAAACTTGATATCATTTTCTTCACAATCAGCTATCACCTGTGTACTGAAATGTGATGCCAAATTATCCCCAATAAGCACTTTCTTCCAAGGCTTCTCCTTTACATGGTCCAGAAACAACTTGAACCACTCCTCAAACGTAGTGGAATCAAACCAACCACTAACTGAGTGATTGTATAATGCACCAGGAGGGCCACCTTCCGTCCAACCAGCATAGAGATTCCTTGATTTATACACGACCATCGGAGGGAGATACTCTCCCACTGCATTTCCGCAGAAAACATCATGCTCACGGCTTGCTTGGAGTGTGATGTCTTTCCACTCTTCGAAGTCCTCACAATGCACTGTTTAGCCCCTGGATTGTCTGTTACATTGGTTTCATCATAATTGTACACGTTCTGGGGCTCTACCCCATTCAGTTCCTCATAAATGTTTTTGAAATATTCTTTCACGATAGTTGAACTAATTTCAGCACGGCTTGGCTTCACATTGTCAGCAAGTCGTTGAGAAAGATGTTGAGATTGTTGACGTTCTTTAAATTTTTTTAGCCAGTCCCAACCAGGCAGGTTTTCCCGGAAGATTTTTATGGTTTTACCTTGTCGATTAACATAATCTTGTACAAGGTAGGTAACGAATGTCAGAAGACGATAATGGAAATTTCCAATCAGTTAGGTGGTTGATGACTTTTACGAGTGCTGTCTCTTCAGCAGCCAATAACACTGATTGTCCACCTGGTTTTCCTGCATGTTTCACTGTTGGACGTGTCTTGTTCCAAACCGTTCCATATGATATTTTGAACTGCTTCGATGCAGCATGAATGGTCAATTGTCCATTCTGCACCTGCCGTACAGCATTTTCTAGGTCTACTTGAGTATATGCAGTTTGATACCCCCTCGACCCAGCTTTCCGTTTGTACACTCGTGGCATAATTGTTACAGTAGGCCTATACTATCAAACTTAATCAGTATCTACAAAGACAACACAAAATACAAATTTACTATCATAAAAACACAACTATACAGAATTTTGGACACCATTGTTCAATTTTTGACGTTCAGTGTGACTTTGATAACCAATGTCAAAGTCACACTGACTGTCAAAGTCACCCCGATTAACGGTATTCCAAATATTGCTTAAGCTACAAACATATTTTATAATTAATATGCATATACAATTAAGGTATAAGCACATAAACTATCTAAACCAAGGCTGTAGCTATATTGACAAAAATGAGGCACTTGACTTCCACAGAAAAATTTCAATGTGCATGATTATCATATGTCTGTTCAACCTTGTGACATTTGACAAATATATATATACTGGTTATAACCAAGTGGTTTTTGGAATATCAGCCAAAATTTCCTCTAGTTTGGTTGCTTCTGGGCTTTGTACAAGGACATTTTTCAAAAATTCGACAATAAATTACTAAATGTTAATAAAAGGATTTTTGGAAAAAATGCAAACTATTTAATTGCTGCTCTCGATCCTGACTACGGCCTAGATCACCACAAAACTGAATAATCTAATGACTAATAATGTAATGCCTACCCATTATTGCAGATTATAACATAGAGCATAACTTAGTACTGCAGCACAATATACGTCTACCCTGTGGTGTCATCACTGCACTAAAACCTTAACCTGTTAGTCACTATTGCTAAGTAATATTTTCTGTGCAAAAACTTATCGCTATATTATTGTTATTGTTTATCTTCAAGCATTAACAAGCTGCTCCAATCAGCAATTCAAACTAGATTAGATATGGCTCAATAGCATTGCCAGATAAGGAATTCTGCCCTAATTTGAGAAAAGTTCAAAGCTGTTGAAAACAAAACTTGTATTTTGAAAATTTTTTTAGTCCTGGGAAAAGATCCTTAGCTTAACCCATCCTAACTTTAATCCTAACTCTGGCAAAACCTGATTGTGACCATGGCAATATGTGGGTAAAAATAGCCACTCCGAATTACATTTGCTGTTTCGTCAGCAAAATTGATACTGCTTGCTACAGCAAAGTTTTTAACAAGACCAAAGATGTTAAAATGGTGTATGATTACTGGTGCTACCTAGTGCCTACTCTTGCAACAGATACCATTCTAAAAGCTTTGGTTTTATAGGAGCTGTGCTGCAACAGCAACACTTTACGTTTAGGCTACAATTTAGTAACTTCAGAGAATGAAATTAAATGGTGAAAATTGAACTGACAGTGTTGCCAGACGCAAAGCGTTACCCCTCTAATTTTTTCTCTTCGCGGCACGATATCCGGCCGTGTTATATCGTAGGCCACGGACCATCCAATCAACTCTATGTTTCTCGGCAGCCGATTGTAACCCGAATTGACAGCGATAGACACCGTGTTTCGCCAATGAGGCTCATCAGTATCGCACCACAGATTCATGCCATTGTAATTTCTACATTAAACGCCAACAAACCAACAGCGGCATCGCATCACTGACCTGTCCAGCACTGCAAGTCATTCTGTCCGCTCCACTGTGACGTCATTTTGCACGTGGTTTTGTTGGAGGAGAGACGCGTTCCATTCGCGTAGAAGAGAACTCCTCCGTTAGAGCAGAAGAATTCACCTTGCGCCCCCACGTGGGAAGACTCTGCTTGTACGATGACGAAGTTAGGGAGGCCTGTGACGCAATCTGAAGCAACAAATTGTAACGTCATTATGACGTAACCTGTCGCGAAAATTCGTAACGTCATTTCAGGCTTCAAGTGGCGTCACGCTTTTAATGGACAATAGCAGAAGGCGTTGCGTGCTATGAAACACAAGTTTGAATAGTCTCAACCAGATGAGCTCACCATCAATGAATTCCAAAGTCTTCGTCACATTGAAGGTAATAAAGTTGCTGGCGGAGATCAACCTTCCCTCTTCACTTTCAAGCAAGCCCGTGATCGTCAGGGAGGTGACAAGGTTGCCACTAGTTCCAGGGAGAAACTGCTCGGGAGAGGCGCTGAAAAATAAATAAGTTTCATTCAAGCTGCTCATTCAACTCCCCCCTGGGGGGTTTTCAAATGATTATTCAAATAAAATGAATGATCATCGCCAGTTGCTCACCTGATGGAAATCCTGTCCAGGTATATTGTAGGCAGCATGAGGACACTCACACTGATCAAGTCAACATGCGCTGAACCGAGAAGCACCTGTAAAGCATTAGGTTAGTGATGACATCATAACAGCTATTGATGACATCATACAGCTATTGATGACATCATAACAGCTATTGATGACATTTTAACAGGTTGTTGATATATTCAACTTAGCCATCATCATGCATGCCTGCCAACCTAACTGAAGTTCCTATAATGATAGTAATCGAACTCTGAAAGCGACAGGTTGCTAAAAACATAACTTCAAGTTCTATGTAAAAACTGTCACGCGCAGACATACCTATCCATTGATGGGCCTACCAGGCCCGGATTTAAGGGGGGGCAGAGGGGGCAGTTGCCCCGGGCCCCCCGACTTTTGAAGGGCCCCCCTATGTGAAAAAAATGTGATTTTGTGTTATTTTTTTCCTTTTGGCCTTTAAAGTTTCTGCAAAATGCTGTGCAGTACTGGACTGATGCTACTGTAGACGTAGAGATGGGTTTTCGCGCCGTAGGCGCAAAAAATTTTTTTGCACGGAGCCCCCCAATCTAAAAGTGCTCCGGGCCCCCCATCAGCTAAATCCGGCCCTGGGGCCTACCCAGGGTTGAGCATACCTATTGATGGGCCTACCCAGGGGTGAGCAATGAGCATACCTATTGATGGGCCTACCCAGTAGGGTGGAGTGAAAAAAGAAAATTTTGATTTTTGCTCTGTAATAGCGATTAAAAGTTGTAGTGTGGCTTGACTATTAAGCTTTGAAAATTTCAGCGTTTTAAAATAAAGTTTTCGTCTGCCGCAAGCAAGTTCAAGATTACAAGGGATGTGCTGATTAAATATCACAATTTGCTTCAGATTTTTTTCCGCAACAAAACCATCGCATGTGACGTCATAGAGGATATTTCTTACGATTCAATTAGTCCATTTAAGCAACATAATCGGAAATATGCAATTCTTAAAAAGGGCCTGAAAAAGCCATTGCAGCGGTTTGTATGTCTGTTGCATTTTAATGAATTACCACTGAGACACTTGATGCATTATCTTGATGGAGTTACATCTGGTCCACTAAGTTTTTCTGGCTCCATTGGTAAAAAACTTGAAGACTGTGACAGTTTACCAGTCACAGAGTTTGAGGCTGTTGATATTCAACTGCCTTCAATTGACGTGAGCTTAAGCACAGACCAGCAGTAGCCTACTGTACTTGTATGGCATCTGTAAAGCAATTAGCTCAGGGCGTTGTGATGCCAAGCTTGCCTATTGTAATCCAAGAAAGATGAATCACTCCAGATGGCTGACAACAACCAATCGCATTTTGAAGCTTTATGTTTCACGAAACAATCCCTGTAAAATCTGAGAGCGTTGGTCTTCTTTATCGTGTATCACACGGCCGTAGCCCAGAGCATCACGCAGGCCCTTGCTCTATCGTTGAACTCGGCCAAATCCTGTGCAGAGCACCTTGCTTTTAGGTCAGGGCATTCGAGTAGATGTTGCATCGTTTGCTCCTGTCCGCATTTGCAACTTGTGCTCCCCATGGAATACTCCCAGTGTCTCATCAAGGTTTTACACCTGCCAATACCAGTTCTTAAGCGGTTGAGGCATCGCCAATACTTCCACGGTTCACGTTTTCTGGGAGGAAGGCTCTCCATGGGTGTGAGCTCCATATTGGCCAATGTCGGTCCGGCTGCCAGTCTCTCCTGCCATAGTTGAACCCGCACATTGGCGGCGACATCGTCATGACCTAATGGGACAACTGAAGCAAGAAAACTTTTGGTGGAGTAGCCTACATTGCCAAGTTATACGCTCCAACGTGGTTTGCAGTGAAAACGCAACCTTCCTGTACTACTTACTGTAAAGGAGCTAAACACTTTGTTTCACGTAGTTAAAAAGTCGCGCTGTCTTAGCGCTGAACTAAAAGCAATAGTTGTCCCTGGACCTGGTATCAACCGAAATGCCTTTTTTGCTCACCAAGAGAACCTATTGCTGTGGATGTTGGTAGATGAACGTCTGTACAACAGAAAATTAGCACTGAGAAGGATACTTTCCAGAAAACAAGGTCATGGAGATTCCATTCGTCTCTTTAAAGTTCCACTCTTGATCTTTGAAGCAAACGAATACTTTGAACTGATTGATTGGCAGCATACAGAGAGATATGAACCACCACTAACTCGAGACATACCGGACAGTCAGTTAATGTCCTTCATTCAAGATGCTGCAGCTCCAGAGCTTGAATTTCCTAGCTATCCGTGTCACACGCAAGCCATGGAAGGGGCCGTGCGCCTCGTTACTGAAGCAGCATCTGCGGTGTGTGGGCAAAAACAACGGGAGGGATTTATTCGAAGTAGACTGCAGTCAAAATTAGAAATGCCTGTATTCAATACAAAACGAGAGTTTTTGGCAAATGGAGTGCTTAATGAGATTTAAACTCATGGGAGTCGGCAGAGAGGGGCACTTGTCCCCCTGGATTTGGGTTTTATAAACGTTTCTTTCCTTATGAAAACGATACTTTCAAAAATGTTTCTTACCTTTGGGCGATAATATCTTTTTCATCCAATTTTCTTCGAAGTAAACCAACATTTTTCCAGGACTATTTTTTCGCGCTTTCGGAAACTATCGCTAAGTATGCCTTGGAAATATCTTTAATTGTAACGTTTTCGCTCGTGCCGTCCAAATTTACGTTACATTTCATCAATACACTTAGCTACGTTGCACTCGTTGTAGCTCACAAGATGAAATTTGGCTTAAAAGATGTTTGCCCCCTCCCCCTGCAATATTTCTGCCAACGCCCATGTACTGTATAAGCTGATGATTTAAAAAGCGTTTACAATATTTATATGGGATCAAAAGTAAACAGGCAACCGAAATCTCAATATTGTCATATTAAGAAAAACACTTTTCTACTGTAGTTTGCTTTACCTTCATTGCACATACTTGCTTAAACTGTGGTGATGAACTTGTGAAAGGAACAGAAATTTGAAGAAAATAGCTTAAAATCCGTGTTTTTTCTTATCAGTTGATCATATACATGCAACAAGCGTTCTAAAAGACGTATTTTCCACTGCATTGCAACGATTTATGTGTAATTTACAACTCTGATATTGTTAGATAGAAGTACCGAAGGTAGAAGTTAGATAAAAGTGACGATCTGCTAATTGTGATGACGTCATAGCTCCAAAATACCAGTGAAAACTTCAATGGACTTGCGGCAGACGTAAACGTTGATCAAAATCAAAAATATTTCAGCATGTGAATACATTTACCACATCACAACTTTTAGTAACTATTACAGATTGATTCTATCAACTTTCATTTTTAACCTATGTTTCACTCCACCCTACTACCCAGGGGTGAGCATACCTATTGATGGGCCTACCCAGGGGTGAGCATACCTATTGATGGGCCTACCCAGGGTTGAGCATACCTATTGATGGGCCTACCCAGGGGTGAGCATACTTATTGATGGGCCTACCCAGGGTGAGCATACCCAAAATACATCTAGCCTCTTACTTCAAAGAATGAAAACTTAGGTTAAACAATCAAGAGAACAATTAGAAAGTGGCATGCCTACATTAAAATGAAGCTTCCAGCGGTACAGTCCTTGGAAACGACGTTGAAATAACGTCGCTATGAAACAATAGGGAAATACACTTTCCAGAAAAATACTGTCCAAAAGGTATTTTTGCTTGCTTTGATTATCCAATTCTTTGACATGATTGTGACCTTGTTTACGCTGGACCTGATCTTCAATCCCAATGCAAGAAACATATGAAACAATTGCAAGATGGAAGCAAACCCTCTTGTTGGGAAGGACAATACAGTTTGTTAAATTGACGTCTTAATTCTCGTCGACGTAATTCTTGAAACACAACGTCATAAAAAGAACATTCTCAAAAAGTGCGGAACCCAAAAAAAGTACAATGGATTGAGTTGGGATGGTAATCTAACTTTCCTTCCATTTTGAAGGAACAAATATTTTGAAAATCACTTTAGATCTTAGCTTACAGGCGTTTAAAATTTCAACCCTACAAACTGTAATAGCTCAAATAAAGAAAATAATTTCTTATCTTACTTTTATTGCCGTAACGCTGTCAACTCTTTCAGTTTGTTGACTTATGACATCATAAATATCATTTGTGGAGATACAGGTTCTGTCAATCAAATACGTAGCCTACAGCAGGTTCACGCGTTTTAAACTTTGTACTCTGCTAATTTGTTTGTTGCTTCAGGATATGTTTGTGTAGTTTATGGTTTTGTTGCTAGACTGGGAGACTAGGCACTTGCTGTTCCAGACCCTTGGTAAGGGCAACAGTGTTGCCTGGCGAAATTTTGGAAACAAAGCTAATTGTTGCAACTTCGAGTGACTAGAAAGACGCAAAAACTTTCATAACAATGGGAATGCCCAGTTGTCCCATTTACGTGATTTCAAAATTGTTTAGCCATAACCTGTAAATACCTGATTGAAGGACCACAAGACGAAGGAATTGGGAACAAGTTGGGTAGAGAGTGTAGCCACCACGGTGGAGTTTGGGGTCTGCTGGGCTGGAATGAGGGTTAATGTCGGTGTTTGGGCATCAGCGAATGGCAACATTGTAGTCCACAGTGCTGGAATATGAAATTACAAATGGTTGGCGCCCCAGGCAAACTACGAGTTTGTTCTCCTGCCTTCGTAATTTTAGCTCTGACTAGACACAGCAATCAATGACGGCCAGTTGCACTTGACTGGTTGCTTTTGTACTAAAGTAAACAGCTAAAGACAAAGTAACCTTTCGGTTTTATATGTAATAGGTTTAATTTTTATTGTTTTAAGAAAATTGATTAATGTTTTAAAAATGAATTTTAGCCTGAAAAGTCGCATGGCAGTCTGCCTAGAAAACTGCATCTAATTCCAAACCACTGAACAATTTCATTTATTACAATTCTGGAGGCTGTTTTTTCACTGGTTTTATGGTTAGTTTGTTCAGGTCAGTTTGTTTTTATTTCTGACCATCACAGCGAAAAACAATGTGTACCAAACAACACAGGTCCATAAAAAGATAGAAGCCACCAAACACGAACGTTATAACCTGCTTGATATCGAAGCAGGATAAACGGCTAAAAATGTGGCACGGTCGCAACACCTTTGTCTAAAAACAGTAACCTACTCACCTATCAGCAGGCTAAACATAGAGGCAGAAACCATGGTGAAGAAGTTAGATAAATTCTTCTTTAAATAACCGACTGAAATTGTGATTTAAACAGAAGCGCCCTTTCTAAAAAATAAACAAACATGAAACCTAATCTCCCTTTCCCTGACCTGGCGACCTGTTTGGTTCAACTGATAATCTGGCATGAAATTTGTTCGACAACAAACCGTAAGGCCAACAGTTCTGAGTGACTCTAACTTCCGGAAAGAACTTTTATTGTAGCTCTCTCACCAGTCCAACGTGCGTAACAAACGTGCCATGCAGTGTCCACTAATATCACGCAGTGTACGTCACTTGGTGATCTAGCTAGAACGAAAATAAGCGTAACAAGAAACACTTTAACAAATTCTGATAAACTGTTGTCCACAGTCAAACAGACTGCTGCGGAAATATTTATCGACATGTCTATAAATAAATCTGGTGCAGTCATCACTGTTAAGCGACAACTTCTGAAAACAGAAAGTTGGTCTAGGGCTAACAACTAAGTTCAGTTACACAATTTGAACCAGCGATGTTTGCCCAGAAAAAAGTTTTGAAGCACTAAGGGTCAGGCTGATCAAAGTTGCTGGACTTGTGAAAGCGCTGACAGTTGTAATCGTCACAGTTTGGCAATTGTGACATAAACAATTTTATTGTTAGACAAACATAGAATCACGACAATCTCTGATAAATGATCACGTGACAAAATGTCTGATTGTGTTTGTTGTTTGATGATGTCACAGTTGCTGGGAAGATGACATTTCACGAATGTGTCAGTAATGCATTCCCTTCATGAACTCATGTCTGTTGAACGTTTATGGAAAGTTGGTGACCATTCGATTGACAAGCGCCAGACTTTGTACATGAAGAAACAGGAAGATCGAGCATCTCTAGTTTGATACCCGCCCCGTTAGTTCAATAGTTAAACGCCCGATTCAACATCAAGCCGCGCTGGTTCGACTCTCAGAATGAGCGCTAGAATAGAACTCATCTGGACAGATATCCAATCGCAACGGCACATGTCGATGTCGTGGAGTCGAAGGGAATTTGGCGTGTCCGTAGTCGAAGAAGTTAAAAAAACAATTGACTCCGGCTTGATCCAAACCGATGGACAATAGACAGTGGCGCGGAAACTATTTTTCTCTAGGGGGGGCTGAAGCTGCTGTAGTGTTATCAGCTTCTGGGGGGCTACGCCCCCCAGACCGCCCTTATGTGACAACATTTAAAACTGATAGTGGGCATCCGGCACTTCCTGTGTAAAAAAAAAAACAGCACACACATTGTAAATTGTAACAAATGAAGAACGGCAACAACAAAAAAGCTGTTCAGGAAATTAAAATGAAAACGAACAAATTAGAAAGTGATATGAAAACAAAAGTTTGTGGAAATGAGCTCTCACACGCTCCCAAAGATTGATTTTCGCTCAGGTGTTTTCTATATGAACTGTGTCATGAGTTCTTTGACAACGACAGTGTCCAAAATGTTTTGGTGGACATGCATCAACGCAACATGAGTACTGAGTCTTTTTTTTGTCATTGAGCTTTTCAACCACGTTTTCAGGCGTCCTAGAGCAGAAAAAACGTTGTGATGATGCAGCTGAAACCGAGAAGCAAAGGCAGAGCTCCACGAATTTTCGCGTTTCTTTGAAAAGATCTAATGTTTGAGGGTTTAGTTGCGATAGTATCTCAGCAACCTTTTGAACGGAGTTTGCGGTTTTTCCACTCATAACATCGCTGAGCAAAGTAAGTTCCGTTTTTAGGCGATCTTTTCTGATGGCATCGGGTAAGCTGATCTCAGTATCCGATCTTTCCTCTCCGAAATACTTCTGGAGTTTTACTCACTCGGGGATCCTTTGGCGTCTTTAGGTTATTGGCAGACGCAAAGACGTTCGCTGCTTCCATAAGCTTGGAAACGGATTAATCTTTTCTGAGATTTTTTTATCCGTTCGCGGAGAATGGTGATTGATTCCAAAGCTGAAGAAGCAAAGATCTTCTTGTTTTGGAGCTGTCTTGCGACAGCTTCTGCTGGCTGAAAAACTTCACCGCTGCAGGTAATCGCAAAATAAAGTCGCATCGTGCGTGCTTGTTTTACCAAGTTGAATGTCTTTGCATGTTGGTCTCCTCTCATTGCACTATCTTCTGTCATGTCGGTCAGTCTTGTCATGTCTTGTCTTGTCATGTTTTCTGTCAAGCCGAATATGTTTGCACGTGCGTCTCCTCTCATCGCACTATCTTCTGTCGGTCAGACATGACAAAGCAATATCATGTATTATTGTAATGGTCAGAAGTACGCATGAAATGTAAATATCGCAGAATGATGTCCAATAAACGATGGACCGCCGTGTTAGTAGGGAGGGTGGCTAGTACCGCTACTGCGAGGCATAGCTCCCTGTGATTGACGACTCTTTATTGGGAATGATGAGCGCGACCACATGTATTAGGAATTCGATTCATCGTAGCAATTATTGTTCTAAAACATGTCTGAAAATATGTTATGTAGGTCTACCTTAAATTGTCAGAATTTTCTAAGGGGGGCTGAAGCCATTATAAAAAATTCCAGGGGGGGCTGAAGTTGCTCTAGGGGTGGCTGCAGCCCCTTGAGCACCCCTATTTTCCGCGCCCTTGACAATAGACCCACAATTTTGTTTGCAAACTTTTTTCTAAATATTTTTTCTTGTTTTCTGTATTGAGCTTAAACTTTACCGGAAAATAGAAATTTTTGCTGTAGTCAGTTGTTGGAAAAGTCACCGTTTCAATATCGATCACAATCGCTAACTTCAATTTTAAATTTAACTTTGGACATTAAGTTTTGCATTGTTCACTTATGTTATAAATGTCGCTTTGTTAAAATTCTGGTCCTTCATAACTTTTTTCTAGATCCGCCTTTTAACGTTTTTTTTAGAAAATCTTACTCTTTGCTACAATGATGAATGTACACTTTTTCCCACATTAAAAGATTTTAAAAGCACTAATTTCTTTCTGGTTCTATTTTAAAGTGCGATCACTAAACATAGAGGTCCATCAGTGAATCTTTTTTGGAGAGGAGCGCAAGATGATGCTTGTTCCAGTCGGCAGCGGTGGCCGAAGTCGGCAGCGGTGGCCGAGTGGTTAGCGCGTTGGGCTCGCAGTCGAGAGCCTGCATGTTCGACTCCAGCCACCCGCACTTGCTGTTGTTTCTCTCGGCAAGAAACTTTACGATAATTGCCTCTACCTAGTGATCGATTTCGAGTAATAGGTAGTACCAAATTTCAGTAATAAGTAGAGTAGACAACCGGAAACAGACATTGCCGTTGGCTGCAGCGTGGGTCAGGTGTATGTCGGAAGGCGTACACCGATGCATAGCGCTCAAGTCCGCTTTCCGCAATGCAGGATAAAGATAAACAAACAAAACAAATGCTTACACGGCCCTGATTTGAAGTTTCATTTTCACAAAAGTTTCGGAGTGGAATGGATTCGGGGTTTGGTTCAGCAACTTTGCACTTTAATTGTATCAAATATGTCGCGTAGATTATAGACCTGGTTCTGTTTGTAGAAAAAAAAAAAAAAAGACGTCCCCATTAATTTCCGCCTAGCAATAAGTTAAGTGTGCGCCACAAAAAACATTTCCTTTCTCTAAAATATGACAAAGTTGTTGCACCCTTGAGCTATCTAGTAGGGAAAACCGGGGCGTGTTGTCACAGCACGACTTTCATGTAATAACCCAAGCGTATACAAGCCCGGATTGAGGGGGGACAGAGGGTGCAGGTGCCCTAGGCCCCCCCTTTTCAAAGGCCCCCAACGTGGAAAAAATGAGATATTGTGTTATTATTATTTTTTTCTTTCCGCCTTTGAAGTTTGTGCAAAATGCTGTGCAGTGCAGTGCTGGATTAATGCTACAGTAGACGTAGAGGTGGTTTTTGCACGGCACCCCCAACCCCGATCTAAAATAAAGTGCCCCAGGCTACCCGTCAGCTTAATCTGCCCCTGAGTGGAAGGCATAGTTTTCGGATCTTTTTCATACAAGCAATAATAGTTAATAAATTTGTCACCACAGCAGAAATTATGAGAAGTAGGCCCAGGGGCGCCGGAACGGTTTTTGACTGGGGGGGTAGGACTATGAAAAAAGGGCACTTTTGTTGATGAAAGGCTATTTTTTTTAAGTTTTAAGATAAGATATAGCAATAATGCTCATTCATCAGCTCATCATCGTGTAATGATACAAGGGTCCGGTATACACCCGCACAGCAAACAATGTCGGCTGATCGTTGGCCAACGGTCGCGAACGTCGCGGTCGGCTTTTCGCCGCAAAACAACCATTTGCCAACTAACATTATTTCTTTAACTGGACAAAGAATCAGTAAAAAAGGGTACAACATGTTATAATTTGGTGATATAAACCACATAAAACATTTTTTTTACCAAATATATATTGTGTAAAACTTGGTTGTGGACACAATGCTAAGACAATGGTGGGCCAACGTCGCATTTGTCGTCGTGGGCATTCAGTTGAAAACCAACCTCCAGCCACCGATTGTTTATTTTGATATTCCGGGTGAAATAATCTTACATAATGAAAAGTACCCATTACAATTCTGTGAATTGAAGCTTTTATAAATTTTTATTTCAACAAACGTCAATATCATAAATAGGTTGTTAACACAACGTTGAACCAACGAAGAACCAACGTCACGTACGTCACCGTGGGCATTCGGTTGTCAGCCAACCTTTTGAGAATAAATCACAATTTTGGTGTTTCTGGCAAACGAATTAAGAGATATGGCAAGTATGTATTATAATTCTGTGAAATGAAGAATTTTTAAAGTTCATTTCAACAAAAATTTAATATGACTAATATAGTTGTTGACGCGACGTTGTGCCAATGGTGGACCCCACAGCGCGTTCGTCGCCGTGGGCATTCGGTTGTGAACCAACCTTTCTACAACAAATATCATTTTTCGTATTCACAACAAAATAATTCGAAGCATTGGCCAGTATATGCTACAATTTGACGAAATTAAAGTGAACAAAGGTTTATTCTAACAAAAACGCTATGTAAAAAATATTTTGTTGAAGCGACGTTGAGCCAATGGTGGGCCCCACAGCGCGTTCGTCGCCGTGGGCATTCGGTTGTGAATCAACCTTTCTACAACAAATATCATTTTTCGTATTCACAACAAAATAATTCGAAGTATTGGCCAGTATATGCTACAATTTGACAAAATTAAAGTGAACAAAGGTTTATTCTAACAAAAACGCTATGTAAAAAATAGTTTGTTGACGCGACGTTGAGCCAATGGTGGGCCCCACAGCGCGTTCGTCGCCGTGGGCATTCGGTTGTGAATCAACCTTTCTACAACAAATATCATTTTTCGTATTCACAACAAAATAATTCGAAGTATTGGCCAGTATATGCTACAATTTGACGAAATTAAAGTGAACAAAGGTTTATTCTAACAAAAACGCTATGTAAAAAATAGTTTGTTGACGCGACGTTGAGCCAATGGTGGGCCCCACAGCGCGTTCGTCGCCGTGGGCATTCGGTTGTGAATCAACCTTTCTACAACAAATATCATTTTTCGTATTCACAACAAAATAATTCGAAGTATTGGCCAGTATATGCTACAATTTGACGAAATTAAAGTGAACAAAGGTTTATTCTAACAAAAACGCTATGTAAAAAATAGTTTGTTGACGCGACGTTGAGCCAATGGTGGGCCCCACGGCGCGTTCGTCGCCGTGGGCATTCGGTTGTGAATCAACCTTTCTACAACAAATATCATTTTTCGTATTTACAACAAAATAATTCGAAGTATTGGCCAGTATATGCTACAATTTGACGAAATTAAAGTGGACAAAGGTTTATTCTAACAAAAACGTTATATAAAAAATATTTTGTTGAAGTGACGTTGGGCCAATGATGGGCCCCACAGCACGTTCGTCGCCGTGGGCATTCGGTTGTGAATCAACCTTTCTACGACAAATATCATTTTTCGTATTCACAACAAAATAATTCGAAGCATTGGCCAGTATATGCTACAATTTGACGAAATTAAAGTGAACAAAGGTTTATTCTAACAAAAACGCTATATAAAAATATTTTGTTGACGCGGCGTTGAGCCAATGGTGGGCCCCACAGCGCGTTCGTCGCCGTGGGCATTCGGTTGTGAGCAAACCTTTTGCCAAAAATCTTAATTTTATTTTATTTATTTATTTGCAATCAGACTCAAAGTCCATAGAATTCAAAATGCTTAGCCTACGCAATTGAATCAAATAGTTTTCAATTAGAGAAAACACAAGTCTCACGAAACAAAGTGTTACAATCACTCATACAAATAGCCTATATTAAAATGTTGCATGACCAAATGCTGCATAAATTTGATTAAAGAAATTCATCTTTTGATAAACGTTTTTACAGCTTTTCAATAGTTTATAAGTCAGTAAATCGGTTGGATATCGGAAATTTTTGAAAATGAAATATAAGCCGTCGCCAAAAATTCATATAAAAATAATATTTTGTTGAAAATACAACCAAGAAAACTCAAAATGCAAAAATTTTGTCTTGTTTGAGGATAAGGATTTTCGTTAGCCTACATCTGCCGTATTTAACGTTTGACTAGAATTAACTACATCAAAATAAAATAATTTAATTTGGACCAAAAAAATGATTTCATCATGTTTTTACAGTAACCGCAAATATCCCCCATAAAGTAGCCTACAAATGATCATATGAATGTTTGTGGTGGGCAAAACTATTTCTCAACCATTCAGACTTTCGAGTGTTCAATACAAATTACTTCCTTTAGCCACAAAACTTGTTGTTCTCATCTCGTTTGCTTCGAATTTTCGAAGTATTTCGTTTCGACCTAAAAGTTTCTATTGAAAAGCAAAGTCCAATTTTTTCACATTCATCCAATGTTTGAAGATGTTGAATCAATGTAAAATGCTTGATTTTGTTCGCCAGTGATTTAACCCAAATAGAATTGTGGTTTAATTAAATCCAAAGTTTGATTGAATTGAATTAAGTTTAACTACTAGATTCACCCGGACAACAGAGCAGAAATTGATTTTCATTGATTCAACGTCCACAGATGTTGATACAAAAGCATGCTTTGCTGGCTGGCAATAAACAGCTCTTTGTTAATTAGGTCATGCATTGGTGTTAATCAGGTCATCCTCTTCTTTTGTCATTTTTTTCCCATGCTGCCCTGCTTTCAAATTTATTCACAGTGAGTTGTGACGGCTTGAGGGCTTGTACGAATTACAAAGATAATATTGCGGTGCTTTGGTATGTCAGCAAGGTCCAACCAATGAAATTGCGAAAGATTTTAAGCCTACAAGCTCCAGCCTCGAATACTATCATTAGTCGCCTGGAAAAGCATTGGTGAGTGTATACTAGGTACTGCATATCGCTGTTTTTATTGTTGTTAGCATTTTTGATAAAGCATGAGATGGTTCGATTAGTTCAATGTAGTAGCCTACTATAATTAATTATAATGCAATACCGATACATAATTATTTATAAATTTAGATTTTAGGACACACCTGGGTGTGTACTGTGCAGTGCATTGATTTTTGTGTTAGTTTCGATAATACTAAATAGCTTATCTCCTGTTTTTTCGATGAAGTCAACTTTTTGTAGCAAGCTTGCGCGGTGCGTTTTTTGGAAGGATTCTGAAAGTAACGAAAAGGTTCCAGATGCTTGTTTAATAGATCAATGAAAAGTCAATTCAATACCATTACTTATTTTAAGTCAGTTTGTTTTAAATGGACACTGGTAAGCAAAATGTTTCCTCCTACATTGATAAAAAAAGCTCACCCTCAATAATTTGTTTATTTTTATGTCGCCAGTTTTGTGGCTCAGACTACTGTCTTGTATCGCAATTTTGCAATTTTGGTACGATCTAATTGATTAAAAGCAATTAGTTTTAACATAAAATTTAAAAAAACACTAAATTATTGGGTCAAGTTTTTGTTAGGTCATTAAGGTCATTTTCACATTTTAAAGTAAATTGTTTTGAATATTCAGGTCGATGAAAACTTGCTCTATTTGTGAGGAATAGGCTGATGATGATGGTGATGACGGATGATGATGAGGCTACATCAGATTTCGATAATCCTTTTTCACTACAAGCACAAGCATGGTCAGCTTAAGCATTTACCCCTTTACCTTATGTTTCTTTTTCAACAAACTCTCAGTTTTTAATGAATAATAACTACAGACAAAGCTTCTGTAGTTAATTTAATGCAAGGTTGCATGAAAAAGGTGTTTATTACAGTGACGAAAAATCATAATTTTGTATTTGTAATAGAAGTAATTCGCAAAATCTTTGAAGAAATGATTTCAAAGTTTATTTGTAGCAGGATAATTCTCATTTTCTTTTCCAGACAGTTGTAATTAATGTAATTCTGAGTTTATCCATTGGAGATACTTTCAGAACTTTTTCAGTGTGATTAGTTCATTGCTTTATGGGAAAAAGTTGCTTGTTAGAGTTAGTTACGTGGCTTCAGCAACCAACCTTTTCCACTAGACATATTGGTTTGGACCAGCTATTGGCAATTTATCCCAATGACATTATTATTTTTAGATGGAGTACGAAGAACCCATAACTTGTCCACAGCAACAAATTCAAATATCCATGCCGCTATTTCAGACTGGCTGAAATACGCAAGAGATGAGGACTGAGAAGTTTGAGAAGAGGAAGACAGGAAATTTGATTTAATTTGCCTCATGCCCTTTTCTAGACCGCTGTTATATTTAGCACGTTCTTTGTTTTTGCTGTGATGGTTAGAAATAAAAACAAACTTAACTGCCATCTGTCCTACTTTTTGCTTGTATGAGTGCCTTTTCTAGCAATGTTGTACCGAGTGGAATGCTAATATGGTAGGTGATAAGGTTTACTGCGAATTGAGGCCTCGATCCCACGTCTTCGTGGTCATCATTTTCAGCACAGATTAACTCGAAAAAAGTGAGTTAACAACACGCCACCATGTGGTCAAAGTTAAGAAACGTTTTCGGTTTGGTGAGGTCGTAATGTCTAACCCTTGTCAGAGCAAAACGTGAGCGTTTGGTCGTAGATTAGCAAATGATGGCCAACGCTAGGCCCACGAGTAACCAAATCGTTTTCGCCAGAGGGATGATAGTAAATTGTGTCTTCCACGTCGACCCAACGAAAGCGTTTGGTCGTAGGTTGGCCAACAGTGCACTAACGTTGGTTCTACGATTAAACAACTCTTTTTTGCCACAGTGAGGATAGTTGTAGGCTAAATTGCGTCGTGGATCCCACGTCGAACCAACGAAAGCGTTTGGTCGTCAGGTTGGCCAACAGTGCACCAAAGTTGGGTCTACGATTAGCCAAGCATTTTTTTTGCCACATTGAGGATAGTTGTAAATTGCGTCGTGGATTCCACGTCGAACCGACGAAAGCGTTTGATCGTAGGTGGCAAATGGTCGGGAAAGGGTTGGCCAACAGTGCATCAATGTTGGGTCTACGATTAGCCAAGCATTTTTTCGCCACAGTGAGGATAGTTGTAAATTGCGTCGTGGATTCCACGTCGAACCGACGAAAGCGTTTGGTCGTCAGGTTGGTTGCAGGTGGCAAATGGTCGGGAAAGGGTTGGCCAACAGTGCATCAACGTTGGGTCTACGATTAGCCAAGCCTTTTTTCGCCACAGTGAGGATAGTTGTAAATTGCGTCGTGGATCCCACGTCGAACCAACGAAAGAGTTTGGTCGCAGGTTGGTCGCAGGTGGCAAATGGTCGGGAAAGGGTTGGCCAACAGTGTGCCACCGGGGGATCGACGTTTAACCAACCGATTTTTGTGACTGACGATTCGCCCAAGGTGGCCCGCTGGCCAAATTTGTTACGCGCCAACGTCGGAAACCAACGGAGGGCCCACGGGACGTTTCCGATGGTCTAACGTCGGACCAACGACACGTTGTTGTGCGGGCAAAGAACAATGGCACGGGAGGGAATCATACTATGTTATGATGATGTAGGCTAATTACCTACTGTTATACAGAATTTTGTGTCGTGAATATTATTTTGAGGCAGAAATGAAAGATTATAATCAGGCTAAAAGCTAATAGCTGAAATCGTTATATCGTATTGCAAAATGTGCAGTAGCTTACATGACCTTAAAAGGGCACCATTGTCCCCCTGCCCCCCATCCACAGAAAATTCAAGGGCAGGGGGAAATCGCTCCCCCCCCCCCCCGCTTCCGGCGCCCCTGAGTAGACCTATCGTTGATTTTTTTTAGCCAAAATCAAGTTTTCTAGCTGAACTAAAAAATGGTCTGGCAACCATTCGTTAGCAGTGCCCCTGACAGGTTGGATCCAAGTATAGTAACTTTTTATAGCATTTCCTAGCGCAGAATTACACTTAGCGAACTTTTTAATCTTAACCTCGTAGCTCGACTGGTTAGGGCGTAATTTAATCAAACGACTGCTCCGCAGCGCCACCACAGGTGAAACTCCATATTTCACTGCTCTGGGACGACTTTGGTGGTATTACGCCATCCTAAGTGGACGTCGTTAGCAACGGATGAAACAAACGCTTCCTAGATGTAATTGGTGGATCACAGTTTGGTCGGAGTTGGTACAAGCGGTTGCTTTTTTAGAAGATTTATTGTCTTTTGCAGTTTAATAAAACTGTACTGGATACGTTCCTACAAAACCTAAAATATACTTGAAGTGAAAAATGAAGAAATCGTACGAATCATCATTCATATTTAATTCATCATCACTATTCAAAAATAAATAAAAGTTCTAAATACTGTTGTTACACTGCAAATGGCCATAGCCAGATTAGGACAAATAAAAAAGTGTGAAAATTGTAGCTTTATGAAACTGCAATTTCAATTGAATTGAGATGCTGTTTGATAAAAGTAAACTCAACCTATTTGATCGAAACCTGATAGTAATAATAAGTTCACTTTTTCATTTCGGTAATTCTTAATTTGCACATGCTTTTTTAGACCAACAGAGCCCCACACATTCACGTTTTGCAGTAGCCGCACCATACTTTACCAAGTCATCACAGAGAAAGAATGTATCCTTCCCGCTTACTGTGACGTCACAGCGGTGTTGCCGTTTTTATTTTCGCAATTGAATGAGTGCCAGATTCGCCGATGTCAACGAAAGTTTGCAAGCGTGTAACTTAGTAGCCTGTTGATATTTTTTACAATTTGCTGGTCAGGGAAGTTTGTTAGTGTCATCTTTTTGGTATCTTAGGTAAGTTAAGCGAATTTATTTACCTGTCAGAGGCACTTTAAGCTTGCTCTGTAGGCTACATCATATAGCCCACCTAGCGTATAAAACATGTAGGCTATCTGAGATGCAGACGCGGTTGTCGAAACCAAAGGTTGATTCGTAAAAATTGTGACAACACGCCCCAGTTTACCCCATCACGTCAACTCAGAATTTGATTGTTGTGGACTCGGAGTCTAAAAAGAAGAAATTTTTCAGAGTCGATTTGGTGTAAAATGAGATTAATTTTTCAATCTCTAACATCACACTCCGCTCAACAATTCGAAGTCGGCCAATGATAAATCACGGAGTTGCATATTTTCCGTCAGACTCCACAGCTCTGCTCAGTGGGTGACATCCCTGGTGATATCATATTCACAGACAACAGCACTTCAACAAGTTGGAGTCCCATAAATCATATATTTACAACGTTATGACCTTTTCTCATGATAACACAGCCTACTTTGGTGATATGGCCTTTAATTATGCTTAACAAACATAATAAATAAACGAATATACAACAATATTCACTAAAGTGGCACTACGGTCTGTATGGGTGATATATTCAGCACAAAAAAATATTTCACCGACTCGCTTATCCAAAAACAGGGGTTGCTCATCATTCCCCATTGCACACTTTATCCCAGTCTCTCCCACTTTATCCTGTAGGCTACTTCGGGTCATCACAAAAATGTCTCATTTTTCGGCGCAGATTATTACATACGGTACGGTGGCTTATAACTAAAATAACTATTTACAGACATTACAGTAGGCTATACATTAGGGTGGGCCGTTTTTGACTTTTTTTCGAAATTCAAAAACGGCTAGTCATAAAAAGTGGCACATGCATGAAAAAATTACCTGTGCAAAATTTCATCAGTTTGGGGGTGCATCTTCTGCCCCCGCAGGGGGGTCAAACTTTCAATTGTTTGAAAAAAAAGGGGAAATTTCACTTTCCGTTTTAACATAATTTTTTTTATAATTTTTCTACTGGCTAGTTATAAATTGTAAGTGGGATGTACCCAGAACTTTTCTATGTAAAGCCATGTTCGAAGCTTAAGGTTTACTGTCCCCGCATCGACGACCAAAATGCTGAATTTTCACTAATTTGAAATGCTATTTTGTCATTGCGAGATGGTGTTAACGTTGTACGCTCATTTATGTTCTGTCCACTAACTTTGCAGGATGATACGAATTGACAAACTATAAGACGTAGTCTTGCAACTAAAAGCAATAGTAGCCTACGTTTGATCAGTTGCAGCTATAAAACGCAATCTATAATTCACTTCAGAATAAAAGCAATACGATCTGCAGGTTCCGTAAATGGAATGTACTGTACAGTTCCACGTGAATTGTTATCATGATTTTGTTTACACAAATTTGTCATTTACAAACATTTACAAATGTTTTCTAGATGGGCATAAAACGCATTCCTCTATATTACTTTGTTGAGGATATTGGGGGTTTATTCGATAGCTTCTGAGCAGAGTGTAGAATTTTAAAGAAATGTTTTTGGCCATTAGTGAAATTGCTTTCCTTTATAATGGCAAACCATACTGGAATATAAACATTCATAATATAGTCCACACGTTCCACCAATACAGCTGACGCGTTAGATGCAACATATAAACGTAGAACTCTATTGACTGTGTTCAACCATCTTGAGTGGTTCATCATACCTGGACTCCTATATGCGAAATGAATTGATATATCTCCAATTTTCACTGCTCTGTGCATGTGTAGAAGATATTTTTGGTCAGTGCTGAGGTAATTTTCATCAATTTCAATCTCTGGTGCCGGAAATGCTTTATATTTTACAACATCTAGTTGTGTGACAGTGACTAGCTGCTTTATAATGGGCCCAGTGAAGCTATCAGGTCTGCTAGTATTGCAATATCTTTTATAAGATGCCTAAGAGGCAATTCGTTACTATGGAGTAGGCATATTAACCATTAAAGTGGCTTTTGGAAATGATCTTCCAGGAGCTTTATCACGACGCCTTTTTGACCTGTGTTTATTGCGGTTCCATCGCATCCAATTGCCATTACATTATCGTATCGTAGCTAATTTTATTGGATCCAAGATATTCAAGAATCCCGGTAGCTATTGACACATTAGATCAGTTGGCTGCAGTAAAATGACCATTGAAATGATAACTTGGCTCCTCAAGTAAAGTAACGTGTTCTTCAACTGCGAAATGTTTTCGAAGTCGCCCAGCAATTTCATTCTGTTTGATGGTTTAATCTTTTCGGCCATCAAAATATATGCTTTGCAAATTTATGCACATGATAGGCCTACTTTCCATTTGAGTTGTAGCGTAAACCTCATTTTTTTTTCGCTCTTCTCACTTTGCTTTTATCTATGACTGATTGAGATTCGCTATCCGTTACAACTCCCGCATCTTGTAGAAATGATAAAGCAATAAGTGCTGCAGACCTATCTGAAATACCAGTACGATCGCATGATTCAGCAAATACGACTAAACTGGAAGTAACCTTGCTTTTTCTGGGGTTTTCCGAGGCAAAACTGGGTTGATAATCAAAATCTTCGCAGCGTTCTTCATTGGATGACAAAGTTTCTGAGCTTGAATAAGTTAAAGGTGTTTTAACCAAAGCGCTGCTTGTGCTTGCTCCTGGGTCTTCACGTAAAGCTAAAGAACGGAATAGTTCTGATCTTGCGACTCTCCTCGGAAAACGTTTAAAATTAGATTTTGTGGCCGATTTGTCATGTTTATCAATCACCATTATGCAAGTTGTTCTTTGATCAAGAAGGAACTGTTGTTCTGTAACAGGGACACGATTTTCCTGCGGGCAAGTACATTGCAGAAAATTGGAACACTTAGGCTACAACAACAGATTTCAAATATTTTTACTTTGCAGATTCTTTCATTTGGTCCAAATTTTACTGAAATTTAGGCCCACCTTTAGAATTTGACTTCAAAAAATTATTCATTTTTTTTGTAACTCTTTATCATAAATATGTACTGATGTTCGTACCTCATTCGCATCATCCTGCAAAGTTAATGGACAGAACATAAATGAGCGTACAGCGTTAACACCATCTCGCCCTTTTGCGACAAGTTTGTTTATTGAGCAATGACAAAATAGCATCTCAAATTGGTGAAAATTCACCTTTTTTGTCGTCGATGCGGGGGCAGTAAACCTTAAGCTTCGAACATGCCTTTACATAGGAACGTTCTGGGTACATCCCACTTACAATTTATAACTAGCCAGGAGAAAAATTATAAAAAAAATTATGTTAAAACGGAAAGTGAAATTTCCCCTTTTTTTTTTCAAAAAATTGAAAGTTTGACCCCCCTGCGGGGGCAGAAGATGCACCCCCAAACTGATGAAATTTTGCACACGTAATTTTTTCATGCATGTGCCACTTTTTATGACTAGCCGTTTTTGAATTTCGAAAAAAAGTCAAAAACGGCCCACCCTACTATACATGTCATCACTTTCGTTGCAACTTGTTGTGCTATCCGTGCCACTTCAATCTGCATGCCCTTTGCAGGCTACAGCTACTCTTTGTTTTTTAACGATATTGCTTGTCCAACAACATTCTGTTTTTCCTAAAGTGATGGTAAGTCGCTTGTTAACCTGCTGATTTTTATCTCGTATGCTCTTGTACTGTCATCGCTTCAAACACTTTATCAGCCAATTTACCGCCATACCTACAGGGATGCGAGAGACTCAACAAGACCTCAACACAACATATACGACGGCCTATAGCCTACTGTTCAATCTCTGTTTTGTATGCAGTTCGCCATGCAGCATCATAGCTACAACATTGTCTCCTGCTGCCACCGCAATGCAGAATCACGTTGGACCAATTTTCCGACTTAAATTTTCAAGTGTTGAAAAAGTAGGGCTGCGTTTAGGCAGGTTTCAATATTGCTTTGGCCAGAAACTTTTTCCAGAAAATTCAAACTTCAACCCGGCCTTCAACTTACTGTAGAGTAGGAAGATAGCCTATATCAGCAAGTTCTTTCTGACATTTGGGAGAGAGGTGCTCAATACGCCTAATTGGTTTTAGTATTGGAAATGGGTTTAGTTTTTTAGATCCAATCTAATTTGGTGCTGTCTATCTAGAAAAAATACCTTAGAAACTGTTTCAACATATTTGACAAATGGTTGATAACAAGAATAACGTTTGATTCCATCATATCATTGTTAGCTAAAAACTTTTCAGTACGGTATGGTAAATATGATTGATTGGATCTTTATCCTCGGACTGGGAAAGCTTCTTGCAGAGCTTAATCCTGGCAGTTTCGCATACTTAGAGGCTTTGAATCACTGACGCAGGCCCAGTCACACAGATCGACAGAGTGAAGTTTCCGATTGATGATGTTGAAGTCTTGTTGCCGGGGATTTATTCCATCCATTAGGTGCCGCTGAATGGAGAGCAATCCTTAACGTGCGTTGCTGAAGCGCACACCCCGAGAGCCGCTTGATCTTGAAGCTTCTTCGTTTCAGAAGTGACGTGCAAACCAACTGAGCTATCGGGGCAGATGAAATGAGAACATTTCAAATGAATGTCAGATGTGATTGCAAAGATGATGGACCAAGTCTGAGTTTTTTTCTGTTGAAAAAACCACGACTTCACTTTTCAACGTTAATAGCCTTTTTGAAGCTTTAGTTTTGTGAGCCAGCTTACTTCACAATGCAGTAAAAGAGATTTAAACTCTGAACTCTAATTATATTTCACCATATAAACTTGCAAAAATACGGGTGGCCTGTTGAGTGTGCGACTCTAAAATTAATTATTTCACAGCATTTAGATGAAAATTTTTTATTTTTAGCTCTTTGAGTCTCTCAATGAATCATAGCCTATAGTGTGTAAATGCAATATGTGTAGGCTATCACTCGCATATAGGCTAGTAGGCTACTTTTCCGTGAAAGTGTAGCCTATGTCCTGCCATTGCAGCTCTCTCAGTAGGCTAAACACAGTCCATTCAAAAAAGTCCCGCTTTCGTAAAAAAAATCGTCAAATTACAATTATAGTTCGATTTTTGACCAGCTAGGCCTATCCATTGATTCAATTCAATTAGTTTTTCATTGTTTGCTGCTAGCATGCAGTCCTCAAACTTAAATTCTATTTTCAGTAACTGGACCCTTCATCGCAGAGTTATATGACGTCAGAAACAGAAAAAAAGTTACCCATCCAGCTGTGTTACGAACAAGAAAACGTTTTGTCCGCTGTCAATTAGCGAAGTCCCACAACTAAAACTAGGCCACTACCAGGACTAGGCCTATTTACATAGAATCTCAGTTAAGTTTTGAAGAGTTAGCCTACATCAGTTTTAACAACTGCGTTTTGAATCAAATGTTTGAAAAGTACCATGGGATGCAGTAAGCTACTTTGGAGTAAAATTGATATATTCTCTGCGACTCCCAGTTTAAGAAGCTCTGGTTTAGGCAACATAAGCACCTGAGAATCGTTGCAAAAGTCTGCAGAGCAGTGAAACTGCTCCTCGATGCGCAATGTTGATAATAATTTACCTCAGAATCTTGGCTCCTTGGGAGAAAAGACGGCTCCGACATTGCAAGATAGCCTACAGCGGAAAAGTTTCTCCAAGATGCTTTGCTGTTTCTATGAGCAGCGCGAGGAAAGAGGTGATGGCTTGGGCGAACTTTAGTGCTTTCTCAAAATGAAACGACCAAAAAACTCTGTAAAGCTTTACGTGTTATTGAAATGACATTTCAATACTTCGGCTGAGAGAATGCTGACCTTTGTCAGACTGAAAAAGTGGTCACTTTCACCCTAAAGACTTGAAAACAGAGATCAGTAGGAATCAGAGTGCAAGAGAGATTGCAGAAATGTTTGCAAGAGAATGGAAAACTAAGATTCGGTTCACAGAGCCTTGACGTCACGTGAAAAAGATCGAAAAAAATACTTCGATTAAAACCGTTAATTTAAAGCGAAAATCACGATGGTGAGGCCTTTCCTCCACAGCAAGGAAATGTGTTTCAAGCTAGGAACAAAATACCTAAAAACCTTTACAGGCCTTGCTTGCAATGAAGCCCACATAAGTGGAACCCGAAGAGCCCTTTCAACAATGCGCCACAAAAATTCATTTTCCTGCGTCAGTATTTAAAGAATCATTGAAACGACGTGTTTTAGCAATAAAATACGCATTTCAAAGGACAACTTTCCATTCGGCGGCACCTAGTGGATGGAATAATTCAGACAATCGGAAACTTCACTCTGTCAATCTCGGTGACCGACGCTGCGTCGTCAGTTCAAAGCTTCCAAAACTGTCAGGATTTAGCTCTCAAAGCTTTTTCAGTCCGAGAATAAATATTCGTGCAATCAATCAAAACATGTCACAACATTTTTCAATGTGTTGAAGTTTATTAATTCGATCAAGAGCTTGATGATTTTACGGTTTTGTTCTGTAAACAATTTGATGAATTTAAATTTTTAGCTACAGTATTAGAGCAAAACATATGCAAACTAGTGGCCACCAATAATCCCCGTGCGGAACGACATTGTACACCGACTATCTACGCTAATTGTCTGGTGTTACCACAAGATGAATAAAAGTACAGGCAAAAATAAACATCAACTTGTTATGGTCTACTCTATAGTGTGCAGAAGATCGCACAAATTATTTAACTAATCAAGACAGAATTTAAAAAATTTTGAAATTGACCCAGAACATATAATGCACCGTGCATATTGAAGAGTATTCCACAAGTAGCAAACAAGTGATGTGGAAACTGGGAATGCCCACTTAGCATGTTCGGTCTCGGTCATGTTAGCTTTAATATCTTGCACTTGCACAATGTATTGATATTTCAACAGCAATCATTGGATTTCATCTCGTCGGTTACAGCTTAATAGAACCTCTACTGGAATATATATACCAATACCATACTGAACAAAAACCAGTGATTCGTATCGAACAAACATCTCATCATGCCTTGATCTTAAATTAAGCAAGAATTCAATTGAAATGAATTTACTTAATGTGCTGTTGTGGCTCTTTTAACCAACCCTTGAATGGCGACCACTCAATGGAAGCACAATATCTTAACTTTTGCAAATAAATTTCATTAAAACTTTTAATTTGATGGTTTCATAAATCCTTTATGGTCAACATCTGAGTGTTTCCGTCTTACTTTACTGAGAATGGGAGCGTCTGCTCCTTGTTTGTCTATCTTTCTTCCTTTCTTTGTATTAACCCTTTTCTTGTATTTATTGCTGACAGTGTTGACCAATGAAGTGAATCTTTTTGCCATTTCGTCGTCTGATATAGAAGCATCGCTATCATCACAAACATCATTATCTTGCTGGAAAGTGTTCATCTCAATCATTAGTTTCTCAATGTTTTTATTGAACCCACCGAAAGACATTCGGCCATAGTGGCAAGGCTGACAATGCAGAACACTTTCTAAATATGTAAATGTTTGGTTCAATTCTCCTACAGATGGGAAATCGAGCTCCCAGTGTTCATTTGTGATAATTCTTCGATCTCCATCATCCAAGAGTCGTCGTGCATCTTCACTCAAACATCGCTGCATGAATTTCATCTTGCGAACATTAAGTGAAAGCTTTGTTGGTTTCTCTTGCATCATTATCTTATTCAGTTGTTGCTAACTCAATAGATTATAATATCCAACCAAAACAGAACTACTACATAGCTGCAACACCTGGAAATGGCAGATTCATCAATCATCATCGTACAGAGTCTTGAACACAGGGTTGGAGCAAAGTATAATTTTTTTTAGACAAGCAGAATTTCTATGTCTATGATCTGCTTTTGACCTATTAATTACTTAGACTATATTTTTTAATTGTAACGTTTTGCTTTCAATTATATACGGCTAATCTTAGACCTCTCCTTACCCTTCAGCAATTAGCATTATCACCTTGTTTTTTTGATTAAATACATACACCAGAACTTTTGAAATGAAGTTTAATAGTTCACTGAGTGTGATATGGTTCCTACAAAAACAACAAAAGTTCAAATGCAGTTTACTATGCATTTGAAAAATCTCTAAATAAATACAAGCCAGCCAGCTTTTGCAATACCCAGCCGGCTTTGAACTTCAACCATCACGTTCAACATCTGTACTGGAAGCTTTTTTCCTGAAACTTCAGTCATCTTTGACATGCCATTGTTGATTCTGTCAAACTAGATTTTCATCATGTCAAAAGGAGTTATCACTTCGAGCATATCTTGGAGAAATAAATGCAATATAAAAGGCCCAGTTTTACCAGGATAGTTTTCTGACAAAATATTAGGCTTCATATCTCCAGCAAATTCCATTGCTGCATCAAGCTCATTTAAAGATAAACTTTCACTTTCATATGCTTAATAATAATAATAATAATAATTTATTTGCATCAGACAAAGCTGTCCATATCCAAAACAAAAAATCTTAAAAAATCTTAAAAAAACAAAAAATCTTAAAAAATCTCAATGATTTTTTTGATTGATTTGTTTAATTCTATTGTTTGATGTAAATCAAACAACCCTGATTGTATGTAATCAATATTTAAGCATAATATGTTACTGACAGTAATACTTGATGGCAATCTTTATTGCGTAAAAAAAGAGTTGCAAGCGTACTGATGCTGATAGGAATTCAGTTTTTGGGTTAATCTGATAATGGAGAGCCCAGCTAATTGTTTGATTCCTTAAAATGCTGAGTTAACGGCTATCGTGATAAGTACAACAGCTTAAAATGTGTTTTTTGCATTGTTCTAAAAATTAACCACAATCAAATGGCTACAAACAAGAGTAAAATTGAAAAATTCCTCCACCCAACTGAAAAATATCCTATTGAAACTATTCTAGGTGAAAAAAAAAAAGACTTACAAAGGTTTTGTAACTATTTTACTACCGTCAGTTTAAACTGATGGCAGGAGCAGAAGGGCACAGGTAAAACATGATTATTCTATTGAGCACCCTTATATTTTTTTATTGTGACATCACAAAGTGACTATAAATTTTGACTGTTAGTAAATATTTTAGTGGTTTATTTGTAATTGGAAGCTGGTGTAGATACAAAATTAACTCATTGTCAATTACAATTTGCAACTGACAAAATGACTTAGTTTGACAAGAAACTTTTTTGGTTATAAGCTCAGCTTAGGCTATTATTTAAACAAGTTTTTGGTGAAAATGGTAACTAGCATAACTTTTTTTTGTTAATGTTTTTTTTTACTAATTTGAATCTAAACCAGGGGTCACCAACCTTTTTTGCATGCGGGCCACTTTAGCACTACTTAAGGAGAGCTGTGGCGGCCGCACTAATAAAATTTTAGGTAGGTTGACTCTTATGCTAGAAAAGAATGCATTTCGTACCCAGTATTACATGTTGTTAATATTTGTCTTAGAATACCACAGCAACAAAATTAGTCGAACAACGCTACTGCCAGGCCAAACTCCTTTAACAACACTTTTGACTTTTTTAACAGTGCCTAATAAACGAGGCCACTTATTTTGCGCACTTGTAGCGAGGTGAGCGGTTTCATCAGAATATTCATCGCCAAGCAAGATTGGTGTCGTCACTTTGCTTCACAAAAGACATCTTGCAATTAACAGTTTCAGTAAACAAGGAAATGTTTGACACATCGCAATACAGGCAACATTAGTGACCTGCAAGCATATCAATGAAAAATAGGCTCCAATAACAAGAAGAAACCAGGCACCGTAAAACAAACGCTTGTGGAAATCACCGAAAAAACGTTTCTATCGTAACTCATGAACAGTGTTTCCTCTAAAAAAGCAATGAATTCATTTTTCATCCTTTTTGTGAGCGTCTCCAAAACCTTTGATTATTTGATCTTTCTTTGATTATTAGACAACTGTCACTTGCGATGCTTAGCAGCATGGCAAGAATTGTTGATTAACAACATTTTGCAGTACTTAACTAAATATTTCGTATTACAACCAGAAAAAGTATATATTATAATATTTTGCCAATTTATTATAAATTGAGTTCGCACAATAACCTATTTTGCCAACAATAATTTGTATAATATAAAAGGGAACACTGCTCATGAAACACAATAACGGTGAAACGCACACTAGTGTTTACATGACATATACAAACATAAATAAGCAACCTAATGCTCACAGACAATGTCGAAAACAGTCGTTTTAATCAACCACTGGGACAGTGTGGCTGGATATCGCATTGGAATAACTTTAAGAGACCCCAATTAGAACTACAATCTGATTGGTTGGTCGATGGAATCGTATGCAAAGTGAAAATATGCTTTCCACAAAGTATTTTTTGCCTCCATGCTCTTTAACTCTTCAAGAAAAGTATTTCTGGTTATACTTGCACGGCACGCTGATACCTTCCGCGGGCAGCACATAACAGTGTGGCGGGCCGCATGCGGCCGCCATTTGGTGATCCCTGATCTAAACTATTGATATCTTTGTTAGGTGGCTTATTTGTTGCAAAAATGGGTTTTTATTTGAACATACAGTAGAACTTGGTTAATCCGGATTCGATTTGACCGGCGATTCCATCCGGATTAGGCGAAGATCCGGATTAACCGATGACGGTTCTATCAAGACTTGTTCATTTGTACTTCCAGTTTTATCCGGATTAGGCAAAGATCCGGATTAACCGAATCCGGATTAACCGAGTTTTACTGTAGCATATAATAATTAAAATGACGCTATTTTACATTGTTTAGCCTGTACTCTCTTCCTCATAGTGTCAATTTAAACTGATAGAACTAATATATTAGATTGAGTTTCGCTTTTAGCAGCATCATTGTTGCTTGAACTTTACAATGTAGATATCAACGACCTGCTTCAGCCTGATGCTTCAAGATCGCTGTGGTAATACTAAATTGCACTACGTACCTTTTGAAACACAGTTCCCTGGTCATGTGCTATGATGATGATCATCATAATTCATAGCTCAGTTGGTTAGCGCGTGACTTCTGGAATGAAGAAGCTTCAAGATCAAGCGGCGCTGGTTCGACTCTTAGGGTGTGCGCTTGAGCAATGCACGTTAAGGACTGCTCTCCAATCTCCATTCAGTGGCACCTAATAGATGGAATAATTCCCCTGTAACAAGACTTCAACAATCGGAAACTTCACTCTGTCAATCTCGGTGACCGGGCCTGGGTCAGTGATTCAAAGCCTTTACAAGTATGCGAAACTGCCAGGATTAAGCTCTTCAAAAAGCTTTCCCAGTCGTAGATCCACAGCCCTTTCCAATTATGTTGCAGTTTGATTTAGATCACAAAAGCGATTCTTGTTGAAAAAGTTATATATAAAGCATAATAAATCTTGGCTGTGGCTATTCTTACAACATATTGTAAAAATAGCCTCAGAGGCTATTCTTACAAGCACCACTCAAGCATTACGTTTGACATCAATATGCGCTCATGCGTGATCTGGAACTGGTATACAAGTAGCGACCCTGGTTAAAAAGGAGATGACGTCACACAGGAGGAATCCACCATAAAATGGTGGAAAAGTGGGGTGAAATTAGTCAACCATGACAAAAAAAAGCGTGCAAGTGTCCGCTTTTACCTAATAGCTATGTAACACAAGCCCGAAAAACACCACATATCTCCTTAGAAAAGAATTAAACTTGACCAAGTTTAACTATTTATCCGAAGAATAGCCTACTTCTAAAGATACCAGCATTTAATCAATAATATATCTTTGTCGTTTCTGCTTCGATTTTTACAATTGAACCATTGCTGGAAAGCGCAAGCTATCGTTTATCCAAATGAAGGTCAGCCAGACTCTAAAAGTTAAAAATATTTCTTAGGTAAAGAGTTGAACTTGACCGACTTTAACCATTTATCCCAAAAATACTTGTAAAGATACCAGCATTTAATAAACGCTAATCTAAAGAACATATCTCTGTCTATTGACAAGCAAAAGTTGAGGTTGATAGCTTTTTCACAAAGCGAGCAACCGGGCTTCAAACACAAGCAAATAGCGCCCGATGACTCGTTGCATTTCCGAATCGAAGCAAGTATACAAGTCTCCCCGGTCTGCGATCATTATATGTCTTTATTAAATTAGTTGTAAGTTGCTTGTTTCTGCTTCGATTTTAACAATTGAACCATTGCTGGAAAGCACAAGCTATCGTCTATCCAAATTAAGGTCAGCCAGACTCTAAAAGTTAAAAATATTTCTTAGGTAAAGAGTTGAACTTGACCGACTTTAACCATTTATCCCACAAATATTTTTAAAGATAACAGCATTTAATAAACGCTAATCTAAACAACATATCTCTGTCTATTGACAAGCAAAAGTTGAGGTTGATAGCTTTTTCACAAAGCGAGCAACCGGGCTTCAAACACAAGCAAATAGCGCCAGATGACTCGTTGCATTTCCGAAAAGCTAGGCTATTTACAAAAAGTGAATACCGCACATGTTAAACAAAAACTGTACATATTTTGAGCACAGCACAGTAACTGTTAGGCCAGATCATCACCCATGTGTCCCTCCTCTCCTTGCCTAGATGAGACCTGCCATTTGTCCTCGCAACCCTTTTTGTTTCCCGACCAAACTGAGAAGTTTAGAGTTTCGTTATTTGTTGGATGCAAATAGACGCATGCTTACATTTTTGACCACCTTAAAACACTAAACCAGTTTCTGCTCGACATAGCCTACAGTGTTCAATTTTTGTCCCAGGAATCAACTCTTCAAGCAATACTTTCCCTACTTTGTGTGCACTAACATCCTAATTTATATGCCATTGTTAACAATTGCGATATTCGTGAATTCATTTGAGGCTTTGGGTACCGGAATTAATATACTTATTTGAACTAGCAAATTCAATCCACAACACTTTCCACTAGGCTGTTACTTAACACTAAGCACGCATATGCGCTGCGATTTGTGGCCGTGTTAGCAACTGAAAAAAAGCCTTGGTGTGAAGATCACTGAATTGTTCAAAATGTGAGCTCAGTAGCCTATTACTGTGCTTGCAACTGCATGGTGCTATCAACGTGCAAAACAACTCGGCTCCAGGTCCCCTGCGGTCACAGACACGCATATTATCCCTGAATAGGGGGGTATCGCGTTTGCCATTCGCTCATTGTCGCCTGGTTTGATTGCAAACAAGTCTGTTCTATGTAGTTGCTTTCCTCATTGCGTCTAGTATGTCAGCACAATTGCTTTATCATCGCGAACGCCATTGTCACTTTTCCTCATCCACCTTTCCCAGGCTTGTTCGCGATGAAAGGCACAGAGTAACACGTAGCAATCTGCGGAACAAGAAGTCGTGGGCACTGAGTGGTAAAGTACAGTAGCAACTTAACAGTGACGACACAAATGCATGAGCAATGGAGACAGCACACAAGCAACGAAAATGTTAATGCAATTCACTAACTTGAAAAAACGCTTTCGATGGCCTTGATTTCCGCCTCACATTTATCGGTCATGAAAAACGAAGGGTTCCAGTTTTCTGACCACCCTTTTACAACAGAAAGTGCTTCTGCTATGTCCGAAGCTTGTTCATTTTGGATAATAAACGTAGCAACAACCTGGTAACCAACATTCGTTCTGACGCAAAGAAAAAATAGAGGAAGGGAATACTTGGACGTCTTGTAAGTTGCATCCAAGAGGCAAATGCCTTGGCCGCAACGATGCAACAATCGTATTATCTTCATCTACGATGAGTTACAATCAACTAAATTTTCATCTTATGATAGTAGCCTACAGAAATAATATACGGTACTGTACGTAACATTGAAAACCACCAAGCCTACTACGTGAATATGGTAAAAAATAAATTGTCTCAAAAAGATTGGTTGTGACCCAAACCCTGCCTTTAGTTACCGCTGGACATGTCACTTGGTCCAATCAATAACACCACATAGGCGTATGGATTTGGCACACTAGATGGAAAAAATACAAAAGAGGTCAGTGAAGTAGGCTAGGCTACTTTGAATCAACAAAGCTTTTACACCTGAAAACTGAGTGTCTTTAAGAAACGAGATGAAAAGTTGATGAAACAGAACACATTTACATATGTTTATAGCATTTTTTGCAGTTAGTAAACCGTTTCCTCTTTTATGATGCCTAACCTCCACTTTGGTGAAAACACTGTGCTTTGCAGAAACCTTTTCAGAATCTTTGTCAACAAAGAAAAGGCTTATTATTGTAGTATGAATATCAACACTTAGTACACTAGTGAATTACAATGACAGGATGTTAAAAATCAACATTAACATGGCACCGTATGCTCGTTTCTGAACAACAACAAGCTTCGTTCCTGCTTTTGCTTCGTACTCTTCAATGGATCTCATGGCATCTTCAACTGAAGCCAACCACTTTCAACAATAAACAATTGATTTTTTACTGTTATAAACTTATGGATCTTCATCACCCATTTTTTGCCATAAGAAATCAAAGCATTTATGCCATAGCCTAAGATTACAGTGAAGAAATGTAAATACTACACACATGCAACAAATCTGGATTTAGCGAGTATAAGGTAGCTGATAGTTTGAAGCTCCAGTTTTTCTTCTTTCCTTCTACTATAAGTACTTCACCACATTTAGGTTTGTTTTATTCTGATGACAGCTCCTGATGAGTCAGTCAAAAAAAAAACTGCAGCTTCGAGCTACCTTTTACTTGCTATTTTCAAGTTCTGTACCACCATTTGCTATGAAAGAGTTCAACATACGTATACTAATTGTGTTAAGTTGGAAACAGTAAAATAGTTGAATATTAATGAACTGTTGAAGGTCTTGTTGGACCGTAGTATATTGCAGCAACTACATTACAAACCTGTACTAGTCCATGACTTTCAGCCAGCTCTCCCAAAGAATGTTAAATGTCCTAAATGCATCAGAACTTTTAATGCCAGGATTGGACTCATTAGTCATTCAAGAACACATCGTTAGCGTTTTATGTGAGGACCATTGAAGAAACGATTTTTATCAAATGTTACAAGTTTCAAGCATAACGCGTCAAGGCCAATAAGTCTTTTCGTAGTTCACGGTTTACATAACCTTGGTTTAATTGACAAAGCGAGATTGCAGTATCACCTGAACATTCAATGTCACTTCTCCATAAGGTTGCATTTCCTGCAGAACCAAGACTTCGTTTTTGGCGGCATTGTTCTACCAAGACATCTCAGATGGTGCCAATCCAGACACGAGTCGCACATGATGCTGTCGCCTGCATCAAGATCTAAATAACAGGAGATGCACAACCAGCGGCCTTTATTTCGCAAAGTGGTCAGTAGGTTCTCCATCAACGTCCAACCGTCAAAAGAAAAATGTCTTCGCACAGAAGCAATGGCAATGTTTTCATCTAAACACTTCATTGGAATTCTTTCGGGCAACGTTTCAATTTCATTTTCTTCGATCAGTCGATCGCTGAATGGACGCAAGACCTCTTCTACTACCTCAGAATCGACAAACCAACTGAGTATTGCTGAAAAATATGACCATGAGTGACTTTGTTTGATGTAGCCTACGTACGCTTTGACGTAGCCTATCGGCTAGGCAGACCCACAGAAGTCAAAGTGTAGTTTTTTAAACTAACGTAGGCTATAACAAAAATGAAGTCACACAAACATAAATGCAACAAACCTGCTTCTTTCTGAAAAGACGACTTCAGTCTGAATGGAATTGGTCCGCTCTTTTTTTGTCTCTTGCGTGGTAACCCAATGACTGTCAATCCAGCTCCTTTTGGCCTGCCACGTTTCATCATCTTCGGTGGAAATTTAATTGATCCTGCATCATCTGTTAATAAACACAACGAGAATCGAATATAGGCTACAACGTAGAAAACATCACTATTTCAACGTTTTTATTAAAAAATTAATAAACATAATGCATTATGCAATGCAAGAAAAAACAACTAATCAGAAATGAATGTTTCAGAAACAGCACATACTTGTAAAAGACTGAATAGAACTGGACGGTGTCTGCATCATAATCGCACTGGTATCAACGGTCGACAAGACGTCACCGGGTGTGTGCTGTGAACTACTACTTGAGACTGTAGGAAGTGCAATTCCAGGATCATTGCTGGAAGATGTTGCAGCAGCACTTCCAGTATCAGTGCCTGAAAAGGATCACCTCTGAGCAATGAAGAAACAATAGAAGCGTCGCACGAGTCTTTACTGGACAATTATTGGATGTGTTGCACTGTTGCAATGGGGGCCAAACTGACGAGGTTACGGTCCTGGGCGGAACATAATGTCGTATAATCGTAAATACGTGCACTGGCAGTAGATATTGTGATATACCGTATTTTGAGTTGGAAGCGAGCACTTGAGGTGTCAACAAATCTACATTAACCTTTTGAAAACAAGATTTTGTTGCAGCCAAAACATGCTTCTGGCGTGGTTACCGAATGCCAACCAATCCAGTATCTATCAAAATCTGCTAGGTGTTTCTCGATGATTATTTGCACAATGCTGCATCACCTGCCAATAAACTCATTACTTATCAAATAATGCAGACCGTGCTATAATCTTAAGAAACATGAAACGTAGTGTAAGCGCAGCATGCAATGCAAGAAAAAAAAAACAACTAATCAGAAATGAAGCTTTCAGAAACAGCATACTTCTAAAAGACTGAACAGAACTGGACGGAGTCTGCATCATAATCGCACTGGTATCAACGGTCGACAAGACGTCACAGGGTGTGTGCTGTAAAGTACTGTTTGAGACCGTAGGAAATACAATTCCAGGATCATTGCTGGAAGATGTTGCAGCAGCACTTCCAGTATTAGTGCCTGAAAAGGATCATGCAGTTGTTCACAAAAGCAGAATTACTGAGCATCTGCAACCTTGTATAATCGTAAATTAGTGCGCAACTGCGCATGCAGTACATATTAGCCCACATATTGGATAGCTCAACGCCATAAAAATCATTGCTCAAAAAAAAATTGACTGCAAAATCACGACGCAAGTTGCAGTAACTAACCCATATCTCTTCAGATATTTGAAAAAGTAGGCTAGTTTTTCTGATTTAGTAAATAGTGCTAGCATATAGGCCTACCTTTCTGAGTTTGACCCAAAAAGTTCACAACTTGGAATTTCTTTCCTTCCTGCAAGAACTCTGCAATTTGTCGTAAATTATCCAGGTTGTATTGGAATTCATCCATTCCTTGTTCAGATATCATTAACGCAATCTTCTGGGAAATATCTTGAACACGGCGATACTTTTGCTGTTCTGATAAAACACATCTTCTTTGAGGCTTGTTAAGAATCTCAACAGCTGGTAATGTGGATGCAGGACCGTTGTCCAGTGAGTTTCTTGTCAGGCGATGGGATTTAAGAAAATATTGCATTGTCCACCGTTCTGAACAAAGATTGGGATTGTACTCTGACATATGGAGCTGCCTTCTAACTGCTAAGACATGCCTACAAGGTAGCAGCATTGATGATGTGAATCCACAAGGACATGCTGTTGTTGTGACTGCCAATTCCCCATGGACACGAGATTTTACTATGGCAGAATCATTCAAAATCTCTGACATGACAACCTTTTCCGCTAACTTGAATTGTTGTTGCACATGAATATATGCAAATGGTGTCAGTAGCTGTTGGTATTGTCTCTCCGCCACACTTGAAATCGCATCAATTGGAACCTTAAGGAAAGCATTTGACGCTTTGTGGTCACGTTCGGTGGAAAGAGATTGGATACATGCCATCAGATCTTTAAAAAACATGGTCATTCCTGAGTATCTTGTTATGACACTTTTCAACTTTCCATTGATGGATTCCAGTCGATTATTAGTTCTGTTCAAAAAATTAGCTTTCAAGTTGCTCAGTCCATCCACCCATTGATGTCGAATAGCATGCCAGTTATCGTTATAATATGTTGTGACAGCAATTGGGACTGTGTCAACGAATTGGTTATACAGTAAATTATAAGCTGACTCATTTTTGGCATTTGCCAGTTTTCCTAAAATTTCCAGTGATACCTGCCTTTGGGCTGAAGAAATGCCTAATTTTTCCATGGAAACTTCTCTACGAAAAGTGCGAAGGGTATGAAAATAGCAAATTAAAATTTCTGCAGTAGGCAGCATTTTCATCATGGCATCCCGCTCTGTCATGTCTTTGTCAGCCATTACAACCTCCACTTTATCCCAAGCTGGATTGTGGAGTTTAAACTGAGTTAACAGCTTGCTGATGGTCAGTTTGTCTTCAGTGGCTACAAGCCACAGACACACAATTTCACTCTGACCTAAGCCATCAACATTCAGCATCACATATAATGGCATTCTCAAGTCATTAAGTTTGTAGGTTGCATCAATCAGCAGCATTTCGGGATATGCCGCAAAGGTTTCCCGCATGTCTTTCGTTTGAAAGTATATCGCCTGCAATTGTTTGTCATCATCTGCAAACACATCTACTGCAGCACCTAAAATGAAAATAAACTGAGGATTAGTATACCCTACAAAGCAAGAATCTTGACAATCCTGGGCCAGACTAAAATAGCGCAAAACAATTAGGCCTATTAGGCACTCCATCAGATTTAAAAGCAAAAACATCAACTTTTAGTGAAATTTGTTTTCTATTCTATGTTATTTTAATTATTGGCCAGAGGAAGGATGTTTAGGCCTTTGGTAATATTTACATCATATAATCAATGTTCCAACTGAGCGGTTGTATACCACTCTCACCCCATTCTCTAAAAGATGCCACATTGCAATGCTTAGGGTCCGTTAAAAGGATCCATTAGGAGTAAACTTTTACGTAGATTTCAAATTTAGCAATGTTTTCTATTTCTATCCACTCAAAGTAGAATTGTTTCAAGATATTGAAGACCTTTGATTGAATTCCTTGATCCCGCTTTCAATCTTACAATCCCCATAGCGCCTTATGTTGCAACAAAAATCTTTGGAGCATGAGTTTGGGAAAGTAGAATGAATTCTTATGAAGAAAATGAAGCAAAAAATACTCTCAATTGACCCTTTATAGCTCAATGTTGCAAATTTTCCACACGTTGTAGGGTACTGCTAATATTCTGTGTTGGTTATACTAGACAAACGTTTTCTGAATAGAAAAACGTCTGAAAATTAGATATTTTTCTTGTGTAGCCTACTATGATGTGCGTACTGGTAATCCGCAGTTTGCTGCAGTAGACAGAGTCTATTGACCGGTAAACCAGGCGGTCAACACTTTAAATTGAACTGGCAATGGTGAGATTGAACCCACGTCATCGAAATAATTCATCTGCAGTCTAAACCATTACGGCAAGAGGTCAATCGCGAATTGCTTAATTGACATTATATCTGAAATGGTTCAAGAAGAATGCTCACAATATCATGTGACACTCAATCTGCAGCAGCGACCTGTAGATTGCAAATACGCCTACGGTGTTGACCAATGTTACAGGCAACCTGGTAGCCTATTCTTGCATTGCTGCAGTACTACAATGATGCAAAAAATTAGATTTTTCCAAGGTCATGACCCTGACCACAGCTTGCACACACACATCCGGCTCTAGGCCGGAGTCACATCACCTCCAGTACGGAGCCAGAATTTGACCGGAACCGGAGCTCATTCTATCTCTACTTATCATACTGCACATAGAAATTAGAAAGTCATCTCTACTATTTAGCATGAACATATCTTGTACTGTATAACAGACAAAAAAGTTTTGTCTGTCGACTAACCTTTTTCTTTGTTCATTTCATTAATAAGTTCATCATAGGTGTTTTCATACAAAGGTCTCTGTTTTGCGGCAATATTATGCAGATCTTTAAGAATAACTGTTTTTCCTGTAGAAGCTGCAATGTGCTTTTGTACCAACTTTTTATTTGCTTTGGTGGCAAGCATTTCTCCGATCACACTGCTTTCTGTTTCATTTAATCTTCGTTGTTTAGGCATCAAATTAAATGCATTCTGAAAAATAATTTATATGCACATAGTCAAGAAAATGACATATCTTTTGACAGGTGTCCAACCCACAGAGATGGGCAAGATCACCAGGTTTGGTGAATCGGCGGCTTGAATATGACCAGTTTCGCACAAACTGGTCATATTCAGCATGTGCGTAGTCATGCGCGCAAAGTGAAATGACCACTTTACCGTGTCTTACGATGAAGTCAAGATCAGAAAAACTGTCTTGCAACATTCTTAACGTGTTTTAGTACAGTAGCAAACAATATTTGAACTTCAAGTGTCATAATCAAAATGCAATTATACACGAAAAGTAATTTTTTGGATAAAGGGGGTTTTGGACGGAAATTTCAATTTTTTTTACTAGTGGTCTTAGAATGTACTGTTGTATCCTAAAACCTGGGTTAAAATTGAATTTGAAAAAAAAGCCGATTAACCCCCCCCCCTAATGTTATTGCTCTTTTTTATCCTTCACATAATTTCTGATGAAAGCCTCCTTATCATATACAGGGCTAGTGTGACCATAGCTCAAAGGCTATGACTACTACAAAGGGTTATTTCCACTTACTTCATTGAAATCATGATTATGATCATTGACATTACTAATCTCAGTGATGCATAGCGCTTTTCCATCTGACGTTGCATTTACTTTGATTCCAAATGGACAACCTTTGATAAAAGTACTGAAAAACAACAAAGATGAGGTGACATAGGCCGTGTTGAATCACCCATAAGTACACCTAAATTAGCCATAACTCACGTTAAAGTAGCCTACCTGCAAGTCATGTCAAATTGCCCATAAGTTGCATCCAATTACCTATAAGCCCACCTGAATTACCCATAAAGTCACGTTGAATTACCACAAGTTCAGCCGAGCATTCTCATAAATCTAGTCGATTTACCCATAAGTGACGTCAAATTGCCAAAAAGCTGCGTTGAAGTACCCATAAGGCATGTCTTTATGGATAATTTCATGAGACTTACGGGTAATTCGACGAATTGTGCTGATGAGCAATTCGACGTAACATATGGGTAAATTGACAAAACTAATGGGTAATTCAATGCAACTTAGGAATAATTCTGGGCATGACAATTCAATGGAAATTACAATAGACAGCATGCGGGAATGGTTCAGCAGAATATATGCATTTTGCTAAGTTCTAAGCATTCATAAGGAATGTAGGCAATTTGCACTTATGCAAAACTCAATCTATTAGCAAAACTTATTACAATAGACAGCATGCGGGAATGGTTCAGCAGAATATATGCATTTTGCTAAGTTCTTAGCATTCATAAGGAATGTAGGCAATTTGCACTTATGCAAAACTCAATCTATTAGCAAAACTTATGCATATAGGCTACATGAGTAGCTCAACCTATGGGCACCAAGGACAAAACCATCATTACTTACCTTTGATTTGGTTATTTTCCTTGACTACATGATTTGGGTGTTCTTCCTCCATGCACACAAGCATACTGTATTGTACGATACTTCAACTGTTCATTCCAGGTTTTTGTGGATGTAAGTGCTAGACGTCGTTTTGCGCGTTCAATTGTTATGGAATTTCTCACATAAACATTGACAAAGTTTTCTTTTTCCCATTGCTTAATAGCCGAAGAAAGTGTCTCAAAACTGTAATATAATGCTCCCTTCGTAATCATGATGACGATGGATTCATTGACGTGTAGTTTCGATCAGCAAAATCAGCAACTACCGCGGTTCACTCTACGATCAAGTGTGCAGCACAAGCCAATACGCATGCGCGCGAAATTACGTATGAGCGTCGTCGGATGAAACGCCTGAGCGCATTAAGGTCTTGCTCGAGTAAACAACGTCTTGCTTGAGTGGTGCTTGTAAGAATAGCTTCAGAGGCTAGTTTTACAATATGTTGTAAGAATAGCCACTTCGATAAATCTTTGCTACAAAAGTGCAGCCATATTATTATCTGAATAGCTCAAGAAGTTATGGTGTTCGTAACATGATCAATCAAGCAATGGTTTACTCACCAGAAACAGTAAATATTATATACAGTAGTCTAGTAGACTAGTTCTAGTCCATCCATGAAATTCCGACTTTAGAGGCAATTTCAATGGGGATACCTCTAAAACTCTAAATTGCCCATTGTCAGCCTTCCCTTGTCACTTGTCAGGCATTGTTAGTGTTGCCACATTTTTTTAACTAAAAATAATATTTCTATTGAAGCAAATTAGAATTAACAGAAAATCAAACAATTCAACTATACAACACTCGGTAACTGCTAAAATTTTTCCGCGACTGGGAAGCAAAACTAGCCCAGGTTTTGCAGACAAAGCTTGCGGATCTGGCAACCCTTAAAAATTGTCGAGCTATCCCCAGGGAGTCGAACCGAACCCGAACCGGATTTTTGTAAACCGGTTTTGGTGCGATTTTGTCTGAACCTTAACCGGAACTGAACCGAAAATTTGAATTAGCTTAAACCCTAACCGAACCCGAACCGGTTGAAAAAAGCGGTTCACTCCAGCATTACGTTATTGTTCGCATTGTGGTAAGTGAAGTTGCACGTAGCATGTTGTTATTTTGGAGGCCACATTGTACGGATGAATTATAGCCTATTCCGTAACACACGATCCACTAACATCGATGCTTTGGAGAGGAATTTTTTGAGGTAAACAACTTCTGTTCTGTGACATCATAGACAATATAGTTTGATTGTAATGCGGGGTTCACACTGAGCTTGCCTAGCATTTAGCATATAGCGGGTGGGCGTGTTTTCATGTCTGGCGTGTTTCGGCTTTATGATTTGCGCTGACATGTTCACACTGGTTTCCATAGAAACAAGACGTTAAGCGTGTGGAAGCCATTGACTGAGTAAGCTTGTTCATATATCCGTTGACAAACTTTCAAAGTTATAACAAAACCCGACATTGCATTTATATCCATTCTGATGCTTCGTCAACAAGAAAACTTAGTATATTTTTTTTAAAGTAGCCTATGCAAGAAGATTACTTGCAAATAACAATGAAGTTTTTCTTCTGGCATAGACCTAGGCTACTTTAAAAAAAGTTTGTTTATTGTTCTTTACGAGTAGGCCTAGTCTAAGCCTACTCCACTTCGTGGCTGATTAACCAACAAAACAAACTGAAGACGGTAGCCTACGGTATTTTTAATAATTTTTTCACAAAACATTTATATGGTTGGTAGGCTACAGACCAGATTTCAAAGAAGGGATGACCTGGGAGAACAAAATCTTGTGACATAATTGAGGAATGCTTCCATCGTTAGTTTAGAATGAGTAGTAGGCTAGTAGGTCTACCTTAGATGATCTGTTTTCTTGACAAAACGTGACAGATCCGCTTTGTCGCTTCTACCCCTTTTTAGACCTCTGCTATGTTTGCCATATATTATTTTTCGTTGTGATGGTCAGAATAAAAACAAACTGCAAGCGCAGGTTACTTTTATTTCAGCGATGTTGGGAAATACAATTGGTCATGAATTTAAGTGGCCCATTTGTGAAATTTCATTTGGAATCTTGTGTTAACTTCTCCGCTTCTCTTACAAGTTTTATGGTTTGCCCTTAACCAAGACGGTCTTGCCTTAACATATCTCCGCATCACAACTGTCCAAAAAGTATTGGCTGTGGCTGACATCAGATGCTCTGCAAACATCAACAGTCATCATATAAGACTGGCAATATAGGCTACAGCTACACGCGTCGGGCTCTTCTTTGCTCTAAAAACTACCAAACCAAGCACGGATGTACCGAAGCAAGCAACTACGGGGTACCAGTAACTTATATTGTAAGGCTTCGAAGTTGAGGAAAACGAAAATTGACGATAACTACAACGTAACAAACGAAAAAATATGTAGTATGAGTCAAGCCGCAGATAGTGTAGCTACATTCGTATCTACACTGGGCAAATAGGCCTAGCATAAGGCTTAGGCACATGATCAGAGATGTACGTATGCGCCGCAAATTCTACGCCGCATACATGCGGCGTAGACTTTTTGTTTGCGCTAACGCTTGCTGCCACATTTTTTTGGATAGTTTGCGCTTGAGGATGCGCCGTAAAGTTTTCGCGGTTTTTTAGCGCATAGCGTCAACGCATACTTTTTAATGTCTTAGTTGTTGTTTGCAATTTTTTTTGTCAAACTGCAAAATGTTAACGTCTTGCAATTGCCCATTGTTCTAGTGTTGTGTCACAGTGTCATCTATTGTTCAGTCAGCTGGAGTTTGTTTGTATATCGCACTACTGCCTTTGACGCTAGAGTCCCACGTGGAGATTGAAGTCTTGCAGAAAAAAAGAAAGAATTAGTTAAAACAACTTAGGCCTACTGAGAAATTACTTAGTAAATTACGGGTCAAAACAGGAATGTAATGTAAGCAAGCAAGTAGGTAGGTTGGTAATGCCGCTCCATGTAAAATGTAAACAATGACTTGGCTTCGTAGTGTGAAGTTTTTTTAGTCAAGCAGTGTTGAAGGTGTTTGTAAGCAATTGTGAGCACTTTAATTTATAGGCTATTAGTTAAGTCTTGCATTTTGGGGCAAATCAGAAACTTCTCAGGCAATGAGCAGTGCAGCCTATGTATCTAAACAAACTCAAATATTTGGTCTCCGACCGTGATTGCTTGCATGATGTTGTACTCTGTATGTTATATGTAGTACATTACTTTGCCGATTATTCTTGTTGTAGGCTAGGCTATGTAGCGTAGACTGCGTAGGCCTACATACAGTAGGCCTACATACAGTAGGCTATCAAGCTAAGGTAATTTTTACTTGACAATTTATACATTCTGTTGCGTAAGTATGTAATTATATATGTTTTGTAACTTGATGAGCAGTTTAGCAAAACATGCATCCAGGGGCCAATTGTGAGAGGCTTTTGAATAGCCTACTGCTAATAACACTAGTAATGCTAACTATCCCTGAATGCTAATAACAAAGAGTTGTGCAGTTCAGAATCTAAACTTGCTTGTGTCTGGCAGTTTTGTCTTCCATTAACCCACTTTTTAAAAATCTTATCAGAAAAAAGCATAGAGCTTACTGAGAGAATTATGGCATTAAAAGCAATATTAGTCTTATTCAAACGGAATTATTTTAAAAAGATTGTTTTTTATAATGGATTTTTAGGGAGCGACAGTTAGTATATTACTAGGAGCGACAGTTAGTATAATACTAGAATTTTCTTGATAGGCATATGCTACAGTTTCTTACACTACACTATTGTATTCAGGGAATAACTTACGGTAATACTAATCTCCAAGTGAAATGGAGCATGATAATACAAATCCATGGCCCTACATGGAAAAGTATTTTAAGCTCTTCTTCGAAAGGCAAAAACTTATATTTTCAATGCCAGATGTGCCTTCCGGCCAAAAAGATAATTTCTTGTAACGAGAAATCGCGAAGTGGCTTGAAAAGTGTGTTGTTTCGAGTGGTTTATACCGTGTGAATGTTTGGCACCTAGCAAACAAAATGAGTATGCGCTAGAGTATGCGCTAACGCTGACGCCGCCAACTTTTTTTACAAGTTGCGTTGACGCATGCGGCGTATAGTTTTTCAAACGTTTGCGTTTGCGCTGACGGCGTCAATATTTTTTGTATGCGCGCACATCACTGCACATGATGAAACCAAGACCTGAACATACACTGCAATATTGAATCCTTCGAAAAAGAACCTACACCAATCATCACTTAAACTCAGTCTACTCTAACGACCAGAAAGATTCATATGATAAGTGATATCAATCATACCAGTAGTAAACGCTCTAAACACTGATTGAACCAAGTAACACAACGAATGATTACTAATAGCCAGTAATAAGCTAATCTGGCATAAGCGTGAAAATGACGGTACAGTGCATATACGTATATAAGTCCACAGATCATTGTGAATGCACATTGCACAGCCCACATATTAGCAGACAATAAGCACTTTTATCAGCCACACATATTAAAGTAAACTAGATATAAGTTACAAATTCAAATAATTGCCAACAATATACAAATTCAAATAATTGCCCACAATAATATACAATATACATATACAACAATAACAATATACATATATGCCAACGATGGATTATGATGATGATGATACAGAACAACATATACTGTATACTGTAACCAGGGCTGTGGAGTCGGAGGAATTTTGGCGTGTCCGGAATGGAGTCATTTAAAAGGCTTACTCCGGATTGATACAAAATAATGAAAAACAAAATTTTTGTTTAGACTCTTTTCAAAAGAATATAATTTCTTGTTCGCCGTATTTGGGTCTAAAACTTCACCTGAAAATAGAAGTGCTTGTTTTTGTTAATTTTGTAAAAGTCGCTGTATCAATTTCGATCATAACTTCGATGAAATTGAATTTTACAAAAATGGAAAACGATAAAAATTATTAAAAAAAACGGAAATCCTGAAGCCGGAGTCGGCTAGTTGTAAAACGAGGAGTCGCATATTTTTCGCAAGACTCCACAGCCCTCCCAGACAGCCACTTTATCTGGTCCAAATCTTTACCAGATCGGGTACGGTGTTGACCAGATAGAGTGGCTGTCTGGGTTGCATATTTACGGTGTTCAAATAAACTCAAATGAATGGAATAACGCCAGTGCAAACCACATTGTCTGAGGCAAACTTCAAATCACTACAATAGGCCTACATACAATTTTAGTGCCAAACTCCCCTCCAATCCTTTATCACTTTTCAAACCAGTCACATTGCAATTTGCAACAAACTGATGGCAAGCAGGTGATCAAGAAAAAGTTTATGTGCTTTTCTGTTGAATGGTACATACATACTAAACACTGTGCGGCATGCACATATCAGAGGTGTGTTTGTCTAATGTCTATGCTTCAAAGTTTGGCGCGGTTAATCAATTGACTAAACAATGCTTCTTCATCTGTACTGTATGTAGCAGTAGACAGTGCTGTCTGTATTGCTGACGAGTTTTCTTTTAACATGGAGAGCAAACATTCCTGAAAAAATATTTAAGTTATGATGCAGGCCGTATAAAAAAGAACTACAAAACGTACTAAAGTTCCTTGATTTATGTCAAAAAAAAAACCTTCAACACCTAAGTAACAATATTTAAATAACATGCTTGGTCGACCTTGGATGTAAGAGGTGGATGTAAAAGTTTGTAGGCCTACAATATATAATGAAAAGCAAGCATACATCTTACATACCATAGTTAATATTTTCAATATCAAGGACAGGGGACACAATTAGCTCGACGTCTGCTATAGTTCATACAATGCAATGCTTTTTCATGTCCTGATGTTACTTGCACTATCCGCATATCATCAGACAAGACAAAAGTTTTCTTTTTCATAATTGTATTTTATTTTCGTGTAAACTTTTTAGTCTTTCTAAAATACTCCCAACAGGACTGTCACATCATCACCTTGCATTTTGTGATTCTAGGTAGTAATTACCCAGTCAGTGAAGTCTTCAAAGGAATTCGTGCTTTGAAACAGAAAGTCATTACAAATTCTCTCACTGTTGTCATCCGGGTCTTTCAGTTCTACAGCTGCACATAAAATAAGCATTTGCAATTAACTTTTACTAATTTTAAGAATGAAATTTCATAATTTTAGCAGATGAATCTCCACAATAATTTATATTTGGTAACATGTATAATACGCTTAAGAGTAATTGTCATTGCAATACATTTATTCAGATTCACAGTGACATTGTTGAGACAATACCATTAAGTCACTCACTATAACCACACTCTCTGTCTCTTCTTTATACTTTGTAAAGATTCTACCACTAAAAGCAAGAAATTGAAAGCATTTCCAACATTTAAAGCTATTACGTTATTTTTCTTATGCAAGTTTTGTGGAAAATATCCATTTAAAAGACTTATCTGCACAGGACTTACACAAACAACTTTTCGATATCTGTAATTTTAGGTGTGGTATTAATTATTTTCTCCCATATCATCATTTTAGAAACTAAAATCCTCACTCACAACATAGTAGTAGTATTTGTCAGCTTACAGTAACAGTACTTATTCGCAGGGCCTACGAGAGGGGGGTACGGAGGGTACGGCGTACCCTTGAAGGCCCAGGCCTGTGGTTGTTGGGGGGCCCAAAATTGTGATTTTATAGTTTACGCGAAAAAATGTTTGGTTAAAACCATCCTAAACGACTAAATTCAAGCATAATATGTTGTTATTCGTTAGTCCTTGGGGGGCCCGTAATGTAGCAAAAGGGCTTAGAAAGAAATTAGGTGTCTAAAGTGGTGACTTAATGCCTTACGTGCAAACATGTTCTGTTAAAACTAAAAGCACCCTAAATTAAATCACAAAAGTCGGTTATTCTCTTGTCCCGGGGGGGAGGGGCATAGTGTAGCAAAAGCAGGGTTGAGAAAAACCCGGGATTTTTTTAAAAATTCCACACTGCTAGTTTTTTTTAATGCCCGGGTGTTTTTGGGCTTTTTTGTGTTTTTTAAAAACTATTTGAAAAAGGAGGCAAACTTGGTTTTGAATCTTTATCCTCGTACTGACAAAGCCTTGATAGGCTATTCCTGGTTGTTTCGCATACTTGTAGAGGCTCTTGACGCAAGGCCGGTTACGCAGATTGGCAGAGTGAAATTTCCGATTGTTGAAGTCTTGTTACCTGGGAATTATTACATCCATTAAGTGCCACTGAATGGAGAGCAGTCCTTAGAATGCGTTGCTCAAGGGCACGCCCCGAAAGTCGAACCAGCACCGCTTGATCTTGAAGCTTCTTCGTTCACGAAGTCACACGCTAACCAACTGAGCTATCGGGGCGAATTAAACCTTACATTATGTCATTATTCAGATGCATGGGATAGAATTTAATCTAGGGTAAGCCAATGCCATTCTCTGTTGTTACAAACTTGCATTTGATGATGCTCAGTCTTATCTGGCAGCAGTGCAGGGTAGGCCGGTACCCGGTCATTTGGTCGACAGGATGTTAGGTCGACAGAACGACTCATTTTAGGGTTAGTTAACAAACCTTTACCCTAACCCAAATGTCCTGTCGACCAAATGACCGGCTACGGGGTAGGCCTATATCATAAGAGGGAAACGACACATTTATCCTCTTTCATATTCAGTATTATTGTGCATAGCTTATTAAAATTAAAGAATAGTTTTATTGCAGGTTGATACTATTATTGCGCACAAATGTTCAATTCTGCAGTAAAATGTTGTATGGCGTGCAATACGCCTAAGAAGTGGTTATGTTAACCATGGATGCAATCAAAAAGCATTGTTATGTAACAAGTGTTGCCAAGGATAGGGTTAAACTAAGAGTTTTGCCTATGATTTCAAAACCTCCTAAATCACAAGGTTTTGTCTCAACTACTTTAAACTTTACTCAAATTATGGAAAAATTTCTTATCTGGTAACACTAGTGCTGTAAATATAGCCACGCCTTTACTTCGTATTGCTAATTTAATCCATGTGTTTATTCATCATCAACATCCCTGTTCATCAAATACGTAGATAAAGTTTGTTTAGATAGCTCAGTTGCTACCTTGCAAATAAGCATTACGTACAGTCATACACTTAAGATTAGTATGGTGACACAAAAGCAGTAAAACACGCAGTGAAAAACCAAAACAGTAGAGTTTACAAAAATATGAACAACAAATGTTGTCACACTCGAACTAGATTTCTTTTCAGCTCACTGACATCAGCAACAGCAGTAATGTTTTTTTTACCGTTTCAGCAACGTTTTCCAACTAAGTTGTTTTGTTATCAATCATTAGCCTATTTAATATTTTTAAGTCAGAATATAAATTAATAATTACCCGGATGGCCTAAATCTTTTTTCATTTCTTTTCGTAACTTTTTCTTTAACTTCCTGTCTTTGTACCCATTATGCTTTTTATCGTACAGAGCAGGAACATTTTAAGTCATAACTTACTTAGTTTTTTATTTAATGGATATTTTATTTTCTAATTGAAGCAATGTTAACTGCAATATAAAAAAAAATAATACCACTTGATTGATATAGTCTACTCTATGTCATGACTTCAGTTTGTTTGTCTGTTTGCTTTATAAAGTACCGTGCTAAATTTTACTTTTAAATCACAGATCTAGCCTATAGATACCAAATACAGGAACATTGTGTTATACCGGTACTGCCCTGTATTGTAGCAGGCCAAGTAAAATATACCCACTCAGCCTCTATAGATCCAGGGCTAATAAAACAGCATAGCCTATGATACTGTAGCCTACATATTTCAATTCAGTATAATACATCTAAACCTGAACTACGTACGCTTTCATTTATTTGCCAATTATATGTTGATCTTTTTGCAATAAGGTTGTTTGAAAATAAAAGGTTAACTTATCTTTGATTAGTTTTAAAACAAAAAACATCTGGTTTTTCTGTAAATTTGGAATTATTTGTCAACTATTTAGGCCTCACTTAAATTTTCTAGTGACATCTGATGATCTGACCCTGGTTAATGTTACAGCAATAGGCCTAGTATTTTTTCCTAGGCTTTGATCTTTCACTACCAGTATGTTAAATCAATTAGGCTACATCTTGCTGCTGGCTAGAATTTGAACTGACTGCTCATAATGTGTTACAAAATCAAAATATCTACAGAGCCAAAACTGCTGACAAACTACAGCCTAAGCGAGTAGGCTACAATCAGCCGACCTCTTCCGAACCTCGACTCGAACCGATCGAGCTCTCATGTCAAGCGCGAAAGGGAAAAGTTGAAATAATTCAACTTCTGTTTTCACGCTTGAAATCGAGATCTCCAAGCCGGTGGCGCGATTCGGTCACGCTTCACGCTCTCAGTGTGAACACTTTTTTTTCAGTGTGAACACTCGTTTTTTTGACACGCTTTATGATTTGCGCTTATGCTTGTCAGTGTGAACCCCGCATAACTTGTGCAACAAACAACAAAGGTGAGTTAATTGAGCAAAGCAGTGTTGAGATCAGTGTTGCCAACCTTGCGGTTTTCACGCCCAATTGGGCTAGTTAGTAGGCCTAGTTGGGCAATAGTAGGCCTAGGCCTAATTTTATCGGACCCGAACCGGAACTTATAAAACCGGTTTTAAGTTTCTTCGAACCTGAACCGGAACTGAACCAAATTTTGAAACAATCTTTGAACCAGAACCGGACCCGAACCGGAAAAATCAAACGGTTCGACTCCCTGGCTATCCCAGGTGCGAAATTTTTTTCCCACGAGATTTCTGACTCATTTGCATATTTGGTAAAAGTTTGTAGCCTATTAAAACCGTGTGAATGCAACATTTCTTTTTGGCACGGTTGGTTCAGTGGTTTCTTCCTCTGCCTAGTGTTCGTGAGAACGAGGGTTCGACGCCCGTCGAAGTCAAACTTTTTTTTTTTTTAATTAATTTTTGCGGTGCACAAGAGCTTTTCAAAAAAAGTAGGGTTAGGAAAAGCTTATATTTTATTATCATTGCAGAATTTCTTTGGTAAATAGGTATTTCGCAATCTGAATCAAACAATCTCTCAAAACACTTTCGGAAAATCTTACTTTTAGAGTGACTAGAATCAATGAAACAGAAAGCTCGTAGGAAAATATTTCGCATCCCGGGTGTGGTAATATTTAACTTACGTATTATTGAGATTTTAAATGTAGGCTGTCTAATGAAAGTCCGTCTACCTGATGGACATTCCAACTAATTTGACTATCCAACTCCATTAAACTATTTCCACGCAATTGTTACTCGAATTATAATTTTAACTCGAATTCCAATCTACAATATCATGCTTTGGTGTCATGCACGTCATATCATCCGCATTTTGTCGCTTCTACCTTTTTTTAGACCTCTGCTATACTTGGCATATATTATTTTTTTGTTGTTGTAATGGTTAGAAATAAAAACAAACTGGACTGAGCTTAGATGGAAAAACACGAAATCTTAAGAAAATGACGTAGGCTATGGGTTAAAATGGTCCACTTGTTTGAAACGAAAACATGTTTGGCATGATACTGGATTGGTATACACAGCCATTGTCGGTGTTTTCAGGATTGGCAGACATTTCATTTCAATTTTATTTTTTGCTGCTGGCGCAAATATGTAGCCTACAGAACGACAAAGTAAACATACGAATTTGACACCACCAAAAGGGAAAGATGGCAAAACCTAAAAGTTTAAAATATACATGGAAAAAATAGTAGCCTACTAGCTAAACTACCACTATCATAAAATTGTACATGTACACCCACCAAACCTAGAAGAGAGATAGAAAAAATAAAATGTTTTTTTTTGTGATAATAGTCCTACAATTACAATTAACACTTGCAAGTGCAAGGGCGATTTAAACTTCGTCGTCGTCGTCGTCTGAGCTTCTGGGGCCGAGGGTCTATCCTTTTACCACCCCAGATTCACGATGTTCCCGGACTACACTGGAAGGCTGCTAGAGAGCAGCCAGTCTTTAGTTTCATCATCCATGACGCGCAGACCTTCCACTCCGTTAGGTGGCTTGAAGATGGTACAGTCATTGATGATGTGGTCTGCGGTCTGTTCCTCGGCACCACATTCACAGGAGGAGGAAGAAGCCATTCCCCATTGATGCATGGTTGAGCGGAAAAGCCCGACGCCCGTACGGAGACGGTTGAGGCGCACCCATGCCTGTCTCTGTAGTGTCAGGCCGATGGGGCGTGTGTCGGCGTCGGGGATGAATGAATGGAGTCTGGTGGTGCTTGACCTCCATTCAGAATGCCATTTATGGTCCGCTCAAGTAGCCGCAGAGATGTCTTGTTCGTCAGCTTCGTTGATCAGAAGCCGAGCGGCTGGCACGAATGGGTGTCTTGATTTCAGTCGGCGGGGGTGCCCGTTTGGGAAGGCAGAGATCTTGTGGTGGAGAAGATGATTAGGCTCCAGTGCCCGTCGACCGAGGGACAGAGTGGCTTCTTCGCGACGAAGCTCAGCAGGTTGGATGCCAGCGATAATGGGGAGGTAATGGTTAATGGTTTAAACTTAATTAGGCTACACAAAAAATAAATTCAAAAGGTAGGCTAACAAGTTTAACAAGTTAGTTTTAACAAGTAGGTTAACAAGTTTCTTGGACTTTTGCTTCGAGAGTCTTCAAAGGCATCTCAAAATGAAATGTGATGTCATAAAAGACCAATAATTCAAAAATTACAGAAAACCGGCTCAGTGTGACCGCACGAATTTAGAAAAAAAAGTAATCAAAAGCAAGGATAGGCCTACGATTAAATAAAAAGTAAAAAAACATAAATAGCCTACTACTCTGTTTTTCCTCAGATACATTTTGATTATTCAGTTTCAGTTTAATTTTTCAATACATTTACAAACATCAAAAATGAAATAAGTTTTTGGTGATTTTTATGCATTTTTGCTTACATTAAAAGGTAGGGCTACCATACGTCCTCTTTTAAGAGGATTTGTCCTCTTTTTTCAAGAAAAATGAATTGTCCTCCGAGGACACTAAAAAATGCTCAATTGTCCTCTTTTTTGACAGTTTGGGTTTTCATGCTTATATTTTCAACGAGATTATATTGCTTGATGACGTTTCCGCGACGGCTTTGTAGGCTATTTGTTTTCTAAACATTTTGTATTATAGGTCTACCCAGTGTAGCATGTTGATTTATAAATTCTACAAGAAATTGGCGCATTTTATGGAACTGTTGTTGAACGTTCAATGCCTGGTTCACTGTAAGGTATTAAACGACATTTTAAAGGCCATGCTCACACTTTCACAAAAATTATTCTTTTACCTACATCACGTTTTATATTGATACAACGCTTGTAGACGTTGTTGATCACCAACTCAGTTTGGTTCGTTTGTTACTTGAACAAATCGAAACGAATGTCTAAACGTGCGATTTGTGTAACACTTAACCTACAGCAAATAAAATCGTGGCATGGATAGGGTACAGCTTTGCAAGGAAAGAACAGCTTTTAATTCACGCCGTTTTTAGCATCTTAACGGTTATGTGCAGCCTACTGTTTTAATCATATTTCTTGCAAATAATTTAACAATTTCGTCAAGGCTTACCCTTCCTTGTTGAAAAAAGTTAAGACTTGGCTACCTGGAGATCGTGTCTGGATTTGTCACATTTTGCAGCATTTTGCGATCATTCCTGTGACTGAAACTGTTTAAAAATTAGGTCTTCTTTTCACTTTTTTGCTGACTCTTAATAATATAAAATCATTTGTTGTCTTAAGGAAGCACTAAACATGAGAAAAAATAAGTTGAACGTTCAGTCAATCTGTTTTCTTGTTTTTTTTTTAGGTAACTTTTGCTGCGTAGGCCTACTGTAATGATTTAAAAAGATGTAGAGCCTAAAATATTTTTCAAGCGTAAAATTCTACTTGCTGGCGAAACGTGTCCTCTTTTTAGGCGATGAAAATATGATAGGCGTATTAAAAGGTAACCTTTAGTGAGAAAAAAAGTTTAAAGTTTATTTAACCTTGACTCCCAATTATAACCCTAACCGTAAGTAAAAATATTGTCCAATAAGATTGACAATTTCAAATTATTTTGAATTTATACTAAATTACGTTTGTTTTATGTTTTCCTTAATTTTCTTAATTAATGTTGTTACTGCTTACTATCTTGTTTTGTGATCACACATCCGCATAGTTTATAACAGAATGTTAACACCTGTTGTTTTGTTTAAATTTTAGATGATGAGATGTTTTGTTTAGGTGAATATTAAGTTATTTTCCTGACGAGGGCAGAAAGTTTTGCCGAAAAGCTTCTAATTGATGTAGTTATCTTTTTATTTTATGTTTTGTTTTTGAATGATGCGACTCAATACAGTCAACTTGCTATTAATTATATGCAGAGATGTTCGTATACGCCGCAAATTCTACGCCGTAGACTTGCGGCGTAGACTTTTTGTTTACGCTAACGCTCACATCCACATTTTTTTGGATAGTTGTCGCTTGATGCTACGCCGTAAAGTTTTCGCATTTTTTTAGCGCATAGCGTCAACGCATACTTTTTAATGTCTTTTTTTCGCTACAACACGCCAATACCTTCCAGCGCTGCAGTTGAAAGAATGTTTTCAATGGGCAAAGACATATTTGTTCCCGACAATGGTTCACCTAATCAAACGTCATATAAAAACCGTTCAGGTCTACTGAATCTTAGCGTATTACGTCATGGACTTTTTCCTAAAAATGAGCCAAAATTGCACCATCGTTCGTAAGACTTGTGTCAAACCTGTTTAAACATGAAACATGGCATCACCACCTTTGAACACCTGTTTGAATTGCGTGACAATGTCTTTCACTATTACGTCACAGTACTGCGTACGTGAGTTTGAGATATTGATATCTATTCTGGTCATTCGTGAAATGGTTGCTTGAGAGTTAGTCGCACATTTAACTGTTTGCTTAGTGCTTGCTAGCTGGACAAAAATTCCGTCTTTATCTAAGTAGTTTGTTCTGTAGTGACAGGTTTTAGTGGCGTACGGTGTTGCGTCCCATTTTCGATAGCCGCGGGCTAATTTTACAGAAATACAATTTTGAATAGACGTTTCAGAAGAGTGTTTCTCTTTCGGTCATTACATACAGACGAACGGATTCTGGAATCTTATGTTACAATTTTCCCACGAAGAGATTATGGTTTACCGCTGTGACCAATATTGAAACCAAAACGCAGCAAAATGTCAGATGAACACTTTCAGATGTTTGAGTTTCTTCATGGAAATTCAAAATAAAAATTGTGTTTGTTTGGAATGGTTTATAGCCTACCGTGTGAATCTTTGGCACCTTGCAAACAAAATGAGTTTATGCTAAACTAGTGTATGCGCTGACGCCGCCAACTTTTTTTACAAGTTACGTAGACGCATATGGCGTATGGATTTTCGAACGTTTGCGTTTACGCTGACCGCGTCAAGATTTTTTGGATACGAGTACGTCACTGATTACACAGTGTGCACATTTTGACTAAAAAATTTGTCACTGGCAATAGATACATGTTTTATGGTCAAATCAACAATGCTGGACGCGAATTTCACCATTAAAATGAGCTCCTGTGTAGGCTACCATTTTTGAGAAAAAGAGATTTTAAAATATTTGATAAGTTGTATTATTCTAAATAATATATAACCAGAGTTAGGGTGCACTGTGTTGAATAAACGTGGTAAAGTCAGAGCTAATAGTGCCTGTGACTAAATCCAGTTGAGGCAAGACTCCGAAGTGTTGTTCTGAAGGTTTGCGCTTATATTCACCAGTAAAGTCTCTCTTCCTCGACCAGCAGAATCCGGCTATCCTGGCCCTTGTATCTCCTCTCTATATTGTTGGCCACATTGTGCTCTCCAGGGCTGTATGATGTCCTAGCCGGCCATTCTTGTTGAATGTAGTGATATTGTCCGGACCGACTGTCCCATAGACATGAGAAACAACAGTACTTTGTGTACGATACCCCAATTGCATTCCCATCAGCAGTCTCCACACTGGTACCATTGGAATGTTTCCTATTTGATGGCTTCCAAGATAGCTTTCATACTTTCTCTTGACTCATTCATTGTTGTAGAATATGCAACAGGGACTGATGGCTTTCTATTCCCATTATGCAGTGGTACTGCTTTGAGACTTTCCTTAGAAGAGTTGATGAAGAGTCTCCAGTCCTCTGGATCATGATGACCTTCCAGATCACCCATCAGTTCCACAACATCATTGCAAAATGTCAGCTGGACCCATCATCAATCACCTTGTTAGAAAAAAGTCAATGAACTCCTTTCCTCGTTCACGAACACCCCGAACAGTGACAGCTTTATCTGTAAGTTTCCACTGTTGCAACCGTGAAGCAAGTAACTCTGTATGTCTCATTGACAACTCCAGTGCTCTGACCAAATCGTTGAACTCTGGTAATAATATTTTGTGGTGGTTGCATCGTGGTCTGGGTTCATAGCAGTCAGATGAGGAAGCATGAGAATCTGATACAGTGCTTGAGTCACTATCACTTTGTTCAGTCATTGGATATACAGGAATGGATAAGTCAGGGTCATCAGCATAATGCTGCACAAGTCGTATTGCAGTGGGAACATGAGGAATGCGGATACTCAATGGCAGCCCGATTTACGTTATGCAATACTTGGGGCAGTTTCGTGAGGCAAAAATGTATCAGTCAGATGCATGATTAAAGGGTTCACGCCACACCATGGGGACGGCAAACAAGCTTCTCTTCTGTCCTGCTTTCCACGCAGCTAGCTTTGATAAACAATCTGCACAAACGATGTGAGGAGCCTAGCTTCTGTCTTGGTCTCAAAATGTTTCGCATACTATTCGGAAATGTGTGGCGTCACTGGTCGTCTATTGCCCACTACAATGTAGGCTATAAGCCGCATAGGCGCATATGTAACAAAATTTATCTGGATGGTTAACACAGGATCACTTTCGAGAGTCAGATGTAGAGGGTTTCATGGTAAATTTGTAATATGATGTAGGCCTAGTAGACATACACAATACACATATGTATTTAGGTACCGGTACATGTCCAATACAATAGGGCGGTTTAAAAAATATTTTTTTGCTATTTCAACATGGGGTGTTCTGCAAACCGTTAAAAAATAACATTTACACAACTTTTTTTTGGTAGGCCCCAAAACCCAGCCACCTACCCCCCAATAAAGGCCACGAAAGGTCAAATTTGTTAAAATCCTCTAACTCTCTAACTACTAATAGAAAGTCAATTTTGGTGTCAAAAGATGCAGAATATCTATGTTTCTATATGTCATAAAAGGAACCTTTTGTCTAAATGCATTAGTTTTTGAGATAATTCAAAAAATGCATTTTTTGGGGTATTTGGGTCATTCCATGCCAAACGTCCTGAAAATCATAAAGTTCTCTGTTTGACCCACTTCGATTTTGCTCAAACTAGGTCAATATGTTATTTAGCATGATATAGGCATGCATTACAAATTTTAGCTCAATATATATTATAGTTTCTGAAATATGATGCTTTAAAGTTTTAGGTAGGCTACCCCCTAAACTTTTCCGCATTTGCAGTGCAGTGCAAACGAAAATTCAATTTTTCGAAAAAACTGTACACAGGAGCATCTTTTAATGGCCATATTCGTGATCAGCGACCCCAAATTAGCTAGAAACTGTGCTTCTCTCCCCAGTGACATTTTGGTGTACACACTGTGTTAATAGGTAGGCACTTTGACATAGAACAGTTTTCTATGCGAATCAACTGACTTCAGCCATGCGACTCAGCACGTGATATTCTGACTGATCAACTCGAAAGATTTTTGATACAACGAAAATTAAGTGAATGTCTCGCCACAAGCAGCATGGCTTAATGGGTTAAGGTTAGGGCAAGGCATGGCCACCTGGAGATGAGGCCTGATTTGTCACATTTTGCAGATTTTGATTACAGCTACTGCTAGTGCTTGACTGACATTTTTTGAGATGTTTTTACTTTTTGCGGTGTCCTAATGACATAAAACTTTTTTGTTGCCTTGGGGAAGCAATAGTAAATGCGAAAAAGTAAGTTGAAAAACGCAAAATCAGACTGTTATTGAAAATTAACAGTCTGACTAAAATCTTCGAAATCAAATTTTCTTTGTTTTTCAACATGTGAGGATGTTAAAACCTATTGTGTCATCTGGACACAAGAATAAAGAAAGCGTAAAAATGTAATTTTTAGAAAAATTTATTTAAACGTTCGCCCAAAGTTAGAAAAACCTGGAAATTTCTGCAAAATGTGACAAATCAGGCCATATCTTTAGGTGGCCATGGGCAAGGGAATAGTCATTTCGATTGCGTGGGTTCGATTCCCACCCTCTGCTAATGTTCTTTTTTTCTTCTGCAACTGAACTGAGTGCAAGAAGGATTTTAATGACTGTAATCAATTGAGGTTATAAGGAAAATTGTCCCACATTTCTTAACCAATGCGCCGCGGCGCAATGGTGTAGCTAATTCGCACGGAAAACTGTCCTATGTTAAAGTGCCTACCCTGATTATATGTCTACTTGTCAGAATTTAACAGAAAAACTATTAAAGATTTATTTGTCAATGATGTTATCGCAACTTGTGCGAATTTTCTCTTTTTGCAATAACTAGGCCTATGTCACTTGTTTTTTGTTTTAAAATCACTTTTTAAGAAAAACTACGTTTTATATAGGCTACCGGTAGCCTGAAAAAGGCTTCCTGACTTTCATGTAGCATAAAAATTTATTCAAAAGACGAAACTTCTTGGTTTTTGACAAGTGAAAAGCTGAAATCGGACAATAATTCCGTTGCATTTTTGCGGTCTGAGTTCAACCATTTTGACGGAACAGGACGTCAAAACAGCAATCACAAAGTAGATTGTTGTGATTTTATTTCACGCAACCACCACATTACTACATGCTTCAAAGTATGAGAATATCTTTGTAATAAAAAGAAGTGCCGTGGGCTACCTGTTCAAGTTAACAAATACGATTTTTAGAGATCCTTGAAAAAAAGTCCGCATAGAGACACGAAATGACCAACGGTCTCCTGGTCAATTATACCACTGTAGCGGTACCTTGCTTGTTAGCATGATCGCTCATATACAGTCGTCGATGAGACGACAACACTTCTGGGCATGGTTATGGCGAGAAGTGACCAGGATACGATGATCTTCGCTTTTAATTAGTTTATTGATTCATTCCAACGTAATAAGCTTGACACTGAACGACATAATCCAGGTAATAGGGGCACCTGATGAAAGTGGCGTAGCCACGAATTTTAAAAGGGGGGATTTGACGGCCGGCGGGAGAAACCCGCTGGCGTGTTCGCCTAAGACGACACCCAGCGGCGGGGGGTCTGGGGGGCCTCTCCCAGAAAATGTTGAAAAATTGCTTTGAATTTGGTGCATTCTGAGAGCATTTTCAACAAAAATGTGGGTATGAATATTCCTGTAAAATGATGCTGTCCGGTGGCATAGCAAAAGGATAAGATCATATTTTCTTCGACATTTTTTGGAAATAAAGCTAAGTCTCTATGTTTTCTTGTTGCTAATTCTTGGCTGAGATATTTGAATGTTTGGTATTGGCAAAACTCGCTCTTTTAATGCAGTTTTATTTAAGGGGATTCCAGGATTCTGACGCGTTGCCAGTGAAGCGAATCTACACCACACTACAGTAATGATGATTTTGTCATTTAAAAATTAAAATGCAAAGCAATTGTAACAAAAATATACATAATACGCAGAAAGAAAATAAGCATGATATTTTCTCAAATTTCCAACTGAACATTAATAATAATTGCCTGTAAACCTGACAAGTGGATTTCCATCCATAACATATCTGTAAGATCGTCTAGTGGTGCGGGTTGCCTGATATTACACCCGATTTTCACTGAGATGATTTTGTTTGAATTGTCTGCTCGCATACCCCCACCAAGCTGAATGGATTGTTCTATGTTGGAAAACTCGCAATTGTCTTCTCTAAGCACTCAATCGTCAGGTTGCGTCGAATCGCAACTTTCACTGGGAAAGGAGCTTGAGCAGCGCAGCGCGGAATGCCAGTTTCTTGCGCAGTGACACCAAATGGTGGCGGTATGTGACCGACCTGTCTAGTGTCACCCCAAGATACTTTGGTTCGGGGCAGCACTTTTCCATTGTTCTGAACATGTAGCTCACGATCAGCTTCTCGATTGTGCGGGTGGAAAGCTGCTGCCACAGTTTTGGTTTCGCTGAGTCTCTGTGGCCAGTTCTGGAGATAAGCTAAAAAGGTTTTCATGTCCTGGCTGAAGGCGTCTTCTAGATTTTCCCACGACTTTGTGGAGTGGAGAATTGCCAGATCGTCCGCATAAGCGTATTTTGCGGAGACCGTAGTTGGCAGGTCGTGGGTGTAGATGTTAAAAAGAAGTGGAGCCAGGACCGATCCCTGTGGGACGCCGTTTTTCTGGTGTTTCATTCTGCTTCGCCGTGAACTTCCAGTGGTGAGGGTAAAGCTTCGATTCCTCATAAATTCCATAATCATATGAACCATATGTCGGTCAGGAAGCAGGCGAAGCAGCTTGCAATTAAGGCCGCAATGCCATACAGTGTAATAGGTTGCTGTGAGATCTTTTAGGTAGGAACGATAGAGGACGTCACACTCAGAGTCCCAACATGGTGTATAGCTGATTCGACGGCCACGTGATATTGTAGCCTTTGTCGCAGTTATTATGGCATTGCAGAAGTCCTGTTATGTAGGGCTACCATATGTCCTCTTTTAAGAGAATTTGTCCTCTTTTTTGACAAAAAATAAATTATCCTCCGAGGACACCCAAAAATTCTCAAATGTCATCTTTTTTGACATTTTCAGTTTTCTTGCTCACATTTTCAACAGGATTTCATTGTTATGTGACTTTTTCGAGATTTCCAACCATTTCTGTACCAATACAACATGCTGATTTATAGATTTTCAAAAAAAACATTGATGTAGCCTAGACTACTATTTGATCTGTAGTTCTAAACAATCTTAGACGTTCATTGGTCCCTGATTGAAACGTAGACTACGGTACCACATTACTTTGCGATCGTCGTAAGTAGCTGAATGGTGGTCAGCGATAAGTGTGAGCGGAGTTGCGAATCCACTTGTGAGGAAATTTTCTCATTTGAGTAGATCTGATCAACAAATTTATGCAAAAGAAAAATTGGGACATACTAAAAAAAAATGAGAAATCAAAAAATGAGTAGGCTAGGCTAAATCACAAAGAAATAAAATATTAAAAAACGCAAAAACTTGCAAAAGAATTTGACATGTTTACATTTTAAGGTTCTCATAGTTTTACAATAAATTATTATTTTACCCAGACCTATTTTGTATTGATTCAGCGCTTGTAGACGTTGCTGATTACCAACTTAATAGTTTGGCTAATTTGTCAAGTAAAGCAAATCGAAGAAAGTATTCAGTGTGCACTATACATAACATATAGCCTATTGCAAAATAAATCGTGGCATGAATACTTAGGCAACATGTGACTATAGATACAAATGTAGAACGAATTTAATTTATGATGCAGTCACAATAGTACAAGGAAGTAAACAGCCTTTTAGTTGAGTCAGTAGCATCTCATTAACGGCCGTGTACAGCTACAATCATATTTCGTCCAAATAATTTTATGATTTCGAGCTGATCCTTTCTTCCTGAAAAAAGTTAAGGCATGGCTACCTGCAGATATTGCTTGATTTGTCACATTTTTATGACATTATCACATCACGTTTTTATTTTGTCGCACTAATCTAACAAATCGACTTTCGAGAAACAAACAAACTTGTATGTTTTTTTGCTGTAACTTTTGCTGCATAGGCTACATCAATAATTATTCAAAAGGATGTAAAAAAATTTTCATACGTAATATGCTACTTGTATTTTACCCGCTGGCGAAACTTGTCCTTCTTTTAGGTGATAAAATTATGGTAGGCCTATTCGCCGACCAATCTCCAACTAATGCCGAGCTTGAGTGGGTGTGCATTTGTACCTCAGACTACAACATCGTCGACATCTACATTCTACAAGCCCCCACCTACAAGCATGATACCAAAGCAGGACAATCAGTTTAAAATATGGCATGGTCGCAACACCTTAATATGACGTTGATCTGAGGAGGTGATTATTTGACCTGGCAGCACTGCGGCTTTAAAACAATAACTTTTGATCAGACACCAAATCTTTTTTTCATCATTTGAATACAAAAGAAAAACAAACAATGACGTCATAAAAATAAAGAAAATTTTATTATTATTTATTTTGAAATATAGACAAGCCAAACAAAGTAACTTTAGCGGGTTTAACATAATGTATTATAGCCTACGTAAAACAAAATATATTCAGTAACATAATAACTCAAACGTTTTCGACACTTACGTGTGTCCTCATCGGGAATTAAATCTGCAATATACATAAAATAAAAAATCGTAAGATAAATTTGACTTTGCACTAGCCTAGCCTATAGCCTAACTATAACGACTCTCTAGACCAGGGGCCACCAACCTTTTTTGCATGCGGGCCATTTTGGCACTAAGGAGAGCTGTGGCGGGCCGCACTAATAAAACGTTAGGTATAGGTTGACTCTTATGCTAGAAAAGAACGCATTTCGTACCCAGTATCCAGCGTTACATGTTGTTTATATTTATGTTAGAATCCCACAGCAGCAAAATTAATCGAACAACGCTACTGCCAGAGTGCCAGGCCAAGCTCCTTTAACAACACTTTTGACTTTTTTAACAATGCCTAATAAACGAGGGCACTTACTTTGCGCACCTATAGCGTGGCGAGCGGTTTCATCAGAATAATCATCGCCAAGCAAGAGTGGTGTCGTCAATTCGCTTCACAAAAGATATCTTGCAATTAACAGTTTCAGTAAACAAGGAAATGTTTTACACATCGCAATACAGGCAACAATGGTGACTTGCAAACATATCAGCGAAAAATATGCTCCAATAACAGGGAGAAAGAAACCAGGCACCATAAAACAAACGCTTGTGGAAATCAACGAAAAAACGGTTCTGTCGTAATTCATGAACAGTCTTTCCTCTAAAAAAGTAATGAGTTGGTTTTTCATCTTTTTTGTGAGAGTCTATAAAACCTAACAAATCGGTTTGCGAGAAACAAACAAACTTGTCTGTTTTTTTTGTGTCTGTTTTGCTGTAACTTTTGCTGCATAGGCTACGTCTATAATTATCCAAAAGGATGTAAAAAAATTTTCATACGTAATAATCTACTTGTAACTTATATTACCCGCTGGCGAAACTTGTCCTCTTTTTAGGTGATAAAATTATGGTAGGCCTATACTGTTATGCCTCGTCTGCGTTGCATGTTTCAGGGGATGGTAACTTTGCAGTGGACTCATTGGTCAGGAGGCTGTATTGATTCCAATCGGCTTTTTTGAAGTTCCATTGCTTCACCGGTAAACTCGGGACAGAAGCCACGAGGGATGGCCGTGTCGGAACCGTTCTCAAGCACACGTCTGTCTGGAAAAGAGCTGTCGACACTTGCGAAGGCCAAGTCAGGGATTGTTCCTGTTCCCCAGCTACCGTAGTGGAAACTGGTTGGTTCCTTTGGATTGTATAGGAGGGAAACATCATTTGTAGAGGCCCAGTCAGGCAGAAGTTCTCCATCGCTGCTTGTGTTGCTGTAGCCCAAGTCGATGTGCTAGCAGTTGAAATCGCCAGCGTAGAAACTGGGGGAGGGGAACGTTGGAAGATATGGTGGCAACATTCGCGAGGGTGGGGGCTTGTGGATGTTAACGATGTTGTAGTCTGAGGTACAAATGCACACCCACTCAAGCTCGGCATCAGTTGGAGATTGGTCGGCGAATAGGCCTACCATAGGCTAATTTTATCACCTAAAAGAAGGACAAGTTTCCCCAGCGGGTAAAATAGCCTACAAGTAGCATATTACGTATGAAAATTTTTTACATCCTTTTGGATAATTATTGATGTAGCCTATGCAGCAAAAGTTACAGCAAAAAAACATACAAGTTTGTTTGTTTCTCGAAAGCCGATTTGTTAGATTAGTGCGACAAAATAAAAACGTGATGTGATAATGTCATAAAAATGTGACAAATCAAGCAATATCTGCAGGTAGCCATGCCTTAACTTTTTTCAGGAAGAAAGGATCAGCTCGAAATCATAAAATTACTTGGACGAAATATGATTGCAGCTGTACACGGCCGTTAATGAGATGCTACGGACTCAACTAAAAGGCTGTTTACTTCCTTGTACTATTGTGACTGCATCATAAATTAAATTCGTTCTACATTTGTACCTAGTCACATGTTGCCTAAGTATTCATGCCACGATTTATTTTGCAATAGGCTATATGTTATGTAATATGTATAGTGCACGCTGAATACTTTCTTCGATTTGCTTTACTTGACAAATTAGCCAAACTATTAAGTTGGTAATCAGCAACGTCTACAAGCGCTGAATCAATACAAAATAGATCTGGGTAAAACAATAATTTGTTGTAAAAGTGTAAAAACCTCAAAATGTAAACATGTCAAATTCTTTTGCAAGTTTTGCGTTTTTTAATATTTTATTTCTTTGTGATTTACTCATTTTTTCTATGTTGAGCTGCAGAATGGTGGGGCGTCTGAACTTGCTATCAATTGCCCCTTGCAGCTGTGCCGTCCGGGTGGAGGCTCTTTGTTGACAAATTTCGTTTCTCATCTGGTTGAAAGCAGATGGTACTCACAGGATGGGCACGAGGAGCCATTTGTCGTCCATTCCAGATTTCCATCCCGTCCATCCCTCCTGTGAATGTGGTGCCGAGGAACAGACCGCAGACCACATCATCAATGACTGTACCATCTTCAAGCCACCTAACGGAGTGGAAGGTCTGCGCGTCATGGATGATGAAACTAAAGACTGGCTGCTCTCTAGCAGCCTTCCAGTGTAGTCCGGGAACATCGTGAATCTGGGGTGGTAAAAGGATAGACCCTCGGCCCCAGAAGCTCAGACGACGACGACTCATTTTTTGATTTTCTCATTTCTTTTAGTTTGTCCCAATTTTTCGTTTTCATAAATTTGTTTATCAGATCTCCTCAAATGAGGAAATTTCCTCACAAGTGGATTCGCAGCTCCGCTCACACTTATCGCTGACCACCATTCAGCTACTTGCGACGATCGCAAAGTAATGTGGTACGTTTCAATGAACGTCTAAGATTGTTTAGAACTACAGATCAAATAGTAGTCTAGGCTACATCAATGTTTTTTTGAAAATCTTTAAATCAGCATGTTGCATTGGTACAGAAATGGTTGGAAATTGCGAAAACGTCACATACAATGAAATTCTGTTGAAAATATGAGCAAGAAAACTGAAACTGTCAAAAAAGAGGACATTTGAGCATTTTTGAGTGTCCTCGGAGGATAATTTATTTTTCGTCAAAAAAGAGAACAAATTCTCTTAAAAGAGGACATATGGTAGCCCTAGTCGACAAAGGTCCACTTCAGGCCCTCATGCACAACCGTGGCAATGCCGTGCTTCCTGCTTAGGATAGACCGGCTAGCGTGTAGTTGGGAATAGCTAGCCTATCTGCAGAGGTGCAGTGGGTATCTTGGAGGAAGATGACGAGTGGCCGGTTGGTATGGGCAAGCTGCTCCTCAGCTTTGATCTTACTTGTTGTGTAGCCTTGTGTAGTGTGTTCTAAAACTGACGACATCATGTTATTTATATTCTTTGTGCAATTGCAGTTTGTTGTTTGTGTTATTTCGTTGTTTTGGATGTGGACAGCTTTGTCTGATGCAAATAACTTATGTGATCTGTTTCCCACCGTACAATTTACTCGTAGTCGTAGGCTAATCATTCTTGTATTATTTGTTCAGTTTGTGCTTTTCAGTCCATATAGTGTCGTTATAGTTAGGCTATAGGCTAGGCTAGTGCAAAGCCAAATATATCTTACGAATTCTCATTTTATGTATATTGCAGATTTAATTCTTGATGAGGACACACGTAGCCTACGTGTCGAAAACGTTTGAGTTATTATGTTACCGGTAGGCTATATATTTTGTTTTACGTAGACTATAATGCATTATGTTAAACCCGCTAACGTTACCGTAGGCCTACTTTGTTTTGCTTGTCTATGTTTCAAAATAAATAATAATAAAATTTTCTTTATTTTTATGACGTCATTGTTTGTTTTTCTTTTGTATTCAAATGATGAAAAAAAGATTTGGTGTCTGATCAAAAGTTATTGTTTTAAAGCCGCAGTGCTGCCAGGTCAAATAACCACCTCCTCAGATCAACGTCATATTAAGGTGTTGCGACCATGCCATATTTTAAACTGATTGTCCTGCTTTGGTGTCATGCACGCTATAACCTCCGCGTTTTGTCGCTTCTACCCTTTTCTGGACCTTTGCTATATTTGTTATATATTGTTTTCGTTGTGATGGTCAGAAATAAAAACAAACTGTCGGCAGTAGTGGCCGAGTGGTTATAGCGCGTTGGGCTCGCAGTCGAGAGCCTGCATATTCGACTCCAGCCACCCGCACTTGCTGTTGTTTCTCTGGGCAAGAAACTTTACGATAATTGTCTCTACCCAGTGATCGATTTCGAGTGATGGGTAGTACCAAATTTAAGTCATAAGTAGGGGAAGGTGAGGTAAGTTGGGCCAGTGGGTAAGTTGAGCCACCCCCCGTAACTCGAAAAATAAAAATCGCATCAACTTTCTACTGCCACCTACCTGACCGTTTATCTTATATGGAGCTATTCTGTAAAGATTATAGGTCTTTGTCTTGTAGAAAGACAGAAAAACTGTTTTTAGTGATTTTGGGAAGTTTTTTGAACTTTTTGAAAAAAAAGATTTTTTGTGTTTTACAAAATGTCTGTGGCATTCACCAGTGTTGATATGTCTAACAGTAATCACTAATGTTAGCTTATTCAGAAACTATGAAAGTGAGGTTGCTAGCTCATATATGACTGGAGAAATTCCCGTTTAACTTTTAATGGCGGCCTTGAGGTAAGTTGAGCCAGTGATGTACAGGTAAGTTGAGCCGGTGGCTCAACTTACCTCACTTCAGCTGCCAGTGTTAAGTGATGATACATGTAGTCATTAAATAGATAACAAAGTGTATTTTACTCTTTAATAGTCTAAATCTCTGGAAAAATAATTTGTCCATTGGTCTATTGAAGTTTAAATTTATTTGTAGCTTAGTGTAAACTGCAGCCTACAAACAACATGCAAGGGAAAACCCGACCTGTGCATTACATTGGTAAAATCGAATTCTTCAATGAAGATGGATAAATTGAGGCCAACTTTTTCAGAAAAGTGCCTGGAAAGTCCGAGGAAAAGTTGTCATTGGCGTGGCCAGAAAAAAAATTGTTGGGGGGGGGAAATATTTGATGAATTAAAGAGAACGACAAAGTGTTTGATTTAAGCCATCGCCACCTGATGTGCAGTGACGTATCCTGGTGGCTTGAGCAAGGGAAGCAATGAAACTGGGGGTTATAGCCTGCCGAAGGCACTCGTATTCTAGGGGGTCCAGAGGCATGCTCCCCCGGAAAATTTTTGCAAATTACACTTAAATAATGGATTATAGCGCTTTCTGGAAACACTTTTAGGGTAATATTTGTATAAAATTTATTAGCAGATAAACAGCTATTAACTTATTAAAGGTAGCTCTTACACACGAACGGACAAAATCTGCGGCTAAAATTAGAGAACACCAAAAACTCAGCGACACAAAACCCAACAGAGTAAGCCATTCTGAAATTGCTTCCACAAATTTGGTAAAAGAAACGTAAATTGCGTAAATTTTGCGCGATTCTTTGTCTTTCTGTGTGTCTAAAACAAGTCCTTGGGGGTGTTAATAGCCAGATCTCTTGGAAAACGTTATAAATTTCTACAAGTTTTATTATATTTTCAACAAAGGGCTCAACTTCGGAATCCAAACTTTGAAAATTGGGGGGGGGGCATGGCCCCTTTCGCCCCCCTGGCTACGCCTATGAAAGTTGTCCTTTGTCTTTAAAGCAGACGATGAGTGTTCTTTTCTTAAAGAGGATATCGTTAAAGCTTCCTCACACGACCACTTGGAGAAACTTTCTGCCGTCAGCAGAAATTCCGGTTTCCATGCTCTCTTGATCAGTGGCATATGGAATAAGTTTAGATCAGACAGACAACGGAAATTGATTTAAAAAATTCACATTTTGGAGGTTTATTTAATCAGGATTGTGCTGTATTGATTCATCGTTTTATTTTCTGTTCTTTAGCTCAGTTAACACGATCTGCTAGTACTACATTGATTCAACGTCTGTTGACGTTTAATCAACGAAAAAGTGGCAGATTTGTCGGCTGGGAAGTGCGCAATTTCACAGTCGAACAGTCACAACAAAATAGATTTATCCTTTCACATGTTGTTCTTTCTTCCTGGTAGCAGCTATGTATTAACTGCTACCCAACCTGTCTTCTTTCTAACTTTCCACTCAAGTTCCACATGTGTTGAGTGAAGATTACATATTGTCAGCAAGAGACTGGATCAATTGTGAAGTGGAATAGTCACTGCACGAGTGTGGCATGGAGGAACAAACCGTAGACCACACCAGCTGTAACTGCGCCATCTACCATGCGCCAAATGGTGTGCGTGATCTGCGCGAATTGGATGACGAATCAATTCAATGGCTGCTCGACACCTGCCCAAACATCCAGGCCCGGATTTAGGGGGGGGCAGAGGGGGCAGGTGCCCCGGGCCCCCCGATTTTTGAAGGGCCCCCCTACGTGGAAAACATGTGATTTTGTGTGATTTTTTCTTCCTTTTAGCCTTTGAAGCTTCTGCAAAATGCTGTGCAGTGCTGGATTGATGCTACTGTAGCCGCAGAGGTGATTTTTCGCGCCGTAGGCTTGAAAATTTTTTTGCAGGAGGCCCCCCCGATCTAAAAGTGCCCCGGGCCGCCCATCAGCTAAATCCGGCCCTGCAAACATCTAGATCGCCGCCACTGCCCAAGGGTGGTAAAAGGCAGAGCCCCTCGACCCCTGGAGTGGCGAAGAAGGTTCAAACGAAGAAGAAGATCACATCGTAAAAGGCCGAGCCACGTTTTCGTTAAGCAGCGAAAACACGAGTTAGTGAATAGAGAAAAAATAATGAGAGATTGTCGCTCAAGCATGACAGTGCATCGCAATGATGACGTCACCATTGCGTCACAGTCTATGTTACAATTCGGGACAAATAGCTGGGCAATAATTTCGTGAACACATGTAGGCCTATTGCATAGCATTTTATATGTTGGCTACCATCGCTACAGCTTTTGTTATTGAACGTAAACGAGTGGCTCAACTTTCCTCACACCCCGGCTCAACTTACCACGTGGGGTAGGTAAGTTGAGCCAAAATGACGTAATATTTAAAACATGTTTTTTTTCAATATTTTTATGAATTATAAAAAAAAATTTTTTGTTAAGCTAAGGCCAAAGCATCAACCATTATGCTGCCACTTTCACTTTTATTGTAAATCTAGCGGTTTTCTTAGTAGAAGCGTTTAAGTAAAAAGTGGCTCAACTTACCTCATCCTCCCCTAGACAACCGGAAACAGACATTGCCGTCGGCTGCAGCGTGGGTCAGGTGTGCGTCGGAAGGCGTAGGCTACACCGATGCATAGCGCTCAAGTCCACTTTCCCGCAATGCAGGGTAAAGATAAACATAACCAAATTGAAGCAAAAATAAACTAAAAAATAAACCAGCATACAATACTGATGACAAATCGCATTACGACACATGAAGCTAAACAAAAAAAGACCAGAATAAGCCAAATTGAAGCAGAAATAAACTACAATATAAACCAACAAATCCAGCAAGGCAGAACTGCTGAAACAAAACGTTTTGTTCGAATGAAATAATCACTGCAACGAACCGAATACCTGACGTAAAGTATGTTAAAAAAAAACAAGTATAAACTTTAAAAATAAACTGTAAACCTAATCGAAAAAAAATAAACCAAACGGTTGCTACAATGCAACCGCCAACCAATCAGAACGTGTTATAAGATTAAGAGGCTACCGTCCAATTGTGACCCTTCTAGCACTCATCCAGAGAGTTAATGCTTGTTTTGAACTTTATTTGGTAATTACAGAAGAAAAAGAGCAATAGCAGTGGTGAGAATCGAACCCGCGTCAATGAAATGATTACTTTCTAGCCATAACCCTAAGCCAACCAGCTGACAAAAAATCCATCACTTAATTTGCTTTCTATGATCTTCTTTTCGCCATTTTTTACGTCACTTAAACCGTAGCTTATGATTGGTTGGTGGTTTCATTCTAGTCAATTTCAGTGGCAGTGGCAATTTCTGTTGAAGCATAGATGACTCATGACTATGGTTGAAGGATTAGCGTATTTTGCTCTTTGTGACGTCATTACGTGAAGGCACATGACAAACCACAAAAACATTATCTGCTGACTGCAATACTGCTGAGTAAGCAGTAAACAATTAGTAAGAAATGTGCAAGAGTTTTTAAATGGGAGTCGTGAGCAAGTTTATGCAATTACAGTATTGAACAGCAAATGTGAAGAACTGTCATGGAAGAAAATATAGAAAGTATGTATTTTTATTTATTGCAGACTAGAACTGAACCTGATTTTTTAGATAATGTGTGCCGTGTGGTAACTAGCCTTCCCTTTTTAGCTGAATGTTACTTTACTTGGAAAAGTCATGATCATAGATCATGGTAACTTGTTGATCATAGTAACTTGTTGCCGAGGTCAACAAATACAACTGTTCTTTATCACCAATTTAATGTGCTCAAAATTGATCATAGAAAGAGCTCAACACCTGCTCTCCTAGGCCACATCGAAACGGGCTTTTGCCTGAGGATGGGTTTCTTTTATGTCCGGTTTTCTTTCTCCATCCTATTATTATTATGACTGCTCATCCACATCAATATTGGAACTGGCAAATTTAATCCACAACACTTTTGGGCTGTCATTCATTACTACATGTGTGCTTCTCTCTGTTTTTGTTTTTGCTATTTGTTTTTTGGGTTTTGTGGCCGTGCTAACTACTGATATATACGGTAGCCTACTACATAATTTTTCATTCAGGCACGTTTTAAACCTTTCAAAGTTTTGCCACCTTTTTCCGTTCATTAACGTGCTGGTAGGTTTATATCGATTTTTGTAGTTAGTATCTTTTTTGTCCCGGACGCGTTAATGACAAAAAATAAAATGATTGATTGAAAAAAAAAAAAAAAATTAGAGACTGCAAAATTTATGTACAAATATGTGCACAAAATGCTGCCCCGGGCCTTTGCTGGCTGCTTTATTTTTGTAAACGAAATTCACCATCATAAAACTCGTCAGAACCAAAAAAATGATTTATATTTGCCTTCTGCAACGTCAAAATCTGGTAAGAAGATGCTATGTTTTAATGGAGTGAAACTATGGAATCAAATACCAAAAGAAATACAAGAAAAATCTTATGTTATAATGCTTTTAAATTTAAATATATATAACTGTTTATTAAAGAATTTATACAATGATCACTCCTGAAACATATCATCTGCTTATTTCTCTGCACAGTTTTTTTTTATGTTGCCCTGTGTTACTCCACTGTTAATGTATTATGTAAAGTGCTGGTATTGTGCTATATGTGTTAATGTTCTTAATTTTGGGTCTTTTGTTTACATGTTTGGGTGGCAGCTGACTTTGGTGACTTTTTGGTCTTTCGTTGCCATCCTTGTTGTGCGAATTATTTGTGTTTTTGTATATTTTTGTTTTTTTATTTTTTGCCAACAAAACAAAAATAAACTGAACATAGTGATATGCACAAAAGTATGCATCCTTGTTGTGCACTCTTGTTGGTATCAACGTGGTTTGATGTTTCCTGCAAAAGTCGAATGATTTCTGTTTCCATAAAATCTCCAAAACAAATCATTTTTTAACTTTAAATTGGAAAGTAGCGGGAATACTATTGTAATGTTTCTGTACTACCTTTACATTAAAAAAAGTAGCACACTACTCCAACAAAAATGAAGCACCGCTACAACTACCAAAAAAGTAGCGGCGCTTCAAAAGCATCGTGCTACTGTTCATCTCTGGGTATACATATTAAGGTACCGTAATACAAAACAGTGGGTTAATATTTTAGTCTTCGATGTTTCGAGATACCATTTATTTGATTTTGATACAAAAACTATCCTGTTAAAATTTCAAAGCAAAAAAATTAATGTATAGAGGTGGCGCTTAGCCGTTCAATATTTTCTGATTTCCAAGGCACCCATGAAGTAGCCTACGACTAAAATTGAAAAAAGTAGCTATCATTTTCAACAAGGTTTTATTTTTATGTGACCTTGGTGGAAGCTAAATAAGGCTAAGCAACGATACCAAAAAGGAAAAGTATGTTTTCTGTGAGCTGTGTTAGAAGTAGGATATCCTTGTTTAAGAAAAGTGTTTTTTGACTTTGAAGTTGACAATACACTGCTTGCTGTGGATATAGTGGATACATTTATTTTATGTGGCAAACCAAGGCAGTGTTACTCGATGACTGTGTCAGATGTATTTTTATTGTTCAACTCTTGTGTTGCCTATTTGGATGAATAGGCCACTAATTTCATTTTTCGAGTTCACATCCTTTGATTGGATGCTTATTGTTTATGCTGTCTTACACCAAAGAATAGGATAACGCTTTGCAGCGGTGTGTGGAAGTATCTGTCAGAGAAAAATGTTGGCATTGATGATGTTAAACTATTCGATCTATACCAAAGCTAGTGCAAAGAGGTCTTAAACCTGATAGCTAGCTTGCATTAGCTTTGTTTAAATGATGGCACATTAGAAAATGGACAGAATAGTTCAAATATTGCAGGACTGGATATTTTTTTAAATGAATTGTTAAAAATCGAGCAATTCTTCATCTGCAATAAGCCATGGCTCAAAATGCAAATGTAAAACACATGTTGTCTGTGGAAAAAATCAAATGAACAGCAACATGTTCTTTGACTGAATCTGACAAATAAATAATTATGTTAATGTTATGTGTTTGATTTTTAACTTTTTGCTACATAGCCTTATAATCATCTAAGACAGTGGTTCTGGTTCTTAAACTTTTTGTTTTGGCGGACCCCTTTTGGTGCCCTCAAAGCGGTCGCAGACCCCTAAAAATTTTATAGCATGTCGCGTAGGGTGCGGCTGATGCCCCGACCTGAAGCAAAACACCCTAACTTCTTTTTATAGATGACACTTGGTACAAAAACAATATTTATGAAGTTTAAGACCAATCTATAAATGTTTAGGGGGTCCAGATTTGAATTGAAAATTGAGAAATTTGGTACTTAATTGCCATAATCGGGTAGTTTTACAGCGCTACATAGTCCTTCATTTATCATGGTAAATTCTGTATTTAAGGTCATCTAGTCTTCACATTTGCAATGTTTCACACAGTAGGCTATTATTATGTTCCATATAAATACTATTTTTTAACAAGTAAGGTTTTGCAAGCAGACAGCCAAACACTATTTTGAGAAGTAATGTGACAACCTATTGCAAAATATGCTTGATGTAATTGCTGGAGAATGCAAGTATTAAGCAGAAGAACAACATAGTCTGTGTATTAGCCTAACCAGTACAATACACAACTTTTATTAAATGTGAGTGACTGAAATCTTCCTGGTCACTACTTGTCAGCTTTACCTTGAGAATCGCTAAAAGTGAAAACATGCCTATGTGATGTCAATCATGTCATAATACCTTCAAAATGACTTACCACTGTTTAGCTCAGTCAAATACCTCCAGTTTCAGTCTAGTAAGTGCAGATCATTTCTAAGGCATTGTTCCCAGGTTCAGAATAAGGTTAAATGTAAGGAGTCGTTACAGAGCACTTCTCCAATATCAAGACAAGGCTCCTAACCATTTTAATTGTGACAACTTAGGAATGGTGAATTACCTTAGACATTTAGTACATGCTATGTGGTGAAGCATGCATAGAATCATATTTATCAATTGCAGAATGCAGTCCAGAATCAATACGTGTAGTTTGTATTCAGTTGGTAGGCTGTTTAATCAAAAAAAAAGTTTGCTAGGCTATGTTTTCTCATGCACAACATGACCCTCGGTATGTTCTACTCGCTACGGTTACCACAAAAGCAGATCAAGGTATCAAATGTAGCAAGTTACCAATCTACAAGCAAGTGATTTTCAAATTACGGTAATTCAAACAATTTTATCAGGAAGGCAGGTAATTACAGTACAGTTGAGAAAGTTTTTACGTTTTACTTAAGACCTAACATTTCTACAGTTGCAAAGCAAAGAATGTCAGAAAATATAATTTCTTTTTACAAGCCAGAATTTCAAATGAAGATTAAGAGAGACAAAGGCAAACCACTAAAAAAGATATATACCGGTACAGGAATTTCAGAAAAAGCTTAGCGAAACCTTTCCTTTCTGGTCACGTAATGTAATGAAAAAAATAGCAATGAAGAAGACATGCTATTCCTTATCAGTATACAAGGCAACTGGGAAGCAAGTATGGCTGGTTGGACGCAAAAGTTAAAAAGATCACTACCAGGCGACAACAGCAAGATAGACGAGTAGCAAAGGAGGAGACCCGAGTTAATGGCATAAATAATGCTATTGATTTAGAAGCTGAGGATGACGTGGACAACGAGCCATGCACATTGCACATCTTCAATGATTTGTGAGATAGAGGAAAAACGTTCTCATGAAAGAAGATCAAAAACAGGAACAGCCATGTTCATTCCTCATGACATAATGAAATCTCCAGGATAGTCTCTGCAGCAATCAGAAACATCATTACACCAACTGCCTTATCTCTTACTCTCCATTCTATGGTTCAAGCCTGTTCTGGAGATGCTTTGAAGCTAAATCTCCGTCCATCTCAGTCACACAGATACAGACTTGAAACAGCGCAACATATTTCAGAAAAAATTCTCTCCGCGTGGTCACCACCTGCTGTTGGTGCTTTACATTGGGATGGAAAACTTCTGGGGATTTTAACCAGCAAGTAAAAGCAAGAAGAAAGGCTTCAAGTTTTGATATCTGGCATCGGTGGCATTAAATTGTTGGGTGTTCCAATAATTCCAACCCATTCAACAGAAACAGCTGGAGCATTTGTGTCCAAAGTTACTATGCAGTTGCTTGAAGATTGGCATTGCAAAGATTTTGTTACATCTCTTGTTTTTGACACAACAAGCTCTAATACAGGGCATTAAAACTGGTGCTTGAATACAACTTCAAGAAGATATAGGTCACCCCTTATTAGGCTGTGTGTAGGCACCATGTGGGGGAAGTAGGCTAATTCTTTTTAAGGTGAAAACCTGTGGTGAAAAGATATGCAATTATGTATCATAGGAAGAGTACTGAAACACAATGTCACTTCGTAATATCTAAATTTTAACTCAAAAGCAACAAAGGAGTGCTTATATTAAATTTATTATGGTTAAAGCGTACACAGCGCTGTGGTAAATGGCATTAAAAGTATAAAACACTGATTTTCTAGTGTCAGTTATGGTTTGTTCTGAACAGGGTATTCATTTAAAGAATTTGCAATCCGAAGACACCATTTTTGAAATTTTTTGCAGAGTATGCTTCACAGATTTTGCCTAAACTTAGAAAGGTTGCCATAACTCTGCAAAAATTTCAGAAATTCCATTGCACAAAGTATGCAAAATTGCCCCTAAATTGACACACTGGTTCTAAGTGAAACCTAAGCTGCTGTTCACAGCATAAAAACTATAATTTGCAATAATTTACAAAAATTAGCTGGTATCACATGAACAATGAACATACAAAAATCACTCAAAAAACATAAATCACCCAATTTAATGTCAAAATTGAAATTTGGGAAAATCGATAATCCTATAAAAGTTTGATTGCAATCTGGACCCCTTAGACCTTATGATATTCAATTTTGCTGAAACTTTATATTTAAGCTTTGTAGACCAAGCCTCACTTCCAAAAAAAAGTTAAGGTTGCTACAATCAAGTTTTAAATTTTACGGGGCATCAGCCGCACCCTAATGTCGCGTCTCCTTTTTCACAAGTTTTGAAACGACACACTTAGAAGAATCTGCTGAACTCGCGACGCACTTATGACGATTGATGACATTGACGAAGTTTTGTTATGAACTATATCTTGGCACACAGGATGAAAAATCTTTATTCTATATGCTGATTTAATGCTTTTCTGCAAATTTTATCGCAAATGAATAGAGTTTTTGCGATCTTTACAAAGAATTTCTCTCTTTTTTCATTTGTAACCAATACTTCGTTGTAATCACAGCCATGGAAAAACTGTGAGTTCTAATAGGCTACAGACTAACGTTTCCATTTCTAAATTAAGCATTGATCAACAACCTGCTGTCTCAAAAGAATTAAGTTGAACATACACAGGCTTATGAAAAGATTTTAGTCTTTTATATATATATGAAATTTTTTCAGTTAGGAAGCCGACCCTTGTGCGACGCCCTTTAAAATTTCAAACGACGCACCAGGGCGTTGCGTGGTACAGTTTGAAAATCATTCTAAATACACAAATAAAGCAGAATTAATTTTTTAATGTCGCAATTTATCAATCATGCTGCAAATTCGGAAACTTTCGCAGACCCCCTGACTACGCCTTGCGGGCCCTTTAGGTTTAGGGGTTCATGGACGCCAGGTTAAGAATCCCTGATCTAAGAAGATGTAAAAATTGTTTAAACGTAAAATTCCACTGACATTTTTACTTTGTTATTATTTTGTTATTTTGTTATCATTTTTATTTTGTGCTGACTTGAACGTTGAATCCACCCAAAATTAACTTACTTTTCTCCCGTGCGTTATTTAAAGTGAAATACTGTAACAGCGTGCGACGTGCGTATCTTGTAGTATCTTGTTGCTCGCTTTATCGCCACTTTTGATATTATTACATCACAGCAAGTCAAACAGTGCGGTCGTGATAGACTACTCTACGGAATTCCCCGTTTCGGTGATTCCAATTCGGTGAGTCCGATCCCTTAACGGGGGATTTTTTCAATTTTTTTTTAAATAATCGGTTACCGTAGCCTAATTATCATTGCCGTTTTAGGGTTAGGAGTTAAAGGTTAGGAACTCACCGAATCGGACTCACCGAATAGTAACAGACCCACTACTCTAGTACAGGGGTGTGCAACCTTTATTACAGGAGGGCCAGATATAAATAACTGGGTGAAACCGCGGGCCGCACGTTTATTCAATATATGATTTCTAGTAGTTGCAGGCACAAAAAAGAGGTTTTTTGTTATTCATAGTGTCCTTATGGAATTATTAAGGATCATCTCCTAGCAGAAATAATAAGTTAAGATGAATAAATTTCTGAAGAAAACTGTTATTCAAATTTATTGTCACACCGTCTTTAAACGAGTTCAGTGAGGAGTTTGCAGCTGGCTTCTTTTCCCGACGGCTTTTTTCAAATTTACTTTAATGGAAGTGCTCGCAATTCGAAGTCCATTTTCCAAGTGTTCGTCTGTCAGAACCGATCGAGATAGGGAGACTTCATGACACCAATTTTAGAATAAAATTGTTCGCACAAATAGGCTACGTTGAGTCAAAAAGAACCATTTTTAAACCCATGGATTTTTTCAAATGTGGAAAGTCATCTTGGTTGAGATGTTTTTCGGTAAAAGTCGCCCAAGATTCATTTCTAAATACTTTGCTTTCAAATCCGTTTTCTCTTGAAGATCAATCAGTTCAAGTTGGATATCAGTTGGTGCTTTGTCAATGTCTGTGTTGAATGGCGAAGAAGATATACCAAACAAATGTTCATGAGATTTGAAGTTTGTGAAACGAGCCAAAAATTCATACAACAATTTTTCAACTTGGTCTGCAAATTCAGTTTTCTTCTCAGGATGCATTCCATAGTCTCTCAAGTCTCAAAGTTGGAAAGTGGAAAGGATTTCCTGTCTGTAGGCTACGTGAGCTTTCCGAAGTCGTAATTTGTTCATAATACCTTGTATGTGACAATACCTTTTTACGTTCCAAATAATTAAATACATTGGGTTAGCGGTGGCAGGTGGGAGATTTCTAAACTGGTTAACAGAAGTAGCAAAATCTACAACAATCCACTCCACAATGAATTGTTTACACGTACCAGACTAAACTAAATTATAAACACGTTTCGCGGGCCACACAATTTTTCTTTGCGGGCCGCATTTGGCCCGCGGGCCGCACGTTGCACACCCCTGCTCTAGTATATTTTTTGCTTCTCGTAACTTTACATGTTTTGTTTTGGTACAATTGTTTCGTAATAAACGTTCACAGCAATTGCCGGGGCAATTTCAACTTTTGTCGTTTGGCCTCGGAACGTTTCTGCAGAAGTAAAAATATGCTAATTTTGAAGACTGTGTGTTGATGCGTGTCGAAGTTCGATGGCCGCCATGAGCTTGTAATTGGCCACCGAACAGCTTGCTTCAGTCGGACACGTTTGACGGCCGGAAAAAATGTTGTTTCGAGGCCTGATGTCCTCTTTTTGGGTGATGAAAATGTGGTAGGCATATCATATATTGTTTTTTTTTCGTTGTGATGGTCAGAAATAAAAACAAACTGAACTGAACGTCGTCGGCTGCATAGCTGAGTGGTGAGAGTGCTGGAACGGCAATCGAAAGAGCGCCGGTTCGACACCGCTTATGAGCATGCAGCTGTGTCTTTGGCAGGACACTTAAAGGCAATTGCCTGAAGGTGGTCACGAAGATTGACTTCATTGCCTTCCCATCCACTTAATCTAAATCTTCAACCACCTGGTGTAAGCCTGGATACGACAAAAAAAAAATGAACGTCACTCTTAGTTTACAAACGAAGCTTTGTTGAAGGATGAGCGTATTTTATTCTTTGTGACGTCACTACATAAAGACACATGATAAACCACATGACAAACTACAAAAACACATCTGCTGACTGCAATACTGCTGAATAGACAGTTATCAATTACTAAGAAATGTGCAAGAGTTTTTAAATAGCTGAGTCGTGAGCAAGTTATGCAATTAAAGTATTGAACAGCAAATGTGAAGAACTGTCATGGAAGAAAATATAGAAAGTATGTATTTTTATTTATTGTAGACTAGAACTGAACCTGATTTTTTAGATAATGTGTGGTAACTAGCCTTCCCTTTTTAGCTGAATGTTACTTTACTTGGAAAAGTCATGATCATAGTGATATGCACAAAAGTATGCATCCTTGTTGGTACTCCTTGTCGTGCACTCTTGTCGGTATCAACGTGGTTTGGTGTTTCCTGCAATAGTCGAATGATTTCTGGTTTTATTTTTTCACGCAATGTTTTCATTAAATCTGCAAAACGAATCATTTTTTAACTTTAAATTGGAAAGTAGCGGGAATACTAATGTAATGTTTCTGTACTACCTTTACATTGAAAAAAAAAAGTAGCACACTACTCCAGCAAAAATGAAGCACCGCTACACCTCCCAAAACTGTCACAGCATGTGATGTCCGTGAGAAGTACCATCTAGATCGGTCGTATTTGTCCGCCGAGAAATAACATAGGATTTAGCGTCAAATCGTCAGTTACATGGCATGAACAATTGTTGCGAGCACTGGCGCCGACTTACGGGGTGGCCACGCCATCCCGAAACCGCTGTGGCGGGGTGGCAGCCACCCCGTTTAGGTTACATTACTTACTGCAAATAAATGTTATTTGAACGGACGTTTCAATCTTTTTTTGATCATTGGTTTTCGCTTCAAGTCAACGTAAAGCAAGAGGTGAACCAATACAGTATTGCGAAGAAAATGATTGTTTTTGTCACAAGCATGATACTCGCGTAACATCAAGCAAGCTACGTGAACATTATGCAACACGTGGCTACGAGTTTTTTCCTTGTTGTTGCGATCGTTTTATTTGTTACTTGTCATAAGTCATTGTTACATTTGTCAGGTTTGCAATGGGATTTATTAATCAATAAAATACGATCTTTCCATTGCCTCCCTCAAAAATTTTTTTTTAAATTTTTTAAACTGTTTATAATATCGCTATAAATTACGACAGCTATCAAATACTTGGAATTAAAATTATCTCGATGATTGATAGCTCCACCCCTTAAATGAATAAATAAATGTCTATTTTCAAATTTCATTAAAAAAATGCAATTTTCGAAACTTTTTGAGTTTTATTTAAAAAGTGCACTTAGGGAACGTTCAAATATTACATAACGCCTTCGAGGGGGAGGGGAGGGGTTATGCAAAGCGTTACGTTAGCGTCACATTGGGGGGAGGGGGTTCAAGCAAAACGTTACGTAACGCTTTCGAGTACGGAATGGAAGTTTTTTGTGCTGAATTCGTAGTGAAAAAGCGTTACATGGGGGAGGGAGGATTGCAAAAAGCGTTACGTTGGCGTTACATGGGAGAGGGGGGGGGTCAAAAATTCGGAAAAAAAGCGTTACGTAATATTTGAACGTTCCCTTAGTAAAGTAGCAGTTTTAACGTTCTGCAAATTTCCACGTTTACATGATTCTATTCGAGGAAAGCTACACCCCCTGCCAATTCCCAATAATAAAAGCAACCTTTTTCAATTAGGTCTACTCAAGATTTTGCATTTTGAATTATTTTCCGATTTCAATTGGAGTGTATTGTCATCTACTTCATGCTTTAATTTCTACTTTGTTATCTACTTCATGCAGTAATATGGCGTGACAAACTGTGAGGCGGGAATTTATTGGTCTGACATAGGAGTTGCTTGTTACATCATAGAAAAAATTACGAAAAGTCCCGTAAAAGTTTTCGCCGACATTCCAGTTTTATTCAGCTTAAAGATGCCACCGAAAAAGCGTTCAAAATTGCAGCTCTCCATTGAGTCATTTTTTGTTGCGTCTAGTCAGGATTTCAGCCAGCATGAAAGTGACCAAACGCCTGAACGAAACGAAAGTGTGCCACTGCCAAAAGGCGTTAGCACGATCAGGGAGGTGGAAGAACCGAGCACGAGCAGGATAATCGCTGTTGAAGGGAGAAGCTATCAAAAATCGTGGAAAGCGAATTCCCTTGGCTTAAGTTTTTAGAATTTAGGTTGCCATATTGTGCTATCCGCCACTCCGTGCAAAAATAAAAGTCGGCGCCTATGGTTGCGAGAATATAATTTTCAGCGCATTTAGAAAATGTGAATACTGTATCCCTTAGCTTCCGTTCAAGCAGGAAAACTTTTGATTGAATCAGCGTAACAAAGGTGAATTCTTCGCTAAGAATCGATGGGATGGGAGTACCTGTACTTCTACAATAATCACGCGCAACTTAGTTCTAGTCTTACGTCACAATGTCTGGCTTTGATCTCCGAGCAATATTGGTAATGCAAGGTTGGTTACAAAAATAGATTATCCAAGTAGGCTATTACAGCAAGATGCAGCACAATTTGTTAATTTTTGGTATTACAATAAAAAAGAAAAGGCCCAAGGAAAATTTACTTTCGCTGACATGATACGCAAAAATAAATTTAAAAAAAGCCTAGTGAAACTTTGCACAGCAGAAAATAGTAGCGTTTGTGTGGAAGTTTTCCGACTCTTGCCCAGAGCATTGTGACGCAAGAAGCCACACGAGCTCGTTCGGTGGAAGTTCATCAGTTATGCGGCGTATCAAGCAGCTACACGGCGCTTTGACTCTTCAAGCGCACGTCGTTGGTTTGATGAAAGCCTTTCAGAATGACTTGGCTGAAATTTTAAAAAACCTTCTAAACCGTAGCTATAGTTCTCAAATGACGATCGAAGCTAAAACTGGTGTGTTCGCCGTGAAACTTAATTTGTCCACCAAGGTAGCTGCTCAGACCGGACACGTTTGTCCACCGTCAACTAAAACGAATTTCGAGGCCTGAAATTTAATTAACTTTTGATTGTATTGAGTAAATATCTATACGATTTATAGTTACATGGTGTTATGAATAATCTTTTCATGTATCTGGCAGCAGTCATATTATTTTATCCAGGCACTTCAGCCATCGGACTGTATTGCTATCAAGGCTGTAAGTTTGGGACTTCGATCTTTAGACCTGTAGATAGTGCAGTGATGGACGATTTGTTGTGCCGTCTGAGAGTCTGGTCCATAAACATAAGATGACAATTAGGCAAGACTTGTGACATACATAAGTGGTTGGTCCAGCACCATGCACAATCCTTCAGATCTGTAGGCTGTCTTGCTAGGTTATGGTGAAGCAGAACATCGTTAAGAAAAGTATATCTTTGCAATTGTTGATTAGTGATACTTTGACGAGCTGATGTTTTCTATCTGGTAAATTCTTTTTCAACGTTGCAAAACGTTTAGTTGCATTTCAAACGGAGAAAGCTTTGCTGCTTAGGAAGTGCTTGTATTTTGAACAAAAATAATAAATACAAGTTGGCAATGTTGTTAAATAGGGACAATCCTTTGAGCTTGATAAAACCAATCAATGTATTTACTGTGGATGAGTAGCTGAAGTATATCAGTTCCACAGTTACTGTTAACAAAAGGGCGAGAGGGAGAAGATATTATATTACGTGTTAACTGTACTAGGTGCAACTAAAAAATGATTACGCTGAACACAGAACTAGGAACACGACGCCTACCAGTTGTGACGTCACACAATTTACGTTGATACTTTATAAAAAGTCATCGCCTGTAACTGGCTTCAGTTGCGAAGGCTTGGTAGTGTCTAGGTCACAGCAAGTCCCCACTGAAGCATATTACCATTAAAATATTATTGAATTCATTGTATGATCAATAAACATATACCGGTACCAACTGTATTATGAATGGGCAAAATAAGCAAACAGGTAAATTGACAAAACTAGGCAAGGCTGGTTTGTTACTTGTGTCATGCAGTATGCATAGATATGAGACCACAGATCTGTCCAGTTGGTTAGGTGGCATGAGCAATTGAACATCTGGCAAATGCTTTGTCACTGGCAATGAGTCTGTGTGCTGGCATGGCACGTAATAGCATCAGTCAAAAGTTTATTTTCTTTTTCTTTCATTAAATCCAAGTCTTTATCACTGGGGAAATAACGAACACCATTGTTTTCAGTCTTTGTTATTGATGAACCACATCGACTAATGACTTGTGTCAAAATATCAAACATGAGGCTTTATATTGAAATATAAACCAATGTTAAAGGTTGTACCATCTACAGTAGATTAGATACAGTACATCGTTATAGTAACAGCCTTCTTACATTTTTTCTTCTCCATTCTTGCAGATGAGGAGGATACTCAGCCACTTCTGAGTTCCTCGGACTCCAGTCACCTTGACTATTCCAGCATCTCGCCTTATGCCAACCATCAGGAAGGATCCATACAGGTGCCAGAAGTAAAAACGGAGGTGCCAAAAGACAGGTGAGCTTCCTGTAAAATCTACTGCCTGTTTGACTCAGTATGGTAAAAACAAAACACAAAACAGCAGTGTTGTGTTTGCTTATCACATCTACAGAAAATATTGCATCCTCATTCAAACATCTATCTATTGCATCCTCATTCAAAGTATTTATGACACACAATAAGGCAAAACTCGTTACAAAGATCATGAATAGAAGGGATAGTAAATGGTAAAAGAAACAAAGGCAGACCAAGAATGATTTGGACACCAAACATCACAAAATTGACAAAATTAAGTTATGGAAGTGCAGTACGAACAGCTCATGGTCGAGAACAATGGCGCAACAACCCTCAATACGAGGAAGGAACATAATGATGATTGATGATGATGATGATGATTCAAACATCTCTGCTCCTCACGACATCTGGGCGGGACCATGTGGGCGACGGTAGCGAAAGTTTAGCGGGTGGTAATCTATATAATTTATCTAATTGCTTTGTGGCATCACGGTTTACATGAAGCTTAAGACAAACCTGTCAGAAAAGAGCCAAACGAAGACCTCCCAAGAGGAATGGTCAAAAAGTGGTTGACGTCAGTTATGAACGCTTCCTAACCGTTATCGAAACTTGTCAGTCGCAATACCGATGCTGATGGTGCATTCTGTTGAAACATTTTTCGGTATAAGCGACAGGCAGCAGTATCATCCGGCAACTACTGCAAAGTTCTGATTCCGTGTGACTTCAAGTCTTAAAATTTAATGACTGTCAGTCACAATGTGTTTTGTGGGTCTGCTACTATTCGGTGAGTCCGATTCGGTGATTTCCTAACCTCTAACCCTAACCCCAAACCTCTAACCCTAAAACGGCAATGATAATTAGGCTACGGTACCCAATAATTAAAAAAAAATCCCCCGTTAAGGGATCGGACTCACCGAAACGGGCCATTCCGGTGTTTTGTAAACTACTGATGCGCCTAGGCAGCGTCTACAGCATTCGGATTCAGTAGGCATAAGTCATAATTTAAACGTGGGCACTTAAAATAAAATCATTTACTGCAGTAAAAGCTACTGATTTGCGTGTGGCCAGTACAAGCTGTGTCCTCTGCTACTGAACGTCAACTGATATTTTTAATCCGAAGGCACTTGAAGCTCAAAGGCACTTGAAAGTAATCGTCAGTTCTCCCGATTATGTGGGGAGTAAGATAAATAAAGTAAGAGAGTAAGTAAGGTTATTTTTCTTTTCAGATTCAAGTTTGTTTATGTCGCCTTCTACATCCTTGGTCTTGGGATGCTGCTGCCGTGGAATTTCTTTATAACCGCAAATGATGTGAGCAGGAATTCAATTTTGAACCGCTGGTGCCTCGGTAGCTAAGTTTGTGATCTATGACTATGCTATGACCAGAGGTGGGCAGTAGCGCGCTACATTTTTGTTAGATGGAGCGATAGCTTCTGCAGTATCGGCGCTGTTGTGTTGGTCGGAATGTGTTTATAACCATCCTCAAGTTGCTTATACTGAAAGCGATGTATACTTTAAATGGCAAAGCGGGACCGTATGGACGACTGGACGTGTAGACAAACGAGAGGCAGTTGCTTTTAAACCGAGTTGATGCCGTAATTTCACTCCTTGTGGATTAACCAGGTTCTGCTTCTTCATCCTTGAAACCAACTCTCACCTGCCTAGGATGGTGTGCTCTCCACCACTATCTGCATAGTCACCCCAGTTTGCAACCCTGACGTCATCGATGAGAGTGACACTGACTCTCTGTGCAGCTTTGAAGGATATTTCAGATCATCATCGACTATAATCAAAGACCAGCTGCCTTGTGCTGTCCACAGTTCGAGCAAACGTCATAGATGACGTAGTTGATTGTAAATCAACCAAGCTGGCGATGGTAGACTTATCCACATACTTCCGAGCAAACATGGAAGATGGTAAATGTGATTTGTTTCCACAGTACTGGATGTACAAGCTGCAGGATAACACCTCAGATCCAACTTCTCCACCTGCTGATGTCGGTAACTCCACCTCTCCTCCTGGTGGCAACCCCGAACCGTCGTACAATAAGCTGCAGTCGTTGTTCGGGAACGCTTTGTCGATCTGCGCGATGGTACCAAGCGTCATATTCTCTTTCATAAACACGCTTCTGCAACAAAGGTGAGATGCAGCTCGAGAATTCGATCAGCTTAATGTTTTCAGAACGAAATGGTCAAGTGCTTGTGGAGGACAACAGATCCAGAATCCACCATTATTTTCAAACCCATATTATATTTCCTTCACTTTGGCCACTGCATAACGCTGATTATTCTTTCAGGGTCAGAGAGAAGATTCGAATGCTCGTGTCGCTGACTGGAGTAATTCTGTTGTTTGCCTTGACAACTGCATTGGTCAAGGTATTGAGTTCGATTCTCACTCTGAGCGTACGATTGTTTGTAGTTGACGCTGCTACCGCAAGAGATGGGATCGCGAAGCGGTTCTTGACACCAAACATCATGATCACTGTCTTGAAGCTTGATTATATTTTGATCATTGTGTTAGCATATAGTGATGATAATACGATTATCGTGTGTGTGCCTGGTCGGTGATGTCCCCTCCACCCAGTGTATCTCATCTGAGTCCTCATCACACGGATGACCTCTTCTACCCAATGTATCTCATCTGAGTCCTCATCACTCGGATGACGTTTGCAGGTGGACACCAGTGATTGGACGGTCACCTTCTTCGCCGTCACCATGGCATCCATCATCCTCCTCAATTCCTTGACCGCCGTCTTCCAGTCGAGTCTCTTTGGGATCGCTGCAGGATTTCCCCCCCAATACACGCAAGCTGTCATGGCGGGTCAGGTGAGTCCGACCATGGATTGGTCTGAACTATCATGCGCAATTGTAATCGGCACCCGTGAAAGTTGGCCGATAAATAGTTGTTCAATTTTGTTACGTCACTGTGTGCTCTTGTTACGTGATAGTGACCAAGCTTTTGTGCAGGGCATGGGAGGCGTGTTCGCTGCCGTAGCCATGATAGCCGCATTGTCGCGTAAGTAGCCTGCTCAACTATCTTAAGTATTGCTAGCAGTTTAGTTGTTTGGAGGCGACGGCATTCTTCAAGGGAAGCCACGAATTGTTCGATTACCCACCTTTGTGACAAAACTGCATCATGACGGCACGTGACATTGTAACGTGACCACAATATTGCATCGCTTTCCTCGCGAGAAGCCAGGTTTGGCTCTGGATGGTCTGCAGAAAGCTGAGGGGGAACTTCATCGTCCAAATTTGGTTTTATTCCCACTAGCGAAGGTGACCGATTCTTTCCTTGCAGCGATTGCCTTCACTCCTATGCTCCATCTTATTCTGTCCATCACATCTTTTCAGTCCCACCTTGTCTGCCTCATTTTTTGTCTGCTTTTTGGATAGCCCCGTTTCCTCTTCCCATCTATTTTCAAAGTCAATGCCTTTTGAAGGAAACTACCTTCCTCCGTGCTTACTACATGTCCATACCATCTTACTTCATTTGCCCTGACAAGTTGTTCAATAGTCTCTCACCTCTAGCATATCCATCAGTTCTTCAGTCTAATACCCCCTCCTGGTTTTTACCCCATACGTTGCTCTCACCATTGCCCTTTCCGTTCCTCTCAGAACTGCAAGTTTGCTCTCTCACCCATTGGTACGTGTGAATATTAATACTCACTGTTTATGTTCCCACAGTGAACGGTTCCCCCACTGGGAGCGCATTCGCTTACTTCCTCTGCGCCATCGCGGTGACAGCGATCACCGGGCTCTGCTACATCGGGTTATGGAACAATGTGAGTTGTGTCATCTTCATTGCGTCATTCTCATTGCGTCATCCTCATTGCGTCATCCTCATTGTGTCATCTCATTGCGTCATCCTCATTGCGTCATTCTCATTGTTTGATTTGGTGCTTATTCCTTCAATTCATGTGAATCCATGTTTTTCAGAAATTTTATGAACATTTTTCTGGTCCCCAAAGATGTGGTGACGTCACACAACGTAAGTAACTTCATTTGCAGCAGATCCGCATCTATCTGTTATGCGTGGTGTCGTCAATTATCTTGTGACGCGGCTAGAAAAACTTAAACCCGACTTGTGATGTCATAATGGGGATTTTTAGGTCAGCCCTTGCACGAAAAGAAGAGCTGCTCGGTGATTGCGGAAGATGAACAGCAAAACTTGATCACAAGAAGTTGCGAAGAGTTGACAGGAGAGATCGTCTACCGTCCGGTAGGTGACGCCACTCACCCTTGTTTTTCATTTTAACGATTTGAGAACTAATGAGGTTCATGCTATGAGGAAGAAATCAAAAGCGAATAGAATTGGATTTTTAAAGTAACTTCTCGAAATTTCCCAAACACTTAGCTTTGCTCGATCTGTCAGTGCTATGTATTTCTCCGCAGGTTGTGCCACCTGTTTGGGTGATTTTCAAGAAGATATGGCCCCACTGGTTTGCCGTGTTTTTTACTTTCTTCGTCACGCTTGCCTGCTTTCCATCAATTACCGCCAACGTCAGATCGATGACGCAAGCGACGTCATGGAACAGTGAGTCCAGTGTTTGAGCGTGTCGCTGTTCTCGTCATTCATCAACGCGTCCGGAACGAACAGCTACAATAACCTATACACCTGCACGCCGATGAGCGGAATGTGAAAAAAATTTGAATGGTTTAAAACGTGCTTGAATGGAATGTACATATGGTACAGGTTGTCTAGCTAGCACGGCTGCAATGTCCGAACAGCGAAAATATAATAAAAAGAAGCACATGTGCAGTATCAAACAATATCGCCCAATGAAAAGTGTTGTGTATTGAAGTTGAAAGTGATAATGGCAGTTTCAATATTGATGCGGATGTGTCGTGGCCTTGGTTGCGCGCGTCTCATTGTCGTAGTTTGGAACTACACGTGGCGAGCAGAAGCGTTCATTATGACGCACCGTGTTGTTTACTGCAGCTCTCTACTTCACTCCAGTGGCCTGCTTCCTGCTCTTCAACGCCACCGACTGGATGGGGCGAACCCTGGCTGGCCGTCTTCACGTGGTGAGTTCCCGGCCAATGGTGGATCATTGTGCTTTGACGTATTTCGTTGTGTGCCTGACGTCATATAACGTGTTTGACGTGATGGTTTATGTCGTCACAGCCATCCGAGCACAACACGACCGGGTTATTGTTGTGCGTTGTCGTGAGGGCAGCGTTTCCCGTGCTCTTTGCGCTCTGCAACGTCCAGCCGCGGACCACTCCTGTTGTCTTCCAGAACGACGCCTTCTTCATCGTCTTCGTGATCCTCTTCGGCTTCTCGAACGGTCACTTGGGGACCCTAGCGATGCAGTACGGGCCAAAGTAAGTTTAGTGCGTTATGACGTCACATCGACGTTGCAGGAGCGTCTCTAACCCGATTGTCGTCACAGGCGCGTCAGTCCCGAGTTTGCCGCCACCGCTGGTTCTATGCTCGCCTTCGGGATATCGCTCGGTCTCGCTGTTGGCGCCGGATTCTCTTTCGTCATCAAGATGGCGATATGATGACGTCATCAACATCACTGCCACACCCGTCACGTCATGAAGACACCATCATCGGCTTGATATAAGTCGATGCTTCACTGGTGACATCACATATAGTTCCAATTTCTCCGCCATTTTATTGTGCTTACCTGCTGCTTTAGAATCAGCTTTGTTCCAATTCATTTGTGAAACCGACGTTCTGTTCCCTCGGTCTTCACTGTGAAGTCATGGCATGTTTTTATAGTTTTTGACTACCTCGCTATAAAAAAGCAAAAACTTTGCTTGTATCAACCACCGGTGTTTCATACAACCGGTGGTATTTCTTACATGTATTTTACAGGTATTTCTTACATGTTTTTATAGTTTTAAGGCTACCTTGCGTGGTAATCTAGTCCAGTTGTTTACCGACCTTCATGGCCAACCAAGATAAAGTGGCATCGTTGCTACACAATTATTGCGGGTCTTCATTATCCCAAAATCGTTCTAGTTGGGAATAAATGCGACCCACGAACGTCCATGCTTCAGGCATCCTTCGAATGTTCATCGCCACAATATGTCAATCCAGTTGTAAGATTCCGTATCGTAGTCGATTACATTACAATGTTGTATCCACCGCGGCTTGCTGGTTCTCATGGGCTCTATCCAGGGGGGGGGGGGTGTGTGATCACCCCCTCAATCATTTGGCTTTGAAAAGGTTTTGCGATTTTTATTGATCGGATTTTGAAAAAAATATTTTCGCTGATATCACTTTTTTGAATTTTCTCATTATGGGTGCAAGAAATAAATCAATGGGGCTGAAACCCGTTGTGAAAGATTTGTGCATCAGTGTGGAAAATCTTGTAAGGCTGCTATTAGTTAATGGCCCCTCTTCTGCGGAAGCAGAAAGAAGCTTCAGCAAATTACGGCGGTTGAAGACATGGATATGAAGCACGATGGCTGCTACACGAATAAATTTTATTGCTATATGTCATAGTCACCAAGACGTTTTGGATGAACTAAATATGGATCGAATCTGTCAAGAATTTGTTTTTAACAGTTCTCAAAGATATAAAATCTTCCGGCGTATTTGACTCTTGTAAACCTGTGGCAATCTTCACTTATTGTCTTTCTTGTTATACCACAACATCTACAATATAGTGTATGATGCTTTTTACTCAGTGCGTTATCGTGTTGTGCATTACTTCTTGTGCTATTGTTAGTGTTCTTTCGTTAGGGTATAGCCTACTGCGCAAGTGTTACTGCATACGGTACTGCAAGTGTTAAGCAAAGTGTAGGCTATTTGTTAACCCCTGTCCATGCATGCCATGACTACATTCATTGCATGGAAATAGCTCATATCTTCACTGCACAAAACATTTTTGCTAATTGAGCTTCGATCAGAATGAAGCTGATGCTATATTGGGGGGTCTGGAAGGCGTAGCCCCCCAGAAGTTGAAATTACTATGACAATTTTAGCGCACTGTCCAAAAATCCCCCCCCCAAGTTGTAAAAGTGGATAGAGCCCCTGCTGGTTCTACTAGGGGAGACCACAAATGAACGATGTTCTCCTTGATTTCAACTTTTGTGTTATCGAATACCTCACAATCGCTGATGAAATACAACATGGCGCTACCCCTGATGGGAGATAGTGACGCAGACACAGTGTTGATGTCGAGTAGCATCAGGGATGATACACCCGTAGAGGATGTTACTCACGCGCGAGGAAGTCCCATGGTTCGTCTCCGATAGGTTTGTTGACGAGTGACGACCCCAAGAAGTTTGCGCTTGAGCAACGCATTTTAAGGGCAGCTCTCTATTCAGTGGCACTTAGTTGATGGAATGGCTCGCAGACAACAATCGGAAGCCGGCCCTGGGTCAGTGGCACCCTAAAAATATGCGAAACTACCAGGTTTAAGCTCTCAAAGAAGCTTTGTCAGTCCAAGGATAAAATTCGAAGGCTCGGTCAGTTAGCGCGAGGCTTCGTGAACGCGAAAGATTTTAAGGACTGCTCTTAGTCCAGTCGCTGAATGATTTGACCCGGAAAAAAATAATACCAAGCTGAAATTTTGTCAGGAGGTTCGATTGGTGATGTGGAGTCACCAAAAAAAAAGCCCTATGATTCCCCCTTGGAAATAGTGAGTTTTGGCCATTTTTCCATAATGGCCGCAGCCTCCATAGGCCAAAAATTCGAAATCGTCTAAAATTGATGATTTATACCTCATTCGAAAGATAATTTCATACTGAATCACTTTCACAAAAGAACTATGGTCAAAAACTACACACATTTGAAGTTATTAGCCATTAAATGCGGACTATAAGGTAGATTCCACCATTAGGCTTTAGCCTGGTGGATTTTTGTGAGGAGTGACAAGCAATGAATTACTCCATGGTTAAACCAGAGCTTACGAAAAAGTGTACAATTTCCCATCCGAAGTTACTCCTCAAACTGATTTTGGATAACTCAATATATAAACAACAACATCTAAAACTTCTTGCAGAGCTTAATCCTGGCAGTGTCGCATACTTGTGGAGGCTTTGAATCACTGACGCAGGCCGGTCACCGATATTGACAGAATGAAGTTTCCGTTTGTTGAAGTCTTGGTGCCGGGGAATTATTCCATCCATTAAATGCCGCTGAATGGAGAGCAGTCCTTAACGTACGTTGCTCAAGCGTACACCCGAGAGTCGAACCAGCGCCGCTTGATCTTGAAGCTTCTTCGTTCCAGAAGTGACGCGCTAACCAACTGAGCTATCGGGGCGGACGGGATTTGATTGGTTCCAACATACCCCTGGGTTGCCATCTCCATATACTTTCTATGTCTAAAGTAGAATTAATAATGGAAGGTATATGAAATAATAACTTATTACATGGATGTTTAAAAGATCAAGGAAATTATCTTAAATTGTCTCTCTTCTGCGTAGCTTGGTCTTCCCAAACATCGCTTATTTCTATGGATAAATATTTCAGTTCATCAGATTTTTTCACAAGCTTGAGAAAGCTTACTTTTCCTTTTCCAAATGGAGCCGAAACAGTATCACAGCTGGACTATGCATGCATAAACAGAAGATGTTCTCTGATTGTCTCCAGTGGTGGTGGAACAGTTTTCATGCTCCATCCCTTCTGAGCCTTTTCTTGGAAAAATACAACATCTTGAAAATCTTCCCTCCAATGATAAAGTAACATAACAATGATGTCTGTGTCGTCGGCTACAATAACAATAGGATTTCGTCTGCTTGCAGAAAGATTGATTGCTGTTTCCACAATTTCAGTGTCAGCATCACCATCACAGTTACCGTAGTTACTTGCTGTCCATCTTTCTTCAAACTATCAGAAATCAGATCAATAAATTGAGCTTTGTTGTGTTCATTCGAAAGAAAACGATCTTGTGTAGCTGGTAGGCCTACAGACTTGATAGACGCCACTTCCGGGCGCCACTTCAACATTTGGACACTTTTTACTAGCAGTTCGTCGAATATGCTCATTTGACTTTGTAGAAGCGTATTTATATCCATCAAAGATTTCCACCGCTGAGTAGGCTACTGCGCGCCGGTCTGGTGTCGTAGTTCTCACACCCACCAGATTGATACCGCCATCAACGACGCATTGCGTACTGTGACTGGATGCCTGCGTCCCACTCCGATGGACTGCCTACCCAATACCCATCCTATCAGGCATCCAACCCGCTGAGCTACGCCGTAAAGGAACCACGATTTCTCTCTCTCGCCGCGCTCTGGACCCCGACCATCTCCTCCATGCACCATTCAAGAGACAACCACTTATAAAGCAGCGGCTGAAATCAAGACGCCCCTTTGTGCCTGCCGCACAACAACTCCTTAAGAACGCAGAAGAACTTGGTTTAAGTGCGGCACACTGGACGAACCACATGTGGAACACAGAGTGGCAAAATCACACCTCCACGCTCCGTGACTTCATACCCGACGCCGATCCCCGTCCACCAGGGATGTCCCTCGCAAGGTTTGTGTTACAGACGGTTGTTCGCCTGGTCAAACGTCATGTAGAAACCGTTCGGGCAGGCGCGGATTTATGGGGGGGGCCCAGGGGGCCCGGGCCCCCCCCGAAATTTTGTGAAAAATTGTATGTTTCCGCATCAAATGGTTTGATATGCTTCTAAACAGCTGATATTAGTCCCTCGGCATCACAATTGATGAAAATGGTTGTTTTAATGTCTATTTTCTAGCATATCGTATATGTCGTAGTATCATTGTTCATATCTGTTTAGCTTTTTCTTTCTTTTTAATTGAGTTTCAAATTTTCTGGCCCCCCCCGAAAAAAACTCTTAGATTCGCGCCTGCGTTCGGGTCTACTGAATATTACGTCATGGAAATTCCTAAAACATGAGCCAAAATTGCACCATCGTCCGTAAGACTCGTGTCAGACTGGTTTAAACCTGTTTCAATTTGAGGCCTGTTTGGACATGAAATGCTGCGTCACGAACTGCTGGCGTGCCTTTGAGTTATCACAAATTTTTCTGATTCATTCTTGAAGTCGTGTGTTGGAAGTCGGTCGCACATTTAACTGGTTTATTTGGTGCTTGCTAGCTGGACAAACTCTCCGTCTTTTATCCAAGTAATCTGTATCGTAGTGACAGTTTTTTAGAGGTGTAAGGCATTGCACCAGTCATTTCGATAGCCGCGGGCTAATTTTACAGGAATACACTTTAAGAATAGACGTTTCAAGAAGTGTTTCTTTCTCGGTCGATACATACAGACGAACGGATTCGGGAATCTTATGTTACAATTTTCCCACGAAGAGATTATGGTTTACCGCTGTGACCATAAAAAATAAAAGACGAGTTCTTGTCAGTTGGTAGGTCAAGAAGAAATTAAAGCAAGAAAAATAAAAAACGAATTTGTTAGCTGGTAGGCCAAGAAGCACTTGAAGGCATAAAAATAAACGACGTGTTTGTTGTCAGCTAGTGCAGAAGAACTACTTAGAAGTACAAGAAATAATAAAAGAAGATTTGTTGGTTGGTAGTCTACACTCTTACAGAAGCAAAGAAAAGTAAAGACATTTCTTCTCAGTTTGGTACAGAAGAAAAATAACTTTGACATTCATTGGCAAGAAAGAAGATTAAAAGACAATCCATCTGTGCTTGTAGATTCAAGTGGAAGAATCCAAGCAAGTTTTGTGGACTTTAGGACTTCATACTCGTACAGCTACGGTATCGTGCATTTAACTTCTTTTTTGTCTTTTTACGGTCTTTGCAGTTAAGTTTTTTATAACTACTGTAGCCTAATAATTTTGTGTGTTTGTGTAACTTAATTTTTTTTTAATTGTTAATTTAGCCCCAACATTTAATATGTCTACACTCGGTGGCGACAAGGACTCGACCGCCGTAGACTCGACTGAGTTTAAGCCTGATGATGTTCTTTGCGGTCGGGCAGGCCATTCTGGGGAGGGACCCATTAACGATGAGGCTAAGTCAGTTCGAGAGGCCCGGCATCTTAGACGGGATATTTTGACTCAAATTGGGAAACTTTCTGTAGCCCTAGGTTCTTTGAGTGATAAGCAGGAACTGTTAATTTTTAGATCTAAGTTATCTACTTTAGAAGAGGAATTACGGCATTTCCATGCTCTTTTGACTAAAATCTTTAACTCTGCAATCTTGGCAGAACTTCGTGATAGGGTAGATCCCGAATTTAACTCTTTAAAACATAACTTCGAACAAAAAGAAAGTGAGTTCTCAGATAGGTTGGATGCTGACATACATCCTGAGGATAGCGCCTCAAATATAAGCACTAGGATGTCTGAGAGCTCGTCACGGATAGTTACACAAATTAACCTACAGTTAAAACGAGAGGAGCTCCACATACAAGCTGAGGCCATCGCGAGAGCTGAGGCCATACGAGCTGAGGCTGCTGCGAGAGCTGCAGAGGCCGCCGCGAAAGCCGAAGCGAGAGCTGCTGAGTTCGCACTCAAAGACGCTCAGTTGAGGGCTGAACAACGAAAAGAGGTAGTTTTAGCTGAATATCGATCAGAGGCGGGCTCCCGGCGTAGCTCTAAGAAGAGCTCTTCTAGGCATTCCAGAAATGAACATCAATCGCAGTTTAATTTACATAACCTTTTCCAAACGCCCGTTCAACCTGTGAGTGGACCAGGGCAATCCACACGTTTTCCAGCTGTTTCAGGAGGTCTCGGAGCCGCGGCTAAGGGTCTTCCGAATGCTGTAGAGCCAAGGTCTGTGAATTACAACCGAACTCCTCCCCCAGAGCGTACAGGTCACGGGGCCGCCATTAGCAGTAATGCTTTGCCCCCTTCACAGTTTTCTGCGCCGCTAGGTTTTGATCGCCCAGCTACACGTAATTTGGGTGGTTGTGAGAGGCGTATCGCGTCTCCTGATTTTAACGTTTGTGAGGATCGTGATCGGGCTGTGCACGTGACTGAGCCCCCTCAGCCCCTTAAGGGATATAGCTTGTCTTCTCCCGCTAAATCGAGTTCTCAACAGCAGGATTGCTTTTTTGAATACCAAAATAGTAGGACGTTTTTCGATAAGGCGGCCTTGATTGGTTACGATGGTAATAATATGCCATTTATCTTCTTTAAAAATCGTGTTACGGCCTTAATGGCAGCTTCGCCCTTTAAGGGGACTTGTTTGACTTTGTTACAAGCAGCTTGTGTTAGAACAGCTGCGCAAACGATTGCTAATTTGGTTTCTGACACCCCTGGCTTGTCAGAGGAAGACAGGATAGAAATGTCGTTAGCTCGCTTGTCCCAGCGTTTTGGGGTTCGTGGAGGTCTTTTTGCAGAACCGGAAATTAGAAAGTATCGCTATGGTAGCAAATTGACTTCGACCTCTTCCAGTGATCTGAAAGAGTTTAAAGATGAATTGTCGCAGTGTTTGCTTTACGCGCAAGCTTATGGTCAGCGTGATAAATTAGAAGGACGTTTTGTTTTGGATTTGGCTAAGCGACTCCCGTTTGACGCTAAGCAGCGTTATCTTGACTTTTTAGGTGATCAGTATGGTGGCACTGATGAGCCTACTTTTCAGAGTTTGTTTGAATTTGTAGTACGGGAGGAAACGCGTAAGTCGACTGATTTTAGCATTATGCTAATGGGCGATTCTGGTGAGTCGCAGCAATTTAAAAAGTTTGGCAAAGGAAAATTGCCTTCATGTCCGGTTAGGCAGACGTCCGTAAAACCCCATGATGATGTGATGTCAGGGAGTTCGCAGTACTCGACTGTTGTTGGCGCACCGCGCGGTGGTGAAGCCAGACGTAAAAACCTACTGGCATGCATTTGTTGTTCGTCACGTGGTCAAGTTGAATATCATTTTTTGTCTAATTGTAAAGAATTTTTGCGCTTGACACCTAAAGATCGGAGAGATGTCATTGTGAAAGCTGGCAAATGCTTGAATTGTTTGCGCCAGCATATGGTTAGGGATTGCGTTCATGCAAATAACTGTCGTAAGTGTGGGCCTAACAACGATAGGAAACACTATTTTCTTCTGCATGATTTTTATGTGACGTCACGTGATTCTCTGGATTCGATTGGCAAAGATGATGCTGGTGCCAGAGTTCCTGTGCGTAATGTTAAGATTGGAAATGTTAAAGCAGCTTTTAACCGCGTTACTGCTGCTCGTGTTTTGAATCCAATGACTGGCAAATCGAAGTTGGTGTATTGTCAGCATGATCCTGGTTCGCAGTTGACGTTTGTTTCGAGTGATTTGGTGTGTGAACTTGATCTTAAACCGTACGATAAAGCGTCGTTTAAAATGGATACCCTGGCTGGTCAGAAAGCTACTTGTGCTGACCTTGTCAAACGCAACATCCAGTCGTTAGAGACAGATGAACTGTTTTGTGATATAATCTCGGTGGTTAACCCAGCTTGGGCTGATGATGTTAAAACTTTACCGCATAAACAAGATTTAAATGGTTTCCGTCATTTTCATGACGTGAATATGTTTCATTTGAATGATTGTAGTACTGTAGATGTACTGATTGGCAACGACAACGCTTATTTGATGTGTGCAAAAAAAGAGCGTGTTGGTGAAAATCGTAGTGAACCACATGCTTTGCTCACTCCTCTCGGTTGGTTGGCTTGTGGTGGTAAGTCACCCTTAGATGAAAGCGTTGCTAAAGTGTGCAGAGTGCAGACGTCTTCAGAGTCGGATGTCATCTCTGGCTTTCAGCGTAAAATTGAGTCTCGTGATATGGAAATAGCAGACCTGAATAAAGTCATTCAGGATTTGACGTTGCAAAATGAAACCTGTGAATTGTCTCGCAATGATAAGTTGGCTAGAGAACTTGTTGAACCGAATATTGAGTTGAAAGATGGTCGATTTGAGATACCTGTTCCGTTGAAGGAAGATATTGATCTACCTAACAAATTTGTGTTGGCGTCAGATAGAGCTGCTGCTTTAAGAAAGAAAGCTTTAAAACAACCTGAACTTCGTGATTTCCTTACTGACACCATGAAAGATCTTAAATCAAATGGCTATATTGAGCGTACTGGTGAAGCAGGAAATGTCAAGGGATTTGAATGGTATTTACCATACTTTGTTACGTCACAATTAAAAAAGCGCATTGTTTAGGATGGCAAGTCTGAATTTCGAGGAACTTGTGTTAATGATGTAATGTTTTCGGGTCCTGACTTGTTAAACCCTCTGGTAGATGTCTTGGCTAGATTTCGGCTTGGTAGATTTGGTCTCATGGCTGATGTGACTAAATGCTTCTTTCAAATAAAGTTACCTGAGTCGCAAAGGGATTTGTTTTGTATATTGTGGTTTGAAGATGATGATTTTGAAAATGGTAGGATGGTATTATTTCGTTTTTGTGTACACCCTTGGGGAATAAAGAGTAGCCCGTATATCGCTTGCTTGGCTATAAAGAAAATGATCGAGCAGAATCCCAGCAGTGCTGGTGAATTGACTCTCTGCAATATTGCAAATAATATGTACATGGATGATTTTATATTTTCGGCTGATAGCTTAGAGGAAGCTCAGCAAATCACTCATGAATCAATTGCTTTGTTTGATAGCCGTGGGTTTAAACTTGGTAAGTGGAGTGCTAACAAGGAGGCTATGATTGTCTTGTCAAATTTGGATAATGAGATGCTTTCACCTTTGATTCGTGACATTGACTTTCAGACTGAAAATATGACTTTGCCATCAGCGAAGACATTGGGTTGTGTGTGGCAAACCGAGTCTGACGAGATGCGTATCGCATGTTCCTTAAAGCCCTTAGCTAAACACACGCGCCGAAGTATGCTCAGTCAGCTTGGACAAAAATTTGATCCGCTAGGCTTTGGAGCGCCATTTTTTCTAAAAGCACGCCTTATACTTCAGCAATTGGCGATAGACAAGTTTGATTGGGACACCGAGGTCCCTGATAGCTTTGTTAAAGAGTGGGAGTCGTGGCTTCGCTCTTTGGACCTGCTTAAGGATTTTTCGTTACCGAGATGGTATTTTGCAAACTCTGGTGTGTGCAGTCCGGATGATATTGTTTCATATCAATTGCATGGGTTTAGTGATGCTTCGGCGCAAGGTGGCGCCTGGGAGGCAATGGTTAAACAATTTAAAATCGCATTTTTTTCACATTTTGGACTCTTCAATTCGTAAGCCCAATTTTATTGAACTGCTTACGTACACAGGCAGTGCCGTTCGGATCGTGAACGAACGCCCTTTGGTACCTTTGAGTGACGACCCTAGGGATTTTACTGTCATCACCCCTGCCTCACTTTTGACCCCATACTTAGACCCATACTGTGCTGTTGGGCAACCACATGATCGTGACCAACTAAGAAGGGATTATCGGTTCAATTTGTCACTTTCTCAGCAGTTTTGGAGTAAATGGATCGATTTTTACTTGCCAGGTCTTCAGGGCCGGAAAAAATGGCTAAAAATGGCCGAGAATTTGGAGCCTGGTCAACTTGTAGTGGTAGGTTCTCTCCAGGACATTGGTAAACGTAGGAAGTATCAACTTGGGAGGGTGCATGAGGTAGTTCCACAAATTAGGAAAGGGAAGCCTGTGGTTCGTAGAGCTAAAGTTGCCGTCTGCAACTATGATGAGAGTACGGGGAAAGTGAAAGTAGACTATGTGTTGAGGGATATTTCGTGCCTCGCCCCCGTAAAGAACACCTAAGTGTTAGGGTTTGAGCCTGGTTTTGTCTGCGGTGGCCGACACTTGTCTGAGCCCAGAACAGTCGGTTATTATCGCAACCATGGTATATAGCGTCATTTCTTTGCGTGTACCTAATACCTATGGTACCAATTTCATGTATCGTCGTGTTTATTCTTATTGCTGTTCATTCTTTGCATGCCCTTTGTAATTGCGTATTAACTTAAACGTGAGTGATTCAAACAATTTGTGTATCATGTGTTTTTATTCATTGGCTCACAATTGTCGTCAATTCTTTTTTAGTTATGCCATGTCAGACTGTCATAACTAGGGCCGCTATGTTACAGACGGTTGTTCGCCTGGTCAAACGTCATGTAGAAACCGTTCGGGTCTACTGAATATTACGTCATGGAAATTCCTAAAACATGAGCCAAAATTGCACCATCGTTCGTAAGACTCGTGTCAGACTGGTTTAAACCTGTTTCAGTTTGAGGCCTGTTTGGACATGAAATGCTGCGTCACGAACTGCTGGCGTGCCTTTGAGTTATCACAAATTTTTCTGATTCATTCTTGAAGTCGTGTGTTGGAAGTCGGTCGCACATTTAACTGGTTTATTTGGTGCTTGCTAGCTGGACAAACTCTCCGTCTTTTATCCAAGTAATCTGTATCGTAGTGACAGTTTTTTAGAGGTGTAAGGCATTGCACCAGTCATTTCGATAGCCGCGGGCTAATTTTACAGGAATACACTTTAAGAATAGACGTTTCAAGAAGTGTTTCTTTCTCGGTCGATACATACAGACGAACGGATTCGGGAATCTTATGTTACAATTTTCCCACGAAGAGATTATGGTTTACCGCTGTGACCAGTTTGCGTGGACCAGGCTTAACCGCCTGCGAACTGGTGTCGGCCGCTTTCGTTCGGACATGCACAAGTGGGGCCTAGTTCCTTCATCAGAATGCGAGTGTGGTGCCACGGAACAGACCGCAGACCATGTCATCCACTACTGCCTAACTCACCGGCCTCCACATGGTGCGCATGGTCTGAGGGTCTTGGACGACGAGACTGCTGAGTGGCTGATGATTTCCTGCCCTCCAATCTTGCCTGAAAAGATCGCTCATACGCCATCATCATCAAAGATAACATGAGCAGAACCATAGTGTTTTCTAACATAAGATACATAGAGTTGAGCCAATTCAGCGAATGTTGAGTCTTTCAACCATCTGACTCTGTGAAGTAGGGCACCTCCATCAACAACATACAATCTGGTCCAATTACCAACAGCTTCTGTATCATTCATTAGTGTTGTTCTTAAAGCAGCTTTGATTATTAAGTCCATCCTTGAAATGTGAAGGAGGATATGGTGTCATTTCGAATGAAAAGTACTTCTCAACATCGTCTTCACGTTCTGCAATAGCGGTCAGCCTTGTAAAAAGAATGATTGGATTGACATTTACGTGTTCCTTGTCTATCTTCACAAAATTTCCAAGTACCTCAAGTGGTTTAATGCAGGTTTTGCGTTGAATAGTTGCAGTTGCTAAATTTTGACCATCCAATGTTTTTTGAATGATTGCTCCTATTTCCTCTGATCTCTCACAATTAACCAAATCTTCTTCAGATATAGAAACCCAGCCGGATGTCAAGGATTGTAGATGCTCATCAGCAAAAGTAGACGGATTGCGTTGTTCAAGCCAATCTCTAAACATTACATAATCATCATCGCCCAAAATTTATGTGCTGTTCGCTTGACTTTATATCTAATGCGGAAAGCACCAGGCTAAAGCCTAATGGTGGATTCTGCCTTATAGTCCGCATTTAATGGCTAATAACTTCAAATGTGTGTATTTTTTGACCATAATTCTTTTGTGAAAGTGATTCAGTATGAAATTATCTTTCGAATGATGTATAAAACATCAATTTTAGACGATTTCGAATTTTTGGCCTATGGGGGCTGCGGCCATTATGGAAAAATGGCCAAAACTCACTATTTCCAAGGGGGGTTCATGGGGCTTTTTTTTTGGTGACTCCACATCACCAATAGAACCACCTGGCAAAGTTTCAGCTTGATATTATTTTTTCCGGGTGTAACCATTTTTTTAAGTTCAGCGACTGGACTATCTCCATTCAGCGGCACCAAGTGAATAGAATAATTCCCCGGCAATAACACTTCAACAATCGAAAACTTCACTCTGCCAATCTCGGTAACCGGCCTGGCGTCTAGAGCCTCGAGTATACGAAACTACCAATAAAGATTCAAAACCCAAATATTTCCTGGTAAATGTTACTGGCATCGTGCAAGCAAAATTCATTCCAACCTAAGAATGGACCGTGTCGTTCCAAAGATGAATTCCACAGCTGATAGTTTCATTGATTCTCGCGCAGTCAAAGGCGGTTAGCGTAGGGGAGACTGGGGTTATTTGAAAAATTATCACTTTTTAACTCTCTATGACTTTTTAATATATTTACTGCCACCATGTGATGTAATTGATAAAAACACAAAATCCATGTTAGTTTCGATTTGTTCAGTCAAGTTATGCCTGTTTGGCTGACAATAAGTTATTGTATTTTCTTACTTTCGAAGTAAAATTTTTGGTGTTTTCAGAAACATCTTTTGCGTCGATGTCGTTAAAGATAGGCAAAAGTTTTTTGGTGTGTGTCAGCTGTAGGTGTTCTACAACACTAAGAAATAAACAAATTTTAGTCAAATGCACCATGCTTGAATATATTAGGAAAATAGTTTGTCGATGTAGTATGATACGAGTACATCGTCGTGGTATGACAAGTAGTATAAGCTCCAATGTACTTGTTTTAAGTAGACATTTGGTAAAATTTGAATAACTTTGAAAGTGCAATATATACGATATCACAAGGTTTGACAACGAGTTTATTAAAAAAAAACGGTTTTACGGTGATTAGGTGTAGAATTCATCGCATTTTGATTTCAAAGCAAGTAAACACATATTTGCTTACAACCCCATGTACATGTTTGTTGGTTGAAAAAAACAGAAAAATGAGTATCCAGTTAATGTGCAGTAAACTGACGTTTTTCAACTAACCCCAGTCTCCCTTATTTGTAATCTGCAACATATGAGGTTCATTAGCCAATCAGAACGCAAGATTTGAATCAGCTGCTTGAAAGCATGCACGTCAGAAAGTCATTAATTGAACGTTTTGCTGTCACAAGCCTGGACTTAGTCATTTTCATGGCGTGGGTTCGATTCCCAGCCCTGCTATTACTCTTGTTTTTTCTGTAATTACCAAACAAAGCAAGAATCTACTCTCTCTGTGCTAGAAGGGTCACAGTAGCTGCAATTAGCTGGTTCATAGAGAAAGTTGTTCTATGTTTAAAGCGTCTACCGGTCAAAACACTTCATTTGCTGCAGCGACTTACAGATTACAAATACGCAATTGTTTGTCGCCGACCATAAGATGATGATGGATATCGGTCAAACGCTAGGCGGATAGTCTGCGTCTGTTCCACAAGTCATCCCAGAATGAAGGAGCTGGTCAGTAGACCTATCATATGACGACTTAGGGGGCATGTCAAAGCTGTTCATAGTGTAACATGGAAACAAACGGGAAAAGATGTCGTCATGTGATAGGTAGCGTTGTGATTGACACTACCCCTGGCACAAACGGGTTCAGTGATAGGTAAGCCTAATGGACGGAACATTGAATCAGGTATCTTCGACTGCCATTACTGAAACATAATCTTTGTAGAGAACGACTCCTCTGTCCGGGTCCACGGCTGCGGAGAGAAACTCATCCATCTCCTCTTGAGTAAACGGTTCTCCCTCTTCCACCATGTACTTGGTTATCTCCTCCTGCGCTAGGAAACCTTTCTTCTCAACATCCAGGACCTCAAACGCCTTCAAGAGCTGGTCCTCCGGAGCGGGCTTGTATCTAGACACAAAACGTATTCAATGCATTGTTAGTTCACTAACGCATCCCGCCATTCACAGGTGCTCCTCCTTCAAACCCACCTCCTCTCCATTAGTATGTGCGTCATCATTGGGAGGAACTTCTCAAACCTGATGTAGCCGGTCGGTTCTTCCTCCTCAATCTCAGCCAGCATGTCGTGCAGCTCTCCTGCATCGAACATAACAATGTCACGTGACAAGAAGGTCACCAGGGCCTGAGCGGCGACCACTAGGGGACAATGGTGGTGCATAAACGGGGTAGCCACTTTAACGTCACAACTTTTGAAAGAGCTTGTAAGACATGAACCAATCAGAAGCTACGTTCAAGTGGCTACCGTCCAATTGTGACCCTTCTAGCATTAGGCCGTGCAATGCTTTGAACATTGTTTAGTAATTACAAAAAAAAAACACAGTCATTAACAGGGGTGGGAATCGAATCCACGTCATCGAAATGTATTCCCTAGCCTTAACACACTAGACCACGCTGGCTACGGTGGAACGTTCACTTTCTATCAGAACTGTTTGCGTTTTATCTCTGTTCTACCTCAAACTACCTTTTATGTAATGACGTCACAGACAAGGCAGCTTCTGATTGGTTCATGCTTTTACAGGCGTTTACAAAAGTTATTATGGTAAAGTGGCAACCGCATGAACGATGGTCATCATTGATGAATGTTTTAACTATTTTTATTTATTTGCATCAGACAAGAATGTCCATGTCCCCCTTGACTACGCCCCTGTTTCGACAACAATTGAAAACTTCGTTCTGTCGATCTCGGTGACCGGCCTGCGTCAGTGATTCAAAGCCTCTACAAGTATGCGAAACTGCCAGGATTAAGCTCTTCAAGAAGCTCTCCCAGTCCGAGGATAAAGATCAAAATGGAGCCATAAGTTCAGTTTTGCCACGGACGCAATATCCTTCATCTTAAAACGTGTTACAGATAGCGTATCGAAAGAAGAAGATAAAGATTGTAAAGTTAAACCGTGCCAGTACGGTGTCTATTGGCTGCGGGTGGGCGGAGTGAATTTTGGTATAATTTGATGTTTCCTTTTCAAAACATGGAAATTGCTCCTGTTTAATGTCTTACTATAACCACCGGACAAGTGAAATTCTCTGCACAAGACTTGGACGAGTTCAACGATTGAGTTACAACCATCTGGACAAACGAAGAAGATTACAAGACAGATTCCTAAGTATTGTTACCCATTTTATTAATGGGGTGATTCTAGGTAGGATGCAGCCCACTGAAAATAGTCCCAAAACTCCCAACCACAGGAATTAGAATATATTGGTTGGAAATATCCCAAAGTCGAGATTCTGTTGGTGGTTAGGTAGTAATCATGCGCGTATTGGTAATCTGTAGGCCGCTGCAACAGATAGAGTGTTACATGCACGTGATACGGATATACAGTAATTAAGCGAAGATCTCGGGAGGCTGGCGTAGCGGTTTGAGGGCTAGAGGTTTGGGAGATAGTAATTTTGATGACATGGTTTCAATACCCACCCCTGCCATTACTGGTTATTAATCACCAAACAAAGGTCAAAGCAGGAATCAACTGTTTGGCTGAGTGTAAGAAGGGTGGCAAGGCTGTAGGCTAGTCAGTTCGTTCATAGTGAAACTTGTCCTGTGTGTGTCCACCGGTCAAAACACCCAATCTGCTGCAGCGACCTGCAGATTACAACTATGCTGTGGTCTACCGTCTATGACGTCACCTTCGGAGGGGCAGCATCCCAGCGAGCGGACGATCGTTCCAATTTCCCGGACGTCCACAGTCTTGTTGCTCTCGTGGTCGAAGATCTCAAACGCATCCGTGATCTTCTTCTCCACCTCCGCCAGCATGGACTCTGCAATCACATTGTGTTCTTTGAGATGGTTGACAGATGGGTGCGGTCATGCTGAGATGATTGCGAGGAGCAATTGCCTCCTCATCTCTTCAGGAACGAATGGAACAAGGTTGTCAGACTGACTATCCAGGCTGACATGCAAACTACGCTATCCAGGATGATTACGCTATCCAGGCTGACATGCAAACCAGGCTGACATGCTATCCAGGATGACCATCTGGCAACCTGCTAAGTGCTAAAGTTGTATTTTTTCTTGGGAGATTTTTCTTCTTTGAGTTACTGTATACTTGATATGAAGCCTTAATTTTAATGCGGGTTTAACAAATCATTACATTGCGTTCTGTATCATGTGATTTAGTAGCAAAATGATGATATTGTTACTATAGCCTACCATTGTTGCTATACAACTGCTAAAAGAACAATGTAATTTAGCAAGTGAACAATTGTCAGCTTTTGTAGTCGATCATTCCAGAATAGTAAAAAGTAGGCTGCAATATGTTTGATTCATCATGCTTCACAATAAGCTGACAGATTGCAGTACTTTCTACAGAACAAATTTTGAAATTACAATGACTTTATTTTATATTATAGTCAAACGTTCCTCAATGGAATGTTTTTGAATTGCTCAAAAAACTAAAAAAAGCAAGCAATTTTTTTACACATGTTTGGTTGGTTTACAGAAACATGGTTCTCTTTTTCGTTATGCTAAACAGGTAGTCACTAACCTACCTGACCTAGCCCCCTGAAGAAGTTAGTCGTGTCTGCTTGATGAAACATCAGAATAAAAGCAGATTATCACCTTGTGATAGTTCAGCTTAGTTTGCGCCAAAACATGCATATCATGCGTTTTAATTATAACCCATGTTACAACATACAATGTTATTTAATTATTACCCTTCATCATAGTTGTAGAACACCGGAGCAGCTACATCACAATAAAAGTAGCAGCACTACAAAGACATGATGACTACAGAATGTAGTTAATCATGCTTTTAAGGGTTAAACATGATTGACATTCAAGTATAGGCCTATAGCTTTTAATAGCACTTTAATAGATTAGCTAAATCTAAGTGTTTCTTGACTCTCTTGACAGTTGTTCAGATGCTTGACAAGACTAACGTATTGTGTGGCCAAATTCATTTGTAATTTTTGGTTTATTTCTATACTTTATGATCTGATGATGATCCCCCTTTTAGGGTGATACAAGCTGTAGAGGTTTTTAGTGAATAGAAACTATATTTGATGTAATTTGCTCTGCTTGGCTTTTTGCTTGGCATTGAGCACTTTTTATAGTATTAATAGTACTGGTATATTTAATGTTTTATATTTTATGTTATATGTCATTGCTTGGTTTATCTATTTAGTTTTCATATTATTACTATGTTGACAAATTTTGTCAAAAAATTGTAATTTAGTCAGCCACTACTTATTTGATATTCACAGCAAGTTGTCAATTTCAAAAAGTTTACAAACATAAAAAGTACCCTATTTGTTACAGGCAGTGGCATAGACAAAAGTTTCTCAAGAGGGAGGGCATTCGATACTTTTTTCAAATCGTAAACAAATTGAAAAAATGCACATTTGTTAATAATAATCAGTAAGTTATATTATGCAAGATTAACCTACCATGTTAACCTTGAATTGACCCAGAATTGATCAACTAGTTTACTTGTTTGGATAGATTTTGTATTGAAAACAAAAGAATGTGGTATTACACTCTTGGCATCGCATATATGGTAATGTTTTATGTAGACAACATAGTTAGCTTACTCAACCCCATGAACTATGCATATTCAGGGTATGTTCAGAAGATTTTCGTACTGGGGGAGGGGAGCGTTTGATATAATTTAACATTTTTTTATTAAGAGTACCTTAAAGTATATAAATCGAACCTGTTTGTTTGTTTGTTTATCTTTATCCTGCATTGCGGGAAAGCGGACTTGAGCGCTATGCATCGGTGTACGCCTTCCGACGTACACCTGACCCACGCTGCAGCCGACGACAATGTCTGTTTCCGGTTGTCTACTCTGCTTATGACTTTAATTTGGAACTACCCATTACTCGAAATCGATCACTGGGTAGAGGCAATTATCGTAAAGTTTCTTGCCCAGAGAAACAACAGCAGGTGCGGGTGGCTGGAGTCGAACACGCAGGCTCTCGACTGTGAGCCCAAAGCGCTAACCACTCGGCCACTGCTGCCGACTTGTGAAAGTTTAAATTATCAAATGCAATTTATTACGGTACGGTATTTTAACCAAAAATGATCACACTCTGAATATATATAACAAAATGCCCCCACCCCCTCTCTTGTGTACACCACCGGCTACAAGTTTTACTAAAACCTGTAATGTGGTAAAACTTATAGCCTATGCGTCAAGTCGTCGGCCTCTACGTCAAGAGCCCAGCCCAGCGTCAAGAGCCTCTACAAGTAGGCGAAACTACCAGGAATAACCTATCAAGGCTTTGTCAGTCCGAGGTTAAAGATTCAAAACCAAACAAACCTATATAATAATCTACACTTTTTAAATCTTTGCTTTGAAGTCTTTCTATTTAGCTTCAAAGCCTAAAATGTCTAACTATTGACAAGTGGTAAGTCAGAAAGTTAAACTACTCGTTTAAAAATTCCTGAAACAAGCAACTTACCAGCAGATTCCTTCTCTGAAGAATCAGCCATTTTGCTTCTAGAGTTATTCAAGAAAACTTGAAATTCCAAGTCTTCACTGATTCACTCTTTTAAAGTATTGGGGAAACCCCCTGAAGTTGTTATTGACAACCTTTTTCACCGCTGACGGCAGTAAGCTAAAACCTCAATTGCTAAGGTAACAGGGATCAGTTGTCAGTAGATGTAACAGAAAATATATTTCGCACTTGCTAGTGCATTGTCAGTTCTGATAAAGGGCAGTTAAAGCCTACAAGTAATGTTTTAAATAACATAACTGACTGACAAAACTGACGGCAGTAAAGTGATTTTTTAAATGAAATAAACAAAACAATCTTGAGTGAAGTTTTGTTTTGGAAATAAAGACGGAAATGGAAACCATGCTTGACGCAACACAGCTGAAGCCAATAGAAGAGATTTTGAAACTTAGAGATGCAACACAAATATGGCGTCGTCAGAATAAGGAGCTTCATCAATATATTCAGGACTCAATTTAGTATATTTTTGTTTGTGACCATCACAACAAAAACAATATACGCCAACCATAGCGGAAAGTCTAGAAAGAGAGGTATCTCCTCACCATCAGCATATCTATCCATCAAGGATAGAACCAGGAATAGGCTACTTATTGTTCCCTGATTAAATTATTAAGTGCTCAACTGCTTTCTTCAAATGTCTTGTTATTGGTGTCCGACCTGTTGTTGGTGGGCTACCGTAGGTATTTTAAATATTCTCCCTTAGAAGGATTATTGTTTTCAGAGGTGGGCTACATCTTAATGTTCTGAAATTCTGTGATTCCAGGGGTTTCATTGATGCCCGGGCCGGCCAAAGGCTTTGGCTAAGCTGCTGTTGCTAATTCACAAAAAATGAAACAGAAGCTCTTCAGCATTGCTTTTAAATTCTTGGTGTTTAAATAATTAAATCATTAAGAAGCCATTAAAATTGGCTATCCTTCTAAAAAATATGTTTATTCATCAGCAGAGGTCTTGTAACAAAAGTGTAGGCCTATTACCACCAACTGCTAATCTAAAGCAGCAGAGGGAGTTGATGAGACGCTGTCTTCTGCTGACCAACTAAACTGCAACAACAGATGTTGAAAAGTGCAATGGAGGATTCTGGCTAAATAGCCTAACCACTACGGAACACGAGTGACGATCTGGGCTAAACTTGAACAGTAATTGGAGTTAAAGAAGTGCATTGTATTGTTGCCACGTGTTGAAACAGGCAAAGCGAGAAGTCACGCAGCCTCCCGTCAGAGTAGCCTACATCGATCGAAAAGAATTAGTTTCCAGGGGTGTGCAACGTGCGGCCCGCGGGCCAAATGCGGCCCGCAAAGAAAAATTGTGTGGCCCGCGAAACGTGTTTATAATTTAGTTTAGTCTGGTACGTGTAAACAATTCATTGTGGAGTGGATTGTTGTAGATTTTGCTACTTCTGTTAACCAGTTTAGAAATCTCCCACCTGCCACCGCTAACCCAATGTATTTAATTATTTGGAACGTAAAAAGGTATTGTCACATACAAGGTATTATGAACAAATTACGACTTCGGAAAGCTCACGTAGCCTACAGACAGGAAATCCTTTCCACTTTCCAACTTTGAGACTTGAGAGACTATGGAATGCATCCTGAGAAGAAAACTGAATTTGCAGACCAAGTTGAAAAATTGTTGTATGAATTTTTGGCTCGTTTCACAAACTTCAAATCTCATGAACATTTGTTTGGTATATCTTCTTCGCCATTCAACACAGACATTGACAAAGCACCAACTGATATCCAACTTGAACTGATTGATCTTCAAGAGAAAACGGATTTGAAAGCAAAGTATTTAGAAATGAATCTTGGGCGACTTTTACCGAAAAACATCTCAACCAAGATGACTTTCCACATTTGAAAAAATCCATGGGTTTAAAAATGGTTCTTTTTGACTCAACGTAGCCTATTTGTGCGAACAATTTTATTCTAAAATTGGTGTCATGAAGTCTCCCTATCTCGATCGGTTCTGACAGACGAACACTTGGAAAATGGACTTCGAATTGCGAGCACTTCCATTAAAGTAAATTTGAAAAAAGCCGTCGGGAAAAGAAGCCAGCTGCAAACTCCTCACTGAACTCGTTTAAAGACGGTGTGACAATAAATTTGAATAACAGTTTTCTTCAGAAATTTATTCATCTTAACTTATTATTTCTGCTAGGAGATGATCCTTAATAATTCCATAAGGACACTATGAATAACAAAAAACCTCTTTTTTGTGCCTGCAACTACTAGAAATCATATATTGAATAAACGTGCGGCCCGCGGTTTCACCCAGTTATTTATATCTGGCCCTCCTGTAATAAAGGTTGCACACCCCTGGTTTACACAGGCAAACCAATTTAAATGAGTTAAGCAATTGTGATATCAGAATGGCTAAGGTGAAATTAAACTAAATATGGCCAGTGATGCCAATGCCACAAGGACAAGGTTGATAGGCCTAAATTAAAACTGCAAGGTAAAAAGTTAAATAGCCTACGTGAGGGAACTGGACTGCAGAATATGATACAAATATGAATAGGCCTAGCCTATGTCAGAATCCGAAGTCGCAGTCGGTAGTCTTGTTTCCATCAATTTGCTTTCCTCATCAAATTGTTGGATGACGTTATGCGCGTAGCCTAATCGGAGATTAAGTTGAAATAAAAACATCAAGATGTAAGTGCCCCTGACAGGTTGGCCCCAAGTATAGTAACTTTTCTAAGCATTTTCTAGCGCAGAATTATGCTTAGCGCACTTTTTAATCTTAACCTCGAAGCTCGACTGGTTAGGGCGAAATTTATACAAAACGACAGTTCCGCAGCGCCACCACAGGCGAAACTCCATATTTCACTGCTCTGGGACGTCTTTGGTGGTGTTACGTCATCCTGGGTGGGCGTCGTTAGCGACGGATAAAACAAATGCTTTCTAGATGTAATTGGTGGATCACAGTTTGGTCGGAATTGGTACAAGCGGTTGCTTTTTTCAAAGATTTATTGTTTTTTGCAGTTTAATAAACTGTACTGGATAGCCTACGTTCCTACAAAACCTAAAATATACTTGATGTGAAAAATGAAGAAATCGTACGAATCATCATTCATATTTAATTCATCATCATTCATCACTATTCATAAATAAATAAAAGTTTTCTCTCTCTCTCTCTCATAATGTGCCTTCAGTTGGCCATTGAAATCCGGTGTAACGGCCATCTGGACTTGAAAATTGTTTCGGATTCGCCAAACAATGCATGACGGCAGCACAATCCGATTGTTGCTTCCGAGAGCACCACCTTGTAGTATTCACTCCAATACCTGCCTGTAAGCGACTAATTACCGATACTGCCTGCAAGGAAATAAAATCACTTCGTTTAGTATGCATTCTTTAGCGTTTAGGGTATTTTTAGCCTAATGTAGCATCCTTACTCTTTTGATAGGTCGCCGTTTTCTCCTTTCGGTTGATTGCTTTTTCTCCAGTTCTTCCTGCTCCTCATAAAAAAGTCCTCAGAACTGCAGGATGTAAGCGTGCCTCAAAATCGGTCAAATTGGTAACACAGCTAGATGCGTCTTTCTTCAAAAGTTCTTTCGTCTGTGGCACTTCATGGCAACATACACATTCATTGGGCTGGGACATAGACTCGCACTTGTGGCAAACGCACCACCTACAGTTCCCAGCACGCCACTCATTGCTGAGAAGATCCAAATCGGGTTGGTGGTGTTAACAAAATCATCTCCATTGAAGTGAAGAGAACATAGCCTATATACGACTAGTTTTGTATGGTCCATCCCACTTTCGAACACTTGAAGAAAACTTTGACTATTTTCTTCTCAGCACCTTGTTTTGTTTGAAAGCATGAAAAGATTGCACACGTCTTTGTCACTGACTCTGTCACATAAACAGCAATTTCCAGGCATTACCTCAACCATAAATTAAGGGTACTGTCTGTGAGATACTGCTGTTACACTGCAAATGGCTATAGCCAGATTAAGACAAATAAAAAATTATCTAAATTGTAGCCCTGCAAGAGTTTAGAAAAACTGCAATTTCAATTGAATTGAGATGCTGTTTGATAAAAATAAACTCAATCTATTTGATCTAAACCTGATAGTAATAATAAGTTGACTTTTTCATTTCGGTAATTCTCATTTTGCACATGCTTTAGAGTTAGACCAATAGAGCCCCACACATTGACGTTTTGGAGCAGTCGTACCATACCTTACCAACTCACCACAGAGAAAGAATGTATCCTTCCCACCCATGGTGACGTCACAGCGAGGTTGCCGTTTTTATTTTCGCAATTGAATGAGTGCCAGATTTGCCGAATGTGAACGAAAGTTTGCAAGCGTGTACCTTAGTAGCCTGTTGATATTTTTTACAATTTGCTGGTCAGGGAAGTTTGTTAGTGTCATCTCTTTGGTATCTTAGGTAAATTTAGCAAATTTATTTTCCTGTCAGAGGCACTTTCTTGGCTCAGGTAGCTACATTGTGGCATTTCTTTTAGACACTTTGTAGTTGAAAAACCACAATAAAGACTCAATTTTTTTTTTAATTTTGTTTATTACCTCGATAAAAAAAACAACAACACAGAACAAAAGTTTGCGATATAAATAAGGTTGGAAACAACACAAATGTACAACATTACAACTCAAGAAGTTTGCTGCAGAATAAACACACGGAATGTGCAAGTTGTCGTAATGTGGTCATTTCCACACACTAGTCGAAGTTGAAATGACAAGCTCCTCTATCTCTAACTTATTGCAGCTCATTCATCTTTGCGGAGAGTTGGCTGATACCTAGTCAAGTAACTGACCCAGTCCTAATAAACTTAATCTTTTATGACGATGTAATCTTTGACCGGTGTTTTTATGGCTAGGTGTTGTTTTAAATTTCCACTCCACAAATGTCTAACGTTGGTAATTGCGTCCTGTTTATATGTTGAGAAAGAAAGACAAACATTCAACTTGTTTCTTCATTTTATCAGCTACACATCTAAATGAGACTCGAGGCTAAATAAAATATCCTTCAATTACCATACAAAGGACAACCAACCGCACGTCACCACGACACAGTAGGTTTATATGTATCTCAGCGTTCTAGTACAAGTTTGCAGCGATTGTTCTTGCTATTAGATTGGAAGAAAACGTAAAATTAAAAATTGTCGACACTTTCACAGCTTTGTCAACGGCAAATAATGTGGTTTCACCATTTCTTTCAATTTTCTCTTCCAAACTAAGTTACTGTAAGTGTGAATGTTCCATATAGTTCCCAATTCAAAGATAGGGTAAAAGTTTGGCACAAAACTAATGAAATTGGAATCATTATTTTTCTAAATGTGTGATAGCCTAAGTTACTGTTTCTTTAACATGTTAGTGTGAGATGCTATTATATATTTGTAAAGAGAAAACGGATTAAAAAATTTCCGTTTTAGAAAAACTATCAAGAACGATGTTTATTTCCATTGGGTGGCGCTACAGCGTCAGTTAAAGTAACTTCTTGGGTTCAATCTTCGCAGCAGCCTTGAGTTCTGTCCCGGATCCAGGGCAGGTAGTAGGCGATGTCGGTATATAGCGCGGGCTGACGGTTGAATAGGAGGGTATTGCAACTAGGGGACCCAAGACTGGTGAGGCCGTATAGCTGCCAACGTTGGATCTGTAGCCCTGTCCGTTGGTTAACTCCAATAACTTTGGGGCCTACAAGCGGACCTCCAGAGTCACCCTGTAAGTAAAAATAACATTGTTGTGACTTGTCGAATCTAAACGTTTGAACCCCATTGCTTGGCTGGAACGAAACATATTGACCATATTTTGATACCAATGCAGCATTTCTGATTCAAAATACAAGTAACCCCAAGTCTTATTCAAACATTTCAAAAATGGTGGAAGTTTCTCATCCATAAAATGCATCTTTGTTTGTGCAGCCAAGTAACTTTGGGTGACGTCCGATGGATTTTCAAGTCTTCACATTTATTTAAATATGAGAACCCATGCATCAATCGACAATCCCTTCTGGTTGAAATAAAACAAACCACACTGGCAGAAGTGAGTAGATATTCCCCGTTCCACCAACGATATGTGGAATATTAGAAAAAAAAACTTTAGTTTTGTTGCATTCGTTTACGTGGTGGAAGATCGTCACAAAACCATGCGAGGAGAGGACCAGGCTAGTGACGTCATCACACGATGACGTCACAATGTCATTGAAGACTCACCGTGCATGTGTCGTGGTTTCTTTCACCCCCGGCACAAAGCACCCCAACCGGGTTGCTGGAGTTGTATTTTGGCACATCCTCTCGGCACACCGTCTCGTTCAAGATGCGAATTGCGACTTGCTTCATCATTGAGTCGCTCGGACCACGATCTGTAATCATAAATTAAACATATCATCACTCTTGTGACATCACTTTCATGACATAACTTGCAACCCAAACGTCTTTACCCAGCAAATCTTCAGTATTTTGCTGGAGACTAACATGGTTTGTTTGTTTGTTTATTTGTCGTATCCAGGTTTACGCCCGGTCATTGAAGATTTAGATTAAATGGACGGGAAGGCAAGGACCACCTTCAGGCATGTCTTCATAAGTGTCTTGCCAAGGACACCGTCGCATGCTCTTGAGCGGTGTCGAACCGGCGCCCTTTCGAACGTCGTTCCAAGGCTCTCACCACTCGGCAATGCAGCCGACCATTCACAGATTCGCAGACTAACATTCACAGACCAAGACCCGAGTTAGGTTAAGACTGAGTCCCATTTCAACCATTATTATAGTTAATCCATTGTCAAAAGGAAAGCCTCTGTTTTGGGAATGCATCTGCTTTCAACTTTGCTTATCTACGATTTCGCTATGACTTGCAAATGATTGCGACAAGGTTGCAGGGTTCACAGGTTACAGGGTTCACAGGTTACAGGGTTCACAGGTTACAGGGTTCACAGGTTACAGGGTTCACAGGTTTAAGTCAAACTACATTTTTGGTGAAAGTCTTACTTTTGGTAATTCCCCATCCAGTGGCCCAGACGATTTGGTCGATTTTAGGTTTGATGGCGGGAATGCAAACCGGTTGCACGAACTCGTTGAATACGATCGGGCGACGAAGACGGATGACGCCGATGTCATGGGTCACGATACCGCGATTAACTCCCGTCACAAAGTTCTCGTGTTGTTCCAGATACTCGATACCTGAGGATTTAGTTTGGGTCAGTGACGTAAAATCAGTTTAATGTGTGCACACAGGAAGGCTACTGTGGTGAAACAAAGATCTTGTATTTTCTTTAAAAGAAAAGCACAAAATAAAATTTAACAAAAATAATTGCGAACATAGTCAGGTAGGCTAACTTCACGCAGATGGATGTAAAACAAAAACTAGAATTTTGTATCTTTCTGTTTCTCTAAAATGCAAAATGATCGTTTTTTCGGACCCCTGAGCGCATCATTTCCTTCCGCCCTCTCTCACGTTCTATTGGGAGAGCATCAGAAGTTAGCTCATCAGTCAGTTCTTACCATCGCGTCCATCGAAGACTTGCACTTGTTTCCCGTATTTCTGCTTCCAACCGACGTAACGTCCGACGTAGATCTTGTAAAATATCGCGTCAAGACTGCAACAGAAGTTGAACAATTGATGAAAAATCTGTTTAAACCGTTTACTTTCATTCAGCAAAAACAAATACGATTGATAGATGTGTTGCTAAAATCTGTGTGTGCTATGAGTTAATCGTTGTTGAAATCTTTATCATCGGACTGGAAAAGTTTCTTTTAGAACTTAACCCTGGCAGTTTCGCATAAGCTACTTCTTGAGGCTGTCTCCGCAGGCCGGTCTTCGATAATGACAATGTGAAGTTTTAAAGCGACGTTTCCAGCAGAACAATCCTAGCGAGTTGCAATTAACTTACTCGGCGATCTTGCTTCTTGCGCTCTGTCTGTTCATGCAGTGAGCCGCTGTGACCAGCCATCTGCTGCAGACAATTGTGGCGCCACACAAGAACTTTCTGTTTCCTTCAGACTTCAGCATCATGGCTGTCCAAGGGTGGCTGAATGGGTGAGCTCTGTGGAAGGTAATTTGCAGTGTTACCAGCTTTTCAAACAAATATACTCTAAGCTTTAAATACGAAAAAATAAAGCAAGTGTGACTCACAATTTCAATTTCAACAACTTGTTACTCGACTCCCTTAAGTAAAAAATTACTGCAATCCAAGGTGACCGACCTTGTCCCGCCAACGATTTTCTTCAGCTGAAGTTTTGGTGGGGGCACAGTGGAGCCTGGGTAAAATCTAGGTCTTCCACATTCGGTGGGGAAGCATTGACGTGGGGCTTGTGTTGGGACCGGAAGGTATTGACCTGCAAAATAATGGGGCGTTTTGTCAACTGAATTGTGACAAAGGGAGATAAAGAGACTATTGTTGAACCCGCCACTAGGTCGTCTCTGTAGCCTATTTCTAGATTGTAGTAAAGTTACAAGCCTGTTTAACTCAGAAAGTTTAATAAATTGTTGCTTGAATTATTTTGGCTTCAGGAGGAATTTATTTGCACGATTCTTTCAAAGGTTATCGCAAAGTAAGCCACGTACAGACTGCATGACTAGACTATGGCCGATGCATACCATGTGCTGCGATATTGAAGAAGTTCTGAGCAATAGTTTTATGTGCAAAACATTTAACACTTTTTTTGACATTTGGTTAAAACATTAAAACATTGTTGTAAAAATAACTCTTCCAAACAATAGGAGATTGAATTGAATCTAATCTTATGCCATAAAAACGTTTCACAAATCTAACCACTGTATTGAATAACACTCTCTCATAGTTTTACATGATGCGAAAGTTGTTACGTGAGTTTATCAAAGGATCAAAGACTGGTCGTGGAACAGCCCGAGTATGCATCGACTCAGTCTCTTACTGTGAAAACGATCATTCAGTTGCCGTGATATAAAATCGACTCAGAATCAGCTTTAACTTTAACGAACTTACATCGACCCCATCTGCACCTTTGCGCATACGAGGGAGGGGGGAGAGTTGTGGTGGGGAGTGGGATTCTCGTGGTTGTCGCGATTGTGGTTGTTGTGACTTCTGTTGTGGTAGTTCTGAAAGAAAAGCAGCCAATTAGCAAATGACACGTCATCAAGTTGAAAGCTGTCGCGCAACTGAAAGAAATTGAAGGTTTATTATGACGTAACAGCGAGTAGGTTGATGCAAACGAGTCAGGTTTGTTGTGGGAACGCATCAAGAAATGCCGTGGATTCCAAGGTAAACTATGGAATATTTGATTGGACTCGGACTCTGCGCCGCTCAGTAACTGGTTTGAAATTATTTGAAAACACTATAGGAGGAAGAGAGCATTGAAACGTCATCGCGGAGAATGACGACGTTTCAATTTTGTCGCTTGTGGTCGCCATCATCCATCAAGTGTCAAACATCTTTCATCTGAAGCTGAAAGTACCAACAACAACAAATGCAGGCAAACTGACGTCACACTTACGTTGCTGACGTCGTGGTGACGTTTGGTCTGTTCTTGTTCATTTTTTCCATGAGCTGCTTCAGCGACTTGCTCAAGATGTCGTAGATGGAAATGTTTTCCAAGTTCCCTCCTCCATGCCTCCGGAGCATTTCTATGAAGCTGGGACGCTTCGTGGTGGTCGTGACCTCAGTGGTTGTGGTCTGGGGGGAGGTGGCAGTGGTGGGAATCACCGATGGGGGATTTACTGGTCCCAGAAGTCTTGGTGGTTCTAGAATGACAACAATGCAGTCCATGACGTTTGTTTGTTATCTTTATCCTGCATAGCGGGAAAGAGGACTTGAGCGCTATGCATCGGTGTACGCCTTCCGACGTACACCTGACCCACGCTGCAGCCGACGGCAATGTCTGTTTCCGGTTGTCTACTTATGACTTAAATTTGGTACTACCCATTACTCGAAATCGATCACTGACGTCACTACATGTCGAGGTGACACATCTTTCTTACGTCATAGTATCGTCGAGGTTAAATATAGCATGACCGCATTCTACAAAGTGATGTCAGGCCATCTTTAACTCACATAATTTATGTGATTGATGACGTGATAATTGTAAGACACCAAAACAATAAATCACCACTCGGTGGCGCACTACCTTCGGTTCTGTAACACTTTTGAGTCCCATCGCTGAAGAGGCCAAAGCAGCAGCCCTGCCTCTCGCACGATAGAGTGTTGACCCGTCTGGTCGTGCATAACTGAACAGCCCCACTGGGGATCTGGCATTGTGGAGAGGGACAAGTGCGGTCCAAACCTGGAAGAGAAAGTTGAAAGTTATCAGATTATTGCCAAGATATTATAGGCATACTTTCCTTACATCAACTGATAGAAGGATTCAGATAGTAATAACTATATTTGATTTAATTCGCTCTGCTTTGCTTTTTTGCTTAGCATTGAGCACGTTTTGTAGCGTTGATAGTTTTCATTGTTTTAGTTTCCTTATATATATTTTCATTTACATCATCAACTTTTAACGTCATCAGAGCTGGAGCCATCCTGGAGTCCACTTCACAGCCACAATCTTTCGCTCTATAGCAACTGTCTCTGCTGTTTGTTGACTTATTGTGAGCAAACAGACAAAGCTAAGAGAAGACGCCCGATCAGTGGGCGTCCACAATAAAGCAACATAGTGGCCAGGGTCACGTGGTTAATGAGGGAAATACTGGGAAGGCCAATGAGGCAACGACCCGTGTTCAATTCAGAGACAGCGATGAAAAATATAAGTGAAACAAAAATAGCGCCCACCAGCGGGGTAGTAGCATCTGCTGCTGGATAAAGCATCATTGACGTCATAGCAGCAACCGATCTGAAGACAAGCCTCGACTCCGTCTCTCGGGTTGCCACATCGCAAGCGATTCTCTCGCGGCACGGAGGTGCAATGGAAGAGACAACTTCCAGAAAACTCTGCAAAACAACATGTCATCACGTCACAGTGAGTGAAGCGGCATCATTTATGACATCATTGTGCAATTAATCAATGATTGTGAAGTCTTGCAGCGGAAATAAACGCGTAGACCAATGACGTCACGTTCATCGCTTCACGTGAAACTTGATCCGGAATTAAAAATTTTCTTTCACGGAAACTGGAAAGTCTCAGAATGAAAATCTTTTCAAAGCTGAAAACTTGTTTCACAACTTCAACAAACTTTTAAACGTTCTAAAGTCTTGACCCAAACAACTATCCACGTCATTGCCACAATCACGGCAAACAATAACATCGCTTCGCGGTCGTCAGAAACGACCGTTTGGTATTGAAGCAACAATTTTCTTGTCGTAAATCTTTTGAAGTTTATTACCAACAACTCGAAGTTTTGTTGAGGGACCGAACCCAGCGAAGTGTGACAAGGAGAAAACACTGTCAACTTTGGAGGGCACATCGATTTGCCAACTGGATCTTTATGGAATTGAATCTACGTTTCAAAACAACCGTGGACGACTAGACGAAAGTGAAAACATTGGAACTCACGAATGGCGGCATCAGTTCGTCGATAGGGGCGGAGACTCCCCGGGAGGAAGTTGTCCCCCTCCACTCGGGACGATGCGCTCAGGGAACCTTCAGAATCAGGGCTGGTCTGAGGATGGAAACACCAGGGCACGCCGGTCACTGCACTGTCAAAGCAGCAACCTGCAAAGAGAATCCGTCATGTACAGTGAGGTTTACACCATGTACATCAGTACTGTACATGTGAGGTTTACACTAATGTTGGTTAATTGTCAAGTCGGTCTCATAACTGACTCGGTTAGATTGTATTGATGGGATGACGAATGAGCATATTATTTCAAATTAAAACATCTGATGTTTCTCAACCTGATGTAAAATTATATCTTTTTGAAATAAAATCCTTCTTATAGACTCTACCAAAGTCATGGTCGCATACAAATCTTCTTTTTACCAGCAGCCCAAAAAAATATTTCAACTAAACAATCTCGTGACCAATGACCAATGGTAAGGAGCAAACCGAAATTGGTTCCTAACCTTTCGCCTCGCACTGCTGCTGGGTTATCCCCCCGAAGCCACAATCCCTCCGTGTCTGTGCGTTGCCTCCACTGCACTGCGCATGCGCGCTGTGACCTTTAAAAATAAAATAAATGTTGAAACATCAGGTGGCGCAACATGACACAAACAAGCGTGGGTATGTTAGTATGACGTTGCAACACGTCACAAAACAATCTGAGCCGCTGTGGTGGCGGAACAGTACAGCGGTGGGTGATCATTCTAGCGGGGCGTGTTCGGCACTTGGTGGTGACAACAAACAAAACTACAATTACAAAACTATGTGACAATGACTTACCGACTGCAAGAAGTGACAGAATAAACAGCGCTAGAGTACCCATTGAGAAATATCTAAAAATAAACACAAATTAACATGTTTCGACTTGGTCGGCCCAGACAGCAAAATCTGTTGTTTGAACGTCTGCAGACGTTAAATCAATGTAAACATGACGGGTTTTGCTGTTTGGGGAATAGCCCACTGTAATACCGTTCTTTTAAATGCAATTGGTGACATCATAATAACAGAATCGATTTCATGGCTTTCATCATTGATCGATAAGTTCATGATCTGTTGATTGGCAAATAATGACGAACGGAAATCTAAATAATCCCAATCAACTTGATGGCTTCTGAGAAGTGATCAATCATTGGACAAGTTTTTCATGGGCAGCTTATAGTCACGTAGCCTACTAATTAAGCAACAGCGAAAGTGTTGAAATTACTTTGCCTTTTTATTAAGAATTTGAACTCACCTGATTTCAAAATTTCAAATATGGACAGAAAATATAATTATCCTATGATTAACTTTGCTACTTTGACTTGGATCCTGTTGGAAAAGAAAAGAAACTTTTACCAGCAAAACTAATGTTGCCTTCCTGACGCTTTTTCTTAGATTGAACAACTCTGTCGCTCTCAGCTCTATCCTACAATAGAATGTGGCGACTGCAATCGCTTCTGCAGCGTCAGGTTTATGCTGCTAACATCTCATTATCTTTTCCGCGAGACATTGAAAGAACAAGCTTAGTTTGGCCACAAAAATGTTTATCAGCCTCAAGAAAGTTAATAGCCTACTCTCATTCCGCCCTGGGGCTTGTAGACCCTACGCGACGGCATTGTCATCTTTGACATAATAGTCACTGGTGGATATTGTGAGTCAATCTTAGAATGACGCAGCCTGTTATTGTTGATTTTTGGGGTTGACTGTTCATGCGGGCTTCACAAAGATGAATCAACCTGAAAAATTCTCAATTCTGACGTTCCGACTTCTTATAGTTTTGTGATCCCTGCTCATCTGCGATAGCGAGTCTACCTGGTTGTTATTGAGGCTTAACGTTTCGAGCTGATGTCTTTATAGCCCGCCCTTTCTCACTCCCTTTTTCCCTCAACCACTATTCTCACACCGGTTTGCTAGTCTCACACCGACTGAAGCAGCGGCGAGCAACACATGACGCGATTGAGTGCAGCAGCCACTATGCAGTTGTAATGTCTTGTTCAAAATAATTTTAGTTTTTGCTTTCCGAGAGGAAGCGAGCGGTTACATCTCATGGGGGCATGCACACCTGCACTGTTTGTCCAAACAAGTCTAGGTTCGCTAATTCTTCGTGCCAGCGTATTTGTGTGAGGGTGTTTAGGTGGCGTGTTTGTGGGAGGGTGTTTGTGTCAGGGTGTTTTGGTGAAGGTGTTTGGGTGGGGTGTTGGGAGCCCTGCTTTGTTTCTAAAATTGATAAACAGCATGTGGCTTCTACTCATGTCCCAGACAGGAATCGAACAGGAACCAATGGAACTGAGTTGCATCATTGACGTTGATGATATTGTTCTTATATAACCAACAATGCAGCTTCCATTGTTTTGTGATGGAAGGCGCTTTTCACGCGGTCTGCCATCCCACGCATTATTCAGTAATCGCTCCACTGTGTAACATGAGCAGCCATTGATGACGAGCTATTGCTTGGTCATATTAGAATCAAGTTTACAGCGTTAGTTCAAGCCCGCAGCGTCATCGAGGTGACATTACTGACACCATACACTGTAATAATCTACATTATGACGCATCGGTGCAATATATCGCATCTTATTTATAGAAGGATACTTCCAGCTAAACGATTCTCATGTAAGATGGCACAAGGTTTTTCACCTGCACCCCTGGCTGTGCACCCTTGGATGGGGAAAACTAGCGCCGAGGAGTGCGGTGTTGAGAAACATATTCTACAAAGTTACAATCGGAAGAGCTAAAGCTTTTTCGTGCTTGTTTTGCAAAATAACCTGTTGTCACAACATGGCAATTACTGAACCGCGGCCGGCACTTAGCGCTCTCAGGAGCTGCCCTTTATATAAGGGTTGATGCTTCTGGCGCGTTCAACAATGGCCCGTGCCGGGGTACCAATAGTGGTCGCCCTGGGGCGGGACAATTTGCTGATTTCATCTTTTGAGTTGTTTGCTGCAGACGCGGCTATCTGAGAAGCGGTAATTGTCGTGATTGCGGCAAACAATTGAAAAGGGAAATAGTCGAGTGTTGCATTTCGCTTTAACGTTGCCCGATCCTAAGCTGCGATAAGGAGTCGACATTTTTATTAACCGCTCATTGATATGAAATTACAATAATTTCTTTTGAAAACATTTCAAAACTTTTCTAAGCGGTTATCCTTAAATTGACAAATTAAATCTTTTCAAGAAATCTTAGTCCGATGATCGACATCGATGAACTAGGCTCGCGATCACTCGACACGTAATATGCTTTCAAAGCAGCGAGCCGCGTGATATGCTAAGAAAAGTTATTTTAAAATCTTCAAAATATCGAATCAATCAATTATTACTGAAATAGTTGAGGCCTTTTGTATAACGACGTTCTATGTGAAAGCGCACAAACTCGTGAAGGATCGCGACCACACGCGACACCGATGCTCTAAATTCGAATTTTCCCCAGAATTTTGACGCCGAGTTATTGCAGAAATAACGTGAAGAATGTTTTTTGATCAAAATGTTTGCCATCGCCCAAAACGAGCTGCTGCTTTAAGTATTTTGCGCTAATAGATACTTAAACGTGACGTCACGTAGACTTTTCAACGTTCTCACTCTTTTATTAGAATTGCAGCGATTTGTCGCGTCACGTCTAAACAAAAAGTATGCGCGTCTGTCTTTTCGGGGTCAGTAATTAGCCTGAGGCAACAGCGGAATTTCTTCGAGTTCATTGTTGACAACCAAATATTTGGCGTCTTCTGTTTACTTTTCGCCCAAGCATCCACAACGATCGTCACAACTTGTCATTATGAGATAGTAATGCTGCGGTGCTTCCCCTCCTTGATCACCACACAACTCATCGTTTTATATTTTTTAATGTTTTTAAATTTGTTCCTGCTGTTTAAATCCAATTTAAATCACGTGACCATACAACTTGGATCGCCACTTTCGCGTGGTGACGTCATAATCGGATTGATGCGTTGGCAGATATTTCGACAAAACCGCGTCTAAGAAAATTTCCATTAAACGTTAACATTCCACCAAGCTTTAAGGTTGTGTTCTGTGGCATCGTTTGCGGTCCAAGCTGCACATGAGGAATGTCGGTAATGCTTCGGTCGCTGATGATTCCATTCATGAACAGTTGCACACCACCGGAGTGCATTGCATCAACGCACGACTCTGGTGAAATCAAGAGACACAAAATCAACCAACACGTCCGAGTTTTCACAGGCCCATGATGATGATTGCACGGCTCATGATGATGAATGCACGGCCCATGATCATGAGTGCACGGCCCATAATGATGAATGCACGGCCTATGATGATGATTGCACGGCTCATGATGATGAATGCACGGCCCATGATCATGATGCTCGGCAATGATTATGAATGCACGGCTCATGATGATGAATGCACGGCCCATGATCATGATGATCGGCCTTGATCATGAATGTAGTTACAGCCCATGATCATGATGCTCGGCCATGATCATGATTACACGGCCCATGATCATGATACTTGGCCATGATCATGAATGCACGGCCTAGTTACACAAATTATTATTGCTTCACAAGGTAGATTTAAGCGATTGTTTGCAAATTATCATTGTTTGCAAGCTGGCCATGTTACCATGGCAATGTACCGCCACATCTTCAAGGCGATAATTAAAGGCGACGATATCTGAAAGCTTCAATTTCTCGCAATTAAATCTCCAGGAAAGGTTTGGTGCCTGATTATTAGTTTATTACTCAGGTGGAGCATCCACTTAGAAGCATCCGGATAATTGCTTCTGATTATCACTTTCTTCAAATTTTATATTCCTGAATAGGAGAAACGGAAGAAAAGGAATTTTCTATGGAAAACATGATTCGACGCTGCCAAGTAAGTCAAGTCAATTTATTTTGTTTCAACAGCGCCATATATTAACAAACAATCAGAGTAAATGCAATTGTCAAAACAATGCATTGTACAACTGTTGGTTAAATTATGGCGCAATCAGGATGGTAGCGAAAGATCACCAAACATTGCAGTGTGAGCACTAACTCACCGTCCTGCTGAATTTCACTGACTTACTTTTTAGTAACGGGGCCTAAGATAGTTTATTGTGGTGCTTCTCAAACCATGGTTCTGTTCAAAAATGGGGCAGAAAGCATGAAGTGGACAATTGTTCAATGAACAATTATTAGTGAAGTTTCATTTCTATCTTTTCAAGGACCATAACGCATCGTGCAAACAACTCTCTTTTCTTTGTTTCGATGAAACGTAGACCAATGAAAGGTTGGATTTTCTCAAATTATGAATTCAAACGTTGAATATGAAGAAAACAAAGAACCTGGATGGCTAAAAATGAAAGCCAAAAGCGCTGCTTCATATTTACAGGTTAACTGAGAACAACGATTCGTAGTAAAGTTTCCTTCCAGTAATAGCCCCTCCCCATAAAAATTTAGGTCCGTAATTCATCTCAAGTCTCCCATTATGTTGCGGACTACCACTCTGTCAATGCTGCTAGCTGTAAATACCTAACATCTTTGCAGCTGTGTAAGCGTTTAAGGTTGGAAAAGGTTTATTCTGCCCATTATAGAAATAAAGTTTCGAAGAAAAAAAAGATCATTTCTTTTATAAACTTTAAGAAAACATCACAAATTTCCTGATGGTTTCGTAGATGATGATCGATACTATGGTATTGATGATTATTTGCAAACAGTGTTCCGTGACTCAAAAAAGTTGAAAAATACCGATCTACGTTCTTAACTTGACGGCCGTTGAAAAGTGAGGACATAGGGAGTGAGGGGTGGGGGGAGTGAGGAGGGGGGTGATGCAAATCCTAAATTAGTATTGTGGTGTCAAGTCTACTTTTCCAGGTCTTAGTCTATCCTTGCAAACAGAGCTAATGAGAGAAACCTTGAATTGGCTCCCCTGGAAAAGTTTCAGAACTTGCAGAGTTGGAAGAGAGGGGTTTAGATTGTAATAACGTCCAGTATTACCAACTTGGTATTTGAAAGAGCCTTGTTGTCTTGTTGAAAGCACTTTCTATCACTTTCTAAAATTTTGCTTGGAGCGTGGAAGGTCATTGTTTATAGCCTTGACTGTTCTTCGTACCTCATCACCGGATTGAATCATCAAGATATTGAGGTGATGATGAAAACTGGACATGACAGAGGAAGAAGTTGTTTTGATCATTTCTCTGCAAAGTGAAAAATTCTTCTAATAAAGTAATTTGCAATTACGATCGGAATGAAACTTATATGAAAAATTAAAACAAACTACTTTTAAATTCAGTAATTTCATTTTCCATTCATCGAATGCGCATTTGCACAACATTCTAGTCTCTTCACATCATTTATTAAAGCATCGATAACATAATATCATCTTCAGTTTATTCAAATAGTAGGAAACGGAAGCTGGTGGCTTGGTTAGGCCGCAGCAATTGTAGCAAAATAACTTGGATCGGTCTTGGTTATCAACTACCTGCTGCCGTCTTGTGGGAAGGTTGAAACGTATTGTGACGTCATTCATTGTGTTCGTCGAAGAGTTTCGATGTTCGCGTCACCAAACCACAAGCTGCGACGGTCGATTGAGACAATCAAGTAGCCGATTTTGCGTCTTCAATCCGTCCCTCTCCTGAAGTTAGTTTCCTAAATAAATTGTAGAATGCCCACGCTACCTAGTTCAATGTGATACTATCTGTGACCTCAGGCGCGGATTTATGGGGGGGCTCAGGGGGCCCGGGCCCCCCCCGAAATTTTGTGAAAATTTGTATGTTTCCGCATCAAATGGTTTGATATGCTTCTAAACAGCTGATATTAGTCCCTCGGCATCACAATTGATGAAAATGGTTGTTTTAATGTCTATTTTTTAGCATATCGTATATGTCGTAGTATCATTGTTCATATCTGTTTAGCTTTTTCTTTCTTTTTAATTGATTTTCAAATTTTCTGGCCCCCCCCGAAAAAAACTCTTAGATTCGCGCCTGTGTGACCTCATTGTAGGGTCGCATGAGCATTGTCTTCAATCCATGTCGATGCAAAGAACAAAGATCGATTGATGAAAAAAATACAAAATTTTAATTGGGAGCCAGTTACTTTAACTCAATTTATTTTACAAACTTTGTTGTCACGTGATTTTGTTTCAAGGGTTTTCTGTGAAGTTTGTTGAGAGACTGCAGATGGTGACTAAAGATGTGTCAGAAATGTTGCGTTTTAATTTTAAATAATTAGTAATATGCAAAACTGACAGACAGACCGATTCTTAATTTTTGGTTAACTAAACAGTTATTAGAGTTGTATTAATAATTTATGATAATCTTCACTTTTTCAAATATTAGATTCCGAGAACAATGAAAAGTAATTTGGTCTAAGACGATGCTTTCTGTGGTTTATTGCGCGTTAAAATATTTATTACATATTATGAGTGGAAAGAAAATAGTAAATATAACAAGTTACGAGAGTTATGAGGAAAGTCTATCTGGATAGGTGTATTTATAAATCAGACAATGAAAATATCACAGACACATTAGTGGCAGGCCCCGATGCATTTTAAGTGGTTTGGATATCGAATATTTGAAAACTTAAAACAATTGATCAAACCAGACAACTGACACGTTTTCACAATAAAGACAGAGCTTTAAGCATTGTGACATCACAGTTGCAACGTCTCACCCGGTGCACCGTGACCTGCTGCCGTGACGTGGCAAGCGGGGTAGACATCGTTTTGAGACAGGGGCACGATGCGCTAGTCGTGTTTATATTTTGTGACGTCACTATGTCAATAGAATTTCTTCTAAAGGCGTTCTAAGCAACCGGTGACTTGGTGGTAGGGGTGAGAATGCCTCTGCTGGGGGTAAAGGGGGGTCAAACGAGAGTGTGAATCGATGAATGAATCAATGTCGCCATTTCTCAAGCAACTTATTAACCTCAATTTCTGCAATATGAGTTGCATCAAATGACCCATCCTTGGCCGGTTAACCGGATACCTTCGATGTGATCAGGTGGCGCCACCTTGTGTCATACCAGTAATTATTCCTTCAGTTGTCTACAATTCAAAATCCATATCCGAGTTATCGCTCGGTGACCCCGCTTGATTGACAGGCATCCCAAATAAATGCGGCTGTTTGCTTGCTTCGAACACCTTTATGCGTCACATAGGTTGGTGTGCTTCCTTTTTGACGTCACAAAAGAATTTGTTAAACAGCCTGACAGGAAACGAAGACATTTTTCCTTTCACGTTTCCATGAACGAAGCAGGTCGCGGGGCAGTTACGTGGCGCGCCGGATCTGATATTCCGGGAACGGGACGAGCTGAAGACTTTCTGCCGACAGAAGTCGAACTCTTCACCTTTAACACAGTGAAGCCGTGACTGGAAAGCTCCATTAGGATGAAACTTAGTGTGTCCAACAATGTGCAATATGTTGCCAAATGTGAACTTATTTTAGGTCTCACCACGTTTTCTTTTGTCGCTTTTATATTTTTCTACAGCAGCAGACCTTTGTTATGTTGACATGTATTGTTTTCGCTGTTATGGTCAAAAATACTAAAAAACATCTTTGTCTGATAAGTATTCGACTGCAGCAGGTTGTTCCGGCGGCTTTATTGCCCTATGCAGGCTTCCTGATTTATGTTTCATCAGCTCCATTTATTTTACAGGGGGAAATTCCCCACCCCCCTGTTACGTCATTGCTTGTTTAGTATCGTACAGTCTTTTAATGAAATTTTGAATCATCATATCCTAGGTAGGTACATTATTGCATATTTTAAATCATTGTTTGATTAACACAGGAATAAGTCAATTAACTGTCGACTAGTTATCTTCTTTCGTTATTTATTGATGCATTTTCTCAGTTTTTGATGCGCAGCGTTTCTATCTCAATATCGAAAACTCGCGATTCCAAGTCGCTAGGGGAACCTATACAAATGCGATTGAAAGAGCAAATTTTTTTTTTGCAAAAACGGAAAATTCGTTTTTTTTTTTGGAGCGGAGTTACGGGACCAAGTGCCCTCCTGGATCCTCTACTGTTTTGACCGCATCTTAATTTTATCGACTTGAACGTGATCCAAGTGGGTTCCATCTCATAGGTCCTCACCTGGATAAACATAGAGGAAGGGAAGGTAATTTGACACGGAAGGTAATTTGATACACCCCCTCTACAGAAATGTACAAAAAATATTAGTCAAAAATATTGTCATTAGGTGGAAGATCTGTGAAAATAATGCCTACAAAAATTGCACCATGCAGCTAACTCGTGCTTTTATGGCATAAAATTGTAAAAGTGTGTTTTTTGAGCATTTTTGTAAAATTTTTAACTCATGATTGTTTTCGTCTGGAAAATTAAAGAAAAGTTTCTGAAAGATGAAACCAAACTTATTTGACAGTTCATTGATAAGGCTTCAAGGGCATGTCACGTTTTTTCTGCAATGTGCATCCAAGCATACAAAAATCAGAATTTTATAACTTCTTTTGAAAAAGGTAAATTGATACATGTAGAGAAGGTAAATTGATACAGTATATTAAATTCTTTTTGTGACTGTAATAAATTTTGTTATTGATCTAGTTGACTTAAATAAGTTATTCTTTATTAACATGACCTGCTACTTTGGGAAACAACCATTATATGGGCTTTCGTTGGCCTACACGCTATCTGCTTTCAAAAAATGAGAAAAGCGCAAAGCACCCCCTCTTGAATAAGAACTCCAGCCAAAGATCCTCCCCATGTCCATCCCGCTGCAGAAGTTTCGCCGCACACATAGGCCTCAATAGCCATCCTTGCACCCAAGCAAGCCAACCACATTTTAAATTTTCATTTATTGCTTTGCTGTCAAAGGAGATTTCTGTATTAGTTTTACTGTATCAAATTACCATCCGGGTGTATCAATTTACTTTCCGTGGAAGGTAAATTGATACATTTGAGTGACGTTTTTGAAATTTCAATTAAAAAAAAGTAATAAAAATAGAAAAGTGAAAATGTTTTTAAAAAGTGTGTAAAGGATCAGACTTTCATTTCAGCTTAAAATCAATAGTTTGTGTCACGTAATTTTCAGTTAACAGGCAAAAATGTTAAAAGTGTATCAAATTACCTTCCCTTCCCCTAATCTCGAGGTTAATTTCCGATCTCCTGGTCGCGGCTCCAGGGAGGAGCTCGCTCTATTTTCCGCCAGTTACGACAAACAAATGATTTTATTTTGCGTCACTATATTTTGCGCCACATGAAACGCCGTCAACAAAGAATTCGCTTTTGCACGCGTCGATTACATTGGGTCGACAATGAGCACTAGAGGGCACTCATCATTACACCAGAATCCTGCTGAATCTCGACCGTTGCTTGGTTGTCTATGCCGAGTGTTACGTAATTTACTTTTAGACCAAACTCTAATTAAATGCATTGGAACAGAAGATTGGCTTCTGTGACGCCATAGTGAGCTCTATAACATAGTGGACTTGCTATACTGCATCTTGTGCTGGGAGAAAAGCTCCTTGATCTCCCAGATTGCGAGACCTTTCGTCTCCGGGACTTTCAGGTAAGTGAAGAGCCAGAAACCAGCCAGCATCGCTGCGAATATGATGAAGGTAAACCCTCCTCCGATGTTGAGCGCAAGAGATGGATACCTGAATGCAACGACGTCAATTGTTCAAAGTTGAAAATCATCTACGAGCTGAAACATGAATTGTGATGAAACAATGATACTCACGCAAGCGCGACCACGAAGTTGCCTGCCCAATTGACCAATCCGGCAACACTGACCGCGGCGGGACGCGATGCCTGGTCAAACAACTCGGCAGTGATGAACCAAGGTATCGAACCCGGGCCAGTCTGGAAGAAGACTACAAAGAGAAAGATGGCGGCAAGAGTGGACCAGGATACAGCGGAGGAGATCGGAAGCATGAGGAGAAGCTGTAACAGAAGACATGATCATCCCCTTATGACGACACAAATACAAAATACGGATGGCATTGAAACAAACAAGCTCACCGCTAGGGTCGAGGCCATCACGAACATTCCGCCTAGCCCCACCAAGTGAAGAGTCCGCCTTCCCAACCTTTCGATCAAAAGCATGCTCACCGTTGTCATGACTACATTGACGGTGCCCATTCCGAGAGTTGCCAATCCCCTGCACACATGATGTTATTCAAAAGCTCTCTTGCGCCACCTCATGCTTGGATTTGATATGCAACAACAGCCGCTACGCTGCGCACTCGTTTCGATTTCAATGACGGATGCCTCTGTTCGGTGTCAGAGGTGTCAGTCAAATGCAGACTTGGATAACTAAAATTTTGTTAGACTTTTAAAATTAGATTAGAATAATTATAATTAGAGTAATTTAAGCTTTTACAAATTACTTCACAGTGTAGATTCAAACGATCTGTTATAGCCTGATGCTGCGGGTTCTTTTTGGCAATATCAAATAACACTAGCTTTCGGAACACAGTTCCCTAGTCATGTGCTATGACAAATGGTGTTGAAGTCAGTGAGTGGTTTTTTAAAGTGGCTCTTTGTTTTAGCTTGAGGCTGCCGGCTGTTGAGTTTCTGTGCTGTTAGGCGTTATTGCTGTGAGGTTTTGTTGGATCAGTTGATTAGTAGATTAGGTGACGTAGTTCTTCCCTTTCGGCGCGGTTGTTGATTTTAGGATTTTGTTTGCTAATGAATATGGCCTCTTTGAAACGTAATTGTACCGCGTCATTTTCTCTTCCAATAATTTTTTACAAATTAGACTAGGATTAGATCATTAGAGCTACCCAAGATTTCACAAATTAGAGTAGAATTAGTTGAAAGCAGTTGTCACATATTTTTTTAGTTGGATAAAAACGCCAATGTGGCAACACGGGATCAAAGTGTCATTTCACCATCACAGCGCCAAAACCACTTGTAAAACGTCATAATGTACATTGTAACGTCAGTGAATTGATGAATTAATCAATTTTTTCAGGACTTTGCTGCTCAAGGGATGGAATGACATTTTGATCTTGATCGTTTTATAGCAATTTTCTTTGTATAACGTTGATAAGAGCGGAGTATCCTTCCATTTGTCAAAAATACTGTTGGACAAACTAAATTTTTTAGCAAAACTGGAGATTGGATAAGAACTGCAATTAGAGCAAACAAGTTTTTACCGAATTCGATTAGAATTACTGACATTTCGCTCTAATTTATCGAATTAGAAAACTAGAATTATCTAGTTGTCCAAGTTTGGTCAAATGCTCTAAAACTCCAGCTCCTGTACACCTCTGGTAAGAGTGTATGTTTGGAATATTATATACCATGATAAAACAAGTCTTTTTTCAAGTTGATCAATTGCGGGCCAGTTAAGATGAAACAGAAATCCTTCTTCACCTTATGACGACACAAATCCTTCTTCAGCGATGGAGGCAAAGGAAATATGTGGCAGGGAAATTATTGATTCATAAAGTGACGAAATAGTGGCCCGACTCCTACAGCCAGTAGAACCAGAAATGGTTGCTTAGAAACGTTTGGTCCACAATAACTCACGTGTAGTTCTGGGGGATTCCCGCATCGACAAATATTTGAGTGGAGTAATAGAACACAGCATTGATGCCGGATAATTGCTGAGATAGTTGCATCATAATGGCGATGACGAGAGGCAGGACAGAGGTTGAACAGAAGAGAACTTCCTTCATTGCTGAAAAGCAAGAAATGATGACGTTAAAGCAGTGTTGCCAGAAGCAAGTATAATCACAAATTATATTAGCAATATGCATCTGCAAATTAAATACTGCTTTGCGATATACTCGCAGTACATCAGTAGGCGAGCAACTTTTTTTAGCTTGAAGCCGCGATCGAACGCTTTAGTTTCCTGAGCAGCCCAAAATAAGTCCCGAGCTTAACCAATCATGAAAACCGAGGTATCTGCCCTCGAAGGAACACAGATTTCGACATCACTATGCACATGGGACTACGAAATCTGATTGTTCAAAGAAACTTACTCCAGCGAAACGCAACAAACAAAAAGGGTGGACTGGAGCCAGTGAACCCGTAGACAAAAATTGTCACGGGGAGCGTTTAAGTTACTGTCGCTGTATCAATAAACGTACTTGAAATTGTAATTATGATAATTGGTAGTAAAAACGAATGCAAACATATCCTGAGAAACAATAACCGTAATTCTTATGAATGTTTACGTCATTGCTGATGACATACTTTATATGATAACGTACTTTATCTGGTTCGATCTTCCCCAGATCATGTCGCACAAATACTGACTTATTTTACTAGAAGACAATGAACAATATCGTTTCCAAATTGCGAGGAAAACATTAGATCTAAATTGTTTATTGGCTAACTCCCTTGCAATTAACCGTAAGAACTGTGGGGTGACTGATAACTTGCAACCAAACTTACACATCTTCATCTGCTGAGTCTCTTCCGATATTTCCTTGGTCATCTCTTGCAGCTCTTCTGTGATGTCATAATCTCTGCCGCGTAGAATCTTGAGGGCAGTGGATGCTTCTAACTTCTTGTTGTGAAAAAGAAGTTGCCTGTAACAAAGTAGAGGAGCTACATTGAAGATTGTTTAATGATCAGTCATATCGACAAAACTTCAGTCAATATCTCGCTTTCAATTTCACAGATTTAATTGTGTTAGTTTCCATGACGTCAGCAGCTATCCTGCGCGAAAGGCGGAAGTCCGGATGCATGTCCGAAAGATAGCAACAACTTCATTATGTTACAGTAATGGTTAGTCGAATAACCGACGATAACGCAGCCATATGCCTAACCACTTGCTGAAATACACGCTCGCTCTATGACCACACAATGTAAAGACGGGAGTTGTAGCGCGAGATGGTTGAATGCATTCCACAAAACCCAATGTCAAGTATTCCCACAAACATTGATTCCAACATTGGGATTGTGATACGACCCACCTAGAGACGAACCCGGATGTCGTATCTGGGTCGCTGTGCCTTGCCGCGATACAAAGTTATAGAAACTGACGCCTCCACCTTCTTTGCCTTTATTATCTCACAATCAATTTTCACATCGAATCGCGATCGATTAGATTAAATCTAATCGCGAATCACGATAAGAACATGAAGTCGTTGTCGTCAACGGAGCTCAAGGTACGTATTCCAAAAAAGCGCCAGGTCCTTCAACTCCTGCGTCATCGTTCGATTCCAGGCTCAATGATCGCAAGAATTTAAGACTGGTCACGCTCCATTGGTTATCAGCAACCTAGTCGAGTTGGCCAATCACCGTCGAGTTATGTTTGAACACAACCACAAGCAGTGGTATCATAAGAACTTGTGGTCGACGCCGCAATGGTTTGACGACACAACTTCAGTCATCCTCGTGCGATCTTTGGTCTAACAGTTGGAAAAGCAGCCACAGCAAACATTTTAAACTACGGACAGAGGCCAATATTTAGATCTTAAGGGTCTCTTCAGTCTGCAGTTAAAAATGTCTTGTTAAACATTATCTTTTATAAAAATAAAAGAGTCAATAAGGCATGTAATTTTCACTTTGTGTGGAGCTACATGTACTTGAGAGGTTACTGATATTTTTTTCATTCACTTGTTGACTTTAGTTTCTTTTGTTATTCACAACTTTTTGCAATAGGCTACACTTTTTCAAAATATTGTTTCTTATTCTCTGTGCTACGTTCCAAACCTTTTCCAAAAATTAAAAGTGTTGGTTCTTGTCAGTTTTGTGAAAGTCGCCGTTTCAACTTTGATTACAAGTTTAATGAAGTTAATTTAAAAAAAACGAAAAAGGACAAAATTTCGAAAAAATCTGGCAACCCTCTAAAATCTGGCAACACTGAAGTTGGAGTCGGTCCGTTATAAACCGAGTAGTCGGAGTCGTATATTTTTCGCCCAACTCCACAGCCCTGCTGCTGTGGTTAGTTGGTTACCACCACTACCCCTGTGAGCTGTGACATCACACAAACCATACTTTGGGCTCTCCGGACAGAATGGAGCCACGAGAAGTTGATAGATAGAGAAGAATGCGCTGAAGGCGACCAGAAGGGGCCACATCTCTTTGGTTCCGAGCAGCCAAGGAAGACCAAGTACCTGCAAACGATCAACAATTCACAAGGCAGTAGATATATGACGTCACACAGGTTCATATGATGTATCACGCATAAGATGTGCTATGTCTGAAGCGGCACTGCTCGCTGGATTGTCGCAAACAAAATTTGTGTTGGATAAAGTGCTTTTGTTTCAAACAGTCAGCATTGACTATCAACAGGCTATGACGTAACTATCGCCAATTAACGTCACAGTACACTGCAAACAACATAATTCGTAAAAAGTTGAATCTTTCAATATTTTAGTGTTAGCATTGCCACACGTAGGTGAACTTTCCATCACGCGATTAACCCTGCGTTGGGGGGAGGGGGGGCAAAAGCGGCATTGGCTATGAAACAATAACCATCAGTTGGTCTTGTTTGTCGCTAAAAGTCCAACGGCAGACGATTCAACTACGAAGAAATATATAACGCTTGGTGGCAGTATAAACGCTGTTAATGGGAAAAGAACAAAATCACTCAATAATTGCCATGGCAACACACCTGCGAGAGCAGCAATGATGTCACAATGCCGAGCTGACTCAAAGTTCCAAACACACCTCGGTATTTGAGGGGGGCTATCTCCGTCAGGTAAATGGGGGCGAGTCCCATGTTGATCCCACAATTAACTCCAATCACCAGTCGACCTAAACAAAACAACGACATTTAACGTCGCGCTTGCCGATGAAAGCAATCTTTGCTTTATGACGTCACACAGGCAATGCAACTTGTCGCTGAAACAGAATTGATCGAAAAATCGATTCCGTTTAAATAACGATCATCTGCAGTGCTGGCAGCGTCTTGGAAACAAACAAGTTTGAAGTTTACGACACCTGGTGGAAAGCAATCTTAGACTAACCTATGATGAACAATTCAAAAGTGGCTAGCACTTGGGAAACTCCCATGCCGACGGAAGCAGTGATGGCGAGCGAGTTGTTGTAGATCATCGAGCGCTTTAGACCGAATCTTCGAACGACAAAGCTCGCGGCAAGAGAGCCTGCCATCCCCCCCACAGCGAAGATAGCGACAGAGAAGCCCCAAAGAAAGCTCAGCGTCGTTTCATCGATGACCTTCCCATACCTGTGCAACATCCATTGTTAAAGTCACGGTTGTCACGCTCACGATTGATGACATCACCGGCTCACCTGCTGATGAAAGTGGCATTGTAAAATTGCTCGATCACCGACTGAGGGGCGTTGATCACACCGGTGTGGTACCCGAACTGGAAAGCTGACCCAATAACTGCCATGCTCGTCGCTAAGAGGAGCCTGCCCGATACCATGACAACTTGTCTTTGCGATTCTTTAGTTTTCTTTTTCATCACAATTTACATCAAACTTGCTGTCACAAAAACTGCAATAAAATCAATAACTTGTTGATTATTAACTTATATCACAAGGGTAGCGAAGAAAGCTTTCAACAACGTCTCCTGAAACTATTATTTACAATGAGCCATATGCACCTTACACAGTGATGGGCATTATCGGCGATAATTTATCGGCGATAATTATCGGCGATAAATTTTTATCGCTTATCGTTATCGCTTAATTATTTTTTCAGTTATCGTTTATCGTTATCGCCAAAGGCAATATTTGATTATCGCCGATAATTAATCGCCGATAAATTTTATTTCGAATCAACACACAAGTGGAAAGAACATGAAAAGTAATATTTTTACTAGCCACCCAGTTAATGAAACTAAAATTGAAACCAGTTCTTCTTCAGTGCCTGAAGTGTGTGTGCACAGGTCGTTGTCATGGGAGGGGCACGCCCCCTGCTGCGACGGCCCTGATAACACAATAATTTTTAGAGTTGCAAATTGCAATGCAATGACATGCATGCAACAAGTCTCTTGTTGTTTTGCTGCAATCGGCAATCGCGAGTGAATTTTACAATTAAAATGTAAGCGCACAGGCGGTACAGATTCCTTTGAAGCGAAGCGAAAGAAATTGGCAAGTGGTTTATGAAAGTGTCGCAATACGAGGCCGCCTTTACATCGGAAACATGGTCTTTCGCGCCACCATCACTGAAACAAGTCATTGCAGAATATGATATTGCTTGAAGCATTTGACATGCAGACCGACATCACACTTTTTGCATCTTGTAGTAGTTTTTGCATGACAATAGGCGCATCGAGTTGCGTGGTAAAATTATGCTAAATACAGTAGGCTATAACCTTTCTCATTTACCTATGCTGCATAGCCGAGTGGTGAGAGCGCTGGAACGGCAATGAAAGGGCGCCGGTTCGACACCGCTCATGAGCATACAGTTGCGCATCGAGTTGCGTGGTAAAATTATGCTAAATACAGTATCCCCTTTCTCATTTACCTATGCTGCATAGCCGAGTGGTGAGAGCGCTGGAACGACAATCGAAAGGGCAGGACACTGTCTTTCGCAGGATACTTAAAGGCATGCCTGAAGAGTGAAGGTGGACATGAAGATTGGCTTCCTTGCCTTTCCGTCCACTTAATCTAAATCTTCAACCACCGGGCGTAAGCCTGGATACGACGACGATTTACCTATGCGACATAGCCAACGCTCAATCAAATATTTTTATTCCCACTAATAATACAGTGCCTATATTGTAATTCTTATCTCAACAACTCAGCGTTCTGCCATTGCTTTTATGATGGTGTTCACAAAGAAAACAGAAAAATTTATCTGAAATTATCAGTAAAATACGATAATTATGTTATTGTTCTTGAACAAACACGACTAATTTGACAAGCTTGATGGATTTCACAGTATGCACATTTTTACTACCAATAACGCTTAAGATTACTGATAAATTTTCAAGCATTTTGCGTTTTTTGGAATTTTTTTAATTATTGCTGGGTTAGGGTTAGGGTTAGGGTTAGGCGATAATTTATCGTTTATCGTTATCGCTTAACTTTTTTTTGATTTATCGTTTATCGTTATCGCTTTAGGCATTTTTCGTTTATCGATTATCGTTATCGCTTAACTGAAAAATGAGTTATCGCGCCCAACACTGACCTTACATTATGGTTTCTTTCAAAATTGAATAGCGGAAACAATAAGGATGCAATCATTTCTGACTATTCAGTCAATTCGCTTTTTCAAAGAAACATATGATCTTTGCTACACTGATGTGGATCTACAATTAGCATTTGCTGAATGGATACTAGAACTCTGTTTTACCACCATCGCTTGCCTTCGCTTCTGTGAGTCGGTTCACCCATCCAAACTAATAATCATCAAGGTATGAAACTGAAGCATCTTCACAGTGGATGCCTTGATGATCATCCGAGATCTTCACAGTGGATGCCTTGATGATCATCCGGGATTTTTACAGTGGATGCCTTGCTGGTCATCCGGGATCTTCACAGCGGATGACTTGATGATCATCCGGGATCTTCACAGTGGATGGCTTGATGATCGTCCGGGATCTTCACAGTGGATGGCTTGATGATCATCCGGAATCTTCACAGTGGATGGCTTGATGATCATCTGGGATCTTCATAGTGGATGGCTTGATGATCTTCCGGGATCTTTAGAATGGATGGTTTGATGATCATCCGGGATCTTCATAGTGGATGGCTTGATGATCTTCCGAGATCTTCAGAATGGATGGTTTGATGATCATCCGGGACCTTTACAGCTATTTTAAAAATACAAAAACTAAGAATGACAACTAAAAATTGAATGAGGCTGTTCACCAGACATGTTGTTAAATAACATGATATACGATCTTCTGGTGCAAACTAAGCTGAACTATCACAAGATGTATCAGGTGATAATCTGCTTTTATTCCGACGTTTCGTCAAGCAGACGCGACTGACCTCTTCAGGAGGCTAGGAAGTGACTGTCTAGCACAGCGGTTCTCAACCGGTGGGCCATGGCTCACTAGTGGGCCATGGAAAGATTTTGAGGTGGGCCACAGACCTATTTAAAAATTTGACAGAGTGAGTGAAAAATTTAGTTTCATTTGTGTTACTATAGTTAATTTTACATATGTGTCTTTTGTTTACTTGTTTGGATTGTAGCAACAATGAATGGTGCTGCTGTAATTTGCTGCAGAATGGTAATTCCCATTCTAATTATTGAAATAATAATTTTGGTGGCGTGATGTAATCAATGCCGTCTGTTGCATAATATACGAACGTTGATTTTAAGCAACTACAACAGTGTGGTTCTTATAGGGAGCCATAAGGGGAATTTTTTAACTTAAAGGGAGGAATAATCGTGTTGAAAGGAATAGGGAAGAAATGCAAATCAAATGTAAATTTATCTAAATAATCTATTAATCTCTAATAAGTCATAGCCTAACTGAAAGCGGTAGCATACTGAAACTACAGCAGATCTGTTTTTAGTATTTTTTTGTGAATTAGTGTGGGGAGAAAGTGACAATAGTTGTGTCTTTCAAAGGTGGTCAATAACGTTCAGGAGCACGCATCTCATTGATGCACGGTATAATCTATTTTGAAATATTTTCCGCTGTTTTTTTTAAACCTATTTTGTAGTTTTTTTTCTTGCATAAACAATTAATGGGCCACAAGAATTTTTGTGTAACGAAAATGGGCCACGAAAGAAAAAAGGTTGAGAACCACTGGTCTAGCATGTCTAGCATGGCAGAACAAAGCGTCGGAATAAAAGAAAATTATCATTTCTTATTGAACCTCAGTATGACACGGCATCGCCTTTGGGTTGTAACATCTTGAACATCTTGAACTTGTAACATCTAGGTGCCACAGTGAGCAGAGGAACCGGGGATTGACTCGGTGAATGGTGGTTAGGTAATGTCAATAAGTTCGTTTGAGCTGAAGATGAATCCTCATTCAGTGCTTGCGCACACCAACAATGGCGTCAGGTCACTTATTCCCACTCGCAAGGACGCGATCTACGATTCAGTCTGTTTTCTGCAATGAACATAACATTGACAACGGAGAGGCGACGACACTTTCTTGGCGAATTCCAGTTTCTGAATAATTTATGAGCAAATAATTGTGATCTACAAATCCCGCATTTCACGTTTATCTGTTGCTTATGTTACGTCATAAACAATGACTCTCTACCCTTTGTGAAGATGAATTGACGCAAATGCGTCAAGTAATGTGGTTACGAAACAGCGGGAACCACAGCTGGTTAAATTTGGCGCTTCTTCTTTTACAGAGCGACGTTTGACAACTCTTCCTCCCAAGACGGATCTTTTCCAGGGCTGTGTTAACTTCTTTCCGTACCCTTAGTCCGGGCTCATGCCCTGCCAACGTGTTTTGGCTTAGTAAGAAGATACAAATAAAAAGTAAGAAGATACAAATAAAAAGTAAGAAGATACAAATAAAAAGTAAGAGAATACAAATACTGCCACAGAATCACAATATTCCATATGCTTACATCACACACTCACCACACCCCAGGGACCACCGTTTTTTCAGGGGCTATCTTCCGGGGACCACCGTCTAACAGAGGCTATCACACCCCATCGGAGACCACCGTTGTACAGGAGTCACCCATTCTAGTCTGATCACTTTTTTTGGATATTAGAAACAAAAAGGTAAATGACCTTCGCACATGCTTGACATAGCTTACATCACATAGAAAAGTTTCCATTGTCGGATTTGGTATGACCAAGACAAATCAACAAAGTCAGTAAATGTATGTTCTTTTGTTATAGTCTATAGCCTAATACTATATCCTTGCGAAATGCATTTTACCGAGAGGTAGAATAGGCCTTTTCCAACATTAACATCTCCAGGGGCGCCGGAAGCGGGGGGGGGGGGCAGGGGGGCGGATGCCCCTTCTGCTCTCAATTTTTTTCGTAGATGGAGGGGAAGGGGGGTATGGTGCCCTTTTGAGGTCATGTAAGCTACTAAACATTTTGCAATTTAACAATTTCTGCTATTCGCTTTTAGCCTATAATCTTTCATTGTTGCCGCAAAATAATATTCACGGTATAAATTTCTGCGGTTACATAATTATAACATAGCATGATGGCCTTCTTTGTACACCGGACACTTGTATCATTACTCGATAGTGAGCTGATAGATTAGGGCTACCATATGTCCTCTTTTAAGAGGATTTGTCCTCTTTTTTCAAGAAAATTGAATTGTCTTCCGAGGACACTACAAAATGCTCAAATGTCCTCTTTTTTGACAGTTTGAGTTTTCATGCTTATATCTTCAACGAGAATACATTGCTTGATGACGTTTCCGCGACGGCTTGTAGGCTATTTGTTTTCTAAACATTTTGTATAGGCTACCAATGTAACATGATGATTTATAAATTCTTCAAGGAATTGGCGCATTTTATGGAACCGTTGTTGAACGTTCATTGCCTGGTTCACTATAAGATATTAAACGACATTTTAAAGACCATGCTCACACTTTCACAAAAATTATTTTTTTACCTTCATACGTTTTATATTGATACAACGCTTGTAGACGTTGTTGATTACCAACTCAGTTTGGTTCATTTGTTACTTGAACAAATCGAAACGAATGTCTAAAAGTGCAATGTGTATAACACCTAACCTACAGCAAAAGAAATCGTGGCATGGATAGGTCTACAGCTTTGCAAGGAAAGGAACAGCTTTTTAGTTCACGCCGTTTTTAGCTTCTCAACGGTAATGTGCAGCCTACTGTTTTAGTCATATCTCTTGCAAATAATTTAACAACTTCGTTAAGGCTGACCATTTCTTGTTGAAAAAAGTTAAGGCTTGACCTGGAGGTCGTGCCTGATTTGTCACATTTTGCAGATTTTTGCGATCATTGTTGTCTGATTGAAACTGTCTAAAATTAGGTCTTTTTTCACTTTTTGCTGACTCTTAAAAATATAAAATCATTTGTTGTCTTAAGGAAGCACTAGAAATGAGAAAAAATCAGTTAAACGTTCAATCAATCTGTTTTCTTGTTTTTTTTGGTAACTTTTCCTGCGTAGGCCTATACAATAATGATGTAAGAACATGTGAAAGATTCTTCAAGCGTAAACTTCTACTTGCTGGCGAAACGTGTCCTCTTTTTAGGCGATGAAAATATGGTAGGCCTATGATAGATGAGCATTATGGCTATATCTTATCTTAAAACTTCAAAAAAATTGGCCTTTCAGCAACAAAAGTGCCCTTTTTTCATAATCCTGCCCCCCCCCCAGTCAAAAATCGTTCCGGCGCCCCTGAACATCTCATCTCTCGTGGCTCAACGTTATGTCTGGGACAAAGAAGTATACACATTACACAATGCATTGATCATCGGAAAGAATACAAACAAAAACACATTAAATGTGCGCAGTGGCGTAGCTAGGGAATGTGGCGGAATGTGCCGCCCGGGGCGGATTCAGATTTTGCTGCCCCTTCAAGAAAAAGCATGTGAAAATGAAATGCGTTTTTTTATCAGATTATAATCAAAATCAAAAATCGTAGTCTAAAAGTGCCGCCCCCAGACGTGCCGCCCGAGGCGGTCCGCCCCCCCCCCCCCCTAGCTACGCCACTGAATGTGCGCGCTTCAACCGTTTGCTGTAAACTCGCAGCGTCGGCCCTGCTGTTGAGTCAGATAGATTTGGCTCGTCAACCCCTGACCAGCCGGTATATGTTTGTCGGCAGTCGATTGCAGCAAGTACGGTAGGCTAATTGACAGCGATAGACACCGGTGTAAAAATCACCAATCAAACAGCCAGTTAAAACATGTCCAAAATTAGAAAATTATTTTGCGCAACGTAAAGTTGAAAGTGGAACACTTTTATGTAATAATAGCCTATTTATTTTATAAACATCGGCTTGAAATAAAACAAAAATTAAGTAGGCTACATTGGAAAGTAGGCTGTACTTCAGCTAGTTAGGCGCATGATTTCAGGAACAAAAAAATGCAAGATCAAGCGGCGCTGGTTCGACTCTTGGGGTGTGCGCTTGAGCAACGCATTCAAGGACAGCTTTCCATTCACCGGTACCTGGCAGATGAACCAATTTACAGGTAACACTTCAACAATCGGAAAATTCACTTTGTGAATCTTGGTGACCGTACTTTCATTTTTATTAATGTTAAAATATCCAGAAATTATTGTAGGCTACAGTATAAATTGAGCCGTGAGAGGAGGTAGGACGGGGTCGGTCAGCACGGCCCAGGTAACCTACTATACTCAGGGTTAGAAGTAACGACTAGTTGTCACTATTCGATAGCGTTATTCGTTGCTTTCTGAATATCGAATGCTTATACCCATTCCTTTTAAAAATAAATATCGAATGCGCGATATTCACTGCTTTTTTATGCAAGCAACGAAATCATTATTCGTTTTTCACTAATCGATATTTAGGAGAACTGCTGAATCATTTTTTGTTGTTCACTTACTTCGTCGTCAAAACGAATTCACGAGATTTAGTTTTCGGATTACTATCCTACCTAGTTCCCTTCCGGTTTTCGAACTTTAAGAATCAACCAATGAGTGATATTTTTATTATTTCTGTTCTTAATAAATAGGTGAGTAAGAAGTGACAATGGACCCGGACATTTTTGATAACAACCATTTTTTGGTTGCAGGAGGCTTGTCTGGTAGTCAGACCGACGATTCCAAAATTCGGACCTAAGGAACTGCCCAAATCCGCATTTTAAATTTGTATAGCGCGCCATCTAGCGGTTGTAAACATTTGCTCTAAATAAAATGCAAATTATGACGCATATATAGTTAACAGTCACAAGAAGATAAGTGTATTAAAACTATTTAAAAAGGTTGTGATTATAGGTGTCGGCAGGGACGGGGCACTTAGCCCCCTCCCCCGGTTTATGATTTCATATGTAATTTGCCCCCAAGAGTGCAATTTTCCAAAATTGGATTCGCCTTCCAGGCAAACACTTTTCCATCAGGTTTTCAACCAACTCTATTTTATTTTTTTGATTTCTCTAAATAGTTTTCCGCGTAGGCGCAACAACCACTTACATCAGACGCTAACAGTAGTTTTTTTCACAATTCTCGCACCTAACCACTCAAATGTTACTTTAAATTTAGAACTTTTCTTACCTATGTTGCAGCTTACAAGATGAATTTGGCTTCAAAAATTGTGTCTTTGCAACCCCTGCTTCTCTCCCACCCCTGCATTTTTTCTGCCGACACCCATGTTTGTGACGTATTTGGCCATTTATTACAGTCTAATTATTTTCACGCAATTATAATCGCCTACGTTAAACTGTAATTCAATGTAGGCTATAATGACACTTCAACAACAATAGCAACTGAAACAAATGGTGATACAACGTTGGAAGATGTAGAATCAACGTATAATAAAAAAATGAACATCAGCGATTTGAGCGACTAATGTTTATCTGAAGACAATGTCGTTTATTTGTCTTTGCTTCAACAGAAAAGGCAGCGTATGTTTAATATATGCGTTCACTTTCATTTACAAATCATTCATTGCAAAAAATATTTCACTTGCAAAAACTACCACAGTAACAATTTGAGGTCCCGCTCTAGAGATACAACTATTTTATTAAAGTGAATATACTTCTACACTTACAGCTCTTGGGTATCTAACACTCTATAAAAGTGATGAATTTTCACACTGAGCTTCACAAGCACAGTGAATACTGCATTTAAAGCCTTTCTTGGAGCAACCAAAGATGTGCATAAGCGTTTAGCGCTCCTGCAATTGCACCTAATTTCTTTCAGAAAGGTTTTGGGTGCACATTCATTATCTGCAGAGATGTACGTATGCGCCGCAAATTCTACGCCGCATACATGCGGCGTAGACTTTTTGTTTGCGCTAACGCTTGCGGCCACATTTTTTTGGATAGTTTGCGCTTGAGGATGCGCCGTAAAGTTTTCGCGGTTTTTTAGCGCATAGCGTCAACGCATACTTTTTAATGTCTTTGTTGTTGTTTGCAATTTATTTTTTTTGTCAAACTGCGAAATGTTGACGTCTTGCAATTGCCCATTGTTCTAATGTTGTGTCACAGTGTCATCTATTGTTCAGTCAGCTGGAGTTTGTTTGTATATCACACTACTGCCTTTGACGCTAGAGTCCCACGTGGAGACTGAAGTCTTGCAGAAAAAAAGAAAGAATTAGTTAAAACAACTTAGGCCTACTGCGAAATTACTTAGTAAATTACGGGTCAGAACAGGAATGTAATGTAAGCAAGCAAGTAGGTAGGTTGGTAATGTCGCTCCATGTAAAATGTAAACAATGACTTGGCTTCGTAGTGTGAAGTTTTTTTTTTTTAGTCAAGCAGTGTTGAAGGCGTTTGTAAGCAATTGTGAGCACTTTAATTTATATTAGTTAAGTCTTGCATTTTGGGGCAAATCAGAAACTTCTCAGGCAATGAGCAGTGCAGCCTATGTATCTAAACAAACTCAAATATTTGGTCTCCGACCGTGATTGCTTGCATGATGTTGTACTCTGTATGTTATATGTAGTAGCCTACATTACTTTGCCTTTGCCGGTCATTCTTGTTGTAGGCTATGTAGCGTAGTAATGTGTAGGCCTACATACAGTAGGCTATCAAGCTAAGGTAATTTTTACTTGACAATTTATACATTCTGTTGCGTAAGTATGTAATTATATATGTTTTGTAACTTGATGAGCAGTTTAGCAAAACATGCATCCAGGGGCCAATTGTGAGAGGCTTTTGAGTAGCCTACTGCTAATAACACTAGTAATGCTAACTATCCCTGAATGCTAATAACAAAGAGTTGTGCAGTTCAGAATCTAAACTTGCTTGTGTCTGGCAGTTTTGTCTTCCATTAACCCACTTTTTAAAAATCTTATCAAAAAAAAGCATAGAGCTTACTGAGAGAATTATGGCATTACAAGCAACATTAGTCTTATTCAAACGGAATCATTTTAAAAATAGTGTTTTTTATAATGGATTTTTAGGGAGCGACAGTTAGTATATTACTAGGAGCGACAGTTAGTATAATACTAGAATTTTCTTGATAGGCATATGGTACAGTTTCTTACACTACACTATTGTATTCAGGGAATAACTTACGGTAATACTAATCTCCAAGTGAAATGGAGCATGATAATACAAATCCATGGCCCTACAATCATGGAAAAGTATTTTAAGCTCTCTTCTTCGAAAGGCAAAAACTTATATTTTCAATGCCAGATGTGCCTTTCGGCCAAAAAGATAATTTCTTGTAACGAGAAATCGCGAAGTGGCTTGAAAAGTGTGTTGTTTCAAGTGGTTTATACCGTGTGAATGTTTGGCACCTAGCAAACAAAATGAGTTTGCGCTAGAGTATGCGCTAACGCTGACGCCGCCAACTTTTTTTACAAGTTGCGTTGACGCATGCGGCGTATAGTTTTTTGAACGTTTGCGGTTGCGCTGACGGCGTCAATATTTTTTGTATGCGCGTACATCACTGATTATCTGTCATTATTGAGACCAGACCAGAAGCTGTTTCTTGTATCCATAGAAAGTAGGATTCAGCACAGTTTTTAAATGACGCCATGTTGACACTTGATGATGTACATGAAGGCTGTGAAAGTAGCATGCTCTACTTGTTGGAGGCATTCTTTCAACTGATATATATTCTGGGGATACAGCGTAATGGTAGCGCAATAGATTCAAAGTATTCATGGAAAACCCTTGCATGTACAGAATTTGGGCAAATTTTTCTCCAATTCTGGAAATGTCTTCTTTTAAAGCTTCCTTGTTTCCGAAGGCGGCACATTTACGTTGCACTTTGTCCAGACCTTTCAAGATTTTAAAAACTTTAACTTTTCCCATTCCGTAAAAGCAGGATGTTGTATCGCATCCAGAGAACGTGTGGCAAAATAGCAAAGATCGGCACACATTTTCTCCGAGAGCAAGCTGAGCTCGACGAATGGAAATTTTCGCGTTAGACATTTTCATATAAACGCTGTTTCCGCATGGTGCGTGATAAAGCAAAAGAATGAATATATCAGTATCGTCAGCCATCACAGTTACTTGACCATAGGTTTCATGTTTTTCCAGCACCTTACGGACGATAACAACATCAGCGTCTCCTTCGGCCTTGTCGACAGTAATGCCATTACTACTAAGATTATCCGAAATATCAATTTTTGCTTGTTACGTTTATTTGATAAAAACGCGGATTCATTTGATGGGATGGGTGTGTCTAAGCGAATTGTTACGTCAGGACAAGATGTGTTGAGCTTTATGCGCTTTTGCTCTGCTCCTTTGGTTGTTTTAATATCACAATTGTCAAAAACAACGCTGACATTGGTATTTTCCCCGCGTAGAAGATATTGAATGAAGATTTCAAGGAAATGTTTCATTTCATATTCCCAACTTTTGGCCAGGAAAGTCGGTGAATGAGAGCACAGCCATCAAATGTAAGCGAAATACAAGATAATCGAGAATTAGTGCACAAAATATCCTCATTTTGCGAGATTATGTATTTGAACAATGCAGATGTCTGAGATTTCCGCATACTTCCGTCATCTGAGAAAAGTGATGGTGGAACATTGGCAAGTTCATACGAACATATGTCCAGTTCCAGTGGCCCCTGCAAACAGGCTATAGACAGTAATCTGTGAAAGATTTCGGTGGATGACATGTGTTTCTCTTCATCTCCACATTTTAAGGCTTGTCGCATAACGACAAAGGTACTTGCTTGGTCAGATCTTTTTAGCGCAATCTCTCTCAGTTTCTTTCCACATATTTTGCGAATAATATCGTTACCAATAATTTAGGCGTTATCCACACTTACACGAGTATCAGCGATAAGGCCTGTTGAAATGTTGTACAAATCTTCTCTCTCTGTATGAAATGTGTTGTGGCTTTGAAAAAATGACAAAAACTTATTTAAGCTTAATTCCATCTCGAAGATCTCGATGTTGGTGCGACCAAGTGTCAGAAAATTTCATTGTGAGAAATCGGAATGCTTCGGTGTACTGCGACAGGATGTGCGCAGTTAAAGCCATTTCACCTTTGCAGATTCCCTGTGAGTTATGTTAATTAATCCACCGGATGCTTTCCCTGATCTCATCAACGTTTGGTCAATCGTCATATCACTCCATGTTCCGCTCCAGTACAAATTTTTGTTTCTCCTGATAGTGAAAACCGTTCTCCATTGTAGATTGAAGACAATGGCACATGTTTTCATTATCTTGAAGATACAGTTGTGTGAGGAGTGTCATGCTCTATGGCTCTGAAACGTGGGCTACTTTAGCAAGCACCAGCGTTGTACGTTGACGCCGTCAACTTTTTGTTGACGCTGAAGCTAGCGCCGTCAGTTTATTTTTTAGTTGATGGAAGTGATAGCGCCGTCAATTATTTTGCCGATTTTAAGCGTCACGCGCAATACGTCATTTTTGTTTTCATGGAAAATCTCGTTTCACAATAAGAGTTTCACAATGTATTCTGGCCAGCGCGACTCACCCGAATTACCCGATTTCGCGTTGGTTGGAATAGCTACCTGGAATATAAGCAGAAGAGGTTCGCCAAATGGTGATCACTCGTATCGTGAGCAGTATCGAGAACGAGGGATCAGGGTGAGAAAGTGAAAAATTAATGAATGTCATCGCGGTGGTTGAAGGTACTTTATTTCAAGAGTTCTATGCCCCTGAATAAAGCGATGTTGGTGCAGTGGACCTCGTTAAAAGATTTATATATGCTAAACCATCACAGCACGCTTAGAACAGTGATACCTTTCCGAGTAAACGTTTTCAAGACTTGTTTTGAAATACAACACACCATGGCCACCTAAAGATACGGCCTGATTTGTCACATTTTGCATAAATTTCTAGGTTTTTCTAACTTTGGGCGAGCGTTTACATAAATTTTTCTAAAAATTAGATTTTTACGCTTTCTTTATTCTTTTCCCCAGATGATACAATAGGTTTTAACATCCTCACATGTTGAAAAACAAAGAAAATTCGATTTCGAAGATTTTAGTCAGACTGTTAATTTTCAATAACAGTCTGATTTTGCGTTTTTCAACTTACTTTTTCTCGTTTGCTAGTGCTTCCCCAAGGCAACAAAAAAGTTTTATATCATTAGGAAACCGCAAAAAGTAAAAACATCTAAAAAAATGTCAGTCAAGCACTAGCAGTAGCTGTAGGCTAATCAAATCTGCAAAATGTGACAAATCAGGCCGCATGTCCAGGTGGCCATGAACACACCAATACCATTCAACCAGCTCAGTGGCCGAATGGTTTCGCCTTCGGCTCTGGTGCTGGTAGATCTGAGATCGATTCCAGGTCGGGTCAAACCGAAGACTTTAAAAACAGTACCGATTGTGTTCTATCCTGCATAGCGCGGTGAGAATGAGTCGGGTAATAATGTGATAACATCGTAAACCTGATATAAGATTAAAAATGAGCCCTGTCGCTAAAAGACCTTAGCTGTTGTAGAGCGACAATAAATAAAACCATAACATTATTATTATTACCAATACCATTCAGCTCTGCTGTGGAACGCATGTTTTCACTTGGAAAGGACATTATGCGTCCCAAACGCAGCCGATTGTCAGACAAACGTTTTGAAATGCTTGTCTTTCTACAAGGAAATAACTAATAAGCTAAGCACCTAATTACAATACAGTCTCTAAACATAAAACCTGCTCTTTATTTATAGCTATTGTTACTTGTTAGCCTAAACTTGGTTTAAATACTTCTGTTTTGTGAGACCCTGGCTAAAATAGCGCTGACGCTGTCAATTTCTTGACGAGCTGACGCAGTACTTTACGCCGTAAAGTTTTTAGGCAATTCGCGCTGACGCCGTCGATTTATTTCATTGACGCGTACAACACTGGCAAGCACCGTCAAGCGCCTACAACGTAATGATAGAGGGATGGTAAGATGGACCTGCCTAGTCAAGCCTGAAGACAACATTCAGTTTGAGACTCTTCTATTAAAGCTCAAAATAAAAGACATCAGTGAAGTCCTCCAATAAGGCAGACTGAGATGGCTTGGTCACGTTGAGCGCAGCACTAGCTGGATCTCACAGGTCAGATGTGTCAACATCGCAGCACAGCGGGGTCAAGGTAGACCAAAACTTTCTTGAGAAGAATTTGTAAAACGTGACATTGTAGCCCTGAACATGGACTCTGCCAACACAATAAATCGCGAGGTGTGGAGGGGAAGACTTCGTTCTCGATAGAGACAGGCCACACCCTCGACATGAGGATTAATTCATGGCCTGTATAATCAAAATTGGTTGATGATGATTACCAAATTTTATGTGCCCGTAATTTTCATGTTCGTCACATATGTTGTAACAGACGAAATTACATTTTCCGAAATCAGTCTTAGTTAATTAGCATTTTGCAGAATTTTACAACCACTGCACTATCATTGCAGCCTAGTTTCTGCTACATGAGGCACTCAGCAAACAAAAGATGTTATTTTGCGTCGATTCAACGTCGCCAGACGTTGAATTAACATAAAATAGCAAATTCTGCTGCAGGGTAATTCTAGACACTGTGTTAATCATCCTTGTTTCACTTGAAATTCGCCAATTAGCACGACGGAAAATAATTATGTTTTTCTTCCGCTAGATGGCGCGCCGATCAATAATTGCTCCCCTCAAAAAGGCCTTCCTTATGTCCGAATTTTGCCGAATTTTAGATTTGGGGTCTCAAACAGGTAACCCATCTTTTTATGAAGAAAAATGGTTGTTATCAAAAATGTCCGGGTCCGGCTATTTTTATGTCAATTCTTATTCGCCTAAAAGTTATACCGCTAGTTTTGTTTCATCTGTGCTGTTAGTAATTATTTACCATTTTAATTATTTTTAGTAATTGCTATTCATTGCTTTTTTTAGTTTTGAAGTAACTTATCGATGGTGGAAAGTCATTGCTTTTTTGGGCACTATCGAATAGTGAAATCAGTGGCGTAGCCAAGGGGGGGGTTTTGGGGGTTACAACCCCCCCCTTTGGCACGAGTGTGACGTCACGATATTGAGAATGATGCTTTCAGTCTAAAAAAAAATTGCCTAATTTTATACAAAATTGCATTAAAAGAGCGAGTTTTTCCAATACCCAACATTCAAACATCTCAGCCAGGAATTCGCAACAAGAAAACACAGAGACTTAGCTTTATTTCCAAAAAATGCCGAGGAAAATATGATCTTATTCTTTTGCTATGCTACCGGACAGCACCATTTTACAGGAATATTCGTACCCACATTTTTGTTGAAAATGCTCTCAGAATGCACCAAATTCAAAGTAATTTTTCACAATTTTCTGGGGGAGGCCCCCCAGACCCCCCGCCGCGGGGTGGTCAAACCCCCCCCCTTTCAAAATTCCTGGCTACGCTACTGAGTGAAATAGTCATTGCTTTTTGACTAACGACTTTCAACCCTGACTATACCAAGTAGTCTACAAAGGCTGATTCTGTCTGTAGCTACACAGTTCATCTACATCACTTCCATTTTTGTTTTACAACTAAGAAACAGCAGCGGCGCCGACTGATTTTATTTTATCATATTCCTAATTTTATCAAATACGTAACTCCATCCGCTGGCTACCATCCATTTCGACCAATTTCTTCTCTTGTTTAGTTTGGCGGTCGTGATAAATTTATGTTCACCTACACTGTACGCTCATTTTAAACTATTGTGGTTTTGCTCCCCCTTTTTGTTGGTTCTACTATTGCATTGGTGCCAATGCATCTTTTTTTATTCCATGCTAAAAGTGAAAAATAAATGGAAACTCTACTGAAGCATGCTTCAGATGATTTGGCACTTCCATAACAATATCTGGTGTGAAATGCTATGATGTCGATGATAATACCTTTCTTCTTCTATTTTGAAAGAATCAACCAAAAACCGGTTGATTTGGAGCCAAAAGTTCAAAAACTCTTGTCTTGACGTTTTTGGTAAGCCCTGCTACCTTGCCGTTCTGCTTAGAAAAACAGTGTTGTGTCATCAGCATCACAAACTATGTTACGGTAAACTACTCCAGAAATTATTTTTCTTCAAACGCTGCGCGTCAAACCCTAAATTGAACAGCTTGCTCATTTAAAAGAGAGTTTATAAGCAAAATCCCTTCCTTAAGTTCCTTTCACCACTGCTGCTCGCAGGCTGCTTGGATTGCGTTTAACATCTGTTCGTGCACAGTGAAAAGATTGCGACGCGGCGGACTCGGTGCTCACTCGAGCGTGACAAAAAATGTTTTTTAAAATTGGCTTCGAGTGAAGGGAAATTCCCCGTACTTGAACCCACTTAATCATGAAAATTAAAAAGAAAACAAATCAATAGTTTTTTTTATCTACAGTCTAACCCTTAAATCATTTGGCTAGGCTAGGCTAACACTCACAAGAGTATTTCAATAAACGTTATAATTTATTTTTTTTTTATTTTATTTATTTATTTGCATCAGGCACTGAAGAAACAGGCCCATATTCATAAACACAACACAAGTCACAAAACACACAAGGTTACATTATATAAGCAAAACTTATGCGTACATAGTCACGTTATAGTGAGACGCATAGTCAGAAGAAGCATAACACTCAGAGGTAAAAACTGCAACTAACCACTTGTTAGATGAGACCTGACAGCGGTTGACAAAATTAAATATACGATTTCGTAATAGGGCATGAAACGTAGGAATATGATGGTACGTCTGAATACTACTAATGCTAACACGCCTCGGTAATTTATGCAATGTTCGAAATGCATTATTGTAAGCCACACGCAATTTATTCATACTTGAGGATAAGTATCTGGCCCACAGTTGACTGGAGTACATAGGTAAACAATACGTGCGAAATAGTACATTCATTACAGCGGAAGAGCAGTTATAAAAGCGTGAACGTAGCATGTTCGCTGTACAGTAAAAGCTCTAACTTGGCGCTTAATGTCATCGTCATCAGACATAAACTTGTTTATAACAATGCCTAGATACTTGGCAGTGTCAACAAATTTGATATAAGAGGTTCCCAATTTGACTTTGGGCTGCAAGTTTAGCTTTAGGTAAGTAGTATCAAACATCATGCCAACAGTTTTATCAGAATTAAATAAAATATCATGTGAACCTGCATATGAATAACACTCATTAACCAATATTTGCAACCCATTCAAACTAGGTGCAAAGCAGCACAGGTCATCAGCAAACATTAAATGATTTAGACATGAACTGCCAACATAGCAACCTATTTCGAATTTGTTTAGGTTACTGCTCAGTTCATCCATATACACAGTGAAGAGGTATGGACTGAGTACACCTCCTTGTCTCACTCCGTTAGATACAGTAAATGAGTCTGAAAAAGCACAACCCCACCTCACAATCATTGATTGCTGGCTATACCAAAATTTATTTTGTGCAAGTTGGAACCGGTTTTTATCCAATAGGACTCCTCAGCATAACTGGATCGAAACCAAAAAATTACAATAAATTGAACAATTAGCCCAAAGCAAACGAAAATTAAATAAAAGTCAATTAATGTTTAAAACCTCCATTTTTTTTCCTTTTCTTCATAGTTTGGTAACTTCAGTAGGAAAATACAGAAAATATTGCAAGAATCAAATATTGTGTAATTTTGGAAGTGGCCATTTTTCTACACTAAATGCCATGGTTACAATCAGCTGTTGCCAGAGTTAGGATTAATGTTAGGAAGGGTTAAGTGAGGGTTAGAGTTAGGAATAAGATTAGGGTTTTGATCTTAGTCTAGGACTAACCAAAATTTCCAAAACACAAGTTTTTGTTTTCAACAGCTTTAAACTTTTCTCAAATTAGGGCAGAATTCCTTATCTGGCAACACTATTGAGGCTATCATTACACTATAATAATGTAAATATAGCCACAGCTTTTATTTTTTGAGTTTTGTGACGTGCAAACTGCAGACATTATTATATAGCCTACAGCCTTACTACATGATTTTCTTTTTAGGCACGTCTAAACCTTTCAAGGTTTTGCCACCTTTTCCCGTTCGTTGACGTGCTGGTAGGTCTATATCGATTTTTGTAGTTAGTATCTTTTTCGTCCCGGACACGTTATTTAATGACAAAAAATAAAATGATTGGTTAATTAATATTAACCTGATCTGTGCACGTTTTTTTACTTAAACATATTTTTTTCCACTTACCGGTAACACTTTATCTTCAAACAACATTTTCTCTCTGCATTTATTTGTTGTGAATATATTCTACTGGTGCAAGACACTGAAAAGCAGGTATGTATACGTGACTATGTACGCATAAGTTTTGCTTATATATTAGGGTGGCTCTTAAAATTGAGTTTTTGAATTTTGCTTGGGACACCCTTTCAAATGGTGAGGTTGCCAGAAAAAATAACTCTTGCAAAATTTTTTTTAATTTGAAGTTGATTTAGAGGTGGCCCTCCCCCCTAAAGTTCTGTGCCCTCAATCGAAATACCAAATCTGCGTATCTCGAAAACCACTTGAGCTAGAGATACAGTTTTTGTGTTAAAAGATGCAGAAAACATGGTTTTCTTTCTGCTTTCTGAACATTGAATGCATCTATCTTGAGTAGAAAAGCACTTATTTAGAAAAAACGCATTTGACCAAATCTTGATTTTACAACCTTTTTTGTGACCACGAAACCGTCTACAAAATTTCGTTTTTTTTTCTTAATTTTTGCACCTTAGAGGGAACACTGGTAACGATATTCATTTCAAAATGTAATTCTGGTCAGTACTGGAAGAAGCAATATTATCGACAATATTTTACATATGCCTTGCGTATCGTGACAGGATGTCTGCGACCTACACCATCGGACAATTTCCCTGTCCTTGCAGGCAACCAACCAGCTGAGTTTCGTCGCGAAGAACCATCCTGTCTCTTTCTCGTCGCACTACGAACCCCAACCACTTGCTCCACTCAAGTCTCTACGAGTCTGTGAGCGAGCATCCTCGGCAACTGAAATCGAGACACCCATTTGTATGTAACGCACAACTCCTGATGAAAACCGCTGAAGACCAATCCATCAGCGCGGCTACCTGGGAGGACAACAAATGGAGCTCAAAGTGGAAGAAGAACTTCTCAAGACTCTAAAGTTGTATCTCCGACACCAGCCCCCATCCAACCGGAATGCGTAATTTGCCAAGGAAGGCCTGGGTGGGGCTCAACCGCCTACGTACTGAGCTAGCTTACTGGAGTCAGATTATTCCGCTCCAACATGCACAAATGGAAATGGGGGATGGCTCCATCCACAATCTGTGAGTGTGGCAAAGAGGAACAAACCACAGACCACACCATCTGTAACTGCGCCAAATGGTGTGCGACTGTGCGTGGTCTGCTTGGTCTGCGACTGTGCGTGGTCTACGAATCAATGGACGAATCAAAGGATTGCTGCTCGACACCTGCTCATTGCTCAAGCATCTAAACCGCATCGCCACTGCCCAAGAGTGGTAAAAGACAGAGCCCTTGACCCCTGGAGTAACAAAGAAGGTTTAAATGAATTGAAGAATCGACATTCGACAATATTGTTCTTGTTGGAATTTGGAAACAGTTTCCTGTGTTCAGTAACAACTTGCAAAAGAAACTGAAGTTGGTACTCATCTTCAGTTAAGATTTTGTTAAAATCCTGGATTAGACTTAGAGCAACTCCTCTCTCTGCTCTGTCATTCACTACTGAAAGTCTCTTTGCCATGTGTAAAGCTTGAATAAATGCACCATCTTCAGTCCAATGAGCAGGATCCTTTGAAAGTATAATTATTACTTCATCTTCACCCAACAGCTGAAGAAGCCATTTTGAATTAGAGGTGCAATACTGTTCTAGACCCTTATTGCTAAGAAACGCATCTACTTTGATGCTTGGTCTCCTTGGTGGACGTTCTCCTGTTTCATTTAACATGGTTGCCACCATTAGCTTGTTACTTTCCACAGACAATCGAGAATCAAACAAGGCTAGTCCAACCATTTCTTCGGACAGATACCATAAATGCAGACCAAGCTTTTTGCATAAATCGCCTTCGCCATCCAACAAGTGCGATGCATAGCACCTGAAGCTTGAAAGCGGATTCCACGCTAAGGAGTTTCTCCAAGGAATATGATAAAAAACGGGCATTTTAGCTATGCATGAATGCATAAAGTTTAGGAAAACTTATTTCGTTTATTGATTTACCAGTTTTACAGGTTAGTTTATAAACTTTGTTTATTGAATAGCTTGGGCCACAATACTTGTTTAGCACTGTTTTGTGCTAGAATACCGAAAACAGGTTTTTTCTAAATAACTGCTTTTCTACTCAAGATAGATGCAATCACTGTTCAGAAAGCAGATAGGAAATCATGCTTTCTGCATCTTTTGACACAAAAACCGTATCTCTAGCTCAAGCAGTTTTTGAGGTATGCAGATTTGGTATTTTGGAGGAGGGCGCAAAACTTTAAGGGGGGAGGGCCACCTCAAAATCAATTTCAAATTCAAAAAATTTTTGCTTGAGTTATTTTTTCTGACAACCTCACCTTTTAAAAGGGTGTCCCACACAAAATTCAAATTTTTTTCATTTTTTGCCAAATAAGAGCCACCCTGTTATATATGTAACCTTGTGTGTTTTGTGACTTGTGTTGTGTTTATGAATATGGGCCTGTCTCTTAAAGGGCGGCGAAACCCAAATTAACTTTGCGAGTTTTTTGTTTCAGCATGATGTCATTGTGTATCATTGTGTACATTGTGCATTACTTCAAAATACTGCATCAGATATAAGATGATGCATAAAGATGATGCAACTGAAACAATATATGATGCAGTATTTTGAAGTAATGCAAAAATGGTCATAAATCAAGTCTGGTCTTAAAATTTTGGCCACAACTATATGTACCTTGTGACGTCACAGCGAACAGCATCACAGCTTGATCCGCGCGAGACCTCGCAAACGGGTATCAAACAAAAGCGGCCTTAGCGAGACGAGGGCAACAAAATTTGGATTTTTTTTTTGCTAATACGCATTTTGTACACAATGACATCATGCTGAAACAAAAAACTCGCAAAAAGTTAATTTGGGTTTCCCCGCCCTTTAAGTGCCTGATGCAAATAAATAATAATAAATAAATAATTAGTTTACATAGATGAACTATTGAACATACCAGTATGTTATCAAGTCAGATGCTCCCCTGTGACTAACAAACAGTCAGCGAACAAAATTGTAAACATTGAACAACAAAAGCCAAAGATAAGAACCGGTATAATCTCAGTCATTGATAACATGTCAACAGTTTTCATTGTCCACATTAAACAGCTCTTCATCTGGGGTATGCTGAAACAAAAAACTCGCAAAAAGTTAATTTGGGTTTCCCCGCCCTTTAAGTGCCTGATGCAAATAAATAATAATAAATAAATAATTAGTTTACATAGATGAACTATTGAACATACCAGTATGTTATCAAGTCAGATGCTCCCCTGTGACTAACAAACAGTCAGCGAACAAAATTGTAAACATTGAACAACAAAAGCCAAAGATAAGAACCGGTATAATCTCAGTCATTGATAACATGTCAACAGTTTTCATTGTCCACATTAAACAGCTCTTCATCTGGGGTTTCAGATTCTTTCCATCCAAAGTGTCTATAAACATGCACTAATTTGGCAACCCTCTCATTGCCCAGTCTATTTCTTTGCTTTGTGTGGATTAAAGCCATGCTACTGAACAAGCGTTCTATTCCAGCACTGGATGGTGGGCATGATGATAGCCTATTGCCATCATCAATGAACAAAACTTCTTTACTGGCTCATTGTTTGCAACTTTTGTTATGTATTGTCAATATTTAAGTGGTGACAATTTTTTATTGATTTGATAAAAGAGGTGTTTGGAAAAATAGATGTAGGCCCTATCCTTAGTTTCATATCCTGCCAGTACGAGAATGAAATTGTCATCTTTTTCAAAAACAAAGTTGCGTGCAGTTTCTTGCTCATCTGCAGACAAAGTCATATATTTTTGAAACTGATAAACATTTTTCTTCTCACTTTTCTCCTTCCATGAGAGTAGCACACTAGACATCGTTTTTGAGGCTTTTTTTTTTTTCTGTGGGATGAAGCGTTTTGAGGGACTCGGACTGGGAAGGCTATGTGGACGACCTCTACTGCTTTCCGGCAAAGTGCTGGAAGATATCAGTTGGTTTGCAAGCTGCAATTTAAACTGAAGCAATTAGTCACAACAGCACAACACTGACTGGCGTGGTCTTTGAGCTGGAAGTAGACCATCTGAATTCAATAAGAAATTACTATTGGTAGTTTGGTACTGCCAGCAGACAGTAAGTCAGTACGCATTGAGAAAATGTCAAAAGAAAAACCTGAAATATCACTCTGTGATGATCCGGAGCTTTATCTATTTTTTCTAAGTATTGATGCAATTCAGATTGAAAACGTCATGAGATAACAGCTAAACAGCTGGCTAGTCATTATATTGCATAAGAAACTCCACAAACAACACATTTAGAAGTTTTAAGGGTTTCCCCAGTTTTCCCTTGTTTCCCCCAGTTTTACCCGGGGGAAACTGGGAAAAACCTCCCGGAGGTTTTACCCAACCAACCGTGGTGACAGTTCTCCCTACTGTTACAAAGTGAATTTTAGTTTGAAACATTTCAGTGTTCGACTATGCAAATGGAAATGAACTTAGTCATATTGATCAAAATGTCTAATTATATCGAATGCTCCCTCTCTCCCAGTAACAAAATCCTGCGTACGCCACTGAACGTAATCTCAAGTCAATAAGCATGGTTTACTGGGTTAAGTAAGCCAATTATGTCGTCGTCGTAAAACATCATATGCAAGACGTAAAGTGTGTTGTATTGTATTGCTTGTTTTCAATACAAAATGTATCTAAATTAGTAACCTAACTGTTGCAAACTAACAAAATATCGTCATTGCAAGCTGAGTATGGTAGGCCAATCTTACAAAGTATAACTTGCTGACAATTAGCAAATGGGCGTTTTTTAAATTCGTTTTTGTTTCAATTCAAAAACCATTTTGAATGTCCCCCTTTAGAAAATCCTGCATACACCACTGGCTGCAGTATTACCTTCAAGCACCTAATGAAATAGACTACTGGGAATGTAGCACCTAAATGACCGGGTGCACAGTGCGTCGCACCTAAATATCCTGACGCCACAGTGTGCGTGCCTATTTTGCCGGCGCCTAACTGTCTGTCACCTAAATGACGTGGACCCTTTCCTGTTTCCATCTCAACTTACTTTGTTAGTTTTACTTCTAATTTTCCTTCAAAGTATAGTTACTCATGAAAGGTATATCCGTACGGTAGCAGGTATGCAACTGCATGTAGGTGGTTAGTGGTCACTGGTAGGTGGTAGGTGGGTCACTGGTAGGTGGTAGGTGGTCACTGGTAGGTGGTTAGTGGTTACTGGTTAGTGGTCACTCACTGGAACATATTAATAGATTGTTGTATCATAATCCTCATTGGGTGTCATCATTCATTCGAAGTTGGTTGTCAGTTATTTTAACAAATCTTGATCTTCTTTTCATAGTTTAGGTGAGTTTTACGAGAACTGATTATAGGAAATTTATTTGTGACGTTTTTATGTTTTGCCTGGTGGGGTCGGTTGTCTCCCAATTGAAAAGTTAAATCATTGATTAATGAACAGAATAAACATTCACTTCTTGTTCGCGTCATTGTTCACTGTATCAGATTATCCAATGACAAGGTTAGTCAATTACCTCCTCCATTGTGTTGCAACAAAGTAGCGACTTGGTCTGTGTTGGAACAAGCCGCCACTTCTTTGGTGAATATGACGTCACAGAAAACGTTACATTCTTTCAAGAACGAAATGAAACGGGCAATTGTTTTTGTGATTGTTTGAATTATATTGGGAGAGGATGTGGTGGTCCGATGAGAAGTCTACGTGTGGCACAGCTACAAAGATTTTGAGAATATTTTGTGTCAATGTTTTTAGCAGATATGAAGAATGGGTGGTTCCATGAGGTAATCATTTGCAATGCATCACCCCAGACAGGTCATTTTTACATTGATTCAACGTCTGCAGATGGATTTTGTTGTCTGAGACGACCAAAATCATGTGACTGCTTTTATGGAAGTACAAAATATCTTTACAAGGGAAAGCTTATGTGAAAAAGAAGTTAATATTTTCATGCAAAGAGTCAGAACAAGTTTTACCCAGGAACAAATAATTTGTTATCTCAGCTATCTTGATACTTGTCATTGAACGGTGTCCGACGTTTTTTTCGTAAAACAATTGTTCGTAAGCAATTGTTTGTAAACTCAATTCTTCGTAAAGCAATTCTTCTTAAAGCAATTCTTCGAGCATGCAATTGACCGTAATACTAATTGTTCGTAAACAAATGAGCATAAAAGTTAGGCTTCAGCTTTAAAAAAAACAAACAGTTACAATTGTTTACGAACAATCAATTTGGGTAGCGTATATGCTAGAGATGTGCTAATTGTGCTTAAAGACGTGCTGTACCTGTAGAGTGTAGACGAGCAGACAGAGTGTAGAGTCCCTGATTCAGAATGGCATTACAGTTTGTGAGCAGCGAAAAAGGAAAGCCAAAACTTTTGTATAGTGGCCAGCTTTATTACAAAGATTATAGTGCACTTAACGCACAAGGGCAAGAAACTACTTATTGGAAATGTGAGCATTTTAATAAGAAATGTCCTGCACGAGGAACAACTGCTATGGCAGCCATTGTACAATCCAGAGGTGAGCACAATCATGCTGGAGATGCTGGTCATGTCGAAGCAGCAAAGGTTATGGAAAATATTCGTTGTGCAGCAAAAGACAGTCGTGATGCCCCAAGCTACCTCGTCTCAGCAAAAACTATTGGACTCAGTCAAGCCACGGCAGCAAAACTGCCAAGTGTGCAGAGCATGAAAAGGGCAGTCACCCAAGTGCGATTGAAGGAAAATGCAGGCCCGGCAATCCCACATTCTCTCCGTGACATTGTGCTTCCAGTAGAGTACAAGCAAACGTTTGCTGGTGTAACATTCTTGGCCTATGATTCTATTTCTGGGCCTGGAGATAACCGTATGGTCCTCTTTGCCACTGAAAGAAATCTGCAGCTCCTTGCCCGTTCAAAGCACTGGTATGCTGACGGCACCTTCAAGACACAGCTTTACACAATACACGGACTGAAGGAAAACACTTCAGTGCCTCTGGTGTATGCCCTGCTGGGGGACAAAAGGAGAGGGACATACATTCATCTGCTGCAAAAGATCAAGGAGTTGTTACCTGCTGTTGCTGTTCCAAAGACAATCATGACTGAGTTTGAGATGGCCATGGTTAATGCAGTAAGCAGAGAGTACCCACTTTCAACTCACCGTGGCTGTTTCTTCCATTTGTGCCAGTGCATTTGGAGAAAGACGCAATCAAGTGGCCTGAAGGAGCAGTACGAGACAAGTGCAGAGTTTGCTCTGAGGCTGCGCATGTTGTCGTCTCTGACCTTTGTGCCTATTGATGAAGTCAGCCGGGCCTTTGACATTCTCATTGATGGGAATGTATTACCAGATGTTGCTCAGCCAGTAATTGACTACTTTGAAGACACTTGGGTTGGGCGCCCAGATCGTCGTCAAGGGCGCCGTCCTCCAATGTTTGCAATTCAAATGTGGAACTGCTATGATGGCGTCCTCAGTGGCCTTCCCAAAACTAATAATAGCATTGAAGGATGGCACAGAGGGTTCATGTTCCAGGTATCTGCAAATCATCCAGATATTTGGAAGTTCATATCTGCAATCAAGCGAGAGCAAAACCTAAAGGAGGTTCGCATTGAACAGTATGTCAGTGGCCAGGCAGGACCCCTCCAAAGAAGAAGTACAAGGACAGTGCAGAAAGACTAACTAGAGTCGTCCGAACTTGGCGTCAAGACTTTCAAGATGATGAAATTTGTGATTACTTGCGTGGAATTGCACACAATACTTCATACTAAACTTGGCTCGTGGACAATTTGTACGAAGTTACTCAAAGTAGTATTGGTAGTGTAAGCAAAGAATTGCTAAACACAGACAATTGTTGTATTCCAATAAATAACAAAAAATGCGCTTTTTCATTGTGCTTGTTTGTTTGTGTCGTCGTAACTTGGTTATTCAGGAAAATTTGCATTATGCACCTTCATCGGAAATTTCAAGACAAACCTTTCTGTTGCGAAAAATTGTTCACGAACAATTGACCTATCACCTGTTTACGAACAATTCACCTATACGAAGAATTGATGTATACGAAGAATTGCTTTACGAAGAATTGCTTTACGAAGAATTGATTTTACGAACAATTGTTTACGAACAATTGCTTTACGAACAACTGTTTACGAACAATTCACCTATAACCTCATTGAACAATGCTGTTTAATTTTATAGCCTAATGGTAGCATGGATTTTGTTGTGAATCGACTGATTATTACGTAGATGTTGGAGTTGGAGGCATTGTTGAGGGCTGTTATGCTGCTGGGAACAATAGGTTCCATATTTCGTATCTTTCACGAATCAAACACTGTATTTTAAAGCCTTGAGTGAAGGTTTAAACATACTCAACTGTGCGACCTCTCATGTCTCAGTTGAAACCAGGGCTGGGTGAGAAAAGTTGACTCGCACTTAGTGTTGGGCGATATGTCGAATTTTCAATATCGATGTTTATTTCAATTTCGTTCTATATTTTAACTATCACAGCCCTAATTCGTAACTGCAAACCCCTACAAAAACGTTGCCGAGGCCAAACGGCAAAAGTTGAAATTGCCTCGGCAATTGCTGTGAACGTTTATTACGAAACAATTGTACCAAAACATGTAAAACGAGAAGCGAAAAATATTAGAGTAGTCTATCACGACCGCACTGTATGATTTGTTGTGATGTAATAATACCAAAAGTAGCGATAATGCGAGCAACGCGATAAGCACGCTTTTACGGTAATTCACGTGAAATAACTCACCGGGAGGAAAAGTAAGTTAATTTTGGGTTGATTCAACGTTCGAGTCGGCACAAATCGATTTAATTTTCCCGGCGAGTAGAGTTATATCGCGTAACAACAATGCCCAATAAGAAATTTACGTTTGTTTTACATTAATTCGACATCTAGCAACGTTGAATTATCATAAAATAACGTTAATTGCTCAACCAGGTTCCGGTAACTCCCTTCCAGAAGATTGCCTCGATTTACGTATGCACTAACATAGTTTCGGCACAATTGGGACACTGCTAGCAACACAAAGTCTGTTTGATAAAGAACTAGCTGTCAGAATCGGAATCATCAGATGAAGCGTCCACGTTTTGCCGCTTTCGTGCTTTGATACCCATCCACACGCCTCTTTCTCAGAGCTCCATCAGGGTGTTGACTAAGGAACAAATCTGTGGCTGTGGCATAACGACTGGGAGGAATGTCTAACCCTGACCTTACAAGCGCTCGTGTGGCCTCGACATTTTTATTGCCGACGCTAATGCGCCATTCATGCATCTGCGTCGGCAATTGTCGACGCTAATTTCGAAGACTGAGAAACTCTTTTTTTAATTAGAACAAAAGTATCGAAATATCGAGTATTTTTTTCAAATATCGTATCGTTTTGTTTTTTTCAATATCACCCAACACTACTCGCACTTTCTGGGGGTCGGTGCATATTTGACATCGAGGATAAAAGTGTCCAGTGGCGTCTGATGGTAGTTGACACATCTTCTCTGGTGCGGTGGAACGAGTAGAAACGGAATATTAGTGAAATGTTCAAATAAATTTATATAAATAAAATTCGAATAAATTTAGAGCCCAAGTAAACCTAGTTGCCCTACAGCAAACATCCGACCAAGCAGATTGCATGCCGCAGCGGCCCATTCAATACCCGTCATCACGACATCGCGTTAATGTCACAATACGTTAAGATGCCGCTGTGTTGACGTCATTGTAACAAGTCACTCGAGTTGTCTTGTTCCAGCGATTGTTCACCACTTGGGTATCTCTGTTTGTTGGGTAACGACTAGAACATCACACAACTAAGGCGAAAGAGAAAATTGAAAAAAGAAAACTAATGGGGGAAAAAATGATGGTTTGCGAAAGAGAGTTTTTTTGGCGTTAAAAGTAACTACTACCCTAACCCAATTTTCTCTTTCGCCTGAGTTGTGTGATGTTCTAGTTATTTCCTGCTTGTTGCATGATCGTGTATGTGGCGTACTACAGTATTCATCCGCGATTGGCTTTCACAATGACTAGAATTTATAACCTGGCTCCCGCTACACATTTTCTTTTCTCATAAATTTTTCTTGAACTTCAAATTGATTTCCTCAACTACAATCATTTCTGTTACAGCATAGAAGCAAATTTCAACATATTTTAAATAAATTGAACAGAAGATTGTAGTGAAGGCTAACAATCAATGTCAACTTGCGTCGCTTCATTGTAACGTATCACCGGAGGACATGGAAGACGACGAATCCTCCATCTCATCCTCAGTCACTTGTTTGTTTGTTGGCGGAAATGGCAAGCAAGAAAGACGTGGGAGCACCTACAATAGGTGAGAATTAAATCGCTTGGATCTAGTTGGTCATCTAGTGGTGGTGGTGGCCGAGATATTTGCAGACGCTAGGTTCGTGGTCATTCGACGTCATGTAGTGAGTGATGTCACAGATCATTGTGATTTCATTGTTTCGCTGATTGTGTCTTTGGTTGTTTCATTTCAGAACACCAAGGAATCCTCACAACCAGAACGTGTGTCACTCCGCGTCGAAGGCGCTGGATCGCTACATACGCGATTACGAGAGATCTCAAGCGCTGACTCTGGCTCGCTCCATGACGGAGATGTGCACCCGAACCCCTCTTAGTCGGGATCACATCGAGGAGATGAGGAAATGTTGGTTTGATCACATGATCGTGTTAGACACCTAACCTACTATATTTTGCCAGAATAAAACACTAAGAGGATTTAATATCCGAAATCACGATCTATATGCTGAATTGGTATTATTTGAACTTTGTCATGCAGTTGCCTTGAACACAAATTTTTAGGCATTGTATCCTTTGGATCCTTGACTGGGCTTCTCTCTCGCACCGGCTTGACTGGGCGCGTAGTTGCTCTCTAATACGTTAAAACACTGCTCCCATTATTTTTGTATATATATTACATAAAGTTGTGAGTGTTTGAAAAATTAAAACGTTTCGATGGAATGGTTCCAAAGTCTTGGATTAGGGACAATTTGTATTTTTGTCAGCACCTTCTCTCGTGGAGTGCGAGATCAAGATGGCTCAAACGCTGCTTCCGACATCCTCCTGTTCCTCTGCAGGAGAGTTGTCGATGGAAGATCTGTTGATGGAGACTCCGTGTTTTAAAGTGAGTAGGTTGCTCTGTGACTGGCCGCCTTGTTAAACGATTGTGTTATCACTAAACTTCATGGATCCTTGCAGGATCACCATGAAGGCTCCTTCTCACCTAAAAGATCCGGTTGTTCAAGGATCAATATCCATCTTCCGAGACGCCATTGGCAGGTAGGTTGCTGCAAACTTGTGGCATGCGACTGTTCACCGGTGTGGCGAACCATGTTTGGTTGACTTCGATCACATGATGCCGCCAGCCGTGGCCGAGTGGTTAGCGCGTTGGACTGGCAGTCGAGAGCCTGCATGTTCGACTCCAGCCACTGGCACTTGCTGTTGTTTCTCTGGGCAAGAAACTTTACGATAATTGCCTCTACCCAGTGATCGATTTCGAGTAATGGGTAGTACCAAATTTAAGTCATAAGTAAAGTAGACAACCCGAAACAGACATTGCAGTCGGCTGCAGCGTGGGTCAGGTGTATGTCGGAAGGCGTACACCGATGCATAGCGCTCAAGTCCGCTTTCCCGCAATGCAGGATAAAGATAAACAAACAAACAAACAGATATACGCTTGTTTCTGAGAGACCAGTGTTGCCATGCACCCGCTTGAATGTTTGCTTTATAGTTGAGGCATAAGGAGCTTTGCTGTGTGTCATTGTGGTTTGATGGAACAAACAGCCAACCACATTATCTTAAAGTGTTCCATCTATCTGCCTCCCAACGGAATATCTAACTTTCTAAAACTTGATGACGTCACAAGAAACAAGCTCCCAACCGGTTTTTATCCTGGTGCCTTCGTGCACAATGTACCAGCCGCCCACCCACGCTGCTTCCGCTCGTGTATATGCGCTTTTGATAATGGCATGTTGGTGAATTATTGTTTCGCGTTTCAAGTGTTATTTGCTGCTTGTTGTTTCTGCACACCCATCGGTCTCACATGCATCTATGACGCAGGTCAGGAAGCCACCATTCCATGGATCCTTCCACGGCAGGTAGGAGAACGCAACAATTGGTGAGTGCCCTCGCTTATTGCGTCATAGCTGCTGGCGCCCAGTGTCGCGTTGGAAATTAAGTTCAATGTTCTTTAGGTACCGGGGTTTGGAGACGCGCAAAGCTTTAATCTTCAGCACTGACGATGAAGTAAGTTTACCAATTATAATATCATCAGTTTTGACAATGCTTTAGTTCATGATCAGCTGTGGTAACGATGCACGTCACAGGTATCATCATCACTGTCGTTGTGCGACCACATATAGTTTTGTTCATCTATTCTGGTCCTTCATGGAAGCCGCGACCTACGCATGTAGATCGCCCACTACCGCCATCCACCGACAGTGTTCTCACGTAAACGTGAAATTCCCTAAATCGGCAAAACAAACGAAAAGAATTCGGTGCAGCGTTGCAGCAATATCGATTTGAAGATCAGAAATCACGTCACACATAAAACTCGCTAAGAAAAACTAGGTTTGCTCCAGTTCTAGTCTCCACTGATAGTTCAGAGCTCACTGCATGACAGTCTCTGTTGATGGGAAAACATTGATGTGGGAGGTTGAGGTGGACGGGTCTCATTAAAGAGATTTACAGAATTAAAAGCATTTCAGCACAAACTACGTTGTATTCAACCACTGCAGCAAATGAATCCAAGCAAAATTTTTCTTAAATATCTTATTTTCCTAACTTTGCACTTAAGTGGGCATAAAATTCCAAATCTAGGGACAAATTCCCTAAAAATGGGAACACTGTTCCCAATGCGATGCACCGATGGAGAGCGCGATCCGCTATCGCTCGGTCGCGGCATGTGATTGGTTGGTGTTTCTTCAGGGATCGAGCGAATCCTCGTCACGCTCCATTGATTCCTGTCCCAGTGATGCGCCCTCCAGCGACGACGAGGACTTGGGAAGACAGGTAGAGGATTTGCAGAAGACCTGGAGACTGGTGGACGATCTTAAGGTTCCTGGTTCCTATCTACTAAGGATTTGTTGGTTTCTTTCAATCTGCTGCGGTCAGCTTTCAGGGTTTCCATTCCCGGATTATAAATTTAAACTTCGTCCCGAAACCGAACAAATTGTTGATGACTATTCCTGTGCAGCGAAGAGCGAGGATTTTCTTCAAAGTCGTTGCTTGTTGAACGGCTGCAACCATTATTCCGTCATAGGCTGTATCGGCATTCCTTCCTCGTGATAGTTGGATGCGATGCGTGATTGTTTATGATCATGATGGTCTCATACACTATTTCATGCGGCACTTTCATATTGTGTGACGCGTATTGTTTAAACGAAGTTACCTTGATTTCCAATTGTTGCAATATTTGTTCAGTCCGACGCCACGTTCCCCCGCGCCCTCATAAACGGCCGAAGGAAACCCCCCGACTCTTCTCTCTTTCGCCTCATTGAGAGACTTTCCTTTACCGCCAGGCGGAAGGAAGAAAATCTTCAACGAAAGCTCGATAACGATGACAAGGAGTCGCGTCTGCATCGATCTGCTCCGGAGCCGACCGCAGAGAGGTTTGTGACGTAGGTTGTGACGCGATCCGCTATCGAGAGATGCTGGTTCGGTACCCACCGGTAGCGCACGATCGTGGGGTGATCATAAAGCCACCACTTCCCTACCCCTTGATTCGCATCTTCATCCCCTCGGTACACATAATGAGGGCAACAACGTTTCTTTAACTTCCTCTGCAGCCGATTGTAGCAAAAATTGACCGCGATAGACACTGTTTTGTCCATGAGGCTGGACTCGTCAGTATCACACCACTAATTCATACTATACAACGCTCGACCACTGCTTTGCCGAGAAAGATTTGTTTCTGTCTAGCGTATATATCGGTAGAGTCGCAATGCTCGCTGTTTTATGATGAGTAGTCAGCCTTGTGCTGTCGTCAGGAACATCGCTCCTTTAAACAACGTTTGTTTATGTTGAATCAACCTGTTGATTAGATACTTTAGGTTGTATATCAAATCGATTTCGGTCGTTTCAATATCGTTACGCATTGTTGCCCATGAACCCACATCCGCTGCCGATGACTTCACGCTCTGACGTGGCTCGAAGACTGCTCAGTGCTCATGGTCGCCCACTAGCGTGTGGCGGGTGTTTAAAAGTTTGTTATGAAAAGTTTATCAAACGAATTCCTGAATACTGAAAAGTTTGGGTGTTCATCAGGACAATTATCGTTTCTAGCACTAGTTGCTACGTTCATCTGATGTACTTTCAATTTCATCAGATGAACGTAGCAACTAGTGCTAGAAACGAAACGAATTCCTGATGATGCTGTTGTTATTTCCATAAGGAGGATGCCAGCTTGGTCGGGACGAGATCCCCATCACTGTTTGGATGAGATCAATCGCACTCGGCACAGTTGGAAGGAAGACTACATCGGCGGAAGGTTGGTTCATCGCATGGTGGCGCTAGGCTTGTTGCGTACGATGTGTTATGACGTTGGTAGGAAGGGGACGGAATGCAATGCCTTGCTTGTGCTTTGTTTTTTTGTAAACCGAAATGAAGTTCTGAAAACATTTCCTTGCGAGCGAATTCAGAAACCACGCCAGCAGAGTTGATGGTAACTCGGGTTGATGACGCGGGGTGAGGTTTCTTTGAACAACATTCGGTATTTATCAAAATCACTTTGCAGCTTGTTACGTGGGAGCACAACGATGACGCAACACAGGCTGCATGCCGCCGTGCAACGTCACGGTATGTTCTATGATGTCATTGTCTTTTAAATCATGTCAGTAGCTGGCTGTCTGATAGGATGGAAGACCATACTGGGCACGTTGCTTTTCTTCTACTGGAGATCCCCTGCAATTCCGGGGGTGTTTTGGTTTAATCTTTTCATCTTGTTCCAGTTACCATTCGAACATAAGAGTAAGGGTTATATAATATAACAATTTAAGATTGTTCTGGTTTCGCTGTTGTTGAATATATGGAGCCCAGGTTGTAATGTTGATAATTCGCGATTTCATCGGCTGGTGGTGTCGTCATCCATGCTCTGTGACGTCATATATATTAATTAAACTGCAAGGTTTTCATTTAAAGGCATGACGTCACCATCCTCGCCTGACCCCTTACCGATAGATGTTAGTCTGGAGAGGGACCGATCCCGGAACCTCCGCTGGCAGGGGTGAGTTGCCATCTGTCGCCGGTCATGTGACCAGCAATTGTTTAGCCTCCTAATGTCATCTTTTTTCAGGAACCAATCGAACAGTGACACGTCATCATGTGCTTCGTCCTTTCAAACAGAGCAACTATCGCATGGTTCTACCGGTAGCTTAGCAACGGTGAGTTTTTACCAAATTTGATTTGTTCCCGATCGTGTCTACAGTGTTGGTTTCGCTCATAACGACCAATCTACGTCATGTTGTCATTATAACGTTACCTTTTCGTGACGTCATTATGCAGCTTCAACTGTAGTCTGTCTTTCGCAGCAGAGCATCGCGAGCAAGGCGGACCACAGAGGAGGAGTGGAGGCGCTAAAGAACATGATCTTCAATCTCCAAGACCTCACCGTGAGCCGGAACAAAGGTAACTTGTTGCGTCACAAATGTCGTGTGGCAATCTCGTGCCTCGCTTTTGAGATCTCCTCAGTGTTGGCTAGGTACCCCGAGGCATCGAACACTTTTTTGTGTCGTTGCTAAGCGCCGATTGTGACGTCACTAGAAGATAGCAACTTCGATTAGTGACGGACAAATTGTTCATTCAATTTATCCTGCAATAATCTTGTATCAGAGGTGTGCGACTGCAGTGCCCTTGCATTAGAGGTGTGCGACTGCAGTGCCCTTGCATTAGAGGTGTGCGACTGCAGTGCCCTTGCATTAGAGGTGTGCGACTGCAGTGCCCTTGCATTGGAGGTGTGCGACTGCAGTGCCCTTGCATTAGAGGTGTGCGACTGCAGTGCCCTTGCATTGGAGGTGTGCGACTGCAGTGCCCTTGCATTAGAGGTGTGCGACTGCAGTGCCCTTGCATTGGAGGTATGCGACTGCAGTGCCCTTGCATTAGAGGTGTGCGACTGCAGTGCCCTTGCATTGGAGGTGTGCGACTGCAGTGCCCTTGCATTAGAGGTGTGCGACTGCAGTGCCCTTGCATTGGAGGTGTGCGACTGCAGTGCCCTTGCATTGGAGGTGTGCGACTGCAGTGCCCTTGCATTAGAGGTGTGCGACTGCCGGAGCCTTCTTTCTTTTGTCAGCGATACGTTTAGCGTACAAAAACGCGGTTATGGATTGTGGTTTATGGATTTGTGTTTGAAGTCGAAATGGAGTCACAGACATCGGAGTGGAGCAGAAGTCCAGAAAACCTGACTGCGTACACCTCTATCGCGCATGTCGCTTCGCCACATCGATCTTGCTCCATAGCGCTGCGTGCTTGTCATGCTTCATGCTCTTCTGCCGCGAGGTGGTGATGTCGAGGTTCTCGATCCATTTCCCGCTGCGTTGGTTGGTTTTGAATCCTCGGACTGACAAAGCCTTGATTGGTTGTTCGGTCGTCGGACAACTCGGTATGCGACAACTGCGCAAGTGCTTCAATTCAGGAAGTACATTTCAGGTACTGCCAAGTCAGCAAATGAAATTTACGTGCTCACGTCAGGCTTGCTTGGTCATTGCTTGTTAAACTCATTTTGCTGACTAGTGACATTCCAAGTTTCAGCTTGCTCAGATGTCACTTGCTCAGTTTCATCATTTACCAACTTCAGCCACTTGCTCAAATGTTACTTGCCCAATTGTCACTTGCTCGGTTGTCAACTGCTCAGTTCACAACTGCTGACTTGTAGGAGACTCAGGTTATTCCTGGTAGTTTCGCATACTTGTAGAGGTTTTAAACCACAGACGCAAGGCCGGGAACCGAGATTGACAGAGTGAAGTTTCAGATACTTATTGAAGTGTTGCCGGGGAATTATTCCATCTACTAGGTGCCGCTGAATGCAGAGCAGTCCTGAAATGCGTTGCTCAAGCGCTTACCCCAAGAGCCGAACCAGCGCCGGTTGATCTTAAGGTTTTTTTGTGTACAAAATCAGGCGCTTAACCACTGAGCTAACGGGGCGGACAGCTTTTGAATTTTCAGTGCTGCCATGGCGGGCCAGGTTCCAACGCTTGTTTTCGCCTCCCTGAAAGAAATTCTGATCCATCCCGATCCAAACATTTCGGGAGCATATAATTTTGAGGAAAATATTTTGTAATTAAATATTGATTTGTACGACTACTATTGACTGTTGCTATTATCTGTCTTGCACAACATGAATGAAACTCATCAAAGAGTGAGGAGAATTTCAAGCTTTGTGTTGAGCGCACGGCAGATCAAGTGAAGGTCTAATTTAAGAGATAACATGAAGGATTTTTCTGTTTCTTCCTTTATCAGTTTTAAATGGAAGATGACTTGTTGAAGAATTTCAGAAGATTCTCATCAATCACAAATGTTTTGATTGGTGGATGCTGATTTATGGTTCCCTCGCGCGTAGTTAGCGATGGAACAACATCTGTGGCTTCGTCACAAGCGAGATGTTCGCCACATAACGCCCTGGAATGGTATCTCCTAAGCCAGTGGTTCCCAACCTTTTGGTTGTCACGGACCCCTTTAGACAAATTATTAATTCTGCGGACCCCTACCTAAATTTTGCCTGAAGCTCAATTAACATACTATTAGATTGGCTTCCTTGCCTTCCCGTTCACTTAATCTAAATCTTCAACCACCAGGTGTAAGCCTGGATACGACAAAAAAAACAACATACTATTGACTATTGTAATAATTAGGCTACTCAACTACTGTACTGTGTCATATTACATTGCCGCTATGACTCCTGAGGCAAATATCAGGTTAAACAGTTGCTCAAATAAGAAAATGAGTGAATTGTTCAAGAAATGTCAGCAGAATTTGAATATTAAGGTGACCCAAAGTGCCATGCTGAAACTTTTTCAACGTAAGCAAATTTAATGAGAGGGCTGTTGTTGCTTTTCCTGAACTAAATGACTGAACTGTGGTTAAGTTTATGACAATGCAACACGCATGTCATCTTCAACGTCCAAGCGATTTCGATGTTTAGTTTTTATTGTAACAAGAGCTGAGAATCCTGCCTCGCAAAGGTAAGTGGTTATGAATGGTAACAAAAATAATCGCTTGCTTTGCCAAGAAGGGGTAGGTTTGCAGTTGTGAGCACCATAATTCTTCCACAGTTTTTGAATGAAATTCAATGCGTAATAACTCTTTTGATGCGAAATTCAATGCGTAATAACTCAAATAGAGTAAGATGGTATTGGTATGGACATGTGATAAGGAGGGAGGAAGGAAGTTTTCTTAGAAAGGCACTAGATCTAAAGGTGGATGGGAAGAGGAAACGCGCTCGTCCAAGAAGAACGTGGAAACAACAAGTGAAGGATGAATTTTAAAAAATTGGACTGAAGGAGGAAGATGCAAGAAACAGGGTGAAATGGAGAAAAGGGATAAAAACAATTGCTGCGCGGAAACAATCGGCCACCCCCACTAGTGGCGAACAAACCGACGATGGATTATGATGATGATGATGATCTCAAATCATAAGAATATAAGAGCTACCGTCCAATCTCACTGCTCTCAATCCCCTTCAAGATCCTCGAGAGACCCATCTACGCCCCAAAAGATCGGCAGCTCCCCCGTGAACAAGCTGGTTTCCGACACGAACGATCAACCGTAGATCAGGTCACACTTATGACCCAAGACATTGAGGACAGTTTTTCGGCTAAGAAGAAGGTTGGCGCTGTGTTTGTTGATCTCACGGCTGCCTATGATACCGTATGGCATAGCGGCCTTACCTGCAAGTTACTCCGTCTGCTCCCTGACAGACACATGGTCCATATGATGATGGAACTTGTGCAAAGCCGCAGTTTTACCATCATAACCGGTAGCGGTCGTCGAAGCAGACTACGCTCCAACTGATAAACGGCGTCCCACAGGGCTCAGTCTTGGCTCCTCTCCTGTTCAACATATTACACCTATGACTTGCCCCCCACCATCTCCAGGAAATATGCTTACGCAGACGACCTGGCACTCCTGCACTCAGCAGGAAACTGGCAGTCAGTGGAGAGGAACCTTAGCCAAGACATGCAAACACTATCAGCATACCTCCAGTCATGGAAGCTACAGCTCAGCAAGTCAAAGACAGTGTCGGCGGCCTTCCACCTGAACAACCGGGAGGCACAGCGTGAGATAAACATCAACATTGATGGGGAACGCCTGCCCTAATATGTCGAACCTACATACCTCGGCATAACTCTGGACAGGTCACTCACGTACCGCCGGCACTAGGAGTCACTGCGCAAAAAACTATCTGCACGCGTCGCACTTTTAAGGCGCTTGGCGGGTTCCGGCTGGGGAGCTGGTGCTAAAACTCTTCGTACAGCTACCCTATAGCCCTTGTTCATTCCACCGCTGAGTACTGCGCGCCGGTCTGGTGTCGTAGTTCTCACACCCACCAGATTGATACCGCCATCAACGACGTACTGTGACTAAATGCCTGCGTCCCACTCCGACGGACTGCCTACCCATCCTAGCAGTCATCCAACCCGCTGAGCTACGCCGTAAAGGAGCCACGATTTTTCTCCCTCGCCGCGCTCTGGACTCCGACCATCTCCTCCATGCAACATTCAGGCGACCACCACCTATAAGGCAGCGGCTGAAATCAAACGCCCCTTTGTGCCTGCCGCACAACAACTACTTAAGAACGCAGAAGAACTTGGTTTAAGTGCGGCACACTGGACGAACCACATGTGGAACATGAAGTGTCAAAACCACACCTCCACGCTCCGTAACTTCATACCCGACGCCGATCCCCGTCCACCGGGGATGTCCCTCGCAAGGCTTGCGTAGGTCAGGCTTAACCGCCTGCGAACTGGCGTCGGAGGCTTTCGTTCGGACATGCACAAGTGGGGCCTGGCTCCTTCATCAGAATGCGAGTGTGGCGCCACAGAACAGACTGCGGACCATGTCATCCACCACTGCCTAACCCACCTGCCTCCACACGGTGCGCATGGTCTGAGGGTCCTGGACGACGAGACTGTTGAGTGGCTGATGATTTCCTGCCCTCCAATCTAGCCTGGAAAGATCGCTCATACACCATCATCATGAGAAATTGAGAATGTAATCGACGTGCGTTGTGGGAGATGTAGTTTAAGGTCAATGTACACACTGTAGGCTGCAGCATAAATTCATTTTAATACATACCGGTACTGTGGCGGTACAGTTTATTCTCGCGGGTTTGAGCTTGACACATTTGCATTTAAAGAGAGAAATAAAAGTAAAAAGATCGCTTTTCGTTTTTTTTTTCCAAAATTCATCAAGGTAATCACGGACCCCCAGGGAGTCCGCGAACCCCAGGTTGGGAACCACTGTCCTAAGCTGAACCTGCCTTGGGAGGAGGGACCGGACGTTCTTTACCGGTTTGCATCACGCGTTCCACCGTCGTTTAATGAAACTTTGTATTCTTCCAGGTGCGCTCGATAACGCTTCAAACGACCTAGATGGGGGCCACGATTCTTTACGAAGGTGAGGTTTCTTATAGCGCCACATAGCCTACTGTTAAAGTAACTTGCATTCACCTGGCCTCGAGGTGGTTGTCACCATCATCCGCCGCTATCGTCGAGTATCAAACCATCAATTATCACGTCACTGCTGCGTTCCGCCAGCAACGCTTTCAATCTGTACAATTATGTTTACTGGCCCCTCCTGACAATGAGCACTGCCCGAGTTGTCATTCTCGAACCTATCATTAAACTATAAATGATGACAACCATGATGTACATCAGTACATCATGGTTGCAGTTCAACCTGCACCAGGAGCAGGTCTTCCATCGCTACGCGCGACACGGCGGTCTGAAGGACGGTGGTTCATTGATACAGTTCAGTAACGTTAGTTTTGCATTATGGGTATTGCCTTGGTGCATTGCACCGAGTCACGTGCGCTTGATTACGTCATGCCGCCCTGTGGCTGTGAATATAGTTCGTAATTATTGCAGCAGGACTTGGTAAATGGTAACCACTACACAGTGATTTCTCACTTGTACGTACAGTCGTGTTAAGATCTTTTTTCAATTCTTTTACAGTTGTGGATTTCTGTAGCTATTCTGCAGTATCTACATTTATTCTACAAGCGTAACATTCACGTCCCATGGTCGCCGCTTAAAATATAGACGGATGGAAAACCGAACGAGTGAAAATATTGTCTTCGACAAGTTCACTGTATTTGTTGTCGGGTCAGTGTTGATAGACTTGCTCAACCAATCAGAGCGCTTGGCCGAAGTTTAATTAATGTTTGAATGCTTCTGATTGGCGGATGATGTCACAACTGACGAGTTGCTTCTCTCTTAGGGCGATGCGTCATCTCGAAAATCTGAAGAACATTGTTGCTGATCAATGAAGCGTGACCTTCACGTAAACCCTCGGTCACCATAGCAACCGGTTGTTGTCGAAATGTGTCCCGCGCTTGAAAACGTGTTGGTCCCTTCCATTGTGACATATTGCGTTGGGGGTCAGTTATTTTCATCCCGCCCCCACATTGCTGCGGACTCAAACGTGTCGTTGCCATGGAAACGTCATCGCCCTTCAATTTGTCGTTGCTGCTGAATAGCGACCATGACGGTGCAAGATGAGCCTGGTCTATAGAAATTGTTACTTCACGATATCCTTCATTGCTTGTCTGCAATCGCTTTGATTGTTCGTTATTGATCCCATTGTGAGGCAACAATGAGGCGCCGTAGCTTCAAAATGCGAACAATTGTTGATTTTGCACCAATTTTCGATCGTTTTTTAAATAAAAATTCTTAAATTGTATAAATTCCGCCTTAATTTATCGACCTTTGACCTTGCAACCTCAGTGAACGATGACGTCACATTGATAAGCTGCCAGCAAAGAAGCTTTCTCAGTTCAAGAATAACGATTTCCACAACTAAGTCCTCTCGACCTCGTAAAGTAACATTGCGAATTTCTTCTCCATAGGTGGACAAAGCAACAAAACGCTTTGAACAATAAGCGGCGCATTGTAGACATGACCGCGCCCGCGTCGGAATACAATGGCATGGAAACTTCATAAAAGAATGCCCGATTAGTTAAAATATCAACCTTTTGAAAATATCTCAACTAAAAAGCCGTGTCAATACTTCTTTAAATTTATCTTCAAAAAGTTTCGCTTTGTTTCATTTCAATGACTCCTGTTTGTCTTGTCACGCATGACCGACCTCACCCCTGCTCTATTTTTCAACACAAAGTCAAGATTCAATTTTGTTGCTGATTTGACCAGACCAAGGATTTCATATTCACACAAAACTATTTAATTAAAAACTTCCACAAACTTCGCCGCAGCTAACATCGTTACTGGATCCACGTTCGCGATCGAACGATCATTGTTACGTCATATCGCAGGAGATGCGCGAGCTTTTGAAAACTAGGAAGTGACATTAGTTGCACAAAGTTTAAAGGAAGTGACATCATCATGAGGTTCACATTCCACACTGTTCGGTGGCGAGACTGACGTCAGAGTATTGCGTCATCGCCTTCTTCCATTGCGCGTAGTCCTCTCTCCACATCATCATCACTTTGTTCATATCTGGGAGGAAGATAGATGCCGTTAGTGAAACATGGCGTTGGTGGGCCACCACCTTGCATGGTTGGTGGTGGCCACCACTTAGCATGGTTGGTGTGGGCCAACACCTTGCATGGTTGGTGGTGGCCACCACTTTGCATGATTGGTGGGCCACCACTTTGCATGATTGGTGTGGGCCACCACTTTGCATGATTGGTGTGGGCCAACACCTTGCATGATTGGTGGGCCACCACTTTGCATGATTGGTGTGGGCCGCCACCTTGCATGGTTGGTGTGGGCCAACACCTTGCATGGTTGGTGGGCCGCCACCTTGCATGGTTGGTCTGGGCCAACACCTCAAATCACGACTGGATTGTCGGAAATCGCCAGGTTGTTCACAGAATATGTTCTTTCTCCTCTGTTGTTCTTTATAATAATAAGTGTCCAGGCTTCTGCATGCTGAGATGTACGAGGAAGGAATCACTTACCTTTGTAACGATGATCTTCACAGAAGCACATCCTGCACCCAGACGTGGTTGCACATCGCATCATCTCCTGGTTCACGCACATGTCCGAGAAGACGGTCGGACACTGTGGCATGGGGAAGGGTTCCATCATGTTGGAAGACCTGGATTTATTCTTGTTGAGCATGACGGATTGATAGAGAGTTTGCCACCACATTCATATGAAGTCAAGTAGCATTACCGAGTGCAACGTATTTTGACACAACATAATGTCCTCATCAAGACAACAATCATTTACACAGTAGGGTACACCTAGTAGCGAAAGGATTTATTTAACGTCAAAAGACTCATCATCATTATGTTCTTTGCTCGTACTGAGTATTTCGATGTGATGGTCAGAAACAAATTAAAATCACATCACTGAACTGATTGTTCATAGGCTTTTCGTGCCACACTTTCATTATTCAATTTCGTCCATCAGTGATGTTTGTTGTCCAAATCATTGTTGATGTACTGTACCTTTGTTTCTGTTACCATTTACTATTCCTTCTATTAATGATCTTTGCAGACAGTTTTTTCCGTATTGTAGCCTATGCTCGAAACATAAGTACATGAAGGAACAAGTACATGAAGGAACAAGTGCATGAAGGAACAAGTACATGAAGGAACAAGTACATGAAGGAACAAGTACATGAAGGGACAAGTACATGAAGGAACAAGTACGTGAAGGAACAAGTACATGAAGGAACAAGTACATGAAGGAACAAGTACATGAAGGAACAAGTGCATGAAGGAACAAGTACATGAAGGAACAAGTACATGAAGGAACAAGTACATGAAGGAACAAGTGCATGAAGGAACAAGTACATGAAGGGACAAGTACATGAAGGAACAAGTACATGAAGGAACAAGTACATGAAGGAACAAGTACATGAAGGGACAAGTGCATGAAGGAACAAGTACATGAAGGGACAAGTACATAAAGGAACAAGTACATGAAGGAACAAGTACATGAAGGAACAAGTACATGAAGGAACAAGTACATGAAGGGACAAGTGCATGAAAGGACATGGTAGCCACTTTAACGTAACAACTTTGGTTTAAGTGGCTACCGTTCAATTGTGACCCTTCTAGCATTCAGCCGTGTAGTGCTTTGAACATTGTTTAGTAATTACAAAAAAAACACAGTTATTAACAAGGGTGGGAATCAAACCCACGTCATAGAAATGTATTTCCTAGCCCTCTAAGACTCTTTCTATCAGGACTGTTAATTATGTTTTATCTTTGTTCTACCTCAAGCTTCCATTGACGTAATGACGTCACAGACAAGGCAGCTTCTGATTGGTTCATGCTTTACAAGCGTTTACAAAAGTTGTTCTGTGAAAGTGACTGCCAAGGGACAATGCTGACAGTGCGATACCGATCTGTTGAAAGCTCGTGTTTCTACGTCACCTGTATTCATTGAAGCGTATCAACCATACGTTGAGGAAATGGAATTTCCAGCTGACGTAATCGCACAACCAAGCTTGACGCATGCCACATTGTGACGTCATCGCATAGAAGCGAGAGCAGTCCGGCATTGTCATGTTGCCTGTAAAGATGAAAGACTCGTGATTAATATTTGCGAGCAGAAAAGGTCTCAGATGGTAGGCCTAAGTGTAGTGTACCGGTGCATACCAAGGGTCAAGCCTGATGCTGCAACGAAAAGTTAATTTCGCCGTCCGTTGATGCAACGCCGCTAGGATGGCAAAGTGTTCTTCTTTGTTACGTCATAAGGGCCGTGCTGTAGGCCTAGGTCATATTTTTTTCAATGTGTGAAAACAAAAATTATTGTTGCAAGTAGATGTTGTACCTCCTCCCATACAGTTTGGAATCTCCAACTCTTCCAAGAATGAGCTTCCAATCTCGATCGCTTTTGACAGCATTGGGACTAGTTCCACCATCGCTCCACCAAAAAAGTTCTGGAAAGCCTCTTCCGTCATCGCTCCACCCAACAAGTTCTGGAAAGCCTCTGCCATCGTCGCTCCACCCAACAAGTTCTGGAAAGCCTCTTCCGTCATCGCTCCACCCAACAAGTTCTGGAAAGCCTCTTCCGTCATCGCTCCACCCAACAAGTTTTGGATCGTCGCTCCACCCAACAAGTTCTGGAAAGCCTCTTCCGTCATCGCTCCACCCAACAAGTTTTGGATCGTCGCTCCACCCAACAAGTTCTGGAAAGCCTCTGCCATCGTCGCTCCACTAAACAAGTTCTGGAAAGCTTCATGGAGTTTGCTCAGGTCGCATTGTTGCTTCCAGGTGGTGGACAATTGCATCTTCATTATCGAAAACGCCCTGTGATGTAATACAAGTCCAATGAATGACGTAATGTGAGCGAGTCGTCAGACGATACAAATAACGTGACGTCAACCTACGTGCAAACTTGCTCGTGGGTGCGCGCTTCGAAAATCGCTGTTGCCGCGTTGTAGCCGATGCGGATGAGCCGATCCAGGATGTCGTTGGTGCAAAGAGGTTCTCCAAACTGGATTGGTTCCAACGCTTCGAAGAATTCCTTGATGAGATCAGGGACTGGCGTTCCAGGTTCGTGGCAAATCAAGGAATAAACAACATCCACAATCTCGCTGCTCATTCCAGGGATAAGTCGAAGGGCGTCACCTAGTGTATGCGCTTTCAAAGCGGCTTGCGCGATGCCCTGAAGAGAACAAAGTTACTGTAGTGAGACGGTAACAAGATATTTTCATGATTTAGTTTTGACCGAGTTTATTTCCATTTAGTTGTTTCTCAACATCAAACATAAAAGATTGTGTCTTTACAATAGAAATAGCGCTTTGTACCTTGTATGCCGTCCTGAGTCCGGGTATGAAGTCCAAAATGGTAGGACAGTCCCCGCTTAGGCAAGTTGTCACTGTGAATGCCAAACATTTTGTCATTCCGTCCAATCGAGTTCTGGAAAACAGGTCATTCTTAAAATGAGGAACCCACATCACCCAGCATGGAGTAGCCTATAAACTATTACGACACAAACGAATCGTTTACGACGTTTCATTTTTTTAAGAAAGTTTATACGTCATCACTTCGGCTAGTAGCTACGTCATCACTTCGGCAAGTTCCACGAATCAAAAAGTAAATAATCGCTTCATAAACTTTGGAATTCCAACTTTAGCAGCGCAAGATGGTGCGCTTACAATCGAAAGGCATGACTTTGACAATGGCCGATTGTCACACCGAAGCAGTCGCGATCACCTACCTGCACATCTCTTTGTCCTGGAAAGGATATCCCGCCACAAACGGCCCCATGCAATCGAAGGTGTGGTTCAATGTCTTCTTCATCGAGCATTTAGGAAGCACCGCAATATCTGTGACGTCATTGTAGCATTAATAAATTTTCTTTCAATGATCGCGACAGTTGAAGACCAGAACATTCTTATTTGCCTTCCGCAAGTTGGCTGGAAATCACTGAAATAGTCTATTTTAAAAATAATTTATTCTCAAAATGCAAGAATAATGCGAGGGAAAGATTTGAAATCTTTATGGAATTGCTACATCCAAAAACTTACCATCTTCCGCAGCCTCCTTGCACTGGCTTGTCGTAAACTTCAAGCATCTGTTATCATCCGAGCATCTCTCGACAGAACAGTTGCGATATTCCCTTATTTGAGTTTCATTCTTCAAGACGTCACACGTCACGTTGTAGTTTGGGGGGTCGCAAAATCCAGACTCGACGTAAGCTGGAGAAAAACATCGATTGTTACGTTTTTCCGATCTTTTCTCATATAAGAAACAGATCACTTGATCGTGGTCGTAACCTGTGTCGTTGTTGTTATCTGTGGAGACGAACCGAATCATTCCACAGTTCATGTTGAGACCGCATACTGCCGCAGTTACGTTTGTCTCTTCATAAACAGTTTGCATGTCCAGACTATAAGCCACAATTCCCTGGTGACAGACTCTGTGCGACGGGAATGGGACGCCTAGAAAGCATCATCACGTCATTGGTGGATTGTGACAACACAACAAGAACAATGTCACACCACGCAATCTTCGCTGGACTCACTTGAGCATCCGGGAACATCTAATTTAAACAGAAATTCTTTCACGATGTTGATTCCATTCTGCACCAGGTTGGAATAGTATTGGCCGATCTGGCCCGCCAATAGCGCTCCCACGTTGTCGAGATTGTAGCACCGGTTGACGACAGCATCAACCATGCGTACCTTCAGTTTGTCGTAAGATCTGAAACATTTTATTTTCCGTCATGTCTCGTCCAGAAATGAAGATTGGATCAGTTGATCCTTCAGTTGGTTAAGAAATACATCTACAAGTTAGCTGTATCTCGAATTGAGATCGAAGCAGCTCAGACAAACCACTTTATCTGGTCAAATCCGTACCCGATCTGGTCAAATCTGTACCCGATCTGGTCAGATCAATACCCGATTTGGTCAAATCCGTGCCCGATCTGGTCAGATCCGTACCTGATCTGGTAAAGATCTGGACCAGATAAAGCGGTTATGTGGGAAGCAATAAACACCACTTACACGCAAACGCCTTTGTGATCAGTTACTTTCAACAATTCCATCGCCATCTCCAATGACCACTTTATGAGGTCATCAACAATCATCGCGTCAGAACAAACGGGAGGACCTATGTTAAGGGTAACCCCCATTAGTGATGACGTCGCGTTCATGAGGCCTTGCAGAATAGCAGAGTGATTGGCCGCGTTGGAGCAGATCGTATCAAGAGCGTTCAAATCTTCTTCACTCATTGTGACATTGAAAAGGGTGATTAAGGTTTTGATGTCTTGCAGAGACTTCACCTCAGCTCCTGCTTCTTTGATGATCTGTCAACACAATTGTTATGGTTGGTTGATTTTCAATCTTTATTCTCGGAGTCGGACTGACAAACCCTTGATAGGTTAATTAGGTTATTCTTGGTATTGATATTGCCACAGATGGAGTTTCGCATACTTGTAGAGGCTCTTGACTCAGGGCCGGTTACCGAGATTGACAGAGTGAAGGTTTCCGATTGTTGAATTGTTGTTGTCGGGGAATTATTTCATTCACTGGGTACCGCTGCATAGAGAGCAGTCCTGGAAGTGCGTTGCTCAAGTGCACACCCGAGAGTCGAATTAGCGCCGCACGATCTTGAGTCGAGCGCGTAACCACTGAACTAACGGAGCGGACAAATCAACTGACACAGATGTGGAAAAGTAAAAGACAACTGTTGCAAGCTTTGTGCATCGCAAAGTTCTTAAGTTTTTTTAAAAATTGCCGAGCACTAGCTGTAACGTCCGCTTTGTCTATTTGATTGCTACGTTACAGTGACGTATTTTGTTTGTCGTTGACCTTTGCTCTATTGAACTGCCTGGTCAGTTTCTTCTGTCTAGATTGCTTCCAACAACACGACACATGAATTTGAATTGGTTTTCACGTGTTCTTTTAATGTGCGTTTTTAGACAATCTTTTAAACACAGGTAACTTTGAGATTTCTTAATTTGCGACCGTCCAGAGAAAGGCAATTTTGTAGAATGAAACAAATCGATTTACAGTACAATTTACGAATTCCCTTTCTCAAGGATTGACAATTATTGAAAAACGAATAGGTCATAATGGTTGTATAATTCAATGAAAACTGACGTTGTATCGTCGACTAATAAGTTACTGATTTAACGAAAACAGACCACAGGTGCCAAACGCATATGCGAAAGAGGCCAAACAATATAAAAGAGAAACAAAAACAGGTGGCTTTTTTAGTACAGTGGTCGGCAAAAGAGAAAAAATCCAAATATTAACAAACGAGTCACAAATGAACGCAGAGGGCTTAACTTAAGAAAATTGGCAGTAACATTCCCTCCCCTTTAAGGCCTCGTACATTTGTTCAAATACACAGGTATAAACAACATGAGAAAACAAAATCAGCACAAATTTACATTGGTTTTGCAGGAACGATCAAGCATAACTTTTGAATTGGTCTGACAATCAAGGACTGTTTAGTTTGAACGCTAACGCTACGGACAATGCCATTTTTGTCGGGAAACGTTTGAATTACGCGACCCATGAGCCAATTGTTTCGGGGTGTGTTATCTGCGATTAAAACTATGTCCCCCACAGTCAGATTAGGAGATTTTTTGGTCCACCTTTGTTTTTGCTGGAGCAAAGGTAAGTACTCTTTTACCCACCGTGTCCAAAAGACGTCGGCCATGTATTGGACTTGTCTCCAGCGTTTTCGAGAGTAAAGCTCTTTTTTGTTTGTGAATGAGCCTGGAGGAAGGTTTATTTGCTGTTTTAGAAGAAGCAAATGGTTCGGTGTGAGAGCCTCCATGTCATTAGGATCGTCTGACGATTTTGTAAGTGGACGACTGTTAATAATGTTTTCTACTTCACACATGAAGGTAGTCAGCGTTTCATCTGTTAAAGTTTGGCCTTTACAGATAGCTGATAAGATTTTCCTAATGGATCTGATTTGTCTTTCCCACACACCTCCATGATGGGATGCACTTGGAGAGTTAAAGATCCACTTGATGCTTTTCTGTGTTAAAGCATCTTCGATTTGACTGTTGTTCCATGATTTGATGGCTTCTCTCATTTCTCGTTCACCACCAACAAAGTTTGAACCATTGTCAGATCTAATTTCTTCTACTTGCCCTCTTCTTGCGATGAATCGTCGTAGAGCGAGTATAAAAGATGAAGTGTCAAGAGAGTTTGCGATTTCAATGTGTACGGCTCTTATTACAAGGCAAGTAAAAATGACACCGTATCTTTTATGTTCTGTTCTACCCTTTTTAATAATAAATGGGCCAAAATAGTCTACACCAACATAGGTGAATGGAGGTTTGTCTGGTGTCAATCTGTTTTTAGGAAGATCAGCCATTTTTTGTGTGCTGAGTTTTCCGCTTCTTTTGCGGCAATCAACACATTTGGATAAAACCTTGCGGACTGCTGAATTGGCTTTTATAATCCATAGATTTTCGCGCAGGGCAGACAGGACGTGTTCCCTGCCACTGTGACCAAATGTGTCGTGCGTTTCTTGAATGATGAGAGGAACTATTTGGGAGCGATTTGGAAGGATAATTTGATGTTTTGCATCGTGTTTGAGAGGTGCAGCTTTGATGCGGCCACCAATTCTTAGTAAATTGTTTTCTAAGAAAGGGTCGAATTTTATTAAGCTACTGCAGTTGTTTAATGGCTTTTGTGCTTTCAGTTGGCTGATTTCGTTGGCAAAGTGTTTTGACTGAACAAAGGTAAAAATAAAGTCTTGTGCCTTTGTGAGCTCATCTGGAGACAAGCAAAGATTGTGTGCTGGGGCATTTTGTTTATTTGCAAGGTTAGTCAGTCTTAAAGTCAGAAATTTATGCTTACAACGGAAAAGCCAAGCAACGATTCTTTTCAGCTTGTACCAAGAAGAATACTTACCCAAAAGATCTTCCAGAAAGTGGGATTCGCTTTGGGTTGCAAAACACGTTTGCTTTGGTTGTTTAATTTCTGGGTCATTGTCCACGACTTCGAGAAATTTTGGTTGCTTAGGCCATTGAGATTGTGGTTTCCATAGAAATTCAGGGCCGTTTTTCCATTGATTGCATTGAAGAAAGTTTGGAATTGAGAGACCCCTTGAAGCATGATCAGCAGGATTACATTTAGTGGGAACGTATCTCCATTGGGAAATTGTTGAAGCATCTTTAATCTGTTGAACTCGATTTGAGACGAAGGTATGAAACGCTTTGTTTGAGTTGTTGAGATAGCGCAAGACAGTTGTGCTGTCGGTCCAAAAAATTGACTCTTTATTAAGATAAGATGCCTTTAACTCTCTTTGTAGTATTTTTTCAGAGCTAATTGAGATTGTAGCAGCTGATAACTCCAATCGAGGAATCGTCATTGCCTTCATTGGTGCAAGTCGAGTTTTTCCCAATAATAAGCAACAGTGAATACTGTTTGTTGTGTCGACTAGCCTGAGGTAAGAAGCAGCCCCATAGGCTTCTTCCGATGCATCTGAGAAATGGTGAACTTGGGCGTCTTCGACAGCACCAAAATTTAAAGGCTTATAACACCTTGGAACGTTAAATGATTCGAGCATTGGCTGAAGTTCTAGCCATTTTGTCCATGTGGTTAACTCTGGTTGTGGAATAGGCTCATCCCAATCTAATTTCAGTTTACAGAGCTTTTGAGAAAGCACCTTCAGTGGTTGTACAACAGCAGCACCAAGACCAAGGGGGTCGTATATAGAATTGATTACTGAAAGAATGCCTCGACGTGAAGCTGGTTTAACCTTTTTCTTTATTTTGAACCGTATGGTATCGTTTTCCACGTTCCAATAAAGTCCAAGAGCTCTTTCAGCAGGTAGGTCATCTCGAGAGAGATCCATATCCATAATTGACTTGCAGCGCTCTGACTTTGGAATTGATTGGATCACTTCTCGGTCATTGCTTATCCATTTTAAAATGCGAAAGCCTCCCTTGGCCAGTAGCTCACGAAGTTCCCTTACCAATTTAACTGCTTCTGAAACATTTGCTGTTGAAGCCAAGCAATCGTCTACGTAGAAAGACTCTTTTACTGTATCTACAGTAATTGCACTGAAAAGAGATGAGTTGTCCTCAGCTGTGCGTTTTAAAGCAAAGTTTGCACAACTTGGGGAGCAGACAGTGCCAAATATATACACGTTCATTCGGTATTCTTGTAGGGGCGCTTCTAGATTCCCATCTTTCCACCATAAGAATCGGAATTGATCACGGTCTTGTTGAGGAACCTTTACTTGGTGAAACATAGACTGTATGTCTCCTTGAATAGCAATTGTTTCACGGCGGAAACGAAGAAGAACGCCGACCAGGTTATTTGTGATGTCTGGGCCTTGTAATAGAGTATCATTGAGACAGATACCTTTGTATTTGGCAGAGCAATCAAATACTACTCTGAGTTTCTCAGGTTTTTCTGGATGATATACACCATGATGTGGAATATACCAAGTTTTTCCATGTATTCCAGGGACATCGCTAACGTTTTCGGCGTATTGATTCATGATCATGTCATCAACAGACCTTTTATAGTCCATGTAGAAATTAGCGTCCCTTTCAAACTTTCGTTTCAAGCAATTAATTCTTTGGAGAGCTTGAGATTTGTTAAAGGGTAATTTTAGGTCCGGATTTCGAACGGGCAAGTCGATTTGGTAGTGCGAGTCTTCCAAAAGTTTGATACTAGAGTTAACAGATTTCATGAATTGAGCTTGTTGAACAGATAATTCGGGTTTACAGTTAACAATTGAGTCAACAGCGTCAAAGCACATGTCGCACATTGGATGGGTAGAAGTTTTGGTAAAGAAATTTTTAGTTTTGCTTTGATCCTGTTTGTTGTTAGGACAATTCACTAGCCAACCAACGGCCGTTTTGATGGCATAATAGCCACCTTTTGCTTGTATTACTTCTTGCGGTTGGAGAACGTACGGATTGTCATTGCCGATAAGAAGTCCTACCTCTGCGTCAACATCGGGAATCGAGATGTTTGCAAATTCTGGAAAGTGTTTAGTGTCTTCTAGGGTAGGAATATCTGTATTTGAAACAGGAATTTGAAAAGTGGAGTAAAGAGAGCTTAGAGAAATGTATTTGTTTTCGTCAAAATCTGACATTTCGACATTTGTGACCACCTTTACCTTGTTACGTTTGCCAGTGTTGTTTAGCGTGATGGTACAAATATTAGTTTCTTGACAGTCGGCAATTTGCAACTTTTCTATCAAATCATTTGTTATGAAAGATGTTGTACTTCCACTGTCCAAAAACGCTTGTGTAGTGATAGTTTGATTACTTCCTTGCAGGCGAACCTTTACTGGGATTATGGGAAGCAGACTGCGAGAATTTGTTCGTGTGTTGACAAACCCATTGCGTATTGCTTGTGTAGGTTGATTGATATTAATTTTTTGAGTTGTGTCTTTAGGTGTGATATTTGTGGTGATTTGTGTTGCATCTGGGGGATGCAAGAGAGTAGTGTGGCGTTCAGTGCATCCTAGTTTTATGCAAGGGTCCTTCCTTTTACATTGATATGCCCAGTGACCAGCATTTAAACAGCACTTGCAGAGTTTGTTGTCGATTACAAATTTAAGCCTTTGGTCAATATTCATCATTCGAAATTGTTTGCATTGATTGAGAAAATGTTTATCTCTGCACAGATGGCATGTCCTTTCATGGTTCGACGATTTTATTTGCGTTGCAAAGGTTACGCTGCTCCTACGTTTGGAGTTGGAATCATCGAATTGTTTTTTAGTAGATTTTAGAATATCGCATGCCAAATTGGTCGTTTCTCTCGTTTTGCGCGAGACGTACCGTGAGAGATCTGAAAGGCTTATTTCTTGATTTCTTTCATGCAAAATTACGTCAACTTCGCGTAACCAGCTAGAATACCAGCCACTTGGCAAGCGTCTTATTATTTTTGTTATGGTATCCATGTTGTCCATTTTCTGTAAGTAATTCATGCCAGACAAAGTACATATGCAGGAAGTTAGTTCCGAAGAGAACTTGATTAGAGAATCCTTGTTAGAATTTTGAAGAGATGGGCCGTTTATGACGGAATCAACACATGCGCGAGCTATTTGAAATTTTTGACCGAAGGTTTGTTGTAGCAAAGCTCTTGCTTTTGTGTAACCTTCGTGGGGAAGCATGTATTGACACCCTTTTACCAAAGTGTGCGCAGAGCCTTTGGTGTATTGCAACAGATAAAAAAGTTTACGTTTAGGCTCTGTGAAATTACAATCAATTAACGTATCAAATGCGTCTATAAAACCACAGTATTCAGCAGAATTTCCATCAAAGATTGGGGGTTCTACAGACAACAGTGGGGACGGGTTGATAGTAATATTTGGAATTTGTTTCGAGTTTACTGATTGATTATTGTTTATTTGATTTAGTACAGGGGTCTGGGCATACGACGTACTCGGCTCATGTCTCACAAACGATTTATTTGTTACTGTTTGTGAAGGATTAATTTTGTTTGAAACGACAATAGATTCGTGAATGTTAGACCTGGCTTCTACGCCACTCAACGTTAATTGGGATAACATAGGATACACAGAATTATTGTTTACATTAGTTGCTAAATTCGATTGAAATTGTCCGTTTATATCAACATTGTCTTTAGACATTTTATAGCGCTCACCAGCATCTTCTTCCGATTCTTCCGAAAGTTGGGCAATTGTCTCTTGGAGCTCTGCCTTTAGTTTAGCTTCCTGGACTTGTTGCAGGAATTTTCTTTCTTGTTCTTCACGTAGCTGACTTTGTTTTAGGACCATTGTTTCAAATTCTGCCCTTGCTTTCGCTTGCTCTTGTTCCAAATCGCAGATCCTTTTTTGTGATTCCAATCGAGCTAATATTACCGCCTTCTTAATTTTAGCGCTCATTGTAGAGGAGCGGCTTTTGCTGGAAACTTTGCTGGTGCTGTCGCTTGGGTGCAGACTGCCATTTTCTGCTTGGTAGAGCATTTTTGATTGTGATCTTGTTGTCACCTTTGATGTTTGGGGTTCTGGATTTGTTGATTCTTCGGCATTTGATTTATCTGCCACGTCTGTCTCCTTTACAGAATTTGTTGCCATTTTCTTGACATTCAACTTCGCTCACTGTCAACAACGACGACTTTCTTGATTGAAATGTCTAAAAACTGAAATGTAACGTCCGCTTTGTCTATTTGATTGCTACGTTACAGTGACGTATTTTGTTTGTCGTTGACCTTTGCTCTATTGAACTGCCTGGTCAGTTTCTTCTGTCTAGATTGCTTCCAACAACACGACACATGAATTTGAATTGGTTTTCACGTGTTCTTTTAATGTGCGTTTTTAGACAATCTTTTAAACACAGGTAACTTTGAGATTTCTTAATTTGCGACCGTCCAGAGAAAGGCAATTTTGTAGAATGAAACAAATCGATTTACAGTACAATTTACGAATTCCCTTTCTCAAGGATTGACAATTATTGAAAAACGAATAGGTCATAATGGTTGTATAATTCAATGAAAACTGACGTTGTATCGTCGACTAATAAGTTACTGATTTAACGAAAACAGACCACAGGTGCCAAACGCATATGCGAAAGAGGCCAAACAATATAAAAGAGAAACAAAAACAGGTGGCTTTTTTAGTACAGTGGTCGGCAAAAGAGAAAAAATCCAAATATTAACAAACGAGTCACAAATGAACGCAGAGGGCTTAACTTAAGAAAATTGGCAGTAACACTAGCCTACAGCGCCTGTAACGAATTCCAAAGTCTACTTTCCTGCGATTTGAGACTGAGTATTAAGCCATACGGCCCTGAGCAAGTAATATGGCTCTGTGTAAGCCATGCAGCTCGAAAAAAGCGCCCAAGAATTAGAATAAGTTGCTTTAGTTTAAGATTTGGAATAATTTTGCTATTCAACCAATCAACATTGATGTGCGGGCTATAACAGATTTATTTTTTGTTTGCACAAAAAAGTAAAAACTTTGAAATGTTTCCAATACATAGTTACGGCCTCACCGGGAACAACCAAATAATGTCGTTAAAATGTTTTTATTTGTTTATTTATGTTATTTTCATATATTTTCGCGAGAACAAAAAATAAAAAATATGTTAAACCCACTACTTAGTTTTATATGTCTGTGGCGTGACAAAGTAAACGCTCTACCAAAGCTCTATCAAGTAATAAAAAGTAAGTAATATTGTTCAAAATATTACAATTATTTTGTTGCTCTCCACTATTCCAAGCAGCCTCAATTATTTTTATATCAAGAAACCAAAAACAACCTTGAAAATGGGGCCGATGCCTTCAATGAAGTTTAGTTCAGAGGGGCAAGGAGTCTCCCCATCATTCTCGAAAGCGAGGCATTCTTGGAGTGTGTTGCTGAGACAAGAGATGGTGTTGTCGACGATGTTGCTGCAAGTGAACAACGTGATTTGTCACATTTTCCTTGGTATACGTTGAACAAACAATTAAAAATTAAAAGATTTTCAAACTTATTGTGCATCTCCATCAAGTTTTAGATCCATTAATGAATTCCTAAATGTTGAAAAGAGACTTCATCATCATGAAAAGTAGCCTACTTTACTTTTTGAGCTGAACGCATGTTCCCTTGTTTAAAGTTAAAAATGTGATTTCACTTCCACATGGCATTTGTTCTTTCTTACCTGCACATTTCCGTTTCGTTGCTGGCGAAAGGAATGCTGCCAACAAACTTCCCAACGCAATCGAATGTCTTCTCCAACGCTTCCTTGGCTGTGCAACCTGGGAGGATCTGGATATCTGCAACATTTTAACTTGATTATGACCTCATCAATGGTGTCATCATTCGTACATCCAGAACACTTACCGTCCCAATGCGCTCTTTTTGGGCATTCTTCGGGAGCTTGAAGATGGGAAAACTCTTGGCAAAAATCACCACTGCAAAACTCAACAGAGCAGTTTTCTGCGTTCTCCACTCCAAACGACTTCAATGTCTCACATGACGTATACAGGATGTTCTCCACAGGCGAACAGAAACCAGTCTCGACGTAACCTAGTAAAGAAGCAAACTGACGTCACAATAGTGATGTGGAAAGTATAAGTGACGTACTTAGTTGCCGCATGAGGTGACATTGCGCATTTGCACTCGACTTACTTCGATTTCCATCATTATCGACGTTGACGAAACGAAACATCCCGCACGCGTCTCCTCTAGCGCAGGGAGCGCTGGTGACGTTCTCGGCAAAGTACCACTTTGATCTGCTCATGTCAAAAGCGAATGTACCCTGGTCGCACCTGAAGCCGCGATTTTGCGGTTGAGGAACTGTTGGAAAACATGGAAAGGTTTAGTATGAAATGCTGATTCACATTGGAGGTGGCAGTAATATGGAATGCTACTCCACAATAGAGCTGACGGGAGTATGCAATGATGCTCCACATTGGAGCTGGCAGAAGTCAATAACAGTTCGTTGAGATCATCAACCTGGGAAGGTCACAGAATCTATTTCATTTGCAACTCAGTCTTTAAATTAGCATCTTATCTAAGATTACACTTCATCAAAGAAATCCAGACAAACTGGACCTAGCAGTGCGACTATAAACATTTAGCTTTAAAATCCTATAAAAGTTCTCACTTTCAAAATCATCGCAGAGGTCTCCTTGACATGACAAAAACGAACAATTGGACACGACTCCAGTCACTTCTGGGCTCTCAACCAAATCCTGGCAGGTTGGAAGGTTTTCAGGATCAACGCACACTCCGGTTTCCACGAACGCTGTGGGATACAGCAGCACGGTTGTCAGGAATGACATTCGAATCTGTTGCATCACTAACCATGCTCTAGCGTCGAGATATTTAAATATGCACGAATGAGATTGCACGACAAAACAGCGGTATCGGCTGATGCTTACATGTGAAGTTGCTTTCCGTGTTCAGCCAGCGGAACATTCCACAAGTCATCCCGGCCTTGCAAGCGCCAGTGCCAGCCTTCGGGTTGAAGATGACTATTTTCTTGTCTTCCGTGTAGCTCACAGTTTCCAAATTACAAATTGTGCCTGCAAAGATATACAGCGGCCATTATTGACTATTATCAAGTTGTAAACCTATGCCACGGTTTCGTGGACATAATTATGACGTCACAGTTTGTGTGTTGTTGCAACTGTCCAGCAAAACTAGAATTGACAGTTGATGGCAGTCATTACTCACTTCGAAATGTAGCTTCGCACGTCGTCGCGTTCGACGCGCATCGAATCGGCATGCAATCATCAACGATCCCGACCTCTGCTTGCTCCTTCCACCACTCACAGCCGTGCGGGACACTTGGTGGCGCACAGAATCCGGTCTCGACGTAAGCTGTGAAATCGTTCAATTAACATGGATGTGGTTATGACATCACTATTGCTTTGTTATCGATTCAGCAGCGTTAAAACTTACTTAACTTTTGCCAGCAGCTCGCGCTATATAAGCAAGCGATTGACAACTGTTGTGAAAATGAGCTGCTGCAGTTACAGGAAGGAAATATACTTTTAAAGGGCAACTCTTGTTTAGCCTCCACTTGGTGTTTAGCCTCCTCCACTACTCACGTACGTCACAATGACACAAGCAATTCACCTTTCCCACTAGTGTTCCTGTCAGTGTTGTTCCACCCATAGAACCGGCACTCCTGGCCGGTGGGGCACATCGATACAGTAACGTTGATGCCGTAAACTTCATCCGTCCCGAGAGGATAGACCACTGATCCTTGCGGGCAGTTGTAAGATTGTGATGTCACTATTGAAAACAATGATGTTTCATTGCAAGGTTGAGGAGGTAGTCACAAAATGTGCTGACGTCAGCAGGGTTACTGCGTCTTTGTGACATCTTGTTGTCAACTCAACACACAATCGACGCACAAACATCGAAAGCGCGTTAGGCTGCAATCGGGAGCGGCTCAGGTCATGTTCTTAGGAAATTCACTATTTAGCCATCACAGTTTTCACAAAAATATTTTGAAACAAGATTTTATTTTGCGTTGATGCAAAGTTTTCTTATTTTGATTTTACTTGAAAGTATTTTTCTTTTTATCAAAAAGATTGTTTCAAATAATGTTAATAAACGCACTTCAAGAAACCTATGCACATTTGCTATTATTGCGTCATCACGCCTTACCAATGGTGAGACAGAGCGCCAATGTTACGTATGAAATTATTTCCTTCATGATTTTCTTAGCTTAGCTCCTGTGAAAACAAAGGAGGTAAAAATCACGAGGTAGGGGAGAGTGGGGCACAATTGGACAAAAAGTAGTAAAATAGAAGTCCCGTCTATATTAAAAGTCTAACAAAATCCAACTTTTGCACAATAACAAAGTATCACACTGTTAACAAAATGAGACAGTGAAACAACACTTAGGTAATGCATATTAAATACTACAGTCAATTGAAAAAAATATTGTTTTTGTCCAATTGTGCCCCGGTAATGGGGCACAATTGGACATTTGCAAATATTATCAATGGTTTAGAAACAACAGTTTAAACCAACACAAAAGTAATCAAGAAACTGACAAGGACTCTAATAAATAGATTTTACTTGTTTATTGCAGTAAAATCAGGGACGTTGCCACGGGGGAGGGGGTCTTGGAAAAGCAATTTTACCCCCCCCCCCCCCTAAAATTTTATATTGTCTCCCAAAATGTTTATTTTTAATGTTATTATAACGTTTAAATGACATTGCGTTGCATGAGACCATGCAATATTAAAAGAACTACTTTTACAGTATGATCTACCATGTGTGTTGCTGTCCAATTGTACCCCAAAATTTGTGTCCAATTGTACCCCACACACCAACATCGATTTAAAGTTGGGCAGGGACAACCTGTTCTAAAAGTCAGGTCAAAGCAAAGGTAATGAAAAGATACTTTACTGTATATGGCTTGAACAGAAAAATAAAAAATCTAAAAATCTTTACTTTACATAGGAGAGTACTTTACTTTACATAGGAGAGTACTTTACATAGGAGAGTGGGGCACAATTGGACATGGGGTACATGCGATGTCCAATTGTACCCCATGTCCAATTGTGCCCCACTCTCCCCTAAATGAACAACGCAGACTAACAATCGCAAGTTTGATTTTGCATGAAAATTTGTTCTTCTTGTTTTGAACATTTAATTGTTTACTAGATGGCGCCAGCGTCATTAACCGCGAACAAAGCCCCAAGTCCCCAAGATAGTTCGTAACTTTTGCTTCTAATTTTATTTTTCAGAAACTGTTCCATATAAGAAACTTTCAACAGGATTTGGTTTAAAAAAGCAAAATTTATAAAGTTTTCTAGAAGCTGCCACTGAAGTTGACCTGGTTTACAATTTAGTGTTTAGACTTTAGATGCGTCCGTCTAACCTTGTTGTACCTTCCCTTAATCAACTGGCAATGGAATGGTCCTTTCACAGTCTCATCCCACGCTAACTGTGAGCAGTTAGACGCACAGCCTCTTATATGTGCGGATGGGTCTTTGTTGAAGATTTGCTTGGTTGCGTCACAAGCCCTTTCAACCAGCACCCTTGTGACGTCACAATCTCACGTGAACTAACCGTGGATGGGTTTTACTTTCTTCTATGAAAAAATTAAACGTCGCGTAAAAGAAGGCTAACATGCTAGAACCTTTCACTGTAATGAAAATGTTGATATAAAAGAATATGCGAGTAGCTTTTTTAGTTTACTGAAATGAAGACTGTAGAAAAATTAAAACAATAACTTTTTCCTAAATATCAAAATAAAACAGCCATTGAGAGATAATTATTTTTGTAAGATTTTGTCTTCTTTTGAAAAAATTTCGAAAAGTTTGAAGTTTTCAAATTACAGTAAATTATTTTGCAAGCTAACGTCTTTCAACAATCTGCCAATGTACGATTCGTGTTTTATTAAAATAAGTCAATGTGTCTGATTCAATCTAGGCCTAGCTACTGACTAGTTTATGTTTTTTTGTTTTATTGCATGTCGTATTCATTGTTAAATCTTATGTCGCATATGAATTTGTAGCACGAACTATTTTATTGTTCGTTTTTGATGTCACAATGCTCATAATTTCACATAAGTCCAAATAACGAGCAAGACCAAGAGTCGCTCTGAATATACTGAATACCTAACCCTTGCCAAATGTTTGAAAAACTAAATTACGTTGCACTAAAATAAGACACCCAAGATGGTATATGATTTCAAATTAACAAAAGTGTTTTCCTTCATTTTGTAGGATTCATTTGATATTTTGTTGCTATGGAAATCAGTGTCGGATTCAATAAATGAAATCAGCATTGTCCAGCATCTTCTATTTATGGTCCAGCATTCTCTATGGTTCAACAAAGCAAATTCTCTACCAAAGCTTTATCATCTTATATTTTATGTATATAAAGGATTCGCAAACGTCGAGACGATTTGCTTGTTTGTCTGAGAAAACAATCAAGAACTGCGAAGAAAGCTCAAATCTTTCAGAAAGCAAAGTAGGCTAAAAATTTTAGGGTAGGAAACTTATATATTGCCTCATAAAATCGTTTAGAAATCAGACCTGGATTTCAATGGTGGGAAATTGGGGTGTATTCAAAGCCTGGACTATTGCTAGATGTCTCATGGCAGTCGCTGCAACTTGTTTTTTCGATCTTGGCAGTCACATGATGTTCTTTGCCATCGTTTGGTTATTTTTTTAAATGTTTAAAAAAGTTGAACTTATCTCGAGAAGTTGCCTTTTCTTTTGTATCCACAGCCACTCGCTCTTCGATGTTTTCTTTAGATTCTCAACCAAAGTCATTCTCTGCTTCGTTTGTTCCCAGTGAACAATGAAGCTTTTTCATGACGTCACAATGCAAAAGTAGGAAGGGCTGCTATAGCTTGCTCAGTTTACTTTGTTTAAAAAGTTCAGTCATGTGATTCAATGTAGCGATGAAAGGGTCAGTTTGCACTTCGGGATCAGTGGTCAGGTGGTTGAAGTTATGTCTCTTTTGTTGCAGCATTTCTCCTTTATGCCGTTCAATAAGCCAACAAACGTTGCAGCTCATTGAACGATGGTCGTTACAACAATGGGGTTTGTTGCATAATTGCATAATCACGTGCCGCCTCGTAAATCAAAATTATATTTTTAGACATAAATTTTCCAGTTCTTGTACCCAAGGTAAGTGAGTAGTCAGAAGGGTCAAAGGCTACGCTCCTGTGCCCAAGGTAGAGTATCTCTTGTCAATGTGGTTCTGTAGCCAGTTATTTCTCTTTTGTAACACTCTTGTCCTTAGCTTGTAAATTCTCACATCATTTAATTTGTCTCCTTTTCTTCCCAACTCATGATGCATTATTTGATAAAACTACCATTCAACGATTTATAGGCAGTGAAAACTTTTTCTCGAACCGTTGAAAATTTCATGATCAGATCACCGCTTCAATGCGTGATCATGCAATTTTCAACGGTTCGAGAAAAAGTTTTCTCTGCCTATAAAACGTTGAATGGTATTTTATCAAATATTTCTGGAAACTTCCTTGGTTTCGTATTATCATGATGCATCATTAAGTCAATAATTTGATATTTTTTAATGTTTGGTCCTTTTTTCGTCGGATGCAATTTCTTCTACCAATTACATGGTGTTTGCACCGCGATTGAACGTGAGGTAAAATTGCAATCTGACAACAAAAATTAATTACGGCCTGAGTAGCGTCCGTCCGCAGTTGTCCAGGAACCATTTCTACTGGACCCCGAATGCAACAGCTTTTCCTTAACATACGGTCAACACGGCATAATAGCATATAGACAAGATCTTCCAGAAACTGTGATATATCGGAACGTCTGCTGACTATCAATCTTCTCTGGCAGGAGACGGCAACAAATTCCTGCAGGAATCTTGGGACCAGCGTCTTAGAATATGCGATGTAGATCAATAGTTCCACCTAGCGGGATGATTATGTTCTCGTTTTACATAGAATTACTGGCATCTGCTGTGAAACCGAAAAGTAATGTTTTTATTTCATATAACTGGACAGATCCAAAATTTAAACAATTTAACTCATACGAACCAGAATATTTTTTTATTTAAAGCAAGATGTTCATGTGATACTTTCTGTTAGATATGAAGGCAAGCCATCAATTTGTTATGGGTCTACGTCGTCAGACTGGTTTCATTTTGAGCAATCTACATCGTCTATTGTTGTCGGTCAATTTAAATTGCTTTTTAGCAAAGAAGCCACTTTGTCTCTCAATCGACGAGCGTTGGGTCGGTTTTAGCCATCTTTGTATGAGGGTGAAAGATTTCCGCTCAACCGTGGGGTATGGCACCGATAGAGAAAGACACCAATGAGTATAGTGGTACCCATGGGGTGTGGTACCCATGGGGTGTGGCACCAATCGGGTGTGGCCCAGGAAATGAACAAACTAGATCTCCTGCACCTTAGTTTTCCTGATTGGGAATGCGCGTATTTTGGTTCATGCCCTTGCACCGACGGCCACCTGGTAGCACTTACATTGTTCCACTTCGTTCAACTCAGAATATAGTTGCTTGGTTGACAAACCTCTCGAGATCGTCGTCCGTCGCTGTTCGCGAATAACTTCCATGTTCCTATTCAACCTTCAAGAGCATTATCGCGTCATCACGGTCACGTGTCCGTGTAACAGTTGTTTGTTTGTTAATATGAATAAACCAATTGTTTATTTAAGAAGCGAGGGTCGCGAAGGCCCAATATGAAGCAACAAGCGCGGTAAAAGTGGATTGCTGCGAGTAAAATGAAGGCAACTGGTGAAATTCTGACACCGTGAGCCTAAGTTGCTGCAAAGAAAACTTGCAACAAAATGTTTCCAGATTATTTTTCGTTATTTCTGATGCTCTGAGCTGGAGTCGGAGATTCTACGACGAACAAGACAAATTTTTATTGTTACAAATTTAGTGAAATTAAGATCGCGATGAAATTAATTGTCCATTTTATCGGCTGGTTTGTCAAACGATCAATCACAAAGCAGGTTGCTGCTTTTGACTAAACAACAATTCAGTTTGTTGTCATTTCTGGTCTCCAAAGTGAAAACATTATTTACCAACTCAATAAGTCAATGGCGCAGTGTCCAGAACTCAACATTTCTCAAACCATATTATTTGCACAGGGGCGTAGTCAGCACAAAATTTTGGGAGGAAGGGAAAAGAAGTATTTTGCTCATGTCAGTGTGTCCAGCAACGAGGCAGGCGAAGCAACCAGAGGGGTGTGGATGCCTCCTCCTCAAAATGTTCAAAAAATATCTTAAAATTGCGCATTCTAAAAATACTTTTAGCCTCAATTAATAGTAAAACTTTGTCAAATGATGTTGTAACACAGTGTAAATTTTTTATTTAAAATATTTCGAGAGGCAATTGTCTCCTTTACCCCCTCCCCTCTCCTGAACTCCGCCTCTGGATTTGCATGTGGATCGGGCTCATGAATATGCAACTATGATCAAAACAGATATTGACAAGTCGGACCAGGTTGCAAAATGAAAAGCGCTGAGATAGCATCGGCAGCCCAATCACAAAGCACCAACACGACACAGCAGAGCAATATCTTTTCCGAACGCGAACAGTGGCGCATCTAGAAAAGTTCAAGAATCCCTCGAGTGCGACAATACAAAACATTTTGATTTCTCTCCTTTGATTTTATTCGCGTTTTTCGTCTCTTACAACAAGGCGTTGTTTGTTTTTAGACGCGGTGATTGTAAGTCATCATGGCCATCGAATCGAGGCAGGATTTCTGCTGCAGTTAAATTAAAAAGTTTGGTTTTATTGAGAGCCAGTTAAAACTAAACTTTTCACGACCGGTTCTGGTAATTGGGAGTCAGGTCCCACATCACGTCGTAGCCATTTCTAAGGTGCGCAAATACGCAACTGCGCAGTAACATCTAACAATTTGCGAAGTGTGAATTGATTTCTGCCCACTTGCAACGCTTTGACTTTCACAGAACGTATCAGTGACTTGTTGAATTATACTTAAATACAATTAAAGCATCATCTTCAACATAATACGTAATCTGAAGCAAAAACGACCAAAATAAGGCAAAATTTTACAAAAATAAGTTTGTGAAATTTTCTTAATCCCATCCTATCCTCATACCTCTACCTCCATATTAATATTATCTTTCTTGCAAGATGTATTTTGGACGGAGCTGGGTGCTCCCAATTTTTATAGTTCAATCCGCTAAGTGATGGTCAAGTCTGTTTTGACAAAAGCATCAGAAATAATAATTATTAGCTAACGACAGTGAAAAGCGTTTAAACAGCGGAAAAGCGCGAAAGTAGCGAAGAGCTGTGTTTGTGGCCTATTTTTTTTGGTGCTCTTTCATACTTTGAGATTACTTCTTGCAATTTACAAAGTTCATATCGAACCCCATGTGTTCGACGAAGCTGTTTCAGGGGTTCGGCGCGAACATCCTCTGAAACATTAACACAACACACGGTCTACTGAATGGTATAAACAAGAAGGTGGTCCGCTGTTTGGGGCTCGGTGCCACAGCTACATGCAACTGGGCCCGTGTCGTAGCCCCACTCCACCATTGCAGACTTAGTGCGTCCAACTAACGCCATGCGAAAATGACACGAGAATTGCTGTTTCCGAGATAAGCCTCGAATCTCACTATTGGTCTCAGAAAAACAACGACAGAAGTCTCATTGATACAGCACAATGTATTCCTATTAAATGTGGTAGATTTTTGTTTTTGTGATTCAGCGAAAATTTGGGGTTCAACGAAAGCTTGCAGATTAGCGCAAGGGTTCGGCAGGTAAGTAAAGGTTAAGAACCACTGCCCTAAATGCATAGGTTTTGAAAATGCAAAAAAGGGAATTTCTCAAAAACGTCACTTACGACTTTCTTGTTTTCAACCGTCGATATGTTCTTGAACAAAATTATTGAGCGATGAAAATTTTTATGAGAGAACACTAATTGTGGCCTAGAGGGCTGCCAAACACTTTGAACACTAATTGTGGCCTAGAGGGCTGCCAAACACTTTGAACGTAGACCAATTAGGGTGCCGATTTTATTCTTTCTTGTTATCTCTTCTTGCGTCGGCATTTTGCAGCAGAAATACATTTTGCCGCTGTTTTCAAAGCGAGTTTTTCGAAAAGCCGGGCTACTTTATCCAGAATTCAACAATGGAACAAAGACTCTAGAAAAGCTGCAGTTATTATTATTAATATCAACATTGTTACTATTCAATAGACTGAGTTTTGGTAGGCATACCAGGACTTCTGCAATACTATAGGCCTAATAACTGCGGTAAAGGCCACAATATCACGTGGCCGTCAAACTTGCTCTTACAAACTGCCTCGGCAGGGTTTTGTTTCAATGTCCATGGCCAAGTGGAGAAAGCAAGTAATTGCTTGTCACCATAGGAACCTGACGTGTGGACCCAACCTCGTGGCGGCACATAATGATCATGATGATGAATGCACATTTTGAATGGCCAGCGACAACATGTCTCCCTCTCGATGCCTCGTCGTTGTTTTGGTGTGGTGTCATCAGCACGTGGCAGTCTTGGGTTCTTGCAACCGCGTGAACTCATTAATAATGAAACAGTATAAAGAGAAATTGCGTATGGCTCAGTTTGCAGCGGCAACGGCTTTCCCTGCTTGACGCCTGTCGCTTCACTAGTTTTCTTCATATCTTTGTGTTATGTCATAGCTTCTGACATCTTTCTGACGCTCGATAACGTCGATACATTGTTGCATTCAGTAAGACGAAGCCATTTCGAGCCAATCGCGACAGGAAACAATTTGAACAAGAGTACGAGATCATCCTTCGCGCTTCAGCCTACGGCGAACATTGTCAGCTAAAATGTGACGTCACAAAAAGAATGCGCGAGCATTTTATTGTAGGTTTTACTTGCAGCTAGGAAAGCTTCTACGCGTTGCTCGGTTGTTCAGGATAGACAGTTAGTCCGCTGACTTTTTAATTGAAATAGAAAGTCGATAAATATCTTTTCAGCTTGTGACACACAACGACGATTGTGATGCAACATTGCTGATTGTTTCGGGTTTGTGACGATGCTAGCTGCAGACATGTACCAACTACATGATTCAGTTCAGTTCAGTTCTTAAACCTTTTAAGGTTCTGCCACCTTTTCCCGTTCATTGACTCGTTGGTATTTCGACTGTTGTAGCTAAATAGTATATTTAGTTACCTCTCTACCCAAATTGTACTAAATAGTATATATTTTTGTTTCCGACGCGTTAATGGCGTAAAATAAAATGATTGATTGGAGGCAATAGACATGTTTGATTAGTTCAGCAACTGGGCGCTTGGCCGTTACTTAAACATTTCAACGACTCAGTCAGCGCTGTCGAAGTTGCACAATTGTTCCATCAAAACAACGACAAAGCAGAAGTAAGAAACAGTTTAGTTTTGTGCTTTCAACAACTTCACAATTACAAAACTTCACTGTTGAACTGCAGTAAATCAACGACTTTGCGAGGTTTATGTTGAATGGCAAATTGTGGACAAGATTCAGAAGCAGATTATGACGTAGACAGACAGTTTCTTACTTTAATAGTTTTTTAAAGGTTTATAATTTTTTCATGACGTCAGTGCGCACTCCTTTTGTTTCTGCAGTAATTTCTAGAATCTAGATTGTTTGTTTGTTTTGTTTGTTTTATATTTATCCTGCATTGCGGGAAAGCGGACATGAGCGCTATGCATCGGTGTACGCCTTCCGACGTACACCTGACCCACGCTGCAGCCTACGGCAATGTCTGTTTCCGGTAGTCTACTCTATTTATGACTTAAATTTGGTACTACCCATTACTCGAAAATCGATCACTGGGTAGAGGCAATTATCATAAAGTTTCTTGCCCAGAGAAACAACAACAAGTGCGCGTGGCTGGAGTCGAACATGCACAGGCTCTCGACTGCGAGCCCAACGCGCTAACCACTCGACCATTGCTGCCGACATTATTTCATTGCTGCCGATCAGTGGTTCCCAACTCGTTTTTAAGGCGACCCATTTAAAAAAAAAATCAGTTCGGTGAAATCTTGCGACCCAAGCAAATTGTCGTAATATTTTAGAAGCCACACAAGATTGTGTTGCAAACAAAGATCAAATCACTAATGAGATAGCTGTGCTCGCTTGCTGTCAGTGAGCTTTTGAAATCGACGCGTTATTTTGCTTAGGCATAGCCGCATGTCGGCTTTAACTTCCAGCCGGTTTCGCTGCTCAGTTTTCAATACACACATGGCGCTAAATCCCATTTTACAAAGCCAAGTTGTTGCAAATGGAATCTGTTTTTTAATCCCAAATTGTGAAACTGTGGGATACACTTTGTACATGGAAGCCCAACAGTGGATGATTGCAAAATCTTTGTGGTATTTGACTTTGAAGGACGCAAAAAAATACGGTTTGCTACTTCTGTCGTTATGTCCATAAACTGTTCTGCAACATGGATGGAAAGTTGAGGCAGATCTTTTTCAACAAATGGATCAATTATTCAATCATTTTGGTTATTAAGTGTTAGAGATTCTCCATAGTAGTGCACAAACTTTTTGGCAAACTGTTCCAGGTGTCTAATTATTATCGTTTGCTTAATATCAACTTTATTGCCACAGATATATTGCGTTAGCTGAGGAAATATATCGTAATCATCTCTGGTGACATAACTTTTCCAGAATATGAGTTTTTTGTGTTAAAGTGCCTCTGACAAGAAAATAAATTTGCTAAATTTATCTAAGATACCAAAGAGATGACACTAACAAACTTCCCTGATCAGCAAATAGTAAAAAATATCAACAGGCTAATAAGTTACACGCTTGCAAACTTTCGTTCACTTTCGGCGAATCTGGCACTCATTCAATTGCGAAAATAAAAACGGCAACCTCGCTGTGACGTCACCGTGGGTGGGAAGGATACATTCTTTCTCTGTGGTGAGTTGGTAAGGTATGGTACGACTGCTCCAAAACGTCAATGTGTGGGGCTCTATTGGTCTAAAGCATGTGCAAAATGAGAATTACCGAAATGAAAAAGTCAACTTATTATTACTATCAGGTTTAGATCAAATAGATTGAGTTTATTTTTATCAAACAGCATCTCAATTCAATTGAAATTGCAGTTTTTCTAAACTCTTGTAGGGCTACAATTTGGATAATTTTTTATTTGTCCTAATCTGGCTATAGCCATTTGCAGCGTAACAGCAGTATCTCACAGACAGTACACTTAATTTATGGTTGAGGTAGGCCTAATGCCTGGAAATTGCTGTTTATGTGACAGAGTCAGTGACAAAGGCGTGTGCTATATTTTCATGCTTTCAAACAAAACAAGGTGCTGAGAAGAAAATAGTCAAAGTTTTCTTCAAGTGTTCGAAAGTGGGATGAACCATACAAAACTAGTCGTATATGTTCTCTTCACTTCACTGGAGATGATTTTGTTAACACCACCAACCCGATTTGGATCTTCTCAGCAATGAGTGGCGTGCTGGGAACTGTAGGTGGTGCGTTTGCCACAAGTGCGAGTCTATGTCCCAGCCCAGTAGTAGTAGTAGTAGTCCAGTTTTTATCCGGTGATGTCCCCGTTACCGAGGGTGGCCGGATTCACCTCCAAGTGCCGCAATCGTCTTCACACCCTGCCTCCACATCGATCTGTCTAGCGCGTCCTCTCTTGTCAAGCCCACCTTGCTGCTTTCTTCCTCAACTTGCTTTTTCCATGTTTTCTTTGGTCTTCCTTGTTTTCTCCGACCCTCCACTCGCAACTCCAGCGCTCTTCTCAAAACATCATCTTCATCCCTTCTCAAAACATGCCCATACCACCTCACTCCATTCGCTTTTGCCAACTTATCAACACTCTCATTCAACCCAAGCAAGCTCATAAGTTCTTCGGTATTCCTTTTGTCCATCAGCTTTACACCACACATTGCTCTCACCATCGCTCTCTCAGTTCTTCTTAAAATCGCCAATTCGTTTTCCCGTAAGCACCATGTCTCACTTCCGTACAGCATTGCAGATCTCACACAACTAGTATAAATTCTTCCTCTCATTTTCAACGGAAATCTTCTACCACATAACAACTCTCGACACTCTCTGAATTTCACCCAACCAAACCTTCCTCTTGCAGTCACTGCCGCTTCACAATGAATGTGTATGTTGCCATGAAGTGCCATAGACGAAAGAACTTTTGAAGAAAGACGCATCTAGCTGTGTTACCAATTTGACCGATTTTGAGGCACACTTACATCCCGCAGTTCTGAAGACTTTTTTTTATGAGGAGCCGGAAGAACTCGAGAAAAAAACAATAAACCGAAAGGAGAAAACGGAGACCTATCAAAAGAGTAAGGATACTACATTAGGCTAAAAATACCCTAAACGCTAAAGAATGCACACTAAACGAAGTGATTTTATTTCCTTGCAAGCAGTATCGGTAATTAGTCGCTTACAGACATGTATTGGAGTGGATACTACAAGGTGGTGCTCTCGGAAGCAACAATCGGATTGTGCTGCCGTCATGCACTGTTTGGCTAATCCGAAACAATTTTCAAGTCCAGATGGCCGTTACACCGGATTTCAATGGCCAACTGAAGGCACATTATGAGGGAGAGAGAGAGAGAGCTTTTATTTATTTATGAATAGTGATGAATGATGATGAATTAAATATGAATGATGATTCGTACGATTTCTTCATTTTTCACTTCAAGTATATTTTAGGTTTTGTAGGAACGTATCCAGTACAGTTTTATTAAACTACAAAAAACAATAAATCTTTGAAAAAAGCAACCGCTTGTACCAACTCCGACCAAACTGTGATCCACCAATTACATCTAGAAAGCATTTGTTTCATCCGTCGCTAACAACGCCCACCCACGATGACGTAATACCACTAAAGTCGTCCCAGAGCAGTGAAATATGGAGTTTCGCCTGTGGTGGCGCTGCGGAACTGTCGTTTTGTATAAATTTCGCCCTAACCAGTCGAGCTTCGAGGTTAAGATTAAAAAGTTTGCTAAGCATAATTTTGCGCCAGAAAATGCTTAGAAAATTTACTATACTTGGGTCCAACCTGTCAGGGGCACTTTAAGCAGAAACTTTTGCGGCGCGATCAATCACCGTAAAACCGTTGCCTTGCATATATAAATTTAGAGAATTCAGAGAGTAAAATATATCGGCAAGGTAAGCAACTTTTGCGTTGAAATCTTCTAGCAAAAACTTCTCGGCTAATCTCACACAGTTCTGTTGCCTCAGGAAGATAGCAATCTCCTCTCGCAAATTACAAACTCGCTTCAGGACACGACCTCGTGACAACTATCGCACTTCTGTGTGCAACAGCAATGCTTGATAATAATCAGAATCCACAAAGACGAAAACAAATGCCGATATATTGGACTTGTTTTGATGAAGTTTACACACTTCACATCATTCAACACTTCGTGCAGCTCTTGAGACAGCGTTTTTGCAGCAAAGGCCTCTCTGTGGAGAAAGCAATAAGTTCATACAGCACTTGGGGCTTTGTCTTTGATGCGTTTTACCGTTTTACCACACCAGACTATGCGTGGTCCAACGTGTGGAAAACTTTGTCATAGTTTGTCTGACATAGCGTTCGTAACATATAGTGCACGTTACAATATATCCCGTAACTTTGTCAAGTTAATTTATGTTTGAGACTGAAATTTTTGTTGGGTTTACATTTTATAATAATAATAACAATAATAAAAGCGAAAATTGTTAAAACTTTTTGCACTACGATCACGCTACAAAGCTTTCCGATGTCTCGACATGAAACGCTTAATGACTTGTGTTTATATTTTCCAGTTTTGTGATCGATCTCTTCACGTTTTAAATTTTTTTATTGTTATATTTTTCGCCTAAGATACAATATGCTTGAAAAACAAACGACCCAAAAAAATAATCAGGCGACTCAACTTTGGGTCGCGACCCATGAGTTGGGAACCATTGATCTAGATGGTAGAGAAATGGCTTTGGGCTATTTAGGAGGTTGGTGGGATCTGTTTTGACTGCGTGTGGTAACCCTGGTGTAGTCAGCAGATACTCCCCGGTGTGGTCAGTATTGTTCCCCCAGTGTAGTCAGCATGGTACCCCCAGTGTGGTCAGCATGGTACCTCCAATGTGGTCAGCATGGTTTCTCTGGTACCCTCGATGTGATTAACAATAACATGGTAGCCTACCCAAGGTGTCGTCAGTGTAGCTCCTACGAGCTTTGCGTACATCGTTTCTACTCTGACGTCACGCATTATTGGTTCTGGAATCTGTGCACTCTGCAGACTAAAACTTCATTCTTGCGTTTCTCACGGCGTCTTTTCTTTTCTCACAACCCTTAGGAATTCCACGGAGTGCTTGGTCGCATTCCTGTAATACTACTGTAGAGTGTAAACGGACGCAAAAATATATACGTATACATAGTTTTAACTTTTGCGTCCGTCTAAGTTGTTTGTTTGTTACGTGCCTCTTATAATCAATGTTCAGTGGCCACTCGCCTTTAATCAAAACAATTTTTTTAAGCTGGAGCGACCAGCATGTATCGATACCAAAGAGTATACTTCAGCGTATACTACAGTAGATGGCAGTATATCAGTATACTTGCATGCTGTGGTGTGGACAGGGCTGCGATTTTTTCTTTCTTGTCGAACGACCAAAAATTCTGCGTTTGTTTGTCGAATAGTTATATGACGTCACAAGAGTCAGATTATAAGCGTTTGGCCGCGAGTTATCGCACAATTTGTGTGGTATCAGAGTCACTTAAGCTTTTAATCGAACGCTGGTTGAGTGATTGCAAAGGAGTATCAAGCGCTAAGTTATATACCTACCGGACATGTATACAGCCCTCGAAATTAGCTTGTATCTACGACAGCAAAAACATTGCCGTCGCTAAATCAACAAACCTTGGATTACGGCGGCAATTGCGGTATGCTTTAATGTTTAATCAAACGAAATTTTATGCGTTTCTTCATCGCGTGTCACACGGCGGTAGCCCAGAGCATCACGCAAGCTATTTTATGCGCTGACAATGCTCTTGTGAACTGTAAAAAGTTTGCAACCTTATAAATACCGGCTTATTGTTACGCAAAAGTTATTTTTTCATCGAATGCTTATTGTTTACCGATGTCGTTGCGAATATAAATTATGGTGAAAGAAGATACAGTTAAAAAGTAGAATTTACCTGCTATACATTATCAAACAGAAGGAAAAGTTAGCGGGTATTTTGCAATATTTGTAAAGAACTTTATGACGGAAACAAATTGGAATTAGAAAAGCTACGGGGTCAAGTTCTTCTTCGTCGTATGAGCTGTTCTTTCGGACTATATGTTTGGACATGATGTCATCAGCCACTCGACAGTCTCGTCATCCAGGGCCTTCAGTCCAAGCGTTCCATGTGGTGGTTGATGGATTGGGCAGTCATGAACGACATGATCTACTGTCTGGTCTGTGGCGCCACACTCGCATCCCGGTGAGGGAGCCAGGCCCCATCTGCACATGTCTGAACGAAAGCGACCGACGCCGGTTCGTAGGCGGTTAAGCCGGACCCACGCAAGTCTTGCGAGGGACATTCCCGGAGGGTGGGGATCGACGTCGAGTAGGAAATCACGGAGTCCGGAGGTGTTGTTTTGCCACTCCATGTTCCATGTGTAGTTCGTCCAGTGTGCCGCACTTATTCCAAGATCTTCAATGTTGTTCAGAAGCTGTCGTGCGGCGGGCACAAATGGGCGTCTTGATTTCAGTCGCTGCTGTCCTCCAGGTAGGAGCTGGAGTGTACTGTGGAGGAGGTGGTCGGGGTCCAGTGCGCGACGAGCAAGGGAAATCATGGCTCCTTTACGGCGAAGCTCAGCAGGTTGGATGCCTGCAAGGATGGGAAGGCAGTCCGTTGGAGTGGGACGCAGGCATCCAGTCACAGTGCGTAGTGCGTCATTGATGGCGGTGTCAATGTGGCGGGTGTGAGAGCTGCGGCACCACACTGGTGCGCAGTACTCAGCGGTAGAATGGACGAGGGCCAAGGTAGCTGTGCGAAGGGTTTTCGCATCAGCTCCCCAGCCGGAACCCGCTAGCCGCCTCAAAAGTGCAACGCGCGCAGATAGTTTTTTGCCCAGTGACTCCAGGTGTCGTCGGTACGTGAGTGACCTGTCCAGGGTTACGCCGAGGTAGGTGGGTTCGGCGCAGTAGGGGAGGTGTTCGTCATCGGTGGTAATGTTGATCTCACGTTTTGCTTCCTTGTTGTTTAGGTGCGAAACAAATTGGAATTAGAAAAGCTACGGGGTCAAGTTAAAAAAGTAGTACGAAATTCGATAAATGGTTCTTGGGCAGTAAAGTAATGCTTCCGATCATATGGCATCGCGCGTTCATGAACGGGCAGTTTTGCGTCTTCAAGTATTCTAGTGACGACGCGACAACCTCATCCTCTGATACAGCATCTGATGATTCCGATTCTGACAGCTAGTTCTTTATCAAACAGACTCGTGTTTGCTCGCAGTATCCCAATTGTGCCGAAATTATGTTAGTGTAAACGTAAATCGAGGCAATCATCTCGCAGTGACCTACTAATTTGTTACCGGTACCTGGTTGAACAATTAACGTTATTTTATGATAATTCAATTCGTCGCTAGATATCGAATTAATGTAAAACAAACGTAAATTTCTTCTTGGGCATTGATACGCAGGTATCAAAATTCGTTATTCTTGCATTGACTTCACGTCTGTAGACGTTGAATCAATGTAAAATGATGATTTTTGCTGTCTGGGTAGCCTACGTAATATAACCCTCCAGGAAATTTAAATCGATTTGTGCTGTTAACTTACTTTAAAGGTAACCCAAAATTAACTTACTTTTCCTCCCTGAGTTATTTAAGGTGAATTAACGTAACAGCGTGCGTATCGCTACGTTTGGTATTATTACATCACAACAAATCAAACAGTGCGGTCGTGATAGACTACTCTAGTATATTTTTCGCTTCTCGTTTTTTCGATTCAACGTCTGCAGACGTTGAATCAATGTAAAAACGACGGGTTTTGCTAGCTAGGTTGTGTGCTTTTGTGAATGCAAGTGCAAAATCGCCCATCACGTACAGAAACCCTTTTAGTGGAAGGAAGTCGAGTTGCAACCGTGTTTATCTGTCTACTATTCTTTATTCACATTGCAAAAGAATTCTCCATTCTTGGAACAACAAGTGCATAAGTCAGACATAAATACAAACTTGCATAGACGTTGACAAGCAAAAGTAGCTGTCACAATCAATGTGCAAAGCCTCGCGTCGGGCTGCTTTGCGTCTTGACAGAATGTGCTGTTTTCATTATGGAATTCTGGTGCGATGTGTTATTATCGGTTATGACCTGAAGTAACCTCTGGTTGAGAAATTTGTAACGTATTTCTAGAATCATCTGTAAGCATGCAAATCTAGAAGGTTCTGTTGTTTTTCATGATTTCTGAGCGTCGTTTGTCATGACGTCATAAGGTTGTTTATCAGTAAATGCCCGATTGCGAAATCGTTATTATGTAAGAATCTTCTTGCGAACGTGACATTCTTTAGACTTCTATAAGCTTCTGCTTGTTGACATTTATTGCAACTTGACAGAACAATGTGACATTACGTAACCTTCTCGATGTTACCAGACCGAAGCCACCTACTATAAATAGTGGTGTAGTTTGTAATTCTGATTATTCTGAGATTATTATTATGATGATTATTATTGAGTTGGTTATGAGAGTTGTGCTATGAGTTGTGGATTGGTAGTTGATGCAGAAATTAGAGTTATTTGAGAAGCCGTTCGTTAAAGTTCTTCAAGAAGTCAGATTATCATTTCGCTAGTAGAATTATTCGACATTTAATTGACTGCTTTTCGGTTCACCCATTAAACTACGTCATTGAATCTTTCCAAGTCTTTTTCCTGGTAAGAGATAGAAAGAAATCGTGACATTCTGGGGGCTCGTCCGGGAAAAACCGAAAAAGATTAACCGAAAAACCGAAGAATACCGAAAGATTTATTGAAAGAATAATAAATTAACAACAAGCTGTCAAAATGGCGGATGCCGTCAAACATGAGATGATTGAAGACTTAGGGAGCATGGCTGAACGAATGGGGCTGAGTGACAATGAAAAGTCTCAGTTTGTGATGGAAGAGTATCACAAGATAATGGCCCAAAAAGCTCAGCGAGAAGCTGACGAAAGAGAAGATAAAAGAGCTGCTCGTGAAATAAGGAAAGCAGAACTTGAAGCTGAGGAAAAGCGAGCACAACTTGAAGCTGAAGCAGAGGAGAAGCGGGCGCAGCGCGAAGCTGAAGCTGAAGAAAAACAAGCTCAACGAGAAGCTGAAGAGAAACAAGCGCAGCGCGAAGCTGAAGCTGAAGAAAAACAAGCTCAACGAGAAGCTGAAGAGAAACAAGCGCAGCGCGAAGCTGAAGCTGAAGAAAAACAAGCACAACGAGAAGCTGAAGAAAAACGTGCTCAATGGCAGTACGAAGCAGAAGCTGAAGAAAGAAGAGCGCAATATGAATTGGAAAAGTTAAAACTTGAATTAGAAAGACAAAAGCTGGACATTGGTGAGCGATCTAATTCTACTAATGATAATGCTCGAGATGTTATTGTGGCGCAAGTTAGACGTCCAGATTTGCCATCATTTGTTGAAGAAAAAGATGAGTTGGATAGTTATTTGTTAAGATATGAAAGATATGCTACAATAGCCAAATTGGAGAAGTCGACGTGGGCTACCCAGCTAAGCATGTTATTATCGGGACAAGCTCTTGATGTATATTCAAGACTTTCGCAAGAAGAAGCCATGAACTACGACAGATTGAAGTTAGCTCTGTTAAAGCGATACAATTTTACCGAGCATGGATACCGTCAAAGATTCCGTGAGGCAAAGCCTGAACGACACGAAAGTCCAGGTCAATTTATTGAACGTTTAAGAAACCTTTTGTTAAAATGGTTTGAACTTTCGGGGGCTGACCAATCATTGGACGGATTGGCAAACCTTATAGTTAAGGAACAATTCACAGATTCATGTTCAAAAAATCTGTCTGTTTATCTAATGGAGAGAAGTCCAAAGAATCTAGAAGAAATAGCCAGTGTGGCAGAACAGTACTTAGTTGCTCATGATGAGAAGTTGTCGACTGAAGAGACGTTGTCATGCGATAATGACGAGGAACAAACAAATAATTTTAAAGGAGGTGCTGTTCCAAGAGAAGTACGTTGTTTTAATTGTAATGGCTTAGGTCATAAGTCTGTTAACTGCCGGAGAAAGACTAATAGAAATCATCAGGAATCGAGGAAGTGGTGCAATCGTTGCAATAGGCAAGGACACGAAGCGAAGGAATGCAAGGACAAGTCGTTTTCTCTTTCCAATCAGTCTGGAAAGAATGAGAAAGACACGGACGTTTATTGATGCGGTTGTGCGTTAATGATTCCTAAACCCACGCTTGACGAGGAGAAACCGGATGAAGATGTTTGCAGAAAAATAATACCTGAAGATCACCTGCCAGTAGTGGATGGAAAAGTTGGAAACGAAAAGGTAAAAGTTTTACGTGATTCTGGTTCTACGGGTATAATAGTGAGGAGAGATTTGGTTAAAGACAGTCAATTAACGGGAAAAACTGGAATTGTGATGTCAATAAATAACACTTCAATCCAAGGACCGTTAGCGAAGATATATATCGAAACTCCGTATTGTAGTGGGACTGTGAAAGCGTTATGTTTACAAAACTCTTTAGTTGATCTGATAATCGGAAATGTTTTTGAGAGAGATTCTGAAGTTACTTGTTATTCTTGTGGCAAGAATGGTCACTTTGCTCGAGATTGTTCTGCAGATAATCAGCAACGATCTCACGATGACGGATATTACGAGTGCGAAGAACCGAGGAGAAGAGGCAGGCGACGACCATTTGGAGTTTGCTATAGATGCGGTAGACGCGGACACTTCGCCAGGGAATGCGTTGCTAACGGCGGATATTCAGAAAACAGACGTTGCCGTGACAACCATTGCTACCGATGTGGGGAGATTGGACATATAGCTAGGAGCTGCCCTTTTGATGAAAAGGCTTGCTACAACTGTCATAAAGAAGGTCATCTCGCCAAGGACTGTCCGGAGAGGAGGTGTTTCCGATGTAGGAAAATGGGTCATCTTGCTCGCCGATGCACTGAAGACATTGAGGACGTTGGAAACTTTCACAGTAAACGTGACTATTGTTTTGAGAAAAGTTATCGTTGGTAGATCATGCAACGATGGACTATTGAGTCGTTGAACATAATTATGAGAATTGATTTATCGAGTAATTAATTGTTTTGTAATGTGTTTTGTATTGATTGTGTTGTTATATTGTTTGCAACAATATTCTAAGGGGGGGGGCGTATGTCACAATCAATGTGCAAAGCCTCGCGTCGGGCTGCTTTGCGTCTTGACAGAATGTGCTGTTTTCATTATGGAATTCTGGTGCGGTGTGTTATTATCGGTTATGACCTGAAGTAACCTCTGGTTGAGAAATTTGTAACGTATTTCTAGAATCATCTGTAAGCATGCAAATCTAGAAGGTTCTGTTGTTTTTCATGATTTCTGAGCGTCGTTTGTCATGACGTCATAAGGTTGTTTATCAGTAAATGCCCGATTGCGAAATCGTTATTATGTAAGAATCTTCTTGCGAACGTGACATTCTTTAGACTTCTATAAGCTTCTGCTCGTTGACATTTATTGCAACTTGACAGAACAATGTGACATTACGTAACCTTCTCGATGTTACCAGACCGAAGCCACCTACTATAAATAGTGGTGTAGTTTGTAATTCTGATTATTCTGAGATTATTATTATGATGATTATTATTGAGTTGGTTATGAGAGTTGTGCTATGAGTTGTGGATTGGTAGTTGATGCAGAAATTAGAGTTATTTGAGAAGCCGTTCGTTAAAGTTCTTCAAGAAGTCAGATTATCATTTCGCTAGTAGAATTATTCGACATTTAATTGACTGCTTTTCGGTTGACCCATTAAACTACGTCATTGAATCTTTCCAAGTCTTTTTCCTGGTAAGAGATAGAAAGAAATCGTGACAGTAGCCTACTTCGAAGAAAGTTAGAAACCCGTTGTATCGAATAGCAGGAAACGTGTGTGGCGAAATATTTGATGCCAGGCGTTAAAACTTCGATCAAAGCATTTTCTCGCAGTGTTCAATATGTTTCTTTCCATAAAAATAGCGGCTTTTTTCATATGTATTTCTGAACGTCTGGTCGGGAACTAGGCTGTTTTCTACATGTGAAAAACTTTCATAGCAAGTATCCAACAGTCATTTTACCAGAGCAATATTGTTAATTAGCTCAAACGGCGAAATACAAACTTGCATAGACGTTGACAACTCAACGTAGCCTAGGTTATTTCATTTATAAAACGTGTGTTGCGAAATGTTTGATGCCAGGCGTTGGAACTTCGATCAAAGCATTCTACCGCAGTGTTCAAAATGGCGGCGCTGACGCCTTGGGAGTTTCTCGTGTGAAGCGTCGCTTTTAGATCTTGCTTTGAAGTACCTGGCGAAGGAAAGTTTACGTAAGTCAGCACTCTTATGATTGCATCACGTGATGGTCCCCCCCCCCCGATTGTTCCTCGACCTGACGATGTTTAGTCCTCTCTCAGTTTTTTTCCTTTTTATTTTCCTTTTTTTTTTCGTTTTTTTTTTCGTAAGGCACGGCGTTTGTCGAATAGTGATGGCGCGTGTCGAGTGACCTCGTCACCGAAAAAGGCAAAAATCGCAGCCCTGGGTGTGGATATCAGTTTTTGAGTTGGATTTCCATCAGTATTCTGCAGTTCTGTTCTACGTTCTAGTATTAATTGTGTCAGAGCGGTCATCCCTGATTGTTGTGATGGATTCAATATGTTTTCTTCCTGCAATAAACTACTACGCGAGAGTATAGATGTTGTTCTCATAGGTCATCTCCACCACTATCGTGCTCGGGGTATTGCTCTACTAACTACAGCTATGTATGGGCGGATTACGACTAATCGTGCCGCTGCATCGGCATGGAAGAATAGCATGACTATTTCTTTACTTGACTTTGTTAAAACTAACATTAAATTATTCCATCTTACATTGTTATATTATTTCATAATAATAACCTGTCTTTATTTTATGTTGTTATGATTATAGCGGTCTGGCAGATGAAACAAGTGCCCGATTTGAGGTTGGAATTGGGGTAAGCAACGGCGATCAAATTACAGTAGGTCGTCAGTAGATCAAATTACAGTAGGTGTGCGAAAGACAAAACTTTTTTTGTCTTTCGCACAACGCTCAGAGTTCAAAATGGATACCACTATACCTTGCATGTTTACAATTTTCCGTATAAAATGGAATTTTTACCTCACTCATCATCAATGCAATGCATCCGCTCCGGGGGCCGTCCACACACCCAAACACTCAGCAGACACACCATACTTACATGAAAGATACTTAGCAGGGAGGTGTGGCTTAATCTGACCGAAGGGACCCACCGCGGTAGATGGTAATCTGTGGGTGTATAAAATAAAGGTTATTGGCTGTCTCAAGCTTATCTACTTGTCTCAACTTTCCTCTTGCTGATGTTGGAGCAGACTAGGAAGAAGACTGGAGCAAGCTCGAGAACTAGCACGTTTTGGTAGAGAATTTATTTTAATTTAATTTGAGTTTTTTTATTTGTGTGCTTCTTGATGGCCGCTTGAAGAAGGGCACAGGCTTATGGAAAAGGGCCACTGCAGTCTGACATTTCATTCGGTGGAGATGCCAGAGAGAGGCGGCCAGAGAAAGGGTAGCTTTCACTGACGCCAGAGTCTTCTTTGGACGGGCAGCTGCAATCCTATCATCTCAGGTCGAGTGGAACGACGGAGAGGTACGGTTAAAGACTTCCCTCTGCAATCACTCTTCCGGCATCGAGCCGTTTCAGACTAGTGAGAGGGACGGGTTAAATAGGGGTTGTTACGCCCTTGGCTGTCTAAACTTCTTCAAAGATGTTTTACGACCGTACTGTGCTAGTGAGACCCACCGCTGCAATCAGTCGTCCCTACCACCGAGGATGGCTGAGAGGGGCGGTCCCTACCACCGAGGATGGCTGAGAGGGGCGGTCCCTACCACCGAGGATGGCTGAGAGGGGCGGTTGAATAGAGAGTCTCGACTGGTTCTTTTTTCTTCTGACCTTAGATCTTTAAAAGGAAGGGAAATGTCAGATGACAAAGGAATGTCATGTTTTGTGATGTCTTTTGTTTTCGTCATGATCACCCACAGGGCTTGGATAGTGGACCATTTTGTGCTCCATGTGTATCTGTTGCCAATATCCAGAGATATCTTCTCGAAGATTTGAAGATGTCCTCATATACTTTATTTGGATGCACGAGGAACGCTGTTGGAGAACAAAAGAGGGTTGATGTGCCTCATTTTGTGGCACAAATTAAACGTGGCCCATTCGTTCCAGATTTCGGTGGCGTCTTCTATACGATGGAGATGGCAAATTCTGCGGCTTGTTTGAAATTTAGATTGCATGTCCACTATGTTGATGCCTCCGCTCCATCTTTGGCAGGAGGAAGTGTTTTGTTTCTCTGGAATTGTTCAAATGGTGAAGGATACCAGAGGAAGTTGAAGGGAATTTTGTAGATGTCTTTGAGGTGATGTTGTGTTGGCAGCACTCTACGCAGATGCAAAGTGACGGGTACCATGAGAGTATTGATGATGGAGATCTTTCCGTGGAGAGAGCGTCTTCATGGCTTGTAGATGTTGGCGATCGTCTGAGTTTTCTGATGGCGGTCTGCTAGTTCATTTTATCCAGTTATGTTTTGTTTGTTCCGAGCCAACTGCCCAGGATCTTGATGTTGTTCAAGATCGCAACTTCAGGAAAGAGCTGCTGAGCGCTTGATAGGCCAGATCAGGTTTGAACGCCAGGATCTGGGTCTTTTCCTGGTTCACTTTCTGGCCGGACATCGTCTGGTACAAGGTTAGTTTTTCTGTTGATTTCTTTGACAGATGGAATGTCTCTTGTTGTGAATGTGGTGTCGTCCGCATATTGTTGTATTTTGATTGTAAACTTGGAAAAGCGAAAACCGTTGTTGGTTTTTCTCTATACGACGGCTGAGCACATCAGCACGGATTATGAAATAGAGCATGCTGAGAGGGCATCCCTGTCGAATGCCCCTTTTGACGTTGATTCGTTTGGTTAAGGCTCCATTTACTTCTATCTTGCTTTTTGGTTTGTTGTACTGTAGACCATAAGGAGTGACTTACTCCATCAAAGGCTTTTTTGAAGTCAGTTATCATGATATACATTTATACAAGTCCCTGTGTTGTGTTTGAGATGCTTCCAGGGCGGCTTGTATGTTCATTGTGACATGCTCTATTCTGCGGTTTGGCAAATCCACATTTCTGATTTGGACAAATCAGGTTTGTGATCATGGATCTGAGTCTGTTGGGGAGGATTTTACTCAAAACCTTGTAGTCTGTGTTATTTTGTCGTATCCAGGCTTACACCTGGAGGTTGAAGATTTAGATCAGGTAGACGGGAAGGCAAGGAAGCCAATCTTCGTGTCCACCTTCAGGCATGCGATTAAGTGTCTTGCCAAAGACACAGCTGCATGCTCTTGTGTCGAACCGGCGACCTTTCGATTGCCGTTCCAGCGTTCCAGGGCTCTCACCACTCGGCTATGCAGCTGACTAGTAGTCTGTGTTGAAGAGAGAGATCTGTCTCCAGTTTTGAAGCTTTTCTTTTTCACCTTGTTTAAAGATTAGCTTCACTCATGGAGGGAGTCATTTTTTTTCTCAAAAGCAGTTTTTAAGCATTTCCAAAATGTGATGTTTCAGGAACTGCTAGCACTTTTGGTAAAGCAATGCCCCGAGAACATCGGACCCGGGTGCAGAATTTTTGTTCAGACGTTCAATAGCTGTTTTGACTTTTTAGAACTACCAGCTGGGTCTTCTTCAATTTTGGCTTCTCCCAGAATGTTCAGGTAACTGTTCTGTTCTTGAGGGTTGATGTCGTCTTTTATAGGGAGTCATACAAGCTGTGTACTTCTTTGAGTATGTCTTCTTTCTTTGTGAGAGTTGTGTTGTTTGCGTCGTGTATCTCAGTGATAGAGCTGCTTTTACAATTTTGTTCCTCTGTTTTGAAGAAGCTTTTGGAGGGCTCTTCATCGCTTATTGGAGTTGTTCTGGATCTGATTTGAGAATTGAGATCCGATTGCTTTATAGTCGTATAAATTTCCCTTTCTTTGCTCGAGCGCGACCGCAAAATGTCTAGTTTTTTCAAACAGTTTCAAGCTCTGTTATGACGTGTGGATATTCTAATAGGCTCTTATTGATTTTGTATGAATATTCACACCATTTAATGTGTTGTTGATTTTGGAGATGAATTATCGGTAATTTACAATGGTCTGATAATGTGCAGTAGGCTATTCGGTTTTTGAATCTTTATCCTCGGACTGACAAAGCCTTGATAGGTTAATTACTCCTGGTAGTTTCTCATACTTGTAGAGGCTTTTGACGCAGGGTCGGTTACCGAGATTGGCAGAGTGAAGTTTTCCGATTGTTAAATTGTTGTTGCCGGGGAATTATTTCATCCATTGGATGTCGCTGAATGGAGAGCAGTCCTGAAATGCGTTGCTCAAGCGCACACCCCAAGAGTCGAACCAGCGCCGTGTGATCTTGAGCCCGACGCGTAACCACTGAGCTAAGCTGAAATGCTGCTGAAATAATTAAGAAATTAATAATAAATAATAATAAATAATAAATAATTAATAAGCTGAAATAATTGCTGAAATGCTGCTAGCTCAGTTGTCACTTGCTCAGTTCACAACTGCTGACTAGTAGGAGACTCATCAAATTAGTTTTTACATGAAAACTTGTTGAAATGTTTAGAAATGAATCCAAAATGACATTTTGAAGTGGCGTTTGTGCTTTTAATTAAGAATTCCAAGCAGAAAGATTGATGGAAAGGGAGTGAAGGCATCAGGTAAGTTGTTGATTTATAACTTTGATCTCTTTCTGTTTGATGCGACACTTCTACGTTGATCCAATGATGTTAATATTACAACAATCTGGATGGATATTTTCTTGATGATATATTGACTGCTTCTCACAGACGAAGTCATTAAAGGCAGACATCGTGTAGTCTGCAACTCGCTGGAAGCAACTGAACGTCTTGGTCCAAAACAATGTCGCGGTGCATCGTCCACTGGCGGCGACGTCATAATGTCGGAGTCATTATCACTAGAGGGCAGCCAAGGGTCACTTGACGTTCAAAACTTTCGCCAAGAATAATCCCTGACGTGATAAGATCGACAAGAAAAATTGGCAGAAACATGTAATGAGATATACTGATGACTAATTGGTTGTCGTTATTGACAATGGGACTTTAATCAATTCGCTATTTATGGCTTATCTGGTTAACTATTGCCGGACAATAACCATTGTACTTCATTCTTTATAAAAAGCCACTGTCCTTGAGTGATTGAGAAGCGAGGAGGTGGACTACCAGTATAAACGCTGCGTACAAGTACTACATTGCTAGTGTAAACGATACTTTTGCAGGAAATGCTGTCTTGCTTTGTTAAACATTAATAACGGTATCAAATGTAATAACTCTTTGTTTGCTAACGAAATTAATCAATTAACTAAATCATCGGATCTTCTTTGCAGTGTACGTCACAATCGACGAACGATCTTGTTTTGAAATCGACGAGGAGGAACATCTGGAGAAGTGGAGAGTGATTGTTTTGCTTCGTTCTTGCTGCCGTCACAAAACAACCCCTTTTTCGCCACTCAATCCTCGAAGTCGCGTCTAGCGCTGAAGCAAGACAAACACTTTTGTTTCGCTCAAGCGAGCGGCAGCTCGACTCTTCCGCTGAAGCGCGAGAACAGGTTTCTTGAATGAGGCTTAAGCAACTAGAACGAGAGAGTTTTTGCTTCTCTACGCTTATGAATTATGACGTGTGGCTTCATTGCCTTCCCGTCAGCTTAATCTAAATCTTCAACCACCAGGCGTAAGCTTGGATACGACGAACATATATGACGTAGAAAATATTTTGCTTGTGAAAAAGAAAGAAAAAACAAACTAAGTTTTCTAATTGAAAGTGCACGGGAACTTTTGCGATAAGTTCTACATTTTACTCGGTAGAAGAAAAACCAGGGCATAGAGAAAAAATTGCCAGTAGGCCTATAGAGTAGTTAGACAATAGTTTAGATGAGCAAGTGTGTACTATTGGGCTTGTTATACTTTCACTTGTGTGACGTCTAACTCTACAGCATTGCCAGATGTAAAAAAAACACTTGAGAAATAGCATGTAGAGTTTCAACTCTAACAATTTTGAACACTGTGTTGCAAGTTTTCAAAATTGTCAGTCAATCACAAGATTTGAGATGTTATTGATGTGATGGAAGAAACTTAGAATTGCCCTGAATTTAAGTCCAAAACATAACCCCACACAAGCATGTGGTATATTTGTTGTTTGGGATATTTATCTTGATACTGACTGACAATTTGAAAACTTGCAACACAGTGTTCAAAATTGTTAGAGCTGAAACTCTACATGCTATTTCTCAAGTGTTTTTTTTTTTACTTTCGGTTTTCCTCACTATCTTCCAGTTGGTTGCTTTGAAGATTTGATTTTATTTCATCAAAATCTTCAAATTTGTTTTCGAACTCAGAGGGCCTTCGGTCGCAAGCCAAAATTTCAGAAATCTTTTCTAATACCGAGAAACGATGTGTGCAGGAATGTTGTTGCACAGAACATAAAATAACCAAGGATAGGCTAATATCTGTCGATGCATCGTGGATCACGATGCTTGGTAGTTGGATCACGATGCTCGGTGGTTGGACCACGATGATGCCCAGTGGTTGGACCACGATGCTCGGTGGTTGGAGTTGGACCACGATGCTCGGTGGTTGAACCACGATGCTCGGTGGTTGGAGTTGGACCACGATGCTCGGTGGTTGGACCACGAAGGTCGGCGGTTGGACCACGATGCTCGGTGGTTGGAGTTGGACCACGATGCTCGGTGGTTGAACCACGATGCTCGGTGGTTGGAGTTGGACCACGATGCTCGGTGGTTGAACCACGATGCTCGGTGGTTGGACCACGATGCTCGGTGGTTGGACCACGATGCTCGGTGGTTGGACCACGATGCTCGGTGGTTGGACCACGATGCTCGGCGGTTGGACCACGATGCTTGGTGGTTGGACCACAATGCTCGGTGGTTGGACCACGATGCTCGATAGTTGGACCACGATGCTCGGTGGTTGGACCACGATGCTCGGTAGTAGGACCACGATGCTCGGCGGTTGGACCACGATGCTCGGTGGTTGGACCACGATGCTTGGTGGTTGGACCACAATGCTTAGTTGGACCACGATGCTCTGTAGTTGGATCACGATGCTCGGTGGTTGGACCACGATGCTCGGTAGTTGGACCACGATGCTCGGCGGTTGGACCACGATGCTCGGTAGTTGGACCACGATGCTCGGTGGTTGGACCACGATGCTCGGTAGTAGGACCACGATGCTCGGCGGTTGGACCACGATGCTTGGTGGTTGGACCACAATGCTCGGTAGTTGGACCACGATGCTCGGTAGTTGGACCACGATGCTCTGTAGTTGGATCACGATGCTCGGTGGTTGGACCACGATGCTCGGTAGTTAGACCACGATGCTCGGCGGTTGGACCACGATGCTCGGTGGTTGGACCACGATGCTTGGTGGTTGGACCACAATGCTCGGTAGTTGGACCACGATGCTCTGTAGTTGGACCACGATGCTCTGTAGTTGGATCACGATGCTCGGTGGTTGGACCACGATGCTCGGTAGTTGGACCACGATGCTCGGCGGTTGGACCACGATGCTCGGTGGTTGGACCACGATGCTCGGTGGTTGGACCACGTTGCTCGGTAGTTGGATCACGATGCTCGGTGGTTGGACCACGATGCTCGGTGGTTGGACCACGTTGCTCGGTAGTTGGATCACGATGCTCGGTGGTTGGACCACGATGCTCGGTGGTTGGACCACGATGCTCGGTAGTTGGACCACGATGCTCGGTGGTTGGACCACGATGCTCGGTAGTTGGACCACGATGCTCGGCGGTTGGACCACGATGCTCGGCGGTTGGACCACGATGCTCGGTGGTTGGACCACGATGCTCGGTGGTTGGACCACGATGCTCTGTAGTTGGACCACGATGCTCGGCGGTTGGACCACGATGCTCGGTGGTTGGACCACGATGCTCGGCAGTTGGACCACGATGCTCTGTAGTTGGACCACGATGCTCGGTAGTTGGACCACGATGCTCGGCGGTTAGACCACGATGCTCGGTGGTTGGACCACGATGCTCGGTGGTTGGACCACGTTGCTCGGTAGTTGGATCACGATGCTCGGCGGTTGGACCACGATGCCCTAAATAGCTTAAAATTGTGTGAAAATGAATTATTCGGCGCAAGTGGTGCTGCAATGTGGCGCAGGTGGTGCTGCAATGCTTATATTCAATTTGTTCGTTTCTGAAGATTTCAGCTCCACCGTAATTCGTCGCCATTTTGTATTTCACATGTCGTTTGTTGTTTCAGGTGAAGATTACACAACATATTGTGTATTACATTATCATCCAATGTACAATGCAGAAGACAATGTGGACTATGTCGTTACAAGCAGTGCCACTGTTTTTTATTCTTAGTGGATTACGTCACGGTAAGACTAGTTGGCATCTCAAGTAACGGACAATTCTTTGAATATTTGATCGAACATCGGATAACATGAACATATCTTAATCGAATATATGTGTAGATACTAGTATACTAATAAATTCGCAACAAAACCTACTAAAGGTTCCACATGGAGAGAAATCGTCTTCCTAAGTAAACAGACGTCAATCCCCACCCTCCGGGAATGTCCCTCGCAAGACTTGCGTGGGTCCGGCTTAACCGCCTACGAACCGGCGTCGGTCGCTTTCGTTCAGACATGTGCAGATGGGGTCTGGCTCCCTCACCGGGATGCGAGTGTGGCGCCACAAACCAAACAGTAGATCATGTCGTCCATGACTGCCCAATCCATCAACCACCACATGGAACGCTTGGACTGAAGGCCCTGGATGACGAGACTGTCGAGTGGCTGATGACATCATGCCCAAACATATAGTTCGGAAGAACAGCTCATACGACGAAGAACAGTAAACTGAGCACAAAAGTATCATAAATATTCAAGTAATGTCGGTACATGCCAAAGCAGACAAAGTATAAAGCCAGGGGCAATAGACCATTAAGAGATTTTTGTTGGAAAACATTTCCTGCTTGCGCCACCACGTGGTAGTCCTGTGGGTTGCAATATTCTTTGAAGACGAAGAACAATTGAGATTGTCATCGTGTGAGCCTCTGGGGCGGATGGTTGAAGAACAATTGAGATTGTCATCGTGTGAGCCTCTGGGGCGGATGGTTGAAGAACAATTGAGATTGTCATCGTGTGAGCCTCTGGGGAGGATGGTTGAAGAACAATTGAGATTGTCATCGTGTGAGCCTCTGGGGAGGATGGTTGAAGAACAATTGAGATTGTCATCGTGTGAGCCTCTGGGGAGGATGGTTGAAGAACAATTGAAATTGTCATCGTGTGAGCCTCTGAGGAGGATGGTCTATCTTTGTACCACTTCTGATTCACGACGTTGTATTTGATGATAACTAACCGCGTTAAGAGACTTCACTTGTTGTGGGTTAAAGAATTGCTCCAGGAGGGTGGACATGTAACATCACAAACTCGGAGACAATCGATGATGTTACATTATTTTCGAAGCTTCATAGTTTGCGCGTTCACTGAACCACTTCACGCATCAGTCGAAAACGGACATCTGTAGCTGGGGTTGTTTCATTAATTATTAAATTTCTTTCGCGTCACAATGCTGTAAATACCTCATGGAACATAAGCTGCGTCATACTCTTCAATAAATATAATTCATGAACATCCCACTGGTGGCATGCCATGACGTCATTGGCGCTCTTGGTACAACTTCGAATGTTTACGTCGATTGCTTCCTGAGATGTATGTTCTACAAACACGTCGGTGATAGATTCATCGATGTTGCGTATGATCTCACAATACGACACTTGTTTTCTTCACCCGTGTTTATATAGTGATGTCATCATTGGTATTGTGACGTTTAGCTACCGGCCAGCTTCGTTGCAACGTTGGAGTCGACATCACGGACAATGATGGGAAATTGTCCAACACATACGCGGAACAAGTGTGCCCGGAGAGCCTCCACCAATCGTGCCTGACCGCGAGTGTCAATGTGACAATCAATGAAGACACCGACGGTAAGTAACCGTCTGCCTTTGTTGCGTCAGCCATTCACATTGAACTCAAAAACCTTCAAGATTACGTTTCTTTATTTTCAACACATCTAACAAACATGAAGCGCAATCATCAAGTGCCGTCTTCGAGACTAAGGTTGGCCGTGATTCTTTTGTTTCTCCGATGCTTCACAAGTCTGCCCACTGTGTTACATCATCTTCCCAAGTTTACCTCTTTCTTCCCCTGCACTTCTTTCCTTCCACCATACCTTCAATAACCAATTCATGTAGCTGTCCTGCCGATGCTCTCAAAATATGTCTCGCGAATTTCATCTTTTGTTGTTGCTAAATCGTTTCCCATCTATCTTGCACTTCAGTTCTTTTTCTAATTGCTTCGTTTTTAATGCGTTTGTTATATAAATATTTTTAGTGTTCTTCTGTAGCACCAGAGTTTAAAAGTATTAGTTTTTTATGAATTTCTTCGCTGTATGTCCAACTTTCACTTCCATATGACATATGACTGGTTTGATATAGCAAGATAATCATCTCAGTTTTAATTGTAAATCTAACCCTCTTCTTGAAAATTCCTTGCATTTCCAAAATGACGCTTTTGCTTGACCGATTCTTCTTTTTACATCATTGTTGCTTCTTCCATCTTGTGTAATAAGGGACCCTAGGTATGTATACGTGGTGACCTGATCCAATTGTTCTCCTTCCAGCTTAATGTTTATTTTATTATTTCCATTGCTTTTTTCGATCAGCATTGTCTTTGTTTTCTTCAAATTGAGTTTCATTCCGTATTTTTTGTTGATTTCATTGAATTTGTCCTGTACATACTTTTCGACAATCTTTCTTGGTTTCAGCCAGAATGACAGTGTCATCTGCATAACTTGATGCTCTCCACTTGTCCATTACATTTGACTCCGTTTCTGTCCAGTGTTCTTCTCGTTTCCTTGATTATTGCTTCGCTACATAAATTAAATTATATTTTTGAGAGCATGCATCCCTGTCGAACTCCTTTGGATATTGGGAAGAATTCAGTGAGCAAGCTGCATTGCCATACCAGTATCGGGAGGTTTTCTCTTTTTAAAAAAATAATCCATTTACACAAAAGCATCAATAATTATGTCACGTTCTAGCTTGTTTCACCTTTCAAAGTGGCATTTTCCCGAATGATATCACCTGCCCTAGCACACCTCGGTACCTGGTAACCATCATCCACTGCGGTATCTTTCGGTTATAGACTTTTGCTTGTTTGCGAGAGGATTGCCTTTATAATTATCTCAAATGGCTAGCGACATTAGTGTGCAACTGTGCATAGCCGTACGAGCCAGGGAGGCGGCTCCCTGTTCTCGCATGCAAGCAAACGTGAACAAATATTTGGGCAAACTATGCTACATAAAAATCTTCATATTCAGTTGGTGCCTAAATCAACCTGTCGAATTGGACGATTTCTTGGAGGACCAACATGATGCAGCTTTTAAACAAATTTTGTTTATTTATACAATTGTAACATGTTGATTTTGGCAGCCACAAAAATTGAATTAATTGAATCTGATCAATCCTTTCATAAAACTGCGCTAATCAAAATGATGCAGTTACCTCAAAATCATCATGGTAACTTTACAAGAATTTGAGTTCCCTTTTAGCAGCATGATTGTTGTTTAATTCACAAAGTAGATACAAACGACATGTTTCAGCCTGATGCTACGGGTTCGCTGTGGTAGTAGAAGTTTGCACTAGCTTATGGAACACAGTTCCCTGCTACTGCTACTGCTACAGTATCATAGACGATGTGGCCTTTGATGAACTAGATGCTAAGTTTGTAATTTTATTCAGCGTTTCCTATGTGATGCAGTATCCAAAAGTGTTCTTGGTTGGCTGATTGGTTGGCTGATTGAAAAATGAAGCAATAGATTGAGTTTTGCTTTTAGCAGCATGATCATTGTTTACTTCACAATGTAGATACAAACGACATGTTTCAGCCTGATGCTACGGGTTCGTTGTGGTACATAGTGAAATGAACTAGCTTTCGGAACACAGTTCCCTAGTCATGCGCTATATGGCGAATGTTAACCTTGTTTAGCCAATTGTTACCAATGTTTGATTTTGAATCTATATTTTCGGACTGGCAAAGCCCCTGATTGGTTGTTCCTGGTTGTTTCGCCTGCTTGTAGAAGCTTTGAAGCGCTGATACAGGGCCAGTTACCGTGATTCCGATTGTAAAGTTTCCGATTGTTGATCGTTGAGCTGGTAATTTTTGGAAGGATCTGTTGCTAAGCAACTAGAACGAGAGAGTTTTTGCTTTTGTACGCTTATGAATTATGACGTGTGGCTTCCTTGCCTTCCAGTCCACTTAATCTAAATCTTCAACCACCGGGCGTAAGCCTGGATACGACAAAAAAAAAAGTAAAGTTGGTCCTATAATTGATGCCAAGCATCGTGGGGCCGCATGATGTTCTCGTTGCCTCTATGGTGCAGCTTCCATATGAATAAAAGCAATACGTTATATTTACTCCTGTTATAGGCTGCATCGAAATGATTGTGGAGCTATGCCGAAATAAATTTAATTGATTGATTGGATTAAATTTTAGCACTTGTGCTGTAAGCTCGAAGAGCATCTGGCAACGCTGGTAACAGGAAAATATTTGCTTTATGGTGATGGAACTAGGGGTCTTACAGAGATTTGAGAGTAAGTGATAACACTTTGGTAATTTGCATTCTCAAAACTATCAACTCAAAGGAATAAAATGTAGGCTACAAATAGACCAGAGTAGTACCGGCCTCATGATTATAGATTAGCACGTTAGTTGTATAATGCCCTGGCTCATGCCAATTGATCACAAAAACTGGATAACCACTAATTGAAGTATTATATCATACAATAAAAAGCCTTTTCTGAAGTGTATATTTACTTACTTGACGGTTGAAATAGAGCCCATGTTAGGAGTTATGTGTTTTATCTCAAACTCAATGCAGATAACTATTTCGATTTGTGTATTTGGGTCATTGCAATAAAATCACGCAGATTTGGGCTAATTTTTGTTCTGCCACCCGAAAATATTTGAAATACTTCGTATCTAACTTCTCGATCGCTGGCTTGAAGGGAAGTGTTCAGGATTGTTTGTGTTGTTAACGTGCTTGCGATGACGTAGCTATGAAGCATTGCTAATGGGGTCTCCATGATGCAATCGTGACGTAAAGCGATTATTGAAAAACTCTCGTTCCAAAGCGTTCTCTATTGATACTTCGGTTATTGTTCGCCGCGGCGCTGGCACTTTAAAATATTAACTTTTCGATTGGGAGTGTGACGTCACGATGTGAGGTGACATGTTTTTGTTTCAAAAACTTGTTTCTTCTTGCTCCCGGCGATCATGGCGATGCAATCAGCTGGCGGTACATTGTTGCGTCATCTCCGCTGAAGGCATCATCGTGTTAAAGCAACATAACACGAAAAATCAATCTGCCACATCCTCCACTGATCAACCCAGCAGTCACTGATCGACACAGCATGCGCTGATCGACACAGCAGCCATTGATGGACACAGCAGCCACTGATCGACACAGCAGTCACTGATCGACACAGCATGCGCTGATCGACACAGCAGCCACTGATCGACACAGCAGCCACTGATCGACACAGAAGCCGTTGATCGACACAGCAGCCACTGATCGACACAGCAGCCACTGATCGACACAGCAGCCCCTGATCGACACAGCAGCCACTGATTGACACAGCAGCCACTGATCGACACAGCAGCCACTGATCGACACAGCAGCCAATGATCGACACAGCAGCTACTGATCGACACAGCAGCCACTGATCGACACAGCAGCCACTGATCGACACAGCAGCCAATGATTGACACAGCAGCCAATGATCGACACAGCAGCCACTGATCGACACAGCAGCCAATGATTGACACATAAGCCACTGATCGAAACAGAAGCCACTGATCGACACAGCAGCCAATGATCGACACAGCAGCCAATGATCGACACAGCAGCCAATGATCGACACAGCAGCCACTGATCGACACAGCAGCCAATGATTGACACAGAAGCCACTGATCGACACAGCAGCCAATGATCGACACAGCAGCCAATGATCGACACAGCAGCCACTGATCGACACAGCAGCCACTGATCGACACAGCAGCCAATAATCGACACAGCAGCCACTGATCGACACAGCAGCCACTGATTGACACAGCAGCCAATGATCGACACAGCAGCCACTGATCGACACAGAAGCCAATGATCGACACAGCAGCCAATGATCGACACAGCAGCCACTGATCGACACAGCAGCCAATGATTGACACATAAGCCACTGATCGACACAGCAGCCACTGATCGACACAGCAGCCACTGATCGACACAGCAGCCAATGATCGACACAGCAGCCAATGATCGACACAGAAGCCACTGATTGACACAGAAGCCACTGATCGACACAGAAGCCATTGATTGACACAGCAGCCACTGATCAACACAGCAGCCACTGATGGAATGTCTTTGGAGACTGACGCAAACATTGCCTTCCGCCAACCTAAATATTCTGTCCTTCCTCCTAAAGCAGTTGTGATGTGGGTCCAATATAATTGTCGGTGAACAAATTCCGACAAGTTTTGATGGCGAGACCATTCCTTGCTTTGTTTATCGTGTGTTATCCTTTTTAAGAGTTTCTTTGTTTTATCTTTATATCAAAGTTTCTGAAGAGAGTTTGCTTTCTTGTACCAAGGACAAGCAAGACATAACAATACAACAGGGTTGAGCATTGTAACAATATATTTTACATATTTGAAAATAGTTTTAACAGCCAAACGTTTTCCGCTTAACTTTAGCCCTCATCAGGAATCTGAAAATAAAATATTTATTAAAATGCAATAAATCAACTTCTTGAAGGTATAACTAGCTAACTGACTATAAGCATCATGAAATACACAGAGATTAAAAGCAATTGTGTGGAAAACAGACAGACAGACAGACAGACAGACAGACAGACAGACAGACAGACAGACAGACAGACAGACAGACAGACAGACAGACAGACAGACAGACAGACAGACAGACAGACAGACAGACAGACAGACAGACAGACAGACAGACAGACAGACAGACAGACAGACAGACAGACAGACAGACAGACAGACAGACAGACAGACAGACAGACAGACAGACAGACAGACAGACAGACAGACAGACAGACAGACAGACAGACAGACAGACAGACAGACAGACAGACAGACAGACAGACAGACAGACAGACAGACAGACACGTTGCATTAGGAAAAGGAAACTGCATAACTGCAAAAGATTAAAAGATTTGCACAACAGGGTACGTGATACATCTAGTTTTTTTTTTTTTTTTTATAATTTTAGAAACCTGGATATTCCCTGTGTGATGCATTCATCACATCATCTGTACGTTGGATTGCGGTAATCACGTTTCGGCTTGATACCAGAGATTTGCTCTCTCATCGGACTATTACTGCAACGTAGTGAGAGAGTTTCTGTGCCTTGATCAGTGACCTCTAGATCTGTACTGGTGGGGGCTAACTGCTCCCAGAAGCGTCATCCATGCCAGGTTTGTTGAAAGGAAGAGGCCGGACAAAACGAAGTCTTAAGTACCTAAGCGCCAACGACGAAACAGGCGGATAAAGGCTGCAGCGTGCCACCAGGTTTAATTGCCTTGTCTGTTGTATTTCCAGTTAAATATCTGTTGTATTTCCAGACGTTTAATATAAAATAAACAATAATAATTGTAGCGATAGCCAACCAAGTGAGAAAACCATTTACCCAGGGGCGTATCCTCAATGGAAGCAAGGGAAGCATTGCTTCCCCTGTCAAAATTGAAAAAAGAGAAGCTGATATTTTTCAGTAAAACGATTTCGTAATTTCTTTATCTAAATGCGATTTAGAACGGTTTTTAACTCATGCTCCCCGTATGATTTTGAACTCGGTTTTAATTTTAAAAAGTTGGAAGCCAACGGAAGCGAAGATTCGTATTGCATCCGTTGCTCTCGTTTTTGCAATAAGAAGAAACAAGTTTGAAAGAAAGGAAAAAAGCAGCGCAAAGTTTTCGCAATTTACGTTTCTTTTAACTAATCGCTGGAAGCGATTTAAAAATTGCTTCCAGTCGCGGGATTGCCAGATTAGCCAAATTCCGCGAATTAGTTTTTTTTTAAATAACTTTTCAAAATGCATAATAATCAATATTTCTTTAATATTGTAACCTTACCAGATGAAACCATATTCACCATTGTTCAATACATGTTCTATACTTGTTTAATACTCGTAATGTGGCGAATCAAAACTCATCCGCTACTTTTATAGGCTAACTTGCTATTTTTTGGGCTACTTTCAGAATTATTTTTGCTACAATTTATTAAAATCCACTACAAGTTATAAAATATATATGTAAATTTTATTATTTTTGATAGAAACAGGTAAATATATCCATTTGGCTTTTTTTGTCTAATATTTTCCTTGTTTTGGCCTTTTCTTTGTATTATTTTGGCTTTAAGACTTTTTCAAAGTCTGGCAACTCTGCTCTGTTGGATGTTGTGCCAGTGAGCTATGTAATGAGAAAATCTAGGGCACTGTTATGGTTATGATATCGGCCTTGTAAGCAAAAGTTTGAGCCAAATGTTGGCTTTACACTGTTATCCTGGCTGGATAGACTTTGGAATAAGACAGGATATGTGAGGTCTAAGCTAGACTTGACTTTGTAGCTGAGTTTTTGGTGTTCTCTAATTATAGTCGCATTTTTGCCCTTTGCCCGTTCGTGTGTAAGAGCTACCTTTAATAAGTTAATAGCTGTTTATCTGCTAATAAATTTCATACAAAAATTACCCTAAAAGTGTTTCCAGAAAGCAGTATAATTCATTATTTGAGTGTAATTTTGCAAAATTTTTCCAGGGGAGCATGCCCCCGGACCCCCCTAGAAAACACGTGACGTGCCTTCGGCACGCTCTATTCCCCCACGAGTTTTATTGCTTCCCTTGCTCAACCAACCAGGATACGCCACTGCATTTACCTCTTGTTACTTACTGACTTACGTGGTACAGAACGCTTAATTGATTACACGCGTTGTGCGGTAGTAATCAGTTCCAGCGTCTGTACCAGAAAACGCTGAATGTAATTATGTAGTGAAGCAGGTCACAGGTTACATAAAATCAACGTAAATAAAACGACGACTATAACACCTCCCCGATAATTTTTATACACAAACATAAAAAATGAACAAGACACCGAATTAAACAATCAAACTCAAAGTCCGAAACGGGCCGGAGGTCTGCGGCGACGGCTCGACCTTCGTGGGTTGTGTGGCCCGAATTCCGGTACAGTCGGTGTGTCGTCCGAATCCGTTCGAGCTGAGGTGGAGACAGGGGGGGAGTCGACTGTTGGTGCAGGAGTTTCTCCCGTCTCCTGGTCCTCCGATGATGCATAGCGAGGTTGCAGTTGGTCCATATGGCGCCTCCACGTCGGACCATGTGGCAGCAGACGTACCAGGAAGATTCGGCTACCCTGTCGCTTAATCACCTCAGCTGGAACCCAACGAGGATCCTGGCTCCATCGTGGAGTGAATGATAGCGCGTAACAGGGATCTCCCGGTTTGAAATGCCGTTTTGTACCTTCGGAAGCTTCCGTGTTGTGAGGGCTTTTGTCGGGGTACCACTTGAGACGATGTGGGGAGAAGCGTGTCGATCTTGGTTCGAATCTGACAATTGTTGAGTAATTGGCTTGGAGAGTAGCCACTGGGAGTGGGCGTGCAAAATCTTCCTCTAGCAGGTTGATAGTAGCTGTTGAAGATAAGGAAGTAGTAGCATGAATACATAGGTATTTAGAAAAAGCATCAATGCCGAGTAACCAATGGTAACCCATGAATTCTACCGCATGATCTATGTGCAAGCAACTCCACGGTGCTTCTGGAACCGTCAATGATCGGACCTGGGTTTTAGATTGCGGTTGATATTCGCCACAGGTTCTGCACTTGTGACAAAGTTCCGTTATGTCTCGGTCAATGTTTGGCCAGTAAACGGATGTTCTTGCCAACTGCTTCATTCTCTCAATGCCGAAATATCCTTCATGAAGCAACTGAAGGACGGAAGGACGAAGTTTGGACGGGATGACCACTCTGGAACCGTAAAGTAGACATCCGTAACAAGTAGAAAGAGAGTCTGCGTACCTACGAAACGGTTCGACCGGGTCTTGTGGGGAAGACTTGGCCGGCCATCCTTCATGAAACGCATTACCGTGGAAATGGTAGGATCTTTAGAAGATTCTTTACGCAGTGAGGTAGCATTTGGGGTCTGGACCTGTAAATCCAAAGCATCGATAGCGCAGACGATATCAATGTCATCCGCACTTTCCTCTTCGTCGAAGACTTTATCCCCTCCTGCTGGTAAGCGACTCAAAGCATCAGCGTTTTGATGATCCTTCGTCTTCCTGTACGCAATAGTGTTTGTAAATTGCGACAAAAAGAGTGCCCAACGAGCCAAACGATTTTCTGCCAAAGAAGGTGTCGATTTGGTCGGGCCAAAAAGACTAAGCAATGGTTTATGATCTGTGACCAAAATGAATGATCTACCAAAAAGATATTGATAGAATTTCTTTAGCGCAAAAATTATCGACAAAGCCTCTTTTTGAATTTGACTATAGTTTCTCTGCGAAGCTGTTAATATCTTTGAAACGTTTGCTATAGGCCGTTCTGTGCCATCTGGGTAACGGTGAAACAAAGTAGCACCGATGCCCACACTAGAAGCATCACATGCGATACCTACCGGAAGTGACGCATTGAAATGTGTAAAAACCTCATCAGTAGAAAGATAATGCTTCAGCTGAACAAAAAGTTTTCTTCTTGTTTTCCCCATCTCCAAGGAATGTCCTTTTTCGTGAGATGGTATAGTGGTTCTGCTACAGTAGAAGCGTTCAACGGTAGAAACTTCCAGTAAAATTGTAAGGAACCTAAAAATGAACGGAGAAGATACGTCAGTGGGGGCAGACATCTCCAGTATGGCGTTCACCTTAGGACCTTTGGAGATGCCCTGCCTGGACAAAATGTGTCCGAGATACTCTGAGGTTGTGCAAACTTACACTTGTCTTTCCTACACCTCAGGCCTTTTGAGTGAAGTCGATCGAGGAGCCGTCTAAGATTCTGGAGATGCTCCTCAGCAGTAGTGCCACTGACAAGAATGTCGTCTAGGTAGACTGCGATCCCTAGAAGGTCGGCTGTTAGGTCGTCCATGATCTTCTGAAAATAACCTGGGGCAGAAGATATGCCAAAAAGTAAAACATTTTGTAAAAGTACGCCACGGTGAGGCTTAATGCGAGTCGTTTTCGACTGTCAGGACCAAGTCGAATCTGATTGTAGGCATCAGCCAAGTCTATCTTGCTGAAACCATACCCACCACCCAACTTTTGCATTAAGTCTTCTGGTAAGGGTAACGGGTGACGATGGGTCTCCAGGGAAGGGTTCACCGTGACTGAATAATCGCCACAAATGCGTAACTTGGCCTTCGCTTCTGAAGAGTTTGAAGGCTTACGGACTGGAACAACCGGTGTGCCCCAATCGCAAAACTGAACTGGTGTCCATACACCACTTGCAATACCCGCATCATAGGCTTGTGCTAAGTCCTCCTTTAGCGCGAAAGGTACAGGCCTAGGTTTGAGAAAAACAGGTTTAGCATCAGACTTAAAATCTATGTCTAGTTCATAATCTCGTAAGCACCCGAGTTCAGGCTTAAAAACATCTTTGAACTCGTCACATAAGAGGGAACATGCTTTCTCCAGACTCTTATCAGGCTTGTCGTATGACTGGATACTCTGTAAAGTAGAATAGTTAGACAGAAGGAATTTATCGATAGAAATTCCTAGACGAAATTGCATCAAGGCCTAGCAAGTTTAGTCCTTTGACTGTCGTGACTACAAAAGGAATATTATCTGACCTTCTCGTGGAAGGACAAGTTACCTGGGCCGTGAAAGAACCCGTGATTGGTACTAGATGCTTGGTAGCAGATTGGAACTGCGACACTGGTGCTTGCAATTGAGGTGCGCCTACCCGAGTCCAGACGTCGTTGGAAAGGAAATTTCCATTCGTAGCAGTGTCCAGTTCTAAGTGTATGGTTACCGAATTAATGGAGATCGGTACTTCCAACTTTGAATTTCGAGGTTTTCTGCAAGAACTAGAAAGCATGTTAATTTCCTCGATACAATTTACCTTAGAAGGTTTGAACTGTCTAGCTTTCTTTCAACAAACACTCGGTAAGTGTCCCGTAATATTGCAGAAATGGCAAGTGGCTTTTTTAAACCTACAGTCATTGGCGTTGTGGTTGGAATTACCACAGCGATAGCATTCTTTATTTTTAGAAGAAAAGAAAGTACCTGTAAGTTGCCTAGTTTTTGGAGGTTTGCTGATGGTCCTTACTTTCGCAACTGGTGCTGGTGGAGTGCCGTAAACAGTTTCTTTGGCCACCTTGGCTGCCTCTTCGGTTTCTGATGCAACCTCCACCGCACGTTTGAAAGTAAGTTCATCAGCTCTGATTTTGAATAACGCCTTAAGCACCGCCTCGTTACCTATTGAACAAATAAAACGAGTACGTAAAGCTTCGTCCAATGACGAGGAAGTCACAGGTGGCAGCTGCTTGGCGTATGCGGACGGCTAGTTCTTGAGCTGTTTCACCGGGCTTGCGCTTCATTTCGCTCCAGAAACGGAATCGCTCGCTCACGATGAAGCGTTTTGGGTCGAATTGTTGAGCCATGTAATTTGTAATTTCCGTCATGGTGAGATCGTTGACTTCCTTTGGGTTCGTTTCATGCGCAGCCAAATTTGTTAACATTTTGTAGATTGTAGGTGATTGATTGGTGAGAAAAACCTGCGGCATTTTGTCTTGTGCGACTGAATGTGCTGCTACAAAGGTGTTAAACCTCTTCCAATAGTCTGCCCACAGTTCAGTGGTGGCATCGAACGCTACGAACTTAGGTAAAGATACCTGTTGCTGTATTGTTGTTGGCTGTGATCTCGCAGTTTGGGCTCGTATTTCTCGTAGTTGTTCTTGGTGGCGCCTTTCTTGTTCTTGACGTTCCTGGTGACGTTGTTCTTGTCTGGCAATTTGCTCCTTCGTCTGGCGTTCTTGGTTGGCAATTTGTTGTTGCAGGACTTCGATCAGTTTCTCCATGTTTCTAAAATCCTGTAGAAATTCTGTAAAGATCCTGCCGACGACGCCAGTTAAATGTCTGTTGTATTTCCAGACGTTTAATATAAAATAAACAATAATAATTGTAGCGTTAGCCAACCAAGTGAGAAAACCATTTACCTCTTGTTACTTACTAATAATAATGTTATGGTTTTATTTATTGTCGCTCTACAACAGCTAAGGTCTTTTAGCGACAGGGCTCATTTTTTATTTGTATCAGGTTTACGATGTTATCACATTATTACCCGACTCATTCTCACTGCGCTATGCAGGATAGAACACAATCGGTACCGTTTTTAAAGTCTTCGGTTTGACCCGACCTGGAATCGATCTCAGATCTACCAGCACCAGAGCCGAAGGCGAAACCTCTCGGCCACTGAGCTGGTCTCTTGTTACTTACTGATTTAATGTATCAAAGCAACGCAATATATAGTCAGAAAGAAACGCAAAACAATCAACTAAGGAACGTGGTACAGAACGCTTAATTGATTACACGCGTTGTGCGGTAGTAATCAATTCCAGCGTCTGTACCAGAAAACGCTGAATGTAATTATGTAGTGAAGCAGGTCACAGGTTACATAAAATCAACGTAAATAAAATGACGACTATAACACTTGCCATTGGACAAATCTGGTGGCCCTGTCAAGGTTGAGTGTGCGCCATCAAGTCCACGTTAATCAACCTACGTGTTCGCAAAACACTCAAACCTAACGGCGAACGTACTTGTAAACTGTAGGTCGCTGTAGCAGATGGGACGTTTTGACTGGTAGACGCTTTCAACATAAAACAATTTTTTCAATAAACCAGCTGACTGGAGTCCTTGTGACTCTGGTAGCACTCAGCCAGAAAGTTGGTTCTTGCTTTGGACGTTATTTAGTAATTACAGAAGCAAAAGAATAATGACAGGGCTAGGAATCGAACCTACGCCATCGAAATGACTATTCCCTAGCGCTAACCCCCAAAGCCACGCTGCTTACGGCAAAACGTGCAACCAATTTACTTTCTAACGTGCATGAGTCACATGACTGCAATCAGCTGATTTAAATTTTGCCTTCTGATTGATTTATAAACCTCATTACAAATAGCCTCACAGCGATCGATGGTGCATAAAATAGGACTCATTAGCTATTTAAGAACCAATCGGTGGGATTTTATTGCGAAGACCATGATCCTCGAAGCCAAGGGATAGTCATCAATCAATCACTAGAGATCTGACATCAGCGCACGTGATTGTTTTGCGCTTTTTACTGTTTTTTCGCTTCAAGGGATTTACTGTACAGGATATTTAAAAAAATCAATCTATTCTTCACTGTAATTTTTGACATCGTCTTTTTTTTATCTAACTTCTTGTATTGTTGTGTTCGTGCAGCTTTGATGCTTGTCAGCTACTGCGCCACCGAGTGCGAAAAGGAAAAGGAACGGGAATGCGTAGAGGTTCTACGCAACATCGCGTCCATTGACTACGAAGGGGAAAGCGTGCAGTACAATATAAGCTCTTGTGAAGTGGAATGCTGCACCACCAACCTCTGCAACCGCAAGCCGGTCCCTATCAAACAGAACCGTGAGTCATGTAGACCAGGGGTGTGCAAACTTGCAACACTGCTGGCACAACCAGCTTGGTCCGCGGGCCACAGTTGTGTTTCACATAAACTATGCAAAATACATAGGTAGCGTGAACATAGGCAAACTGATATAACACTCCATCAGCACTGTCACAAGTAGGCTAATGCTATATCCTTGAAAGGAACAATAGTCTACTACTGTACTGTCAAGTGCCTGTACTTACCTTCACTGGAAGTACCTGTTGTTCACTATACTATAACGAATGTACACGTAAAAAATAACCACGCAGTTTTCACACACCCAGCCAGTCTAATTTCACACTGGATGAAGTTGTCGGGTTGCCAAACAAAAAATAAGGGTTGGCTAAACATTGCAAACTTGGGACATACCGTGAATGAAAATCGTCTAGTGGGCCACACATTATTTAAAATTTGGACGTTTCGCGGATCAAAAAGTTTAAGCTTGCAAGTCACATTTGAACCGCAGACCACAGTTTGCACACTCCTGATGTAGACAATCTGTGCCGCAAGCTGGCAGTGCAACTGCCAGTGTAAGCCACGAAGCAGTAAAATGACATTTTCCTGATTTTTGAGCAGCGTAAAAATAATACAAATAATAAACAACGCAAAAATAATTAATTAAAAAAAACATTACCTTTACATCCACCACCCTAGCTGCCAATGTGATCATGGATCATGAGGACAGATCATGAGAATACGTCATGAACATAGATCATGAGCATAAGTCACAAGGACAGATCATGAGCATAGATAATGACAGATCATCGGCATAGATCATGAGGACAAATCCTGAGAACATATCTTGAAGAGAGATCCTGAGGACAGATCCTGAGGACCGATCATGAGGACAGATCCAGAGACAGATCTTTAGGACAGATCTTGAGGACCGATCATGAGGACAGATCCTGAGACAGATCATGAGGACAGATCCTGAGGACAGATCATTACTGTCACAATCAAGGTGCAAATGCCTCGCGATGGCTTGCTTTGTATCTTCAACAAGCGTGTTGTTTTCATTATGGAATTCTTGAGCGGTATGTTATTATCAGTCAATGACCAGTAGTAACCTCTATTTGTGAAGTCGTTGTTCTGCAACGTAATTCTAGATTATTCTGTATCTGGAACGTTCTGTTGTTTTCACAATTGCCAATATCGTTTGTCATGATGTCACAAGGTTGTTTACGAATGGACCTCTGATTACGAAATCGTTATTATGTAAGAATCTTCTTGCGAACGTGACCTTCTAGACACTTCTGTTGTTTACCTTTTAAATGCTACGTGACCGAACGATGGTTCTTTATGATGTAACCTTCTCGAAGTTACTGGACTGAACAGCCAACTATAAATAGTGGTGTAGTTTGTGTAATGTTTATTCTGAGATTCTGAGATTATGATGATGATTATTATGGTGTTTATTATGAGTTGATTATGAGAGTTGTGCTATGAGTTGTGGATGGGTAGTTGATGCAGAAATTAAAGTTATTTGAGAAGCCGTTCGTTAAAGTTCTTCAAGAAGTCAGATTATCATTTCGCTAGTAGAATTATTCGACATTTAATTGACTGCTTTTCGGTTTGACCCATTAAACTACGTCATTGAACCTTTCCAAGTCTTTTTCCTGGTAAGAGATAGAAAGAAAACGTGACATTCTGGGGGCTCGTCCGGGATAACCGAAAAAGAATATAACCGAAAAACCGAAGAATACCGAAGATTTATTGAAAGAATAATTTAATGTCAAGATGGCGGATACTGTCAAACATGAGATGATTGAAGACTTAGGGAGCATGGCTGAACGAATGGGGCTGACTGGTAATGAGAAGTCTCAGTTTGTGATGGAAGAGTATCACAAGATAATGGACCAAAAAGCTCAGCGAGAAGCTGACGAAAGAGAAGATAGAAGAGCTGCTCGTGAAATAAGGAAAGCAGAACTCGAAGCTGAAGAAAAACGAGCACAATTTGAAGCTGAAGCAGAGGAGAAGCGGGCGCAGCGCGAAGCCGAAGAGAAGCGGGCACAGCGCGAAGCAGAAGCCGAAGAGAAGCGGGCACAGCGCGAAGCAGAAGCCGAAGAGAATCGGGCGCAACGCGAAGCAGAAGCTGAAGAAAGAAGAGCGCAATATGAATTGGAAAAGTTAAAACTTGAATTAGAAAGACAAAAGCTGGACATTGGTGAGCGATCTAATTCTACTAATGATAATGCTCGAGATGTTATTGTGGCGCAAGTTAGACGTCCAGATTTGCCATCATTTGTTGAAGAAAAAGATGAGTTGGATAGCTTTTTGTTAAGATTTGAAAGATATGCTACAATAGCCAAATTAGAGAAGTCGACGTGGGCTACCCAGCTAAGCATGTTATTATCGGGACAAGCTCTTGATGTATATTCAAGACTTTCGCAAGAAGAAGCCATGAACTACGACAGATTGAAGTTAGCTCTGTTAAAGCGATACAATTTTACCGAGCATGGATACCGTCAAAGATTCCGTGAGGCAAAGCCTGAACGACACGAAAGTCCAGGTCAATTTATTGAACGTTTAAGAAACCTTTTGTTAAAATGGTTTGAACTTTCGGGGGCCGAACAATCATTGGACGGATTGGCAAACCTTATAGTTAAGGAACAATTCACAGATTCATGTTCAAAAGATCTGTCTGTTTATCTAATGGAGAGAAGTCCAAAGAATCTAGAAGAAATAGCCAGTGTGGCAGAACAGTACTTAGTTGCTCATGATGAGAAGTTGTCGACTGAAGAAACGTTGTCATGCGGTAATGACGAGGAGCAAACAAATAATTCTAAAGGAGGTGCTGTTCCAAGAGAAGTACGTTGTTTTAATTGTAATGGCTTAGGTCACAAGTCTGTTAACTGCCGGAAGAAGACTAACAGAAATCATCAGGAATCGAGGAAGTGGTGCAATCGTTGCAATAGGCAAGGACACGAAGCGAAGGAATGCAAGGACAAGTCGTTGTCCCGATCCAATCAGTCTAGAAAAGATGAAGACACGGACGTTTATCGATGCGGTTGTGCGTTAATGATTCCTAAACCAACGCTTGACGAGGAGAATCCGGATGAAGATGTTTGCGGAAAAATAATACCTGAAGATCACCTGCCAGTAGTGGATGGAAAAGTTGGAGACAAAAAGGTAAAAGTTTTACGTGATTCTGGTTCTACTGGTATAATAGTGAGGAGAGATTTGGTTAAAGACAGTCAATTAACGGGAAAAACTGGCCATGTGACAAAAATAGATACCACTTCAATCCAAGGACCGTTAGCGATGATATCTATCGAAACTCCGTATTGTAGTGGGACTGTGAAAGCGTTATGTTTACAAAACTCTTTAGTTGATCTGATAATCGGAAATGTTTTTGAGAGAGATTCTGAAGTTACTTGTTATTCTTGTGGCAAGAATGGTCACTTTGCTCGAGATTGTTCTGCAGATAATCAGCAACGATCTCACGATGACGGATATTACGAGCGCGAAGAACCGAGGAGAAGAGGCAGGCGACGACCATTTGGAGTTTGCTATAGATGCGGTAGACGCGGACACTTCGCCAGGGAGTGCGTTGCTGACGGCGGACATTCGAAAAATAGACGTTGCCGTGACAACCACTGCTACCGATGTGGGGAGATTGGACACATAGCCAGGAGCTGCCCTTTTGATGAAAAGGCTTGCTATAATTGTCATAAAGAAGGTCATCTCGCCAAGGACTGTCCGGAGAGGAGATGTTTCCGATGTAGGAAGATGGGTCATCTCGCTCGCCGATGCACTGAAGATGTTGAGGACGTTGGAGACTTTCGCAGAAAACGTGACTATTGTTTTGAGAAAAGCTATCGTTGGTAGATCATGCAACGATAGACTTATGAGAACTGATTATTGAGTAATTAATTGTTTTATGGTGTGTTTTGTATTGATTGTGTTGTTATATTGTTTGCAACAATATTCTATGTCACAATCAAGGTGCAAATGCCTCGCGATGGCTTGCTTTGTATCTTCAACAAGCGTGTTGTTTTCATTATGGAATTCTTGAGCGGTATGTTGTTATCGGTCAATGACCAGTAGTAACCTCTATTTGTGAAGTCGTTGTTCTGCAACGTAATTCTAGATTATTCTGTATCTGGAACGTTCTGTTGTTTTCACAATTGCCAATATCGTTTGTCATGATGTCACAAGGTTGTTTACGAATGGACCTCTGATTACGAAATCGTTATTATGTAAGAATCTTCTTGCGAACGTGACCTTCTAGACACTTCTGTTGTTTACCTTTTAAATGCTACGTGACCGAACGATGGTTCTTTATGATGTAACCTTCTCGAAGTTACTGGACTGAACAGCCAACTATAAATAGTGGTGTAGTTTGTGTAATGTTTATTCTGAGATTCTGAGATTATGATGATGATTATTATGGTGTTTATTATGAGTTGGTTATGAGAGTTGTGCTATGAGTTGTGGATGGGTAGTTGATGCAGAAATTAAAGTTATTTGAGAAGCCGTTCGTTAAAGTTCTTCAAGAAGTCAGATTATCATTTCGCTAGTAGAATTATTCGACATTTAATTGACTGCTTTTCGGTTTGACCCATTAAACTACGTCATTGAACCTTTCCAAGTCTTTTTCCTGGTAAGAGATAGAAAGAAAACGTGACAATTACCATATAATAGATCATGAGGACCTATCATGGGGACAGATCTTGAGACATATCCTGAGGGCAGATCCTGAGAACAGATCATTGCCATAGAATAGATCATGAAAACAGATCATGAGAACAGATCATAAGGAGAGATCATGAAGAGAGATCATGAGGACAGATCATGAGAACAGATCATGAGAACAGATCATGAGAACAGATCATGAGAACAGATCATGAGAACAGATCATGAGAACAGATCATGAGAACAGATCATGAGGAGAGATCATGAGGAGAGATCATGAAGACAGATCATGAGGACAAATCATGAGAACAGATCATGAGAATTGATCATGAGAACAAATCATGAGAACAGATCATGAGAGATCATGAAGAGAGATCATGTGGACAGATCATGAAGACAGATCATGAGAACAGATTATGAGAATAGATCATGAAAACAAATCATGAAAACAGATCATGAGGAGAGATCATGAGGAGAGATCATGTGGACAGATTATGAAGACAGATCATGAAAACAGATCATGAGAACAGATCATGAGAACAGATCATGAGAATAGATCATGAGAACAGATCATGAGAACATATCATGAGAACAGATCATGAGAAGAGATCATGAGGAGAGATCATGAGGACAGATCATGAGGACAGATCATGTGGACAGATCATGAGAACAGATCATGAGAAAAGATCATGAGAACAGATCCTGAGGACAGATCCTGAGAACAGATCCTGAGGACAGATCCTGAGAACAGATCATTACCATAGAATAGATCATGAGGACAAATCATGAGGAGAGATCATGAAGAGAGATCATGAGAACAGATCATGAGAACAGATCATGCGAACAGATCATAAGAACAGATCATGAGAATAGATCATGAGAACAGATCTTGAGGAGAAATCATGAGCATAGATCATGAGAACAGATCATGAGGACAGATCTTGAGGAGAAATCATGAGGAAAGATCATGAGCATAGATCAAAAGTATTAATCGTCGTCTTGTGAGCCTCTGGGGCCGAGGGTCTTTCCTTATATCATTCCAGATTCATGATGTTTCCGGACTACACTGGAAGGTTATTAGAGAACAGCCAGTCTTTGGTTTCATCATCCATGACGCGCAGATCTTCCATTCCATTACGTGGCTTGAAGATGGTGTAATCGTTGATGATGTGGTCTGTTTCTCAGCACCACATTCACAGAAAGAGAAAGATGCAATTCCCCATCGGTGCATGGTTGAGTGGAAAAGTCCGACTCTCGTACGAAGACGATTGAGGCGCACTCACGCCTGTCTTTGTGGTGTCAGGCTGGTGGGACAGGTGTCGGCGTCGGAAATAAACGAATAGAGTCTGGTGATACTTGACTTCATTCAGAATTTCATTTAATGCCCGCCCGATTAGTCGCAGAGATGTCTTGTTTATCAACTTCGTTGATAAGTTGAGCAGCTGGCACCAATGGGTGTCTTGATTTCAGTCGACGGGAGTAACGTTTTCTTAGATCAGAGATCTTAGAGAAAAGATAATTGGGCTCCAATGACCGTCGACCGAGAGGCAGAGTGGCTTCTTCGCGACGAAGGTCAGCGGGTTGGATGCCAGCAAGAATGAGAAGAGTTTCCTATAGTGTGAAACGCAGGCACCCGGTTATTGTAGGCAGGGCGGTGTTTATTGCAATGTCGATGTTGTGGCAGTGAGCATTGCGGCACCATACAGGTGCACAGTACTCTGCTGAGGAGTAGACAACGGCGAGGGTTGCTATACGCAAAGTGTCAGCCCTCGTCTCAGCTGGAGCCTGCCAAGCGCTTGAGCAGCGCAGCACGCGATATCACTTTTTTACACAGAGACACCAAGTGGTGGCGGTATGTAAGCGATCTTTCTAATGTCATCCCAAGAAATTTTGGTTCGGGGCAGAACCAGAAGTGTTGAACGATATTAGTGGAATTAATAAGGGTAATCCCCCCTTCTTGATCTTCTACGCTACTTATTTGCTGCAAGCTATTTTTGTAGTAGCATGGCCACCTAAAAGTGGTCGTGGTAGTAGTCACGATGAAATTGAACATCTGTTTATTGAACAAGTTTCCAGCCAAAGTTGCGTCAAAAGTGTTTATTTTAGTTATTGTACTCTGGCAACACTACTTTAATGCAATATTAAGGGATTTTTTTCTTTTAAACGTAACGTTAGAAAAACTGAAATATATGTCTTTTCTTGAAGAGAACCCCAAAATGTAGTAATCCGAAGTACCAAAGTTTCTGCATTCAAAAGCGTAATAGAACCTATTGTATCTGTGTGTATCTAACCTTAACCCTAACCTATCTGTGCTCTCTAACCATTGCGCTGTTTTATCGAACGTAATTGCGGCTTATAGGACACGTGCAAAAGCATCGAAATTATTTTATCAAGGCCATGAGCTCAGACTAAATTCCATAAAAAAATTTGTTTTACTTTTCCTTAGTAGTAGTTTCAATTAAACTTCGTTCCGAACTCCCCGGAGTGTCATATAATGAATCCAACTCAGCGAAAGTCCAAATTTCGTTTCTGTTTCGACAAAACATTTCAAAGTTGCAAACCAGTCTGGTTCAACATTATTTTCTTTCTGGTTTGTTGACAGCGCGTCAGCGAGGAAGATGACTCGAAGGATTATTTTTCAAACCATTAGCTCAGCGGCTAAGCTCAAAAACTTCACTCTGCCATTCTCGGTGACCGGCTCTGCGTCAGTACTGCCAGGAATAACCAATCAGAGGCTTTGTCTGTCCGAGGATAGAATTCAAAACTAAACCAAACAAAGTAATACATTTTTGTAGGGAGGTAACTTTTTTGAATCATAACCACATAAAACATAAACTCCCTCAGCAAGCAACCTCTTGCGTATGTCGCGTCACAATCGGAGAATTTCTCTTGTGACATGTTTTAAGTTTTCAGCAGCACGCCTTCAATGTTATAGCGGAGAGAGACAAAGCACTAGAAGATACGGATTGGTCAAGGATAATATAGTCCCAGTCACCTGTCCAGAGTTCGAATCTTTGCCTGACAGAGGAGTGTCATGCTTCCGTGTCACCTTTGAGAAAACTGAAGGTCAGCTTGAAGGTGGGAATACAACTTGCAACATACCAATTGTCGCAGAACCGTATTTGTAACCTACCAATTGTTGCAGGACCTTATTTCTAGTTTTGTCGTACAAAGTAAATAGCTCAATCTACGTCCACTGGGTGGAGTAATCTACATCAATATTCTTACGTCACTCATGACATCCAATCCTCTGGGCCATCTTCTCTCTAGCGACGACGCGCATCCAGTTCATTCCTCTGTGCCATCTTCTCTCTATCGACGATGCCCATCCAGTTCATTCCTCTGGGCCATCTTCTCTCTAGAGACGACGCCCATCCAGTTCAATCTTCTGGGCATCTTCTCTCTAGCAACGACGCCCATCCAGTTCATTCCTCTAGGCCATTTTCTCTCTAGCGACGTCGCCCATCCAGTCCCTTCCTCTGGTTATCTGTCTAGCGACGACGCCCATCTAGTTCATTCCTCTGGGCCATCTTCTCTCTATCGACGATGCCCATCCAGTCCATTTCTCTCGGCCATCTTCTCTCTTGCGACGACGCCCATCTAGTTCATTCATCTGGCCATCTTCTCTCTAGCAACGACGCCCATCCAGTTCATTCCTCTGGCCATATTTTTTCTAGCGACGACGCCCATCCAGTCCCTTCTTCTGGGCACCTTCTCTTTAGCGTCGACGCCCATCCATTCCTCTAGGCCATTTTCTCTCTTTCGACGACGCCCATCCAGTTCATTCCTCTGGGCCATCTTCTCTCTAGCGACGACTCCCATCCAGTTCATTCCTCTGTGCCATCTTCTCTGTAGCGACGACGCCCATCCAATTCATTCCTCTGGGCCATTTTCTCTCTAGCGACGACGTCCATCCAGTTCATTCCTCTGGCCATCTTCTCTTTAGCGACGCCCATCCAGTTCATTCCTCTGGCCTATCTTCTCTCTAGCGACGACGCCCATCCAGTTCATTTCTCTGGCCCATCTTCTCTCTAGCGACGACGCCCATCCAGTTCATTCTTCTGGGCAACTTCTCTCTAGCGACGACGCCCATCTAGCGACGACGCTCATCCAGTTCATTACTCTGGGCATCTTCTCTCTAGCGACGACGCCCATCCAGTTCATTCCTCTGGCCATCTTCTTTCTAGCGACGTCTCCCATCCAGTTCATTCCTCTGGGCATCTTCTCTCTATCGACGACGCCCATCTAGCGACGACGCTCATCCAGTCCATTCCTCTGGGCATATTTTGTCATAGTGATACTCGGCTTAATGTGCCCTCTTGTGTCTTGACGTCACTATTAGGAACAATCACAAGTCGGTGCCATTTTCATAAGGATTGGGTTTGCACTGTACTGTATATTAATTATTTTTTTTAACTTTACTGATGGACGAGTAGTCGTAATGATAATAAACTATCGGCAACACAACAATTTACAAGCTGAAACATGTAATGCTCTGAGATGGATTCATAAACCTACCTATCGTACCAGGATTCATCGTTAAAACCTCCTTTCCAGTCTCCGTTTAGGTGTTTCCCTTCCTAATTAATCACTGTTGTTGTTACAATAGACGTTGGAAACCTTGTACTGGCTGGATGCCAACCAAGGACTTTCTGTGAGACGTTTACCTGCGACGACATTGTCCAAATGATTCCTGAAGCGGAACGCGATGACGTGACAACCTGCGATTTTTCTTGCTGCCGAAGTGACTTATGCAATGGGACGTCATCGATTGCCTCACGATTACTTTTAACGTCCCTGTATGGAATGTATCTCTTGCTTTATGTTTTGATAGTGGCGTTTTAAATAAATATATTGTCATTCTGTTACTTCGTACACGATTGCTAAACGGTTTTGAATTTACCAAACTGAAATCTCCGTCCAGGTTTCAGTGGTTTCTCGGCAAGTGATGAACTGGACAAGGTATACTGTTAGCAAGGGCCGAAATATCAGCCAGATGAACATCAGCAGGTATATTTGTGAACAACTAGTCTGCTCCAACATCAGCAAGAGGAAAGTTGAGACAGGCAGATCAGCTTGAGGCAGCCAATAACCGTCATTTTTACATCCACAGATTACCATCTACTCTACGGCGATGGGACCCTTCGGTCAGAGTGAATTCCTCGCCTCCCTGGTAGGTATCTTTCATGTGAATATGGTGTGTCTGCTGAGTGTTTGAGTATGTGGACGGCTTCCGGATCAGACGCATAAATGATGAGTCGGGTAAAAATTCCATTTTATGTAGAAAAATGTAAATCTGCAAAGTGTAGTGGTATCCACCACTCTGAGCGTTGTGCGAATAAAAAAAAATTGTAAACGTGCGCACACAATCCACTGCTTAGTGTTCAATCTGGTTTGGTAGTTCCTCTTAGAACTTATAGACAACATTGGTCTCAGTACCAACACCACAGGGTTTCAAATGTAAATAGCAGTGCTTTTCAACCTGTGGGCACGGTGCACCTTAGTGTGCTCGGGGTGCATCACTGCAAAAAGATAGGCTATGCAGGGTTTCATTCTTCATGTTTTGATTAGTCTTTTGCTTAATGAGTGTTCAGTTCAGTTCAGTTGTTTTTTTATTTCTGACCATCATATCAAAACAATACACGTCAACATAGCAAAGGTCGAGAAAAAGGTAGAAGCGACAAAACGCGAACGTTAAAACGTGCTTGTGACCGAAGTAAGTTATTGAGTTGAAAAAAATTTGGCACGGTCGCAACACCTTCAGAAAAATTTAAGATATAAAGGGAAAAGAAAAAAAAGAAAATGGTAAAAAACAAAAACAAATAAATTTAGGCTATAGCTTTATTAGCCCGCATAGCTTTAGCTGATAAATTTAAGATTTGTATGGACAGTTGCTATGAAGATCGGCCATGGTGCGTTATCAAGAGTGCTGATGGTCTTAAGGGGAACACGTCTTGATGCGTTTAGCTCATAGCAAGAAGAGCAAGGCAGGCAAAGAAAACCCCACAAAGAAATCCTACCACGGGCAAAGCCATTTCAAGCGCAACGCACCATAGGCCTTGCACGACTCACAAAATAGATAGGCTATAACTTGACGAAAACAAATAAAACAAACTAGCAAAAACAACATCATCATCTTTCGGAAATTCAATTTTACCCAGGGAAAGTTATGTCTTGAAGATATCAAGCGTGCTTTGATAAAAGTTGCGTTGATAAAGCGATAATTTTAAACCCCAGTCAGCTAAACTCGTCTTGCTTTTGGTTATTGAGAGACTCTGAGTCTCTGGCTACAAAAAGGATAATTTAGGCTTCTGGCTAGGGGTATGATTGTCTACAAATTGAAACAAGTTAAATGCAATGTTAAATGTATTTATTGTTAAGTCAAAATTATAAACTCATAGTCGGGAAATTGAAGAGTATTTATCCTGTCTAACTCTAAGGGACCGTTCAAATATTACGTAGCGCTATCGAGGGGGGGGGGGGGGTTATGAAAAGCGTTGCGTTAGCGTCACATCGGGGGGGGAGGGGGTTCAAGCAAAACGTTACGTAACGCTTACGAGTACGGTAGTTTATTTGTGTTGGCTGGTATCGTCGTTTGAATACTAAATTAAGCTGAAATCATAGGCCTATCTAACAGCACCTATTCAGCACCAACAAAATCTCTATCAAGTATCAACTATACTACGGTACTGTAATTCTATACAGGTTCTAACTGCTCAAAAGTTTTTGTCAAAACCTCGCATTGCGAAATTGTAAGGCAGCATTCTTACATCACAAAACTTGCTTTGATGTGAGTGAACAACATTAGGGTTGCCAGATGGCCTTTTTTAGGCCAAATTTCAAAAATCTGGCCTTTTTAAATTGCAGTTAGCTTAAAAAAATGGCCTTATTTGGCCCTTTTTATGGCTGCAAATTTTGACCGGTTTAGAAAGTATTATTTTAAGTAAATTGCAAATGAAAGTATCACTTATCATCACTTAAAGCAGTAGTTTTCAACCTTTTTGGTGGAACGGAACCCAATGAAACATTCCAAAAGCTCAAAGAACCCCTGTTCAATAATTTAATTATCTTATGCAAAAAAACTTATTTGATTAATAAAATCAAATTAAAATACTCATGTTCAGATTTATTTATGAACAATAAAAATAAAAACTGTAAAAAACCTAATAGCCTACTGGCAAAACAAAATGATCTCTAACACGTTCACAGCAATTTGACCCACCGGTGTACAAAGGTAACGCCTAGCACATCACACGGCCAGGGCGAAAGAGAAAATTGAATTGAGTCTTGTCTTTGTCATAAGTTACCATGGGGGGGTGGGGGGACAGCCTATACCTGGGACTGGTATATAAGTCCTCCACCCCCCTTGGGAACTCATGACAAAAACAGGACTCAATTCAATTTTCTCTTTCGCCCTGGGCGTGTTTGTTTATCTTTATCCTGCATTGCGGGAAAGCGGACTTGAGCGCTATGTATCGGTGTACGCCTTCCGACATACACCTGACCTACGCTGCAGCCGACAGCAATGTCTGTTTCCGGTTGTCTACTTTACTTATGACTTCAATTTGGTACTACCCATTACTCGAAATCGATCACTACGTAGAGGCAATTATCGTAAAGTTTCTTGCCCAGAGAAACAACAGCAAGTGCGAGTGGCTGGAGTCGAACATGCAGGCTCTCGACTGCGAGCCCAACGCGCTAACCACTCGGCCACGGCTGATGTTCTAGTCTTTTCCATGTACAAACGAAAGAACTCCTTGAAGGGAAGAAAACATGTCGACAAAATTTGGCGGAAAGCAGAAAGTTAAAGGTTATCGCACCACAAGAAAACAACGAAAATTCGGGAGCGTAGCGAACGTGTTAAAGTGTAGCAAATTTATTAATAGTGGCAGACCAAATCAATGTTTGATTATATTTAAACAATATGCATATAATAATATAATAGACTCTCGGGTTTGAATGTAAACTTGCGGAACCCCTAGACTTACTGGCGGAACCTTACGGTTCCGCGGAACCCTGGTTGAAAACCACTGACTTAAAGCCTGAACTATATCCGTTTTAATTACTAAGTAGAGACATAGAGAGTAGAGAATGTGTTAGCTGTGGACAGGGTGGTTCTATTTTGAATCGGGTGGGCTAGCCTACTAAACGTTTGCAGTAGGTAGGCTACATAACGTTTTAATTCCAAAAAAAAGAATATAGCTAAAATTTCATGTCTCAAACGTAAGCTTTAGGTGCATACAAACTAAGATATTTTATCAGCACGTGTTTCCACGTCATAATTTTGATATAAACTCGCAAAACGGGCTTTGTAATGGAAAAGCGTCACGTGGGGGGGGGTTGACAAAAACGTTACGTTGGCGTCACATGGGGGAGGGGGGGTCAAAAATTCGGAAGAACAGCGTTACGTAATATTTATACGCTCCCTAACCAATTAGTTTATCAACCGGTGTCAGAAAAGCGACATTCTCCCGTTGTAAATTTTACCTTCTCGTGCTAGAGTCGTTCAGCTGTTCTCTTCTTTGTCTGTCTCTGTGTGTATTTTTCAATTCCCCGCTTATATCATAATAATAGTGCCGTTTTTCAGTAATATAGTGGAAGGTATGAAACAGGAACGGTTACACAATTATGTGGTTTCAGTGGTCACAGCGGTAAACCATAATCTCTTCGTGGGAAAATTGTAACATAAGATTCCCAAATCCGTTCGTCTGCATGTAGTGACCGAAGAAACACACACTTGAACTTCTTTTCAAACAGTGTATTTCTGTAAAATTAGCCCGCGGCTATCAAAAATGGGACGCAACACCGTACGCCTCTAAAACTGTCACTACAGAACAGATTAATTGGATAAAAGACGGAACTTTTGTCCAGCTAGCAAGCACTAAGCCAACAGTTAAATGTGCGGCCAACTTTCAAACAATCATTTTACGAATGACCAGAAAAATTTGTGATAACTCAAAGGCACGTCAGAAGTCAGTGTGACGCAATAATGAAAGACAATTATGAAGTCATCCAAACACCTGCTCCAGAGGCTGATGCAATATTTCCTGTTTAAACAGGTTTCAAACTGAAACAAGCCCAAACAGGTCCAAACAGGTTTGACACAAGTCCATGAACGATGGTGCAACTTTGGCACACTTTCTAGCAACTTCCATGACGTAATATTCAGTAGACTTGAACGGTTTTTATATGACGTTTGATTATGTGAACAATTGTCTGGAACATTCAGAAATACGGATGTGGTGACCTAAATTCCGCGAGAGTGGCATTTGTTATCAGAAAACGTAAACTAAATTCCGTGAGAGCATAATTTAGGTTTTGAATTTTCACAGTTGAAGTGCATTTGCAAATTGCAGTTCTCATAAGTTTCGGCCAAATGTTTTCGTAATTTAAATTTGTTAGTTAGAAACATGTTGCAGATACACAAGGGTGCATCACAAACTCGTCAGACCATTGTAAACAGATGCCTTTCACAAAAACTTTTTTGTTAGCAAAAACAATCTACAGTAGGCTATTAATCAACCAATGACAAGTATTTAATTTGTAACAAATTGAAATTATTTTTATATTTAGCCACTTTGAAATTGAAAGCAGCAGTAGATTTGATACATGGCGCAAAAGAAATAACTGATAAAGTTTCAAAAATGTGTCTGACGGATTACGGATACCACAGTTTATCGCTGATGTCTAAGTATAGCAACAAACTTGGAGAATCAATTGATAAAAAAATAAAAGGAAGCTCCTTCATTCGCCACCCAGTTAGGCTGTAAATGAAACATCTGATGTAGCTTATACTCAAAAGCCTAATTCATTTTGTTTTGTAGATTTGCTGATTCTGCACGTACAAAAGCGTTGGCGTACTTATTTGGCAAACCGTTTGGAGTGGATGCCACCACCACTTCTATTTTTAAGATGTTCGATCGTTATACAGTCGTGGCCAAAAGTTTAAGACCAGACTTCAGCTGCAATGCAGAATCTATCAACAGTGTCGTTACAAAAGTACAGAACTTTCTCGTAAATGTGTTTCTTTTCATTGCATTCTACTTCATGAAGCTCTTGTTGCAAAGAAAATGAAGAGGAAGTAATGATGAAAATGTTACGACTTACACAAAACTACTCCTAAAAGTTGTTGGTATTGTTCAATATACCTGAAAGTACAAAGCTATGTTCAGATTAAAAAACTTTTATTTCATTAAAATTTCCAGCAGCTGTAATGAAGCCTACACCAACTAAAGTTATTACTGTACAATAAATATCCCTCCGTAGTAGGTTAGGCTACGCATTAAACAATAAGAGATTTGCTGATCAAATTGTTGGAAAACTTTATGTAAACTCAGTCTTGAAAATTTATCAAAAGGGCTTTGTGACTAAAAAAGTGTAGAAACCACTGCAATACGTTATGTATATGCAATACCTGTATATGACATGACTTCAAAACGAAGACTGTAGTGTAACGTTCGCTTTGTCTTTTTGTTTGCTACGTTACAGTGACGTATTTTGTTTGTCGTTGTTGACCTTTGCTCTATTTGAACTGTCTAGATCAGTGGTCTCCAACCTTTTTAAGAAGCGACCCCAATTTAAGCGAAAACGAAATCAGCATTTACATGAGACCCCATTTTGTTTTCCAATACAGAGAAAAATATTTTAAATAATGCTGAAACTAAATAGGCCTAATACGAGTAAGTATGCACAATTACAGAGAAATGTGGCTACACAAAAGTATTCCAAATGATTGTTTGTTTGTTTGTTTATCTTTATCCTGCATTGTTTTTAAGAAGTTTCACATGAACGTGATTTCCCGAACACAAAATTATCAATTTGTTTCAACATTTAATTTGCACTGTGCGATGGTTTCAATTTGGTCAAAAAAGTCATTGGGTGTATCTTCAATCCTACGTTATACTGATAGTGAAATTGAATTCAAGAGATTGCAATTAACGTTCAAAAAACTCAGATGGTTTATCCATGCAAGCAACCTGGATAATTTTTTTTTCAAAATGACATTTAAGTTTATTTTTCTTCGTCGATTCTTCTGCGAGAACTTTATGACACTTTGGTTTGCGATTTGAATCAGTAAAACCAAGTTTTAAAAAAGCCTCGTCATATGATCTTTTTCTGGTATTTTATGCTGCCATTTTTATGTAATATTTAGCTTTTCTTACTAGCTACAAATTAACATTACCGTACTAACTGCAAAGCAAACCGAAAACAGCCGATAAAATGTCTGCACACTACACCTGCATAAATAACTATTCGCTCGTTCTAGAGCAGTGATTCCCAACCTGGGGGTAATTACCCCCAGGGGGTAATTTGCCTATTTTCCGGGGGTAACGAGACCCGATTTAGAAACAGTGAAGCAAGTGAAGGTTGTAAACTTTATAAAAGCGAATGAATTGAATAGCCGTCTTTACAAGGAACTGTGCAAGAAGATGGGTTATAGATCCGAAGTATTACTGTACCACACAGAAGTACGATGGCTGTCTCGTGGCATAGTGATAACCCGCCTGGTCGAACTTCGTAAGGCTGTCCATGTTTTTCTGATAGAAAAGAATTCCGACTTGGCTGAATACTTCTCTAACCAACAGTGGATTTCCCAACTGTGCTACCTGGCTGATATCTTTGGTGAATTGAACTAAGGCAATCTTTTAATTCAAGGCAAGAATGTAACTGTGATCGACACCAAAGTACCCAGAGCAGCATTTATCGCAAATGTTAAATTGTGGAACAAGCGAGTTGGAAGAGGTGCAGTTTCAGACGCATGACATGTATCTCGAAGGTAATGGACTTGAATTGACAGGGGCGTTGAAGGAGGACATAGCTGAGCTTACCACTTAGGCCAGCTGGCCAAGAAGATGGACAACTACTTTCCGAATTTGAACACGGCTAGTCTCCAATGGTGCACTGAGCCCTTCACATGTGATGACAGCCAGGTGGATGATGACGACTTTCCGGCCAAAGAAAAACTTATCACTCTCCGAATCAATGAACAAAGCGTTGAAAATTGATTTCAAGGGGAAAGGCTTGGATTGGAACCCTTCTGGTTTAGCAGACTCCAGGATACACCAACATTAGCGACACGGGCATTAAATATCCTGACATCTTTTTCAACAACGTATCGCTGTGAACAAGGATTTTTAACTGTCTTGGGAATGAAGACAAAAAAGCGCAATCGCCAGGATGCCGAAAGCGACACAAGAATCGCCCTCAGTAGCCTACCACAAAGCCCAGGATCACAAAGCTGGCGGCTGAAGTCCAAGCCCAACCTTCGCATTGAATGTTTACAACGCATTGTTATCTTGTATTCAGTATTGCATTGCATTTTGATTGTCACAGTTAGCCCTTTGAAATACGTAGCAATGAACACTTTTGTTTTTGAAAATTGGTCGTGGGGGTAATTGGCTCACTTCTAGGTGGAGATTAGGGTAACAGCCAAAAAAAGGTTGGGAACCACTGTTGTAGAGTCACCATGAATACAAAAAGTTAATCTAAACTAGCATCGTAGTCTTTTTTTTTCGGTAATAAATTGAATATGGTGAGTTTTGGCGACCCCAGGAAAAGTTAAGGTGACCCCACATGGGGTCGCGACCCACAGGTTGGAGACCACTGGTCTAGATTGCTAACAACAACACAACACATGAGTTTTAATTGAGTTTCACGTGTTCTTATTGTGCTTTTTTAGACAATCTTTTAAACACAGGTAACTTTGAGATTTCTTAATTTGCGACTGTCCAGAGAAAAGCACTTTTGTAGAATGAAACAAATCGATTTACAGTACAATTTACGAATTCCCTTTCTCAAGGATTGACAATTATTGAAAAACGAATAGGTCATAATGGTTGTATAATTCAATGAAAAGTGACGTTATATCGTCGAGAAATAAATGGTTGGTTTAACGAAAATGAATGCAGGTGCAAACACAAATGCGACAGAGGCAAAACAATTCCAATCAAAGAAAAACAGGTGGCTTTTTTAGTACAGTAGACTTGCAAAGGAGAAAAAAGAAACCAAATATTAACAAACGAGTCACAAATGAATGCAGAGGGCTTAAATAACAAATTTGGCAGTAACATTCCCTCCCCTTTAAGGCCTCGTACATTTGTTCAAATACACAGGTATAAACAACATGAGAAAACAAAATCAGCACAAATTTACATTGGTTTTGCAGGAACGATCAAGCATAACTTTTGAATTGGTCTGACAATCAAGGACTGTTTAGTTTGAACGGTAACGCTACGGACAATGCCATTTTTGTCGGAAAACGTTTGAATTACGCGACCCATGAGCCAATTGTTTAATTTACACCAATGTAGGTGAATGGAGGTTTGTTTTTTTTGTGTGCTGATTTTTTTATTTTTTATTTGCAAGGTTTGTGAGTCTTAAAGTCAGAAATTTATGCTTACAACGGAAAAGCCAAGCAACGATTCTTTTCAGCTTGCACCAAGAGGAATATTGACCCAAAAGATATTCCAGAAAATGGGATTCGCTTTGGGTTGCAAAACACGTTTGCTTTGGTTGTTTAATTTCTGGGTCATTGTCCACGACTTCGAGAAATTCTGGTTGCTTAGGCCATTGAGATTGTGGTTTCCATAGAAATTCAGGGCCGTTCTTCCATTGATTGCAATGAAGAAAGTTTGGAATTGAGAGACCCCTTGAAGCATGATCAGCAGGATTACATTTAGTGGGAACGTATCTCCATTGGGAAATTGTTGAAGCATCTTTAATCTGTTGAACTCGATTTGAGACGAAGGTATGAAACGCTTTGTTTGAGTTGTTGAGATAGCGCAAGACAGTTGTGCTGTCGGTCCAAAAAATTGACTCTTTATTAAGATAAGATGCCTTTAACTCTCTTTGTAGTATTTTTTCAGAGCTAATTGAGATTGTAGCAGCTGATAACTCCAATCGAGGAATCGTTATTGGTGCAAGTCGAGTTTTTCCCAATAATAAGCAACAGTGAATACTGTTTGTTGTGGCGACTAGTCTAAGGTAAGAAGCAGCACCATAGGCTTCTTCCGATGCATCTGAGAAATGGTGAACTTGGGCGTCTTCGACAGCACCAAAATATAAAGGCTTATAACACCTTGGAACGTTAAATGATTCCAGCATTGGCTGAAGTTCTAACCATTTTGTCCACGTGGTGAACTCTGGTTGTGGAATAGGCTCATCCCAATCTAATTTCAGTTTACAGAGCTTTTGAGAAAGCACTTTCAGTGGCTGTAGAACAGCAGCACCAAGACCAAGAGGGTCGTATATAGAATTGATTACTGAAAGAATGCCTCGACGTGAAGCTGGTTTAACCTTTTTCTTTATTTTGAAGCGTATGGTATCGTTTTCCACGTTCCAATAAAGTCCAAGAGCTCTTTCAGCAGGTAGGTCATGTCGAGAGAGATCCATAATTGACTTGCAGCGCTCTGACTTTGGAATTGATTGGATCACTTCTCGGTCATTGCTTATCCATTTTAAAATGCGAAAGCCACCCTTGGCCAGTAGCTCACGAAGTTCCCTTACCAATTTAACTGCTTCTGAAACATTTGCTGTTGAAGCCAAGCAATCGTCTACGTAGAAAGACTCTTTTACTGTATCCACAGTAGTTGCACTGAAAAGAGATGAGTTGTCCTCAGCTGTGCGTTTTAAAGCAAAGTTTGCACAACTTGGGGAGCAGACAGTGCCAAATATATACACGTTCATTCGGTATTCTTGTAGGGGCGCTTCTAGATTCCCATCTTTCCACCATAAGAATCGGAAGTGATCACGGTCTTGTTGAGGAACCTATACTTGGTGAAACATAGACTGTATGTCTCCTTGAATGGTATTGTTTCACGGCGGAAACGAAGAAGAACGCCGACCAGGTTATTTGTGATGTCTGGGCCTTGTAATTGAGTATCATTGAGGCAGATACCTTTGTATTTGGCAGAGCAATCAAATACTACTCTGAGTTTCTCGGGTTTTTCTGGATGATATACACCATGATGTGGAATATACCAAGTTTTTCCATGTATTCCAGGGACATCGGTAACGTTTTCGGCGTATTGATTCATGATCATGTCATCAACAGACCTTTTATAGTCCATGTAAAAATTAGCGTCCCTTTCAAACTTTCGTTTCAAGCAATTAATTCTTTGGAGAGCTTGAGATTTGTTAAAGGGTAAGTTTAGGTCCGGATTTCGAACGGGCAAGTCGATTTGGTAGTGCGAGTCTTCCAAAAGTTTGATACTAGAGTTAACAGATTTCATGAATTGAGCTTGTTGAACAGATAATTCGGGTTTACAGTTAACAATTGAGTCAACAGCGTCAAAGCACATGTCGCACATTGGATGGGTAGAAGTTTTGGTAAAGAAAGCTTTAGTTTTACTTTGATCCTGTTTGCTGTTAGGACAATTCACTAGCCAACCAACGGCCGTTTTGATGGCATAATAGCCACCTTTTGCTTGTATTACTTCTTGTGGTTGGAGAACGTACGGATTGTCATTGCCGATAAGGAGTCCTACCTCTGCGTCAACATCGGGAATCGAGATGTTTGCAAATTCTGGAAAGTGTTTAGTGTCTTCTAGAGTAGGAATATCTGTATTTGAAACAGGAATTTGAAAGGTGGAGTAGAGAGAGCTTAGAGAAATGTATTTGTTTTCGTCAAAATCTGACATTTCGACATTTGTGACCACTTTTACCTTGCTACGTTTGCCAGTGTTGTTTAGCGTGATGGTACAAATATTAGTTTCTTGACAGTCGGCAATTTGTAACTTTTCTATCAAATCATTTGTTATGAAAGATGTTGTACTTCCACTGTCCAAAAACGCTTGTGTAGTGATAGTTTGATTACTTCCTTGCAGGCGAACCTTTACTGGGATTATGGGAAGCAGACTGCGAGAATTTGTTCGTGTGTTGACAAGCCCATTGCGTATTGCTTGTGTAGGTTGATTGATATTAATTTTTTGAGTTGTTGTGTCTTTAGGTGTGATATTTGTGGTGATTTGTGTTGCATCTGGGGGATGCAAGAGAGTCGTGTGGCGTTCAGTGCATCCTGGTTTCATGCAAGGGTCTTTCCTTTTACGTTGATATGCCCAGTGACCAGCATTTAAACAGCACTTGCAGAGTTTGTTGTCGATTACAAATTTAAGCCTTTGGTCAATATTCATCATTCGAAATTGTTTGCATTGATTGAGAAAATGTTTATCTCTGCACAGATGGCATGTCCTTTCATGGTTCGACGATTTTATTTGCGTTGCAAAGGTTACGCTGCTCCTACGTTTGGAGTTGGAATCAACGAATTGTTTTTTAGTAGATTTTAGAATATCGCATGCCAAGTTGGTCGTTTTTCTCGTTTTGCGCGAGACGTATCGTGATAGATCTGAAAGGCTTATTTCTTGATTTCTTTCATGCAAAATTACGTCAACTTCGCGTAATCAGCCAGAATACCAGCCACTTGGCAAGCGTCTTATTATTTTTGTTATGGTATCCATGTTGTCCATTTTCTGCAAGTAATTGATGCCAGACAAAGTACATACTGCTAATTTGCATTCATCAAATGCTGGCATTTGCACAACAATCTAACCTCTTAGTGTAATTTATTAAGTTAAGAATCGATTTCGCTATAGTAATAGCATCTTCAGCTAGCACATGTAAAAAAAGAAGAAAATTTGAAAAATACGTAAAACGAACAAATAAAGCAAACTCCGATGTTATCAACACGCATAAAAATTATATTTTAAATAGATGGTTACATAATATTAAAATCAAAACCTGCAAGCCTAAATCTTAACTGGTGTTCTCCCACGATTTCCAACAATATTCTGGTACAAAATTCAAGAAATACATTAACCTGATCATCCGTCTAGTAAATTATAACAGTTTAAGAAGGCGAATACAAAGAAAAAACGCAATTTAGTTTCAGTCCATTGCCGTAAGTTTATATCGATAAAGCGTCAATAAAGAATAAGTGTAAATGGGCATCCATCTAGTAAATTATAACAGTTCAACAAGACGATTACAAAGAAAAACGCAATTTAATTTCAGTCCATTGCCATAAGCTTACATAGACAAAGCGTCATATGCAGGAAGTAAGTTCCGAAGAGAACTTGATTACAGAATCCTTGTTAGAATTTTGAAGAGATGGGCCGTTTATGACGGAATCAACACATGCGCGAGCTATTTGAAATTTTTGACCGAAGGTTTGTTGTAGCAAAGCTCTTGCTTTTGTGTAACCTTCGTGGGGAAGCATGTATTGACACCCTTTTACCAAACTGTGCGCAGAGCCTTTGGTGTATTGCAACAGATAAAAAAGTTTACGTTTAGGCTCTGTGAAATTACAATCAATTAACGTATCAAATGCGTCTATAAAACCACAGTATTCAGCAGAATTTCCATCAAAGATTGGGGGTTCTACAGACAACAGTGGAGACGGGTTGATAATAATATTTGGAATTTGTTTCGAGTTTACTGATTGATTATTGTTTATTTGATTTAGTACAGGGGCCTGGGCGTGCGACGTTCTCGGCTCATGTCTCACAAACTGTCTATTTGCTACTGCTTGTGCAGGATTAATTTTGTTTGACACAACAATAGGTTTGTAGATGTTAGACCTGCTGGTTTCTACGTCACTCAACGTTAAATCGGATAACATAGGAGACACAGCATTATTGTTTACATTAGTAGCTAAATTCGATTGAAATTGTCCGTTTATATTAACATTGTCTTTAAATATTTTATTGCGCTCACCACCATCTTCTTTCGAAAGTTGGGCAATCGTCTCTTGGAGCTCTGCCTTTAGTTTAGCTTCCTGGATTTGTTGCAGGAATTTTCTTTCTTGTTCTTCACGTAGCTGACTTTGTTTTAGGACCATTGTTTCAAATTCTGCCCTTGCTTTCGCTTGCTCTTGTTCCAACTCGCATAGTTTTTTTTTTTTGATTCCAGTCGAGCTAATATTACCGCCTTCTTAACTTTAGCGCTCATTGTTGAGGAGCGGCTTTTGCTAGAATGTTTGTTTGTTTGTTTATCTTTATCCTGCATTGCGGGAAAGCGGACTTGAGCGCTATGCATCGGTGTACGCCTTCCGACGAACACCTGACCCACGCTGCAGCCGACGGCAATGTCTGTTTCCGGTTGTCTACTCTACTTATGACTTAAATTTGGTACTACCCATTACTCGAAATCGATCACTGGGTAGTGGCAATTATCGTAAAGTTTCTTGCCCAGAGAAACAACAGCAAGTGCGGGTGGCTAGAGTCGAACATGCAGACTCTCGATTGCGAGCCCAACGCGCTAACCACTCGGCCACGGCCACGGCAATTTTTGCTAGCGCTGTCGCTTGGGTGCAGACTGCCATTTGTTGCTTGTTGAAGCCTTTTGGATTGTGATCTTGTTGTCACCTTTGATGTTGGGGGCTCTGGATTTGTTGATTCTTCGGCATTTGATTTATCTGCCGCGTCTTTCTCCTTTACAGAATTTGTTGCCATTTTCTTGACATTCAACTTCGCTCACTTTCAACAACGACGACTTTCTTGATTTGATTGTCTAAAAACTGATGTAACGTCCGCTTTGTCTTTTTGTTTGCTACGTTACAGTGACGTATTTTGTTTGTCGTTGTTGAACTTTGCTCTATTTGAACTGTCTAGATTGCTAACAACAACACAACACATGAGTTTTAATTGAGTTTCACGTGTTCTTATTGTGCTTTTTTAGACAATCTTTTAAACACAGGTAACTTTGAGATTTCTTAATTTGCGACTGTCCAGAGAAAAGCAATTTTGTAGAATGAAACAAATCGATTTACAGTACAATTTACGAATTCCCTTTCTCAAGGATTGACAATTATTGAAAAACGAATAGATCATAATGGTTGTATAATTCAATGAAAAGTGACGTTATATCGTCGAGAAATAAATGGTTGGTTTAACGAAAATGAATGCAGGTGCAAACACAAATGCGACAGAGGCAAAAACAATTCCAATCAAAGAAAAACAGGTGGCTTTTTTAGTACAGTAGACTTGCAAAGGAGAAAAAAGAAACCAAATATTAACAAACGAGTCACAAATGAATGCAGAGGGCTTAAATAAGAAAAATTGGCAGTAACATGTAGTTCAAAATCACGTCATTTGCATGTTCTCTTACGGCTAAAAAATCTGATGCGCGGCTGATCGGTGCGGCCGCAACAGTAACATATAAACCTGCCAACGATGATAATGGAAAATTACGACGGTTTTGTCTATTGCGACGCTTTTCCTCTTGGTTGTGGTTCCTCATACTTGGAGACGGTGTTATGCACAGTGAGCCTCCACTCATCTCTATCTTCTGCAAGGTTAATGCAATGTCGAGCGTCTAAGTTGCATAATTTCAGTGATTTGTTAGAGTGTCTTTGAAGCGCTTCCTGGGGGCACCAACATTGCGGTGGCCTGTAGAAAGCTCCTCAAATAATGTGATTTTGGGGAGTTTGGGATTTTGGGGATTTTGTGATTTCCATCCTGGCAAATCTACTAAGTAGCCTACTTGTATAGGCTCTCTTGTAGAGGGTTTGAACTACTAACACGGAGTTGGTTATCGAGATTGGCAGAGTGAAGTTTCCGATTGTTGTTGCCAGGAATTATTCCATCCATTAGATGCCGCTGAAGAAGAGCATTCCTGAAATGCGTTGCTCAAGCGCACACCCCGAGAGTCGAACCAGCGCCGCGTGAACTTGAGCCTGGTGCTTAACCACCGAGCTATAAGGAAGCAAACATGGACGCTTATTTAAGTTACAATTAATATTAAAAAATTTTTAGCAAATAAAATTGATCTGAGCTTTGCTATTGAAATTTTTAGAATATGACGGAGAAAATTTGACTAAAATTAGGCTTAGATAGGTGTTGTGGTACATGTGGGAAGAACTTTTTTAAAAGAAATGCAACGTACTTTGTTGTTCTGTTCGTTGGGAGATGCTGTTCGGATGCCCGTTACGCTGTATTTTTTCTTATTGTCATTGAATGGAGGATTCATTACAAGCTCCCTAAAGCTAGTCGTTCAGTAGCAGACTAGGTGCAGTACTTTTTGTTTCTCACAATCCCACAAAAAGTTACCGGAGGTTTGCCATAAATACGTTACGCTTCATTGAGCACTGCTTCACGCCTGAATAAAGTTGTTTGCCTCAACGACAAACAAGAAATCTCGAGTCTCGAGATGCATCTACGATTATTCTACGCAAGAGCAGGTGGTTTTTCAGCCTGAAGCCGGCAAACAGAGGAATTGCGTCATTGATAAATGAAAGCTTTAAACCTTCAGTTTTGTAATATTGCAATGTATAGACCTGAGTTGTTATTGAAACTGTTGGTGCCAAAGGTAAGTCAAGGCAGCCACAGCCATCTCGTTACAGACGACAGATTCAAAGCAAACGTTCAAAAGGCAAAATTTTAAACATTTTTACCGAATTATGTTTTCCAAAAAAATATAACTTTGTGACTGAAAATGAGGATTTTATCGCTAGTTGATAATTTGGTTCCTGTTTCAAAGATGACAAAGTATTATGATTAGTTGTTGGTTACTGTGAGCGCAAAGTGTCAAGCAAGTTTAGTATTGTATATCTGCAGAGTGCTGCGTTCTCTCATTACTATTAGCTACTGCAGTCTTGCCAAAGCTCCTGCTGTGACATACTGTACACAAAGAAAAATCCGTATTTTTTAGCTGATTTACAGTGTTGTACGTTGACCTGAAGCTAGCACGGTCAGTTTATGTTTTAGTTGATGGAAGTGATAGCGCCGTCAACTATTTTGCCGATTTTAAGCGTCACGCGTTATGCGTCATTTTTCGTTTGCATGGAAACTCTTGTTTCACGATGGTAGTTAAATTTTGTTTGACGTTTTGACTTTCAGACTGATAGCAATGAACAATCTTTTTCTGTGGCAGCTGATCGTCTATCCAGTTATGCAGTTTCAAGTTTGTTTATTATATCCTGGGTTAATCTGAGTTGAGAAAAGACGAAATCGTCTTTTGCAGCTCGAAACAGTCTCAAAAACCAAACTCGTTAGAAGTCGAATACTCAAGAATGGCGCACTAACGATAAAGAACCTTTGTCCATGCCGACAGTTGATGGCCTTCAGGGATCGGCAAATAGTGGGTCGCGATCCAAATGGGCTTAATACACGGAGACGACCGTAATAAAATTGATATTAAATTGCAACGTATTTTGAGCAAAATTATATGCTTCCGAAACGTTTCGGTGGCGAACAATTAAAAGTATTATTTTTTGGGTCACGTCAACAATTATTTGCGGACCCCTATCTAGGCCCTAGGCAATCAGGCCCGGATTTAGGGGGGGGGCAGAGGGGGCAGGTGCCCCGGGCCCCCCGACTTTTGAAGGGCCCCCTATGTGGAAAAAATGTGATTTTGTGTTATTTTTTCTTCCTTTCAGCCTTTGAAGTTTCTTTAAAATGGTGTGCAGTGCTGGATTGATGCTATTGTAGACGCAGAGGTGGTTTTTCGCGCCGTAGGCGCGAAACATTTTTTTGCAGGGGGCCCCCCGATCTAAAAGTGCCCCGAGCCCCCCATCAGCTAAATCCGGCCCTGTAGGCAATCCCAGATGTCGGAAACCTATGGATCGCGAGGTATGGCTCTTTTGATGATGGCATCTGGCTCTCCGATATATTCTAAGATGGCACTTCTTAATTAGCATCTTAATTATCAATATTGCTGCAACTCTTTTTGTAACTTTCCATAACGTAACAATCCTTTTGCGACAATTAGGCAAAACAGTTACAATACAGTCTCAAAACATAGGCCTAATACCTGCTCTTTATTTGTAGCTATTGTTGGCCTAAACTTGGTGAGGCGAAATACTTCTGTTTTGTGAGACCCTGGCTAAAATAGCTCTAGAAATTAGTGCTGACGCTGACGCCGTCAATTTCTTTAAGAGCTGACGCAGTACTTTACGCCGTAAAGTTTTTAAGCAATTTGCGCTGACGCCGTCAACTTATTTCATTGACGCGTACAACACTGCTGATTTATCACAAAAAGTTTATATTAAATTTCTAAAAAAAATAGATTTTTTCACGTCTAATGCCGTAGTAACGTCTAATGGAAGATAAGATTGGTTGGATGATTTAGTTTTTGAATCTTTACCTTAGTTTACGTACTTTAACGTCAACGAGATGTCGTCGCGCGGTACCGGATGAACGAAACGCGATCGGGAATTTTAATTTCAGTGGAAGTGTTTGTTTGCCATGTATACTTTGTTACGTCACAGGTGCTGCTAAGCTACATGGCGACTTGATGTATATTTGATTATGAGGCAACCGATGCGATGAAATCTTTACAAGACAAGATAAAAGTCTTCAGTGTTTAGTTAAAGGACTTTGCAAACATTTGCCTATGGTTTCAGGGTTAGGGTTTTGGACACACATTTGATGGAATTTTTTTTAAATCTTTGTGGTTTCCACGAAGTACTGGCAATCCATCAGTCGCAACTTTGCTACAAACAAAGTCCCAAATTCGGGCAAAAATGTCCAGTTAATTCAGAAAATCGTAAATTTTTGCGTTTTTAAAATTATATTGGATAAAACAAAATTTGGGCAAATTTGTTCGCAACAGAAAGTGTTAAACAAATTTCCATTCGGGAAACAAATTTCCATTCGGGAAAAGCAATTTTTTGTGATTATCCAAGGAGCTAGAAGCTTCGCCCCCAGACCCCCCAACGCTATGTCGTCTTCTCTGATGTGCGATCCACACAGCTACACTACAAAGAAACACAATACATTTTTTCCTTTTTTATTTCTTTGTTTGTGTCAGACAAAAATCCAAGTCGTGTTACATGCTACCTGAAAAGTGTTTCGGTGCTCGTAGGCTACTGGTTGTTTAATTTTCGTGGTTGCATATGAAATATTCACCGGACCGCCAAAATATTCAACTTGTCAAAATGAACCTTTGCTAACATTAGTTGAGTAGCCCTGAGCTAGGAGATAAATTAGGTGGACACCCATCAGTCTTCTTTAGCACCTACCAATGCCATTGAGTTGCGAACTTCGTGCTAACTAGGTGCTCACAAAAAGTTTAAAAACAAGTTTTTATTAATTCAAAAAAGGATTTTTGCTAAAAGTGACAGATTTCTTGACACCCAATTATTAAAACGATTTCAAGATCAATAAATTTTCACCCAAATGTAATATCTATATTTCTTTTCCGGGACAGACGCCAGTGCAGTAAATATGATCCTGTGAAAAATAATAATATTCCGAGTAGATGCTGCAGTGAAACTATTTACCTCAAGATTCAGTCGCTTGTGGATTCGAAGCGTGAAAAAATGCGAACAATCAGTTGGGGTATCGTCCACGTTCCTCTGGTGAGCTGCTACAGAGTCTGCTTTTGTTGGAAACGGCCCCTGCTCCAGTGCGTCTCAGGTTGTGGATGGAAGATGTTCGTAAGTTCCATTGTGTATTCATTAACGTTTTTGTGACTTCAAAATTCCAACAGAATTCATCAATTTAAACTTTGAGCCACAAGTTTTCATGAATGCGAAGAAAACTCAAATAAAAACCCCGAATCTTATCTGCTGCCAATGATGGATGAAGCGAGAATTGTGGTTCAGGACTACTAAAAACACCCAAAGACTGATCAAAAAGATTTTAAATTTTTTGAACAGGAAATCGACTGGAGACCATAGAGGCTGAAATAATTTAAAATGAAATATTCTCTTTAAGGCACTGAGGTGGAAAAATTAAAACCCAAATCGAGTCTGTCTAGAATAATTCTGTCTAGCCCAACTGAGAGTCAGCTTAACCAGAACTAACTTTTGGAATTAAGCTTGGGGCCCAGCTGGTAAACCTAAACGTTTATACGATGTAAACTGGACTACTTTTGCTGTCTCTGGGTAGGCCTATTGTCTTCTCTTCAACATGTAGCTCTGATGTCACTTTTGCTTATTATATTTCCCCAGCTTCAAAGCACTCTGCGCCTGATTTTACTCGTCTGCTGGGGAATGGAAAAGATCGATTACAACCTTCCACAAACAGGTAACGCATGACACAACAAACCTTAACTATGACGTCACAAATGTGGACTGGTTGTGCGGTGCTGATCTTCCAAATCCGTCGTCGATTTTGACGAATTCTGCAGTTAACTTGTTGAACTACCAAGCAAGTAATCGAATTTAACATATTTGTATTATTTAACATATTATTTACGTTTATTTCAACGTTTACAGAAAACAAAAACTAGATTGAAACAAATTTTGAACGTTTTCGACATCACATGACATCACATGACATCACATGACATCACATGATGTCCTCTTCAGGAATATCATGCTGCATTTTTTTCTACATCTGCACAAAATACAAAGGTTAAATTTATCAACAGGAAAACTTATCAACATACTGTTAACTTATCAACATGCTGTTAACTTATCAACATGCTGTTAACTTATCAACATGCTGTTAACTTATCATAAGCCTGTACACAAATCAGAAAAAATATTTTTAAAACTCTTGCCACTTTGTAAAAGCAGTGAAGTAAAGTACCACTGGATGCGTTTGTGACGTAACAAATGTTTGCCACTCTGTGACGTCAGCTGCGTCGCTTCTTTATTATTTATTATGCTTCCGAACGGTTTTCAACATCTTTTCTCATTCTTCCATCCAACGTTGATCTTCAGCGACCAAGATCATCGGGATCTACGTTGAAATCGGAATTCTTGGACTTCAAGTTGTCGATGGGATGCTCACTATCGCCAGCTCGTGGTTTGTAAGCTCTACAACTTTTTACATTGAAAGCCAAATATTTTGCTGGAGATGTGTTTTTCTTTAACCATAAACAAATAAAACATAACAACCACACAGCATTTAACTGTTGAATACCGTTAAACGCCGTGTGTTTGTTAGGTTTTATTTGTTTATGGTTAAGGATATACACGTATTTTGTACTTTTGTTGCACAATAATGCACGCACGTTTGATGCCACGATGTTGCCGGACATCTTGCAGCTTCAAACTTAAAGGATTTTCAAACATGGGTCATATCCGACTAATGAGTTGAGCCGCGCGATTAGCGCTCAACTTCAGATTCTCAACCTTGGCGATAGGGCACGCGTCAGTGGTTCAATTCCTGTACATAGATGCTAACTGCCACGATGATCAAGTTTTAACATAAACTATTTTTCTTTAAGATAATTTTAAAATATATTCTGATGCAGGAAAACATGAAGATGCTGTATCCGGTGCTGGTCGTCATTCCAGTTTGTTTCATTGTTGACTTCACAGTAAAAGCTACTTGCTACGGGCCTCTCTTTCTTTGGCCAAGTGTAAGCATAATCTCGTAATCTGTCTGTTGTGATTTATCCTACACAGTGTAAATGGTTGCTAAATATGAAAACTCATTTTGAAAAATTGAAACTTTGTTAAGTCTTGGGCTATGTTGAACTTCCCGTGCGGTTTCGGTTTAAGCTTTAAATATATTTTGAGTGAGACACAAAGTTCGTAGAAACCACAATAACCATAAAAACTTCAATGGAAACAGCACTAGCTCGATAGATTAACTTACTTTCCTCTGGACACACTTTGGTAGTGATGCTTCACGGTGCCCTTGGTTGCGCCCAACCACCCAACGACCGCCCAACCACATGATGGCCTGCCTAACCACATGATGGCCTGCCCAACTACACGATGGCCTGCCCAACTACATAATGGGCTGCCCAACCACATGATGGCCTGCCTAACCACATGATGGCCTGCCTAACCACATGATGGCCTGCCCAACTACACGATGGCCTGCCCAACTACATAATATGCTGCCCAACCACATGATGAATTGCCCAATCATAAGATAGGCTGCCCAGCAATACGATAGACTGCGTTTTAACCGTTTAAGCTTGACAAAGGATTTTTTGCACCACCACAAGGTCTCCCAGATAATTGCGTGTTGTGATCCTTCAGACAAATGAAACATGAACTTCTTCCTACATATTTTTGTTCGACATTGTAAAACAACAAGACATATAGTTTATTCGTGTTAACCATCTCGTGTTAATAACTTGTATGAAGTTGTTTGAAAGTGCCATTGACAACATGACACTTAACAACATCATAGGTTGCATTAAATTCGTGTTTTTGATATTTATACGTATTTATGCCTTGACAGGTCACCCCATTTGGAGTGTTTTCCTTGGTTGAAGTTTGGTTTCGAAATTTTTCACAGGTGCGTCTTGAAACTATGGTCAAGTTTAGACATCACAACCTAAAGTGGAGTAATGATATTAATGTGCTTCACATAACGCTGTATCCATAAGAGATAACTTATGGGCTCTCTCAGCACTTTATAAAGCAAACAGTGTCAGTACAGCGGTATAGAGTATATAAGTGCAATTTTGGTAAAGAGGTGACTTTCTTCAGTATCTGTCAGTACATAGGTGTAGTCGAATACATATTACTCTGTCTCCATTTCTTTTTCTGACTACCGACCAGGAACAAAATTCGGTTCTACTTTCAAAAAATCTTTGACGACAGTTAATCTGAACCAGGATTTGGGGCTTGAGGTACCGGGCCAAAATTATTTTTCTGACTACCGACCAGGTACAAAATTCGGTCTACTTTCAAAAAATCTTTGACGCCAGTTAATCTGAACCAGGGTTTGGGGCTTGAGGTACCGGGCCAAAATTATTATCTCAACGCCCTGGCTGTCTTACAAATTGTGCAACAGCTGATGAGGATAGTACATTGTAGGTTACAACTGATTTAACACATTTCACCATGAAATTGAGTTACAGGCTATAGAGTGATAGTGTGATTGTGAGCAATTATCCGCCGGGTGACTTCGTGAACGAAAAGCTTCACGATAAAGCGGCGCTGGTTCGACTCTCGGGGTGTACGCTTGAGCAACGCACGTTAAGGATTGCTCTTCATTCAGCGGCACTTAATAGATGGAATAAATCCCCGGCAACAACATTTTAACAATCGGAAAACTTCACTCTGCCAATCTCGGTGACCGGCCTAGCGTCAAAAGCCTCTACAAGTATGCGAAACTACCAGGAATAACCTATCAAGGCTTGTCATTCCGAAGATAAAGATTCAAACCCACCAAAAAATTACTAAATTAATTTGTTTAAAAATGCTTATACCAATAATTGGAAGTAAATAGTTGAATGTTTGCCTGGTGTCACCAGTTTTGTTGATCATTAAAGAGTTGTCTTTGTTATAGATGTACTGTTGGATTGCTGTGGTCTCGTTCATTCACGAGTCGAAAGGGAAGAAATCCCCTTTTCAAAAGGATGTGTCACGCAATACGTCATTGTCGTCACGGGTGAGGTCACCATTCAGACGTACGTCATCTTTATCGATGCGAGGACGAAGATCGTTTCTTCTCAAATCAAAAGTTTCTGTTGATAAAGAAAGTCAAGAATGTAGAGTTGGCGTGGAAGAAAGGTTGATAATAAATAGAGGAAGCGAAACGAAGAATTTGTTGAACCAACTCGACTATGACGCAAAGATTTCGATGCTTCCATCGTCATCAGACAACCGTCACTCTTTGCAAGTTACCCACAATGCAACTATTCCAGGCAAGTCTAACCACAAACGTGTGGGGGGATTCGTCCCTCAAATTCTCCGGTCGTCTATTAATTAAAGCTTTCTGACGTGACAAAAGGCTTCGGGAAACACAAAGAGAAGAGAACAACAGAGTTCTAGCAGGAGCGCAGGATGAAAATAATTTGAATGCAATTGCACAAAACATCAAAACTTGCCGGGGTTATAACGTTCATTAGGACCCGAATGAATTTACCGGGAAGTTTAAATTTTAAAACAAACAGTTTTGTGCCTCTTGGAGCTGCGGCGGGGGTAAAATGTTCCCTCGCCCCTCCTCAGTTAGCTTACGTTGCCACCATTACGTTTATTGCTTCTTAAATTCTTCAAGCTTTTCATGCTGCCATTCTGTCATGGGCCAATGTTTTGTAATGTGATGAATCCCATTAGAGCGATACAAGAAAACTAGTTGCTATCATTTTACGATTCAGCCACAAATTGGACTTGTCTGCATAACTTCTTTTTGTAAAGTTTATGGCTTTTTGTTGTTACCCAAACAGTTATTAGCACTTTTTTACAACCGTAGCCTATTTGCTTTAAGGTTTTCAAATAGTAATCTTTTTTTGTTTCTTACATTTTCGCATTTAGTTTTTCGTGCGTTCAGATATTGTAGTTTCAGTTAAAACCTGTGGCCAGTAGCGCACCCAGCATGGGGCTAAGGGGGCTCAAGCCCCCCCCAAACCCGAAACAAAAAATGAAGTTTTTGTATATTTCCCATTTATACCTTTTGCTTACAGGTTAGATATGAATAAAACATAACAATACAACAGGGCTGAGAATTACATCAAATATATTTTACATATTTACAAATAGTTTTAACAGTCAAACGTTTTCAGCTTAACTTTAAGCCCTCATCAGGAATATGAAAATACTTAATAAATGCAATTAATTTCAACTTCTTGAAGGTAAATTTACATTAGAAAAAGGCAACTACATACAGTAGCGTATTTAGGGGGGAGGATAAAAGGCGATGACCCTCCCTAATCAGTTAAAAAATACAAATTTTGCAAAAATATAAGTTGTAGCGCAAGACATAATTGCTTGGAGGATTCATCCTATAGCACGCGGGGGGGGAGGGGTGTACTTTTTGCTATGCACCTAGACCAGTGCTACTCAAACGCCAGTACGCGTACCGGTGCCGGTACGCGAGCACTTGGCTGTTGGTCGCGGTCAGTTAGGAGAAATTGTAAATTGAATAATTTGTTTTATGTTGATCAGAACGTCTATATAACAATTTTTAGGCAACGATAATGTTCAATCTGCTTTCCCAGTTATACTATAGACCAGGGATGGCGAACCACTGACCCGCGGGTCACGAAGTGACCCATCACAGATTTTCAGTGACCCACTTGTCTTTTTCTTTACAACTTGGAAATGGAAATGATAGACTTTCAAGAAAGTGCAGTTTGGAAAACAAAATTTGTAGACTTAGATCATCTCCTACAAAAAGTTGAAATGAAAACGGATATGGATGATTGTGACTTTCCTGCTGTTGAAAACCATGCTGAAAATATAATTCTTACAGAGTGGAACTCCCTGCCAAATTCGTTTGAAACTATGAAAAGATTTGCGGTAGCTCTGTTAACGTTGTTTGGTTCTTCATATTCGTGCGAATCTTTATTTTCGCACAAAAATTTTATACAATCAAGCACACGGAATCGTCTCAGCTCAGATATGAGTGCTGCATGTGTGAAGCTAAAAACTACGGATTACCAACCAAGGATAATAAGACTTGCAGAGAAGATGCAGCAGCAAGTTTCGCATTAACATGTAATTAAATGTATGACCCACTTTTGCTTTTTCAAGGATTAAGGTCTCTTTTGTGACCCATGCACTAAAAAAGGTTTGCCATCTCTGCTATAGACTGTTTGGTGGCCGCTACTACGACAACTTCTAGTTACGTTACAGAGAAATGTTATTTCGTAATTGTTATCCATTATTTCAACAAAGTATCGCAATGTTCGATGCGAGATGATCATCTTTTTTGTGTGTTTGTGCTGTGTCCACGTGCTTGACTATACCTGCAGCGTCCAGTAACGAGTAGAGAAGTGGGAGGCTCAATCGATCGGCCACACTCTGACTTCAAAACATCAGATGATTGTAGTGAGTTGAGCATGTTTTTACATAGATTTGTTGAAGCTATAAACCTTGTTCTTTTTTAGAAAGTGAGTTAGCTGTTAGTCAATATTAGCCTATAAAAAGTATAGTTTCAGCTAAGTTTTACAAATGGCAAAGCGTGGTCCTGTGGACAAATATATGAAGCAGAGACAATCAGTTTCAGACCTACATGATGATTCTGATTCAAACGAAAGTAATGCTGGAAGCACTGAATTGACTGAGGTGTTGACTGTAAAAATAAGTCGTTCAAAATTTGTTCGAAAATATGATCCATCGTATGTAAAATTTGGCTTCATTGAATTAAATGAAGCAGAATATCCGAGTATCCAGAATTATTGAATTATTGGAAGTAGCTTCGAGTAGCATTGTCTTCCATTGAACCGCAATTGGATAAGCTGGTTGCAAATAAGCAAGCGCACACTTCGCATCAAAATTCGAAAGACCATTAATAAAAGCGTTTTTTTGCTTGTTTTTTTGTGTATTTGTTACAAAAGTAATAATGACTTTGCTCTTGTCTTTTTTTCGCAAATTGACCGGGACGCCAAGTGATGGAAGGTGCTCAGCCGGTACACGGCATAAAAAAGTTTGAGTAGCACTGACCTTTAGACAACAACATCGACCTAACATTCAAGCTGAAATTCTGAAATTGCGGAGATCGATCTATTTCAAACGAACAGTTTTTCTTCCTTTTCTTGACAATTGCATGGCACAAATTCACGATAGATTCAATGAGCACTGCTCAGCTTTTAAAGTCAGCACATTTCTGCCTTCATTGATTCATGAAGATGAAGACTGCACGATCGACGAGATTTTCGACTTCTACCATAAAATGCTGGATGTTGAAGCAAGCAATTGCTTTGCAGCTACTATTGAATTGCGAAGATGGAGAGCAAATTGGCTTGCAGTTTCTGTGGATAAACGACCTGCGACTCTTGTGGATGCGTGTCAAGCTGCTGAACAACTCGGCACTTATCCGATGCGATTATAAATTACTTCAAATCTTTGCTACCCTTCCGGTTACAACTGTCTCATTGATTGGAACAGTAACTTACTTCTGCAGATTCGCTCTTGATTTCGGACCCCCCTATCTGACGGTATTAGCTAACCTTCTCACCCCGTACTGACGCATCATATGACATTTTGGTAACGCTCCCATGGCCACCTAAAGATACGGCCTGATTTGTCACATTTTGCAGAAATTTCCAAGTTTTCCGAACTTTGGGCGAACGTTTAAATAAATTTTTCTAAAAATTACATTTTTACGCTTTCTTTACTCTTTTCCCCAGATAACACAATAGTTTTCAACATCCTCAGATGTTGAAAACAAAGAAAATTTGATTTCGAAGATTTTAGTCAGATTGTTAATTTTTCAATAACAGTCTGATTTTGCGTTTTTCAACTTACTTTTTCTCATTTGCTACTGCTTCCCCAAGGCAACAAAAAAGTTTTTTGTCATTAGGAAACCGCAAAAAGTAAAAACATCTCAAAAAATGTCAGTCAAGCACTAGCAGTAACTGTAATCAAAATCTGCAAAATGTGATAAATCAGGCCGCATCTCCAGGTGGCCATGCCCCTCCCTATTTAAAAGGTCAAACAAGGCTAATTTTAACCCAATTAGAAAAATTTGAACCAATTAACAGCCATTTTCACCAAATTTGAGCTTTCTGTGTAGGCTACTACCGTTGGGACTACTCTGTGTGTAGCCTACTACCCCCAAACCCCCATTGGCCTCCGGCCGCCGAATCAGCTGCTGCGCAGCTAACCGGCACAATGTCTATTGGCCTCCCCCCCCCTCTAACAAACTTTCTAAATACGCCACTGACTACATAAATAACTACAAAACAATTTGCACTACAGGGAACGTGATACATCAAGTAAATGTTGAGAATAGACGCCTCTCCAGCAAATAATTGTTGGTATTTGCGTTGGAGCGTTAACACAGCTTCCTGAATTTTGGTGTCAAATTGGGATTTGCCTTTGCATAGAATTTTAAATGAGTCAGTAGAGAATTTTTGATCTGTGCAAAAAGAACACTTTATGATATGGTTTTTGATGGCACCTTTCTTTAACTCCCTAAAGTTCAGATGCTCCCGTAGCCTACTCTTGGGTCAAATGTCTGGTGGATATACCGATGTACTATACGTCAATGCCGAATCACACGGATATGTAAAACTGTATACGACATTTGAGCAGAGAGACGAAGGCGTCTGGGACTTTAATAGAAAATAGGCTACGAACAAATTTTGAATGTTTTGTAAGTAGGAAAAATGTCCACATCAAATTTTCTGATTACAAAATTAGTGTTTTGTTTCAAACTGTTTTCGTGCTAGTTGTTGTTTTTGCACTTATTTGTATTAGCAAACGAAAAGCTAATTCTATTTTGTCATACATGACGAAAAAGTGGAGATCTACAGAAGATTGCGAGAGTGGACGTAGGGATAGGAGTGCTGATGGTTCTAATAGCATGGGGTTCACTAGGCCAACTTCTAATCTGATTGAGAGAACGAATCCTGATGTATCGGCACCTGTGGGTTGTGGGCCGTGAGTGCCTTTAAATATTAATCCAAGGGATGGGCATTGGCCTACTGTCACTATTGTCGCAAATCACTCGGCTGACATTTCTGAATTAGCCCCCCCCCTAAATTTTTTTCTGGGTGCGCTACTGCCTGTGGCGATACTTGTAACGGTTTTATTGGACGCTTTCTTGTGTTCATCTCGTAGGCTAATTATAAGCACTGTTTGAAAAGTATTTTTACCTTGGTGGATTGTATTGTAACCACCAGGTAGTGCAGTCCATCGACAGTCTGAAATCAAAATAATCAAATGATCAACACTTTGCCTAAAGATTGCTTTATTTTGGTGGTATTCCCAAAAAGGGAAAAGCCCACCAAGCGAACTGCTTTAATAATTTCTACAAAATGTTATTATCGGTTACTGTCCTATAGTGACCGTTGATTGCGAAATCCTTTTCATGTAATGTACTTCTAGAAGTTTTTGCATGCGTGCAAGACTAGAAGGTTCTCCGATCAGATCGAACAATTTGTCAGGTATAGTAGGTTGCTGGCCAGAACAATGCGTTTGCAGGGGTTCTAGGTTTTTTTTTTATTGAAATTGAATATTTATAATCCCCTAATGACAGCAGAGCCGCTGCTGGCATGACCACGCTCTGATGACAAGAGGCAACGAAATGAGTCTCATGGAATTTCTTTTATCGTGAGTTCGAATTGCAGAATTTAGAACACCAATTCTTGAATGAATAGATTTTAAATTTGAAAATAAAATAATGTGTTATGTTATGGCAAAACTTGTTTGTGTGGAGGTATATAAAGCACTTTCAGATTAAAAAAAAGCAAGGAATTACGTAACTTAAAATTGGCAAATTCCAACAATATGTTTACGATTGGTGAACTTAACAAGGGTGAACTCATGGTAAGATTTCGTCAGAGATGTGAATTGCGGAGATATTGAATAGTTGTTACTTCACAGTAACTTGAAACTGACTCCATTTCTTAAAAGTTATTGTTGATGAAATCTCCGATTTGACGTCATATTGTAACGTTTTGCTAAAACGAAGAGAATTGAAAGCCATCAGTTATAGAACAGTATCACTTGGGTTATTGAATGGAAAACGATTTATCAATATTTTTGTTCACAACAAGTGAGTTTTTTAAGGAACGCAAATATTATAGGAGAAAACCCTTTTGCACACGGTTGAAAACAATGAATATTTAACATGGGTCCCTACAAGTTCTTATGACGTAACGACGTAACATTATAGAACTTTGTCGAAGTTACTGGTCAAAACAAACCGGCTATAAATAATGGCGTAATTTGCGTAATTGATATTGAGATTATTAGTGAGATTGGAAATTGAATTGAAGTTGAAATTATTGAATCTTTATCCTCGAACTGGCAAAGCCTTGATAGATTATTCCTGGTAGTTTCTCATACTTGTAGAGGCTTTTAACCCAAATCCAGTTACCGAGATTGACAGAGTGAAGTTTTCCGACTGTTGAAGTGTTGTTGCCGGGAAATTATTCCATTCACTAAGTGCGGCTAAATGGAAAGAACTTTGGCTCTACCACCATAATTTTATAAATGTAAACCCAATTGCCACATATAGATGTGAAATTTGGACATACAAAAAACGTGACATTAAAAAGTTTTAAAACGTGGTGTCACAGAAGACAATTATACTCATCAGCTGGATAGAAAGAACAACAAATGAATTTATTTCCCAACAAATAGACAATAAATGGGGTCTGATTAACGACACAACCTCAGAACACCAAGATATTTCGGACACATACCAAGAAGCAACTCGTTGGAAAATTCAATGTTGACTGGGATGGTGCAAGGACGACAAAGAATGACACAAACGAACCAAAGGACGACAAAAAATGAAATACTTTGACAATATCAAGCAAATTACGGGTTTAAAAATCATGCCGGAAGCACTAATAAAAACTAAAGGCAGAACAAAATGGAGGCAGTTCAGAAGGAGATCACAGTTGATCAAATATGATCAATCTGTTGAAGAAGAAGAGTATCAAAATAATGAACTTTTGGCTTGCAGCAGTGAGATGGTAAATTTGGCAGATAGGCTACTGTAAGTCCTGCTCCGCATTTTTTTGAGAAAGAGCAGGCACCCTTGCTAAATCAGTTGCAGCTTGTCAGCATTGATACAATGTGTTCGAGTGAGACTGGTGGCACTCAATAAGTAAATAACTTGTTTTATTGAAAAATTTTGGCCTACTTTTTCATTGCGTATTTGTAACTTAGTTAGCCTACATCAAGATTAAGCAAATCAATATAACCACAACTGTAAAAAAAAGTTGTCTGACTTAGAGATCTAAGTAGTCTTTCTGATAGTCATGTGGGGGTCATCCTTGCGGTCTACAGTAGCTAGGGGAAGGGAAGGTAATTTGATACGGAAGGTAATTTGATACACCCCCCCTACAGAAATGTACAAAAAATATTAGTCGAAAATATTGTCATTAGGTGGAAGATCTGTGAAAATAATGCCTACAAAAATTGCACCATGCAGCTAACTCGTGCTTTTATGGCATAAAATTGTAAAAGTGTGTTTTTTGAGTATTTTCGTAAAAATTTTAACTCATGATTGTTTTCGTCTGGAAAATTAAAGAAAAGTTCCTGAAAGATGAAACCAAACTCATTTGACAGTTCATTGATAAGGCTTCAAGGGCATGTCCCGTTTTTTCTGCAATGTGCATCCAAGCACACGAAAATCGGAATTTTATAACTTTCTTTGAAAAAGGTAAATTGATACATGTGGGGAAGGTAAATTGATACAGTATATTAAGTTTTTTTTGTGACTGTAATAAATGTTGTCATTGATCTACTTGATTTAAATAAGTTATTCTTTATTAACAAGACCTGCTACTTTGGGAAACAACCATTATATAGGCTTTCGTCGGCCTACACGCTATCTGCTGTCAAAAAATGAGAAAAGCGCAAAGCATCCCGTTGAATAAGAACTCCAGCCAATCATCCTTCCCATGCCCATCCCGCAGCAGAAGCTTCGCCGCACACATAGGTCTCAACAGTCATCCTTGCACCCAAGCACGCCAACCACATATTAAATTTTCATTTATTGCTTTGCTGTCAAAGGGGATTTCTGTATTAGTTCTACTGTATCAAATTACCTTCCGGCTGTATCAATTTACCTTCCGTGGAAGGTAAATTGATATATTTGAGTGACGTTTTTAAAAATTCAATTAAAAAAAAGTAACAAAAATAGAAAAGTGAAAATGTTTTTAAAAAGTGTGTAAGGGATCAGACTTTCATTTCAGCTTAAAATCAATAGTTTGTGTCACGTAATTTTCATTTAATAGGCAAAAATGTTAAAAGCGTATCAAATTACCTTCCCTTCCCCCACCTTAATGATGCGTTCTGTAAGCTATGTCACCATAGCCTGTGACTTAAATGATGCTTGGGCATAACCAACGCAATACGCCTTTAATTAGCCGAACTACGTCATTGTACTTGTTAAAAAAATCTTTTGACTCTCTGTTACTTTGTTGTATAAATTTGTTTGTAAAGAGCACGGTACTACAACAATGAAGCTGCATCACTCTCCAGCAGTTTGGTTGGAAATTTATTTGAAAAACGCCAAGAAACTTCATCCTTCTCCGATACCGAAGTCACCCGCATGCCATCAAGACCATTTTCATTGATCATCACTATGGGTGGTCCGTTTGTTCATAATTTCTACAAATCTGAAGATTTTTCAAAATGCTTTCAGCCGGAGATGGGTCATAACTATAAGTTTTTGCCCTCAAAAGCACTTTTGAAAAAACGAACCGGTTTCTGAGTTATTTCAATATTTGATAATATGTTCGATCCACGCTCCTCGCTGCTGAATCATCGCTGTCACTCTCACATTGAAATTGTCCATTACTCTCCCTAACATGTCCCTTGGAATCCGGCTTGGAATTCTTCTAATTTCTCTTATAATGTTTTCCTTCAGTCTGTCAATGGTATCAGGATTGTCCTGGTAGACTCTATCTTTCAGATATCCCCAGAGGAAGTAGTCAGGAGGGTTAAGATCAGGTGAATATGGCGGCAAGGGGGTGTTGGTCCTCCTTGAAATCAATTGATCTCCAGGAAAGTACTGATGCAGATACTCAAGGGTACGATTGGAACAATGCGGTGGGGCACCGTCTTGATGGAATACAGCTGTATTCAAGTCGGTCCCCTTCTCCTCCTTACTGCTGGAATGAATTGTCGTCTGAGCAATTTGATGTAACGTTCAGTGTTAACAGTCACCTAGCATCCCTCGTCGTCCTATTGCACACCAAACTATAACTTTTGTTACACTCAAGGGTGCTTGCACATGCGCATGAGGCTGTGCTTCTGCCCAAAATCTCATATTTTGTTTGTTCACATGGCCGCTCAAATGGAAGTGGGCCTCGCCGCCAAAGAGAAGCACATCCAAAAGACTGGGATTGTTCTCAATCCGTTCACTGATTTGCTGACCAAATTTATATCGTTCATCCTTGTTGGCTTGATTTTGAGTCTGAAGAAGCTGAATTTTGTATGAGAAAAGTTGCAAGTCAGCATGAATAATTCTATTGACAGAAGATCTTGAAATCCCCACTTCCTGAGAAAGTCTTCTGGTGAATTTCCGTGGAGACTTCTCCACACGAGTTCGAACATCGTAAACTTTTTCGGGGGTTCTTGTGGTAGAAGGTGGACCACTATGGTTCTTATTGTTGTTAGTCACACTGCCAGTGTCTCTGAATTTCTCCAACAAGCGTTTGATAGTATTCCGAGACGGTGTTTTCCTTTCAGGAAAGTCATGACGAAAATGTCTCTGGGTCAAGATTACAGATTTTGTCGAAAAGTAATGTTCAATGATTTTTGTCCGCTCAGCCACTGAAAATTGATATCCCGGCTCCACACTGCTACACATAAAACTTATAGCTGTACTCTATAACTAACCTGAAAATCAAGAGGTAGAATTAATGTTTATGGAAATGACAGATAAACAAAATATGTCACATTTTTGCGGACCACACTGTTCAAATAATAATTAGTGTATATTCCTGAACCCATCAGTTATCGATTCCTATGAAACAGTTCAAGTTTGGTGAACAGATGCTAATATGTTACCAACGCAATACGCCTTTAGCCTTTTAATTAGCCGAACTACGTATATTGTAGGGTGTAGGCCTACTTGTTCAAAGAACCTTTTGACTCTCGTTACTCTGTTGTATAGTTTTGTTTGTGAAGAATACGGTACTGCAACAATGAAGCTGCATCATTCTCTAGCAGTTTTGTTGGAAATTCATTTAAAAAAACGCCAAGAAACTCCATCCCTCTCCGATACCGAAGTCACCCGCATGCCATCAAGATCAGGCCGGATTTAGGGGGGTGCAGAGGGTGCAGGTGCCCCGCTCCCTCCTTTTGAAGGGCTCCCGACGTGGAAAAATGTAATTTTGTGTTATTATTTTTTTCTTTCAGCCTTTGAAGTTTCTGCTAAATGCTGTGCAGTGCTGGATTGATGCTACTGTAGACGTTGAGGTGTTTTTTTTGCACGGGGCCCCCCACCAGCTAAAATGGCCATACGGCCCTGATCAAGATCATTCTCATGTCATCTTCACTACGTTTCTCATCATTCATGATCATCACTTTAATATCATGCTCAAATAATAATTAACCCATCAGTTATCGATTCCTATTTTAAAACTGCACCACTGTCGTTGCTGCGAACGCTTCACTTTATTTACAAACGAAGCACTGTAGGCAGTGCCGGCCTTAGGGTATTTCGGGCCCTGTGCGGAATATGCTTTGTGGGCCCCAATGACAATGATCCAATTCAGTAGCGTAGGTAGGTATTTTGAAAGGGGAGGGTTTTCTGATGGCCGGCGGGCCACACTCAGCGGCGGGGGTCTGGGGGGCGTCCCCAAGAAAATTTTGACAAATTACTTTGAATTTGGTGCATTCTGAGAGCATGTTCAACAAAAATTTGGGTATGAATAGGCTATTAGGCCTACTGTAAAATGGTGCTGTCCGGTGTCATAGCAAAAGGATGTGATCATGTTTTCTTTAGCATTTTTCGGAAATAAAGCTGAATCTTTATGTTTTATGAATCGAATTGAATTTTTTCCATTGGAAATGACAAAAATTACTGCATTTTCTGAGTAAATTGCCGGCCCTCTAATTTGGAGGCCCTGTGCGATCGCACGGTTTGCACATCCCAAAGACCGGCACTGACTGTAAGCTACATTGTTTTTTGCATAATAAGCTCACCGTAGGCTACGTTTATTCTTAAATGCTCGTGTTTTTGATTTTTTTTGTATTGGTTGCAAGGTTCAGTCGTCCCCGCTTGGCTTCATCAACTGTCAGACCTCCAGTTGCTTTAGGTAGGCTACGGTAGCCTATGTAGATGCAACTAATTCTTTCAACTAATTCATCTATTTTAAATTGTTAGGTTTGGTGGCCGTGCTTAAATTTACTTTCATCGACGTATCCTTTAAATTTACATCGCATGCACGTTTTAAACTTCTTTGGTTTTTCCGCCGTTTCCTTTTGTTGGTTTTGTTCCGGTAAACTGTTGGTAACTTTATCATTGCTGGTGTTTTCCGACAAACAAAATCAATTGAATTGAATGTGGTTTCTCACCTGAGTGGCAGTGGCTCCGAGAGGGGGGGGGAAGTCGGGCCAGTTTCCCCCCTAGCAAAACATTGTAAAGGAAAAACGAGTAGTTTTTTGTTTTTAAACTTTTGAGGGGGGCCCATTTTTAGTACGAAGGTTAAAATTTCCCAACTAAATAATAATCAACAAATTCTTAAATGAAGTGCGTAGTTCCAAGTATTTCTCAATCATTGTAAATGTTACTCTCGATGCTTCTCATCAAGAACAAATCATTTTCGTGTTAAGGTAGGCGATGTTGAACAGCATCAAGACATAAAATCTGAAGCTGAATTGATTTCTGTATCACTGAACGGTTTTCGATTGTGTTGATTGGTTTCGATTGGTTTCAACTTGAAAACTGGTGCTGTTTTAGCTAAGCGGGAACTATTTTTGCTTGACAACTGAACCTTAACTTCAAAACCTGCGTTGGCCAGGCATAGGATGTTGTATCCAACATAAATTATCTGGGAAAGTTAAAAGTATCAGTCCAAGCACGATTAAAGAAAGTAAATCCTGTATATTTTTTGTTTATGGATCATCATCAGTGATGAATTCATCAGTCATCATCTACGCCTGCAGCAGATTGCGCATCAACATGAGTTATTTGCTTCTAAGAGTGGCGATTTTGAGCCAGCTCGCCCAGTGTCACCAAGTTGAGTCCGATCCATGATTGGATGTTGTCTTACCATCGTTTTGGTTGTCTGCCACGTTTTCTTTCTCCTTCTACTTTTCCTTCTGTGCAAACTTTGCTGATTCCGAATTGTGATCTTTTAGTGTGGCCGAACAGTTTTAAAACCTTTGATTTTATTAACTTATTGCTGCAATTGGATGTAGTTTTGTCATAGTTAAAAGATCTTCTGTTTTCGTGTGGTCAAGTAGCCTTTTGTTGGTCATGCTTCTTATGATGTGATTTTGGAAGGTAGTTAGTTTTTTCTTTATTTGAGTTTTTTGTTTATGGATGTTGTTGCTTAGGCTAAATCTAGTTGGAATTCATAATGTTGCCTACAGACAGCGTTGTTCAAATGTCTTATTATTTTTGGAGTAATTGATTATCTGTAAGCTTGTTGCATCTAGCTATAGCCCAGTCAGAGGAAAAATTCTGAAACATGTAAAGAAAGCTGTCCTACCATCTTGCAAAGAAAATTGACTTCGAGAGGGTAATCAAGGCGTGGTGTAGTCAAACCCAATGCTTTACATTACCCTTTTGAAATTAAAGCTCTAAAGACGTTTCTTAAATGCACCAAGTTGGAACCAACAAGAGCTTGATCGGAAGCTGAGTCAATGCTGAAGTAGCCTACAACTAGCAGTTTTAAATTTGTGACTGCTTTGCATTTGGCTATGTGGATTACGGTCTTAAACAACATTCACTGATGAATTTAATGAAATTAAAAAAAGATGTAATCTAAGTAAGAGAAATCTGAAAAGAGTGGGCTACTACTCGCAAGCTAAAGTTGCAGTGGCAATTATAGATTTAAAAGAAAATGATTTGTTTTTCTTGAGGACAGAACGCTTTTATAACTCCACTTAACTAGCTGAATCATTCGAAGGAAATGTATTCTACCGTACATTGCAAAGGATTCGATAGTTATTGGAATTGACAAATGTATCAACAAACTCAAACTTAGCCTATCGTCGATGAGTTTGAAGTTCCATGAAAATTTCATCGTATGTCTGCTGTGCAGTTGCAGGCATGTGGACAAATTTAAACCATTTGTAGGCTACAACAATGACATTTTTTAGGACATTTTGGATGAGTTGGTAGGCTACTTTTGACAGAAAGCCACACAGCAAACTTCAGTTGCAAACCAGAACGAACCACCCCATAATCTCTACACAAGGAATCGTTGATTGCAACTTTCGAAAGGTTTTTCCAAATAGTTTTGCTATGATTTTTTATGTGTTCCGGTAGCTACCTCCAACGGTTGCGCTTTGAGAACATGGTTTTAGCAATTACTGAAATTTGTAAAGAATTGTTTGCGCTCCAGTAGGCCTATGACTCAGCAAAACCGATTGAAAAGCCTAACTATAGGCTACATGTTGTGCATCAATTCAGACGTCGCAAAATTTTATCATTTGATGCTATGATCCGTAATTTTGCATTGCAAAAGTCCAGAAAGGGTTGAATTAAATCAAGGATGTCCAAAGTCCGGCCTGCGGGCCAACTCCGGCCCACGAAACGTTTTGTATGACCCGCGCCTGTTGTTGTACAATGTGTTATTTTTGGCCTGCAGACACACAAAAATCATATAAATTCAACTTGCAGTTTTCCGAAAACTTATTGTGGCTGTTGGCCTGCGAACACTTATTATCAAACCTGGCTCTCGTGGGAAAAAGTTTGAACACTCCTGAATTAAATGCTTGGTTGAACTATTTTCGTTGACTGTAGGCCTATTGTGTGTTTAGGCTACAAAGCTTTTTAGACAAAATAGTTTGCCTCAATGGCATTTTTGCTGCATGTGTAATCCAGTGATTGTTGATGATTTTTACATTGAACGAAGTTATTTTCATGCTGAGGAAAGTAGGCTAATTTCAGCTTAACACGAACATGCAACGCAAGATACAAATTAGTTGTATAGCCTATTTGCTAAAAAAAATATTATGGGACCCATTTTTCGTATTGTTTCCCGACCAGTGCTGACTTCTCTCGGAGGCCCTGCTGAGTGGTGTAGGTGTAGCCAGGCCCGGATTTAGGGGGGGGCAGAGGGGGCAGTTGCCCCGGGCCCCCCGACTTTTGAAGGGCCCCCCTATGTGAAAAAAAATGTGATTTTGTGTTATTTTTTCCTTTTAATGTTTAAAGCATTTGCAAAATGCTGTGCAGTACTGGACTGATGCTACTGTAGACGTAGAGATGGTTTTTCGCGCCGTAGGCGCGAAAAATTTTTTTGCATGGGGGCCCCCCGATCTAAAAGTGCCCCGGGCCCCCCATCACCTAAATCCGGCCCTGGGTGTAGCCTAATATATTTAGCCTAAATACCCCGCATCTTAGTAGGCTATGTCTTCTTAATAGGCTACTATAGTTAAATAACAAGTGTTTGGCTAGCTAGCTTGAACACTGTTTGTCCACTATAGGCTATAGGATAGCATACTCACATGGCCTGCATATCAAACTTTGAGATATAGGCTATTGGCTCCCAAGTTAAAAAGTTTTCTTGCCCAAGCTTGGCATATACACAGTAGCCTAGGTTACTAATTGTTAAACTGATTTTTAATTTTTGTTTTCTAAGTTAAATGGTGTTGTTTTATGAAAATATTCAAATAAACCAATTAAAAGGGTCTATAGCGTCCTGCGGTTTTTCTTATGTGTTTTTTACGTCTTATTACTGTTGTGAAATCTAGAAGCCTTTCATCTCCTGCAGTTCTTCTGTAGGACATTGTATCGCTTTTTTTCTCACTCGTTCAGTAGGCTACCATTCTTTTTCAATCCGCCCCATTAGTTCAGTGGTTACGCGCCCGACTCAAGATCACGCAGCGCTGCATGGTTCGACTGTCGGGGTGTGCGCTTGAGCAACGCATTTAGGACTGCTCCCCATTCAGCCGCACTTAGTGAATGGAATAATTCCCCGGCAACAACACTTCTTCAACAATCGGAAAACTTCACTCTGCCAATCTCGGTAACTGGCCCTGCGTCAGGAGCCTCTACTAGAGTCTACATTCTACAAGTATGCGAAACTACCAGGAATAACATATCAAGACTTTGTCAGTCCGAAGATAAAGATTAAAAACCAAACCAGTCTTTAAGTGGCGACATCGTTCAATCAGTCCACCCTGTTCTATTCGTAGTCAAGCCATGATTCCAGTTCAGTTACGGTGATGGTTTAATTTATGAGACATGAACTGCATTAAGTTCTTTTTGTGATCGAGACATTTTGAGGTTGCAACCCTTTAAGTTGGTTTGATGGTTTGAAGATTTGTTTATAGTATAAACATTATACAATAAGTACATTCATATAATCAAGAAGGCTAGATATTGTTCTCAGGTCATTTCCACCGCACTACCGCGCTCAGAATGTTGCTGTGGGTTAAATACTCACAGCTAGGTATGAATGGAATAGTGCAGTCGTGGGAGGTTTTTTGTGGGAAAATTTTTTTATCAAGCTGATACTTTTCTCAGATCTTCTCCATACTATGCAAATGGCTCAGAAAAAAACCCCCATCAATCGGATGATGGGTAACCCCCTATTGAGCCCTTTTTCCAAATGACGTCACAATCCCTTTATGAAAATTTCAAGTTTTTCAAAATAGGACATATTATACATCATTTTTTAGCTTTTTTCAAGGGGAATAACTTTTTCTATTAACAAGAACCCTGAAAATGTACAGAAAAAGAGTTATTACCGATTAAGCAAAAGAATAAATCTATGAATTCCAGGCAAATTTAAAATTATTCGTCACTGTTGGACTTATTCTTCTACATTCGTTAACAAGAATTAAACAAAGTAAGCGAAACAAAAATTGAAGCTATCATTATCATCATCAAAAACGTCAAAGATGTTGCTTTCCTCCTCGTCTTGTCCCGTTTCATCGTCATTGTAAGAGCACTCCTCTTCGGTACCAACATCGACGTTATGTAAAAGTGAAAAAAACCTTCATTCTTAAGTTTTTCGTCTAGTCTCTGGAGTATGTCGTTCATACTACAGTAATTATTACTCAGATACGAAAAAGATGTGAAACTATCTTTGTATTTGAAGCATACTTAGGCTACTATACTATTATATTCAACACCATGACTCCAGATAGCCTATTGCTGATAATTGCAGAATTCTCTTTTCATCTATGGTTGTAGGCCTACGATCAACTCCTAACCGAGCAGCACATAGTAAAGAGGACAGTAAAGAGGACAGACTTCACCGGAATTTGGAAAGATCTTGCGATCGAGCAAGCTTTTATGCGCTCAATTAAGTCGCGTGGAGGATTGACGGAAGGAAAAGTATGCAGAAAGTGTTTGACATCTTTGGTTTTTTAGTGTGAGTCACTCGGCAAGTATTCATGAAGCAATGACGCAACTAAACAAGGCTCGGTTTCTATGAAGTAGGCCAACCAGCATGAAGAGTTGGGTGCTTCAAGAAAAAAAGAGGGATTACGAAGATTGTAAAAGTTTCTCGCCTGGTTAACAAGGAAAAACCCATTCTTGGTACCAGATGTAAACCTATCTTCTCTTTCAAACGGTCTAGTGCCCATTGCTGGAAAAGATGACGTCAATTGTGAACAAGCGGAGCAAATTGGTCAAAATATCCAAAAAGGTTTAGATGGGGTAGCAATTACTACCGCATCAATCAATTGATCAAACCATTAGAATCTTTAATGGAAGTAAACAAAACAAAAAATGGTGCAAGTGGTATTGGTTCGAAAGTCATGTTCAATAGGATGTTTGCTATTGCTGAAAGCGAGGAAAGCCTTGAGCAATTTTTCGAATTCGAGTTGACTTCAGAGCCAATGTCGATGTTCAAGGAAGGCATGATGACAAAACCTGACAAACCCCCTCTTCGAAAAATTCTTTTGCCTGGTTCTTCGTGGCATGCCTTAGAGGAAATCAACAAGCAACTTCTATTATCGACGTTGGTGCATTAGGCCTACTACATAAACTTTGCTGGAAAAAAGGGATGAAGTTTCGGAAGTTTGAAATTCGTATGTGAAATATATCCAAAACCATTATACCCATGCTGTTGTTGTGTTTGATGTCTATCATGACGAAAGTATTAAAAGTCACGAGCACTTGCGCCGAAATTCCGTTCCACAGAGAACGTTTGTGAAAATTGATCCGAGCAATTCACTTCCTTTTACTCAAGATCACTACCTCAGCTGCATCGAAACCAAGGCTGAATTCATCAAGTTTATTTCTACCCTTCTGAGACAATCCGAAGTTGAAGTTCACAACTGCTCTGATGATTTTACAATAACATCTACATTGAAAATAACTGATCTGCACAATGAATATTGAAAAACGAAATGCACAAGAATGAAACTGCAAAGCAGAGGAGAAAGGCACATCGCATAGCGGTTAACTAAGCGAGGCAAAATGCTCTGATGATGCTGACGGTTCCATTGTAGCGAAATCCCTTGATTATGCTTCTTTTCGAAAAGGTCCAGTAAATGTCATTGCTGATGATACTGATGTAGTTACAAAGTTACTGCATCATTGGAAGACTGACACTCATGATGATATTTACTTCGACTAAGGACCGCTTCAACAAAGCCTGGAGAATCAAAGAAGCCAACCCAAGTATTCAAGATATTAAAGAAGATCTTCTTTTCCTCCATGCATGGTTAGGATGCGACACAACGTCATCGATATTTGGAAAAGGAAAAAGAAGTTTGCGAAAATCAGAAACGCTGAAAGAGAATTCTGCAATTATCAGCAATGTCTGGAGTTCCCAAAACGAGGTCGGAGAAGCCTCTATAACTGCATTCAAGATCTGGTATTGTGGCAATGAAGATTCAACGCTTACTAAACTCAGGTATGTATTTTTACGTAGGGATTATATAATAATGTTTACACTTTTAAGATATTGTTCAATTCTAGATACCCTGTATGTAATATTTATCTTTGTTTACTTTTAAACATGACAATTAGGCTACATGTAGGATTGCACCGGAAAAGCTACCACCGAGCCAAATAGCAGCCTACTTCCATGGGTTACGTCTTTAGAATTTAAATTCAATGTTTGTGAATGGGGATGCAGAAACAATAGCAACAACGAACTTGTCCCAATAATGACAGATATGCCGGTAGCACCAGAAGCATTGACCAAAGTAATTAGATGTAGATGTAAGAAATCAACGAAAATTCCATGTGGAACGAAAACTTGCACCTGTCGCAATCATGGAATAGCATGTGTTTCTTCGTGTGGTGAATGTCATGGTGTTGAATGTAATAGTATAGTAGCCTAAGTATGCTTCAAATACAAAGATAGTTTCACATCTTTTTCGTATCCAAGTAACCAAGTAATAATTATAATAAAAGTAATTTGCGTTCTTCTGGTGACTATTTACTAGGTTACCTCCTGATGTTAAAGATGATAACTAGCTTTTGTATTTCCGACGTTTCGTCAGTCAGCACGACTGACTTTATCAAGGTGGCTAAAACAGGTTAACACAACCTGTTCAGCAACGATGGCACAACACAAAAATCGTTGTTGCTGAACAGGTTGTGTTAACCTGTTTTAGCCACCTTGATAAAGTCAGTCGTGCTGACTGACGAAACGTCGGAAATACAAAAGCTAGTTATCATCTTTAACATCAGGAGGTAACCTAGTAAATAGTCACCAGAAGAACGCAAATTACTTTTATTATAAAATGCCTGGTGAACAGTCTCTCTCTGTTTTTACAAGTAATAATTTGTATGATCGACATATTCCAGAGACTAGACGAAAAACTTGAGAATCAAGACTTTTTTTCACTTCTGCATATCGTCGATGTTGGTACCGAAAAAAAGGAATTCTCGTACAATGAAGATATGAAACGGGACAAGACGAGGGGGAAAGCAACATCTTGTCGTTTTTGATGATAGCTTCAATTTACGTTTCGCTTACTTTGTTTAAATTTTGTTATAGAATATAAAAGAATAAGTCCAACAGTGACGAATAATTTCAAATTTGCCTGGAATTCACAGATTTATCCTTTTGCTTAATCGGTAATAACTCTTTTTCTGTACATTTTCAGGGTTCTTGTTAATAGAAAAAGTTGTTCCCCTTGAAATAAGCTAAAAAATGATGTATAATATGTCCTATTTTGAAAAACTTGAAATTTTCATAAAAGGATTGTGACGTCATTTGGAAAAAGGGTCCAAAAGGGGGTTTCCCATCATCCGATTAAGGGGGATTTTTTTCTGAGGCAGCTGCATAATATGGGGAAGGTCTGAGAAAAGTATCAGCTTGATAAAAAAAATTTCCCACAAGCACCATTTTTTAAGTTCCCACGACTGCACTAGAAAGTCTGGACTATACGACGTCCGCTACAGGTCAATAATTTTTGTACTGTTATACATTTTAAAATTTGGCTATGTTTTATGTGTTTAGCTTTTGTTGGTGAAAGTTTGGCTGCAGAATTATTTTGGATCTGGCAACCCTGGCAACTTGTGGAAGAGGCGAAAAGCACAGATTTGTAGTTTTGTACACCCTTGATCTATTTTGTGTGATATGCATTATGCAATGACTGGCTATATTTTTGAGTGGGTCGGATCGGAATAGAGTATGCGTATGGTTTCATGAAGTAGAGTGGTGTCAAAAATCACATGCTCCTCCCAAGACTGCCCGCTGTCATGGTTGATCTGAGGCATGAGAAAGTAGAAACATAGGAGCTGAATTATTGCTCCAATGAGGTTTCATCCATATACACAGACCAAATAATGCACAAAACTACAGCTAGAAACGATAATATTCCTGATGATCTTTTTAGTAATCACGGAAAGGTTTGTCATTTATACCGTACCATTTATTGTTGCCAATATTTATCAGTACCGTATATAGCCTACCGGTACCGTACCTACTATCAAAGGTGGGCAAAGTTACTTTCAAAAGTAACTGAGTTACAGCTACAGTTACTTGGCCAAAATAGTAACTGAGTTATCGTTACAGTTACTGATTTTAAAAAGTAACTAGTTACTGTTACTATAGTTACAGTTACTAATAGTTCTTTCACCACCGTCATTCTAGCAGAATAATTTTTCCGCTTTCCGCCTAAAAAAGTTATCCGTGAATAAGTGCGCGGAACAAAATGCGACATGACATGCCTTCGAAAGATCTTCGAATAAAACTATAATCCGCAATACGTGCCACTTAAATTTTACTTGCATCGGATTAAGTATTAAATTACCTTTCCAGGGATGTGCATCAATAGGTCGGCATTTGGAAGGAACTCCCAGAAGAACGCTTCAAAGATGGAGCATATATTTACGATAATCATTAAAATAATACGATTTTTGCATAAAAGACACTACTCCAAACATCTTCGAATAAAACTATAATCCGCAACACGTGCCACTTAAATTTTACATGCATCGAATTCAGTATTAAATTACTTTTCCCGGGATGTGCACCAATAGGTGGGCATTTGGAAGGAACTCCCAGTAGAACGCTTCAAAATGCAGAAGGATATATTTCCGATAAAAATTAAAATAACACGATTTTGCATAATAGACACCACTCCAAACATCTTCAAATAAAACTATAATCCGCAACACGTGCCACTTAAATTTTACATGCATCGGATTTAGTATTAAATTACCTTTCCAGGGATGTGCACCAATAGGTCGGCATTTGGAAGGAACTCCCAGCAGAACGCTTCAAAGATGGAGCATATATTTGCGATAAACATTAAAACAATACGATTTTGCATAATAGACACCACTCCAAACATCTTCAAATAAAACTATAATCCGCAACACGTGCCACTTAAATTTTATATGCACCGGATATTAAATTACCTTTCCAGGGATGTGCACCAATAGGTCGGCATTTGGAAGGAACTCCAAGCAGAACGCTTCAAAGATGCAGGAGGATATATTTGCGATAATATGATGATATGTCTATTCTGCGATAAACATTAAAATAATACGATTTTGCATAATAGACACCACTCCAAACATCTTCAAATAAAACTATAATCCGCAGCACGTGCCACTTAAATTTTACATGCATCGGATTCAGTATTAAATTACCTTTCCAGGGATGTGCACCAATAGGTCGGCATTTGGAAGGAACTCCCAGTAGAACGCTTCAAAGATGGAGCATATATTTACGATAAACATTAAAACAATACGATTTTGCATAATAGACACCACTCCAAACATCTTCAAATAAAACTATAATCCGCAACACGTGCCACTTAAATTTTACATGCATCGGATATTAAATTACCTTTCCAGGGATGTGCACCAATAGGTCGGCATTTGGAAGGAACTCCAAGCAGAACGCTTCAAAGATGCAGGAGGATATATTTGCGATAATATGATGATATGTCTATTCTGCGATAAACATTAAAATAATACGATTTTTGCATAATAGACACATCTCCAAACATCTTCGAATAAAACTTTATTCCGCAGCACGTGCCACTTAAATTTTGCATGCATCGGATTCAGTATTAAATTACCTTTCCAGAAATGTGCATCAATAGGTGGGCATTTGGGAGGAACGTCCAGCTGAACGGTTCAAAGATGGAGGATATATGTGTCTATTATGCAAAAATCGTATTATTTTAATGTTTATCGTAAATATATGCTCCATCTTTGAAGCGTTCTGCTGGGAGTTCCTTCCAAATGCCGACCTATTGGTGCACATCCCTGGAAAGGTAATGTAATACTGAATCCGATGCATGTAAAATTTAAGTGGCACGTGTTGCGGATTATAGTTTTATTCGAAGATGTTTGGAGTGGTGTCTATTATGCAAAATCGTATTGTTTTAATGTTTATCGTAAATATATGCTCCATCTTTGAAGCGTTCTACTGGGAGTTCCTTCCAGATTCCGACCTATTGGTGCACATCCCTGGAAAGGTAATTTAATATCCGATGCATGTAAAGTTTAAGTGGCACGTGTTGCGGATTATAGTTTTATTTGAAGATGTTTGGAGTGGTGTCTATTATGCAAAATCGTATTGTTTTAATGTTTATCGCAAATATATGCTCCATCTTTGAAGCGTTTTACTGGGAGTTCCTTCCAAATGCCGACCTATTGGTGCACATCCCTGGAAAGGTAATTTAATACTGAATCCGATGCAAGTAAAATTTAAGTGGTACGTGTTGCGGATTATAGTTTTATTCGAAGATGTTTGGAGTGGTGTCTATTATACAAAATCGTATTATTTTAATGTTTATCGTAAATTCATCCTCCTGCATCTTTGAAGCGTTCTGCTGGGAGTTCCTTCCAAATGCCGACCTATTGGTGCACATCCCGGGAAAGGTAATTTAATACTGAATCCGATGCATGTAAAATTTAAGTGGCACGTGTTGCGGATTATAGTTTTATTCGAAGATGTTTGGAGTGGTGTCTATTATGCAAAAATCGTATTATTTTAATGTTTATCGCAATCGCAAATATATCCTCCTCCATCTTTGAAGCGTTCTGCTGGGAGTTCCTTTCAAATGCTGACCTATTGGTGCACATCCCTGGAAAGGTAATTTAATACTGAATCCGATGCATGTAAAATTTAAGTGGCACGTGTTGCGGATTATAGTTTTATTCGAAGATGTTTGGAGTAGTGTCTATTATGCAAAAATCGTATTATTTTAGTGTTTATCGCAAATATATGCTCCATCTTTGAAGCGTTCTGCTGGGAATTCCTTTTAAATGCCGACCTATTGGTGCACATCCCTGGAAAGGTAATTTAATACTGAATCCGATGCATGTAAAATTTAAGTGGCACGTGTTGCGGATTATAGTTTTATTCGAAGATCTTTCGAAGGTATGTCATGTCACATTTTGTTCCGCGCACTTATTTACGGATTACTTTTTTAGGCGGAAAGCGGAAAAATTATTCTTCCTGAATGACGGTGGTTTTCTTTCAGTTACTCACAAATCTGAAAATAACATTCTGCATCTGGCCAGCTCTGCATGCAAGTCCAGTTTAACCGCAGTGTTTGATATAAGTTATAGCCTAGTGTTAGAGCCATCCATGCTAACATAACAGCAGTCAAGTACAAAACCAACAATGCAGGTATTATTTAAAAAATACATTATTTAGTGGCTTATATCTTTGTTTCCTTTGAGAAATACGAACATTTCAAAGTGCTCGTCACTTATCCTGCTTTTTTGGGCTTTAAAATGTCCTTGCCCAATCGTCGTTGTCGTGTGAGCCTCTGGGGCCGAGGGTCTATCCTTTTACCCCCCCAGATTGACGATGTTCACGGACTACACTGGACCTACTAGAGAGCAGCCAGTCTTTGGTTTCATCATCCATGACACGCAGACCTTCCACTCCGTTAGGTGGCTTGAAGATGGTACAGTCATTGATGATGTCCGCCCCGATAGTTCAATTGGTTACCGCGTCACTTGTCGAAGAAGCTTCAAGATCAAGCGGCGCTGCTTCGATTCTCAGGGCATGGTTGAACGAAAAAGCCCGACGCCCGTACGGAGACGGTTGAGGCGCACCTATGCCTGTCTTGGTAGTATCAGTCCCATGGGACATGTGTCAGCCGTCGAGGATGAACGAATAAAGTCTGGTGATGAGCAAGTGCTGGTGATGAACAAGGTTTGTTTTGCTTCCAACAAGAACGTCCACCAACGGCAAGCAAACAGCAATGCTGTTGCTGCTTTTGATGTCAGACAATCTTTTTAGAGGCATTGCAATTTGCAAGCGTTAGCCTACACTAAATGCAATAAATTTCAACTTCTTGAAGGTAACTAACTAACTGACTATAATTAATATATAAGCATCAAGAAATTGCTTTTAATCGCTGGGTGTTTCTTGATGCTTATAGTCAGTTAGTTAGTTATCTTCAAGAAGTTGAAATTTACTGCATTTTTATAAATATTTTCAGGTTCCTGATAAGGGCTTAAGATAAACCGAAAACGTTTGACTGTTAATCTATTTGCAAATATATAAACTATTGTTCCAGCCAATTGTTCACCAAATCAGACGTCATATAAAAACCGTTCAAGTCTACTGAATATTACGTCATGCAAGTTGCTAGAAAATGTGCCAAAATTGCACCATCGTTCATAAGACTTGTGTCAAACCTGTTTGGGCCTGTTTCAGTTTGAAACCTGTTTAAACAGGAAATATTACATCAGCTTTAAACACCTGTTTGAATGACTGCTTAATTGTCTTTCATTATTGCGTCACAGTACTGCATATGTGAGTTTGAGATATTGCTATCTATTCTGGTCATTCGTAAAATGATTGTTTGAAAGTTGGCCGCACATTTAACTGTTGGCTTAGTGCTTGCTAACTGGACAAAAATTCCGTCTTTATCTAAGTAGTTTGTATTGTAGTGACAGTTTTTAGAGGTGTACGGCGTTGCATCTCGATTTCGATAGCCGCGGGCTAATTTTACAGGAATACACTTTTTGAATAGACGTTTCAAGGAGTGTTTCTTTTTCGGTCATTACATACAGACGAACGGATTCGGGAGTCTTACGTTACAATTTTCCCACGAAGAGATTATAGTTTACCGCTGTGACCAACTATATTGTTGTAATGCTCAACCATGTTGTATCGTTGTGTCTTGCCTGTCTTTGGTACATATTAATTAATCACCAAAAACAATTAATTTAGCCAAATCAGTTATCAAAAATCGCCAAAAAAGAGCCAAATCATAAATATGAAGCCAAACATCTTAAAAAATCGCCAGATTTTTGGATTTTGTCGATAAATTCGCCAATGTGGCAACCCTGCTTCACAAGACCACAAAACAAAAGTAGAACCGCGCATGCGCAGTGCTGCGCCTATACAGCTGCGAGAAAAATGCAATAATGCGCAAAGCGCAGCATTTGTTTGTTTGTTTGTTTGTTTGTTTATCTTTATCCTGCATTGCGGGAAAGCGGACTTGAGCGCTATGCATCGGTGTACGCCTTCCGACGTACACCTGACCCACGCTGCAGCCGACAGCAATGTCTGTTTCCGGTTGTCTACTTTACTTATGACTTAAATTTGGTACCGTACTACCCATTACTCGAAATCGATCACTAGGTAGAGGCAATTATCGTAAAGTTTCTTGCCCAGAGAAACAACAGCAAGTGCGAGTGGCTGGAGTCGAACATGCAGGCTCTCGACTGCGAGCCCAACGCGCTAACCACTCGGCCACGGCAATTAGAATCTGAAATTTCAATGCAAAAGTAACTTGTAACTGTTGAAAAAGTGCTAAAATAGGAACTAGTTACCATGTTTTGTTACTTTTGGAAAATAGTAACGAAATTACCGTTACAGTTACTCAAAATGTAACTAGTTACTGCCCACCTTTGCCTACTATATACAGTATAATTGTTATTGTGTAGCCAGCCCACTGTTGTTGTTACTGTACTGTACTAACACTAGTGTTCAATTACATTGTTTTCCTTAGATGACTCGCCCTCTAACTAACCATCTTGTCCCAGACATTTAAAAAAAGGAATCTTAGGATTGTTCTTGGTGGAAGGTCTAGCATTATCTGTTCCATTACCTGCAGTTTCACATGTATCATCTATTTCAAAGTGCTTAGTTTCTTCTTCATTTAACTCAGCGTGGTCCCTTGGCGTGGTCCAACTACTTTTGACTTACGGCCACTTTACAAAAACGTGACAACTTGCGGGCCATTTCCAATAAAATGATGGTGAGTGTGTAATCGAAATTGTTAAACAATAGCAAATATAAATTTATTGCAAATCTCTATCAGTGAGATGCCCGTGGTCGAGGTGTCTCTGTTTCCCACATTGGAAAGTTTGGCCTGCGCGGGGGATAAATCCCCCGCGCCAGGGGCTCTATCCACTTTTAGAATTCGGGGGGGTGATTTTTAGACAGTGGGCTAAAATCGTCATAGTCATCTCAATTTCTGGGGGGCTACGCCCCCCAGACCCCCCATTGCAGCATCAGTTTCATTGATCATGATATATCCACCTCAATATTTTGGTAGCATTTCCTCTTAGTTATTCAGAAAAAAATATTTCCTATAAAGTTGTAGCCTACTTTAATTTAGTTGTTTGCAAGCATCTCAAATTGCTGTTGTTTTTCTTTTTTTGATGTTTGATCACAGTTCTAAATTGTCTTAGATTTGACGTTAGACAATGAAGGATCTTCATTGAAAGTACGGTATTAAGGAGGAGTTGGACCAGGCCACTGGCCACGGCACTGCTGTACCGTAATGAAGAAACTGCACAAACATATTTGGGACTTGTGCTGATTTTGAAGTATTTGGCATTTATAGAGCAATTTAGTGTCACTTTGCAAGGAGAAAAGCTTGACATTGACTCTTGTGAAGAGCTGTTTCAGACCTTGAAAATCACTCGAGAGAAATATCGTGATTTGGAGTTTGAGAACAATTACAAAAATGCAGTTTCACTTCCGGAAAAATTTGCTGCTAATTTTATCACGCCTTTGCAAGCACCACGGCAAAGAAGAGTCCCTGAAAGATTGAGTGGAGGCTCGATGGCAACTATACTGCAGACACTCAACTGCATTATGCTGTAAAATACTTTACAATCAGTTCATGGACAGAGTTATCTCTGAACTGACCGAATGGTTTGAAAGTAGCCTGAATTCCGATTCGGCAAAATAAAGAACTTGCACGAATTTCAAGACCGGCTTAGTTCCTGAAATGGTCAAAAATTATCCAGAGCTGATTAGACAATCGATGAGTTATCAAATTGATTCATTCAGCAAGGCAACAGGAGCAAAATCTCTGTACGATGCTAAAAGAGCTTACTAGGCATTGTGGGAGTTGGAAAAACCTCCCTTTATTCGCAATTACTCCAGCTGAGATCCTCTTAATTTGCCCGGTAAGCTCTGCTGCTTGTGAGAGGTCGTTTTCCAATCTTTGTAGATTGGAAACCTGGCTGAGAAATACTTTGGGACAGGAAAGGTTGAATGCTAGCATTGTTTGCAACTCACCAAAATATTCTTAATGACATTGGCATAAATGACAGTGCTAATAAGTTTCCAATGCGCGCTACCGTAAGACGCAATATGTTCGGTTGTAACAAGTTATTGTGATATGTCTGAAAGTTAGTATTTTTGTCATAAATAAGCAGATCCTTCTGTAGCTTCGATTGATTTCAGTCTCCTGACTATAGTGACTTTGTCCAATAGTGCACTAAGTGTAGTGATTCTAGTGAAGGAGAGGGCAAGAAGAAAAGTATAACTTCTGTTTTTTTTTTTTAGAAAAACTAAGTATTCATTGGAAGGTCTTGCAGCAATCATTCACAAGAGCACTGGTAGCACCATGATTTCTTATCTGTAGGCTGTTATTATGCTGTTAGCAGCTAATTTGCCCAGGTCCGGTGATTGTTTAATAAACTTAATTGGCTACCAGCATAGGCGTCGAAATAGGGTGGGCAAAATATGTTTCGCCCACCCTGTTTTCATGCCACTTATGAAGTGCTTGTTACAATTATTTCCGTTTTTCTTAAACGCTGGACTATCCAAACTATCCAACCAACTGCAGCGCAACTTCTTGTTTTACGCTATGTCTCTCGCTAGTTATCCGACAGAACAAAGCAATTCCGTAACAACGCTGCGTGGAAAAACGGCGGTACTCCCTGCATTGTTGTTGCTACGGCAACTGCCACAGCTGGCAATTCCTGGTGAGAGAAAGCCACGTTTGATCTTTTCTCCAAATTTGCGTCGGCAATTTGATCTTTTCTCCGAATGGTCTCACTTTCGTTACGTCACAATCAAACTTCAGTTCCCGGTCAGCGTAAGGGAATGTGAATATGGCATCATAATGAACATGACAATAAAATAACCGATACAAACTAAAGACGTACTAAAAACAAACGCTTTTACAAATGCGGCAAATCCGAAGGCGCCACTTTAAAGATAACAGGTCACGAGTCACGCGCTTTTTAGGTCGCAAAGGAAAACATAAAAGAAGTTTGTTTAGTTTAGCAGCGCTCATAAGATCGCAAGATGCAAGAAAGAAAACATCCAACCTATTAAAGCTTAATTGCTGCAGCGACGTAAACGCAGTCTTTGTGAGAAAGACTAACCACACTTTTCGAAATTAGCGTCGGCAATTGCCGAGGTGATTGTAAGGACAACAAGATTACAAGAAAAAAACTAATTTTCTTAGACTACACCACTACACCAGACTAGAATGTTGATTCAATCTTACTATTGCTGGATGGTTTATTTGGGTTACTTCCTACTTCGCCGGCGCTTAGACACGTGCCCAGCTGGGAGAATCTTTTATAAAAATATCACCCTATAATTCAGGCCTCGAAACTGAAGGCGGCCATCGCTGCGATTAACCTACAAAAACCGACATTTTGTCCGCCGGGTCTCGCCCTTCCGTCGGCCGCATTTGTCCGCCATGAAGTTCCGAGAAAATTTTACACAAGCGACCTTGTAAATAAAGTAGTAGTACTTTGCCACTTATAATCACAAAGGACTAGAAAAGAGTTAAAGCACTCGATAAATCACAATACACCCTGTATTATGCTTGAATTGTTAACATTATTGAGTGATCAAGCAGCTGATGTCTGACGATAAGCTGGATGCAAGTGACACCACAATACACTTTATTAATGCGATAAATTCAGTCTTCAAAATTAGCGTCGGCAATAAAAATGCCGAGGCCACACGAGCGCTTGTAACGTTAGGGTTAAACATTCTTCCCAGTCGTTATGGCACAGCATAGATTTGTTTCCTAGTCAACACCCTGATGGATCTTTATGAAAAAAAAAGAGGCCTGTGGAGTGGTATCAAAGCCCGAAAGCCGCAAAACGTGGACGCTTCATTGCAAACGGTGTAAATTTACAGCCAAGCGATGAGCCTCTTGATGTGTCTGATTCCAGTGATGACGCGACAACCTCGTGCTCTGATACAGCATCTGATGATTCCGATTCTGACAGCTAGTTCTATATCAAACAGACTTTGTGTTGTTCGCAGTATCCCAATTGTGCCGAAATTATGTTAGTGTATACGTAAATCGAGGCAATCTTCTCGCAGGGAGCTATTAATTTGTTACCTGTATCTGGTTGAGCAATTGACGTTATTTTATGATAATTCAACGTTGCTAAATGTCGAATTAATGTAAAACAAACGTAACTTTCTTATTGGGCATTGTTGTTACGCAATATAACCGAGCGGAAAAATTAAATCGATTTGTGCTGACTCGAACGTTGAATCAACCCAAAATTGACTTACTTTTCCCCGTGAGTTATTTAACGTGAATTCCTGCAACAGCGTGCCACGTGCGTATCTTGTAGCTCGCTTTATCGCTACTTTTGGCATTATTACATCACAACAAATCAAACAGTGCGGTCGTGATAGACTACTCTAGTATATTTTTCGCTTCTGCCGAAGTAAAAATGTGTGTCGAAGTTCCGATGGCCGCCATGTGCTTGTGATTGGCCGCCGAACAGCTTGCTTCAGTCGAACACGTTTAGCCGCCGGAAAAAAAAGTTGTTTCAAGGCCTGCTATTTGCATTGATTTAACTCCAGTAGACGTCAAATTATTGTAAGCATCTACTCCTTGTTGCGCCTCGCTTTCCGTTATCTCGTCCAGCTGATACAGCATCTGATGATACCGATTCTGACTAGTTCATCAAACAGACTTTGTGTTGCTCGCAGTGCCCAATTGTGCCGAAATTATGTTGGCTTATAAGCTTACGTAAATCGAGGCGATCTTCTCGCAGGGAGCTATTAATATGTTACCTGTACCTGGTTGAGTAATTCACGTTATTTTATGATAATTCAACATCGCTAGATGTCGAATTAATGTAAAACAAACGTAAATTTCTTATTGGGCATTGTTGTTACGCAAGATAACCCGCCGGAAAAATTAAATCGATTTGTGCTGACTCGAACGTTGAATCAACCCAAAATTAACTTACTTTCCCCTCCCGGTGAGTTTTTTAACGTGAATTACCGTAACAGCGTGCGTATCGCGTTGCTCGCTTTATCACTACTTTTGGTATTATTACACCACAATAAATCAAACAATGCGTTCGTAATAGACTTCTAGTATATTTTTCGCTTCTGGTTTTACATGTTTTAGTACAATCTTTTCCTAATAAATATTCACAGTAATTGCCGAGGCAATTTCAAATTTTGCCGTTTGGCCTCGGCAACGTTTTTGCCGAAGTAAAAATATGCTAATTTCGAAGACTGAACCATTGCGAATTTGCAAACACACATTCAATGAAATCTGTTTGAAAACTCTTGCCCACCCAGAATTCCTCTCTTCTAAGAAAAAATCGACGCCTATGGCTACCAGTACCACTAAAATTGTGTATAAAAGTATGCATCTCCCCCAATGTTCAAAATCGTCTAAAATTTGATAAAATTTTGATTTATCTCTCTCAATCCTTAACTAACTTCGGCACCACTGTCGGAAGGGCATTCTTGGGTAAGCAAACTAAGTTAAAACTCCACAGTATAAACGCCTGGCTCGTAGTTCAAGGTTGCCAAATCAAAAATTCAAAAATGTGATAACAGCCGAAATATTTTTTTCAAATTCGATCGATAAAATATCACACAACCCTTTCAAAGCCAAATGAGTGGGGGGGTGATTTTGCATTGCTCACCCCCCTCACCCCCCTTTGGCTCTATCCATGCAATGAATGTAGTCATCGAATGCATGAGCAGGGGTTAATACCTCAAACAGCAAAATCCGCCATTTTTACATTGATTTAATATCTGCAGACGTTAAATCAATGTAAAATTGACGCATTTTGTTGTCTGGGACCTGGCTCGTAGTTCAGGATAGCCAAATCCAAAATTCATATTGAAAAAATTCAAAAACTTGATAACCGTGGAAATATTTTTTTCAAAATTCGATCAATAAAATATCACAAAACCTTTTCAAAGCCAAATTAGTGGGGGGGTGATTTTGCATTGATCACCCCCCCACTTCAATGAGTGGGGGGGTGATCACCCCCCTCACCCCCCCTTGGATAGAGCCCATGCCCCGCGCACTTCAATTTCCAGCCGCGGTGTCAGCCGCGCAATTCACGAAAAATCACAAGCGCAGCCGCGCAATTCACTAAAAATCACAACCTCAGCCGCGCAAAATCGCTCCGGCCAGCCGCGAGAATGCAACTAAATAATCGCAACAATTCTATCGTTTTATGCAAAAACCACTCGTGAGTTTTTGTTGAATCGAGAAAATCAACAATTTATGTTCCATTGTTTCACCTTATGTGACGTAACAACGAAAATTGCCCACTCCTGCAGTGCTTCCACTTTGAAGGATTTTATCCCGAAATTGGGATTTTTCAACGCTTCGAAGGATAAAAAAAGGAAATGAAGATCGAAGGATTTTTTAAGGATTTTTAACAATTTTACAAGGAAATTTTGTCTTAAAAAGGGAATTGTTGTTTTTAGCACTTTTAAAGAAAATATTAACATTCCCTTTCAAAAGTTCTAAAAATGATTGGAATAACGATGATCAGCTGGTTTCCGTCGTCACTCGCCACCAAGAACCCCCTCTCACTCCCTTTCCCATTCTCGCCTTTCTGTCGATTGATTTCTATTTTCGCCATTTTGGGAATTGGACGTGAGTGCAGTAAATGAGTTAGTTCTCAATTCTTTTAGTTAAAATTAGGTAATCCGTTGATTTACAGTTGAACTTGAGTAGCAATGACAAAGTTCACTGAGCTTCGACGTAGGGTACAGTTAGGCATGATAAGCTTAGGCTAGTGGTATCCTTTCGGTTTAGAAAAGTTAGTTATAGCCTAGCCTATGCTATCCTATTATGCTGTCATAATAATAGAGCTAGCTAGGCTGTGTATGTGTAGGCCTATAGCCTAGGCCTACAGCATAGATACTGTAGGCTACACAGACTGAGTCAGTATCATGAATAGGCCTAGTATCTTGAAGTTTTTCACCAGTCTCAGATCATTGTGAAGACGTCACTAACAAAGAGAAAATTTTGGGGAATATTTGCATCCCCCCGCCAAACTTTTAGGGGGAATAATTCTCCTCTCTCCGGGATTTACGCCTATGATGGCTACCCATTGACAAACTGGTGTTATTTAATGATTTTCATATTTTTCAGACGTAGGCCTACTTATTCTTAAACGGCGATCAAAACAGGATATTTGTGGAGGAGTAAGTAAAAAAAGAACGAAAAGCGGACATGAAAAAACGTTGATGTCCTTTTGCTTAGTTTGCTTTGAGCAAAACAAAAGTAAATTTTGGTTGGGAAGATTCAATTCAACATCAAAAGCACACATTGGTTCTGTTCACAAGAATTGCAATGTCTCAACGGACAAAATTGTCTCAGAACACAGTCCACTAGCAAAAGAGGCGTTGAAGGCTTATCAACGTACCCTCACTTCCAAGTAGGCCTAGCCTAAGTTTGGTAAAATGCCGTACGTTTTTCTGCTGAAGTGTGGTCAAACTATGTTTCTGATTTCAACTTTGTTTTAGCTTAGCCTTGTTGCTAACAAATACTTTTTAGTCTGTGCCGAACCATCATTTTCTGCCCGCAGCGCAAACTGTTTTTTTTTTTGAACAGGACAAACTCAGAGAAACAAGACAATTTATGTAACATTCACGAATTTTGCAGTAACAGTAATATTATAATAACTCGACGACCAACGTATAACTGTAACTTATAGATTTATAGAATGTAGGCTATCTTGTATAATAGTAGGCTATAATGATAACAACTTTTTAGGAGATTGATTACATGTCGCGGCTGATTCGGTTAATGATTTCGTGTCTACTTCCACTTTTTAGGAAAGTAACAAACCCGAAAACAGCAACATCCAAATCCAATCCGGCATTCATTGATTTATCGAAATCACCAACGAAACCACTAAAGAAGTTACCACCGCCTGATTCAAACAACGTGGATGATGCCTACCAGGATTTATCGATGCAAAACATGAATAGCCTACCCTGCCTCCTTTATATCTGGCTCTTGAGTGTTTAAATAACATTAGACATAAATTTTTTGCTATTATTGTGGTCTCCATGTGTACAGACTGTAGGCTACTAATTTCATTACCGTACTATACTCTACCAGTTACAATTACAGTGTAACCAGACGCAGTAAGTTATAATATTATGAAGATGATATTTAACAGTGCATTTATGTAAACGTAAATTTGCAAGTTATAATGCCGGGTCTGGCAATGTAAATAAATTCTTTCGTGTATTATGTTTTGTAATTATGTGATTGAAGAGCACGTAATTAAACCTATTGTAGGGGAGAACCTCTTACAGTGCCCAGTTTTTTTTACATAGGCCTACGGTATTTATAAATTTTGAAAAAAGTTGCAGAGAAACATTGAAGTTTTGATTTTTATTCTATAGTTTGAGGTTTTCTCTATTTTTTGGCCTATTTGTCCAAGTTCTGGGATTACTAATTTTTGTTCGGTAGCCATTTAAAAACTTGCTTTCAAAAGTGGGCACTGTAGGGTATCGGTCCCATACAATGCCCATGGGGAGTACTTACAGTGCCCACTTTACAAAGCATCACATTATCGTAGGCTACTGTTTAAAAGGTCATATCCTACTTATCTTGTGTTGTAATACTCTGGCTGCAGCAATCACCACACAAAAATGTTGAATTCAAGCCATAGAGCCTAACATAAAATGAACAACACTATTCAACAATAAAAGAAGCAGATGAAGAAATAAAAAAAACCTTCTTTAACCATTTTTTTCCAGCCATGTTATTTGCTTTTCACGCTTCCGGTATTTTTTTGTCATATTTTGTACGTAGCAAGTTCGTATGCCAACTTTCTAACATTCTTATTGGAAAACCAAAATGGAGCTTAGCAGACTCTGTTAGATAGTCACAAAGTTTCTGCTCTTCTTGGTCATTGAAAATCCTGTTTTTTTTTTGCTTGAAATTGTTCGTGGTAATATTCTTTAGATCTCCTTCACACTTAGCTAAATAACGCCGAATTGTTCTACGAGAAATGCCGAACTCTTCCAATACAAATTTTTTTTATCTACCTTTTACAATCACCTCCATGCATGCTTTCTTTATGACATTTTCTGGATGTCTAACAAGCTTCTTTGTAGGCTACTGGGCATTTTGAAAATAAGATATAAAAGATTAAAACTTATTGTCTGGACAAAAACACTAAACGTACCCCTATCTAAAGATTGTTGCTCATGATCAATAAAAAAACATAGATCCAACAGCAGTGCCGGATTAAGGGGGGGGGGCGGACTGGGCTGAAGCCCAGGGCCCCCACTTTTGGGGGCCCCCACCTCAAAGAAAAAAAATCTTTTTTATAATTTTTTTAGTTGCACAGCTGGAGAGTACTGCTTTAATTCGTATCTCAAACAAGCAAGGGCGGCTCACCCATATGTGCTGCGGTGCTGCAGCACCCCTGCCCAGCCCAAGTTATTCAATTTTTCTTCGTTTTTTCAACAAAAAACATATTTATTTGATACTTTCATATCCGAAAATGGTACGGATTATGGGTCAAAGTTATGATAATGCTGCCAATATGAGTGGCAAGTATAACGGTCTTCAAGCTCTTCTGCGTGAGAAATGTAGTGTAGCTCATTATGTCCTTTGCACAGCACATTCACTTAATTTAATCGGTAGACTAAATGTCCTGTAGAAACATGCCGTTCTGCCGCTGAGCTTTTTGAATTGTTGCAAAGCCTTTATTCATGGCTCGTCTCGTCTACTCATAGTTGGCAAGTCCATCGAAAATTCCTAGATATAGTTTGCCTGTTTTGAAGACATTATCTGATACAAGATGATCAGTTAGATATGATCCAGTTTTTCTTCTTCTATCAAGTCTTCTAAAGTTCGTTGATACACCACAGATTGACACATTCTTCCGAAACGGAGTTATACACTGACAGGTCCCACCTACTACACCGGGTGGCAAGCCGAGGGCAAACAAGAAGGTGATCCGCTGCATAAGCGTAGCCAGGGGGGGCGAAAGGGGCCATGCCCCCCCCCCAATTTTCCAAGTTTGGATTCCGAAGTTGAGCCCTTTGTTAAAAATATAATAAAGTTTGTAGAAATTTATATCGTTTTCCAAGACATCTGGCTATAAACACCCCCGAGGACTTGTTTTAGACCAGTGGTTCTCAACCTTTTTGTCTTGGTGGACCCCTTTTGGTGCCTTGGAAGCAATCGCGGACCCCTAAAAATTTTACTTGAAATTTTGGTATATTGCGTCTCCTTATGGAATCATAATATTATGTTACTACATAAGCAGTGGCCGAGTGGTTAGCGCGTTGGGATCGCAGTCGAGAGCCTGCATGTTCGACTCCAGCCACCCGCACTTGCTGTTGTTTCTCTGGGCAAGAAACTTTACGATAATTGCCTCTATCCAGTGATCGATTTCGAGTAATGGGTATTGGGTAGTACCAAATTTACGTCATAAATAGAGTAGACAACCGGAAACAGACATTGCCGTCGGCTGCAGCGTGGGTCAGGTGTACGTCGGAAGGCGTACACCGATGCATAGCGCTCAAGTCCGCTTTCCCGCAATGCAGGATAAAGATATGACAAATAAACAAAAAACATAGCCTACTTAGAAGAATTTGCTAAATTCGCAACGCTTTTGACGATTGATGAGATGGACTTATGTTATGAGCTAGCCTATATGTTGACACACAGGATCAAACATCAGTAATCTGTATACTGATTTAAATGTTTTTTCTATAAATTTTATCAAAAGTTAATAGAATACTTGCGACCGTTACAAAGAATTTTTCCCTTTTTTCATTTGTAATCAATATTAATTCGTTATAATCGCAGTCATTGCAAAACTGTGAGTGGTTATTGACTGCTGACTAACTGTGAGTGGTGATAGAAATGCAAACGTTAGTCAGCAGTCTAAGTTAATCATATCAACAACCTGCTGTCTCAAAAGAATTAAGTTGCACATAGCCAACATAGCCTTATTAAAAAGGTTAAAGTCAGTTAGATGATATTTTTAGTTATAACCAAACCTTTGTGCCATGTCCTTTGCAATTTCAAACGACGCACCAATGCGTTGCGACTTACAATTTGAGAATCACTGTAGGCTAGTACATAAACAAACCACAAACAATTTTTAAATTTCATAATTTATCAATCATGCCGAAAACCCGGAAACTTTCGCGGACCCCCTGAAATCGCTTCACGGACCCCTTGGGGTCCGCGGACCCCCGGTTGAGAACCACTGTTTTAGACACACAGAAAGACACCAATAAATTTTGCAAATCGTAAATCGCGCAAAATTTACGCCATTTACGTTTCTTTGAACTAATTTGTGGAAGCAATTTCAGAATGGCTTACTCTGTTGGGTTTTTGTGTAGTTATTGAGTTTTTGTGTAGTTATTGAGTTTTTGTGTAGCTGAGTTTTTAGTGTTCTCTAATTTAGCCGCAGTTTTTGCCCGTTTGTGTGTAAGAGCTATCTTTAATAAGTTAATAGCTGTTTATCTGCTAATAAATTTCATACAAATATTACCCTAAAAGTGTTTTCAGAAAGCGCTATATATGCCATTATTTGAGTGTAATTTTTCAAAAATTTTCCGGGGGAGCATGCCCCCGGACCCCCCTAGAATACGCGTGCCTTCGGCACACTCTATCCCCTCTACCACTTTTATTGCTTCAACCCACCAGGATACGCCACTGCACATCAAGTGGCGATGGCTTAAATCAAACACTTTGTTGTTCTCTTCAATTCATCAAATATATGGCCCCCAAACAATTTTTTCTGGCTACGCCACTGGTCCGCTCTTTGGGACTCGGTACCACAGATACATGCAACTGGGCCCGTGTCGTAGCCCCACTCCACCATTAATTTTTAGTAAAAAATGTCACTTGATAAGGGCCCCCACTTTCAGCTCAGCCCAGGGCCCCATAAACCCTTAATCCGGCCCTGTCCAACAGTGCCCACCCCTTGGGCACTGTAGGCTCCGTCACTGATGGGCACTGTTGGGGCCGTCGCCATTTTGGACAAAATGTTCTGCAATATTTATAAACTACATTATTACAAGCATTAAGCAGTATCAAAGCTTAATTGCCTACATTAATTAACTATATCCACAGTGTAACAGACAATACTGTAACATTAGCAATGAAGTCACAAAAAAGTTTCTATTTTCCTAAAAAAAGGATTTCTGTTATCACTTGCCAAGTACTTTACATTGCATCTTCACGTTACATGCGAGAAATCATTGGGCATGTGGACATCTCAAAATGAATTCGGGCGCGCAATTGATGATGCATTGTGGGTAAAATTTGAATATGGGCACTGAAGGAACCTGGGCACTGTAGGAGGTTTTCCCCTACCTGTTTTATTATAGTAACCCTTTGCTGCAACACTGCCATTGGCGTAGCCAGGATTTTCGATTGGGGGGGGGGCAAAGTTTGAAGTACAGATGTCAAGCAAAATTTGTCTCCCCCGAACATTTTGACTATTTTTGACCAAAAATAGCCCTTTTGGTAGTCATTTTTGAACCAACAATGTCAAAATTTTTCCTCAAAATTGGCATAATGTTAAATAATATTGGTTTTACTTCGTAATCAGCTAAATTATTGTTAAAGTGAATTCAATTAGCCGCAATTTATTGAAAAATTTGTCCGAAATGTACAAAAGTTGCAATATATCGCTCATAAAGTTGTTGGATTGGGAAGCGGGCCCCCTAGCTATGCTCTTACACACTGCTCAATATTTAAAAAAAACTGTAAGTTACTGTGCACGCCATTCTTAATATTTTTATGTAGCCCCATGTCTTGCGCACTGGTCGAGTCATGCAAGAGCACTGCAGCACATTTAAATTACCGAACCGCAATGAAATTACGTGCGAAATAATGTTTTCTACTGCAACGCCTAACGGTCGTCGGCAGGGCCCACAAGAGGGGGGGACAACCGGTGCATTGCACCGGGGCCCGGTGAGTTCAAGGGGGCCCGACAAAATGTCTAAATTCACGCGTTAAAGTTGATTTGAACGATTTTGCATAAAATATTGTTTTTATATTAGTTCCGTATGTTGATTGGGCCCCTCATGGGTATGCCCTTTTTTAAAACTACAGAATTCTTAATGTTTTGAGTTCAGGGGGCCCGACAAAATGTTAAAATTTGCAGGCTCAGGTTGATTTTGCATAATATATTGTTTTTTATGTTAGTTTCGTATTTCGATTGGGCCCCCCTCATGGGTAGCATATGTCCTTTTTCAAAACTACAAAATTTTCAATTTTTTTAGTTCATGGGGCCCGACAAAATGTTTAAATTTGCATGCTCAGGTTGATTTTGCATAAAAGATTGTTTTTTATGTTAGTTTTGTATTTCGATTGGGCCCCCCTCATGGGTAGCATATGTCCTTTTTCAAAACTACAAAATTTTCAATTTTTTTAGTTCATGGGGCCCGATAAAATGTTTAAATTTGCATGCTCAGGTCGATTTTGCATAAAATAATGTTTTTTTTATATTAGTTTTGTGCTTCGTTTGGGCCCCTCATGGGTATGTCCTTTTTCAAAACTACAGAATTTTCAATTTTTTTGAATTCACAGGGCCCGACAAAATGTTTAAATTTGCGTGCTCAGGTCAATTTTGCATAAATTATTGTTTTTTATATTACCGGTTGTAGTTTCATATTTTAATTGGGCCCCCCTCATGGGTATGCCCATTTTCAAAACTACAGAATTTTCAATTTTCTTAGTTCAGAGGGCCCGACAAAATGTTTAAATTTGCGTGCTCAGGTCAATTTTGCATAAAATATTGTTTTTTATATTACCGGTAGTTTCATATTTCAATTGGGCCCCTCATGGGTATGCCCTTTTTCAAATCTACGAAATTTTCAATTTTTTTAGTTTAAAGGGCTCGACAAAATGTTTAAATTTGCATGCTTAGGTCGATTTTGCATAATCTTTGTTTTTTATATTACCGGTAGTTTCATATTTCGATTGGACTTTGGGCCCCCTCATGGGTATGCCCATTTTCAAAACTACAGAATGTTCAATTTTTTTAGTTCAAGGGGCCCGACAAAATGTTAAATTTTGCGTGCTCAGGTCGATAATATATTGTTTTTACTGTATATAGGCCTACATTATATTAGTTTCGTATTTTGATTGATCCCCCTCATGGGTAGCCTATGCTCTTTTTTATGACTACAGAATTTTCAATTTTTTACTTTCAGGGGGGCCTGACAAAATGTTTAAATTTGCGTGCTAAGGTCGATTTTGCATGAAATATTATTTTTTATGTTAGTTTCGTATTTCAATTGGGCCCACCATGGGCATTCTTTTTTAAAAAACTACAGAAAACACATATTGCAGTGTGAATGAATATTTCAGTTTATTTCAATGTTTTAATTTCAGTGTTAGCCTGGGTGTTTTAATGTGAATATTTGGGTGTGTACGGTATGTTTTAATAAACAATTGATTGATCAGGTTAGGTTACAGTCATTACACAGAAGGTATTTCATGCATTTTTCTGACATCTTGTCAATTTATGACACTTGTAAGCAAGCAGTGACAGTTATGTGTAATCATGTTGAACTGGTACAATTTTAGTTGTATAGGTATAATCTTGTTTAGTGTGATATTTTAAGAGTTCAGAAAATAGTAAAAAGTATTGAAATATTGTTAGAATTGCTTAGCAAGAAGTCGTTATTGTCACTTTTTCAGTACAAAAATGCTCAAGTGTTTTTTGTTTTGGATATGATACTAATTAGTAATTACTAATTACATGTACTGAAATCATGGAACTTCTCTAATATAGCCTGAGACAGTTACAGTATTTTTGAGTTTTTAGGACTTGTTGAATGATTTTGCTGTATTGGAATGCAAGCAAGTTTCGTGGAAGCAGTGCTGGAAAATAATTTTGTCCTTGTAGCAGGGCCAAATGTCATAACAGTCTGACAAAATTCGAAAAAAAGTTAAAAGATTAGTGAAAGTGTGATTTTCTGAGTAAAAATCATAGATCTTTACTTCTGTTGAAGTACAGTTTCTTTCAACTACAGACAGAATCAGAAGTGTCCTAATTGCAATGCAACTTCCTTTTTCAGCACTGCAGAAAGGTGTTGATTTTCAAAAATATGCTTAGTATATAAACAAATATTTGTTTTGTTGAAGTTTTCGTTTTCGTTTGTTTTCACTATTTATTTTTTAGCAGTCTTCTCCAGCCAGGCCAATCCAATCTTACTCTTGAATTTCAGGAACAGTGTAAATATTGGCTCAAAACAGCCATTCTGTCGTTATGCAGGGTATTTGTAAAGGTATCGATACATAGTATAGTGATAGATGTAGGTAGGTGCATTTACATTGATAGGACTTGAAAATATAAATATATTCAACTTTGGTTTCTACTGACCACTTGCTGTAGAAATGAAGAGAAAGTGACCCTCAATCGTGCGTGAATGCAGTTTCACTCAAACAAGCAAAGAAAACTAAAGGAGTAAAAATAAGAAGCTGCCTATTGATCCTGAAATAAAGTTGGTTTTTCTTAATGTCATGAACAATAGCAATGCATTCATCCAAGTTTAGTCTCCTAGTGTCTGCTGATTTTAAGGTCAGAAATGATATTGTAGGGTATGTTAATGTAAAGCTGTATGCAGTATGCACAGTTGCACACATATGTATGTCAGCCATGCCGGATAGTGTTGCCATTTTTATCTTCAAAGTGGCTATTTTTACCCACTTTTTGCCATTGTTACAATCAGGTGTTGCCAGAGTTAGGATTAAAGTTAGGAAGGGGTAAGGGTTAGAGTTAGGAATAAGGTTAGGGTTTTGATCTTTGCAAATGACTAAAAAAAAATTCCAAAATACAAGTTTTTGTTTTCAACAGCTATAAACTTTTCCTCAAATTAGAGCAGAATTCCTTATCTGGCAACGCTATTGAGGTTATATTTACACTACATAGTGTAACTATAGCCACAGCCTTTTATCTTTGTGTATAACTAGTGTGTATCTGTGAATTTAAAGTCATAAACACCACTACAATACTGCATTCTTTGTGAAATAGTGGAGTGTTAATACTTTAGGCTAACCTAATGTATTCTTTGTATTATTATTTAAATAGATCTGGTTTTAAAATAAAAACACTGTGCGGAACACCATGTATGCATTGGCCTTGTGGATTAACACGCACCGCAAATTTTGCTTGTGATTTGTGAGATATCACGCGACATGTCGCGCTGGGGGGCCCGGCAGCAACATCTGCACCGGGGCCCGGCAGGGCTCTTGGAGGCCCTGGTCGTCGGTCGCGTTGTTAAAAAAAAACAGGAAAAATTTCATTGTTTTCAAGAAACAAAATTTAGTTTTGGATAGAAAGTTCAGTTCAGTTGTTGTTATTTCTGACCATCATATCAAAATTTTACGCATTTAAGTTAAAAATTGTTTTGTGCCATGATACGTAGCCTAGATTAAAAATAAATGATGGAATGAGGATGGAAGACCTTCTTCCATCCCATCATCCAAATCTTCCATTCCATCCTTGGATCTTCCATCCCAAAATATGCCTCCTATCCCATGCCTTGCTCCGATGGCACGTTAAATCAAGTCACAGCTTACGTTATCCAGTGGTTCTCAAACTGGGGTCCGCGGTCCTTTTGGGGTCCGCGAGACAATTTTCTAGGACCGCGAAGCACCTTCCAAAAAAATAACACAATCCCGAAGAAAAAAATTTTGTGGAAAGTAAAAATTTTCAGGCAACTTGTTTTCCAAACCAAACTTAAAAGATATATTTTAGTAGCCTAAGCTGGCTTGGCATCTCTTCACACAGTTTTTTAAGCCTGGCCTTTTGTTTGCTTGTGATAGCCTTTGTTTCGTTTCTATCCATCGCCTTTGTGACATCAAGGAGTGCGAAGTAGTGACGTGCTCCTACAACACTCGTGTTTACCAGATCAAGAACAGAATTACGAAATATATTTGACTAAAAGGCATTACGGTAGGCGAAGTTGATTAAGGCTGGTTATTTTTATTGATTTAAGGTTTGAATTGAATGCTTTTCCGAACTTTTAGCTTTTTTAGCCTTATTCAAATATCAAAAAATGTCGTAGTAACCTATGAGAAAACCAAAAAATGCACCTACACAACAAGTTGTCACAGTAGCCTCCGCACAAATCAGTCATGTCACGCATGATAGCGCTACCAACATCAGTGATGTCATATGTCACGCATGATTGCGTCGACCAGTGGATTATGTTAAAATGTCTATCGTGGGATCATAGATACTGTGGTCAAGATTAGCGCAGTTATTGAGCTGTTATGCTATTTCCAAAAGAAGCTCAGCGAGGCAGGACAGCATTGCAATTGCAAAGTTAAGGTTTCAGTAAGCGTTTTCCTTACGTTTTTGTGAATATTTTCAAACGCGCAATTTCCAGCGTTTGATATTGACAACCGCGCAATTTCCAGCCTTTGATGTTGACAGCCGCGCAAACGCAGCAGCTGAAACTCTTCTCCCCCGCGCAATGTTCAAACTTTCCAATCTGGTCTGTTTCTATCGTTTCTACATCAATTTCAATGTTAGTGGTAGCATTAGCAAGTCGAGACTATCTTCCAGTGTACGGTACTGCAGTACATTTTAGTACTGCAGGGCAAGTCGTTAATATACAGAAGAAAAAGAAGTGGGCCTAGCACCGAACCTTGTGGTATTCCGCAAGTAAACTCTTCAAGGTCTAGGTGTAAGGTCTAAGGCAGTGGTTCCCAACCTTTTTGTCTTGGCAACCCCCTTTAAAAAATTTCGTAGATACCGCGACCCCCACTTATATTCTTTCCTAAATGCAAGTATACTATTAACAATTAATACAACAAAAGGCAGCACTAAAACTGTTTAACTTTGGCCGCACTTGCATCCCCGAGAACCAGCTTTACCGTTTTTAACAAGCATGGCTTCACAAGCGTTACCCCAATAGTGTGAGGTTTCTTTTCTTTGGCAATTTCCAGTACGACTTCATAGGACGCCTGAATTACAGCCACATTTGCCTGATAAAAGTTTCCAGTAGCGTCAAGCCGTTGCCGCTTGAGACCAGCTTCATGGCGTTTAAAGAATGCTGCATCCTTTTTAGCATGTTGAGGGTGTTTGGTTTCTAAATGGCGTTTCAATTTTGATGGTTTCAATGATTCTGCGCTAAGAACAACGTTGCAGAGAACACACTGTGGCTTCTCAACACCATTGGTCAATATAGAAGTAAAGCCAAGGTTAATGCACTCTTCAACGTATTTTCGTTTGTTTTCCACGGAACGATGCTCCCTTTAACTATTTTTTAGCAATCTCGAGTATTGACTGATTTCTGTTGTCTAATATACAAGGATACTTGATAATAGAGTTTCAATTTACACTTTTACAGCGAATAGTCCTACACAGTATGCGTCCACTGTGATGTAATAAACGTGACTGTAGGACTTACAGTCACGCTTATTACATCACAGTGGACGCCTACTGATGCAATAATGTTGTGCTACAAGCAATCCGAATGAAATGGCTAGCGGACCGGTGCCTCGTCCTACTTACATTCACTTTTGTTGTTGAGCAACAGCTTTGCGACCCCCTACAAAATGCTCTGCCACCCCCAGGTTGGGAACCACTGGTCTAAGGTCTGGTGTTTATTGTTTAATTTAATGCTACAAACTTTGCTGGAATGCTATTCTCTCCTTGCAATTTTAAGTTACCATCTCCACCAAAAGTCCATGATTCCAAATCAAATTGTTGCTTTCAAAGATCATATTAAATACTGGCATGTTCATATCAACTCGACATTAAAATATGACATAGCCTAAGCCAGGGGTCACCAAACTTTTTTCTCTGAGGGGCGGATTACTGCAAGATTACAGCTGCGGGCCGGATGCAAATTGTGAAAAGATATACAACTATTTAGAATCTCCATTGACTTAAATTGTCCAAATCCTTCTGCTTATGATGTCTAGCCTGGCTGGTATGATTTGCCTAAACAGAGATGTCGCACTGATCAAACATTGGTGTTTTGAACAACAAAGTTTGTGATGTCATAAGAAACAATATGGAAAAATCATTATTTAGCACTTAGCAGGACAAGCAAGTTGCGTGTAGCTCAACAGCAACGTCAGTCCTTTACAAAAAGTTTGGTAACTTTTTTCCTGAACAGTTGTAGTGCAGCTGTTATTTCCCGGAATGGCCCGTTTCGGCGAGTCCGATTCGGCGAGTCCGATTCGACTAGTCCGATTCGGCGAGTTCCCTATTCGGCGAGAGCCTTTTTCGGCGAGTGCCCTATTCGGCGAGTTTTTGAAATTTTTAAAAGGAAATTATCGGGTATCGTAGCCTAATTGCAATTGCCGTTTTTACATCGTTTTAACGTCGCTAAACGTTGAAATCGTGCAGAAAGGAATAAAAATAAAATGTTTGAACTATTAAATTAAAATTCGTCATATCAGTTCAGTTATTTTTATTTTTGACCATCATATGACAAACAATACACGTCAACATAGCAAAGGTAGAAGCGACAAAACGCGAACGTTAAAACGTGCTTGAATTCGTCATGTCAGTTCAGTTATTTTTATTTTTGACCATCATATCAAAAACAATACACGTCAACATAGCAAAGGTAGAAGCGACAAAACGCGAACGTTAAAACGTGCTTGAATTCGTCATGTCAGTTCAGTTGTTTATCTTTCTGATCATGATATCAAAAACAATTCACGTCAACATAGCAAAGGTGTAGAAAAAGGTAAAAGCGACAAAACGCGAACGTTAAAACGTGCTTGTGACCGAAGTAAGTTATTGAGTTGAAAGAAATTTGGCAAGGTTGCATCACCTTCAGAAAAATTTAAGATATGAAGGAAAAATAAAACATAGAAAATGTTACAAAAAAAATAATGTTTATATATGTCTATAAGTTAGTACTTTTGAATAGTTAAAATCATAGGCGCCTAACTATTTTTTTGGCCGTGGGGGCGAAAGCGTGTTTCATCAGCAGCAACGTAAATTCAGCGAAATGTCACGCAGATGGATGACGTAATTATGTCGCCACACTAGGATTGCTTTTATTGCCACACTCGGAGTTATCGCTACGTTCGACCTACCGTTAATTATTATAAACAAAGCTCGACCAAAACACATGCTATGCGTCTGCGTTGGCTAGCGGTTGATGGACTGCGACTCTTTAAGCTAAGCGCAACATAAAGTTTAGCAACAAACTAGATTTATTAGCATGAAACAAGAGACGAAAAAGTATACTGTAAATGGAATGAAAATACTAACTTGATCATATGCTTGAAAATATACCTGTTGAAAGCAAAATCATTCATGTTTACAGCAATTCAACAGCACGTCACCTTTAATAAATTTAAAAGTTGCTGACATCCGTAAACAGCCCTTGAAAAATAGTTACAGAGAGACGTTTGATTAAGTTTTTGACTTGACATTGCTCCCTTTTCACTACAATATCGCAACTTATGGCTGACCAGCTTTCAAGTTCCAATTCGCTGCGATACGCCCGTTTCCGTGTTGCAAATGAAACAAAAGATGCGCATATTCCCCGCCTTTGATCGGGTTTCTATGGCAACGGACGTGTGTGCGCCATGCAGTTTGCGCTAGTCCGTTGTTGTGTTGATTATGCCGCTTGTGCGACTGTGCGCAATGCGGTTTGTACCAGCCCTTGTTATGTTGGTTAGTGGTAACCTCGGGCCGAGACTTCAAGTTCATTTTCACAGCAACCGATTCACTGCCGCGACAATTCTCTGCAGAGGTTTCAACTTTTCAAAGCGACAGCGAGGCTGTTTGCAAGCGCATTAAGTTAAACGCACGCTGCGTCAACGTAGCAAATTATGTTGTTTTTGGGTGCATTCAACATCTGATGACATTGAATCGACGCAAAATGGTAGATTTTTGCTATGTCACAGACAGCAAAATTAGTCATTTTTACATTGATTCAACGTCTGCAGACGTTAAATCAACGTAAAAATGACAGATTTTTTTTGTCTGGAGTGGGATTGTAGCATCGCTACTCGTTCTAGTGATTATGTACTGCGAAGCTGTTGCGGTTTGCATTTGAAAATGTTTTCCTGCTGCCGATCGCTAGTTCATCTATTGTTTTATGTATCAATGCAGCATAAAAAGTTGCTCCCACGCGGAAATGTGCGTGGGGGCCTGGCCCCCACGGCTTAGGCGCCTATGGGTAAAATGATTAGTTTGGATCAACAAATGTGTGACCTACACTCCTACAGCTTAGATTGAAAGGAAATTATCGGGTAGGCTACCGTAGCCTAGTTATCCCGACCAGCAAAAATTTGTTCCAAGAACCCAGTTAGCCTAACAGTTCATTTTTACATTGTAGTAACAGAATGAAAAGGCTAACCAAATGTGTGGCCTATCGTTTTAACGTCGCTAAACGTTGAAATCGTGTAGAAAAGGGTGCTTTTGCTGACTAGGATACTTTGAAACTGAGAAACATTCACAGAAGCCCTACGATACGTTGCATTTTTAAGATAATGTATTCAGACGTTGATTCAATGTACAAATGAAATGTTATGCTAAATGGGTTCTTGGAACAAATCGTAGGGCTTCTGTGAATGTTTCTCAGTTTCAAAGTATCCTAGTCAGCAAAAGCTCCCTTTTCTACACGATTTCAACGTTTAGCGACGTTAACACGATAGGCCACACATTTGTTTAGCCTTTTCATTCTGTTACTACAATGTAAAAATGAACTGTGTTCTTGGAACAATTTTTTGCTGGTTGGGATAACTAGGCTACGGTACCCGATAATTTCCTTTCAATCCAAGCTGTAGGCCACACATTTGTTGGTCCAATCGTCCAAACTAATCATTTTAACTATTCAAAAGTACTAACTTAGTTATAGACATAAACATGATCTATTTTTTTTTTTTTGTAACATTTTCTTTGTTTTATTTTTCCTTCATATCTTAATTTTTTCTGAAAGTGTTGCGACCGTGCCAAATTTCTTTCAACTGAATAACTTACTTCGGTCACAAGCACGTTTTAACGTTCGTGTTTTGTCGCTTTTACCTTTTTCTACACCTTTGCTATGTTGACGTGTATTGTTTTTGATATCATGATCAGAAAGAAAAACAACTGAACTGACATGACGAATTCAAGCACGTTTTAACGTTCGCGTTTTGTCGCTTCTACCTTTGCTATGTTGACGTGTATTGTTTTTCATATGATGGTCAGAAATAAAAACAACTGAACTGACATGACGAATTTTAATTTAATAGTTCAAACATTTTCTTTTTATTCCTTTCTGCACGATTTCAACGTTTAGCGACGTTAAAACGATGCAAAAACGGCAATTATAATTAGGCTACGTACCCGATAATTTCCTTTCAAAAATTTCAAAAACTCGCCGAATAGGGCACTCGCCGAAAAGGGCTCTCGCCGAATAGGGAACTCGCCGAATCGGACTAGTCGAATCGGACTCGCCGAATTGGACTCGCCGAATAGTAGCAGACCCAACGCAGCACGTGGCGGGCCGAATGAAATCAGTTCGGCCCACGGGCCGTAGTTTGGTGACCCCTGGCCTAAGCAGACAAACAAGACATCTTTATGGTACGTATTGGAATCAAGTTTAGGGCTAACTTTTTAAAGTGCTCAATTTTTATCACGAACTAGTTATTTCAGGCGCAATCAACATTGGTGTAATTTCTCTTGTGTCTCCATCAACCATTTACGTGTTGCCAGTTACGTGTAGATTAATGCCTTTCCTATGTTGCATGGCTTACTTCGCTATGCTAAAGCTTGCACTATTCAAATTGAACAAAATATCTTGACCTTTGATGCAGTACTTCACATATCATACCTCTTTACAATTTTCATGTAGATTTCAGTCTTCAAAAAATTGTTACATTGATGCTCTATTCAATTCTGATGCTCTTGTCATGTTGTATTTCAATGGTACCATTCACAGTTTTCTTGTTGAAAAAATGCCACAACAGCAATATCTGTCAACTGGGATATATTGTGTTTATTGCTTCCACTGTATTTCACAATGTATGATAAATACTAACGACCTGTTTTAGCCTTAAACAGGTTGTTTATAATGTAGATTCACAATGTAGATATAAACATGTCCCCCTTTTTTAAATCACAGTTAATTTCGACCCTTGCTTGTGTTTTGAACTTTTCTACAGTAGCAACCAATTGAACTAGGAAAGTGCAATTATGACATAATGATAAACAGGGCTCAAAATGAGTGATTTGCTAATTATATAAAAGCTTTTGAGTAAACATTTCAAAAATACTTTGGTTGTCAAAAACTAGAGCCAGTTTTAAAAAAACTAAGTGCATTTTCAGAATCAGGAGCCTTGAAATACTCTGAGAATGAGATGACTCTCACCTTTTGTCCCAAAACTTTTGTTGGCCTGTGTAATAATAAGAAAGCTTAAGAAAAGTCATGAAAGAGTTTAACATTTTTTTTGCAACAATATAATAGTCTACATTTGTATAAATTAACTGCTTCTGTTAATTTTTTATGAGTTAGGTTTTAAAGATAGTTTTTAGCTACTGCAATTGGAACCATGAAAACTAATGATATATTGGCTGTTCCAAGAGGAATTCCGAAGTCTGGACGCAGATGGAAAGCAACCCAAAACAAACGGTACTTGCTGTATAGTACCGTACCTCAAGAATGTACAAATTTATTGGTTGATCTCAAACTTAACTTGGCGTAGTGTGGTGGAGTTGTCTTTAAAAATATTGGTTGAAATCCAAGCTGTGTAAATGCTTCTTGTTTATAGTTTACTAAATAAGCAGTTTGCATGTATTTACTTTTTAGTTACCATACTAGGTTTATGGCAATTACTATTAGCATAGGCGCCGACTCCGGGGGGGCGGAGTGGCGGTGCTCCCCGTGAATTTAGCTCGGGGTGGCTGCCCCCCCGCAAATTATTTAAAGAAAATCCTAAAACAAATGTTTGTAAGTTCGAATTTGTGTTAGTTTGACCTTCATTGCGGATTGATCACAATGAAAAGATCTATATACTTGTTGCAACAAGAGCGCTGCTCCTAAGATAACAAAAGAAACAGAAGTACGGTAGCTGATAAACGCCAGCATGGTGCCGTTGAAGCATAGTAACAATGATTGAAAAACTTTTTTCTTGATTTCTTCCGCTTTGTTTTTTCTTGGGAGTGTCAATAACGAGGTCCAGTTTGCTCAGTTTAGTATCTACGCGTATTAACAGCTAAAGTTCAAAGTGACTAGCATATAATTCGAAGTAGCCTACAGGCCTCGAAATTCGTTTTTGTAGACAGCGGACAAACGTGAGCAGCTATCTCGGCGGACACACCAGTTTTAGCCGTCGATCTGCATGCTTAATCACTTTATCTTGATAATAATTCTTCGCCATTTGAGAACTATATATGGCTGCGGTTTAGAAGGCTTTTTAAAAAATCAGTCAAGTCACTCTGAAAGGTTTTCATCAGACCAACGACTTGCGCTTGAAGAGTCAAAGCGCCGTGTGGCTGGTCAATACGTCACATAACTGATTAACTTCCCCCCGAACGAGGTCGTGTGGCTTATTGCGTCACAATACTCTGGGCAGGAGTCGGAAAATTTCTACACCAACGCTACTATTTTCTGCTGTGCAAAGTTTCACAGGTTTTTTTTCTTTTTAAGTTTATTTTTACGTGTCATGTGAGCGAAAGTGAATTTTCCTTGGGTCTTTTCTTTCTTACTGTAATACCAAAACTTAACAAATTTTGTTGCATCTTGCTGTAATAGCCTAATAACGAAGAATTCACCGAAAGATTTCCTCCTTGAAGGGAAGCTAAGGGATACAGTATTCACATTTTCTAGATGCGCGCTAGAATGCGCTGGAAAATATATTATTACAAGTTGCAACAATTGTTCGTGCTGTGGCTGTGCAATGACGATTTGTATCGCTAGTTCCTGTGTTATTTCTCAGCGGACAAATATGACCGATCTAAATGGTACTTCCTGTGGACATCACATGCTGTGACGGCGGCCGTGAATTTCGAGGCCTGAGCCTACATTATAAAGCTTCGCGATATACAATGGCAGATAGACGCAAACAAACATCAATGCTGACAAACAAACATCAGCATTTTGAACGTAAGCAATCAATCGGCTAGAAAGTTTGCCCCCCCGGCAATTTTCAAAACCCCGCGCCTATGACTATTAGTCTACTAACACGATCAGTCCTCATTGGAAAGGAAACCCACACACATTGCGCCCCGTTATCTAAGTTTGTTAAGTGCCCGACTTTGTGCACCAACACATAAAGCAACATTGTTTTTCATTATTATGTAAACAAAATGTTTCATTTCAGATTTTCAGCGATTAAGAAAGGTCCTGCATATAACACATCTTGGAAAAAGAAGATATCTCAAAGAGCAGAGACAAAATCGGTTAAAGAATATCAGACTAGAATCATTGAAACAAGAAAGTAATTGACTTCTATAATTTTACTTTTCTTGATATTTTCTTTTAAAAATGCATTAATCCACCTCAAGCTGTCCTTCAATGTGAATTGTGATCAACTTGTGGTGTTGTTGAAGCGGGTTTCCACATAGTGAAGACTATTGTGACGTAATTAGATCTTCTTAAGCTTTGATGAAGGAGCACAATTTAAAGAGGTGGTTGCTTTCATGAGAGTTCATGATTTTATGGAGAATTAAAGCAACAAGGTTCATCTGTAACTACCATCTTTGGATTGGAAGTCGATCTCTGGATAGAAAGACCACTTTTACATGTGAAGAGATCACTCCAATTTGATATCATCATATTTTGTGTCCTTAACATGACTGTCTCAAGTAATAAAGCAATATCTAGCAGTATAAGGAACTGGTAATTAGGCAGAAAATGTGCTTTTGTTATTCAACAGGGAAGAAAAAATTGCAGAGAGGAAGCGAATAGAAGCAAAGCGGCAGCAGAAGGCTGCGAACGAACGCAAATCGGAAATAGTTCAAGTGGTGAGTGAAAGGAAGCTACTAATTTTTCTGTTTGTAATTGAAGTTAACATGTAGAACTTTTGATGATCAATGAAATTTATATTTACCTTTATTGTGATGCTTGACCAGTGATCTTGTAAAATATAAACTAAAAGCAGAACATTGAATTGATTAAAATAAAATTAATAAATATAAAGTAATTTCTCACTTAGTTTTATTGGGTCTGCTACTATTCGGTGAGTCCGATTCGGTGAGTCCGATTCGGTGAGTTCGATTCGGTGAGTCTGATTCGGTGAGTTCCTAACCTCTAACCCTTAATCCTAACCCCGAACCATAAAACGGCAATGATAATTAGGCTACGGTACCCGATCATTTTTAAAAAAAAATTGAAAAAATCCCCCGTTAACCCATACAAGACATGAAAAATAAAGATGCTTAAAAATTTGTGAAAGTCACATATCATCTTTAATAGTGTGTAAAGGGATGATAATTGCCAAAAACTTTTTTTTAATTTTTTTGATTTGTTGAAATATTTGCAAAAATCAAACGTTGCGAAAACGCATCGTTTGTCACCCCGCCGGCAGTGGATGTTGCGAAAACGCAACGTTTGTCACCACGCATGCTATTGCTATTGTCGCAATTGATTCGTACAGACTCAAAACTTATATGTAGGCTATGTATGTCTAATCTCTTGATCTTCCTAGCTATTATCTTCATCCGTTTAGTTGTATGCATATCAGTTTATGACCTGTCTGCAGTGTTTTTTTCTGAAATATTGTAATATTTAGTACACTAAGTCAGCTTGGCAGTTTGTAAGATTTATTGCTGGAAAAACGGTTACATTATCATGTACAGTACTCACTCGTAAAAACGTATTCACAGTTAGTGGTAATGTTGAGAGCATTTCAAATGTAAAGGAACATTGCATTTCCTGCAGATGTATACTGTTTGGCTCTGGCATTGTCTGCATCGTCGGCAGCTTTTGGGTTCACTTGGAATGATATCATGAGTAATTTGATCAAACTGCATCTCTGCATTGATCGCATTTGTTAGCGACTGTTGTCTTCCTGTTTTTTTTGCAGAGGGACTCTATATTTTTTAAGCCAGATTTGTACCAGTGATCTGGTAAAGGTCAGCATGCCTTGGCTGTTACCACCTTCACTCGCAAACAGCCAAGCGTTGTACACACATACATTCAACATGTAGGAGAGGATTGAAAAGTACCATTTCTTGCCTCGAATATTTATCCTGTATTGTGAGACTGAAGGGGCGGGGCCTTGCCACTATAGCTTCAGCCGTAAGCTGATCACCCGGTAAATTTCCCAGCTGCACATTTCCTTCGTCACCTGAATCTTCATCAGTGATATTTCCATTATCCGGTGGAGCAATAAACACTCTAATTTCTTCAGACGTTTGAACGACAGTGATGTTATCATCATTTTCTTCTTCAGAACTTTCTTTGTCAGAGAATCTTTCAAGTTCTTCCAACTCTTCTTCCAATCTCTTTTTCCTAACAATGGAGACAAAAATAATTAACAACACGTGTGGGAAAACTATAGTTAGAAAAGTAGAACAACAATGTAATTTGGTAATTTGCTTTCGACAACAATCACTAAATAAGGCCAACAGTTAGCACAAATTATGATATGGAAGATAAGTCGGGCTTGTGGGGTATTACTTGAAAACCTTCAACAGATCTTTGAAGCACATTGTAGAATTTTAATAATTAATATATGATTCTTAATTGACAAATGAATTCTAACTTGGATAGCGGTTAAATATTTTTTCATGAGGTTTTCGTTATACTGTAATTATGTACGAAACTAATGTAATACGTTATAAAACATTCAAAGACAGATAGCAGATGGATTGAGTTGGGTCAGATTATAGTTTGTAAAGAAAACTTTATTTACAGATTAGCATATTTCATTATCAACAGCAATCAATCCATAATAAAATGCAGAGCGGTCGCACATCGAAAGCTCACGGTACGACAAACGTTGCGAAAACGCATCGTTCAGCGCATCTGTGATGACAAACGTTGCGAAAACGCAACAAAAATAACCACGCATTTTGAACACGAAAACACTTCTACTTAGAATACAGCTAGATTTTATATAAGTGAACCAAGCAATACCTAATACATTAAATTAAGATACACACTAAAAAAAATTGTAAATTTGTCATATAAAAATGCAACTTACCTACTATTTCTTGCAGCCATCGTATTCAAAAAAATTGTCGAAATTCAGAACTATGTTAAAACTTCAGTAAGGCTAATAAACAGATAAGCTAACTTGTTTCTGACTCTTAGGGTCGAATGCAGAAAGGTAGCTCAAAACTAGTTTTAAGCAAGCTGGGCTTAGATAGTGGCTTGAGCCGAGTTTTGCGCTGCAGAAACTATTCTTACTTTAAGCCTAGCTTAAAACTCGTTTCATTCCAGGTTTTGAGCCACCAATTTAAGTCGCCAAAAAAGGCGACTTAACAGCGGCAAATCTTGACTTAAGCATTTTTGGAAACTGGATTTCAAAGGATTGCGGTGAAGTTGTGTAATCAGTCCATCGTGCAGGGCACTTTTTGAAGCTTGCTAAAATGTGCATTCTCCGTCTGTAGAACACTGTAGGCCTTTCTGGAAATGCTGAAGCTTACTAGCAGCATTTCATACGACCAGGTTAAAGAGAAAATTCTGACCAGATTTATTTGAGTTACAGGTGGAATGTCCCTGTCTAGCCCCTTGATAAACCTCCAAATATTTTTGGTTCACTGCTATTTTTCAATTACAAAGTTGTTAAAAAACAACTGCTACTTGCAGGGGCGCCGGAACGAGTTTTCACTGGGGGGGCAGGATTATGAAAAATGGGCACTTTTTTTGCTGAAAGGCCCATTTTTTTATAGTTTTAAAACAACATATAGCGATAATGCTCATCTTTCAGCTCATTATCGAGTAATGATACAAGTGTCAGGTATACAAAGAACAATGGAACGGAAGGGCATCACGCTATGTTATAATGATGTAACCTGCAGTGATACAGAATTTTGTGTCATGAATATTATGTTGAGGCAAAAATAAAAGATTATAATTAGGCTGAAAGGAAATAGCAGAAATTGCTATATTGCAAAATGTGCAGTAGCTTACATGACCTTAAAAGGGCACCATTTCCCCCCTTGCCCCCCATCCACACAAAAATTGAGGGCAGGGGGGCATGCACCCCCTGCCCCCCGCCCCTGGCTATTTGTAGCGCCCCCCGCCCCGCCTGCCCCCCGCCCCTGGCTACAAATTTTTGTCTACTACATGCTTGCTAGTTGCTGTCAACATGCTTTGTCTTACAACAGGCTACTAACTTGCTACCAGCAACTGGAAACTGCGTTTCAAAATCAATTGTGATGTAACAAAAGGTATTATGATGTCATTAATAAAGCATCCCTACTTACACGAACAACTTTTAAACTGACAATTACTTTATTTGTCGGGTAGGTTTCAAAAATCACCATTGCAAGTCGAGTGACGTCACACTTTGCGTCAAAAACGTGGCTTAAAACCAGTTTTATTATGAAGCGCAGCTCAAAGAGTGGCTTGGCCAAGCGACCTTGCAAATTAGTTTCTGCATCGCGCTCAAGTTTTAAACCGAGCTTGACTAAAACTCCGCTTGCCTGAGAAGAGCTTGGCGTTAAGCTAGGCTTATTTTGAGCTACCTTTCTGCATTCGACCCTTACAGTACTAAACTAACCAATCAAACTGGACTGACCTCAAAATCTCAAGCAGTTCGACCTAGAGATAGAAAAAAGCGCGACCTACTTGTCTGTTGCGAAAACGCAACGTTTGTCTTATATGGGGGGATCGGACTCACCGAATCGGACTCACCGAAACGGGCCATTCCGGTTTTATTTACTTCTGTAATGTTCCATACTTCAAGACAATGCATGTCTTTGAACCACAGCGGGCAGTGCCCCGGTCAGTGGATGCTTCTGGTTGTCGTACCCACTAATATGCTGCGTCATGACATGATACCATACCAAGTTCTAATCTGTTTGTTGTTTTTTTCACCATTACATTGAAAACCATACATTTTAAACATAATAGAGAGCAAAAGAAGGATAGAAGTGGCAGGATACAAACGCTGCAACTTGCTTGAGACGAAAGTGAATTAATACGCAAAGTATTTGGTGGTCACAACTTTTTTTATAGCAGTTTTCTCACCACCATGGATGATGGTTGATTTCGCTTTAAATTAATTCATTTTGTGGAATCCAATTTGCATCTTCTCTCCAACCCAACGCTGGTTATACTTCCTCAATATCTTATGATGCGATCCTTGTCATTCTTGGCAATATATGCCGCATGATCTGTTCTATTTTTTGCACATTTTCCATGTTTTCAGCATCTTGTCCTTCATCTTCAGCTACACTTTCTTGTTTAAAATCTCTCCTCTCATGTCATATTTTTTCCAGTTCTAAATCTCCATAACTTTGTTCCATCTACGAATATTTTATTATTCCAAAGGTTGAGTAGAACCCTAACCCAAACCCTAGAACCCTAACCTAACCCTAGCACATTAGGAAACTGTGTTCGGATAGCTAATGCAGTCCGCTACTACTACAGCAAACCCGCAACATCAGGCTCAAGCAGATCATTAGTATCTACATTCGTGAATTGTTTCATTCTCAATAGCGTTATCATACAATTTTGCTTACAAAACGTGAAATTGTCTGAATGACAGCGACATCAAAACTCAAGTGAAAAACTAGTTAAAGAAACATGTCTGCTTTAGGGGTTGTAAGACGATTGGGCGATTGAAGGACTGAGCACAATCTTATCTAGCCAATGTGGGGGGTGGGGCGTTTTTCTTTGTTGCAAATAAATAATTATGTCAGTTGCATACCCGCGTGGTACGGCCCTTGAAAGGATGTCGGTTTGACTCAAGAGTATGTTAACATGTACAACTCTAGTCATTGATCATTCTCTTGCACAGGCTTTTACTGCACACAGCTTTTAGTTCCACTGCACTTTTATTGCTACACTATGTACACTTGTACAGTAATTACCCTTCTTGCATATCAAGTAATCTTCGTAAGACTTCTGGTCTCAAAATGAAAAAAATTTACTTCTGAAAGAACTTATCTTTTCTTAGTTTAAAATTGGCTGCATTTTATTTATGATCCACAACAACAACCTATATACAATTTTTAAATGCTCGTGTTGCATGTGAAGCTGAATTTAATTTGATTGAGACAGCTGGATTGACTTTGTTTTCTGATGTTCCGAAAAAGTTTTAGTTTTTTTTCCGTCGTTTCGAAATTGCTGCACCTCTGTATCACACAACTACTATCTCAATCACATACAAATTTTCTACCTCACAGCCTATGAGCGTTTTTAGGTGAATTTCGGGCGCTGAATTCTAATTTTCCATTAATTTTTTTTTAGATTGTTTTAGAAAATAAATCCTGAAAAAGTCTTGTTTTAGATAAAGTATATATTCCAGTAACGTGGCGTTACATAAACGGTTCTTCTTCTTCTTCTTCCTGTTTTACGTCTCATATCCTAGAATCATGGTAGGACGGGGTCTGGCGAGGCACATCCTCAGTCTCCATTCATCACGATCTAGGTTGAGGTTAATTATTCATTAATTTAAAGTTTGTGTGAATTGATTTTGTTCTTGTGGCTGCCAAATATCATCATTACTATCACTAGGGTCCGTGGGCCCCCAGGGGTCTGTGGAGCGTTTTCAAGGCATCCGTGAAAGTTTCCGACTTTGCAGCACGACAGTTATGTATAGATTGGTTGCGCTATATTTGTGTATGACAAGTGATTGTCAAACTCTGCGTCTCGACCTGAGTTTTTTTTTCGGTCATTGACCGATTTTTTAGCAAAATGTCCGAAAAAATATATATAGTAAATTCGGTCAAAATGTCCGAAAAAATATATAGTCAATTGACTATATGATTGCAAGTAATATACCTGGTGTGATTGCAAGTCTGGTGTGATTGCAAGTAATATACCTTCCTGAGAAGATTAATTTAAAAGACTTTGCACTGAAGATGTGCACAATGTTCGGCAGTAGGCCTACATACAATTGCAAAAGCAATTTTCTCATCAAGCGATTGTAAAGCGATACATTGAACAGAATGGCTGATGAAACCCTGGATGCTTACGTCAATCGACCATCGAATTTAAAACAGAGATTAACACAATAACCAAAAGCAAAAAAATATCAATTGTTTTGGTTTGCTATTTTGTTGATGCGTTATGGATCACATCCTCTTTACCAGCTGAATATTACTTTTTATGCGGCCTGCAAAGTTTTCCTCTAACCTTAATGTGGTCCTTTATGCTCGTAGTCTTGGACCACCCTGATTTAGTTGATGCCTGGTTACAAATTAATTACTTTAAGTTGCTTCAATGTTGCCAAACAAAGTTCTTGTGCATCCTCAGGTCACTAACCCCGCCAAGATTAAGAGGATGAAGAAAAAGGAACTTCGTCGTCTCCAAAAGAGAGATACCAGCGGTGTCGTAACAAAAAAGTTATTATGACGTCATACGACTGACGTATTGATCACAGTCGACTGGTGCGTGGTGACGTCACCACAGTCATGTTGGCAAAGTATTGAACTGGTCGGTTTGCATGAACAGGAGTAGAGGAATTTTAATCTTTTATGCGTTAAATTCATTTCATTCCTTGTTTGTCACCTCTCCGGATATTTCCGCTAGAGGGCGTGGTCGGAGCATTCCGCCATCGTTTCACACATCGCGTCTGAGCACGCGAATCAAAATGGGAGTAGGCTACTTGTTAATTAAACAAACTTGCTTTACTTCCGGAGTGTGCTTTGTTTTTTTTAGATGTCCCATCTGTCGTTCGTTGTGATTCTTGACTTGATGCAAATCAGCTGCATACGCGGTCTACATCCAAATACGGTTGAGCTGTGTTACCACGATCGAGCAGGGTCTGAATATAAGCATTTCAATTTGTTATTTCTGACCATAACAACGAAAAACAATATATGCCAAACATAGCAGAGGTCTAGAAAAAGGTAGAAGCGATAAAAGGCGGACGTTAGGATGCATGATAGCAAATCCGGACAATCAGTTAAGTGTGGCACGGTCGTAACACCTTAGTAGAATTTTAAAATTTTTTGAAAAAAAGCATTTAGAAAAGAAAACCCCACCACGGGCAAAGCCATTTCAGGACTTGTAAGGGAACGTTCAAATATTACGTAACGCTTTTTTCCGAATTTTTGACCCCCCCCTCCCCCATGTAACGCCAACGTAACGCTTTTTTCAATCCCCCCCTCCCCCATGTAACGCTTTTTCACTACGAATTCAGCACAAAAAACTACCATTCCGTACTCGAAAGCGTTACGTAATGTTTTGCTTGAACCCCCTCCCCCCCCGATGTGACGCTAACGTAACGCTTTGCATAATCCCCCCCCTCCCCCTCGAAGGCGTTACGTAATATTTGAACGTTCCCTAAGACTAACAAAGATGGTACAGTGGATCATCATCAATCATGCCTTAATAAGGCGTCGGCTACCGTGAGCCTCCACAACGATCGATTGTTCATAGTTCTTATTAGGTTTCAAAATTTTAGTTTGTCCATATTGAAAGATTTTTGAAGATTTCCAAACGTGGACGCTCCCGGCACTTCTGACCAGGAAGTCGCCCCATCATTGCCGAGTGTTCAATTCCGCGTTTGCGGTAGACATGCCCGATAAATGTCATTTTCCTTTTTTTGATAGTTGTGATGAGGACGCCAGGGGTGCACCCAGAGCGTCTCCACACTTCTTCGTTAGTGATTTTTATCCATCCAGTTAATTCCCATCATTCTCAGAAAGAACCAAATTTTAGCACTGTTGATCTTTTCTATCTGCCGGCATATAGTCCAGGATTCACAGCCATATAGCAGAACTGACCAAATGTACACATGTAAAATTCTTATTCTAGTGTTTAGAGAGATTGAATTAGATTTCGGTATCGTGGCCATTTTGATGAAAGCTTGTTTGGATTGGGTTATTATTATTGTTTTTATTATTTGTATTATTATTATCCAAACAATAAGATTATTATTGTTTGGATTGGATTATTTAGTAGGCTACATTGGATAGTAAGTTATTAGTTAAAACAGCATAGAAATATAAACAGTTTGTTGTAACCCATTTTTTAAAGTCACTTAATAGTAGTTACTAACAATGACAAAATATGCAAAGGGGGAGAACAAGTAGTCTACCTTCTCGTGGTCAGTAGCCTACCATATTTTCAAGACAGAAAAGAGATAAGCGAAGCTTGTCACACTCGAGCAAATCAGGCCCCTGCAAATCAAGCCTCTACTCCGACTTCCTCCACGCCCTTCAGGGCAATGACACCAACAGTTCAGCCACAGCCCTGTTGGCAAAGCTGGACTCAAAGAGGAAGGAGCGCTGGACAGAAGCCGTTGAATCAATCAACTTCACGCACTCCAGTCGCATAGCATGGAGTACATTGAATAATCTAACTGGCAGATTGATTTTTCGTAGCCTACTGATGTGCAAGTTGACTTCATGGTACCGTACGCTAAATAGCTTAGCTTGCATTATGATTGTTAAAGATAGCGTTTCTGAAACAAAGAAAAACACAAATTCTGGTGCCCTTTCATGAGTGAGGCCTTTGTAGACCCAATTTCTATTTTAAAAACTGACAGCAATCCATTATTAAACTTGTTTTTTGGAAAGAATAAAGGATTGCTAAATGCAATTGTTTTTGTACAATCTGATGGACCATCAACTTTGTGGAAAGAGAGACATGAATTTAAGTAAGCGCAAGCTTTATGTCTGTAAAAGTAACGTCATAATCTATAAACAAAAAGACACGGTTGGTATTTTGGAGGTTTTCTAGAAACAACAAGCACTGCTTGGTTAGCTTAGCCTATATAGCCTACCCAGTGGCGTACGCAGGATTTTCTCAAGGGGGGGGCCATTGAGAGTAGCGTAGCCAGGAATTTTGAAAGGGAGGGTTTTGACGACCGGCGGGCAACGCCCGACAGCGTTTTCGCTTAAGACGACACCCAGCGGCGGGGGTCTGGGAGGCCTCCCTAAGAAAAATTTCTGTGAATTTGGTGCATTCTGAGAGCATTTTCAACAAAAATGTGGGTATGAATATTCCTGTAAAATGGTGCTGTCAGGTGGCATAGCATAAGGATAAGATTATGTTTTCTTCGGCATTTTTGGATATAAAGCTAAGTCTCTATGTTTTCTTGTTGTTAATTCCTGGCTGAGATGTTTGAATGTTTGGTATTGGCAAAACTCGCTCTTTTAATGCAGTTTTGTTTAAAATTAGGCAAGTTTTTTTTACACTGAAACCATCATTCCCAAGCATAAAGAAACTGAAAGCATCATTCTCGATATCGTGACGTCACACGCGTGCCAAAGTGGGGTTGTAACCCCAAGGCCCAACCCCCCCCCCTTTGGTTATGCCACTGGCCATTGATATCCCAGACGTCTTCATGATATCCCAGTATGGTTTAAGTTTAGACTTTATCCATTTCTCTCTCACTGATCAATATAATAGGCTTACAGAACACTATGCTACATTGGCATACATGGGGTGGGGTAGGTGGATTGGGCCATGTATTTCGTATTGGCTTAGTTTATAAACAATATTGTTACAGTATTTGCTTTGACAGAGCAATGCAAAACATATTAAATGCCTTAGCCTAATCTACGTCGTTAACTACTAAAACATTTTAAAGGGGGGGGGGGAACCATGGCCCAATGGCCCCTCCCCTGCGTACGCCACTGAGCCTACCTGACATAATATTCCAGGCTATTATAAAATTAACACCAGCTTTCCAACAAACGAACAAAACACATAGGCACGTTACGTGTGGTAAGCGTTTTAAACAATAAATGATGACTGACTTTGTCGAAGGCTTTTGAAGCATCCAAAATAACAGAATAGGCTACAGGAGTGTCATGACTGCTGATATACGAGGACACTGCTTATTTCAATAAAAAAGCACTCATGTCAGTAGCCTACTATGACCAGACTTGAACCAAAATTGATTGTCGCTGGTAGTCAAGAAAGGCAATAGATGATTCAAAATAAAACGTTCAAACAGTTTTGAGATTATTGTGGCTACAGCAATAGGTCTATAATTACCTGAATCTTGAATGCCGCCATTCAAATTCTTTACAATTGAGACTAAGACAGTGTCTAACCAAAAATTTGGTAGGCTACTGTGCCTTAGTGTGCCATGACTAATTAAGACACATATTAAAAAGTAACCTACACTAATTTAAAAAAGAATTGAATAATAATCAGCATAAACAAGAATTCACTATGAGCCGGCGAATGGAGAGCAGTCCTGATGCCTTGCTCACCCCGAGAGGCAAACCAGCGTCGCTTGATGTTGAGTCAGGCACGTAACCACAGAGCGGAGTGTGCATAGTCATAGGCTAAAGACAAAAGGTCTAAATTAGACCAGGGGTTTCCAAACTTTTTGTGTACTTCTACACACCAAAGAATTTCGAAATTTATTGCGGCACATTGACTTACCACGTCATTGCTTTTTATTTATCCTACCCTACTCATGCGGAGAGGTGTATCATATATAGCCTATGAGCAATGGAGAAACAGTAAAACAACAGAAAAAGCATTGTAGCCTACCGCACGAGTGTTTAGTGGGAAAATGTGGTAAACTCTAGAACATGACCATAAAATTGACAAGGAAAGTAAAACATGAGCTGTGAGGAAAGCATGAGCTGTGTGCTTGAGCAGCGCATTCTCAGGACTGCTTTCCATTCAGCGCACTTAGTGAATGGAATAATTCCCCGGTAACAACACTCAACAATCGGAAAACTTTACTCTGTCAATCTTGGCATCAGTGCTGTACGCGTCAATGAAATAAATTGGCGGCGTCAGCGTCAGCGTGAATTGCCTAAAAACTGTACGGCGTAAAGTAGGCTACTGCGTCAGCTCTTAAAGAAATTGACGGCGTCAGCGTCAGCGCTAATTTCTAGCGCTATTTTTACCAAAGTCTCACAAAACGGAAGTATTTCAACCAAGTTTAGGCTAACAATAGCTATGAATAAAGAGCAGGTATTATGTTTTGAGACTGTATTGTAATTAGCTGCTTAGCCTATTAGTTATTTCCTTGTAAAAACACAAGCATTTCAAAACGTTTGTCTGACAATCTGCTGCGTTTGGGACGCATAATGTTTTTTTCAAGTGAAAACATGTGTTCCGCAGCAGCGCTGGATGGTATTGGTGTGTTGTATTTCAAAAACAAGCCTTGAAAACGTTCATTCGGAAATGTAGGAGAGATGTGGGACCAATGAACAGGTTGGGATCAAGGAACAATGACGTTTTCTTTTTTGTGTATGAGGGATACGCTTGGTTACTGTCACGTGGTTTTGCGGTCTGCTCTATGTGTAGATATGAGTTACTTTGCAAGTTGGTCGACAATTAGTAGGAGAAAAAAATCCACTTATTCTAGTTTTGTGTTGCAAAAGTAAAATTTGGAGGTACCAGGAAAAGTTTTCTTACTTTCTGACTGTAAGTTAAAAAACCTTCTCAGTGTGTTGGGTCGATAACATTAGAATGATAGTTTATTATAGAAATTGAAGAGGAATAAACTTTATCAGGTACAGCTATAGACTTCATTTTATGTAACATGGCTGACAAGGGGACCAATGAACAGGCTTCGGGGTGGGACCATTGACGATAACGATTTTGAAGTATCTTTCTAAAAGAAAGTAAAAAATGGATTCATGTTGCCAGAAACAGAAGACCTGGCATCCGTTTCGAATGAAGACGTTCTTACTGTGTTGCCCAATCCCTCTTCGTGTTCCAACACCAAGAGACTGGCCAACGCTATGAGGTTCCCCGTGGACCTGTTAGAATTCAACATGAAATGAACAGTTTGTTTGTCCAAATAAGAAGAGTTGCTTGTACCTTATTATGTTTTAAATTGTTAATTGTAAAATCTCAATGTTTGATGTTAACTGGCGTAAGTTTGACGTTGGCTTGTATTTGTTCATAGGTCCCCACCTCCTTGTTCATTGATCCCACCAGGGTGGGGACCAATGAACATTTGTTTGTTTTTTCAAATATATTATTTTAAGGACTAAAAAATGGAAAATAAAATTTTTTTTCTTGATTAAAAATAAATTCATCATATAACGCTTCATTTGTGAAATAAGCAAAGTGTTCTTGGATTTTTTTCGGTGTTTAACAAGGATCAGAAAAATGGGTGTTCATTGGCCCCACATTTCCCCTAGGCTATCACTGTTCCAAGCGTGCTGTGATGGCTTAGCATATAGGTTATAAATCTTTCAACGAGGTCCACTGCAACAAAATCGCTCTTTTCAGGAGCATAGAGCTCTTGAAATAAAGTATCTTCAACCTCCGCGATGACATTCATTGATATTTCGCTTTCTCTCTCTGATCCCTCGTTCTCGATAGGCTACTGCTCACGATATGAGTGATCACCATTTGGCAAACTTCTTCCGCTTGTATTCCAGGTAGCCATTCCAACCAACTCGAAAGACGGTGATTCCGTTGAGTCGCGCTGGCCAAAATACATTGTGAAACGAGATAACAAAAAATGACGCATAGCGCTTGACGCTTAAAATCGGCAAAATGGTTGACGGCGCTATCACTTCCGTCAAGTAAAAAAAAAAATGACGGCGCTAGCCTCAGCGTCAACAAAAAGTTGACGCCGTCAAATTGACGGCGTCAGCGTACAACACTGCTCGGCATCCAGCCCTGCGTCAAAAGCCTCTACAAGTAAGGCACCTGCAGCTAATAAGGCCCGCTAATTTTCAAACCTCAATATTTTTTTAAATACTGCATAGTTTTGAACGAAACTTGGAATGAGGATACTTTGGGTCTATCTAAACAACATATCTATGAAACAAGTTTCTAAGTAAAAGGGGTTGTAAATTATTAAAAAATTAAAAAAAATCTCAAGCGGGCCTTATTAGATGCACGTGTTGTGAATGAGGCCCGGTTTGAATTAGCACCAAAAGTGATGGAAAAGGTGTATTTTCACAATAACAACACCACAAAACAACTTCTAATCGACAACACAGGCACATAACTAATAATTAAATACACAGAGACAACTATTCCCTCCCCAGCCCCATGCTCCATTTTTTAAAAAGCGACATGGTGTTTTTAGATATGGTAGGGATGATAAAGTGTTTTGATTCTGAAATTATGATATTTCCATTGCAATAACAAATTGGATTATTGGTGTAACAAGATTTGTTTAGGTCACTCAAGTCTTTAACCTTCACTTTCTTAACCAGGGGTGCACAACTTTACCCCAGGGGCCCATGGGCCTCATTACCAAAATTAGCCTAGTCTGATCATCATTATCAGTCTTGCTTTAATTAGAAAAAAAGTTCAAATTTATTGGTTTTACTGCATCAGCATGCACATATCTTTCACATAAAATGCAAAAAAACGGAAGTCAAAGCGGTTTGTTAACTGCAGAACAGTCTAAAATATGTGAAAATTAATAAAACCACTCAATTTCGGTCCCCCCACACTTCAACTTTCCGTAATTCAAAAAGTTCTCAACTTTAGACTGTGAAACTTTACCAGTTAGTCTCAATTCACCATAGCAGCAATCAGAGCTTCCAATTTTGTTTAAAAGATTTGTAACAACGGAGATCCAGGGGGTGGGCCTTATTACTGGCCTGGCCTTATTAGCTGCAGGTGCCTTACCGTATATGAAACTACGAGAAATAACCTATCAAGGCTTTATCAGCTCGAGGCATGGGCTCCGTTAGAGGAGGGGCCGCGGGGGTGATTACCCCCCCACCAATTGGAGTGAGGGGGGTAACTAATGCAAAATTACCCCCCCACTAATGTAAAGATAAAAATTTAATTTTTATATTTTTTCTACTTTTATGTTTTATTTTCATTTTTTTATGTTGTTACACGACTTTTTAGTTGTTTGCTTGGAAACTCTGACTCGCAAGACTACGCAAATATGCGGTAGCCACTTTAACAAGTCGAAATTCTGCCACTGCGAATGACTACAATGGCAACCGCCAACCAATCAGAACATGTTATAAGAGGCTACCGTCCAATTGTGACCCTTCTAGCACTCAGCCAGAGAGTTAATGCTTGTTTTGAACTTTATTTGGTAATTACAGAAGAAAAAGAGCAATAGCAGTGGTGGGAATCGAACCCGCGTCAATGAAATTACTACTTTCTAGCTCCCTAACCCTAACCCCTAAGCCAACCAGCTGACAAAAATCCATCACTTAATTTGCTTTCTATCATCTTCTTTTTGCCACTTTTACGTCACTTAAACCGTAGATTATGATTGGTTGGCGGTTTCATTCTAGTCAAGTTTAGTGGCAGAATTTCGACTTGTTAAAGTGGCTACCCAAATATGCAATAGAGAGTAGAGACCCGCATAATGCTATGGGAATTGTTCAGGAGCTACGTCAGTCTGGCAAGTTCAAAATCGCCCTGCAGGAGGAATCTCACCATGGCTTGCACACTTTGTGCTAAACAAGATGGCTGACACGTGTACCGGGCATTTCTTAGTGTTGTCAAACTACGAAGCCTTGCTAAACACACTTCAAAGTTTCAACAATGCGAAATCATTAGGCCTTTATTCCCAATTATTGCAAGGCAACACATACCTACTTTGCATTGCAGTTTTGCCGAGTTTTATTCAAACCACTTGAAAAAATAACTGGTTTGTTGCAGATCAAGTCATAGCCTACACCATCAGCGACATGATGGAGCTGGTTGAAAACTCAAAAGTTAATTATATATCAGAGTCTTAGAAATGAAGAACAATTTATGCAGTTATACAAGGAATTTCAGCAGCAAGTAGATAGCTTAGGCTTAGCAAAAGTCCAAATTTCAAAACAGCGCTGTGAGCAAAGTGCTTCCCATAACCTCGCTTTTCATTACAGAAGGCAGTTCTAATATGCATCTATTGACAGCATAGTGCAAGGCCTCACCCACCGCTTCAATGGCGAAGAAATTAAAACTAACCAAATGCTTGAAGATGTTTTAATATCTGGCACAGTCAGCGACAGTGCTGTTACAGCGTTGGAACGATATGGCTTCAACGTGAAAATTTTGGGCCAAGGTTTAAGCCACTCCCATCAGAAATTTGGCCCGATCAAGTATGTGTACGATGTTCGAAACAAGTTAATGGGACTTAGGCCTATTATTGTCAAAGATTTTTATGCCAGTGTGGAAAAACTTGTAAAATTGCTATTGGTCAATGGCCCTTTTTCTGCAGAAACTGAAAGATCGTTTAGCTTGCTACGCCGCTTAAAAACATGGCTCCGAAGCACAATGACTGCTTCAAGACTCAATTTCATTGCCATGCCCATTGAGTGTATTTGGATGAACTAAGTGTAGATGAAATCGGCAAAGAATTTTTTTTCAACAATGTACAAAGATTTAAAGTCTTTGGCGACTTCTGACTGTTCTGCTTAGAATAGAAGCAGAGTGCAGACAGTGTTTTGTTTGAGTTGAGGTGTTCGTTTATAATGTTATTTCTTTGTAGTTTTTGTGTGATTTTTGCACAAGATAGGCCGGATGCAACCTAATTCGTACCATGAACAGTTCGGACCGTCAGTTCGTACCTTGAAAAGATCGAGAAAAAAAATAAAAAAAAGCCGAAGTCGCTGATTGCAGTTTCCGCAATCATTTTAAAATTTTCTCCTGAAAAGATCAAGAGAAAAAATAGCTCAAAACCGAAGTCCGCTGATCGCAGTTTCCGCAAACATTTTTCCTCAGTTTCCGCTAACTCTAACCAAAGAGTACCGTAATCTATGCTCTAACCCTAACCCACGCTGATCGCAGTTTCCGCAATTTTTTTTCCGCAGTTTCCGTTAACCATTACCCTAATTCTAACCATAGAGTAATCTATGCTCTAACCCTAACCCTCGCTGATTGCAGTATCCGCAAACATTTTTCCGCGGTTTCCGCAAACATTTTTCCGCAGTTTCCGCTAACCTTTACCCTAACCGTAACCATAGAGTATTCTATGCTCTAACCCTCGCTGATTGCAGTTTCCGCAAACATTTTTCCGCAGTTTCCGCTAACCGCAGTTTTCGCTTACCCTAACTCTAACCGTAGAGTAATCTACCGGTATGCTCTAACCCTAACCCTTGCTGATCGCAGTTTCCGCAAACATTTTTCCGCAGTTTTGCTGTTTCCGCTAACTGCAGTTTCCGCTAACCCTAACCCTCGAGTTTGTTTCAAATTGTTTGGGGAAACTCTGATCAACGACTTCGGCTTTGTGCTATTAAACTGCGATCAGCAACTTCGGCTTTTTTTTAATTTTTTTCTCTCGATCTTTTCAGGGTACAAACTGACTGTACGAATGGTTCAAAGTACGAACTAGGTTGCACCCAGGTAGGCCTATTACCTGGGTGTTATGGCATTTTTTGTTTAGTGTTATTTTTTACACGGCGCGGATGATAGGCCTTCCTGTAGTATCGATCAAGATGTTTCCACATGTTTAGTTCTTGTAAAAGTTAACGCATTTTAGCTTTTATTTATTTTTTCTGAGTTGAATGTAGGCCTAACCCTAGATGCGGAAACATTTCATTTCACTGTGGATGTTATGGCACAGGTTGTCGTGCTGTATTCATGTAATTGTAAGTTAAGTTTTATAGATTATAGCTTTGACCTTAACGCTTTTGGCCTTTTAAATCTAACCTTTTAGCGTCTGAAGTGCAAAATTTGGAGGACTTGAGCCAAGGAAGAATACAAAGAGGGATTTTGTGTACGTCCCCTCTTCCAGTCAAAATTGTCTCAAAACCTCAAAAAAAATGTGGCACATAGGGATGGGCAATTCAGAATAATTCACTATTCCAGAATTATTCCGAAATACTAAACCGAATCTAGGGATGCACAATACAGAATATCGAATCTTAGAGATTCGAATCTCAATGTATTCGAATCGCATTTGCAGTTTCTTTTCGGATATCAGGATTCGAAAATAAATCTCCTAAATGAACATTAAACAGTGTGCAACGTTAAACAATGTAAAGTTGATATTTTCCGTCTTGCGCGCCGACTTTTTTCTTCATGGACTGTTTGTTCCAAGCGACTTTTTTCTTAATTCATAGGGTTTGCGCAGTTATCATAACTGCAGACACGCAGTGCATTTCCGTGTGACCGTATGATGATGCATCGTATGATGCTTGATTTATCATATGTTGTACTCTGTTTGACATATGTGATACTAATACAATTCAAAATAAAGTACAAATATTTTTGCTTTTTGTTCGATATCATTTAGAAAAAATTGCCGTGTAATTTCAGAATAGATTCGAAATTCTAGATTCGAAATTAAGTATTCTAGAATATTCTAGAATAGCCAGGTATTCTGTATTGTGCATCCCTAACCGAATCCAGAATCGAATCCAGAATACCGAATTCTATTAACTTCCAGGCTCCAGCAACACAAAAAGTAAACAATTTCGGACACAAAAGCTACACAATCAAAGTAAATGTTTGTTGCAATGCAACACATTAAGGCATTCTAAATGACTTCCAGGCAAACAGGAGCAGTGTTGCCAGATGATGGAAGCCGCTTGGCAACAAAAAGTAACTAAAATTTCACCAAATATTTAAAACACCCTAAACAGGCCGGGGGCCAGGGGGGGCATCGCCCCCCTGAAAAAATTCGCCCCCCCCCTGGAAAAATCCCAACATTCTCGAGCAACAGCTACAAATATAATGATTTTGCCCAAAAATTTTTCGGCCCCCTGAAAAATTTGGCCCCCCTTGCTCTGCGGTCTGGCTATGGCCCTGACCCTAAATAAAGCAATTTCGCTTAAATACAAATAGTTTTTAAGACATAAGACACTGCCATCATCCATATGAAAACCTCTTGCAAAACGTTTTCTATACGAGCAGGGATTATTTGCTAAAAAGTTTAAAAAAAATTGAAAAAACTTTCTTGAAAAAAACGATTTTTCTCTCAAGTTAGTTATATACAATACTTCTTTAAAAAATGGTTTTACCATTATCATTTCTTTTAAAGAAGTATTGTATATAACTAACTTGAGAACTATACTTGAGAACTATTAACTAACTTGGACTGTAGGCTACTCAAATTAAAAATTGACCACATAAATGCGCTTCGGATCAAAATTTAGATAAAAAAAAAATGAAAAAAAGAATGCTTCCGGATAGTATCGAACTCATCCCCTCTAGATTGGCAGCCGGAGACGAACCCTACGCGCCACGGACTGAGTTGAAGAATACGTGTTGAATTTAGAACTTATGTCGGCGCTTCTCGTCTTTTGCTTTGAAAGAGAAAAAGAAAAAAGTGCTTATGCAGTGACGTCATGACCGGTCAAATAGTGTTTCAGATTCAAAGACCGGAGCCGGTCAAATAGCCACTGCCTTGAAAAAAAGCATTGCACGATTGTGCATAAAGCTCGACCGATATCACTTTTTCAGGCCGATACCGATATTTATGAAATTTTTAGGCCGATACCGATATATATCGGCCGATATATATCAATTACGAAAAATTTGTTACCAACAAGGTTATTAAGCAACAAACCAGTCCAAGAAAGTTTATACATTGGTTGCGGTCATAGGCGCCGAGTTTTCAAAATAGCTGGGCGGGCGAACACATACTGTCACGTCACGTCGTGATCACCAATAATAATGTAGAACTCCACTGTTGTTTTCCTGCCACCAAGGTCCAAGATCTAGTCTTCCTAGTTCCTACTATTATAAATTGCAAATATCTAGCGATAAACTGCGCTATTGAACCGAGCTTACATTGAATCTACAATAGAACAGTTAACGAAGGAGCTGAATTGCAACTAATGAGTGACAACCAACGGTTTCATCCGGCCAAACCAACACGTGTGCACTGTTCAGTAGTGCACAGTTTAATATCAGTGATGTAACAGACGCAAGTGTGATGGTTGAGACGACAACATAGAGCATTTTAGCAGCAGAGTTAATTGATGACGTCGTTTGAGAGAAAATTACTCCTTTGAAGAACAATGCTACAGTTTTTACACCGATTTAACATCTGGCGATGTTAAAACGATGTAACAGCAGTGGAAATTGCGGTCAGACTTTTGCTGCGAATGAAGTTCCTCACAGGTTTGCGCAATTTACTTGATTTATAGCACTGGGCTTACGAGTGGCAGAGTGGAGACAAAAGTCGCGGCTGGACACTTTTGCTCGTTTAACGGCGAATCAACGTTGTTTAACGTTGCATGAATGTAACATGGCAATAATTGACGAAAACTAATCGCTTAATTAGTAGGTCTAGTAGGGCCTATCATATGGCGACAAAACCTTGCGAATAAGGTAAGTAGGCTAGTATTAGAAGGTGGCAGATGGTTACAGAAATTTTTGGACTTAAAATTGAATTAATTTTTTTTTTTAATTCCTGAAATGTCCGGCGGGCGCGGCCCACCCGCCCGGGACTCGGCGCAGGTGGTTGCTTGCTTAATTACGTCGCATAACTTCCACCGAAAGAGGTCGTGTGGCTTCTTGCGTCACAATGCTCTGGGCACGAATCGGAAAACTTCTATAATGACGCTACTATTTTCTTCTGTGCACAGTTTCACTAGGCTTTTTTCTTTGGGTTTATTTTTGCAACTTCTACAATAACGCTACTATTTTCTTCTGTGCAAAGTTTCACCAGGATTTTTTCTTTATTTTTGCAACTTCTACAATGACGCTACTATTTTCTTCTGTGCAAAGTTTCACCAGGATTTTTTTTTTAGGTTTATTTTTGCGTGTCATGTGAACAAAAGTTAATTTTCCCTGGACCTTTTCTTTCTTACTGTAATACCAAAACTTGACAAATTTTGCTGCATTTTGCTGCGATGGCCTACTCGTACGATCTCATTTTGTAACGAATCTTGCCTTATCAATATCACTCGGAGATCAAAGCCAGGCATTGTGACGTAAGACTTGAAATAAGCTGTGCGTGGTTAGTGTAGAAGTACACCCGCACTCCCATCGATTCTTAGCGAAAAATTCACCTTTGTTACACTGATTCAATGTCATCAATCGTTGAAGCAACGTAAAACTCGAAATTTTTCCTGCTTGAATTCAAGCTAAGGGATACAGTATTAACATTTTCTAGATGCTCGCACTAGAATGGGCGGGAAATTATATTCTCACAGCAATTGTTTGTGCAATACAAGCACGTTTTCTTCTAAAGGCATGCATGGCTGGTTTTGAGTGTGCTTTTGCAGGCCGATGTTTATCGGCGAAAAATAGCCGGTACGATATATCGGCTACACCTGATATCGGCCGATACATATCGGCTGACCGATATATCGGTCGAGCTCTAATTGTGCATGTGTACAAAACGTGAAGAAAATTGCGCGCTTAGTTTCATTGATTGCTCATGCGAGCGAGTGACGTAGAGTTGCACGCGCCGTGCGCGCACAATGCGTGCACAATGTTTTTGAAAGTGCGGAACTGCGGATGGTGTCAGTGCAAAGAAAAAAGTGAGTAAACCGCACTTTTTTTCAGTTCACTGTCTCCAGCTGACAGCTTGCACAAGACTTATGTATATCTTTAAAACCGAATCTTATTACTCGGTTTTATTGCCGTTTTGGATTCGGATAGTTTAGGATCCGAATCCTTCCGGATTTGGTATTCTGAATTGCCCATCCCTAGTGGCACATGTTAAAAAGCTTTTGCTCGTGATTTCAGATTCGTTGAAAGAATTTTTCGATTTTTAATCGTGCTGAAAGGCAAAAATTTTGCGCCTTCGGCGCAAAACATGCAGCTTAATATGCTGTATAAGTAACTGAAGCTTTCAGTAATGCAAACGGGGTCTGGAGAGCGACCTTCCAGAAGTATGTATATGTGATGCGATAATCCAATAAGCCCTTGTCGATGTCAAAACGTCGTTCCCGCCCCTGCTTAAATTACCCCCCCACTCTCAAGAAGTGTCCGGAGCCTCTGGTTCGAGGATAAAGATTTAAAGCTAACCAACCAAGAAAAAAAGTGCGTAATTCCAAAACAGGAAATTAAAGTTTCTTGTTTATTCTATATATATGGTCATGTTGTAGATGTAGAGTTTACACTGGCGAAATTACTGCCCTGGATCACTGAATATCATCAAATCAATGTAAAACTTTTAATTTTATAAAACTTTTCAATTTTATAAATTTATTTTTTGTTTGGTTTCGTTCATTTTCACCGATTTTTTTTTTTGATTTTGACTATATTTGGTACAAATTTGTCATATTTTGGGCTTGTGATGGGTAGGCTAACTTATGACGGATTTTGGCATGAGACAATTTTTCAGTAACAATTGGACTGGAAATTCCAAAAACATCTGGCAACTCTAAAAGTGTTAAATTTATGCTATTTATTTATTGTATTGGAAAACTTCATCACCATCCAGCGCTTCCACTTTGGTGGTAATTCCCATAACTGTGGAATTTTCATCATGCTTGTGGTAAAAATGTGGTAATGAAAAATTTGTGGTAATTTAGTGGTAATATGGAAATTTTGTGTGGAAATGTTTTGGTTGTCTGCCACGTTTTCTTTTTCTTTCTTCTTTGCCTTCTGTGCAAACTTTGCTGATTCCGAATTGTGATCTTTTAGTGTGTTTTAGTGTTTTTTAGTGTGTTTCTTTTAGTGTGTCAACAGTTTTAAAAACTTTTGACTTTATTATTGCTGCAATTGGATGTATGTTTGTCATAGTTAAAAGATCTTCTGTTTTCGTGTGATCAATTTATTTATGTCAATGAAAATGAAAACCCTTTTATTGATCATGCTTCTCATGATGTGATTTTGGAAGGTAGTGTGTGAAAACTTATTGGAAGTGGCTATTTTTCCACACTTAATGCCATGGTTACAATCAGGTGTTGCCAGAGTTAGGATTAATGTTAGGAAGGGTTAAGGTAAGGATTAGAGTTGGGAATAAGATTAGGGCTTTGATCTTTGCCCAGGGCTAAAAAAAATTTCCAAAATACAAGTTTTTATTTTCAACAGCTTTAAACTTTTCTGAAATTAGGGCAGAATTCCTTATCTGGCAACACTATTGAGGCTATTATTACACTATATTGTGTAAATATGGCCACAGCCAAACTTATTGTATTATTTATCTTGTTGTATAAGTTTTTCTGAGCTGAGGATGAATGACGCTTGATGCCGGGTACATCTAAATACCCATTGTCGGGCATTGTCGGGCATTGTCAGGCATTGTCAGGCATTGTCGGGCATTGTCGGGCATTGTCAGGCATTGTCGGGCAATGTCAGGCATTGTCGGCTTTTCGGGGGGTTGTGGAGCATTTCTAGGGGTTGTCGAGCATTTTCAGGGGTTGTCAGGCATTGTAGAGTAGCTACTTTCAGGCATTGTTGGGAATTTTCAGGCATTGTCTAGGATTTCCAGGCATTGTCGATCATTATCAGTGGTTGACGGGTTTGTTAGGCATTATAGAACATTTTCAGGCATTGTCGAACATTTTCAGGAGTTGTGGAGCATTTTCAAGGGTTTTCAGACATTGTAGAGTACCAGCTACTTTCAGGCATTGTTGGGAATTTCCAGGCATTGTCTAGGATTTCCAGGCATTGTCTAGGATTTCCAGGCATTGTCGATCATTATCAGTGGTTGACGGGTTTGCTAGGCATTATAGAACATTTTCAGGCATTGTCGAACATTTTCAGGGGTTGTCGAGCATTCGCAGGGGTTGTCAGGCATTGTAGAGTAGCTACTTTCAGGCATTGTTGAGAATTTCCAAGCATTGTCTATAGGATTTCCAGGCATTGTCGAACATTTTCAGGCATTGTCGAGCATTTTCAGGGGTTTTCATTTCAGGGGTTTTCATTTTCATTGACATAAACATGTTGAACCAAAACAAGAATGGATGTGTTCCGCACATCTTTTGATATTGCACTATTTTGCATCAACAACAAACCACCAGAAATCATCTTCGGATGCTCGAACCTTCAATGTCTACATTTCCACTTCAATCGTACCTACGTACCTGTTTCCAACAAAAATATTTCATTTATTTTGAGAGAAATTAGTAGAGAGTAGACACAATTAAATCCCACTTGAACGGGTATGAGACGTAGTCGACTATTTCTTCGATTTCATGAAAAACACTAAATCGAAATTCAAAATCATCAAAAACAATTTTTATTTTTCAGCAATGGATATCTTGTTTCTATACTCACTAAAGCTCTGACTAGATTTATCTACCAAGCAAATTATCTGAGTCGATCGAGAATTTTTCTCTCCGGATTATTGATGAAAAACATGCTTTTTAGGAATGTTTTTCTTCCTTGTATGACTGTTTGTTATCGAAAACATGTGTTAATGATTGTTTTTTTCTGTATGTTGTGGATAGCGTGTAACATCGACAATGCCTCACAAACCTGGTAATGATCGACAACCCAAGGAAACGTTCGACAATGCCTAACAAACCTATCTAACACTGAATATGTTCGACAATGCCTGGAAATCCTAGACTATGCCTGAAAGTAGCTACTCTACAATGCCTGACAACTCCTGCAAATGCTCGACAACCCCTGATAGTGCTCGACAACCCCTGAATATGTTCGACAATCCCTGAAAATGTTCGACAATGCATAACAAGCCTGTCAATCACTGATAATGATGGACAATGCCTGGAAATCCTAGACAATGCCTGGAAATTATCGACAATGCCTGAAAGTAGCTACTCTACAATGCCTGACAACCCCTGAAAATGCTCGACAACCCCTGAAAATGTGCGACAATGCCTAAAAATGTTATATAATGACTAACAAGCCTGTCAACCACTGATAATGATCGACAATGCCTGGAAATCCTGGACAATGCCTGGAAATTCCCAACAATGCCTGTGCGGGAATTTTATATGAAGGTTATGATGCGAGGATCGCCACACCTGAATGTATAGCTACTCTACAATGCATGAGAACCCCTGAAAATACTCGACAACCCCTGAATATGTTCGACAATGCCTGGAAATCCTAGACAATGCCTGACAGTAGCTACTCTACAATGCCTGACAACCCCTGAATATGCTCGACAACCCCTGAAAATGCTTGACAATGCCTGAAAATGTTCGACAATGCTTGAAAATGTTCTATAATGCCCAACAAACCCGTCAACCACTGATAATGATCGACAATGCCTGGAAATCCTAGACAATGCCTGGAAATCCTAGACAATGCTGGGAAATTCCCAACAATGCCTGAAAGTAGCTACTCTACAATGCCTGACAACCCCTGAAAATGCTCGACAACCCCTGAAAATGTTCGACAATGCCTGAAAATGTTCGACAATGCCTGAAAATGTTCTATAATGCCTAACAAACCCGTCAACCACTGATAGTGATTGACAATGCCTGGAAATCCTGGACAATGCTTGCAAATTCCCAACAATGCCTGAAAGTAGCTACTCTACAATGCCTGACAACCCCTGCAAATGCTCAACAACCCCTGAACATGTTTGACAATGCCTGAAAATGTTCTATAATGCCTAACAAACCCGTCAACCACCCCGCACAGCAAACAATGTCGGCTGATCGTTGGCCAACGGTCGCGAACGTCGCGGTCGTCTTTTCGCCGCAAAACAACCATTTGCCAACTAACATTATTTCTTTAACTGAACAAAGAATTAGTAAAAGAGGGTACAACATGTTATAATTTGGTGATATAAACCACATAAAACATTTTTTTTACCAAATATATATTGTGTAAAACTTGGTTGTGGACACAATGCTAAAACAATGGTGGACCAACGTCGCATTTATCGTCGTGGGCATTCAGTTGAAAACCAACCTCCAGCCACCGATTGTTTATTTTGATATTCCGGGTGAAATAATCTTACATAATGAAAAGTACCCATTACAATTCTGTGAATTGAAGCTTTTATAAATTTTATTTCAACAAACGTCAATATCATAAATAGGTTGTTAACACAACGTTGAACCAACGAAGAACCAACGTCACGTACGTCACCGTGGGCATTCGGTTGTCAGCCAACCGTTTGAGAATAAATCTCAATTTTGGTGTTTCTGGCAAACGAATTAAGAAATATGGCAAGTATGTATTATAATTCTGTGAAATGAAGAATTTTTAAAGTTTATTTCAACAAAAATTTAATATGACTAATATAGTTGTTGACGCGACGTTGAGCCAATGGTGGACCCCACAGCACGTTCGTCGCCGTGGGCATTCGGTTGTGAACCAACCTTTCTACAACAAATATCATTTTTCGTATTCACAACAAAATAATTCGAAGCATTGGCCAGTATATGTTACAATTTGACGAAATTAAAGTGAACAAAGGTTTATTCTAACAAAAACGCTATATAAAAAATAGTTTATTGAAGCGACGTTGAGCCAATGGTGGGCCCCACAGCGCGTTCGTCGCCGTAGGCATTCGGTTGTGAATCAACCTTTCTACAACAAATAGCATTTTTCGTATTCACAACAAAATAATTCAAAGCATTGGCCAGTATATGCTACAATTTGACGAAATTAAAGTGAACAAAGGTTTATTCTAACAAAAACGTTATGTAAAAAATAGTTTGTTGAAGCGACGTTGAGCCAATGGTGGGCCCCACAGCGCGTTCGTTGCCGTGGGCATTTGGTTCTGAGCAAACCTTTTGCCAAAAAACCTTAATTTTATATATTTATTTGCAATCAGACTCAAACTCCATAGAATTCAAAATGCTTAGCCTATGCAATTGAATCAAATAGTTTTCAATTAGAGAAAACACAAGTCTCACGAAACAAAGTGTTACATTCACTCATACAAATAGCCTACCGTATATTAAAATGTTGCATGACCAAATGCTGCATAAATTTGATTAAAGAAATTCATCTTCTTTTGATAAACGTTTTTACAGCTTTTCAATAGTTTATAAGTCAGTAAATCGGTTGGATATCGGAAATTTTTGGAAATGAAATATAAGCCGTCGCCAAAAATTCATATAAAAATAATATTTTGTTGAAAATATAACCAAGAAAACTCAAAATGCAAAAATTTTGTCTTGTTTGAGGATAAGGATTTTCATTAGCCTACATCTGCCGTATTTAACGTTTGACTAGAATTAACTACATCAAAATAATTTAATTTGGACCAAAAAAATGATTTCATCATGTTGTTACAATAACCGCAAATATCCCCCATAAAGTAGCCTACAAATGATCATATGAATGTTTGTGGTGGGCAAAAACTATTTCTCAACCATTCAGACTTTCGAGTGTTCAATACAAATTACTTCCTTTAGCCACAAAACTTGTTGTTCTCATCTCGTTTGCTTCGAATTTTCGAAGTATTTTGTTTCGACCTAAAAGTTTCTTTTGAAAAGCAAAGTCCAATTTTTTCACATTCATCCAATGTTTGAAGATGTTGAATCAATGTAAAATGCCTGATTTTGTTCGCCAGTGATTTAACCCAAATAGAATTGTGGTTTAATTAAATCCAAAGTTTGATTGAATTGAATTAAGTTTAACTACTAGATTCACCCGGACAACAGAGCAGAAATTGATTTTTATTGATTCAACGTTCACAGATGTTGATACAAAAGCATGCTTTGCTGGCTGGCAATAAACAGCTCTTTGTTAATTAGGTCATGCATTGGTGTTAATTAGGTCATCCTCTTCTTTTTTCATTTTTTCCCCATGCTGCCCTGCTTTCAAATTTATTCACAGTGAGTTGTGACGGCTTGAGGGCTTGTACGAATTACAAAGATAATATTGCGGTGCTTTGGTATGTCAGCAAGATCCAACCAATGAAATTGCGGAAGATTTTAAGCCTACAAGCTCCAGCCTTGAATAATATCATTAGTCGCTTGGAAAAGCATTGGTGAGTGCATATGTACTGCATATCGCTGTTTTTATTGTTGTTAGCATTTTTGATAAAGCATGAGATGGTTCAATTAGTTCAATGTAGTAGCCTACTATAATTAATTATAATGCAATACCGATACATAATTATTCATAAATTTAGATTTTAGGACACACCTGGGTGTGTACTGTGCAGTGCATTGATTTTTGTGTTAGTTTCGATAATACTAAATAGCTTATCTCCTGTTTTTTCAATGATGTCAACTTTTTGTAGCAAGCTTGCGCGGTGCGTTTTTTGTAAGGATTCTGAAAGTAAGGAAAAGGCAGGGATATCTAGAGAAGGGGATATGAAGGCTCGCAGCAATTGCCTTATTCTCGTGACACTACCAGGGCGGTAGTTTGTTGTGCTTTAAACATGTGGTTCTTTTTTAAATCGTAGAAAGTTTTGTAGTACAGCTGGTACAATGAGCTACAGTAAACAGTTAGCAAATGTTACGTAGAGCATATTTAAAGAATACTTGTTTACAAAGACAGCTAAAAAGTTACCAGTAAGCTGTTTTTTTTAACAAAGCCATTGCAACAGGCTAGATGTAAAGCAAGTATATGGGTAGTTGAATTAACAAGCAACCATGAGCATGCTGTGAATATCCAGGCCTGATGCTAATAGCGCAATGCAAGTTATCATAACAAGATTTATTAAACTACTATCGGTGGCAATTATCATTTTACGATAAACACAGATTATTTACAATAAACAAAAGCCCTTCTATTGTCAGACGTAATAAAAGCCTTCGTATCCCCTTCTCTAGATATCCCTGGGAAAAGGTTCCAGATGCTTATTTAATAGATCAATGAAAAGTCAATTCAATACCATTACTTATTTCAAGTCAGTTTGTTTTAAATGGACACTAGTAAGCAAAGGGTTTCCTCCTACATTGATAAAAAAAGCTCACCCTCAATAATTTGTTTATTTTTATGTCGCCAGTTTTGTGGCTCAGACTACTGTGTTGTATCGCAATTTTGCAATTTTGATACGATCTAATTGATTAAAAGCAATTAGTTTTAACATAAAATCTAAAAAACACTAAATTATTTGGTCAAGTTTTTGTTAGGTCATTTTCACATTTTAAAGTAAATTGTTTTGAATATTCAGGTCGATGAAAACTTGCTCTATTTGTGAGGAATAGGCTGGTGATGATGGATGATGGTGATGACGGATGATGATGAGGCTACATCAGATTTCGATAATCCTTTTTCACTCCAAGCACAAGCATGGTCAGCTTAAGCATTTACCCCTTTACCTTATGCTTCTTTTTCAACAAACTCTCAGTTTTTAATGAATAATAACTACAGACAAAGCTTCTGTAGTTAATTTAATGCAAGGTTGCATGAAAAAGGTGTTTATTACAGTGACGAAAAATCATAATTTTGTATTTGTAATAGAAGTAATTCGCAAAATCTTTGAAGAAATGATTTCAAAGTTTATTTTTAGCAGGATAATTCTCATTTTCTTTTCCAGACTGTTGTAATCAATGTAATTCTGAGTTTGTCCATGGGAGATACTTTCAGAGCTTTTTCAGTGTGATTAGTTCATTGCTTTATGGGAAAAATTTGCTTGTTAGAGTTAGTTACGTGGCTTCAGCAACCAACCTTTTCCACTAGACATATTGGTTTGGACCAGCAATTGGCAATTTATCCCAATGACATTACTATTTTTAGATGGAGTACGAAGAACGCATAAGGGAACGTTCAAATATTACGTAACGCTTTTTTTCCGAATTTTTGACCCCCCCCTCCCCCATGTAACGCTTTTTCACTACGAATTCAGCACAAAAAACTACCATTCCGTACTCGAAAGCGTTACGTAACGTTTTGCTTGAACCCCTCCCCCCCCCGATGTGACGCTAACGTAACGCCTTGCATAAACCCCCCCCCTCCCCCTCGAAGGCGTTACGTAATATTTGAACGTTCCCTAACTTGTCCACAGCAACAAATTGAAATATCCATGCCGCTATTTCAGACTGGCTGAAATACGCAAGAGATAGGGATTGAGAAGTTTGAGAAGAGGAAGACAGGAAATTTGATTTAATTTGCCTCATGCCCTTTTCTAGACCGCTGTTATATTTAGCATGTTCTTTGTTTTTGCTGTGATGGTTAGAAATAAAAACAAACTTAACTGCCATCTGTCCTACTTTTTGCTTGTATGAGTGCCTTTTCTAGCAATGTTGTACCGAGTGGAATGTTAGTATGGTAGGTGATAAGGTTTACTGCGAATTGAGGCCTCGATCCCACGTTTTCGTGGTCATCATTTTCAGCACAGATTAACTCGAAAAAAGTGAGTTAACAACACGCCACCATGTGGTCAAAGTTAAGAAACGTTTTCGGTTTGGTGAGCAAATGATGCCCAACGCTAGGCCCACGAGTAACCAAATCGTTTTCGCCACAGAGGGGATAATTGTAAATTGCGTCTTCCACGTCGACCCAACGAAAGCGTCTGGCAAGACCTTCTTTAACTTACAGGCCTGGAAGCGAATTCAAGATGGCGTCGTTGAGAGGCTGGCACAAACTAGCGATACGTTCAACAGCGTATCAGACGTTTACGTCTTAGCGCATTGAAATTAAACTGCTGGTATTAAAACTAATGCTCATATCGAATCCACTTTTCTTTTAAATTCTTTCATGCAATTGAAATGTACTTGTGGATAAATTACAATGCACAACATATATTCACAGAAGTTTTGCAGCTAGGTAAACAGCTGTATTAATAATAAAAAAAACTGTATGGAGAAGGCATGCTCAGTGCTCACATTAATCTATGAAAAAACTCAACAAAACTCAAAAAATAAAGAGCAAATAACTACTAAACTATAACAAAATGTATCATACTTTTTGAGATTACTCATTAGGGTGGCTCGTTTTTGAACTTTTTTTTTAAATTCTCTCGGGGTAGTGGGGAAATGGTGCCAATGAGTGAGAAAACAATCATAACAAAATTTGAGATTTGTAAAAAATTGTCTTCAGCCTCCTCATGAGGCCCAAAAATCGAAAAATGGGGTCAAAACGCAATTTTTTTTTTAAATATTTTTAGTTTGGGTAGATACAATATTGTTTAGATATATCTAATTAACCTAAGAAAAAAAATTGGAGTCATTTGAACTATTCCTTCAGCTTCCTCACAGCTTCTGAAAATTTCCTTTTTGATGAAAATTTCGCATTTTTGTGGGTGGGTACATGATACATAATTGCGTTAGACATTTTGCCAGCTATAAAACGTCATTGTATTTCTCTTTATAGGCCTGCCCTGAGCTGTTGCGTCATTTTTTAATGAAATTGGGTTAATTTGGTAGGAAAAAGTGACGTCTTTTATTTGAATTTACGTCACTGACGAAGTTTGTAGTTATGTAACCACAAACAGAAATGCGAAATTTTCAGCAAAATGAAAATTTTTAGAAGCTGTGAGGAAGCTGAAGGAATCATTTAAATGACTTCAATTTTTTTTTATAGGTTATTTAGATATATCTAAACAATATTGTATCTACCCAAACTAAAAATATTTTAAAAAAAAATTGCGTTTTTGACCCCATTTTTCGATTTTTGGGCCCCATGAGGAGGCTGAAGATAATTTTTTACAAATCTCAAATTTTGTCATGATTGTTTTCTCACTCATTGGCACCATTTCCCTACTACCCCGAGAGAATTTAAAAAAAAAGTTCAAAAACGAGCCACCCTATTACTCATATTAATAGCAGCCGCACAAAATAACAGGCAACATTAACAGCTTGTCAACAACCATTTCGTGGCTATATAAATTTTAGAATAAAATCAAAGTCTAGCACCTTTGCATGAGACTTACCAAACACAACACACTATGAGCGAAAAAAAATCAACAAATGATTTAAATGCATGCATGCGCTCTTTGTCACAATCATATCAAAGTTACCTGAGTAATTAATGTCTTGAACAAAATTAAAACTTAGCTGCCCGTTGAGATAAAACAGCGGAATACCGGATTTTGTCGTTTTTTGATTTTGTGTAATTGTTCAGTAAAATATTTGCAAAAGTGTTCAAACACTTTAAGGCAAGAGATTGTCTGTCAGCTTTACAAACCGAACATTCAGGAAACGTTAAAAATTCACAAGTCTGCCAGTAGTTTTTATTGATGGTCAAAAATGTGTATTTTTGACTAGTCACCTTTAAAAATTGATGTTCAAACTCGGGAGCAATGCAAACATTAAAAACACTGTAAGCAGCTTGGAAGATGTATATCAGAGAGGCTGATGGATACGTTAAGCCACCTCTGTTGAGAATGTCAAAATATTGAAACAAAGCATCATCAACTTCAATATCCATCGGTCTGTTTTTGCCATCAACCAACCATTGTTTGCATCGTGAACAAGCGACTTTGGCTGCAACCTTTTTTCCAGCATATCCTGTGATGTATAGCAATACAGGTAAAGTGCTCTCATCTAGTGTTGCAGTTATTTTTTCAAAAGGAAAGCTGGAAATCATGGAACAAGCAAGTGCACAACTTTGTTGCAGTGCTGGAGTATCTGAAAACTCAGAGAGATAGGCTGTAACAGGAGTGTCACCGCTTTTGGAATGGAGCTGCAACAATGACTTAATTTTAAGCTTCCGCTCGCTTTCAACAATCTCTTGAATGGAAACCAAACGATTGCAGCCGGACAGCTGACGGTATTGTCCAAAGCGACTTTCTAGCTTGTCGGTTTGAAATTTCCCAGTCAATACAAACTAAAAGTTGTGCTCTTCCAGAAGAAATTTAACTAAGCTGACAAGAGCAACAAGGGTATGGCGGAAAGCCATGTATGTGTCTCTTGTTAAAAATCCCTCCTTTGTTATGGCACATGTTTCGTTCCATTTCTGCAGCCACTCTGCAAGGCTCAAAAGAAATTTAAGTTTGTCATCGTCAATCCTGCATATCGGCATTGCATCCACATTCCGTGTGTTTCGCCCTTTGTAGGGGTGTTGGACATTAACTATTGACCACCACTTGCATATGGTGGAGATGAAAGTGGCAGTTCCTTCCCAATTCTCCAGAATGGAATCTCCTGGACCAAAGCACTGCAATGCTGCTGCATTGTTCTCACAAAAAATGCGAAGAGCGAGTGTAACATTCTGCCTTTCAAGAGAGTGGGGGTGTAGTGCTTTCCAAGTGAGTGAGGGCGCCTTTTTCAATGTACTTTGCAACTCCCGCGAAAAAACTTCCTCTAGATCGCTGAAAGAGGCATAGGCTACAACGTTTTTCCATTTTCTTGAAAGTGGGGAAAGCAGAAAGTTCTTTTGTAGTTTTTCAAGTTTAGCCAATTGTTTCGCAAGCACTTAAGAATATGCACTGAATCAAACAGAAGAAAGATCTTTTTTGATGGATCACATGGGTTAAGAATGTAAGGGCCTAATTCAGAAAAGCTCTGGCAACCTGACAACAAAGTGAAGAGCTTTTTATTTATTCTATTTCCATCAGAAATGATGCTAACAACAGTGTAGCCAGCATGGTGCAAATTTAACAAGACTGTCTTTGTTGCTTCAGCTAATTTTTCAGCTGACATGGTTTTGGCTGGTAACAAAGTAACTACATCTTTGTTAGAAGAGCATAAAGATGTAATCATAAACGAATGCACACTGGATGAAATCTGGCTAGAATCATCGCATCCTAATATTCTATCATTCTTGAAAGTCAAACAAGGCTTAACATGGATTTCGTCGATAAGCAGGTTGACTAGCAACTCTTTTTGCTGTAAATATTTTGCCTTGTTTTTTAAATAAGTTTTATTTTCAGAGCTGGTGCCAGCAGCAAGACTTGAAGTAAGATTACGTAGCCACCTACAACTTGGCAAAGTTAAAAGAGTGTCTCTAACATATACATATCCATTTGGCGATAAAAAATGCAGGGTAAAAGCAGCAATCATGGTGTCGGTCGAAAATCGTCTTTGACAGGGAGGACAAACACTCAAACGTACCTGCTCCAACAAAAAGTTCAGTTTATCTTTAACAGTGTCACAAGCAATGTGCTGTAGAACTTGTTCCACGTGCTCTACAATGGTTTTGTCAGACACCACAGATTGCAGATTTTCAGCGCTGGTGAAACGAGTGATTAAATTCTGAAGCTGGCTCCAGAGAGCCAACCTGCCTTGTTGAAGGTTAAGCCACTCAAGATCTTTCATCAATATTTTAATTTTGCTTTTCCATGCAGTAACCAAAAAAGATTCATCTATACAAACAGCAAAATCCAACTCAGGCCAAAGGTCAGGATTGTGTGAAGGAATAGTAAAAATCATGATAGAGTGCTCTTGTACGTTGACAACAACATGGCTATTCATTTCTTTTACTTTATTTGCAACTTCTTCTTTGAAAGTTGAAAAGGACAGAATTTTATCATTGTTCAAAAAACCTTCCTGTTGTTGATTATGCCAGTCTTCATGTTTTTTACGCCGTTTGCTTGGGCTAGATCGGTTATTTCCTGGTATTTCACTGAGGTATGCTGGTAAGTTGGGAAAAATAGTTGGGACAGCACCATCTTGCAGTTTGAAACATTTTCTTGGAAGAACAATATCTGGCTCCCCATTTTTACCAGGAATTGTATCACTTTTTATGACATCATTGTCATTGAAATGTTTTATACAAACCACAGTGTGTTTTGACACTTTCAAATTGCTTCTGGAAATTTTTCTCAACCATAATGAGCTTAAGAAATCATTTTTTGGAAAGCGGAAACATTTTACATGCCCTTCCTCGTGGCTGCTGTCATAGTTCAAAGAACATCCTGGGACACAGCACTTGTTGACCATAATGTGACAGCCTTTATTAAAGTTATGCGTTGTTTTAATGACGATAAAGTTTCAGAAAATTCCTAAAATACATAGCCTAGTTAGAAAACAGAAGATGTTATTAGAAGTGGCTACCACCATCATAACCAAAATTTCACTATTTTCCACTTCAAAATTGGGATTAGTACGATAACCATCCTACAGGCCAAGCCAACAAAGAAAGTCACATGGCAATGTTTCTACTTTCTACGGATATTATTTCTAGTTTGGTTACAACTTATTCAGTATTTTTGCATGCCAGCTTCAATAAAGCTACCGCACCTTGATATAATACCAAAAAATGTAGCTATAAAAAAAGGTCTTGGCAAAACACTCCTAAAAATTCACTGTTTTAACCTTTCCCAACAGCCGATGGTTACTTTTGAACTGCAGTATCACACGCCTAGTTTATAATCACACCCCCAAGTACAAACTTATAACTTAACTTTAGCACAAACAAACTGAGCAAAAATGCCCAATACCTTGACCCTGCATGTTTTAAAAAACTATTTGTAGGTTGCCCATAAAGCTAGCATTATCAGTGCATCACCAGACAGTACAAAAACATGCAAACTGTGAGTCTAAAATGCAAATCAACTAACAAAACAAGATTACTGTTTCACCACTTTCAATAATGTAATCAAAGGCTACTGGTAAACTATAGCAGCCTACCCTTTCATTTCGCCATTAGTTTAAACTTAAAATGAATTCTGAAAACTCCAAACAACAACTTCGATCTTTCAAACAACTGGTCTACACAGTACACTCTACTGAATATTTAGCTCTTCAAAACGTTGCCATTGTCTGGTAGAAGAGCTGCCAGATCAAAATTAGGTCATAATTAGAATCAGATCAAATTAAAATCGAAACTTTTAGTTTAGCAAGTTTTAGAAAAAAGCCAAGCCGTAATTTTTTCATCCAAACGCTTTAAAAAAGCCATATTTCAGCATTTTGTCTTAAAAAAAAAGTTTTTGTTTTTAATAGACCTCTGCTATAATTGGCACATCTTGTGTTTTGTTATGATGGTCAGAAATAAAAACAAACTGAACCGGCAACCCTGTCTGGCACAACTAGCATTGCAAACCACGCAAGCGTGATTCGCATTGAACAAGCGTTCTGAACAGTAAGCCTCTGAGGATTGCGCAATCCTCATGAGCGACAACCGCTTCCAGGCCTGTAAAGTTAAAGAAGGTCTTGCGTCTGGTCGTAGGTTGGCCAACAGTGCACTAACGTTGGTTCTACGATTAAACAACTCTTTTTTGCCACAGTGAGGATAGTTGTAGGCTAAATTGCGTCGTGGATCCCACGTCGAACCAACGAAAGCGTTTGGTCGTCAGGTTGGCCAACAGTGCACCAAAGTTGGGTCTACGATCAGCCAAGCATTTTTTTTGCTACAGTGAGGATAGTTGTAAATTGCGTCATGGATTCCACGTCGAACCGACGAAAGCGTTTGATCGTAGGTGGCAAATGGTCGGGAAAGGGTTGGCCAACAGTGCATCAACGTTGGGTCTACGATTAGCCAGGGATATCTAGAGAAGGGGATATGAAGGCTCGCAGCAATTGCCTTATTCTCGTGACACTACCAGGGCGGTAGTTTGTTGTGCTTTAAACATGTGGTTCTTTTTTAAATCGTAGAAAGTTTTGTAGTACAGCTGGTACAATGAGCTACAGTAAACAGTTAGCAAATGTTACGTAGAGCATATTTAAAGAATACTTGTTTACAAAGACAGCTAAAAAGTTACCAGTAAGCTGTTTTTTTTAACAAAGCCATTGCAACAGGCTAGATGTAAAGCAAGTATATGGGTAGTTGAATTAACAAGCAACCATGAGCATGCTGTGAATATCCAGGCCTGATGCTAATAGCGCAATGCAAGTTATCATAACAAGATTTATTAAACTACTATCGGTGGCAATTATCATTTTACGATAAACACAGATTATTTACAATAAACAAAAGCCCTTCTATTGTCAGACGTAATAAAAGCCTTCGTATCCCCTTCTCTAGATATCCCTGCGATTAGCCAAGCATTTTTTTGCCACAGTGAGGATAGTTGTAAATTGCGTCGTGGATTCCACGTCGAACCGACGAAAGCGTTTGGTCGTCAGGTTGGTGGCAAATGGTTGGGAAAGGGTTGGCCAACAGTGCATCAACGTTGGGTCTACGATTAGCCAAGCCGTTTTTCGCCACAGTGAGGATAGTTGTAAATTGCGTCGTGGATCCCACGTCGAACCAACGAAAGCGTTTGGTTGCAGGTTGGTCGCAGGTGGCAAATGGTTGGGAAAGGGTTGGCCAACAGTGTGCCACCGGGGGATCGACGTTTAACCAACGATTTTTGTGACTGACGATTCGCCCAAGGTGGCCCGCTGGCCAAATTTGTTACGCGCCAACGTCGGAAACCAACGGAGGGCCCACGGGACGTTTCCGATGGTCTAACGTTGGACCAACGACACGTTGTTGTGCGGGACTGATAATGATCGACAATGCCTGGAAATCCTAGACAATGCCGGGAAGTCCTAGACAATGCCTGGAAATTCCCAACAATGCCTGAAAGTAGCTACTCTACAATGCCTGACAACCCCTGAAAATGCTCGACAACCCCTGAAAATGTTCGACAATGCCTGAAAATGTTCTATAATGCCTAACAAACCCGTCAACCACTGATAATGATCGACAATGCCTGGAAATCTTAGACAATGCCTGGAAATTCCCAACAATGCCTGAGTGTAGCTACTCTACAATGCCTGACAACCCCTGAAAATGCTCGACAACTTCTAGAAATGCTTCACAACCCCCCGAAAAGCCGACAATGCCTGCGAAAAGCCGACAATGACTGACAATGCCCGACAATGCCTGACAATGGGTATTTAGAGGTACCGCTTGATGCCCAAACTATTAATAGTAGGCTACCGTATTTCCCAAATAGACAGAGGAATATAATTGCTACCAATGCTGTACGAAATACAGCGCGAGTAGTTAAGGGTTAAACTAGCGATTTTGAGTACTAGTACCGGTACTACTTTTCAAGGTTTTGATTGAATCTTTATCCATGGACTGGGAAAGCTTCAATTGCAAAGCTTAATCCTAGCAGTTTTGCATAGCCTACTTGTAGAGGCTTTGAATCACTGATGCAGGCCTGGTCACCGACATTGGCAGAGTGAAGTTTCCGATTGTTGCCGAGAATTATTCCATCCATTAGATGCCGCTGAATGGAGAGCTGTTTCAGTTCATAACGTGCATTGCTCAAGTGCACACCTCGAGCCTTGAGGCTTCTTTGTTCCAGTCACGTGATAATCAACTGAGCTATCAGAGTAGACTGGCGTTTTGCTACATTTTCCCTTTCATTGACATGCTGGGTATTTCGACTATAGTAGCTAGTAAGTATATAGGCTCATAGGCGTCGAAATAGGGTGGGCCGGGTGGGCGACGCCCACTCTGCCGTGAAACGAGGGTGGGCAAAATATGTTTCGCCCACCCTGTTTTCATGACACTTATAAAGTGTTCGTTACAATTATTTCCGTTTTTCTTAAACGCTGGACTATCCAACCAACTGCAGCGCAACTTTTTGTTTTACGCTATGTCTCTCACTAGGTATCCGACAGAACAAAGCAATTCCGCAACAACGCTGCGTGGAAAAAGGCGGTACTCACTGCATTGTTGTTGCTACGGCAACTGCCACAGCTGGCAATTCTTTGTTACGTCACAATCAAACTTCAGTTCCCGGTCAGCATAAGAGAATGTGAATATGATATCATAATGATATCATATGTGTTGATATGTTGATATCATAGTGTTGATATCATAATGATATGATATCAACACTTTTCGAAATTAGCGTCGGCAATTGCCGAGGTGATTGTAAGGACCACAACATTACAAGAAAAAACTAATTTTCTTAGACTACACCAGACTAGGAGGTTGATTCAATCTTACTATTGCTGGATGTTTTATTTGGGTTACTTCCTACTTCGCCGGCGCTTAGACACGTGCCCAGCTGGGAGAATCTTTTATAAAAATATCACCCTATTTGCATTGATTTAACTCCAGTAGACGTCAAATTATTGTAAGTATCTACTCCTTGCTGCGCCTCGCTTTCCGTTATCTCGTTCAGCTGATACAGCATCTGATGATACCGATTCTGACTATAGTTCATCAAACAGACTTTGTGTTGCTCGCAGTGTCCCAATTGCGCCGAAATTATGTTGGCTTATAAGCTTACATAAATCGAGGCGATCTTCTCGCAGGGAGCTATTAATATGTTACTTGTACCTGGTTGAGCAATTAACGTTATTTTATGATAATTCAACGTCGCTACATGTCGAATTAATGTAAAACAAACGTAAATTTCTTATTGGGCTATGTTGATACGCAATATAACCCGCCGGGAAAATTAAATCGATTTGTGCTGACTCGAACGTTGAATCAACGCAAAATTAACTTACTTTTCCTCCCCATGAGTTTTTTAACGTGAATTACGGTAACAGCGTGCGTATCGCGCTGCTCGCTTTATCACTACTTTTGGTATTATTAGTTTATTACATCACAACAAATCAAACAATGCGTTCGTAATAGACTACTCTAGTATATTTTTCGCTTCTCGTTTTACATGTTTTAGTACAATCTTTTCCTACTAAATATTCACAGTAATTGCCGAGGCAATTTCAAATTTTGCCGTTTGGCCTCGGCAACGTATTTGCCGAAGTAAAAATATGCTCATTTCGAAGACTGAACCATTGCGAATTTGCAAACATACACATTCAATGAAATCTGTTTGAAAACTCTCGCCCACCCAGAATTCCTCTCTTCTTAGAAAAAATCGACGCCTATGTATAGGCTAGCATCTTTTTTTTGTTCCAAACGCGTTAATGACAAAAAATCAATGATTCATTGATAGAAGATTGGTCTCCAGTCAAACTTTTAGCTTGGGCATTGGCATGGTCTGTGTCAATAGGTCGCCATGTTATAGGGTCGATATGCGTATTTGCAACTGTGGAAGTAATTGGGGTGCAACTTAATTCATACCCTGAACAATTCATACCCTGAAAAGATTGAGAGAAATAATTTAAAAAAGACGAAGTTGCTGATTGGAGTTTCCGCAAACAAACAAACTGAAAAGATTGTGAGAAAAAAATAGAACAAAGCCGAAGTCGCAGATTGCAGCTTCCGTTTTTCCGCAAACATTTTAAAATTTCCGGTAATGATCCTAAGAGTTTGCCGAAGTTGCTGATCCCAGTTTCCGCAAACATTTTGAAAGGGTTAGGGATAGAGTTGATCAGCGTTTCCACAAATATTTTAATTTTCCGTTAATGATCCTAAGAGTTTTTGTTTGTTAGCGGAAACTCCGATCAGCAACTTTGACTTTTTTAATTTTTTCTCTCGATCTTTTCAGGGTACGAATTGTTTAGGGTACGAATTTGGGTGCATCCAAGTAATTGCGTCCACTTCACAAATTTGCAAATATTTTGCAATTGAAAATAATTTAACAGAAAAGAAATTAGCAGTTTGTTTATCGAAAAGGTTATCATAACTTGTGTAAGTTTTACCTTTTTACACAATTACTACATGTGACTTGTTTTTTTGTTTCCAAATTACGTTTTTAGCAACACTTCATTTTTTATAAATTATTACCGATTGTTTTATTAGGCGGATTGTACAGAATTAGATTACACCCAGAAGGTGCTGGTTTAGGATCGGCCGCCTTGGTTAGTGACGTCACAAAAATCTGTGACGTCATGCAAAAAAACGCAACTACTTTTAGGAAGGGTGCAAAAACGCGGAATAGAAGTAAAAGCGGAATGCCTATTGATTTTTAAATATTTGTAGGCATTATTATTGATCTAGCGCTAACTTAAACTGTTACTATTTTGTACCAATTCTCAGCAATTCATTTTTACAATAAAAATACTTGCTTTATTAACGTAACAACTTTCACGTTTATATGTTATCTACAAAACGAGCAATCGTGGTTCAGTATAAGCCGCCCACAGTTTGCTGTGATCGATGAATACTGCCTCCACCAAATATGCTGTAGCTTTCTCATTTCTGCTCGGACTTTAACAATTTTCCTATCGTTGGATGGCATTATGCTTCATCTACCCGAATGGATTAATTGCCAATCTAAAGTAGGCACTATATTTATGTAGCGCTAACTTAAACTTTACTATTTTGTAACAATTCTCAGCAATTCAATTTTTACAATAAAAATACCAAACCAACACAAATTAAAAGAGTATGTCTTGTTTTATTAACCTAACAACTTTCACGTTTATATGTTATCTACAAAACGAGAAATCGTTGTTCAAACGTAACCGCTCGACGAAGCTTTTTTCCAATGCATTTTTCAAGGCGATTCGATCGTGGTTCAGTATAAGCCGCCCACAGTTTGCTGTGATCGATGAATACTGCCTCCACCAAATATGCTGTAGCTTTCTCATTTCTGCTCGGATTCTAACAATTTTACTATCGTTGGATGGCATTATGCTTCATCTACGCGAATGGATTAATTGCCAATCTAAAGTAGGCATTACATTTATGTAGCGCTAACTTAAACTTTACTATTTTGTACCAATTCTCAGCAATTCATTTATTACAATAAAAATACCAAACTAACACAAATTAAAAGAGTATGTCTTGGTTTATTCAAATGTTAACTTTCACATTTATATCTAATCCACAAAACGAGCAATCGTTGTTCAAACGTAACCGCTCGACGAAGCTTTTTACCAAAACAATGCAAACACAAAGCGATCAGTTTCCAGTGTTCATTACAAGCCGCCCACAGTTTGCTGTGATCAGTGAATACTGCCTCCACCAAATGTGCTGTAGCTTTCTCATTTCTGCTCGGATTTGAGAAATTTTACCATCGTTGGAATGCACGATACTGCATCTATCCGAATTCATTGGTTGCAAGTTTAAAGTACGCATTATATTGATCTAGCGCTAACTTAAACTTTACTATTTTGTACCAATTCTCAGCAATTCATTTTTTACAATAAAAATACCAAACCAACACAAATTAAAAGAGTATGTCTTGCTTCATTCATATGTTAACTTTCACATTTATATCTAACCCACAAAACGAGCAATCGTTGTTCAAACGTAACCGCTCGACGAAGCTTTTTACCAAAACAATGCAAACACAAAGCGATCAGTTTCGAGTGTTCATTACAAGCCGCCCACAGTTTGATGCGATCGGTGAATAGTGCCTCCACCAAATATGCTGTAGCTTTCTCATTTCTGCTCGGATTTTAACAATTTTACTATCGTTGGATGGCATTATGCTTCATCTACCCGAATGGATTAATTGCCAGTCTAAAGTAGGCACTATATTTATGTAGCGCTAACTTAAACTTTACTATTTTGTAACAATGTAACAATTAACGGGTTTCTATTGTTTAATCTTGAAAAGTGGTGCTGCTGCGTTTGGCTAAATGTGTAGCCTACTATTTTTGCTTGACCAACTGAATCTTGACTTCAAAACTGCGTAGGCCAAGCACATTGATCCAACATGTCTGGAATAATTAAAAATGTTCAAGCAAGATTCAATTAAAAGGAATTAGTAAACACTTTTTGCCTATTGTCTGCTTATGGATATCATTGCTTAAGTCTGTTTGGAGTTCATGGTGTTGTCCAAATGTCATATCACTTTTGGAGTAATTGATGTTATAATAGTAAAGTTTAAATTAGCGTTAGATAAATGTACTGTATACCTTGGACCAGTGGCGTATTTAGAAATTTTGTTAGGGGGAGGCCAAGACATTGTGTCAGTCAGCCGCGCAGCGGCTGAATCGGCGGCTGGAGTCCAATGGGGGTCTGGGGGTAGTACACGTGGGGTAGTCAACGGTAGTACACAGAAAGCTCAAACTTGATGAAAATGGCAGTTAATTGGTTTAAATTTATTCTACTTGGGTTGAAATTAGACTTGTTTGAGCCTTTAAATAGGGGTGGGGTATATCAAAATGTCATATGATGCGTCAGAACGGGGGGAGGGGGTTAGCTGAAACTGTCAGATAAGGGGAGAGAGGGTCCAAAATCAAGAGCGAATCCGCAGAAGTAAGTTACTGTTCCGATCAATGAACCAACAAAAGATATGAAACACTTCAGAACATAAACAATAAGTTAGTCCTCCCGACCTCGAATACCTTTTGAACATTCTCTGCGATTCGCAATGACAATTTACAGTTTAATGCGATGGCTGTGCTTGGCAAATATATCAATGACTGCATCATGCTCGAGTACAATATCCTTATTTAAATACATCTGAGCTAGACCATCCAAACGTGGCTCGGTCATGGTCGTGCGGTAATAATTTTTCAGGTACTTTAGTGAACTGAAACATCGCTCATTGGAGGCAGTTGTAACTGGAAGCGTAGCAAAGATTCGAAGTAATAATTTATGGATAATCGGATAAGTGCCGAGTTGTTCAGCCGCTTGATACGCATCCACAAGAGTCGCAGGTCGCTTATCCACAGAAACTGCAAGCCAATTCGCTCTCCATCTTCGCAATTCAATAGTAGCTGCAAAGCAATTGCTTGGTTCAACATCCAGCATTCCATGGTAGAAGTCGAAAATCTCGTCGATCGTGCAGTCCTCATCTTCATGAATCAATGAAGGCAGAAATGTGCTGACTTTAAAAGCTGAGCAGTGCTCATTGAATCTATCGTGAATTTGTGCCATGCAATTGTCAAGAAAAGGAAGAAAAACTGTTGATAAATTACATTGCAAAAAGTATACCCCGCCCCCCGCGCTAGGATGAATCATCCAAGCAATTATTGCGCTACAACTTTTTTTTTTGCAAAATTTGTATTTTATTTTTTTACCTGATCATTAGGGGGAGGCCATCGCCCTTTATCCTCCCCCCTAAATACGCTACTGCCTTGGACAATGGACATGCAACCAATTGATTCGGGTAGATGCAGTATCGTGCTTTCCAACGTCAGTAAAATTGTCAAAAAAGCTTCATCGAGCGGCTACGTTTGAACAACGATTTCTCGTTTTGTAGATAACATATAAACGTGAAAGTTGTTAGGTTAATAAAACAAGACATACTCTTTTAATTTGTGTTGGTTTGGTATTTTTATTGTAAAAATTGAATTGCTGAGAATTGTTACAAAATAGTAAAGTTTAAGTTACCCGCTACATAAATATAATGCCTACTTTAGATTGGCAATTAATCCATTCGCGTAGATGAAGCATAATGCCATCCAACGATAGGAAAATTGTTAAAATCCGAGCAGAAATGAGAAAGCTACAGCATATTTGGTGGAGGCACTATTCACCGATCGCATCAAACTGTGGGCGGCTTGTATTGAACACTCGAAACTGATCGCTTTGTGTTTGCATTGTTTTGGTAAAAAGCTTCGTCGAGCGGTTACGTTTGAACAACGATTGCTCGCTTTGTGGATTAGATATAAATGTGAAAGTTGTTAGGTGAACAAAGCAAGACATACTCTTTTAATTTGTGTTGGTTTGGTATTTTTATTGCAAAAAAAATGAATTGCTGAGAATTGGTACAAAATAGTAAAGTTTAAGTTAGCGCTACATAAATATAATGCCTACTTTAGATTGGCAATTAATCCATTCGAGTAGATGAATCATAATGCCATCCAACGATAGGAAAATTGTTAGAATCCGAGCAGAAATGAGAAAGCTACAGCATATTTGGTGGAGGCAGTATTCATCGATCACAGCAAACTGTGGGCGGCTTATACTGAACTACGATCGAATCGCCTTGAAAAATGCATTGGAAAAAAGCTTCGTCGAGCGGTTACGTTTGAACAACAATTTCTCGTTTTGTAGATAACATATATACGTGAAAGTTGTTAGGTTAATAAAGCAAAACATACTCTTTTAATTTGTGTTGGCTTGGTATTTTTATTGTAAAAATTGAATTGCTGAGAATTGGTACAAAATAGTAAAGTTTAAGTTACCCGCTACATAAATATAATGCCTACTTTAGATTGGCAATTAATCCATTCGGGTAGATGAAGCATAATGCCATCCAACGATAGGAAAATTGTTAAAATCCGAGCAGAAATGAGAAAGCTACAGCATATTTGGTGGAGGCACTATTCACCGATCGCATCAAACTGTGGGCGGCTTGTATTGAACACTCGAAACTGATCGCTTTGTGTTTGCATTGTTTTGGTAAAAAGCTTCGTCGAGCGGTTACGTTTGAACAACGATTGCTCGCTTTGTGGATTAGATATAAATGTGAAAGTTAACATATGAATAAAGCAAGACATACTCTTTTAATTTGTGTTGGTTTGGTATTTTTATTGTAAAAAATGAATTGCTGAGAATTGGTACAAAATAGTAAAGTTTAAGTTAGCGCTACATAAATGTAATGCCTACTTTAGACTGGCAATTAATTCATTCGGGTAGGTGAGGCATAATGCCATCCAACGATAGGAATATTGTTAAAATCCGAGCAGAAATGAGAAAGCTACAGCATATTTGGTGGAGGCAGTATTCATCGATCACATGAAACTGTGGGCGGCTTATACTGAACCACGATCGAATCGCCTTGAAAAATGCATTGGAAAAAAGCTTCGTCGAGCGGTTACGTTTGAACAACGATTGTTCGTTTTGTGGATTAGATATAAATGTGAAAGTTAACATATGAATAAACCAAGACATACTCTTTTAATTTGTGTTGGTTTGGTGTCACAATCAAGGTGCAAATGCCTCGCGATGGCTTGCTTTGTTACTTCAACAAGCGTGTTGTTTTCATTATGGAATTCTTGAGCGGTATGTTATTATCGGTCAATGACCAGTAGTAACCTCCAATTGTGAAGTCGTTGTTCTGCAACGTAATTCTAGATTATTCTGTATCTGGAACGTTCTGTTGTTTTCACAATTGCCAATATCGTTTGTCATGATGTCACAAGGTTGTTTACGAATGGACCTCTGATTACGAAATCGTTATTATGTAAGAATCTTCTTGCGAACGTGACCTTCTATAAGCTTCTGCTTGTTGACATTTAAATGCTACGTGACCGAACGATGGTTCTTTATGATGTAATCTTCTCGAAGTTATTGGACTGAACAGCCAACTATAAATAGTGGTGTAGTTTGTGTTCTGAGATGCTGAGATTCTGAGATTATTATTATGGTGATTGTTACGAGTTGATTATGAGAGTTGTGCTATGAGTTGTGAATTGGTATAGTTGATGCAGAAATTAGAGTTATTTGAGAAGCCGTTCGTTAAAGTTCTTCAAGAAGTCAGATTATCATTTCACTAGTAGAATTATTCGACATTTAATTGACTGCTTTTCGGTTGACCCATTAAAACTACGTCATTGAATCTTTCCAAGTCTTTTTCCTGGTAAGAGATAGAAAGAAATCGTGACATTCTGGGGGCTCGTCCGGGAAAAACCGAAAAAGAATATAACCGAAAAACCGAAGAATACCGAAGATTTATTGAAAGAATAATTTAATGTCAAGATGGCGGATACTGTCAAACATGAGATGATTGAAGACTTAGGGAGCATGGCTGAACGAATGGGGCTGACTGGTAATGAGAAGTCTCAGTTTGTGATGGAAGAGTATCACAAGATAATGGACCAAAAAGCTCAGCGAGAAGCTGACGAAAGAGAAGATAGAAGAGCTGCTCGTGAAATAAGGAAAGCAGAACTTGAAGCTGAAGAAAAACGAGCACAGCGTGAAGCTGAAGCTGCACAACTTGAAGCTGAGGAAAAGCGAGCACAACTTGAAGCTGAAGCAGAGGAGAAGCGGGCGCAGCGCGAAGCTGAAGAAAGAAGAGCGCAGCGCGAAGCAGAAGCTGAAGAAAGAAGAGCGCAATATGAATTGGAAAAGTTAAAACTTGAATTAGAAAGACAAAAGCTGGACATTGGTGAGCGATCTAATTCTAGTAATGATAATGCTCGAGATGTTATTGTGGCGCAAGTTAGACGTCCAGATTTGCCATCATTTGTTGAAGAAAAAGATGAGTTGGATAGTTATCTGTTAAGATTTGAAAGATATGCTACAATAGCCAAATTGGAGAAGTCGACGTGGGCTACCCAGCTAAGCATGTTATTATCGGGACAAGCTCTTGATGTATATTCAAGACTTTCGCAAGAAGAAGCCATGAACTACGACAGATTGAAGTTAGCTCTGTTAAAGCGATACAATTTTACCGAGCATGGATACCGTCAAAGATTCCGTGAGGCAAAGCCTGAAAAACACGAAAGCCCAGGTCAATTTATTGAACGTTTGAGAAACCTTTTGTTAAAATGGTTTGAACTTTCGGGGGCCGAACAATCATTGGACGGATTGGCAAACCTTATAGTTAAGGAACAATTCACAGATTCATGTTCAAAAGATCTGTCTGTTTATCTAATGGAGAGAAGTCCAAAGAATCTAGAAGAAATAGCCAGTGTGGCAGAACAGTACTTAGTTGCTCATGATGAGAAGTTGTCGACTGAAGAAACGTTGTCATGCGATAATGACGAGGAACAAACAAATAATTCTAAAGGAGGTGCTGTTCCAAGAGAAGTACGTTGTTTTAATTGTAATGGCTTAGGTCACAAGTCTGTTAACTGCCGGAAGAAGACTAACAGAAATCATCAGGAATCGAGGAAGTGGTGCAATCGTTGCAATAGGCAAGGACACGAAGCGAAGGAATGCAAGGACAAGTCGTTGTCCCGATCCAATCAGTCTAGAAAAGATGAAGACACGGACGTTTATCGATGCGGTTGTGCGTTAATGATTCCTAAACCAACGCTTGACGAGGAGAATCCGGATGAAGATGTTTGCGGAAAAATAATACCTGAAGATCACCTGCCAGTAGTGGATGGAAAAGTTGGAGACAAAAAGGTAAAAGTTTTACGTGATTCTGGTTCTACTGGTATAATAGTGAGGAGAGATTTGGTTAAAGACAGTCAATTAACGGGAAAAACTGGCCATGTGACAAAAATAGATACCACTTCAATCCAAGGACCGTTAGCGATGATATCTATCGAAACTCCGTATTATAGTGGGACTGTGAAAGCGTTATGTTTACAAAACTCTTTAGTTGATCTGATAATCGGAAATGTTTTTGAGAGAGATTCTGAAGTTACTTGTTATTCTTGTGGCAAGAATGGTCACTTTGCTCGAGATTGTTCTGCAGATAATCAGCAACGATCTCACGATGACGGATATTACGAGCGCGAAGAACCGAGGAGAAGAGGCAGGCAACGACCATTTGGAGTTTGCTATAGATGCGGTAGACGCGGACACTTCGCCAGGGAGTGCGTTGCTGACGGCGGACATTCGGAAAATAGACGTTGCCGTGACAACCACTGCTACCGATGTGGGGAGATTGGACACATAGCCAGGAGCTGCTCTTTTGATGAAAAGGCTTGCTACAACTGTCATAAAGAAGGTCATCTCGCCAAGGACTGTCCGGAGAGGAGATGTTTCCGATGTAGGAAGATGGGTCATCTCGCTCGCCGATGCACTGAAGATGTTGAGGACGTTGGAGACTTTCGCAGAAAACGTGACTATTGTTTTGAGTAAAGCTATCGTTGGTAGATCATGCAACGATGGACTAATGAGAACTGTTTTATTGAGTAATTAATTGTTTTATGGTGTGTTTTGTATTGATTGTGTTGTTATATTGTTTGCAACAATATTCTAAGGGGGGGCGTATGTCACAATCAAGGTGCAAATGCCTCGCGATGGCTTGCTTTGTTACTTCAACAAGCGTGTTGTTTTCATTATGGAATTCTTGAGCGGTATGTTATTATCGGTCAATGACCAGTAGTAACCTCCAATTGTGAAGTCGTTGTTCTGCAACGTAATTCTAGATTATTCTGTATCTGGAACGTTCTGTTGTTTTCACAATTGCCAATATCGTTTGTCATGATGTCACAAGGTTGTTTACGAATGGACCTCTGATTACGAAATCGTTATTATGTAAGAATCTTCTTGCGAACGTGACCTTCTATAAGCTTCTGCTTGTTGACATTTAAATGCTACGTGACCGAACGATGGTTCTTTATGATGTAATCTTCTCGAAGTTATTGGACTGAACAGCCAACTATAAATAGTGGTGTAGTTTGTGTTCTGAGATGCTGAGATTCTGAGATTATTATTATGGTGATTGTTACGAGTTGATTATGAGAGTTGTGCTATGAGTTGTGAATTGGTATAGTTGATGCAGAAATTAGAGTTATTTGAGAAGCCGTTCGTTAAAGTTCTTCAAGAAGTCAGATTATCATTTCACTAGTAGAATTATTCGACATTTAATTGACTGCTTTTCGGTTGACCCATTAAAACTACGTCATTGAATCTTTCCAAGTCTTTTTCCTGGTAAGAGATAGAAAGAAATCGTGACATTTGGTATTTTTATTGTAAAAAATGAATTGCTGAGAATTGGTACAAAATAGTAAAGTTTAAGTTAGCGCTACATAAATGTAATGCCTACTTTAGACTGGCAATTAATCCATTCGGGTAGGTGAGGCATCATGCTTTCCAACGATAGGAATATTGTTAGAATCCGAGCAGAAATGAGAAAGCTACAGCATATTTGGTGGAGGCAGTATTCATCGATTACATGAAACTGTGGGCGGTGTTACGGCCAATCTCTGTACAAATCAAACGTCATATAAAACCGTTCAAGTCTACTGAATATTACGTCATGGAAGTTGCTAGAAAATGTGCCAAAATTGCACCATCGTTCATAAGACCTGTTTGGACCTGTTTGGGCCTGTTTAAACAGGAAATATTACATCAGCTTAAACACCTGTTGGAATGACTTCATAATTGTCTTTCATTTATTGCGTCACAGTTACTTTCTACGTGAATTTGAGATATTGATATCTATTCTGGTCATTCGTAAAATGATTGTTTGAAAGTTGGCCGCACATTTAACTGTTGGCTTAGTGCTTGCTAGCTGGACAAAAGTTCCGTCTTTTATCCAAGTAATTTGTATTGTAGTGACAGTTTTTAGGTGTACGGCGTTGCACCAGTCATTTCGATAGCCTCGGGCTAACTTTACTGGAATACACTTTTGAATAGACGTTTCGAAAGTGTGTTTATTTTTGGGTCATTGCATGCAGACGAACGGATTTGGGAATCTTACGTTACAATTTTCCCACGAAGAGATTATGGTTTACCGCTGTGACCATAAAAAATAAAAGACGAAGTTGTTGGTTGGTAGGCTACAAAAGCAAAGAAATAATAAAAGAAGATCTTGTTGGTTGGTAGTCTAAAGAAGCAAAGAAAATTAAAGACATTTCTTCTCGGTAGGCAACTGAAGAACTTTAAGCTAAAAAGTAAAGACATTTCTTCTCAGTTTGGTACAGAAGAAAAAATAACTTTGACATTCATTGGCAAGAAAGAAGATTAAAGGCAATCCATCTGTGCTTGAAAATTCAAGTGGAAGAATCCAAGCAAGTTTTGTGGACGTTTGGACTTCACATACTCGTACAGCTACGGTATCGTGCATTTAAATTCTTTTTTGTATTTTTACGGTCTTGGCAGTTAAGTTTTTTATAACTACTGTAATTTGTGTGTTTGTGTAACTTAATTTTTTAATTGTTAAATTTGGCCCTAACATTTAATATGTCTACACTCGGTGGTGACAAGGACTCGACCGCCGTAGACTCGACTGATTTTAAGCCTGATGATGTTCTTTGCGGTCGGGCAGGCCATTCTGGGGAGGGACCCATTAACGATGAGGCTAAGTCAGTTCGAGAGGCCCGGCATCTTAGACGGGATATTTTGACTCAAATTGGGGAACTTTCTGTAGCCCTAGGTTCTTTGAGTGATAAGCAGGAACTGTTAATTTTTCGATCTAACTTATCTACTTTAGAAGAGGAATTAAGGCATTTCCATGCTCTTTTGAGTAAAATTGTTAACTCTGCAATCTTGGCAGAACTTCGTGATAGGGTAGATCCCGAATTTAACTCGTTAAAAAATAACTTCGAACAAAAAGAAAGTGAGTTCTCAGATAGGTTGGATGCTGACATACATCCTGAGGATAGCGCCTCAAATGTAAGCACTAGGATGTCTGAGAGCTCGTCACGGATAGTTGCACAAATTAACCTACAGTTAAGACGAGAGGAGCTCCAGATCCAAGCTGAGGCCGAAGCAAGAGCTGCTGAGGCCATCGCAAGAGCAGAGGCCATACGAGCAGAGGCTGCCGCGAGAGCTGAGGCCGACGCGAGAGCTGCTGAGGCCGCACGAGCAGAGGCTGCCGCAAGAGTTGAGGCCGAAGCCGAAGCTAGAGCTGCTGAGTTCGCACTCAAAGACGCTCAGTTGAGGGCCGAACAACGTAAAGAGGCAGTTTTAGCTGAATATCGTTCTGAGTTGGGCTCCCGGCGTAGCTCTAGGAAGGGCTCTTCTAGGCATTCCAGAAGTGAACATCAATCGCAGTTTAATTTACCTAACCTTTTCCAGACGCCTGTTCAATCTGTAAGTGGACCAGTGCGATCCACACGTTGTCCAGCTGTTTCAGGAGGTCTCGGGGCCGCGGCTAAGGGTCTTCCGAAGGACCTAGTGCCAAGGCCTGCGAATTTTAGCCGAACTCTTCCCCCAGAGCGTACAGGTCACGGGGCCGCCATTAGCAGTAATGCTTTGCCCCCTTCAAAGTTTTCTGCGCCGCTAGTTGTTGATCGCCCAGCTACACGTAATTTGGGTGGTTGTGAGAGGCGTATCGTGTCTCCTGATTTTAACGTGTTTGAGGATCGTGATCGGGCTGTGCATGGGACTGAGCCCACTCAGCCCCTTAAGGGATATAGCTTGTCTTCTCCCGCTAAATCGAGTTCTCAACAGCAGGATTGCTTTTTTGAATACCAAAATAGTAGGACGTTCTTCGATAAGGCGGCCTTGATTGGTTACGATGGTAATAATATGCCATTTATTTTCTTTAAAAATCGTGTTATGGCCTTGATGGCAGCTTCGCCCTTTAAGGGAACTCGTTTGACTTTGTTACAAGCAGCTTGTGTTAGAACAGCTGCGCAAACGATTGCTAATTTGGTTTCCGACACTCCTGGCTTGTCAGAGGAAGACAGAATAGAAATGTCGTTAGCTCGCTTGTCCCAACGTTTTGGAGTTCGTGGAGGTCTTTTCGCAGAACCAGAAATTAGAAAGTATCGCTATGGTAGCAAATTGACTTCTATCTCTTCCAGTGATTTGAAAGAGTTTAAAGATGAATTGTCGCAGTGTTTGCTTTACGCGAAAGCTTATGGTCAGCGTGATAAATTAGAAGGACGTTTTGTTTTGGATTTGGCTAAACGACTCCCGTTTGACGCTAAGCAGCGTTATCTTGACTTTTCAGGTGATCAGTATGGTAGCACTGAGGAACCTACTTTTCAGAGTTTGTTTGATTTTGTAGTACGGGAGGAAACGCGCAAGTCGACTGATTTTAGCATTATGCTAATGGGCGATTCTGGTGAGTCGCAGCATTTTAAAAAGTTTGGCAAAGGAAAATTGCCTTCATGTCCGGTTAGGCAGACGTCGGTAAAACCCCATGATAATGTGATTTCAGAGAGTTCGCAGTACTCGACTGCTGTTGGCGCACCGCGCGGCGGTGTGGCCAGACATAGTGACATACCGGCGTGTTTTTGTTGTTCGTCACGTGGTCAAGTTGAATATCATTTTTTGTCTAATTGTAAAGAATTTTTGCGCTTGACACCTAAAGATCGGAGAGATGTCATTGTGAAAGCTGGCAAATGCTTGAATTGTTTGCGCCAGCATATGGTTAGAGACTGTAATCATGCAAATAACTGTCGTAAGTGTGGACCTACCAACGATAGGAAACACTATTTTCTTCTGCATGATTTTTATGTGACGTCACGTGATTCTCTGGATTTGGTCGGTAAAGATGAGGCTGGTGCCAGAGTTCCTGTGCGTAATGTTAAGATTGGAAATGTTAAAGCAGCCTTTAACCGCGTTACTGCTGCTCGTGTTTTGAATCCAATGACTGGCAAATCGAAGTTGGTGTATTGTCAGCATGATCCTGGTTCGCAGTTGACCTTTGTTTCGAGTGACTTGGTGTGCGAACTTGGTCTTAAACCGTATGATAAAGCGTCGTTTAAAATGGATACTCTGGCTGGTCAGAAACCTACTTGTGCTGACCTTGTTAAACTCAACATTCAGTCGTTAGAGACTGATGAACTGTTTTGTGATATAACCTCGGTGGTTAACCCAGCTTGGGCTGACGATGTTAAAACTTTACCTCATAAACAAGATTTAAGTGGTTTCCGTCATTTTCATGACGTGAATATGTTTCATTTGAATGATTGTAGTACTGTAGATGTACTGATTGGCAACGACAACGCTTATTTGATGTGGGCAAAAGAAGAGCGTGTTGGTGAAAATCGCAGTGAACCGCATGCTTTACTCACTCCTCTCGGTTGGTTAGCTTGTGGTGGTAAGTCACCCTTAGTTGAAAGCGTTGCTAAAGTGTGCAGAGTGCAGACGTCTTCAGAGTCGGATGTCATCTCTGGCTTTCAGCGTAAAATTGAGTCTCGTGATATGGAAATAGCAGACCTGAATAAAGTCATTCAGGATTTGACTTTGCAAAATGAAACCTGTGAATTGTCTCGCAATGATATTTTGGCTAGAGAACTTGTCGAACCGAATATTGAGTTAAAAGATGGTCGATTTGAGATACCTGTTCCGTTGAAGGAAGATATTGATCTACCTAACAATTTTGTGTTGGCGTCAGATAGAGCTGCTGATTTAAAGAAGAAGGCTTTAAAACAATCTGAATTCCGAGGAACTTGTGTAAATGATGTAATGTCTTCTTGTCCTGAATTGTCTGACTTGTTAAACCCTCTGGCAGATGTCTTGGCTAGATTTCGGCTTGAAAGATTTGGTTTCATGGCTGATGTGACCAAATACTTTTTTCACATTTTGGACTCTTCGATACGTAAGCCCAATTTTATTGAACTGCTTACGTACACAGGCAGTGCCGTTCGGATCGTGAACGAACGCCCTTTGGTACCTTTGAGTGACGACCCTAGGGATTTTACTGTCATCACCCCTGCCTCACTTTTGACCCCATACTTAGACCCATACTGTGCTGTTGGGCAACCACATGATCGTGACCAATTAAGAAGGGATTATCGGTTCAATTTGTCACTTTCTCAGCAGTTTTGGAATAAATGGATCGATTTTTACTTGCCAGGTCTTCAGGGCCGGAAAAAATGGCTAAAAATGGCCGAGAATTTGGAGCCTGGTCACCTTGTAGTGGTAGGTTCTCTCCAAGACATTGGTAAACGTGGGAAGTATCAACTTGGGAGGGTGCATGAGGTAGTTCCACAAATTAGGAAAGGGAAGCCTGTGGTTCGTAGAGCCAAAGTTGCCGTCTGCAACTATGATGAGAGTACGGGGAAAGTGAAAGTAGACTACGTGTTGAGGGATATTTCGTGCCTCGCCCCCGTAAAGAACACCTAAGTGTTAGGGTTTGAGCCTGGTTTTGTCTGCGGTGGCCGATACTTGTCTGAGCCCGGAACAGTCGGTTATTATCGCAACCATTGTATATAGCGTCATTTTAGCGTGTACCTATGGTACCAATTTCATGTATCGTCGTGTTTATTCTTATTGCTGTTCATTCTTTGCATGCCCTTTGTATTTGCGTATTAACTTAAACGTGAGTGATTCAAAAAATTTGTGTATCGTGTGTTTTATTCATTGGCTCACGATTGTCCTTCAATTCTTTTTTAGTTATGCCATGTTAGACTGTCATAACTAGGGGCCGCTATGTTACGGCCAATCTCTGTACAAATCAAACGTCATATAAAACCGTTCAAGTCTACTGAATATTACGTCATGGAAGTTGCTAGAAAATGTGCCAAAATTGCACCATCGTTCATAAGACCTGTTTGGACCTGTTTGGGCCTGTTTAAACAGGAAATATTACATCAGCTTAAACACCTGTTGGAATGACTTCATAATTGTCTTTCATTTATTGCGTCACAGTTACTTTCTACGTGAATTTGAGATATTGATATCTATTCTGGTCATTCGTAAAATGATTGTTTGAAAGTTGGCCGCACATTTAACTGTTGGCTTAGTGCTTGCTAGCTGGACAAAAGTTCCGTCTTTTATCCAAGTAATTTGTATTGTAGTGACAGTTTTTAGGTGTACGGCGTTGCACCAGTCATTTCGATAGCCTCGGGCTAACTTTACTGGAATACACTTTTGAATAGACGTTTCGAAAGTGTGTTTATTTTTGGGTCATTGCATGCAGACGAACGGATTTGGGAATCTTACGTTACAATTTTCCCACGAAGAGATTATGGTTTACCGCTGTGACCAGGCGGCTTATACTGAACCACGATCGAATCGCCTTGAAAAATGCATTGGAAAAAAGCTTCGTCGAGCGGTTACGTTTGAACACGATTGCTCGTTTTGTGGATTAGATATAAATGTGAAAGTTAACATATGAATAAAGCAAGACATACTCTTTTAATTTGTGTTGGTTTGGTATTTTTATTGTAAAAAATGAATTGCTGAGAATTGGTACAAAATAGTAAAGTTTAAGTTAGCGCTACATAAATGTAATGCCTACTTTAGATTGGCAATTAATCCATTCGAGTAGATGAAGCATAATGCCATCCAACGATAGTAAAATTGTTAGAATCCGAGCAGAAATGAGAAAGCTACAGCATATTTGGTGGAGGCAGTATTCATCGATCACAGCAAACTGTGGGCGGCTTATACTGAACCACGATCGAATCGCCTTGAAAAATGCATTGGAAAAAAGCTTCGTCGAGCGGTTACGTTTGAACAACAATTTCTCGTTTTGTAGATAACATATAAACGTGAAAGTTGTTAGGTTAATAAAACAAGACATACTCTTTTAATTTGTGTTGGTTTGGTATTTTTATTGTAAAAATTGAATTGCTGAGAATTGGTACAAAATAGTAAAGTTTAAGTTACCCGCTACATAAATATAATGCCTACTTTAGATTGGCAATTAATCCATTCGAGTAGATGAAGCATAATGCCATCCAACGATAGGAAAATTGTTAAAATCCGAGCAGAAATGAGAAAGCTACAGCATATTTGGTGGAGGCACTATTCACCGATCGCATCAAACTGTGGGCGGCTTGTATTGAACACTCGAAACTGATCGCTTTGTGTTTGCATTGTTTTGGTAAAAAGCTTCGTCGAGCGGTTACGTTTGAACAACGATTGCTCGTTTTGTAGATAACATATATACGTGAAAGTTGTTAGGTTAATAAAACAAAGCATACTCTTTTAATTTGTGTTGGCTTGGTATTTTTATTGTAAAAATTGAATTGCTGAGAATTGTTACAAAATAGTAAAGTTTAAGTTAGCGCTACATAAATGTAATGCCTACTTTAGATTGGCAATTAATCCATTCGAGTAGATGAAGCATAATGCCATCCAACGATAGGAAAATTGTTAGAATCCGAGCAGAAATGAGAAAGCTACAGCATATTTGGTGGAAGCAGTATTCATCGATCACAGCAAACTGTGGGCGGCTTATACTGAACCACGATCGAATCGCCTTGAAAAATGCATTGGAAAAAAGCTTCGTCGAGCGGTTACGTTTGAACAACGATTTCTCGTTTTGTAGATAACATATAAACGTGAAAGTTGTTAGGTTAATAAAACAAGACATACTCTTTTAATTTGTGTTGGTTTGGTATTTTTATTGTAAAAATTGAATTGCTGAGAATTGGTACAAAATAGTAAAGTTTAAGTTACCCGCTACATAAATGTAATGCCTACTTTAGATTGGCAATTAATCCATTCGGGTAGATGAAGCATAATGCCATCCAACGATAGTAAAATTGTTAAAATCCGAGCAGAAATGAGAAAGCTACAGCATATTTGGTGGAGGCACTATTCACCGATCGCGTCAAACTGTGGGCGGCTTGTAATGAACACTCGAAACTAATCGCTTTGTGTTTGCATTGTTTTGGTAAAAAGCTTCGTCGAGCGGTTACGTTTGAACAACGATTGCTCTTTTTGTGGATTAGATATAAATGTGAAAGTTAACATATGAATAAAGCAAGACATACTCTTTTAATTTGTGTTGGTTTGGTATTTTTATTGTAAAAAATGAATTGCTGAGAATTGGTACAAAATAGTAAAGTTTAAGTTAGCGCTACATAAATGTAATGCCTACTTTAGACTGGCAATTAATCCATTCGAGTAGATGAAGCATAATGCCATCCAACGATAGTAAAATTGTTAGAATCCGAGCAGAAATGAGAAAGCTACAGCATATTTGGTGGAGGCAGTATTCATCGATCACAGCAAACTGTGGGCGGCTTATACTGAACCACGATTGCAAAAATGAATTGCTGAGAATTGGTACAAAATAGTAACAGTTTAAGTTAGCGCTAGATCAATAATAATGCCTACAAATATTTAAAAATCAATTGGCTTTCCGCTTTTACTTCTATTCCGCGTTTTTGCACCCTTCCTACAAGTAGTTGCGTTTTTTTGCAAGACGTCACAGATTTTTGTGACGTCACTAACCAAGGCGGCCGATCCTAAACCAGCACCCAGAATTATTCTGCCAGAATGACAGTGTTGAAAAGGAGCGATCTTCCTGGCATCAGCACTACCTGACTACTCACTATAGAACAGCGAGCATTGTGTTTCGCTAACCATACCGGTGTAGCCTCCACACTAACCATCAAGACTTTTCCAAAAACATGTGTTTCTCGGCAGTCGAGTGTAGCAGGAACTCAGCGAATGACAGTGGTGCTCAACACATTTTGGAATTAACAGGAGTCACAAAATGCGCTATTGCAATTTTACACAACAATACAACCGTCCACCAAATTATTACATGCGTAAGAGTACTGTCATCATGTGAGTCTCTAGGGCCGAGAGTCTATCCTTTCACTACCCCAGATTCATGATGTTCCCGGACTACACTGGAAGGCCACTAGAGTGCATCCAGTCTTTGTGTACGTAATATTTTACAAGCTGTGTACAGCTTTGCTTGGTTAAGCGTTTTCCTTAGTACAGTCAGGATACACCTTGCTGCGTCCGACAATATTTAACTGCAACCTTCACTTTGTGTCAACTCGCATCTTTCTCTTCACTGTCCAACAGCAGCAGACCAATCGTTCAGAGAAGTAGCGGTTTTCTATTAAAGAATGAAACACATATAAATAGTTTATTGGCACGGAATACTAAATAAACAGAAAAGTCAATATTTTTGGTTTAATTAGTTTGACAAGTATAGTAGTAGAATAAAGTCACAATGTTATTTACCAAACTATTTCGTGTTCAAGGTGCAGATCGTCCAAAGCGACGCAATTATGTAGTTGATTCCAATATTCTACTTCCAGGGGAAATTCATGTGTGAACAACTCAATTCACTAGTTGTTGGTAATCCACGATGAAGTCATAGAGACAAACCAAACAATACCACTATCCACTACAATAGGTTTCATACAAAGTTTTGCTGTGAAATAAACAATTAAATTAACATAACTACATTTTAAATCAGACATGTCTCTGCATTATGACTACTTCTAGCTCTGTCACCAGCCATTGCAACTAAACTCAACAAAACAAGTTATATACTGTATATTAGAGTGGTTCAAAAAAATACAATTTTCTAGGAATCTTCCTCCACAAGGCTTAAAATGTGCCATTTCCCCATAAAAGTGCCCTTGCAAAAAATTAGACTGATTGGAGGTCGTTTAAAGGTCAATCAGATTTTCACTTTTTTACCACAGGATGCATGAAAACAGCATGTTTTTCAATGTTCTTTTGTTCAAAGATATTCAAAGGCAAAAATTTCGTATTCAGAATATTTTGCATTCCAGAGTAATAGTTGTGCTTGCAGTAACATATTTGACAGGATAGTCACCTGCATAAAACTAGGCTCACTGTTTTGAAAATGCCAACCACAAGAAGCTCACCAGAAGTTTGGCTACTTGGAAAGCCTACGCGGGAACTTTTGGGTTCTGGTCTCCCCACGAATGGTGCTATACTACGCAAGTTTATGTTTCACCACCGGGATGGAGGATTGACAATTGTTGACAGTGCAAGACAAACCATAGATGCTGCAATGACTGTTTGGAAAATGCAAATATCCCGACTCAACGTGTGGACTCAGGTATACGGAAACTTCGAAAAATTCACAAAAAATGCATGGAATTGAAAGTTAACCACAAGCGTGTTCAAATCACTAAAGTTATTTGATCTGCTGTGCACAAATGGTAACAAAGAAGCAGGAGCCTTCCTTGCCAAACCCCCCAGCCTCTGGGCATCAGATCCTGCATACAATAAATTTAAAGCCAGTGTTAGTCTCCTAAAAGTTGTTAATGACACAGCCGAGCGAGGAATTGCACTAATTCACTTCAGTCCTACAATTCAGCTCTAACCAAAGATGAGACTCAGAACAGTACCTACTGCAGTTCGTAAGCACCCACAGGAAAACATTTACGGTGCCAACCAAAGTAACCCTCAATCTCAACAAAGCCTGAAATGAGACTGAGACGAAAACAGTGGCCGAATGTCGTATCTGATTTAACACCACAATCTTTGACGCTAACATTGTAATTTAATTCATTTATTGTGACATTCATGTCTCTTTGTGATGAAAGGAAAGTTGTATCACTTGTGTTTAAACTTATTTAACCTACGAAAATGATTGAAGTGATGACTGATGAAACTACCGCCTGTTTCGAGTGAATATTTTTCAATAATAATGGTAGATGCCGAATTGCCAATAATAATGCTGATATTTTAGTATGGAAATGTGATTTTTGCTTTGTTGGCTGTTAAGTTAATAAATATTGATTACATACACACTAAGTTCAATCCTGCATCATACAAAAGTCTAGCTCATTCTCTTGTGTGGTTTTCAAGATAATAGGGGGCATTTTCCCTTCTGTAAGTCTTGCACACAATATCGGCCTGTGTACTATAGGGTTTGACATAGGCAGAATGTGGTAAAAAAGTGAAAATCTGATTGACCTTTAAACGACCTCCAATCAGTCTAATTTTTTGCAAGGGCACTTTTATGGGGAAATGGCACATTTTAAGCCTTGTGGAGGAAGATTCCTAGAAAATTGTATTTTTTTGAACCACTCTACTGTATATGTATATAAAAACTTGGTCAGCGAAAAGGATTTTCAACATGCAAACAACGCTTTCGTTCAATTCTGAGGGCCCTTCCATGCCAAATGAGCAAATGGGTTACACCACATTTCACAGATTTCATTAAAATTTGACATACTTGTGGATGTCAAGGAAATATGAAGCATGCAAAAAAATTTTTAAATATTAGTGGAGTTATGACCATTAGAAAAATCACAATTTTTGCCTGTTCCGCTTCAGTGACTTTTCCCAATTTCTTATCATATTTCTAATTTCTTATCCTATGGTCATAAAGAATGGCTGAAAATTGCTGGACAGACATTTTAAGACCCAAGGAATCCAAAAATGTAGATTAAAAAGCTGACAGAGAACTGCTTGATATGATTATATAGGTTTCAATTTGCTACATACATTTTTCGGAGGCAAAACTTTGGGGGCCAATAAAAAAATGGGTATAAAACTTCATTCATCAGCTACATCACAATTGTCATTATAAACAATATGTAAATTGTGATGTCATCAACAAACAATATATATATATATAAATTCTGATGTCATAGACAAAAATCTTGAACAATGAGTGTGAAAAAGTATAAAATTTGCAAGTCAGAAAATTTAGCTTTTATCATAGTACAGTAGTTATCAAAATTAATTCATATTTTTTATTTGACAAGAAAGAGTATTGGTATAAGTATAAAACATGTGAATTTCAGTTTTTAAGTTTTATACCCATTTTTTATAGTCCCCCAAAGTTTGGCCTCCGAAAAATGCATGTATCAAATTGAAACCTTTATAACCATATTAAGCATTTCTCTGACGACTTTTTGATCTATATTTTTGGATTCCTTGAGTCTTAAAATGTCTGTCTAGCAATTTTCAGCCTTATTGTATTATCATAGGTTTTAAAGAAATTAGAAATATGAAAAAAAATTGGCAAAATTGCTGAAGCAGAACAGGCAAAAATGGCGATTTTTCTAATGACCATAACTCCACGTTAATATTTAAAAAATTTCAAATTTTTTTTTTGCCTTCTTCATATATTATATATTTCTTTGACATCAACAAGTATGCCAAATTTCAATAAAATCTATGACATGTGGTGTAATTTTTCCAAAAAATTTTCTCATTTAGCATGGAATGACCCTACAAGGCATGTTGTTGTCCATCTGACATCCTGGCTACACTTGACTGCCCAGAGATACCAGTAAATGAGGTCAGTGCCTCTACATCGCTGAAGCGAAAACAATTCTTTCGCAATCCAATTCATGCTTCATTTATCTGACCAGCTTGATATCACAACGCACACAAAATACGGGACAAACAAAAAATGTTAAAATATTCTACACTTTGGTTTCATCATCCATGACACGCAGACCTTCCACTCCGTTAAGTGGCTTGAACATGGTACAATCATTGATGATGTGGTCTGCGGTCTGTTCCTCGGCAGTGCATTCACAGGAGGAGGAAGAGGCCATTCCCCATTGGTGCATGGTTGAGTGGTAATGCCTGACGTCCGTGCGGAGACGGTTGAGGCGCACCTATGCCTGTCTTTGAAGAGAGGAATCTATGTATCCAGGACTTAGGGCAGGGCCAGCATGAAGCACAAGCTCAGGGCAGATCTTATCCGGCCCTGAAGACTTGTGTGGTGTCACTAGGCGGCAAATTTCTCTGGAGTGAAATCTCCAGAAATTGTTTCTTCTTGTGGTATTTCGACTCGCCACAGGGCAGATACTTCCTTAGCGACAAGGCGGGATGCCTTGCGGTCCTTTGTCTTGTAGACCCCATTCTGCACTAGCTGGGAAGCGATGGCATTAGCAGAAACAGGGCACTGACAAGGGGAGTTTGCTGAACGCCCAGTGAGGTTGTTGATGATGCTCCATGTTTTGCGAGTTGAGTGTGAGAAGTCGATGGTTTGAACAGCTTCGTTCCGTCGCTCAACAAGCTTCTTCGCATCCAGCCGCTCAAGTAATCTGGTGGCGGCGGTGTTAGAAGCAGTACCAGGTATTGCGTTTAGGTAGGAGCTATAGAGAGCCTCAGAGTCCCAGCATGGTGTATAGCTAATTCGATGGCCACGTGGTATTGTGGCTTATGCCGCAGTTATTATGGCAATATGGCATTGCAGAAGTCGTGGTATGCCTCGTCTGCGTTACATGTTTCAGGTGATGGTAACTTTGCGGTAGACTCATTGGTCAACAGATTTAAGAGGTTTTGGTCAAGAGATATTGATTTCAATTGGCATTTTTGAAGTTCCATCGCTTCACCTCTTTTAGACTAAAGAATGGGTGTGCAACTGATAGGTGTGGTGCAGTGTGCACAACTTCATTCAAATCTATCAGTTCTAAGATTAAATGCCTTTTGCCATTCCAGTAACTTCTTTAAATTCATTTAGAAATTTGATTGCTTAACTAAGCTTTGGCATGTCTCGAGTTTTGGTTGGAGTGAAAAGGGTTATTGATTATGCCGTTAAAGTAAGTTGAAATTTGTGATTTTCGCTTTCTAAGTAGGTCTATGACATTCTTGTGGTACGGTAGTACAGTCACTTATGCTGGGCGATTTATGGTTTACTGTGTTGCATGATCGTTCAGGCATGGGTTCACTTCATCCTATGACTGAAAGTGAAGCGAAAATGTGTTTTCAGCCTAATTTTCAAGTTGGTGACAGATGATTTGCATAAAGCAAAGTTTTGTGTTCTTCAAAGTTTTAATGGAATTTAGATATTTAGTGGCAGCAACATCATATGACTACATGTAATTGGCATGAATGGATAAATGTTCGCCCCCGATAGCTCAGTTGGTTAGCATGTGACTTCATGAATGATGAAGCTTCGAGATGAAGCGGCACTAGTTCGACTGTCGGGTGGTTGAGCAATGCATTCTAAGGAATGCTCTCCATTCAGTGGCACGTAATGGATGGAATAAATTCCCGGCAACAACACTTCAACAATCGGAAACTTCACTCTGTCAATCTCGGTAACCGGGCCTGCATCAAAAGCCTCTACAAAAATGCGAAACTACCAGGAACAACCTATCAAGGCTTTGTCGGCCCTAGGATAAAGATTCAAAACCAAAAAAGCAAACCATCTACACTCATCTGTTGCCCAGCCAACCAAGCTTTTTTAACCCTCAGATTCGAGTCAAGCCAGACAAGAGTGGCGTGGTGACAGAAGGAGTTAAGCATTCTATGAATCCATTTGATGAGATTGCTGTTGAGGAAGCTCTCAGGTAGGCAAACCTTCAATCCACTATAATTATGTACAAAACAAATTCAAACACAAATCTCACATTTCATCTAATAATTTTCTCACACTTTGTAGCAATGCTTTACAAGCTGAGCTGTGTTGATTCACAGTGATATGTTGACATGTTGCAGATTAAAAGAGAAGAAGTTAGCCAGTGAGGTGATAGCGATAACTTGTGGGCCAACGCAAAGTCAGGTAAAGTTATTTGAATGTATATATAATTATTTTTCTCTCATATTACTAAATATCAGGGCTCGCGCTGGTTAGCCACTACCTGGTGTTGTTGACAATGGAAAGGGATGCCACCGATGTCGTCCCCTGAACACATCCTCTCCCTCGATGTCGTCCTATGCCGATGTCGTGCCTTGAAAGAAGTGTTGCCAGAGGTTCATTTTTTTTGTCTATTTAAATGTATATTGGTAAAAATTAGGGTTGTTTGAAACGAACTTTTTCAAGTCGAAACAGAATTTTTGTCAACTTTTCTTTTTTTTTAGCGAATATCTGAAAAAAAACAACTAGCCTAGAAATTAATTTTTATTTTTAAAATGTAATCGAATGAAATCAGAGACTTTTAAAATGGTATCAAGCCTCGAAACAATCTTTTTCCGGCGGCCAAACGTGTCCGACTGAAGCAAGCTGTTCGGCGGCCATCAGAACTTCGACACGCATCAATAAAGTGTATTGTGATGTCACTTGCATCCTGCTTATGTCAAGACATCAGCTGCTTGGTCAATCAATAATGTTAACAATTCAAGCATAGACATTGTGTATTGTGATTTATCGGGTACTTTGACTGCTTTCTAATCCTTTGTGATTATAAGTGGCAAAGTACTTTATTCACAAGGCCGCTTGCATAAAATTTTTCTCGGAACTTCATGGCGGACAAATACGTCCGACGGAAGGACGAGATCCGGTGGACAAAAGGTCGCATTTTGTAGGTATATCGCGGTGATGGCCGCCTTCAGTTTGGAGGCCTGGATGCTGGACAGCCTACCAAGTTGATTATTTCTTTTGGTATGTTTATCAACTAATCTCACAAGTTGTACCAAACTGAAAGAATAACGTAACAAACACCACAATAAATATTTAAAATGTAATAGCTTACTTTCACATTTCTGCCTTTGTAGCCTACGCTTCAGCAAAAAAGTGTATTCCCAGCAAATATCAAGTCTTTTCGGCAGAAATGCCGAAGAGCTGAAATGCAACAGCCCGCCACATATGAAGTCTATTTGGCAGCGTTATTCATAATCACTCACTGGGAACGATACGCGCATTGATGCTCAAGCTGAAATGCAACAGCCCGCCACATATGAAGTCTATTTGGCAGCGTTATTCATAATCACTCACTGGGAACGACACGCGCATTGATGCTCAAGCTGAAATGCAACAGCCCGCCACATATGAAGTCTATTTGGCAACGTTATTCATAATCACTCACTGGGAACGACACGCGCATTGATGCTCAAGCTGAAATGCAACAGCCCGCCACATATGAAGTCTATTTGGCATCGTTATTCATAATCACTCACTGGGAACGACACGCGCATTGATGCTCAAACTGAAATGCAACAGCCCGCCACATATGAAGTCTATTTGGCAGCGTTATTCATAATCACTCACTGGGAACGACACGCGCATTGATGCTCGAGCTGAAATGCAACAGCCTGCCACATATGAAGTCTATTTGGCAGCGTTATTCATAATCACTCACTGGGAACGACACGCGCATTGATGCTCAAGCTGAAATGTAACAACCCGCCACATATGAAGTCTATTTGGCAGCGTTATTCATAATCACTCACTGGGAACGACACGCGCATTGATGCTCAAGCTGAAATGTAACAGCCTGCCACATATGAAGTCTATTTGGCAGCGTTATTCATAATCACTCACTGGGAACGACACGCGCATTGATGCTCAAGCTGAAATGTAACAGCCCGCCACATATGAAGTCTATTTGGCAGCGTTATTCATAATCACTCACTGGGAACGACACGCGCATTGATGCTCAAGCTGAAATGTGACAGCCCACCACATATGAAGTCTATTTGGCAGCGTTATTCATAATCACTCACTGGGAACGACACGCGCATTGATGCTCAAGCTGAATTGTAACAGCCCGCCACATATGAAGTCTATTTGGCAACGTTATTCATAATCACTCACTGGGAACGACACGCGCATTGATGCTCGAGCTGAAATGCAACAGCCTGCCACATATGAAGTCTATTTGGCAGCGTTATTCATAATCACTCACAGTCTCCTTCATGCAGCATTCAAGAGACCACCACCTATAAAGCAGCGGCTGAAATCAAGACGCCCCTTTGTGCCTGCCGCACAACAACTACTTAAGAACGCAGAAGGACTTGGTTTAAGTGCGGCACACTGGACGAACCATATGTGGAACACGGAGTGGCAAAATCACACCTCCACGCTCCGTGACTTCATACCCGACGCCGATCCCCGTCCACCAGGGATGTCCCTCGCAAGGCTTGCGTGGGTCAGGCTTAACCGCCTGCGAACTGGCGTCGGCCGCTTTTGTTCGGACATGCACAAGTGGGGCCTGGCTCCTTCATCAGAATGCGAGTGTGGTGCCACTGAACAGACCGCAGACCATGTCATCCACCACTGCCTAATCCACCGGCCTCCACATGGTGCGCATGGTCTGAGGGTCCTGGACGACGAGACTGCTGAGTGGCTGAAGATTTCCTGCCCTCCAATCTAGCCTGGAAAGATCGCTCATACGCCATCATCATCACTGGGAACGACACGCGCATTGATGCTCAAGCTGAAATGTAACAGCCCGTCACATATGAAGTCTATTTGGCAACGTTATTCATAATCACTCACCGGGGACGACATGGGCATTGACGCTCGAACTGAAATGCAACAGCCCGCCACATATGAAGTCTATTTGGCAGCGTTATTCACAATCACTCACCGGGGACGACGTGGGCATTGACGCTCGACCTGAAATGCAACAACCCGCCGCATATGAAGCTTTTTCTGGCAGCATAAATGATTGCGCGTCCCGATGTATGCGGAGACGATATCGGAGGTACGACATCGTCGCCACCCAATGGAAAGTAGGCGTACCACACTATGGTGGGAGTTTGTACAGCAGGCAGTCTTTGGTTATATGGCCTGTCATCTGCATCTCACCACACTAACAGGTAGCATTCTTTGTCACCCCAACGCAACATATCTGCCCCACAAAGCGTCCGACACCAATGTTCAGGCTGCCATTCCTTGATGTTGCAAGTTCAGAGAGACCATAACCCGACTGGCTCTCAGATGGAGATCCGATTGTTGATTCTTTCCATTTCAAAAATTACGCTTTGTTGTATCCAATATCTTGTAACATGTGTTGTGTACTTGTAATTAGATATGGTGATTACTTAATGACTGAACAAAAAAGTTGAGTTTTTTAACGCTTTTTGCACACTCCACAGGCATGGATTGCCAGGTAATTCTAATTAATTTATAAAAACAACGACCATTGCAATGTTAGAAAATGTTTCATTATGTTCTTTACAAACAGAAATAATTCTTTACAATTTCTGCATATCTCAAACCACATGACACCTGCATCACAAATTGTGCGATATGTTGCATTCCAATTACATTTAATCTATACGAGTTACAGAAATTTGCAAAAAAGCTCTCAAGTTACTTGGTTTGTTTTAAGTCAGAGTTTCAGACTAAAATTTTAGCGGGTTTGTTGATAAAAATTTGGAATCCCAGTCACCTCTGAGCCCCAGTTATTTTACTCATGGTCTGTTTCTAAACAGGTTGTTATAAATGGCAGAGACTCTGACTGACGTGGCTGAAAAGTCCTTTCACCATGTGCAGCATGCGTTGTTGCACTGACCAATGAACAGAATCTGACTTGCTACTAACCAAACGACGTTATTGATTGAGTGCTGTTGCTCCTAGGAAACTCTCCGCACTGCGCTGGCCATGGGTGCAGACAGAGGGATTCATGTTGAGGTCACACCTGATCAATACGCCAAAATGGGACCATTACATGTGAGTTAAAATCAATAACTGGCGTGTTGTTATTAACTGTAACTGTAAAAATCGGTGATTTCCAAATTTCTTTGCCTGAAAGACTCCCTTTGTTTCCTTAAAAAAATAGAGGACTCCATCAGTTTTGAAACAAGAAAAATTAAAACAAATGATTTTTAGTGTATGACAGAGTTGGATCAAGACGGACTATATAGAGGCCATGACAACGTACAATGGGATTGTTAAAACTGGGGGCAGATAGTGACGTCATAGTGCCATTGTCTTCAATTGAATTTCTCTACAGATGCTTCCATTTTGCAGTGCGTTTAGTTCAGGGTAGTCAGGAATTATTTTACTTTAATGAGTACCGGTACAGTAGCCTACTTAAGCTACAACTCTAAACTTGGTAGGAATGTGATTTATCAGTGTCCTATATCAACATAAGGATGAGATAGATCGATATTTGAAATAGAAATAGCCTACTTTGATTTGTTTTGGTATTTCAAAATATGTTTTTTAATCGTTTCAAAATCCAAGCATAGCCTAATTGAATTGCTGGTCGTCATTTGAGCTATTAGGGCGGAGGGTCTACCCTTGAGCAACCCGGTTACCTTACTAGTAATGAGTCAGGATGCACCGTAAGTACCCGGGTCAGATGCATCAATTTTGTACCCTGTAGTCTCCAGAACGCATTTTTGCTGCTTTGGTATTGCTTAAGGTTTCAGTCTACTTTTTTAGGCTTTAAGTTACAGTTTAGATATGTGCCCCCCCTATGTAATGCTAATTTTCAATGGAAATTGTTAACTTCTTAGCAAAAATTTTGGATTTATCACAAAATTGCCCACTTTTTTTGGATTTTTCACGTTTTTACTTCTGTAATTCCCTTGTGATTTTTCACAGGCAAATACTGCAGTGCTAAACTGACCTTTATTTAACACTGTGCAGCTTTAGCTACATTTTAATGTTGAAATGACACTGGCTTTACAATTTTGGCCTTGTATTTTTCTCAATTTTACGAATCTGCAATTTTGGCTCCACTATGTTGTAGTCTCCAGAACGACCCATGGTACTACTCTACCAATGCCTACTATGTGCTCCTGTTTGGGTGTAAAATGATGCAAATTTATATATAAACAAACCTACAAAACAAGAAAACAGATTTACTAAAAAGTGTGATAATAGTTCACTCTTCTATGGAAGCTATTTAGCCTGGCTCCAAAATTGTGTAGTCTCCAGAACAAACTTTAACAAAAAATGTATGCTTCCCTGATTAAAATGGCAAACATTCTTCCAGTATGTGATGGACTAGTATGCTCACTTAGCAGGATTTCATAGAGAGGACTCGGAATAAATAAAAGATTAGGAATTTCTTTCTTATTGAATTTGTCTGTAGTCTCCAGAACACTGTAGTCTCCAGAACTTTTTTTTTTCTTTTTTTTTGTAAAACCAGTAAGCACTCCTTTGTACAGTTATTTTTACATGTAATGTTACTATAAAAGTTGCTCATAAGAAATGATACCTGTTGAAGCATTCTGTAACCTATTTTTGATCTTAGAGAACATAGATACAGTTAAAGTTGTTAAATTTTAATTTAGCTGTGATTGTGAGGTGCTTTTTACGCATATTTGATTGGCAATGGCTCCATATGAAAAAAGTATTGCTATTACTATTGCTAGCATATGATTTATTACTACCTTGAGGTCAAACAATACATGACTTTGGCTGAAGTATCAGAATATTTAGGTACATTATCGCACAACTGCAGTAAACCTGCTAGAAACTGATAAAATAGGTATACTCACACTGATATTTAATTTTCAGTATAAAAACATGATATTTTTTGGGGGCAGTCTTTTGATTTAGTTGGTAGAGAAGTATCTCAAGACTTTTAAATCAAAATTTTATGGCACCAAGCATTCTGAATTTTTTCTCCGTTCTGGAGACTACAGGTACAAAATTGATGCATCTGACCCACCCGTATTTCGAAATATGTTTGTTTCGAACAGCCTTGATGGATAGGCTATTTAACGTCCTAATACGTCTATATTTGATTCAATCTAATATTTGATTTGTTTTACGTTGTGAAGCATTGTTTGTGATATATTAGTAGCCTACTCTTGTAAATGTGGTTAAGAAGTGCTGTGTCTTTAAGTGCAATGGAAATTATAGTGAAGAAAATAAAGTTGCAGTGTTTAAACTGCCTAAATGCCAACCGATGAAACGTGATAGATGGCTTGCCACTATTCCAAGGGATAATATTCCGGATTCAAAGGACACCTTCGTTTGTGAACGCCATTGGCCAGAAAACTATCCTACCACTAGGCTATCAAGTATGGGAAAGTAAGACCTTTGTATCCACCATCTGTGTTTCCCTGTGTCCCTTTGAGTTTAGTTTCTTCCTCACCATTTTTTCCTAGAAGTACTCAAAGGGCGTTAAGTGGAACTCACAATCAGCCTGTTGATGAATTACCAAGTTTTGACAAAAGTGACATTATTGTGAGCTTTGAAAATGTCCTGGCTAATGCTTTTAGTGTCCAATTTCCTTTTTAGCAGGTGATGATGTATTTCGGGCTCATCAGACGCTTGTTTTTCAATGCAAGGAATTTATGCAAGATTCCGATATAGCCTACCCAAGTTTGTGTTAAGAATTGATGACAATCTGAGCTTTGAAGCATTTCATTCTGGAGTAAAATGCTCTATAACGTCTCTATTAGCAAGTAAATGTTCCAGATGGTCACAAATTCAAGAAGCTGTAAGATTCTTGCATTATCTCATCAACAAAGTATTCTTTTGCAACAGATGAAATCTATGGATTTTATGCAGGCTGTGGAAAAGAAATACACCGTGGAAACAATCGTTAGGTCCTTCGAATATTTTTCTTTGTCCAGAAGCTCATACAACCGACTGAGACGGGATTTCAAGTTGCCCAGTACTACTACTAGAACACTTACAATTCTCAAGCTTGGGAATTAATTATCATAGACTAGTTAACGTCAGTTTATGAGCTTTTCTGGATATTTATCAATTTTTTTTCTTGAGTGTTCTCATTAATACTACAATAAGTCGGGTTAGCATATTAGTCAAATTATATACTAAAGATGATGCGTATCAGCCTTGTCTCGATATCGACTTGTTTATAAGACTTAGTGAATGATACCTTACTTTTTACACGATAACAATTAATCTTTTAACTAAGCGAGTCTTGGCTACGAGTAGCTGGTGCATTGTTTTTTTTTAGATAGTTTTTTGCTAGTGAAGTTACCACTTTTTTAAATATCTCAGTGTTATCATGGCTGATCCATCGCAATTTTCAATGTTGGTGTGGTACAATATCAAACGAACGATTTAATTGTATTTTTCCTTTAACAAGTTTGTAGTGGGCCCGTTTGATTCGAAATTAAAAAATATATAAATTGTTTACAAGACGAGTAGCGTACTTGGTGATTTGTATTTTTTAAAGCTGCCACACAGTGCCACAGCTTTAGTTTCAATGTTATAAATATTAGCCTAACGTACGGTTCAATTGAAGACAATGGCACTATGACGTCACTATCTGCCCCCAGTTTTAACAATCCCATTGTACGTTGTCATGGCCTCTAATATAGTCCGTCTTGAGTTGGATCAATCACTATTAGAATTGTTTTTAAATGTAATTAATTACATATTTTCATATAATTTGAAATGGAAGTATTTCAGTACAAAAAACTTTAGTCCAAATTACGTTTGGTAAGTTGCACGCATGATGCACAATGGATGCGCCTCCATGATGCACAATGGATGCGCCCCCATGATGCACAATGGATGCGCCTCCATGATGCACAATGGATGCGCCTCCTCGAACTTGTCTGTGAAAATGTAAAGAATATTATGACTTGTAGAAGTAGACTATTATGTAAAGTAAATGTAACTTCTTGTACTATGATGTCTTTATCACATGCAATTATATTGTCTTTGATAAAATCAAACTGTAAAAAAGTCATTGGGGAACATACATATTGAAACGTTTAATTTTTGTAACTAAAACGTGTAATTAATTAGTAATTACATTTGGAAGTAATTGCATTTAGAAATTATTAACACAATGCATGTAATGCAACTGAAATGAAACTTATTGATTCAATTCTGGTGTGTAACTAGGGGTAGGGGGTAAAAGGTCAAATTCTTGAAACCAGCTTGCCTATTCCTTATTAGGACCAAAATAACCTAAATAAACAAAAAAAATCGAAAAAAAATTTTTTTGCTCAAAATAGGCCATCTGCACCCCTAAAAACCCGTCGAAAACCCCGATTTCACTTAAATCAGCATAACTTTCTCATTTTAAGGGTTATTTTGGTCAATAAAGACTCTATTTCAGTTAGAATTTCCTCTAGAAACTGATCAAATGACTTAAACTAAGCATTTCCAAAGAAATGAGTCCAAAAAATTAAGAAAACACTTAATTTTCAATTTTTCGATGCAAAATTGTTGCAAAGAATTGTTGCAAAGAATCTGTATGGTCATGACTTTTACCTTACACCAGCAGCACAGCTAGAAAGTGAATGTGGAATAATAGATGATACTCCCAGAAATCATGTACCAGTAAAAGCAGCTGACTATGAGAACTACATTTACGTCTTACCATCATCCAGAACAATATCTGATTTTAAACAACTTCAAGCTTCAGAAGTTGAGAGGGCTGCAGCCATGGCCCTTTACCATAAGCAGCCTGGATCAAAGGCTACATGGCACTATGATACAACAAGCAGGAGCTCAATTGATGGAGACTGGCCAAGTCTTATCATAAGAATCACTAACTGTGACAAACCTGTTGAATTTAGACTCCGACCAATATATTTTGCATTTGAAAATAGGGAACAAATCATCGACCTATTTGTCGAGTCCCTAACTCGCTTATCTGTAATAGCAAGTATTGTAGAGGGGAAGGATATCACCCCAAGTTGCATTTGGGAAACAATTGATGCTGTTATGACTGACGCTGTTTCAAAAAATCTAGAAATAGAAAACAGTATTCCTCTGAAGATCAGTTCTGATCATCATCCCTTCCACCTTCTTTGTAAGAGTCACACTGTAGAAGCTCTGGATCGATCAAACCTTTAAGTAGTGTCAATGATTGAAAAGAAGGTTAATCAATGAGCTATCTTTGAAAGTATCAATCCAGCACTTAAGTCATTTTTTCGTGGTAAAACTGCTATCGTTGAGGCTGGAATTGAAGCGATTCTTAACCTTGTTACTCATGACAAGTCAGCAAAGTCATCCTCAAAAGCAGATATATTTGATCACATATGTGAACGAGAGAATGTAGTGAAACGCATGTTTTTATACCAGCAAAGAAGATTTGCAAAAGTTGGTAAAGCTGCTGCGTCCATTATCAATGCAAAAGACATTCTGTTGATGCTTTTGGATGAAATAGACAATACAAATCAGTTGGTTGAGGCCTGTAAGGTCTATATGGCAAGTGACTTTTTCATGACTGAACTAGAGGTCTTGGCCTTTTTCAACTACCATGTTACCTTCCCATTTCTCAACTGCATTGAGTGTAGCTCCCAGAGTGATCTTCTCCAAATCCTTCCAAACCTATACCATCACCTTTTAGAGAAGCGTACCGACACGTTGAGCAAATTTGAGGTGCAAATCCATGGTGTTCCGCCTCCAATGATGACAACAGATCTGGCAAAAGAAATTTGTGGAATGATGTGTTTATCTGCAGCTGAAGCAATTAAACTGCAATGTGGAAGAGAGTATGGCTTTGCTGATGAAGGTGAAAAGTTGAGAGCAACGGATCTTTCTCAACTTGAAAGCCATGAGCTTGAAGGCCTTTCTAATGAAAATCTTGTCACTGAGAGAGATTTTTCTCACTTTGATAGAGAAGCAAGAGTTGCACATTGCAGAAACCGCAAATTCAAAGCGAAGAATATCAGAAATAACATGATTCTCTACAAATCCGAAACCCAAGGAACTGTGGATAAGGTCTCTCGCAAAATTTGTGGAGCCCTTGCAGTGCGTGAAGTGGCTTGGTCAGATGCTTAAAAAGTGAGATTCAAGGAGAGAATTGAGATGAAGCTGGCAATTGCTAAAAAATCTCAAAATTATACGAACAAACTTTTGAACCACTGCAAATCATGGGGCAGGTCATGTACTTCTGTTGATGAGCTCCATGATGTCCTGCAAAAAAAGCCAGAAATCCAAAAGGATATCATCAAACACGAACTTGCCTATTATGTCCATACTCACAAATTCGATAAAGCAGCAAAATCAGATTTGTTTCGGCTCAACAAAATTACTCATGAAGAAAAGTTGGAAAATTTCACCATTTTGTTGGCAGGAGATGATACCAACACATCAAGCAGTACTATTTGTGATTTGCCATCAAATGATGATGTTTTAGATGCTATGAAAGACACTGAAATAATATACACTTCAAAGAATAGACAGACATATAATCTTCAAGTTAATGAACTTTGTGTTAGCGCATGGCAGAACAATATTGATCAATTTGTTTGGTACATTGGCTATGTCAAAAAGATTGAGAATGACAACTATTTGATTGATTATTTGCATCGCTCAGCAAATTCTGATCTGAATTGGAAATATCCAGAACATGAGGATGTTGAACTCACAGAAGACTGTCAAATAGTTCCTTGCTCTGTAAAGGGTAGTTGGGACACTTCTCCTGATGCAAGAAACAGGTCATTCACATTAAAAAATGTGAAGGAAATTCGCAGTGCATTCCAAAAGCACATTCAATAACAACGAAACCACCAGTCTATGATATATATATAGATGTATACTTATGAATGTGAGTTCCAATATTCAACTGATGACTTTATGTTTATATATTCAGTAGTAGTTTGTATTTGATTGTGTGGCAGATACTTTCCACTGCATTTAGCACGCTGGCCGCAAAGTATGTATGCATACGAGTAATGGATTAAAAAATGTTTAAGGCACTGTATTTACAAAAAACATCATTCAAAAACTTTAAAAAGAGGAAAATTATTCATAAAAATTCATTAACAATTACATTATTCATTCAATGGGAGAGCAAATGTGAAAACAAACTTCTAAAAAAAAATTTTGACTTTTTTTCAATTTTTTTTGGAAATTTATGAAAAACTTGTTTTTTTTCTAGCGAAAAATGAAAAATAGGGTATTTTTTTAGTTTTTTGGTCTAAAACATTAAATTGTGCTAATTTAGAGTTTTTGAATGGCTTCTCTGACTAATTCTAATAAGAATAGACACCTCATAGACCAATATAGCTCTAACATTGAAGAAAATTAGCGCGATTTCATAAAATTGTCAGTTTTGGGTGTTTTTGGGGGTGCAGACGCTGAATTTTGGCCGAAAAAATTTAAAATAACTTTTTCCTGATTATTTGACATATTTTGGTCCCAATAAGCGATAGGCAAATGGGTTTTGAGAGGGTACCCATAAAAAGGGCCCCTACCCCTAGTGTAACAAGTTTTGCAAACAGGCAACTAGTTTGTAATATTGTAGTATACTAATACAGAGATCGACAGAGTGAAGTTTTCCGATTGTTGAAGTGTTGTTGCCGGAGAATTATTCCATTCGTTAGATGCCGCTGAATGGAGAGCAGTCCTGAGAATGTGATGCTCAAGCGCACACCCCGAGAGTCGAACCAGCGACGCTTTATCTTGAGTCGGGCACTTCACCGCTGAGCTAATGGTGCAGATGGATAAGAGTTATATGCATACAAAGAAAAAGGCGAAACATTTGGAAGACCAAATTGGCCAACATAATTTATCAGTCAATGGATTTAAAGATGTTATGCTGACCTCTTGCAGCTTCATCACAGACTCACAGGTCTGACCTTTTGCAACTTCATCACAGACGCACAGGTCTGGCCTCTTGCAGCTTCATCACAGACGCACAGGTCTGGCCTCTTGCAGCTTCATCACAGACGCACATGTCTGGCCTCTTGCAGCTTCATCACAGACTCACAGGTCTGACCTCTTGCAGCTTCATCACAGACGCACAGGTCTGGCCTCTTGCAGCTTCATCACAGACGCACAGGTCTGGCCTCTTGCAGCTTCATCACAGACGCACAGGTCTGGCCTCTTGCAGCTTCATCACAGACGCACAGGTCTGGCCTCTTGCAGCTTCATCACAGACCCACAGGTCTGGCCTCTTGCAGCTTCATCACAGACGCACAGGTCTGGCCTCTTGCAGCTTCATCACAGACGCACAGGTCTGGCCTCTTGCAGCTTCATCACAGACGCACAGGTCTGGCCTCTTGCAGCTTCATCACAGACCCACAGGTCTGGCCTCTTGCAGCTTCATCACAGACCCACATGTCTGGCCTCTTGCAGCTTCATCACAGACCCACAGGTCTGGCCTCTTGCAGCTTCATCACAGACCCACAGGTCTGGCCTCTTGCAGCTTCATCACAGACGCACAGGTCTGGCCTCTTGCAGCTTCATCACAGACGCACAGGTCTGGCCTCTTGCAGCTTCATCACAGACGCACATGTCTGGCCTCTTGCAGCTTCACAGACGCACAGGTCTGGCCTCTTGCAGCTTCATCACAGACGCACAGGTCTGGCCTCTTGCAGCTTCATCACAGACGCACAGGTCTGGCCTCTTGCAGCTTCATCACAGACCCACATGTCTGGCCTCTTGCAGCTTCATCACAGACCCACAGGTCTGGCCTCTTGCAGCTTCATCACAGACGCACAGGTCTGGCCTCTTGCAGCTTCATCACAGACGCACAGGTCTGGCCTCTTGCAGCTTCATCACAGACCCACAGGTCTGGCCTCTTGCAGCTTCATCACAGACCCACATGTCTGGCCTCTTGCAGCTTCATCACAGACCCACAGGTCTGGCCTCTTGCAGCTTCATCACAGACGCACAGGTCTGGCCTCTTGCAGCTTCATCACAGACGCACAGGTCTGGCCTCTTGCAGCTTCATCACAGACGCACAGGTCTGGCCTCTTGCAGCTTCATCACAGACGCACATGTCTGGCCTCTTGCAGCTTCACAGACGCACAGGTCTGGCCTCTTGCAGCTTCATCACAGACGCACAGGTCTGGCCTCTTGCAGCTTCATCACAGACGCACAGGTCTGGCTTCTTGCAGCTTCATCACAGACCCACAGGTCTGGCCTCTTGCAGCTTCATCACAGACGCACAGGTCTGGCCTCTTGCAGCTTCATCACAGACCCACAGGTCTGGCCTCTTGCAGCTTCATCACAGACGCACAGGTCTGGCCTCTTGCAGCTTCATCACAGACGCACATGTCTGGCCTCTTGCAGCTTCACAGACGCACAGGTCTGGCCTCTTGCAGCTTCATCACAGACGCACAGGTCTGGCCTCTTGCAGCTTCATCACAGACGCACAGGTCTGGCCTCTTGCAGCTTCATCACAGACCCACATGTCTGGCCTCTTGCAGCTTCATCACAGACCCACAGGTCTGGCCTCTTGCAGCTTCATCACAGACCCACAGGTCTGGCCTCTTGCAGCTTCATCACAGACGCACAGGTCTGGCCTCTTGCAGCTTCATCAAAGACGCACATGTCTGGCCTCTTGCAGCTTCACAGACGCACATGTCTGGCCTCTTGCAGCTTCATCACGGACCCACAGGTCTGGCCTCTTGCAGCTTCATCACAGACGCACAGGTCTGGCCTCTTGCAGCTTCATCACAGAGGCACAGGTCTGGCCTCTTGCAGCTTCATCACAGACGCACAGGTCTGGCCTCTTGCAGCTTCATCACGGACCCACAGGTCTGGCCTCTTGCAGCTTCATCACAGACGCACAGGTCTGGCCTTTTGCAGCTTCATCACGGACCCACAGGTCTGACCTCTTGCAGCTTCATCACAGACGCACAGGTCTGGCCTCTTGCAGCTTCATCACAGACGCACAGGTCTGGCCTCTTGCAACTTCATCACAGACCCACAGGTCTGGCCTCTTGCAGCTTCATCACAGACCCACAGGTCTGGCCTCTTGCAGCTTCATCACAGACCCACAGGTCTTTATGAACCCGATTTGAGAACCATCGGTGAAGATTCGTTACTTTTTGTATTTTAGTGTGAGTTGGTTTTCTTTTATCAAAGTATGATTGGCTAAAAAGTCCCTGTAGGGATGTTTTCCAACCTTTTACTCTCATCCTTCTCACGAGATAGATGCTGAGTGGCACCCATAGAAGAAGAAACAGCAAAGAGCAAAATTACTAAGTTCAAGTGCGTTGTGGCCATTACGTTGACCGCTCGAGTTGACGTCAAACTGGAGCCTTGGAAGGAAACATCTCACATCACCTCACAGTCTGCTAAATGTTTTATGTAGTTACATGGATACAAGTCCCTAGTTAAAGACGCAGCCTCTACGGACTGTAGGTTTGCTTGGAGGAAGATTGCTAGCAGACCAAAACAGAGCTGCCGGATTGTTTCTAAAGAAAGCTTTGATGTATTGAGGATTAACCACCACAAGTATTTCAAAATTAATTCTGGAACATTAAAAGTTGCATTTCTTTCAATCTGCTGCTCAGTAACCACTTCATGGCCACTACTGCAATAGTTTGCAAAGATTGCAACTACCAATTTCATTTGAGGAGAATATAATTTTACGATCGTATATTGGATCGGCATCTAATGGAGCGACATCTAATGGATGGAATAATTCCCTGGCAACAAGACTTCAACAATCGGAAACTTCACTCTGTCAATCTCGGTGAACCGGCCTGCGTCAGTGATTCAAAGCTTCTACAAGAATGCGAAACTGCTAGGAATAACTTATCAAGAAGCTTTCCCAGTCCGAGAATAAAGATTCAATCACTCAATTAATCGTGCATTGAGCGGTGCATTGGTGTAAAATCGTATATAGCTGTGAACACCACATGATGGCTGTGAACTCTAGCGATCAAAACTAAGGGCAAGTAACTAATTTTTTTATAAACTTAAATACTCAGCTTTCAAAATCTAATTCTAAGAAGTCCTAGATTTTGAAAACTGAGTTTTTAAGAGAAGTCAGTCCTGATAAGTTTAGAAGCCACCAGTTGCAGTTATGTCCAATCCTACATGCTCCCATTGTTGCAGTTATGTCCAATGCCACATGCTCCCATTGTTGCAGTTATGTCCAATGTTACATGCTCCCATTGTTGCAGTTATGTCCAATGCCACATGCTCCCATTGTTGCAGTTATGTCCAATGCTACATGCTCCCATTGTTGCAGTTATGTCCAATCCTACATGCTCCCATTGTTGCAGTTATGTCCAATGCCACATCATGTACTTCTAGACTACCTGTACTGGACACAGGTTTTTATTGAATACGCTAGTGGCCCCATGCGACGAAAACCGTAATTACCGAACAAACAACACCGCAGTACTGTTTTAGGTGTGAGTTATGTGGAATATAGCAAAGAGTTAGCTGCAAATGTTTGTTTATTAATTCTAGTACATTAAGCAGCACAGAAAGTTGTAATGCAACGTGAATTTAAGGAGAGGTGTGACATTGATGCAACACAAACAACAAGGTAGGCTACGCGGAACAATGTCAAAGAAAGTTATCACTGAATTATTTTCATCGCATTCTTGGCTGAAAGTTTGTGCTGGTAGGCTATAGCTTTAATTAATTTCTCAATGTTTGAGGTACGATTCCACTGACGACGACGCCAAAATATCGGTTGTCCATTAATTATTATTATTTATTTGCGTCAGACAAAGCTGTCCATATCCAAAATAACGAGATAATACACAAACTGCAAAGGTCACAGAGAGCCACTTTGGATGTCGTCAGTTTAAGAGTTCACTAAATATCTACTATTACAAATTTACATAGGCTACAATGAGCGTTGGAAGAGTTGAAAGTATTCAGAACGATAAAAACAATCAGATGACATCAGGTCTGATATAAAGCGATTTGAGGAGTGTAGCCTATGCAACGGTTGATAAACGAAAACATGTTTTTCCTCAATAAAGCATCAAACGTTGTTATATTATTCATTACTTGATATTCACGGACACTGACATAACGAGGCAAATTGTGCGATATTCTGAAAGAATCATTGTAAGCAACACGTAATCGTTTTATTCTAGAAGATCTAAACTTGTTCCACAACTGGGATGCGTAAAACGACATACAGTAAGAGCGAAATAAATTGTTTTTTAGGTGGGTGAGCATTTAGCAAAATAAATTTTGCATTGTTTGCAGCACAGTCCTGAGAGCGTACTTGCCTTGAAATATCATTTTCATCTGAGAGAGAACTCTCAATAAATACACCCAGATATTTTACAGAGTCTGTGAACACAATTTCAGATTTACCTAGATATAGCAGAGGAGCACGTGAAAGATAATAGACATAGACTACCAATATTGAACCAATTCAATAGCACATTTGTAAGCAGTTAAGCGAAAATATAAAGTCACATCTCCGGTTGTTAGTATCCACCACGCAACTTCGTAATTTTACGGCACGACGTTGATCTACCGCTTTGTGATAGATCACGAACATAATTGGACATAAAACAATTAAAAAACTTGCAGATCATATTGTTGATGATATCATGGCCCATGGTGCACTTTGAAATATCTTTATAATTTTGCCAAAGATCAGTCAATGAAACTGTGACAAGTCCCACAAAAAAATGTTTTTTTTCTTCAATTGCTAAGAATTTTTGCTCCAGGAAAGGTTCAGAGCGAATTGAATTGAAGATACAGTAGCAATGTTGACACAAAGAAAACGATATATCATTAGGTGGAATAAATCCACCTCGATTAATTTTATTCGTATCATCAAGATCATCATCAAAGCTAGTTGTGTGACAAGACAGTAATTGACATTTTAGGTCAGCAAGCAGGTTTGTAACTTCACTGAAACGAGTTATTGTGCGATTTGCAATATTAACATTGTTCTTTCTTTTTTTACTACTCAAAAAGGACTCGTATGACAAATCAACAAAAATCTGCAACCCCATGCTTAAAGATGGAATTTCAGCAGTCATGTCAACAATACAAAGAAATAAAATGTCATCTTTCAACAACGCAGTAATTTCAGATGGCATGGCTTGTTCTGTCTGTATTCGCTCATATATGTCTTCAATTGATCTCACCTGGTCTTTTTCTAAAAATAATTTGCTCATTTTCTCTACATTTTCAGTATCTTGTTTGTGTCTGGCACTGGCAAAAGTAGTTTTGGATCGTTTGGGTGGTGGCTCACTGGACAAGTGGACATGTAAGTTGGGCAGTTGGGAAATAGTGTTGGCAATGCATCATTCCTTAGTTTTCTGTAAAAGTGACAATACAAAAGCTATGCATCTCTTTTAAGATTAGAGTTTCATGATAAACAACACATACCGGTACTCTACGAGTCAAAACATTCAATGGAAGGTCTCAATTTCATAATCAATAAGCTTAGGGCTGCATATAATTGGTAGGCCCAACATGATTAACACTACTTTTAACAGCCTACTAGGCCTATATGGAGAAAATAAGATATGAAGTAGCACAGCAACATAAATCTTAAAAGACAATTAACTAGAATTTATTTATTTGTTCGAATTTATTTGTGTTTTGAATAATTATGTTTTGTTTTTTTCCTCTCTCTCATCAACAAAACCAATAAACAGAACTGAACTAAGCTTTGGGTCTTGTGTACTTTAAGCCGTCCATGTTCAATACGAACATACAGAGGCTCACTTTCTTTTGAGATCCGAAGTTCCTTTCTTCTTAATTCGACTTGCATTAGAATCTTCCGATAAACTCACAAAGCAATCATCAGTAAAATGCAAAGAACACACCTTAGAACTTTTGCTTGAAACAAAATCTTTTCGAGAAAGTTTGCAGATCCATTTTTCTAACAGTTCATCATTTTGAAAAGGAAAACTGTGCATTGACACACCTTTTGGTGTTTTATGCCTGGCTATCATAGCCACTTTTACAGCCATAAGCAGAGCAACGTCCCATACTTCGAAATTTTTACCAAGCTACACAACCTGCAACAATTCATCAGGTGTCTTTATTTGTAAATTGAATGACTAAATTAGTCTAACATGTAACTGCTGTGATAAGAGAGATGAATTGGAAACATCACTTTCTAACTGATTTCAACTCTGTATGCTTTAGTTTTACGGAAATTACAAAATACCATAGTTAACTGCTTACAGCAGCCTACTACTATTATGTAGCCTAGGCTATTTCCAAAACTTGACTTCTTGCATACCTTAGTGCTGTGCTGTTAGGCTATCAATGTTACTCAATGCAAGCCTTCTTGTATTCACTGTCAACAATCAAAAACGTGGTATTTCTTGATAATGTTTTATGCTTTGTAAAGTTGTACTTAGGCTACTTTTGTACTGAGCAGTAGCCAACCATAGGTTCCATTCTCACTGTAAGCTTTCCCATATCTACTGCTGTGCTAACATCACATTCAGGCACACCAAACATTAAAAAAATTAGCCTACCTTTCTGCAAAGCACACAATTTCCTTCAAAGTTTAAAACTGAACTATATATTTTTTTCATAAGAAATCTTAAACGAACTGAATTCTCTGTCTTCGTTCTGTCTGGCTTTTGAAAAACTGATTTGAAAAAGCGCAATTCCTTTGGGTCCACTGTGGTATGGTCACGTGATGAATACGTCACCTGTGTCCAGTACAGGTAGTATAGAAGTACATGGCCACATGCTCCCATTGTTGCAGTTATGTCCAATGCTACATGCTCCCATTGTTGCAGTTATGTCCAATCCTACATGCTCCCATTGTTGCAGTTATGTCCAATGCCACATGCTCCCATTGTCGCAGTTATGTCCAATCCTACATGCTCCCATTGTTGCAGTTATGTCCAATGCCACATGCTCCCATTGTTGCAGTTATGTCCAATCCTACATGCTCCCATTGTTGCAGTTATGTCCAATCCTACATGCTCCCATTGTTGCAGTTATGTCCAATGCTACATGCTCCCATTGTTGCAGTTATGTCCAATGCTACATGCTCCCATTGTTGCAGTTATGTCCAATGCTACATGCTCCCATTGTTGCAGTTATGTCCAATGTTACATGCTCCCATTGTTGCAGTTATGTCCAATGCTACATGCTCCCATTGTTGCAGTTATGTCCAATGCTACATGCTCCCATTGTTGCAGTTATGTCCAATCCTACATGCTCCCATTGTTAAATCAGTTGCTGCGATGTTGACGCAGGTTTCAAAGATCCTGGCAAAGTTGGCCGAGCAACAGGAGGCCAGCCTGATCGTGCTCGGAAAACAAGCTATTGATGACGACAACAACCAAACGGCGCAGATGACCGCTGCTGTTCTCGATTGGCCGCAGGTGACTTTGTCGCATGTATTGTGATTTAAAATTAAGGTATTTTGCCTCGCGAGCCAGGTGTATAATTGCTCCTTTTCAGCGAAGCTTCACAGGTTGGATGCCTGGGTGTCTCCAAGGATTGGTAAGTACTCTTTTAGAGTTGGACGCCAGCATCCGGTCACAGTTCGCAATGCGTCGTTGATTGTCTGACCAATAAGGCCTGTTGTCATGACAATGCGAAATAAAGTTAATTGTGTATGTGGCACTCCCAGGGAACCTTCGCCTCTGAGCTAAAGTTGGATGGAGATAAGTTAACTGTGGTCCGAGAGATTGACGGAGGACTAGAGACTGTCGAGCTCAAGATGCCTGCTGTAGTATCGGCTGATCTGAGACTTAACGAGCCTAGATACGCCACCCTCCCTAATATCATGGTGAGTGGATGTCTTCTCAGTTCATTTGTCAGTAATGGTTACAAGACACAAACAAGCTTCCGGCATTCAATCTCATGTCGCGTCGATGTTCTTGACAATGACAATAATCTCTTCAATTTCAACCCCATCTTGCTTATTTGCAGATGTTGTTGCAATGTTGCAAGGCGCGTCTGCTAGATCTAGTACTACAGCAAATCAGAGAGGACCAAAACCTTATCGCAAACGTCGCGTTTTTGTATAAATCATTCTGATCTGCCATTTTCCCTCGTCACATCTGCCGTGGCAGATCCACACAAACATTGTTATTGTTTTGAACTTTTCATTTTCTAACGATTACATGCTTCCCACAATCGGGACCCAAGACAGAAACTAAAATGTAAATCTGTGACAACTAATCTGCTTAAAAGTACAGTTTGCAAATCAGGTCGGTGATTCAGAGGACTCGCCATCCTTCACCGCATGATGCAAGATTGGCAGTAATGTATAAACTTTGTACTTTTTAGAAAGCTAAAAAGAAAAAAGTTGATAAAGTGACCCCTAGTGACCTCGGTGTGGATATCGTGTCAACTCTGGAAGTTGTAGAGGTCGTCGACCCCCCGCAGCGCGAAGCCGGCGTCAAAGTTGAAAGCCCTGAAGAACTTGTTAATAAATTAAAAGAAGCCGGTGTTGTTTAGATAAATTGATTTTGAATCAAGCCAATCGCATTCTCTGTATTGGCATTATGGAGGTTTTACGAAGCCATGCTCTTAATGTAATTTATTGAAATGTAACATTTCATCAACGTCAAATTTGTTGTTTATAATAAATGTCGTGGTTTCCAGTTCAGCCGAGAAGCAAAGGCGTTCAGAAGCCGGAGTTTGGGGTTTCGACGGAGTGAGAGTCTGGAAGTGTCCATTGCCGTTCTATAAAGTTGCCTGAGTGCAAATATAGGCCTACTGTACGCAAAACGTTTTTACGACTGCTTGCAAAACATATAGGTCTAATCTAGTCATATTTGCTTCGAGGGCATTGCAAGGCATCAAAATTGTTTCTGTAGATCATCGTAGCATCATATTCATTTTCTCTAATCCAACTTCACTCTCTTCCTCGACTTCTGCGTTAACATTTCCATTACAAGTATGTTTGATGTGTGCTGACCTTCTGTGACGTGTGACTGCGGCCGCAGGTTGAAAATGTACATGACATAAGTTATTGAACAGATACGTGGCTTCAACCTTTCTGGTGGTGTTACAGGGTTGAGCGGATTATACGGAATATTCTCCATTTGCCAAATATTCGCAAAGTTTGATGGAAATTTTGTTTGCGTGTTGATTGGGTTTTTGTAGGAGTTGTTATAATTTTTGCTTGAACGCAAATTAGTCACAGTGTTGCAGCTAGTGCGCGTAGAAAAATGATTGAAAGCAACATTCACAAAACATCTGTGCAAAATGTAGCAGAAAGCTTTTAAGTGGTAGGCTATGTTTATATTTGACTGGAAAATGAAAAATTACAAAAGGTCGTGCTGTTGTGTAATACTGTAGGCTACGAGTCATGTGGTGTTGCATTGTACAGTATTGTTCGAATTAATTGAAACTGCCAAGAAAACAGGCTGAATTTGTGTATATTTGGTTTATTGCGATAATTTAACAGATGTGTATAGTTTAATACCTAAAGTGGCCTCCATCTTTCAATATTCCACGAACACGGATTCGATTAGTTTTTTTTTCAGTTTTCTGCAATTTTGGGGTCCCAAAACCACACCTGAATGATGACCTCCATGAGCTTCCTTATGATGGTGCAGTCCGTCTTGCGTAATCGTGCCTTGATTAAGCTCCACAATTTTTCGATAAGATTTAAATCCGGAGAATTGCCAGGCCAATCTAACGTGATAATCTTGTTTTTCTTCAAAAAATTAGTGTTTTTTTTAGAAGAATGACATGGTGTGAGGTCCTGCTGAAAAATGTCCCCATCTTCAGGAAATGCTTTTCCCAGGTCTGGGATAACTTTTTTGTAATCACATCGATGTATCGTTTAGAATTCATTATTCCTTCCACCGGAAACAGTGATCCAACACCTCTGTGGATAAACGTCCCCAGAACATCTTTTTGGGGGGATATTTTACACATTGATTGCAATGGCAGGGCTTCAGCGTCTCCAACACTCCTTCTCACATAGCCTACCTCGCACCATGCCATTCTTCCAGAAAAACCAATAATTCTTTGAAGAAAAACAAGATTACCATATTAGATTGGCCTGGTAATTCTCCGGATTTTAATCCCATCGAAAATTGTGGAGCATAATCAAGGCACGATTACGCAAGAAGGACTGCACCATCATAAGGAAGCTGATGGAGGCCATCATTCAGGTGTGGTTTTGGGACCAAAAAATTGCAGAAAAATGCAAAAATCTAATCGAATCCATGCCAATCCGTGTTCATGCAATATTGAAAGGAGGTGGAGGCCACATTAGGTATTAAACTATACACATCTGTTAAACTAATCGCTATAAACCAAATATACACAAATTCAGCCTGTTTTGTTGACAGTTTCAATTAATTCGAACAATACTGTAGCTATAGATGGGCAAGTGGCCCGTATTACACCACTGACAGTGAGACTAAGTTTTATTTATAGCAAAATTTAATGAAAATGTAAATTTAAAAATCAGGACCAAGAATGGGCAAATGAGGCAAGCCCGCAACCAGGGGGGGGCATTGGGGGCATTTGCCCCCCCCGAAATTTTTTGAACATTTTTTAAGCGTTTTATGCAGTATGAAATGTAGGCCCTACTATACGTCGTACACGTACAGCCATACTGTAGGGTACCCGGACATTTTGTCGAAAGGACGTTTTGCCGAATAGACATTTTTTCGAAACTCATTTTGCCGAAAGACTAATTGCCGAAAGGACTAAATGCCGATTAGACAAATTGGCGAAATTATAGAATTCGGTAATTAGTCTTGTCGGCAAAATGAGTTTCGGCAAAATGTCCTTTCGGCAAAATGTCTTTCGACAAAATGTTTTTCGGCAAAATGTCCTTTCGGCAAAATGTCCCTGCACGTACTGTAGAGTGTAGACTATCGAAACCGAAAGTAGGCTACGCTGGTTGGAAGCTATGCTAACAATTTTGTTCGATAAATTAGGCTGACATCCTCATTATCTGTTTCGTTAGCGTATACATAATGTCAGCATCCATCATCACCATAAAAAGCGTTTAAAAACAACTAAATAATTCGAGATCAAAAGCAGCTGCGATAGCGTGGTGAATAAGCTACTCAGTTGGGCTTAGGCATTTGTAAATCTGATTTTAAATGAATTCTTGAAAGTGAAAGGCCAGCAAGTGCGATTAATGCGGTGTCAGCAATAGAATCCCAAAAAGAGTTTTATCCAAACATTTACAAACTCTTGATAATTTTGGCTACACTTCTAGTCACAATTGCTTCTGCAGAAAGAACATTTAGCTGTCTACGACGCTTGAAAAGTTACCTTAGAAGCACTATGGGGAAGGACAGGCTTTCTGGACTAGCTCTCATGCAAATCCATCGTACTCAAATTCCAAACGCGGAATTGGTGTTAAACGAACTTGCCAAATCAAGTAGAAAGTTAGACATTATGCTCTAAATTAAAATGTCATTTTGCATTTGCAAAGTCAACTTCTTTGGGCCTACAAACATAAAAACTTGTTGAGCCAACAAAATGTTTCAGGATTGTAATTTGTAATTACCGTGTTGAGTTTATTCATATGTATCTGTTTGTTTATGTTGATGTAAATATATGTTATTGATTAATTTATGACTCCAGTCGTGCCAATGCAGTTCGTAGCCTACAGATGTTGTATTTTATTTGTAACCGACTGAACACATTACTGTGATATCGTAATTTTCTTCCTTGGTTAGTCATAGCTAAATGAGAAAAGGTTACAAAGGCTAGTTTCCTTTAATGCTGTACTAAACAAAAACGTGATTGACATAAGTTATGACCACTGAACCGTAGCATGGTAGTGCCACACACTCTATCAATGGGCGTGGACATTAACATAAAAATGTCACAATGCATCATTTTAATGTTTGTTCTTTGATAAAAATTAAATGCCCCCCCCGAAAATATTTGCTGGTTGCGGGCCTGAAATGAGGCATATGATGATCTAAATTAGGCAAAGTTATATTTCTGCGACAATGGACAATAACTTTTTTGCCATCAATTTTTATAACTTATTGTGTGATGTGTTATTGGTTTGTTGTTTTGATTAGCCTGACATCTTTCAATTACTAAATTATTTTTTTATATATTTAAGAACTAGATAGTTAATTGAATCAACATCAGACAAGAAACAGTTGATTTTCTTCTAACAGATTTGATTGTCTATGTTACACAATGGATAGCCGATGTTGCACAGTAGCTGTAGGCAGAGATGTACGTATACGCCGCATACTTGCGGCGTAAACTTTGTGTTTACGCTAACGCTTGCGGCCGCATTTTTTGGATAGTTTGCGCTTGAGGCTACGCCGTAAAGTTTTTGCGGTTTTTTAGCGCATAGGCTACTTTTTAATGTATTTTTTTTTTCGCTACAACAAAAGAATGTTTTCAATGGGCAAAGACATATTGGAGCCTAAACACAGCAAAATGTCAGATGAACACTTTCAGATGCTTGTGTTTCTGCGTGGAAATTCAAAATAAAACTTATTTGTTTCGAGCGGTTTATACCGTGTGAATGTTTGGCACCTAGCAAACAAAATTAGTTTACGCTAGTGTATGCGCTGACGCCGCCAACTTTTTTTACAAGTTACGTTGACGCATGCGGCGTATAGTTTTTCGAACATTTGTGTTTACGCTGACGGCGTCAATATTTTTTGTATGCGCGTACATCACTGGCTGTAGGCTATACGTAGTGTACAATATAGGCCAGGGGTGTGCAACGTGTGGCCCGCGGGCCAAATGCGGCCCGCGAAGAAAAATTGTGCGGCCCGCAAAAATGTGCCAATTTTGAATTGTGTGCGGCCCGCGAAACGTGTTTATGATTTAGTCAGGTAGTTTACGTGCGAACAATTCATTAGAGCGGATTATTGCAGGTTACATTTCGCACCTTCTGTTAATCATTTTAGAAATCTCCCACCAGCCACCGCTAATCCGATTGTATTTAATTATTGGGAACGTCAGTAGATCAGAGGCACAGAATTGCACAGGGAACAGCTCAAACTATAAAACCGTATTCTGACGGTAATTTTGTGAAGCAGTGTCTTATCGATGTCGCAGAAGAAATGTGTCCTAAAATGAAGAGTGAGTTCGAGAAAATAAGTCTGTCACGGTGTACGATAGCGAGGCCGAGTCGATGATCTTGCTTGTGATGTTAGTGTCGCTCTCAGGGATAAGGTGAAGAACTTTGTTTCATGGAGTTTTGCGATTGATGAAAGTACGGACCAGAAGGACACAACACAGATGGCCATATAAGGCATCTGCAGCTAATAAGCCCCGGCCAGTAATAAGGCCCACCTCCTGGATCTCCGTTGTTACAAATCTTTTAAACAAAATTGGAAGCTCTGATTGCTGCTATGGTGAATTGAGACTAACTGGTAAAGTTTCACAGCCTAAAGTTGAAAACTTTTTGAGTTACGGAAAGTTGAAGTTTGGGGTGACTGAAATTGAGTGGTTTTATTAATTTTCACATATTTTAGACTGTTCTGCAGTTAACAAACCGCTTTGACTTCCGTTTTTTTGCATTTTATGTGAAAGATATGTGCATGCTGATGCAGTAAAACCAATAAATTTGAACTTTATTTCTAATTAAAGCAAAACTGATAATGATGATCAGACTATAGGCTAATTTTGGTAATGAGGCCGATGGGCCCCTGGGGTAACGTTGTGCACCCCTGGTTAAGAAAGTGAGGGTTAAAGACTTGAGTGACCTAAATAATTCTTGTTACACTATTAATCCAATTTGTTATTGCAATGGAAATATCATAATTTCAGAATCAAAATACTTTATCATCCCTACCATGTCGGCAGCAGTGGCCGAGTGGATAGCGCGTTGGGCTCGCAGTCGAGAGCCTGCATGTTCGACTCCAGCCACCCGCACTTGCTGTTGTTTCTCTGGGCAAGAAACTTTACGATAATTGCCTCTACCCAGTGATCGATTTCGAGTAATGGGTAGTACCAAATTTAAGTCATAAGCCCAAGTAGCAAAGATTGGCGTCTAGCCAGCTCCACGCTAGCGAAGTTATTGGCGACGCGCCAGCGACAATCGCCAGCCAGCCGCCACCGATCTGCTCATCGCATAGCCGGCGTAACGCTGGCGAAATTCGACAATAAAGTCGGCTGTGCGTAAGCGCCTCGATCGCGAAAGTCGCTCAAGTTAGTTAACGGCGCGCTGTCTGTACGCCAACGAATTTCGCTAAACTTACTGGCACGTTTTTGCGGCGGCGCGCGCTGTCGCTGGACTGACGAATGTCGCCCTGCTGGAGCCCTTTTTTTTCGGCCACCAGCAGCAGCTGTTGTTTGCGAAATTATCAAAACAAAACAATAAAACTTTTTAAAGCATTCGTGTATTAATTGTCTTTTTGTGGTTAAAGCGAGACGCAATTCAAGAATGTAAAACAACGAAAACAATGAAGATTTTTAATACACTGTCTTCCCACAGCTCCATTTTCGTAACACAATGCTAAAAAATGTTTCAGTAATAATGAATGGCGGTTTTTCTGATCATTTGTAATACAAATAACAGAACAATTTACAAGTCCAAGCCATGTGAGAGCAAAGCTAAAGACTATAAATATGAGATTATTTGTAAAAGCCCAGCAGCTGTTATTAGTGAATTTTGACAGTTTTCGCGAAACAATAATTTTTAAGCAAAAAATTCTATTAAAAAAAATTTCTTGGTTTTCCAAACTATAATGAGTTTGATTAAAATGTTTGCTTGCAAGATTTACCTTAGGCCTAGGGTAGGAGTAAGTAAAATTTACTCCCGGTTAGAAACCAATTGTGTACTACATACGACAGTATCATAACTATAAGCATATATTGTAGGTATTGCAATACGTCAAAATCACAGCACTGGAAGAAAATACACAGCAACATCAAGAACACTACTATTGCTTCCACTGTACTCTATGATGTAATAAAGATTAATGCGTAGCCAGCAGGGAAATTCAAATTAATGAGTTTTTTGTGCTATCTGGCTTTGAGGGTTGCCAGCACGGCAACCACAATTATAGGGAAGGACCGCCTGAACGACGACCATAACGCATTTTCGTTTGCACATCTGTTGTGGCTGTCATGCTGGCAACCTTCAAAGCCAGATAGCACAAAATTCAAACCCTCATAACATACCATTGCATGAAAAAAAAATGTAAATCCACGTAGGATACATGCAGTATACCAACAATCATGAGTGATTATTGCGTTCCGACATCCATTAGGTGAATATAAAAAAAAATGGGAACAGGTCGTTTTGACGCCAAAGAGCTTTGGTTCGGGGTAATGTTAGGGATTAGGACTGGCGGCAAAACACCCCTCCGAAAACACGTTTGAATAACAACATTAAACATATTAATTAAATGATTAATAACATTAAACTCGACTTCACTACAAGAATTAATATTAGTGAATAGACGGCACAACAGTGTTTGGCAATAGCTTGTCGGGATAAGATTTTCCCAAATACAACTACTGTACGAAGGAAGCAAACCGAATTAAGAGGCACGCAAAAATAATAATTCGCAGCAAGATGTTAAAAGAGAACACTAAAAGGTCAACAAACAATCAAAAAACACATAGCGTTCATGTATCGTCCGAATTTTTATCTGCGCCGGAAGTTTTGTTTGCCCGGTTCTTTTTTTTTCATTTCTGTCACCAGCCGCCTTCAAATACCGCTTCACTGCAGATTTGATAACTTTGTCCGTCGCCTTGGCTTGCCTTCGAATCACATCTGTAATAATACAATATGAGCTCTCTGTGAAAACAATTTCGCTCACAACAACAACTTAATTACACTACTAACTCATTATTAGAGATTGAATCGATGGCAAGTATCCTTAACCTGCATGAGGACATGAGCGGGGTTCATTACAATTAAATGTACTGTATAAACCCCCCTATGACGTAGCAAGACGGGTAGTAATAAAAAAAAAATTGTAATTAGGAAACGTTCAAATATTACGTAACGCCTGCGACGTGGGGGGGTATGTAAAGCGTTACGTTAGCGTCACATCGGTGGGGGGGGGGTTTAATATAATTCTTCAGTGATAATACTCAGCATTATTGAAACATCTTTTGTGATAAGGTGCTGCTGAAACCCGTGTTTTATCCTGCAACAACAACCACGCATGTGATATTGGGAAGGCATGGCTAAATAGTAGAAACTGATATATTACAGGACGTTGTCACATTTTAACGTTTATATTACAGAAAAATATTCCATTCCTTGATAAATCTTCCAACTTGTCAATCCTCAGTTGATTTGATTTATATTTAACTTCCATTCATAAAAACAAAGAAGCCTGGCATTTTCCACCATCGTAGCCTACTGTGTGTTACAATGCATGGTGTTAGCAATGCATGGTGTTAGCAATAGCATTGCAGCACTGATTACTGACGGTAGCTCGTAAAACTACTTAAATATACAATTATATAAATACAAACTTACCAAATAGGCTAACACTTTTTTATTTTCAGATCAAGAAAAGCAGTTTTTTCGTTTTTTCCACTCCATAAACTGAGCGGCCAGATAGTCATTAATTAAAAGTCGCATAACTCTCCACACAGTTTCCGTACAATCATTTCCTCTAACCGTTGTTATTTTCCATCGCTGTTAAATGAACATCCACACGTTACTCAATAGTCAGTTTAAAACTGAACAAGGTAACAAGCGAAGTCTAGATCGTGAACTCAAACCAAACAAGTTAAAACAACTACATGTTCCATATATTGATTAATTGTTAAGTTATTCTTTAAAAATCATCATAAATTGGTTTAATAAACATGATTCTATTTTACAAAATAAATTATTTCTGCACACAAAATGTATGTGGAAGCATTTAGAGCAAAACAAACAAGTTTTAAAAATTGAAACTGAGCAGTTGAATAATTAAAAGCCCAGACAGCAAAATCTGTCATTTTTACATTGGTTCAATGTCCGCAGACGTCACATCAATGTAAAATGACGGGTTTTGCTGTCTGGGAGGTTCTAATCTTTTTTGAGTATGATTTACTGTAGTTACCACCTGCAAAGCGAAAACAAACATGTAACTACTGTAATATAACAACAGTTACTTTATAGGTGCAATAACAAATATTTTGTCAACAGGTCATGTTAGAATTTAACTGATCGGTTGTTGCATGACATAAGGCTGGTGTAGCCATGTTGGAATAGGATTGCATGTACCTATTCCGACATGGCCTACAACACATGTAGCTTGTGGCATAAAAGTGTATAACAAATGAGTAGGCTACAGTGACTTACACTAGCTGCCAAAACATCCGCATCTTCTTCTAACTTTTCTTCCAGATCAAAAAGAAAGCGTTTGTTAGCTTGCTTAAATCTTCATGTAATTAAGGTTAAAACACAATAGACTAGGACACAGTTCCCTCTTTCGACACTTTCTTACATGCTGTAGGCGTAACCGGGTACAGCAAAATAAGTGCAAAGTAAGCAGTGCTTCCACTTCTGACAATTGATAAATCCTCTTCAATTTCCTTTTTGTCCTGAAAAATCCCTTTTTTCTCAGTCGGAAATCCTTCAAAATTTCCTTGATAGGCGATGTTATTTTTGACGTTATTTAAGTTAAAAAGGGTGCCAATACAACTTTAAAGTTTTTAATCTCACCTAAGTTACGTTTTAACCTGAAAGAACAGAAAATCAGTGAATTGAACAAGTGGTACGGTAGGCTATTCAAATTGCTACAAAAAACAACACCTTGCAGGCAGTAGCATGGCTGATTTAGTTGACAAACCCAATCTAATACCATAAGTTTGACATATTAATGTCCAGTGGCATTATGGCAGGAAATATAATACACCACAAAAGAAGTATCTCAACACATTCACACCTGCTGTAGTATAAACACCACATGATTACATCATAAGAGCACAGTAACACTCAGTTAATACTCTTAACACTCAGACTCAGTTATTAAAAACATTAGCCTACTAATTGTGAACAGTGAACACTGGTACTGCATATGTAGCCTAAGTGGTGAAAAAAAAGGCAAAATGAGCCAAATTACACTCATTCAGGCTACAGAGGAACAATAGTCATTGGAACAGACTGAATAGGTGATAATCTTGATACAAAATTAAATTTCTAAGACTGACTCGGCATCAGCCATTCATAGAATATGAATAACATTTTCTTTAAAATTGCTAAAAAGAACAACTCCCTTTTGCAGCCGTGGCTGAGTGGTTAGCGCGTTGGGCTCGCAGTCGAGAGCCTGCATGTTCGACTCCAGCCACCCGCACTTGCTGTTGTTTCTCTGGGCAAGAAACTTTACGATAATTGCCTCTACCCAGTGATCGATTTGGAGTAATGGGTAGTACCAAATTTCAGTCATAAGTAGAATAGACAACCGGAAACAGACATTGCCGTCGGCTGTAGCGTGGGTCAGGTGTATGTCGGAAGGCGTACACCCAGGGGCGTTGACAGGGGGGTCTAGGTGGTACTTTTGGACCCGGGCCCGGAATATTTAAGGGGCCCGGATTTTAAAAATTCCCCGCGACTTCAAACATAATCAAGATCTTAATATAATCAGATCTGAAGGAATTGCCATCAGAGGTTAAAACTGCTATTTCAGCCGTCAGATGGTAAAGTACCGGGCCCCCTTCTGGGTACTGGGCCCACCATCTCAGGGGGCCTACTAGTAATAGACTTTTGCGTGTCAGTGACAACATGTTTTTTAGCTGCTAAAGTTTACTGTGTGTACTTCCATTGAGAAGATAATTTAGGTCCGGTACCAATGAGATGGTGGGCCTGGGCCCTTATATCAAAATATATCTAAAAACACCACATTATCTTGGTCGTTATTTTGTGATAGAATTTCAGGGGGCCCACAGGTAATAGACTTTTGCGTATCAGTAACAATCTGTTTTTTAGTTGTTAAAGTTTACTGCGTGTAGCCTACTTGTTCATTAACAAGATAATTTAGGCCCGGTACCAATGAGATGCTGGGCCCTTATACCAAAACATCTCTAAAAACCACATTATCTTGAAAAGTTAAAATGTGACAACATTAGTAAAATTACCTGTATTTGAAATAAAACAGGTTGGTTGCAATTGAATACTTGAAATCAAGACAGGCCCAATTCCTACAAAGGTGTGTTTAAGATAAATGTGTTTTAATTATTTTGGTTGTTTATTTTTTCGTATTTTATGGTAAACCTTTGGAATTGACAACTGTTAAACTGAAACCGCTTTATACACTGGTAGTGGTAGGGTCACCATACTTTGTGTGCTACTGTTATAGGTTAAACCACGAAGTAGACAGCTCATTTTAAAATGATTGTCATAAATGGGCAAATTATATAAGACATTTGCATAACTTAATTGCAATGCCTTGTCTAAATTTTGCAAAAGCATAGATTGAAACCTTTCTTTAGCATAAGGTGAAAGCGTTCATGTTTTATACGTAGGTTAGCTTCTCGTTAGCATAAACTTTAAGAGTCAGGTACGATTGATTTTGAAGTCTGCCAATAAGTAAACAAGACACATGAAATACTTTTTGTAATACTGGACTAGCTTAAAGTTTGGTTGGTCCATTGATATCCCATTTAACAATAAAATATTTTTTCTACATCTACCGGTATAACTGGCAAGGTAAAAGTATTTTTTGAAGTGTCAGAAGCTACATTAAGGCTGTTGCACTTTTAGCTTAACGTTTTGATTTTACAGGGTGTTTTGTTTTCTTAAGCTTTACTTCAAAGTGAATGTTACTGGTTTACAACTGGTAATCTAGTTCTAGAATGGTGTAACCTTGCTATGTATAATGTACCAAGATTTCATTCAGCATTTCATAAAGAAGATGTCTTGTTTGAACTACCGACATTCTTGCTTTGAACATTTCAGATAAACAAAACTCTCAAAGAGGAATTCTTTGAAATGGCTGACCATGGAGGTTTGTCAGAACCTAGCAAACTTTGCTTTGCCATTATTGCAATTGGAATACATTCGTTTACTATGATTACCATGGTGCAGACGTGCTGCAAAAGTTTTGCAGATGTTCCAAACAAGGGAATGTTTTTCTCCAAGCTCTTTGCATAGTTTTTTTTTTTTCAAAAGTTATGTTGAGCCAAATGTTAAACCTTGAATGTACCAGAAACCATGCTGCTTTATGTTTCATTTCTTTCATTCCAAGCTAAGATGAAGCTATAACTTGATAGACCTGTCCTGTGTTTACTATTAGTTATATTTCTGCTGTGTTCTATACACTGCTGGGTTTATGAAGTTATAAAAGTTTAACTAGGTAGTAGTTAGCCGGTATTGTGCAATGTGCAGTAAGCATTATAACATTTCATTAAGCACCAGTAACCTATGAAGGCTTTCTGAGTACTGCAAAGTTGTCAGTGAGTGATGAAGCTGTTAGACCTTACCTAGAAACCTATTAACTAGTGTTACACTGTAAATATTGCTCCGTTTTGTTACAGATCATAGTACTTTTCTTATGTATGCTGTGATTCCTGTGAAGTAGTTGCAACATGTGATGAAGTTATTAAACTTCATCTACATAAGTCAGCACTTATGCACCATTTCAATAACAACTGTTTTTAGCATGACCAATGGTGTTTGCATATGAAAAAATAATTACATGTAGAAAAGTTAATTCAACAGTTAGATTACAGCAACTGCTGCTCATAATAATTGTGCTTCTTAAATTCAGCAACCACAATGTTCCAAAAATAAAGCAATTAATAAAAAAAATGTTTTAGTGAAATATAGCATGATTAACAACAGGTTTCTAATAATAGTGTATCTTGTGTGAGTAGTTATTATACCATGTACGCCATTCTGTGCTGTTATAAATTAACACTGTTCTGTTGTGAATTGAAAGTATATCACTAGATTGGTAACTATTGTTTTTATTGTACTTAAGTTCCTGATTATGCACATTTGAGTACACTTGAGTTTTCATGTTAGCATTTTGATTGGGTACTTGTTAGCTTTTTGAAAGTATTGTATAGGTGAGTGGTTTAATCAATCAATCACTGGTTTATTTTTTTCACAAAATATCACATCAAATGCACTGGTACATTACATCAAAGTGAGATAGGAAAGAAGCGAAAGACCTTATGAGGTCACCAAGTCAGCCTCCACCTCGGCGATCCTATAAGGCAAAACATAATTACCACTTGGGGAAAGTGTTAAAATGTTGTTTGTTAAAGCATTTGTGAATTCACTTTTTTTTGCACTTCTAAACTGTTTTGCTATGTTATGGCTATACATTTAAAAATAATAGGTTAGTGAAATTTCAAATGCCAATTGTAATTTTTGGAAAAAATTGCTTCCAAATGTAGGTAACCAATTTAAAATTCTCATAATTTTGTCAATTCTTGTCCGATGTAAAAAATTGTATGAACTCAATGTGATAAGCATGTCAAATTTTTATCCAGCTTCAACTGTGTGATATAAGATCTGGGTTGAATGACCCATACGCTTCATGACCGTTGCCAGTAGGCTATGTTTAGAAATCGTTAACACTTTTGGCTTTCATTGCAAGCAAAGGTGTAGCTATGACTTGATAGACCTGTGTTTGCTCTTATTTACATTTGCATTGTTTTCTCAACTGGTGAGAAAGTCTAGTGAAGTGAACCACCTTTCCATATCAGTGCAGTTAACATACACACTATTATATTATCATAAGTCTGCTTGCCAATAAGGGGCTCAAAATTATTTTGGCCCCGGTGGCCCACAAAGGGCTTAACACAGCACTGCACTTCAGCTTTCTGGTGGTCAAATAGCCACTTCAGCCACCAAACAGTAAAATAAGAATTTAGTTTAGTCTAGTATAGTGATTTCCCTAACCATGAATATTACCCGAAACACGAATTTCAAAATAAACAGGTTAATATTTGTTTAAACTCAAACTGAAATGGCACAGGTAAGAAGATTGCTATCCCTGTTTCTGCACTGAAAATTGCATTGCACTGCACTAAAAACTGCACAAAACCGCTTTTCAGATTGCAGCAATCAGCAAATGTTTGATCGAGGCCCAAACACCTTTTCCAAATCAAATTGAAAACTTTTTGACTGTCTGCACTACCTTTGCTGTAAATTCTCTTCTGGTGAGCCTAGAATACTCTAGCGCCATGTGGCAAATAAAAGTTCAAAAAAGCAACCGCTAGATAGAGATAGTAAGTTTTGCGGTTCAAGAAGTTTTAAGATTGCGCAAGATTTGTTTAATGACCATGCTTAAACGACATCAATAAAAGTTTGTACACAACCTTTATTTTCATAACATAGTCGATGAAGGCCGAAGGGGGCCCGAAAATAAATTGGTACCGGGCCCGAGAAATCCTGTCAACGGCCCTGCGTACACCGATGCATAGCGCTCAAGTCCGCTTTCCCGCAATGCAGGATAAAGATAAACAAAAACAATAAAACAAAGTTTCCTTGTAAAATTGTTAAAAATCCCTAAAAAATCCTTCTTTTCTTCAAATCCCTTTTTTATCCTTCGAAGCGTTGAAAAATCCCGATTTCGGGATTAAATCCTTCAAAGTGGAAGCACTGAAAGTAAGCTTTATTGTACAGCAGTCTACCCAATAACTGAGCAAGCGCAAAAGACAATTAATCAGACAAACAGGCTCTTCAAATCAAATCAACCGCGTGTTTGAAATGGCACGTGACTTCAATCAAGCGCAACTAAACGGATTGATGACGAAATTTTTCTAATCAAGCGCGAAGCTCGGCCTTTCGTACGAAACCAACACCATCTGACGAAACTCGACGGCGCGCTGCCAGCGGAAAGCGAGCGAAAATCGAAAGCGCGTCTCTCGCTCGAAAGTCGACGGCGCAGAGCTAGCAGAAAACGCTCACATTGGCGACGTCGAAAATCGTTAGCTGTAGGACAGCGCCTGACTGGCGAATATCGTCATGACTTTAAAGGAAAAAAATCATGACGATATTCGCCAGTGAGGCGCTGTCCTACAGCTAACGATTTTCGATGTCGCCAATGTGAGCGCTCGCCGCCCTGATGACGCCAGCTGCACGCCGACTATTGCTACCTGAGAGTAGAGTAGACAACCGGAAACAGACATTGCAGTCGGCTGCAGCGTGGGTCAGGTGCACGTCGGAAGGCGTACACCGATGCATAGCGCTCAAGTCCGCTTTCCCGCAATGCAGGATAAAAAAAAATAAATAAATAAATAAATAAAAAAAAAAAAAAATAAAACAAACAAACAAACAAATATCTAAAAACACCATGTCGCTTTTTAAAAAATGGAGCATGGGGCGGGAGAAGGAATAGTTGTCTCTGTGTATTTAATTATTAGTTATGTGCCTGTGTTGTTGATTAGAATTTGTTTTGTGGTGTTGTTATAGTGAAAATACACTTTTTTCATCACTTTTGGTGCTAATTCAAACTGGGCCTCATTCACAACACGTGCATCTAATAAGGCCCGCTTGAGATTTTTTTATTTTTTTAATATTTTACAACCCCTTTCATTTAGAAACTTGTTTCAAAAATATGCTGTTTAGATAGACCCAAAGTATCCGTATTCCAAGTTTCGTTCAAAATTATGCAGTATTTAGAAAAATATTGAGGTTTGAAAATTAGCGGGCCTTATTAGCTGCAGGTGCCTTATGTAAAAAGGAGTGGACAAAGACTTAAACGAAACGAAAGAGCTTCTGTCACTACAGTCAATGAAGGGTACGACAACTGGTGCTGACATCTTTACTGAAATAATTGATGCTTTTGAGAAGCTAGAACTGGACTTGTCCAGCTTATGCGGAATCGTAACTGATGGTGCTTGATCCATGTCCGGAACTGGCATTAGATTCATAGGTCTCTTGAAGTCTGCCTTGAATGAGAGAAAAATCGATGATGACATAGCAATTTTTCATTGTATTATTCACCAGCAAAATTTGTGCGCAAAATCCTTGAAGTTCAAACACGTCTTGAGCCCGGTTATTAAGACAGTAATTTCATTCGAGCACGAGAGCTCAATCATCGTCAGTTTCAAAAGTTTCTGAATGGTCTCAACGCGACACATAAAGATGTAATGTGGGCTACTTTTCCGAGGTGCGTTGGTTAAGAAAGGGCTGCATGTTGCGACGATTTTACAAACTGTGGAAAGAAGTCGTGAATTTTTTGAAACTTAAAGGGTACTCAACAGCTGAAATGGAAGACAAAAAGTGGATATGCGATCTAGCTTTCTTGGTTGACATAACTACGCACCTGACTGATCTCAATACAAGACTGCAGCGAAAAAATCAGTGTATGCAAATCAAATGTATGGTCACATAAAAGGCTTTATAAACAAATTACAACTTTGGAAAGCCCATATACAGACAGGAAATCTTTTCCACTTTCCAACTTTGAGAGACTATGGAATGCATCCTGAGGAGAAAACTGAACTTGCGAACCAATTTGAAAAATTATTGTATGAATTTTTTGCTTGTTTCAAGGACTTCAAACCTTATTCTCTTCGCCATTCAACACAGACATTGACAAAGCACCAGCTGATATCCAACGAACTGACTTATCTTCAAGAGAAAACGGATTTGAAAAGCAAAGTATTTAGAAATGAATCTTGGCGATTTTTACCGAAAACTTCTGAACCAAGATGACATTCCATATTTGAAAAAATTCATGGCTTCAAAAATGGCTCTTTTTGGCTCAATATATTTGTGCGAACAATTTTTTTCTAAAACAGAAGAAGTCGTCCGGAAAAGAATCCAGCTGCAAATTTCTCAGTGAACTCGTTTAAAGTCAGTGTGACAATAAATTTGAATAGCAGTTTTCTTCAGAAATTTATGCGTCTTAACTTATTATTTCTTCAAAGAGATAAGGTCCCCTAATAATGCCATAAGAATAACACGAATAACAAAAAAAAAATTAATTTTTTGTGCCTGCAACTACTAGAAAGCATATGTTAAATAAACGTGCGGCCCGCGGTTTCACCCAGATATTTATATCTGGCCCTCCTGTAATAAAGGTTGCACACCCCTGATATAGGCCACCGCCATGTCAAAATTTAACAGCAGTTTGTGCTGGAAGTGATAGGTTTTCGGTCTTGATTTTCTAGATTGGCCTACTTCTTCTAACTTAATGCAAAGGAATTTATTCTCACACGAGTCAGTTCAATCATAAATAACTAAAAATCGATTTCGATCAGCTAGAAGCTAGATCATCTTCAGTTAAGCCAGGGATATCTATAACTGAGTTAAGCTTATTCAAATAGAATCTTGCATTGAAGGACATGTAACCGAGTCGTTCATATCAAGCATTGTTGTGGGTTTGACACTTGTCAGAAGATATTTCATTTTCTTGATTCTTTTAACTTAGCCTATATTGAAGTCTTTTCAGCAAGCTGGGTTTCGTGAAAAAGTAAGTTATCGTAAGTGAGCTATCGCAATATTTGCTTAAGTGGCCCATACTTACACCTTTTCCCCTACAGTGGATAGTAGGCTAAGTTAGGCTATTACTTAAAAACAGCATAGAAATCTACACAGTTCGTTTGTAGACCTGTGAGCTAGGTATCCATTTTTCTTGTTTTAAAACCACGTAGCCTTAGATCAATCAGCCAACCAAGAACAGTTTAGGACACTGCCAGGGCCGGATTAAGGTTTTCATGAACCTGGAGCTATATGGTAATATGAGGCCTATATTTCATTCCCCTCATTGTACCAATCACAATTAAAATGAAATACCAAAAATTATTTCTGAAGTACAGTATTTACTTAACACATTCAAATTACATGTTTTCTGGATTTAGACAAAGCAAAACTGTTAATAACATCATCGGTTCCTATTATTTCCAAAATTTCGTTTTCAATGCAGAGTAGAGCTAAGGAATGCAACCTTTTTTGGCCCATGGATGAACGCAGTTGATTCTTTACTTTTTTAAGCACTGAAAATGAGCGCTCGCCTGAACAATTAGAAATCATCAGACAAAGATACATTCTTAGTACAACAGATACGTTAGAAAATGCATACATAAACTTATTTTCATTGATGAATCTAAACATTTGAGTTACTTTGCTGCATTCGCTGTTAAAATGGTGTTGTTTTAGCAGTGCAGAAAAATGAATCATCTCTTCAGGCAGTGATTCTTCTACAGTAGAATATAGATCATCTGGATATGTGAGGCAATGTTTTAGCACTCTCTTCCATTTTACAGTTAGACGTGGTGTTTAATTCCGCCAGAAACGAAAATTTTATTTGAAGACGATCGTATGCTGCAATTCCGGATTTCATACACAAAATAACAGTGTTGTACGTTGACGCCGTCAATTTGACGGCGTCATTTGACGGCGTCAACTTTTTGTTGACGCTGAGGCTGGCGCCGTCAATTTATTTTTCAGTTGACGGAAGTGATAGCGCCGTCAACTATTTTGCCGATTTTAAGCGTCAAGCGCTATGCGTCATTTTTTATTTTCATGGAAAAAAAATGAAAAATCTCGTTTCACAATTAGAGTTTCACCTATGGTTTCACAATGTATTCTGGCCAGCGCGACTCATCCGAATTACCGGCTTTTGCGTTGGTTGGAATGGCTACCTGGAATACACGCGGAAGAAGTTCGCCAAATGGTGATCAGTCTAGGGCCATTTTTATTTTGACCTAAAAAAAAAATTTTTTGACTTTATTTTTATCAAATTTTGACTTTATTTTGACCTAACGAAATTGCTTATTTGTAAAGGTCACATTTCTTCCTTGAATTGATACCAGTTACTCAAACATAATATTTTGTCGATTTCAGACCCAAACGTAATATTTTGTCGAAAAGTCAAGGTTTTTATGGATTATAAAAAGTGCGTCGTGTTTTTCGGCGATAGGAAAATCTCCACAAATCTGTCTAACTTTTGCTGAAGACGATTTAGCTTGGCTATTCCTAAAATCCAAACTGTTGATTTTCGAAAAGACTACGTTTGTGAAGATGGAGCTTTTTATAAAAAATATTTAAATACGTAACAATGAATAAACAATGGGCAATTTGCGATAAAAGGTACTGCTGATCCGTCAGCATTGTGACATATTTCCTGCTTTTATGGGTTAACATGGTTTAATTGTGTCGCAGTTCCTGATTTACAATGCTTCCACGAGGATTTTGACAAAAATTACTTTCAAGAAACACAAAAAGTTTGTCAAAAGCCATGATTTGACAAATTTTGACTTTATTGAAAATTTTGACTTTATTGTCAATTTTGACTTTATTTTGACCTATAAACTTCTTAGAAACAGTCCCCTAGGTGCTAAAAATAACTTTATTCTTGGATTCGTGGATAGACGAGGTCCTTAAAAATTTTTGACTTGATTGACTTTTGCGGGCCCTAGTGATCACCCATGTATTGAGAACGAGAGATCAGAGACAGAAAGCGAAAAATCCATGATCGGCTTCGCGGAACGTTGAAGATACTTTATTTCAAGAGCTTTATGCCTCTGAAAAGAGCGATGTTGGTGCAGTGAACCTGGTTAAAAGATTTATACATGCTAAACTATCACAGCACGTTAGGAACAGTGATACCTTTCCGAGTAAACGTTTTCAATTTATTTTTGAAATACAACACACCAATACCAACCAGCGCTGCTGTGGAACGCATGTTTTCACTTGGAAAGGACAATAGCCTAGGCTATGCGTCCCAAACGCAGCAAATTGTCAGACAAACGTTTTGAAATGCTTGCTTTTTCTGTAAAGAAATAACTATAATAGGCTAAGCAGCTAATTACAATACAGTCTCAAAACATAATATCTGCTCTTTATTTTTAGCTATTGTTAGCCTAAACTTGGTTGAAATATTTCCGTTTTATGAGACGCTGGCAAAAAATAGCGCTAGAAATTAGCGCTGACGCTGACGCCGTCAATTTCTTTAAGAGCTTACGCAGTACTTTACGCCGTAAAGTTTTTAGGCAATTCGCGCTGACGCTGACGCCGTCAATTTATTTTAATGACGCGTACAACACTGCAAAATAATTTGGTCAATGATTGGCAAATATGGGTCTACTCTGAATCTGCTCGATGGTCTTCACATCCACCTTCGCTATCCAAGCATACTTTTCTTCTTTCTTGAAATTTCTTTGATATAATGATGACAGCCACTTAATAGCCTACTCTACCCTTTTCTTCGAATTCTTGAAATTGGGATCTCAGTGTTTGGGCAAAGTCATGTAGACCCTGAAGCAAATTTGTTGCCTTATTTAAAGTAATTTTGTTATCCTGCAGCGCCCGACTAGTTTTATGAAACCGTTCCATTATGTACGACCATAACTCAATTAAAACAACGGTTTCAAGCTTTTCCATTGACAAGATCAACCCCTTGGCTGTTTCTTAAGCCTGTAATTGTTCGTCATTAGACCTTGCTTTCAAGACTTGAAGAACTGCTTGATAACTTTTTCTTAGCGCATGTAGCTAACCCTATAACGTCATATCATGCCTCCCAACGTGTATCAGACAAAGGTTTAATTGTTGGCAAATGAAGTGGTTTCAGTGCGTCTCGCGCCTCCTTGGAAATTAGCTGACGCCCCCTGGAGAGGCGTGCGCCCCATGGTTAAGAAGCACTGCTGGTTTCATAGTTAGAATTCGTTCTATGATTTTCGTCCGTTATTCCTTCGATCCTGATAATAAGCGTGTCAGTTGCTCTTAGTAAGTTGTTATCGGTGAGCCTATTTTTTGGTGGGTCTGGGGCTGCAGCCCCCGCCTTAATCCGGCCCTGGACAGTGCACGACAAAAGGAACGTTGGAAGAATTTACGAACTGAGCATCTAGTTCATCAAAGGCCGCATCAGCTATGATACTGCAGAGCCTAGATCAGGGCTTCTCAAACTTTTTTGTTCGCGACCCCTTTTAATTTCCTAAAATTTTACGCGACCCTTAACAGTCGACATGATAAACAGTGTGAAATATAGGCTACATTTGTGATATTTATTAAAAGGCTTAGCCTAATTCGAACGAAGCTAGAGTAGCATCAAGCTACCGATACTCGAAACCTGCTAGCCTAGCCTACTTTATACGTAGGGAGAGGGAAGGTAATTTGATACGGAAGGTAATTTGATACACCCCCCCTACAGAAATGTACAAAAAATATTAGTCAAAAATATTATCATTACGTGGAAGATCTGTGAAAATAACGCCTACAAAAATTGCACCATGCATCTAATTCGTGCTTTTATGGCATAAAATTGTAAAAGTGTGTTTTTTGATTATTTTCGTAAATTTTTTAACTCATGATTATTCCCGTCTGGAAAATTAAAGAAAAGTTCCTGAAAAATGAAGCCAAACTCATTTGACAGTTCATTGATAAGGCTTCAAGGGTATGTCACGTTTTTTCTGCAATGTGCATCCAAGCGTACAAAAATCAGAATTTCATAACTTTTTTTGAAAAAGGTAAATTGATACATGTGGAGAAGGTAAATTGATACAGTATATTAAATTCTTTTTTGTGACTGTAATAAATGTTGTCATTGATCTAGTTGATTTAAATAAGTTATTTTTTATTAACAAGACCTGCTACTTTGGAAAACAACTATTATATAGGCTTTCGTAGGCCTACACGCTATCTGCTGTCCAAAAATGAGAAAAGCGCAAAGCACCCTCCTTGAATAAGAACTCGAGCCAATGATCTTTCCCATGTCCATCCCGCTGCAGAAGTTTCGCCGCACACATAGGCCTCAATAGTCATCCTTGCACCCAAGCACGCCAACTACATATTAAATTTTCATTTATTGCTTTGCTGTCAAAGGGGATTTCTGTATTAGTTTTACTGTATCAAATTACCTTCCGGGTGTATCAATTTACCTTCCGTGGAAGGTAAATTGATACATTTGAGTGACGTTTTTAAAATTTCAATTAAAAAAAAATAACAAAAATAGAAAAGTGAAAATGTTTTTAAAAAGTGTGTAGGCTAAAGGATCAGACTTTCATTTCAGCTTAAAATCAATAGTTTGTGTCACGTAATTTTCAGTTAACAGGCAAAAATGTTAAAAGTGTAGGCTATCAAATTACCTTCCCTTCCCCTACGGTAGCCTATTGGAAACAAAACACAACCGAAAGCACATTTATTCAGTGAGATGAGTGAGATTGCTTTCTGCTACAAAGTAAATCCAATCGTTACTCTATGTTTGTTACTGCTGGTCTCAAGACGGTTTCAATGTTGCTTAGTCTGGAACGGTATTTTCTTGCGAATGTCGTCAACTTTGATAACGTTGACTTGCACAGACTCGTGAACACAAACAGCACTACAGCAGGAGTCAGTGGCGCGGGAACTATTTTAATGGGGGGGGGGCTGAAGCTGCCGTAGCGCTGACAGCTTCTGGGGGGCAAAGCCCCCCAGACCAGACCCTCCTTGTGTAGGAGAACATTTAAAATTGGTAGTAACGATTCTGAAGAAATAAACTGATATGAATGACTGAAGAAATAAAAAATCTTATGTCAGAAAGAAGACAGTCAAAAACAAACCGAGAAAAATATAACAAAATTCATCAATCTATTCAAGAAAAGTGCAAATCTGCAAAAGAACGATGGTTAGAAGAAAAGTGTGAAAAAATTGAAAGGCTTAAAGACATCAGCCCGAAGGAACTGTTCAAGGAAATACGCTTAATATCCAAAACCGGTCTGTATTAACCTCGAAGTGCATTCGATCTTCTGATGGCAAAATTCTCTATGAACCGAAAGATGTGAAGAAACGTTGGGAAGAGTACATTACTGACCTTTTTCAAGATGACAGAGAAAATATTGATCATAATATGATTAATTGTGAAACTGGACCACCAATACAGGGATATCTAGAGAAGGGGATACGAAGGCTTTTATTACGTCTGACAATAGAAGGGCTTTTGTTTATTGTAAATAATCTGTGTTTATCGTAAAATGATAATTGCCACCGATAGTAGTTTAATAAATCTTGTTATGATAACTTGCATTGCGCTATTAGCATCAGGCCTGGATATTCACAGCATGCTCATGGTTGCTTGTTAATTCAACTACCCATATACTTGCTTTACATCTAGCCTGTTGCAATGGCTTTGTTAAAAAAAACAGCTTACTGGTAACTTTTTAGCTGTCTTTGTAAACAAGTATTCTTTAAATATGCTCTACGTAACATTTGCTAACTGTTTACTGTAGCTCATTGTACCAGCTGCACTACAAAACTTTCTACGATTTAAAAAAGAACCACATGTTTAAAGCACAACAAACTACCGCCCTGGTAGTGTCACGAGAATAAGACAATTGCTGCGAGCCTTCATATCCCCTTCTCTAGATATCCCTGCACCAATATCAAAGGAAGAAGTACAGTGGGCTTTAGATAATTCAAAAACCGGCAAGGCAGCAGGCCCAGATGAAATTGTGGTGGAAATGTTGATTGCCTTGAAAGAAGATGGAATAAACTTGTTGTGGAATCTCATTAATATCATTTATGAAAGTGGTAAATTACCTAAGGATATGCTGAAATCTCTTTTTATTGCCCTTCCGAAAAACCAAACACACTTGAGTGTGGAAATCACAGAACGATAAGTCTAATGTCACATACATTAAAACTGCTCTTGAAAATTGTCCTCCAAAGAATACGAAGAAAGATTTTACCGGAAATATCTGCTTGCCAATACGGATTCATGCCTGACAGAGGAACGAGAAATGCAATTTTTGTAATTTGCATGTTGTGTGAACGTTCAATTCAACACCAACAAGATGTATTTCTGTGTTTCATAGATTATCAGAAAGCTTTTCGATAAAGTACGCCATTTCCAGCTTCTTTCATCACTAAAACGAATTGGGATTGATGATAAAGATTTCCGTATGATACACAATCTATACTACAAGCAGCAAGCCGCTGTCATGCTTCCCGATGGAATCACTGAATGGATGGAAATATCAAGACGTGTTCTACAGGGCTGTGTCATGAGCTCAGATCTCTTCAATTTGTACAGTGAACTCATCCTTAGAGAACTGGAAGATATTAATAAAGGAATTAATATAAACGGAAAACTTATAAATAACATTCGATATGCAGACGACACAGTCTTGCTTGCAACGTCACAATGTGGTTTGCACATTTTACTAGATGCAGTTCAAACATCCAGTGACAAATATGGACTAAAAATAAATATAAACAAAACTAAAACTCTGGCAGTCTCGAAACGTCTTCCTGAACCAACAATTTGCGTGTACTGCAATGATAACAAAATTGAACAGGTTCAAAAATTCAATTATTTGGGCTCAATACTGAATCCAAGCACCCGATGTGAAGAAGAAATTAGACGACGCATTGCATTATCAAAGTCGAGTTTCAACACCATGACAAAAATCTTTAAAGATCGAAAGCTTTCCAGGACTTTAAAAATTCGTTTGTTAAAATGCTTTGTTTGGTCAATTTTGATGTACGGATGTGAAACCTGGACGCTAACAACAAAAACTCGAAAAAAGCTTGAAGCTGCAGAAATGTGGTTTTACCGAAAAATTCTTAAAATTCCATGGACAGCTTTTCGAACCAACAGAGCAGTTCTCCAACAGATGGGCCAGGAGCAGCAGATAATGAGATCTATAGAAATGCGGTAACTGAAGTTCTTGGGTCACAGCATAAGGAGAGGCGAACTTGAAGATTTATCTTTAAGTGGAAAAATAATAGGAAAACGGTCAAGAGGAGCTCAAAGATTCACATTTTTGCACAATTTTCAACCACAAATCAAAAACCCTACTAAAACTTGGCAAGACGCACGAGATCGATCAAACTGGAACATCATTGTACATCGAGGGCTGTATCAGCCATGATACCTACAGAGAGAGAGTAACGATTCACTCTCTTCCTGTGTAAAAAAAACGACGCCAAAACACACACATTGTAAATCCGTTTTTAGGCGATCTTTTCTGATGACATCGGGTAAGCTGATCTCAGTATCAGATCTTCCTCACCGTTTGCACAGCTCAGAAGGGCCTTCTCTCTGTTGGCTGCTGTAAGCAGATCCGCCTGGTCGAATCTTCGATTAAACTCAGCTTGAACCAAATCAAGGGCTTCGATGTATTGCCGTTTCTACGCTCCTTCTCCAGCCGACGACGACAAAGCATCCGATTTCTCTGTGTTTCGACATCTCTAATGGCGTCTTTAGCCTTTAGGTCATTGGCAGACGCAAAGACGTTCGCTGCTTCCACAAGCGTGGAAACGGATTTCTCTTTTCTGAGATTTTTGATCCGTTTGCGGAGAATGGTGATGGATTCTAAAGCTGTAGAAGCAGAGATCTTCTTGTTTTGGAGCTGTCTTGCGACGACTTATGCAGGCTGAAAAACTTCACAGCTGCAAGTAATCGCAAAATAAAGCCTCGTCGTGGGTGCTTGTTTTACCAAGCCGAATATCTTTGCATGTTTGTCTCCTCTTATTGCACTATCTTCTATCATGTCGGTTAGATATTGCAACAAAACAGGGTATGGTAACACTTAGCAACACGAGCGAGGGCAGAAGCACGAACGCACCAACGAGTAGGACACAAACTCAGCAAATTGCAGGCAACTTCATTGGAACCAAAAAGCGACATGAATAAAGATTTACGTTTACATTTAGAGTTAGACGATTCACGAATTACAACTGAACAATTTGAACGAAGTTTAAGGCATCGGCCATAAGCCTCACGTCCTTTAGGCCTACGACGTTATGTACTGCACCATAAATTGTCAGAATTTTCTTGGGGGGGGGGGGATGAAGCAATTATCAAAAATTCCAGGGGGGACTGAATTGGCTCTAAGGGGGGGATGCAGCCCCTTGAGCACCCTTACTTCCCACGCCCCTAGCAGTAGCGGTAGACCTTTCCCGCAGCCAACCAATGAAGCGTGACGTTGAAAACAAACCAGTTCAAGAACTGAAATTGTAGTAGGCCTAGTGAAGCACAGTTTTTGAACGTTTTGATCGAACAATCGCGCATTTTAGTCGTACATTTTGTACTAAAAGTACTTTTATGACTGAGTATTACAATTAAGTTATTTATTTTTAGAAACAAATTGAATTTACTACAGGGCCTTAGCCTGACTCCGCCGGCCCAGCGCTATAGCCTACTGCATTGGACCACTGAACGAAAGAACCTCGCATTGATAAATTTTATTTCAAAACTATTTGAGTTAACAACTAAAGTAGGTAGCCTAAACGTGTTATCATTTCATTTAGAATCTACACTTATATATTTTTTCGTGCAGCTTTTCCGTTTATTACCACATGTTTTTGCCCTAGCGTACCCTATGCTTTTGGTCACTCCAGGTTTCTAGCCACTTAATGTTTGTGTTTGGTTCGGCTTCTTTTATTCTTATGGAATTAATATATTGACACAGAATGAGACAGCATAGGCCTATGTGTAATCGCCTTGAGTAGCCTATTATGTCAAGCATCAGCCAGACCAAGCGATGCTTGTTGTTTCAAGAAAAACCTCTGAAACGTCAATCGCGTCTTCGTGTTGATAGAATTATTATGTTACTTTTACAGACATAAAGCTGTGTTTACTTAAATTCATATATCTCTTTCCACGGAGTTGGTAGTCTATCGAATTGTACAAAAAACAATTATATTTTTAGCAATTCTTTATTCTTTCCGAAAAACAAGTTTAAATAATGGCTGTCAGTTTTTAGACAAGAGACTGGGCTTGCAAAGCCTGACTCATAAGAGGGCGCCAAAATATCTGTAGTTTGTTGCTTCAGAGACGCTATTTTTAACTTTTACTGCTGTTAAAAACAATTTTATGCCATCTTGTGGGCTGAAAATGATTCGGCGTTTTTCATCATCCATTTAAACGTTGGCATAGCATGGCCAACGTTAATTCAACGTTTAAATGTCATTTGTCTGTATAGGACTGTAAATAACTGGTTAGCGCGTTATCTCTTCAAAGCTTTTGCCGCATCTTGAAAAATGTTGTATCATGGCCATCTGGAGATGTGGCCTGATTTGTCACATTTTGCAGATTTTGATTACAGCTACTGCTAGTGCTTGACTGACATGTTTTGAGATGTTTTTACTTTTTGCGGTTTCCTAATGACATAAAACTTTTTTTTGCCTTGGGGAAGCAATAGCAAATGAGAAAAAGTAAGTTGAAAAACCCAAAATCAGACTGCTATTAAAAATTAACAGTCTGACTAAAATCTTCGAAATCAAATTTTCTTTGTTTTTCAACATGTGAGGATGTTAAAACCTATTGTTTCATCTGAGGAAAACAGTAAAGAAAGCGTAAAAAACTAATTTTTAGAATAATTTATTTAAACCTTTGCCCAAAGTTAGAAAAACCTGGAAATTTCTGCAAAATGTGACAAATCAGGCCGTATCTTTAGGTGGCCATGGTTGTATCAATGTTAGCGAACGATTGTTATCCGCTTGCTTGCTTCAACTCGTGGTCTTTATAACGTACATTCTCTGTGTTTTGCTGCACTCAGCATAATAGCCAGCAAAGCGAACCTTGTTTACTTGTGAAAGGCATAGACGAGCAATTTTTTTGAGTTTTATATTAGCTGCAATTTGTAAAACGAGCTGTTTAATATTAATTCTTAAGCATAAATTGAGAAACTTTATGTTAAATATTTCTTGACCATTGGTCACAGCGGTAAACCATAATCTCTTCGTGGGAAAATTGTAACATAAGATTCCCGGATCCGTTCGTCTGTATGTAATGACCGAAAAAGAAACACTCCTTTGAAACGTCTATTCAAATTTGTATTTCTGTAAAATTAGCCACCTGGCTGTCGAAATTGGGATGCAACACCGTACACCACTAAAACTTGTCACTACAACAAACTACTTAGATAAAAGACGGAAATTTTGTCCAGCTAGCAGCACTAAGCGAAACAGTTAAATATGCGGCCAACTTTCAAGCAACCATTTTACGAATGACTAGAATAATTTGCGATATCTCAAACTCACGTAAACAGTAACTGTGACGCAATAATAAAAGACATTGTCACGCAATTCAAACAGGTGTTCAAAGGCGATGATGCAATGTTTCATCAGGTCTTACAAACGATGGTGCAATATTTGGACATTTTCCAGCAATTTCCATGACGTAAGATGCCAGCTAGGTTAAGTAGACCATAACGGTTTTATATGACGTTTGATTTGGTGAAAATTGTCCGTAACAACCATTTACTAATTGTAAATTTTGTATTCTATTTGAATAAGATGCACTAGTAGAATCAATTGCTGTATGACGGTACGACTTGATAGCATTTGGATTATTATTTGTACGGATTTATCCTTCAAGTCCTGCTGCTGTCTTGGTGAGTCGATCGAACTGTCCCACCAGCTCTATTAGGATTGAAGTAGCCTTTGTCTGCGCACCAAGTTTGTTAAACGAACTTGCGACCTGCAACTTGTGATCCTGTGACTTGTGACCTGCAACCCTGTGACCTTGCGACTTGTAAACTTGTGATCTTGCGACCTTTCTGCCACAATAAACTAACAGAACTCAAAGCCGTGTTCAGATTCAATCTACTTGGCTTGTTTCTCTGTCTGTTGTAGGCGCAAAACCGTTTTAACTAAGCGACGCATATAATAATCCGATCCACTGTTTGGCGCCAGTGAGAAAGATATTCTTTAATGTAGAATTCGCGTCAAAATTCTACACTATGTATTTTTGGCAATAATTACTTTCTGTCGAAATAGGAATAATCACATCACAAGTTTGCAACACACATGCATTCATTTTAAATTGGACTACAGCGCAAGTGGAATCCCCAATACCATACTTTTTGGTTAGGCTAATACTGTACAATTTTATTAAATTATTACCGTAGACTATTAACTGTTGTCTAAAATTTTAGTAAACTTTTTAACATTATAAAACTCTAATTAAGTACAAACAATTTATAGCCTAGTAGCCTACCGGTAATGTAGCAACTGCATGGTTGAGTGATCTCTTCTTCATCGTGTGTCACACGGCCGTAGCCCAGAGCATCACGCATCAGGCTCTTGCTCTATCGTTGAACTCGGCCAAATCCTGTGCAGAGCACCTTGCTTTTAGGTCAGGGCATTCGAGTAGATGTTGCATCGTTTGCTCCGGTCCGCATTTGCAACTAGTGCTCCCCATGGAATACCCCCAGTGTCTCATCAAGGTTTTACACCTGCCAATACCAGTTCTTAGGCGGTTGAGGCATCGCCAATACTTCCACGGTTCACGTTTTCCGGGAGGAAGGCTCTCCATTGGTTCAGTTCAGTTTATTTTTTGTTTTGTTGGAGAAAAAGAAAGACACAAAAAGCAAAAACACAATAAACACAAATAATTCGCGCAACAAGGATGGCAGCGAAAGACCAGTTTTGGTGTGAGCTCCATATTGGCCAATGTCGGTCCGGCTGCCAGTCCCTCCTCCCATAGTTGAACCCGCACATTGGCGGCGACATCGTCTTGACCTAATGGGACAACTGAAGCAAGGAAACTTTTTCTTGACTTCAGACGCCTGTGTGCTGGAGTTTGGCCATAAAGTGGGTGTCTCAAATCTATGTTTGTTTGTTTGCGCAACGTTCGCAAAAGACGTCGGTTCGACACCGGTCCAGAGTTTGCGGCTGTGTCTCGGCAAAGACACTTAATGCCATGCTAAAATAAGGGTAGCAGCTGACTCGACAACTAGGCCATAGGCTATATCTCTTCGTTGCTTCATATCGTGATTAGGCTAGCCTATTACTGGACTTCATGTCAACTTTACTGGGTGGCTTATATGAAACTGGGTAGACTAAACAAACAAATCATTGAAATCATTCTGTGGTTGGAAAAAAAGATTAAAACGTAGCTTCGATTTCATATCTAAAGTAATCACCAAACTTCTGCGGAAATCCAGTTTTTATTGAATGAGTTTGGGCAAATGCGAAATGTATGCCTTTACGTTTTCATCAATAGGTTGACCCATTGCGCAATTGAGCCAATAGCGGCCAAAACAAGGTATAAGATTATAGTAACAATAAATGTTTGTCAGCAGCTGATTGTAGCAAGAATTGACAGCAATAGACACCGGTGTTGTATGGTCTGTAGCTCCTGCGAGCTGTAGGCCTACATAATACATATGTCATTTCTACGTTCTATAATATGCACAGAAACAAATGGAAGCCTCATAATTGTATCGGAGCCCCAACTGACGAAGTTAGGCTACGGCCCTGAATGGCAGTCCAGCTTATTAGCCTACTTAAGTTGGTTCATATTCAATTATTCAGTGCAAGTAGACTATAAGTGATAGGCTGAATTGCTTTCACAAATAGAGAAGAAAAAAAAGGCTACAAACTGAAACCCACTTAGCCTACTTATTGTAGCAAATAAGACAGTAATTCTCACTTATTATTATAAGACATAGCAGCTAAAGCAGAAAAAAATTTCAAGTATATCAGAATCACAGATCAACAGCGTTTTGCTTAAACATTAACACACTAGGGGCCTACCAGCAGTTCCTTCAAGCGCGATAGCTTATGCGCAGTTACTAGAGCCCATTAAATAATTGGCTTATCATAATATCACTTGGCTTGTTTTTCATATAAAAGTAGCCTACGGTAACTTGAATAAAATTTAACAGTCAGATCCTTGTTTTTTAACGTTGATTCCATGTTTTTACGAAGATTCTACTAACTACTCAACAAGTTATCAAGTATTCACAAGCAATTTGGTGCTTGCCAATGAAGCAGGCAGCGTGATTGTTTTCAACATCACGCTTCATTGCACAGAGCTGCGGGAAAGGTCCATTAGGGTTGGTTACTATAGCTGGTCACAGCGGTAAACCATAATCTCTTTGTGGGAAAATTGTAACGTAAGATTCCCGAATCCGTTCGTCTGAATGTAATGACCGAAAAAACAATACTCTTTTGAAACGTCTTTTCAAAAAGTGTATTCCTGTAAAATTAGCCCGCGGCTATCGAAATCGAGATGCAACGCCGTACACCTCTAAAAAACTGTCACTACAGAACAAACTACTTAGTTAAAGACGGAATTTTTGTCCAGCTAGCAAGCACTAAGCAAACAGTTAAATGTGCGACTAACTCTCAAGCAATCATTTCACGAATGACCAGAATAGATATCAATATCTCAAAGTCACGTATGCAGTACTGTGACGCAATAGTGACAGACATTGTCACGCAATTCAAAACAGGTGTTCAAAGCTGGTAATCCAATGTTTCCTGTTTAAACAGGTTTCAAACTGAAACAGGCCTAAACAGGTTTAAACAGGTTTGACACAAGTCTTATGAACGATGTGCAATTTTGGCACATTTTCTAGCAACTTCCATGACGTAATATTCAGTAGACTTGAACGGTTTTTATATGACGTTTGATTAGGTGAACAATTGTCTGGAACATAGCTGCCCCTAGTTATGACAGTCTGACATGGCATAACTAAAAAAGAATTGACGACAATTGTGAGCCAATGAATAAAAACACACGATATATACACAAATTGTTTGAATCACTCACGTTTAAGTTAATACGCAAATACAAAGGGCATGCAAAGAATGAACAGCAATAAGAATAAACACGACGATACATGAAATTGGTACCATAGGTACACGCTAAATGACGCTATATACAATAGTTGCGATAATAACCGACTGTTCTGGGCTCAGACAAGGGTCGGCCACCGCAGACAAAACCAGGCTCAAACCCTAACACTTAGGTGTTCTTTACGGGGGCGAGGCACGAAATATCCCTCAACACGTAGTCTACTTTTACTTTCCCCGTACTCTCATCATGTTGCAGACGGCAACTATGGCTCTACGAACCACAGGCTTCCCTTTCCTAATTTGTGGAACTACCTCATGCACCCTCCCAAGTTGATACTTCCCACGTTTACCAATGTCTTGGAGAGAACCCACCACTACAAGTTGACCAGGTTCCAAATTCTCGGCCATTTTTTGCCATTTTTCCTGCCCTGAAGCCCTGGCAAGTAAAAATCGATCCATTTACTCCAAAACTGCTGAGAAAGTGACAAATTGAACCGATAATCCCTTCTTAGTTGGTCACGATCATGTGGTTGCCCAACAGCACAGTATGGGTCTAAGTATGGGGTCAAAAGTGAGGCAGGGGTGATGACAGTAAAATCCCTAGGGTCGTCACTCAAAGGTACCGAAGGGCGTTCGTTTACGATCCGAACGGCACTGCCTGTGTACGTAAGCAGTTCAATGAAATTGGGCTTACGTTTGAAGAGTCCAAAATGTGAAAAAAGTACTTGGTCATATCGGCCACGAAACCAAATCTACCAAACCGAAATCTAGCCAATACATCTACCAGAGGGTTTAACAAATCAGGACACGAAAACATTACATCATTAACACAAGTTCCTCGAAATTCAGACTTGCCATCGTAAACAATGCGCTTTTTTAATTGTGACGTTACAAAGTATGGCAAATACCATTCAAATCCCTTGACATTTCCTGCTTCACCAGCACGCTCAATATAGCCATTAGATTTAAGATCTTTCATGGTATCAGTAAGGAAATCACGAAGTTCAGGTTGTTTTAAAGCCTTCTTCCTTAAAGCAGCAGCTCTATCTGACGCCAACACAAAATTGTTAGGTTGATCGATAACTTCCTTCAACGGTACAGGTATCTCAAATCGACCATCTTTCAACTCAATATTCGGTTCAACAAGTTCTCTAGCCAAAATGTCATTGCGAGACAATTCACAGGTTTCATTTTGCAAGGTCAAATCCTGAATGACTTTATTCAGGTCTGCTATTTCCATATCACGAGACTCAATTTTACGCTGAAAGCCAGAGATGACATCCGACTCTGAAGACGTCTGCACTCTGCACACGTTAGCAACGCTTTCATCTAAGGGTGACTTACCACCACAAGCCAACCAGCCGAGAGGAGTGAGTAAAGCATGTGGTTCACTACGATTTTCACCAACACGCTCTTCTTTTGCACACATCAAATAAGCGTTGTCGTTGCCAATCAGTACATCTACAGTACTACAATCATTCAAATGAAACATATTCACGTCATGAAAATGACGGAAACCATTTAAATCTTGTTTATGCGGTAAAGTTTTAACATCGTCAGCCCAAGCTGGGTTAACCACCGAAGTTATATCACAAAACAGTTCATCTGTCTCTAACGACTGGATGTTGAGTTTTACAAGGTTAGCACAAGTAGGTTTCTGACCAGCCAGAGTATCCATTTTAAACGACGCTTTGTCATACGGTTTAAGACCAAGTTCACACACCAAATCACTCGAAACAAATGTCAACTGCGAACCAGGATCATGCTGACGATACACCAACTTCGATTTACCAGTTATTGGATTCAAAACACGAGCAGCAGTAACGCGGTTAAAAGCTGCTTTAACATTTCCAATCTTGACATCACGCACAGGAACTCTGGCACGAGCATCATCTTTACCGACCGAATCCAGAGAATCACGTGACATCACATAAAAATCATGCAGAAGAAAATAGTGTTTCCTATCGTTGTTAGGCCCACACTTACGACAGTTATTTGCATGAACGCAATCCCTAACCATATGCTGGCGCAAACAATTCAAGCATTTGCCAGCTTTCACAATGACATCTCTCCGATCTTTAGGTGTCAAGCGCAAAAATTCTTTACAATTAGACAAAAAATGATATTCAACTTGACCACGTGACGAATAACAAATGCATGCGGTAGGTTTTTACGTCTGGCTTCACCACCGCGCGGTGCGCCAACAGCAGTCGAGTACTGCGAACTCCCTGACATCACATCATCATGGGGTTTTACGGACGTCTGCCTAACCGGACATGAAGGCAATTTTCCTTTGCCAAACTTTTTAAAATGCTGCGACTCACCAGAATCGCCCATTAGCATTATGCTAAAATCAGTCGACTTACGCGTTTCCTCCCGTACTACAAAATCGAACAAACTCTGAAAAGTAAGCTCATCAGTATACCACCATACTGATCACCTAAAAAGTCAAGATAACGCTGCTTAGCGTCAAACGGGAGTCGCTTAGCCAAATCCAAAACAAAACGTCCTTCCAATTTGTCACGCTGACCATAAGCTTGCGCGTAAAGCAGACACTGCGACAATTCATCTTTAAACTCTTTCAGATCACTGGAAGAGGTCGAAGTCAATTTGCTACCATAGCGAAACGTTTTAATTTCCGGTTCCGCGAAAAGACCTCCACGAACCCCAAAACGCTGGGACAAGCGAGCTAACGACATTTCTATCCTGTCTTCTTCTGACAAGCCAGGAGTGTCGGAAACCAAATTAGCAATCGTTTGCGCAGCTGTTCTGACACAAGCTGCTTGTAACAAAGTCAAACGAGTCCCCTTAAAGGGAGAAGCTGCCATTAAGGCCGTAACACGATTTTTAAAGAAGATAAATGGCATATTATTACCATCGTAACCAATCAAGGCCGCCTTATCGAAAAACGTCCTATTATTTTGGTATTCAAAAAAGCAATCCTGCTGCTGAGAACTCGATTTCGCGGAGAAGACAAGCTATATCCCTTAAGGGGCTGAGGGGGCTCAGTCACATGCACAGCCCGATCACGATCCTCACAAACCTTAAAATCAGTAGGCGCGACACGCCTCTCACAACCACCCAAATTACGTGTAGCTGGGCGATCAAAAACTAGCGGCGCAGAAAACTGTGAAGGGGGCAAAGCATTACTGCTAATGGCGGCCCCGTGACCTATACGGTCTGGGGGAGGAGTTCGGTTATAATTCGCAGGCCTTGGCTCTACAGCTTTCGGAAGACCCTTAGCCGCGGCCCCGAGACCTCCTGAAACAGCTTGAAAACATGTGGATTGCACTGGTCCACTTACAGATTGAACAGGCGTCTGGAAAAGGTTATGTAAATTAAACTGCGATTGATGTTCATTTCTGGAATGGCTAGAAGATCCCTTCTTAGAACTACGCCGGGAGCCCAACTCCGATCGATATTCAGCTGAAACTACCTCTTTACGTTGTTCAGCCCTCAACTGAGCGTCTTTGAGTGCGAACTCAGCAGCTCTAGCTTCAGCTCTCGCGGCAGCCTCTGCTCGTGCGGCCTCAGCTCTCGCGGCCTCAGCTCTCGCGGCAGCCTCTGCTCGTATGGCCTCTGCTCGTATGGCCTCCGCTCTCGTCATGGCCTCAGCAGCTCTTGCTTCTGCCTCAGCTTGTATCTGGAGCTCCTCTCGTCTTAGCTGTAGGTTAATTTGTGCAACTATCCGAGACGAACTCTTAGACATCCTAGTGCTTACATTTGAGGCGCTATCCTCAGGATGTATGTCAGCATCCAACATATCTGAGAACTCACTTACTTTTTGTTCGAAGTTATTTTTTAACGAGTTAAATTCGGGGTCTACCCTATCATGAAGTTCTGCCAAGATTGCAGAGTTAAAAATTTTAGTCAAAAGAGCATGGAAATGCCGTAAATCCTCTTCCAAAGTAGAGAACTTAGATCTAAAAATTAACAGTTCCTGCTTATCACTCAAAGAACCTAGGGGTACAGAAAGTTCCCCAATTTGAGTCAAAATATCCCGTCTAAGATGCCGGGCCTCTCGAACTGACTTAGCCTCATCGTTACTGGGTCCCTCCCCAGAATGGCCTGCCTAACCGCAAAGAACACCATCAGGCTTAAACTCAGTCGAGTCGACGGCGGTCGAGTCCCTGTCGCCACCGAGTGTAGACATATTAAATGTTGGGGCTAAATTTAACAATTAAAAAAATTAAGTTACACAAACACACAAATTATTACAGTAGTTATAAAAAACTTAACTGCAATGACCGTAAAAAAAACAAAAAAGAATTTAAATGCACGATACCGTAGCTGTACGAGTATATGAAGTCCAAAAGTCCACAAAACTTGCTTGGTTTCGTCCACTTAAATCTTCAAGCACAAATGGATTGTCTTTAATCTTCTTTCTTGCCAATGAATGTCAAAGTTATTTTTCTTCAGTACCAAACTGAGAAGAAATGTCTTTACTTTTTAGCTTAAAGTTCTTCAGTAGCCTACCAACCGAGAAGAAATGTCTCCAATTTTCTTTGCTTCTGTAGACTACCAACCTACATAAAGATCTTCTTTATTATTCTTTTTGCTTCTATAAGTTCCAACTGACAACAGCGTCTTTATTTTTTGCTTCTAAGTGCTTCTTGGCCTACCAACTAACAAACTTCGTCTTTATTTTTTATGTTTACAGCGGTAAACCATAATCTCTTTGGGGGAAAATTGTAACGTAAGATTCCCGAATCCGTTCGTCTGAATGTAATGACCGAAAAAACAATACTCTTTTGAAACGTCTTTTCAAAAAGTGTATTCCTGTAAAATTAGCCCGCGGCTATCGAAATCGAGATGCAACACCGTACACCTCTAAAAAACTTTCACTATAGAACAAACTACTTAGTTAAAGACGGAATTTTTGTCCAGCTAGCAAGCACTAAGCAAACAGTTAAATGTGCGACTAACTCTCAAGCAATCATTTCACGAATGACCTGAATAAATATCAATATCTCAAAGTCACGTATGCAGTACTGTGACGCAATAGTGACAGACATTGTCACGCAATTCAAAACAGGTGTTCAAAGCTGGTAATCCAATGTTTCCTGTTTAAACAGGTTTCAAACTGAAACAGGCCTAAACAGGTTTAAACAGGTTTGACACAAGTCTTATGAACGATGTGCAATTTTGGCACATTTTCTAGCAACTTCCATGACGTAATATTCAGTAGACTTGAACGGTTTTTATATGACGTTTGATTAGGTGAACAATTGTCTGGAACAATAGCTTACAAGTTACAACCGACATTCTATTACGACTTCAACAGCATGAGTATCATTATACCGTAACAATAAATACCACAAAGGCCTAGTAGGCTAAGTCACAATCTAAAAAAGTTGAAATTAACTTAGTTTTAACTTTAGAGGCATAACTTGTGTAATTTTTTTGGCTTCACTTAGAGTTAGATCAGTGTTTACTTACGTCGTTTTAAGTCTCTCTGAGAATAAATTAATGTGACTCTCTTTGTTCGTAGGCCTATCACATTTTGTCGTCCTCCAGCAATGTGTCGCCCCTGGATTTATTCACAATAAGACCCAATGGGTAGCTACGCCACTGCTGCCACAGTTTTATTATTATGACTGCTCATCCACATCAATATTGGAACTGGCAAATTCAATCTACAACACTTTTCATTAGGCTGTCATTCATTAGGAACAGGTGTGCTTCTCTCTGTTTTTGTTTTATTTTTTGCTATTTGTTTTTTGGGTTTTGTGGCCGTGCTAACTACTGATATACCGGTATAGCCTACTACATAATTTTTCATTTAGGCACGTTTTTAACCTTTCAAGGTTTTGCCACCTTTTCAAGTTCATTAACGTGCTGATAGGTCTAGGCTATATCGATTTTATCGATGTTAGTATCTTTTTCGTCCCGGACGCGTGACGAAAAATACAATGATTGATTGATTTCGCTGAGTTTCAGCCGCCATTTTTGGAGATGAGTATTTCTATAAAGGCAGGTCATTAATGTACCGCGGTAGTCTACATTCAACTCAAAATAAACTGAATTGAATATCTACTCTAACCATCGATTCTTGCAACGTGTAAAACCCAACGTGTAAAAAGGGAACATCATTTCAGTGTTGCCAACCTTGCGATCTTCGAAAGGAATTGAGCTTGTGTTTTTTTCCAGTTGTGTATTTTTTTGAGTTTGCGAGTTGCTTGTTTCTGGGCTTTTTTTTTTGCCTGTTTAACTTTAATTAATTTGTTTTTGAACATGAAATTTTTTTTATAGTAGTCAACAATTGCATCTCTTTTTTCTAAAGATAGTTATTGGGTGGAATGGAGTAAATAAGTAAATACGTAAAACACAACACGATGATACTGCAGCACTTTAACAACTTAAAAAAAAAGCTTTGAAATCAAACTTTCCAAATAAAAATTACCCAAAAAAAATTCATTTGTAGAAAAATGAACAGAACGAATACCTAAACTAACCTAAACCCACAGAAAAAATGCAACCAAAGCAAACCGAGAAATCTGGCCTACCTACAGTCTTACATCCTTTCCAATTTGCTCAAGACCATCAACGCAGAAAAAACTACAGCCTTAAATGATTACATATAAAAGGCAAAGCACTAAAAAATGGGTAGCCACTTTAACAAGTCGAAATTCTGCCACTGAAATTGATTAGAATGAAACCGCCAACCAATAATAAGCTACGGTTTAAGTGACGTAAAAAATGGCGAAAAGAAAATGATAGAAAGCAAATTAAGTGATGGATTTTTTGTCAGCTGGTTGGCTTAGGGGTTAGGGTTAGGGCTAGAATGTAGTCATTTCATTGACGCGGGTTCGATTCCCACTACTGCTATTGCTCTTTTTCTTCTGTATAATAATTACCAAATAAAGTTCAAAACAAGCATTAACTCTCTGGATGAGTGCCAGAAGGATCACAATTGGACGGTAGCCTCTTATAATCTTATAACATGTTCTGATTGGTTAGCGGTTGCATTGTAGTCATTCGCAGTGGCAGAATTTCGACTTGTTAAAGTGGCTACCTAAAAAATGGCCATGAATACAGAAACACCAACCAGCAATGGCTACTCCAAACCATGTCGTAAATGTGCTCTATGCGGTAACCATGGAACGCATAGCCTAAGCCTAGCTTATGACAAAAACATGCACCTTCATTAAATGTAAACCCAACAAAAATTTCAGTTTCAAACATAAATTAACTTTCCAAAATTACGGGATTATTATGTTGCAACGTGCACTTCTTCGCGTGATCTTGAGCCGGGCGCGTAACCACTGAACTACCGGGGCAGACATCGGCAATGGTAAAGGATGTGGTCGGCTGTATGTTCCTCTGCACCACAGTTGCATGTCGCAGATGTTGATAGGCCCCATTTGTGCATCAAGGATGCGAAGCGCCCAACAACAGTGCGGAGGCGGTTCAGCCGTACTGAACTCCTTTCCTGTTGGCATGGGTCTAGGGTCTGGGACAAAGATGTGAAGTTTAGAGATGTTGTGCGTCCATTTCTCTTGCCAGGTAGGCTATTGGTGATCCAGGATGAGGTATTGCTGTTGTGTTCCAGCAAGGATTGTGCTTGAGCAACAAAAGGGCTTCTCGATTTGAGGTATTTTTTATTGCCGGTCTGATGGTGTAGCTGTGGAGCTCGTGGTGTGGCTCTATAGTGACTGGCGAGCCAGTCAGAGTGTGGCAGCTCTGCGCGTCTTCGGCGAAGCTCGGTCTCGGTGGTCGGCACTTGGCAGGGGGCCAGGGGCGATGCTTGAAAGAACTGGTAAAAACTCGGTAGGTGTACGTAGGTTTCAGGCATCCCGATTCAATATGCAAGGCGTCGAGCAGGGGAGTATGAGCACTACAACATCATACAGTGCCGCGGTGGAATTGACAAGAGCCAGGTCTGACGACCCAGCAGCGGGGGTCTGGGGGTCCTCCCCCAGAAAAATTTGAACAATTACTTTGAATTTGAGACATTCTGAGAGCATTTTCAACAAAAATGTGGGTATTAATATTCCTTTAAAATGGTGGTGTCTGGTGGCATAGCAAAAGGATAAGATCATGTTTTCTTCGGCATTTTTCGGAAATAAAGCTAAGTCTCTATGTTTTCTTGTTGCTAATTCCTGGCTGAGATGTTTGGTATTGGCAAAACTTGCACTTTTAATGCAATTTTGTTTAAAATTAGGCAATTTTTTTTAGACTGAAAGCATCATTCTCAATATCGTGACGTCACACGCGTGCCAAAGAGGGGTTGTAACCCCCAAAACCCCCCCCCCCCCCTTGGCTACGCCACTGAGCATAGGCATACAGCTTAGATGTTGTTGGTGGAAGGTCATGGATTTAAACATTGAAAAGGAGTAGAGCCAGGACAGATCCCTGAGGAAGCTCCATAATCAATTTGACCATGTGCTGTTCGGGAAGAAGGGAAAAAAGTTTGCAGGTGAGGCATACATATAGTGTCATGTGCTGCAGTGAGGTCAATGAACACGGTCAATGAACCAGCGTTTTTCTTTGTCTCAAAACAATCATCTATGTCTTGACTCATGTGAGTGACCTGTTCTATAGTTGATCAGACATGACAAAAACCTGCTTGCTCTGGTGGTATTGAGTGGGTCGATGATTGGATCGGCTTGGGTGTGGATGAGCCATTCGAGGAATTGATAGGGGATGCATAGGAGTGTGCAACGGTAGCTCCTAGCTTCATCCACGGCTATGGCGTCAGCTGGTCTTCAGGTTTTGGGTATTTCTAGGTGGTGCAAGCAAGAGGAGAGAAAAGCGTGCCATACGCTTTCCTCTTACAGCGCTGGTGAGTGGTGATCGCAGCTGGATATATTCCATACAATAGCAAATGTTCTCGCAAAATACAACAGTGGTGATTATTAGGGTGGCTCTTAAAATTGAGTTTTTGAATTTTGCATGGGACACCCTTTCAAATGGTGAGGTTGTCAGAAAAAATAACTCTTGCAAATTTTTTTTAAATTTGAAGTTGATTTAGAGGTGGCCCTCCCCCCCTAAAGTTCTGTGCCCTCTCTCGAAATACCAAATCTGCGTATCTCGAAAACCACTTGAGCTAGAGATACGGTTTTTGTGTTAAAAGATGCAGAAAACATGGTTTTCTATCTGCTTTCTGAACATTGAATGCATCTATCTTGAGTAGAAAAGCAGTTATTTAGAAAAAACGCATTTGACCAAATCTTGATTTTACAACCTTTTTTGTGACCACAAAACCGTCTACAAAATTTCGTTTTTTTTTCTTAATTTTTGCACCTTAGAGGGAACACTGGTAACGATATTCATTTCAAAATGTAATTCTGGTCAGTACTGCAAGAAGCGATATTATCGACAATATTTTACATATTGCCTTGCGTATCGTGACAGGATGTCTGCGACCTACACATTGTACACACTCGGACAATTTCCCTGTCCTTGCAGGCAACCAACCAGCTGAGTTTTGTCGCGAAGAAGCCATCCTGTCTCTTTCTCGGCATTACGAACCCCAACCACTTGCTCCACTCAAGTCTCTACAAGTCTGTGAGCGAGCAATCGAGCATCCTCGCCAACTGAAATCGAGACACCCATGACGCACAACTCCTGATGAAAACCGCTGAAAACCAATCCATCAGCGCGGCTACCTGGGAGGACAACAAATAGAGCTCAGAGAGGAAGAAGAACTCCTCAAGGCTCTAAAGTTTTATCTCCGACACCAGCCCCCATCCAACCAGAATGCATAATTTGCCAAGGAAGGCCTGGGTGTGGCACAACCGCCTGCGTGCTGGGCTACTGGAGTCAGACTATTCCGCTCAAACATGCACAAATTGGGGATGGCTCCATCCGCAATCTGTGAGTGTGGCATAGAGGAACAAACCACAGACCACACCATCTGTAACTGCGCCAAATGGTGTGCGTGGTCTGCTTGAACTGGATGACGAATCAATGCAATTGCTACTCGACACCTGCTCAAGCATCTAAACCACATCGGCACTGCCCAAGGGTGGTAAAAGATAGAGCCCCTTGACCCCTGGAGTAACAAAGAAGGTTTAAACAAAGAAGAATCGACAATATTGTTCTTGTTGGAATTTGGATTCAACAGTTTCCTGTGTTCAGTAACAACTTGCAAAAGAAACTGAAGTTGGTACTCATCTTCAGTTGAGAGTTTGTTAAAATCCGGGATTAGACTGAGAGCAACTCCTCTCTCTGCTCTGTCATTGACTACTGAAAGTCCCTTCGCCATGTGTAAAGCTTGAATAAATGCACCATCTTCAGTCCAATGAGCAGGATCCTTTGAAAGTCTAATTATTGCTTCATCTTCACCCAACAGCTGAAGCCATTTTGAATTAGAGGTGCAATACTGTTCTAGACCCTTATTGCTAAGAAACGCATCTACTTTGATGCTTCGTCTCCTTGGTGGACGTTCTGCTGTTTCATTTAACATGGTTGCCACCATTACCTTGTTACTTTCCACAGACAATCGAGAGTCAAACAAGGCTAGTTCAACCATTTCTTCAGACAGATACCATAAATGCAGACCAAGCTTTTGCATAAATCGCCTTCGCCTTCCAACAAGTGCAATGCATAGCACCTGAAGCTTGAAAGCAGATTCCACACTCAGGAGTTTCTTCAAGGAATATGACAAAAAACGGGCATTTTAGCTATTCATGAATGCATAAAAGTTTAGGAATACTTATTTCGTTTATTACTTTACCAGTTTTACAGGTTAGTTTATGAACTTTGTTTATTGAATAGCTTGGGCCACAATACTTGTTTAGCACTGTTTTGTGCTAGAATACCGAAAACAGGTTTTTTCTAAATAACTGCTTTTCTAATCAAGATAGACGCAATCACTGTTCAGAAAGCAGATAGGAAATCATGCTTTCTGCATCTTTTGACACAAAAACCGTATCTTTAGCTCAAACAGTTTTTGACATATGCAGATTTGGTATTTGGGAGGAGGGCGCAAAACTTTAGGGGGGGAGGGCCACCTCTAAATCAATTTCAAAGTCAAAAATTTTTTTGCAGGAGTTATTTTTTCTGACAACCTCACCTTTTCAAAGGGTGTCCCACACAAAATTCAAATTTTTTTCATTTTTTGCCAAATAAGAGCCACCCTAGTGATTATGACGCACTGACCTAATTCTGCATCACTCTTTGATACTAGGGTCATTCCATGTCAACTCAACAGGGTGTGCAAGCTCGACCCTCTTAGATTTTTTTGAAATTCACACTTAAGTTTTATATTGATGTATAATGAACACAAAAAAAATTTCAGCTCATTATCTCAAGACGTTTAGAAATTACAGCCCTTCAAAGTCACCAAGGTCCCTCAAAATGCGTTCGCATGTAAATTTTCCTCCATGTTTGGGTCTTCACAACTTTTCATGTAAAGCATTTACAAATCTGAAATTTGGTATTCTGATTAAGAAGCAGCCCTAGTTTTCATATCTACCATCGAAATTGCTAATTTCAAATTAGTTTTAGATATAGAACCTTTCAAAAATTGAAATTTTTTACATTTGAAAAAATTACATCAATTTTTGATGTCCGCTATCTCCCAAACCAATAGTCCCAGAACTACCATTTTGCATATTATTATTCTATACTAGTTGGTAATTAACCCCCATGAGACTTACACTAAAAAAATGTGAAATTATTGAAGTTTGGAGGGTGCAAAGATGAAGCGCGAGCAAAAAAGCGCAAAATGCGCCATCTTGTGGTTAATATTTGACCCTGTGGACAGTCATTCAGGAAGTTGAAACTTTCAGAAAAAAATCTTCTTTGCCTAAGCTATAAACAGTTCAAGTTTCAAATATGTAACCCAACTCCTTCAATAGTAAATGCAGCTGTGAAATCATGAGTTTGACCATCACATGCAAAAGTCTTGGGGGTGTGAGGTAGTGTGGCTTACTTGGCAAACATGAAAATGTTTTGAATTTTGCTGAGGACACCCTTTTAAATTGTGAAGTTGTCAGAAAAAATAACTCCTTCAAAACATTTTTGAATTTGAAATTGATTTAGGGGTGGCCCTCTCCCCCTGAAGTTCTGCGCCCTCCCCCAAAATACCAAATCTTTATATCTCAAAAACTGCTGGAGCTAGAGATACAATTTTTGTATCAAAAGATGCAGAAAACATGATTTCCTATCTGCTTTCTGAACAGTGATTGTGTCTATCTTGAGTAGAAAAGCAGTTATTTCAAAAAAAACTTGTTTTGGGTATTCTAGCACAAAACAGCTCTGAACAAGTATTGTGGTCCAAGCTATTCAATACACAAAGTTCATAAACTAACTTGTATATAACTGGTTAGTTTCAAGATAAACATGAAACTAAACAAACAAGCAAGCAAACAAAGAAAAAAAAGTCAAATGAATCAGTAATAGGTCACAACTCGCAGCTATAACTAAGTCAAAACAGGAGAGTTGTATTGTTTCATGTTTTTGTGAATCTCTGCTATTTACTGTTGACTTTTTAAGATCATAGCATGCATAACCATCACAACGGGTAGATGGCTTTCCGTGTTTCAGCATAATTATCTTTAAATGCCTTGCTCAATAGCACATTGAGCTGGTAACAGTAAAATAAAGCAGCACTAACACAACAAAGCAAGTATGGTACTGTAGTTAGCAAAGCACATTCAACAGTATGAGGCAAAGAATATTGCACAGCAAAATAATATAACTCCATAAGTGTACAGGATATATTTGTCACAGGACATCCCCGGCCAGGAATAAAAAAAAAACAAATTAACACTGAGATTTGCAAGTCAGAACATCTTACATAAGATTTAAACACTGGAAGCAAAGTAACGGACACAAAAGATTGTGGCAAGTCATTACAATTCATTTGCAGTGTGATGGCAAAATAATCATAATTCGATCATAGTCCATTGTGTTTAATCTGTACTGTCTGCCACCATGCCCTTGCAACTGTAGAGGACTTATTATACACAAAATATCCAGGAATGAAACCCAGTACTCATTCGTGAGTTGTGAGAGCATCTTCTGATGTGATGCTGCTACTACCTATTGCTGATTCATTTGTTTTTTTTTCTTTGTTTGCTTGCTTGTTTGTTTAGTTTCATTTTTACCTTGAAACTAACCAGCTATACAAGTTAGTTTATGAACTTTGTGCATTGAATAACTTGGACCAAAATACTTGTTCAGCGCTGCTTTGTGCTGGAATACCCGAAACAGGTTTTTTGAAATAACTGCTTTTCTACTCAAGATAGACACAATCACTGTTCAGAAAGCAGATAGGAAATCATGTTTTCTGCATCTTTTGACACAAAAACTGTATCTCTAGCTCCAGCAGTTTTTGAGATATGAAGATTTGGTATTTTGGGGGAGGGCGCAGAACTTCAGGGGGAGAGGGCCACCCCTAAATCAATTTCAAATTCAAAAATGTTTTGAAGGAGTTATTTTTTCTGACAACTTCACAATTTAAAAGGGTGTCCTCAGCAAAATTCAAAACATTTTCATGTTTGCCAAGTAAGCCACACTACCTCACACCCCCAAGACTTTTGCATGTGATGGTCAAACTCATGATTTCACAGCTGCATTTACTATTGAAGGAGTTGGGTTACATATTTGAAACTTGAACTGTTTATAGCTTAGGCAAAGAAGATTTTTTTCTGAAAGTTTCAACTTCCTGAATGACTGTCCACAGGGTCAAATATTAACCACAAGATGGCGCATTTTGCGCTTTTTTGCTCGCGCTTCATCTTTGCACCCTCCAAACTTCAATAATTTCACATTTTTTTAGTGTAAGTCTCATGGGGGTTAATTACCAACAAGTATAGAATAATAATATGCAAAATGGTAGTTCTGGGACTATTGGTTTGGGAGATAGCGGACATCAAAAATTGATGTAATTTTTTCAAATGTAAAAAATTTCAATTTTTGAAAGGTTCTATATCTAAAACTAATTTGAAATTAGCAATTTCGATGGTAGATATGAAAACTAGGGCTGCTTCTTAATCAGAATACCAAATTTCAGATTTGTAAATGCTTTACATGAAAAGTTGTGAAGACCCAAACATGGAGGAAAATTTACATGCGAACGCATTTTGAGGGACCTTGGTGACTTTGAAGGGCTGTAATTTCTAAACGTCTTGAGATAATGAGCTGAAATTTTTTTTGTGTTCATTATACATCAATATGAAACTTTAGTGTGAATTTCAAGAAAATCTAAGAGGGTCGAGCTTGCACTTTTCCAAAAACCTGTTGAGTTGACATGGAATGACCCACTACATATCTTCGACAGTTAATCCACGATCATTCTATTGCGAAATTAAATAATTGGCTAGAAGAAACCGGCAGCCAAACATGGCCGACTGAGGAGGTAGCACCAGCGATCAATCAAGCACTATCGGTACTTAGCGGCCATGGCTGCGATGGCCGCCGGCTGCTTTAAGGCTTGATACCATATACCGGTACTATATATATAACCATTTATTTCTTCTTTTTCCTGTTTTACGTCTCATTTCCTAGAATCAGGGTAGGACGGGGTCTGGCAAGGCACATCCTCAGTCTCCATTCATCACGATCTAGGGGGCTACTGTTGGTCATCTGCCACCGCTTCCTTGTCATCGTTTACGGTGTCACTCCATGTCTTCCTGGGACGTCTATTTAAAAGAGAATTTTATGTGCGTGCTGATAATAGCCTAGTTTGCTTTATTTGCTCGTTTTATGTTTTTTTTGAATTTTTTTTATATGTGCTAGCTGAAGATGCTATTACTATAACGAAATCGATTATTAATTAAATTATACTTGGAGGTTAGATTGTTATGCAAATGCCAGCATTTGATGAATGCAAAATAGCAGTATTCAGTTACTAAACTTTCTAGTGGAATACTAGTTGCTCTTGAAATAAACATGATCTATAGACTTCAAAAGTTGTGTATATTTAAAATTTTTAACTGTCAAACTGCATGCGTGATATTGATTATTGATTGGTAGTGATTACAAATTCATAGGCTTGTTTTTGTGTTGATTTGCCTGTTTTAGACTTGTTTTCAAAAACTAACCCTAACCCTGAGCTACACGTCATTTTCTTGTCAACCATCAGGGTGGATGTTTGCAAGAAACAGTGGTTTCATTTATATATATATGTTTTATAGTCCACAGGAATAATTTAATGTTATGGCGAATGTGATAGGTCAAGGTGGCAAATCTGAAACTGTTATTTTAGTGACTGGCGGAACAGGACTGGTTGGAAAAGCAATTGAGTATGTAGTTGAGCATGGGGAGAAAAAGACTGGGGAAACTTGGATTTTTGCTTCCAGCAAAGATGCAGATTTAACTGATATTTTCAGCACTAAAGCGATGTTTGAAAAGTACAAGCCAACTCATGTGATCCATCTTGCTGCAAAAGTTGGCGGATTGTATGGAAATTTGCGGGTGAGCAAGTAAAATTTTGCACAGTTCAGTGACAGCACTAGTCACTGACTAGCCTATTTTTACCATAATATTGTGAATACAGTACTGGTACCTGTTGTATTTCCAGACGTTTAATATAAAATAAACAATAATAATTGTAGCGATAGCCAACCAAGTGAGAAAACCATTTACCTCTTGTTACTTACTGATTTAGTGTATAAAATCAACGCAATATATAGTAAGAAAGAAACGCAAAACAATCAACTGAGGAACGTGGTACAGAACGCTCAATTGATTACACGCGCAGTGCGGTAGTAATCAATTCCAACGTCTGTACCAGAAAACGCTGAACTGTGATTATGTAGTGACGCTGGTCACGAGTTACATATATTCAACGTAAATAAAATGACGACTATAACACCTCCCCCGATAATTTTTATACACAATGAACAAGACACCGAATTAAACAATAACTCTCAAAGTCCGAAACGGGCCGGAGGTCTGCGGCGACGGCTCGACCTTCGTGGGTTGTGTGGCCCGAATTCCGGTACAGTCGGTGTGTCGTCCGAATTCGTTCGGGCTGAGGTGGAGACAGCGGAAGAGTCGATTGTTGGTGCAGGAGTATCTCCCGGCTCCTGGTCCTCCGATGATGCATAGCGAGGTTGCAGTTGGTCCATATGGCGCCTCCACGTCGGACCATGTGGCAGCAGACGTACCAGGAAGATTCGGCTACCCTGTCGCTTAATCACCTCGGCTAGAACCCAACGAGGATCCTGGCTCCGTCGTGGAGTGAATGATAGCGTGTAACAAGGATCTCCCGGTTTGAAATGTCGTTTTGTAACTTCAGAGGCGTCCGTGTTGTGATGGTTTTGTCGGGGTACCACTTGAGACGGTGTGGGGAGAAGCGTGTCGATCTTGGTTCGAATCTGACGATTGTTGAGTAATTGGCTTGGAGAGTAGCCACTCGGAGTGGGCGTGCGTCGATACTGCTGTAGGAATTCCAAGACTGCTTGTTTCGGGGGCAGGGAAGATTCGCGAAGTGCTTGCTTGAACGTACGTACGAGGCGCTCCGCTGCTCCATTGGTCTCCGGATGGTAAGGGGCACCCGTGATGTGCACCATACCCCTCTCCTTACAGAAAGTTTGGAATTCTGTGGATTTAAAAGTAGTAGCATTATCGGTAACTATAGTATGGGGATAGCCGAAATGAGCAAAATCTTCTTCTAGCAGGTTGATAGTAGCTGTTGAAGATAAGGAAGTAGTAGCATGAATACAAGGGTATTTAGAAAAAGCATCAATGCTGAGTAACCAATGGTAACCCATGAATTCTACCGCATGATCTATGTGTAAGCGACTCCACGGTGCTTCTGGAACCGTCCATGATTGGACCTGGGTTTTAGATTGCGGTTGATATTCGCCACAGGTACTGCACTTGTGACAAAGTTCCGCTATGTCTCGATCGATGTTTGGCCAGTAGACGGACGTCCTTGCCAACTGCTTCATTCTCTCAATGCCGAAATGTCCTTCATGAAGCAACTGAAGAACGGAAAGACGAAGTTTGGAAGGGATGACCACTCTGGAACCGTAAAGTAGACACCCGTAACAAGTAGAAAGAGAGTCTGCGTACTTACGAAACGGTTCGACCGGGTCTTGTGGAGAAGACTTGGCCGGCCATCCTTCATGAATGAAACGCATTACCGTGGAAATGATAGGATCTTTAGAAGATTCTTTACGCAGTGAGGCGGCATTTGGGGTCTGGACCTGCAAATCCAAAGCATCGATAGCGCAGACGATATCAATGTCATCCGCACTTTCCTCTTCATCGAAGACTTTATCCCATCCTGCTGGTAAGCGACTCAAAGCATCAGCGTTTTGATGATCCTTCGTCTTCCTGTACTCAATAGTGTATGTAAATTGCGACAAAAAGAGTGCCCAACGAGCCAAACGATTTGCTGCCAAAGAAGGTGTCAATTTGGTCGGGCCAAAAAGACTAAGCAATGGTTTATGATCTGTGACCAAAATGAATGATCTACCAAAAAGATATTGATAGAATTTCTTTAGCGCAAAAATTATCGACAAAGCCTCTTTCTGAATTTGACTATAGTTTCTCTGCGAAGCTGTTAATATCTTTGAAACGTTTGCTATAGGCCGTTCTGTGCCATCTGGGTAACGGTGAAACAAAGTAGCACCGATGCCCACACTAGAAGCATCACATGCGATACCTACCGGAAGTGAAGCATTGAAATGTGTAAGAACCTCATCAGTAGAAAGATAATGCTTCAGCTGAACAAAAGAGTTTTCCTCTTGTTTTCCCCATCTCCAAGGAATGTCCTTTTTCGTGAGATGGTATAGTGGTTCTGCTGCAGTAGAAGCGTTCAACGGTAGAAACTTCGAATAAAATTGTAAGGAACCTAAAAACGAACGAAGAGAAGATACGTCAGTGGGGGCAGACATCTCCAGTACGGCGTTTACCTTGGGACCTTTGGAGATGCCCTGCCTGGACAAAATGTGTCCGAGATACTCTACCTGAGGTTGTGCAAACTTACACTTGTCTTTCCTACACCTCAGGCCTTTTGAGTGAAGTCGATCGAGGAGCCGTCTAAGATTCTGGAGATGCTCCTCAGCAGTAGTGCCACTGACAAGAATGTCGTCTAGGTAGACTGCAACCCCTGGAAGGTCGGCTGTAAGGTCGTCCATGATCTTCTGAAAATAACCTGGAGCAGAAGATATGCCAAAAGGTAAAACATTTTGTAAAAGTACGCCACGGTGAGTGCTTAATGCGAGTCGTTTTCGACTGTCAGGACCAAGTCGAATCTGATTGTAGGCATCAGCCAAGTCTATCTTGCTGAAACCTTACCCACCACCCAACTTTTGCATTAAGTCTTCTGGTAAGGGTAACGGGTGACGATGGGTCTCCAGGGAAGGGTTCACCGTGACTGAATAATCGCCACAAATGCGTAACTTGGCCTTCGCTTCTGAAGAATTTGAACGCTTACGAACTGGAACAACCGGTGTGCCCCAATCGCAAAACTGAACTGGTGTCCATACACCACGTGCAATGCCCGAATCATAGGCTTGTGCTAAGTCCTCCTTTAGCGCGAAAGGTACAGGCCTAGGTTTGAGAAAAACAGGTTTAGCATCAGACTTAAAATCTATGTCTAGTTCATAATCTCGTAAGCACCCGAGTTCAGGCTTAAAAACATCTTTGAACTCGTCACATAAGAGGGAGCATGCTTTCTCCAGACTCTTATCAGGCTTGTCGTATGACTGGATACTCTGTAAAGTAGAATAGTTAGACAGAAGGAATTTATCGATAGAAATTCCTAAAGACGAGATTGCATCACGACCTAGCAAGTTCAGTCCTTTGACTGTCGTGACTACAAAAGGAATATTATCTGACCTTCCCGTGGAAGGACAAGTTACCTGGGCCGTGAAAGAACCCGTGATTGGTACTAGATGCTTGGTAGCAGATTGGAACTGCGACACTGGTGCTTGCAATTGAGGTGCGCCTACCCGAGTCCAGACGTCGCTGGAAAGGAAATTTCCATTTGTAGCAGTGTCCAGTTCTAAGTGTGTGGTTACCGAATTAATGGAGATCGGTACTTCCAACTTTGAATTTCGAGGTTTTCTGCAAGAACTAGAAAGTATGTTAATTTCCTTAATACAATTTACCTTAGAAGGTTTGAACTGTCTAGCTTTCTTTCGACAAACACTCTGTAAGTGTCCCGTAATATTGCAGAAATGGCAAGTGGCTTTCTTAAACCTACAGTCATTGGCGTTGTGGTTGGAATTACCACAGCGATAGCATTCTTTATTTTTAGAAGAAAAGAAAGTACCTGTAAGTTGCCTAGTTTTTGGAGGTTTACTGATGGTCCTTACTTTCGCAACTGGTACTGGTGGAGTGCCGTAAACAGTTTCTTTGGCCACCTTGGCTGCCTCTTCGGTTTCTGATGCAACCTCCACCGCACGTTTGAAAGTAAGTTCATCAGCTCTGATTTTGAATAACGCCTTAAGCACCGCCTCGTTACCTATTGAACAAATAAAACGAGTACGTAAAGCTTCGTCCAATGGATTTGAAATGGACGAGAAGTCACAGGTGGCAGCTGCCTGGCGTATGCGGACGGCTAGTTCTTGAGCTGTTTCACCGGGCTTGCGCTTCATTTCGCTCCAGAAACGGAATCGCTCCCTCACGATGAAGCGTTTTGGGTCGAATTGTTGAGCCATGTAATTTGTAATTTCCGTCATGGTGAGATCGTTGACTTCTTTTGGGTTTGTTTCCTGCGCAGCCAAATTTGTTAACATTTTGTAGATTGTAGGTGATTGATTGGTGAGAAAAACCTGCGGCATTTTGTCTTGTGCGACTGAATGTGCTGCTACAAAGGTGTTAAACCTCTTCCAATAGTCTGCCCACAGTTCAGTGGTGGCATCAAACATTACGAACTTAGGTAAAGATACCTGTTGTTGTATTGTTGTTGGTTGTGGTCTTGAAGTTTGGGCTCGTATTTCTCGTAGTTGTTCAAGGTGGCGCTTTTCTTGGTTGGCAATTTGATCTTGATGACGTTGTTCTTGTTCTTGGTGACGTTGTACTTGTTCTTGGTGACGTTGTACTTGTTCTTGGTGACGTTCTTCTTGTCTGGCAATTTGTTCCTTCGTCTGGCGTTCTTGGTTGGCAATTTGTTGTTGCAGGACTTCGATCAGTTTCTCCATGTTTCTAAAATCCTGTAGAAATTCTGTAAAGATCCTGCCGGCGACGCCAGTTAAATGTCTGTTGTATTTCCAGACGTTTAATATAAAATAAACAATAATAATTGTAGCGATAGCCAACCAAGTGAGAAAACCATTTACCTCTTGTTACTTACTGATTTAGTGTATAAAATCAACGCAATATATAGTAAGAAAGAAACGCAAAACAATCAACTGAGGAACGTGGTACAGAACGCTCAATTGATTACACGCGCAGTGCGGTAGTAATCAATTCCAACGTCTGTACCAGAAAACGCTGAACTGTGATTATGTAGTGACGCTGGTCACGAGTTACATATATTCAACGTAAATAAAATGCAAAAGTTGGCGGATTGTATGGAAATATTCAATATATTCAACGTATATTTATATATATTCAACAACGTATTCAACAAATATATACAAATATATATATTCAACAAATATATTCAACAACGTATACATATATTCAACGTAAATAAAATGCAAAAGTTGGCGGATTGTATGGAAATTTGCGGGTGAGCAAGTAAAATTTTGCACAGTTCAGTGACAGCACTAGTCACTGACTAGCCTATTTTTACCATAATATTGTGAATACAGTACTGGTACCGGTAGCCGTGACCCGAGCATAATGCATATTTTTTCATTTTCTCTTCAACAACTAAGAACAGGAAAAGAATAATTGGAGATATTATACGTAACAAATGCTTTAATCTTATAACCTATCAAAAAAGTAAAAAAAATACTACATAGTTTTAAAACAATGAAAACTATTAATACTACAAAAAAGTGCTCAATGCTAAGCAAAAAAGCAAAGCAGAGCAAATTAAATCAAATATAGTTATTACTATCTGAAGCCTTTACAAATTGTTTCACCTAACGGATCATCAGAAGGTCTTATTCAAATAGAATCTATTTATAATATATACAGCTACTGCAAAATGACTTCGGACCTTTTTACCAAAATTTACGCCATGTTTGTAGCTGTGCGTTTTACATCAGATCATACCACTAACAATAAGCATTGTGACTAACAATGCGAAGATTGTGAAAAATGTGAAGAAGGTTATAATAATGCAATATGACAAATTATTAAGAAAGGTCAATAGTTTTTATTAAAAAATTTCATTGTATACAAAATGCTTGTTTTTCTTGAAAATTTAGAAAGGTCCGCAGTCATTTTGCGGTAGCTGTATATAGTTTTATATATTCATAATTTTTTTTAATAAGTCATAACGTATTGCAAATTCTACTCAATTTTCCCCTCCCTGCCCTACTGGTTTTTTATTTTCAGGCAAACTTAGAGTTTTTTCGTAAAAATATGAATATCAATGACAACGTTCTCCAAACTGCTCATTCTACCGGAGTGCAAAACGTGGTTTCATGTTTATCAACATGTATATTTCCGGATCATACCTCTTACCCAATCAATGAAACTATGCTTCATAATGGACCTCCCCATGATTCAAACTATGGATACAGGTAATTTCTGCCAATATTATGAAGAACCATGTTTTGTCTTTCACTTCAGCATTTCCTTAATTTTAAAACCTTTTTTTTACTGAATATTTGTGTTGGCCTCCAACAAGCAACATTAGACCTGTTCTAAAATCAAAAAAAAATTCAAGTTTCTTACATTGTTTCCCATGATTTTGACCGTGAGAAATCAGAAAATGACTACCATTTTGCTCTCAGGTAATGGCATACTGTAGCGGCCGGACGCTGCTGATTAGCATGCCCTCTTATGAATTTTTTTCCCACAAACTTTCTGTCTCATTTGCATAAATCTGTAAGTGTAGCCATTACTGGTTACTGTGCGATGTAGCCACAACGATGTAGCCACAACCATGCGATGTAACATAACGGCAAATCTACGTGTCCATGAAGCACTAGTCAGAATGTGATTAGGCATGCTTCCATAAAATCATTGCTTACAATTCCCTAGATTTCTAAGCCATTTGCAGAACTAACTCTAAAGCCCAGTATTTGTACAAATCAAGTGGATTCCAGTGCGCGTGACGTCAGAGAGAGTGCTCGGGTGCTACACGTACCCTCCCTCAAGAGGCCTAAAAATGTTCATTTTTGCCCAAATCACCCAAAATCACCCAGTTTTAAGCCATGATTCTGACAGTGGAAGTTTTTATTTCAAATAAAAACATTTTGAGGTTTTTCATGCCAAATGAGCAAATCATTTGGAAAAGTTACACATTCATTCTAGCATATTGTAAAAGCTCTTTAATCCTTGTGTAACTTGGTGTTTTTGGTTTATTTCAAACCAGGGTGGAAAACATATTAGCATCCAAAGTTTTGCTAACACTAAATTGGTTAAGAAATTTTCTGTTGCCATATAAAAACTGAGGATGCGAACAGCTAATGTTAGCCAGTAGCCACCTTAATTGGACCTACCTCTATCAGCTTCAAGTCTATGTCAACAGATCCTACCATTACTGCTAAACAAACTTTGTAAGCATAGTTTTGATCTGCACTGAGATTGTCAATAAAAACAACAAGTGTAAACGAAAAGTTTTAGTTAGAAATGGGAGAGAAGTTAAAGTACCTTTATCAGGTTGCCTGGCTTAGTCATATGTTGGATTCCTTGTTTTTCCATTTAGTTATAGAATCAAAAACCCTTGAGCTGTAACAGTCGCATACCACTGAGAAGCATAAACTAATGCAATACGCTGTTCAGCAGAACTAATATATCTCTATCTGCAGACAGTGCACACTGTTTCTGGCCTTCCGGCCTCCTCAGTGCAGTAGGTTCACTGACTGGTATGGCCATGGAGATATATAGCCTACCTCCAATCCTCCATTTGGTATTTTCCCATTTGTGTTACTTAAGTTCCAAAAATGGTGGTCCACGACATTAAGGCGCGAACAAAACGGCGCAGAAAAAACGGCGCAGAGACAAAATGGCGCAGAGACAAAACGGAGCAGAGACAAAATGGCGCAGAGGCAAAACGGCGCAGACAAAACGGCGCCAAAGTCAACGTAACAATTTTTTTTTTTTTGAAAATACTTAACTCAAGCGCTATAGTTGATCAATAATAGTTTTGATTCAAACGCGTTGCTCACTTCAAGTTCATTTGGGAAGCACGAAATAACGTTACCGTGCAATAATATCTAATTTGTGATAATTAAATGAGTTCAATAACACTCAATGACATTCTTAATTCAAATGCGTTGCTCCTTATATTCGAAGTCAAGTTAAGACCGGGAAGTAAAAACCACATTTGGTCGGGGAGCAATTTGAAACAGCGTAAATTTGTTTGCAATAAGTTCAAAGATTATGTCGCATCATTTTCAAGACAAAATACGGCGCGATTAATATTCCCGCATCACACTTTGCATTCTGTCTCTCACACTAACAACCGTGACGGCTTATCAACTGCCAAGAAACTATTTATTCTGTAATTAGGCTATCCAGCTGGCAAAAGTGCGACCACAGTGCTTAGAGTTAGACGTGAAAATTGTTTGTTTTGAAAGGTGCGAAGATCGGAAACAACTGTTTGCTTGAGATGTAGGCAGATTTGGCTACAAGCCGCAAAAATTATATTCTTACACAGCTAACAATTCCGTTGTTTTTGCATTGATGTTGATTCAACGTCTGACAACGTTGAATCAAAGTTATAATGGCGGATATTGTTACCTGGATAATTGCTTTGTAGTACAGAATTAGCGCACGTGACAGTTCAGAGAGATGGGTGTCAAAGATAGGATGCAAATCAATATCACAGTTGGACGGAATCTATGGCAAACCAGACGGGTTTTATTTTTACTTTTCGAGCTGGGTACAAATTGCAACGGTTTGCCGATGTTTAGAACGATTCAATTAGCGAAATCAGGAATTGTTTATTTACCACGTTTCTGCAGAAACAGATGCAAAACAAAACGTAGTGCAAAAATATATAGTTACAGACTTTTCGCAGTCTATACTCACGAGTTACGTCATTTTACATTGATTCAACCATGATGATAATAAATCAAAGCTAAAACAACAATGTGCTGGTACGAGCTAAAAAATAGCACGCTTGAATCAAAAACTTCAACGTCAAAGTTCGCGTTGTGACGTCACAGAGATCGGTGAGATTAAAAGAAGTCCGATTGCAGCAGTTTGCAGAAAAATGTTTTGATCATACAATAAGCTCTCCCAGTCAGCAAAGCTGGTCTTTTTTACATTGATTCAACGCTTGCAGACAATAAATCAATGTAAAAAGGACCAGTTTTGCTGGCTGGAACATACTGCGTAGTGTTCTGTAACACAGAACTAGTTAACTCTTTAAAGTCTTATCGAAACTTTTCCTTTGCAAAATAAACAAACAAGATGACGATATCTCTCTCTTGTAGTCTCATTCCCGATGACCATAATAACAAACCGAATAAAACAAAATCTATCAAGCTGTCTAGCTCTCAATAAATGACATATGCCGGTCCGTATTTATACCATTAGCCAAACTGGATCAAACAGAAAAAATAAAACCCGTCTGGTTTGACACCCATCTCTCTGAACTGTCACGTGCGCTAATTCTGTAGCCAAATCTGCCTACATCTCAAGCAAACAGTTGTTTCCGAATTTTCACGTCTAAGCACTGTGGTCGCACTTCTGCCAGCTCGATAATTACTCATTTAATTATCACAAATTAGATATTATTGCACTGTAGTTTCTCTTTACAATAATGTTATTTCGTGCTTCCCAATGACTTTGGCGCCGTTTTGTCTGCGCCGTTTTGCCTCTGCGCCATTTTGTCTTTGCGCCGTTTTTTCTGCGCCGTTTTGTTCGCGCCTTAATGTCCTGCTTCGCAAAAATGGTACTACTGCCAACCTTGCCAAAGTGCTCAAACTGCAAGCAATGAGCTTTGTGCAATGCACAGCAAGGTGTCTCCAGCAAAGTGCTCAGTCGGCATTAGCCAAGAGCGTCCATAACTGCAGACAGTGCACACCGTTTCGGCCTTCCGGCCTCCTCAATGCACTAGGTGCAGTGCACCTAAGTTGTGCCACCTTCCCTTCAACCTCGCTTATTGGCCTACCGTCTATGGGTCTTGCTGTGCAACGTGGGCATAAGTATTGGGGATCCCTTTTGAGTGTGCCGTTTATTCCACTGCAATTCTTGTGGACCCAGAGAGAGCAATTGGTGCAGAAGGTAGAGCGGTTTCACTGAAGCATACCGAGCAAGGATGCTATCCTGATCTTCTCAGTGAGGTCATGTTGAGACCAGAAATCATTACTTTGGTCTTTCTAATATTCACGTTTAGGCCCTTTGCTGTCGTTCTCAAGGTGTAGTTCCGTCAACAAGTGTCTGCTCCCACAACAGCTCCCAAGGACAGCCAGTTTGCAGCGAAGTGAGAAAAGTTTTTTTTTCGTGTTACATAATGCAGGTAGCAAAACAATCAAGCACTGTAAAAAAATACAACAGATTTTTTTACTCCATTGCTATTAAAAATGTGAGGTAAAAAACAGTTCGTCTTAGCCATTTTACTTTTATTGGAATGCTGATAGGCTGTTAAATGGGGCACTGCCTGGCTGAAAACAAGAGCAAAATATTTGGTACCAACTGTGTCACAAAAGTTTGGAAAATCATATAAAAATTTGTAGTGTGATTTTTGAGCCTTTTATGTTAATCTGACTTGCCAGAAAAACAAAAGTAGTCCAAAGCAATCCAGCTCTTAGAAAAGCTTCATAAACAAATGCATTGTAACAATATTAAAACATTTTTATATGGTGCAACATTTGAAAATTTTAAGGGGTTGCCTTTTGCCACAATTACCCCCTTGTTTTTTGCCCCATCTTGCTATTAGATATGTAGTATTTCTTTTTTGGCAAAGTTAAAAAACTAAAGTATTGTATGTTCATCTTGTAAACTTTTATCTGCCTCTCAAGTGAATCTTAAAATGGAAACACTCCTGGAAGAATATTGATAAGTAGTTGATATCTTAATGCAGCTATGCAAAACGGATGATTGATGTCATGAACCGTGGATACAATGACGATCATGGGCGAAACTATACTTCCGTGATTCCATGTAACGTGTATGGTCCTGATGACAACTTTAATATCCAGGAAGGTCATGTTTTGCCTGGTCTCATGCATAAAGTCTATAATGCCAGGAAGAAGGGTAAGCGCATTGTTTATTGTTTGTAGTTATCCCTCATGTTATGTTCTTAAACATCATTTTGTTATTTAACAATTTCAATTGTGTGTCAAACCCTTGCAATGCGGAGAACAAGAGACGTTAGAGAACATGGCATTTTGGCACAGCAAGCTTGGTTTGAGGCAATTGTTGATCTTGCGTATACGCCGTATAGACAACTCACCGTACATCTCACTGCGTGACTTCCTCATGTGATGCATATTTTTCATTCAATTTATCTTGTGCAGATGTGTTTATTTACCGATTCTGAACTTCTATCACTATTTATTTAATAACCTGACCCTTAGGGTGTTGCACACGCCCCATGAAATTAAAATTCTAATCTAAGCTTGCTTGAATTTCTTTTGGTTCTGTGTTAATGAATTTCAATGATAAATCCAAAGTTGGAAAAATTTCATTAATGTTTACCCTTCCTACACATTTTGTAAAAATTCAACCTTTTATGCCACTGGAGGTTGCTTGCTCAACTTTACGTCAGTGAAAGCATCTTTAAAGCATGCCCCATTTTTTGCATCACAATTTAAAAAAAGTGTGTCCTGACTTGACCTTTGGGGTCCAGAGGTAGGGGCATATTAGTGCACATTTGTAATTCTTTGCTGCCAATAGTGGCGAAAATAAAATTTGCGTTTTTCTTGGCAACCACCTAACCAATTCAAACAGAATTTCGCATAGCCCTCTTTTTATGTTCAGAGGGTTTTGTTTGTAATGCTGGTTTGTTGTAATACTGCCATTAGAGGGCAGCGAAATACAGATTTGAGTGATTTGATTGTGTTATTTTTCCGTCTTATAATTTTATTTTCATTAGTTCAAACACCGTGTAAAGATATATGTATATATCATATAAACACATTGCAAATATTTTTCTCAGTCAGATTTTCGGGGACGTTTTTGGAGGTTAAGCATCTGTTAAGTATCTTAATTTTTTCCTTTTCCACAACCTCAACACAATTTGGAAGATTTTCTTCAGTTTTTGAGAAATGTAAAAAATCGGCCACAAGCTTCACTCCCCTCTCAGCAGGGTCAGTGCAAACTCTTAAGGAGCTTACAATCGTTTTGCCAACAACGTATTCCTCATCTTGTACTGCAGGCTTTTTATGAAAAGCATTGGGGATTGAAAAGATTTAAAAAAACAGTTTGCTGTCAGACGTGACAAACTGTGTTACAGAAACCCATTGCCCAGTTATGATATCTGGTAGATTTGGCTTGCCAAATCCAGCACCAAACGTACTTGTATTTGATTCATTTTCAAAGGCTAGATTTATAAGACTTTCAGCTTGGAGGTCTTTTTGTCTAAATGTGATATCTTTATCCCACAGGGCTAAATAAATGGGTTCTGACAAATACCATGTGAGTCTTAAAAAAGATTTAATTGCAGCAGCTCTTACAACCTCAGTGAAGGGGATCAACCTCAGTGAAGTTCTTGATATTGTTGACAAAATTCAGATCAAGATATGGTGCAAGAGGGCAATTGAACCACCACTCATTGTAAACAAACGTACAAAAGTCTACAAATCTTGTAATAATAATAATCGTGATTTTATTTGCGACCATTGCGATAACATATAGTACAGTACACTGCGATCACAGATGCGATACAACAGACGACAGGAAGCAGCGAAGTGACATATAGCCTTCGAGTCAGCTGCTCCCCTTATTTTGGCTTGCCATTAAGTGTCTTTGCCGAGACACAGCCGCGTGCTCTGGAGCGGTGTCGAACCCACGTTCTTTCGAATGTCGCGCAGATGTTCTCACCACTCGGCTACGCAGTCGACAATGTAATTCTTTGTATTTCTTTCTATGTAATTTATATAATTTCTTTTCTTGTAATTCTTTGTATTTGGGAGTTTGAAGCGATTCCTGGCTGGATGGACTAGTCCAGGGCTTCCCAAACTGTGGGTCGCTACCCCGCGAGGGGTCGCGTAACGAACTTCAGGGGTCGCACAGAGTATACCAATTTTACATAAAGTAGTGCATATTATCCTGTGGTATTTTTCAGACCTTTATTTTATATATAACTCAGTTGTTGAAACTGATGTAACTGTTCAAAACATTATTTAAACTGAGTTGTAGATTCTGCTTAAATAGGCCTAGTCCTAGGCTAGCTTGAGGACTGCATGCTAGTAGCTAAATATTGAAAAAGTAAAACTAATCGAATCAATCGAAAGCTGGTTAAAAAAATCGAACGGTAACGATAATTTTGTCAAATTTTGCACGGAAGTGGAGCTATTTTGGAAGGACTGTGTTGGCATGTGTACTGAGGGAGCTTCTGCAATGACAGGACATACAGCTGGGTTTCATGCAAAAGTGCGATTTGCGAGTGACAGGCCTACACAGTCATATTGCATTTACGCACTATAGGCTATGATTTATTGCGAGACCTTAATAGCTAAAAAGAATATATCCTCATCGGAATTTTATTGTGCAAGATGCTGTGAAAATATTAACTTTATTAAGAGTCGCGCACTCAATACCCGTATTTTTGCAAGTTTTTATGGTGAAATGTAATGAAGGAGAGTTCAGTTTAAATCTCTTTTACTGCATTGTGAAGTAAGATGGCTCTCAAAAACAAAACTTTAAAAATGCTATAATAACGTTGAAAAATGAAGTCCTGGTTTTTCCAACGGAAAAAAATCCAACTTGGTCCATCATTTCTGCAATGACATCTGACTTTCAAAATTATGCTATTTGTGAGATTTGCTTGATAAATGGAAAGAACTTAATTTATCCATCTAATGAAAAAACACCAATGTTTTTACATTGAAATCAAGAAATCAAAAACTTGAAGCGTTTGCTAAAAAGTTAAACATCTAGAAAGAAGAAGTTGAAAATGATTCATTTGAAATTTTTTCATCTGCTGTAGAGTTTTTGACTAACAGTGATGTGGAACCAAATGTTCAAGCCTGTGGTTATCGACCACTTGTCAAATCTGTTGAAACAGTTATAAAAGTATTTTCTTCCAGAATTAAACAATGTCAAATTAGATTGGATCCGAAACCTACTTGCAATACAAAAACAAAATACCAAGCACGGAGCACCTCTCTTCCAAATCTCAAGAATAACATATTGATCTATTTTCTGACTCTACGTTGCGGTTTTGAATTTTCTGGAATAAGTTTCACACTTTTTGGCTGGTTAAAGCGAAATATCTATTATAGGCCTAATTATCTCACTCAGCAGTGAGTGCACTCCTGCCGTTTGTGTTCACGCGTCTGTGCGAGTCAACGTTATCAAAGTTGACGACAATCGCAAGAAAATACCGTTCCAGACTAAGCAACATTGAAATCGTCTTGAGACCAGCAGTAACAAACATTGAGCAACGACTATAGATTTGCTTTGCAGCAGAAAGCAGTCGCACTGAATAAATGTGTTTTGTTTCCAATAGGCTACATGTAAAGTAGCAGGTTTCGAGTATCGGTAGCATGATGCTACTCTAGTTTCGTTCGAATTAAGCCTTTTAATAAATATCACAAATGTATATTTTGCACTGTTTATCATGTCAACTGTAAAGGGTCGCGGAAAATTTTAGGAGATTAAAAGGGGTCGCGAGCAAAAAAGTTTGGGAAGCCCTGGACTAGTCTAATGCATCATGACCATTTTGTAACAATAGTTGCTTCCCCATCCACCGAGCTTTATGGACAGCGTCGCAGTTCAAAAACTTAAATTTGCTTTCATTGCTTCCAATGTAGGCTTCTTGTAGGCTTCATTGCTTCCAATGTAGGCTTCCAATAAATCTAACAATTTTTGTAATATTTTCTTGGCTAAGCCTGAGCTTCTCGGATGAGATCTCAGGCCTCGAAATTCGTTTTTGTTGACGGCGGACAAACGTGTCCGGTCTGAGCAGCTATCTCGGCGGACAAATTAAGTCTTACGGCGGACACACCAGTTTTAACGTCGATCGTCATACTTAATCACTTTATCTTGATAAGTCTTCGCCATTTGAGAACCATAGTTACGGTTTAGGCTTTTTAAAATTTCAACGAAGTCACTCTGAAAGGCTTTCATCAAACCAACGAAGTGCGCTTGAAGAGTCAAAGCGCCGTGTAGCTGCTAAATATGATGATAATATGATGTTTGTCAAAGTTTTTAATTCTATGGACTTTCTGTCTGATGCAAATAAATAATAAAACAATAATACGTCGCATAACTGATTAACCTCCACCTCCGAGGTCGTATGGCTTCTTGCGTCACAATGCTCTAGGCACGAGTCGGCAAACTTCTACACTAACGCTATTTTCTACTGTGCGAAGCTTCACTAGGCTTTTTTCTTTAGGTTTATTTTTGCGTGTCATGTGAGCGAAAGTGACGAAAAGAGTAAACAAAACATTAGAAACAGCGCAATTACATTTTGATCTCTCCGTGATGCGGTCGCCTCTCCAAAATAGTATCAGTATTCCACGAGATCACGACAGGCTCGGGGCTATAATCAGCGCAGTCAGGGCCGTCCAGGCATATGCGCATGAGAGCTTCAATAGTATCGATCTTCAAAAACGTGCGCCAATCTCCACGCGATCATTGCTTGTCGTTAAGATACGTAATACCGAGATCTACTCCGTGTCTTCTCTCCAGACTGGCTAATTGAGGGAAAAGCGTAAATGCGGGCTCTTGTTTAACGATAAAATGTGCGATTTCAAACAACCTCTTAATTCTGATTATTTTCGTTGTCACTCATATTGTCGAGGGCCTTGGTGATCGGAAATTGATGGCTTGGAGTATTGTTGGCCAGATATGTTGAAGCTGCAGCCATATGAGGTAACGATGTGTTGTGATCTTTGACAGAGCTAATCCTTACATTCGTTGTTCCTTTAATATATGCGTCTATCACCACTAAATTTCCTAGTAGTAGGTTGATTGCCCTTATTCTCACTTTCAGAATTTTTTCTGGGTCTTTTCTTTCTTACTGTAATACCAAAACTTAAGTTTTGCTGCATCTTGCTGTAGTAACCTACTCGTATTATCTAACTTTGTGACCAACATTGCCTTATCAATATTGCTCGGAGATCAAAGCCAGACATTGTGACATAAGACTTGAACTAAGTTGGGCGTGATTAGTGTGGAAGTAGCGGTCGGTACTCCCATCGATTCTTAGCGAAGAATTCACCCTTGTTACGCTGATTCAATGTCATCAATCGTAGAAGCAACGTAAAAATCGAAAGTTTTCCTGCTTGAATGGAAGCTAAGGGATACAGATACAGTATTAACTTTTTCTAGATGCGCGCTGAGAATGCGATAATTTCGCATTCCCAGCGCAAATTATATTCTTGCAACAGTTGCTCGTGCTATAAATGACGATTTACATCGCTAGTTCCTGCGTTATTTCTCGGCGGACAAATATGACCGATCTAGAGGGTACTTCCCGCGGACATCACATGCTGTGACGGCGGACATGTCCGCCGTGTCCGCCGTGAATTTCGAGGCCTGGATCTATTAACGCATTAAGCTTTTTTAATTGTGCGATGGCAAATCCCCCAATTCGTTTGGATCTCTAGTGTGCAGTGGAGCTGATGCAAGGGTTACAACCGTTTTAGGGTTACAACCAAGTACAAAACATTTATCCCAGAAACAAACCCTTCCCTCTCATAAAAGAGGGCTATGTCAAATTATGTTCGAATCGGTTGAGTGGTTACCGAGAAAATGCAAATTGCATTTTTGCCACTACTGACAGTAAAGAGTATTAATAATAATATGTGTTGAAAATTCGGGCACACTTTTTGGAATTGTGCAGAAAAGTAGGGGCATTTTTTGAAGGTATAAAACAACATCCTCATTTCCTCAAGTGGCAAAAAAGTTGATGCTTTCACATTGAAGTGGGTCACGAAAACACAAACACACGAAAACACAGTCACACAAAACAACAACAAACAACAACAAAAACTGCTGATGTGGGGGGGGGTAAAGGTTGAAATATCATCATGGTATTTTCAGGTGAATCTCTTACTATTTGGGGTAGCGGGAAGCCACTCAGACAATTTATCTACTCCCGCGACCTTGCCAGGTTGATGATATGGACGCTGAGGGAGTATCATGGTTCCGAACCGATTATTCTGTCTGTTGGAGAGGAAGATGAAATATCAATCCGAGAAGCAGCTGAGAAAGTGGCCACAGCCATGGACTTCAAAGTAAGTTATGCTTCGATTGCAATCGACTTTACTGCAACGTTCTGTGATTTTTTCTGAACTTGATTCAACAGTGTTATCAGGCAAATGTGCTTAACTGTCCATATTTTATGCACTTTACTGGATTTTTCGCGCATGACTGGCTGTGGCTTAACATTTCCAATTTTTATAAACCGAGTCAGGCAATCTACCTGATTTATTTCCATTGTGCTTGATGTCAATACACGTTCAGCTTTTTATTATACATTTTGCACCATTGAGTGGTAGTTTCGTACGTGGAGCTCGTTGAACTTAAGCCACTTCTTAAATATATTTCCGCATTTTGTAAACTGTAAACATTTTGTAAACCGCTTTTGTAAACTGTATTGTAACCACCGGTGGTGGGATGGCGCAGCGGCTAAGGCGCTCGCTTTCCAATCATGCAATCCTAGTTCGACTCCCAGCTTAAGCTGGTTGTTGAACAGGGTTGAGAAAAATCCGGGTTTTAAAGCCCAACCCGCATGGGTTTTAAAAAATAAAACGTTTTTTTTTGGGTTATATTGGGTTTTATTTACAAAAGATGCAAAAAAGGTAGGTTCATGCTTATTTCACCTCAAATACTACTTTTTACCAATGAAGTGCCTCTCACTCACAGTACATGCTGGCATAACTCAATAAAATAAGGGGTCCACGTCTTTTAGGCGCTGACAGTTAGGCGCTGGTCTAATAGGCGCGCACACTGTGGCGTCTGGAAATTTAGGTGCGGAGCACTGTGGCGCCCGTTCATTTAGGTGCTATTCCTACTAAAGTCTGTAGATTGTATCAGCTTGGCAGGTAGGGGCGTAGGGCAATGCTTTTCACACAAAATATTATATTGAACAGGAAAATATATTGTTTTGTTAATGCGTGTGCGTTATTGTTGGTCATGGCTTCTGTTGTATTTCCAGACGTTTAATATAAAATAAACAATAATAATTGTAGCGATAGCCAACCAAGTGAGAAAATCATTTACCTCTTGTTACTTACTGATTCAGTGTATAAAAGCAACGCAATATATAGTAAGAAAGAAACGCAAAACAATCAACTAAGGAACGTGGTACAGAACGCTCAATTGATTACACGCGCAGTGCGGTAGTAATCAATTCCAACGTCTGTACCAGAAAACGCTGAACTGTGATTATGTAGTGACGCTGGTCACGAGTTACATATATTCAACGTAGATGACGACTATAACACCTCCCCGATAATTTTTATACACAAACATAAAAAATGAACAAGACACCGAATTAACAATAAAACTCAAAGTCCGAAACGAGCCGGAGGTCTGCGGCGACGGCTCGACCTTCGTGGGTTGTGTGGCCCGAATTCCGGTACAGTCGGTGTGTCGTCCGAATCCGTTCGAGCTGAGGTGGAGACAGCGGAGGAGTCGACTGTTGGTGCAGGAGTTTCTCCCGGCTCCTGGTCCTCCGATGATGCATAGCGAGGTTGCAGTTGGTCCATATGGCGCCTCCACGTCGGACCATGTGGCAGCAGACGTACCAGGAAGATTCAGCTACCCTGTCGCTTAATCACCTCGGCTAGAACCCAACGAGGATCCTGGCTCCGTCGTGGAGTGAATGATAGCGCGTAACAGGGATCTCCCGGTTTGAAATGTCGTTTTGTACCTTCGGAGGCGTCGGTGTTGTGAGGGTTTTGTCGGGGTACCACTTGAGACGGTGTAGGGAGAAGCGTGTCGATCTTGGTTCGAATCTGACGATTGTTGAGTAATTGGCTTGGAGAGTAGCCACTCGGAGTGGGCGTGCGTCGATATTGCTGTAGGAATTCCAAGACGGCCTGCTTCGGGGGTAGGGAAGATTTGCGAAGTGCTTGCTTGAACGTACGTACGAGGCGCTCCGCCGCTCCATTGGTTTCCGGATGGTAAGGTGCACCCGTGATGTGTACCATACCCCTCTCCTTACAGAAAGTTTGAAATTCTGTGGATTTAAAAGTAGTAGCATTATCGGTAACTATAGTATGGGGATAGCCGAAATGAGCAAAATCTTCTTCTAGCAGGTTGATAGTAGCTGTTGAAGATAAAGAAGTAGTAGCATGAATACATGGGTATTTAGAAAAAGCATCAATGCTGAGTAACCAATGGTAACCCATGAATTCTACCGCATGATCTATGTGCAAGCGACTCCACGGTGCTTCTGGAACCGTCCATGATTGGACCTGGGTTTTAGATTGCGGTTGATATTCGCCACAGGTACTGCACTTGTGACAAAGTTCCGCTATGTCTCGGTCAATGTTTGGCCAGTAGACGGACGTTCTTGCCAACTGCTTAATTCTCTCAATGCCGAAATGTCCTTCATGAAGCAATTGAAGGACGGAAGGACGAAGTTTGGACGGGATGACCACTCTGGAACCGTAAAGTAGACATCCGTAACAAGTAGAAAGAGAGTCTGCGTACTTACGAAACGGTTCGACCGGGTCTTGTGGAGAAGACTTGGCCGGCCATCCTTCATGAATGAAACGCATTACCGTGGAAATGGTAGGATCTTTAGAAGATTCTTTACGCAGTGAGGCAGCATTTGGGGTCTGGACCTGTAAATCCAAAGCATCGATAGCGCAGACGATATCAATGTCATCCGCACTTTCCTCTTCATCGAAGACTTTATCCCCTCCTGCTGGTAAGCGACTCAAAGCATCAGCGTTTTGATGATCCTTCGTCTTCCTGTACTCAATAGTGTATGTAAATTGCGACAAAAAGAGTGCCCAACGAGCCAAACGATTTGCTGCCAAAGAAGGTGTCGATTTGGTCGGGCCAAAAAGACTAAGCAATGGTTTATGATCTGTGACCAAAATGAATGATCTACCAAAAAGATATTGATAGAATTTCTTTAGCGCAAAAATTATCGATAAAGCCTCTTTCTGAATTTGACTATAGTTTCTCTGCGAAGCTGTTAATATCTTCGAAACGTTTGCTATAGGCCGTTCTGTGCCATCTGGGTAACGGTGAAACAAAGTAGCACCAATGCCTACACTAGAAGCATCACATGCGATACCTACCGGAAGTGACGCATTGAAATGTGTAAGAACCTCATCAGTAGAAAGATAATGCTTCAGCTGAAAAAAAGAGTTTTCCTCTTGTTTTCCCCATCTCCAAGGAATGTCCTTTTTCGTGAGATGGTATAGTGGTTCTGCTACAGTAGAAGCGTTCAACGGTAGAAACTTCGAATAAAATTGTAAGGAACCTAAAAACGAACGAAGAGAAGATACGTCAGTGGGGGCAGACATCTCCAGTACGGCGTTTACCTTGGGACCTTTGGAGATGCCCTGCCTGGACAAAATGTGTCCGAGATACTCTACCTGAGGTTGTGCAAACTTACACTTGTCTTTCCTACACCTCAGGCCTTTTGAGTGAAGTCGATCGAGGAGCCGTCTAAGATTCTGGAGATGCTCCTCAGCAGTAGTGCCACTGACAAGAATGTCGTCTAGGTAGACTGCGACCCCTGGAAGGTCGGCTGTAAGGTCGTCCATGATCTTCTGAAAATAACCTAGAGCAGAAGATATGCCAAAAGGTAAAACATTTTGTAAAAGTACGCCACGGTGAGTGCTTAATGCGAGTCGTTTTCGACTGTCAGGACCAAGTCGAATCTGATTGTAGGCATCAGCCAAGTCTATCTTGCTGAAACCATACCCACCACCCAACTTTTGCATTAAGTCTCCTGGTAAGGGTAACGGGTGACGATGGGTCTCCAGGGAAGGGTTCACCGTGACTGAATAATCGCCACATATGCGTAACTTGGCCTTCGCTTCTGAAGAGTTTGAAGGCTTACGGACTGGAACAACCGGTGTGCCCCAATCGCAAAACTGAACTGGTGTCCATACACCACGTGCAATGCCCGAATCATAGGCTTGTGCTAAGTCCTCCTTTAGCGCGAAAGGTACAGGCCTAGGTTTGAGAAAAACAGGTTTAGCATCAGACTTAAAATCTATGTCTAGTTCATAATCTCGTAAGCACCCGAGTTCAGGCTTAAAGACATCTTTGAACTCGTCACATAATGGTGAGCATGCTTTCTCCAGACTCTTATCAGGCTTGTCGTATGACTGGATACTCTGTAAAGTAGAATAGTTAGACAGAAGGAATTTATCGATAGAAATTCCTAAAGACGAAATTGCATCACGACCTAGCAAGTTCAGTCCTTTGACTGTCGTGACTACAAAAGGAATATTATCTGACCTTCCCGTGGAAGGACAAGTTACCTGGGCCGTGAAAGAACCCGTGATTGGTACTAGATGCTTGGTAGCAGATTGGAACTGCGACACTGGTGCTTGCAATTGAGGTGCGCCTACCCGAGTCCAGACGTCGCTGGAAAGGAAATTTCCATTTGTAGCAGTGTCCAGTTCTAAGTGTGTGGTTACCGAATTAATGGAGATCGGTACTTCCAACTTTGAATTTCGAGGTTTTCTGCAAGAACTAGAAAGCATGTCAATTTCATCGATACAATTTACCTTAGAAGGTTTGAACTGTCTAGCTTTCTTTCGACAAACACTCTGTAAGTGTCCCGTAATATTGCAGAAATGGCAAGTGGCTTTCTTAAACCTACAGTCATTGGCGTTGTGGTTGGAATTACCACAGCGATAGCATTCTTTATTTTTAGAAGAAAAGAAAGTACCTGTAAGTTGCCTAGTTTTTGGAGGTTTGCTGATGGTCCTTACTTTCGCAACTGGTACTGGTGGAGTGCCGTAAACAGTTTCTTTGGCCACCTTGGCTGCCTCTTCGGTTTCTGATGCAACCTCCACCGCACGTTTGAAAGTAAGTTCATCAGCTCTGATTTTGAATAACGCCTTAAGCACCGCCTCGTTACCTATTGAACAAATAAAACGAGTACGTAAAGCTTCGTCCAATGGATTTGAAATGGACGAGAAGTCACAGGTGGCAGCTGCCTGGCGTATGCGGATGGCTAGTTCTTGAGCTGTTTCACCGGGCTTGCGCTTCATTTCGCTCCAGAAACGGAATCGCTCCCTCACGATGAAGCGTTTTGGGTCGAATTGTTGAGCCATGTAATTTGTAGAGTGAAGTGAGTGAAGTTGCCTAAACTGGCAATGCTTTCTCACACAAAATGTTATATTACACAGAAAAATATATGGGTGAAGCTGCTTGAACCGGAAATGCTTTTCACACAAAATGTTATATTGAACAGAAAAATATGTTATGGCTTCCGTGAGTGAAGCTGCTTAAACCGGCAATGATTTTCACATAAAATGTTATATTGAACAGAAAAATATGTTGTTTTTTTTAATGCGCGTGTTCAGCATTTATTTGTTGTTAGTCCAGGTTTGCGCCGGCGAAAGCTTTATCAATAAATTATTCAAGTTTCCGAAAATGTATGAGATTGAGTTCACTTTTAGTTAGGTCAAATAATAACTAAACATTAGTAAAAAATGTACCGTAGGCTGTACTCAAGCGGGCGGTAGGCTTGAGTGAAGAGTAACTTAGTTTTCCGTCAAAACCCGGACTAGGTTTAATAACGAGCGAAGTCTCACCATTATGCTTGCAACTTGTAGCCAAGGTGTAGCCTATATGCCCTGTAGAAATGTATTCATGTGAACAGTAGTAGAGCGTCTTACGCGTTCTCGTCACATGGCCAATCCATCCCGAACAGAAGTAATTTATACATGTATTTAATCTAAATTACCAGACATTTTTCACACAAATCTGTTGTATTTACGCGGTAAAAACATGTCATGTGATCGACGTAGACGCACAATCTTGACATCAAATGAAAGCATACCTCTTCAGCTATCCGAAGATGCAAAGCTTTGCAATAAAATTTAAAACATTCTATGTACAACTAATCAACTGTAGCAACTTTCCAAAAGGAATTTTTTCTAATTTTTAAAAAAATTAAAAATTGGCAGAAAAGTGTACTTCATTATAATTTTTACTACCCAAGCATGATACGATAATATGAAAATATATGTAGTTTAATCGAATGCCAAAACAATTCTGCACATGAGAAAAAATTTACTTCGTTTCTGCGCGCAATGCTTTAGGAGGTACAGCAGAATGATTATATATGGAAAAATTTGGAAAATTTTAAGCAAAAAGTTTACGTAATTTAGCCTACAGTGTTTTTGATCGAGAAATTCCAAAGTAAGGGGTTGCCTAGCCAGTTTTGACTGCCAATTCCAATGAGTAAAAGAAAAAAAATCCACTGTGTCCCCATCTTTAAGAAGTCCTCATCTGATAACTGCACCGCCAAAATATTTTTTTTTAATTTGCCAAAAAAGGACAGGCAAAGACTATGGATCTGCCATCATTTACATTATTTTTTTGCTTGAAATAGGCTACCTTTTAACCTTGGACGTAGGGATACTTCCTTGGTCATCATGGCAAAAATCCCAACACGTGTGTATACGTCCGTGGTCGCGAAAGAGTTAACTAAAAATGAACTCAATAATGTTCGGAAGCTTCAATAATTTATTGATAAAGCTTTCACCAAAGCAAACCTGGACTAACAACAAATAAAACAATAATAAATCAATAAAACAACAATATATTTTTCTGTTCAATGTAACATTTTGTGTGAAAAGCATTGCCGGTTTTAGCAGCTTCACTCACTGAAGCCATGATATAATTTTCTGGCAAGTTGCCAAGCTAATACAATCTACAGACTTTACTAGGAATAGCACCTAAATGACCGGGCGCCACAGTGCTCCGCACCTAAATATCCAGACGCCACAGTGTGCGCGCCTATTAGACCAGCGCCTAACTGTCAGCGCCTAAAAGACTTGCTCCCAAAATAAGGCACTAGGGCTGTTTAAGTATGAGGCCTTCTTGCATAAATGAGTTTTAGTGTAGTACAAAGTGGCAGTACTTGATTTTTGTGTACAGAAATATCCACTGTGTTTTCAATTTATCCTTGGAAATTTCCTTCACAATCACATGATCCTTAAGTCCTAATTTGAAGTTTGTTTTAAGTACCTTGTAGTGTTTTGGTTCATTTTTTCAATTTTCTGATAAAAATTGGACAAATATGATGCTCTGGGTTTTTTATGTTTTTTTTTGTTTTTTTTAAGTGGGTCTGGGTCTTTTTGGGTCGGGTAAAATACTGACAACCCTGTTGTTGAAAAACACAGCTCACCTCTACCCAGGGTGTAATAAATTGGGTGAGCGTAGTTGCTGAAGGAAAGGCGGCCGAGAGAAAGAAACTGGCCACCCTACTCTCGTTAGTGCCGAAGGCTTATTTAGTATAATGAGAACCTTACCTTCTCATCCTCCGATGCTTGGATCAAGTATGGGACTCACCTTTTTTTTAACCAACGGTAGCCAAGCAATCTTTATGACCTGCTTTAATGATCTGCTCCTTGCATTGCTAATTTTAATATTTTTATTTATTTCAATTCAAATAAAAATCATTCTGTTTATTTCAGAATGGATTCGTGTTTGATACCAGCAAAGCCGACGGCCAGTACAAGAAAACTGCTGATAATTCAAAACTTCGCAGCCTCTTTCCAGAGTTTACATTCACCCCGGTTGATGCAGCGTTGAAAGAGACTTGTGATTGGTTTGTCGCCAACTATGACTCGGCCAGAAAGTGATCGCCATTATGACAAGACAATCTATATTCATTGCAACAAAACAAAAGGCATCGTCTGTTGAGGACAAGCAGTTTTCCAGAATTCGCTTCAAAGTTGATTTTTGCAAACTTTGCTGCTACGACTATAGATTGCCATAGCAACCAACAATTTGTTGCCATAAGTTACCACAGACGCAAGTATTGTTTTACATTGACAGTTTGTTTTACAGAAAATTCTTTTTGTTTGATTTCTACAAATTTCTTAATACATATGAAGTACATGCACGAATGATGGACTGTATAAATCTTATGAAAGTTTAATCATAGTCTAATATTGTAGCCCACAGTCATGATTATCAAGCATTAATGCTAATACGATAAGTCTATAGATTAAATCTATACTAAAGTTGCTCTGAAAACTTACTGGTTGGAATTTTATTTTTCGGTTATCTTTGATCTTACACATATATTACACAATCTGCAAAAGCCACTGTGACGTCAAACCTATTGGTACAAGATGTGACGGTTCAATTTTGAAGTTTTTGTAGATCACTGAATAATGACAAGACATAACTAAACTTCTCTTATATTTGTTCAATGCACATATAGCTTTCAATCAGTTATGTAATTGTGTGGTGAAATCTTTACCCAAGAACTTGGTATCTTTCTTGTGTTGATGACGTCACTGTATTTGGAATTGGTGATTTAGATGAATTCTCCGGCCCAGACTCCCCCAGTCTGAATTATTTTGCTTTCAGAAACGGAACCAACACACGGATGCTTGGTCGTTGATGGTAACATAACAACTGGTCCACAAGTTAGTTTCAATGTTTGTGTTTGTCTATTTTGTGACCCAAGATCAGAGTCATCCAATGGTAGCTATTTGCACATTATGAAGTATTTGTAACACATTCAACAGAATTTTTGATTTTGGAAAATATCGATAAATGTAATTTGCAAAAGGGGATTTCATCCATTTTCTTGTTCACATGCAGTATATATATACATATACTGTAATGTAAAGATGAAAAATTTTGAGGTTTTACACAAATATATGAATTCCAGGCTAATACGCATTTAATTAATGCTCTTTATTCATTTTATGCAGAGTTTCAACTTCCTGGTTTGCTGTTTATGAATTGTACATCTTACACTGTAGGTTACCATCACTGCTTGTAAAATTAGATTTTAAACTTTAATTTCATCCACTGACAATGTTGATTTTTTATGGTTGGTTCCGAAAGCTTTTATCACATTTGCTTCAGCTGAAAATGTTCCGTATTTCTTTATGCATTTGAAAATAATTGTTGATGTAACTGACTTTACTTGCAAATTTCTTCACAGTAACATAAAGTTGTACCAGAAAGATGAATGATTTCTTCAATGTGTCCCAACGTAACTGCATTAAATACATCGTGTGCCCAATCATCAGTTTGTTTGGACCAACCTATCGTTGAACAGCGTGGTTGATAGATCGCCTTATTTACAGATTCAGAGAGCGACTGTTAAGCGTCGTTCACACTGTTGTGCCATGTCTCGTGCTGTTCTTTGAGACGTTTTCGCTCCAGTGGTTTTCAGTGCGGCTGTTCACACTGTGCGGCTTGTGACGTGGTTGCTTGAGACGTTCTTTGCACGGTTGAGCGAGAATTGCAACGGAGCGATTTCAGCTCAAGTCACAAGCGAGAACGCGAGATTTGTAAACAGGGTTGAAAGGCAAGCAGGACCTTTGTGGGTGCTGTGACATCACAAAAACTGCTTTAAATGAAAATTACTCCCATAAAAGGTTTTGACTTGAGATAGGAGGCAAAATATGTCATTTTATCTAAACTTCCTTGCAAGTGCAGTGCTTTTCTCGTGTCTGCCCTCCATAGGTATACAAGCTGCATGATCAGGCTTAGAACAGCAGAGTGGAGAGATGAAATAGGCCTAGGCTTTTACTAATACAGAATCAAGTTAAGTGTAGGGTGACTAAGATTTTATGTACCGGTACCGTACATTTACATGGTAGAAGTGTCATCTTCTGTAAACTAGGCAACTAAACCTGCATCTACCAAAAGCTGTGGAGACTACAATTGTAAAGCAAAATTTAACATATGAGAAAACTGTATGATATGAAGAATGTGTTTTGTTATTTTGAAATGCATATCGGCTATATAAAACACTGGTAGTATACTGCATGTTTGAGTATATCAGTCAAGCGTGACGGTTTCCACTAGCAACACCCGCTTGTCAGGACCTGGAGCCTTGTCTGGTACATACAATGTAAACCTACTTTCACAATGCTCAAAGCTCCGCTCAATACAAGGCACAGCACAAGCCTCTCAGTGTGAACAAGGCTTTACGTATTTCTACTTCAATCAAGAATCATTTGTCTTGTGTTTGTCGTCAACGTTCTGCAAATATGATTATAAACATGCTAGATTTCCTGAGTGGTAGTTTTTTCATGTTGCGTTTTTTGTAACAGATGATAACTTCATATCTATGTTATTGCTGCTCGTAACGTCTGCTAGGGGTGTGGCGGTTGTTTGGACGACACTTTACGAAATCACTTTGAAACAAAATTCTTTACCAAGAAACTTAAAACAAAGATTTTTTTGCTGAAATATAATTTTATGAGCAAATGATCAAACTGCTTTGGTGATGAAACATAACAAGGCAAAATGTTTTAAAGGTTGACTCAGGATTGATCTCTTAGTGGTCAAAACTGATTTTGGCCACTAAGCGGTTTAAACCGGTCAAAACCCAGAAAAATATTTTTATGTAGTGAATTGTTGGCTACCTGGGCTATGGGCTATTTAGGAAATATAAAAGTAGTTGTGGGTTGTGACCATTTTGATATGCAGACCTCGAAATAGCTGGCGGCCATGGCCGCCTGAACATTCATTAATGGCCGCCAATACCGACCTGTCAGGCAAAATTTGATGGCAAATGTTTTTCATAAAAAAAAATTTGTTGGAATAAATTCTTGTACTTCAATTCAGTTGGCTGTGCAAATTGTTCATCGTTCTACCAAGCATTTTTTGGTTCATCAGAAACTTATTTTTAGACTTTGAATTTTCTCAATAATTAAAATACCCGTATTTTACAGACCATAAGGCGCAATTTAAATCCTTTTTTCCTCATAAATTGATCGTGCGCCTTATAAGCCGGCGCGCCTAATGTATGGATCAAGTAGTGCTTTATTGCCTACACTCAAAACCAGTACCGATACTATTATTATATAAATAAATCACCGTCTTACACAATAAACTGCGGTAAAAGCAACTAGCAACTGTGATATTCACTAGGCCCATTTTTCTTTTGCTCATTGTACTATTGTGACTTGCTTCCATTTATTACGCATTTTTGTTAAATGAGCTTTATACGGTAACCCATAGCCTACTTCTTAAAATACGTTGCGTTCTATAGCCCGGTGCGCCTTATGCCTGAACAAAACATTAATCAAAGCAATTTATTGACAGTGCGCCTTATAATCGGATGCGCTTTATGGTCTGTAAAATACGGTAACCAACTGATTGAAATATCAAAAATAATCAGAGAAATTGAATATTTTTTGTTCCAAATCTAGCATTTAGGTTATTGTTAGTAGTAGTAGTAGTAGTCCAGTTTTAATCCGGTGATGTCCCCGTTACCGAGGGTGGCCGGATTCACCTCCAAGTGCCGCAATCGTCTTCACACCCTGCCTCCACATCGATCTGTCTAGCGCGTCCTCTCTTGTCAAGCCCACCTTGCTGCTTTCTTCCTCAACTTGCTTTTCCATGTTTTCTTTGGTCTTCCTTGTTTTCTACGACCCTCCACTCGCAACTCCAGCGCTCTTCTCAAAACATCATCTTCATCCCTTCTCAAAACATGCCCATACCACCTCACTCCATTCGCTTTTGCCAACTTATCAACACTCTCATTCAACCCAAGCAAGCTCATAAGTTTTTCGGTATTCCTTTTGTCCATCAGCTTTACACCACACATTGCTCTCACCATCGCTCTCTCAGTTCTTCTTAAAATCGCCAATTCGTTTTCCCGTAAACACCATGTCTCACTTCCGTACAGCATTGCAGATCTCACACAACTAGTATAAATTCTTCCTCTCATTTTCAACGGAAATCTTCTACCACATAACAACTCTCGACATTCTCTGAATTTCACCCAACCAAACCTTCCTCTTGCAGTCACTGCCGCTTCACAACCACCACTGGCATTCATTCTATCTCCTAGATAGCAAAAGGCATTTACTGATTCAACTTCGTCATTCAGCTTTTCAACAGGACCAATCATTCCTTCCTCAATCTTCTTGCATCTTTCACATTCAAAACCATCTCCAGATCTGCATGTCACTCTCTTCATCTTTGCACATCTTCCATGCACCCATTTCTTGCATTTCGTACATGTAACAGAATTTGCCATCACTCTTCTTCCGCAGACACCACATGGGTCAATTTTGCTCATTGTGATTTCCCCTTCCGTTCCGCTAATTACGACCTTTGTCTTTTTGATGTTCACACGCATACCTTTACATTCATACGACTCCTTCCACTTCTCAAATTTCCCTCTCAGATCTTCCATTGTGTCACTCAACAAAACCAAATCATCGGCGTACAGTATCGTATTGTTAATCAAAACAAAATATAGTTGAACATCATTACTAAACATGGAGGATAATATTTTTAATTCAATTGAAAAGCAACTTGATTCATACACTAAAGGGGTTTTGACCAGCAATAGGTGGTCAAAACTGCCCGGTTTAAACCAGGTTGTAACCGGGCGGTTTAAACCGATCAACCCTGAGGTTGTTTAACTTACGAAACAAGAAGTTTAATTCGCAACAGACAAAACACTTGTCTGAAATATTTCTACTCTTTAGAATGGAGTGGTGCTTACTACTTGGAGTATTTGTAAAGAAGCATCACTTATGCAAATTTGTTTTACTGTATTTGAAGGTATTTTAAGATTATGTTTTCTCGAGGCCTGTCTTTGGGTCACCATTGTGTGACATGGAGATGTCTTATGACTTCCACCTGTAGTCCAGCATTAACACAAAAGAATTCTAATCGAGATTTAGAGATTCTTTTGAGGATGCCATCGCACAAATTGGCATACAAGTAAGTTGCATGCTCAACGTCCACGGGTTAAACTTCTTCATATCGTGTTAGTGTAAAATATGCTTCTTCTAAATTTCAAGCAACTGTTGTGTTTATGCTGAATCTTATGTTTAGAGTCATGAAGCTGCAGAGGCTTGTAGACGCCTACCAACAGATGTGCGATCCGATACAGTACTGTGGGAAAGATAAAGTGAGTCTTGCTGTAAGCTTTTTCATAAAACCAATAACCCTTGCTGAAGGGGCTGCAACTTCCGCATTCCGCAAAGTCGATTCTAACAAAGAGAACAATGTTAGGTTATAAAAAGGTCAGCATTTGCAACCAAGTTGATAAAATATGCAAAATGTGTCATTCAAAGCGCGAGAAAAAGTTAATGTGGTTAACGGAATTTCATAAACCACTCAACCTTCTATTACACAAGTCAATAATTATTTTTTATTTTTATTGCATGAGAATTTTTAACGGATTCGGCATGAGTGTGGAATGCTGATTCCAAATCTGCAATTAGTTTCTTTCTGGCATGCTCTTGTTTGTATGCAATCGACAATTTAATTATTTTTTTATTTGTGGCATATATTTAGTCCTTAAATTTAATTTGTACCGAATAATTTTAAGTTATAAGGCTCTGCTAATGGTAAAAATTGCTATACCCTGCCCCCACAAGCCCAAAACAAGGGTAGCGCCGGATATTGAAATGACCGCCATGGGCAAACCGTTTGAAATAATGATCTAAAACTTGGAATTCCTTTGTTTGGTAGCCTAAAGCCTGGTCTACACTACAAGCCCGAAAAGCGCAAACGCCTGCCTTGTCCAGCCTCGACTGACTAAAAACTATCTACACTGGCAAATTTGTTCTTGCGACCGTGTGCATTCAAGCGCTAACAACGTCACTTTCTGCTTGGTTACGTCAACTGGCTGGAAATTCGCCTTCAATTGATTTATACTTATCAATCAAACGCATCCATCGCTGTACTGACACAGTGTAATACGTCAACTGAAAATAATCTAGAATAGTATTGTAGACCTAGAGCTATCCTTTAACTTGTACAATTGAACACTGCAATCAATGCAAGGCTAGCAGGTAGGCCAATCCAAGTTTGACCAAAAGCCTGGTGAAGTGCTACCTGAACCTGACCAACAGCTACAGATAGTTTGAATCCGTCTAAGAGGTAGGACCACCATACTATAGCTGGAAGGCCAACTTTAATCATACCAAAAGCCTAGTGAAGTGCCACCTTAACCAAACTAACAGCTAAGTAGGCCTATGTAAGACTTTTTTAAACCTAACCTTTTAATTTTTATCTACACACACCAACTAACCTATTGACTGAAACAGAGTACCATCTTTCCAGAAAACTGAAACTGCCTTTCCACCAAAGTCCCACAAAATGCCAAGACCTGAGCTCAAACTAAATTTTGAGCCAGAACCTTGGTCAAGCGAATCTCTCCAGAGCGTAAAAAAAGCTCGCGATGACCAGACATTTTCAGGCCGACGGCGGCGCTGTTGCAGAGAGAAGCTTTGTGTTAAATAAAAAAAAAAAAAAAAGAATGCACGACGCTCAGCTCAAAATATTTTGTAGTGTAGACCAGGCTTAAGGAATAATATGACAACGTTTTACTCATCTACGATATTAAGTTGAAAAAATCTCAGTTAAGATTTTAAATATCTCTGAAAGCTATTAAGGGAACGTTCAAATATTACGTAACGCCTTCGAGGGGGAGGGGGGGGGTTTATGCAAAGCGTTACGTTAGCGTCACATCGGGGGGGGAGGGGGTTCAAGCAAAACGTTACGTAACGCTTTCGAGTACGGAATGGTAGTTTTTTGTGCTGAATTCGTAGTGAAAAAGCGTTACATGGGGGAGGGGGGGATTGAAAAAAGCGTTACGTTGGCGTTACATGGGGGAGGGGGGGGGGGTCAAAAATTGGGAAAAAAAGCGTTACGTAATATTTGAACGTTCCCTAAGTGGTTGGTTTTTCTTTTGTATTTGACAGTTTGGGGTTTGCTTATAGATATTGTCTTCACATTTCAGTTGCGAGTTGATCATCCTGATCCTGATGACGTCATTGTAGATAAGCAGTCGACTCGAAAGATTGCTCTGAAAGTTCTTTACCGTGGATGGAATTATCTTGGTTATGCTTGGGAGGACCATTCATGGAACCAACATGGTGAGGCCCTTTCACAAAGATTCTGGATTATTCTATGTTTTGCGTTCTCTAAAAAGAGCGTCAAACAGATTAAGATAATTTGGTTCAACGAAGGACGAAAATTAGTTATTATTCTGCGGACAATGCACACCGTTTCGGCCTTCCGGCGTAATTCATGGTCGCATTCTCATAATTTTCCTCAGGTAGACTGGAACAAACCCAACTCGAAGGTTAATTTTTCAAAAATCCTGCATCAGTCACGAAACTAGAACTACTTCCTGGTGACTTTATGGAGATACCTCAACACACAAGAAACATGCAACAGGAACCTAGGACACTCCTTGGTCCAACAACGCCCCCTCGATTGTGGGGACTAGAGAGATACTTACCTGTCATTTTTAAATACTAGTTTTTTAAGTTTTTAAATAGTGCTATTTTTTGTTTGACATGTTGGCATTTTTTTAAAACTTGAGTAGGCCTAGCTCTAATACGAATTGTAATCTAATTTTTGAAAATTGAATAGCTCAATTACAGTTCAATTACAATTACTCAATTGCGACGAAACTAGACGTTCAACACTGCGACAAAACTAGACGTTCAACACTGTGACAAAACTAGACGTTTAACACTGTGACGAAACTAGACGTTCAACACTGCGACCAAACTAGACGTTCAACACTGTGACGAAACTAGACATTCAACACTGTGACGAAACTAGACGTTCAACACTGTGACAAAACTAGACGTTCAACACTGTGACGAAACTAGACGTTCAACACTGCGACAAAACTAGACGTTCAACACTGTGACGAAACTAGACATTCAACACTGTGACGAAACTAGACGTTCAACGTTGCGACGAAACTAGACGTTCAACACTGTGACGAAACTAGACGTTCAACACTGTGACGAAACTAGACGTTCAACACTGTGACAAAACTAGACGTTCAACACTGTGACGAAACTAGACGTTCAACACTGCGACAAAACTAGACGTTCAACACTGTGACGAAACTAGACATTCAACACTGTGACGAAACTAGACGTTCAACGTTGCGACGAAACTAGACATTCAACACTGTGACGAAACTAGACGTTCAACGTTGCGACGAAACTAGACGTTCAACACTGTGACGAAACTAGACGTTCAACGTTGCGACGAAACTAGACGTTCAACACTGTGACGAAACTAGACGTTCAACGTTGCGACGAAACTAGACGTTCAACACTGTGACGAAACTAGACGTTCAACGTTGCGACGAAACTAGACGTTCAACACTGTGACGAAACTAGACGTTTAACACTGTGACGAAACTAGACGTTCAACACTGTGACGAAACTAGACGTTCTACGTTGCGACGAAACTAGACGTTCAACACTGTGACGAAACTAGACGTTCAACGTTGCGACGAAACTAGACGTTCAACACTGTGACGAAACTAGACATTCAACGTTGCGACGAAACTAGACGTTCAACACTGTGACGAAACTAGACGTTCAACACTGTGACGAAACTAGACTTTCAACTATGACTCTGAGACTCAACGGTTTATAACTTTGTTCATTTTAACAGTTAAAAGAATTAAAATCTTTCCATTATCTGCATTGAATCAAACCATACAGAAGACCAACATAATTTTATTTTTTTTCATAGTGTAAGTGTAAAAAATGTTGTGCACTTAAAGTGCCCCTGACAGGTTGGATCCAAGTATAGTAACTTTTTAAAGCATTTCCTTGCGCAGAATCATACTTAGCAAACTTTTTAACCTTAACCTCGTAGCTCGACTGGTTAGGGCGTAATTTACATCAAACGACGGCTCCGCAGCGCCACCACAGGCGAAACTCCATATTTCATTGCTCTGGGACGACTTTGGTGGTATTACGTCATTGTAAGTCGGCGTTCTTAGCGACGGTTGAAACATACGTTTCCTAGATGTGATTGCTGGATCACAGTTTAGTCGGAGTTGGTACAAGCGGTTGCTTTTTTCAAAGATCTGTTGTTTTTTACAGTTTAATAAAACTGTACTGGATACGTTCCTACAAAACCTAAAATATACTTGAAGTGAAAAATGAAGAAATTGTACGAATCATCATTCATATTTAATTCATCATCACTATTCATAATAAATAAAAGTTCTCTCTCTCTCTCTCTAATAATGTGCCCTCAGTACGTACATAGCAGAGTCTATACATGTAAAAGCCTAGTTTACCTGTACAAGGGTACGTTTTTGTAAACGTTGTTGTTTAGAAGTGCTGAAATCATTATCAGCAACTGGTTGCATCTTTGCTGTTATAGATGGTAGCCTATGGCAGATTCCTTCAAAATGTAAAGTTTGCTCAAGCCCATTTTTACTTGAGTGGTATTAACAAAATCATCTTCAGTGAAGTGAAGAGAACATATATGACTAGTTTTGTATGGCCCATCCTACTTTCGAACACTTGAAGAAAACTTCTACCATTTTCTTCTCAGCACCTTGTTTTGTGGGAAAGCGTAAAAAGAAACCACACGGTTTTTGTCACTGACACTGTCACATATTTATTTATTTGCGTCAAACAAAGCTGTCCACATCGAAAACAAAACAACGAAATACTGTAATACACAAACTGAAAATGCACAAAGATCACAGAGAGCCACCTTGGATGCCGTCGGTTTAAAAGCTCACTAAATAGGCTATCTACTGTCACAAATTTACATATAATGAGCGTTGGAAGAATTGAAAGCATTCAGAACGATAAAAATAATCAGATGACATCATGTCTGATATAAAGCGATTTGAGGAGTGTATGCAATCGGTTAATAAACGAAAACATGTTTTTTCCTCAATAAAGCATCAAACGTAGTTACATTATTCATTTTAAATTATAGGAAATTTTATTGAATTATAGGAAAATTTGATGAAAAGTTTAGGAACGAAGTTTTGTTTTGGAACATTATTCATTACTTGATATTCACGGGCACTGACCTAACGAGGCAAATTGTGCAATATTCTGAAAGAGTCATTGTAAGCAACACGTAATCGTTTTATATTAGAAGATCTAAACTTGTTCCACAACTGGGATAAGTAAAACGACATACAATAAGAACGAAATAAACTGTTTTTTACAGCGGGTGAGCATTTAGAAGAATTGAGATTTTGCATTATTTGCAGCACAGTACTGAGAGCGTACTTGCCTTGAAATATAATTTTCATCTGAGAACTATCAATAAATACACCCAGATATTTTACAGAGTCTGTGAACACAATTTCAGATTTACCTAGATGTAGCAGAGGAGCACGTAAAAGATAAAAGTTTTTTGGGGAGAATAACATACCAAATAACTTTTTAGAATTGAAAGTAATTTCATGATCAACAGCATACTTGTGGCAAACATCTAACAAATTTTGTAAGCCACACAAACTAGGCGAGATGCAGCAAATGTCATCAGGAAACATAATATGATTTAGACAAGAGTTGCCAACATAGCAACCAACTTTTGTTTTATTGAGATAAGAAAGCTGATCAATATATATATATGGCAAAAAGATAGGGGCTTAACACCCCACCTTGTCAGACTCCGCTGGACACAGTAAATGATTGGCACAGGTGACCTTCCCACCTCACTTGCATAGTTTTTTTAGTATAAAGGCCCAAAGGTCACCAGTATTCCAATAAGCGAACAAAATAGATAGGCAGTAGGCACGTTACGTGTGATAAGCGTTTTAAACAATAAATGATGATTGACTTTGTCGAAGGCTTTTGAAGCATCCAAAAAGACAGAATATACAGGAGTGTCATGACTGATATAAGAGGACACTGGTTGTTTTATTAAAAAACACTCATTTCAGTACTATGACCAGACTTAAACCCAAATTGATTGTCACTGGTATTCCAGAAAGGCAATAGATGATTCACATAAAACGTTCAAACAGTTTTGAGATTACTGTGGCTAGAGCAATAAGTCTATAGTTACCTGAATCTTGAATGTCGCCATTCAAATTCTTTACAATCGGGACTAACACAGTGTTCAAGCAAGAATTTGGTACATTGCCATGACTAAGACACATATATATTAAAAAGTACACTAATATAAAAACAAATAATCAGCATAATATGTTCAGCTGAAATTTTGTCAGCACCAGCAGCGCGGTTTATGGCAGTTTGACAAGCAAGGAACCAATTGTGTCCATGTTGCAACAAAAGTTGTAATATTTATCCCTAGAAGAAATACATGAGTTAACAAATTCTTTTTCAGTGTTGGTTTTGCTAGAATTTAGCAAGGAGCTGTAATGATGTTTTCACATCTCAGCAATTGCTTCAGGACCTTTGTGCTCCACCAACATTTACAGGAAGAGAACTTTTTTTGCAAGTAGACTTTTTTACTTTCTGCCAAAATGACTTATGTGAGCTGTCCAAGTTGAGTGCTGAGGCAAGCACATTTGCTCTATGTTGTTCAGAGGCATGATTACAACGGCAAAAGGCTTTTTTAAACTCCTTTCGTTTGCTCTGCATCAACTCATATAGTTAACCATTTCACTGTTTCCCATTTTTCACCTACATGATGTAACTTTCTCTGGCAGTAGCATGAGCTTGCTTAACATGATTATTCCAACCAGGAACAGAAAATATGTTACATTTCTTCTTTACACCAACAAAGATTTTATCAGAAGCTGCTTTGAGAGCATCAGTTATAATATTATAGAAAGAGTCTATTTGAGACAACATGAGAAGCATCTTAACAATGAGAATTATTGCATTTAATACTTTCAGTTGGCAAGGAAATTTGGGATAGATATTTTTAAATACAACAATACACATGAACAGCAATTTTTAAGCATTGCCTCAACCATAAATTAAAGGTAGCCTACTGTTTGTGAGATACTGTTGTTACACTGCAAATGGCTATAGACAGATTAGGACAAATAAAAAAGTATCAAAATTGTAGCCCTATGAAACTGCAATTTCAATTGAATTGAGATGCTGTTTGATAAAAATAAACTCAACCTATTTGATCAAAACCTGGTAGTAATAGTAAGTTAACTTTTCTATTTCGGTAATTCTTAATTTGCACATGCTTTAGACCAACAGAGCGCCACACATTCACGTTTTGCAGTAGCCGTACTATACCTAACTAAGTCACCAGTCACCACAGATTGTATCCTTCCAGCTTACGGTGACGTCACAGCGATGTTGCCGTTTTTATTTTCGCAATAGAATGAGTGTCAGATTCGCCGATGTCAACGAAAGTTTGCAAGCGTGTAACTTAGTAGCCTGTTGATATTTTTTACAATTTTCTGGTCAGGGAAGTTTGTTAGTGTCACCTTTTTGGTATCTTAGGTAAATTTCGCAAATTTATTTTTCTGTCAGAGGCACTTTAAGTTACGTCATACAATGATAGTATTAGTTCTGCAGTGTCAATGCTGTCGTGTATTGTGGATACCATAGCGACGTTTTTTTTTGCTTACTAACAGCATAAGACAATTTAAAAAACACTACCGGTACTTAAAATGAACCAAAAAACAATTCAGTTGATGTGTCGCAATCAATATGCGTAGTTCGGGCCGCAGGCTGTATCCATGTTCTAAATGAGGTGAATTATTTTATTTTGTAATTCTGTTGTGGTATTTCGACGATTACTGACCGATAGTCCCCTTTTGTTACGCAATCTTTTCTTGTGAAATCTGCTTCTAGAAAATTTTGGGTACGTGTGATTCTGGAAAGTTCTTTGACTTGTTGACCAGAAGAATGAATTCTTGTGATGTAATATTACCCTAGTCTTCTGGTCCAAGCAAACCTGTTATAAATAGCTGCGTGATTTGATTAGTTATTATTAGAGTTGTGTTGAGAGTTGTGTATTATTGGGATTGGAAGTTGTAATGAAAAGTATGTTGAAGACGATTGTAGAGTTCCACTCCAGCCGATATTAAATAGATTGTAAAAGTGGAAGTTATTGCCAATTGTGAAGTACCGGTAGCTGTTGCAAATAGTAGTGTATATTTATTTGAAATCGACCAAGACGTTGGCTGTCCAAGAGTTTGATTTCTTTACGCATTTGAAGTGGCGAACCATTTGTCAGCTCAAGTATTTCATCTACCAGCTCACAAGTAGGCCTACAACTATTTGACCATTTATCTGACAGTTTATTGGGAGATCAAACGTTAAACAACGTCATCAATCTTTCCAATGTTTCTTTACGAGAAAGAACTAGAAAGAGTTGAGACAAAATGTTTAATTTATTCTTATAATTTTCAATAACACCAAGAAGGTTATTAGCGTTTAGTTTATTACTCCAAATATTAAGTTTGCTTTTGAATTGGTATTTCATGCAGTTCGTGGATGTACAAATGTTGTGGAGCGAGTTCTTCTTGAAGCTTTGCTTCGTCAGCAGATCATCCCGTACATCGGTTCATTGAAGAGTATGGGGATGGAACGTTGTGGTCGTACAGACAGACAAGTCAGTGGAATATCACAAGTTGTTTCCTTGCGCGTTCGCAGCAATTTGAAAAAAGGGTAATCTCATTTGTACAGAGGATAGACTAGAGCATGTTGTCAGCTGATTAGAGACATCCATACATTTCATCAAGACAGCGATCAACGACATTTAAGATAAATATATTTATCTGAACTTCACTTTCAATAAATAGAAAATCGTCTTTAAACATCACATTTTATCGTACACTCAATGCCTATTCTTTATAACTTCAACACTCTAACCCTACACCCAATTTTTTCAGATACGGTGTTTGGGGAGTGTCCAATGACAGCGGTACAGACATTTACAATGCTGATTTAGGTGTTGTTCAAGCACATTCTACAACTTCCTATCATGAAGATGGTTTTTCGTAAGTGATTATGATGTAAACAAACCAATTGTGACATGTCTTTCCCTGTGAGTGAGTCAAACCCCCAATGAAAACATTCTTCAAACCTTTGCAATAAATTTGAACCTCAAATTGTTAGCATGTCACTCTGCAATGATGATGTTATTGAGATTGAAGCTGACCGTAAACTAGAATTTCAAAGTGTCTAGCAATCCACTTCTAGTGCAGGGTTACTTGTGTTTCATGTCGTCTTCAATAATTTAACTGGAACCAAGTGTATAAGAAACACGTTGTTTGGCAGGATTAGTGACACTTCATTGGACGAGGGAGAGATTCCATACCTGGACCTTCTTAATAAAGCACTTCCTGATGATATCCGCATTCTAGCATGGTCACCAGTTCGTCGGAAATTTAGCCCAAGATACCATTGCAAGTAAGCGACCTTTGCAGTTGCCCTCTGACTTAACCATTATTTTAAATATTTTTTTTTCGTGCCGAAAGACCATTGTTTTATGTTGTGTTTAGTCGCCGAACTTACCGCTACGTGTTTCCACGTGGTCTGCTAAACATTGACCAGATGCATGAAGCAGCCCAGAAGTTCGTTGGAAAGCACGACTTCCGAAACTTCTGCAAAAAATCAGGTAATTTTGTAAAGTCATTTCGAAACATATTTTGTTTATGACCCATGTTCAAAACCTTTGAATGCAAATTACGTAGTTAATGGTGCGATTGAAAGTAGTTGATAAAAGTGAGTAGTTCCACCCACTTGTTTATCTTAGCTCTTGTGGTAGTTGTGTGTCATCGTGCTTGACACAAACGATGTGGTAGTTGTGTGTCATCGTGCTTGACACAATTGATGTGACAGTTGTGTGTTATCGTGCTTGGCACAAACAATGTGGCAGTTGTGTCTGATGTGGCAGTCGTATGTCATCTTGGTTGGTACCAATGACGTGGCAGTTGTGTGGTCATCATTTTTGGCACAAATCATGTGGCAGTTTTGTGTCATCGTGTTTTGCACAAAAAATGTGGCAGTTGTGTGTCATCGTGCTTGACACAAACGATGTGGTAGTTGTGTGTTATCGTGCTTGACACAATTGATGTGACAGTTGTGTGTTATCGTGCTTGACACAATTGATGTGACAGTTGTGTGTCATCGTGCTTGGCACAAACGATGTGGTAGTTGTGTGTTATCGTGCTTGACACAATTGATGTGACAGTTGTGTGTTATTGTGCTTGACACAAACGATGTGGTAGTTGTGTGTTATCGTGCTTGACACAAACGATGTGGTCATCACTGAATACCTGATAGTTTTCGATGCATTTCGACACTTTCTTCGTTGTAATAAACCCAACCCCTCTTCGTCTTGTTGTATCATTGCCTGAGTAATAAACAATGTGTTCATCAGAGTTGAAAAAACCGTTGCTAATGCAATGCACTTCGCTTAACCCAAGGATGATAATATTGAGTCGATTCATTTCGTTTTTTATGATTTCCAGTTTTCCTGTACTTAGTCCATTGACATTCCATGTTCCAATTTTGTATGGTTTAGTGAAGCGTAGACTGGTAATTTCACTGCAAGCCGTTTCAGCAATTAGGGGTCCAAAAGGCTTTGCCCTATTCACGTCATTAGTACTTGAGTTCATTTGACCTTCTCTTTGCTCTTCTCCAGTAGCTTGATTGGTACCATCCAGCCTGGAGGTTCCACTTTCTGGTACCATTTCGTCTCCACTTTTTCGTTTTGTCATCATAGAGTATTTTGGCAAAAGTTCTGGGGTAGGTTGCCAGGTCTTTCCCCAGGCCAGAGCCGTTTAGCCAACGTATATAACATACGTTGTTGCCACCTCTCCACCACGTTGAGGAGAACGGTTGGACTTAGGAAGAGGAAGCTTGACACAATTGATGTGACAGTTGTGTGTTATCGTGCTTGACACAATTGATGTGACAGTTGTGTGTCATCGTGCTTGGCACAAACGATGTGGTAGTTGTGTGTTATCGTGCTTGACACAATTGATGTGACAGTTGTGTGTTATCGTGCTTGACACAATTGATGTGACAGTTGTGTGTTATCGTGCTTGGCACAAATCATGTGGCAGTTTTGTGTCATCGTGTTTTGCACAAAAAATGTGACAGTTGTGTTACATCGTGCTTGACACAAGCGATGTGCAGTTGTGTGCCATTGTGCTTGACACAATTGATGTGACAGTTGTGTGTCATCGTGCTTGGCACAAACAATGTGGCAGTTGTGTCTGATGTGGCAGTCGTATGTCATCTTGGTTGGCACCAATGACGTGGCAGTTGTGTGGTCATCATTTTTGGCACAAAGAATGTGGCAGTTGTGTGTCATCGTGTTTTGCACAAAAAATGTGGCAGTTGTGTGTCATCGTGCTTGACACAAACGATGTGGTAGTTGTGTGTCATCGTGCTTGACACAATTGATGTGACAGTTGTGTGTTATCGTGCTTGACACAATTGATGTGACAGTTGTGTGTCATCGTGCTTGGCACAAACGATGTGGTAGTTGTGTGTTATCGTGCTTGACACAATTGATGTGACAGTTGTGTGTTATCGTGCTTGACACAATTGATGTGACAGTTGTGTGTCATCGTGCTTGGCACAAACGATGTGGTAGTTGTGTGTTATCGTGCTTGACACAATTGATGTGGCAGTTGTGTGCTATCGTGCTTGACACAATTGATGTGACAGTTGTGTGTCATCGTGCTTGACACAAACGATGTGGTAGTTGTGTGTTATCGTGCTTGACACAATTGATGTGACAGTTGTGTGTTATCGTGCTTGACACAATTGATGTGACAGTTGTGTGTTATCGTGCTTGGCACAAATCATGTGGCAGTTTTGTGTCATCGTGTTTTGCACAAAAAATGTGGCAGTTGTGTTACATCGTGCTTGACACAAGCGATGTGCAGTTGTGTGCCATTGTGCTTGACACAATTGATGTGACAGTTGTGTGTCATCGTGCTTGGCACAAACAATGTGGCAGTTGTGTCTGATGTGGCAGTCGTATGTCATCTTGGTTGGCACCAATGACGTGGCAGTTGTGTGGTCATCATTTTTGGCACAAAGAATGTGGCAGTTGTGTGTCATTGTGTTTGACACAAACGATGTGGCAGTTATGTGTCATTGTGTTTGACACAAGCAATGTGGCAGTTGTGAGTGATGTGGCAGTTGTGTATCATCGTGTATGGCACAAACAATGCGCCAGTTGTGTGTCATCATGTTTGGTACAATCAATGTGGCAGTTGTGTGCTATCGTGTTCGACACAAACAATGTGGCAGTTGTGTGTCATTGTGTATGGCGCAAAACAGTGTGGCAGTTGTGTGTCATCGTGTTTTGCACAAACGATCTGCATGAAAATTGATTTGCTTCAATAAAAACGAATATTTTTATCATTAATTAGTGATTGACATTGAAAACACCGCTCACCTCTACCTAAGGTGTAATAAATTGGGTGGGCGTAGTTGCTGAAGTAAAGGCGGCCGAGAGAAAGGAACTGGCCACCCTACTCTCCTTAGTGCCGAAGGCTTAGTACAATGAGAACCTTATCTTCTCATACCTGACACTTGAATCAAGTATGGGGCCACCTTTACCTTTAGTGATTTGCGTGGCAAAACTAATTCTGCCAACTGTATTTATACATTTTACTTCTTGTTTGCTAGATCTCCTTTTCATTTTAATTTCCAATTTTTACTTTTTCAGATGATAACCTGTTCAAGCATTTTGAAAGAGAGATATTCTCATTTAAAGTAGAAGATCCGAGGAAAGATGTTGACTTCCCTGAATGCGGTCTTTGTGTTGCTACAATCTCTGCTCATAGCTTCCTCAATAAACAGGTGACACTAAACTTTTGTTTGGTTTGTTTGTGAATTCATCATCATCAGCCAGTTATGCAGAGGTGTGCATCCTCTACTTTAAAAGCAGCGCTAAGGCTAAAGTAGCGCACGCTACCGCTACTTCTCCCGCTACTTTTCTCTTAAACGGACACAGCACTTGGTGACGTCAAAACAACCTTGTAAACGAAACGTTGTAAACGAAAATAACCTTGTAAAATGTAGCGCCGCTGCTCCAACAAAAATGTAGCGTCGCTTCTCCAACAAAAATGTAGTGCCGCTGCTCCAACGAAAATGTAGCATTGCTGCTTCAACAAAAATGTAGAGTCGCTTCTCCAACTAAAATGTAGCGTCGCTTCTCCAACAAAAATGTAGCATCGCTGCTTCAACAAAAATGTAGCGTCGCTTCTCCAACTAAAATGTAGCGCCGCTGCTCCAACAAAAATGTAGCATCGCTTCTCCAACAAAAATGTAGAGTCGCTGCTCCAACAAAAATGTAACACCGCTGCTCCAACAAAAATGTAACGCCGCTGCTCCAACAAAAATGTAGCGTCGCTTCTCCAACAAAAATGTAACGCCGCTGCTCCAACAAAAATGTAACGCCGCTGCTCCAACAAAATGTAGCACCGCTGCTCCAACAAAAATGTAGCGTCGCTTCTCCAACAAAAATGTAGCGTCGCTACTCCAACAAAAATGTAGCATCGCTTCTCCAACAAAAATGTAGTGCCGCTACTCCAACAAAAATGTAGCGTCGCTTCTCCAACAAAAATGTAGTGGCGCTACCCCAACAAAAATGTAGCGTCGCTTCTCCAACTAAAATGTAGCGCCGCTACTCCAACAAAAATGTAGCATCGCTTCTCCAACAAAAATGTAGTGCCGCTACTCCAACAAAAATGTAGCATCGCTTCTCCAACAAAAATGTAGAGTCGCTGCTCCAACAAAAATGTAACGCCGCTGCTCCAACAAAAATGTAACGCCGCTGCTCCAACAAAAATGTAGCATCGCTTCTCCAACAAAATGTAGCACCGCTGCTCCAACAAAAATGTAGCGTCGCTTCTCCAACAAAAATGTAACGCCGCTGCTCCAACAAAAATGTAGCGTCGCTTCTCCAACAAAAATGTAGCGTCGCTACTCCAACAAAAATGTAGCATCGCTTCTCCAACAAAAATGTAACGCCGCTGCTCCAACAAAAATGTAGTGCCGCCACTCCAACAAAAATGTAGCGCTGCCACTCCAACAAAAATGTAGCACTGCTACTCCAACAAAAATGTAGCGGCATGTTTCCCACCTCTGCAGTTATGCCACTGCTGGCAGATGGTTTCCACATATGTTTCTACACCAGGCCAGCTTGTGTATTTCTCAACCTTCAGTTATCGCGCACAGTTTTTCACTAACCGGATTTTTGTAAATTTTGAATATTTTGTTATTGTGATAAAACAATGCTTTTTTGCCGTTTTAAGGCCGTAACTTGTCTCCATCGAAAGTTACCTCGTGTTCTTTTTGTAGAAGATTGACTTAGAATTGTTAGAAGAATGCCCATTTGTTTACAGCAATGCACTAACTAGGATGGCGGCCTTTGCAATAATCTTTCTAACGTTCCCCGTGCTGAAGGATGCTGTACAGTGTACAGTGTACAACTGTACATACGTGCTCGGCTTTCAGTGAAGTTTGTAAAATCCTGCTGAAGTGGCCCTCACCTTTTCGTATAAAATTTATACAAGGCACATTCCACCTCATACTTCTATTACCACCGAACTAGGTCAATTTAATTGTTAGGTTGTTAAGTGAGCAAGATGTTTACTTCTGAATATTTTATTAGCATAACCCAAACTGATAACCCTAACCAAAGTCTTTGAGGGGCACTTAAAACTTGAATATTTGAAGATATTTAATCACCATTTGTTTAGATTCGAATGATGATGTCGATGCTCGCATTGATTGGATTGGATAAAGTTCCAAAGGAAAAGATCGACGAACTTCTCGATGTCGACAGATCGCCTCGCAAACCTCGCTACAACTCCTGCAAGGCTTTAAATCTGGTCCTCGTGGATTGCTGCTTCGATGATGGCGATGTGGCGTGGCGTTGGAGTGAAGATGCCATCTCTGAGTCTTCAAAAATTATTGCGGCCTTGTATGGAGAATATGCAGTTAAAGGAGAGGTGTTACGTCATATGTACGCAACAATGTGTGCAAACTCGAATAATAGTGAGGAGCTACGAAATGTTACTGCCGGTCACATAAATGATAACCTTGTGTCATCATTCGTCGATGAACCAATGCAACTTTCAGATGAACTTTCCAAGACCATCATAGAGAAACAGGAAACATTGACACGACGAAAAGTTCACACTTTGATAAACCGTGGTTCATATCGCAGGGCAGCATCACTGCACGAACGTGGAAATGAAACATGATAATGTTTGAGACAATCAAGATCACGATCTATGACGTGTTTGTCTTGTTCTGACGGAATATGGCGCGACCAGTGACGTATATTCCAGGTGTTCACTAAAGTGGATACTCGTTAAAATAAAAACAGTTTTCCTGCCTTTTTAAAGTCGTCATGCATTTGTGTTTGCGGTTGACTATCTTCAAGCGTGTTTTCATCATAGTTTGGTTTGGTTTGGTTTGGTTTTGAATCTTTATCCTCGGACTGACAAAGCCTTGATAGGTTATTCCTGGTACTTGTTCGCATACTTGTAGAGGCACTTGACGCAGGGCCGGTTACCGAGATTGGCAGAGTGAAGTTTTCCGATTGTTGAAGTCTTGTTGCCGAGAAATTATTCCATTCACTAGGTGCCGCTGAATGGAGAGCAGTCCTGAAATGCGTTGCTCAAGCGCACACCCCGAGAGTCGAACCAGCGCCGTGTGATCTTGAGCCCGGCGCGTAACCACTGAGCTATCGGGGCGGATACTCTATTAGGTCAAACCGGAGCGTGTTGTCACAATTTTTTTAAATCAGCATGTAGCCTATCTCGTTCTATACCGATGGTATCGAGATGCTTGATAGTGCAATTGAAAGAGGATCTTCTTTTTTAGCTACCTACCCAGTGCAGTAGGGTGGGTTGCGAAACGGACTTTTTCACCAAATCGAAAACCTCAAATGGTTATTTGAAAATAGCAGGGATATCTAGAGAAGGGGATATGAAGGCTCGCAGCGATTGCCTATTCTCATGACACTACCAGGGCGGTAGTTTGTAATGCTTTAAACATGTGGTTCTTAAAATCGTTGAAAGTTTTGCTGTGCAGCTGGTACAGTGAGCTACAGGAGACAGTTAGCAAATGTTAAGTGGAGCATATTTAGAGAATACTTGTTCACTAAGACCAGGGGTGTGCAACCTTTATTGCAAGAATGCCAGATATAAATAACTGGGCGACACCGCGGGCCGCACGTTTATTTAACATATGATTTCTAGTAAGCTAGTTGCATGCACAAAAACGTAGGTTTTTGTTAACGCATTTCAGGACTATACTCTCCATTCAACGGCACCTAGTGTAAGATCGTATAGCGGTGCGGGTTGTCTGATGTTAAAACACCTGATCTACACTGAGGTGATTCCACTTGAACTTGTCTGCTCGCATACCACCAACAAGCTGGGATGATTGTTCTATGTTGGAAAAACGCGCAATTGTCTTCGAAGCACTCAATTTGTCCTCGTCAGGTCGCGGTTTTTCTCTGGGGAAAATAACCGTGACTTTACGAATACGAAAACGTATAATAATAATAAACAGTTACCACAATATACAAGTAGACATCATACGTTTGGTATGTTAAACTTCATAAGAGATGTACGGCTGGTTAACAAATGAGACAAACTATGAATAAAATGAAAATCATATTTACCGGTTGTTGACAACCCCTTTTCCAGAATGCATTTACAAGGTGATACGCCTAAGCATTATATCACGACTAAATAGAATAGAATTATAGTTAACAAATACTCCAGAAAGTCTAATATAACCTTTCTTAAATTACGATCAGGAGTTCATTTCAATAGCTCAGTTAACAAATACAGTAATCTATTTCTAAACTGCTAAACAATTCTATCCATTAATACGTGTGAAATTGACACAAAGGAATGTTCGCGTAGCTGAGCTATTATTGCTGAATTAGAGAAATAACGCAAAGTTCTTCTATTTAAAGCCATGAATTAGGAAAAAGGCTATTCCTGATGCTGAATGTAAAAACGTTACAGTTGCATAAAAAGGCCGTTCGTTGACGTTAATGCTGAGTATTTCACAATACAACGAATTTTTAAGAAATTGACACAAAGGAATACGTTTACAAACAAGCGAACCCATTTAGCATAGAATCAACGTCAAACTGTGCTATGCCAACGTATACACAGATGTAATCTCACAATAATTAATCAACTGGAAGGAATCCGACAACACAGGCTATTTTCGATGCGTTGAAAGTTAAAAATAACACTATTTCAAAATATGGGCGCCACTATATGACTAAAGGAGGCATAGACTCCTTTTTAGTCTGAAAACTGTCAGAATCTAAGATAGTTAATAGACTTGTTTTTTCCGGACGCTACAGACAAAGGGAGAATTTAAATGTTGTTTCTATAATCCAACAGACAACCAAATTTCCAGATAGGAAAATTTTGATTTCGCTCACACAACTTTTATATTCACAAAAGTGATGTTACATCCTCCCCTTTAAAATGCTAACGATGGATGAGATACATTTTACAAACACACAAACATCACTACTTCTATGTTACACTACTACAAACAAGTGTCCTTTACATATACAGTACATAATTAGGCCTACGTATGTGCATACAACTCATTTAGTGTCTCTCGTTGTAAGCATGCTGCCAAACATAATGTCGATCATTGTTCTTTTACTATTTCCGTAATGTCATCTTATTTCGAGGCGATACCATCTGCTTCCTGGATGAGGCACAGTTTTGCTATAGGCCGTTGAATACTTCCCGACTGCGTGAGAACTTCTACAATTCGAACGACTCCTTTTTTGTCAGGAAAGGATCTGGTAACGCGACCCATTCTCCATCTTCCACGAGGAACATTGTTGTCAGCAACAAGAACGATATCGTCTTGGTGAAGGTTACGTTTCACGTCTGGCCACTTTTGGCGTAAGGCAATGGTTGGAAGGTACTCGCGAGACCACCTTTTCCAAAATTGATCTGCCAGGTATTGGACTTGTCTCCAACGACGCCTTGTGTAATTATCTTTTTGGTTAAACAAGCCTGGCGGCAAATTGCTTTCAGGTCTCAGTAATAACAAGTGGTTTGGCGTAAGTATCTCGTCGGCGGTTGGATCAATAGCGACGGGAACTAAAGGACGAGAATTAAGAATTTTCTCAACTTCAAGGAATAGGGTGTGCAAGACATCATCTGTAAGGGTTTGTGACTTTAACAGGGCATTAAAAATTCGGCGGATTGAACGAATCATCCTTTCCCAAGCTCCCCCCATATGGCTAGCTGTTGGTGGGTTAAAATTCCATTTTATTTGTTCTTGTTGAAAGAACGTTCCTATATTTTCTTGATTAAGAGCTTGAAGAGATTCTCGCAAAATTCTCTCGGCTCCAACAAAGTTGCTACCGTTGTCGGAAAACACTTCTTTGGGTTTACCTCTGCGGCTGACAAAACGGCGAAAAGCGTTGATGAAGGAATCGGTAGAAAGATCATGAGCAACTTCAACATGGACAGCTCTCATGGTGAGGCATGAAAAGACACACCCGTAACGCTTTTCTAAACTGCGTGCACGTTTAGTATAGAATGGACTAAAATAATCTATTCCTACATGTGAGAAAGGAGGCTCATCCAGTTTCAGACGAGCAGGAGGAAGAGCTGACATAAGTTGCTGAGAACCAAGTGCGCTACGTTTGCGACACAGAACACACTTACTAATTTCTTTTCTGACAGCAGCTCCACCCTTTATGATCCAAAAACGTTGGCGAAGCGATGTCCATGTATGGGACATACCAGAATGGCCAACCAGGACATGGTGGTTTCGAATGAACAAAGTTGTCAAATGATGTTGATAGGGCAATATTGCTGGGTGTTTGGATTCGAAAAGTATCGGTGCATTTTCTAACCGTCCACCAACTCGAAGAACACCACTCATCAGGCATGGACTCAACTTCGAAACACATCGAAGATTCGGAAGACTCTTTAATTCCCTTTTGAGTGCTTTTGTAACATGTACCATGTTTTTAACTAACAAATTTATATTTTAACATTTAACCGAAAATTATCAGTATTGCAAAATGCATTTCAATGCTGCAAATTCAAAACCTAACGTTCTCATAGAACATAAGTCAAGCTTCCTGTTAACAAACGCCACTCACACAGAAGCTAGCTCAACACATCTGTATTTCTAAAGCGACATAACTATGAAACCGGTATAGCATTTCCCTTGATTCTTACGATAGCTATTATTGATGAAAAGGCTCTACCGGGATATTATGATATAAGCGGGGAATTGAAAAATGAAAACACTCAGACTTGGAATTCGAAATTTGACTGGCAAAACGAACGGACTGAATTTTTTAGGAGAAGGTTAAATGCACGCCGGGAGAATGTCACTCATCCGACACCCGTCTCAATAAATTAAATTAGTTATATATTTTCTCAACTCCCCAAATACTAAAACTTGTAACATTGATAAATAATAAAATGTATGATTCTATTCGATTGGTTTACTTTTTGTAGGAAGTCATACCCCTAGACTAGACAGCCAGAAGCCTAAATTATCCTTTTAATTATCCTTTTTTAATTGGAGACAGAGAGCCTCAATATCCTTTTAATATATTCTTTTTTAAATTTTACCTTTATAAACAAAAAATATAACAATTAGAAAGGCAGAACCCTACACTAGGGGCTTAGAAACGTAAAAAACCCTACACTGGGGGCTCGTCCGGGAATCGATCTAACTTTTCGCCAAATCAAAGCGGTTTTAGGGCGCAATTTAATCCGAGACAACCGTGCTTTTACCACGCTCGCTTCGGTCACAGAGCACGAAAATGCGAAGGCAACTGTTCCTTTCCAAAAAACGCGCAATTTACCCAACAATAAGTAGGGTTGTTGGGAAGGAAAATTGTGAAAACCACACAAACCTACTCCATGTTATCGACAAAAATACAGGGTCTACGTTTTTAATCGACACCGGTTCGGAAGTGTCAATTCTGCCAGCCAACAGCCGTCAAACTAAACGTAAACCAATTATGCACTTCAGCGACGTAACTGGTAGACCAAGCGTCAAATGTTATGGATTGATTGAAGCAAAAATAGATATCGGACTGCAGAAAACTTTCAACCAAACCTTCTACTTGTGCAACATTAATAAAGGAATTTTAGGTTGCGATTTTCTAAAGGCGAACGAAATAACCGTTGACATCGCCAACAAAAAATTAGCACGTAACTCTATCAAAACCTTTTCAGTAAATCACGTTTCACGCAACGCAAACCCTTCACACGCAGATACTTACAACACCCTATTAGCAGAATTTCCTGCGCTAACAGCCGAATTCGATTGTACGAAAGCAGTAAAGCATCGACACAGATTGCATATTATTACGAATGACTCGCAACCAATTTTTAGCAAGCCACGCAGACTCCATCCAGAAATGCTCGAAAAGGTTCGAGCAGAATTAATTCGCCTCCAAGAGAAAGGAGTCATTTTTCCAATCTCTGGATCTAGTTGGGCTTCTCCAATACATGTGGTCACAAAAGCAAATGGAAAAATACGTATATGTTCAGATGTCCGAAGAATAAATAATATTACAAAACCAGACAGATACCCCTTGAGAAACTTGCAAGACTTTCGCAACAATTTACGTGATTGCACAGTTTTTTCTAAAATTGACTTAACAAACGCATTTTTTCAAATTCCAGTGGCCCCCGACTCTATTGAGAAAACAACAATATGCACGCCTTTAGGTTCTTTTGCTTACAACCGCGCCCCATTTGGCTTTAAAAATTGCCCTTCCGTGTTTCAAAGGCTGATAAACGAGGTAACAGAAAAACTGCCATTTTGCTTTCCCTACATAGACGATATCTTAATCGCTTCCAAATCGCACGACGACCATTTTTGCCACTTGAAAAAATTGTTTGAGAGCCTAAATGAATATGGTCTAAACATAAATTCTGAGAAAAGCGTGTTTGGCGTAACAGAACTCGACTTTCTAGGCCATCACATTTCCAAAGAAGGCATTTCGCCTTTAAATGATAAGACAGCCGCAATCCGAAATACGCCTCTGCCGCAAACTATCACCGAGCTGCGTAAATTTCTAGGTTGTTTGAATTTTTACCGCAAGTTTATTCCTAACTGCTCCAGCACTCTTAGAGAGCTCAACAACTACCTGGGTAATCACCCAAAAAAGTGCAAGAAAGCTGTCCCTTGGACTAACCAAGGCAAGCGAGCGTTTGAAGACGTAAAAATAAAGCTTTCTAACGCTACGGCTCTATCCCATCCAATCCACGGCGCGGAACTACAACTAAACACAGACGCTTCTAACGTCGCAGTTGGCGCTGTATTACAGCAAGTAAATGAAGCCGGGGTATGCGAACCCCTCGGATATTTTAGCAAAAATCTATCTCCCGCACAAAAGCGCTACAGTACGTATGACCGCGAACTGTTGGCCATTTACCTCGCCGTTAAATATTTTCAAAATGATGTCGAGGGCAGATCAGTTACAATTTTTACTGATCACAAACCCCTAACCTTTGGATTCCACCGACCGCCAAACACAATGACTCCGAGACAAGTCCGCCATTATGATTTTATTTCCCAATTCGCTTCTGAGATTAAATATCTTCCAGGCGAAGACAATCACGTCGCTGACCTACTATCACGCATAGAGATTAACTCACTTCAATTACCAGAGGGAGAGCTTAACTATGTAGAAATGGCAAAGGACCAACTCACAGACCCCTCTATAAGTCAATTTCTCAACAAGTCGCATAACAACATGGTGATAGAAGACAGGGCGTTATCAGGCACCAATGTTGTACTAAAAGGTGACGTCAGTTTAGGAAACTTCCGCCCACTCGTACCAACGCCTCACCGACAGCTTGTTTTTGACATTTATCACAACTTGTCGCACCCAGGATTTCAAGCAACCAAAGACTTGATATCTCGTCGTTTTATATGGCCTGGACTGAGCAATTTCGTCAAGCTGCGATGTAACTCCTGCATCCCTCCTGGACAAGAGGTAAAACTGTACCCAAGCCATTAGTTAAGCCACTGCTGCCTCGCCTACTAAGCCAAAAGGGCTTCCAGGGAACTTAAGACATCGCCTTATCTCTTATGATAACCGACTGTTACCCCCGTAACCGCAACTACTGTAGCCTATTACAGTCCCGCAATTATTGTAGCCTATATCGTAGCCTACTAAGCCAAAGGGCTTCCAGGGAACTAAGACATCGCCTTATCTCTTATGATAACCGACTGTTACCCCTGTAACCGCAACTACTGTAGCCTATTACAGTCCCGCAATTATTGTAGCCTATATCGTAGCCTACCAAGCCAAAGGGCTTCCAGGGAACTAAGACATCGCCTTATCTCTTATGATAACCGACTGTTACCCCTGTAACCGCAACTACTGTAGCCTATTACAGTCCCGCAATTATTGTAGCCTATATCGTAGCCTACCAAGCCAAAGGGCTTCCAGGGAACTTAAGACATCGCCTTATCTTTTATGATAAACGACTGTTGCCCCTGCAATCACGTTATCTACTTACTTATATGTGCGTCTAATCTCCTCATCCCACGAAAGGAGGGGGGTCATGTGTCTTCCCCTAGCAATTGTTAGCCTACAATTGTCAATTTTCTTTGTAAAAAAACATATCTTATAACCACACACCTATATATTGTTGCAACATGTATAACCGAGTTATTGTAATATTATTTATCTGTTATTTTGCCGTAAGGAGGGAAGTGTGTAACATGTACCATGTTTTTAACTAACAAATTTATATTTTAACATTTAACCGAAAATTATCAGTATTGCAAAATGCATTTCAATGCTGCAAATTCAAAACCTAACGTTCTCATAGAACATAAGTCAAGCTTCCTGTTAACAAACGCCACTCACACAGAAGCTAGCTCAACACATCTGTATTTCTAAAGCGACATAACTATGAAACCGGTATAGCATTTCCCTTGATTCTTACGATAGCTATTATTGATGAAAAGGCTCTACCGGGATATTATGATATAAGCGGGGAATTGAAAAATGAAAACACTCAGACTTGGAATTCGAAATTTGACTGGCAAAACGAACGGACTGAATTTTTTAGGAGAAGGTTAAATGCACGCCGGGAGAATGTCACTCATCCGACACCCGTCTCAATAAATTAAATTAGTTATATATTTTCTCAACTCCCCAAATACTAAAACTTGTAACATTGATAAATAATAAAATGTATGATTCTATTCGATTGGTTTACTTTTTGTAGGAAGTCATACCCCTAGACTAGACAGCCAGAAGCCTAAATTATCCTTTTAATTATCCTTTTTTAATTGGAGACAGAGAGCCTCAATATCCTTTTAATATATTCTTTTTTAAATTTTACCTTTATAAACAAAAAATATAACAATTAGAAAGGCAGAACCCTACACTAGGGGCTTAGAAACGTAAAAAACCCTACACTTTGCTAGAAGAAGAAGAAGAAGAATTCTTAAGAATTACAAACACAGGCGAAAAGACTTGCTTCTTTACATAAGATATGAGACGTAACTCAGCGATGTACAGTTCATCAGCAGTAAGACGTCCTGGAGTTACAGAAGACCTGTCTTGGACAAACTTGCAAAACCGTTTTAGCCATGCTGTGGCCTTTTTTAAACGGTGCAAGGTCGAAAAATAACTAATTAGATTGTCTACGGCTACTGTCTGACTTACCTGAACTGCAGAGACAATATTAGGCTCAAGAGGCTGAAAATCTAAAGGAAGAGACTCAAAATTTACTTCTGAAGCGGGAATAGAAGGCCAGAAGTCTTCTGTTTTCCACAAGAACTTCGGAGCTTTTAGCCATCGAGACTTCAACAACTGAATTACAGATAGGCCGCGAGATGCATCGTCGGCTGGATTGATATGAGAATTGACGTGCCTCCATTGGGAAGGCGTAGTTTGTCGATGAATTTTTGCCAAACGGTTTGACACAAAGGTCCTAAATCGTTTGTTTTCATTATTAATACTCCTTCTTACCGCACTAGAGTCAGTCCAAAAGATTGACTGACAGTTTGAATAATCAAGTTGAGAACGAAGCCACTTGTCGGCTTTAACTGCCAACACCGCTGCTACAAGTTCCAGTCTTGGAATACTTTCTGATTTGGGTGGTGTAACTTTAGCTTTGCCACACACAAAAGAACAATGAATAGATCCCGTATCGTCGACCAGGCGCAAGTAAGATACAAACCCGTAACCTTGAACAGAAGCATCCGAAAAGTGATGAAGTTGATGACTAACAACTTTACCAAAGTTAAGAGGTTTAAAACAACGAAATAAATTCAACTTACCAAGATCATGCAGTTGCTTAAACCATGTTTGCCACTCAAGCACATCTGAATTCCGCAGTTGATCATCCCAGCCAAGTTTTTGCTGAATGATGTTTTGCTGCAGAATTCTAGCAGTCAGCACGACTGGAGCAATGAAACCCAATGGGTCATACAGAGAATTAACAGCAGATAGAATGGAACGTCTCGTAAACGTTTTCAACTCAAAATTGTCTGAAACCTGAAACGCAAACTGGTCATTGGAAACGTTCCAAGAAACACCTAGCACACGTTCCTTCAACGGACTGTTGAGATCAACATTCATAACAGATTTCGCTCTATCATTTTCAGGAATAGTTTTAAGAACTTCCTGACTCGTTGAAATCCATTTTGTAAGGTTAAAGCCACCAATTTGAAGCAACTCTCTAAGCTGTTTGACTAAAAGAACAGCGTCATCTACAGAAGTAGCAGACGTTAGACAATCGTCTACATAAAAATCATTTTTAACAACATCACATGTAGCAGAGTTGAAGTTTGAACCGAACTCTTGTTCAGTTTGCCTCAGACAGAAGGTCGCACAACAAGGCGAAGATGTAGCACCAAAGATGTGTACCAGCATACGATGGCTGACGGGAGGTTTAGAAAGATCTCCTCCAGGCCACCAAAGAAAACGAAATGCATCTTTGTCATGTTCTTTTATTTTAACTTGATGAAACATCGCTTCTACATCTGCTACCAAGGCAATTGGCTCTCTGCGAAAGCGTGTCAATACACTAACAAGGCTATTTACAAGATCAGGACCTTGCAGCAAGGCATCATTTAAAGCTACCCCTCTGTGCTGAGCAGCGCAGTCAAACACTATTCTGACTTTGTCTGGTTTGCGGGGATGAATCACTGGATGATGTGGCAAGTACCAAACACGTTTTTGCCCTTGTTCATCATCACTACTTGATTCGTTTACAACCTCTGCATGGTTGTTTTCTAGATACTCCTGCATTTTTGACGCATATTTTTGCTTTAATTGATCGTCACGTTCAAAGCGTTTCTTCAAAGAATTTAAGCGCTTTGTTGCCATCAAGCGACTATTTTCAGGCAAACTTACGTCCTTCCGCCAGGGTAGCGGTGCGTCATAGTGACCATCAGTGCGTGACACCTCTTCACGTAGCACTTTAAGAACATGTCTGTCTTGCACAGACGATGGAAAAGAAAGCTCTTCCGGTTTGAAATCTTCAAACCAAGACTGTTGGATGGCATTGTCCAATTTTTCATCTGAATGAATAAAATTAGATAGAATGTTGTTTTGATTTTTTGATGATCCCAAAAGTGACCAACCTAAGGGTGTTTTTATTGCACTGGGTTCACCATTGTTTCCTTCTCTCTGCTCTAAAACTTTATGAGCCTTTAAAACATCGATGCCAATTAAGATTGAGACATGGGCGTTTTCTAAAGTTTCAAAATTTAAATCTTTCAAATAAGGAAATTTGGAAACATCGTCGCAAGAAAGATTAGGATTTGGAGACACTGGTATTTTGTCTATGGCGTAGGCTTGCACTGTTTCAAAGTTGACCTTTTCATCTAAAGAAGAAATTGAGACACTGACTCTTTTACTTTTAATAGTATCTAAGCTTTTATTTACAGTGCTCAGCTTTATTTGGCTGGGCTCGCCCTCTAAGTCAAGCGACGCGATCAAACTGTGATCGCAGAAAGTTGCATCCGATCCAGTGTCGAGAAAGGCGTAAGTTTTAACTTCTTTCCCATTAGCCCTTGCTTTAATAGGAACGACGTTAAAGAAACTTTTATGACCTAACACTGAATCGGAAGAAACAGAAGTTGAAAGCAACTTACCTGTGTTGACTCGAGTGACATCAGGAGACGCTTTACTAGAGACGTAGTGCATCAAAGAATGGTGATGACCTTTGCAACCCTTTTCGGTACATGTACTCTCAAACCTACAATCTGAAGTGGCATGTTTATTGAAACAATTAAAACAACGCCTCTCTTTGTTTAGAAAATCTCGGCGATCCTGTAAAGAAATTTTGGAAAACTCATTACACTTATAAAGTATATGATTTCCAGAGCAAAAGAAACACTGGCGACCGGCAAATCGCTGTCTTTGTCGTGTTTTGCCTTCAAAGGATTGTGACGCACGATTACCACGGGTGGCTGAAACCGTAGCACAAGTTCGCTGACTGCTGATTTTTTGTCCACTACGACCAAAAGAATTTACGTGGCGCTTAGAACTTTCGCTTTCAATTTTAGTAGGATAAGCATTTAAAAGTTTTGCTTCATCTTCTACGAATTCGACGAAGTCCCGAAAGGTAGATGCCCTTTGTTGTCTGCATTGAATTTTTGCGTACTTTCTCTTCCAAGAATTGTTTATACACGGCGGTAACTTGTCAGCAAGATCATCTAAGTAAGAGTTTAATTCGTAAGAATGTCCATGGCTATCTAAGGTTTCGTAACACTTTCTCAAAGCTGTGGAGAAGCTATGCATTGCTTCTTTGTCGAGATGTTTGATTGCAGAGATTTTAAGCAACTGTCGTTTAAAAGATTCTGCTATGACGCGCGGCTGCCCAAACAAGTCATGCAAAATTGTTAACGCTTTACTGTAGCCTTCTTCAGGCGTTTTAAGTGAAGGACAGTGACTAATCGAGTTATGCGCTTTGCCAGTTGTGTATAGAAGTAAGTAACTCAGTTTTTTGCTGGGGCTTATATCTGCGCAATTTATAGTTTCTTCGAAATGACGGAAGAAAGAAAAATAGTCTTTAGGATCCCCTGAAAATTTGGGGCATTCATATTTTGGCATGTTCATGCCAGCGCTAACGGCAGTAACTATTCCTGCTAGAATAGCAGAGTCATTCTTCATAGAAAATTGTTCGTTAATTTTAACATTTGGCAAGGGAAGGTTCAGTGCTGGAACACCGGGATTAGGCACATCGGCATTAAAGCTAGAACACCCAGGATTTATATGACAAGAACTGGAACGAAACATTGTTGACTGTACCTTGTTTGGGTTGAGATGGTCGAAGGGTTGAGATCGAATGTTTCGCAGAGAACCTTCTTGGGAGTTGACCTCCCAGACCTCGGCTTCTAACCGGGCTGCTTCCAGAACGCGACGGTCTTCAGCGGCGGCGAGTTCGGCCTTCAACTTAGCTTCAGCGGCAGCTCGTTCGGCCTTCAACTTAGCTTCCCTTTCTTCTTCCAGACGACGTTGTTGATTGTGTTTTACCGCCAGTTGCGCAAGTTCCAACTTGGCTTGCAGCGTCTTTTGTTTAGAACTCCTGCAAGATCTCGAAGTCGTCGTCATATGGCTACCGGTTTTAGAGCCATTTTTGGAACGTTGCAAAACACGAATTATATCAATAGAAGGAGTATGACCACTCTCGTGTTCATCATCCTGCTCTCGCAACCAGCCTTCAACAAAAGTCAAGAATTCGTCTTTACCACGAGAATAGTCATCTTTACTAAAAGTACAAGATTCCAGAAGTGGTTTATCAGCAGAAATGTCAACACAAAGTGCCATAAGAGAACTGAACAAATTATCTAAATCAGGAAGACGAGCGCGTACCGTTTTTGCGCAATGGGGAGTCTTCATAAGGTTATTGATTTCAAGATAGAAATCATTTAAATTTTTAACAGCAGTTTCAATAGTTTCACAGGCCATTTTGCTATAAAATTTCCCACTTCTTAACATTCAAAGAGTTTTAAGAAAGAGGAAAAAGCGATATAACGATACTAAGTAAACTTCTTCAAGAGATCAACGAGAACTGCCAATCGTTATTCGAACGATGACAAACGAGTCGCAACTCTGCGACCAGAAAATTTCTTACTAAAAGAAATAATTCTGTACACTACCGGTTTATACTTACGACCGGATCAATCGGTTGATACCTCCGTCAACCGAGAAAAACTTTCAATGTAAGATCGTATAGCGGTGCGGGTTGTCTGATGTTAAAACACCTGATCTACACTGAGGTGATTCCACTTGAACTTGTCTGCTCGCATACCACCAACAAGCTGGGATGATTGTTCTATGTTGGAAAAACGCGCAATTGTCTTCGAAGCACTCAATTTGTCCTCGTCAGGTCGCGGTTTTTCTCTGGGGAAAATAACCGTGACTTTACGAATACGAAAACGTATAATAATAATAAACAGTTACCACAATATACAAGTAGACATCATACGTTTGGTATGTTAAACTTCATAAGAGATGTACGGCTGGTTAACAAATGAGACAAACTATGAATAAAATGAAAATCATATTTACCGGTTGTTGACAACCCCTTTTCCAGAATGCATTTACAAGGTGATACGCCTAAGCATTATATCACGACTAAATAGAATAGAATTATAGTTAACAAATACTCCAGAAAGTCTAATATAACCTTTCTTAAATTACGATCAGGAGTTCATTTCAATAGCTCAGTTAACAAATACAGTAATCTATTTCTAAACTGCTAAACAATTCTATCCATTAATACGTGTGAAATTGACACAAAGGAATGTTCGTGTAGCTGAGCTATTATTGCTGAATTAGAGAAATAACGCAAAGTTCTTCTATTTAAAGCCATGAATTAGGAAAAAGGCTATTCCTGATGCTGAATGTAAAAACGTTACAGTTGCATAAAAAGGCCGTTCGTTGACGTTAATGCTGAGTATTTCACAATACAACGAATTTTTAAGAAATTGACACAAAGGAATACGTTTACAAACAAGCGAACCCATTTAGCATAGAATCAACGTCAAACTGTGCTATGCCAACGTATACACAGATGTAATCTCACAATAATTAATCAACTGGAAGGAATCCGACAACACAGGCTATTTTCGATGCGTTGAAAGTTAAAAATAACACTATTTCAAAATATGGGCGCCACTATATGACTAAAGGAGGCATAGACTCCTTTTTAGTCTGAAAACTGTCAGAATCTAAGATAGTTAATAGACTTGTTTTTTCCGGACGCTACAGACAAAGGGAGAATTTAAATGTTGTTTCTATAATCCAACAGACAACCAAATTTCCAGATAGGAAAATTTTGCTTTCGCTCACACAACTTTTATATTCACAAAAGTGATGTTACACCTAGTGAATGGAATAATTCCCCAGCAACAACACCTTCGAACAATCGGAAACTTCACTCTTAGTGCAGGCGTGGGAGCTTTTTTGTGGGAAATTTTTTTTATCAAGCTGATACTTTGCTCAGACCTTCCCCATATTATGCAAATGGCTCAGAAAAAAATCCCCATCAATCGGATGATGGGAAACCACTTTTTGGGCCCTTTTTCCAAATGACGTCACAAACCCTTTTGGGTCCAACATATGAAATTTTCAAGTTTTTTAAGCAACAGGATAAATCTATGAAGTTCAGGCAAATTTGAAATTATTCGTCACTGTTGGACTTATTCTTCTATATTCTTTGACAAGAAAAATATTCTTTGACAAGAAATCGAAAACGTCAGAGATGTTGCTTTCCTCCTCGTCTTGTCCCGTTTCATCTTCATTGCACGAGTATTCCTCTTCTTCGGTACCAACATCGACGTTTTGCAGAAGTGAAAAAAAGTCTTCATAAGTTTTTCGTCTAGTCTCTGGAGTATGTCGTTCATACTAATTATTAGCCTACTTAGATACGAAAAAGATGTAAAACTATCTTTGTATTTCAAGCATACTTACTAAAGTATTACATTCAACACCATGACTCCAGATATTGCTGATAACTGCAGAATTCTCTTTTCATCTATGGTTGTACGATCAATTCCAAACCGAGCAGCACACAGTAAAGAGGACAACGAAAAGCTTCACTGGAATTTGGACAGATCTTGCGATCGAGCAAACTCTTATGCGCTCAAATAAGTCGCGTGGAGGATTGACGGAAGGAAAAAGTATGACAGAAAAGTGTTCGACATCTTTGGGTTTTGAATGTGAGTCACTCGGCAAGTATTCATGAAGCAATGACGCAACTAAGCAAGGCTCAGTTTCTATGAAGCAACCAGCATGAAGGGTTGGGTGCTTCAAGAAAAAAAGAGGGATTACGAAGATTGTAAAAGTTTCTCGCCTGGTTAACACTTTCACTGCCAAATGACTAGATATCTAGTCAATTGTGATGTAATTTCTCACCCCATGACATCATAATGCCCCAAAAATCCTGATGTGTTGCCAATCTAGGGGCCTGACAGGTTGCTTCAATTGTAAACCCTAAAAAAACGATTTTTAACTCATTTCCCCGTCAAATTCTTAAAATTAAATAGAAATCAAAATACCAACCAGTGTGAAAAAAACTTCAAGTTCAGAAATAAATTCAAAGTCCAGCAAGGTTGCCAGGTCCGCGGTTTTCCCGCGGAATTGGGCTAGTTTGGTTGAAGAGTTGCGGGAAAAATTGAGTAGTCGCGGGTTGCGGGTTTTTGGGCTTGTTTTTGTTTTTTACTGCGGGTTTTTGGCTTGTTTTTGGAGCAATATTAAGCATAAAATAGCAAAAAATCACAACAGTTTTCAATGAAATTCTATAAATTTCGCTTTACAGTGAATGAATCAGAGTGAATTTTAGGTGAACTTTTTTCTGTTAAACTGGATTACGTAGCGCCTTAGTGGAAAAGTGACGAAAACGTCACGTAAAGGAGCAGTGCCGGATTAAACAAGTGCCGGGCCTGTAGCAGATTGATTTGATGTACAGATAATGACTGGGAAGTAATTGAATATTTTATAGATTTGATACTTTTTGATTATAGTGTAGCCGCTCTTGCCCCATCGTGTTTCGCAGATAGGCTAGTTTTTAATGGTGCACGGTCGATTGGTCGACAGACATTTGGTCGACAGGACGTTAGTTAGGTCGACGACGATTCATGTTAGGGTTAGGGCTAGAGTTAGGTTAGGGTTAAGGTTAGTTAACTAACCCTAACCCTAAAATGAATCGTTCTGTCGACCTAACGTCCTGTCGACCAACTGTCTTGTCGACCAATTGTCTGTCGACCAATTGTCCTGTCGACCAACTGACCGGGTACCGTTTTTAATCAACTTCAATTTTGAAAATGATCTCTTTCCTGTAGCCTACAATTAGTATACCATCATACATAGATAAATGCATAACAAATTGTCAGTTAGGAAACGTGGTGTCAATGTTGTTTTCTTTAATCGAAGTGAAATACTGTAGTTAGATGTTGTATAGAAGGTTGATCAGAACAGGCAGTTGCCTCCAGCGGAAATTACCAGTTTTTAAAGTTTACAATAATTAGGAAGGGATAAGACGTTGGGACTAAGTAATTTAATCCTACAACTATAATATTCTCCCATGCCATTCCAGTTTGCAAGCCAAAAATTACTTACCAACTATGTTCGACAGCTTTTTTGCAAAAAAAATGTTTTGCTCACCAAGCGCGGGCCTTGTGAAGCGCGGGGCCCGTAGCACCTGCTACATCTGCTACTATAGTTAATCCAGCACTGTGAAGGAGGAATGGTATGGCTGCTTGTTTGATCTATTAATTATTACCTGCTCCCAATGCTCTGTCTTACTGTCTACTACCAGAGTGGCACAATTTGTTCTCTCCCTGCTTCCATTGCCCTTCAGCAATGCAGCAGTGGAACGCATTGGGGTATTTGGGGTTACATGGCTCGTTGTGGTGTTTGTTGCAACAAATTTCAACCGACACGAGCCATGTATTGTTTGTTTACCTCGGATATGTACACCATTGAAAGCGACTCCCAAGCTAACACTAGTGATTTAGAAACTAATGCAGACACTGTTTTTGAACTGCTGATGTGATTTCCAAAGTGTAACAATTTAATGTGTTAGTTTGAGTGTAAATCGTTGCATTTATGTGTACTTTTACAGTATTTAATACAAAGGTCGAAGACTCGAAGGTAGCATCAAACAACATAATATTCCAGCAACTAATCTGTTGAACAATCATTTAGTGGTACAAGCAATTAGGCAGAAGTAAACAGAATGAAAAAATAGTTTCAATGTTCCCTTCATCATTGTTTTTTTTGGGCAACGTTTTTGTTGTTTCTTGATACAATTAATTTTAAATCCTTATTGTATCTTGCATTATTGCACATTTAGGACTGTGCCTTGCTGTTTAGGTGTTTTTTTAAGTGTGAGATATAATATCTTTGATGATTGATTGTGTTTCGTCAATTTGGACTGATTTTGTGATCGAATTCTTCTAATTTTGGGATAGTTTATACAAGCAACAATATTGGGCTATTTTGGGCTAGTTTGAAATTGCTTTTGGGCTGGAAATTTTGAAAACTTCTGGCAACCCTGAAGTCCAGGTGCTTAGACTGGGCGGTCCATGATGATACCAGGCTACTACTTAGTATAATTGAGTCAAACAAAGTGTAGCCTATTGATCAATGCACATAGGTCTTGTAAAAGAGCTTACTTTTTATGTAACAAAATAACTGAAATATTCTATTAATTTTTGAGGTTTAGACTAATTTACCTAGGCTATTCATTTAGGGTTGTACCGTACTTACCGGTACTAACTAGTAGACCTGTACCTAAATTTAGTCACTAAACAAAATCCAAGCAAACCTTTTCTTATGCATATAGGCCATGACCATGCTATGATGACATTGTTTTTTTTTTATTGAATTAGGTTGTAAATAAGTTAATTTGAAACTTTCCAATCTATAAAATGTGTTGTCCAATATGGATTTGTCAAACCATATATAGCCTAAGTATTTTGGCAGAGACAAGTAATATTGGATGTGAAAGTCAAGTGGAATATGAGGTGAGAAAAAAAATGAATGATCACCCAATTTAAAAGTTAGTTTTAACAACCTTGCTTTCTGTTGCTTAACATTAAGATTACGGTGTTTTTATATGGTAGGGGAAAGTGGGGCTTTAACGATCACAGGGCTATAACGTTCATTTATTTTATTTTATATTTCCGCCCCATTAAAATTATGTGACACCTAAAAACATCTTACACATTTTTTCCTATTGTATTAAACATCATTATAAAGCATGTTGAGCTACCAATTACTCACCACCAACCACTCTGTGCTTCCTTGATTCTACATATACAATATTTTTAAGAAAAAACGGCTCGCAAAACTTTTCATGTGCTATTTTTATTTACAATTTTTTATACAATTTTGTTTGAATATTATAATTGTTTGTATATATGTATGGTAGAGTAACTGTACCAAATACATATCAAAGCAAAATTATTGACTGAGATTATCTCTGTTATGAATTATAGTGTATTAAAGTTTATTGTTTCAATATTGTACTACAGGGGCTTTAGCGATCACTTTGAATTATGGTTCGGTTTTACCAAAAAGGGAAATGTAAGGGGAGAAAAAGTGGACTTAATGTAAATATGAGAAGAAATTACAGTAAAGGAACATTACATGGAAAAAGACTTGAAATGGCAATGGAAGCATGCCATAGTGGTAGCATAAGAAATGCAGCAAAAATGTATGATGTTCCATACTCAGTGCTACAAAGCAGAGTAAAGAATAAGTTGAAACAGGAAAATCCAGGACACCCTACAGCATTAACAGCAGAAGAAGAAGCTGAGATTGAAGAATGCATTTTAGTGTTATCAGATTGGGGGTATGGACTCACACAACTTGAGACATGTCAAGTAGTTGGCTCCTATGTTGCAGAATTATCCAACAAAACAGACAGAATTACGCCTTTCAAGGGAGGAGTGCCAGGGCAGCAATGGTTTCGAGGTTTCATGAGGAGACATCCAGCTATAAGCAAAAGGAAAGGAGAGCAGTTATCAAAGGCACGAGTGCGCAACCTGTCGACTGCTGTTTTTCAAGACTGGTTCAACCTGCTGGAACAAACTCTGGCGAACCTAGGACCACTTCAACCCAAGTATGAAAACCTTTTGTGTGTCAACTGTTCAATGGTGTGGATATTATTTAGGTGGGCACATTGTGTTGATAAAGTCACATGTTCTACACAATACTGTTGCAACTTTAGTTCGATTATCGCACATTTTTTTAAAAACATAATAGTGATCGTTAAAGCCCCAGTTCATAGGGGCTATACCAATCACCAAAAAGATTTTTAAAAACCATTGTAACAAGCCTGTTTAACTACTGGGGCTATAATGATCATTGAAAACATTTTAAAAAAGGTTGTCCTGATCTCACACAAAAATTTTTTTTAGCCTGAGACCTATACATTTCTTGATACTGAAGAAAACACGAGAGCATGATCGTTAAAGCACCACTTTCCCCTACCTGATAATAGCATACTGTACTGTAAAGGAAACTGCTCGTATTATGCATAGAAGTACCGCAACTTTTGTGCACAATTTTACCTAAAAATGAAATAAGACAATAGTATATTTTAAACTCAGGTAGATGCGGAAATAAAAGAAGAGAGCTGAAGAAGATATCACGTACTTGACATAAATAGTCAGAGGAAAAACTGTTATGTCTTGATCAGGAGGAAGAAAAGATGTCTCATAGTCATAGTACAAGTGGACACATAGTACAAGTGGACGCATTTAGACACATATAATATATCCAATCAAATATATATACAATTGTTTCACCTAACGGATCATCAGAAGGTCTTATTCAAATAGAATCTATTTTATTTGAATAAGACCTTCTGATGATCCGTTAGGTGAAACAATTTGTAAAGGCTTCAGATAGTAATAACTATATTTGATTTAATTTGCTCTGCTTTTCTTTTTTGCTTAGCATTGAGCACTTTTTTGTAGTATTGATAGTTTTCATTGGTATAATATATCCAATATGCGTTCAGCTAGTAAACTGTTTTTTGCGTTGAGTAACAATAAGTCTTGTAGCTCTCAATGTTTTATGACCACCCAGACAGCAAAGTCTATCACTTTTACATTGATTCAACATCTGCAGATGTTGAATCAATGTAAAAATGGCGGAATTTGCTGTCAGGGTAGTTGCTTACTGCAAATCACAACGAAATCAATGTTCAAAGGCAATTTTTACTGCTAGTGCTAGCCCTACATTTTCATGGTAATAATATGTTCATTTTTTAAATAAGTTATTTGTTGATTTGATGCATTGCATTCACTCCTCAAATCGTTTTAACCAACGAAACAACCATTCTTGGTACCAGATGTAAACCTATCTTCTCTTTCAAATGGTCTGGTGTCCATTGCTGGAAAAGATGACGTCAATTGTGAACAAGCGGAGCAAATCGGTCAAAATATCCAGAAAGGTTTATATGGGGTAGCAGTTAGCCTACTAACGCATCATTCAAACGCAAAGATTGATCAAGCCATTTGAATCCTTAATGGAAGTAAACAAAACAAAAAGTGGTATTGGTCCGAAAGTCATGTTCAATAGGATGATTGCTGTTGGCACATCTGCGCTGGCCGCACAGTTTTTCTTTGCGGACCGCATTTGGCCCGCGGGCCGCACGTTGCACACCCCTGACTAAGACAGTTGAAAAGTTACCAGTAAACTGTTTTTTTTTAACAAAACCTTTGCAGTAGGCTAGATGTAAAGCAAGTATATGGGTAGTTGAATTAACAAGCAACCATGAGCATGCTTTGAATATCCAGGCCTGATGCTAATAGCGCAATGCAAGTTATTATTACAAGATTTATTAAATTACTATCGCTGCCAATTGCCATTTTACGATAAACACAGATTATTTACGATAAACAAAAGCCCTTCTATTGTCAGACGTAATAAAAGCCTTCGTATCCCCTTCTTTAGATATCCCTGGAAAATAGGCCCCAAAAAACACTCCATGCCAAATCTGAGCTTATTTGGTCTAGGAATAGCTTGCGAAAATGCATTTGAAATTTCCCAAAAATCCTAATTTTTCGGGAAAAATGCCATTTACTTTTTTTCCAGAAGTTGAAAAAAATATTCTGTCACGTCATAGCCTATTGATGAAATGCATGCTCTTATACAATATAGATGGCATTGTACTCCTTTAAAGGGCCATGTAAGTCCAAATTGTACTTTGCGACTTTTTTGTTTTTATGTGCTCTGGGCGTTTATAATAAAGGGCATTCTAACTTAATAATAATAAAGTGCTCTAGGCATTCTATTTGAATAAGTTTCAGGAAATGCTGGAGTAGCAGACATTGTATAGGTTCCTGTATTTTTACTGATAATATCATACTAAATAATCAAAAAAAAAAAAATATTGAACTGAGCAAAAGGTATTGAACTGAGCCAAAAGGTATTGAACTGAGCCAAAGGTATGAGCAAAAGTATGATAATGTCCAAACCACTGCTGCACCCCCTGCTGTTGCTGTGTCTTCTTTTTTTACAGATGGACTTCAGCAGTCCCAACACTTGGAGCTGACCCCGCACAACAACGTGTCGTTGGCCCAAAGTTAGACCATCGGAAACCTCCCGTGGGCCCTCCGTTGGTTTCCGACGTTGGCGCGTAACAAATTTGGCCAGCGGGCCAACTTGGGAGAATCGTCAGTCACAAAAATCGGTTGGTTAAACGTCGATCCCCCGGTGGCACACTGTTGGCCAACCCTTTCCCAACCATGTGTCACCTGCGACTCGGTTCGACGTGGAATCCACGACGCAATTTACAACTATCCTCACTGTGGCAAAAAAGAGTTGTTTAATCGTAGAACCAACGTTAGTGCACTGTTGGCCAACCTACGACCAAACGCTTTCGTTGGGTCGACGTGGAAGACGCAATTTACAATCATCCCCTCTTCGAAAACGATTTGGTTACTCTTGGGCCTAGCGTTGGCCATCATTTGCTAATCTACGAACAAACGCTCACGTTTTGCTCTGACAAGGGTTAGACATTACGACCTCAGCAAACCGAAAACGTTTCTTAACTTTGACCACATGGTGGCGTGTAGTTAACTTACTTTTTTCGAGTTAATCTGTGCTGATAATGATGACCACGAAGACGTGGGATCGAGGCCTCAATTCGCAGTAAACCTTATCACTTACCATACTAGCATTCCACTCGGTACAACATTGCTAGAAAAGGCACTCATACAAGAAAAAAGTAGGACAGATGGCAATTAAGTTTGTTTTTATTTCTAACCATCATAACAAAAACAAAAAACATTCTACATATAACAGCGGTCCAGAAAAGGGCATCAGAGCTAAATTAAAATTAAATTTCCTGTCTTCCTCTTCTCAAACGCCCACCATCCCAATCTCTTGCACCAGTCTGAAATAGCTGCATCGATATTTGAATTTGTTGCTGTGGACAAGTTGTGGGTTCTTCGTACTCCATCTAAAAATAATAATGTTATTGGGATAATTTGCCAATAGCTGGTCCAAACCGATATGTCTTGTGGAAAAGGTTGGTTCAGGGATACCTAGACAGTCTAATATCCCTAGGTTGGTTGCTGAAACCACGTAACTCACTCTAACAAGCAACTTTTTCCCGTAATGCAATGAACTAATCACATTGAAAAAAGCTCTAAAAGCATTTCCCATGGATAAACTCAGAGTTACATTGATTACAACAGTCTGGAAAAGAAAATGGGAATTATCCTGCTACAAATAAACTTAGAAATCATTTCTTCAGAGTTTTTACGAATGTAACTTTGCGTTATTATTGTGTTGCTGCCCCATGATTTTGTTGCTGGAGGGTTTTGAGCAGATTTTTGTTGCTGGTAGCTAAATTGCATAGACAACGGCGTGACGTCACACCAACGCGCAAAGCTGTCAAGGAAATAATTTATTTCAGGTGTGCTTAGCCTACTTAACCTTTGCCCAGATTTGAGTTTAGCTTGCAGAGAATTTTGTTGCTTGCAGAGATTTGTATTGCTGGTAGCTAAATTGCATAGACAAAAGTATGAACGGGGTGACGTCACACTAACAGCGTAAAGCTGTCGAGGAAATAATCTATTATTAAGTTGCGGGAAATGGAGGTAGGCCTATTAATAATCCTTATATTTGATTTTAACACGCAAAATTAACATCAACACTCGAAAGCGAAATGCTATATATGGACTACGCTACTCTACAACGCAGAAGCATGGACACTGTCATCACAGATGGTTAAACGACTTGAGGCATTTGAAATGTGGATTTATTAAAGAATGCTTAAAATTTCATGGAAGGATAAAATCACAAACAAAGATGTACTATCCAGAATACAAACCAACATGGAAATTCTACAAACCATAAATACAAGAAAATTGAAATATTTTGGCCACATGATTCGCAATAATTCTATTCAAAGACAACTACTAGAAGGAAAAATGAACGGCAAACGAAATAGAGGCAGACAGTAGCGTAGCCAGGAATTTTGAAAGGGGGGGTTTTGACCACCCAGCGGCGGGGGGTCTGGGGGGCCTCCCCCTTAAAATTTTGAAAAATTACTTTAAATTTGGTGCATTCTGAGAGCATTTTCAACAAAAATGTGGGTACGAATATTCCTGTAAAATGGTGCTGTCTAGTAGCATAGCAAAAGCATAAAATCATGTTTTCTTCGGCATTTTTCGGAAATAAAGCTAAGTCTCTGTGTTTTCTTGTTGCTAATTCCTGGCTGAGATGTTTGAATGTTTGGTATTGGCAAAACTCGCTCTTTTAATGCAATTTTGTTTAAAACTAGGCAATTTTTTATTAGACTGAAAGCATCATTCTCAATATCGTGACGTCACACGCGTGCCAAAGGGGGATTGTAACCCCCAAAACCCCCCCCTCCTTGGCTACGCCACTGGAGGCAGACCACCAAGAATTGAGACTAATGATATTGAAGACTGGTCAGGACTTAACTACAAGACTGCAAGGATTTAATCCTCACTTAAGACGAGCTTCATCTGTTCGCGTCGGAAGAAAAACGTTTCATCTTGAACAACTTTGCAAAGCCGCGAAAAAGCTAACTGTGAAACAACCGTTTTTTGCTCTTCCTTCCACGAAAAATATCTTACAAATTTTATACTGGAGCAAAGAAGAAGATTCAAATTCTTGTCCTCACAGCCAGTATATCCAGCGTGAGAAAGAGGAGCTCCTAACTCAACAAATTTATTTGAATTTTACCATTTCTAAATGTTACTGAATGTTAAAATTTTCTAAAAAATACCGACGTTACTATGAATCTCACAAGCCGCAGTTTGGTCTTGAACGGTAGGCTACTTTACCATCACTAATCTTCACTTCATTTGTTGACTTTTCATGAATTGTGCACCTTGTTTTCTATTAGATCGGGAAATTATTGCATTATCATTACGTAACAATTATGCAACAATCTAACAAAAACGTAACAATTAGATGTGTTGTGTCTCATTAACTATTTCAGTAGGTACGCCAGTAGCAAAGATGCCATAATAAAGATGTCATATCTCACAGAATTCAACAAAAATTATTTGTAATTTGTATGCCTAATTGCCTAAGCCATTTTTTAAGGAGGCTGCTCCACCGCCACTGATTGCAATAGCAAACAGCTCATTTTAAATTGGATACAAAATATAGCCCAATTCGAGGAAATTCTGAAGTACGTTCAAACGCCAATGAAACTATGTTTTTTCTTTTAGCTACTTCTACTGAAAGAAATATATAAAGACTTTTTAATCAAAATAAAATACATGGCCAGTACGGGGATCGAACCCGCGACATTCGCGTTATTAGCACGACGCTCTAACCAACTGAGCTAACCGGCCAGACAACGTCGAGGTTGTTGTTGTTGTTTCAAACTAAAAAAGGATTGGCGTATTTTTATGCGAAACGTATCGTCTATTCTGATGATGTCACTACTTTGCCGTTATCAATACAATTTATGTATGTTTCTTTGTGTATGTGCTTCACGACTTATTTTTTTGCTGTGTTTTAATTTTTACTGGAAATCTTGTTGTTCAATAAAACTTATGTGCTGACTGACAAAAGAAACGTTTTATGATTCTTATTACAACTAAACCATTCTATGATAATAACATGACAATACAACTCAGCACACAACCACTGGTTCAGTTCAGTTGTTTTTATTTCTGACCATCATATCAAAACAATACACGTCAGCATAGCAAAGGTCGAGAAAAGGGTAGAAGCGACAAAACGCGAACGTTAAATAGTGCTTGCGACCGAAGTAAGTTATTGAGTTGAATGAAATTTGGCACGGTTGCAACACCTTCAGAAAAATTAAGATATAATTAAATTAAGACAAGACTAAATTAAGACAAAGAACTTCCTGCTTTGGTATTCAGTTTAGATCTGCGTAGCTTGTCAGGTTCGTAATTTAGCTAAGCATTTGATTGATAAAGATCATTGAAACAGTGGCTTTAGGAAATCATTGATAGGAGTTTTGATAAATATAACTTACCTGGAAATTAAATTTGTTGGTATGATGTCATTTAAAGCTTATAAGAATAATAGCTTTTTTCAAAACAACGTTACTCTAAGTTTGTCATTGTTTGTTTGTACGAATAAATTTTCCATTTTTATTTTAGATGATGCTAATACCAGCTAAACAATCAACATTCCCTTTATGCAATGAAAACACCCAAATTAACAGCTATAGAACAAATTGTTGCAACATATAGGCCTATACTTCTACATTCTGACAACTAGAAAAAATCAACAAACCTTACGCAAACTACATCACAAATTGTTATCTTAGCTTAAGACAAGCATGAAAAAATACAAACACTAACAGAATGCGAGCGCAAATTTTGCAACACGCAATGACATCTGATGATAAAAACACACAAACAAATCTCCGAACGCCGATTTCAACGTTAAAAATTATACAACAGAAACTTGTGATAATTTGTTGTAGTTTCTTAAACTTGTAAAAATAAAATTGTAATTTGCTGAAAATATTTTTAAGTTTGTAAAAGAAAATTTAACTTTGTGACTTAAAATAATTTTTCATGTGCATGTTTTTCAGAGGTAAACTTTCAGATTACAATTTGTTGAATTATTCTTTTTTTTTATTTTCAGTTTGTAAGTTATGGAACTTATAAGTTTGTTGTTTGTTAAAACTATTTTTTCAGTTGTAAATTATAGAACTTAAAAGTTTGCACCTAGTCAGTTAATTTTTGTTTTGATTTGTCAATGATACAACTGAAAAAGTTTGTAGTTTGTTAAAAATATTTTTAGTTGATTTTTATAATGAAAGCTTTGTGATTTATTAAAATTATTTTTTCATTTTTGCAAGTAACAGAACTAACATTTTCAATTTCTTAAAATAATTTTTTTTCGTGTCAATAATTTTAGAGCAAAAAGTTTCAGTTTACAGTTTGTAGAAATAATTATTTTATTTCTCTCAAAGATAATACATCAGCTTATTTATTTGTTTATTTTTTATATGTTACATGAGTCAGTTTGTAACGTTTTTGCATAGAAAATCAAGATGAAGTATTTCCAGCAACTTAGCACACTTATGATTTGTAAACTCCTAAATTGTTTTTATAATTTTCATCTAAAAATAATAATAAAACACTTTGAATGTGTCACATGAGACTTTTAAACGACAACACCGTTTACGGTTTCACCTCCATTCTGTTCTAAATGTTTTATTGTTGAGCTGTTGGATCCGTGATCGATCCTACGCTTACATTTGTAAAAAGGATTAGTGTCAACTATTTTTTGTCACATTTTCAACCCCTGTTATTTTTGTAAAACTCACGCATGTTTACTTTTTAGATGCTAAAATTTTTATACTGGAAGTTTTATCAAGCATATTAGAATATATTACAATTCATCTGTAAAGATAACGATTAGGCTACCCAAAACTTACTGTTTTAAAATAACAACGTAATATTTTTTTTTTAAATCTTGGTAAGTTGTATCCTGCATAAATCACTTTTAAAGCTTTTGGGTTTTGCAATCTCCGGAACCACTGTAGCTACAAGATTTTTTAAGAAACAAAGGTAATTATGTTTTTCAGCTTTATAAAGCTTGATGCATTGTTTGTAATTATATCTAACCTAATAGGTAATTTCTAACAGATATACTAAACTATTTTATCACATTGAAAGATGTTTTCTAGCAACTCATTGTTTTACACGTTCTATATGCCTCTAACTTTTTTACCACATCTACTTACAGCTTAATTCCAATGAGATAAATTTAAAACAACAACTTTCTATGAGTATAAACACACAACTATTTTTTTTTTCATTTTAATTCATTGTTGGGTGAAAGCACACACACAGGTCTTGGAAACGAAAATTAATTTATGCCTGTCCTAATACATTGTCTTGTATCCAAACTACAAAATTTATCTGTTACACTGATTGATTTATATAAAAACGAACCCATATTTCCTTAAGTCCTATCAAATGCGTATAACAAAGTGTATCACACAACTTAATCGCTTCCCTTAATTGGATAACACCCTTTAATAAACTGCTAGCACCTTCTGTTTGAATAGCTTAGGCACATGCTATAGCACATAATTTCATGATCACAAGTTTTCACAGTCGAAGTATGGCTTAAACGTCTTTGTTTTATCATAGTCAAAACATTTTTTTAAATAAAATTGCAATAAACTGTTTTATGTTGTTTAAAACAGACCTTAGGTGGGTCGTGCGTACTGAGCACTTGTTTAGGCTATACCAAACTAGATTGACCAAGTGGTTAAGGTGTTGGTCTTAAGTACCAATTGACTAGCATCCGCGTGGGTTCGAATCCCACATCTAGTATTTTGATTTTGGATTATTTTTAACGCATAACTCGATTTATTTTGTTTCTTAACCTCACTTCAGTTGCTTGTCTACACGGTTGTATTTCTTTTCTCAGTCATAATAAGATTCACTTTTTCACATAAAAACATAGACATCTAAATAAAATTATAATAAGTCACCTTTTGTTTGCTCAGATTCCAACATAAATGAATAAAAAAATCTCATTACCTTTGATCTATTTTACTATTTTCTGGCAAGCATTCAGGTTTTGGCAATACTTTTGCAACAACTTATTAAGTTTCTACGTGTGTTCTAGCTACAATCTACTTATCACGAGTTCACTCATAATAAAAATGGCGGATAAACATAAAAAAAAAACTCAACTTAGAATGGTATAACTTTCGTAATTTGCGATAAGTTTGTGCATACAAAATGTGAATTTTGAAACTGAACCAAAGTTGTGCAAGCTATCATACAAAATCTAAGACAGTGTAAAACATTCACCAAAGCGCATTTGTAGAAGAACATATTATAACTAGATTACCTTATAAAATTATACCTTACTTTTATATTCTTATTATATATATATATATATGAATATGATATTATACCTATTAAAAATTATATAGAATATATTAAAGTATTTTTCTATATGGTATATTCTAATTTTTTTTGACAAATACGCTTTGGTAAATGTTTTACACTGTCTTAGATTTTGTATGATAACTTGCAGTTAGCATAACTTTCAAAACAAATAAAACAAATAAAGGTGTTTGGAAGAAATTAAAGCGGTTATACTGTAAGATTAAGTGAAGATAAAGAGGATGAATCTACTGTCTGGAAGTAAAAACTAGTACAATGTGCATATGTCAGTATTACATAGACCAACCACAAACCAGTGTATTCTAAGTGAGATAGGGTTATAAAGATGAAGCACCAGGAACATGCGACCAAAAGACAGTTCAAGAGGAACCAAACAATAAGTTTAGATGTAGGAGTAAGATAAAAGAGTTCAATGAAACATGGATCTTTACTAAAATATGGAAACTATTAAAATATACAGTCTTCACAGGGAATCTATTTGAGATGAGGATAAGCATAAATGCGGAAAATTGTTTAAATAACACATTTTTAAGAATTACACGTCACATAACACACGACAAAAGAAATTCTGAGGAATGGATTCAATGGTGAATGGTGAAAAGACAATAGAAATAGTTGCATTAATGATAAACAAATCTTCACGTAATGGTTCTGTAGAATAAATTGGTGTCATTGGTTTGTAGTTATTACAAGAAATCATCACGCGTAAATGCTATGGTGCTATGTCACCAAGTAGAGTGTTCAAGTAATTTTCTTATGTTTAAACGTAAGTTGATGGTAAACAAACCTGTTAAGTCGATTACAGAACAAACAATTATAAAAATCTACGGACACAAAGTTTTCTGATGTTGTGAAACCGATTAAAGGAAGCGATTAAGTTGTGTGATACACTTCGTTATACGCATTTGATAGGACTTAAGGAAATATGGGTTCGTTTTTATATAAATCAATCAGTGTAACAGATAAATTTTGTAGTTTGGATACAAGACAATGTATTAGGACATTGGGCTACTGTTGAGAGAACGAAGCTGTGAGGATGTGAGAAACTACCCTCTATCCAATCTGGCGATGGACATATCCCCTGAATTATTGAAAAGATGGAGCCGAGCAAATTGTCGTTTTATATACCTAATTATTACGTGCCGACCCGCAATCTTAAAAAAGATTCATTTGAGCTGGGAACAGGCAAAAGATATATCTCTTGGAAGAGGAAAGATTCAAGTCAAAGAAGCATTTATTGCAAAGCTTGACAGGCTTCTTGATAACCTGAATTGTAAATGCAACATTATTCCGTGTTCCGAGTTTGGTTGCTCAGCAGATATTGGCAAAATACAAATTCACATAATATGTACGTGGACGTGCCCAAAGGAAAAGAAGATTCCAGGGAAAGAGCTTGCTTTTATCAACGGCCAGAGAAATAAGATCGGATCAATTGGGCCACATCAGATTGCCTTGCCAGATATAGCCTACCTAAGCACAACAGGCAGGTCAAAAGACAGAAACGACAAGAAGATGAAAGAAAACTGATTGTGGAGGATTTTGAAACAATTAGGGAAGAGGTTTCAATATCATCTAACAAAACCATGTCCTCCGATGATGAAAATATTGATGATGTTAAATATGTGACATCAAGCACAGAAATGCCAAGCAAATCTTGTAATAAATTACAATAGAATACATTAGAAATACATATTGTGGCTATGACGAGCATTAGATATGATCTTGGGCTACATGCAGCGGCTGCTATGACCACTGCTGCCTTTATGGATAGCGGCTTAATCACACAAGAAGACAAGAGACTTGTAGTTGACCATAGTAAAGTCAAAAGAGCCCAATTAAAAGTCATGGTAACATTAAATGCATCTTCTTTGACGGCCGCCAAGACATGACAAAGGTTCTAATAAAAGCAGACAATTCAGACAGACAATTCCCGAGCATCATCAAAGAAGAGCATTATTCAGTATGCAGTGAACCAGGAGGAAGATATCTTTGTCATTTCACTCCTGTGAAAGAATCTTCCAACAAAAAACCTGCTCAAGTGATTGCAGATAATCTCATGGATTTTTTCGGTAATAAAGAGATTGAAAAAAGTCTGCAGGCAATTAGAAGCGATTCCACGAACGCTAATACTGGCTGGGCTGGTGGTGTTGTCCATTGGGTAGAAGTGAAGCTGAGACGCAAGCTGATATGATTGATTTGTGCCCTCCACACCAACGAGTTACCCTTAAGGCATTTAATGAAAACAATCGATGGAAAGACCTTGTCTAACAACAAAGGGACAGGTGACATTGGGAAGATGTTAGACATTGCCACAACGCGTGAAGTGGATACTTCATTTGTTAAACTTCCCATTGGAGAACCCCTTATTGGTTTATCTCAAAATTTTATATCTGATCTGTCTACTGATCAAACTTACGGATATAGAATTACCGAGGCCATTAAAACAGGAAAGCTTCCTGCTGATTTGGCTCTCCTTCAGATTGGTCCTGTGAGCCATTCCAGGTGGCTGACAACAGCAAATAGGGTTTGCAAAATATGGATCTCAATCCATGGCCTTGAAGGCAATACTCTTCATAATTTAAGAATGTTGGTAGAATTTATTGTCCGGGTATATTATCCCTGTTGGTTCAATATTAAAATTAAGTGCTCTTGGGTCGAAGGGCCATGTCACATTCTGCGCCAACTCCGGCTAGGCCGGATGCAAAATAAGACAGTAGTGGATGCTGTCATGCCAACCATCAAACCTTCAGCATGGTATGCATTCAGCGAAAACATCATCCAGACTATTTTGTGCTCAGAAGACATTGAGGAGAGAAAAGCTGGAGTACAAAAGATTATAGATCTGAGAGGAGGAGATGATGACACACTAGGAGATGTTTCAGTACGACCCAGAAAGACGCCTTTCATTAACTCAGATGCTTCATCTCTAATTGAGCTAATCGACTGATCCGACAAGGTGTACGATCCACCTTTGACTGGCAAACTTACAATAGCGCAAGTAAAGTGCTTGATTAACGAACCTATGAAAGTTTCACAGTGGCCTTATCATGGTCAGTCAATAGAAAGGTGCTTTAAGCAAGTCACTGAGGCAGCTGGAAAAGTGTATATGTATGAAAGACGCGAGGGTTGCATCAGGGGCCAAGTAGCGAGTCGGCGCATGATGTCAAGGAATGAATCAAAACAAGACTTGATGAATCTTGTTGGTCAAGAAATTACCATTATTTTGTGTTTTGTATTGTCGTTTTATCGTTGGTTATTGCTGTTGGTAATCCTGAATGTTAGTTGATTTGTTTTTGGTAGGCAACTTAATTTTGGTCTACATGTTTTTACATTACTTCATGGAAAAAATTACATTAACAAATTGCAATAGCATGCTTATCTTCATACTATAATACTAACGAGTATATTCCTAGCAATTAATAAACACCGTATTATTATGGAATTAAAGAAGACATGTCTCATTAGAAACAATAATCGGGGAAAAAAATAAAATGTTTTTATATTTGTGTTTTTTTTATCAGTATTTAAAACAAACAAAGATTTACCAAGCAAAAGTTTGTTCAATCAAAAAAAAAATTTGGATTTGGTTTATTCACGGCCATACACATATTTTTAAATAAGTTTCCATCTGAAATTCGAAAAAATCATTTTTTCTCTTTAAATTGACACACCTTATTAGGACAGGCATAAATTAATTTTCGTTTCCAAGACCTGTGTGTGTGCTTTCACCCAACAATGAATTAAAATGAAAAAAAAAAATAGTTGTGTGTTTATACTCATAGAAAGTTGTTGTTTTAAATTTATCTCATTGGAATTAAGCTGTAAGTAGATGTGGTAAAAAAGTTAGAGGCATATAGAACGTGTAAAACAATGAGTTGCTAGAAAACATTTTTGAATGTGATAAAATAGTTTAGTATATCTGTTAGAAATTACCTATTAGGTTAGATATAATTACAAACATTTAAGCATCGAGCTTTATAAAGCTGAAAAACATAACTTCCTTTGTTTCTTAAAAAATCTTGTAGCTACAGTGGTTCCGGAGATTGCAAAACCCAAAAGCTTTAAAAGTGATTTATGCAGAATACAACTTACCAAGATTTAAAAAAAAAATATTACGTTGTTATTTTAAAACAGTAAGTTTTAGGTAGCCTAATCGTTATTTTTACAGATGAATTGTAATATATTCTAATATGCTTGATAAAACTTCCAGTATAAAAATTTTAGCATCTACAAAGTAAACATGCGTGAGTTTTACAAAAATAACAGGGATTGAAAATGTGACAAAAAATAGTTGACACTAATCCTTTTTACAAATGTAAGCGTGGGATCGATCACGGATCCAACAGCTCAACAATAAAACATTTAGAACAGAATGGAGGTGAAACCTTAAGTAAACGGTGTTGCCGTTTAAAAGTCTCATGTGACACATCCAAAGTGTTTTATTATTATTTTTAAATGAAAATTATAAAAACAATTTAGGAGTTTACGTTGCTGGAAATAGGCTACCTCATCTTGATTTTCTATGCAAAAACGTTACAAACTGACTCATGTAACATATAAAAAATAAACAAATAAATAAATAAGCTGATGTATTATCTTTGAGAGAAATAAAATAATTATTTCAACAAACTGTAAACTGAAACTTTTTGCTCTAAAATTATTGACACGAAAAAAAATTATTTTAAGAAATTGAAAATGTTAGTTCTGTTACTTGCAAAAATGAAAAAATAATTTTAATAAATCACAAAGCTTTCATTATAAAAATCAACTAAAAATATTTTTAACAAACTACAAACTTTTTCAGTTGTATCATTGACAAATCAAAACAAAAATTAACTGACTAGGTGCAAACTTTTAAGTTCTATAATTTACAACTGAAAAAATAGTTTTAACAAACAACAAACTTATAAGTTCCATAACTTACAAACTGAAAATAAAAAAAAAGAATAATTCAACAAATTGTAATCTGAAAGTTTACCTCTGAAAAACATGCACATGAAAAATTATTTTAAGTCACAAAGTTAAATTTTCTTTTACAAACTTAAAAATATTTTCAGCAAATTACAATTTTATTTTTACAAGTTTAAGAAACTACAACAAATTATCACAAGTTTCTGTTGTATAATTTTTAACGTTGAAATCGGCGTTCGGAGATTTGTTTGTGTGTTTTTATCATCAGATGTCATTGCGTGTTGCAAAATTTGCGCTCGCATTCTGTTAGTGTTTGTATTTTTTCATGCTTGTCTTAAGCTAAGATAACAATTTGTGATGTAGTTTGCGTAAGGTTTGTTGATTTTTTCTAGTTGTCAGAATGTTGAAGTAGGCCTATATGTTGCAACAATTTGTTCTATAGCTGTTAATTTGGGTGTTTTCATTGCATAAAGGGAATGTTGATTGTTTAGCTGGTATTAGCATCATCTAAAATAAAAATGGAAAATTTATTCATACAAACAAACAATGACAAACTTAGAGTAACGTTGTTTTGAAAAAAGCTATTATTCTTATAAGCTTTAAATGACATCATACCAACAGATTTAATTTCCAGGTAAGTTATATTTATCAAAATTACTATCAATGATTACCTAAAGCCACTGTTTCAATGATCTTTATCAATCAAATGCTTAGCTAAATTATGAACCTGACAAGCTACGCAGATCTAAACTGAATACCAAAGCAGGAAGTTCTTTGTCTTAATTTAGTCTTAATTTAGTCTTGTCTTAATTTAATTATATCTTAAATTTTTCTGAAGGTGTTGCAACCGTGCCAAATTTCATTCAACTCAATAACTTACTTCGGTCGCAAGCACGTTTTAACGTTCGCGTTTTGTCGCTTCTACCCTTTTCTCGACCTTTGCTATGCTGACGTGTATTGTTTTGATATGATGGTCAGAAATAAAAACAACTGAACTGAACCAGTGGTTGTGTGCTGAGTTGTATTGTCATGTTATTATCATAGAATGGTTTAGTTGTAATAAGAATCATAAAACGTTTCTTTTGTCAGTCAGCACATAAGTTTTATTAAACAACAAGATTTCCAGTAAAAATTAAAACACAGCAAAAAAATAAGTCGTAAAGCACATACACAAAGAAACATACACAAATTGTATTGATAACGGCAAAGTAGTGACATCATCAGAATAGACGATACGTTTCGCATAAAAATACGCCAATCCTTTTTTAGTTTGAAACAACAACAACATCCTCGACGTTGTCTGGCCGGTTAGCTCAGTTGGTTAGAGCGTCGTGCTAATAACGCGAATGTCGCGAGTTCGATTCCCGTACTGGCCATGTATTTTATTTTGATTTAAAAAGTCTTTATATATTTCTTTCAGTAGAAGTAGCTAAAAGAAAAAACATAGTTTCATTGGCGTTTGAATGTACTTCAGAATTTCCTCGAATTGGGCTATATTTTGTATCCAATTTAAAATGAGCTGTTTGCTATTGCAATCAGTGGCGGTGGAGCAGCCTCCTTAAAAAATGGCTTAGGCAATTAGGCATACAAATTACAAATAATTTTTGTTGAATTCTGTGAGATATGACATCTTTATTATGGCATCTTTGCTACTGGCGTACCTACTGATATAGTTAATGAGACACAACACATCTAATTGTTACGTTTTTGTTAGATTGTTGCATAATTGTTACGTAATGATAATGCAATAATTTCCCGATCTAATAGAAAACAAGGTGCACAATTCATGAAAAGTCAACAAATGAAGTGAAGATTAGTGATGGTGAAGTAGCCTACCGTTCAAGACCAAACTGCGGCTTGTGAGATTCATAGTAACGTCGGTATTTTTTAGAAAATTTTAACATTCAGTAACATTTAGAAATGGTAAAATTCAAATAAATTTGTTGAGTTAGGAGCTCCTCTTTCTCACGCTGGATATACTGGCTATGAGGACAAGAATTTGAATCTTCTTCTTTGCTCCAGTATAAAATTTGTAAGATATTTTTCGTGGAGGGAAAAGCAAAAAAATGGTTGTTTCACAATCAGCTTTTTCGCGGCTTTGCAAAGTTGTTCAAGATGAAATGCTTTTCTTCCGACGCGAACAGATGAAGCTCGTCTTAAGTGAGGATTAAATCCTTGCCGTCTTGTAGTTAAGTCCTGACCAGTCTTCAATATCATTAGTCTCAATTCTTGGTGGTCTGCCCCTATTTCGTTTTCCATTCATTTTTCCTTCGAGTAGTTGTCTTTGAATAGAATTATTGCGAATCATGTGGCCAAAAATATTTCAATTTTCTTGATTTAATTGTTTATAAAATTTCCATGTTGGTTTGTATTCTGGATAGTACATCTTTGTTTGTGATTTTATCCTTCCGTGAAATTTAAAGCATTTTTCTATAAATCCACATTTCAAATGCCTCAAGTCGTTTAACCATCTGTGATGACAGTGTCCATGCTTCTGCGTTGTAGAGTAGCGTAGTCCATATATAGCATTTCGCAATTCGCTTTCGAGTGTTGATGTTAATTTTGCGTGTTAAAATCAAATATAAGGATTATTAATAGGCCTACCTCCATTTCCCGCAACTAAATAATAGATTATTTCCTCGGCAGCTTTACGCTGTTAGTGTGACGTCACTCCGTTCATACTTTTGTCTATGCAATTTAGCTACTAGCAACACAAATCTCTGCAAGCAACAAAAATCTCTGCAAGCTAAACTCAAATCTGGGCAAAGGTTAAGTAAGCACACCTGAAATAAATTATTTCCTTGACAGCTTTGCGCGTTGGTGTGACGTCACGCCGTTGTCTATGCAATTTAGCTACCAGCAACAAAAATCTGCTCAAAACCCTCCAGCAACAAAATCATGGGGCAGCAACAGAATAATAACGCAAAGTTAAATATAACACTACTACCCTGGATCATTTGGAGAAGGCGTAATTTTCGAAACGAACGCTTCAAATTTCTTCCAGTTATGTTGAATTCTCTTGCCAATGTATTCGTCATGACATGGCTCATGAGCCTCTGAACAGTGCTGGAGACATATTTTCCTCCAATGCTTCCAAAGAACATAACCTGTAAAATATTATAATTTTAGATGTAGCCTATATTAAACTAGACGACCTATGTTTAACAACTACAATAATAGACAAAATGGCCTTCTGCAGCTGGAACTTGATATTTTAGAAGTAACTCACCAACTGTTTTCTTTTATCTTTATCTTCTAGAAATGTTTCTATTTTCTGCACATCATCCTGGCTGTTGAGTGGAAGCACAAGATCACTAGGAGGCTCGCTTAGACACTGCTGACGATCATCTTGTGCTTTCACCAGAGAATCAACTAACATGTGCGTATTGGCTTGCTGCATTTTTAGTACCTCGATGCCAGCCAATGCTTTTTGTAGCAAACCTGAAATACGCTTTACTGTAATTTAAATGTTTTTTTGCTAAATTTTAAAATAAAACTGAAAACATTCAATAAAGAGTCATAACGGCACTAGTGAGACCCAAAAGGCCGAAACAGAGGCTTTGTCTGTAGTTATTATTTATTAAAAACTGGATGTTTGTTGAAAAAAAAAAAACATTAGGCAAAGGGATAAAAGTAAAGGTGGTTCCGTCCTCGATTCTAAGATTTGGGAGATAATGAGAAGAAAAGGTTCACATTACGCTATTAAACCTTTGTATTTGGCACTGACGAGACTTCGGCCGCCTTCCATTCAGAAACTACGCCCACCCAATTTATTGCACCCCAGGTAGAAGTGAGCGGTGTTTTTCAACAACCAGATGGAACCAGGTTTGCATCATTGGAGAGCGCACACCTTATCCGTTGCGCCACCCGACCGCCATTGGGTATGAAGGTTTTTTACAAAAACAAGTTTTGGGAACTAGCAATTTATGACAGCTTAACTCACTAAAAAAAGTAATGCCATAGATTTACAGATTTACCTTTAATTTCAAATCTTGACAGAGACATATCCTCATCAATCACACTTACATATGACGTTCCGGAAGCTCAAATATTTTATAATCTTATTATGCTTTGCCCTGTTCAGTAAAAGTATATCCATAATTCTTGATGAGTCGAACACGTTAAATCGGGTATTCACTCTGATAATATATCTTCGTACCAGTCTTGACGGAAGCGAACCTGTGAATGTATTTGTAGATCTTGTTGAGCTCGCTTGTCTTACTGCGAATGGCATCTATGATTCCCTGAAGAGCTGCCTAAAATCATATGGCATGTCTACAACATTTTTATCTTCTTGTTTGATTGGTGTTGTATGTGATGGCGCGGCTGTGATGATAGGTCGCAAAAACAAAATTGCTTCGTGATGAATTTCCAGACATTGTGGTGTGGTATTGTGCAACCATAGATTGGAACTATCGGTTCGTCATGCTGTAAAATCAGTCAGTAATTCGAATCGATTTCGATCTTTTATGAACAAACGCTATAGCCTTTACCACGCTTCTCCTAACAATAGCAGGGAATTGGGTGAATGTGCAGCGGCTGTTGAAGTGCAGTTGTTGAAAATCGGAAGGGTAGACCTACTGGACACACGTTGGGTAGCCTCGAGTTTCCGCACAGTTTGTGCCGTCTGGAATGATTTCCCAGCACTTGTCAATTTTTTCAAAAAGGGGGCTATTAGCGACACAAGAGATTCTCGGGAACGTGCGAAATATCAAGGACTCTTGTCGAAGATAACATCCACGGATTTCTTGTTGGACTTGGCTTTGATGTACAAATGCTCGCAAGAATTATCCGAAATAGCCTAAACCTTGAATTGTAAAACAGAGCATGTAAGCTACTATTTGGGATGCAGATAACAAAATTAATAATCTTGCAAAATTATTTGAAACACGAAGGAACGAACCCGGACGACATTATGGCATTGCTAAGGATGCTGAAGAAAACTTAGAGCTCAAAGGTGTAGAATTACATGTAAACAATTGCAGAAATAGCCCGCTAATCAATCCCCACATCTTCTACACTGTAAATCAAAAAGTGTAGTTTTAACCACTTCTAGGGTGGTCTAAAAATTCCACTTCTACTTTTTCGTTCCCACCCCATAGCCTATTGGGAAAGATGGTCAGTTCCACCCCACCAAAGGGTGATATTTTCCACCCAACAGAGAAGGGCGTATAATCACTTAGGAAATTCCATCCAAGATCGTTTGTTGAATTCAACAGACTTGTCATTTATTAACAGCTGAAAAATACTTGATTCAACTATTTGGCCAGAGGACACAGCAGTAGCCTAATGACACACGGAGAAAACGAAATCATTGAAGTGGCAAAGAGATTGCGCTTAGATGAATGCAAAGCTGCGGTGAGAGGACTTCGTGAATATATAACTACGAAAAGAAGATCCCAGAGTCTTCAAAATTTGATAACGTCACTATAATCCCTTCCAATTTCATCGAGCGAGTGTGAGCGCGGATTTTCACAAATGAACCTCATACTGACATCTGACCGTGCTTCTCTACACACTGTAACTGTTTCAAGTTTACTCTTTATACGAATGATCCGTCTTCCACTGAGAAATTTTTAACCAGCGAAGTATGTTCGATCCTGATTACGCCATGGGCGTAGGGTAGAAGGGGGTGAATTGGCCATATTTTCAATATATCGTGGCTAAAAATGCACACCTGCAAATTATTTAGCTGAAATTTTCAAAAAAAATAAAAAATACATTTGTTTTTCAAACTATATGGTACTATGACCAACAGCAAGATGATTTGGAATTAAACTCGTTGGATAAAGTTCTACAAACAAATCAGCCACCAAAATACTTTTGGGGGTGAATTGGCCAACGTATTTTATCGACTTGACAAAGTACAAACTGTTCTGCCTAATTTAACAAAAATTTGCAACGTGTTACCTTAAATTATTTAAATGCCATACAAACTCTCAAGGCGATAAAATGTCGCAATGGAAACCAAACAAGTAACAAACAAAATATAACACAGCAAAACGATCTACGGGAGCATCGCCAGCCTAACCCTAACCCGGCAATTGAGACCCGAAGTCGCCAGAGGTTTTATGATTTTGAATACGATAAGTGTCTTAAAAATTGTAGGCTATAACTTGAAAAATTAAAAGTGGAAAAAACTAAAAACAATTCTTTTTCTTTTTTTTTCTAGGCTATAACTTGTATTTTTTTGTATTATTGTTTCACTAAAATATGAATATTTGCATTGAACAACGCTATACCATCTATAGACCATGATACTTACTTTTGCAACGTTTTAAGTACATCAAGTGTGTTGTTTCAAAGTCTTACAAAGACATATTTCTGAATTTGTTCTACGCACCTAGTCAGTGGCGTAGCTAGGGAATGTGCCGCCCGGGGCGGATTCAGATTTTACCGCCCCTTCAAGAAAAAGCATGTGAAAACAGGCCCGGATTTAGGGGGGCAGAGGGTGCAAGTGCCCCGGACCCTCGACTTTTAAAGAGCCCCCTACGTGGAAAAAATGTGATTTTGTGTTATATTTTTTCTTTAGCCTTTGTAGTTTTTACAAAATGCTGTGCAGTGCTGGATTAATGCTACTGTAGACGTCGAGGTGTTTTTTTGCACGGGGGCCCCCCGATCTAAAAGTGTCCCGGGCCCTCCATCAGCTAAATCCGGCCCTGTGTGAAAATAAAATGCGTTTTTTTATCAGATTATAATCAAAAATCGTAGTCAGAAAGTGCCGCCCCCAGACGTGCCGTCCGGGGAGGTCCGCTCCTCTCTAGCTACGCCACTGCACCTAGTGCATTTGGAAAGTAAAAAACTAGCGCTCTGGAAGCTAATCTTCTGGAAATCCACCACTGCCTGTAAAATATTATAATTTTAGATGTAGCCTATATTAAACTAGACGACCTATGTTTAACAACTACAATAATAGACAAAATGGCCTTCTGCAGCTGGAACTTGATATTTTAGAAGTAACTCACCAACTGTTTTCTTTTATCTTTATCTTCTAGAAATGTTTCTATTTTCTGCACATCATCCTGGCTGTTGAGTGGAAGCACAAGATCACTAGGAGGCTCGTTTAGACACTGCTGACGATCATCTTGTGCTTTCACCAGAGAATCAAATAACATGTGCGTATTGGCTTTCTGCATTTTTAGTACCTCGATGCCAGCCAATGCTTTTTGTAGCAAACCTGAAATACGCTTTACTGTAATTTAAAAGTTTTTTGCTAAATTTTAAAATAAAACTGAAAACATTCAATAAAGAGTCATAACGGCACTAGTGAGACCCAAAAGGCCGAAACAGAGGCTTTGTCTGTAGTTATTATTTATTAAAAACTGGATGTTTGTTGAAAAAAAAAACATTAGGCAAAGGGATAAAAGTAAAGGTGGTTCCGTCCTCGATTCTAAGATTTGGGAGATAATGAGAAGAAAAGGTTCACATTACGCTATTAAACCTTTGTATTTGGCACTGACGAGACTTCGGCCGCCTTCCATTCAGAAACTACGCCCACCCAATTTATTGCACCCCAGGTAGAAGTGAGCGGTGTTTTTCAACAACCAGATGGAACCAGGTTTGCATCATTGGAGAGCGCACACCTTATCCGTTGCGCCACCCGACCGCCATTGGGTATGAAGGTTTTTTACAAAACAAGTTTTGGGAACCAGCAATTTATGACAGCTTAACTCACTAAAAAAAGTAATGCCATAGATTTACAGATTTACCTTTAATTTCAAATCTTGACAGAGACATATCCTCATCAATGACACTTACATCTTGCAAAACATCTGTTTGGAGACCTGAAAAACAATTGAAAATTTTTAAAGCTTCAACGTTTAATATAGTAGGATGCATCAATAAAATAAATTATACTTCTTGAAAACAGCTTATAAACAAGAATAATAGAAAGACTGTGTTGCAATGGATTGAATAGGGATTGAAACATAACTTACAAACTTTATTACTGTCTGTTGGGAAAAAATAATCGAAGTCTGACTCTCTTGGCTTTTATTTATTACAGCTAGAAATCTCTCCAAACTTACCGAAAAAATGAGTTTTTCCATCGCTTCGTTTTGAATGACTGGGGCCAGATACAGCTCTCTCCGATAAACTGAGGTCATTTTCTTCTGTGACAAAAAACGAAAAATAAACACATTGGTCATCGCTGGACCGGCGATAGGGAGACGCCTCGGATCGAGAATCCCCTTTGTTGCTTAAGTACAATCCTTGCTGGGGTATGACACCGGCGCTTTATCTTGGATAACCAACGCATGGCAAGAGGAGTGGACACACTCACACACAACACCTCCAGACTCAGCACCTTTCTCCTGACGCTGCACCCATGCCACCAGGAAGGGAACTCTGCCGACCTGCCTGGGTACGGCTGAATCGCCTCCGCACGGTTGTTGGGGCGCTTCGAAGCCTTGATGCACACATGGGACAATCAACCTCCGCAGCATGCAACAGTGGTGCAAAGGAAAAGATTGCAGATCACATACTCTACCACTGCCGACTTTTACTCCACCAAGGCAGTTGGTCTGTCAACCCTGGAGGACTCTACAATCAAATGGATGCTCGAAGAATGCCCGGACATTTAACCCCAATGAAATGTAGTCCCAAAACCAACCGTTTATACGAAAGAAGATTAGCCGGTTATTAATTAATCTACTGTAATCTAATTGTTCGAGCAGTAGGCCTACTTGAGTTTTATTAAAGTTTTGTTTTATAAAAGAAGAGGATGGTTTCCTTGACAACGTTGGCCATCTTACATTGTCAACTATCAGACTGCAAATTACAATGCTTCAATCCATAAAAAGACATTTCCATAGAAACATAGCAGGAAATGAATTTTTTATTCAAGATGATTTATTGAAAATTTAAAACTTCTAACATAACAAACCTTTTTCAGACTCACTGCTGGAATAAGACGAAACGGATTGCGGCAAGTCCTTTTTTGTTGGAGTTGAAGCAATAGGTTCAGCGCAGTACGGCATGAATGAAACACACGCAGGCTATGTTTATTTCTTGTTTACACAGGCAGTGGTTTTTGTATGGTTGATTGGTTACATAACCTCCCATATTCAGTTCAATGTGACAAAGACAGGTGCCGCTAGTAGACTATTTGTGTGGACTTTGACAAACGCTCGCAATTTTTCGTTTTTGTTTTCTTCTAACAGCTTCGGTAGAGAGTTTGTCTTGTTAAACCATAGGCATACGAAGCCGAGCAACGTTATCAAGTATATCATATTTAAAGATTATTATATTTACAAAAAAACACAAAACTACGCAACAATTAAATATCGAACGTTTTCGACATCACTAGATGTCCTCTTTCAGGAATAATATACATACAACTTAACTACATCTGAATAAAATACAATGGTTAACTAAATCTCTAAACAGGAAAAAACAAAAACTGCACAGTAGGCCTACTTCTGACTAGCTCAAACTCAACGATAGGCTCCACGAGAATCAAAGTTAACTGCATCAAAAGGTGTTAAACAAATTACATGATATGGTAGAAAGGCAAGGTGCGAAAAAACTAATTTTAAAATACAGAGAGCAAGAAAGACGAGCCGCAAGCATAAGTGGATTGTGACGTTTTATGTACAAGGCTTCCCAAGATCTTAGTTTGATACTCAGACCTGCCTCTGGACATGATCTCAAATTGCTTGATAGAAACGTTGTTTTGACATTCTGTACATGAGAAAATGTGATCTTTAATTGCGCTTTTCTGTACAGAATTCAAATTGAGGTGTTTGTTTTTTTGTTTATCTTTATCCTGCATTGCGGGAAAGCGGACTTGAGCGCTATGCATCGGTGTACGCCTTCCGACATACACCTGACCCACGCTGCAGCCGACGGCAATGTCTGTTTCCGGTTGTCTACTTTTACTTATGACTTAAATTTGGTACCGTACTACCCATTACTCGAAATCGATCACTAGGTAGAGGCAATTATCGTAAAGTTTCTTGCCCAGAGAAACAACAGCAAGTGCGGGTGGCTGGAGTCGAACATGCAGGCTTTCGACTGCGAGCCCAACGCGCTAACCATTCGGCCACGGCTGCCGACCTGTGTTCCCCAACTTTAGTCGATAAATGTCTTGTTGACATACCGATGTATGTCAGGCTTGCATCACGCAAACAACTGAATTTATAAACGACATTAAAACATAGAGCAAAGGGCGTAGGCGACTTCAGCTGGAAATATCTGCCTACTTTGAACGTTCTATATACAGGGTAAATGTCACAATCAAATTTCTTTTTGACAATTTTAGCTAGATTTTTTGAAAATCTTACCGAATCTTTTCCCAAGAATGGTAGATCAAAAAAGTTGCTAAAATCGTCTTCTCCGGGTTTATCTTTCGGTTTCGTATCCAAAAAAGCTGTTAATACTTTTTTGATAAAATATGCACTTAGCACTTATAAGTATATTGCACTTATAAGCACTTATAAGTATATTGCAATGCTTCAATGAAATTGCAACTAAAGATAGACATACTGCCGTGATGCCGCCAGGTATTCAAAACTAGGAAGCTTTTCAAGCAGTGAAAGTGATTGTTTAAGAATGATAACAATCACAAAGCAACATTGTGTCTTCACAAAGTCTAATAAACGCGGGCTCCCAAACTGAGGGTCGCTATCCGCAAGGGGTCGTGTAACGAACTTCAGGGGTCCCAGAGAGAATACCAACTTTATACAAAGTATACTGAATATTACCCTACAATACTTTTCAGACGTTTAATTAAAAACGCAGTTGTTAAAACTGATGTAACTGTTCAAAACATTAATTTTCAACTGAGCTGCAGATTCTACGTAAATAGGAGTAGTCGAATAGTGGTTTTGTTAATTGAATGCGGATGAATGTCTCCTTATTCCTAACACAGCTGGATGCGTAACTCTTTGCTTGGCACTCTGGTTTATGACGTCATATAATTCTGCGAGGAGAGGCCAGAATTTAAGTTTGAGGACTGCATGCTAGCAGCTAAATATTAAAAAACTAATCGAATCAATAGGTAGCTGGTTCAAATAAATCGAACGGTCACGATAATTTCGACAAGTTTTTCTCTGTAGTGCGGCTCTATTTTAGAAGGACTGTGTTGGTCTGTGTACTAAGAGAGCTGCTTCAATGACAGCCGAGTTTTGTGCAAGAGTGCGATATGTAGAGATATGTAAGTGATACATATTACTTTTACGCATTGTTGGCTATGATTTATAGAGTGACCTTAATAGCTGAAAAAGTAGCTTGCTGTTGTGCAAGATGCTGTGAAATTATTAACTATTAAAATCGCGCACTCGATTTCCGTATTTTGCAAATTTATTGTGGTGAAATGGAATCGGAGTTTAAAAAACTTTTAATGTATTGTGACGTAAGGTGGTTTTCAAAAACCAAAGCTTTAAAAAAGCTATTAACGTTGAAAAAATAAGTTATAATTTTTCTAACAAAAATAAATTCAGACTTGGTCCATCATTTTCACAGACATCTGGTTTTTGAAATAATGCAATTTGTCAGAATCGCTTAAAAACTGAAAGAACTTAATTTATCCTCCCCAAGGAAAAAACAAAAATGTTTTTCCATTGAACTCGAAAAATTAAACATCTGGAGTTAAAAGGCTGAACGTGTTTCATTTGAAATGTTCTCATTAATAGGAGACACGAAAAGCATATGAACCACTTCCACCTTTTCTGTCTCCGAAAACTCCTCAAAATTCGATGGCAGGACAAAGTTCCAGACACAAAAGTTACCAGTAGAGAAAACATGCCCATCACTTTCAATATCATAAAAAGGCACAAATCTGATGGGCAGGTCACGCCCACCGGATGCCGAACCATCGCGTTCCCAAACAACTGTTCTATAGAGAACTAACAAACGGCAAACGCTCAGTGTGTGTTAAAAAAAAGTTTCAACGACACTTTGAAAGCCTTTATAAAAAAAATTCTATCGATCTTGATTCTTGGGAAGACTTAGTTGCAAAACAACCAACATGGCGCAGTCTAACTTCTGAAGGTGCAGAATCAGCCAAGAAACAACGTACGCTATCAGCTGTAAAACAACTGGAAGAGCGCAAGGCCGGAGGGTTTAACAAGAACTCTGACCAACTATCTTTCCTGTATCCATCTTGCAGCTTCACAGCACAGATAGGCCTCATCAGTCATATACGCAACCATGCACACCAATCACATACCAAAGCTTGATCAGTTATATACGCACCCATGCACACCAATCACATACCAAAGCTTGATCAGTCATATACGCACCCATGCACACCAATCACATACCAAAGCTTGATCAGTCATATACGCACCCATGCACACCAATCACATACCAAAGCTTGATCAGTCATATACGCACCAATGCACACCTGTCACATACCAAAGCTTGATTTAGACTCGTTGGCAATCTTCGGAAACGAAGAGCGAACATCATCGTATTGTATTAGGATAAATGGCATCCATGCCACAAAAGAGCGTTCAATGCCACGCGCAATGCTAACAGAATTAATTTAAGTAAATTGAATCACTATTATCAAAATAACCATTACTGTCTGTTATGTTTGCATGTACCTATATTGTATTACATGTGTACAGGTTCCATTCATACCGCAAAGCAATTGAACACATTGAGGTCCAGAATATAGAAAAGGTCGGAATCGAGAGTTCAAGCAAAACAGCCAAAATGTAGAAAGTAGACTCGTGTTCAGTAAATTATAGCACCTAAGATGAAGCCATTCTAGTTTTGGAAACGTTTCCAAAACGTGAGTTTCGCATCCAAATTTAGGGTGGGACATGCAGAAAGAACGAAAGGGAATAGATCAGCCAAAGTAACCACAAAATGGACACCAAGATATGCGAAAAAATTAGAAACAGACCGAACAAAAGATGGACAGATGACAATAAAAAAAGATTGGCTTAACATAGAGGAGAATGGTGTGGAAACATATGTGGAAGCCATCTGCCAACAGTGGTATGGCTGGCTGATGATGATGATGATATTATGAATTCTCTACCGATGTTATTATTTTGCAAATATTGACGGAAGCTGCGCCGAACTTAAAACCGGCCCTTCATTGAATGTCGTATAAGCGCTCAATAGTCAATAGCGTTCAATTTTTCTTCATTGAATGTCGTATAAGCGCTCAATAGTCAATAGCGTTCAATTTTTCTTCATTGATTGTCGTATAAGCGCTCAATAGTCAATAGCGTTCAATTTTTCTTTATTTTCCAGGGAAAGTGAATGAAAATTAGTCAAAATTTACACACCTCTGTTTTTTTTTGGTAAAACTTTGTTGATTTGTTGTATTGCAGATACAAAAGGTGGACGATTCTACATCCGTTTGATTTAGGTGTTCACACACACGAGCTGGGAAGACAAGTTTTAAGTTACAGAATTCGCAATCAGGAATGGGTTCTGATTGGTAAAAAGAACCCTCAACTGCCTCAGACATTTTACCGCATCGAAAATGAAAATCTGACGTTAAAGCACGGAGACAAAATGGTAACATATGAAAGCTGGTTTCAAAACTTTTATTGTATATTGACAGTAATGTTGGCAGGGAGATACTTTTGTCAGTAGATACCATCCAAAAACCGGAAAACCGGAAAACCGGAAGAAAACACTTTGTGACTCTTTGTAGTCTTATTATTACGCTATAATGCATTATCCAATATTATTTTCATAGACGAAGCATAATTTTTGTGGATAACTATCGTGTACTCTGATAATTTCACTTTTCTTGTGGTATTCCTTTGAAGTTTCTTGTTGTGGGCTTCTGACCTCTCATTAGAATCAAATGCTTGTTGATTGCAGTGATGACAAGTGCGAGGAATTTTTAAATCATAACATTGCAGAGGAACGCTGTTCGAATCTTTTTGCTTTTTACGAACGTTTTTGCGGTCGCGGGCCACTTTGTCAATTACACATGAGTTATCGGGCAACACCACTTTTTAATTGTAACCTACTATGAAATCTTTTAGAAGCGACTCAAGATATTATTCATGAAAAGTAACAAACGGCAGATGAAAGTAATAAAACCCACACAGTTGAAATTATCTTACGCATAATCGAAACATACAACAGCAAAAAATAAAAACAAATCAACTTGAGCAAAAAGAATAGAGCAACAGTACTTGCATTGATAATGACGATAGTTTAATTTTCGAAGCGTTTGCTTTCATATGAGTATGATTTTTTTCTTTTTATGGCTCTATCTTTTTTACTCAATTTGACTAAATGTTTTGACCATTATGCTCCGAAACAACAAATCAGTTAATGAAATTTCTTTTTCAAACAACAAACAAAAGCCCATGCAAATCATACAGCTGAAGCTATCTAATGCAGCATTGAAGCATAAAATATTAAAAAATAACATTGAATCATTGAATTTTTTTGCTTAGTGGGATTTTTGAAATGTTTTTTGCTTGACTGAGCGTTCAATATTGGGTCGAACAGACGATGTGGCAACTCTTCACTGCATACTAAGGTTTTCATCTGTCAGCCTCGACCAGTAACGATTTTTTGTAAAGTGCATTTTAGAAAAGAACTGTTCGCATAAGTACGTGCTGCCGAAAACAGTTTGGAAACTCTTCCTTTGATAAACATACACGATAAAGCGGTGGTGAGATGGCGCTGCAGATAAGGCACTCGCTTTCCAATCATGCAACCCTGGTTCGACTTCCGGCTTAAGCTGGTTTTTCAAAAACAACGTTCACCTCTACCCAGGGTGTAATAAGTTGAGTGGACGTAGTTGCTGAACAAAAAGCAGCCGACCCTAATGAGAACCTTATCTTCTCATCCCCCAATGCTTGGATCAAGTATGGGACTCATCTAACACGATAAAACTCAAGCAACGGCTTGTTCACATACATCGCTTTTAGCGTGTCACTTTGTAGTTTTATGAGTTCAAGTTGGAGCTCATAGGGTGCAGAAGCAGGTGTAACATTGAAGGAGATTCATAGATTGTAATCGACCAAAAATACAAGGTGATCTTGGTGAATAGTGTTTTCACAACTTTAACTTATAGATTCCCATTTTCTAACTTTTAACCCTGAAAGTTAGTGTTTTGGGCAAGAAAATAGCAAAGGAAAGGTGTACCAGAGATGGCATAAAACAGCTTTGAGATGTCTTTTGTCTTTAATGCATGAGCGATTGTCAAATTGTTTTGCGGGCCGCACAAAATTCTTTGACGGGTCGCATGTGGACCGCGGGCCGCAGGTTCATCACCTCTGTTATAAAGGGTCCCGAAATGAAACTTGTTTATAAAAATCATCACAGTTTTAAAAACATCAAGAATTAAAAAATTATTTGTCAGCATTTCGGGTAAAATAAAAGCGATTTTTCGCTAATATGTCCATAAATATATAAAATTTCAATTCGTCATGTGTTCTAATGCCATTGACTGCAATTTCCCATTGAAAAAATAAGGTTCACTGTAATCTCATTGCGGTAATTAAATTACTCATAATTAAATTACTCATTTATATTACTCATTACTTAAATTACGGTAATTTAATTAAATTAATTAAATAAATTATTACCACGATGAAATTTTCATCGTGGTAATTTCATCGCAGTAATTTCATCACATGGTATTTACATCGCAAGACACCACCTAACCTTAACCCTAACTTATTTAACCCTAACCAATTTAACCCTATTTAACCCTATTTAACCCTATTTATCCCTATTTAACCCTATTTAACCCTATTTAACCCTATTTATCCCTATTTAACCTATTTAACCCTAACCCTGTGATGTGGTGTCTTGCGATGTAATTACAATGCGATGACAATGTATGCGATGTAATTACCATGCGACGAAATTACCACGATGATATTACCACGATGAAATTACTGCGATAAAATTACCGGACACCAAAAAATAACTCAACATAAAGAAAGTTCACGTAAGAGTCTATCAATGTACAGTCAAAATTTAGGCATGAAGCCGCCAACCTTCAGACCTACATGAAACACTCTACTACATGGTTTCTCATCTAACTTACTGATGCAGTCTCTGATTGTTATCCAGTTCGTGACATTCGAATTTTGTTGATTCTGCCTATTTCCAGATCTCTGCTACTTTTGGCATACATTGTTTTTCTCGTGATAGTCAAAAATAAAAACAAACTGAATTGATGAAAGCACTGTGCTTGGTTTGTCCTTCATTTCAACTTTCATATTATGTTGTAGCATTTCTGTAGCCATTTTGTTGACCAATATTTGCTTAAAATATTGGTGGATAATATTAATGAAAGTTAATTCTTTATTATTGTACTGTTCATAAACCATGCACATTTCAGGTAACCCGTTGCGTCATGGAAAATAATAGCGATCATCTGGTCCGTATTGGTTCAAAGCATACCGACGAAATGTGCAATTTCTATCTCATGTACTGGATTTATTCGGGCGAAGCAGGAGATGAATATACTGAGTGTGGGAATATCCGTTGATATCTTTAAAAAAAAAACAATTCACAGGCATGGCACAGAATATTTGACAAAAGCGCTATGATTAGCGAGTTGAAGGTTGTATATTATGGTGGATCTTATTTCAACTTTGTTTCTAAATCGCTCATTAATAGTGCGGAAAAGTTGTGCACTGACATTGTAAGCACTACACAAAACAACAATTACAAAATTTTTAACATCTTGGGGTTCCCCAACAAAGTAAAAAATTACAAAAGAAAATTGTAAATCAATATTAGGCTACTTCGCATTGCTGGTGCTATGGTTGTCTGTTTCCAGTGTAACATGAACAGTCACCAAATGCTGCTTTCCCCTTAGTGGGGGCCTTTTGTGTGTTAAGTGTAAGAAAAACATGATCAATCTGCTGAGGAAGATTCTTTTTTAGCAAAGCATTTATTGCCTATACAATTTTATGGACACTATAAATAGTATGATATATAATTTATTCATGGAGTAGAATGAAGATGATTGGTTTTGGTTTTAAATCTTCATCCTCGGATTGACAAAGCCTTGATAGGTTATGCCTGGTTGTTTTGCATACTTGTAGAGCCTTTTGACGCAGGGCCGGTTAACGAAATTGACGTAGTGAATTTTCCTATTGTTGAAGTCTAAAGTCCTTAAATTGTACAGAACTACTTGGATAACTGAACCTTCCTCACGTCGGGTAGCAAAGTGGGTTAATTTTGTAGCAAGCTTCCAACAGCATAGTCCAGTCACTGAATGTGGATGGCTTGATTGATGATGTAGCAAGCTTCTAACAGCATAGTAGCCATTCTCTCTGTTTTATGCAAACTTCATTTCTCAGTTACTTGGGTTAAAGTTTTTGTTTTATACAGTATAGACTTTTTGAAGATAAACCAAAATTAGTGGGAATTGACACCTAAATTGTCATTTTTGGCCATCCACGTCAAGAAATAGAACTTTATCAGTTTTCTAAGATGGCGGTGGCGGCCATTTTGAAAAACGTCTAAAATAACCCATGAAAATTTTAATTGTGACTTTGATTGAAAAGTTATTTATTTTAAATTACAACCACACATTATTCAGTTGATGGAAGACCATTGTCCAGAGTTTTAGCTTTTTCGGTCAATTTTTAGTCAACTAATGGCTTTCCCAAGATGTGTTCCAAATGTGAAAAAATCGAATAAAACATGGGTCGTGTTTCTCGGCAGTCGAGTGTAGCAGGAACTCAGCGATAGACACGTGTTTCGCCCATGAGGCTGGGCTCATCAGTATCGCACCACTAGTTCCTGCCACATAGTTCTCTATAGAAATTTTGCTTGGCACTCTGGTTTATGACGTCATATAATTTTGCTTCTGCGAGGAGATGCCAGAATTTAAGTTTGAGGACTGCATGTTAGCAGCTACATATTAAAAAACTAATCGAGTCAATAGATAGCTGGTTCAAATAAATCGAACGGTTACGATAATTTCGACCAGTTTTTCATAGAAGTGCGGCTCTATTTTAGAAGGACTGTGTTGGTCTGTGTACTAAGAGAGCTGCTTCAATGACAGCCGAGTTTTGTGCAAGAGTGCGATATGTAGAGATATGTAAGTGATACATATTACTTTTACGCATTGTTGGCTATGATTTATAGAGTGACCTTAATAGCTGAAAAAGTAGCTTGCTGTTGTGCAAGATGCTGTGAAATTATTAACTATTAAAATCGCGCACTCGATTTCTGTATTTTTGCAAATTTATTGTGGTGAAATGGAATCGGAGTTTAAAAAACTTTTAATGTATTGTGACGTAAGGTGGTTTTCAAAAGCCAAAGCTTTAAAAAAGCTATTAACGTTGAAAAAATAAGTTGTAATTTTTCTAACAAAAATAAATTCAGACTTGGTCCATCATTTTCACAGACATCTGGTTTTTGAAATAATGCAATTTGTCAGAATTGCTTAAAAACTGAAAGAACTTAATTTATCCTCCCCAAGGAAAAAACAAAAATGTTTTTCCATTGAACTCGAAAAATTAAACATCTGGAGTTAAAAGACTGAACGTGTTTCATTTGAAATGTTCTCATTAATAGGAGACACGAAAAGCATATGAACCACTTCCACCTTTCCTGCCTCCGAAAACTCCTCAAAATTCGATGGCAGGACAAAGTTCCAGACACAAAAGTTACCAGTAGAGAAAACATGCCCATCCCTTTCAATATCATAAAAAGGCACAAATCTGATGGGCAGGTCACGCCCACCGGATGCCGAACCATCGCGTTCCCAAACAACTGTTCTATAGAGAACTAACAAAGGCAAACGCTCAGTGTGTGTTAAAAAAAAGTTTCAACGACACTTTGAAAGCCTTTATAAAAAAAATTCTATCGATCTTGATTCTTGGGAAGACTTAGTCGCAAAACAACCAACATGGCGCAGTCTAAATTCTGAAGGTGCAGAATCATCCGAGAAACAACGTACGCTATCAGCTGTAAAACAACTGGAAGAGCGCAAGGCCGGAGGGTTTAACAAGAGCTCTGACCAACTATCTTTCCTGTGTCCATCTTGCAGCTTCACAGCACAGATAGGCCTCATCAGTCATATACGCAACCATGCACACCAATCACATAGGGGACCTACCAAAGCTTGATCAGTCATATACGCACCCATGCACACCAATCACATACCAAAGCTTGATCAGTTATATACGCACCCATGCATACCAATCACATACCAAAGCTTGATCAGTCATATACGCAACCATGCACACCAATCACATACCAAAGCTTGATCAGTCATATACGCAACCATGCACACCAATCACATACCAAAGCTTGATCAGTTATATACGCACCCATGCACACCAATCACATACCAAAGCTTGATCAGTCATATACGCACCCATGCACACCAGTCACATACCAAAGCTTGATCAGTCATATACGCACCCATGCACACCAGTCACATACCAAGCTTGATCAGTTATATACGCACCCATGCACACCAATCACATACCAAAGCTTGATCAGTTATATACGCACCCATGCACACCAATCACATACCAAAGCTTGATCAGTCATATACGCAACCATGCACACCAATCACATACCAAAGCTTGATCAGTCATATACGCACCCATGCACACCAGTCACATACCAAGCTTGATCAGTCATATACGCAACCATGCACACCAGTCACATACCAAGCTTGATCAGTTATATACGCACCCATGCACACCAGTCACATACCAAGCTTGATCAGTCATATACGCACCCATGCACACCAGTCACATACCAAGCTTGATCAGTCATATACGCAACCATGCACACCAGTCACATACCAAGCTTGATCAGTTATATACGCACCCATGCACACCAATCACATACCAAAGCTTGATCAGTCATATACGCAACCATGCACACCAATCACATACCAAAGCTTGATTCAGACTCGATGGCTATCTTCGGAAACGAAGAGCAAACATCATCATATTGTATTACGATAAATAGCATCAATGCCACAAAAGAGCGGTCAATGCCACGCGCAATGCTAACATAATTAATTTAAGTAAATTGAATCACTATTATCAAAATAACCATTACAGTCTGTTATGTTTGCATGTACCTATATTGTATTACATGTGTACAGGTTCCATTCATACCGCAAAGCAATTGAACACGTTGAGGTCCAGAATATAGAAAAGGTCGGAATCGAGAGTTCAAGCAAAATAGCCAAAATTTAGAAAGTAGACTCGTGTTCAGTAAATTATAGCACTGAAGATGAAGCCATTCTAGTTTTGGAAATGTTTCCAAAACGTGAGTTTCGCATCCAAATTTAGGGTGGGACATGCAGAAAGAACGAAAGGGAATAGATCAGCCAAAGTAACCACAAAATGGACACCAAGATATGCGAAATAATTAGAAACAGACCGAACAAAAGATGGACAGATGACAATAAAAAAAGATTGGCTTAACATAGAAGAGAATGGTGTGGAAACATATGTGGAAGCCATCTGCCAACAGTGGTATGGCTGGCTGATGATGATGATGATATTATGAATTCTCTACCGATGTTATTATTTTGCAAATATTGACGGAAGCTGCGCCGAACTTAAAACCAGCCCTTCATTGAATGTCGTATAAGCGCTCAATAGTCAATAGCGTTCAATTTTTCTTCATTGATTGTCGTATAAGCGCTCAATAGTCAATAGCGTTCAATTTTTCTTCATTGATTGTCGTATAAGCGCTCAATAGTCAATAGCGTTCAATTTTTTTTTATTTTCCAGGGAAAGTGAATGAAAATTAGTCAAAATTTACACACCTCTGTTTTTTTTTGGTAAAACTTTGTTGATTTGTTGTATTGCAGATACAAAAGGTGGACGATTCTACATCCGTTTGCTTTAGGTGTTCACACACACGAGCTGGGAAGACAAGTTTTAACCCTTACGAGGTTGGGCTCTCTGGAGTCTTGCTCAGTTTGGGGGGGGGCTGTCGATTCTTCTTATGCTTTAGGAGTGATATCTCTGTTATTTTTTAAGGTACGGCTTCAAACTTTGGGATTCACTTTGTAAAATTATTCACGCTGAGCATATCCGAAAATTAAACCTATGTGAATTTTAGAACTGCTCATAGACGTTGAAATGTTGAGGTGACTTATGACTTTTGGATTATTTTGCGATTAAAGCAATTGTAGCGTGAGTTTACACATCATTTTTGGTAGAGTAATGAAGAACATGCATTGCCATGTTGTGATTAAATTTTTTTTACATAATCTCAATTTGAATCTATATTTTTCATGCAAAATAATAACTTTTCCCACGCTCAAAATAAAGCTCGCTTCTTGACTAAAAGAACAATGCTTCATCAATTACATGCAGTAATGAGATTTCTGAACGCGTGTCACACCAATTTGGATTATGATCTTGTGACCTCGGTTCCAAGAACAGCAACTCCTACGCTTTATTAACAAATGTAGACCAGCTGAAGAAGCAGGGTGGCGTTTATCAAATACATTGAAATTACAAGTGGCTGCACATTTACAGTTCGATAATACGAGAAATTGAATACAACGCTAATACAATCATTTCGACGTGGATTCAACATTGCAAGACGATGTAAACATGCGCGGGTTTGCAATTAGATTACTTCTCTTCTGTCCTTGTTTGTATAAAAGTCATAAAATCAGTCGTTGTATCCGTGCTAAAATTCAGCTATGCTCAAACCGCATTATATTGATATTTTCTAAATAGAAAATGGATTTATAAAATATGAATACAATACTGTTTCAGCATATAAAAATGCTGAATTTTACATCGAGTATTACGATTAGTTTTATGACCCACTTTTTATACAAAAAAGGATAGATGATTTTGATAAGCAATCTAATTGCAAAACCGCACATGTTTACAAGTATTCAACGTCTTGATATGTTGAATCAACGTAAAAATAGCTATCTGTCTAATAAAAGGAAAAAAGGAAAATCTCTCATTGAGCTCCGCGTTTTATTTAGGCTGTGGTTGAAGCCAAAGTTTATAAAACCGCAATCATTCAAATAGTTTATTCTGCGCAAAAGCAAACTTGACATACTCGTATGGAATGTGCAGGGCATAAAGGCTTTTCACAGCATTGACATTGGCCACGGTTTTTTGGTAGTTTATTTTTTGTGGCTTTGGCACCTTCTCAATAAGCAAACGCAGTAGTTGTCCACCGTGGGGACTTCGCTTTGCACGTGAATGAACCAACCCATCCTTTGGTCGATGATATCGGTGCCACCCTTTGTGAAGTCGTAAAGCTTATACAAGCCTGGCTTCTTTTTGCCGTCATCCTTGGTAATCCCCAATAGAGGTTGCATGGTCGTCAACATCAACACATTCCGCATGCCAGAGTTCTTCGTTTTTACTACATAAGAATGTAGGCTGAGATCAGCCTCACTCGTCTGCCAATAAATTTCGTACGAAGATTTCTCCCTACCACTCACTTGCTTCACTTCCAGGGGTATTCCTCTACGTATAGCGTTGAGGGTTCCAGCTGACGTTATACCCCTGTCAAGCAACCACTGCGCGAGTGGTATGGAGGTGTAAAAGCGGTCATACAAAATATTCCGACCTTGAAAGTCACCGTGTTGTTCCAGGCTCATCACCATTCCTTTTACCAGTTCTTCTGTTCCACAAACGTAAAAATTAAATGGCTCTTCCTTCGGTTTACCTGAATAGACCGATGCCGCAAATGTGTATGGGAATCTGCTGGCGTTTACCGACTTGAACAGAAGGCCATATTTTGCAGGCTTGTTTGGATTATATTGCTTGAAGGCAATTTGTGTCCTCATGGGGTATAGCGTTTTGTCCAACGACAAGTAGTCACCTGGAATGACATGTTTGCCGCAGTTTTCGTTAAACATTTCGAAAACGACTCGAAATGCGGCCAACCGGTCATTCTTCCAACGATGCGGCCTAGTATTTTGGTCGTCGAACGAAATGTTCGAAAATAAAAATTTAAAGCGGTTCTTGCTCATTGTTGCACTAAACACGGGATGTCCTTGCAGTTGATTGAACAATACATCCGTGGAATGACCAGCCTGTCCTAAAAGCCCCCGAAAATACTCCAATTCAACAAAGGCCAGCATCTCCTCGTTGTTGGTTGGGCCAAAATAGCAGTACCTGCTGTCATCTAAAATTCTCTCTGGCAATTGAGAAATGAGTGTGGCAATTTTTCTATTTGTTTCTTGAACAATAATGTTCAAAATGTTTAAAGAAAAAAATAGTTCCCATGCTTGCCGAGGGGTCTTGGCTTCTTTGGCTTCTCCTCTAACACCAATCGGGCCAGATATAATGTTAGCCCGGCCCCTTCTCCCATTGTGCACCGGTCTCGCATTAGACCAAGTAATGCTGACGCCGCCCTCTTGTCTGTTCTTTGGCTTTTCTACAAAAGTTGTATAAGACTTCAGTGTGTCAGGAAAACTCAACAGCATCGTAGTTGTTCATGTCGAGATAGGAATCTATGCTGTTCACCAGTCTTTTCGATGTTATAATCCGTCCTGATGGCGCAAACTCCGGTTGAACATCGCCCATGGAAGGTAACTGGTCGTCAATCTCGATCGGAATCGCTGTTGCGGAAGTTGACGGAGAAGAATCCGCTTCTTCATCTGAATCGGAGTGCCATAAATCCTCCAAATCATCCACCTGGCTTTCGTCGTCAGAATCCAGTAAAACATGTTGCAATATTTCTTCAGCACTGAATCCTTGCCTTGCCATGTTTTATTTAAAAGTGAAAAGGACGTAATTTTTTTAATAATGGCGTTGAAATACTAAAGAAAATGTATAATGAAACAAATTGTTAGTCCCATAGAAACTAGTTAGAAAAAAACTGTTACACAGAATTATAAAAATCGAGAATAAATCAAAACTTTGCAATATAATAAATTGTCAGACCGTTGTTAAAAATTGTGAAGTGCACTTTACATATTTACTGATGATGAAACTATATGAATGCTATGGTTATCTATGGTGATTCAGATTAGCTTTTTGAGCAATGCTTCACGTTTATGATAAACTACACGTAGAAGGGAAATCCAACAGGCGTTTGCACAATATCGTCGTTTAGCGACGTAGATTCGACGAAAGCGGCGTAATAATTAGTAGGCCTACCTGGTATCAATATTGGCTGTTTCTGCAATGTTGCGTTATGACCATGAACGCCACGTGGCTTGAAAAACAACATTATAACGCTGAATGAAACCATGTGCATGAAACTGATAATCTATCTAATAAAATTATCTCTGATGTAAATTCAACGATTGGGCAATGGTATGTCTCAACAAAATTACCAAATATTCCATCATTTTGACGGCTAGAATGCATTGTTGAACCTAAACCGAAAAATATAGATGCGCTGTTCATTCATAATTTTTGATATTTGTTTATATGTTTAGTGAAAATAAGCTGTCATTCTTGTTATTATATTGAAAACGAAAAGAGCAGTTTGCAAAACGTCTATATTACCATGAATGCGGTTTCATCTATTTTGATTGTCCCTTGCTGTAGGCCTACTCAGGCAAGTTGTAATTATCACTTCACATGAGACAACTTGACAAGTAAATACACAAGTTTTCACAATTTATGACGAGTTATAGCACATGGAAATGTTACGCTACAATTGCTTTGCGAGGTACTGCATCGCGGTTTAGTTTATCAGTGACAGTGAACCTGGTACAAGAAGCCTCGAATATATTGATTCAACTAAGCTGCATCACGTATAAACGTGGTGGAACGATCGTCCTTTTCACAAAAGCGTGATGTTCTGGTTTATCCTACACAAATGAGAAGCGTATTGCATTTCAAATCTTTACATGTCGACTTGGAAATAAATGTTTACAAGTATATGTGAGAAGCTTTGGGAACATCGACGCCTTTTCTGCTTTTGATAGTGTGTCGGACAAAAGGAAAGATTTGAAACCAAAATCATAATATGTTACAGCGCAGCTTCAATAGTAGGCAATAACGTTGTAGCCTATGCTTTGTTTGATTGAAAGGACATAATTGTCTGCGAAAAACTATTCTCGCTCTAGATGCATTGGCACCAAGTCTTATGTTTAATTTTACGCAATTTCAACCGCAAGCGACGGTAACTCATCGTATCAAAGTTGAAGCTTTTCTTGTATCGACGTCGCTTATAAGCCGTGGTGAGAACAAAAGGTCCACGCATACTGTCAATTTCCTTCACGCTGTGAAGCAGTTAGGATTAACGAGACATGGGCCAAATTAATTACTTTCATCCAGCTGGTGGGAAAATTTTGAACAATAGAATATGAAATATTTCAGAGGATGTGCTGAGAAATGCCTTATATCTCTCAATTTATAACCTTTATTCGCTCAAAATTTCAGCTCAATAGAGGTGAATGAAAGTTAGGAAAAGTCAAGAAATCTCATAGTCGCAGCCTCAGTGGTTTTAGAGATACAACTGTTGATGCAAAAAAGTTGAATTGACAGCCCCCCCCCAACCTTCAAACAGTTAAGTTACAGAATTCGCAATCAGGAATGGGTTCTGATTGGTAAAAAGAACCCTCAACTGCCTCAGACATTTTACCGCATCGAAAATGAAAATCTGACGTTAAAGCACGGAGACAAAATGGTAACATATGAAAGCTGGTTTCAAAACTTTTATTGTATATTGACAGTAATGTTGGCAGGGAGATACTTTTGTCACGGGCCTGAGATCATATTACAGTAGATATCATCCAAAAACCAGAAAACCGGAAGAAAACACTTTGTGACTCTTTGTAGTCTTATTATTACGCTATAATGCATTATCCAATATTATTTTCATAGACGAAGCATAATTTTTGTGGATAACTATCGTGTACTCTGATAATTTCACTTTTCTTGTGGTATTCCTTTGAAGTTTCTTGTTGTGGGCTTCTGACCTCTCATTAGAATCAAATGCTTGTTGATTGCAGCGATGACAAGTGCGAGGAATTTTCAAATCATAACATTGTAGAGGAACGCTGTTCGCATCTTTTTGCTTTTTACGAACGTTTTTGCAGTCGCGGGCCACTTTGTCAATTACACATGAGTTATCGGGCCACACAACTTTTTAATCGTAACCTACTATGAAATCTTTTAGAAGCGACTCAAGATATTATTCATGAAAAGTAACAAACGGCAGATGAAAGTAATAAAACCCACACAGTTGAAATTATCTTACGCAGAATCGAAACATACAGCAGTAAAAATAAAAACAAATCAACTTGAGCAAAAAGAATAGAGCAACAGTACTTGCATTGATAATGACGATAGTTTAATTTTCGAAGCGTTTGCTTTCATATGAGTATGATTTTTTTCTTTTTATGGCTCTATCTTTTTTACTCAATTTGACTAAATGTTTTGACCAATATGCTCCGAAACAACAAATCAGTTAATGAAATTTCTATTTCAAACAACAAACAAGAGCCAATGCGAATCATACAGCTGAAGCTATCTGATACAGCATTGAAGCATAAAATATTAAAAAATAACATTGAATCATTGAATTTTTTTGCTTAGTGGGATTTTTGAAATGTTTTTTGCTTGACTGAGCGTTCAATATTAGGTCGAACAGACGATGTGGCAACTCTTCACTGCATACTAAGGTTTTCATCTGTCAGCCTCGACCAGTAACGACTTTTTGTAAAGTGCATTTTAGAAAAGAACTGTTCGCATAAGTACGTGCTGCCGAAAACAGTTTGGAAACTCTTCCTTTGATAAACATACACGATAAAGCGGTGGTGAGATGGCGCTGCAGATAAGGCACTCGCTTTCCAATCATGCAACCCTGGTTCGACTTCCGGCTTAAGCTGGTTTTTCAAAAACAACGTTCACCTCTACCCAAGGTGTAATAAGTTGGGTGGACGTAGTTGCTGAACAAAAAGCAGCCGACCCTAATGAGAACCTTATCTTCTCATCCCCCAATGCTTGGATCAAGTATGGGACTCATCTAACACTATAAAATTCAAGCAACGGCTTGTTCACATACATCGCTTTTAGCGTGTCACTCTGTAGTTTTTTATGAGTTCAAGTAGGAGCTCATAGGGTGCAGAAGCAGGTGTAACATTGAAGGAGATTCATAGATTGTAATCGACCAAAAATACAAGGTGATCTTGGTGAATAGGGTTTTCACAACTTTACCTTATAGATTCCCATTTTCTAACTTTTAACCCTGAAAGTTAGTGTTTTGGGCAAGAAAATAGCAAAGGAAAGGTGTACCAGAGATGGCATAAAACAGCTTTGAGATGTCTTTTGTCTTTAATGCATGAGCGATTGTCAAATTGTTTTGCGGGCCGCACAAAATTCTTTGACGGGTCGCATGTGGACCGCGGGCCGCAGGTTCATCACCTCTGTTATAAAGGGTTCCGAAATGAAACTTGTTTATAAAAATCATCACAGTTTTAAAAACATCAAGAATTAAAAAATTATTTGTCAGCATTTCGGGTAAAATAAAAGCGATTTTTCGCTAATATGTCCATAAATATATAAAATTTCAATTCGTCATGTGTTCTAATGCCATTGACCGCAATTTCCCATTGAAAAAATAAGGTTCACTGTAATCTCATCGCGGTAATTAAATTACTCATAATTAAATTACTCATTTATATTACTCATTACTTAAATTACGGTAATTTAATTAAATTAATTAATTAAATTATTACCACGATGAAATTTTCATCGTGGTAATTTCATCGCAGTAATTTCATCACATGGTATTTACATCGCATACATTGTCATCGCATTGTAATTACATCGCAAGACACCACCTAACCTTAACCCTAACTTATTTAACCCTATCCAATTTAACCCTATTTAACCCTATTTATCCCTATTTAACCTATTTAACCCTAACCCTGTGATGTGGTGTCTTGCGATGTAATTACAATGCGATGACAATGTATGCGATGTAATTACCATGCGACGAAATTACCACGATGATATTACCACGATGAAATTACCACGATGATATTACCACGATGATATTACCACGATGATATTACCACGATGAAATTACTGCGATAAAATTACCGGACACCAAAAAATAACTCAACATAAAGAAATTTCACGTAAGAGTCTATCAATGTACAGTCAAAATTTAAGCATGAAGCCGCCAACCTTCAGACCTACATGAAACACTCTACTACATGGTTTCTCATCTAACTTACTGATGCAGTCTCTGATTGTTATCCAGTTCGTGACATTCGAATTTTGTTGATTCTGCCTATTTCCAGATCTCTGCTACTTTTGGCACACATTGTTTTTCTCATGATAATCAAAAATAAAATCAAACTGAATTGATGAAAGCACTGTGCTTGGTTTGTCTTTCATTTCAACTTTCATATTATGTTGTAGCATTTCTGTAGCCATTTTGTTGACCAATATTTGCCTAAAATATTGGTGGATATAATTAATGAAAGTTAATTCTTCATTATTGTACTGTTCATAAACCATACACATTTCAGGTAACCCGTTGCGTCATGGAAAATAATAGCGATCATCTGGTCCGTATTGGTTCAAAGCATACTGACGAAATGTTCGTTTTCTATCTCATGTACTGGATTTATTCGGGCGAAGCAGGAGATGAATATATTGAGTGTAGGAATATCCGTTGATATCTTTAAAAAAAAAACAATTAAAAGCGCTATGATTAGCGAGTAGAAGGTTGTATATTATGGTGGATCTTATTTCAACTTTGTTTCTAAATCGCTCATTAATAGTGCGGAAAAGTTGTGCACTGACATTGTAAGCACTACACAAAACAACAATTACAAATTTTTTAATATCTTGGGGTTCCCCAACAAAGTAAAAAATTACAAAAGAAAATTGAAAATCAATATTAGGCTACTTCGCATTGCTGGTGCTATGGTTGTCTGTTTCCAGTGTAACATGAACAGTCACCAAATGCTGCTTTCCCCTTAGTGGGGGCCTTTTGTGTGTTAAGTGTAGGCAAAACATGGTCAATCTGCTGAGGAAGATTCTTTTTTAGCAAAGCCTTTATTGCCTATACAATTTTATGGACACTATAAATAGTATGATATATAATTTATTCATGGAGTAGAATGAAGATGATTGGTTTTGGTTTTAAATCTTCATCCTCGGACTGACAAAGCCTTGATAGGTTATGCCTGGTTGTTTTGCATACTTGTAGAGCCTTTTGACGCAGGGCCGGTTAACGAAATTGACGTAGTGAATTTTCCTATTGTTGAAGTCTAAAGTCCTTAAATTGTACAGAACTACTTGGATAACTGAACCTTCCTTACGTCAAGTAGCAAAGTGGGTTAATTTTGTAGCAAGCTTCTAACAGCATAGTCCAGTCGCTGAATGTGGATGGTTTGATTGGTGATGTAGCAGCATAGTCCAGTCGCTGAATGTGGATGGTTCGATTGGTGATGTAGCAAGCTTCTAACAGCATAGTCCAGTCGCTGAATGTGGATGGTTCGATTGGTGATGTAGCAGCATAGTCCAGTCGCTGAATGTGGATGGTTTGATTGGTGATATAGCAGCATAGTCCAGTCGCTGAATGTGGATGGTTCGATTGGTGATGTAGCAGCATAGTCCAGTCGCTGAATGTGGATGGTTTGATTGGTGATATAGCAGCATAGTCCAGTCGCTGAATGTGGATGGTTCGATTGGTGATGTAGCAAGCTTCTAACAGCATAGTCCAGTCGCTGAATGTGGATGGTTTGATTGGTGATGTAGCAGCATAGTCCAGTCGCTGAATGTGGATGGTTCGATTGGTGATGTAGCAGCATAGTCCAGTCGCTGAATGTGGATGGTTTGATTGGTGATGTAGCAAGCTTCTAACAGCATAGTCCAGTCGCTGAATGTGGATGGTTCGATTGGTGATGTAGCAGCATAGTCCAGTCGCTGAATGTGGATGGTTCGATTGGTGATGTAGCAAGCTTCTAACAGCATAGTCCAGTCGCTGAATGTGGATGGTTTGATTGGTGATGTAGCAGCATAGTCCAGTCGCTGAATGTGGATGGTTCGATTGGTGATGTAGCAGCATAGTCCAGTCGCTGAATGTGGATGGTTTGATTGGTGATGTAGCAAGCTTCTAACAGCATAGTCCAGTCGCTGAATGTGGATGGTTCGATTGGTGATGTAGCAGCATAGTCCAGTCGCTGAATGTGGATGGTTTGATTGGTGATATAGCAGCATAGTCCAGTCGTTGAATGTGGATGGTTCGATTGGTGATGTAGCAAGCTTCTAACAGCATAGTCCAGTCGCTGAATGTGGATGGTTCGATTGGTGATGTAGCAGCATAGTCCAGTCGCTGAATGTGGATGGTTCGATTGGTGATGTAGCAAGCTTCTAACAGCATAGTCCAGTCGCTGAATGTGGATGGTTTGATTGGTGATGTAGCAGCATAGTCCAGTCGCTGAATGTGGATGGTTTGATTGGTGATGTAGCAGCATAGTCCAGTCGCTGAATGTGGATGGTTCGATTGGTGATGTAGCAGCATTGTCCAGTCGCTGAATGTGGATGGTTCGATTGGTGATGTAGCAGCATAGTCCAGTCGTTGAATGTGGATGGTTTGATTGGTGATATAGCAGCATAGTCCAGTCGCTGAATGTGGATGGTTCGATTGGTGATGTAGCAAGCTTCTAACAGCATAGTCCAGTCGCTGAATGTGGATGGTTCGATTGGTGATGTAGCAGCATAGTCCAGTCGCTGAATGTGGATGGTTTGATTGGTGATGTAGCAGCATAGTCCAGTCGCTGAATGTGGATGGTTCGATTGGTGATGTAGCAAGCTTCTAACAGCATAGTCCAGTCGCTGAATGTGGATGGTTCGATTGATGATGTAGCAGCATAGTCCAGTCGCTGAATGTGGATGGTTTGATTGGTGATATAGCAGCATAGTCCAGTCGCTGAATGTGGATGGTTCGATTGGTGATGTAGCAAGCTTCTAACAGCATAGTCCAGTCGCTGAATGTGGATGGTTCGATTGGTGATGTAGCAGCATAGTCCAGTCGCTGAATGTGGATGGTTTGATTGGTGATATAGCAGCATAGTCCAGTCGCTGAATGTGGATGGTTCGATTGGTGATGTAGCAAGCTTCTAACAGCATAGTCCAGTCGCTGAATGTGGATGGTTTGATTGGTGATGTAGCAGCATAGTCCAGTCGCTGAATGTGGATGGTTCGATTGGTGATGTAGCTGCATAGTCCAGTCGCTGAATGTGGATGGTTTGATTGGTGATGTAGCAGCATAGTCCAGTCGCTGAATGTGGATGGTTTGATTGGTGATGTAGCAGCATAGTCCAGTCGCTGAATGTGGATGTTTCGATTGGTGATGTAGCAGCATAGTCCAGTCGCTGAATGTGGATGGTTTGATTGGTGATGTAGCAAGCTTCTAACAGCATAGTCCAGTCGCTGAATGTGGATGGTTCGATTGGTGATGTAGCAAGCTTCTAACAGCATAGTAGCCATTCTCTCTGTTTTATGCAAACTTCATTTCTCAGTTACTTGGGTTAAAGTTTTTGTTTTATACAGTATAGACTTTTTGAAGATAAACCAAAATTAGTGGGAATTGACACCTAAATTGTCATTTTTGGCCATCCACGTCAAGAAATTGAACTTTATCAGTTTTCTAAGATGGCGGTGGCGGCCATTTTGAAAAACGTCTAAAATAACCCATGAAAATTTTAATTGTGACTTTGATTGAAAAGCTATTTATTTTAAATTACAACCACACATTATTCAGTTGATGGAAGACCATTGTCCAGAGTTTTAGCTTTTTCGGTCAATTTTTAGTCAACTTATGGCTTTCCCAAGATGTGTTCCAAATGTGAAAAAATCGAATAAAACATGGGTCTTCAAGTAATCTGAATCTTCAAGGCCCCAAAACAACTTTCGCCATTACTTTTTCACTGGAAGAAATTGGATGAATTGTTATAAACTTTAGCCACATGCAAGTTCCTTTTCTAGCAACAATCATAGTTTTGGTGCTAATAGATTTTAATGATACCCCAACGCCATACGATGTCTTCAAAAAAGTTGCTTGTTTTGAGGGCTTTCTGAAGGCATTGTGGTTCCACAAACCCATCTATATTCAGAACAAAAAGCACACATTCTTACAACAGATGTTGACGGAATGTAAGCTCTTTTTGGCATGCATTTGGTAATGGGTTATCACCAAGTTCCAAGCTTGCGAGATTATTGGTCTACAGTATCCTTCATTGCAAGAATATTACTGTGGAAACAAAGTGATCTAGATCATGACAGGGCATTTAAAATGAGGTGTTTGTTTGTTTGTTAGATTTCTGACATGTTTATTAGGGCAAGAGCTACTTTGTTTGTAGAGACAGTAGAGTCTCAAAAACCATTCCAGCAATGATACTAAAACATTACCCGGACCAATGGTACACATATGTACCACAGCGTAGCTTCTATTTGAAATAATAATCATTCGCTATCTCCGCTTGCAGCAGATTGCGCATCAACATGGATTACTTGACAGGGTTCCATGTGATTTTATGAGCCGTACTGCTTCCATACTGGATCAAGGCAGATTGGAAGAGGGTGATATGTCACCAGATTATTACCCGATTTATCCTCACTGCGTTATGCAAGAAAGAACACAATGTTCCCTTTTTAAAGTCTTTGGTATGACCCGACCTGGAATCGAACCCAGGGCTACCAGCACCAGAGCCGAAGGCGATAACCACTGAGCCACGGGTGCTGGTACTATTTCTCTATTTGAAATATTTTTTGTCAAATGCCTCTTTGAAGTGACAAACATGTAATAAAAATTATCATTATTTCAATAAAACATGTCTCAAAAGTTGATGGTCATCCAAAGGTTAAAGGCCTGTTGGAGCACACTACAAAAAAGTACGCTACTCAACTGCAAAACACCCCTTTGCTAAATGATTTGGGGAACAATGTTCTCCATGGGAACAGTTGGACTTTATTTTTTCCGCCAAAGAACCACCAAGAATGGGAAAAAATAGGTCAATTTGTAGAGCAATCTTGAACTTCATATGAGTCCACATGCTGTAATATTTTCATGAATGGTGATGCTTGATGCCACCAAAGCAAGGCAGTAAAGAAAATCTTGGAGCAAAATTTATCCAAATGTTGGAGTGGTCAGGTAGCAGTCCGGATTTGCATCAGATAGAAAACTTACGGAGCTTTATAAAAAAAAAAGGTTCAAGAAAGCCTCCCTAAGCTTGAACCTTGATGCTGTTCAAACAGCAATAAAAGAGGTTTGGTAACTCTTCAAATTATTGCTGCAAACATATTGACAGCATGCAGCGTCGCCAGCCAAAGTATCAGTTCTGTTCCACATACTGCGTTAACCGTTTCTGCTAATATTCTGTAGATATTTCCACGGGAAATCACGTGCAAGCAAAAGCATACGCTTAAACACGCTTTAGGTGGAAGGTTGGTGTGGTTGTTATTCCAATATTGCAAACTTGGTATGGCGATTATTTCTTTTCTAAAGCTGTTCATTCGAGATGGATAAGCTTGTTAAACCAACAAATTGCAATTTTTTATCTAGATTATTAAGGTCAAGCAAAGATATTTCGATAAGTATAGCCTACTTATGACTTCGAAACTGGAAAAACATTTAGGAAACAATTAAAAGCAGTTAATTTTTCCATATGTTTCCTTGCAGCTATAAACTTACAAGCCGATGTTAACAAGATAAGATCTAACCCGGTTTAGTGTTGAGCTGTAGCAGAATAAGCGCCTGCTAAGAAACAATATAAAATTATGTTGCAAACTTTATTTGGAATAGAATAGTTCGAAGTGCTGCCATTGACGCAACAATCTGTTTTCCTTGTGCAATGTTTCGGTGGTGATTTTTAATTGTGATGACGTTGAATTTGCGTTGTTTCTTTGCTCACCGTGCCATGGCCTGCCTGCAGACCCAGATGTTTCACTCTTACGTCATCGCTTCTACCGCGTGGCGGGAGTCGTTGTGCGTGAAGATACTATACTTTGTGCTAAAATTCAGTATTGGTAAAACAAGCGAGAGATGATGCCAGGACGCCTTTACGATATGTGTAGGTTAGGACGTTCATAAGTGTGTACAAAAAATCAGGTTTTTATCCCCACTTTAGACTCAATAAATCAAAACAAATAAACGATTGCAAGTTATGGTTGGGACAAGAGGAATTAGGGAAGGCAAGTATTAAGCTCCTACTCTTGTAAGCAAACCTAAAAACCTGAAACTATGGACACCTAAGGTAAAGAACTTATAAAGTATCGAAATAACGAATCGAGGAAGACATCAGTAGGGGTGGTCAGCACATTCCTGCAACGAAAAGACTTTAATAGAACATTGTGTTGTAAAGTGGAACTTTCTGAAGCCTAATTGTGCATTATAACTTGTTTAAAAATACTGCATTGTTTCTCGAGATTAACACTTTGCTCCTCAAAGGGAGGCCGGATTTGGCCCCCCCCTCATATTTCCTTTAATTATTTGAAGCACAGTAACGCCATGCACTTGGTTTTTCTTGACTTTTCCTAAAATTGCCAGGCGGATCTGATGATATTAAATTTGATGCTAAAAGTTGTGTAGTTTTCTTGTAAATTCAAGATTTTGGTGAATTTTTGCTATTTCTAGCTAACTTCCAGCAAAGCGTGAAATGGATTACATTGCGATGACAAGCCATAAGCTCATAATTGCTTCGTGCATCGATATGCGCGAGCAGAGAGAAGCATTCTCTTGCTTTCTTTTGTTTGGTTTGACCTCAATAATACAAAGCGCGTTATTTCTTATGCTACAAAGAAAAGCCAGTGATCGCAAAGCTGTTAATTAGAAACAATAATAGCAAACGTTTTTTGCGTTATCAGCTCTACAAAGAAGAATAGCAATCCACGATCAAAATAGTAGACTATGGAGGCCACAAACTATTCAAAACAGTTGTTTCAAGCAGATAATATTCATTGACGAATAAAAAACGTTACAATAAGAAATCTTCTCTTGGATAAAGACACGAAAACTTGGTTTCGAAATAAACGTTCTATGGAAATGCTCTCATTGACAAAACTTGCAATTGAGGAAATGTATCACTGCAAATGCTTTTGGGAGAAGCCGGAGAAATAGCGTTTTTGCAAACAGTAATTGTGAGATACTCAAAATTATGAGATAGGCTTCATTTACACGTAGCAGCTAACTCGATGGCGTCCCTTCACTGATTTATGTCGCCTACTTGTTGTTATGTCCTGTATTTTTGTTTCACAGTGCACTGTGTTTTGTTCCAAAGAGCGCAAAATAAAGATGATAATGCTTCATCTACATTACAAAATATTTTGTAATGTAGGCCTACAAACAAAATGTACAATGTACACAATGTACATTACAAAATATTTTGTACTGTAGACGAGGCATAAAGTTAGGCGTCACATAAGACAAACAACAAATCAGCTTTCTTCATCATTGATTCAACATCTGAATACGTTGCGCCAATGTATAAGAGGCCGGCTATTGTGAAGACCCGCCATTTAGGCTATAAACGATCCGATTATACCAAAAGTGGGACAAACTAGTGGATCAAAGAATGAATAAACAATGCTGAGAAAACTAAATCTAAGTGACGAACAATACCGATGTCTTCATTTATCTTGGAAAAATGCTGCCCAAACTTATCAACAAAAAATACCGTAAATAACGGCAAGGATCCCGAAAGCAGAATTTGCTCAACTTTGGCATGAATTTAGTCAGACATCTACAGTAATAATTCCACACATACAATAACGGGCTCTCAACTGCTGTAAGATAACACGATGGTTCTGGTTCTGGGCGATTTGTGTAACAGTTTAGGGGAAGACACTACTTGAAATGATGCACCACACAAAAGATTTTCAATGAAGACTGAGTCTAAAAACCGATGTGGATTGTGCTGCACAATGACTTCAAGTTCAGGACAGACAAGGCACAAAAATATCACGATAAAAATAAAGACCTTGTGGGAGATTTTCGAGAATCATAACACGATGCAAATACCAAAAACGCATGGTTTGCATGCTGCTCTAAGCTGGCCGGCAACCACAAAGGTAGACAATACAGGCAGTTTATAATTCGATAACAGCGCAATAAACATTATAAATACGTAAACCGACAATTTTCTTTTACAAACGTTTTACGTCTAATAGTAAATTTTCCCTCAACAATTTTTTGTGAAGCACTTGCAAACCACGGTTTTATAAAATAATTCATCATTATTATTTTTTACTTCTCGGATATTGTAAAACGTCATCAGCAAAATCACAAAAAAAATTTCATTACTTCAATGTAGTAGGCCTAAGAATTTCTTATAGAATTGTAGCCACGTTGTTTCAACAAAGAAGCCATTTTTTAGCAATATAGAGTTATAGAAAATAATTTGCAATCATGCAAATGGTTGGAAAGAATCTAGGAAGTCTTCTCACAATCTGGCACAAAATGATTATGTTTATTGTATCTCTGTAAAATGTTTTACGACAAACTTTGAAGCTTCGTTATAATCATTTTTATCTTTGAAGTCAAAAGTTATTTTTTTTTTTTTGGCCAGAAACATAATCACTGCCTTGCTGATGTTGTCGATATTACGCGTATTTTTAGTGCTTCAAACAATAAGGACCCAGTCAGCAATCCAGTCCTTTTACATTGATTCAACATTTGTAAACGTTAAATTTATGTAGATTTGCTGACTGTGGGTTATTTCACATTTCCTTTGTTTACGCACGTTCCTCAATTCGCTGTTGCATTATTTCGACGCTGGCGGCAATTCGCTGTTGCATTATTTCGAATTGATTGACACAATCTTCAATAAAAAGTGAGCTTCGAACTTAGCTTTGTTGATATAAATGCTGTATTTTTTGTGGATGTAATTTATGAGTCATGTTTATAAACACCCGTAAGCGAAATGACTTATGATGTGGCCTGCATGATATTTGTGATGCGACTTGACACAAATCCACAATTTCAAAAGCACCTAATTTGAACTTAGAAATTTCAGATAATTTCAACAACTTGTTCAACTGTCTTCTCTCTACTAAAAATATTCATACTACAAACTCAATTGTAGACCTAAATACACAAACGAAGATGTAAACAGCTATTCAAGCAGGCTAAGGTGTTACTTATGAGAAATTTGGTTCCATAAAACTAGAAGCTAGCCATGAGTTTGGGAATGCATTAGTTTAGGATAAAAATGTAAGACAACAAACGCAGTTTTGTTTTTTTTTCAAATTCGTGTAACAATGTTACTTTGATTGTAACTATTTTAGAATCAGTGAGTAGCTTACAATAAGATTTGCTCGCAAGTCGTAAATTCTAATCAATGCAATGATTCGGCACACCGCACACACACTTCGTGCGTTCGATCGAGCTCTTTGTTATTCAGAAGTTTGCATGAAATCGGATTAGCACGGTAATTAAATAGCGGCAAGTTAAATCAAAATTGTCGTTTTTGGGTACCTTTGCAAAAATTGAAATATCAAGTTTAACATATAAAATTTTAAAATAATGACTTTTCAAACTTATATACAAATGATTTGCTTTCACACCAGTGCAACTTCTGTTCAAATAGCATCAGCGGATAACACGTAACAGCTGATTGAATTTGATCCAAAAACGGCCCCCCCTTGAGCAGTTAACTTCCAAAAAAACGTTGAAAAGCAAAGGGTTAAAGCTTGCTTCGCCGTAACTCAGCGACCGGTATGTTTCTAATTAGTGTTTGGTTACGCTGTTCATTACTTGTGTCGCTATAACTGTAGGCTATAGTGTGTAGGGTTGTTTCTTAAATTGATAAATAGAAGGTAACAGTGACCATCCGGTGTCTCTTATGTTTCCCGGTGTAAGCAGGACAGGGGCACTGCGTCGGAGGGTGGTACGGCCAACCACACTCATGCGTTGGGCAGGTGTATTCTCAGGATGTTTTTTGCACCCCTTTCCCATGTTGAGTCCAGTACAGTGGTTGTGATCTTAAGGGACGTTAGACATAAAAAAGAGAGGTACAAAAGGGGGCTGAAAAATGAAGGTAGGATCCCACCTTTATAGAGATAGAGCGTCGTTGGCGCAGGCCCTGGCTAATATGTTAAATTTAGAGGACAACGTAAGCTCGCGAATAAACTGAAAGATATTACAATGATATCTGAAGATAAAAAACAGGCCAGGTCAGAAGTTATAGAATTAAAATAGGCTTTAAAACAAAAGTAAATTTTCAGCGTAGATTTCAATGTAGGATTGTAGGTACTATGAAAAGGGGAACCATTTGGAAGCTATGGTCATGTCAATAGCAAAACAACATCCAGCGTCTCGAGTATAGTCGCTCCGCCGTTCAAAAGAAGAAGTAATTAATATCAGGATCGAAATGGCGAAATTGCAGTGTGAAAGACAGAAGCAGGTAAGCCGAAGCCAGAACCAAAGCTGAGGAAGCCGAAGTTGAAATGCAAGGCTAAGTAAACGTGAGCTGTTTTCACAATGTGGATTGGACCAAGGGCCTGAGCGCAGGCCACAACGGCCAGTACTCTCGGAGTCGCCGATCTCATCCTACCACAATACAAAAGGTTCATAAGTGAGACGCTTTCATTGTCAACCCGCCTGGGGGAGCTCGAAACACTTGTGGGGCCTTTGGCATAGATGCGTAACCTAAACAGAGCAAGGCTAAACAGGAGAATTTAATGGAACCGCCGCACAGAGAAATCCCTCTAAGAAAGCTCTTTTCAGGGAACGCCCTCACAAATAAGAATTGAACGTGGACCAGACATAATGTTTTGACAAAACCACCCGGGGAGACCTATGGGGCCGCTGAAAGAGAACCTCATTTTGATCAACGTGATTTTTATAGAGAGAGGGTTGCGAAGCCGTCAGTAACGTGTACCTTAACTGTAAGGAAAAACCATAAAAATAAGAGATGTGATTCACCACTAGTTGAAGATGATGGCCGATAAACTACAGTAGACATCTTATGACACCCTCGCCAGGGCTTGATGCGAACAGAGGTGATGAAGATCAACAAAGCTGGTTCTATAAATATCATGATTGTCGCACGTTCTATGACAGGGCCGCATTGATCAACTATGACTGCAACAACATGCCATTTATTTTTCAAAAAGCCGTATTGAATCGTACATGGCGAGTTTCCCATTTGAGTGAAATCAGCTGGCTTTTCTGTAGACAGCCTGCGTGCGTAGCGCCGCTCAAACCATTTCAAACATAACATCGGACACTTCTGGTTAGAACGAAAAGAAAAAGATTGATATGTCGCTGGGTCGTACTAGACCTGGCCGGTCGATTACCTTGATATGCGAATAAAGACTTTTTGTACTATCTGAAAGAGCAATGTGGTAGCACCGAAGAACCAAGCTTTCAAAAGTCTAATGAATTTTGTAAATTCCGAAGAGACGTGTCGCTCTACGGACTTCGCCATACGCTTAATGGAGGAAGTCGTTGCTAGAAAGGATACCAAACAGTCTGCAAGTGATAACCACATTATGCGTATTCGTCAAACCTTAGCACAGCCAGTCAGAGATGTTTCCCAAGATGACAGTCGCGGGTCTGGCTCTAGTTCTGGGAGCCGAGAGGAAACGTTTGGTAGCCATTCCGTTGAGGATACGAAGGAGAACATACTCTGTATCTATTGTGAAGCAAAAAACTGCACCCAATCATGTAATTGTAGGCGCTGTGGTGAACATTTTCGATTTAAGCACTATTATCTACTGCACGACGCCTATGTGAATCCTTAACTTTGCTCCTCAAAGAGAGGCCAGATTTGCCCCCCTTTCATATTTCCATTGATTACTTGAAGCACAGTAACGCCATGCACTTGGTTTTTCTTGACTTTTCCTAAAATTGCCAGGCGGATCTGATGATATTAAATTTGATGCTAAAAGTTGTGTAGTTTTCTTGTAAATTCAAGATTTTGGTGAATTTTTGCTATTTCTAGCTAACTTTCAGCAAAGCGTGAAATGGATTACATTGCGATAACAAGCCATAAGCTCATAATTGCTTCGTGCATCGATATGCGCGAGCAAAGAGAAATATCCTCTTGTTTTCCTTTGTTTGGTTTGACCTCAATAATACAAAGCGCGTTATTTCTTATGCTACAAAAGAAAAGCCAGTTATCACAAAGTTGTTAACTAGAAACAATAATAGCAAACGTTTTTTGCGTTATCAGCTTTACGAAGAATAGCAATCCACGATCAAAATAGTAGGCTATGTAGGCCACAAACTATTCAAAACAGTTGTTTCAAGCAGATAATATTCATTGACGAATAAAAAACGTTACAATAAGGAATCTTCCCTTGGGTAAAGACACGAAAAACCTGGTTTCGAAATAAACGTTCTATGGAAATGCTCTCATTGACAAAACTTGCAATTGAGGAAATGTATCACTGCAAATGCTTTTGGGAGAAGCCGGAGAAGTAGCGTTTTTGCAAACAGTAATTGCGAGATGCACTCAAAATTATGAGATAGGCTCCATTTGCACGTAGCAGCTAACTCGATGGCTACATATCCCTTCCCTGCTTTATGTCGCCTACTTGTTGATATGTCCTGCATTTTTGTTTCACAGTGCACTGTGTGTTGTTCCAAAAAGCGCAAAATAAAGATGATAATGCCTCATCTAAATTACAAAATATTTTGTAATGTAGAAGAGGCATAAAGCTAGGCGTCACATAAGACAAACAACAAATCAGATTTCTTGATCATTGATTTAACATCTGAATACGTTGCGCCAATGTATAAGAGGCCGGCTATTGTGAAGACCCGCCATTTATAAACGATCCGATTATACCACAAGTGGGACAAACTAGTGGATCAAAGAATGAATAAACAATGCTGAGAAAACTAAATCTAAGTGACGAACAATACCGATGTCTTCATTTATCTTGGAAAAATGCTGCCTAAACTTATCAACAAAAAGTACCGTAAATAACGGCAGGGACCCCGAAAGCAAAATTTGCTCGACTTTGGCATGAATTTAGTCAGATATCTAATAATTCCACACATACAATAACGGGCTCTCAACAGCTGTAAGATAAATAATCAACCTGGTTCTGGGCGGTTTGTGTAACAGTTTAACCGTATCTGTTACTGGCGTAGACCTTATGGTCTCGCCCTCTGCTAATTCAGCAATTTCACATAGAAGCAGTGACGCTAGAAACCTGAGATTTCTTGACTTTTACTTTATTTTCTTGCCCCAACTTTTAATTCCGATTATGTTGGTATCGGATAATTGTGAAGTTCACAATAAACCTTTTGTCACAGCCAGTTATAAAATGCAAGAAATTTGCTGATATTCAATAGCTTGATTGACAGTTTACTATTAGCGTGCGGTTTCATTTTATGTCTGTCAGTCATAACACGACGGCGCGAAAATTCCATTCTCTACCCAGGCAGCAAAATCCGTCATTTTTACATTGATTCAACGTCGATTTTGCTGTCTGGGTAGGGAGTTGGTCTTTGACGCGATATGAGTCATTCTTTGCTGGCAGACATCAATTAGGAATGTAATTTATTATTTGCGCAAATTGCTTTGTAGTGCAAAAAGTGCATGGAATACTGTTTGCACAAAAACGGAAAAACAAAATTGATGAAATTCTGTGTTCTATGCAAGAGGACTTTCAAAATAAAATGTTAAATGAGAAATTTGACCAAGAAATGTCGAAAATAGGTCAAAAACCGAGTCTTTATCACCTTTTCTATCTAAATTACACAATCACGAATATATTTTGCGAAATAAATTGATTGAAGTGATAAATAAGGCTTTTGACCAACGGCATACTTTTTCCCGTTGTTATTTGATATAAGCCGAAGGAGTAATTAGCAATAAGAGAGACGTAGACCTGATGGTCTCGGCCAGTAACTCTTGACGCCAAAAGGAAGACACTACTTGAAATGATGCACCACACAAAAGATTTTCAATGAAGACTGAGTCTAAAAACCGATGTAGATTGTGCTGCACAATGACTTCAAGTTTAGGACAGAAAAGGCACAAAAATATCACGATAAAAATAAAGACCTTGTGGGAAATTTTCAAGAATCATAACACGATGCAAATACCATAAACGCGTAGTTTGCATGCTGCTCTAAGCTGGCCGGCAACCACAAAAGTAGACAATAGCCTACAGGCAGTTTATAATTCGATAATAGCGCAAAAAAAACATTATAAATACGAAAACCGACAATTTTCTTTTACAAACGTTTTACGTCTAATAGTAAATTTTCCCCAACAATTTTTGTGAAGCGCTTGCAAACCACGGTTTTGTAAAATAATTCATCATTATTATTTTTTACTTCTCGGATGTTGTAAAACGTCATCAGCAAAATCACAAAAAAACATTTCATTACTTCAATGTAGACCTAAAAATTTTTTGTGGAATTGTAGCCACATTGTTTCAACAAAGAAGCCACTTTTTGGCAATAGGGGAGATGTGGGACCTATTTGCAATCATGCAAATGTTTGGAAAGAACTAGGAACAAATATTTTGCAATCGGACATCTACTGTTAAACATCCTTATGACGTCATGACAAACGACGCTCAGAAATTATGAAAAACAACAGAACATTCCAGATTTGCATGCTTACAGACGATTCTGGAAATGCGTTACATAATACAGATTTCTCATTCAAAGGTTACTTCAGGTCATAACCGACAATAACAAATCGCACCAGAATTCTACAACCAAAACAACACGCTCGTTGAAGATACAAAGCAAGCCATCGCGAGGCATTGCACCTTGATTGTGACATACGCCCCCCCTTAGAATATTGTTGCAAACAATATAACAACACAATCAATACAAAACACACGACAAAACAATTAGTTACTCGATAAATCAATTTTCATAAGTTGTCTTCAACGACTCATTAGTCCATCGTTGCATGGTCTACCAACGACAGCGTTTTTCAAAACATATAATTATCACGTTTACTGTGAAAGTTTCCATCGTCCTCGATGTCTTCACTGCACCGCCGAGCAAGATGACCCAACTTCTTACATCGGAAACACTTCCTCTCCGGACAGTCCTTGGCCAGATGACCTTCTCTGTGACAGTTGTAGCAAGTCTTTTCATCAAAAGGGCAACTCCTGGCTATGTGTCCATTCTCTCCACATTGGTAGCAATGGTTGTTACAGCAACGTCTGTTTTCCGAATGTCCACCGTCAGCAACGCACTCCCTGGCGAAGTGTCCGCGTCTAACGCATTTATAACAAACTCCAAATGGTCGTCGCCTGCCTCCTCTCCTCGGTTCTTTGCGCTTGTAGTATCCGTGATCGTGAGATCGTCGCTGATTATCTGCAGAACAATCTCAAACAAAGTGACCATTCTTGCCACAAGAATAACAAGTAACTTCAGAACCTCTCTCAGTAACATTTCCGATTATAAGATCAACTAAAGGGTTTTGTAGACTTAATGCTTTCACAGTCCCACTACAATACGGAGTTTCGATATATATCTTCGCTAACGGTCCTTGGATTGAAGTATTATTTATCGACATCACAATTCCAGTTTTTCCCGTTAACTGACTTTCTTTAACCAAATCTCTCCTCACCACTATACCCGTAGAACCAGAATCACGTAAAACTTTTACCTTTTTGTTTCCAACTGTTCCATTCACTACTGGCAGGTAATCTTCAGGTATTATTTCTCCGCAGGCATCTTTTTTCGTCTTCTTTCCCGTTTTCTTCTCCAACTGATCATCTTCATCCGATCTCTCGATTCCCAAGCGTGAGTTCATGAATCATTAACGCACAACCGCCTCGATAAACGTCCGTGTCTTTATCTTTTCCAGACTGATTGGATAGGGAAAACAACTTGTCCTTGCATTCCTTCGCTTCGTGTCTTTGCCTATTGCAACGATTGCACCACTTTCTCGATTCCTGATGATTTTTGTTAGTCTTCTTCCGGCAGTTAACAGCCTTATGACCTAAGCCATTACAATTAAAACAACGTACTTCTCTTGGAACAGCACCTCCTTTAAAATTATTTGTTTGCTCCTCGTCATCATCGAATGACATCATCTCTTCGGTCGACAACTTCTCATCATGGGCAACTAAATACTGTTCCGCCACACTGGCTATGTCTTCTAGAGTCTTTGGACTTCTCTCCATTAGGCTAATATGTCACAATATTGGTGCAATGTCACAATCAAGGTGCAATGCCTCGCGATGGCTTGCTTGGTATCTTCAACGAGCGTGTTGTTTTGGTTGTAGAATTCTGGTGCGATGTGTTATTATCGGTTATGACCTGAAGTAACCTTTGAATGAGAAATCTGTATTATGTAACTCATTTCCAAAATCGTCTGTAAGCATGCAAATCTGGAATGTTCTGTTGTTTTTCATAATTTCTGAGCGTCGTTTGTCATGACATCATAAGGATGTTAACAGTAGATGTCCGATTGCGAAATATTTATTATGTAAGAATCTGCTACCATACGTGACATTCTTTAAACTTCTTTGAGCTTCTGCTTGTTTACATTAATGCAACTTGACTGAACAATGTGACATTACATAGCCTTCTCGAAGTTACTAGACCGAACAAACCTTCTATAAATAGTGGTGTAATTTGCATTATGAGGATTATTATGGGCGTATTATTATGAGTTGTTTATGAGAGTTGTGTTATGAGTTGTGGATTGGTAGTTGGTGCAGAAATATTGGTGATTGAGACTTGAAATAATTGAATACAAGTAGATGAGAATTGGTGCTGATATAAATTGTGTTCGAAATTAGAGTTAGAAGAGAAGCCGTTCGTTAAAGTCTTTCAAGAGTTTTCATTATCATTTTACCGATAGAACTATCCGATCATTTAATTGACTACTTTCGGTTATAACCCATTAAACTACGTCATTGAACCTTTCCAAGTCTTTTTCCTGGTAAGAGATAGAAAGAAATCGTAACATTCTGGGGGCTCGTCCGGGAATATAACCGAATACCGAAGAATACCGAAAGATTTATTGAAAGAATAATAAATTAACAACAAGCTGTAAAAATGGCGGATACTGTCAAACATGAGATGATTGAAGACTTACGGAGCATGGCTGAACGAATGGGGCTGAGTGGCAATGAGAAGTCTCAGTTTGTGATGGAAGAGTATCACAAGATAATGGACCAAAAAGCTCAGCGAGAAGCTGACGAAAGAGAAGATAGAAGAGCTGCTCGTGAAATAAGGAAAGCAGAACTTGAAGCTGAAGAAAAACGAGCACAGCGTGAAGCTGAAGCTGAAGAGAAGCGAGCACGACTTGAACTTGAAGCTGAAGAGAAGCGGGCACAACGCGAAGCAGAAGAGAAGCGAGCACAACGCGAAGCAGAAGAAAAACGTGCACAACGGCAGTACGAAGAAGAAGCTGAAGAAAGAAGAGCGCAATATGAATTGGAAAAGTTAAGGCTTGATTTAGAAAAACAAAAACTGGACAATGTTGAGCGATCTATGTTCTAACGATAATGTTCGAAATGTTATGGTGGCGCAAGTTTGACGTCCAGATTTGCCATCATTTGTTGAGGAAAAAGATGAGTTAGGTAGTTACTTGCTAAGATTTGAAAGATATGCTGCAATAGCCAAATTGGAGAAGTCGACGTGGGCTACCCAGCTAAGCATGTTATTATCGGGACAAGCTCTTGATGTATATTCAAGACTTTCGCAAGAAGAGGCCATGAACTACGACAGATTGAAGCTAGCTCTGTTAAAGCGATACAATTTTACCGAGCATGGATACCGTCAAAGATTCCGTGGGGCAAAGCCTGAACGACACGAAAGCCCAGGTCAATTTATTGAACGTTTAAGAAAGCTTTTGTTAAAATGGTGTGAACTTTCGGGGGCCGATCAATCATTGGACGGATTGGCAAACCTTATAGTTAAGGAACAATTCACAGATTCATGTTCAAAAGATCTGTCTGTTTATTTAATGGAGAGAAGTCCAAAGACTCTAGAAGACATAGCCAGTGTGGCGGAACAGTATTTAGTTGCCCATGATGAGAAGTTGTCGACCGAAGAGATGATGTCATTCGATGATGACGAGGAGCAAACAAATAATTTTAATGGAGGTGCTGTTCCAAGAGAAGTACGTTGTTTTAATTGTAATGGCTTAGGTCATAAGGCTGTTAACCCTTACGAGGTTGGGCTCCCTGGAGTCTTGCTCAGTTTGGGGGGGGCTGTCGATTCTTCTTATGCTTCAGGAGTGATATCTCTGTTATTTTTTAAGGTACGGCTTCAAACTTTGGGATTCACTTTGTAAAATTATTCACGCTGAGCATATCCGAAAATTAAACCTATGTGAATTTTAGAACTGCTCATAGACGTTGAAATGTTGAGGTGACTTATGACTTTTGGATTATTTTGCGATTAAAGCAATTGTAGCGTGAGTTTACACATTATTTTTTGGTAGAGTAATGAAGAACATGCATTGCCATGTTGTGATTAAATTTTTTTTACATAATCTCAATTTGAATCTATATTTTTCATGCAAAATAATAACTTTTCCCACGCTCAAAATAAAGCTCGCTTCTTGACTAAAAGAACAATGCTTCATCAATTACATGCAGTAATGAGATTTCTGAACGCGTGTCACACCAATTTGGATTATGATCTTGTGACCTCGGTTCCAAGAACAGCAACTCCTACGCTTTATTAACAAATGTAGACCAGCTGAAGAAGCAGGGTGGCGTTTATCAAATACTATTATGTAATCCACGAAACGAATGGAAGATCATGCAACAAAAAAAGGGGTTTAAATGCAATGTATTGTAGTTGCAACAGCGTCTCTCAATGTAAGTTCAATGTGAACTCGGCTACATACAAGGCTAGTACTAGGAGTAAGATTACCCGATAAAGTCGATGATGCTTTACATAAACAGAAGTCAGAAAGAAATTCAAAATAAAACAGTTACTGTTCATTAATTAACAGAACGTCACAACGCTTTTCATCAAAAGGAAAATCTGTAATGCCTCGGGTCATTTTCTTGTGGATTCAATAAGCTCTCTAAGATTCATATGCCACACACTAAAATCCAAACAATATTTAGATTTATTCAAAGTAGTATTTATTATGCGTCAAATCATTGTGAACCTGGAGAAAGAATTAGCTGCCTTTTTTTTGCCTAATGGGCGTTTATGCGATAAAAATGTCAGTTTGGCAGCAAAATATTGATAAGTATTTTGATTTGGTTACAGCCATACCGGACTGCAGCAATTGGCACAAGGCTCTTGCAGCAACGTTTTTCAACTTGATTCAATGGTAAAGCAACCTGTGTTCTGTCAGGTTATGTACACACAAATTCAGAAATATTTAAGAATATGCAATGAGGCACATTGAAATTACAAGTGGCTGCACATTTACAGTTCGATAATACGAGAAATTGAATACAACGCTAATACAATCATTTCGACGTGGATTCAACATTGCAAGACGATGTAAACATGCGCGGGTTTGCAATTAGATTACTTCTCTTCTGTCCTTGTTTGTATAAAAGTCATAAAATCAGTCGTTGTATCCGTGCTAAAATTCAGCTATGCTCAAACCGCATTATATTGATATTTTCTAAATAGAAAATGGATTTATAAAATATGAATACAATACTGTTTCAGCATATAAAAATGCTGAATTTTACATCGAGTATTACGATTAGTTTTATGACCCACTTTTTATACAAAAAAGGATAGATGATTTTGATAAGCAATCTAATTGCAAAACCGCACATGTTTACAAGTATTCAACGTCTTGATATGTTGAATCAACGTAAAAATAGCTATCTGTCTAATAAAAGGAAAAAAGGAAAATCTCTCATTGAGCTCCGCGTTTTATTTAGGCTGTGGTTGAAGCCAAAGTTTATAAAACCGCAATCATTCAAATAGTTCATGCCCAAACATATAGTCCAGAAGAACAGCTCATACGACGAAGAAGTCGAGTGGCTGATGACATCATGCCCAAACATATAGTCCAGAAGAACAGCTCATACGACGAAGAAGAAGATTCAAATAGTTTATTCTGCGCAAAAGCAAACTTGACATACTCGTATGGAATGTGCAGGGCATAAAGGCTTTTCACAGCATTGACATTGGCCACGGTTTTTTGGTAGTTTATTTTTTGTGGCTTTGGCACCTTCTCAATAAGCAAACGCAGTAGTTGTCCACCGTGGGGACTTCGCTTTGCACGTGAATGAACCAACCCATCCTTTGGTCGATGATATCGGTGCCACCCTTTGTGAAGTCGTAAAGCTTATACAAGTCTGGCTTCTTTTTGCCGTCATCCTTGGTAATCCCCAATAGAGGTTGCATGGTCGTCAACATCAACACATTCCGCATGCCAGAATTCTTCGTTTTTACTACATAAGAATGTAGGCTGAGATCAGCCTCACTAGTCTGCCAATAAATTTCGTACGAAGATTTCTCCCTACCACTCACTTGCTTCACTTCCAGGGGTATTCCTCTACGTATAGCGTTGAGGGTTCCAGCTGACGTTATACCCCTGTCAAGCAACCACTGCGCGAGTGGTATGGAGGTGTAAAAGCGGTCATACAAAATATTCCGACCTTGAAGGTCACCGTGTTGTTCCAGGCTCATCACCATTCCTTTTACCAGTTCTTCTGTTCCACGAACGTAAAAATTAAATGGCTCTTCCTTCGGTTTACCTGAATAGACCGATGCCGCAAATGTGTATGGGAATCTGCTGGCGTTTACCGACTTGAACAGAAGGCCATATTTCGCAGGCTTGTTTGGATTATATTGCTTGAAGGCAATTTGTGTCCTCATGGGGTATAGCGTTTTGTCCAACGACAAGTAGTCACCTGGAATGACATGTTTGCCGCAGTTTTCGTTAAACATTTCGAAAACGACTCGAAATGCGGCCAACCGGTCATTCTTCCAACGTTGCGGCCTAGTATTTTGGTCGTCGAACGAAATGTTCGAAAATAAAAATTTAAAGCGGTTCTTGCTCATTGTTGCACTAAACACGGGATGTCCTTGCAGTTGATTGAACAATACATCCGTGGAATGACCAGCCTGTCCTAAAAGCTCCCGAAAATACTCCAATTCAACAAAGGCCAGCATCTCCTCGTTGTTGGTTGGGCCAAAATAGCAGTACCTGCTGTCATCTAAAATTCTCTCTGGCAATTGAGAAATGAGTGTGGCAATTTTTCTATTTGTTTCTTGAACAATAATGTTCAAAATGTTTAAAGAAAAAAATAGTTCCCATGCTTGCCGAGGGGTCTTGGCTTCTTTGGCTTCTCCTCTAACACCAATCGGGCCAGATATAATGTTAGCCCGGCCCCTTCTCCCATTGTGCACCGGTCTCGCATTAGACCAAGTAATGCTGACGCCGCCCTCTTGTCTGTTCTTTGGCTTTTCTACAAAAGTTGTATAAGACTTCAGTGTGTCAGGAAAACTCAACAGCATTGTAGTTGTTCATGTCGAGATAGGAATCTATGCTGTTCACCAGTCTTTTCGATGTTATAATCCGTCCTGATGGCGCAAACTCCGGTTGAACATCGCCCATGGAAGGTAACTGGTCGTCAATCTCGATCGGAATCGCTGTTGCGGAAGTTGACGGAGAAGAATCCGCTTCTTCATCTGAATCGGAGTGCCATAAATCCTCCAAATCATCCGCCTGGCTTTCGTCGTCAGAATCCAGTAAAACATGTTGCAATATTTCTTCAGCACTGAATCCTTGCCTTGCCATGTTTTATTTAAAAGTGAAAAGGACGTAATTTTTTTAATAATGGCATTGAAATACTAAAGAAAATGTATAATGAAACAAATTGTTAGTCCCATAGAAACTAGTTAGAAAAAAACTGTTACACAGAATTATAAAAATCGAGAATAAATCAAAACTTTGAAATATAATAAATTGTCAGACCGTTGTTAAAAATTGTGAAGTGCACTTTACATATTTACTGATGATGAAACTATATGAATGCTATGGTTATCTATGGTGATTCAGATTAGCTTTTTGAGCAATGCTTCACGTTTATGATAAACTACACGTAAAAGGGAAATCCAACAGGCGTTTGCACAATATCGTCGTTTAGCGACGTAGATTCGACGAAAGCGGCGTAATAATTAGTAGGCCTACCTGGTATCAATATTGGCTGTTTCTGCAATGTTACGTTATGACCATGAACGCCACGTGGCTTGAAAAACAACATTATAACGCTGAATGAAACCATGTGCATGAAACTGATAATCTATCTAATAAAATTATCTCTGATGTAAATTCAACGATTGGGCAATGGTATGTCTCAACAAAATTACCAAATATTCCATCATTTTGACGGCTAGAATGCATTGTTGAACCTAAACCGAAAAATATAGATGCGCTGTTCATTCATAATTTTTGATATTTGTTTATATGTTTAGTGAAAATAAGCTGTCATTCTTGTTATTATATTGAAAACGAAAAGAGCAGTTTGCAAAACGTCTATATTACCATGAATGCGGTTTCATCTATTTTGATTGTCCCTTGCTGTAGGCCTACTCAGGCAAGTTGTAATTATCACAATCTAACTTTTCCAAACTGTGAGCACTATATCTCGATACGCATTTGTGTATTGTGAGAAAATTTTGATGGTGTCCAAAAATCAAATACTATTTACAAAATAACTCGGTCTCTTACAATATCCTCATATGTCACATCAACAAATACTTTCCTGACTTACCAATAGGCCTAACTAAGGTAATAAAGAAACATTCTACTAACGGACAGTTCAGTGATAAAAAAAATCCAAAAGTTTGATATTTCTTGCAAATGCAAACAATATAAGTTTTTCATAAAAAGATGAAGTTCAATAGCATTACAAGAATTCCATCACCATAATTCAAAAAGAACCTTTCCATTACTTGGGTTGACCCTTGCGATTACCCCGCATATGGGTTATGTTATGTACCACTTTAGTTCACCGTACTGCCGATTGCCTAAAGCATGAAAAAAGTTGCATCTGTCTGCGGTTATAAGTTATATTTTTTTCTAAATTCAACTAAAACAGCTATTCGCATTATGAAACAGTTGGATAAGTGCCATAAATCAAACTATGGAATAAGTTTGTATCTCTATAAAAACGCCTGCCTGTAAAATGATACCATGTTCATAAAAATTACTAGATGTACATAACGCAATATACTTTATGATATTATATTTTCTGATTATACATTTCCAGTCCTTGTCACAGACTGCATAATGCTTACTCATTCACTTTCAATGTAACTGAAAGTAGTTTTTAGATAAAACCTATATATCACACGCGCTATCAAGTAAAAGCGTTCTATTTTACATTGATTGGATTGGCTCAATATGAGATGGCTACTTCTAAACTACACTTATGAAGGCAGAGTCTGCAATTACTTGAATTTTTGCAGGTGTCACCTACAATAAATAATGCGATGAATCGAATACAATTCTCACACAACTCGTGAATATGTCTAGTCAATCAGCGCTGACATAATGCTGGATGATGCATTATTGTTTATTGAATAATTTAGTAAATATGCGTAACTTCATTTGTTTGTTATTGTTAGACGAAACTAGGAAGAATGGAAATAGAAATGGATAAAATAAAGGTATTTTTATTCAATGTAAACGCGCTGCCGCGTGTCATTATCTAACTAAAATATCTCTCGCCGCTAGCCTATGTCGATTCATCGTTTTCTGACGTCACGTCCATTCGATAATAAACGATTTCTTTCATGCATTCTCAGTTCAGTTTGGCAGTTACCCGCCTTTCCGTCGATTCAACGTTGCAAGACGTCGCATAAGTTCATATCTTTAGTTTGGTAAACGGAGATAAGATTTCATTGTGACATTGCTATGCAAACTTATATTTCACATGAGACAACTTGACAAGTAAATACACAAGTTTTCACAATTTATGACGAGTTATAGCACATGGAAATGTTACGCTACAATTGCTTTGCGAGGTACTGCATCGCGGTTTAGTTTATCAGTGACAGTGAACCTGGTACAAGAAGCCTCGAATATATTGATTCAACTAAGCTGCATCACGTATAAACGTGGTGGAACGATCGTCCTTTTCACAAAAGCGTGATGTTCTGGTTTATCCTACACAAATGAGAAGCGTATTGCATTTCAAATCTTTACATGTCGACTTGGAAATAAATGTTTACAAGTATATGTGAGAAGCTTTGGGAACATCGACGCCTTTTCTGCTTTTGATAGTGTGTCGGACAAAAGGAAAGATTTGAAACCAAAATCATAATATGTTACAGAGCAGCTTCTATAGTAGGCAATAACGTTGTAGCCTATGCTTTGTTTGATTGAAAGGACATAATTGTCTGCGAAAAACTATTCTCGCTCTAGATGCATTGGCACCAAGTCTTATGTTTAATTTTACGCAATTTCAACCGCAAGCGACGGTAACTCATCGTATCAAAGTTGAAGCTTTTCTTGTATCGACGTCGCTTATAAGCCGTGGTGAGAACAAAAGGTCCACGCATACTGTCAATTTCTTTCACGCTGTGAAGCAGTTAGGATTAACGAGACATGGGCCAAATTAATCACTTTCATCCAGCTGGTGGGAAAATTTTGAACAATAGAATATGAAATATTTCAGAGGATGTGCTGAGAAATGCCTTATATCTCTCAATTTATAACCTTTATTCGCTCAAAATTTCAGCTCAATAGAGGTGAATGAAAGTTAGGAAAAGTCAAGAAATCTCATAGTCGCAGCCTCAGTGGTTTTAGAGATACAACTGTTGATGCAAAAAAGTTGAATTGACAGCCCCCCCCCAACCTTCAAACAGTTAACTGCCGGAAGAAGACTAACAAAAATCATCAGGAATCGAGAAAGTGGTGCAATCGTTGCAATAGGCAAGGACACGAAGCGAAGGAATGCAAGGACAAGTCTTTTTCCTGGTAAGAGATAGAAAGAAATCGTGACAACGACAAACTTTGAAGCTTCGTTATAACCAATTTATCTTTGAAGGGAAAAGTTAATTTTTTTTTTGGCCAGAAACATAATCGCTGCCTTGCTGATGTTGTCGTCTTTACGCGTACTTTTTGTGCTTCAAACGATAAGGACCCAGTCAGCAATCCAGTCGTTTATCATTGACTCAACATTTGTAAACGTTAAATTTATGTAGATTTGCTGACTGTGGGTTATTTCACATTTCCCTTTGTTTACGCATGTTTCTCAATTCGTTGTTGCATTGTTTCGACGCTGGCCGACTAACAATGTATTTTCAGATTGATTGACACAATCTTCAATAAAAAGTGAGCTTCGAACTTAGCTTTGTTGATGTAAATGCTGTATTTTTTGTGGATGTAATTCATGAGTCATGTTTATATACACCAGTAAGCGAAATGACTTATGATATAGCCTGCATGATATTTGTGATGCGACTTGACACAAATCCACAATTTCAAAAGCACCTAATTTGAACTTAGAAAGTTTAGATAATTTCAACAACTTGTTCAATTGTCTTCTCTCTGCTAAAAATATTCATATTACAAACTCAATTGTAGACCTAAAATACACAAACGAAAATGTAAACAGCTATTCAAACAGGCTAAGGTGTTACTTATGAGAAGTTTGGTTCCATAAAACTAGAAGCTAGCCATGAGTTTCGAAAAGCATTAATTTAAGTCTAAGACAAAAATGTAAAACAACAAACGCAGTTTTTTTTTTTTTAAATTCGTGTAACAATATTACTCTGATTGTAACTATTTTAGAATCAATGAGTAGCCTACAATAAGATTTGCTCGCAAGTCGTAAATCTTTATCAATGCAATCATTCGGCACATCGCACACACACACTTCGTGCGGTTGATCGAGCTCTATGTTATTCAGAACTTTGCATGAAATCGGATTAGCACGGTAATTAAACAGCGGCAAAATAAATCAAAAATTGTCGTTTTTGGGTACTTTTGCAAAAATTGAAATATCAAGTTTAACATATAAAATTTTAGAATAATGACTTTTCAAACTTATAGACAAATGATTTTTTTCACACCAGTGCAACTTCTGTTGAAATAGCACCAACGGATAACACGTAACAGCTGATTGAATTTGATCCAAAACCGCCCCCCCTCCCCCTTGAGCAGTTAACTTCCAAAAAATGGTTGAAAAGAAAAGGTTAAGGAACATCGGACAATGGTCTTAGGACAACACCTGCCGTCACTGCTCGTAGTGTAAGCATAGCCAGTAAGAGGGCAGTGTTTAATCGTGTCACGACCGCGCGGGTCATAAACCCATCGCATGGAGAGACCGCTCTGGTTTACTATCAACACGACCCAGGCTCGCAGCTCACATTTGTTTCAAGCAGATTGGTTAAAGAATCGTATCTGAAAGCCGTAGATAATGTCTCTTTTTGCATGGACAGTGGACACTCTAGCAGGCAAACAAGAAATAGCCTACACACCGACCTGGTTAAATTTAATATCCAATCCTTAGTTACTGACGAACTGTACAGCGATGTGGAAGCAGTGGTAAATGCACCTTGGAGTGACCATGTCGAAACATTGCCGCAGCATCAAGACTTAAATGGTTTTTCACATTTCGATAATGTTGAATTGGTTTCGTTCCGGACAACCTGCGGTGTCTAATAAAATGCCGGTCAATATTGTAATTGGAAATGACCTTACTTGACCTGATGCTTACTTGATGCGAGTACTAGAAGAATGTGTTGAAAGTGCACCATGCTATCCTAATCCCACTGGGTTGGCTGGCTAGTGGAGTTCGAGGCTTTAAACCTCTGGTGATTCTAAAGTACATCGTGTTGCCGTCGATGGTAACGTTGCTGAGGAGTCACTCAGTCTTGAAAGCTTGATGCACAGGAGATTGAAATCAGTCGACTACAACATGTACTGTAATAAAGGACTTAACCCTAACAGATGAAATGATAAAACTGTCCCGCAATGATGTTATAGCACAAAGATTTTTCGAGACACAAAGGAAAATCAAAGATGGAAGATTTCAAATGCCTGTACTGTTAAAAATCGACTTTGAATTACCGGATAACCACTCTTTGGCCCTTGACATTGTTCTCACCTTATGCCTAAAGGTTTTAAAGCAATCTGACGTTCGATTATTCTTAGTAGATACGATGGTTGAAATGCAGTCCAGCGAGTACGTTGAGCGGGTAAAAGACGACGAGTCATCGACATTCGTGTGGTACTTACCATATTTTGTGACATCTCAAACAACAAAGCGAGTGGTATATGACAGCAAATCTGAGTTTAAGGGTAGGTGTGTTAATGATGTGATTTTGTCGGGCCCAGACATATTAAACCCTTTAACGCAAGTTCTGGCTCGGTTTAGGTTGGAAAAGTTTGGCCTAATAGCGGATTTAACCAAGTGCTTCTTCCAGATTCAAATACCAATGGAACAACGCGACTTGTTCTGTTTGTTATGGTATGAGAATAATGATATTGAAATGGGCTTAGTCATTCCGTTTAGAATTTGTGTACACCCGTGGTGGATTAAAAGCAGTCCATACGTCGCCTGCTTAATCATTCAAAAATTGATTGAGCAAAACCCCACTAGAGAGTCCGGCAAAAGTATGACTGAACCTGGAAATTTTATGTAAAGTTTATTTTTTATGGATTTTGGTAGCCTAGGGTCTACTCTTTCAGAATCTGCCGGGTGCACTCCGTGCATCTTTGAGCGTTTTGAGAAATTCAAGATGGCGTCCAAAATGGCTGCCGTTTCAAATAACTCCCTAACTCCTTATAACTCAGTTAGTATTTGACCTAGGATGATAGTTTTGGTGTCTAACCATATGTTTTGAGGAGCAAGGAATACATTGAAACTATTTATTTGACTGGTTGGGGATTGCATCGTGTAGAAATGCAATAATGCCGCCAATAGGGCTGCCATAAATTACAAAATTCAAACTAAAACAAACAAATTCACTTGTATTTGGTCTAGAATGATAATTTTGGTGTCTATCCGTATTTTTCGTTGACAAGGAACCCATTTAAGGGATTAAAACAGCTGCATATGAATTACATCACAAGAAAATCCAAAATGGGTGCTGATATCTTTGCGGAATACTTACAAAAAATCATTATTTCTGCGGCTTTGCTTGTGAAATACTATCTAACATATAACATCACTCACAAATGTCACTATTAGTTATCACAAATGATATCATTAGTAATGCACAAGCCTCTCTCGCAGTCACAGGACAGTCAGTTGTAGTTATCATCTCGTCATTAAGTCACCTAGTCCATAAATCTGTGACGTTGTCCAATTGAATTAAAATGCTAACTAAGAGTCTGGCTGCAACCTGCAGAATAACACGCACAGAATATTGTACATTTCAAACCATCCCTGGTGCAGCTGCAAGAAAGCGTTCTGCAGGGGTTGTCACTCTTGCATTCACATCTGATCATGCGCATGACAGTTTCTGGGACGAGTTTAACATTTGCGGGAAGGAGGACCGGTTGTATCGTTTTAAGTTTCGAGTCTTTCACCCATCCGTACATTTCTGCATCAAGTTCAGGCGGATTGCTGTCTTCCAGTGAACACCACACAATGGCTTGGTGATGGGCCCTTCTTACATTCTCTTTAAAGGCCTCACTTGTAGGAGGAAGGGAACAAAGTTTTGGTGGTGCCGCGGAAACCCAACCCGTTTTGGATGCCCATACCCTCCAGCGTGCTTCGGACATTGATTTACTCGTAGTATATTGACCGTAACAGGCTGACATGAATGTGGTTGCCTGTGCAATCACTGATTTTATAAGAGCATCAATGACACCTAAAAGTGGCAGTGAGTGACCATCTTTTAGAACTTTCAATGCAGCACCTTTGCCAACCCTATAGCAGCATGCTACCGTATCACACTCAGTAAGAGCATGGGCTGGCAGAAGTTCATTCAGAAAAGACACATGCTTCTCTACGGTTTTTCCAATGTCAATGACTGTTCGTTCCTTAATTGGTGATTCCATGGTGATACAATTTTTCATGCTTCCAGCGTGATAATAATCAAGCAAGAAAATGAAAGCGTCAGTGTCATCGGATTTCACAGTTATATAACTCTTCATTATTTCGAGCAGACAGCATCACCTGTTGGACAATGATAGAGTCCGCTTACTCATGACTAGTTGAAAGGTCCGCCCTCCTGATTACTACACCACCATGGCTGATCTCAAATGGGGCAACGTCCTCACCAATCACTATCAACTTGTGACTTTGGGTGTATTCATGGATTGACTCGTCTTCAATCAGAAGTTTGACAATCAGGTTTATCAACTGCTTCTTGTTTTCGGTCACCGTCAATACAGTCTTTTGAGGTGGTAACTTGGTGTTCAACTGCAGCTCGTGGACTCGGCTAACTCCAGTGGCCCTTAAAAGAACTTCTGGTGACACTCTTAGTACTGTAATCGTAGTACCGATCGAACACTAGGTGAACGTCTCCAACTTATAGTCTCTTGGCAATGGCGTGTTTCAAGTTGTTTGCGTAGTCTGTAGTGGTGCCCTCTGCAGAACAAGGAATCACCCAGAGTAGGGCTGAACCATCAATCACAAGTACTGAAGTGTCACTTGCTGTTGTCCGAGCAGATACCTCAACCTGAAGCTGTGGCTCTAAGGAAGACTTTGTTGTTGCAGCTCTCATTTCTCCTGTGGGGTCAAAATAAACGTTGGTACTGGGGCCACTTCGTAGGATTAGACATCTTTTATGTCAACATCACGCCCACTAGCCTGTTGGCCTATGACCCTGGAGTAGATGACATTCATGTCGTACAGTTTACTACCTCCCACATTCACATGTTTCTTTGTAGCCACCATGGTAGTCACGGTCTTGTGAATTGTTTCATGTAAGCCATCAGGTAAATTCTCTCCAAATTCGCACATCTGTTTGAATCCTTTCTGCTCAGCCTCCTGCACATTCACTGCCGGGGTTCCGTGTTGACCAGTTGCAATGTTCACTAGATGCTCTGGATGTTTCTCGAGATCAAGTGGATCCATACATTTTTGAAGCTTCGTCCTTATGGCTTCTCGGTCCTTGTTGTCATTCTCTATCTGTGCCTTCTTTTCTTCCTTATGTCCACTTTCCTGGTCTCCAGAATCTCCAAGCATTTCGCCCAGAGCAGCCTCCACGGTACTACATGTATGAAGACTCAATGCCCAAATCTTGAGCGTATCCGGCTTCAAGATTATTCCTATGATGCCATTTGGGGCATGGCCATATCTCATGAAAGTAGTTTCTATAAACATATCACTCCACAGGCCATTCCATAGTCCGCGCTGGTGCCTCATCACATGCTCCCCTTTCATGAACCGGACTAGTACCTCTTCTGGGAGGGCTTCCATTGCCCTTAGGTAGCACATACCATACCTGCATAATGCACATGGCCAGCGGCAAAAAGACAGGGAAGCATTTGTTTGCATGCCTCAAGATGCAACAGCCAATCAGCCTCCCGCTCAACTCGGACAAACCTCATGATAAGGAACACTGGTTTGATTAACATGTCCACCCACATTTTGGCAGTCTTACTCCTTTTGGCTATGTTCTCCAAGACTTCCACGAAATCCTCCTTTGACTCAAGTGTGTTGCAATCAAGTACTCCTCGAAGAATATATATAATAAGAACTTATAACTAGAACATTGAATTAGAACAAGCACTGCGGCTTCGAAAGAGAGAACGTTTTATCGATCTTTCTTACAAGCCTGCTGAGACGCAAGTTCGCGCTTATCAGTCAGAAAGCAAAGTGATTACGTAGCATAGTGGGAGTTCGAGATTAAGAAATTTACAGTAAGTATTCGGCAAAGATATCAGCAGCCACTTTGAATTTTACTGTGATGTAATTCATATGCAACTGTTTTAATCCTTGAAATGGATTCCGTGTCCACGGAACATAATATGGATAGACAACAAAATTATCATTCTAGACCAAATACAAATGAATTTGTTTGTTTTTGTTTGAGTTTTGTAATTTATGGCAGCCCTATTGGCGGCATTATTGCATTTCTACACAATGCAATCCCCAACCAGTCAAATAAATAGTTTCAATGTATTTCTTGCCCCTCAAAACATATGGTTAGACACCAAAACTATCATCCTAGGTCAAATACTAACTGAGTTATAAGGAGTTAGGGAGTTATTTGAAACGGCAGCCATTTTGGACGCCATCTTGAATTTCTCAAAACGCTCAAGGATGAACGGAGTGCACCCGACAGATTCTGAAAGAGTAGACCCTGGGCTACCAAAATCAATAAAAAAAAAAAAACTTTACATAAAATTTCCAGGTTCAGCCAAAAAATTGGATTTGGCAACCGGACTATAATGATCTAACCCTGAGTACCATTCGAAAAAAAATATGGACAACCTGATATTCTCTGGAAATAGCCTCGATAAGGTCATTGAGATTGTTAAGAAGCCATTGATTTGTACGAGAGCTGAGGCTTCAGTTTGATGAAATGGAGTGCCAACAAAAGGGCGTTGGATATTTGGTCCATCTTCAAAGAGGAGATGCTTGCTTCTCTTTCTGGCGATTTCGATCGTGAAAAAGACGATACAGACTAACAAGTAGCAAAAACTCTAGGTTGTATGTGGCTCAGATTCATTATTCATTAAGTGTTCTCTCCGACCTTTAGAAAAGTACACACGTCGTTCAATGTTAAGCTCACTTGGCTGGGATGAGTTACAGAGAGACTATAGGTATAACCTGGCTCTATCCCACAGTTTCTGGGTGAAATCGATCTCTTTCTATTTACCTTCCCTGCAGGGTAAAAAAAAGTGGGCCAGTTTGGTGGAAAACCTACAGCCTGGCCGATTAGTGGTGGTTGGTTCTCCAGAAGATATAACTAAGAGAGAGAGGTACCGCCTGGGGAGAGTCCATGAGATCATCCCCCAAACTAGGAATGGAAAACCGATTGTCAGGCGCGTCAGGGTAGCAGTCTCAGCAGTGGATGAGGCATCGGTTGAGGATACAGTGAAATTGGTCCTCAGGGATACATTGTGCGTTGCTCTTGTGGGGAATGCTTGACTGCGATTTTGGACTCAACCCCTCCCTGGTCTGTTGTTATCGGGTGTCGTGGAGGCACCCTTGCCTTTCATTTAAATTTGTAGTGTTCAGGTCCTTGTGGCCAGGGAGCCCCTGTGCTTTGCGCTGTTATGCGCGCATAGTCAACGTTTGTTGTGTAGCTCTGATGTATAATTTTCTGTGCATTGCATATCGGCATTGACCTTTCTACCTTAAATTTTTATTTCAGTTGTGTGCCATAATTTAAGGGCCGTAATGTTCCGGCGGGTCAACTGTTCTTTTTTGATGACGTTGAATTTACGTTGTTTCTTTGCTTTCCGTGATGTGGTCTGCCTGCAGACCCATATGATTTTTTTAAATCATCGCTTCTACCGCGTGGCTGCGAGCCGTTGTGTGTGGTGAGATCATTTACTTTGTGTTAAAATTCAGTATTGGTAAAACAAGCGGAGATGATGCCAGCATCTTTACGAGATGTGTATCATCACCACGTTCTCAAGTGCCGTCTCCGATCCGAAGTTTGGCTGTCATTTTCTTCCACAAGTCACGTTCTTCCACTACTCTTTTTGTTTCTCCAATGCTTGACAAATCAGCCCACTGTATAACGTCATCTCTCCATGTTCGTCTCCTTCTCTCCCTGCACCTCTTTCCTTCCACCATACCTTCAATAACCAATTGGTGTAGCTGTCCTGCCGATCCTCTCAAAATATGTCCGGCGAATTTCATCTTTTGTTTTGCTAAGTCGGCAGCAGTGGCCTAGTGGTTAGCGCGTTGGGCTCGCAGTCGAGAGCCGGCATGTTCGACTCCAGCCACCCGCACTTGCTGTTGTTTCTCTGGGCAAGAAACTTTACGATAATTGCCTCTACCCAGTGATCGATTTCGAGTAATGGGTAGTAGTACCAAATTTAAGTCATAAGTAGAGTAGATAACTGAAAACAGACATTGCCGTCGGCTGCAGCGTGGGTCAGGTGTACGTCGGAAGGCGTACACCGATGCATAGCGCTCAAGTCCGCTTTTCCGCAATGCAGGATAAAGATAATAAAACAAATAATAATAAAATAAAAGTTTGCCCATCTATCTTGCACTTCAATTCTTTTCCTAATTGCTTCGTTTGTTATGTGTTTTTTAAATGATCTTTTTAATATTCTTCTGTAGCACCAGAGTTAAAAAGCATTAAATTTTTTGTGAATTTCTTTGCTGTAGGTCCAACTTTCACTTCCATATGACATGACTGGTTTGATGTAACAAGATAGAAATCTCAGTTTTAATTGTAAATTTATTTCTCCTCTTAAAAATTCTTTGCATTTCCAAAATGACGCTTTTGCTTGACCGATTCTTCTTTTTACATCATTGGTGCATCTTCCATCTTTTGTAATGAGGGACCCTAGGTATGTGCATGTGGTGACCTGATCCAATTGTTCTCCTTCCAACTTAATTTTTATTTTATTATTTTCATTGCTTTTTTCGATCAGCATTGTCTTTGTTTTCTTCAAATTGAGTTTCATTCCGTATTTTGTACTGATTTCATTGATTTTTTCCATGCTTTCTTGTAGTTTTTCTTCTGTGTCGGCGAGTATGACAGTGTCATCTGCGTATCGTATGTTGCTTACTATTTGACCATTGAATTTTACTCCGTTTTTGTTTAGTGTTGTTAATGTTTCCTTGATTATTGCTTCGCTGTACAAATTGAATAATATTGGTGAAAGTATGCATCCCTGCCGAACTCCTTTGAATACCGGGAAAAATTCTGTGAGACTGTTATCACTTCGAACTGCTGCTGTTTGTTTAAAAATATATGTTTTTTATAAGCCTTCTTTCTGAGAACGGGACATTAAATTTTTCGAGCAATTGTAGTAATTTGGTATGTTTTATCCTGTCAAATGCTTTGCTGTAATCTATGTATGCAATGTAAGTGTGTATTCCTTTTTCTATTCTCCGTTCGCCAATTGTTCTTAGAAGGAAGATTGCATTTCTTGTTCCGGATCCTTTTTTATATCCCACTTGTTTTTCATCGATTTATTGTTGTATTATTGGGGTTATCCTTCTTTTTATAATGTGTAGCAGAATTTTGCTGGCGTTTGAAATCAGACTTATAGTCCTGTGTTCTTCCCATTTCATTGTTTTTCTTATTTTTGGTATTGGGATCAAGATACTCTTAATGAAGTCATCCGGAATTTCACCACTATTGTACATCTCGTTTATTAGTTTCGTCATGTGATGCAATTCCGTTTCTCTCAGTTGTTTCATAAGTTCCGCTGGAACTTCATCTATCCCACTTGATTTTCCATCTGGGAGTCTTTCTATGACATCTCTAACTTCATGTTCCATTATTTTTGTAACTTCAGATTTTGCTGGTAAAATTTCGAAAATTGTCTCGTTCATCATCATATAGTTCTGACACATATTCTTGCCATCTGCTGGTTATTCCTTCTTGTGTTTGTATTACTTGTCCATCTTTATCGACCAGCCCCATCTTTGCAGCTGGAGTTTGACCTTTCATTTCTTTTAGTTTGGTGAACAGTTTTGGCGATCTCATGTCATCTAAATGCTCCAACTCTTTGCACTTTTTTTTCCAGTAATCTTCTTTAGCTTTTCTACACATTTGTCGGATCTTTTTGTTTAGTTTTTTGTACAGAAGTGCGTTTTTTACAAGCAATGTTCCTTTCAGATTTCGCCTTTCTTTCATTTTATTCAGTATTTCTTCCGTCATCCACAGTTGCTTTTTCTCTAACAATTGCCTTCCGCATATGTTTTCCGCAACTTCTTTTATGCAATTTTTCATCTTATTCCAGTCCGTTGTTAATCGTTTCTTTGCAAGTTTATTGTCCAGTTCTTTAAAATTTTCCCGTTTTTCTTTCGTTTGAGACTAGATCAAATTTCAGGACAGGTGATGGAGAGCCAGGTGAGTGTAGCTTCGTCCAGCGTTGCTATACCCTGCATTCCGTTTGGTGCTTTGTAGATGGGACATTCGAGAACGACATGGTCAGCAGTTTGTTCCCTCGCGCCGCATTCGCAGGCCGATGAGGGAGCCAGACCCCACTTGTGCATGTTGGAATGGAAGCGACCGACTCCGGTTCGGATTCTGTTGAGCTTGACCCAATTCAACCGAGGCAGGTCCATACCAGGGAGGCGCGCCACCGGGTGAGGTATAAAACCATGTAGTTTGGTGTCGGTGGCGCACCACGCTGCATTCCAAGTGTCTTCCATGAAGTGTGCTGCGCTGATGGCGTGATTGCTGAATGGATGTAGTAATTCAGCAGCAGCTGGCACAAAGGGGTGTCTAAACTTTAATTGCCGGGGAGATTCCTGAGGTGGAATGTTGAGTTTTGCATGAAGCAAGTGGTTAGGATCCCCCGCCCGGCGAGCCAGGTGTATAATGGCTCCCTTTCGGCGGATCTCAGCAGGTTGGATGCCTGCAAGGATTGGTAAATACTCTGTTGGAGTTGGGCGCAGGCATCCAGTCACAGTTCGCAGTGCGTCGTTGATTGGGCTGTCGATGAGGCGGGTGTGGGCACTGCGGCAACAGGCAGGGGCGCAGTATTCAGCAGTGAAGTGAAACAAATTTTCCCGTTGTCTGTGGTCCTCTAGCTTGTTGACGTCCCACAATGAACGTTTCTTTGTCTTCTTCAATGCTTTCAATTTGTTTTTTATTTTGCACACCACCACGTTATGATAAGAATCGCAGTCTGCACTTGTTTGTACCTTTGCATTGATCATCCCATTCCTGTGTCGTTTACTCATTAAAATGTAGGCTATTTGATTTTTTGTGATTCCATCTGGCGATCTCCACGTATGCCTTGAGTTTACTTTTTGTTCAAACCATGTGTTTGCTATAAGCAGGTCATTCTTTTCACAGCAGTCTATCAGTTTTTCTCCATTGTCGTTTAGTGTTCCAAGTCCAAATGGGCCCACGATTTTTTCATATGTGACATCACCAACTTTAGCGTTAAAATCTCCCAGTACTACCAGTTGATCAGTTGATTTTTTATACTTTCTTATTGTTTCATTTAATTTTTCGTAAAAGGTATCTTTGTTCTCCTCGCTTGCATCCTCATTTGGTGCATATACTTGTATTAGCAATGTCTTGAAAGGGTGTGTGTTTATTTTCATGCAAATAATTCTTTCACAAATTAGATCATAAAATATCATAGATTTTGCTATATTTTGTCTCATTATGAAGCCTACACCTTTCCTGCGCTTAATCCCTCCGGAGTATATCACCTTGAAGTTTTCTAATTTTGTTGGTATGTTGGTTGTGAACTCTCCTGCTTGTGACCACAAAGTTTCGGAAATTCCTAATATATCCAGGTCCAACTCTTCGCTTTCTTGTATCACACACTCTAGCTTCCCACGCTCATTCAGCCCTCTTACATTCCAAGTCCCTAATTTCAAACAGTCACTGATTGACGATGAAGTCCTGCCTGTTTGTCCACATGTGCTCCACCGGGCTAAATTACAGTGACTCGTGTGTATCACTGCACTTCTTTTGCCAAGATCTGGATTATCCAACTTGTGTTTACTCATGACAATACAAAGGGGCTAATAAGTAACGTCAGGCTCCCAGGACTAACGCACTTAGCAGTACCATGTTGGTTAATTGCGCCAACCGTTGATCCTAATGGATTTATCCGCTTGCCATCATTTCCAAGCACCGTTGACATTGAGTTTCTTACCGACTCATATTCATCCGCTACTCTGAAATACTGACACCCTGCTACCGTGCCAGACCGTTACCCAGATAGGGAGGCTATCAAGTTCTACACCTTGCCCAAGGGTGGCCTGAGAGCATACGACAGTTAAGAGGTAGCTCCACCATCCTCAATTTAGAAAAACCTGTCGTCGGATGCAGTTTTCTGTCAAGCCCAGGACAGGATATGTGTAGGTTACTTTAAATTTGAGTTTTTCCGTTTTGACCTTCATAAGTGTGTACAAAATATCATGTTTTTATCCCCACTTAAGACTCAATAAATAGAAACAAATACACGATTGCAAGTTATGTTTGTGACAGGAACAAGGAGGGTTTGTAGTCAAGCATTAAGCTTCTACTCTTGTAACCAATAGATAACTCTTGCAACATCCGCTAGTAGCCTACATGAAAAACGTATTGGTTAGGGTTATAAACAAAGTGAAAAATACCTAAAACAAATAAAGGGAATCGATACTCGGAAGATGAGTTTTAAAACCCTAACCCTAAATTGCTTTGGTTACGAAATAACTGCTGTACAATTACGTCATCCAATTTGAAAGATCACACAAATGACAAAACAAATATTATTCTCTTGATTTTCGTGATTCCTGGCATGTAAAGTACAATAAGATATAATCAGAAGATTAATCAACTATTTGGATCAAGATGTTCTTTGAAAACGCAATTACATTCCGAGTAAGTTTCAATAGATGTTCATTTATTGAACGTCTCGCCTCACAGATTTGTTAATATTGGACTATCTGTTAGCATTCACCATAAAGTTGTCGGGTTAGAAAGCAATATTTTGTGTTGGGGAAGTAACTTTGCCCAAGTTATTTATTTCTATCAAGCTACTGCATTGGGTTTTTATTTGATTTATTGGTGGATTAAAACTTTGAAACTCCGGGCTTGCTTGCTGTTTTTCTTTAGGTTTGTGATAATTTTCTGTTCATTGGTTAATATTTCTGTCATCTACATTTGTTTTTTAAAATAAACTTTGTCGTTTTTTGGTGATTTCTTTTGAAAATATTTGATTTAAAGCTTAGTTTTTTGGTAGATTTCAGTTTCAATATGTCTCTAAAGCCGTACTGCCCCACCATGTACAATGAAAAGTTTCAGCAAATCAAGTTTTATTGTTAAATAACATGATGCGTTAAAATAACTAAATGTCTGGTGAACAGTTTCATTCCATTTTCAGAACTATTATTGCACCAAACGAAACTGAAGCCCATAAATTATGAAAAAAAGTCATCACGATACATTTAATTTGGCAGAAATAAGATGCTTTTTCGGTTGGCGTTATTAGTTCTTTTATGTTCACTACGCACTTCTATAAGCGTTGAAAATTTATTTTCACTTGTTCACAATTCTTTGAATGAAGAAAACAAAGACCTAGATGCAAAAGATAAGCTTGGAAATATCCTAGATGTAAAGCATGTGGGTTCGAGAAAAGATGCACCTGGAAAAACTCAAAGTAAGACATTAATAGCAACAAGCATGGTTGCTGTACTTTGGATAAGATCAAAATGAGATAATGACATCCCTTTAAGTTTTATGGTAATGTTTGTTAGTTCAGTGGTTTTGCATCTGGCTCAAGATCATGCGGCTCTGGTTCGGCTCTCGTGGTATGCACTTGAACAACGCATTCAAAGGACTGCTTTCCATTCAGCAGCATCTAGTTAATGGAATAATTCCCCCGCAACAACACTTCAACAATCGGAAAACTTCACTCTGTCAATCTCGGTGACCGGCCCTGCGTCAAGAGCCTCTTAAACCTACAACTATTTCTATTTATACAACTTTTCTATTACAACCTACAAGTAATAGAAACTACCAGGAATAACCAATCAAGGCTTTGTCAGTCCGAGGACAAAGATTCAAAAACTAGACCTGGGGGTAGAATACACACACTCTTGCCGGCAACTCACAGATTAATAAAGCCTCAAACTTGTCTTACAAGCAAAGTAGTTTCTAAAGTCAATGAGCTCATTTTGTAAGTCATCAGAAACTTCACTCCTGCTCTAGGGTTGGATATTTAGAAAAATAATATTCTGTTGTTCAGAAGATATTTTGAAAAGCTTTGGAAGTTCTCAGCAACTTAGAAAAACTCCAACAAACTTTGGCATTTCCGAATACGTGGAGACACCAAGCAACGACAAATCAAAGAATCAAATCTATGATCATGAAAAGTAAAGTCTTGTGCAACACTTGTTCATGTTATTCGAAAATAATTATTCTCATTACTTCACAATGCAACTACTAAACCAAAAGCAGTAGCCTGCAGCGAAATCGATGAATGACCAACACCAAGTTAGTCCCAATTTCATTTTTCTTGACAAAGATCGACGCTTTAACCCTTTTTCCTGTGACGTTTTTTGGCCAGTTGACTTGCAGACGGGGGGTCGGTTCGACACTAGCACTTTGAGCTCGTGTAACTCAAAAACTACGCAAGATAGATCAATCAAATTTTCACATGATGCAGATAATTTATCTGATAACACAGCATCGAAACTCTTTTGCAATTTGTTCAACAGAACAAGTTGAGAAATCAAATAATTTGATGGTTGGTCATATATTTTTATTTGACTTGAGAAATCGCTTCTTAATTAGCCTATAATTGAGTGTGACAGGTTAATTCCATTGTGTACGATTTAATCTTTTACGCGGAGACGTCGTCCACGCTTCAATGAAATCGTAATTGGCGTCCGACTAACGTTTGCTTCGTTTCTAGCACTAGTTGCTACGATCATCTGATGAAATTGAAAGTAAAATTAACAACAAACAAAATGGTTTATTGCTTCACTGACGTTTCGCGCACCATGACAATGCGCATCCTCAGAGCGAATAACATACAAAATAAAATTTCACCAGGTTATATACTACTGTAGTGCAATTGAAGGCAAGAAAAAATAAAACACGCAATATTTTAAAAGATTGGCCAATGATGTGTGAGCGGTTAATTTCCACGTTAAAATTACGTAAAAACTTCCAAAAAAACATAAAAATTCGAAGCAGTGACGAGCAACAGAAAAAAGTGCTATAGAAGGCAAGAGAAATAGAACACAATGTTTTAAAGATTAGCTAATGATGTGCGGTTACTTTCGACGTTAAATTACGTAAAAAACTTCCAACAATAAACATAAATTCGAAGCACTGAAGACCACTAGAAATTCGAGACAAAATTAGATTGCAATAACGTTTCCAATTGTGTTTCAAGTGTTTCAACAGTTTCAACATTTGCAGAGAAAGAGACAAAATCACCACAAAAAAACTGTTTCAAGTTATTTTTGAGCCACATGTTATAGTCCACACTTTTTCAAACGTACTATCATTACTTGATATTAGAACTAAATCAAACAATTTTTTTTTACTTTCTAACTGTCGAATTTGGTTATGCATGATAAAAAAACACACTTTGTATTTCACAGCACATCTCAAGGAGCTATTTATTCGTTTTTAATATTGTTTCAACGTCTAAAAACGTTGAATCGATATGTAAAAAGTGTCTGATTTGCTGTCTGGGTAGCGGTTGAATACAGAAAAGTAAGGTAGCCTAATGGTGTCACGTGTATTTGAACAACAACCTATCCAAAAGTAGTGACTTGCTTCGATAGGAGCTTGTTCCATTTTAGGCCATCATGCACTCCAAAAACAAAGAGCGTTTAGATCAGTGCTTCCCAACCTTTTTCAGTTCGCGACCCACTTTTAATGCAAGTTTTATTGTGCGACCCACTTTTAATGCAAGTTTTATTGTGCGACCCACAATGAGATATGACATCTTTATTATGGCATCTTTACTACTGGCGTACGTACTGAAATAATTAATGCAACACAACACATCTAATTGTTACATTGTTGCATAATAGTTACGCAATGATAATGCAATAATTTCCCGATCTAATAGAAAACAGTATGTACAATTCATGAAAATGAAAAGTCAACAAATGAAGTGAGGATAAGAGTAGCGATGGCGATGGCGAAGGCGCAGTATTGTTCAAGACCAAACTGCGGCTTGTGAGATCCATAGTAATGATGATTTTTTTTAGAAAGTTTTAACATTCAGTAACATTTAAAAATGCTTCGCGACCCACCTGAAATAGCTTCGCGACCCACCAATGGGTCGCGACCCACCGATTGGGAAGCACTGGTGTAGAACTCCTGACTGATGAACTATGTCACGATGCATTACAAAAGTGATATGTTTCAATACTTACCAACAATCATCACTTTGAATGAAACAATTTTGCAAACAGTTGTAATAAAATGTAGTGATAATAATCGTTTAGTCAAATCGTGTTGGTAGGCTATAGAAGAGGGCACATTGCCAAATGAAACTCCTGTTCTGCGTGACAAACTCAAAGTCGTGGCATAACGATACGAAAAATAAATACATTTAGCAAAATATCAAATCTTGCAAAAAAAACTTTTTCAGGCTGAGTGTTGTTGTCGTACAAAAACAAAAAATCACTAAACCTTTGACTTTTTTCTTCGGCAAAATTGAAGGTTATTGATATTCAAAAATGCACGTTAGTGTCTAAATGATTGAAATGTTTTTTTTTCATGTTGTTAACTAGATTTGCAAGATAACGTTTTCTACATTTTTTTTTAATTTGTCGGACGTGCATTTTGTGTCGTTATTTATTACGCATTAGAAGATTTCTTTCTTTTCAAATTTTGAAATAGCATTTTAGATGCAGTTTGCGGTTGATGGCGTTACTGCAAAAGCCATATTTTGTAATTGACACACACCCAAAACAAAAGCGCATAAACTACTGCTGGCTGATAGACCACGTCACAATACATTATAGCGATGTTTTTCCGAACCAAAGACCCAGTAAACCAATTTTGTTGTTATTAGTTTAGACGTCTGCAGACGTTGAACCAATGACAAAAAGTGATTTGCTGATTTGAAACAAAGTGATTGCTGTTGCCAATGTGCAAACATTTTGATAAAAAGTAATCAAGTTTTGGCCACAGCTTTCTGGTCCATTTAGGCTACTATGGTCAATCAACTCACGTTGCAAACAGCTTATCGAGTCGACATTCCTAGGTAGGCTCACACTGAAGTTGTTTTGTGTAAAGTCTTGCTTGTGAAAAAATCGAAGTAAAAACACAAAAATGAAGTAAGTTATATTTACAAAGTATTATATTCTTGAATGAACCATAGTTTTAAAAAAAATATAGTTTGAACAGGTTTCATCTCATAAAAAATATAATTGATATCATCGCGAAGGATCAAATAGCTGCGAAAATCACTTCGAGCAATTCTTTGTGGTGATTTTCATTATGCAAACCAAGGTGAACCTCAATATACATATTTTTACGCCAAACGATAAAAATCTTTCTTTCTTTTTTCTAATTAGTTTTATGAGACAAGGAAAACGATTCGTATAAAAAATAATTCAATTCAACATATTTCCCTTCTTTTGTCAGACATGCATTTTGTGTAACAATACTTTAGAAAAATTGCTGAGTATGGTATAGCGTTTGAGATGCAGTCAGAGAATGATGCAACTTTATGGTTGAAGGCGTTATTAAAAAAGCCAATCTTTTGTCACGGAAATGTATTCGAAAACAAAAAGGCACAAAAGCGGCTGACTGATAGATTGCGTTACAATACGTTACAAAAACGAGGTATTGATTTCAGATTCTTTCAACCCAACAAACAACTTTGCTCCAAATGACACAAACGTCCAAATTTATGGAGAAAAAGGTATAAGCCTACACCGTTTTGTGAAAATAAGCTTCTGAAGACTAACATTTGAATGAAAAGTTTGAAATTATTGAGTTGGTCCTAATAGTGTTTCGGCTGAGATATATCAAAGCTTTTCAATCCTCGTATAAAAAAATAATTTTGTAATCTCTCAAGCAACTGCAAAATTTCATTTATGTAAAGATTCAGTGCTGATACAATATGCACAATGTTTGTCAAAGCACAATAATTTAGCTGCGCGTGTTTTTCCACAAAAGCCAAGCAGTTTAGATAGTCTGTGTCAAGTTCTTTTCAGTATCCATCAATCTCTCGTTTTCATAAAACATTTTCACAACATCCATAAATATTCATGTGAATATAAGTGTACAGGTACATGCAAAAGTTTATTGGCGGGTCAAGAACGCACTCCTTGCTTTCGGACAAGAAATCAAGAAATATACCACATTAGTCTGTTTGTTTTATGAGATAAACAGAGTTTTGTCAAGAATTTTCCTACTGCTTCTTGTTATAAGTTAGAAACAAAATGTATTGGCAATAGAAAACAACGTAAAATTACATTTTTTTCAGCATAGCTTATAGGATACTCTCTGATAATTTCAAAGAAACTCAGGTGTAATTAAAAGATTAATCAAAGCAAATCAAAACTCGAGTTTGCAAACAAAAGGCGGAATCATTACGGTTGAATGCTTTACAACAACGCCAACTCATGAGATATCTGCGTCGTAGACCACGCACGGCGGCGCTCAGTAATCCTATTAATCCGTATAATTTGAAAACAAAAGGGCCAGCTAGTAGCTAGCTAAAATATCAGAGAAAATCATGTAATATCTTTAAAACTATAGACAATAGCAACGTCATTTAAAGTGAAATAAATACTTGAATACTTTTTAGGTAAAGTCAAGAAATATCAAAGCTGTGGATCGCGTAGTTCTTTAACGATATTGTTTTGAAAAGTACTAAGTCCCCACCGACCCCCCCCCCACACAGGAAATAGGGTTAATGTATACTTTAATATTTTTAAAATAAATTGAAAATGGGCCCAATACTCTTCAACCCCCATGTGTATGCTACAGTATTTGTGCATTGCGCTATTATATGGCACTTGTCTAATGTCTATGGTAGTTAAGGTTGACTGGTGTGTTGGTTTGCGAAATAAAAAAGCAAAACAAAACGAATCTTGGGTTTAGGTTTGCACGAATATTTAAAGGAACCCTTTTAATTTATATCCAATGAATATCAAAATGACACCTACTATCATTTCAAATGTCTAAGTTTCAATGTTCCAGCATTACCCCTAGCATGCGTAGCATGGGTCAAAACGACACCCTCTGTCATTTCAAATGTCTAAGTTTCTTTCAATGCTCTAGCATTACCCCTAGCATGCGTAGCATGGGTCAAAACGACCCCCTCTGTCATTTCAAATGTCTAAGTTTCAATGTTCTAGCATTACCCCTAGCATGCGTAGCATGGGCCAAAACGACACCCTCTGTCATTTCAAATTTATAAGTTTCAATGTTCTAGCATTACCCCTAGCATGCGTAGCATGGGTCAAAACGACACCCTCTGTCATTTCAAATTTATAAGTTTCAATGTTCTAGCATTACCCCTAGCATGCGTAGCATGGGCCAAAACGACACCCTCTGTCATTTCAAATTTATAAGTTTAAATGTTTTAGCATTACCCCTAGCATGCGTAGCATGGGCCAAAACGACACCCTCTGTCATTTCAAATTTATAAGTTTCAATGTTCTAGCATTAACCCTAGCATGCGTAGCATGGGCCAAAACGACACCCTCTGTCATTTCAAATTTATAAGTTTCAATGTTCCAGCATTAACCCTAGCATGCGTAGCATGGCCCAAAACGACACCCTCTGTCATTTCAAATTTATAAGTTTCAATGTTCTAGCATTACCCCTAGCATGCGTAATATGGGCCAAAACGATACCCTCTGTCATTTCAAATTTATAAGTTTCAATGTTCTAATACTGTATTAAACTCCTCTTTTGTTTTGATGGATCTTGTAGTGACTTAACAAGTGTCTCTTTTCAATAATTGCTCAAGTGGAACTAAACCCATGATTCAGCAGTGTTTCCATTTTCGGCCATTTCTTATTCGGAACCGAAACTAACGTCCATTGACAGGTTTTCTTCAATAGATTTTTCTAAATGAGGATGATGATTTTTTATTTTACCTACTGCATTTGCATGAAGTTGAAGTAGGCTGATTCGTTTTTAAAGTTTTATAAAAGTATTGTTTCCATTCCATTCTTCCATTCCATTCCATTGAAATATCAATTTCGCGACTTTTGGGGTAACTGGAACAATTTTTACTCGCTCTGTACTTGGAAGATCTTACTCTACAATATGTGCGAAGAACCTATAATCTACAGTATAATATCGTTAGGCTTCCACCCAGGTTGTCACCTCACACTGACTACATGGACGAGATAAATATCTTTCTTCATCAATTGCTGCTGTTTTGCTAATAAATATCTTTCTCTATCAATGCAGGGTTTTGCTAATATTTGGCTATATTTTTAGTGTAGACTTTTGGTTATTGAGAGACTCTAAGTCTCTAATTAAAAAAGGACAATTTAGGCTTTCTGTCTGTCTAGGGCAGTGGTTCCCAACCTTTTTTACCTTGCGGCACCCTATCAAATAGATAAATAGTTTGCGGCACCCTGGCAAAACTGGGTCAATTTTATAAGATTTCTGTATTTCAAATAACTGTATGAAATAACACAGAATGAGTTGTACAGTATAGCGCGCGTAAATAAATGTATTTATTCAAATGTTAGTGTAAAATTTGGGCTTGACTTCTTGCACAAAGTCCCTTAATATCTCGAGGCACATTCGACAAAGCCACCCACATTTCTTCCTCGACTATAAGCAGTCGTTTTCGTTTTTTAGTTTTAATGTTCGTTTGTACGGAAAATCCACTAATTTGGAGACCCAATTGTAATTGCAAAGCCATTCACAAAATATATTCATGGGTATAAAGAACAAATCAATTATAACTTAGCCTTTTCTCGATTAGCTATGTAGGCTATCGTGTTTGTATGCGCAGGTATCCCTCATGCAAAAGTTTCTATTTTATAATGGTTCGCAAACAATCGTGCAATTTTATAATCGTGCTGGGTCACACAATCCGATAATCCATCACTGCAATTTGACTTTGTGCGCCGTGAAACGCAAAATAAAATCATGAAACCTGGCAATAATGACGCGTTTCAAACGTTTTTATGGAAAGAACAGCAACGAGTCAAAATCTCTTTCACGCTGCTTTTCCTGGACGAGAAAACACAGGCTTACCGTGGATTAGGGTTAAAATAAATAAATAAATTCCACACTTAACGGGTTAAAGTTAAAATATCTCGCTGCACCCTTGAGCATTGCAATCGGCACCCCAGGGTGCCGCGGCACCCCGGTTGAGAACCACTGGTCTAGGGGTATGATTTCCTACAAACATTTAGCAAGTGAAATGGAATATTAAATATATTTCTTATAAATAAAAATTGCAAGTTCGGGAAATTGAAAAATAAGTCTAACCAATTTAGTTTTATCGATCGGTGTCAGAAGAGCGACATTCTCCAGTCGTGAATTTTACCTTCTCGTTCTGGTGTTCAGTCCGTTCGCTTTGCAAGTCTATTTCTGAGTGTGAGCCTTTTTCAATTCCCCGCTTACTTCATAATATACCGTTAGAGCCTTTTTATCAATAATAGCCTATCGTGAGAGTCAAGGGAAGCGATACCGGTTGCATAGTTGTGTCGCTTTAGAAATACAGAAGTGTTGAGCTAAATTCTGTGTGAGTGACATAGGTTAAACAGGAAGCGTGACCTTAGTTCCTTGAGAACTTAGGTTTTGAATTTGCAGCGTTGAAATGCATTTTGCAATTCTGATAAGTTTCGGTTAAATGTTAAAATATAAATTTGTTTCTTAAAAACATGGTACATGTTACACATGCTTATAAAAAATTAACTATATTGCCATGCAGGACTTCTAAAACGAATGCTAAGTCTCACATTTCTAAAGAAAGGGAAAAGAGTCTGGAGCTGAATCTGCCGAACTTACAAGTTGATTACGTAAGTGTCACGGTTTCTTTCTATCTCTTACCAAGAAAGAGACTTGGAAAGGTTCAATGACGTAGTTTAATGGGATATTATCGAAAAGCAGTCAACCGTATCTGTCACTGCTTCCTTTTGGCGTCAAGAGTTACTGGCCGAGACCATCAGGTCTACGTCTCTCTTATTGCTAATTACTCCTTCGGCTTATATCAAATAACAACGGGAAAAAGTATGCCGTTGGTCAAAAGCCTTATTTATCACTTCAATCAATATATTTCGCAAAATATATTCGTGATTGTGTAATTTAGGTAGAAAAGGTGATAAAGACTCGGTTTTTGACCTATTTTCGATATTTCTTGGTCAAATTTTTCAGTTTACATTTTATTTTGAAAGTCCTCTTGCATAGAACACAGAATTTCATCAATTTTGTTTTTCCGTTTCTGTGCAAACAGCATTCCATGCACTTTTTGCACTACAAAGCAATTTGCGCAAATAATAAATTACCTTCCTAATCATTGTCTGCCAGCAAAGAATGACTCATATCGCGTCAAAGACCAACTCCCTACCCAGACAGCAAAATCGACATTGAATCAATGTAAAAATGACGGATTTTGCTGCCTGGGTAGAGAATGGAATTTTAGCGCTGTAAAATGAAACCGCACGCTAATAGTAAACTGTCAATCAAGCTATTGAATATCAGGAAATTTCTTGCATTTCATAACTGGCTGTGACAAAAGGTTTATTGTGAACTTCACAATTATCCCGATACCAACATCATCGGGATTAAAAGTTGGGGCATGAAAAAAAAATAAAAGTCAAGAAATCTCAGGTTTCTAGCGTCACTGCTTCTATGTAAAATTGCTGAATTAGCAGAGGGCGAGACCATAAGGTCTACGCCAGTAACAGATACGGTTAAATGTCGAATAGTTCTACTGGTGAAATGATAATGAAAATTCTTGAAGGACTTGAACGAACGGCTTCTCAAATAACTCTAATTTCGAACACAATTTATATCAGCACCAATTCTCATCTACTTGTATTCAATTACTTCAACGTTCAATCAACAATAATCTCTGCATCTAGTAGCCACTATCACAACAACAATAATCTGCAACTCTTAACACTCATAATAATCATAATGCAAATTACACCACTATTTATAGCAGGTTGTTTGGTCTAGTAACTTCGAGAAGGTTACGTAATGCTACATCATAAGAACTCAATTGTTCTGTCAAGTTGCACTACACCTAAACAAACAAGGTAAAGGAGCTTCCAGATTTGCACGTAGCAGTAGAATGATCTGGCAATACGTCACATAATACAGATTTCGCAATGAAAGGTTACTACAGGACAATGACCAAAAATAACATATCGCATAAGAATTCCACAATCAAAACAGCACGTTCGGTCAAGATACAAATCAGCCCGTCTCAAGATCTTGCACATTGATTGTGACAGTAAGCAAGGATTGACAGGAAATTCATGAATGTCGGTTAGATCTTAAGAATTAAAACCGCTGATATTTATGATGACATCCTGTAGTTAACAATCTAGCAAGATGTTGAACGTTTATTAGTAGGGTCATTATGTTGACCAACCCGGAAAAAATTGCAAGAAAACGTTTTATGGTGTTTTCCAATACTTTTCGGTTCAGAGAACAACATATAAAAAGTTTACCAAAATTCGAGTGTCACAAAGGGTCTAAATATTACGTAATTCAAGATGGCCGCCATTTTAGCGAAATACTCGTATATATACCAAGTCCAAAGGAAACATGATTCTTAACCAACAAAAATGGCAAATTTAACCATAAAATACATTACCCCAGTAATCTTAACAGTTAACGCAGTACCCTAACGTTCACTTTTGACGTCATCCATTACATCATCATGACGTTTTCACCTATTTACCCGAACATTTACAATTTTAAAGTATGTTGAGATATCGTAAAAACACGAAAGTGCGAAAGATAGACTCACAGAAAACAATCAGTTTGCCTCATCTTCGATGACATCAATATGTTAATGTCTTCATTCATATTTGTATTCACACTTTTCCATTACTAAATACGTTCAATGAAGACTTTGATATACCAAAAGTCACAAAATTTTCTCATCAGGTGTGAGTTATTAATCAGTCATCAGTATCTTCTAGAATGGGTGTATTGTTAATATTTGCACAGTTGCCGTCCTGGCAAGGACCACATGCTCTTGTACACTCAAGTCCATACTTTTTACAACCGCACCTGAGTGTATTGCACCCAGTTGAACAATTACAGTGAACCATTTTTAGAAGAATGTCTGGAGCAGGGTTTTTGTCCGTCATCACTGGTATTAGCTTATCCCCTTGAATTTCCCAACCCCATTTCTCAGCGTCCATTTGGGTACTTAGGCCCATCCATGCCATCACTTGCAAGTAGCAGCGTAATGAATGGTATTTCAATGCAGATTCTGTCGGCGAAAACTGTTCAGGCGTCACAAATGTACTTGATGTAACAACTTTTTTGCAAAGATAGCCATAACGTAATGATGCGAGCGAATCAGATGTTGTCCCATGAAATAGTGATACTACAGCCTTACGTCCAGCACTTTCTACATCACCTTGTTTAGAGTGTGGTGCACAAAAGATATTTGAGCATGATCGCAATACAGAGTCTCCCTTGACAACTTTTTAAAGTGCCTACCGTCCCAATGAATGCTAAAGCGTTATCGCATTATAGTCGACTGTAATATGTCCTAACTTACAATACAATACAAAATGTTTTCGATATAACCAAGTTTGCCTGTTGTAATCTACGAAACTAGCCTTCGGCGATGGGCTTCGCAAACCACTCCTGGCACACAGGCATGAACAACTAAATTTGTATAATGCTGGCTGAAAGATGCGTCTTCATTATGGAATGGATACCTTATAAATTTGCGCATTCACTAGCAACCAAGCCTATCTCGGCTAGTTTGGTCTCCACTAAGCTCGACTCCAACTGATGTCATATCACTAGGTGGCGTTGACGAGTTTGCCACTTCCAGGTAGCGTGAGAGAGAAGCGCTAGAGAGCGTGGGAAAAGGGTCGGTTTCTCGGCTTTGGGCCTCAATTGTAAGGAAGTGAGTTTTTCAACAGGTACCGGATGTCATGGCAATGGATTCTAGCCAATGTTAATTCGATCGTGCAGTTGCACTTTAAAGGGTTTACCTTATAATTGAGTGTGAAGGGACAATTTTTTTGTGTTCAATATTAATCTCTTATGCGCGGACGTCGACCAAGCTTCAATGAAATCGTAATTGGCGTCTGACTTGCGTTTCTTGTTGTTTTGCCCGAGGCATTTTAAAAATCTTTTGCTTTGTCTGGAAGCTTGCAGAGAATGAGACAAAATCACCGCAAAAAACTGTTTCAAGTTATTTTTGAGCCACATGTTATAGTCTACATTTTTTCGAACGTACTATCATCACTTGATTTTGTAACTAAATCAAGCAATGAGCTTTAGTAAATACTTTATTTGTGACAATTGTGTTTAGTTCAGTTTTCTTTTCACACTCACAGTGTCCAATTTGGTTATACATAATCAAGGAACCTTTTGTATTTCGCAGCACATCCCAGGAAACTATTTATTTATTTTTAACATCGTTTCAACGTCTAGAGACGTTGAATCGATGTAAAAAGTTCTGATTTGCTGTCTAGCTAGCGGTTGATTACAGAAGAGTAAAGTAATGGTGTCACATGGTATTTGAACAACAACCTATCCAAAGGTAGTCATTTGCTTCGATAGGAGCTCGTTCCAACTCAGGCCTTCATGCAATCCAAAAACAAAAAACGTCTAGAACTCCTGAATGGTAAACTATGTCACGATGCATTACAAAAGTGATCTGTTTTCATACTCACCAACTATGATCACTTTAAATGAAATCATTTTGCAAACAGTTTTGATACAGTGTAGTGATCATAATCGTTTAGTCAAATCGTATTGATAGGTTATAGAGAAGGTCGTTTGTACATTGCCAAATGGAACTCCCGTCCTGCGTGACAAACGCAAAGTCGTGGCATAACGATACGAAAAATAAATACATCTAGCAAGATATCAAATCTTGCAAAAAAGTAATTTTTAGCTTGATTTCTATTGTCGTACAAAAACAAAATCACTAAAGTTTTGACTTTTTTCTTCGACAAAATTGAAGTTTATTGATATTCAAAAATGCACGTTTGTGTGTAAACGAGTGAAATGGCTTTTTTCATGTTATCAACTAGATTTGCACGATAACGTTTTCTACATTTTTTTCTAATTTTTTGGACATGCATTTTGTGTCAAGCTATTTCTTGCAAATTAAAAGATTTCTTTCCTCTCAAATTTTGATATGGCATTTTAGATGTAGTTTACGGTTGACGGCATTACTGCAAAAGCCATCTTTTGCAATTGGTTCACACCCAAAACAAAAGACGCATAAACTACTGCTGGCTGATAGACCACGTCACAATACATCATAATGATGTTTTTCCGAACCAAAGACCCAGTAAACCAATTTTGTTGTTATTAGTTTAGACGTCTGCAGACGTTGAACCAATGACATAAAGTGATATGCTGATTTGAAACAAAGTGATTGCTGTTCCCAATGTGCAAACATTTTGATAAAAAGTAATCAAGTTTAGGCCACATCTTTCTGGTCCACTTAGTCTACTCTGGTCAATCAACTCACGTTGCAAATAACTTATCGACATTATTGGGTAGGCTCACACTGAAGTTGATTTGTGTGAAGTCTTGCTTGTGAAAAAGTCCAAGTAAAAACGCAAAAATAGAGTAAGTTGTATTTACAAAGTGTTCTTGAATGAACCATAGTTTAAAAAAAAAGTTTGAACAGGTTTCATCTGATAGAAACTACAATTGATATCATTGCGAAGGAACAAAAAGCTGTGAAAATCACTTCGAGTAATTCTTTGTTATGATTTTCATTTTTAATTATGCAAACCAAGGTGATCGAAATCGATTTTTAGCAATATATGATTGAACTGACTCGTGTGAGAATAAATTTCTTTGCATTTCTTTGATATATTTTCTCAAATGTTGAAAAGCAACTCAATTATTTTTCATTTGTTGCTGTATATTATTCAGGAGGATACATTCCTTTGCGCCAGTCTTCCACTTTTGCAAGAAAGCTCTAAATCCTTGTACATCAGTAAGTGCTGTACTTAATCAAGCAACTTGTAACATCATTGTAAGTGAACTAAACTTTTTACCTTGTTCAGCTGAAATCATTCCACATGCTGAAGCCAGTGTTGTCCATCACATAGTTTTGCACACGTGCACTGAACCTGGTTCCTCTCATCCGGCTTGGTAAGTGATTGAAAGTATATTTAATGCACTATAGGCTGTTAATGAAGACGAGTTTCAGAATATATAAGCAATCCACTGTACATTTAGGGAGTGTGGAGGACTGCAACGCAAAGTGAATCTTCATGAGCCAAATGCCAAGTATCCAACTGGCAAAATTTGCAAGTCAGGATTCAAGGCATTATGGATTTGGACAAAAGACGCACCAAATTTTCGATTACCCAAAGACATTGGCTTCAAAGTCGGAAATGGAACCAGCCAATTGTATTTAGTTATATCAGCCCACGTTGCATCTGCGCAACCAGCAAGCGGTTAGTTTTATTGATATCATTCATTACCTTATCACAAATACTTTTGGCAGGTTAACCCTTTAATTTATTGTTTTTTGCACTAGTTGCAGCGTTCCGCTAATGAAAGCAAAAGCAAAGACAAACATGTTGATTTATTGCTTTACTGATTCACTTATTCGCGCACCATGACAATGCGCATCCTTATAGAGAGTAACATAGGTGTACGGGAAGCATATTTTTTGGGGGTGCAAAAGAATTCTTGCCCAAATATAATCAACTGGGCCTAAACAAAAGTACACATGTAAGAAAAAGCAATAATATAGCCTTCAAGAAAAAAACAGCACAAAAAATATCAACTGACAAGACTTCCACAAAGCCATTGATATGATAAGTATACCATTATGCAAATTAGCAAAACAACAAATTCATCATAAGACAATTGAAGGGAGTAATTGACACTGCACTAAGTCACTAGCGAACCAGTATAATGCAGTACTACCGGTACATGGCTCTAAAACTGCAAAACTAAACTAAAAAGTATTGATTAGTAGGTTAAATACAGTTGTAGACTGGTGGTATACACAAATTTAAAAGAAGTATTTGTTTCGCCCACTTCGTTGTCCAAATATATCTACAATGCGATTGACATCCACTTTATTTGTTGTTGATCTTTCCAAGTGCAACAAAGCTAAGTTTGACAGTCGTGTTTGACCCATTGTTGATCTCAGATATGTCTTCAGTCGTCGTACCGGTAATCCGGAAAAAGACCTCTCAGCTGAACATGAAGTTGCAGGAACTGTTGCTAGAATTTTGGCAGCTTTTGCAAAGTGGGGCATAGTTTTATCTAATCCATTTGAAGTTAGGAATTTTGTACATTGTACAGCAGTTTTGATTTCTCTGTTGCGAGCGAGTTGGTGAAAAAGTTGATATTCCGCTTCCAGGAAATCTTGTTCTATGGTGTAGACTTCAGATATCAACTTCATGCTTTCTTGGTTGGCATTATTTCTCAGCACTACATCTGCAAGAGAAAGCAGTATTTTTGAACTTTTGTTTGTAAATCTTTCAGATAATTCTGCAGTGACCCTGTCAATCGCATCATAGTATACATCAACACGTGCTCTTTCCTTGTCAGTTTGTTCATTTTCTGGTTTTGTTGCTGTATTTTCACCACACAATGCTTGCATCCTTTTTGAAGGTTTTGATTGACGATGCACAGAAATACCGGTACTTGAGTCTCGTTCACTGTGTGTTTGAAAGGTTTTGAAAGCTTTATGAACATCATTCCAAATGTTAAAGAACTTTTCCTCATTCCTGTGATTTCTTAAAGTGGAAATAGTTCCAAGTGCAGTTTGTTGGGCTGTTGCTATGTCCATTTCCTTTCCCTGGAGGTATGTTGCTAGGGGATTTGTAAATGAAAATATAAATTTCAAAACTTCTAGTCCCAGAAGGAACTGGACATCACAAACAGCTACAAATAGACCCCTGCCATCAACACAGGTTTTTAGGTCCTTTTCATTACTGCACTGCTTCAATGCAAGTAAAATTCTTAAAATTTGACAATGCACCGATTTCACAGCCTCCCATCGGCAAGTCCAACGTGTTACACAGAACGACTTGAGTTTAATGTACTTTCCAAATTTTTCTTCATCATCAAAACTTCTTAAAATTGTTTGCCTTTTTGGTGAGTGAAAATAATGATGTAATGACTGTACTACCCCAAGTGCATTTCTCAGAATAGTGTTTACTTCCAGAGTATCTTGAAGAGCCAAATTTAAAAGATGTGCATAACAATGGACGTAAATTGCCTGTGGCACAAGTTCTTGCACTCTAGCTGCTACTCCATTGCGAACTCCACTCATGTTCGCAGCTCCATCATAGCACTGCCCAACAATGTCCTTAATATTTAGCCCTAGCTCTTGAAGTGCACCTTTTATAAGAAGAAACAATGTTTCACCCTCAGTGTTCTTCGGATTATAGAACCCAATAAAACTCTCCTGAATTTCTCCTTGCACCAAGTAGCGAAAGCATATTGAGAGTTGCTCTACAGTGCTTACATCGGTTGTTTCATCAACAATAAGGCTGAAAATTTTAGCATCAGAAATTTTTTCACAAAGTGTTTTTTTGACAAGTTGAGCAGCTATATCTATGATTTCATTTTGAATTCGAGGAGAAAGCCATTGAGTGTGCTTTGGTAAGTTTTGTTCAAGCTTGAAAGACAGCCATGGTATGTCTTCGCACCTTAACCCTTTGAAGGTTGGGGGGGGGCTGTCAATTCAATTTTTTTGTATCAACATTTGTATCTCTAAAACCACTGAGGCTGCGACTATGAGACTTCTTGACTTTTCCTAACTTTTATTCACCTCTATTGAGCTGAAATTTTGAGCGAATAAAGGTTATAAATTGAGAGATATAAGGCATTTCTCAGCACATCCTCTGAAATATTTCTTATTCTATTGAACAAAATTTTCCCACCAGCTGGATGAAAGTAATTAATTTGGCCTCGTTAATCAAATGATTCGTTAATCAAATGATTCAAATTGAGATTATGTAAAAAAAATTTAATTACAACATTGCAATGCATGTTTTTCATTACTCTACCAAAAAATACCAAATAACCCAAACGTCATAAGTCACCTCAACATCTCAACGTATATGAGCAGTTCTAAAACTCACATAGTTTTAATTTTCGGATATGCTCAGCGTGAATAATTTTACAAAGTGAATCCCAAGTTTTGAAACCGTGCTTTAAAAAATAACAGAGATATCACTCCTAAAGCATAAGAAGAATCGACAGCCCCCCCCCCCAAACTGAGCAAGACTCCAGAGAGCCCAACCTTCTAAGGGTTAAATGAAGCAATTCCAAGAAGTTCCCACGGTTTACATCAGATATTTGACAAACATTAGCTCGGTCTTCAGCATTATTTCGCTGTGGAATATTCTGCTGTGCAGTAAAAATTAAAGTTTCAACAATTGTTTTCAAATATTCTCGATTTCTTGTCACTTCCTCTCCATGAAAGCTTTGCATCTGAGAAATAACCGATGTCTGTTGGTTGCGGTTAATTTTGAAGTTCATCCATTTTTCCATAGCTGTTTGATGCCTTATGCTGCTACAGTGTTTATGCAACTTTTGGGATTTTCTCCAATTTGAAAATAAAAATGTATTACCAGCAGTATTGAATTTTTGGCAAGGAAAGCATTCGAAACTCTTTACGGTAACATTAAAACTTAACCATGGATATGTTTGATAGAATATGGGGTTGAAGTCTCTTTTACAACCCTCACCAGGATACTGTTTGGGATTGTATGAATTCAAAAATGGTTGATAGGGTTCATCAAGATCATTAGAAATTAACTGGGAGGCATTTCGGTTTAGTGTAGCGGAGTCATCATTTGAACCAACTTTAAGAACACCAGCACAAACAGGTACAACCTCATCAACAATATTAACAGGTTTATCAACAACAACTGGTAGTGGTACAGCCTCATTAACAGCAGTTTCACGTACAGGCTCATCAACAACATCAACAAATACTGGTTGATCAACAACATCACCAATTACAGCCTTATCGATAACAGTTACAGGTATCGACTCTGAATCTTCAACAATATGTACAGGTACAGACTTTTCAACAACAAGAATGCTTAGAGGTTGCCTTTGAAGTCCCTCAGCAGCTGTAAGTTATTAAGTATTTTATGGCATTTGTCACATTTCACTTTCGTTCGATAAATTCTTCGATTTTTATCCATTACAACAGTGGTACAGTGGTAGGCCTACTTGATGAATTCGACTTCAGAAAAGTAAACAGATGCTGACAAATAATAGGCTATTCTACACTCTTCGGTAATCTAGCTTTAATGCCTATCAGAAACAACTCTAACTGAACTACTTTCTTGCATAAAACTCCACTTTCTCACAGCAAATTGTTGTATCATCAATCATCATGAAGTAAACTCCATCTCCATCATTCTGACATGTGCTTCTATTTCTCCATTATCAAATTTGTTAAATTTTGTCAAGGACTGTAGCCTACTAAACAAGGTAAAAGCTGCATTCTCCAGCAAGCAAGAATTTATACCGGTGCGTTCACTTTTATAACTTTTTTTAGCAAGGAATCTTCCGAAAATTCTCTTTTGTAGACTAAGAAGAGTAGATACAGATAGGTATAAAATCTTGCCCAAATACCAAATCTTGCCCAAATTCTCGACAGATTGGGGGTGCAATTGCACCCCCTGCACCCCCGGCTCGTACACCTATGGAGAGTAACACACAAAATCAAACTTACAAAGTTATATACTGCAGTGCGGTTAAGGGTAAGAGAAGAAAAAAAGTTGAAACGCACATTACTTGAAAGGTTGACCGAAAGATGCGCATCAATGGTTTTACTTCGTTTTAAATATCAATTGGAAACAAAAATTACATATGTTTTTATAAACCAATGCTTTCAGAAATTCATAATTTCTAGTATTTATGCATGCAAACCAAGCAGGCGTAGCAGACATACCTAAAAATATTTACTTTTTCGTTTGTGTGTTTGTCGCTTGCAATCGCATGCAAACATTTCGATGAAAGCGGGGTTGCTTAAAATTAAATTACATGAAACTTCTAATTTGCAAACTTGCTGGTTTTCAAATTATTTAGTTTTGCAACAGCGTCTAGCAAAGAAAATTAAGTCAATTTATTTGCGGTCGTCGTTGTCGTCGTGTGAGCGTCTGGGGCCGAGGGTCTATCCTTTTACCACCCCAGATTCACGATGTTCCCGGACTACACTGGAATGCTGCTAGAGAGCAGCCAGTCTTTGGTTTCATCATCCATGACACGCAGACCTTCCACTCCGTTAGGTGGCTTGAAGATGGAGCAGTCATTGATGTGTGGTCTGCGGTCTGTTCCTCGGCACCACATTCACAGGAGGAGGAAGAAGCCATTCCCCATTGGTGCATGATTCAGCGGAAAAGCCCGACGCCGGTACGGAGACGGTTAAGGCGCACCCATGCCTGTCTTGGTAGTGTTAGACCGATGGGGCGTTTGTCGGCGTCGGGAATGAACGAATAGAGTCTGGTGGCGCTTGACCTCCATTCAGAAATCCATTTATGGTCCGCCCAAGCAGCCGCAGAGATGTCTTGTACATCAGCTTTGTTGATAAGAAGTTGAGCGGCTGGCACGAATGGGTGTCTTCTTCGTCGTATGAGTTGTTCTTTCGGACTATATGTTTGGGCATGAACCAATGGGTGTCTTGATTTCAGTCGACGAGGGTGCTCGATTGGGAGAGCAGAAATCTTGTGGTGGAGAAGGTGGTTAGGCTCCAATGCCCGTCGACCGAGGGAAAGAGTGGCTTCTTCGCGACGAAGCTCAGCAGGTTGGATGCCAGCGAGAATGGGGAGATTGTTCAATGGTGTGGGACGCAGGCATCCGGTCACTGTGCACAGGGCGCTGTTTATGGCAGTGTCGATGTTATGGCAGTGAGCACTGTGGCACCAGACAGGTGCACAGTACTCTGCTGAAGAGTAGACAAGGGCTAAGGCTGCTATACGCAAAGTGTCAGCCCTCGCCCCCCAGCTAGAGCCTGCCAGGCGCTTGAGTAGTGCAGCGCGGGATGTGAGTTTCTTGCGCAGTGACACCAAATGGTGGCGGTATGTGAGAGATCTGTCCAGTGTCACCCCAAGATATCTTGGTTCCGGGCAGAAGGACAGAGATTTTCCGTTGTTGTGGACTTGTAGCTCACGATCAGCTTCCCGATTATGGAGGTGGAAAGCTGCCGCCACAGTTTTGGTTTCGCTGAGTTTCAGTCGCCAGTTCTGGAGATAGGTTGAGAGAGTTTTCATGTCCTGGCTCAAGGTGTCTTCTAAATTTTCCCACAACTTTGTGGAGTGGAGAATTGCCAGGTCGTCCGCATAAGCATATTTTGCGGAGACCGTAGTTGGCAGGTCGTGGGTGTAGATGTTGAAAACAAGTGGAGCCAGGACCGATCACTGTGGGACGCCGTTTTTCAAGCGTCTCAGTCTGCTTCGCCGTGAGCTACCGGTAGTGAGGGTAAAGCTTCGATTCCTGACAAGTTCCATAATCATATGAACCATATGTCGGTCAGGAAGCAGGCGAAGCAGCTTCCAAGTAAGGCCGCGATGCCATACGGTGTCATAGGCAGCTGTAAGATCTCGAAAAACAGATTGTGAGGTGGTGCAGGCAGGAAGAGAGGAATCTACGTAACCAGGACTTTAGGGCATGGCCAGCATGGAGCACAAGCTCAGGGCAGATCTTATCGGGCCCTGGAGACTTGTGTGGTTTCACTAGGCGGAGGGCGGTGGCGAATTCCTCTGGGGTGAAGTCTCCAGAGATTGCTTCCTCTTGTGGTGTTTCCACTCGCCAAAGGGCAGATATTTCCTTGGCAACAAGACGGGATGCCTTGCGGTCCTTTGTCTTGTACACCCCGTTCTGCACTAGCTGGGAAGCGATGGCATTAGCAGAAACGGGGCACTGACGAGCGGAGTTTGCTGAGCGCCCAGTGAGGTTGTTGACGATACTCCATGTTTGCGGCTTGAGTGTGAGAAGCCGATGGTTTGAACAGCTTCGTTTCATCGCTCAAGCTTCTTTGTGTCCAGCCGCTCAAGTAGTCTGGTGGCGGCGGTGTTAGAAGCAGCACCACTTGTGGCGCTTAAGTAGGAGCGATAGAGAGCTTCACACTCAGAGTCCCAGCATGGTGTATAGCTGCTTCGATGGCCACGTGGTATTGTGGCCTTTGCCGCAGTTATTATGGCATTGCAGAAGTCCTGGTATGCCTCGTCTGCGTTGCATGTTTCAGGTGATGGTAACTTTGCAGCAGACTCATTGGTCAGGAGGCTGTTTTGATTCCAATCGGCTTTTTTGAATTTCCATTGCTTTACCGGTGAACTCGGGACAGGAGCTACAAGTTTTGGGGCTGATGAGGGACGGCCGGTGTTGGGACCGCCGGAACTTCTCAAGCACACGTCTGTCTGGAAGAGAACTGTCGACACTCGCGAAGGCCAAGTCAGGGTTTGTCCCTGTTCCCCAGCGGCCGGAGTGGAAACTGGCTGGTTCCTTTGGGTTGAATAGGAGGGTATGGTACAAAACTTAAACAAAGAATTAATTTCTTCTAAGTATGCAAAATATGGATACAGCAATGTTAGTTCTAACTAATTTCGTGGTTTATGTCATCATAACGCGATCCAGTAAAAATTGACACCGCTATAATTACGAACAACAAAAAATATCCATTTTGGAAATTTGATCCGTTATATCCAGTCGAAGGATAAACGGAATTTCACTAAATCTACTATAGTGTTAGGTACAGACCTTAAGAACCTCATAACATACTAACTGGGTTTCGACAAAACGGTTTGTAATCTAGAAACCATCTAAATGTGCTGTCAGTTTAAACTGACGGTAGGAGGATATGGGTTAATAGAAACTATTTTATTTTACTAATGATAGAAACTGTCAGGTTGTGAACCACAAAGTATTACTTGAATGAGGAGGTAAAACAATGAGTACAAGCAACTCGGCGACTATATTAGACACTAAACCACTTCAGACATTGAATCAATGTGAAATGATACAGTTTTTTTTAGAAACAATTTTTTTAGGTTTTTTTAGAAACACTTTCTTAACAAGTACAATGAAATTAACTAACAGTTTCAACAAAAGAATTTATTGTAATGTAGTCTCAAAGTTTACGATTAAAATGAGACAGAGCCTCAATAAAAAAAACAATAATTTATAGCCTACCAAATTGCTAGAACATTTCTTACATTTTCCCAAACCTTTAGATACGGCACAGGATTGAGAAACTTTTCAATGACCTCATATTGCCTGAAAAACCCATCGTTACAATGCATAGATTGCGTCGGCAGATGTTGAATCAACGTAAAAATGACGGGTTTTTCTAGCTGGGTACTGCAATGGGCTGGTGTAGGCCTAATAAACTTACGAGTTGTCTGAGTGTTTAGAATTGAATCAGTCTAAAATGAGGATTACGTTAACAGGGTAAATAACTCTAAGGGTAAATAACTCTAAATAACTCTTAAGGTTTATGAAAAAAATATTCTCATGAAATTTCAGTGGTAAATATCAATGTTCGACGTCTATTCAAGATGTTAAATAGGGTGGCTCGTTTTTGAACTTTTTTTTAAATTCTCTCGGGGTAGTGGGGAAATGGTGCCAATGAGTGAGAAAACGCTCTTGACAAAATTTGAGATTCGTAAAACATTGTCTTCAGCCTCCTCATGGGGCCCAAAATTCGAAAAATGGGGTCAAAAATGCAATTTTTTCAAAAATATTTTTAGTTTGGGTAGATACAATATGATGATGAACTGTTTTATTTTGATCAACGACGCACGAGTACAAAATAACTGACACGGCAAGAAGAACACAATAAACATAGCCAGGTCAGAGACTTTAAAGAACCGGCCTGCCACGCCCCGTGGAGGCGGGGAGCGGCGTGATCATGGGGTGGCGATGCACCCTGAAGGGAAGTCCAACAGCTTAGGTCGCGGGAGCCAGGCTGGGGAGTCTAGGTACCTGTGGAAGGAAAGTGTGGATCGAGAATTTTGTGCGACTCGTCCGCAAAAGTTAGAATGGCGGAACGGGCCAGGGAGACGGGCTTAGCTTTCTGCAAACGCAAAAAGGTCAGCTCACGACGGGCCGGGCGACAGAAGTTTTCTTAAGCCAGGTAGCGTCCACGTCTCCATCACGTGACCGTAACACAGGTACGTTTGACTCCTATACCCGGTCTGCCCGTAGGCAGAGCGGATAAACTTTGGGGTCTCCCACGAGGAAGAGAAGCTTAGCTACAAGGACGATTTTAATGCTCGTGGGAGACGAAAATTATATAAAAATCTGGAGCAAAGGCTCAAATAGCCTAAAAAAAAAATTGAAGTCATTTGAACTATTCCTTCAGGTTCCTCACAGCTTCTGAAAATTTTCATTTTGCTGAAAATTTTGCATTTTTGTTTGTGGTTACATAAATACAAACTTCGTCAGTGACGTAAATTCAAATAAAAGACGTCACTTTTTCCTACCAAATTAACCCAATTTCATTAAAAAATGACGAAACAGCTCAGAGCAGGTTTATAAAGAGAAATACAATGACGTTTTATAGCTGGCAAAATGTCTAACGCAATTATGTATCACGTAACCACCCACAAAGATGCGAAATTTTCAACAAAATGGAAATTTTCAGAAGCTGTGAGGAAGCTGAAGGAATAGTTCAAATGACTCCAATTTTTTTTTAGGCTAATTAGATATATCTAAACAATATTGTATCTACCCAAACTAAAAATATTTTTGAAAAAATTGCGTTTTTGACCCCATTTTTCGATTTTTGGGTCCCATGAGGAGGCTGAAGACAATTTTTTACGAATCTCAAATTTTTTCAAGAGCGTTTTCTCACTCATTGGCACCATTTCCCCACTACCCCGAGAGAATTTTAAAAAAAGTTCAAAAACGAGCCACCCTAATGTTAAATATCTAATTTGGTCAACTGACACGCGCTGTTGTTCAAATGGACCAAGTTTCTCTTTGGCTCGTAATTGATTGATTTTGTTTTATTGCATGACAATCAAGACATTCGAAGCACCGGTCTCACACTCTTAGCGACAACCGACCCTTTGCCGAAAGCAGCTGGCGTTTTTCGATCCGGCACATTTTATGATTTCATCTTTCCACACTCCAAAAAAAATTTTGACTCTTTCTGCAGGTGAGATAGCGCTCATATATCAATAATTTTAAAGGCTTTGTAGTCAACAAATGTGTAATGCTTTACTGGCAAATTTTCTTAGTATAATATTTTCTCTCGTGGATTGGTTTGTTCCAATAAATTTTGTCTTGTTTTCTGAAAATATATGATCCCAACTCAGATACAACAGATTGTTGACGCTGCATCCTTTTGCAATTCGTGTTCACACCCACAAGCTAGGGATAGAAGTAACCAGCTACAGAGTTCGTAACAAACGGTGGACCCTGCTGGGAAGAAAGGATCCTCGCTTACCTCAAATTTTCTACCCAATGAAAAATCAAAATCTTACCATAGAACAGGGAGATAGAATAGTAAGTATTTAAGACAGAAGTTTAAAAATATTGATTTCGTAACAATGTTTTCAGTATTTCGACATGATCAGGGTTACCATCGATCAAGCCCAAAATAAATACGATGATTTGGGGTAACGTAATGGTTTAGTAACATAATAGTTTAGTAACGTAATAGTTTAGTAACGTAATAATTTAGTAACATACCGGTAATAGTTTAGTAACGTAATAGTTTAGTAACGTAATAATTTAGTAACATACCGGTAATAGTTTAGTAACGTAATAGTTTAGTAACGTAATAGTTTAGTAACGCAATAGTTTTGTAACGTAATAGCTTAGTAAAGTGATAGTTTAGTAACGTGATAGTTTAGTAATGTAACAGTTTATTAACATAATAGTTTATTAACGTAATAGTTTAGTAACGTAATAGTTTAGTAACGTGATAAAGTAGTAACGTAATAGTTTATAAACGTTTAGTAACGTTAACGTAATAGTTTAGTAACGTGATAGTGTAGTAACGTAATAGTTAGTAAAGTGATAGTTTAGTAACGTGATAGTTTAGTAATGTAACAGTTTATTAACATAATAGTTTAGTAACATAGTAGTTTAGTAACGTAATAGTTTAGTAACGTAATAGTTAAGTAACGTAATAGTTTAGTAACATAATAGTTTAGTAACGTAATAGTTTAGTAACGTAATAGTTTAGTAACGTAATAGTTTAGTAACATAATAGTTTAGTAACATAATAGTTTAGTAACATAATAGTTTAGTAACATAATAATTTGTCAACAAAGAGCCTCCACCCGGACGGCACAGCTGCAAGGGGCAATTGATAGCAAGTTCAGACGCCCCAGCATTCTGCAGCTCAACATAGAAGGCTACACAACAAGCAAGACCAAAGTTGTGGAGCAGCTTGCCTATACCAACCGGGCACTCGTCATCCTCCTCCAGGAGACCCACTGCACTTCTGCAGATAGGCTAGCCATTCCCAACTACACGCTAGCCGGGTCTACCTTAAGCAGGAAGCACGGCATTGCCACGTTTGTGCATGACAGCCTGAAGTGGACGTTTGTCGACCAATCTCCAACTGATGCCGAGATTGAGTGGGTGTGCATATGTATCTCAGACTACAACATCGTCAACATCTACAAGCCCTCACCCTCGCGAATGTTGCCATCATCCCTTCCAACTTCCCTCTCCCCCAGTCTCTACGCTGGCGACTTCAACTGCCAGCACATCGACTGGGGCTACAACAACACAAGCAGCGACGGAGAATTGCTGGCTGACTGGGCCTCTACAAACCATCTTGCCCTCCTATTCAATCCAAAGGAACCAGCCAGTTTCCACTCCGGCCGCTGGGGAACAGGGACAAACCCTGACTTGGCCTTCGCGAGTGTCGACAGTTCTCTTCCAGACAGACGTGTGCTTGAGAAGTTCCCGCGGTCCCAACACCGGCCGTCCCTCATCATCGCCCCAAAACTTGTGGCTCCTGTCCCGAGTTCACCGGTGAAGCGATGGAACTTCAAAAAAGCCGATTGGAATCAATACAGCCTCCTGACCAATGAGTCTGCTGCAAAGTTACCATCGACTGAAACATGCAACGCAGACGTGGCATACCAGGACTTCTGCAATGCCATAATAACTGCGGCAAAGGCCACAATACCACGTGGCCATCGAACCAGCTATAAACCATGCTGGGACTCTTAATGTGAAGCTTTCTACCGCTCATACCTAGCCGCCACAAGTGGTGCTGCTTCTAACACCGCCGCCACCAGACAACTTGAGCGGCTGGAAACAAAGAAGCTTGAGCGATGGAACGAAGCTGTCCAAACCATCGACTTCTCACACTCAAGCCGCAAAGCATGGAGCATCATCAACAACCTCACTTGGCGCTCAGCAAACTCCGCTCGTCAGTGCCCCGTTTCTGCTAATGCCATCGCTTCCCAGCTAGTGCAGAACGGGGTGTACAAGACAAAGGACCGCATGGCATCCCGCCTTGTTGCCAAGGAAGTATCTGCCCTATGGCGAGTGGAAACACCACCAGAAGAAACAATTTCTGGAGACTTCACTCCAGAGGAATTCGCCACCGCCTTCAGCCTAGTGAAACCACACAAGTCTCCAGGGCCCGATAAGATCTGCCCTGAGCTTGTGCTCCATGCTGGCCATGCCCTAAAGTCCTGGTTACGTAGATTCCTCTCTTCCTGCCTGCACCACCTCACAATCCCAAAAATATGGAGAAGAGCTTTAGTAGTTGCGATCCCTAAGCCTCACAAGCCACCAGAGGACCCAAGGAGTTATCGTCCGATATCCCTCCTCTGTGTTCCTTTCAAGATCCTCGAAAGACTGATTTATGCCCGCGTCAACCCAATCATCGACCCGCTCCTTCCAAAAGAGTAAGCTAGGTTTCGGCGCAGAAAATCCACTGTAGATCAAGTCACACTGTTGACCCAAGACATCGAGGACTGCTTTGAGGCAAAAAAAAAGGCCGGCGCTGTCTTTCTAGATCTCACAGCGGCCTACGATACCGTATGGCATCGCGGCCTTACTTACAAGCTGCTTCGCCTGCTTCCTGATCGACATATTATGGTCTATATGATTATGGAACTTGTCAGGAATCGAAGCTTCACCCTCACCACCGGCAACCCACGGCGAAGCAGACTGAGACGCTTGAAAAACGGCGTCCCACAGTGATCGGTCCTGGCTCCACTTCTTTTCAACATCTACACCCACGACCTGCCAACTACGGTCTCCGCAAAATACGCTTATGCGGACGACCTGGCAATTCTCCACTCCACAAAGTCGTGGGAAAATTTAGAAGAGACCTTGAGCGAGGACATGCAAACCATTTGAGCTTATCTCCAGAACTGGCGACTGAACCTCAGCGAAACCAAAACTGTGGCGGCAGCTTTCCACCTACACAATCGGGAAGCTGATCGTGAGCTACATGTCCACAACAACGGAAAACCTTTGTTCTTCTGCCCCGAGCCAAGATACCTTGGGGTGACACTAGACAGATCGCTCACATACCGCCACTATTCGGTGTCACTGCGCAAGAAACTCACATCCGCGCTGCATTACTCAAGCGCCTGGCAGGCTCTAGCTGGGGGACGAGGTCTGACACTTTGCGAATAGCAGCCTTAGCCCTTGTCTACTCTTCAGCAGAGTACTGTGCACCTGTCTGGTGCCGCAGTGCTCACTGCCACAACATCGACACTGCCATAAACAGCGCCTGCGTACAGTGACCGGATGCCTGCGTCCCACACCATTGGACAATCTCCCCATTCTCGCTGGCATCCAACCTGCTGAGCTTCGTCGCGAAGAAGCCACTCTGTCCCTCGGTCGACGGGCACTGGAGCCTAATCATCTTCTCCACCACAAGATCTCTTCCTTCCCAAACGGGCACCCCCGCCGACTGAAATCAAGACACCCATTCGCGCCAGCCGCTCAGCTTCTGATCAACGAAGCTGATGAACAAACATCTCTGCGGCTACTTGGGCGGACCATAAATGGAATTCTGAATGGAGGTCAAGCACCACCAGACTCCATTCATTCATCCCCGATGCCGACACACGCCCCATCGGCCTGACGCTACAGAGACAGGCATGGGTGCGCCTTAACCGTCTCCGTACGGGCGTCGGGATTTTCCGCTCAACCATGCACCAATGGGGAATAGCTTCTTCCTCCTCCTGTGAATGTGGTGCCGAGGAACAGACTGCAGACCACGTCATCAATGATTGTACCATCTTCAAGCCACCTAACGGAGTGGAAGGTCTGCGCGTCATGGATGATGAAACTAAAGACTGGCTGCTCTCTCGCAGCATTCCAGTGTAGTCCGGGAACATCGTGAATCTGGGGTGGTAAAAGGATAGACCCTCGGCCCCAGAAGCTCAGACGACGACGAACATAATAGTTTAGTAACGTGATAGTTTAGTAACGTAATGGTTTAGTAACGTGATAGTGTAGTAACGTAATAGTTTAGTAAAGTGATAGTTTAGTAACGTAACAGTTTAGTAACACAATAACTTAGTAACGTAATGACTTAGTAACATAATAGTTTAGTAACGTAATAGTTTAGTGACGTAATAGTTTAATAACATAATAGTTTAGTAAAATAATAGTTTTGTAACGTAGTAGTTTAGTAACGTAATAGTTTAGTAACGTAATAATTTATTAACGTAATAATTTAGTAACGTAATAATTTAGTAATGTAATAGTTTAGTAACATGATAGTTTTGTAACGTAATAGCTTAGTAACGTAACAGTTTTGTAACGTAATAGTTTAGTAACATATTAGTTTAGTAACGTATTTGTTTAGTAACATAATAGTTTAGTAACGTAATAATTTAGTAACGTAATAGTTTAGTAACGTAATATTTTAGTAACATATTAGTTTAGTAACATAATAGTTTAGTAAAGTAATAGCTTAGTGACGTGATAATTTAGGAACGTAATAGTTTAGTAACGTAGTAGTTTAGTAACGTAATAGTTTAGTAACATAATAGTTTAGTAACATAATTGTTTAGTAACAAAATACTTTAGTAACGTAACAGTATAGCACTTGCAATATTACCATTTAGCTAAAGATTCAGTGTTGATACAATATGTGCAATGGTTTTCAAAGCACAATAATGTAGCTGCGCGTGTTGTTTTCACAAAAGCAAAGCAGTTTACATTGCCGATATCAATTTTTTTTTAGTACTCTTCAATCTCTTGTTTTTATAAAACATTTCAATAACATCCATAAGCATTTATGTGAATATAACTGTACCGGTACAATGGGTACATGCAGAAGTTTATTGGCAGGTCAAGAACTCACTCCTCGTTGCTTTCCGACAAGAAATAAAAATAAAAAACTTAGCACATCATTCGATTTGTTTTATGAGATTTTTCCTACTTCTACTTGCTATACGTTAAAAACAAAATGTTTCATCACCAGAGTCTTGTGCAGCTGAACATGGCACGTGGTCTTTGGCCAGCCGTGAAGTTGGTTGGGCTTGGTACCACAGGTGGACTAACTGGCACAACAAGCTGGTCCCCGATTTTAATAAATCCTTCTTTTTAGCTTCATTGATAGGGAATCTTCATTGATAGCTCGTGACGTGCTTCCGCGTACGAAAACAGCTCCTATTAAGATAGGGTTAAACTCTTCCGCACAATCATACCCATACCGGATGACTCCTGGCTTATGTTTTCGGTACTGAAGGCTTTTCATCAGAAGCCAGTTTACAAGATTGCCCTCTAATTCAGGACGTTTATTTTTCATGACCTGGTTGGCAAGGCTTCGAAAGTTGTAAAATTTATTGTGGTGGAAATGTACAACTTTGTATGGGTTTTTGCGTCTGGCTTGACGAAAAATGGAGATCCAGTCAAGCATTATATAGGCATCAACATGCTTTTTGGTCGATTCTATGGCTGAGTGCATACTATCGCACTCCATATGGGAATGACCACTCTCGAGGAAATTATAGGTTATTACTGCAAGAGGCGTGCTTTGAACTGCCTACAGGAACATAGCAGCAACATTTTGGTTGCGGGTTTGGCCACCACATGTATCAGAATACAATGACACCACCATGACTGCTGATGAAAGTTGACATATTCATTCATAAAGGCATGTACCAATCTCGTTACCACCTCTTCCATCTTCAATCTCGGACCAGCAGAAGCATGCAGCATTATTAGGTTTTGCAGCACTGTAGACGCATAGGTTGTACGCACAAACCTCTCTGCTGTAATACACGAGAGATGCATTACTACTTGGAAGTTGAAGAAAGCTTTGATGATCAAAATTTGCTGATGTAAAATTATCTTCCTGGACTGCTCTCATTTTATCAACTCGATTATCTTCTTGAGCTTTTTCTTTACGTCAAAGGTGAATGTCATACTTAACTTTAACACCTTCCCTGTCTTCACCGTCCAGCTTTTTTATATTTAGTGCATTCGGAACACTGGTCTTTTCTTGGGTGGAAGAATAAAAGATTGTACTCTTCACAAAATATATTGTGGTAATTACACTCTTTTATAGTTAAAATAAGTGATTCGCATTTTGGCATTCCTCTTTGTACAGCTTGTACATTTTTGATATGGACAATATCTGGTTCAGATGAAGTCGGCGAGTATCGCTGCGGGTGTAGTGTGATTCTACTTTTGGAAAATTCTCGATGTGCCTTGCCATTATTGCCTTTCTATCATCATCAGTTTTGTTTGCAGGTTCGTATTTTCCTCATTTGTCTTCCCCAGTGAGTGCACCAGTAGCTCCCTTATTTTGTAAAGCAGAATCTAATGGCCCATGTCCAATACTCAAAGTCTTTAGAAAAAAATTCTTGCACACTCTCCTTTCTTCGCTGTTGGCAGGTATGGCACATAACCACTTCTGGCACAAAATGGTACCTAGTGAACTAAATAATTTGATGGACTTAATTCATTTTTGCTAAAAATGGGCATAACCAGTTCTGGTTTTGATCCCTCGTTGCTTCTCACAGGAAAAAAAATTAAACAATAAAGAAACTGAGAATTACAAAGTAAATAGCGATAAATTGTTCTCATAGATGAGATTAGACAGTTTCAGATAAGTGAAATAAAGGTGAAAGGTAAAAATTGAAATGCATTTGTTTTACCAATATTCCTATATTTGGGTTGCAATGTACCTGATAAATCCTCTACCTTATACCTGTTGTTCACAGGGTTGTCATCGACGTAGACCCCAAAATAAAGACATCACTTTTAGGCTGAAAATGCAGATTGTAAACGTGTACAGTAATGGAATTTGTCCCAATCATTTTACTTTTAAATGAATTAAAATACTTTTCAGGCCACCCGATGTGTGATGGTGAACAGGAGCAACCGTTTTATTAAAGCTGGATCTAAAAGCTCCGACGCAATGTGCTTCTCCTTTCTCATGTACTGGGTTCCTTCCAATGAATCAACAGAAGCATATTCAGCTTGTTCTTATGGAAATCATTTCATTGCATGGGAAAAGTGAAATTAAAAATGCACAAAATTTTCGATGCAAGTTTTCAGCTAACATTAGTTTGGTGTTTTATACTTGTTCCGGCGGGTCAATTGCCCTCTTGTTTAGAATTGAAATTGTGATGAAATTTTGTTGACATTGAATTTGCGTTGTTTTTGTGTTCTGCGTGATGTGGCTTGCCTGGCTGCAAAGAGATTTAACAACTGATTGTCGCTTTTGCTGCGTGCCGGGAGCCGCTGTTTCTGGTCACAATTTTGCCTTTGTGTTGAGTTTCATTTCATTATCGAAATAGCACCAGCTCAGTGGCCGAGTGGTTTCGCCTTCGGCTCTGGTGCTGGTAGATCTGAGATCGATTCCAGGTCGGGTCAAACCGAAGACTTTAAAAACGGTACCGATTGTGTTCTATCCTGCATAGCTCAGTGAGAATGAGTCGGGTAATAATGTAATAGCATCTTAAACCTGATATAAATTGAAAATGAGCCCTGTCGCTAAAAGACCTTAGCTGTTGTAGAGCGACAATAAATAAAACCATAACATTATTATTATTATTATCGAAATAGCAAGCTAGAGAAATGCCAATGTGTGCCACGGATTTCGGATTTAAGTTATCGTTGTTAAAGCTATTATAAGTTTATACAAAATCAGGTTTTTATCCTAACTCGCTAACTCAATAAATCAAAAAAACAACAAGAAACAATTGCAAGTACGGTTGAGGCAGACAGAGGAGGGATTGTAGGAAGGCAGTGAGCACCTACTCTTGTAACCAATACTTTTTGCATCGTCAAGAACGCGGCTTCTCAACCTGTTGTGAGCCATAGCGAAATTACAATTGAGCCTTAGAGACTAATTGTTGAAATACAGCAGCACGTTTCACTGGTTCATTCATTCAGTGTTTATTCTTTGCGAATTTTTCAAACCTAAACTGGTCATTTTTCCACCTTCCTGCACTTCACAATAAGCATTTCGTCTCAGGTGGCTAGACATTTTCGTGCAATGCTAGTTATTGTTAGTGCAGTACAGGGATGGAGGAACCATTTTAAAAGTAGGTGGGCCCAAAGGCGTAGCAGTCAAAGTTAATCAAACTTCTGGGGGGCTTCGACTCCCAGACCCTCCATAACTTTACTGCATTCCTACTACTTCACATCGCTTATACATTGTGTTTTCATGATTGCCTTTTGTGCCAACCAGCGAAAACTTTCCGTTTTTGGGCCTGATTTGGCCAAACAAATTACAAAATTGTTAAATTGCTCTATAGCGCCGTACAAAATATGGTGATGTACACACACACACAGTTATAATACCAACCTGGGAGAAATAATCTGCAGCATTATACAGTAGGCCTACGTGCATGCACTGCATAATATGTAATGATATCATTGTTTTAACCTTGGAGAACATTATAGATTACTCCACCAATCACACGCAACCACACCCACACGTGCTGCCCATCAACAGTGGGTTCAACAGAAAAGTTTGAAGATTAGATTTCATCATTGAGCTATCAAAGATAATCTTAGGTTTGGTGGCAGTGCTTAAATTTACTTTCATCGACGTATCCTTTAAATTTACATTACATGCACGTTTTAAACTTCTTTGGTTTTGCCGCCGTTTCCTTTTGTTGGTTTTATTCCTGTAAATTGTTGGTAACTTTATCATTGCTGTTGTTTTCCGACAAAGAAAAATAAATTGAATTGAATATAACACAGGCAAACAAAAAAATGTTTTTTAATTAAAGGCACCTACGGCATGTGAGAGTCATTTTAGGGTATTTCGAGGCACCTGATTCCGAAAATGCACTTGTTTTTTTTCGAATTGGCTCTAGTTTTTAAGATACCGTAGCCTACAGCATATGCCGCTATGGTGGCGGAACGGTACCGCGGGTGAGATATCATTCTAGCGGCACGGGTTCGACACTTAGTGGTGACAACAAATAGAGATGATGGAAGAAAGAAGACAAAAGAAACACAATAAAAGTGAATACCAAAAGTTGAATAAGCAAATAAAGAAAGCATGTAACAAAGCCTGTGAAAAATACTTGAATGACGAGTGCACACCAATCGAAAAACTGTATAATCTCAGTCCAAGAGAAACACATCAAAGAATCAAGACGTTAACTGCAAAGCACAATTCTACGTCAAAGTCAGGATTATTGAAGAGTGAAACAGGTGAAATACTAATGGAAGAAAATGAAATACAAAAAAGGTGGCAAGAGTATTTATCTGATTTATATGACGATCCAGATCGAACTGCAAAACCTTTCAAATTCAGTGAACCATTGTCAGGACCAAATATCCTGAAAAGTGAAATTGAACATGCCATAAAACAAACAAAATTGAATAAGGCTGTGGGACCAGATGAGATCAGTACTGAGATGCTAAAAACACTGGAACATGTAGGTGTGGATGCATTGCATGAACTCTTCAATAACATAGATGATTCAGGAGAGATGCCGACCGACATGAACAAATCAATTTTTATAGCATTACCTAAAAAACCGGGAGCAAAGGAATGTGAAAACCACCGCACAATCAGCTTGACATCACATATTGCAAAAATTTTACTACGCATTATCATGAACCGAATCAAGAACAAAATCAACGATGAAATTGCTGAAGAACAGTACGGATTCATGCCAGACCGCGGCACAAGAAATGCTGTATTTGTATTAAAAAATATCGCTCAAAGATCAATTGAAATGAAGAAAGATCTGTACATCGCTTTCATTGATTATAAGGACACAACATAGGACACAACATCCTGCCATCCCAAGTCCTTCCGAAAGTCTACAACAAACTCCCACCCTTGAGAGAAGAGAGTGGTGCTGCCTAAACAGAGCCCGCTGCGGAGTTGGGAGAAATAAAAGCAATCTTTTCCGATGGAAGATGACTCCTGACCCAACGTGTGATTGCGGCCTAGACAATCAGACGATGAAGCACATCCTCACCAACTGCCCCCTTAGCCCTTCATGTGATGACAACGACCTCAAAAACATCACAAACAATGCTCTTACCTGGCTCCGACACTGGCGTGACAAGCTATGAATGAATTGATTATAAGAAAGCTTTCGACCGAGTAAAACATACCAAATTACTGGAGATGCTAGATAACATTGGAATTGGCGATAAGGATCTACGTATTATTCAAAACCTTTACTTTAATCAAATTGCAGCAATAAAGATTAACCACAACATCAGCGATTGGATATCAATCAAGAAAGGCGTTAGACAGGGATGCGTGCTCTCTCCAAGTCTTTTTTCATTATACAGTGAGATCATCCTCCGATGTCTTGATGATGAAGCTGGCGTAAATGTTGGAGGAACTAACTTTAACTACCTGAGGTATGCTGATGACACTGTCTTGGTCGCTGATTCGGAAGCAAAACTACAAAATTTGTTCAACAAAGTAAATGAAAGAAGTAAAGAGTTTGGAATGGAAATGAATGAAAAGAAAACGGAAATGATGGTAATCACAAAGAAAAAAGAAAGTGAAATTCCAATCCGTCAGATTAAAATGAATGGAACAACCATAAAACAAGTAAAAAGTTTTCGATATCTTGGGACAACAATAAATTGGGACGCCAAAGATGATAAGGAGTTCAATATACGTATTGCTCAAGCAAAAGCCTCTTTCCAGCAAATGAAAACAATATTATGCAACAAGAACATATCTTTCGCAACCAGATACAGAGTATTGAAGTGTTACATTTATCCAATTTTTAAATATAATTCAGAAACCTGGACAATTACCAAATCAATTAATAAAAGAATAAATGGGTTTGAAATGTGGGCATTCCGAAAAATGCAGAGGATTTCCTGGACTGCCAGAAAAAGCAACCAAACTGTTTTAAATCAAGTCAAACAAACAAACAATCTACAAAAAAATATCAAAGAAAAACAACTTCAATTTTTAGGACACGTGCTGCGAAAAGAAAAGTTAGAACATCTCTCTCTCACAGGCAAAATCGAAGGGAAGCGTGCCCAAGGCAGACAAAGATTAACTTACTTAAACCAACAAACAGACACAACTAACACCAACATACAACTAATACACAAAGCAAACAACAGAGAATCTTGGAAACTTTTCATACAAGAGGCAGTCAATGCTTGGAATCAAGTGCGACAATAAAAGAAGAAGAAGAAGAAGCCTACAGCAAAAACATTTTTTTTTGCAATTTTGAGCCCCTAAAGATTTAACATCGTGTCGTTAATTACATAGCCTAGACCAAAATTGAAAGTAATCCCAGGCACATTTCTGAGTTGTATAAACGCCATTTGAAACCAATCACGTTGATTACAACCCAAACAAACGGCTATTTAACGTTTACTGGCCTAGTAACAATCAAAATACGACGTGAAGCAAGCCTTAGGATACAAGATGAAGAATATACAAACAACTTGTGCTTTGCGTTAATATATTTGTTGACTTCAACAGTATCAGACTTAGCCTACTAACTAAGCTACTAAGTACAAATAAAATACATACATTGTTTTGCTAAACTAGACGAATAAGCAAAACGAAGCCATCGATGAACAAACGCAATTCTTTATTATGGTAGGCTTACTATACTGAGCAACACCCATCAAGGTACCAAGGCCATTTATATAATTACAGATTAGCCTACAAAGTTGTGTTCTTCAATAAAGTAGCCTAGCTGCTTAAAATTTTATCCTTGTTATGGAAAAATGAAATCTTGGTTCGAAATTCAATTTCTGGTAGCTTCAAAAATTCGAAAAAATTAAGTGCAGTTTTGAAATCAGAGGCCCTCAAAATACTTTAAGACAGTGGTTCTTAACCTATGGGTAATTACCCACATGTGGGTAATTTCAGGATAGCAGGTGGGTAATCAGCTGAACCAGAATATTTAAAGTTATAGATGTAACAAACAATGTCACAGCTGTAAGTGGTAAAGTTGCTTTATTACTTATGCTTTTTTTATGTTTTGAGTCCGTTCAAAACCACCAAACAAGCACAGTGATATTTTATCATTTTTAGAATTGTTTCGTCATAGTGATTTATTTTTCGCATCATTTTTGTTGCGGGTTTTATGTATTTCATTTTTGCGACATAATAGTAAGATTTTTCTTGTATGATCAGTTCAGTTACAGTCAGGGTTGCCAGATGGCCTTTTTTTAGGCCAAATTCCAGAAAACTGGCCTTTTTAAATTGCAGTTGGCCTACAAAAATTGATGCAAATAAGGCCAGAAAATCTGGCCTTATTTGGCCCTTTTTATGGCTGCAAGTTTTGACCGGTTTAGAAAGTATTATTTTAAGGAAATTCAATTTCAAATGTAATATAAAAGTATCACTTATCATCACTTAAAGGCTGACCTATATTCGTTTTAATTTTAATTAGTGAGTAGAGACATTGGTAGAGAGTAGAGAATGTGTTAGCGGTGGACAGGGCGGTTCTATTAAGTTGCACCTGCCGTAAACCGTAAAGTATACACTTGCCTTGTTTGTTAATGTGATGTGTTTGCATTCCATTTGTTCAATTTTGTCGTATTTTGTTTACTGCTAAATAATTTCAAACGCGAGTATTAGTTTTAGTTCTTATGACATCTTAAACGTATTGATTTCGTACTGGGTTGGTCTGTGAATAAGTTTATTATAAAAGCCTACGACAACACATTTCACTGATTTTTGAACACTCCACGTTTACCGTACTTCTGATCCGGTTTGCAATACGCAAAATGTTACAGAACGACAGGAAATCTTTGCTTTCGTTTATTTTTGATTTTTTAGATTCGTGGTTTTAAACTTCTATACATCAAATAAGCTGGGATTTTTTTTTGCTGAGACTTTTCGGTCATTTGTCCGAAATGACTTGAAAAAATTCGGTCATTTTTTATTTATTTTGATCATTTTTAGTCATTTTTGGTCATTAATAGTCAATTGACTATATATTTTTTCGGACATTTTGACCGAATTGACTACATTTTTTTAGGACATTTTGCTAAAAAATCAGTCAATGACTGATAAATGACCAAAAAAAAAAACCCAGCAAATAAGTTTTGATGTGAGTGAAGGCTATATTTTATATTGTTATTGCGAAATTGAATTTTATACATTCTTTAGTTGATACAAACAGTGTTTTATTTTAATAATTCTTCTGTATTCATGTATAGCCCTGAAAATAGTTTCCAATCCTGTAGTTGTAGACATCCCTGGTACATATACTCAATAAGACAAATTCATGCTTATTGCTTAGCTAGATGTTCCGAATAGCACTGTTCATGAATTGAAGTAATAGTGGTTTCTAGTTTATCTGCTACTACAGTAATTTTTCATTAATCAAATTATGCAAACGAACCGGTCATTATGCTCTGACAGTGCTAAATTATTATCTGTCATATTTGATTGTAAAATGGCATTTTCAAAAAATTATTTCAATTAAGTTGTTAGCGTTTATTTAGCCTTAGAAGTAAATAAAAAATTTGGCCTTTTTTTGGCCTTATTTTATAATGGATTTGGCCTTACTATAGCTTGAGTATCTGGCAACCCTGGTTACAGTTGTTTTATGAGCAAGCTTGATGGCTGCATTGCTGTTAGCAGTTGTTTGAAGTACGGTAGTTTATATAGCTAAGTGTACACTGTACATTTAGAGTTAGTATTGAGACGATCGAGCTATATTCTTTTGAAGATGAAAGCTTGGGAAAATTCTGGGGAATGATGGGGAAAGCATATCCAAAAATTGTGCAAAACCACTAACATTGTTGACTACGTTCCCTTCCATTTATCTCTGTGAATCAGCATTTTCAAGTGTTGTTGCTTTGAAGTCAAAACTTCGAAACAAGCTGTTAGATCTGAAGTCAGATTTGCTTTGTGCACTTGTGCAGTATCCAAAATCGCACCAATATTGCATCGATTGTACACAAAAAAAGCGCAAATGTCTCACTGAAACTATTGATGCCGTTCTTTACATTAAATGTTGTTTTTGTTGAATTACGCTGTTTTATATTTTTAATATGGTAAAATAGATAAAATTAGATTTTGGGTAATGTAGGCCTACCATATTTTCATCGCCTAAAAAGAGGACACATTTCGCCAGCGAGTAAAATACAAGTAGAGTGTTACGTATGAAGAATTTTTGACATCCTTTTGGGTAATTATAGACGTATGCAGCAAAAGTTGCAGCAAAAAAACAGACAAGTTTGTTTGTTTCTCGAAAGCCGATTTGTTAGATTTGTGTGACAAAATGAAAATGTGATGTGATAATGTCATAAAAATGGGACCAATCAGGCAATATCTGCAGGTAGCCATGCCTTAACTTTTTTCAGCTTGCACGAAATATAATTGAAGTAGTATACAGCTGTTAATGAGATGCTAAGAACAGACTCAACTAAAAGGTTGTTTCTTTCCTTGTAGGCTACCATTATGGCTGCATCATAGATTAAGGTCATTCTACATTTGCACTCACATAAGTTGTAAGTATCCATGCCACGATTTATTTTGAAATAGACTGTATGTCATGCATAGTGCACTTTGGATTATTTTTCGATTTGTTTCACATTAGCCAAACCATTAAGTTGGTAATCAGCAACGTTTACAAGCGCTGAATCAATACAAAATAGATCTGGGTAAAATAATAATTTATTGTAAAAGTGTGAGAACCTTAAAATGGAAAATATGTCAAGCTCTTCTGCAAGTTTTTGCGTTTTTTAAATTAATGCTTCATTTCTTTGTGATTTACTCCATTTTTTAATTTAATTTTTTTTTTAATTTGTCCAATATTTCATTTTCATAAATTTATTGATCAGATCTCCTCAAATGAGGAAATTTCCTCACAAGTAGATTTGCAGTTCCACTCGTACTCATCGCTGACCATTATTTGGCTTTTAAAACAATCACAAAGCAATGTAGTAGGCTATGTTTCAATGAACGTCGAAGATTGTTTAGAACAGCAGATCAAATAGTACGTCAACGCCTTTTTAAAAGATCTATAAATCAGAATGTTGCATTGGTTCAGAAATGGTTGGAAATTGCGAAAAAGTCACATAACAATGAAATCCTGTTGAAAATATGAGCAAGAAAACTGAAAATGTAAAAAAAAAGACATTTGAGCATTTTTTGGGTGTCCTCGGAGGACAATTTATTTTTCTTCAAAAAAGAGGACAAATCCTCTTAAAAGAGGACATATGGTAGCCCTAGGTAATGGGACTTTGATCTGGACAGAAATAGGTAATAAGGGAAAAAAGGTTAAGAATCCCTGCTTTAAGATGACTCTCACCTTTTGTGCCAAAATTTTTTTGTTGGCCTGTGTAATCAAACTAGTGTGTATCAAATGAGTGAAGAGCTTTTTTTTGGAACTCCTTCTCTAATTTGCCGTTTTCACTACCTTTTCAAAGAAATTTGGCTTTCAAAAGTAGGTGGGCCAGGCCCACGATGCCCACGTGGTTTCTCCATCCCTGGTGCAGTATAAATGTTAGTGCAATTACTTTGAAATGTAAAAACGCCCAAAATGCCTTATATTTATGAGCGAAAGTATTTTTTTGTTAGGGTTTTTCAAACGTTAGGGTTAGGGTTGAGTTTAGGGTTAGGGTCAGGGATGCCAGCAACAAATTTCCAATAAACTTAGATCGTGTACTCAAAAAACCCAGATGAGGCAAAGAAAACCCAGGTCCAGAAAAGATGTAGTAAAGCGGTTATAAGTACCCATATGTGCTTTTAACACTTTATATCATTACACAGAAGCCTCAGAAAGCTGCAAATAGTAACACGTATATATAGCCTACAGTAATTAGGCTATACAAATATACATGCCTATGTTGGGAGTTATTATGGCATATAACTATTATACAAAAACAAATGGGGATCCTGTTCCAACAGGGCCATTGTTCGCCCACCAAGGTGCACAGCTGACATATTCCTACGATTTTCAGCATTGCTTGGATCTTTTTCTTCTAATTTTCTGTACATGCTGTAATCTTCTCTAATGAAGAGACTCAAAATATTTCTATATTCTGTAGAAGCCATAAAATACAACTTTTGCAGACGAAAATGCTCACAATGGAATTCCAGGTTGACACTACCCAGCAAACATTGATTGTTGGGCCAATGTTGGCTATATGCTGGGTGTGTTGGAACAAGGTTGGCAATTTTGTGCAACACTTTGCCAACATTGCCAACATTGCGCCAACGTTTACGATTATTCTTATTATGCGTTCAAAAAGTTCTTAAAGATTTTATTTCAGGTTTATTTGTTTTAATCTGTAAAAATACTAACACAAACCTCTTTTCATGTGGTATTGCTTCAAAACACAGTTGTGTGATTGGCCAACATCGGTCAGAAGCATTGCCAACGTTGTGCCAATTCATAACAATTTTGGTGCTTCTTGCAAATTATGCAAATGTATACCATCATTTTGCTACAATTTTAAATTTTAATAATAAGCTATCAATGCTGCTATTGTTTTTCTAATATCGTACAAATATACTATGAATATTAAAGGCCAGCGTTGGTCAGAAGTGTAGCCAACGTTTTGCCAACAAAGTAATTTCATTTCGGTTTGTTTATGCCAAACTGAGCAGAAATCTAAAAAATGGTAGGAGCAAAAAAACGCGAACGCGATATCGTGCTTGATGCCGAAACAGTTTAAAGTTTCCATCAGCCTACACGTTTCTACAAAATAAACAATTGCAACGTTGGTTATTTGCTGGATATGTTGGCACAAGGTTGGCAATTTTGTCCAACATTGCCAGCAATATGCCAACAATTATAATTTTTCTGACTATGCGTTCAAAAAGGTATCAAACATTTTATTTCATGTTTAGTTGTTTCATTTTTAAAAATACCAACACAAACTTCTTTTTATGTGGTTTAGTAAAAAACATAGCTGTGTGATTGGCAAACGTCGGTCAGAAGCATTGCCAACGTTGCGCCAATTCATAACAGTTTTGTTGTTTTCTTTCAAATTATCCAAATGCGGCCGGTAGGACCTGCCATCATTTGCTACAACTTTAACCAGTGGCGGCTTGTCATAAGGGACTGCGGGACTGCAGCCCCCCCAACATTTTTGTGCATATGTAAATTATATTACATATAGATAGTTTTGCCATGTTTTTTTAATTTATTTTGCTTGAAGAATTAAAAAAAACTCTTAATATTAATTTTTTTTGTAATAAAAAAAATTTGTATTACAAAAATTAATTGGCAACTCTGGGTCTGCAAATTTTGCCGGTCCGGTGTTGCTTGTTCTTTTTTTTATGACGTAGGTTTTTCAGAAAAAAGTTCGCTAGCATCACTGAACAAGCGCTGTAGGGACTGCAAATAGAACAGACCCTGGTCAGGGATTCAGTGCTTCCACTTTGAAGGATTTTATCCCGAAATCGGGATTTTTCAACGCTTCGAAGGATAAAAAAAGGAAATGAAGATAGGAAGGATTTTTTAAGGATTTTTAACAATTTTACAAGGAAATTTTGTCTTAACCCTATTATCCCTAGGTTCTGAGTTCCACCGAATCCCCAGGTGGTGCTGATTCAGCACCCAGTTTAAGCGCTTATAACTCTTTTATTACGAGTCTCATCATTACCATCTTTTGGCAACAGATAGAAAATGTATCTGGGGTTATGAAAATTGTAAAATTGTCATTCAATTGCTTAAAATACTCTTGATTCAAAGCAATACACAAACAGTGTTTTTTTTACCACATTTAAAATAAAGAAACACAGCGATGTTCGTTTTTTCTCACTCTTTCACGCATCAGCGTTTGCGGTTTCCATATTCTCGAGAGATTGAAGGCTGACAAACGTTTTGAAGATTTTCTGTCTGCGGTTTTTCTTGCGAACGTATTTGTCAGCGCTCAACGTAGCTGTTGATTTTAAAGGTTTTAACGTCCGAAGACGTTAGTCTGATTTTGAGTAACGCAATAGTAAAATTGCTTTTCTTGAGAAAGGTTTCACTGTTGTCTTTCAGTATAGTCAGAAACAATTCAAGCTGTTTCGTCTATGTATGGTTGGTCACAGCGGTAAACCATAATCTCTTCGTGGGAAAATTTTAACATAAAGTTCCCGGATCCGTTCGTCTGTATATAATGACCGAAGAAACACACACTTGAACTTCTTTTCAAACAGTGTATTTCTGTAAAATTAGCCCGCGGCTATCGAAATGCAACGCCTTGCACCTCTAAAACTGTCACTACGATACAGATTACTTGGATAAAAGACGGAGAATTTGTCCAGCTAGCAAGCACCAAATAAACCAGTTAAATGTGCGACCGACTTCCAACAAACAACTTCAAGAATGAATCAGAAAAATTTGTGATAACTCAAAGGCACGAGAGCAGTTCGTGTGACGCAATTTCATGTCCAAACAGGTTTCAACTGAAACAGGTTTAACCCTTAGAAGGTTGGGCTCTCTGGAGTCTTGCTCAGTTTGGGGGGGGGCTGTCGATTCTTCTTATGCTTTAGGAGTGATATCTCTGTTATTTTTTAAAGCACGGTTTCAAAACTTGGGATTCACTTTGTAAAATTATTCACGCTGAGCATATCCGAAAATTAAAACTATGTGAGTTTTAGAACTGCTCATATACGTTGAGATGTTGAGGTGACTTATGACGTTTGGGTTATTTGGTATTTTTTGGTAGAGTAATGAAAAACATGCATTGCAATGTTGTGATTAAATTTTTTTTACATAATCTCAATTTGAATCATTTGATTAACGAATCATTTGATTAACGAGGCCAAATTAATTACTTTCATCCAGCTGGTGGGAAAATTTTGTTCAATAGAATAAGAAATATTTCAGAGGATGTGCTGAGAAATGCCTTATATCTCTCAATTTATAACCTTTATTCGCTCAAAATTTCAGCTCAATAGAGGTGAATAAAAGTTAGGAAAAGTCAAGAAGTCTCATAGTCGCAGCCTCAGTGGTTTTAGAGATACAAATGTTGATACAAAAAAGTTGAATTGACAGCCCCCCCCCAACCTTCAAAGGGTTAAACAGGTTTGACACGAGTCTTACGGACGATGGTGCAATTTTGGCTCATGTTTTAGGAATTTCCATGACGTAATATTCAGTAGACCCGAACGGTTTCTACATGGCGTTTGACCAGGCGAACAACCGTCTGGAACATAGCAGCCCCTAGTTATGACAGTCTGACATGGCATAACTAAAAAAGAATTGACCACAATTGTGAGCCAATGAATAGAAACACATGATACACAAATTGTTTGAATCACTCACGTTTAAGTTAATACGCAAATACAAAGGGCATGCAAAGAATGAACAGCAATAAGAATAAACACGACGATACATGAAATTGGTACCATAGGTAGTAGGTACACGCAAAAAATGACGCTATATACCATGGTTGCGATAATAACCGACTGTTCTGGGCTCAGACAAGTGTCGGCCACCGCAGACAAAACCAGGCTCAAACCCTAACACTTAGGTGTTCTTTACGGGGGCGAGGCACGAAATATCCCTCAACACACAGTCTACTTTCACTTTCCCCGTACTCTCATCATAGTTGCAGACGGCAACCTTAGCTCTACGAACCACAGGCTTCCCTTTCCTAATTTGTGGAACTACCTCATGCACCCTCCCAAGTTGATACATCCCACGTTTACCAATGTCCTGGAGAGAACCTACCACTACAAGTTGACCAGGCTCCAAATTCTCGGCCATTTTTAGCCATTTTTTCCGGCCCTGAAGACCTGGCAAGTAAAAATCAATCCATTTACTCCAAAACTGATGAGAAAGTGACAAATTGAACCGATAATCCCTTCTTAATTGGTCACGATCATGTGGTTGCCCAACAGCACAGTATGGGTCTAAGTATGGGGTCAAAAGTGAGGCAGGGGTGATGACAGTAAAATCCCTAGGGTCGTCACTCAAAGGTACCAAAGGGCGTTCGTTCACGATCCGAACGGCACTGCCTGTGTACGTAAGCAGTTCAATAAAATTGGGCTTACGACTTGAAGAGTCCAAAATGTGAAAAAATGCAATTTTAAATTGTTTAACCATTGCCTCCCAGGCGCCACCTTGCGCCGGAGCATACGGAGGTATAAATTCCCAGTTTATCTCTCTCTGTCTCAGGGCGTTGTGAAATTCAGCTGATCCTATCAACTCGGGTAACTTCTTAGATGCTGCCTGAAAGGTACTTCCATTGTCGGAATAGATAGCATTAACCTGCCCACGTAAATCTGTAAACCTTGTAAAGGCAAGTAAAAAATCACTCAGCGACAATGACGTAACCAGCTCAACATGAATAGCGCGAGATGCCATACATGTGAACAAGAGTCCCCAAGCTTTTTTGTGACTTCTACCTTCAACGAAAGTTAAAGGTCCAAGATAGTCTAAGTCGCAATCAAAAAAGGGTTTCCTATGCGCAGTTGTGCGAGACAAAGGTAAATCAGACATGAGCTGCCTTATAGGTCGAGCTTTCTCAATCGCGCATACACCACAGTCATTAAGATACCTCTTCACGGAGGCATTACCATTAGCGATCCAAAACTTCTGTCGCGTAGACAACAAAGTGTGCTGTACTCCACAGTGCGCATTTCCATTATGATGCGACAGTACAACAAGCCTAGTGAAGGGGTGCTTCGAAGGCAAAACAATCGGATGCTTTGCTTCAAGAGAGATCTCGGGAGAATTACTTAAGCGCCCTTCAATGCGGATTACACCAGCGTCATCTACACAAGGTCTGTACTTTTTAAGTGAACGTAATTCTTTCAACCGTTCCTTCTCACGTTGCGAAGCGCCAACACTACCTCGCTTTATCACTTCCTCAAGGGCATCCGGCGATCGTTTGGTCTATAATGTACCACATCGCCATACACGCTCTTCTGAACAAACTTCACAGCCAACTCTGAAGCACTGTTAAGATAAGATGCATCCAGTTTTGGCTTCACAAAGCTACGCTTTCTCGTTTTACAGCACAAAAATTCAACAAAAGCAACCAAATAAGCGATTCTCTTTTTCATAACATACAAAGAAGGTGCGGCCTCGATCAATCTGTGAAGACCACCCTGTCCAACGTCAAGCGACTCCTCTTCGTCACGAAGATATAGGCTATGGACAGGTACTGGAGTGGCATTTTCTACAGATGGAATTTCCTCACACTGGTAGAGAAGACTAGAACCATTTAACCACAACTCTCGAAATTCTTTCTTTGTAATAAGATTTGGCCTTGTGCCAACATCAGCTGGGTTCATATTGGTAGGGCAAAAACGCCAATCCTGGGCTCCAGACAACAATAAAATATGCTCAACTCGACGCGTAATAAACTTATTCAAACGTAAATCAGGGTTTTTAACCCACTGCAACACAGTACGAGAATCACACCAAAAATACTTAAGGCAGTCGAGCATCTTCAATGCCTCGTAGGCCTGCTTCACGAGTCTTGCTGTATTCAAAGCGGCAACAAGCTCTTTCCTAGCTATCGGCCAAGAAAACTGATTTTTTACAACAATGGTAGATTTACCCAGAACGAAAGACACACTCGGAACTCCGTTAACCAGTCTACGTAAGTAAACAACAGAAGAGAAAGCTTGATTCGAAGCATCACTAAACCCATGCAATTGATATGAAACAATATCATCCGGACTGCACACACCAGAGTTTGCAAAATACCATCTCGGTAACGAAAAATCCTTAAGCAGGTCCAAAGAGCGAAGCCACAACTCCCACTCTTTAACAAAGCTATCAGGGACCTCGGTGTCCCAATCAAACTTGTCTATCGCCAATTGCTGAAGTATAAGGCGTGCTTTTAGAAAAAATGGCGCTCCAAAGCCTAGCGGATCAAAATTTTGTCCAAGCTGACTGAGCATACTTCGGCGCGTGTGTTTAGCTAAGGGCTTTAAGGAACATGCGATACGCATCTCGTCAGACTCGGTTTGCCACACACAACCCAATGTCTTCGCTGATGGCAAAGTCATATTTTCAGTCTGAAAGTCAATGGCACGAATCAAAGGTGAAAGCATCTCATTATCCAAATTTGACAAGACAATCATAGCCTCCTTGTTAGCACTCCACTTACCAAGTTTAAACCCACGGCCATCAAACAAAGCAATTGATTCATGAGTGATTTGCTGAGCTTCCTCTTAGCTATCAGCCGAAAATATAAAATCATCCATGTACATATTATTTGCAATATTGCAGAGAGTCAATTCACCAGCACTGGTGGGATTCTGCTCGATCATTTTCTTTATAGCCAAGCAAGCGATATACGGGCTACTCTTTATTCCCCAAGGGTGTACACAAAAACGAAATGGTACCATCCTACCATTTTCAAGGTCATCATCTTCAAACCACAATATACGAAACAAATCCCTTTGCGACTCAGGTAACTTTATTTGAAAGAAGCATTTAGTCACATCAGCCATGAGACCAAATCTACCAAGCCGAAATCTAGCCAAGACATCTACCAGAAGGTTTAACAAGTCAGGACCCGTAAACATTACATCATTAACACAAGTTCCTCGAAATTCAGACTTGCCATCGTAAACAATGCGCTTTTTTAATTGTGACGTAACAAAGTATGGTAAATACCATTCAAATCCCTTTACATTTCCTGCTTCACCAGTACGCTCAATATAGCCATTTGATTTAAGATCTTTCATGGTGTCAGTAAGGAAATCACGAAGTTCAGGTTGTTTTAAAGCCTTCTTCCTTAAAGCAGCAACTCTATCTGACGCCAACACAAAATTGTTAGGTAGATCAATATCTTCCTTCAACGGAACAGGTATCTCAAATCGACCATCTTTCAACTCAATATTCGGTTCAACAAGTTCTCTAGCCAACTTATCATTGCGAGACAATTCACAGGTTTCATTTTGCAACGTCAAATCCTGAATGACTTTATTCAGGTCTGCTATTTCCATATCACGAGACTCAATTTTACGCTGAAAGCCAGAGATGACATCCGACTCTGAAGACGTCTGCACTCTGCACACTTTAGCAACGCTTTCATCTAAGGGTGACTTACCACCACAAGCCAACCAGCCGAGAGGAGTGAGCAAAGCATGTGGTTCACTACGATTTTCACCAACACGCTCTTTTTTTGCACACATCAAATAAGCGTTGTCGTTGTCAATCAGTACATCTACAGTACTACAATCATTCAAATGAAACATATTCACGTCATGAAAATGACGGAAACCATTTAAATCTTGTTTATGCGGTAAAGTTTTAACATCATCAGCCCAAGCTGGGTTAACCACCGAAGTTATATCACAAAGCAGTTCATCTGTCTCTAACGACTGGATGTTGAGTTTGACAAGGTCAGCACAAGTAGCTTTCTGACCAGCCAGGGTATCCATTTCAAACGACGCTTTATCGTACGGTTTAAGATCAAGTTCACACACCAAATCACTCGAAACAAACGTCAACTGCGAACCAGGATCATGCTGACAATACACCAACTTCGATTTGCCAGTCATTGGATTCAAAACACGAGCAGCAGTAACGCGGTTAAAGGCTGCTTTAACAATTCCAATCTTAACATTACGCACAGGAACTCTGGCACGAGCATCATCTTTCCCAACCGAATCCAGAGAATCACGTGACGTCACATAAAAATCATGCAGAAGAAAATAGTGTTTCCTATCGTTGTTAGGCCCACACTTACGACAGTTATTTGCATGAACGCAATCCCTAACCATATGCTGGCGCAAACAATTCAAGCATTTGCCAGCTTTCACAATGACATCTCTCCGATCTTTAGGTGTCAAGCGCAAAAATTCTTTACAATTAGACAAAAAATGATATTCAACTTGACCACGTGACGAACAACAAATACATGCCGGTAGGTTTTTACGTCTGGCTTCACCACCGCGCGGTGCGCCAACAACAGTCGAGTACTGCGAACTCCCTGACATCACATCATCATGGGGTTTTACGGACGTCTGCCTAACCGGACATGAAGGCAATTTTCCTTTGCCAAACTTTTTAAATTGCTGCGACTCACCAGAATCGCCCATTAGCATAATGCTAAAATCAGTCGACTTACGCGTTTCCTCCCGTACTACAAATTCAAACAAACTCTGAAAGGTAGGCTCATCAGTGCCACCATACTGATCACCTAAAAAGTCAAGATAACGCTGCTTAGCGTCAAACGGGAGTCGCTTAGCCAAATCCAAAACAAAACGTCCTTCTAATTTATCACGCTGACCATAAGCTTGCGCGTAAAGCAAACACTGCGACAATTCATCTTTAAACTCTTTCAGATCACTGGAAGAGGTCGAAGTCAATTTGCTACCATAGCGATACTTTCTAATTTCTGGTTCTGCGAAAAGACCTCCACGAACCCCAAAACGCTGGGACAAGCGAGCTAACGACATTTCTATCCTGTCTTCCTCTGACAAGCCAGGGGTGTCAGAAACCAAATTAGCAATCGTTTGCGCAGCTGTCCTAACACAAGCTGCTTGTAACAAAGTCAAACGAGTCCCCTTAAAGGGCGAAGCTGCCATTAAGGCCGTAACACTTTTTTTAAAGAAGATAAATGGCATATTATTACCATTGTAACCAATCAAGGCCGCCTTATCGAAAAACGTCCTACTATTTTGGTATTCAAAAAAGCAATCCTGCTGTTGAGAACTCGATTTAGCGGGAGAAGACAAGCTATATCCCTTAAGGGGCTGAGTGGGATCAGTCACATGCACAGCCCGATCACGATCCTCACACACGTTAAAATCAGAAGACGCGATACGCCTCTCACAACCACCCAAATTACGTGTAGCTGGGCGATCAAAACCTAGCGGCGCAGAAAACTGTGAAGGGGGCAAAGCATTACTACTAATGGCGGCCCCGTGACCTGTACGCTCTGGGGGAGGAGTTCGGTTGTAATTCGCAGACCTTGGCTCTACAGCATTCGGAAGACCCTTAGCCGCGGCCCCGAGACCTCCTGAAACAGCTGGAAAACGTGTGGATTGCCCTGGTCCACTCACAGGTTGAACGGGCGTTTGGAAAAGGTTATGTAAATTAAACTGCGATTGATGTTCATTTCTGGAATGCCTAGAAGAGCTCTTCTTAGAGCTACGCCGGGAGCCCGCCTCTGATCGATATTCAGCTAAAACTACCTCTTTACGTTGTTCAGCCCTCAACTGAGCGTCTTTGAGTGCGAACTTAGCAGCTCTCGCTTCGGCTTTCGCGGCGGCTTCAGCAGCTCTCGCTTCGGCCTCCGCTCTCGCGGCGGCCTCTGCTCGTACAGCCTCAGCAGCTCTCACGGCAGCCTCAGCTCGTATGGCCTCAGCTCTCGCGATGGCCTCAGCAGCTCTTGCTTCGGCCTCAGCTTGGATCTGGAGCTCCTCTCGTCTTAGCTGTAGGTTAATTTGTGCAACTATCCGAGACAAACTCTTAGACATCCTAGTGCTTACATTTGAGGCGCTATCCTCAGGATGTATGTCAGCATCCAACATTTCGGAGTACTCACTTTCTTTTTGTTCGAAGTTGTTTTTTAATGAGTTAAATTCGGGATCTACCCTATCACGAAGTTCTGCCAAGATTGCAGAGTTAAAGATTTTAGTCAAAAGAGCATGGAAATGCCGTAATTCCTCTTCTAAAGTAGATAACTTAGATCTAAAAATTAACAGTTCCTGCTTATCACTCAAAGAACCTAGGGCTACAGAAAGTTTCCCAATTTGAGTCAAAATATCCCGTCTAAGATGCCGGGCCTCTCGAACTGACTTAGCCTCATCGTTACTGGGCCCCTCCCCAGAATGGCCTGCCCGACCGCAAAGAACATCATCAGGCTTAAACTCAGTCGAGTCTACGGCGGTCGAGTCCTTGTCGCCACCGAGTGTAGACATATTAAATGTTGGGGCTAAATTAACAATTAAAAAAAATGAAGTTACACAAACACACAAAATTATTAGGCTACAGTAGTTATAAAAAACTTAACTGCCAAGACCGTAAAAATACAAAAAAGAATTTAAATGCACGATACCGTAGCTGTACGGGTATGAAGTCCTAAAGTCCACAAAACTTGCTTGGATTCTTCCACTTGAATCTACAAGCACAGATGGATTGTCTTTTAATCTTCTTTCTTGCCAATGAATGTCAAAGTTATTTTTCTTCTGTACCAAACTGAGAAGAATTGTCTTTACTTTTCTTTGCTTCTGTAAGAGTGTAGACTACCAACCAACAAATCTTCTTTTATTATTTCTTGTACTTCTAAGTAGTTCTTCTGCACTAGCTGACAACAAACACGTCGTTTATTTTTATGCCTTCAAGTGCTTCTTGGCCTACCAGCTAACAAATTCGTTTTTTATTTTTCTTGCTTTAATTTCTTCTTGACCTACCAACTGACAAGAACTCGTCTTTTATTTTTTATGGTCACAGCGGTAAACCATAATCTCTTCGTGGGAAAATTTTAACATAAAGTTCCCGGATCTGTTCGTCTGTATATAATGACCGAAGAAACACACACTTGAACTTCTTTTCAAACAGTGTATTTCTGTAAAATTAGCCCGCGGCTATCGAAATGCAACGCCTTGCACCTCTAAAACTGTCACTACGATACAGATTACTTGGATAAAAGACGGAGAATTTGTCCAGCTAGCAAGCACCAAATAAACCAGTTAAATGTGCGACCGACTTCCAACAAACAACTTCGAGAATGAATCAGAAAAATTTGTGATAACTCAAAGGCACGAGAGCAGTTCGTGTGACGCAATTTCATGTCCAAACAGGTTTCAACTGAAACAGGTTTAAACAGGTTTGACACGAGTCTTACGGACGATGGTGCAATTTTGGCTCATGTTTTAGGAATTTCCATGACGTAATATTCAGTAGACCCGAACGGTTTCTACATGGCGTTTGACCAGGCGAACAACCGTCTGGAACAATGGTTTACTTACACAATTTTGTATTGTTGAGAAGTATCTTATTCTGTGCGAGTCAAACGGGTCTTCACAACACTCTGGACACTTTTTTTTTATAAAAATCTCTTGCAGTTTGTTCAACTCACCAGAATGAAAATATTTTTTTTCGATTTTATTGAACATTCTAACCACGGCAATGTTGGTCTGGCGTGCTATCAGTCATTGATTGCCAGAATTCTTGTTCTATATTCAAAATTCTTCGTTCAGTCATATTCTTATTCTATGGTGTTGTTAAGTTTTGTTTCACTCAATAAAAGAAACTGTATTGAGTAGGACCGTTTGTCACAAAGTAGATTGTAATAGCAAAAAACAACTTCAAGAATGTTTTTGCAGAATCACAGAAGTTTAAAAATAATGCACGAATAAACCTCAAATAAGTTTTGTAGTTCATGTCGACTTGCCTAGCACTACCTGGCAAGAAAAATTTGTGCTTTTTGCATTGATTCAATGTCTGTAGACTTTTTCTCAGTGCTAAAAAGAGATTATTTTAGTAGCTAGGTAAATGTTCATAAAAACGGCAACGTACGTCACTGCAACTACACCGATTTCATAGTCCAGCCACTCTTATTTATTCAATCAAAAATAAGATCAGAAAATTATTAAATTTTGTATTGCAATCCATTGCAATGCAGCACAAGTTTTCAGTTTATAATATTGTGCATTTAAAATTTTCTATTGTATGCCTGTGTTACTTTGCATTGAAACAAATTGCCCAATGGCGACAAAATAAAATCCTGCTTGAGACGAGCGGCGGATTGAACTTTGCGACTTAGGTATAGCGCCTGTATTGCGAAGTCCACGCAGAAGTTATTTTCCAATGCAGAGCTAACTGTCATCAAATTGTGGTGATATTTAGCAGGTGGAAATATGAAAAGCACTGTGATAACTCTGTACTGCAGTTGGGTATAATGTGTTGCCAAAAAGCAAACCTTGTCATTGTTTTGGATTTCACTCATGTTAGCCCAAATCTCGTAGCTGGACAGTCACAGCATTTGCTTATTTGCTCGACACGTGCAGAATTAATGCTTCAACTATATTAGCTTTGAGTCTGCAAAACGACCCAAACAAAGTTTCTTCTTTTCATTTTGGTTGGGACCTGGCGATGTCGTTAGTTCGACTGCAAATTGAGTCCCGTCCCTTGCGGGGTCTCTCGATGACAATACAACGAAAAATAGAAACGGTAATAGAGAAAAAAAAACGATACCACCAAGTTCATCGTCAGGTTTACTACCATTCAAATCTGAAAACCGGCAAAGATATAAACAATGCTTACAAGAGGCTACTGGGGAAGTTGATGCGAAGAAAAGAAAGCAGCTACCGGCAAACTGTAGTCAATGCCAAAGATGTGGCCACTCGGTATACCAAATACATTTTACTAGATTGTGCCAAAGTTGTTTTTGTTTTGCACATGAGCTTTCGGACTAAATGTAAATGTCTGCAAAACCTTTTGTATCAAGCTAAAGATTGAAAATTTGTTTGATTAGTAGCCTAGGCCCACTGCCATTGCATTCCGATGCTGCTTATCGTGTAGGCATGTATAGCGTAATATGCTGCCATAAATTTAATTGCATTTCTTCAAGTCCAAACATTTCAGTTATTTCATTTTTATATTGGTCATGATTGTATTGTAAACATCAATGCACTACAAAACAATTTGGCTTGTTAGTGTATAATTTTAGTGGTTAGTTATTGTCTTGTCGTTGGTTATCTTGCTGTTGCTGTTAGTTACTGTCTTCTTGCTAAACAGTGCTAATATTTTAGTGATTACTTACTTACACATTCTTTTACCATGTGATATTCACTAGTCACCTTGTAACAAATTCTGATGATTGATATTAGGCTAATTTATTATCAACAATGAAAATCATCTGCGTTTTTGGCTATCTGATCAATTTCACGCGAAAAGAGTTGCGCACAAGCCCAAGATCAACATTTTCGAATAGTTGACTATTCTAGAACAGTCATGGCGAATCCAGAATATCGAATATGATTTAGTTCTATTAACTAAAGAAAAGTGAAACAAAACCGATTCTCTGGTCGCCTACGTCTGTTCTGTACCATCTTTAGTGAAGTCGTACAGCTTATAGATTGCTGTTTTTTTCTTTCCGTCGTCTTTTGTAACGCTTAGTAGGCCTAATGTCTGCATGGTTGATGGGAGCAACACATTGCGCTTGCCCGTACTTTTAGTTTCCACTACGTATGAATGGAGATTAAGAATCTTTAACGGTCCTACTCAATTAAGTTAACGGTCCTACTCAATACAGTTTCTTTTATTGAGTGAAACAAAACTTAACAACACCATAGAATAAGAATATGACTGAACGAAGAATTTTGAATATAGAACAAGAATTCTGGCAATCAATGACTGATAGCACGCCAGACCAACATTGCCGTGGTTAGAATGTTCAATAAAATCGAAAAAAAATATTTTCATTCTGGTGAGTTGAACAAACTGCAAGAGATTTTTATAAAAAAAAAGTGTCCAGAGTGTTGTGAAGACCCGTTTGACTCGCACAGAATAAGATACTTCTCAACAATACAAAATTGTGTAAGTAAACCATTGTTCCAGACGGTTGTTCGCCTGGTCAAACGCCATGTAGAAACCGTTCGGGTCTACTGAATATTACGTCATGGAAATTCCTAAAACATGAGCCAAAATTGCACCATCGTCCGTAAGACTCGTGTCAAACCTGTTTAAACCTGTTTCAGTTGAAACCTGTTTGGACATGAAATTGCGTCACACGAACTGCTCTCGTGCCTTTGAGTTATCACAAATTTTTCTGATTCATTCTCGAAGTTGTTTGTTGGAAGTCGGTCGCACATTTAACTGGTTTATTTGGTGCTTGCTAGCTGGACAAATTCTCCGTCTTTTATCCAAGTAATCTGTATCGTAGTGACAGTTTTAGAGGTGCAAGGCGTTGCATTTCGATAGCCGCGGGCTAATTTTACAGAAATACACTGTTTGAAAAGAAGTTCAAGTGTGTGTTTCTTCGGTCATTATATACAGACGAACGGATCCGGGAACTTTATGTTAAAATTTTCCCACGAAGAGATTATGGTTTACCGCTGTGACCATAAAAAATAAAAGACGAGTTCTTGTCAGTTGGTAGGTCAAGAAGAAATTAAAGCAAGAAAAATAAAAAACGAATTTGTTAGCTGGTAGGCCAAGAAGCACTTGAAGGCATAAAAATAAACGACGTGTTTGTTGTCAGCTAGTGCAGAAGAACTACTTAGAAGTACAAGAAATAATAAAAGAAGATTTGTTGGTTGGTAGTCTACACTCTTACAGAAGCAAAGAAAAGTAAAGACAATTCTTCTCAGTTTGGTACAGAAGAAAAATAACTTTGACATTCATTGGCAAGAAAGAAGATTAAAAGACAATCCATCTGTGCTTGTAGATTCAAGTGGAAGAATCCAAGCAAGTTTTGTGGACTTTAGGACTTCATACCCGTACAGCTACGGTATCGTGCATTTAAATTCTTTTTTGTATTTTTACGGTCTTGGCAGTTAAGTTTTTTATAACTACTGTAGCCTAATAATTTTGTGTGTTTGTGTAACTTCATTTTTTTTAATTGTTAATTTAGCCCCAACATTTAATATGTCTACACTCGGTGGCGACAAGGACTCGACCGCCGTAGACTCGACTGAGTTTAAGCCTGATGATGTTCTTTGCGGTCGGGCAGGCCATTCTGGGGAGGGGCCCAGTAACGATGAGGCTAAGTCAGTTCGAGAGGCCCGGCATCTTAGACGGGATATTTTGACTCAAATTGGGAAACTTTCTGTAGCCCTAGGTTCTTTGAGTGATAAGCAGGAACTGTTAATTTTTAGATCTAAGTTATCTACTTTAGAAGAGGAATTACGGCATTTCCATGCTCTTTTGACTAAAATCTTTAACTCTGCAATCTTGGCAGAACTTCGTGATAGGGTAGATCCCGAATTTAACTCATTAAAAAACAACTTCGAACAAAAAGAAAGTGAGTACTCCGAAATGTTGGATGCTGACATACATCCTGAGGATAGCGCCTCAAATGTAAGCACTAGGATGTCTAAGAGTTTGTCTCGGATAGTTGCACAAATTAACCTACAGCTAAGACGAGAGGAGCTCCAGATCCAAGCTGAGGCCGAAGCAAGAGCTGCTGAGGCCATCGCGAGAGCTGAGGCCATACGAGCTGAGGCTGCCGTGAGAGCTGCTGAGGCTGTACGAGCAGAGGCCGCCGCGAGAGCGGAGGCCGAAGCGAGAGCTGCTGAAGCCGCCGCGAAAGCCGAAGCGAGAGCTGCTAAGTTCGCACTCAAAGACGCTCAGTTGAGGGCTGAACAACGTAAAGAGGTAGTTTTAGCTGAATATCGATCAGAGGCGGGCTCCCGGCGTAGCTCTAAGAAGAGCTCTTCTAGGCATTCCAGAAATGAACATCAATCGCAGTTTAATTTACATAACCTTTTCCAAACGCCCGTTCAACCTGTGAGTGGACCAGGGCAATCCACACGTTTTCCAGCTGTTTCAGGAGGTCTCGGGGCCGCGGCTAAGGGTCTTCCGAATGCTGTAGAGCCAAGGTCTGCGAATTACAACCGAACTCCTCCCCCAGAGCGTACAGGTCACGGGGCCGCCATTAGTAGTAATGCTTTGCCCCCTTCACAGTTTTCTGCGCCGCTAGGTTTTGATCGCCCAGCTACACGTAATTTGGGTGGTTGTGAGAGGCGTATCGCGTCTTCTGATTTTAACGTGTGTGAGGATCGTGATCGGGCTGTGCATGTGACTGATCCCACTCAGCCCCTTAAGGGATATAGCTTGTCTTCTCCCGCTAAATCGAGTTCTCAACAGCAGGATTGCTTTTTTGAATACCAAAATAGTAGGACGTTTTTCGATAAGGCGGCCTTGATTGGTTACAATGGTAATAATATGCCATTTATCTTCTTTAAAAAAAGTGTTACGGCCTTAATGGCAGCTTCGCCCTTTAAGGGGACTCGTTTGACTTTGTTACAAGCAGCTTGTGTTAGGACAGCTGCGCAAACGATTGCTAATTTGGTTTCTGACACCCCTGGCTTGTCAGAGGAAGACAGGATAGAAATGTCGTTAGCTCGCTTGTCCCAGCGTTTTGGGGTTCGTGGAGGTCTTTTCGCAGAACCAGAAATTAGAAAGTATCGCTATGGTAGCAAATTGACTTCGACCTCTTCCAGTGATCTGAAAGAGTTTAAAGATGAATTGTCGCAGTGTTTGCTTTACGCGCAAGCTTATGGTCAGCGTGATAAATTAGAAGGACGTTTTGTTTTGGATTTGGCTAAGCGACTCCCGTTTGACGCTAAGCAGCGTTATCTTGACTTTTTAGGTGATCAGTATGGTGGCACTGATGAGCCTACCTTTCAGAGTTTGTTTGAATTTGTAGTACGGGAGGAAACGCGTAAGTCGACTGATTTTAGCATTATGCTAATGGGCGATTCTGGTGAGTCGCAGCAATTTAAAAAGTTTGGCAAAGGAAAATTGCCTTCATGTCCGGTTAGGCAGACGTCCGTAAAACCCCATGATGATGTGATGTCAGGGAGTTCGCAGTACTCGACTGTTGTTGGCGCACCGCGCGGTGGTGAAGCCAGACGTAAAAACCTACCGGCATGTATTTGTTGTTCGTCACGTGGTCAAGTTGAATATCATTTTTTGTCTAATTGTAAAGAATTTTTGCGCTTGACACCTAAAGATCGGAGAGATGTCATTGTGAAAGCTGGCAAATGCTTGAATTGTTTGCGCCAGCATATGGTTAGGGATTGCGTTCATGCAAATAACTGTCGTAAGTGTGGGCCTAACAACGATAGGAAACACTATTTTCTTCTGCATGATTTTTATGTGACGTCACGTGATTCTCTGGATTCGGTTGGGAAAGATGATGCTCGTGCCAGAGTTCCTGTGCGTAATGTTAAGATTGGAATTGTTAAAGCAGCCTTTAACCGCGTTACTGCTGCTCGTGTTTTGAATCCAATGACTGGCAAATCGAAGTTGGTGTATTGTCAGCATGATCCTGGTTCGCAGTTGACGTTTGTTTCGAGTGATTTGGTGTGTGAACTTGATCTTAAACCGTACGATAAAGCGTCGTTTGAAATGGATACCCTGGCTGGTCAGAAAGCTACTTGTGCTGACCTTGTCAAACTCAACATCCAGTCGTTAGAGACAGATGAACTGCTTTGTGATATAACTTCGGTGGTTAACCCAGCTTGGGCTGATGATGTTAAAACTTTACCGCATAAACAAGATTTAAATGGTTTCCGTCATTTTCATGACGTGAATATGTTTCATTTGAATGATTGTAGTACTGTAGATGTACTGATTGACAACGACAACGCTTATTTGATGTGTGCAAAAAAAGAGCGTGTTGGTGAAAATCGTAGTGAACCACATGCTTTGCTCACTCCTCTCGGCTGGTTGGCTTGTGGTGGTAAGTCACCCTTAGATGAAAGCGTTGCTAAAGTGTGCAGAGTGCAGACGTCTTCAGAGTCGGATGTCATCTCTGGCTTTCAGCGTAAAATTGAGTCTCGTGATATGGAAATAGCAGACCTGAATAAAGTCATTCAGGATTTGACGTTGCAAAATGAAACCTGTGAATTGTCTCGCAATGATAAGTTGGCTAGAGAACTTGTTGAACCGAATATTGAGTTGAAAGATGGTCGATTTGAGATACCTGTTCCGTTGAAGGAAGATATTGATCTACCTAACAATTTTGTGTTGGCGTCAGATAGAGTTGCTGCTTTAAGGAAGAAGGCTTTAAAACAACCTGAACTTCGTGATTTCCTTACTGACACCATGAAAGATCTTAAATCAAATGGCTATATTGAGCGTACTGGTGAAGCAGGAAATGTAAAGGGATTTGAATGGTATTTACCATACTTTGTTACGTCACAATTAAAAAAGCGCATTGTTTACGATGGCAAGTCTGAATTTCGAGGAACTTGTGTTAATGATGTAATGTTTACGGGTCCTGACTTGTTAAACCTTCTGGTAGATGTCTTGGCTAGATTTCGGCTTGGTAGATTTGGTCTCATGGCTGATGTGACTAAATGCTTCTTTCAAATAAAGTTACCTGAGTCGCAAAGGGATTTGTTTCGTATATTGTGGTTTGAAGATGATGACCTTGAAAATGGTAGGATGGTACCATTTCGTTTTTGTGTACACCCTTGGGGAATAAAGAGTAGCCCGTATATCGCTTGCTTGGCTATAAAGAAAATGATCGAGCAGAATCCCAGCCAGTGCTGGTGAATTGACTCTCTGCAATATTGCAAATAATATGTACATGGATGATTTTATATTTTCGGCTGATAGCTAAGAGGAAGCTCAGCAAATCACTCATGAATCAATTGCTTTGTTTGATGGCCGTGGGTTTAAACTTGGTAAGTGGAGTGCTAACAAGGAGGCTATGATTGTCTTGTCAAATTTGGATAATGAGATGCTTTCACCTTTGATTCGTGCCATTGACTTTCAGACTGAAAATATGACTTTGCCATCAGCGAAGACATTGGGTTGTGTGTGGCAAACCGAGTCTGACGAGATGCGTATCGCATGTTCCTTAAAGCCCTTAGCTAAACACACGCGCCGAAGTATGCTCAGTCAGCTTGGACAAAATTTTGATCCGCTAGGCTTTGGAGCGCCATTTTTTCTAAAAGCACGCCTTATACTTCAGCAATTGGCGATAGACAAGTTTGATTGGGACACCGAGGTCCCTGATAGCTTTGTTAAAGAGTGGGAGTTGTGGCTTCGCTCTTTGGACCTGCTTAAGGATTTTTCGTTACCGAGATGGTATTTTGCAAACTCTGGTGTGTGCAGTCCGGATGATATTGTTTCATATCAATTGCATGGGTTTAGTGATGCTTCGAATCAAGCTTTCTCTTCTGTTGTTTACTTACGTAGACTGGTTAACGGAGTTCCGAGTGTGTCTTTCGTTCTGGGTAAATCTACCATTGTTGTAAAAAATCAGTTTTCTTGGCCGATAGCTAGGAAAGAGCTTGTTGCCGCTTTGAATACAGCAAGACTCGTGAAGCAGGCCTACGAGGCATTGAAGATGCTCGACTGCCTTAAGTATTTTTGGTGTGATTCTCGTACTGTGTTGCAGTGGGTTAAAAACCCTGATTTACGTTTGAATAAGTTTATTACGCGTCGAGTTGAGCATATTTTATTGTTGTCTGGAGCCCAGGATTGGCGTTTTTGCCCTACCAATATGAACCCAGCTGATGTTGGCACAAGGCCAAATCTTATTACAAAGAAAGAATTTCGAGAGTTGTGGTTAAATGGTTCTAGTCTTCTCTACCAGTGTGAGGAAATTCCATCTGTAGAAAATGCCACTCCAGTACCTGTCCATAGCCTATATCTTCGTGACGAAGAGGAGTCGCTTGACGTTGGACAGGGTGGTCTTCACAGATTGATCGAGGCCGCACCTTCTTTGTATGTTATGAAAAAGAGAATCGCTTATTTGGTTGCTTTTGTTGAATTTTTGTGCTGTAAAACGAGAAAGCGTAGCTTTGTGAAGCCAAAACTGGATGCATCTTATCTTAACAGTGCTTCAGAGTTGGCTGTGAAGTTTGTTCAGAAGAGCGTGTATGGCGATGTGGTACATTATAGACCAAACGATCGCCGGATGCCCTTGAGGAAGTGATAAAGCGAGGTAGTGTTGGCGCTTCGCAACGTGAGAAGGAACGGTTGAAAGAATTACGTTCACTTAAAAAGTACAGACCTTGTGTAGATGACGCTGGTGTAATCCGCATTGAAGGGCGCTTAAGTAATTCTCCCGAGATCTCTCTTGAAGCAAAGCATCCGATTGTTTTGCCTTCGAAGCACCCCTTCACTAGGCTTGTTGTACTGTCGCATCATAATGGAAATGCGCACTGTGGAGTACAGCACACTTTGTTGTCTACGCGACAGAAGTTTTGGATCGCTAA